>NC_133024.1:36370000-38820000 GCF_048771995.1 Taeniopygia guttata
TCAGTAGACTAGGAAGTCATGAGGAATAAGAATTTTTGCACAAGATTTTGCAAATAAGAATAGTTTCAGAGAGGAAAAGAGAATGGGCATAATCATGTTTCCACTGTACTCCTTTCTCAATCATCTTGAATATTTACTGATCTCTGAATATTCAAGACAGGAGCTGTAATCATCAGGCTAAACAGGGCTCCTTGGGGATGAACAGCAACTTTTGCAATGAAGCAGTGAATTTTCACTGAAATAAGTCAGTATAAAAAAAATACCAGGATGACTGAGTGGGAAAGATGATTTGCTATTTTAAGAAACTTTTACATACATTAATAAAATCCTGTCTTGAATATGATACAAGAATAGTGATCATAGAATCATTAAGGTTGGAAAAGACCTCCAAGCTAATCAAATCCAACCTTTGGCTGAATACCACCACACACGCTAAATTCCATTGGGCAGTGTTCCACACAGTTTTTGGAAGACTTCCAGGGATGAAGACTGTTCCTGTGCTTTACCATTCTTTCAATGAGGAAATTTTCTGATAACCAACCTGAGTCTCCCCTGGCACAAGTAGAGGCCATTTTCCCCTTGTCCTGTCACTAGGTGCCTGGGAGAAGAGGCTGATCTCCACTTTGCTATAACCTCCTCTCACACAGTAGCAGAGGGAAATAAGGTCTCCTCTGAGCCTTTTCTACAGATTGAACAACCCAGGTATCCTCAGCCACACCTTATAAGACTTAGGTCATGGTCAGTCAGCACTGAAGTCTCATGATCTCAGCGGGGTAGGAATTCACCCACAGGCTTGAATGAAGCCTCAATTAATTTCACTTCAGCATCCAGCATCCTAACCTCTCCATCCAGAAGTGTGTGCCTCATGTGACTCAGCTACATTCTCAAAGCAATGAGAGAGATGGGCACCTCCAGAGGATGATTTGTCTAATGACAGGTGTTTGTGAAAGGGTGAATAAATTACCTTTTCAAAGAGCCTATCTCTTTCCATTCACTCTGTATAGAGAATAGACGACTTCAGATCCTCCTCTGTAGAACTGAAAGTAGAATCCAGCCCAGCTCCCTTGTTTCTTTCATTACCTCTTAGTTTATAGCACATGGTAGGATTTATCTGTTGTTTCTGTATAAACAAAGGATTTTGAGACTAATTTAATATTTCATCTTTGTTTTTTTATTAATCAATCTCAGCAGTGGTGTATTGAATTTCACAGCACAATGCTACCAAAATTGATCATGTAATGATGTGATCTTTTATATATCATCAAAGACATAATAAAAAATTCCTTTATAGTGATTTTTTTAATATATATGATCATTCTATATATATCTAAATGACAGCAAATTTTTATTATTGCACAAATGGAAACTTCTGTTTTGATTTTTCAGACTTTGTTCATTACTATTGAAAATGTGCAAAGTGTTAGTTATATATGGGAAAAACAAGTCTGCTTGATTGTATTTCTAAACTGTAAAATGCAGTGGTTATCTTACAAACATGAGGATTTTTTTAGAAGTAACAATAGTTTCAAAGCCTTTCTTACCTTTTATATTGCTACCTTTGTGAACCTTTATTTCCAACTGGAAATCAGAACACAATAACAAGGTTTTTTTCAGACAACATTTAGACCATTTCAAAAATAAGGTCTTACTTATTCTGGTAATATTTTCTAGCCAACCTCTTGCAACCTCTGTATCATACCTTTAATGCACTGGAAATTTCACTCTGGGTATTTTACTATCCTGATCTGGAATAATTCTCAGTATTTTCATCTGAAATTTCCCATAGATACTCCAGATTTTTGGCAGTTTGGTTTCTTCAATTTCTCATAGATCTTACATATTGAGAAGCATCCTAACTCAAGGATCACTATGCCAGCCCACAGAAAGATGCTAGGCAGTGCTAAGGTACAGCTAATCATCAACATTATTTTTTTTTCAGGTAAGTGACAAAGAAAGTGAGAGGACAAGATAATGAAGATGGAAAGATGACTAGTTGATTAAATGATGACAGTTCAGGGATATTCAAATTTATAGAGATATTAATAGAAAGAACATGCTTCAGCTTCAAGTTACAGTAGACAAATATCTGGGTAAGGCCACTGAGACCCATCAAAAAAGCTTTAGACTAGGAGTTAAAAAAGAAAATTGGGAGATGAGGTATTTACACACTTGATCCTAGGGAAAATAGACAAGTGCAGCTGCAACTGTGATAGATAAAGGAGGACTATGATCCTAGGTGCCTGAAATGAAGCAAAAATTAATATAGCCAAAACTGTAGCCAGACTCCTGAAGTGATTAGGAAAAAGGAATTTCCCCTTTTCAACAGAAATGTTTCGTGATTTGTCTACCGCTTCTGTGAAACAAAAAGGGAGAACTTGAGTTCCTAGAGGCTTGGATTTGGACAAGGTCAGAGATTTCCCTCATATTATTTGGAAAGCAAACACTACATAAAAACATATTTTTTTTTTCCTGCCAGGAGAACAGACATTATGTAATGACTAGGCTACTGTTTCTGGAGACAGTAGCCAACAATGTTTTCCAGCAAATCAAAAGATAAATGCACAGAATGCTATTGCTTTAGACAGTTTTGAAAGGAAATGAGAATACTATAATACTCTTTTTTTTTCTTTTTGTTTCTTTGGTGTCCTTTTTTTTTTTTTTTTCCAAATCATGGTTGTTTTCAGTTATCTGTAGAAATGAACAAATACCAACTGCCAAGAGGACTCTGCTCTTGAAACTATCTCAGAATTGAAAAGAAAGTAGACTGTGTTTCTAGAAGACAATAACTTCTGAATATTTTTCATGCTCAAAGGAAAAACATGTACTGTCAAATGTCCCCAAAAAGGGGAAATCTTGTTTAAGGTTTCATAGTGTATTATCAATATATAGGGATGTCAGGATATCAAATCAAAATATGCCTGGCAACTCCAAGACTAGAAAAAGTAAGAAAACAAGCAACATAAGGAGGAAAATAGTGCAAATTACTATCAATGGGGTGATTGTCAGGTGCAAATAGCTGAGGAAGAGGATAGAGTGGATTTGTTAAATGATTGCAAGATGAAAATGAAACACAAAGGATTTTTAAATGTAGAGAAAAGTTTATTCTTAAAATACATCAAGAAATGGAGACCTCCTCCAGTGCCATCCCACCCTCTGATGTTCACATCATATTAATTCAAAATGAAAAAGAAATAGAAGACACTTTCTGAAATGGTCAAGAACTGGAAGAATGAATGAGTTTTGTTTGATCAAACCCATAAAATAAAACCTCAAAAGATGATAAGATCTTTCTCTGAAAATGTTTCTGGAGAATGAACAGCAGGAGGAGGAAGAGCCACACAGCATTCAGGAGAAAACCCATGTGCAAATGCACAGGTATGATACAGATACCAGCAAATGAAGACTGAAAATTACAGAGGTTGTCCCAAAGTCTTAAACACTTTAACTGTACATTTCTGCACCTAGGGAAAACAGAAACACTATTTATCTTAAACAGTAGATTTACTAAATCCCAAACCCTGGAAACTGTGGTCTTTATTGTTACTTAGACATAAATTTGAATGCCAGAATCAAACTTTTCTTAACAAAAATCAGAATGAAATTAAGGATCCAAGTTAGAAATCAAACATCTTATCATCAGTCTTTTTATTATTTTGTGAGGATAAACATCTTTCACAATCATAACCAATAGCCTGAATACTCCTGAGGGTTTTTTTTAAGAACAGTATAAAGAAAATCTTTAGTAAAAAATGGTCTATCTAAATTATTAGATGTACCCACTGCTTTTTAAAATAAACAAATAAAAAATATTTAACTTCTTAAAACATTCATTTCATATAAGTAAAATCACCACCATTCAAGTTAATAGGGCTATATTTGTCTTCTATGCTGATACAAAATGTAAGTAAATCTAACCCAAAAGCTGTATTTTTATAGCTGTTAGGAACTACCAGACATACCATCATAAATAACTTCAGACAGCTCCACTCTGTGATAACATACACAAGCACTCTGAATATTTTACTGATTCAAATCAAATACCAAGTTCCCAGCACTAAATACTGAACAATTGTCTGGGCTGCTCTCTGGGTGTCTTGTCATTTTGTCTATATGAGGTCTTTGTCATTTTCCTAAGCCAAATAAATTAATGCTGTCTTTTGATTATGAATTCATGAAAGCTTAGAAGAAACTTAATTATAATCGGTACTTAGGAGATTAGCATGTTGCTTGTATATCTGATATAGTAGAATAACATACAGTATTGATTCTGGAGAATTTCCATAGAAGGAAGGTACTACTATATTCAGTGACATCACTGCATTTCTGGTGTCCTTTGGTGATGTTTTTTTAATTCAGGAAACCAATGGTCTGCCACAAAAACACACTGACTGCTTATCCTTTGCTTTCAGTCTATTTTATTCTCTGCCACAGATAATCAGCTTCTAAGTAATGGCAAAAGGAATGTGAAAAAACCTGTTATTCTTTTATTATTTAATAAATGTGGTGCCGGTTGCTGAAGGCAGGGGGACTGCGCTTTGTACACAGTGCTCGTTATTTCTTTGTTCACTACTACCAGAAACGGCCACGAAAACCGAGGATGTTCAGCGATGGTTCTTTGCCTCGGAGGGTGTTTCTCAAGGACATGCAGAGCATGAAGGAGTGCTCAGGTGCTGGCAGTCCCACTGTATCTGTGCCCTGGTGTCTGCCATCTGCCAGCACCAAGCCCTGAGCTAAGTGATTGTGTGGCCACTGTGCTCAGGAGGGCCAAAGAGCGCAAAGGAGAGGCCAGAGAGGCCATCTCAGGGTAGGAGTGGAGCAGCTTTGTGATTTCCAGCACCTGTCTCTGACTGCAGAGCACAAGCAATAGAAAGAGGTGTAAGCTACCTTATAGAGACAGCACTGATTTTCTACCTCACCACACAAGTGTTATTAAAATACGGTGTATCAAAAGAGATAAAATTATGTTAGGTTAAAATGTGTGTCATGCCCTGGAGAATCAGATCCAAAGGAATGAAAGGATTTCTTTGTGTAAGGGACAGGCTTTGAGGCATAAAAGATTAGTAATGCAATTGATGTACTTTCTTGTCCTATATTATAATAGCTTCTATTTATTTGTACTATTTTTAAACAAGCATAGAATTAATTGCCATTGTTTTTGCCAATGAACTAAGAATCTCAGTTAACAAGACATATCGTAAAACCTCTAATCCTCAGAATTACAAACTGGAAATTCTAGACACCATACAAAAAATATAGCAACAACATGTTATGGCTGTTTGTCATTGCTTTTTGTTCAACAAAGTTATATATTGTCTGCTGCAGATTTTCCTAAAAAATCTGGAGATCTCTACAGGCTATTAAAATCATCTAGAGTGAAAAACAAAGTGCTTCTAAAGCTTTCCTTCTGCCCACCATATGTTGTTAGAAAATTGCTTACATACACAGGTAGTACGTATTAGAACTCTGCAAAACTGCCAAATATGCTTCAGGTAATCTTCCCGCACACACATAAAAAGTGCCAGATTTTGAAAGGGGGTAAATGCATCATACATTAATTTTTCATCTCATAGGCCAATGGGATTGAGTGAGTAGCCTGCAGCAAATTTGTCCAATGCAGAAAAGGAAAGCATGTGTTTTTGCAGACTAAGGGCTATAAGAACAAATAAGGGAACCACAGGGCAGAAAATATTTTTTAATGCAATATGTATGAAATTTGGTAGGCCTTGGCCAAGCTCCTGGAAAACATATGTGCTAGAGATTAGAATAACAACTATTTTTAAGTGATATCTGCAAAGGCACCAAAATATGATGCTTTATTAAAAGCTGATAAGTTTTAAGGTCCTAGCTTGCTGAGGAATTTGTGAGAATTAAACACTACGGTTGTTAGGACATCATCTTCCAAGCTCAGCAGGAAAATGAGAATTTTTGGAGAATGAAAAGTGTGACATATTTGTTGATCTAATTCATCTTTTCCTCTTTCTCTTTCTCCCAGCATTGCAAATAAGGAGTATAATTCTCCCTTCCCAAAGATATCAACTGTTAATAATTCACTACAATGATTTTGGACATTTTGTATTTAAGTCCGCATACAATCTACTGATTAAATCATATTATGAATAGTTGGATGAATAACTTATTTTAAAAATTACTTTCTCCTGCCACCACAAATTGTACTTTTGCAGCAAATGACTGGACATTTTAATAAGAAAGAATGCAATTATTTTTACAGTCTATGCTCTTTACAGGGTGGTATACTTCATTTTCATGTAAAAAGTGGGTATTATTTGAAAGGAGGAATTTTGAAGTTGCTATTTTTTTCTATAATTTAGAGAAAATTACCTTGCCTGGAAAAATAAATAAGATATGGGGGGCTTCAGTGAAATCACTGAACTCAATAAGACATCAGTCACTGAGTATTCTTTTTCTTTTCCATAACCCCATGCTGATATTTTCTCTTGCTGTTTTATCAATTAAACCACAAAAGAAAAAATAGGAAAGCCAATATGGGCAGAGAAATCCTGAAGTAAAGCCAGCAGAGTGGACTTAATTCTTCCTCAGGATACCTGAAATCAGACTAGCAAAAGAACACCTTAATTTTGCATCTTTTTCTCAGGTTTGCTCTCTCAGATTATTTCATCTGTGTTAATAGCATTGTAGTTTGAGTTGCTGTAAGTTGTCCAAATAGAGGGGGCTGTCTGGATGCAGCCTCTTTCCACAGCAGGTGCAAAGAGTGGGAATCCCTGGAAGTCCATTTCACCATGCAGCTGTTAGTGGTAATAACCAGAAGTGAGATGAAACATAATAAAACATTGCATCAGGGAAAAGACAGATGACTAAGTGACACATAAGGATGTAAAATCCAAAAGGGAAGCAAGGGGATGTAGGTATTTGTCGCTGAAGACCGAAAAAATCCCCCTTTTTAGCTACTGTGTGCTAAGGCCTTTGTGAACAGAACTCAGATTACTGAATTAGATATTTTTGAAAGATATGTCTCTGATCTGCTTTGACCACAGAATCAGGCAGGTATAAAACCAATGATCACGGGCTTCTGTACGTGCTATACGAGCGACTTTGGGAAAATCACTGAAAAAAGGAAATTTGCTTTACTTCTTAAGGTTATATTTGGCTTAGCCTATAGACCATCTAGCTACAAGGAAGAGACCTACTGTATGCCTGCAAACACAGAGTGCAAAAGCAAGGAAGCTCAGGAACCGTGGTGGTTCTTAGTTTCTACTTCATCATCATTAAATTTGATCCTGCTGTGCTCTAATTTAGTTCCTTAATCACTTAATCATGATGTATATCCTCAGTCTCTTCTTTTTACCCTCTCCACAATGTATGATCAAATGAGTATTTCCTGAGACAAAGAACTGATGCCAGAACCCAATAGTTAGATATAGACCTGACTTATCAAGGTACAAGGCTAGAACCTCCTTGAAGAGCAGAGATAGGTTGTGGGTCACTCGTGTTTTGCATCACTATCTTAGGGATTTTAACAACAAAAGGGATGGATGGGAGAGGTGGAGCTTCATACATTCTGGTTCTGAGGGTGAAATCCACCATTCTAAAAGGATTTTAGTAGGACAGAAGAATTCCCATGATGTAAGTACATACATCTGTGTATGTGCATATATTGTGTATGTTTGTGTATATATGTGTGTGTGTGTGTGTATGTGTGTTTATATTGTACCATGATTCTGTTTTACAGCACTATTTGCTTGAAGTGGAAACAAGTGAAGATCCCTAGATGAGTTTTGCCCATGATGTGACTACTTCTGTTAACTAAAACAAACAAATAAAATTTAAAAAATACTCTAGGGAAAACTATTGGTGTCAGGAAAAGGTGTGTAGACAGGCTTCAGCCTGAAAGACAAAGATGTCTTGGAAACAGGAGCTAGTTGAGACAAGAAGTCATACTCACTTGACTGCTCATTTCCAGCTTTTTGTCATCTCTCCCTCCTTCTATATATACTGCCAGCATTTCTTAGCTCAGTGTCCTAAAAACAGCTGGTGCATTTGATGTGACCTATTGACAATGCATTACTGATGCTTTAATTGGCTCAGATGAGCTCTGTGACTGTGCTGATTCCATCAGCCACAGCAGGTTATCTTTTTAGACCTCAGTATTTTGAACATCGATAAAATTCTTGGTATTAGATTCCCAGGTAACTCAGTGTGCTTAAATGAGATGCCTGACTCTCCATCAACCCAATTTCACCCAACATTTCTCTGAAATTGTTCTTAGGTTATGACCTCATTGAGTAAGTTTCAATCAGGAGTGAATTTTCGTGACGTTCTGTAAAGCTGTGTAGCGAGTATTTAATAATGGGAAGCATGAAATATCTTTACCTGTAACTACACTGCTGGAAGCTGAAATAGTAAAAGAGCTTACTCTGTTCCATTTCATATTGTATAAGCTATTATACTGAGGAGTTGGAAGTACAATTTAATTCCTCTCTCCAAGTGCATTAAAGGTTTTTGGGTATTTTATTTCCTTTTACTGATGCTGTTTTACATTTTGCCCTTAGCATCCAATAAAAACAAAATAAGAGAAAAAGACAGAAGAGACGAAGCTGCTGTAGAAAATAACCTCAGAGAACAAGACAACTTCATTTACAATCTAATAAAATATTTTTGTGAGTATGGAGTGGAAAGCACTCTGTAATGCCAAGTAGCTCAAATCTGTTGTATTGTGAGAAAATGGAAAACCCAGCTATCATTGTAAGAAGGGCCACACTTCATACAACTGATCTGCACCTAGCAACTGTGAAAACAAATTAACTGATAATTAGGAGATGAAGGCACAGTAGTCGCTATGTTTGATCAATAACACTCTGTGAGGATCTTCTGTGTTGACATTTTATTAATCTTTTTTCAGTTTGGTGTTTTTTAGCTGACAACTTTCCTATGAAGCGGTTCCTACCCTGCTCTGATCCAAGCCCGATGCCAGTCTGCAAGCAGTGCTGGTTCACCCAGATAGTCCTAAAGGACAAGAATTACTCTCCCTGCCCTATGAAGATTCTTTCAGTTTCATTACACTCTCAGGAAGTGAATTCTGGTCAACTTCAAATTGATTTACTGCAGTTTCTTTGGTGCACCTGAATTTTTCTTGGGCAGTATATTGGGTTCTAATCAAAAAGAAGCCTCTAAGAGAGGCTTTTAACCAGCAATTTCTGACTTTAATCATTTATGTCACATCTGAGATTTTGTGCAAATACAGAAAGACCTTCCAAAGACAATTCCGTCACTGTGCAGGTACTGCTTAAAACAAGTCACCAGTAAAATTAATCAGCATGCAGATTATGTAATTTGTAATTAAGATGGAGGTTATATATTTTTAATAATCTTCTCATCTGTAGCAAAGTTGGGGTTTCTCTTTTATCCCCACCTTCCACTGCAGGTCTAGTTTTTCCATAAGTTACATACAGAGGTGTAGGGAAACTTGAGAGCTTTATTCTCCTTAAATTGAAGTTTTATCCTCAAAAAATACAAAAAACATTTGAATTCCTGTTGTATTCAGAACTATATTATTTTTTTTTTTTCCATTTCTGTTGTTAATCTCCTTCTGTCCTTGTGAGAGTCTTGGTGGCAACATGCACACAAATAATATAGCAGTATTTTTCCATTTTAATGGCTCGTTGGCAATTCTTGATTTGGTGGAAAGTTCAGAGAATTACATTCTGATGCTGAGTTTAGGAAAGTCACTTCCAACTCTTTCTTACCAGCTAGTCTTGTTTCAAAGCAGACAAGGTCCAAACAAAAGCTGATTACTGTATGAGGAAACTGAGCACACTTCAGAACTGTTGCTTTGCAGTTTGTTCCAGGTAATGTCTTTACAAGACAGCAATCTGTGCAGTATAGAGGTTTGCAGCTGAGAACAAGCTGAGACCCACTGTTCACCAATAGTACACACTCAGCAGTGAGTATTGATCACTTGTGCCTATCATTTACCTTTTTCTTGTTTCCTTTCCATGTCTTTTTATCTAGTAACAGCTGTCAGATCATTCTCACCTCTCCAACGTCCTCGCTAAACAGAGAAACAGGAACAAACACGTGTGTCTTGCCTCACAATTTTCAGGAGACAAAGCTTGACTTCCTGGCACTTGGGAGAGCCTTAGGGAAAAGGTTTGAGGCCACCCAGCTGAGCAGATGTGCAGAAGCAGCTGAGGAGCACTGCTCCCAGCAGCTCCTCCAGCTGCAATTGTTACCCATTAGTAAGCAGCAGCAGTGCTGCTCCATCACTGTGCTGGATCCAACCACAGGCCCTCTGCTCCTTTCCCAGAAACGATTCCTTATATCCTGCCAGTCAATCTCAGCCTTCTACTTTATTAATTACAGACTCAGCTGTAAGTCCTTCCACGTGCCCGCTCTGGGAGTAATGGTCCGTGAGAAGTCTCATTAGTCTCCCATGTGGACTGCCCTCACTGTCAGATCCCTCAGAGGGAAAAGAGTAACTGTTAGCTAAAAGCTGCTTTCCTTCCTCACACAGGTGAGACATGGCAGGACAAGTAAATATGGAGCTATGGGGAAAAGTGATGCCATCTCTTCCCAGGACAGTCTTTGCAGACTGAGGAGGCAGTAGCAAATGCCATTAGCGTGGTAATTACTTAATGCCACTTCTGAGCACTTCTTCTGTGTCCTTCTCTGTCTATTTGCTTCCTCAATATCCCTAGCAGCTGATAAAAACTCCATTCAACATGGTAGCTCTTTTCTGAGACTGGTATGAAGCTACACTAAGGCACAGTTCTCTGCTTCTAGTATTGAGAAGTTAATGAGCTAGCTCACTAATCCTGAAAAGGTGTGGACACCCTGTTGCTTTAAGCATGTGGTCTGTGGATCTATTGGCAATGTTTCTCTGCACAAAATAAATTTAGAATCACAGAGTCAGAGAATTACTTATGCTGAAAAATACCTTTAAAGTCATCAGGCCCAACTTTTAACCCAGCACAGACAGGTCCACCACTAAATCACGTCCCTGAGTGCCACATCTACGTGTCTTTTAAATCCCTCAAGAAATGGCTACTCAACCACTGCTCCAAGCAGTCTGTTCCAATTTTTGACAATGCTTTCCATGAAGAAATTATTATTAATATCCAATCTAAATCTACCCTGGCACAACAGAGGCTGTTTCCTCCTGTTCTGTCACTTGTTATTTCGGAAAGACACCAACCCCACCTTGATTAAACCTCCTTTCAGGTTGCTGTAGAGAGTGAGAAGGTCACCTCTGATTCTTCTTTTCTCCAGGCTAAACAACCACAGCTCCCTCAGCTGCTCCTCATCAGCTTTGCGCTCCAGAGCCTTCCCCAGCTCCAGCCCCTCAATGTCCTTGAGGGGCCCAGAACTGGACACAGGATTTGAGGTGTGGCCTCACCAGTGCTGACTCCAGGGGACAGTCACTGCCCTGGTCCTGCTGGCCACACTATCACTGATACAGGCCAGGATGCCATTGGCCTTCTTGGCCTGCTGGGCACTGTGCTGGCTCATGTTCCAACACTGTTATCCAGCATTCCCAGGCAATATTCCAGCTATTCTCCACCAGCCTGTACTGCTACCTGGAGTTGTTGCCACCTAAGGGCAGGACCTAACACTTGGCCTTGTTGAACCTCATGCCATTGGCTTTGACCTATCCATCCAGCCTGCCCAGATCTCTTTGCAGAGCCTTCCTGCCCTCCAGTAGAACACCCCCCCAGACCAACTTGATGTCATCAGCAAACTAATGGAGGGTGCACTGGATTCCTTCGTCTGGATTGTTATTAAAGGTAAAGATTTGGTTCATAGCTCTCTGTGAGATGAGGGTCCACAAATTTGTTCACAATGAAACATGGATCTGGGATGAATGGCAGGCACAGTAACACTGCTGAGAGGTAATTTCATTATGTCCTGCAGATCTGCTGTGAGCATTACACCTATTCTCCCTGGCTCACTAGCCTTGTTTCTGACATGGCTGGGAATACCTACAGACATGCACACATGCCAAATGACACAGGCAGAAAAATGGAGCAGAATACAACCATATCAGAATGTGTTTTTTTGGGTTTTTTTTGTTGTTGTTGTTGTTTTTTGGTTTTTTTTGTTTGTTTCCCTGCCACATTTTGTATATCCACACTGAAAATTCTGAATTTTCATTTTAATTATTTTTATCTCTGCAGATATACACTCACACATTGCAGGGTGTCATTATCCAACATTGAAAATGACAGTGACAAGCTGTACAATCCTGGGGGTGATGATTTGGTTATATTCATGGTATCATGTGAATTCACTACAATAAAACAGTCCATACAATGCTCTCTAATCACCTCCTTACTACGCTATTAAATTCTGTAACTGAAATTTCCTTGCATTTCTGCTGAGAGGTAATGCAGCATGAAGATTGAATTATCTCACGTCCATTTAAAGATAACTCTTTAGGTCACTAAAATGGGCTAAGCCACAATGAAATAGCTGCACCATAATTAGCCTGGAAATGACAAACAGAATGTTTGTATTTTGGGCATATGTCTACAGCAAGAAGCCCATTCCTTCCTTCACTTTAAACTCATACACCTAGAGGATGGCTGGGCATGGGAGCAGACTCCCCAGGGAAGGGCTCACAGTATAAGGCTGGGAGAGTTCAATAAGTGTTTGGACAATACTTTCAGGATCATGGTGCAACTCTTGAGGAGGGTCAAGAGCTGGACTTTGTCGATGGTCTCTGTGGGGGACTCTTCCATGTCAGGATATTCTATGGTTTTATGATTCTATACACACACAGGGGGGACACACCAGTGTGCACACACGGAGCCACAGCATTGCACAAAGCCAGGAATGCACAGAGCTGGGATCTCAGTCAGTGCAGGAATGCACGGATACCCCTGTGTACACACACCCAGCCATGCCACAGAGGTGTCCTGCACCCGGCCATGCACACACAATGGACTGCAGGCACAGCAAAACATGAAATTAAAAGAAGGCTAGCAGGCACTCCAAAATTTAAAATTCATTTCTTGCTCTTTTAAATCTAGTAGGAATTCATTTTATGTGTTGGACATAACTGTTCCTACTCTTTTTTTTTTTTTTTTTTTTTTTTTTTTTTTTTTTTTTTCAGACTGAGCTCGTGCCAGATGGAGGGAAACTGCAAATGTCCTAGGCTCACACTGAAGATATGGAGATGGATGGAATTATGAAATATTAAACTCATTAATTTCAACAAGGATTAAATATGTGACCTCGTTAGGTTTAAAATTGTCCTATAGGAAATTATGAGAATAGAATAGCTGAAGGCTGGGTCCTATGCCTACATATTCTCCACTCATCTCTTCCCATTCTGTTTCTTAAAAGAATAGCCACACTGACACAACCTCTCCAACAGGAGCTAGAAGAAGAGAAATGTGTTAAAAATACTGTTCCTGCCACATAACATTCCCCCCACCAATCTTATTTCCGAACAGCAGCAGCTTCCAGCCATTCTTTGTTTAGTAGCTGGTGATTTGGAGTCAAATGGGAGTCTTTGAAATATTTTACAATGAATCTTTCTACTGATAGACAGATCCTTCATGATAAATCTTTTTCATCATGTTGCCAATGCTTATGTGGACATAATCATTAATGAGTAATCCCTGTATCTATCTGCATGCAATATAATTGGGTGATTAATTTATAGCAAATAATTTAAAATTTGTGCTCACTTTCTACTCACATATTATCCACAAATACATTTTAATTCTCTGAGTTAATTCCTCATTCAGTGCAACTTGTTATAATTACAGAAACCTGATAAAAAGTATATTAAATCAGTAGAAAGTATTTCATTGAATTCTATGAACTCTATATTAGACCTACAATTATTAGTCTGTAGATGAATCAGAAGGTCAATAAAAGTACCTGCAGTTATAATTTTCTAATTCTTCTGACTGGAAATCTTTCATTGCTTTATTTGGATATGCACCTAGGGAAATGGATATGCACCTAGGGAAATAGATATACTGTGGACATCCAGCCTCACATTTAACTTTACATGACTCAAGTGCTTTTAAAGATGTCATCAGGCCATTTTTTATCTATTTAGGCATCTAAATATCTTTCTTATATAATTCTTCAAATAACTCTAAATCCTATCACACTATACATGTTTTACTAGCTCTCAGCTTTTCTTGCCTGAGGCACTGGAATAAGTTTTGTTCTCAAAATAAGGTATTAAAAGGCCTGCAATAAGAGACCGAGCAATTCAAGACAAGGAAGGGGAAATCCCTTATTAAAAGTCTCATACACTATGATTTTAGCTGATTCCAGTCCAATCCAAAGACAGGGCAAAAAGACTAATAGAACAGACAATTCATGACTGACAATCTAATCTGCCCTCAATAGTGAAAGACAACGCTCTTATCTTGCCGATATAAATTGCCTTTTTCCAAACCAGAAGAAGAAAAAAAAAAAAGGAAAAGTAGATTTGGTTTCTACTTCTTTGAATAATAATTCTGCTTTCTTTTTTATTTTGCCTTAAGCAGTCATCTGGCTTCAAAGAACTGCTGTGTTTGCTTTAACTCCTCTGCAGTAGAAAATACCTTATTACTGTAATGAACTAATGGTTTAAAACAGGGCACTTCTAAACTTAATAGAGGCTCATTAAGTATTCATTCATTAGACAATGCTGTTTGGGATAAATACACCATTAAGACACTATAATGCACACTGTCAACTACCAGCATGATGGGAAAGGCATGTGGGCCAGTAGCATCTATATTGCACTATCTTGAACACTTCTACCTTAAAATACTGCTGTCACAGAATTTCCAACCTTAAAAGCAATGATTTGTAATCTCTACAGGCTGATGTTTTTTGATTTCCAAGGCAGGTATTTGGTGTGCAAATCTCTTCTGCAAAGAGATTATCATAGTTATCCTGAGTAGGGTTTATTGAGTAGGGTTTTATTTTATTTCCTTACATAAAGCCGGGTCCTCAAATGACATGGGAACAGGTCTGTAGAAAGGGAGATCAGAAATTTCACTCAAAGGAAATAATGGGATCAGTGGAAACTGGAATGATTTGGGCTACCTCCTTTGTGTATTCTAGACTCTGGTTTTGGTAGCCTATATTAAGATCACTCCAGATAAAACCATGTGTGGTGTGTGTTTGTGTAGTCCCATCGTATACCATTGCTATTGCCAGTAACAAGTTTTCTTTTTATTTAAGAGTTTATTTTTTTATTTCAGAGTTTATTACCAGTAACAAGGCTTTTTTACTGAGTGTGCAAGGCCTCAATAGTGAGGCCTACCAGACTTGCTCTGCCTGAACCTGGCTGGCCTGCAACTCTATTAGTTTAGCTGTGACAGGAATTTGTTTAATTTAGTCTGTGGCTAACTTCCTTTGGTTTTGTTATCTTTGTAAAGCACGCCAATAGTTTTATACAGATAGCAGAAAGAGGCAATTATTAAAGATATTGTTTAAAGAAACACAGACTTGCTGTGAAAGAGAACATCTTTGGAAGAAGAGATCAAGGATGACACAGAGGGGCGCAGATGTGGAATAATAAGAGATGGGACACAGCCTGACACTGGCTTTATAACCCCAGAGTTATAAAAAACACCCATAAGATCAGTTAAAAAAATGCAGCCCTGGGGTTGGTTAAAAATAGGTTTTAGGGATAATAAATAGAGGAATACTTGCTAGTGCACGAAAAGGGAATCACTATCGTAAATTGAGATATAGTGAGGAATTACAGAATAATGTAAAAAGAACCAGGTATAAAAGTATGTTCACAAAAATAAAAATAATCTAAAATAAATTGTAGAGTGAAAAAGCACAAACATGAAATATTTCCTCCTGGTGAAAAAATACAGGTGACAACTCCCTCACCCCACTCTCAAGTGGAATCACTGATAGGGCTTAGAGGAACAACAGAAAGAACACCAGGGAAAAGGGTTTGTATAGCAATTAGAAATTACTGTATTTTTTATTAATATTATTGTTGTTGTTATTTTTGTTGTAGTAACATTTTCTGTATTTTTTTCTCTATGTATAGTATTTACTATGAACTAACAATGCTAAATTGCATAATAGACTGCTAAGACTTCAATTATAGTAGTAAAAAATTATTGGCTCTTAGTCTGTTAACAGGTATTTGAGCATGATCGGGGCATTGCCACTAGGGATGTCAGTGCCTGAGATGTCTTTTTCTAAATCATATGTCCCAGTGTGTAAAATCCTGTTGGGAAATACTGATTTCATGCAAAGAGTTATTAATATTTGGCAGACTGGTGTCCTTACCGCCAATGTGAGTGTGAGACTTTCTGTGCTACAGACAGAGGCTGTCAGTGTTTATTGCCCAGTGTACCAGCAAGGTGTGCATTGCTCTTAAAAATCAAATCCTTCAAGATGTAACTGTTCACCCTCAATACTGAAGTCCTGCATTATCAAAAACAACCATATAACTGAGAAAAAGATTGACCTCTTCTTGGTATGAGTTATATAGAGTCTGTTCTGCAGCGAGAAGGGTTTATTTCTTCTAAGAGCTGTAATGTGGTTTTGATGTTGCATCAGCTTAAAGCTGTATCTCATTCTTTATGACAAACTCCCTGATCATCTATTATGGACTCAGGCCAGCTCATATATTGGCTTAAGCTTGGAGTTAGACAGTTGTGTCCCAAAAGAGTAGAGACATATCTGAACCCAGCACACTCCTGTCCTGTCAGTATGGATACAATTACCTGGGGTTGACTGAAAGGGAGAAGTGGAAGCCTTGCTTTGACAGTGCAGACTTGTAAGCTGGGTTTTCTTATATGGCATAAAGTTTTAAAAGGATTCTCTTGCCCTGCCTCACCTCTGCCCTGTTCTTAGCCTCCTGTGCACCCAGTCCATCCTTGCAGTTCATTTCCACCCCTCGCACAGCCACCTGCCTGAAGGTTAATGCAGGGCTGTGCCAGTTGCACAGCCTGTGCTCTCTGTTAGCAGGACCTTTTTTAGACAGGGCCACAGGGCTGCTATGCATTGCACATGCTCTTTTCTAGCTCAGGCAGAGGGGGGTAATGCCCCTGGGATCAAAGAAAGGGGTAGGAGTTTTATCCCTTCTGTCTCTGTGCAGCTCCTGATGATTTAAACTGAACATATGTGGCAATTCCAAAGGAATTACAGCATTTTAATTTGCATAACATCTATTTCTTTGGATCTGAAGCACAGACTTTCAAAGACATGTATGAAGGATGAAATTGCTGAGTAACAGGGATGAATTTCTTCTAATGCTGCTCGAAATTCTTTGAAGTTCAGGCAACTAAAAGTCAGACAAGCAAATCAAGATGCTATGGAATTAGTCAAAATAAACCTTGAACACTTTTTTTCTAGTGGATTTCTTAGAACTTCTTTTTAACTTGTGTTCTTGGATTTTAGCTAAATGGCTGCTGTAAGGAAATATGTGAAGCATTTCCAAGATGGACTGAACAGGTACCTCAGTATTATTGTGGTAAGCAAACAAATTTCACAAGCAGATGGTTTTCTTTTTTTCTTCACTCATCCTTTTAGTCCAGTGAAACATACAGCGGGCTCTTCTACTAACACAGAAAGGATAAAGGAATAGAGTAGATAATGACCTATTTTGTCTTTTCTGGTGCTCTCTCGCTGTAGCCAAAAAAAACATTTTCCCAAGGACAAGTTAATTTTTACCTCAGACCCATTCTGCTTCCCTCCTGGGTGTTTTCTAGACCATCTAACTTCATCTCCTTCTGTACCTACCTCTTATCCATCAACGAGATATAAATATAATTGATCCAAACTGCAGAAGCAAATTAATGAATTACATATTTGTGGTTGTCTCACACTAAAACATCCTGAGTAAAGTCCAATGTGTACCTTTTTTCCAAGGTTATATTCATTTCATCCAAATTGAGGATGTCTGTTAATGATCATAGCAAAAACCTCACTGCATGAGATTGAATTAAGAGACTGAAACTCTTCCCCTCCCCCCTGATTTCTCATCTTGTGTTTATGATTTTACTTATATTTCTTTTTTCTTAGTGTTAAATTCACCCAGCTTCTTTCAACTCATTGATTTTCTATGTGTCTGTGTTGTGGATCACATACTATCTATTTTGGAAATCATTAGAAAGATAATTAAAGCAAAAATTAATCACACACTTCCATCATGTTAAGCCTGCTGCTGCATAATCTTTCATTTCAACCTATATATTTTATGGGCATAAAGTCACAAACCAGGCTTTTCTATTTATTTCTCTGCCTTCCATCCCAGTACATAGATTACAGCATGCATGAATCCTTCTACTTATATGTAATTATATGATGTATGGAGCTTTATGATAAAGGACTCAAGTGAAATAACTAAACCTATGTCAATTAAGACTAATGTTGAATCCAAAGCAATATCTCAAAAGCAAGTGGCTTGCTAAAACTGAAGAGAGAGAAACTGCTCTCTATGAAAAAGTCTTAAGTAAAATCAAATCCAGTATAATCCTCTTACTAAGTAATATTTGACAGTTCAGCCATGTTTCTCCAGAAAGACGGAACTTACTTATTTTAAGCTCCCTGAGAGACAATTTGCATAATGATGATCTTGTCATAGAACTAGACTGATTTACCCTTTTTAAACAAGTATCTTCATAAACAGTGTTTGAAACAGGTGTTTATATGCTTGTTTCCAGAGTCTATCGAGGCTTACATGAGAAATAAGCTCCTCCCTTGCACATATTTCTGCGCCAACTCAAATGTTCTCAGTCTCAAGACACAGATGTACTCTTTAATATGTTTTTTCCCAGTGATCAGTCCCATGTAACCTACTACTTCAGATCTCTAGAGAGAAAGACAAGGCTGCAGGAGTTTCACTACTCAGAAAGAAATCATAAACTTTCCTCAGTAAAGAATCACAGGAGTCTTGCTCTGCTTCTGAAGAAACATTCATTTATTCGTTCATTCATTCAATCAATATAATGATGTCTGTAGTCTTTAAGCGTTGTTTAAATGATTCTTTATCCATAAAGGAAACAAGATTAAAAAGAAGAGATGGTGGTAGGAAAATAAAGAGAGAAGATTAAAGCTTTGATGATACAGTCAATAGCAATTAGATATGGAGAGACCAATTATATCTAATTACCCATCTTATTTCCTGTACTCACTGGTTATATGCTATATTTCTCTACTCTGTGACTGTGTTGATTTATAAACTATAGTTAGTTTTAGAGCCACTAACATTAAGGTTTCTCAGCAAGGCTTCCCTGTCTCTGTAGCTATGTGCATTTGAGCACACTAGAGGTGGTCTGTAGCCTTGCATAAATGTGTCAACAAGGGATGGTAAAAGCTCTGTAGTTTCAATGCCTCATGTCTTCAGGCACATGCTATTTTTGTGCTCCCTATGCAGTGGCCCTCAAATCAGAAGATAGTCCTTGTCAGATGGAAAAGGGAAGGAGGAAGAGCAGAAGTGCTTCAAACCTTTTTCCTCAGGTATTACAGCATTTATAAGAATCAGACCATGGTAATCTTACTTACTCTGACTGGCACTATTTTTTTAATACTGAGACTAGCTTCAAATCATGTGAAGTCTTTTAACCTTCTGAAAAATTCTACAACAGCTCTTAAAGTTGCTGAAACCTAAGCAGCTTCCTCTGCTTTTCCCTTTAGATCATGTATCAGTGCCAAATGAAATTGCAAGGATGTTCAAATCTTGTGTCTTTAGTTGCAAGGCTAGGCTCTATCTCCACCTAATAAAAAGATAGACTGAGCAGCTGCACATTTGTTCCCATGTCAGATACACAGACTTATGTAGGCTGTAACAGGCAATACCCATGGTAAATCTGTGTCTAGAATCAGATGTGTTTGGCAAGACCCCTAACCATAGATCCCCCTGAACAAGATGGCTCTGTCGCTTGTGTTAGAGACTTCACGTGCATCAATTACCATTTCTGGGATTTAGTGTTTGCTATCATGGGGTCTTCGGACAGATAAACAACAGTTTTTATATTGCTCCAGAGCATGAAGTAAAATTGGTGAAACTGTCAATGTACTTGATTCCAATTAGGTGCCTTGCTGAGGAATTACAGCAATTTTTGTTGGCTCTGAATTGAGACCATTATGTGTTGACCTCCTTGTCCCTGCTCTACTTAACTATGCCACGTAGGGTGACTATTGTTCTTCACTGTTCTTCCCTGTCCTCAAGGGAGATGTTACCTTGGTGATTTTTAAAAAATAGAAGAGGTGTTTTCAGCTGCTTCTGTTTGTTAATATTTAGACACTTCTAATCATTTAGCAACGTCTGAGTGTGCATCTGTTTCTGCTTCTTGCATGGGCACAGTGTTTGACACAAAAAGGCTTTTACACTCCGTGTTCTACAGCCGGTTTAGTGACACGCACAAGAAGAAATAATTTCAGAAATTAAACTTTGGGAATGGAAATATTTTGCCTGTGTAGAAAATTTTACTTTCTCACACTAGCACGTTTCAGTGGCACTTAACATAGATGTCTGTGCTGGTTTTGGCTGCAGCAGAGTTAATTTTCTTCACAGTAGCCAAGATGGTACTGTGTTTTGGATTTGTGCTGAAAATGGTGTTGATAATACAGAAAAGGTTTTGTCACTGTTGAGTGGCTTTTGCAGAATGTCAAGGCCTTCTCACAGTGCCACACTGATGAGGGGGCTGGGGGGAACATGGGAAGTTGGGAGACACAGCTGGGACAGATGACTCCAACTGACCAAAGGACATTGCATACCTTGGAATACCATGCACTGTCTTTATCTGAACTCATGAGTTTTCTCGCTTTCTCACTCCCTCATGTGGGGCTGAGTTGGCATTAAACTCCAAGCCTGCTGGGGAGACATTATGAGTCTACAGAGACATACATGGACAGCAGTATCCATATAATTGATGACCTCCACTGAGAACTCTGAAACTGTCTAAGGGAATATCTTCTGTCAGGGTACTATCTTCCCTTGGCAGTTCAAAACCACTCCAAAGAAAGAACTTTTATTTTTTTGAGGAAAAAATTGATCGTTATGAATAAGATCTACTCTAGTTATGTTGTACATTCTGTCAGCTTATATTTAACTGCATGACATCCATGTTAGCAGCAAAGTAAGTCTGACAAAATTGTTCTACTTGATATGGAAAGAATGATCTGGTTCTACACATAAACTGCCAAACTGCTTTATAATTGTTATTTGAAAAATAAATATTGCAAAGAAAATTGATTTCTTATTTCTTCTCCTACAAGAGTACAAGGACATAATCTCTATAGTACTTCATACACTTGATTTGATTTTTTGAAAGCTCTCTCTAGTGCATACCTCTTACCTACCAAAGGAGTTTAGTGCTTTTGATTGCAATATATTCTCTGCTTTAAAAAACCCAAAACTAAAAAGAAATACCCAATGCATAACAGAAGACGAGAATATAATATTTTCTCATAAAAAACTGCATGAAAATACACTAGCAATGTCCATCTGGGAAAAATGTTAAAAAATAGTCAGTAACTTAGCTTCCTTCTCTTAGACGAATTTATATATGGATCTTAAAAAAAGACATACTTGTTTAAAAAAGTGACATGTAGTGAGGAAAATTAGTTAGAGATGTTGAGTTATAAGATAATTTTCAGAGCAGAACTGTCATCAATACAAGATATTGGGCTAATATAATATGATGAATGTTATTAAAAGGGTTTGAAGGTTTTCACTTACATTTGTACTGTCATGCATGAAGAGACTGTTTAAAGACTTGCCTGTTTTGGAAAGCTTGTCTGTCTGTGTCTTATTCCGGAGTTCCTCCTCAAAGACCTCAAAAATATTGGGATTTTTTCCTATCACATAGTCACTTTTATTAACTTCTGCTCTGCTCCCAATTCACTCCCTCTCTGGCTATTAATAGAAAGCATGATGGCCCTTCCCAACAAGACTTTTAATGAGATAATGATTTCCATAATTAGCAATGGATCAGCCCTAAAACAGGACATGCAAAAGTTAAAAGCAGTTGACTTGTATATGCTGTTTCCTCTTTAGAAATAGACCAGATTTAGATTCCTTACACAAATTTTAAATACCTAAGCAAACCATAAGATTAAGATATCACAGGCTTTGGTAATTGGTAAAAATATCATAGACATTGTGGGCATCACTATAGACAAGACTCTGGTACCTGCAGAGGGTGAATCATTCCTCCTAAGACCTGAGTTTTTTTCTGAGTGCACATATTTGGTTTCTCTTATATGCAAACATCTTGTTCAAACTACTGTACAGTGACCACAGAACAACTCACAGACTCGTCATCTTCATAAGCCATATCAATGAAATGTGATAAATCCTGGCCTTGAGGTTTCAGAAGACACATCTGTAAAGACTGCCTAAAAAGAGAGATGTTTAATGGTAAACTCTAGAAATAGGCATGTGAAGGCATCTGAACATCCCTAACTTTCAAACCATGGTTGAAGAAATTCTCTGTAAGACTGTATTGGAAAATCTGAGTAGCATTCCAGATCCTAGACATGAAATCATGGACTTCTTCTCAGTGTTAAAAGTATCACTTTCTCCTTAACATTTCTTAAAATGTTTCAGAATCCAAGTGATTGGTGCTACTGAAAAACTCAGAAATTAGGCAGAAGGCAGATATTTTTCTGTATTTTAACAGAGAAGGTCAGATGACATAGTATACATTATTTAACACACAACAGCTAAATGAAAATAATGCATACACTATGTTTCTAAGTCTTTTTCATGCCTTTTAATAAAAACTTTTATTTAAACATTGAAAATTAATTTCTAATCAGAGCCTTAACCATTACAATAACTGAGATCACATATGAAAATAGATACACATATGTTGCTGCATGGTAGAAGTCCTTTCAAACTAAAGTCAAGGAAACAATATAGTTCTGGGTTTATAGAAAATGCACCTGAAGCAGAAATAAAAAAACAAAATAAAACAAAATCTGCAGCAGCAAATTATAAATTATCTCAATGAGAGAATTAATACCTTACAGTTGGCGGAACAAGAGATAAAGAGACAGAGGAAGAAATTTTAGGAGCTGTTGGAACATTTAGATGATATTAAGATAGTGGTCTAGACAATTGTCTGGGAAAGTACTGAGCAGAGCCAAAGAAGACACGCATGCTTATGGCTCTTGCAAGGTGGTTAGGATAGAATGAGTGATACCATATGGGAAAACAGTGGCGAAATCTAGTGGGATGCTCAAACAGAACAGGAGAGCTAAGATCTGATGCAGTATGCAAGACAAGGAAGCCAAGCTGCAGCCAAGTTGCAAGGGTTATTAGAGGTGTTTCATGTCAGAGGAAGGCAAAATCATGAGCTATCACACAGTGGAGTTGTTTACATACAGCTTAATTAGCACAAGGACTTCTACAAATTTGAAGGAAACACTTCACCTCTGGGCTTGTTCTCATACCAAGGTTATCACACTGTGATGTGCTACATAAAATTAGCTGCAAAGATTAAGCTTGCCTGAGGTCCCATTCTGCTCTCTCCAGCAGAATTTCTGTTTCTCCTGTCACAAGCTGACTAAAGATCATCCTCCGTTCCTCAAGCTTTTCCTTGTGTTTTCTTATCCAGCCTTTCATTGTCCCAGGGTTGTGCAGGTGCCATACATAATTTTCTGTGTTATCAGGAAACAGCACTGCAGGGTTCCATTTAAGTGGCACAAGCTGTCGTCTTCAATTGCTGCAGCTTTATAACTATAAAAAGACAATTACAGATATTGTGAGATTGCTAATTACTGCACCTTTGAAGGCTGAAAAAACTAATAGTGACTTCAGTCATCTGGAGTTATGATAACATGAAGGTGAAAGTTTGAAGATCAGTTTTTAAGATATAACCATGCTTCTCAAATGAATTATTTTGTTATATATATTTTTTTAATGAGGAATGTAATCAAATTGTCATTGTCTAAATTTTGTAAGTGTGTGCCTTTGCTTTGGGGTGCAAGTCAGATGAAAAACTACTGTATCTCTTTTGGTATTGTGTCTGATTGATCAGCCAGTTACAGCAAAGGACAAAACTGGAAATATGTAGACAGTAGTTGCACCTGCTGTCACAACTGTTGTTGCTGTTTTTCTTGGAACTACAAACTATGCAGAAACACCAGAGTTACTCACATAAAATCACTGACATAATCAGAAAATAGTTAGTCTTCACCTTCACAATATTGATAGATTTATTGTGTGCAGTCTTCAGATCAACTTTACGCATATTGAATCATCACCTCAAGATTATGGTTGTAATGTGAAGTAAAAATTTTATATTAGCTTCACACTGTGTCCTCAGATGTCTTTATATAATTATTAAATTTAGCTCATCAAAGAAATAGTGAGACCTCAGTCACCCTTTCAATAATTGATCTTATACATTACACATTGTGCCGTGTCTTCAAAAAGAAACTGAATCCAGATTAAACAAATAAATAAAAAATTATACCAATCACAGATCATGAAAGCCCCACTTCAGGTTAAGGTGTGCTCAGAGAATTGAGTTCTTCTTTCTTCAGATGTCATTGGAATTTGCACATACTTATTATCAAAAAGTGCCTGCCACAGTGGCAGTATAAAATACCTAGTTCTGTCTCTAGGCAGTGGTCTAGCATGAACATATGGATGCTGATTTCAGAAAGGATCTAAACAATGTTTTAGAATCCACTTTATTTCTTCATGCTGCTGGAGATACTTAGGAGAGAAGAATGACACACTGCACTTCAGGACAAGATGAAGGAAATCAGTTTCCATCCCAAAAAGCTCAAACAAAAGGTGTGAATGAATGATCATTATCATTTGAATTTTTGCTAGTGTAAGTGAAAATCCTAGTGAAAGATTTGTTCTTTATGCAAGGCAATGCTATAATCCCTTGGTACTCCCATATGCTAAAACTAAGGATTTTTCTTTTCCTTTCATGAGCTATAACAACCATCTATTTCCCTCAGTAAAGGACATGCAGAATGTTGAATAGGTACATGGGCACATAAGATTTTTTTTCATCATAATTTCCTCCAGTAAAAATCATAATATGAAGGGAATCCTTATGTTAATATTGCCCTGTTTGATACAGGCAAGGTCAGAATTTGTATGGTTTATCTATTTAATGAATGCTGTGCTTGTCAATTAAAACTGCCTGTAGGCAGCTTTAGCCTGTGCACCTGACAGAAAAGCAGATTTGTTTGCATTGTAGCCATAGACTGATGCATTTTGCTTGACTTTTATTAACTATTTCCTCTTCTGTTCATCTCACAGGACCTTACTAAGCAAAAGTTTCCTGTGTCTACTGCATCTCAAAATTTAAAGAATATTTATTTCTGATGGATTATACATTGTAATCACGCATGTTCAGACCAGCCTTTGAATGAATTGACTAATTTTCGGCCTTCTGCAATCTCAGTCCAGAGGCTGTGTTTATGCATAAGCAAGCTTTTTCAATTTTGGAAAACTGATTTTATATAGTCTATACATATACAATCACTGTATATGGTGGAAAAATCATCAACACATAATCTAAAATCAGCAAGGACCAGCAGACTTCTCTAGAATTCAGAGTAAAAATCTAATTTTGATTAATTTTCTAGAAGACCAGTGTCTCCCTGCTGGCTACAGGGAGAACATAAAAAGATCCGTTTTCTATTTTTGGCATATAATTTATATACCTAAAATAAGATGATGTGATTACCCTCTGAAACCTGAATTCATCTACCATAAATTAGCCATCTGGATGTTTTAAATTATTAAGTACCAATCCATGATTCACACTGCCTATCCTCAGCCCCCAGTCAACATCAGCATCTACTCTTAATCCAGATTTAGGCAAGTGCAAGTTTACACCATAGATGCTTAAGCTCCCTGTTTTGTTCATCTGCAGAACCTTTCCACCTCTGCCCAAATTAGACACCCAGCCTTTATTCAAGCCCAGTTCTGATTAATACCCTTAAGGGCAGCTGTCAAAATCCTAAAACTCCCTAAATGTGAGATAGCTCATAATTCTTGCAGAACCTCAGACCTACATAAATACCCAATAAGGGAGAGTCTCAGACAGAACCCCTCGCCGTGTTGTACTCAAACCTGACCTCCTCCTACCCTCTTGACCTTGAAGTTAATAGGCCATGAAATCAGAGAGGCAGAAGAGGTAGTGAGTCAATAGAGGGATATTTTTTTCCCTAGGGAAAAAACCTTCTCTGGCCAACTGTCCATGCAGTAGATTAGATGACCTTTATATTTGTCATGGTTTGACGCTGGCACAATGCCAGCGCCCCATGAAAATACAACTTACCAATCAAATGCTGTGAAATGTGATCAAGAACAGAGCAAAACAGGCCAAACTTAATAACAAAGGAAAAACTTTATTACACTACTACTACTACTATTAAAGGAAAAGAAAGGGAAGAAAAAAACACACAAAATTTGAAATGAAAACCTTCCAAAACATTTCTCTTCCCTCCACCCAACTCCACTAAACCCCAGCGAGACCCATTTGGATCCTTAATCAAGTTTTCACCCTTCAATATAATCAATACTGAGTTCATCGGGGAAGAGAGGAGTCCCCCTTGCAACTATAGACCCCCAGGAAACACAGCTGCCACCTCTTGTGTTTCCAATGTCACACGTGGTACCGCCCAGACACACCGGTCAGTGTGACATTCTCCTCTCCATGTCACAGTGCTCTCACTACCGGGCATGGACAGAGACTGCTTATAGGGCCCCTTTAAGGATGCTTTGCCAAGGACCACCAGGAACAACAGTCCAGTATCACAATTCGGGACTAGAGTCCCTCCCATTTTCCCCTGGGGCCGAGGGTTCAAAAGACAGAGATCGCCTTCTCTTCTTCCCTGAAGATGGAGGGCATCTTCACACCCTTCTCAGCTCTCTCTCTGTCCACTCTAAAACTGGTAGTTGCTGAAGAAGGTCTCTTGGCTCACTAATGCATCCCCCTAAAATGCAGTCCCTCTTGAAAGAAAGAGTGGTTCAGTCTATGGTAAAGAAGCAGAGTCTAGTCAAAAGACACTCTATCATCTTCCCCCAACCTTCTTCTCTGAACATCTGAGGTTTTAGGCTGTCTCTCTTCTTCTCTTTTTTCAAACCAAGGAGGAGAAAATTTTACAAAGCTTTTATTTTTCAGGAAGGGTTAAAAGTCCCAATCTCAAGGATGGCTCGCTGCCCAGGCTCCAGCTCCCACAGCCCGGCTGGGCACCTTGCGGCCCCCCCCGCTCTTCTCCTTCCCTGCGGCGAACTGCTGATAAAACCACCGCAGTCTCTTTCTCTCTCTTGGGAGAGAGAGAGACTCTGGGGGGAGCGGAGACATCTCAGATTTCTCCATCCTTCCATCTGCAGGGGGCCAGGTCTGGTTCCAGCCCCTCCACCCTTGGGCTTACTTCCACAGGCCGCATGGCTCCCCTCCCCCACTTAGCCCGGGCTGGGCAGGGGAGGTCTTTACCATGCGGTGACTGGAACCAAAGAAGGAAGAGTCCTCCTGGGAATTCTGCTTTTAACCCCTCTGTGTTCTCAGAGGCGTGTCCACCTTCAATTGGTCACCTCAAGTGTCAGTACCTAAACCTGACCTCTGACTGGATGGACCTCTTCCTTCTAAAAAAAAAAAATTCTCTTCCCGTGTTAAACTATGACAATATTTTGATTAACTCCTTTTATTTTTTTTCACATGATGAGACACTGACATAAATTGCCCAGAGAAGCTCTATGTTGTCTATGACAAAGAGATTGAAACTAGATGATGTTTAAGGTCTCTGCCAATCAAAACCATTCTATGAATTCCTAATCCTTTTATGGACCTTGAGATTACTACATTTTGACACTGGCAGTGTAAAATTCCAGTGCTTATTTAACTTTGGTACTATTCAGTCATCTAGTGATAGATTATGATGAGTAGTTAGTGACTTGACTTTTTTGATGCTCAGTCTAAAACAAGGAAGATTCTGGGTGAGAGATCAGTCTTCATTGCAATAGTCATTGCTAAAGGAGAAGAGAGGAACATTTGCCACCACAAAATTCTTTTTGCTGGCCTTCAGCTGCCATCTGCCCTGGTCACACAAAAAGCCAGATGCCTCATTCAGCATGAAAACCTTCTGATACAAAGTACTGAAGTGGCTAAAGAGGGGAATTGGCTGTTTGGGCTGGGGAAGTGGCAGCAAAACAAAAACCAGTCAGCTGTCCTTCAGGAGCTGATTTATTACCCTTTGGCCATCTCAGGAGAAGTGAATCTAGCCCTGCATTCATGTAAATTTTCTCTGACTATCTCTGGACTGATCAATTCCTAGAAAATTTAATCTGACAAGTCTTAGGAATGTGTGACCATTATGCCACAAAGTCTCGTAGCAGTATGCATGGCATCAATTTGAGGGATCCAATTAAATAATAAAATTCAGGTTCATGGTAATGCAGAACACACTTCATGACACTTCTGTGAAACTCATTGTTATGGAAATGTGAACAGAGATCTTCATATTTCATCTACAGAAAGAAAAAAAAAATACTTTAAAACTATGTCACAAATAAAGATCCTGGAAAATAACTTTGTTCTTGTGCCTTATCCTTAGAGCATACTTATGATAAGAGATTTCAGGTTATGAGGTGACTGTGTTTTGTTATTACATTATGTTTACTACACAGACAATAAGACAAGGCAAAAAATACTCCAGATGCACCGTTTTAACACAGTGCATTTAGATTTACCACTATCTCAACAGAAAAAACAGTTCCTAAAACTAAATAAAATTACTTTGATTTTGATATAAAAACTGCTTTTATTTCAGGAAGAGATACAACCATACAGTATTCAGTCAGCATAATCTAGATGTAATAGGACAGATATGGAGAATGAGGGCATGATTATAACAGCAAAACTCTTCATGCTGAAGTTTATAATGTAACCTGAATAAACTTTCCATTTAAAAAAATTACCTGGTAGCAAAACACGACACAGACCTTTCTGAATTCTTGACACCCTTTGTCTGGATACTGCCACTTTAAAAGATGGTAATTTTTAATCAAAATGCTACATAAAACATTGGTAACACTCCTATTATGGGCATCAGCTTGTTAAATGGACTTTTTTCCCATGAGATAAAAAGTACCATCCTTTTCTCATGGAAGGTACAAACCTTGGGTGCAATGACAGTAGCATCTTTCCTTCAGGACCGTTAGGTTAAAGCTGTTCATTTTATGCAATCTGAGTTAGCATTACTTTCTTTTTCTACAAAAATCTGATTCTTTTTAAAAAATAAGTTTTTTTCCCCAAATCAGATTTATCCTCTCTTCTGCGATCAGACAGAAGTTATACTTTCTAAACAACCTCTTTTAGAAAAATGGTTCCCACTAGTTAAAATTGTATCCTAAGGAGAAGATCAGCAGACTGTTGTGCCTGAGGCTGTGTTCTCAACAAAAGAAAATGTGTGGAGTACTCCCTATCTGCAAGATATGCAATATTTTTAGAACTCAGTATCTGTTTAAGTTTTTCATTAACTGATTTACATTCAGTGATCTTCACTGTTTATTATTGCCTCATTTGTCTGTGAGGGAAAAAAAAATGCATTAAATTGTCCCATGGCATTAAGCTATCTTGATGGAATCAAATTAGTATCGTGTTTGTCATCTTGGGGTTAAATACATGGAAAGATAAGGGAGTTTTATTCAGAGAAAAGTTATATGCTTCATTTTCTTTGACCCACATGTTGTTCATGATAGTGTCAAGGTAGTGAGAAAAAAGAAGGGTTTGAACTTTGAGGCATTGTGTATAAGGCTAGGAAGTTCTAAAACAGTAGTTCGTTGTTTAAAAAAACATGCTTATATATATAGAGATACGTAAAATAAAGTTTCTTTGAATTCATGCTTCTTATTATTTGAAGTCCATCAAATCATGAGCCATGAATACTTAATGAAATGCCTTTTTCTGAGTACTGGAAATAAAACAGGAATAAAACAGGAAAGAAGTGCAAACAATACTGAGTGGTCTAGCGAGCACTAATGCTTCCATGACTCAAGAGAAACTTGCTTTATGGTGGGAACTAAGAGAAGCACTTCCAAAGATAGTTAGACATTTATTAAGACTAACAACTATGCAATTAATCCAAACTCAAACAGCTAGTGACAAAGGACTGAAGGGAAACTTCAGAGTTAAACTCCTTTATTTTGCTCTGGCTGCTAGGCAAATTCCTAGAGAATTATGCTGGAAATTTGCAGCCCAGAAACCAGAGTGAAAGCACAGCCAATTAGATAAGCAATATAAAAATGCTAGTATGACTAAATTATGTCTTGATCATGCTGTGAAACCAGGAACGGTGTTAATTTCCATTTTAAATAACATCCTCGGTTTGTTTTGTTGGACGAAGAAACCCAGATATTTTTTAAAACTTAGATAAAGAAAGAGAGCCTGTGCTGTTGGCATGGCAAAGCACTTGGCTACAGTAAATCTCTAATTTCATCACAAACTTAGTGTCAACAAGTCATCCAGATGATTAGATCCTACCTTGTACGAGGCCGCCTAATAAACAGAATGTTCTAAACACAATGAAGCTTCTCAAAGCAACACAATGCATGTTCTTAACTACATGGCACCCTCTGTGAAAGGCTTTTCAGTGAGTCAGAAATCTGGCAGGAAGCTTTGATTCCATTAGATGAAAACCAGAGGAGGCATAGAGAACCTTGCAAAAAGCAAAGGAGTAGATTTAAATATTGTCTCAAAACAGAACGCATAAAGTCTCAAAAAGTTTATAAAAAATAAAATGGTCTCTGTCTACTCATGATTTTTGTAGACACACAAAAATATATTTTATTGTAGTTTGCTTTATTCCAACAGTTATCTAACAATCAAACTAAGGTTTAAGAGGTCAACATTTATATTTATCTCCAAGGGCTGTGAAACAATGGCTCTCTTTTGCAGCTGCCAAGCTCTGGGAAGTTAGGTTTTGCAGACCCATTAAGCATTGGAATGTGTACCCGGTTTCTTCCAGTTTCTGCCAAAGATTAATCAGAGATCCCAGGTGCCTATGGCACAGAAATGAAACCATGTGACATCCCAGAACAGATGAGCTCACCAGAGCAGTAGGGTAGGGAACTGGCACTAGGTTTTCATTTGGTAGGTCTGGATGGCCCAAGGGATTGCACCAAGCTGCCAAACAACTTTTGTTTTGAGGCCACGGGTTCTGGTCAGTCCTGTCTACATAGAGAAACTGAATTCTGCTGACTATTTCATGCTGACTGTTGCTATACATCCTCAAACAATCAGGCAGTAAGAACTGTTAGTATAATACAATTCTCATGTTCTTGAGAACTAGCAATTAATTCACACCTACATATGGATATGGATAATTCTTCCAGTGTGTTGTTTGCACACACAGAGAGGAAACATATCCAACTGGAACAGGAGAAGACATGGTACTATTGAGATCTGCTCAGGCTGAGCAGGGAGACTTTCTTTGTATCCTAGATTGTTCATACCAAGATCAAGTCTTGAGAAAGTGTGGAGAAAATTATGTTCCATTTTCAAGCATTTAGTACTCTGGAGCTAAGAGAAGGATTCTGTCTTCCAAGATGATGAGTATGGCAGGTCTCACTGACGCTTTATAAAGAATTAAGCTTGAAACAACTAAGTAATGTCTAGACATGAGAAATTGTACATTGACATATTTTAAAGTGTCCTGAGGGTATGGAACAAGAGTTAGGACTTTTATGCCCCTTTATATATTTTTTCCCTTTATGGGGAAGTAAGATCACAGAGCTGAGAGACACAAAACAAATATTCTCCTAACATAGAAATGGAAATTGAAAAAAAAAAAATCCTCCAAACTCTTGCTTGGAATGCAAGAGTGCATTTCCTGACCTAAATTTAGCCAGATATATAAAATTGCAGCTCTCTCTCAGTGCAAAGGTCAGAATGCAGGCAGAAAATTTTCAACCCAGGTAATTTCCACTGAAGCATCATGAGACAGTGAGACAGTTTTTCTATAATATTTCCCAGGTATCATGCATCAAAAATAAGTAATTCAGACAATGTATTTGTAACAAAATACCTCCTTCTCCTCCCTTTTTTTTTTTTCCTTTTTAAGGAGAGGGGCAGGCAAGGCATTTAATACAGCATTCAGAAGTAGTTAAAACCTTCTAATAACAACTGAAGCACACACCTAACATTGCTAATTAAGCCAGTAGCATAATGGGCAGGTTCCTGTTGATACTATGTTTACATGTTGGTTTTGGGCTCAGGGCCATGTTTACTCTCGTCATTACCAATATAATTAAAAAGTATAATCAAAAAGAAACAAAAATGACATAACAGAAAACAAAAAGCCTCTGTGTGAATTAAACACTGTATAATTAGAGATCCATGAAGATGAGGCTTTAGAGCTGACGCTATTCTGTCCTTCTCTTCAGTACCTGGTGGTGAGCTCACATGGGGTACCTCTAATTTGAAGACCAGCTATATCTTTGCTGGTTTTCCATTTACAGCTTTGTTTCCTCCATCATTAAAACCTTTCATCCCAAGGAGAGTCACACTTCAGAAAAGTATTTTGGTGTCAAAATGCAGCACAATTAACAGGAAAATGTAACACCACACTAATTTTGGCAGTAAATTTTACTAGTTAAATGGCCAGAATTCTCTCTCTCTTTTTTTTTTCTTTGCTTTGCTTTTTTATCTGGGATTGTACTGAGAATATTTGGACCACTAATATAAAAAGGGTTGAAACCCACTGAGCTGACTGACAGAGATCTATTGCTCACACAGTCTGTAGGAGAACAAGGCTGTAAGCTAATTCACTGGGCTCTTCAACTTTAAAGGATTCTGAGCGCACTGAGATCTTTCCCAGAAAGGGAAGGGATTCTCTGGGCCCCGCTGGAAATATGGCACACACACACACCCTCTCTCTTTTAAAACAGGCACATGCAGCTGGCAATACACTCATTGTGCTAAAGAGGGAAGGGAAAAGCCAGCAAGAGCGAGAGATGAGCAGGGATGTATCTGGCTACCAAGGAAGCATGGGTCCCACCAGCTACCAGGGGTTCCACCAGCATGAACATCTCTGTGGCAGAAACAGACTCTTTAGGGTACAAATTCCCCGGAGAGTCTGACTACCTTTCTGTGCTCTGTGTCCCCAGTTCACATAGATATCCCAGAGAGGGAAGCACACATACTGTCACAGCCCTGGCATTCAAAATGTATGAACAAAGCAAAATCTGTAAAAAGAAGTTAGACTTTTATAATACCAACTAATGCAATTGGAAAAACAATGAAATAGAAAGGCTTTGAGTCACACGGAACCTCGAAGAACAGTTTCTTGCCTAAAAGTTATCTGCTTTAATCCCACTAATTTTTCAAATCAAGGTCAATTAATTTAACATGAAGGATTGCCTCCCAGCACAAAACAGTGATTGCCTCAGATATGGCAGCAATGAGTCAGTAATGGTTGGTAGACAGCTTAGATGGGAAGCCTATCTAAAGCACAGAGACATCTTCTGAGATCCAGAAATGAACTAATAATCACAGGACAGGACATTCTTGTCAAATCTTGTATATCATTTGCTTTGTAGAAAAATATTCATAATTACTAGTCTTCTAGAACTGCATGATAATGTGAAATCTGATAATAACAATAAAAAACTACAAACTATTTTCATTCTGAATCCCAGAATAAAAGAGGAATAACTTTAAAGAAAATTTATTCTACCTATAGTATGCTGTTTTTATCAATTTAGTTCAGACAACTTCCTGAAAATTAATGAATGTCACTGAAATTATTTTCTAGCTGACTTGGTGTCTCGGGGATTACCAGCCTGACAGAAAGAGGAAAAATGTAATACACACACTTCTGGGTACAGAAATTATTTTCTTTTTATCATGTATAAACAAAAAGCAGCAGTATTTTATATTCCAATAATTTATGAGCAAATATCTTCACTGACACAATAATTTTGCAGCTACCCACACCAGGTATGATTGCATGATGGGATTGTGCTTGAGATTTATAAATTAGAATTTTGTCATAAACCCAGAATATTTAGCAAGGCTCTTTGTCTTCACTAGGGTTCATTTATAAATATTAAGAGAAAACCAAACAAACAAACAAGAAGAAAAAAAAAAAAAAAAGGATTTTCAAGTATGGTGGCCACCTGGCATTTATTTCAATGTACCTACATTAAAAATGAGTGGTAGAACAGTATCACCTCATCTTGTGTCATGCAAGCCTTCAAAACAAAACTATGAGAAGCAAGAACACAGTGTGTGTTTGTGTGGGGGTTTAAAATTTATGTCAATACTGTATGAATATACCATAAAGTGCTGAATTTTGTACCCTTGTTTTGATCATATAAGCCATTACATATTTCTTTGTCCCTAGCTGTTGCAAAGCAGAACTCACAGACTGCAGACAAGAGATGGATACCGAGCAAATACAGTGAGAAACATCTTGACCAAACCAGATTTCAGCTTAAATACACAAAACAAATGCTAGAAGTTTCCAACATCAAGATCTTGAGATGGAAATGAAGTATTTTTCCCATACTGAGAGTGAAAAATCCTCCCAAAACATACATTCTTTAGTACAACCACTAAATTAACAAGATGTAGACAGACTTCACATTAGTTTCTCTGTTGGACATCAACAGCATCTTGAGGAGGTTTCTAGCCTTAGATTCATTCTGCCTGACTTCACACTGTAAATATCTACATCTGAGCATGTATTCTCAGCTGCCCGTTTTGACAAGAAAGAAAAATAAGGTTTTTTTAGAGCATGATTCATCTTATCTCTTGTAGACATCTGCTGTAGGCAAAACTGAATTGCCCTGGCAATGACTCAGTCTCTCTGGAATTGCAAAGGGCATCTGAGAAGACCCACTAAGGTGAAGGGATTTTCAGAGGAGACGTGTAAATCTGAATGAACATACCCCACTTTCTGTGTCAAAAGTGTGAAATGCTGTCTCCCTCCCTACACCGCCTGACTCCCTTGAAGCAAGAAGCAGAAACAAAGTGGGAAGTGATAATTTGTTTCTACAGTTCTTATTTTCGCAGGTGTCAATGTAAAGCATAATTTAGAGCACAAGCTTGGCTGGGATGAATGGCCTCTCATTTCTTCTTCATACTATCAGTTCATAACAGCACAAAAATAAGCTTTAGGGAATGAAATAAAGGTAATATGCAGGCTGCATATTTCTACTTATTCTATTTCTACTTATTTCTACTTATTTTTATTTTTACTCTGCAAAGAAACTGAGTTTGCTGTTTACCAAAAGGACTGGCACTAAATGTGATCCCCTTGCATGAATTTGAGGAAGATTATTATTCTTAGAAGAGAGCCAGATTTTTTTTTCTTGCAGAGCGAATGATAATTGACCACTATAAGATTATTAACTTGAGGCTAATTGTATGGGTTAGATGCTTAGTGGATAAATCAGAGAAGGAAGTACCTTCACAAAGAGAAGAAATAAAAACAGCAGTGAAAACTATATTCAAGACCATTAATTTTTTCCTAGTTCATCTGGAGAATAAGAGCATGACTAAATAAATGTATGAAATAGGAAGGGATTTGAAAATTAGGGTGAAGTTGTAAAACTTGTAAAAGTCAATAATGCTCTAATGAAAGACATTAAAATTTGAAGAAAATATTTGCAGTAAATTATACTTCTGTATCAGTTGTCAGTAGGTGGTTCTTCAGTTATGTACTTGGATTAATCTTCTTATGACTACTGTATATTTCTTTTTTCTTCTCTGAGACTATTTTTGGGTTCACCAAGTAGGTTTCTCCTAAGCCAGATACAAGATGGCACAGATTTGAGGCCTTGGGCTTTCAGAACTCTCAAAAGGGCACACAACAGCCCATTCTCTTCTTTTTGTGCTCATAGGGGAAAAATATTAATAGCAATAATGGAGAATGTTTTAAAAATGAGATATGTAAGACCCAGTAAAAAACAAAACATAGGAAAAATATTTTTAGTCATAAATGGAACAAAACTATGTAAATCATGTTAATCAGTAGGCATGCCAAGAAGTGATGAAGCCCTGCATGTTGAAAATTGCAAAAAGTTGTGTAAAGCTACAGTTTCCTTTGTGAAGCAGAAAGTAGCTGTGTTCAGCATCCTCAAGAATGCAGGAGAGAAACTTGCCCATGAGCTGGCTGTGTCTAAGAAAGGCTCTGTGAAAGGATCTCACAAAAAGATCTCACAAGAGACAAAATAACTATCAAGAGCCATAAAGACAAAATAACTATCAAGAGCCCATGAAATGCAAGAGTTTCTTATTGAGAGTACAGTGCCAACACTATCCCAACTCCCCATTTAACAGAACCATGTGGAGGAAATGTCAGTGTCAAAAAGTCGATTTCAGGTAAAAGATGTTGTGAAGAGGGAAAAAAAAAAACAAATTTATGACTGTTACTTACTTTGATCATCATTCTTACCCATTTCTAAAATTGTAACTAATTTCTTACAGATAAGAAAAATGTAATGAAGACTCATATTTTCCTCAGAAATATCTTTAACACAGTAGCCATTATACACTGAGGATATTTGATGTATTTTTTTATTTCTTTTTGTCATGGGTCTTAACACATTCCTGAAAAGAAGTTCACTGAGGACAAAATAGAAATCTGAATGGAGTAATATATGGATTGCTTCTCCATCTCTGGAGACTCAGATTGGGATTTCTACAAAAACATTAGGTACAATATTTGACTAGAATGATATTTCAGGTCACGATTATTTAGATCTTTCAGGACCTATTCAATATGCTCTGTTGAATATTTTCATAATGCCAAAATCTTGCTGTTAATGGATTTTATCAAACTAGTGCAATATACAATGCCAGATTCAAGTAAAGTACGACTGTCAGATTTTCATCTCTAAAAGGGACACCCAAAGCAGTCTTTTTCTTCTTTTCTCTTGTGAGATTTGGAATGATTGAAATCCAAGTCATTAGCATTCAGGTTGTTTATGGCACTACAAAATGATGAAAGTGCTTTGAAATGAATAGTATCTTAAAGTGTGAGACATTTTGTGAAATTATGCATCTGTTTCTTTCTTGGAAAATTTGTATGCCAGCCAAGGCACAGAAAAGCAGAGTGAATGCAATTAAATCAGATAAAATTTTATTATGCTGTCCAGTTCAGGGCCTCAGCAGTCCAGGTAAGGAAATTTTAGTATTCTCAGTATGCATAAAAAACACTTTTAAAATAAAAATAAAGCATAAAAAAATCTGTTATAATCTTCCTATATTTTATTAAAATAACTTGAATTTGTAAACTGACAGACATTTGAAAGTATTTAGAAAAGACTCTAAATATCTAATCTTGTGATCAGGTTAGTAATCAAATTATTATAATACAAGACAAATATTTACCTAAGAGTCCTTAACAGCTTAATTAAACACAAAAAGGCTACCATGCATAATAGAATAAATACCTTGTAAAAGGTAGTTTTTATTAATTATTTTTGATTAATTAATTTTGATTAATTATAGACAACAGTCAAAGATAAAACCATCTTAGACCACCTGTAAAAAGTTCTTAATTCAAACCGTGCCAAAAAAAAAAAAAAAAAAAAAAGCCAACAAAAACTTAATTATCAGGCTAGGAGCAGTCATAGTAGCAGTTTGTAATCTTTTTTGGGTCTTGGTTGAGCAATTACTTCCCAGTGAAGGAAAACATGCACATACTTACATTTAATGTCAGAGGTATGTTTGCATATACCTAAAATTAAACATGTACTCAGCTAATGAGACGAAATGCATCTTCAAGGGCTAGAGTCCAAAGTCCTGGTTTGCATATCATATTCAGAGTTGCCTAGACACATTAGCTTTATTAAATATTACCACTGGATTTTGTTCCTCTTGCTTTCCTTACAATATCCAGTTTTTTCATGCATTTCAAGTAGCTTATTTTGGGTCAGGTATGCATAATGAAAATGCTGGTTTTGCCTCTAATTTTGGTGTGATCTCTATAAAGTTTTTGACTATCTGAACATTGGAAAATACAAAAATTGATACATTGAAATACTTGAAAATAGAAGCAGGTTTATATGCTGAGTCATATAGTAAAGTTTACAAAGTGTTCATAAAGTTTTTTTATTTTACTATCAAAAGCCAAGGAAATATAATTTACTGCTGATCAAAAACATATACTACAGCTGTTTTGGCTCTGGAAGGTTCATACAGGTTTAGAGAGAAATTGATCAAGGAAAAGTGAAAGAACACATTTTATGTGTTCTTTGGCCAGAGGCAAATTAAAAGGCTGAATTCAGCCATGTTCCCAAAGGACAGGTGATAGCCAAACAAAAAAGACCCCCAAAACACATAATTCAGTAACATCAATGGAACAAGGATGTTAATGATAAACTAGGCTTACATCCTCATAGCCTCAGAGAATGGTTGGGGTTTGAAGGGACCTTAAATATCATGTAGTCCCACTAGACCAGATTGCTTAAAGCCCTGTCCAGCTTGGCTTTGAACACCTTTAGGGTTAGATAAGTGCTACATTTGTGAGGCAGATCCTACACATTGCATTTCATGTGATATTCGACTTAGGAATGACTCACAATATAAACATCTACCTCCAGTACAGACAGCTCACTTTGCTGAATTGTTTATTTTGTAAGCATGGAGAGGGGTTCACAGAAGTCATGATTAGTGTTGAGACATGGAAAACAGCTGAGAGACACAAGGCTGTGGCTGAAGAGGCATTCCCCTAGTTGCTCAGCCACCTGTGGGATTCTGCACATCAAAGCTTTTTATTCTGTGACTTAGAGCACAAGTAACACAGTATAGGAGATGGGTAGAATTAAGGCGACCTCCTCACTGTGTTATTGACTCCTTGTGTAATTTCTAAGTTCTGGATGGTCGTCCTAAAGAAAAATACATAAACACAACAAACTTCTCCCCTCTGCATATCCAATGAGCAGGCTACAGCTTCTTACATCCCGGCTGTACACTCATTCAAATTGTGCAGGCAGTAAGTTCTCTGTAGCCTCTTGTCCTGGATACTTATGTGAGGAACTAGAGCTGTGAGCTCACCTGTTGTTAATCTGCAGAAGATGTCCGCTCTAAATACTAGGACAAAAGGTCTACCAGCAGTATTTTTACCGCAGTAATTATTTTTGAAGTGAGTTAATATCTAAGAAGTTAAGTGGTATCTTCCTGAAACTCAGGCTCATGGATAGCAGTTTTCACAGCTAGACTTAGGAAAACATTTGTTGATTGTTTGGTTTTGTTTGCCCATAGGAAATCAAAGCCATACACCTTTCCCTATATCAGTCTCAGAGAAAAAGAATGTAAAGTACTTCATGCTTCAGCTAAGCATGAGGCAATTCAGCCCCGAGCAGCCCAAATGCCCCCAAAAAAAGTTTTGTAAAAGTGGAAGACATTTCTTTTTCAATGGTATAGGCGAGTGGATTATGTGAAAGAGATCAGTTCTCTGGGCTTGATGGGAAACATATATCTGCCCAAGTTGTGTTTTTTACTTGTAAATAAATGGTAAGCAAGAAGTAGTCACTAGAAACAATAGGAATCTCAATTCTGATGTTTCTGTGTCTATTTCATTAGAACGAGTTAAAAAATTATGGCAGAGTATCAGCATGTACCAGCATCTTCTATTGTATAATCATCCTGAAAAGATTAAATACGAGAAGAAAAACATAGAGCTCTATATCTCTTTGTATTTAGTAAACATATTTGGATCTCGGGTATTGCAGCATCCTCAAAAATGTCAGAACAGTTTTGTAAAATTTGGAAGGAGGTTGCCTAGGATTTTTTTTCTATTTTCATTCTCTTTTATTCCTGGAGGAAGAAATGATTCATAGCAAACCACTTTCTGCATTTATTACAACCCTCAGCACAAGACAGATCTATTTAAAAGTGCCTATTGGGTTGGGAGTGCAAAAAAATATAATAATAGATTAAATTTTTCCATTTTTTTGACAGTATTTATTCTTTTTAATTGCTGGATGGTCCCATTAATAGCAACCAATCTGTAGGAAGGAATGATACCAACAGCCTTGAGCAAAACAACCTACATAAAATCCAAGACAGAAGAACAGGAGGGTGCTTTTTGCAAGCTCAGGATTAACATCCCCTTTTCCCACTGTCATGACAAAGATGGCAACAGGAAGGCTCACAACACAGATGTGGTATGAGTGACAGAAATGGGGATTGGTGCAAAAAGTCCTCACCTATTCCCATTACATCCTCAAAAGGATAATCTCTGTTCTCTCCTCATGTACTTTCTACTTCCTATGAAATATTCCCAGTTTCCCTTCCCTTCCCTTCCCTTCCCTTCCCTTCCCTTCCCTTCCCTTCCCTTCCCTTCCCTTCCCTTCCCTTCCCTTCCCTTCCCTTCCCTTCCCTTCCCTTCCCTTCCCTTCCCTTCCCTTCCCTTCCCTTCCCTTCCCTTCCCTTCCCTTCCCTTCCCTTCCCTTCCCTTCTTCACAAATTACAATTCTGTAATTCCTAGGTTTTCTGTTTCCACAGGAGCTACATGAACATGTCTGACCCCATTTCACTGTGGCACTGAATAGCTTGGCATCAAGGTTAGAAGAAATGAAACAAAAGGAAAATAAAAAAAATACAAACAATACACAATAGAAACCTTAATAATGTAGTTATAAATTTAAAAAATATTTGAAAGTCTGTTGCTTTGTCTTTCCCGTTTCACATGGTCCTGCTGATAAAAAAAATTTCCCTGAGGTTCCTGCTGCATCTCTCCTATAAATGATTCTCTTTGATCAGAATCCAGTGCAAGCAGGGGTTTTTTTTTTTCAGTCTTACAGAGGCAATGATTCCATATCACAGCACTGAAACCCTTGACAGCTCAGTGGGGGTGAGAAGAAGAAGCAGGATTATCTAAAAAAGAGAGAAAAAAGATGAAGCAATTCAAAGTCAGGCCAAAGATAACAGGAGAATCAGGATAGCAGCTGTACAAAATCGTACTTGATCTCTGCCAGAGATGTGGTATGTAGGGGTGAATGACAACTTCTAATTAAAGTTGTGACTGATTACCATGTAAGAAATTACACAATTTGTCGAAGACCTGGATCGGAAGATGAATCACTTTTATTTGTGGAAAATGTTAATTTAAAGTTATGAATTTTTAGAGGAACATCTGTGGCTTCTTTTTTTTCTTTTATAAATTTACTCCATAATTTAATCTTTCAGTTTTTTACTGAAACTTTTAAATTGTCTTTTATCCAAGCACTGAGTGTGCATTACAGTAAGTAAGGAGGAAGAAATACTGAAAACAAAATTCGGAAGAGACCTTGACAGTAATTCAGCAGCCCTTATTTGAAATTCCAGGAAAGATGCAGTTTTAACATACACTATCTATTACATTGTTGTGTAATAGATTCACAGATCTCTATCAAGCAACTCAGGATATTATTTTCCAGAGATTTCGAATGTTTACTTGTCACATATGCATGTGAACTGAACTCAAACCCCTTTTCCAAGAGACATAAGAATATGATCATTATTCAAACATATGTGCTGACTCACTTGAAAGCACATTTGAAACTGGATTCACACTTAGATTAGCCAGGTTTTGTGTGGTTTTCTCTTTAGAGCTGTCTCAATTGTTACCCAAACTGATATTTTTCAATACAGAAGACTAAATTATTGTCACCTTCTACTGCTTGCTTCACATTGTTCAGGCAAGGCAAAGCCTGAACCCTGGGAATCCACCTGGTGCAGAGTTTTCTTAGCATGAAGCCTTTGCATGGCCAGACACTGCTTTGCCACCTGCTCCGATTTGATCTCACATGGAATTTTTCTTCATGGTATTTTTTTATCTTTAAATACTTAAACATAGTGTATAACGTTTTTAATAAGATCGGTATCTTAAAACATAGTCACATAAACAAATATTTTCCAAACACTTTTCTTTACTACCTTGGTACAGAATTCAAATTATGTTTTACACTTAAAGGTAAATCTGAATTCTGAGGCATTAATTATCACATTTTCATGCTATTCATGGTTATTATATACCTCTAGGCTGTTGTCAAATGATCTTAGCTTTAAACATGTGGGAATGAAGAGAAAGGATTTTGCATATTTGCTCATGCCACCATTTATGCTTACAGTTAGCTTTACAAATGAAAGTTAAACTGTGCATTTATTTTGCAACTCTTTACACTTTGTCTTTATGTAAATCACATTTGGAGAACAGGCAATAAAATGTGTAAGTCAAATTTTATGTCTTTTTTTTTTTCTGAAGTTACACATTATTATGAGTTACCAATTAAGTTACATATGTAAACACCATCTTTCCCTGCAAGATTAAGGAAACAGGTAATTGAGGTAATTAATTAATACTAAAATTAACATGCAAATATAAAGGTGATTCTGCCCAGTTCTTTTCCTTACATTTAGCATAGGAAGCATGGTCATGCAGCAGTTATGGTTTTCTGTATTAGCACATCTCAGAGCTACGGCAATAAGATGTGATGAGCATCATCCCCTCTTCAGCAAGGTCTGTACTGTGCTATATTATGATACTGAAGCAAATTACAAGGAAAGAAAAGCCTAGAAAACTTTCCCCCACCCACAAAAAAAAAAATCTGATCAGAAAAGCAATGTGCCTTTTCATATCACACAATCGCAGAATGGGTAAGGTTGGAAGGGACCAGTGGGTTCACTTCATCCAATTTCCATGCTCAGAGGAACTTGTTTTTACTTAAACATTAAAAAGCCCAAGGGTTAGTGAAACCTACAGAGGAGAAAGGACAAGAAATACTTTGTATTCTTAATTGACAGCTCTGCTAATTCAACCCGAATCCCAGCTGCTAACTTGAGCTATGCTCTTTTAAATCTCATCTCTGATGTAGAAGCTTCTGTAGGTAAATTATCAACCCTACCTCACACTTTCCCCACTTTTTGGTAAGGTTTTACAGGTGCCATTCTTTTGTCCTGCACTTTAAATTTTGTCAAGCAGTTCTGGTATGGTGATGATGGTGCACAACAGTCCAACATTTTAATTAATGTATGGATTTTGTGCTCTCTGCATTAAAGGCATCATTTCCTAGTAGTCTTAACAAAGATTATTCTGGAAGCACATAGGGAAAAATTTTGCTCAGTACATTGGTGTAAGAGATGGCATGTCCTTTAAAGAGGACATGTGGTTTTGCTTATTGTTTAGCATTGTTCTAATACTTTAAATCTTCAATCGGAGATCAAAAGGCATCACTATGGAAAAATACACTAAAAAAGTAGTGAATATGTTTCTGGATAAATATTTAAAAATATTATTTTAAAAAGGATAGTATTCTCTAAAAGCTGTATTCACTTTTCCAAGCATCAAATGCTTCTTTTAGGCTTTTCCTGTATCATAATTTAAATAAAATATGTAAAGCTGACACTTTATGTCATCTCTCTATAAAATAAAGCAAGCTCTAAACCAGTCTGAATGTAGATGATAACAATATACAACTTTGGTTCAGAGACCACATACTCTTAAAACCAGAAGTGCCTTTTGAAGTTCAATCCCTTGTACTTGTCACAGCCTTCTTCTGCCCTCTCATGAGAGAAGTGTCTCCTCAGTTCTATAAAAATAAGACTTGGTGGGAAACACAGTTTTGACATCTATCATTCTGGATTACATCACAAGGAGGTGGACATTTTGCAAAGGTAAGCTGAGGAGGACAGACAAACTCCCTTTAGTAGCATTGCATCAGGCTGTCTCCAGATCTGAAACAGGAAAGAACTCATCAGCTTCACTTGCTAATGAGCAGTGCCTTTGGTTTCATTATCCAGGGACATTTCAATTTCATACAACAGTTCCAGAGCACTTCAGATTTTTCAAACATGCTCTTCTAACTGGTCTCAAATTTTTTGCTCCTTCATTTTCCACTGATGGAGGAGACTCCTTATGATAAGAAAGATGCAGTGTACCCCATAGCAAGACTTAAACACCAGGAATGTGAGATGGTGGAGGCTGCTGTCACAGCTGCATCCCCTACAAATATTCTTGGGGAAAACCACATGAGTCCATTGCACTGGCAAGATTCCCACCCAGACCCTCTGATCAGCAAGCTGGCTGATTCAAATCCTACTGCAGCAGAAAGAATAACCTCCAGAACAGGGTAGGAATGGTTGGCCATCTGTCCCCCATGAGAAGTGGCAGTAGCTGCTGGGATTTACTCTGTTCACTAACATCTGGAAAGCAGGTTAGCGGTGATCAAGGTATAGTTTGATATCTCTCCTGGACCCGGATAATATTTTCCTGCTGAAGCAGTCCTAAAGAGGCCCACCTAAAGACGAGGGTAAGTTCATATCGCAGACAGTGATGGGAAAATATCCAGCTTGTCATGAAGAAATGTTATGTTTCTAAATGACCTTGAAAAAAGGTTTTGTATCCCTTGTTTTAGAGGTATTCTACAGTTTGTGCCCTCTGTAAGAGCAGAGGTAAGGGACAATAATCTCCTTTAGTTCAAGAGCTCAGAACACTAGCAAAGAACTTCTGTTGTAAACCAAAGTAACTGAAAAATAGCAATTTGCAGCATATTATCAGTATGTGCAAGGCAAGAATAAAGGTCTTAAGTGAGATATCCAGCTGGCCTTCCGTGGCTCACATTTCCAGCTGGTCTGAAGCCAGCACTGCTGTCAACAGAGGTGCATCACTTTCTGGTAGCTGAGAGTTCCATACAACAACTCCAGTAATGCAGTATTGATTTTCACCAGCTGATGACTTCAACTACATATTTTTAGTTCATAAGAATTTAAGTTTTTTTATTCTTTATTATTATTATTATTACCAGACTGGACATGACAATTATAACCTGGGAACTTCACCACAATCTCCACTGCTGTTTTTCTTATTAGAAGTGGGTCACAATTGTTTGTGAAGTCTGTTTTCACACAGGCCTTCAGGTTTAGAAAAGGTCTCATTTAAATGTAAAGCTAAGGTAATGATATTATTTTCCTGAGATTGGGAAGTCAAGTTAATGAACAGTTAAAAAGAATTTTGACATGTCCGGATAGAAGGCAGGTACAACCAGAATGTATCTTTTTTTTTTTTCCTAGCATGGTCTCGACCCACAATTTGTAATTATTCCATCATGTACACTATTAAAACCGCATGTTTATTATTTGTTCATTTTTATGGTTTTGGTTTAAATTTTACAAATTTTATAACAGGCAATTCTTTCTTTAATGATGTAACAGGGGTGGTAAATGTTTAAGTCAAATTGACTGTATCAGGGAACTATAACCAGGCGAGAAAGTATCAGTTACAGCAAATATAGGACACAGATGTTTATAGACAAAAAGGAGAAAGAGACAGATCTTTAAAGAGGGTTTAGTTCATACTAGATTTTATGATTCTTTTACAAAAGTTCAAAACACTTCAGGTCATGATTTACTCTGTAAGGCACTTGATCTTAACAAAAATGCTTAACAACAAAATGACAAGTAAACAGTTGTTCCAAAGCCACCAAACATTATTCCCATATACTGTTTTGTTAATAACACTGGCTTAAGGATTAGGACAAGAAAAAAAAGCTATATTGCCTTAAGGGAATATGAAATGATATTAAGGTTGGTAGAAAGAAAAACTAGAATTTGTTATAGCAATGAAGAAATCCATAGATTTGAAAATTGTCCAAATATTCTGGCATAATAAAAAAATGGACTGTGATTATAACAATCTGAAGTGGTTCATGGGAAAAAAAAAAACTATCTATTTTCCCCTTTAACACTGTTGCCAAGTATAAGAAAACTTACCCTGGCCAAGCTGATTATAGCTGTTCTGAAGTCATTATCTGTAGTTACATTGCTGAGCAAAATAATACGGAGTTAGGCAAAGATCAGCTAGTAGTAAATATGGGCCAAATTTATATCCTTGATATAACAAGTAGTTTAAAAGAAATCCCAGAAATTGCAATGTCATGGAGGACTCATTTATATATGAATAAAACAGGTTACCCATAGTGGTGGAAGATGATCCATTCCTGGAAACATTCAAGTTCCGGTTGGATGGGGCTATGAGCAACCTGATTTAATTGAAGAAATCCCTGGTCATTGCAGGGGGCTGGACTGGATAGGGTACAAGGCTCCCTTCCAACCCAAATTATTTTATGTCCTTCTGTGCAGAACAGACAGATTTTTAATTTTTTTCTGTATTTCTCTTTCATTTCAATTCATAAGAGCTGCAGCATACTGCAGTCTCACCTTAAGTGGTGTTACAAAGCAATGTGCATGTGTTCTAAAGGAATGTGCCAAAGTAGCTATAGTAAAGAAAAAAGGCAACCCTGACAGGGAAGAAATGATGATATTTGGCTCTAGATTAGAAGGTTGAAGGATAGCTTTATTAACACTATACTATATTATATTAATATACTCTTTAAAGAGAGACTATATTATTCTACATACATACATCTTACTTATCTAACAACTAACTAATAAACTTGTGACTGCCTGCTGAGAGTCTGAGACACAGTTGGATCTGATTGGTTATTGAACTCAAACTACCTTCACCAGAATCCAATCAAGCAATCACTTCAGGTAAACAATCTCCATGTCAAATTCCACATGGGGAAAACAAAGGAGCAGAGATGAAGATTGTTTTCTCTTCTCTCTGTGTTTCTCCTGAGAGACAGAATTATGTCTCTCTGCCCAGTGAACATGAATGCCACAAAGTAGCCTTTCCTAAAATACACAAATTTAATGACAGCAATAAGAAACCTCAAGTCTATGACTGCCTGCCTGTAATCATGCAACAGCCTTAGTCAAAATCCATAAGGAGCTACAAGGGAAAAAAGTCCCTTACTTATGTGTTGACAATACATTGCTACTGTCCCTCACTATATCTGACCAAAGCATCAACACCTCTGCAGCTCAAACCTTGATCCTATTCAACTCATGAGAAGAGTTGAAGCAGATCCAGAGCAAAATATTTTGTGCTCTCTGGCAAGAAAATAGTGTGAAACAATCTCAAGGTTAACTCACTGACTAGCATTTCATAAACATAACTTTTTTCCAGTATCAGCTGGTTAGAAGAAACTGGTTTATCTTGACAATAAATTCCTTATCATTTAATACATTTATACCATCTACTTTGGAGTATAGAAGAATAAACAGGAAGGAAATCTTCCAGACTTGGCAAATGCCATCTGGCCCAGAGCAATTAAGCATGACTCCATGTTCTTGAAACAGTATATTGCTTGCCTAAAGTTATCAGTTTAGATTCATAGTCTCTATCCTTATCTTCAAAGCCCACAGTATCCCAGAAGTATCATTTGAACACCATTCTTAACATAATGCTGATATAAAACTCATGCATGCTTATAAACAGGATTCAAAACAAACCTCTGTTCACAGTGTGATTAGGAGACAAAGGTGGTGAATTTAGACAATATATTTAATGCTGTCTTTATAGGCAGCCAGGTAGCCTATAAAGCCCATGTAAAACAATTGACACTATCAGACTGGCTTCACAAGCACTTGAAAATGATACAGACCTTTAAGATTTTCTTACAAACATAATAGCAGAGCATCCTCTCATATTCCCCAATTCTCCTCTTGCAAACGTTATTCCGTAATTCTTGAAATAAATTCAGAAAATAAACCCAGGATGAGTATTGATGGTAACTGTTGATGGTAGAATACATTTAGAATAATTTTTAAAAATCTGCAGTATGATAATTGATATACCAACCATTAAAGGAAGTATGGAATAATTAATGGGACAGCAAAGAGTTTCCATTATGGAAAAAGACAATAATTACTACTTATGTTCTACAGAAAGGATATTGTAAAATATACCACTGAAGATTAAAGTTCCTGAATTTGTTTTGTTCATTTACTTGTTTTCCTATGAAGTGTCATTTACAGGAAGTCACACATTCTGTACTGCATCATAAAAATTTCCTGGAATGCAACACTTTTCTTTTCAAGCATGGTTTGCACTAGGGCAAATAGGGTACCAGTAAAGAAGACTCTACATTATATCTTAATCAAACCTTAATACAGATATTTTTTCTTAGGAAAGGACTGTCTACAACTCAGCACCTAGGGTGCTCTGTTGAAAAACAGATTACAAATGGAGGTACAAATCCAAGTCTCTGAAAATTAAAGCATTAATGAATAGTAGTAATAAAAATATATGACACCTGGGTATCTAGAATCACCTCTCACAGGTTACAGACCAACTAACAGGCTGGAATCATTCTCCAGTTTCCAGAGGGAAGTACTATTTGCAGATTAGGAAAATTTGTCATGTCTCTGGAGCTCATTGGAGGCTTCTATTCTGTAGGCCCATAAAGTGTAAATACGCAATGGGCAGCATCTTTAAGGTTCAAGCACTTACATTTCAGTGAGCTATAAAAATGTTAGGTAGCTGCTGCAAGATTAATTTGATTTTTCTGTCAGATGGTAGAGAAAGAGTAGTTTGCACTGACAGCAGCTCCTTGACCACAAGGTTCTATAAACTGTATGACTCCCTGCTATGGTTTGCATAGGTTTTTATGCCTTAAGGTCATGCATGCCATTTTAAAAACCTAAACTAAAACCTAATGGAACTTATGGTTATGAAATAACATCAGCAGCTCCAATTTTTTATAGTAGTGTCATAATTCAGGGCGTAGGTCTAAATCCATCCTTCACTGATAAACTGTTTTCATTCTGTCACTGATACAGCAGTAGCTTGATCCAAGAGAAGCTCATACCATCCATAGCACAATCTCATGCATTAGGGTAAAAGATACACAAAAACTTAGAGGAAGGACTTAAGCCACGAGTTATCAGCCTCTGTCAGTGGTGGAATGCATTTCTTACAGTTGGCTGTGCAACTTTTGCATCAAACTTCTAATTGAAAACACTTTAAATTATATTCACATTCAACTAACATGCTTGAAGTGATTTTTCACAAATCTCAACTGGAGAACTATGTTCTAAGCTACTCTGCTTTCTCAAATGAGGAGTGACAGCAAATTCATGCATACATCTAGATGATTATATATAAAACATGAATTAGTGCCACACTAATTGACAACCTTCTCTAAAATTAAACCAGCAACAGTCCTTCTCCAGCTGTACTTCTGCTATCCTGAACAGATTTGTGTTTCAGAGATAGGCAGTTCTGCTGGCTCCAGGACCTGCATGTTGAACATCTCACCTCATGAAGTTCCACAAAGCCATAAATGTCACATAACTACAGAGGTGAAATATGGTGTGGTCTGGGAGTACTTCACAAACTGGAATTGACTGCCCATCTGCCAGAGATCCTGGCATTCAAATTACAGGCCAAGGACAGTGTAGGCAAGCCTGATGGAGCCAGACAACCATGCCAGCCCAAACATCCTCAGCTTGCCCCCTCCTCACAGCCAGGCAGCCCCTGCACCTGCTGCCTTGACAGCACAAGTTGCACAGTGTAAGAGGCCTAATAATGGGTTTCTGTGTTGCTTAAAAGCCTCAACTTCATCACTATATTAATTTCTTTTTTCCCCCCTTTCTTTCCTTTATGCCTGAAGATCAAGAGAGTGTTCAGGCATATTGCCTTGTAACTTGATAGTGATCTGCCCCAAGGTGTGATGATTCAACCATTTTTTTAGTCTGAGGGTCTCTATTAGCATCAGGATGTGACAATGATTAGGAGATCAAAGCCTAATACGGTAGAAGAGACTCTCTCTTTTACTGTCAGAGCTAAAAAGTATGGAATTATAATGCATATTTCATGTCATCCTCATGCTTCCCCCATAAATAATTATAGCGCCTGTTCACGTATTCATATATTTTAAAAAATTCACAATTTATTGTCTTTGAATTTATTTGCATGTACTGTGCCCTCTCATCAACTCAAATGCTAATAGAGATTCTTTGAATCATTTGCAATAATAATCATATTTACATTCTTTCATATTTATTGGTGAGTCTGCTTTGTCTACTTGATTATACATGTAATTCTCCTCTAGAATCACTAGTAAGAAACTATGGTATGGTGAAAATAATGTTTATGAAAATGTAATTTACACTCTTTGTGATAGGGAAAGTCAGTCATACTAAGTAATATGCATTTTAGGGAACTTATCAGATACCCAGAATGTTATTCATGACAGAACTCCCAGCTGTGAAAGATTAGTACCATTTGCAGAATGTTGATGCCTAGGATTGGGATCTCATTTCTGCTGTATCTAACATAATTTAAATTATGGTGAAAGATAAGAGGAAGTGATCTGTGGGAGGGGACTTGGGAGATAGTCCCCCTGAGATGCCGTGGGAGGTTACCAACGTCTAGCTTCCCGCCTCCCCTGTTGTCAATCTTTGGTTGTGCCTTCCCCTCATCCCTGTCAATCATTATGTAGACCATTCCCCAGTTCTATAAAGTTCTTTGTTCTTTGTACCCCCATTGGTTCCTTCCCTGAAACCACTCCTTCCCCTTGTCCCCATTGGTTGTAACCCTGTCACTCACCTTCCACTCCACCCATGAACCCTTCCCTCATTGGTTGTTGTCTACCCTGACCCGCCTTCCCTGCCACAGTTATAATCCTCACCCCGCCCTCTGCTCGGGGCTCTCAGTGCGAGCTGCCTTCCAGAGTGGTTGTCCCTCCTCGCATCCCGACCTATCTTTTCCCACAATAAACCCTCTTGGAAACTAAGCCGCCTGAATGTCATCCCACCGCAGAGAGGAAGCATCTTTAATGCTATCCGGCTCCTGAGGACCTGACCCTGTGGCGTATCAGGTAGTCACAGGACCCCAGGGCCTCAGTGATCGTTGGTGTGGAGTAATGGGACCAGCTGGTGATTGATTTATTATGTCAGAGATGAAGCATGACTCTGATCTTTTAAATAGCTTTTCCATGGAAAAATAACTGGCATTTAAGTACTGAATTTATTTGCTAGAGACAATGAAATTGGCAGCACATTTCTGGTATTGAACAACAATGCTCCCTTTAATCAAAAGAGTCTCCATCTCAGTTCAGTTAAATCTTCCAATAAATTCTTCCTGCTAACACTTGTGTGGTAAACTGGTTACACCAGCATCAAAAATTATGAAATTGAGCTGAAAATTCTTCTTTTCATAATTGTATGTTTCTATGAAATAACAGGATTGGAAGGTGCTGCTCTATCTGACCTTGAACACTTAATAATAAGATCTGTGAAACATGTTATTATGTTTCATCATTCCCTGGCCTGGGGGATTATATTCCTTTACCATGCATTTTATAAAAAATCTAGACACGGTTCTGTGTATGTTAGGTGTGATGGCTAGAAATTTCAGTTGAAGTTAAAAATACAGATTAAATCTAGTTAATATCTTGCTAAAACTGTAATTATAAAAAAAAAAAAAAAAAAAAAAAAAAAAAAAAAAAAAGTGCTCCCAAACAGGAAATAAGCAATTATTCTCTGCCTAGATAATTTTCTAGTTAGGGATAAATTTGAAGAGATTTTTCATAAAGATGTAGTCTTGTTTCCAGAAGAATGATTGCTCTTATTTTCTCCAAAACAAAGGAAACTAAAGAAAGAGTCAGAGGAGTAACTACAGTGGTGTATGAAGTAATCTAAATAGAGGATCTATGTGTTATTTTGAAACTTATAAAGTACCTGCATCAACCCACATGCATAGGGATATGCAATACCTGGATTCTTCTTTTCACGATCACCACTATTAAAAATTTCCAGGCTTGGTTTGAGAAGTTCAACCACTAATAGTCTTCAAGGAAGATGTGTCCATTGCTGTTGATGGAAATAGCAGCATTTCCCACCTCTATGGCAGGCTTCACATACACTTAGAGAGTCACTATTTCCCCCCTCTTCCACCCTAACATGTGCCCTTCACATCTCATGCAAAATAGATTCCCAGTTCCATCTCCACACTTATTTTCACCCTCTCAGTTACCTGGTTTATTGGGTTTGCATGGCAAGATTTTTTTTAGCAAAGGGCTTGCAGTGTCTTCTGTGAGAAGCTGCTGGAAGTTTCCCCCATGTCCAACAAAGTCAAGGCCAGCTGGCTCCAAGATGGACACTCTGTTAAGTCTGGGTGGTGGGAAGGTGTTTTAAGGTTTGTTTTTTATTTTCTCATTATTCTGCTCTAATTCTGATTGGTAATGAAATAATTTCCCCATGCTAAATCTGTTTTGCCCGTGGCAGTAACTGATGAGTGATCTCTCCCTGTCCTTAACTCATGGACCTTTCATTACATTTTCTGTCCCCTGTCCAGCTGAGGAGGGGAGAGATAGAGCAGCTTTGGTAGATATCTACCCTCCAGTCAGGGTCAACCTACCATACCTTCTCATATTCCACCACTGTATTGCTAGGTACCATTCCAATGGTACATCAACACACTTCCCTCAACTGTTAAACTGGACAAAGTTTAGGTAGCAAGAAAAGGGAGGTAAAAGGAAGGCATGGAATGATGTACAGCAAAGCACAGATAATAAAACTCCTGAGTACTCAAGCAACTCCAGCTGTGATTCCTTTCCATCCACTTCTCAGCAGGATAAGGTTCATCAGTCTGCCAGAGCCTGAGTTAATGATTCCTAATTCTCACCCCCTGCATCTCATTTAGGAATTCACACAGCTTGCAGGATATGGAGCATCATATATCTTGTGTAGAGAACAAGGATAGTTAATTTCATAAATCAGAGGGAAGTTTTGAAACCTGTCAAATGTCTATTATTCCTGAAATAGAAGTCTTTTGAAAACCTAATGGATAACTTAAACAAGACAAAAAACAAAACAAAAAACAAACAACAATAACAAAAAAACCCAACCACAAGACATTTAAAACACAGACGTTTTGTGAGGGACAGCAGTAAGAGCACTGAAGGCCTTGATTCAGTTCTCAGAGGTTGCTGGGTGAGTACAAGTCTTCAAGTGTTACCATGTAAAATGAACAGAAAGCAAGTAAAGTGTATTTTTACTGTAATTTATGAACAACACTTAGCCCTGGAGCCTAAATTCCACCTAAGCTTTGGTACATCTTTGTTGGCTCTGGGCTTTAAGAGGCAGGCAGCCAATGGGAAATACCAGGCTCAGATATTTAAGTGGAATTCAGGCTAGGGGAAAGTCGGCTGACATATAGTTTTCATAGATTTCCATGATATTAAGGTAACTTGAAAAATATATCTGCTTGGACTGTCATTTTTCTTAAGTTTTCTCTATGGGAAATCTAAAAATATTTTCACTCCTTTTAATTTATTAAAAAAGTCAGGCAACACCAGTTATAATAATGACAAAGCTATATGATATATTTGATTGTGTTTTGAAAAGATACCTTCAAGTAACAGGAAAGAAGGGCTAATATTTTTTTCTATAATTTCTAATAAAATTTCAATGTGTAATAGAAATTGCAAGGGGATTTTTATGAATTTGCAACCAGACTGGTGACAAAGCCTGGTCTACAACAAATAATTAATAGTCATTTGAAATGTACACAACAAGAAGATGTCTTGGCTCTGGGAGCCTACTGAATGCTTAGTTTTAGCTTGTCCAGTGTATTGTAATTCTGAATATTTAAAAAAAAATATCTCTCTCCAGTACCACCCTAATTCCACTACCACTGCAATTTAATGGCAAGTACAACTGTGAATATGCTGATAACATCTCAACTGAAAATTTAATGAAGTCAAAAGCCAAAAAATGTTGAGAATGCTTACTGCAGTCACTAAATTGTTCTGAACACAGTAAAAAAAAAGGAAGAAAAACCCCAGGATCCAAACTTTTTTCTGTAAAGTGAGTCCATATAAGGTAACAACAACTAGAAATACCTCAGATTGTTCAGACTCCAAATAGTTTTGGGGTTTGGTGGGGTTTTTTTTGTTTTTTTTTTTGGTTTTTTGGGTTTTTTGTTTGTTTGTTTGTTTGTTGTTTGGGTTTTTTTTTTTAAGACAGTTGAAAATTTTGGGGTTGATCCAAAATGCTCTTTTTTTTGGTCATGGATCAGTAACAAAAAAATCATCATTCACCCTGATGTGTTCTCACAATGATGGGATAGCAAGGCCAGTTCACCACAAATTCTAATGAATACAAAAGATACTGCTTAAAAACAGTAAAATATGTAAAACAATCTAACAACAGTAATAACAGTAAAATAATCTAGCAATATAGCTAAAATGTAAGGATCCATATGAAATTAGCACTCGATCTTGGAGCAGTCTGGGAACACAGAACAATGCCCGAGGACCGAAATTCCAAAAACCACTTTAAAAGCTTTCAGGCTGTTCTCTCAGTTAGAAAAGGTTGTTTTTGAAAAGAGAATGATGTAGAGGGAAAAATAATAATGGTAACATTTCTCTGAAACCTTACGCAGTGTGTTTAACAATAACTGGGCCTTCGTGGATGTGAATCTTTTATCTCAGGATGTCAAATCAGTACAGTAAAAGTGAAAATGTAGAAAATGTTTTACCCAGAACTGGAATTATTTCAGAAGCCAAAAGGGATAATTTCATGTTAGTAATTTTCTGTCTAGTGTAATTATCCATATTTAAACAGTTGGTAAAGTATTTATAAACAGTTATGTGGGCACTCAGAGTAACACTAGTTTCTGAGGAATCTGTAGAAGGGTGAATGTCAACAGCAAATCGGGGGAAAACTTGCTTGACTCATGTGTCACCACAAGCAACTAAGATAAAAAACATATGCTGAAGCTCCAGAAAGGGCTACTGACTCTCCTGTGAGAGATTTGATCATGGCTTGGTAGGAACATGCTCTAATTCCAATGGAACAACATAAAAACTTTTAAATTATTTTTATTTGTGTATAAAAAACTGTAAATACTGGTGAATTAATCACATAAGGGAGACCACATGTGAGCAAATGGAGGAGTTCAGCATTGTGCGAAAATTTAAAATCTCTGTGTCACTGCCATGTGAATCTCAGTATGGATCATGGATGACTCTGGACTTTACACTAGACTATTTTTAATCCAATCTTTGGCCATCTTCCTGCATTTTGCTTGATTTAGAAAAACTTATTTTGTCATTCACTTTTCCACAGTGGATATCACAATCTTTACAGTATACAGTACAATAAGACATAGGTGAACAGGACAACCGTTCGTCAAGTGTTCAGTAATAGCAAATTAGTTTTAAAGCTTGGTGTAACACAAAGAGGTGAAAAATCCCTGAGATAAACAAAAAATAATTATCTTTATTTCTTTTAGGTATGAGAAAAAATTTGTAGCTGCAGACACCAGTCTACCTGGGCTCTGAGGCAACATTACATACATCTCAGCTTATCCATATACAGAATTTCTTGAGCATTTGCCATATTTCCCTCAATTTGCCATTGAGGGCTATGAATTGCTCCCTGTTTTCTAGAGAGTTTTTCAGTAAGATCAATTACTGGAATATAGTCACATTTCAGTATTACTTCAAACACTCATTTTTAATGTGGAATAGCAAACTTGCTGATGAGTAATTTTTCCTTCCAAAGAGGCTTAATTATTTAGCCTCCCCATTCTCTTTGATGGATGCATATTCCTTTTATTGGCTACCGTGACGATGAAGAAATTCATGATGGGATGTAACAAAAACCTTCTGTTCCCTCAGGTACATAACTTTTCTCTAAGTTTTCTCTGAAGCAGCTGAAGCAGCAGCAGAGGTCTGCTGAGCTATGTAAGCCAATTGTAGAAGTACTGTATTAATAAGTACAATTTAATTGAATTCTAGGGAGTCTGCTAAATGGATGTGGAATTCTCTGTCCTTCTCCTAGAACACTTTTGAACCATCTGTGTTGATCACCTCAACAAGGCCAAAAAGGCCAAGTGCCAGGTCCTGCACTTGGATCACAACAACCCCAGGAGTGCCACAAGCTGGGGGAAGAATGGCTGGAAAATTCTGTGGTGACAAAGGCCCTGGCAGTGCTAGTAAAGAGTGGATGAACACGAGCCAGTGTGTGCCCAGGTGGCCAAGAAGGCCAATGGCATCCTGGCCTGTTATCAGCTGTTGTGTGGCCAGCAGGACCAGGAAAAGTGTTGCTGTTGTGTCCTTGGTGAAAAACAGCTTCACAAGGCTAAGATGATTCTTCCCGTTCAGGAGGACCTCCATTTTCAGAGGCTGATCTCCCAACTCCAGACCCAGCTTTTCTTTGAGCAAAACATTTTAGTGTGTGTGATGCACTGTAAGCATTGTAGAAATGATCTATCTATTGTATTGTAATGCAATACAAGTTTCCTCTCTCCCACAGTATACCAAGAGTATACACAGAGTACCAAGATATCTTTCATGATAAAATACATCAATGTCTTCCTCTGGCCAAGTCAGTGGAAAATTAGTCCTAGGCACTTTCAAATATTCAGTGAAGCAAACAAAAAGAAAAAAAAAGTAACAGCTTCTTAGAGAAAAGTAACTTTCATTTTCTGGTACTGCATATCAGGTCATTTAAGATTTTTTCCCTCAAGGACTTTATCCCCTGGTTCTCTACCAATCAAATCTCTGAAGACTTCAAAGTCTACTCTCCTGAAGTCCATGGCAGTCAGCTTGCTGTGTGCCCTCCTCACTGCCCTAAAGATCTCCATGATTTCATAGTTGCTGTAGCCCAAACTGTTCTTTAGCTTCACATTTCCCACACGTGTTGGCGAGAATAATGTCTAGCGTAGCATGAGGGAACAAGGTCTATCACAGCACCTCTCCTTGTTGGCTCCACTATCACCCGGAGAAGGAAATTATCATCAATGCATTTCAGGAACCTCATAGACTGCCTGTGCCCTGCTGTGCTGACCCTCCTACCCTATCTGCCTATGAGGCTGCTCCTATCTCTCCATAGAGGGCCTCATCCACTCAGTCATCCTGGCTGGGTGGCTTCGAGCCAGCCCCCACTATAATGTCCTCCTTTTAATCTTGACCCATAAGCTTTTGGTTGATCTGACCTGGAAGATCCTGGTAAGCATGATGTCTGAACCATTTAAAATTATTGGCATCACAGATTTAAGCCCTTCCAGCTTTATTACTGTCCTTTCTATTTCTGAAGAGGACAAGTCATGTTTCATGACTGGGAAATGTTCTCCTGAGATTTTAAACCCTAATCCAACCATCTCAAGCATGTTAGGATGAGGCAATAACTTTCTTATCTTTAGTTTTCATGGTTGAAACGGTCTATTAGATGAGGCTTTTGTGGTCCAGCACAGCTGCAAGAAACAGAACTTCTTTTCACTTAATACTTCTTGTTTTCATGTAATACTTCTTGTTTCAGTTTTTAAAACACTTAGCAGAGTATCCCACTTTTTTGTAGTGCAATGCCATATGTGGATGTGAATACAGCAGTTCAGTAAAAGCTGATAATTATGTTTCGTTTAGCCCCATAAATATTTGGATTATGCTCAGTCCTGAATCCATTAAATTCTAAAGCACATTCAGAGCTCTAAAGCAGCTGAATCTCCCAGTTTGCAAGTAGACCTTTTCCCTGTTTGAGTTCTGGAGCCACAAATTTTGCTTACCAAAGGATGATACAGGGTGGAATGATAGATGTTGGCTCATACCTAAAAAGTCATCCAAGCATAGGAATACGCAGGAAAATTAATCTACTTCACCCTGTCACTTTATGTGCCAAGAGACTGTTGCCAGCCTAGAAACTAAAATAATCCTTAAACAATCAGTTTTCTCTGCTTAACCCTTCATACACATGTTTTAAATGATGCACTACTACACAGCAAGTTGCAAAGGGAATTTTCCTGAAGGGCTGTATCTGTAACAGGAATTTAAAGAACTTAATGGTATTGAATATTTCAACTACCCTTTGACTCAGAACTTGACATTCATAGGAGAAGTTAATTCAAAGTGGTTTATATTATATAACTAAGGGATCTTGTTTGTCAAATGGAAAAATTTCAGTTGAGAGGTTGTTTTTTGATATCTTCTTTTGAGAAAAATCTGTTTTGTACCAAAACTTTTTAATTCAATGCTTTTATTTTGTCTTTCAAATTACTTTTTCTCTCAAATGTTTGATTTACTATGTAATAAAATAAATACAATTTTGAAAGATTAAATAAAATTAAAATTTTGGATATTATAAAAGATAAATACAATCCATTATACAGACTTGAGACAGAGCTTAATCTCCTAAGATTATAGTCTTTTTACTCTTTTCAGAATTTTGCTTTCTTTCTATGCCAAAAACATCTATTTTCCCACCTCTACTTATTTTGGGAAGAGCTCATATGAACAAACACTCATAGAACATCTCAATAACTGGAATTTTCAAATAGTTTGTACTGCAAGAAATGCTATTTTTGATGTACAAAAAATGCCATCTGCTTCCTACTGTGCTGCTTTAATTTCTCAGTGTTTCATAACTCAGTTTCCAATGTGCTGACAGTTTACCTGGTAAGGCCAATATATAATGATGTTTACTAAAAGTGTGTCTTTGCTATCAGATTAAATTCTAATGCTGTGCTTAAGGCATCCAACTTCTCTTCATAGTTTGCAATGAGATACACATTTTCCTACAGTCTCCACTGATTCTTATAACAAACGCTCTTGAAGTGTATTCTGGATCTACAGAAGCCTGGTTTTCCTCCAAGATAATATATTTCTGCAGTGTACTTGAAGTATTCTGCACCTAGACCCACAACACAATGCCAGATTTTTGCCTTTCACTCCCCTTTTATAAGCTAGCAGTAAAATTGGATTTCCCATGGAGATGAAAGCTGACTTAAGTGTGTCACATGCTCTTGTGTGGATAGGTCTCTCCATTGTCATCCCTCAACAAAACACCTTCCAGGAGGAAGATACAGTCTAAGTGGTATTCTTTATTTTCTTTAGATGTCATATAAGAATGAAGTTGTATAAAAAAATGTAAAGAAAAATTTCTGGGTTTAGAAAAATATATTCAACTGAGGCAACTTCTCAGGAATCAGTTCCCTAAAACTAGAAGGAGTGGGTAGTATTCTCCAATCTTAAATCCTTTGGGAAATTTATTTATACATTTCTTGAGATGCATGCTGTCAAATATATATTAGAACATTAGGTCAATTAAAGTTCTTTTTGTATTCCAGCTAAATAAACAAAAAAATCTAATCATACAACATGCTTAACCTCTAAAAGCAGCAGATATCTTCTGATCATTTTGGGTTAACAAGACCACTAGATATCTAAGCATAGGGCCCTTTCCTGTCCCCAAAATTCAGTAGTTCTTGCTTCTTTCTAAACTGTGTAATGGCAGAGAGACAGAGTTTGACAGAGAAGTGTCAGATCTCCCTCGGATTCCCTGGAGGGACAGCTGCCTGCAGCAGGCACTCTGAAAACAGCTCAGTTTTCCTTTCTTCTACTTCCCTCGTGCTACATCTGTGAGACTGACACACCAGCTCATGAGAACTGTGGTGGGACAGCTGGAAAACATTGCCCTGGGCTGCTAATCACAACTCCTCAGGCAAAGATGGTTTGCTGACCTAGTTTATGTTTGTACTCAAGTAGACCACACATGTTTCTACAAACATCTGTCACATTTCGGCTCTTGGGGCTGGCACCTCCACCTGCAGAATAAGGAGAAATGACTGAGAGTTCTCCAGCGGTGACACTGAATTGAGGTAAAAGTACCTTTATGGACCAGGGCCTGGAAGAGTATCTGGCTGACTATTTGAATTACATAAAGTGCTGAAAAAATAGAATTCTTGGGTCAGCAGTGAAGCCCAGCAGTAGAAATGCCTTTTTGCCTTAACATCAGTAGTGCTCAGGGCCAGGAGTTAGCAATTTTGTACTCTTTCACCTAATGCATCATAACAGTGGTTTTCCAAAGTCCCTGTAGCACTTTCCCCTTGTTTCTCCCTTGCTTAAGTTCAGGTGCTGTTGCCTTCACAACCTTGTGCCTGCCAAACCCTGATATTGCTGTTTTCATGGGTTCCAATGGGAAGTGACTGCTGCCAGCATAAGAAACACCAGGAAACATAAGAAACACTTCACTTCTCACTTTGTAGATTTCAATTTGCACAAAAGATAAACAAGAAAAACAGCACAGTTGATAATAGCCAGTTATATATTTGGAAAGTACTATCCAGGGCTACATGTGAAGAGTCTCAGCAGCCAATGGATGTAGAACATCTGTGCCCAATTAGCATGCTCCAGCCAGGGCTAATAGTATCACAGGCAGAAAAAAATAGGAAGCTTGAGCCATCCTTGATTAAAAGTATTGTGATGCTGGGGTAAAAGCATCATGAAAGTGTCATCATTCTTTTCCTCATCAGTCATTTTTGCTGCTGCTTCTTGCTGCACTGGAGAGAGCCCCTACTCGAGGACACTCATTCTGGACATCCAGCACTGTTCCTCCTCCCTGGCACTGGAGAGTTTCCCCTTTCCTGTTCCCTTTCCTCTTCCTTTTATCACAGCTTTTTGTGTTCCCTTCTCTCCATCTTCCTCCTTTTCCCTAAATGTAACTTCCAACATTGGATTTGATATGTAGCATCAGCCTACCACTCTGCTTACACATCTTCATGATCCTGTCTTATCTTCCTGTGTGCGACAAATATTCCTGCAAGTAATCGTGGGCATGTGAACATGATACCAGAGTGCCTCAGCTGAGAGCCCAAAAGTTACAGGACACCATGATCTAGAAGTGTTAGAATAAGAATATGGAAGATTTTACTATGTCACAGACCATGCTGATTTCCAGTCGGTAAATCAAAGCTATCCTATGAGCACCAAATTCACTAAATGTATTAAGATATATAGGTACACTGCAGTACTAGAACATTTAGGAACTGCATTTTGAAAGGTTTTATTAAAATACTTCTGTTATGTCATTTTTTTACCCCACTTTCAGCTATATCTCTTTTGTTAATTCAAAATATTCCCAAGATGGTTTAAAAAAACCCACAAACCTCTAACTTTTCAAGGGTACAAAATCTTTTATTATGAAACCCTTTGCACTTTGTGTTTGATGTAAGCCCTGATCAAAACCAAGTATTTAAAAATGCATTTTGATGTTTCTGTAATTCAAATTTCATTGATCTCAGAAAACTTGCAACAATTTTAAGACAGGAAGTATGGGAAGCAGCATCAAGAGGTAATGATGCTTTCAATGCAAACATTTTTCTGGGTTTTCTGCAATTTTGGCTGCATTTCACTCTTTAATGAAGTATCTGTACCAGATAATCCTGTTCCAGCTGCAGTGTGCACTGCAATGGTAGATTGCCACTTAGGTCTTTACTTCAGATTTTTTACTAGTCATTATGTCAAGACATAGCATGATCAAATTTCTAAATGCAGATCCTTTAGCTTCTCTCACATTTTTGCTGCAGCTTCCTTTCCCACACCAGTGTTTTCCACATATCACCACAGGATCAAACTTGTTATTTGTGAAATCAATGAAGCAAGACTTCATTTTCGTAACACTTTTTTTTTTTTTTCCCAGATGATGGATGAAGAGGTTAGAAATGGGAATAGGCAGGTTCTGATCATAGTACTTGAGAATTTTTTTTTTTTTGGTATTGATCTAAAAAAATTTTAGATATAAGTATTGATGATGAACTAAAAGTACATATTAAATTTGAAAAGTAAAATTTTTAATGATTCTTTGCCATCTTTTTCTCTGTATTTTCACTAATTGTTTCCACCTCTAACAAGCAGAATCCCAATGCAGAAAAATAATTCCCATTTGATGATTCACAGACATTGTATATACTAGCAATTGCAAAATGATTTCTACTTTCACTCTTAACTCTTCTGTTGCTAGTTTGATGCTGAAAAAGTGGGAGACACTTCAGTGAAATTCTAGAAAAATATCTTCAATTTTTTTATTGGTATCTTAATTCAATAATAGCTCTTTCTGATCCTTTGAAAGATATATCCTAAAATCATATAAAATGCTTGACAGAAAGAAGGCCCTCATTTGCTCTTTTCATTTTGTGCCTCTTTTGTTTTTGGTTTTTTTTTTCCCCTAGGAAAACTTTGCAACATTTAACAGGCCCATTACATTACAACAGTGGACAGCATGACATATTTCCTTTATCTTAAAAAATCCAGAGGTATAGCTGTTGCTGCCCCTGGCAGCAAATTGTCTGAGGTAATTGATGCTTTGCAGAAAGTCTAGAAGAAATCTTCTTTGGCAGTTCCAAAGTGAGTCATGTATTCTGTACAAGATACCATTTCTCCATTTGCTTCACATTTTATGTTCGAAAAGAGCATTTCTGAGTAGTCATAAATGTATTCTGAGTAAGTAAAGACGTAATTTACAACAATACGTCAGAAATCTGCAGTGGATCTTTTAGGTTTTACTTTTATTTCCTCATTATCTATTTCACACTGATGTGTTTCTTCCAACCTCAGCAAGGTACAGTGTCAGGGAAAGGTGAGCTGTGTCACATGTCTGTACCTATGCTAAGGGTCAGTTACATCCACAAAAGCAGCTGGAGCCCATCTGGGACATGCTCCATATCCCTAGCTATAATGAGAGAATGGACCATCAGTTCACTGGTGACACCTTCTTGCAGATGCCTAAATTTAGTTCTCTCAAACTGAAGTTGCTTTCACCAATTACTTCTTATGGTGCTATGGGGCATCAAGCACCTGACAAGGGTGGACAACAAAATCAATTAAATTGCTTTGTTGTTTCATCAGGCTTCTTTCTTTCTCATCTCTTGTTTTATACTGAGATTTTAACTTCTGTCAACTACAAACCGCTTGATTTTGTAAATGAACACTACTGGCACAAAGTACTTGGCTAGGTTTCCTAAGTGTGATAATAATACAATTATATTCTCTGCTTTCCTGGCCTGTTACAAAGTGCAACAAAATAGTGCCCTTCAGTCAACTAAAAATAATCACTAGGAGAGAGGCTTTTGGTGCATGGATGAATCCAAACCTTGTGTTGTTCTCGTGCTTTTTTATGTACTGTCATGAATTTTTCAGCAAATTATACAGTAACAGAAATTATAGCAGACACTGTTAATTGTAAATGAATCATGGAAAATATTTCCAGAAAATATTGCTAATCCCATGTTATGGAGGAGTAGAATTAAGCAAATATTTACAGTTTGTTTCCACATTTATGTTCAGTATTTGTCCATCCACTGATGAAGACTTAATTGACAAAAGTTATATTGAGTGCAGAACCTCAAATAACCAGGAAAGTAAAACAGCACAAAGTAATTTTGTTCACTAAAAATGAAAGAAATTAGTGCCTTCGAGTGTCCCCCTTCAAATCCCTTAGCTCCCAGTGTCCACAAGTGCAGATATGTCTCCCTGTAAAAACTTGAGCAACAGCCCAGAAAATTGATTTGTTTGCACCACAAATCTCTCAGATGGATGAAAGAGATGGAAACTGCTGAAACAAAGCAAGACAACTGACTCAGAAAATATGGTAATGGAGTTAATAAAGTTCAGAGTCAAAGTGCAATTCTTTAAAAGTCTGGCAAAAGAGAACAGTGTATCAAATGCAGCATGCAAATGAAAAGTCTTTTGGTTTCCTATAATCCATCCCACTGGCACAATACAGTAGTGATTTCTTAGACCACATTCTAGTAGTGGTATTTATAACCAGAAAATGCAGTTCTGAACTAAGAATTAAGACTTGGTGATTCTAAAATCCACAAAAATCTCAAAAAAAAAAAAAAAATTTACCTATTTCAAGACATAGAGTTTTGCTCTGAAAATACTTAGCCTATACCATGTTTTCAAATTTCAGTAATTTTCAAGTCAAGCATACAAATCACTGTTAAAGAATTGAAATGTTGGAAAATGGAACATATTGATATTTAACCACATCTTATTATCCTTCATGACAAAAGTGTATTGGAAGTTTTAGTGTTTCTGTAATTGTTTGTTAGAATTTCTCTTCACTTTCCATTGTTATAGTTTTGTATTATTTTCTCATTCTGTTGCTAGAAGAACCTTCAGTCTTACAAATTAATATAGGCAGATATGGAATTTAAGATTATTATTATTATGATGGAGATTTCAAGTTCTGCTTCAGTCTAATCTCTAAGAAGAATGGAATTTTTGGACATTAGTGGACTTTACTCCAGCATTTAATCAATTGCAAATGCCATGTTTTGTGTCCTACACTCCACTGCTGCATTAGCCCTTAGATGCAGCAAGAGGACTTCATTTCCCTCAGATGTGTCACAGTGAAAACAAAGTTTATGCTCAACTTGCATGTTTTACAACGCACAGACACAGCCTGAACTGCCTCAGGGCATTTCTCCCCGAAATGAGAATGAGTTGGTTCATCCCTTTTCTTTGGATTTATTAGTGAATATGATACTGTCTTTACTCAAATCTGAACTTTCCATCACTAGAACTCATATATAGCTATGTAGAGGAACTCATGATGATCAGCAAGTAGAATACATCCTTAATCCACTGAACTCTCTGGAATAAAAAATTTGGCCCAAACCTTTCATTCTGTTTCATCTTTTTACAGCTTGGCAGGACACCTTCTCCCTGACATCTATCAAGATCTTTTCTGGGGTCTGTAACACATGAAAATATTAATCTGACAAATTTTAATTCAAAGATGGTTATAAGAAAAATTGTTACATGAAATAGGATTTGTCTTTAGTCCTTTATTTTTATGTTGTACTTTCTGAACGTGCTGAACCCACTAAGCCAACTGAATCATATAATTACAATTAGTGCTCCCAATAGCCCTGTCAGAAATGAAAGTTTATGTAGACAGTCTGTGATAACCATTTATTATTTTTTTCTAGCTCACTTAGCTGTGAATTTTTATAGGAAGTATTTAAACAAGTGTTCCACTTGACAGAACTGTCTATCTGAAAAAAAACCCCAAAACGCGGAGGAAGCTCAGAGGGATTTATTAGAACAAAAATTTTAACCATTGTACCACAAACACATCAGTTTTTATATTCTTGTACGGCATTTTGTCTTTAATCAAGATCAGATGGTACAAACTGTAACATAGACAGGACTATATCGGTAATCTGAGGCAATTATACGATAATATGTACCTAATAACCATACTAATAAAATAAAAAAATAGCAATCAATGTTTCCTCCCTTCTGTGAAGCTCGGTTTTGTATCTTCTCCTTTACCTGTTCCTTTAGGTTTAAGGCCTACAAGGGAGAGATTTTTTCCCCTGCATCTATAAAATAATAGCACAACCAAGCACAACTTCAGTTCCCTTTGGGATGCTTGTGTGTTGGCTAGAAATATTTGTATTGTTTTTCTTTTTTTGCCATTATATTCTTTTTATAAAGTTAAGATTTTTACGCCGTTTTCTTTTAGTAGCCTGTAAATGTTACAGCAACAGTTTTAACACTATTCTTTTTATTTTTTTACATATTACTTTTAATGAAGAAAAATATTTTCTAAAATTTCATTTCCATCATGTCTTTTAAGGGCAGAAAAGAGATATTTATTTCATTTAACCAAATAAACTAAACTGAAGTTTAAAATTAAGGTATTGAATTCCTCTAGCACAACACACCAAAAAAAATTGGAAAAAATATATTCCTTCTCATCATTATTAGCTTTTTAAGAAAATCATCTTTTTCCTTCAACCCATACTCTGCCATCTTTAACAGAGATGTCAGGGAAATTTCTTTTTCTTTAGTTTTAAAAATTCTGATTTTTTTTCTTTTCATTAGAAGCAGATTGAAAAAAACCCTAATTCCATGTTACAAAATATTTCAGAAAGCCTTTAGGTGCTAATCAAAGCATTCCTGTTTTGATTTTGTTCTCCTAAGACACTTTGAAGTGAAAAATCAAAACAATTCTTTAAAAACACCAAAATGGAACTTTTTAGCACTTCAGAAGTCTGTCATTGCTGGTTTTGATTCTCAAAATAATTTCCCCAATCCACAGACACAAGCACTGCTGAATTGGTGCACAATGGTGCCCACTGGAGGGAGCAGTGTGTGCAATGAAGGTTTTCACTGTATTTTACCTATAGTTTCACTCACATCCAGCAGGATATTTTCTAAGAACAGATTTAACTTTAAAATCATGTGCAGTTCACTATGAAGCAGATGTTTAAGCATGTGCTTACCCTTCTCTGACCTCAGGAACTCATGAATATGGGTTTCAGTGCTTTGCTGAGTGGGGGATACACTTTAATTCCTCCCTAGCACATCACAGGGCTGAGGCCTCAAGCTTTTAAAAAGGGATGCACAGATATGAAACAAAAGAGAGTCAACCATCACCAAAGGCTTGGATTTCTCACTCCATTTCTAACACATGAAAAAACATTCGTTAGGAAGATCTGTATCAGGTTAACTACTTCAATGGTGAGATATACTGATGCAGCACTATCTGTCCTCATCAGCTACAGAAGGCCTGAATTGATTTATAATACACTGCATGAATTCTGTTACAAACCATCAGATCTCTGACACTGATTTAGAAACTCGGTCAGTTCTAAAAGAAAAAAAAAAAAGAGAAAGAAAATAAAAGATTAAATAGAAAAAGCAAATAATGTTTAACAAATCTTGTATGTTTAACAACAGGTAATTTCCATGCAAATTCTTATTATCAGCTCAGCCACAGAGGTTTCTTTGGGTTTGTTTTTTTCATTATTTTTTGGTTTTTGGTTTTTTGTTTCTTTTTTTTTTTAATTTTTGTGAAAGGCTTTGCTTATCTAAAGGAGAAGTAAGATTTGTTTAAAAAAAAAAAAAAGGAACATGAATCCATCAAGTAAGACATTATGACTGTTACTTCATACTGGCCATATTCCAAAGCCCTTATCTAAAAATCCAATCCTAGTTGCTTAAATTGATAGAATAGTGGATTAGATGGACCTTTAAACAAACTTGATATGGCCAGTTTCATGTCTTATTGGATAAGTCATAGAGGAGAGATCTGACATGTTTCATTAACAAGCCTGTTCTTTAACCTTATTGTCCTGTTTAAGCCATTTTGAATGTTGGAGCTGGGTTTTTTTGGGGTTTTTTTTGTTTGTTTTTTTTTTTAAGAAAACTTGTATTTTCCTAGAGTACATGTAAAAACAGGCTGCAACTGTTTGGTGAAGGTTCTCCCGGGCTGTCCTTGTACCTCATCCTGCACCAGGAGTCAGCCCCACCCAGCTGGTGTGGTTTATCCAAGATGGAAAGTTGATGCTGAAGGGGCTCTGTACAGACTGGTACTCATGTAACCACTAAAGTCTACAGAGATCAGAGACAGACTACAGGGATAAATGAAAACTCCACCAGATACTGTTTAGGGGGAGCAGTTAATATCTTTATGCATTGTTTAGACCTCAGTTCACTCTGCTCCTTTTAATTTCAATTCCTTTCTATTCAATTTTTTCAGATGCACACTGTGTCACAAAAATACCCACAGGATCAAAGAACTCACTATGCTGAACCCACTGGTCTCATTCCTAGCTTCTAACCAGAGATGGACAGAATCAGAAGATTCAGAGAAATCTTTAAACCACTTACATTTTACAAAATGGGATAATCTGGTTCACATTTATATCACATTCTAACAATATTTGGTTGTTTTAAACACTGACTAACAAGATTTAGCATAATTTTTTGTTCTGGTTATTCTTGTCTCCAAGTATATCTCCAAACTATTTTTGAAACCTATGAAATTCTTTGTCTCAATAGCTTATTTTGACAATGACTGCATAGTCTGTACCATTGAGAAAAAGATAACTTATATTAATTTTGAATTTGCCTTGGATAGGATTTATTTCTTAATTATTGTCTCTATTCTTACAAACTGTTGTATTTTCAGTGTCTGATTCTTTCCACCAGCAAAGACTATGAAAGTACAAGATTGAGTGGGTTAGGCCAGTAGCTGTCTCTAATAATGGACAACACAGAAGGATATGAGATATTTCTGCAGTGTTTAAAAGCCTGTAGAAATCTTATTATGGCAGACTTTTTTCTGCTTTGTTTTGGGTTTTGGTTGGGTGTGGTTGTTTGCTATCTTTTTTTTTTTCCCTGAGAATTTTCTTCCATGTATTTGACCCTTTCATTTTAAACTCATACGTATTTTATAATGTACAACATTTTGAGTTTCACAAGTTATTTGAAGTACCACTTAGTTTTGATTTTCAAAACATGCCAACAGCTAGTTCCATTTAAGTCTCCTTAGTTTTTGTATTGGAAAAGACAGTAAATGATTATTCCCTTTTGACCTGTCCCTTGACTCTCATCATTTTATAGACTTCTGGTGTATCACTCTCAGTGACAACTGAAGACTTGTGCTGACCTGTAAGGAAGAAGCCATCATGCCCAGCCAGCTAAACACAACCTCCTGGACCATTCGAGCTCCCAACCAGGATGGCACAGGGCCACCTGAAAATCAGGAGAAAAACAGATATATTAATATGTGTCTTCTTTGTGCCAGGTGACTGTGCAAGGCTCAGGATATATTTACTTCTCCAGAGCACTGTGTCCTGCATTCAAAGCTAAATTAAGTATCTTCCACTGGAGACATAACGCAAAAGCAATTCCTCTGAGAAAAGGACAAGCCCTACAATCAGCATGCATGTCATTAGGGGAGGGGTGCAGGGTAAGAGCTATCCAATAGAAGCCAACAAGGGGAAGGAGCAAACCTTGCAATCCAATCTTGCTTTGAGGAAGGGATGAAGGGCAGGGAACATTCCAGAAGGGAACAAAGGAGGTACAAGGAGACTGATAGGTGGATCAACATACGCGCAAAAATCTTAGGGTAAACAACTCAGGACATTAGGGAAGCCATCTGGGGTACATAGAACCATTACAAACTTGTAACAGGGAATATTTAAAACCTACTAGAGAAGAACAAACTGCAAAACAACAGATTACCACACCCTGTGTCACATTTTCCTGTCTGTAGTGTGGCATGTCCTCTTCAGAAGACAGTCCTTTTCTTCACACATTTCTTATACTTTATTTCAGTAATTTTTAAAGTTTGCAGATGTTATGGGTCCCTACAAGTGGATTGGCAAACCTGACATGCTGACTGACATCTAATTCTAATATTTAACCTTTTTACTCTTCCACTTCTTAGTAAAATTTGGATACTGAGGCCAATATAGCCACAGGGAAGAAAATGCAAAGAGAATAAAAAACGCTATTTTGGGTAGGGCTGAGGAAATGTTCCTGGTTTTTTCAATTAAAATAGAAATTTGATATAAATTTTATTTTGTTAAAAAATAAAATTGAACATATGATTTAATGTCAATCATTTTATTCTTTCTTTATATTTAAAAAGTCATTTCAGTCTTTTTAAGACAAAAATATTTGTTTTATACGAAGGAATCGGCAGATTTTCTCAAAACTGTGTGGAAAGTAGCATTCTCATGTTTCCATTATAAAATACTTAATATTAGATGCATTAACAATGTCAAAACTGAATGATTCAGCATTTTCATTTCTCTCCTTCTTTATTTCTAAGTTGGAATTATTATGATTACATTCACTTCCACCTACTCTAGCTCCAAAGCCTTCTTACTGTTAAATTTTCTGTTCCTCAAATGTTTCCTGATTTCACTGGGTAGAATGGTTTGTTCCAGCCTAGTCATCAGTCTCTGCATTGCATTTGGGAGTAGTGGTACTTGGAAGGACTCCAACTGCAAATCCATCACACCAGCAGGGCAGTTTTAGGGCCCTGCTGCATGGGACATCAAAACATTAGAAAATCCAAGGAACTCTTTGACCACAGTATTTTTTCTCAGCTTCAGTTCCCACAGACACCAAAAATCTTCTGTTCTATCACTGTTTTAGTGAATAAGCACTTAGTTTCTTCAGCTGAGAAATCCAATTTAAAACTCATCAGGGAATACCGTTATCCCGTAAACCACATACAAGGGAGAAAGCAAGCATGAAAAAACAGCTCAGCCAGGGACTAAAGTAAATGGGTTATTCTGCAAGTAATCCATTCACTGATCAATTTTAGTGGGAGTTGTGGCTAAATCAGTACAGAAGGAGAAGTACACAATGGGTCTAAACCACCACCATCTGCATAGTAATGTTTCTAAAACAACGACCTCATAAGCTTTTCCAGCAGTTGGACAAAACCCATACAAGTAATTTCTCAAGAGATTTGTTCCAGAAATACTGCTTTTAATATGTACCATTCCATTTACTACTGTCTGACCTTGCATATTTTGGGATCTCTGGCATATCCTATAACATAAAATAAGTATTTTCCCCTCTAAAGTTGCTGTCTGTTTCAGATTTTGTGCTTTATTTGAAAAACTTTGCAGTAAGTGATTTTTCTTTCCTATTTTAATTTAACAACCTCAGGTTTCTTGGTGTATATCTTGTAATAGAACTCCATCCACTTTCTGTGGGTTCAGGTAAATTCCTATTTTTGTTTGTCTTTAATAAGGTCATTCAGATCTTTTGCATTCCAAGGAGGCCTCATGCCATTCATTTAAAGGGTTATTAAATCTTACCATTTATCCTTTTCTTTTTCTTTAATTACTTTTAAAATTACTGCCATTTCAAGTTCCTTTGTTACAACAACTTTATCAGAAATCACTGTTCTTTCCAGTAGCTAAGTGGTTTACTTTTTGTTCAAATTTTCCCCTGACTCTTGATGCCACTGAATCAAAATTCTTAAAGGAAATCTCCATCAATTTTCCTTTTCCTTCCTTCCTAAGCACTTTCCTCTTTTCTTCTTCTTTTTTCAATGCAAAGACATGGTACATTTCTGTTCTAGCTCCAGTTTCTTAAAGAAAATGATGAGTTTAAATTGTCTTTTTCTTTTTTTTAATGTTGTCAACATTTTATGATGTCATCTTGAAAGACCTCATGGGTTTGATTGTCCTCCTTATAGCAATATTCATAGCAATATTTCTCAGAGGACTACTGTCCAGAGCAACCTCTCCTGCTCTTGAGTGGACTGGTGAACCTCTGCAATGGTCTGAGGCTGAGCCTCTGTGGAGGGTTCTGCTGTGGCACCACATGCAGACAGCTGTTCCCTGGCTAAGCATTCTCAACCTCTGCAGATAACTAACATATGCTCTAATCCTGGCTTTTATCCATCAGCTTTTGGTATAAAATTTGACCCAGTCATATTACCTTGCCTTGATCTTTCCATCTTCGACTTGCCACCAAAGAAATTTCTACTTTGGCCATGGACACACCTCTTACTAAAATCCTTTCCTTCTCTGGCACCTCAAACCAAAGTTATATTGGTTTGACAAAGTCATCACAACACACCTTTCCCTGTTTCATATATAAAACTCTGCTTCTATTTTTCTCAGTTTCTGTATCTCTAAGTGACAAATTTTTGCTTTCTTCATTCTGTTCCGCAAGTGCTATCATACTTGGGAACAGTTATCATATGTCTTCTTTGTCTTCCTTCCCATCTTCCTTAAGAGTTGCTTTCAATACCAAACTTGGCAGTGATTATGCCTCTAGGACATGGATCTAGGACACAGATGCCTGATTTCTACATGTTCCATAATACCTTAGTCCTTTTCACTCTTCATACAGTGTACTACAAATATATGGCATCTCTTACAGTGTTGTCATGGAGTTCCTAATCCCCAAAAGCCCTTTTAGGAGTTATCTAAAACAGGAAAAATGTTATCTAAGTGCTGTGTCTCTTTCTTGTTGAATTTCCACTCCATGAGTAATTGATTATTAATGAAACACAGTTCTTGTTTTTACTTAAGTGTTTATGTAAATTGCATTTTATGAAAAACTATGTATATAAACTCATATATACTCAGAAATTGTGTAAAATATTATGCAGATTGGTTTGCCAGGAAGAGGCAAGCTTATGAACTTATATGTAGCATGTATTGGTTCATAACCTGCAGAACATTAGGACAAGCAGATGTAATTCAGCTGGATATGATATTATTTTTATGAAAGCTGTGTCAAAGAATTACTAGTATAGATGAAAGGAATTAAGAGGTTAGGCATTTTTCTAATTAAATCAGTAATCAATAATATGAGGTTGAAGAATTTACACTGAACTGAAATGTGATTAGAGGAGTTAGTCTTTTGCTCTTGCAGCAAAGAAGCCCAACAGCACTGTGGGCTTCATTATCACACAATTATAGATTGGTTTGGGTTGGCGAGGATCTTAAAGATCATCAATTTCAAATCCCCCTGCTGTGGGAAGAGATGCCACCCACAAGACCAAGTTGCATATTATCCCATGCATCCTGTCCTTGAACACTTACAGGGATGGGTCATCCCCAGCTTCTCTAAGCAGCTTGTTCCAGTGACTCATTACTCGGTTCTTTGGATAAATTAAATTTGGAAATTTCTTAATAACACCTAATCTAAACATCTCTTCTTTCAGTTTAAAACCATTCCACCTTGTCCTATCATTATCTCTCTGTACAAAAAGTCACTCTCCCTCTTTTTCACCTCTTAAGTACAGGAAGGCTTCAATGAGGTCTCATTGGAGTCTTTTCTCCATGCTGAACAATCATAACTCTCTCAGCCTGTCTACACAGAAAGGGTTCTCCAGCCCTGTGATCATCTTTTTGACCTCTTCTTACCTTTTGACCTTGTTTAAACAGGTCTGTGTCCTTCTTATGTTGGGGACCCCAGAGCTGGGATGCAGCACTCCGAGTGAGGGTAGAGTAGACAGGGAAAAAGAATCCTCTTCCTCAACCTCCTGGCTGTTAACATTGTCACAGTCAACAGGTATCTCTTTAGCATTTGTGCATTCATATTTGGAGTACTGTGCCCAATTTTTAATTCCCTGGTATTCCAGAAAAAAAAAAAAAGTATAAATTAAAAATTATAAATTTCATTCATTTACCCAGTGGAGGATAAATTTCATGGGTAGAGCATGAGACACTCAAGGAGAGGCTGAGGGATCTGGACTTTTTCAGCCTGAATAGGAGAAAGTTGGGTGGATACCTAACTGCTGTCTTCAACTACCTTACGGAAGAGTTATAAGATAGCCAGACTCTTCCAAGACATGGCCAATGAAAAAAAAAAGAAGAGGGAGGAATCCAAAACTGCAGCAAGGTAAATATCAGCTAGGAATAAAGATAATATGAGTCACAATGAGATTTTTCAAATATTGGAACAAGTTGTCCAGAGAGGCTGTGGGATCTCCATTTGGGGATTTCCAGAGCTCAGCTGGGAAAGCTGGAAAGCATTCAGATAGAAAATCAAAACCAAAGCTAATTACAGCTTTGTATTCTTTGATTTATCAAATACAATAACTAGTTACTTACACCTGGTAGTTGAGCATAAAAAATTAATTTGTTTTTACCTCCTTTCTCTCTATCTCATAATAAGGGAGTGAATTCAGATTGATCACAGTGGCATCTCAGTACTCCACAACTGGTGATATTAAACACACCTACTGTTTCCCACACTGTGATCAGGAGGCCCAAGGAGTAGCAGGGTGCCTCTCCCTGTGGGGGAAAGGAATTTTTCGGACTTGGGGGTGGTAAGTCATCCCCCAGGGCAGGCTCACTTGCCTCACAGCAGCATAGTGGGGAAAATACCTGTATCACAAGGGACTCCTCAGAAAATAACAATCGTCTTTTATTATTCACAGTATGAGGAACTTGTGAATCTTGGCCCATAAAGGGGCCTCTTTTGTGCTGCAGCAGTAAAAATGACAATAAAAAGAAGATTGCTCTACATCAAAAAGAAAAGAACATTTGTTGAATAAGCTGCTATACCAACATAAATAATGATGTCATGGTCTAGCTTTTTGTCTCTCTTTCTGCTCTTTTTTGATTACCTTAGTGTAGTTTCCTTCTTAGGTATAGAAAAAGGGTTTGGGTTTGATTTTTTTTTCTCTATATATATCTCTTTTACCTGTTGTTGACTTTGGTTTTTTTTCTATCTTGTTTTGATTTGTTTTATAATTTCAGGTGTCACTAAACTCCAATGTAAATTCTATGTTTTATGGAAAGAGAAGGAAGGATTCTGTGCTCTGCAGGGCAGCAACCCTCGAGACAGCTATGTCCTCTTTCATTTATTTTCCACTGTATTTAGTAGGTTTCCCAGACTAAAAGTGATGAATTAGGGAAGATCTCTGTTGCTATCAGCCCATCAAAAATATGCCAATGTTGGAAACATAAGACAGTTTCACCTTTTGGGATTCTGTGCAAAGCTGCACATATGTGCAAGCATAGGCTCGGATACTTTCAGGCAAAGGAGAAAGCTTTGAAAATTGAGAATGCATTAAATCTAAATCACTCCTCTTACTTCTCAAAGAGAAAAAGAGAAATGCAAGGGACAATCTCCCTGCCCTTGCCATGACAGTGCCATGTTCTTCCCTTTCCTGAGAATACTTTGCAGTCATATTCCTGAAAGTGGACTAAACTTTTCTGAAAACACCTTTCCAATACTGTGACAAAATTCTGTCCATGAGCTGATCTGAGTAGCTGGCTGTCATATGTGCCAAACAACATGCACTCACTATGAGAGACTTTTCTTTCACAGAGGCAAAGATAAAGGATCCTTACATACACTAACCTAGAAACAAAGGACCCTATCCCTTCACTTTGTAGTACCAGAATAATAATCACCTGACACCACATAATGAACAAAATCTACAAAATGTCTCTTACTGCAGACAGCCACAGCACTCAGAAAAATTATTCCTTCTAGCTAAAAAGCTAGTAATTCCCATCTGTTTTTACCATTAAGTATTAGCAAAGAAATGTGAGAGTCCCATACATTTTATTCTCTCATTTCCACACTTAGACCCCATGAAAAATTGAATAATGTCTGTGGCAAACACCCAGCAACGCTCCCCCTGCCCCCCCCCCATAAGTTTTGTATGATTTCTTGATCTATGGAAATTAATTGCAAAATGTCTTGACTTCTTCCTATAAGGAAGCACAAATCTAACTTCCTTCATATCAAAAAAATGTAGTGCTTTAAAACAAATGGTAATGTTTGAACTGTATGACTTTGACTAATTATTCAGACTTATTATTTCCTTACCAATGCTTGTATAAAGTTATAATAAATTCTTTGTCTTCCTTGTTTTTCCTTGAGGTTTATCCTGATTTGAAGAAGAGCCGTATCTCAGTGAGAAAGTGATAGCATTCTGGCATGACACCATGTAACTCAGTTGACTGTAGGACAGCAACATCTGGTAAGTCTGGACTTCACAACAGACTCAAATCCAAACTGTTGATTAAGGTATTAAAACTGAAAAAGAAAAATTTTTCCCTGCTAGGCTACTATGCTCCATTCTTTTTTTTTTACTTGAATCTCAGAAATATTAAATGCTTTAGAAAATTTGAATAAAATTTCAATGCATTTACCCTATCAGTATAAATATTTCATCTGTATCACTAATTGGAAAAAAACCCTTCATTTTATTTTTTTTTTAATTTCAGGTAAATGTGTGTTTAAATCTTCACTAAAAAAAAAAAAAAAAAAAAAGGATTCTGTTAAGTCCCCAAATCTTTCAAGTGATAAGTATGGGTATAATATTTTATATTACATTTCTGTGTTCAGCCATGCCACAGATGGGACTAATTTGAAGTTTTAAAAGGCACATGATCCTGGCTGTCTTTATATTTTGTTTTATGTTCTTTTTTGAGTAGTTTTGGGGAAAAGGTAGACTACAGGATTAACTTTCAGGAGACTGAGGATTAGATACCTCCATGAGAATAAATCTGTGATTTGCAAGCAAGACAAGATGTAATATTTTGTAAATGAAAATATCTAGCGAGAGAATTATACGCATAGATGGTGCTGACTTGTTGAGTGCTGGGAAAGCCAAACTGCTCTATTTGAGAGGAAATTTACTGTATTGCTCTAAATTTTTACTAGATTGAGGCAATAAGTTTCTTTTTGTCCAGGAAGAGCCCTACAGCAGGTAAGTGCCTTTGTCTGGCCAGGGTGGAGCACTGGCTGGGAGCTGGCATTGGAACAAGCAGGCCAGCCAAGTGCATTAGCTTCCCAGAATTTAGGGATACAAAGGACTTTTCTCATTTGGGGCAGGGTGGTAAGAAAGGCTGATGAATAGCCAGCAGTAATGCAAAAGAAGGCACAGACAACCTCTTGCTCAGAGGTGAAGTCAAGACAGCCTGTCCAGTCAGGAAAGCTCCCATGTTGCCTTTTGACCAGAAATAAAATGTTACCAGGCAGTCTGCATGACTGCTCCTTCATGAACACTCTTAACCTGCAACTAATGCCAGGTGTTCTAATTCAGCTTCAGATCAAACTCTGCCCCTGTATTTCCTGTCCATAAAAACTCTGAATGACCAGCAATGGAATAAACTGCTTATTCCTGAGGCACCTACATGGGGAACTGATGCCCACTAGTCACTGGCTCAAGCATGTTGCCCATGAGCACAAGGCTTAGTCCTTTTCTCTGCTCCTCTCTAGTGTAGAGGCACTGAAGTAGAACATGCTGGCATCCATCCTGGCGCAGCTATTTATCACCTAAACTATATCCTGTAATCATGTCCTTTGGGAACAACCCAAAGGAAACCTGATGAAATCTCCAAAGAAGAAATATACCCAGACAGATTTAAGATTGGTGGGGTGTGGTTGCAGAGAGCTATGAGACACCTCCCAGAGAATTTTTGCTCTAATCAGTCTATTTTTAATTTGTCAAAAATATCTGCAGGTGTCCAACCTCAAATTTAGGAATGCAACACACAAGCCCATTTTAAACTGCCTATGGATATGCCAAACAGAAAACAAGCCTTAACAGCAGTCATACACCAGAGGTCACCTAGATTCATTGTGAGGAGTGGGATGGAGAGGGGGATGCAGAAGTGATCCCAGGGTTCTCCTGAGCAGACAGGAAAGTTTTTCAGCTTCTTGTGATCCCAACAAGTTTACTGCAAGCTACAGGGCACAGGCTTACAATCTTTGGTTCTCAGTGTTAGCAGCAATCTAAGGAACAACAGGGAAAAGGCATATGAGTTCAAACACAAGCTATATTGAAGTCAGTGTCAAAACTCTCAAGAGAGAACAACTGAGTGGAAATGGCGAATGGACAAAAGGCACATGGAGAGAGCAGACAAAGAGAGGGAAAAATATGTGTTGGAAAGAAAAGAAAAATACTTGAGAGAATAAAAAGCAAAAATGTAAGGTGATTTTTTTAATGTATAAAATGTAGAAAAATAGAGGCAAAAAATAAGCTTTCATTAATGTCCTTTTTGGTTAGTTGATCCAGCCAGCATGCAAAGGCATGAAGCAGGGAAAATAGAGCAATAATATAATTACATTTCTACCAAGGAAGAAAAAAGGGGAGTATTCTTCTATATAGAAGAACAAGTATGGGTGTTCAATTTCAGTGAAGCAAGCTTTGTTAGAACTGACACTGTTGGGTAAAAGTGAAAGAGAATCATGAAAGGAAGGGGCAAGTGAGCGAAATTGGAAGACATTCAAAGTAAAATTCATGTTTGCCTCAGGGAATGTTGTGTATGTGCATGCTACCTAGCCAGTAAATATACTGTAAAGGAAAAGGTATGGCAATGTGAATGAAAAATGCTCTGTACAAAGTAATCAAGGTTATAAAGGGACCAAATGTGAGAGATAAAATGGGGATTATGGAAGGGAGAGATGAGAAAGTGAAGACAAAAGAGTAACATGTGAGGAGACAATAGAAGTGATAGAAATGTCTTAGGGCAGGAAGGTCATCCAAGGAGATTACAGAGGAGGATATTGTAAATGTAAGATATTATTAACTAAAAAATAGATATGGCAGTGACACAAAGTTAATTCCCTGCCTCAGTTTTCACGAAGTAAAAATAAAGGACAAATGTTAAAAGCAGACATGAAATTTCCCCAGGGAGGAAAAAGAAGTATTAGAAATAATACAGGGAATCTCGGTTATGCCAGAACAGGTAATCAAAAATAATGGTCAGAACCATATACATCAAGAATATAGATAGAAAAAAAATCCCCTCAAACTACCTCTACTCAAGCATACTTTACAACTTTCTTTATAAAGAAGAAAAAAAAAATAAAAAAGAGGTTAGAGAAGAGAATAAAAATTTTAGCTCACAGCTCTCTTCTAAAACATATTGATGACAAGTTAAAAGCTGTATTTAAAATGCCCAGCCCACCAATTTTTCCCTTTTCTGATAAAATAAATGTCTTTGGAAAAAAAACCAGAACAAAACCATTCCTCAAAGCCCGTAAGTTTAACTCTTTTATAATCCACATACCCATTTTAAGGACATAATCTGCTACCACTGAAGCCAATGGGAGCATGTAGTGCTGATTTCACTTGGCATTGAGTCATGCCCCTGCTAGCAAAACAATCTGCATGCCCGTACTGGAGAAATGTTAGGGGCCTTCACAGCGCTGTATGCTGACAGTGTCCCCACCACCAGTTCATGCATGTTCATCACTTCTTCATGTCTCAGAACTTTCCAGGTGGAAAATGGGATGTGCAATTGGTGCTGAAGAGTTTGGGATGAGTAGGTGACAACTTCTGGATTTTAAGCATTTGAAGACTGCCCAAAAAGTTTCTTCTTGGGACATACAGGAGAAGAAATTGCTTCTATGTACCCCTGTCTTTCTCTGCTTTGGCTGCCCACCATGTATGAAACTACAGGGCAGAAGAACAGCTGCCTCTAGGCTCCTGCTCTTTTCCAGTTACTCAGGTTCTCATGTGTGTACACATGTACTCATGTGTGTACCAAAGTGCAGGTTACAGGAGAGAAAAGTGCTACTTCTGTCTCCAAGATGCTCCCTAAATTCGTAATCTGCTACCAAACAAGTGTAATGACATGCTGCCAGCTCCTCAGGGAAGATTGCAACCCTGTGTTTTCAAGCAGTGTGGGATGAAGATATCTAAGACTCATCAACATAGTAGTCTTAGAAGAATAAGCCTTGAGGAGTTACCTATTTGACACTTCAACTGAGGTCCCTTGTTCTAAAACTACAAGAGATTTTTTTACCCCTTTTAAAAATGTTCGCCAGCGGTAGGGCCTTTTCTAACAAAACTACAGCTGGCTCCTGTTCCAAGTTGTTCTGCAATCGATTCAGACATTTTCTTGACTTCTACATGAATGCAGAGTTGCTCAAAACCCTACCCAATATGGCCTTGCACACCTCCAGAGATGGGCCAGCTACAGCTTCTCTGAACAGCCTGTTCCAGTGACTCACCACCCTCACAATGAAGAATTTTTTCCTAATATCTAATTGAAACCAATCATTTTTCAGTTTAAAGTCATTCCCCCTTATCCTTTTACATATTCCTTTCTACATGCCCATGTGAAAAGTCAGTATCCAGCTCTCTTGTAGCCCCCTTTAGGTACTGGAAGGCTGCTATAAACTCTCTCCAGAGCCTGCTCTCCTACAAGCTGAACAACCACAACTCTTTCAGCCTGTCTTTTAGGCGAGATGCTTCAGACTTATCATCTTGGTGATGCTCCTCTGGAATGACTCCAACAGGCCCATGCTTTCCTTGCTAGGGGCCCCAGACATCGACTCTTCTGAGAGTATTTTTAAATGCTAGTAAGTAACTTAGTCACACACTACTCTTCTGTCTCTCAGTTCCCTGGATAATGTGGCAGAAATAAAGTTTTTGCTCGGTTTTATCTTCAGCATAAATGGTGTCTCATATCTTGCCAGAAAGGAGTACATATATGTGAAAATGAAAATACACATGGAAATTGGACAAAGAAAGCAGCAGGTATAGCACTTCCTTGGGTATACTAGCTTCAAATTTTTACTGAATACAGAGGAATATCTCTCTTCTGTGTTATGAGTATCAACAAGTTTTCTCTGATCCATCTAAGAATTTAACCAATGTGGTTTCTGTGGATATTTTCAGAGGTGTGAATCCCAGCCAGTGGATTCGTATTGGCTGTACTGAATTTAGGCTGATTTACACCAGATGAGAAAGATTAAGCAGCAAAGCAGGAAACAAGAAGCAGAGTCCAGACTGCCTTGAATCACATTCCCATATATAATTGAAGGCCTTTAACCTTCCCGAGTGGTCAGTTACATTGATTACACCTTCTGGTGTATTTACACAATTCAGTATCCTATATTTGAGACTATATTTAAGGCTCTACAGAGTCAGAAGATTTCAACTGCAGAATAAGAGGGAGCTGTACAAATAAACGAGGCTTCAGTTCAAGAAGAGCAGTCAGAAGAAAGTGTTTTTCCATAAATAAATGACATTTTCAGCTAGGCTTGCAAACAGACACACTTCCAAGCTTTTGTTGGAGAGGCTTCCCTGCGAGAACATTTTGAAACAAACTGAAGATACAGCTACAAGTACTCAATACACTAAAACACTAGAAAGCAGAAAAAAAACCTATTTGATCTGCATTGAAAAGACAAATGAAGAAGACACAAGAAATTGATAGAACCAAGAGGCACAGTATAGAAAAATATTATTGAAAATGCTATCCTGCTTGGGAGGAATCCAGATCAGCACCTGAGCAGCTGCATATTCTGCACAATCTGTTGATGATTAATGAAAGGAAGAAGGGAGGCCAGTAACCATCATTTTTGCCCAGTGCTATGAATGCAAAGCATAAATCAGGTTTTCACCATATTTTTTAAAGAGCCTCTGTGGAAAACAAAGTAATTCTCAGGTGGCAAGCAACAAGGGTGCTGTGGAAACTCACCTTCAGTAAGCAGGCACCATTTTCTACTGGGTTTTCATGAAGAATTAATTATAAAAATGTATATTCATCTGGCAGTGAACAAGAAGCTGAGGAACTATTTGGAAAATATTGCTGAAATATTGGACGAAGTGAATGAGGCCATTCATCAGCTCAGGAAGTCAGCATTTGCATAGACAAGCTATTTTGGGATCTCCAGTGTAAGGGTCCATTCCTTTTACAGAAGAAGACATTTCTAGGATGTGTTTCTCTGACCTCTTCTAGTTGTCTACACCAGGATGACTTTAATTGTACCTACAAATGCCCATTTCTCGCCTTTGACCGTGACGTAGATTGGCAGTAAAACAATCTGCGCCCTAGATGACTGTGGAAATGTCTCATTTAGTCAGACCACACACCCTATTACCCCATGTAGGAAATGCTTGCATTGGGCATTAAATTTTTGCTGTTAAGGTTTGGAATTGAAGTCAAAGATATTCGGGATGGAAGATGCTGGCTGAGTTTCTTGCTTCTCATGGAGGCTCTGTGGTTCCCTTTACACTGAGCCATGGAGTGTGATCCAGAGATCCTCAAGCTATCAGCAGCAGCCCATGTGTGTGAAGATGTTCCCACAGCGAAGCCTCTTACTTAACACCTCCCTTTCAGAAGTGGTATAATCAAGCTGCCAGAGCCAAGGAACAATATGGGCAGGAAAACACTGTTCTGATAGCTCGGCATTATGCTTTCCAGATTGCTGGATCCCGGGACAGGAAGAGCCAGTATGAATTTCTCCGTACATAAGATGCAATATACAATCTTCTCATCCTTCATCTGTTATTACAATGACCTAAATATGATCTCCAGTCCCTTATTTTCTCCACTAGACTCTTGGTCAATGAGGACTTTGGGAAAAGTATGGCTTATATAGTATATTCTATATTATATAAGGGGTTGAATTTAGAAGAATTTAAGGTCCCTTTCAACCCAAACCTTTCTACAATTCTAAGGCCTTTTGTTCTACAACTAAGTGAGATATTTTACTGTATGTTTTGATGACTGAAAACTGGAATAGGGAAAAAAGAAAATGTATAAATATTAAGTTTATCAAACAGTTCAGCTAAAGTGCATGAAACAAAATACAAATTCTTAAAGAAAAAAAAAAAGTCTGCTTTAATTTAAGATTTTAGAGAAGTTTTCTCTTCCTAAATTTACATTGCATTTTTGAGGTATTAAAACAAAACAAAACAAGCTAAATATTTTTAAAAGTAAATATTTAATCTGAAATGACATATTTTTAAACTTTTAAAATTTAATATAAGCACAATTATGCTTTAATAATACTAATCCCAGTAAAAAAATGAAAAATTAATGTGAATGTCTTCATATAGTGAAGTTGCAGATAAGGGGCAACATAATGCAATTCTTTCTGTAGCTTAGGCTAACACAAATTCTTAAACAAAATTTTCAGGTTTGTGTTCTGATCCAATATTCCATCTGGAGAGGTTAATCACCTGAGTGACTGGTGTTTTATGTAACATTACAGCAATCCTCATGTGGTCTTCATATATATTTGTAAATATATATTTTGTAAATAAATATATATTTTTGTAAATAAATATATATTTACTGTAAATACTGCAATATATTTTAAATATATTTGTAATATCTACATGTATTTAATAATCTTTGAGGAGCCAAAAATCATCATAGGCTACTAAAAACACAACACAATTCTTGTGTTCAGATGCTGCCTAAACTAACAAAGAAAAAAATTCTGCATCTCTTCTCATATATTCTGGTTTTCTGATGACAAAGGTGATCTGCTGTATATATCTAAAAATCTGCTTAGTTAGGCCATACAAATATGACAGGCAAGAATATGTCTGAGATTCACTTATCACTTTGGGTTTTAGTGACTGATCTTCTCAGATCCTGTACATTCTGTCAGTGTCAGAAACTTATGTCCTGATGGGATTTAGAGGCTGGAAGTAGAAGATGGACACAGGAAAGGATCTGTGCATACTAACAGATGTCAGTGGTGGTCATGAGTCTCCTTCAGGTACAATTAATCCCTAAGAGGTGTAAAAAAGAGCATCTTTCACATGCAAATTTTTATTAGAAGAACAGAGCAGAACAATTGGAAGGCAGACCGAGGAAAGCTACGCAGCTGGCTATGCAGCAAAAAGATTGAGTTTAAATGAGGAAAAGGACACAATTTGTCTTCTGATTTCCAAGCTTGTAGGGTTCACTTGGTTCACATTGTCAGGATTTTCTGTACACCTGTGACCAAAGAAATTTAATTTTCTTAAATAAAAAGAAAGCTGAGAATCATATTTAACCACATCATTTTGTAAGCTAGATATGGAACACATAATCCTTTCCTTCTAAGTATTTTCATAGGCTTTCAGGGAATGGTCCTGATACTTAATGCAATCTCCTGTAGCATTGACTGCTGTTGAGTGAGATCACCTTATATTGATCCCAAGCCTCACCTTCAAAGGAAACTTTTTTGTTTAATCTGCCTCACCAAATTTCTGACTGACCATTTCTAGTCTGATGTCATGTTCTTTTACTGCTCACACTCTTTCTCTTCAGGATGAATTATTCATCATTCAGACACACTTGAAAATGCATAGACACTTTTAAAAGACTGGAGATAGTTCATGCCATTAAAAGTAACCATCTCTGGGAAACATGCTTCCTTTTCCTGACTCTGCCTCCTGTTCTCCTGCAGAAAATGCTTTCAGCTTTCAGAGCCTTTTCACTGAATATGGTCTTCATTCTTCATCAAATTACCCATTCATTGCTCCCCACAAGCATGTGGTCCCACGTTGGTCTGGAACACATAGAGGGTTATTGAATTACATGGTTATTTGTGACCTGTAAAATTGATACCAAGTTTATTATAGTGCAGCTGACTTGGTTTCGGATTTCAGACGCTATTAATCATAATAGAAAAGAGTGTAACAGCAGGAGCAGGTCTGGTGGAGGAGACTTCAGACTGAGATTTGTCCTATATGCAGGCTGAAAACCAGTTAAAACTATACATATTTTAAGCAGAAATTCTAACTTGTGAGATCTCTAGTTCATTACATTTGCTATTCAGACATCTAAACAGATAAGGTCACTTATGCCCTCAGAAGTTTACCAATTTCTTTTATCTGGGAAAAAAATAAAATAAATAAGAAATGAAGCTCAATAGAGACAGACAAGCAAAAATCCCAGTTCAGGACTTCTTCATTCACACTAGTCATTGAAATAGTTCTGCAAAATGAAAATTTATGAAATACTGAAGGATAGATTCTGATTAAAGTTACCATGGGGTAAACTGGAATTGTTCCCATGATGAGAGCAAACCTATGTAAATGAAAACAGAATCAGAGTTTTGTGATATCAATTACCTATACACAGTTTATATCCATCCCATCGGAAGTCATTAGTAAAAATCTAACACGTGAGCTGGAAAAAGCCCAGACGCACATACAGGGGGAGCCATGGTTAGTTTGTCTTCCAATGCATTTACAGAAGTCGCTAGAAAAAAACTGCCCAAAATGAAAAATTATACTACAACAAGAAGTGCTTTTTCTTCTAAGTAAATATACATTCTTATGACTTCTGGGAAAATCATCAGGTAGGAAGTTTTTAAAGAGCTGTGTCTCACGCTAGAGCCCTATTAATGCTGTAGTGTGGGGCAACAGCTGTGCTTTTAGGGGCTATATGACCATTTTTGTTGTGGGCAGCTGACTCAAGGTGACCTGTTCGAGCAAGGGATTTAGTTAATATGACCTCTAGACATCTTTATGCTGAGGTGCATCAGTGAAACTCCTTACTGCATAATGACATTTAGGACAGAAGTAAGGGGAAGACTCACAGAAAACTTACTGGGTAACCCCAGCTACTAGTAATTACAGTATTGAAGATAAAGATTTTGAAGAGAGAAAACATGTTATGCTTCAAAGGCACAGGCTAGCAGAAAGAAAGAAAAATTTTCCCAGTTGTCAGATACCTTTAAAGCTGCATTCTTGACCCATGGGTTGAATTATCCAGGATCTTTGCACAGACAAAATACAGGATGGTCATTACCATGCTGCTATGCCTTCATTTAGTCAGAGTCACCATGAGGGGCTTCTGCATGCACTGGATGGGGACTAGTGACATACCTCAAAAATAGTTTGGTGCATTAAATTAATGGTTAATTTCAAATTTGGGATTAGTTTATCAGAGGCAGAAGGCAGAGTTTTACAGAGCATGTGAATGATATATTGAAAAGACCTGAGCTCTGCAGCCTACCCGCAAACAATAACATTAAGCAAAATTTATGGAGTGAATCACTAAAAAATATTTGCCCAAGTCTCTTCAAAAGTTCAAAGACAATGTGTTGACACTACAAACAGGCATGAAGGAGAACATAATACAACCATTTATACTGTGTTTCTTTACTCTGTCAGATCCGCCAGTCTGCAGAAGCTTTTAGAAACTGTCAATTTATTTTAGGGTGTGCGAGGATATTTAGCCCTGATAGCAAATAATTCTGCATAAAGCTTAAAATTCTAGTACATACAGTAAGGCTAAATCCCCAGAGTGCCTCTCAGCTTTGAACAGTGCTGCTTAGGAAAAGAAGTGATTGCACATGCAAGAGAAAATCAGAAATAAAACACAACTATGCTGAAAAATGGAATACCAAATGGGGAGATAAATAATATGCAGCTTCAAAGTAAGTCTTGCCACACAAATCCTATAATCACTGTGAGAAAAAGGGATTATGTAAATATATTTGGTGATTAGAAAAATGACATATTCAAAATTATTTAATTTCATTATCAACTGAAAGTTACACAAATAAATACTTACTATACCTGTATTTTTCCAACCTGCCTTTTTGTAATTTTTGACAAGCTAGACAATGTATGACCCAAGTGACAAGCAAGATTTTGTTTAACAAACGTTTATCATGCATGTGCCATGAATTATTTTAGAGCAGAAAAGACTGATAGTGTATGAATGGCAATCAAGAAATTCTTGCATAATTTTTATGTCTCATCTTTGAGGTATGAAAGATGTTCTGAGTGCCCAGCCCTTCATCTCCATCCAAAACTCACACAGACTAACAGTGCGGATATGGAATTTGTAGGAAGTATGACTGAGTTTTGATTCAGCCAGCTGATATCTGTGGTATTTTACACTGCATCTAATCAAGTGGCTCTTCAGTTTATTGCTAAGGAGAGTCACCATCTCCTCTCCTTTCTCCTCACTCTATCCCATCAGCTGAGCATTAGGTCTTCTTTAACACGTGAGATCGAATAATCCCCTTCAGGATAAACAAGGAGATTTCATGGAAATCTTTGTGGTTCATTTGTGCATTAGTAGGTTAGTTTTCCACGGATCAGCTGGACCAACTACAGTTGCAGCTGTAATGGGAAACAGTAGAGGTGAACAGCTCAGGACCAAAAGCAGAAGCACTTTGTAGTGCATTGGTCATGTCAGTTTGAAACATTCATCAGGTTACAGACCACATCTCCCTAGTGATAATTTCTTCTCAGCAGGACCAAATTAGTATTTTTTTCCTTCTATGTAAGAAGACGGGAAAAACACAGCTTAGTAACAACTGTGGACCACTAAGCAGTGAGGACAAAAGCAGGCAGAAAGTAGATAACAGTCCCCTTCTGGAAGACCTTTCAGTTTAGCAGAGCTCTTCTTTAACTTTTTGATGGGTTGTCAGCAGAACTTTCTTTTTATTTTCTAGGAGGAAGTCCAGAAAACAAGATTTCTCCTTTGTGAGAGATTGTCTTTTTGGGGAAGTAAAAATTACCAAAACAAAACAAAAAATAACCCAAAAAAAAAAACCCACCAAAAAAAACCCCACAACAACAAGAAAAAAACAAACCCAAACCAAACCAAAAAAAGCAAGGATAAAGGAATAATTCTGAATCGAGATGAAAAGATGAAAATTCCAACACAGCACAAGAGGTCTAAAATAAATGAATTAAGAAAATTATGAATTATTGCATCTCACTTGAGTTTAGTGTTGACAAATGGAATGTCTATCAGCCAGACATTCTGAACTCTCTTTCATCACCTGAGAGAAAGAGGGCTGTCTAGAGGCTTTGTGAAGGTCATACACTTGTCTCAAGAGGAAAAGCACACTCTTCATTGCATTGACTGCCTCAAGTTTAGAAGTCTAAGTATCGAAGTCCAAATACTCCAGTTCAAGCACTCATTTTTGTAATCAGTCATTAAATATTTGCCATGCATATTCTCAAATATAAAAACCCCCAACATAGTACAAGAGTAATACTGATGACTATGTAAAAGTTAGAACAAAATGAAACAAGAGAAATCAAGTTTCCTCTACATCCAGTGCCATCGGGGGATAACACTGGAGTTAGTGTAATCTGATTCTCTGACTCTTGCAAGAGTTTGTCTTTCTCATCAGATCTAACATAGCAGTTGTTCTCACAGGGTTCAGGTCACTTTGCCTGTCAGTATCTATCCAAAAAGCTCCTGCAGTGATTATTCCATAATTGATTATTTTCCCAGAGCACCAGTACGAGTCCCTTAGCTGAGGCATCATGCTGTCATTCATCCATCTTTACCCCCAGTGCCCCAAATACTCTTTGCTGCTCTCCTGATTTTTACCACTCATTTAGAATTGAAAGTCTGGGAGAGAACTGTAGCATCAGACTCCAAAGGAACCATAGTGTACTTTGTCTTCTTAAACTACTGTTGCCTAGGAGAAACTCACCTTAAATGCCTATATACCCATTTCTTTTTTCTTCCAAAAATCTCTCTGTAATACTTTACTTTGCTGTGGTATCCAAAAAATGTCAGTGGCATGCCACACTATGTTTTCCTAAATAATTTACCATGTCCTGATTATGGCAAGTATCATTTCAGTACTTGGTGTTGTTTGCCATTTATGGGCACCTGCCCTTTTCTCATCCATAGGCTTTAAGATCTGAGGACAAGGCCTGTATTCTTTGTCCTTAGCTGCATCTTAGACTGGCCAATTGAGTGGAAACACATAATAAACACAAAATTTGTATCCCATTTCCTTCAAATAAAAATTTATAAGCCCTGATTCATCATTCATGTGTCTTATACTAACTAAATATTGCATCATTATATTGTGTGGAAAGTTGGCATTTTGAATGGACCTACATCTGGAATTTCATTTTTATATGTGTTCTATACTGATGCCTGAAGTTAATATTGTGCCTACATTTCTATTCCTAAAGCACATTACCACAAGCTTATAAATTTAACCTTTTAAAATGAAATAATATATTCACAGACAGCTGTCAAATGGCTTTTAAAAACCTAAATGTAAACAGTTGTTATGTTTGAGGGTGAAAAATCTGTCTTGTTACCAAATTTTTGTAAATGTTCTAAAATATTTTTGATGGGAAGATAGACTTGAAAATTGGACAGTGAAGCATATTGTTTTGCAGTGATGCATTTGTATTGCATATTCTTGCCATGATTTCCTGTAATCCTAAATAAACCTGTTTTAATTTGGCTGTTTTTTAGAGTTTTAAAATGTCTTTCTCATATGCAGCGCTCTTCATATTTAACCTGCAAAGGACCTGCCAAAGCTCCACTGTCATAGAATGTATATGGAAATTGATTAAAAGTTTCCAGTAAATTGTCAGTGCTTATGAAGTACTTGTATTTTGAACAGAACAAGAAATTAAGAGGAAGACCTTTTAAAGATATATACTTGTGTGGAAAATTAATCTAAAATATCTACCTACATTATGTGTGCTTAAACAGGTACATATATATAAACCCACAAAATTTTAAGAGCATGAATGTAAAACAAACAGATGTTATTTATAATGCTGCCAAAAGTATGTATTGATGCAATTGGAATTAATTAAAGAGGAAGAGAATATTTCCCTCAAAGAATAAAAGTTTTTCTTTCAAATTCCTTCATTCTCTGAAAGTAAGACTCAAACTTTATTTATCATTAAATATCTTGTAAAGCTTTTTAAACTACTTTGCATTATAGCATATTTCATAGTTTTTTATTCTTGCATTATGTAATAATGTAGTTTATATAGTTCATAGTTTGTAACATTTTAAGGTCGGGAAAAATCAAAAGTGTAGTTTAATCAGAACACCTAATAACCATGGATAGGAAATTTCATCCAGTTGTTTCACACAGAATGCTACGTTCACATAGGTGCCTGTTATGGCACTAAAAAGTTTTAAAATTACATCAGGTACAGTCACCCAAAAGTCAGTTTTTAACGCTTGAAAAGTCCTAACATACTGACAACTCAAAGGAGTGGAAAACCACCAAGTAACAGAAGCCAAGCAATATGCTTCAGTTGGCAAGAAGAGAAAAGCTGAAAATATTGAAAGAGTTTTTTGACTGAGAGAGAAAGGAGACTATCAGTTCTATAGCCTAAATTCTCACTGAAATTTAAAGGCAATTCACAGAATTGAGACAAGCAAGGTTCACGGGCATGGCAGGTACCTAAGGTAAAGTCCTCTCTTTGTATAAGAAATATAAATTGGTATAAGTCCTTCATTTCAATATAGCCTCCTTATGCCTATACACCTCTAAGGAACAAGCTATGAAACTATTCCCAGTCTTGCTTGTGCTTTAGCCCACAAGCAAATGTATATCCTGCACAATGATGTTGTATAACACACAGACAGACAACACATGCACACTTGAAACAGCACCCCTGCCCATACAGCTGAAACAAACGGATTTCCAGAAAATTCAGTAAATTAAAGTAGCCCCAGTGCACATTAGTTTATCTGTATTATGACTAGACCATGAGGCGAACACTTTTTTCTTCTAAGAATGGACTTTAATACTCAGGTGCAACTTTATTTATAAGTTTTAAGTATTGCATTACACGGGCTTGCCCTCCTAGCATTAACAGCCTGAAGTATTAAGGCCTTCCAGAGTTTTAAGGCATGTTATAATAATAGAAGTGACCCACCCTGAGATTTAATAACTCTCAGTCTAGATGTCAGAAGGAAACAGTAACTCCATGCTGTAGGCACTTTTCCTACTCTATCCTTTAAAAAGCCCTGGGTTTATTTGATAGCTAACATGACAATCATTGTTTGATAGTGCTGTAAGAAAAATACCATAAATAAAGTTTTACATTCAGTAAAACATAAGGATCACCTTATAAACATCATTTGAATCCTAAGGAAGTTTCCTGTTTCTTGACATTACAGACAAAAAAATGACTGCATTAGGAATGCCCTTGAGAACACATAAAAAACTGGCAACTTCTGAAATGAAGTGTGAAATATTTTAAGAAAACAGATGTGTATTTTTCTGATGCACTGAATGACACTGGAATATCATCAAGCTGCAGGCTGATAATTAGCTTAGCATAGAATTATAATATTTTAAGAGATACATAAACAGGTGAGTTGAAGAGCAAAACACACATGCTGAGCAACAATCTGCTTCCACTCTGCTAGTTTGTCTTCATTTCTCCTGAAAAAACCCATACATATGGTGTCTTTGATTCAGTGATTCCCAAGCCATGTCTCTTCCATGTGCCCATTTCATCCTCCTGCATACTACGCATGAAATGACTCATGCATTAAGAAGCCCAGCTTCCAAATCATCCTTCTTCAAATTATGACTTTGGTCTTACAGGTTTCTCACCTCCTCAGATTTTGATTCACGCTTCACAAACTCCTCTTGGTTCTATTTCCTTGTATAAATCAGATATTCTCCAACTATTCTCCATTCCAGTTCCACAGAAAGACAATCCAGTGGAAAGTGCTCTGCCCTACTCACAGGAGCTGGTTTTCACTCTATCTTCCCATATGATTCATGTTGTAATAACTGCAGAATTTGCAGCCACCCAGAAATATTGTTCAGTGAGCCTTCAATGCATTTTTTATTTGTCTAGATTTGATTTAAAGACTGCAAACAGGGAGAAACAGATTATGGTCTGTTGCAAGAGCTTGAGTTCATTCTGTCTTAGTAAAGTAATGCCTTTTAAACTGAGGTGGTATCATTGAGCATTCTCTAAATACTTGACTTCATTTAAAACACTTTAGTATTTCTCTGGATCTATATGAGTAGTGATTCAGATTAAACTCTTCAACTTTGTATTGCATTGAACTAGGAGGGCAGGTCTATACCTTCCGATGAGACCAATATTAGTATCAATTTTTCTCTCCATATTTTCCACCTAAGATCATGTCCACACCTAACCTCTGCTAATCTACATATTTTTTTAGAACATTCCCCCCCAAAAAATTGCATTGGATCTGGTCTGCTTACTTTAAAATTTGAACAGTAAAAATATTTTTGTGCATAAAGACCAAAGTGATATTAAAAAAAAAAAATCCACCCCCTCAATACCTCAGTATGTTTTAGGGACAGCCTGAAGAAAAATATTATTTTTCCCTTAGACTCAATAGATAGAGTTTGGAATCTCTCCTACAGGCACTAAACAAGCCTGTCTTCTTTGAAAACCATAGTAACTTCCAAGTCAGCATTATTTTAATTATCTTCAAGTGTAGAACTGAATTAAAGCAACTGCTGTGCTGGGAGTCCCTGATGTGTGCTTCATCTGATTTTGAAGTGTTTGGCATCTCTAGACAACTTAAGGAGACTAAAATCTTTGCAAAATACATAAATAAACAGATAAATAGAGAAAATGCTCTAAAAATAAAGCTATTTAAGAATGAAATTAGACCTTCAATAGCTCTCAAGTATAAAAATGCATTAATAAAACTGAATACCTTACACAAGAGATGATGTTGTATTCTACAGCCATTTCTGCCATGTACAGGGTACTTTTCCAGTATTCCACGTTGCTCAAAACCCCATTCAAACTGTCATTCAATGCTTCCAGGAATGGAACATCTACAAGATCTCTGGGCAACCTCTTCCTGTATCTCACCAGCTTCACACAGTGAAGAATTTCTTCCCAATACTGGTCTAATTCTGCCCTCTCTCAGTTTGCAGCCAGGTTGTTTGAAGACTGGATCCATATCTGAGCCCAGTGCTGCAGAGTTGCAGACAGGCTGTGTGCACAAGACATTCAGTGCAGAACACCAGGATCATGGACATCTCTCTCTGTAAGGTGGGCACTCAGACACTTTCTGTCTCTAAAAATCTCAGTAGGACAAGGCCCTCCAGCATCCCTGAGCTCATGCTTCCTTCTGATACCAGCTCATTTGATAACACTCCTTAACTTGCTCATTACTCAGGTGCAAAAGAAAGGACAGCATCTTTTGCAGATCTAGTTGGCACTAACACACAGCGTAACCACAGCCTTTTCCTCCATCCTGCTTGGCTCTGTCATAATTTCTCCCACGGCCTCAGCCTGAGTGGGTTAACCAAAGTTTTAAAAAGAGCCTCCTGAAATTTCAATCAATGTTTATTCAGAAATTTTTCAAATGTGAATCACTTATATAAAGCCCTGCAGCTCGGAGACTCAATTTGGATTACTTACAATTACCTGAAATCGTTTGAGTAGAGTAAATCCTCCTCTTTTCAAGCTCTTTAAGATCAAAGAGTCAGCCTTCACCCTTTATGTCTTGTCACTTTAAAACTCTGAAGTAATAATCAGAGGGCACCTTTTCTCAAGAGCTTCTATTATATCCAGACTATATAACTGTGCCACAGTAGAAATAGGAATGGAAAGATATTTGCTTTTTTTATTATATTTCATCAGGTGCCTTTAGCTTCTTTCTAAGGGTGTCAGTCAAGCAGTCAAGTTTTCAAAAAATCATCTCTCCTGCTCTCTCCAGAATTTCATTTTCACAAGTTCAAATGGACATTTACTTCAAAGCTGTAAAAACTCCATATTCCTTGGGTCATCTGAGTTGCAGAAATCAAAAATGGGGGCTATCCAAAATCAGAAGTCTATTTAAAAGATCTTTATCTTTTACCATGACCCTAAAAAACAGAGATTTCTCTCGTGCCTTCAGTGTAACACACCAATCTGTGCCCTTAAGGGCAGTAATCCCTTGTAATCTTGATCCCCAGGACTCTTTCCCCCCCTTATTCCTCCTCCCCATAAGCATTTGAATACAGTTTTGGTTTTTCTTCTGCAAAACAACTCTTAGCTGAAAACAACCTGCTTTGTGTAACACATAGTGCTGGCAGGACCTACTGCTAGGTGGGAATTTACTGCTCTCTTTTAAAGTAGAGAAAAATGCCTACTGTCTGCTCTCACAAGCTGAGGACAGTAAGACAGCTTGAGCCCTCATGTCAGACTTCATAAAATCCATTCACAATCGAGCCTGGATTTTGGCAGTAGCTGTTGTGTCCACCAAAATTCCATTTATGCAGTCAGGTTTGGTACAGCAGAATGGGGCAGATGGCAGCGGTCACTGAGACAGAGAAGCAGGAGATGGCAGCTCCAGCCAGTGGCCACACCTCTAGTGCAAGAATCATAGCAATAAAACAAAAGAAATGTTTCATATTTTGGCACTGTCATTCTCTCTATAGGATAAAAAATTAGCTTTGAACTGGACAACTTATAAGGACAAAATGAATTGTAATAATATTCACTGAGGGCCCAGTGGATAGTTGGTTAGATCAGAAGAAAGGCAAAACAATCATCATCTTATTAGCTTCTGGTTTTGTTTATGTCTTTTTTTAAAACCAAGGATTGCAATTCATGTATCAGAGAGTGAAACTGTTGGTGTAAAATTAATCAGCTCGCCCATGTTGTGAACACTGTAAAACACCTAAAATGCAGATTGCCTTATTACACTGCTCATGTTTATACCATTTTAGACTCATTAGATAGATCCCATCTCCAGGAGGAGAAATATACTTTGTCAGATAATGACAATAATCATCATGAATGCCAGTGCTACTATATGGCTGCATCTGTAAGCACCTAGCATTTAAAGAGCACTAATTAAGGCCAAATATCCTGTCTGCTTTTATTTTTCCCACTTGCATATGTGCATTAAAAACACAATCACTAATTGTGTGACATACAGTATATTAACTGCAAAATAAAATAAATTTCCTCACATTTACCTATGTGGGGCAATAATGTTAGACTCTTTTAGCCAAATCTCAGAGCATTTCTCGAATCAAATCACCTGAAACCCAGAAGAAAAGCTACTAATGGAGAGCCTGGGATATTTTTCACTGATGGTCCTGAGGGCTTCATTCTCCATTTGTTCTGCAAATCTCCGTGTCCTACTCCTTTCCTGCTGCCAGGCACTCCTTCTGACTTAGGCCAGTCACAGGATTATGAGTATGAATGTCAACTCCTCTTCTGCTTACACTGCTAGTTCAAAACCTGTTACCTTCAGAATCTTGCCCACTGTGTAAAACCACTCATTAGTCAGAGGTAGGACGGCAGTGGCCCCAAACCAACAGACGAGAACACACATGGAAAGCTGCTACCTGGGAGCTCCAGAGCCAGAACCAAGAGAGGTGTTTGTGCTAAGTGTGTCACTTCAGGTTAGCGGCAGAGGCCTGGGCTTTGGTGGCATGCAGGTTTCCGTGCTGTGCCTGTTCATCCCAGATAGTTTCCAGGTGGATGTGATTAGTGGTAAAGAAACAGCTGTGATGTTTCTAAGCAGCAGTATTTTGCCAAAGGACTGTTACACTTTTTATGTGTATGCCGGAACTGAGACTCATAACAGCTAGGAAACCAAATCTTTATTTAGGCAACCCAAGCAGTGGACTGATTTTCTCCAGCTTCTACTCCCCTGGAGTGAACAGGAGCTCTGGGCACTCAGTAGGATTGAAAAACTACCCATTAACTTCTGAATCTACAGCCATTTCACAGCTGTATCTCTGTTTCACACCACACTGCTCAGTTTTCGTCAGCAGCAGAGAAGAGCTTCTCACATAAAAGGCAGACGGCTGCTCAGTGCGCTGATCTCTGGTGTCCTGCTTTGGAAAATGAAACCTATATGGCTTGGCTAAAGTTGCTCTCAGATTGCCTGTTGCAATCTCCTCCCATTCCTGGACCTCACCCTCCTAGCAGCTTGCCCTTCACTAATACCATTGTTGTAAGACAAAAAAAAGAGACCATTTTCTTCATTTACATGTAAAGTATAGAGTAAAACATAATTAAATCACATGCTACAGATGCACTATAATAAAAAAGAGAAATAGTAGAAGCAATTACAGGCTGGCGTACTTACTGCTTCACATTTAAATAATAATGTGAACTATTAAGTAAACTAGGGCATAATCAGCTGAGGTTCATTAACTTATCTCACTGTAGAAATAGTACTACAATTCAATACAATTAGGTACATGCTAGCAGGCAGCAGTGTTTTTTGTGCACCATGCTGGGTCCAGTCTAAGAGATGCTGAGATATTTCACTTCCTGCTGACAACTCGGAGCATGCCTGCTCCCTATTAGGAGGCATCCAGCACCACTCTGCATCCATGCCCTGGCAAAGAAATGGGTGTTGCATATGTCAGTTCACTCCAGTGCTGTTGATAGCCATGGAATCCTGAAAAAAACTTCTAAGAATAGGCTTAGAATAAGTCACATTTCTGCCCACCTGAAAAGACAGACCAGACAAAAATAAAGAATCAAAACGGATATATTTAATGAAGAGCCTTCAGGTATTTTAAGGGCAGACAAAGCCTCCCCAAGAGGCTACACCCAAATGGATGATGGTCACAAGATTTTTCAGGCAGATATAAATTTGGTCCATTTACATATCAGGGGATAATCCTGTAATTACAGCTTCAGGCAATGAAGTCATATACCCCCAGTTTTCTTCCCCCAGTTGTCTTTTGTTTGTACTTTTTGGAGCCTGAGGCAGTAGGGTGTCCTTGAATTTCAGGCTTAGAGGGATTGGTTTGTCTGACCCAAATGTAAAGACAGTAACTAACACTTTATGTGGAGTTTAGAGTTATACACTAATGTGGTACAGGATTTAAATTAATGTACAAACTAAAATCCTAAAGTATCACATGGGCTATTTTCATCTGGGCTAGCATTACCTCTCCACACTTAAGGAGAGCAGCAATGAAGGCATGTATGAAGGAGATATGTATGACATTAGACTGCATACAGCGGGGAGTCTGGCCTAAGCAGACTGAAAATTACTTGAGGTAGAAAACCTCCAGGATACTTCTGGTTTCTAAAAGCCCTGGGAGACACTGATTCTGGATAGTTTAAAGTCATGCAGGAGAAATGATAATAAATCAAACAGTCTACATCCGGCTATGGAACTTTTTGCATATTACAAGCCACAGTAGAGTCTGGCCTACCTCCAAATGACCTCCTGCATCCCTGTAGAATAGGGAGCTAAGGCACAGAACCTTTGAAAGGGTATCCAGAAAATCTCATTACATTGCAAATTAGCCTCTTCACCAGAGGCCATGTGGTTTCCCTGGCTGTGTCTAGGGAAACCAGGCTAGTAGGAAAGCAGACTAGGGCTTGACCACTGACCCTGAGATGAAGCAGCAGGAACAGCTGATGTCCATCCAGGTTGAGTTCCTTTTGCTTGAAAAAAGACAGGTTTGGTGAAACTGTCAATCTGGTAAAGTTCCTGCCTGTCCAAATACGATTGGATACACTGATAGTGGGCACAGGCAAAACTGCACCACAAACACTCAAGCATTTAAATAATATGGAAAATCACACATCACTGTTTGACTCAAAGGCTTCACCCATTTATTTTCCTTTGGTTTCCTAAGAGTTAGCCAAGGAAGTATTTTGATGAAAAGGATTTGGCTTGAGTTAACAGAGGATGGTGATAGATTGTAGTGAGCATCTGGGGGATTGTTTGTGATGAATGTCTGAAGAATTTCTCTAATCTTTCTTGAAGTGCTCCTTACTATCAAAACACTTTTGAACCTCTTGTTTCCTCAGCCTATAAATAAGTTTGTTCAGTAGACACTATTTTTCCTCTTCCATCTGTGTTTATCAATGACATACAACATTGGACCAGATGGGGATGCTGAAGGTCTCCCTGAGACCACCAGATGGAGAGTGGTCAAAAACTTATGAAAAAAGGGCATTATTCTTTTTGGACAGCATTTTTAATCATAATTTCTATACAACAGCATATGGCACAAGAGAGTAAAACACATAGCTCCTGAGGGAAAAAATACTCTGTCATTACAAACTAGGTTCCATAAATATTACTTATTAAATGAATTTATAATATACTCTTCAGGTCACAGTCCTTATGCATTCCTAAATTTTATTCAGGTATAGATTTCTCCAGGTTATATGAAGTGTCTAAGAGTTATACCTGCCAATGTCTTCAAGCAAAGGGAGGGACTTGGAAAGACATGCTCTACAACATCTTTACAGCAGGTGTCATGCAGAAAACTCAGCTTAGGAAGGGGGTGGTTTTAAATCTGGTACCAGTGAACACAGTCAGACAGAAATTGTGTTACAAAAATCTCAGATGAACAATTCACCAAAAAGTCCTAAGCAAGGATCTGCTCAATAAAAACATGGGTCAAACAACAGGCCAAACAATTGCTAGTACCAAAGCAACTCAGGTTTAAATTTAATCTCTCTCTGTGTGTGACTTTAGGGATCAGAAAATGAAGCTTAATTGCCTGAATATATTTACTCTAAATTTCTAACTCAGATGCCTATACCAAGGAGCTAATAAGCTAGAACTTGAACTTTATGGAAAAATCCACAAATCTCCTGTGCAATTTGTTCCAGACTGGAGAAACAAACAATGAAAGGAAGCGAAAAAAAAAAAAATATCTATAATGCTCTGCAAAAGGTGATTTGAAATACAAGATGCAATTTTTGACTTACTGGCATACATAGTTGCAACAAAATCTTTTGTTGTTGTTGTTGTTTTATTTTCAGCTTTTTGAGTTTCCCAATTAAATTACCCATAATAAAATCAAATTAAGATAAAGAAAAGCCCAACCTTCAAAACTGAAATGCTTTTTAAAAAGAATAGCAAGTAAATTTTATTTACAAATGCAAAGTTATCCTCATACTCTTGAGGTGACATAGCATTTCCCAGCAGAAAAACGTTCCTTTGGAAAGCATGTGACCAGAATGCAAGGCAGCTCTCCATAGAATATCTGTAACAGAGTTCATTTCTATGATTATAGTGCTTCAGAGGAACTTTATGCAGTATATATTCTCTAGACATACACCATATCTCTCTGGGTAAACAGAGGAAATCTGAGGTCAAACTGAAAAAAAATCTAAGTACATTTCAGGAAACAGAAAATAAGCAGTCCCTCTGGATTGCCATTCTCAAGGTTTTTATCCAATGTTGCTTCCGTGATGTCTTGCAAATGGATTTACCAGGACTCCACAGGCCCCAGGTGACTAAACTACTGAAAGCAGGGAAGAATATTCCATTGCACATGTGTGAAGTCCATTCTTTAATCATATGAAACCTCATAGCTTCAGAAATACATTATAGGCAATTTCAAACAGCAAAGGCCAACTGCTCTTTTTTTTTGTTACTGCAGTTTACCATATCTAGACCAAATCAGAAAGTATTTGTTTTTACTTTCTTTGTTAGGCTTGCAAAATCTTTCAGCTCCCATTAATCACTTCCTACACCCCAATAAATAAGCTAAATTACTGATGTACCTGCACACACAGCTATCTGCCTACTTTTCTACCCTGATGATACAACTCTGCACATAATGCAAATTAGCAAAACTAATTTGGTATTCATTATGATGTTAATGAATATTTCTTTTATAAAATGCTTTGAGATCTAATGACACAAGGCACTATATCAGACTTGGCACTAACATTTACTATGTATTTATGATTATTATACCTCTTATAAATATAATTGATTTTCCGTGTTATTAAAATTCTCTGTACACTTGTAAAAATTCCCACTCAAGCATCTCAAAATCAGATGCATTGTTTCTGTTTTTTGGACATCCTAATTAATCTGTTACATTGTTGTGATTAAAGCTTTTCAGAGTTCTGGTTCTTGTGATATAATCACCATCATTTTTATTCATTAGTAGTTGATGGTAGTGACCACAAAGTACTCAGCAATTTTCAGACATTCAGAAGGGAGAATAACTGCCTTAAGTAGCTGAGAGTCCAAAAAACAGCTCATTAAAACAGTATTTAATTTTTTGGACTCACTGAAAATCTGTATTAGACCCATTCATCTTTCGATTTAAAGGCTTTGCTCTGGAGAAGATGCAATATGAGGCTTAGATAAGAAATGAGCCTGTAAAGCAAGAGTGACTATATGCACATGTGCTGAGAAATGCACTGAAGCCTCTCATACTTAAAATCCCAATTTTCTGTCTGCCTAAGGTGGAGTACACAAAGGAAGTGCAGTACACTTCTTCATAGGAAGAAGGTGCTGTTCTTCTGTCACAGGGAGCATTTGCCTGCTGCTGGTCCCCAAGGGCCCTTTCCAAATCTATGGGTGTTTGAGCTGTGGCTTTAATTGAAAGAGCACAAAAATAATCACATCCTGTAACTCCGGGTCAGATGCATGACCTACAAAACCTTTTTTTCTGGCTTTATGTGGGTATAATGAAATCCCTGCATAAAACACTTCTTAAATATCAGCTTCCCACACCTGACCTTCTGCCTCTAGGCACCGCATCTCCTCAACCACAAACTTTCAAGATCATCAAGAGCTCAAAAGGTGTGTGTGGATGTGTGCGGGTGGGATTTTATGATTCAGAATTAGCTGAAGGGATTTTACTCTGTCTTTACAAATCTATCAATTTAGTACTGCTACAAAAGATCTCATCCAGCATTTTCTTCAGTTTAAACATGAAAAAATGAAGTGAGTAACTGAGCTTTCATTATAAGTGGAAATTATACCTGGCAAGCAGTTTATAACAGAAATTCAAACCAAGGGACAACATAGGTTTTTTGAGGGTTTCATTTAACATTCTGTGTTATTTGATTAACATTGGTTCTAGTAGCCTAGCAGCAGCTGGAATTTGATTCTGTTTATGCAGTAGCTCAGAAAACAAATGGTACTTTTGAGCAAGTTCGTGTCGCCCAAAGCAGTTCTGTGATGTAGGAATAGCAATGTGTCAAGTCCTTCCTTTTACTCTTCTTCTTTCTCTGTCTTTGTTGTTCTTAAAATAAATTTGCAGCCTAGAAAGTGTGGTTTGTCTGAGACAGATTGAAGAGCTTGGGTTTTTTTTCATTGTTATTTTCAGTTTACACCAAACAGCAGCACAAGGCCCAAATCTTAATATTCCTTTTTCATAGTTTAAAATCTGTCACTAGTTCTATAACCTTCTCCTATCCCCCTGCCCTGTTCTTCTGTTAAACTGATTTTAATTCTCCTGTTTTGAGCGACATTATCCAATTTCCTAAAACTATATGCAATACCAATCTGCAGAAAGTGAAAAAGAGATTTTGGTAACAGTTACTTATTTAAGACTGGAACTACAAAACTTGTGTATTCCCATATCTGCTATGTCCACACAATTTGATATATTTAATTTATCAGTAAAATTATTTTTAGATAACTGACATAATACTCCTAGAGGTGTTTTAATCAGGTGTTGAAGCTAGTCTGTACTCATCTTAATGGGACTTAGAGTGCAGAGCTATCAGTAAACAAAGAAGCAAATGAAATAAATCCCATTAATTAGGGTGAAACAGTAACAGAGCAGTTCTGGTTTTACAGATGGGTAAGATGTCTGATTGAATTTCCCAGGCTATGCAGATTGGCTGCAGATGGTGTAGAAAGTGGTCCAGAACTCAGAATTCATATAATCAAAAACATGCTTAGATCCAAACAAGAATGTTTTCCCATGTGATGCTGTATAGCTTGCAACCTTATCACAAGCATTTGGTAACTTTTCAAATCAAATCATAATACAAACCTCACACAACACAGCACTCAGCAAGGGCTCTCATTAATGATGCCATTATATCTAATAATTCAATAACAGTGGAGCTCCTGGACTCAAGTTAATTTGGCCCCAAGTTATAATTTCCTATTGCAAATGCTGATAAGTGCTGAGGCCAACTGGAGATCTTAAGGGAAGAGCATTCACTGAGTAGGTAGTATATGAGCAGCACCTGTTATCATTAAGAAAATTACACTGGAAGAACTTCCTGCCAGTGAAAAGGTCCATAAAAAATCAGCAACATATTATTACATTGGAATACATAATATCCTCAAGATCTGAATCTGAAATTTTGGATACTTCTCCTGTCTAGACATTAGACTGTATAAATGACTTTTCTTTAAATAATGACATTTCAGGGAAAAATAATCTTTTGTAAAGGTGTCTGTGTAAATATGGTGACATTTTTACCTCCTGGAAGGACGCTGATACTGTTATGCTGACTTCAGAAGTCAGCAAAGAGATGTCTTCCCCCTTCAACCCTGTTCAGCTTGCAAGCTCATACCCCTTTTTATAAGGATGTTGCTTCAGTTTTAATTTGAACATAATAAACCCTGTTTGAACAGCTATTACAGTCCCCTTGATGCTATTCTGATGTTGTAAACAGCCAAAAATATGTGCAACTGATACCTATCTCTTGTCTGACATAAAAGCTCCTTGCTTCACTATCCTCTTCAGGAAGAATGGGCAAGTATGCTGAATGCCCGGAGGCAAGTACTGCATGGGAAATAATCCTTTTGTGCTTTTTCTTACACTTGCACCTAGAACTGACCTCAGCTTAACTCACACTAAGCCAGCAGATACATTTCTCAATGAATTTAGCTCACCTGGTACAGCAAATCACCTCTGCACCAAATCACCTTACTCAACAGAAGAAACATTAGGATTGACTGAGAGCATGGCACAGTGGCTTTGCAGAGGTGTCCCTAATACTTCAGCCATGCATTTAGGCCTTTTTTTTGTCACTCATTTTCCTTCAAGCAATGAGACACTCAGTCTTCAAATTCTATAATCTTTGAGATAAGTATCAACCAGAAAAATTAGCACACTAAGTTATGTAAGACATTAGATCATAAGAAAATGCACAGCAAGACTTGTATAATGACAGCTGTTAATTTTTGCAGGAACAATTTAGAAAGTTACTCGAGTTCAAAAATTTGTCATTGAGTCTCTTGTAATAGACTGGTACTGTTTGAAGGTAGCAAGACATCCAGAAGTAGAGCAAGAAGGGAAGTAAAAATGAATCTCATATATTAATTTGTACACTCAATTTCAGAGAAGAATCACATTTTATGTAAAGGCAGTGAGCCTTGTCAGAGAGTTTCACAAAGAATGAGATATCAGTGGAGGCTTAATTTTTATATTCCTCTCAAAAGGTCTTAATTAGCAGGGGATAATGAAAGTGAACTTAGGAAAAAAAACCACCAAAGTCACTCTGTAAAGAGAAATGCCATTAAATAAATCCCCATCACTTGGCACAATAAAATTTAACTTGACAAATGATGGTCTAAAATACAACTGACAGAAATTCTGCACTAAGGCACCTCCAGAGTTTATGGGACTCACCAGATCTTACAGCTGGGAGAAAAAAGTATAGAAAGCCGTGAAGGAGAAAAAGGAAAAGGAAAAGCTCATGATTTTAAGGAAAAATCACAAGTGAGGAATACCTTTTGAAGGTATCTCTAGAGGAGTGGGAAAAACCTGTTTCAGATGTAGATGTCAGCTGCGAGCCCCAGGCGGAAAAGCTCTGTCAAATTCCATATCCAGCAGAAACTGAGTTTCTGGAAGAAGCAGAATTTGACAATTTTCCCTCCAACTAGGCTTCAGGGCTAGGGCACTTAGGGAGTCATGCTGTCTGTGTAGCAGCTCTGCTTTACTTTCTCTCCTTTTTTGGGGATTCAGATAAATTTTGCTTTCTTCCTAGAAACAGAAGTGAATATGACAAGAATCTTCCCAGTTAAAAACTAGAGAGACACAATTTTGCTTTTTTTTAAATCACAACTAATATTTTCAGCATGAAATTTAAATTTTGAACAGCTCTAGGTGTCCCTGGTGTTGTGGAATTGAAGGAGTTTGGAAATTTCTTCTATAAACTATATATAAAGCTCTGGACAAGAGGCAAAATATGTGGCAGCATATAGTGCTCAAAAGTAATCAAGAATAAAGAAGCATCTGTCACTGCATCAGATGATCTGGAAACAGGTTAAAGAGAGGAGAAAACAGAAGCATATTTTTTGTGCTAGAAGAATTAAATTGTGAAACTCATTAACACAATTCAGAAAAGCCAATGGATTCAAGACCCTATTCCTCATAGTGATGGGGAAGAGTTCCCATTTAAGAGAACTGGGAAGAGTTCCCATTTAAGAGAATGGACCACAAGAAACCTCCTAGTTCAGGAAATCCTTAAAACAACAAAAGACAGAATCCAGGAAAGGTTATGGAACAACTATCTTGTTTGTTATTCTGTGTCTTTAAGTATTTGAACACCAGCTACTGTCACACAGATAGTGGTAAAACAGACCATTGGTCTGAACTGCTGTGGCAGCTCGGAGGCACTGGCCATTGAAAGCTGCTTTATGTACTCACAGTGGAAAGATCTGCAAAGGCCAAAGCCTTAACTGATGTTTAGCCAAGCCTTATCTTCAGCTTGTTAAGAAGAAATTACATATAAGAATCATCACATAGAAAGAAGAAAGCAAACATTGCCAGAGAACAAGTCTACCTGCTAGGTTAGTTTTACCAATAGACTGCTCAAATATCACTAATTTTCACACTTCTAATTAAAACTTACAAAGAGTCAGAAGTCTTATGAATGAGAAAAGTCTTTCTCCTCACACAGTTTTTCCCCATTTGACTTCGTTTCTTTTAAGACTAAACATGTCTTCAAATACATAACATAAATTGTTTTTGAAAGTCCTTGATTTGAATCTGGTTAGGATCAGGTATTTTCAGTTGACTGTTACCTTCTTCTTGAGACCAACAAAGAGAGAAAGAAATATTTAATAAATCAATTTTCTTAGAAAAGAGATTTGAAACTGAACAATGGTAGACTGAAAAGTACCCCAGAATAATGAAAATTGGTTATCTATTATTTACCTCAGTTACAAAACCTTTTTCTTTTCACTTTGGCTCACTTGATTCCATTCTTTTTCCTTTCTTCATTTGTAAAATGGCACAATAATTTCCTGAAATATTGTAAAATTCAGTGTTTGCAATTCAGTGTTTGCAACATCTTCCAAAGACCATACATGAGCAATGTAAAAAGAAATAAAAACCATAAACTGCCTCTATTCTCCACGACACTGAGATAATTATTAAAAAGTCTGAATGGGACTACTTACCTTGAATTAATTTTATGACAATTATAAAAATATCTGGATGGGGTTGCTTACCTTAAATGAACTTTATAATTAATGCTTTGTGTCACTGGAATCATTATTTTTATTAAAACGGTGGTTATCTGCACAGTGAACACTTTCAAACCCTTCGCTGTTACAGAATAGCATTTCATGGGGGCATCGCATGCTTTAATTGTCTTTAAAATTGAGATTTTGGACAAAGATATGCACACGAGAACAAGCAGAATTTAGAAGGCTATGACACATTTCAGATTTATTTTGTGTTTTGAAAGAAGGCCCTGGGAGATGAATGCCAAATGCATGGTGAGACTCATACCTGAAAGTGTGCTATATTGAAAGCAGCTGATAAAAAAAACTAATATGGTCACTGCTTGCATACACTTCCTAGAAAAGATCTGTGTGCTTGTACAGGGGAAGGCAGGTTTATTTGGGTTTTACAATAACCACATGCAAAGTCCTCAGCAGCCTTGTAGACCTATAAACCTTAATAAAAGTCTCTAGTTCTTAATAGCATCATGCTATAGATGATCTGATAAATTACAGACAGAGCTCATGGCTTCTGCACCCAGAAGATCACAACCTTCCGTCGGCTTGACAATGCCATGACCAGAGTTCAAGTTATAAAAGTCGGTAAACCTCTACGATCTTTTGTAGTTAAGGAACAAAGGCACCACCCATGGATGAAGCAATCACCCACTGAATCACTCTCTGGGACATGATATTCCCTATTCAGTGACATTTAAAATAGATTATCTTCTGTTGTGAAATTGCCCTTTACTTTTTTCCCCTCTTTAATTAAAAATATCGCTTGACATGATTTTTATTTTAGGATTAAAAAAATCTCAACTAAAGCCTCACTTTCCCCCCATTTTTATGACTGTTCATTTAAAAATAACCATCAAACATGCGGCTTCGAATCAGAATATTTTGGGTTTTTCTGAGATTGATTTGTGAAAATCTGAAAAATATTATTTCAGTGATTTCTAGTCCAATAATCTGTGATATAAAAATCCATCTAAAGTAAGATATATACTATTCTAGCAGTTAAAAAAAATGCAGCTGCTTTTATAGGAGCATGGTTAGTATTCTGTCTATGGTGTTTTGGCCAAATTCCAAGCCAAGTAATTACATTTACATACCTAAATTCACTGTGGTTGTTTCATCTGGATACTGCAATATTATGTAAGCTCATTTAACTAATTTAGCACCCATATGAACAGCATAGGTTCAAAAGTTCAACTTAAACTTTATAAGGTTTGCAGTCTGCTTAATAATACTTAGCACTTAATTAATCTGCACAACACCCTTGTGAGCTACTTAAGTTAGTATTAGCAGGAGAGTCTGTGAAAAAGGAACAAAAAGACAGGAAGAAAAATGTCCATCCTATAATGCCATCTCTCATTCTCAAATAGGTGTTCAGGTGCCTGCAGTACTTATTTTTATTCAATGGTATTTAGTCATGAAAAGACATTAAATCAAAGAAAAGCACACAAAAGGCAAAGTGACAGTCTACCCCATTTTTGGTGTGCCTATGCATGTGTCCAAAAATCTGGAAAATAAAGAACATATTATTTTTCTCTTACATATATGGAAGCATTGGATACATTTGTTGAACAGAGTAATCTGTGATGGGGGAAAAAAGCCAATAATAATAATAAAGTAATATTGCAATAATGTGAGTACCTGATTGATGTACTTATCATACCACTGATGCATGGTATCACACAAGGCAACCTGCAGAACAACCAAAGACCAAATGTCTTTAATAAAAAAACACTGAGTCCCATCCTCTGATACATGAGAAATCCTCTGTGCTCCAATTCCTATGTCAGCACCATGTCAGTAAACAGGCTAGTGTAATGGTAGGCATGTCCAAATGCAGAAGGAGGTGGTGCAATTTCAGGTTATCTGAGAAGCTGCCAGGTGAAAATGAAGCAGGTGGAGGAGGGCTCATAGGCACTTCCACGTCTGCTCTATCCTTCTGCCTAAACCTTTAACCACTTAGAGAAGTATTCAAAATGCATAGAAGTTGTTACCCTTTGTATCTCCTGTCTTGTGGGAATTATTCTCTGAGCTGTTTCTAGAGATCCTACTGTTTGACCCACCTCCATTCATCAAGACTGATTCCAAATCTTTAAGTCCTGTTTCCTAACTGTGCCATCTTTTCTGTGCCATTTGTAGGGACAAACCCTTCCTATGCTGCAGGGAACTCTGTAAGAGAAAACCATAGAAATCTAAATCTAGGCTGTAAAGGGACTTGTAGAACTATGGATATGCATAATATATAAACAAGGCTGAAACAGCAGAACAGAAAAAGATTTCCTTTCCTTCTGAAGAAGACTGCAATTGAACTCAATGATAGCAGAGACCACAGTATGTATGGACTTACAAATGAGGTTTACATATGGTCCCTATCACAGTAGAAATCTCTCACACTTTCAATAATTTTATGTTCACAGAATGCTTAATAAAGGAAATTAATATGTTTTCATATACAGTGGAATGGTGCACACACAAAAAATTAAAATTATTTGCCAAGGTAAACATATAGGATCAATGTAAGGTGTGTGTAAGCAAATCTCTAGTCCCCAGGGAGGCCTCTAGTTACTACACATCTTTCTGCTCCACTGGACTCCTGATTTTCCCTAATTTTTACAGGCATGACTGTTAAAACATCATTGCATCACTCATGGCATGCCATGAGAAATCCAAGACAGGATCAAGCTAGAAGGTCTATGCAGATAGAACTATAGGCTTGAGGTACTTTCTGACTTCAGGTGGGTCTGCACAGATATGAGGGACAAACCTTTGCTGAAGATGAGCAGTAGGCATAAAATATCTGCATGGCAAAGGAGTTATGAAGTGTCAGATATATATCAAACAGAATAACAGCAAACCTGACATGGTTTTGTGATCACATCTTGGTTTTACTGGTTCACTTTGTCTGCCTCATTACTCTTGCTCCTCTTCACTGCTCTAGGGAAATTAATTTCTTCCTTTTATAAATTATTTTATATGGGACAATCAAGCCAAGAACATGAGGGTGGCAACAAAATAGGCTATTTCCTATTTCCTCAAGCATATATACATATATGTCATAAGTCAGGATGTCTGAGGGAAACTTGTGTGATCCATGGTATTCTTGAGATCAGACTGTATTAATTAATTAATTCTTATATATATATATATATATATATATAAGAATTAATATGAATCTTATATATATATATATATATATAACATCTTCAAAGTATTACATTAACTTAGACTTAAACAGCAACAACAAACAGAATAGACAGGCCTTTTCCTACCTGAAAATGTTATCACAAAAAATTGCTTCAATCTTTCTTTCATGCACTTATTAAATTTCATAAACCTGTCTTGACTTAGCAGTAATTTCTTCATTGAAGCCTTAAAGAAAGGGAAGGTTATACCTTTTGATCCTCAAGACACTCAGCCCATCAGCAAGCTTTCCTGGCAGAAGTGTTCTCATCTTTATAGTGCTTCAACAATATGCTAGAAATGAAGGGCTTTTTCATGCCAGTGGCACTTGAAACTGAAATGAATTCCAAACCACTGCAATTAAAATACCAGGAAAAGTGTATTGAAAGAGATTTTGTAGCCATTCAGTATATCTGAAGGCATGATAAATCTTCCATCTCTGTATAGAAATGCATCCCATTATTCACTCAAATCCACAGCAGCAAGCTACAGTTGTAGTGTATTTTAGGGAAAGTTCAAAAGAAGAAGTTTTCTGCATTTCGATGAAGGTATCACTGAGATCATCCATGGTCAGAAGAAGAGCTTAAGCCTTTTCATACAGTGCTTCTGAAAAGCCCCCACTTTTATGGGTGGAATCAAGTTTTTCTAGCCAGGCTGATTACTTCAGATTCCCTGCAAATTCTGCTAGAGGAGAAAGAAAAAAAAAAAAAAAAAACAGTATTTCCAAGTTGAGGACTAGGATTTAATTTTCCATTTTAATAATCTGTCTTGTCTACCCTTCAAACCTTATTGGAGACCACACCCCTCTATCAGTAGCAGATATATAAAGTTGAAACAGAATGCCTCCATGGGAAAAATTGATGAAATTAAATACTACTCTACTCAGGGTATTACAAGTCTCAGAGATAGAAGACACAAATAGAGACGATAGTGAGAAGAGAACCAGAATGAAGTTTGGGGGTTTTTTTGTTTTTTTTTTTCTTTAAGAGGAAACAGAGGGTGGGGATTCAGCAAATGAGAAGTCAACAGGAAGAGCCAGAACTACCATATACCACAGATGCTTACTACTCTCTCCCATCAAAGGGTTTCCTGAGCCTCATAATTTTTTATGCTGCTGATTCAGGACACCAGCTCTGCAACTGGGACAAGTACCCAGCCAACTCTTTTTTACTTTGCCATGTAGTTATCTTTATTCTCCCTTCTCTTTTGTCAGAGCCACGTCCTGGTACTCTGTACTTGGTCCTCCATAATAGGAACAGGGTGTAGTTGGTTGGTTTCTCTAGGTTACCATTGCTGCGTTATGTCTGTACCTCACTAGAGAGAATTGTGTTCCATTGGTTACTTCTGTTTTGTCACCTAAAAATAGCTACTCTGTGGTCTACCAGTGATGCATTGCACAGTTAGGAAATGGATATACTTTTCCTGAGAAGACAGTAATGGAGCAAAAAAAAAAGTCATTGATTTTGCTAGACATGGCAAGTTACTGCTAAAAATAATGCTACATTTCCTCTCCTAACTACTGGTGGCCCATGAGCGACAAAATTCATACAAAGCTTCAACCTTTGATATAATAAACTGGACAGACAAAAGTTGCCAGAATTTTCTTAGGAATGCAATCCAGACATTTACCATGTACCAGGAAACACAAACTCCTTTTTGGTTTTGTTTTGAAATTTGCACTTTGTACATTGCATTCTACCTATGGGCCCTTCTTTCAGCCTTCTCAGCCTTCACCTTTTACTTCATTGCTTTTTGTTTTTGTTTTTTGTTTTTGTTTTTTTTTTAATTTATTCCAAATGGTTTTGTCTTTTCCCTGGATTATGTGGTTTATTTGTCCTACTTCCATGTGGACACAGGGGATCTCCAGCAAATCAAACAGACCTCACCACCCAGCAGGTTGGACCAGTGGAGCCAGGCAGTGACTCCACCTTTGTTCCGTCACCTAGCATGTCCTTATGATTGTCCTTGATCCTCCAGTTAAAGCTCCTTCTGAAGTTTCCTCTCTCCCCTCAGGTCTCTCTTTCTGAGGGAATCAGAATTCAGTGGAAGGAGTGACAAGCAATTCCCACTTTCACATGCAGCTAGGGCATCACCAACCTGTATACACAAGAGCAACACTGCAGAATTATCTCCCATAATAAACAGACAGCTTAATGGTGCCATTACCATTCCCAGCTAAGAAAATCCTGCACTCTTCCACTATTGTTCCCTCCCTAAACACACACACTGTCTCACTGACCTTTCTGACATTTTCAGGCTGCAAATTCTCTCATTATTGACCGTTTAGTTTTCTCAGACTGCTGTTCACAACCTGATCTCTTCCCTCAGGTGAATGTCCAGATGGAAAAAATAAGCTTCCTCTTCTGGTCCATCCTGGTTTTAATCTGTTGCTGTTGCAATAAATCCCCTGTGGAGGTTTTCTTATTTCCTATTGTTTTGCCTCTTCTGCTATAAACCTCACAAATATTAATCTCTTTTGGTCCTGATTTTCCCTTGCCTCCCATCTTTTATTTGTCTAAAATGCCTGCCAGGACTTTTCACACTTCATCATGTCTCCAGCAATACCAGCTCTGGTCCAATGCCAGACACTGCAACTTGACAAAATATGTTGCAAGGTGGCTTTTCTTCCACACCGTCTGCAGCTGTCATCTTCTCTCAGGGCCTGATACTACAAATTAGGCAGAGCTGGCAGGAGACCATAAGTTTTTTTACCTCCAAGAAGTTAGATTGGGAACAGAATTTCCAGGGAATTTTCCTTTTAGCTCCTTGTATGTGGGATAAGCAGCCTGGGAATCAAGGTGCTACTTTATCCTGACATTTTCCTCTCTTTTTGTTTATTGTGCTGTGCCAACTTTTAAGGATACTATTACAATGCAATGTCTGTTTGCAGGCATCACCTCATGTCATGCTAGCCTGGACTCTGTTAAAGAGTGGATAAAACTGAGAGGGAAAATAATAGAAGACCAGCAGCTTCATGCTGCAATAAGCTCAAGAGTAAATAACCTAGGGATACCTGGAGGTTTTGGTTCATTCATCTACAAGGACTGCTTCACTATGAGCAGGGAGATGGAATACGTGTTTGTATATCCTAGCAATTTCTCCATCAAACACGTGCTGCAGGGTCTAGGTTTTATAGTTCTACTTTTTTTTTGACCAATAGCTAGAAGTGATGGCTAGGTATAGTTTGAGATGGGAAGTATTGTGGCTTCTTCATGACCTTCCTTAGTCTACAAGTACATAAGTGCATCTTGTATGCTGGCTGTGTAGGGAGACTGAGGCTGTTGTAGGCAGTTGAAGATTATACAGTAAAATACTTCTTGTATAATCTTCAACTGCCTACAACAGCCTCAGTCTCCCTACACACAACTGTAATACAAATAAGCAATAATAATGCCTGGTTGCATGCAATGTTGACAAACTGAGAAGCAAATTTCTCCCAAGATGCTTTTCCAGCTAATGTATGCCTATATTTATTTGAAAAAAGCGAAGCATATCCTGTGAGACCATTACCCACCTACAGCCAGCAGACATACCAGTCCCGGTGGAATGCCAGTTATGAAAACTACAAAAATAATCCAAAAGGAGAACGCATTTAAGTTTCTAGTTTGAATGATTTAAACATTTTTGCTGGCATGAAAATCTCTTTTTAAAGCAGACTCATGCTATTTGATAGTTTGAAAGAGCAAAAAAATACGAAAATGCAAACATAAATATTTGAAAATCTGTTACTGTTTTCAGTGTGTTCCTGAACACTTCTCATCTTAACATTTATCAGCTACATAGTTAGATCAAACAGTTCACAGGAACTGAAGTGAATACATCAGTGTGAAATGGACCATTTGCTTTTTTCCATTTGGATACTTTTATTTCAATTTTTATTATATGCGAAGGAATCCAGTCATATTAACCCACATACTTATTATTTTCAAACCAAAAACATGTTGCTCTTTTTTCCCAGAATCTCCCACCAATGCATAAGGCACACATAATACCAGGATGCTCAAGATCAATGTAACCATACATTTTTTATCTTATTTAGTACATTACAGCAGTTCTACACTGGCAGAGCTGCACTGCATATCTGTATTCACCAGAGTTAAAGAACAAATGAAACTATTGCATCATGTGGTCCTTTTAATATATGGTATGTTCATAACAGAAACATGCTACACATTTTACTAATTTTCAGCTATCTTTTTTCTAGGTTGTGTTGATCTCTGCATCTTTTGCTAGAAGATGTTTCCTCTAGTCTTTGGATCAGAACATTGCTACTCTCTGTATCACCTCTGATTTTTCTGCTTTCTTCTGAAAATGGTAAAAATTAGACCCATGCTGCTTCCACCAGTGATTTATATAGCAGCAAAGAGATCCTCACATACACCATTTCTATTCATTGTCTTTTGGCTTAGGAACTATGAATCACACTGTATTTTTGGCCCTAGTTTCACATGAGAATCACGGAATCACAGAATAATGAGGCTGGAAGATACCTCTAAGATCAAGTCCAACCTATGGACTGAAACTGTATTTAGTTGTTAGCTCACTGTGATGCTCCAAGCTCTTCAGGATCTGTTTTTACAAGAACGTGAAAAAAGAACTTAAAATTCAGAAAATGTCAAAAATTGAGGGAACTGGAAGGACACAGACACAGCAGTGTAAGGCAGGTCTGTCTTGTAGGTCTGAACCCACACTGAATGTATGTTCAGCCCAACAAAAGACAGGTATTTTGAATTTTACATTCCTTGCTATTGGGAAGAGTATAAAAGAGCTGTTTGCAAAAGCTGATCCATTCTGTTATGGAACAGGTTTGTAAAAGAGATAATTGAACTGGTCCAAAGATAAGTATCTTTCCCTTGTTTAAGAAAGAGCTACTATGTTTTCAGATAGTTAAATTTTGGTAATATTATTCTGTGTCAGGCTTGTGCCTTCACCTGCTTCTTCCCTGAAAATTCTGTAAACATATCTTTTTTTTTTTTTTTTTTTTTTTTTGGCTCTGAGTATGCATTTTGTACTTAGATGCATTAAAGAACAATTTATTTTAAGTATCTCAGATTACCAAGTATATATCTGTAGGGCTATCTTGTTAACTGAGAAAATTTTCCTATATTTTTTGCTACTTACCAAAGTTAAAAGTACTGATATCATGTTCTTAGTTCATGGAATCATAGAATTATGGAAAGGCTTGGCTTGAAAGAGACCTTAAAGATAATTTAGTTAATTTAGTTCCAATCCCCCTGCCATGAGCAAGGACACCTTCCACCTTCCACATTACTCCTTCCACCTTGGCCTTGAACATTTCCAGGGATTCGGCATCCATTTCTCTGGGCAGCATGTGCCAGTGCCTCACCTCCTTCAGAGAAGAATTTTTCGTAATATCTAATCAAAACTTTTTTTCAGTTTGAAGCCATTCCCCCTTGTCCTATTCCTACATGAAGTTGTAATAACAGTCTCTCAACAGAGATTAAATTATTTAAAAAATAGTTGAATTTTATCCGTAGGACTGAAGGACAAAGGGAGAAATACTTCCATTTGATTAATTATTGAGATCTAAATTTGGACTACACTAGTTACCCAATTTCTTGTTCATTTCATGTTTTGGGGAGTTTTCCTACATTATTGTAATCTTACTCTTCATTGAAACCAGGGGTAAGGCTTGACAGATCATTCTTACACTAAGTAATTGAATTTGTATAATTAAAGACAATGCAGATACAGCTTTTCAAGGGCCCTGTGATGGGTTTACTACTGAATTTTCTTAATGTCTTGTGAAAATGCTGGACCATAATAAATTAGCATTTTAATCCTAGTCTCTAAGAAATGTGTTTACAAGTCACAGGTGAGGGCAAAACATGTTTCTACACATAACATTTCCTCCTCCTCACGTATACCATGTGACTATGTGTCAACAAATTTACAATTTGTCTGTGCAGAACTTTTCACACAGAGGTTAGTATATTTGTAGGAAATGCAGCACACATTTGTCTTCACCAACGTAATGGAAATGGAGCAAGAGACAGCTGAAGCTATCATTCCTTCACTCTGCTTTTCACCAGATACTAAACAAAGGATAAACTCTTGTACCAGATGTTCATATCATAGTGTTAGGAGGCCAGAGAAGAGAGCAAAAGTTTGTCACCATCTTATTATAAATGCTCACTTCTCTGAAGAAATAGCGCTCATATGTTAATATTTTGGACTGATTGAAATCTGTCTGGAATATTCCAGAAGGGTGAGTGTTTTCTGACTGTGTGGGGGTTTTCATTAGTTTCTCTTTTTTCTTTAAATAATCAGGAAAAAAAACAACCTTACTTTGATTAATTGAACAGTTTCCATAGCAGCTGTGAGCCAGGTGGTTGGAACCAGTTACTTAGAATCCTAAAGTAAGGGTAATTAGTTCATTTTTAATCTTTCAATTCTGTGGGAGTGGAGTTTAGTGTGTTAATGGGAGAGGTTTTGTCAAGAAGTGTCTTGACTAATCTGTTATTATCATTTAGTTTTATTGATGAAGCTCCGGCTTTATATGAAAAGAAAATGAGTGGAAAATTCTGAGGCAGGGCAAGCTACAGTTTTCATTCTGGTTTAAAAGTCCCTAAAGGGCTTTTTTATATTTTATTCTTATCAGGATTTTTTTTTTAATAACTGAGAACCTGAGGGATTTGAGTCAAAGCACAACTTGTGTTCATGCAGAAGGACCTGCTCTAACATAGTAAAAAAAGCGCATTAATTGCAGAATGGGAAGACATGGAAAACATATTAACTTTGTAATTCTTTTACCAGCTCCTATTGTTGAGGGTTGGCTGATTTTGATTAATTTAAAATGTGTACATTTTCTGAGCAAAAAAATTTTATAACTTAATAGTCATGTTTCTTAACTCAACTCCCCAACACCTTTTTTTTTTTTTAATTCCTCCCACTAACTTTTGGTTTTAGTTTTTAAACTACTTCTTCAATTACCTACTTTTCCAGGTTAAAGAAATACATTTTTTGGCTTAAAACATGAGAATGGATCGATGCATAATTTCAGCATTTTGCATGTTCTATGAAGGCTTTCTTTTCTGTGGATTAAGGCCAATTAGCAGATGGAGATTTGTGAGCTGGAGAAAGTCCAAGGGGGAGGAGGTGCTTTCTTTCAACTAGAGGCTCACTGACTTTACATCTACTATCAGATAAATATTTTATTAGAAGAAAAATCCCTTCTCAGGGATACTCTTACTTACCATTTCCCCCCTGCATGTTCTAAAGCTACCTGAACTGAAGAATCCTGAGTTTTCCTGGACAAGGATGAGCCAAACAAATTCAGACCACCTAGCCTATTTCCTGACTTAGGCATAGTTGCTTCTTCTCTATAATTGGGGAGTTGTAGGTTTGAAGTTGAGTTTAGGAAAGGCTTAGAACTGCTCCTGATCATCTTGACTTCGCTTATCTGAATTAGAAAGCTGAGTCAGGTAACCAAGAAAAGTTCATACTATGCCTGTGATCTGCACATCAGTTGTGCAGGCTGTGGTTGCATTTGCTTTAGCTTCCTGATTCTCATCTTCTGGATTTAATCTCTTAGTAGCTATTATTTACTGAGCTTTCCTTCATGACACAGAGCAGTCCCAAAGCACCTTTTGGGTCAGAGTTAACCAAATGTGCTCCAGAAGCACACCTATTGCATTCTCATCTCCAAAAGGTGGTCAGTTCAAGGAAAAAGGAACAGCCCAACAAGCACAGTGTTTGCACCAGGTCCTCAGCACCAATGCCTTCACTCTACAGATCTCTCTGCTGGGTCTCACTACCTACTACTGATATCATAGGCTAAGAGAGAAAGCAAAAAACCATACAAACAAGAAGTTTCTATACTTTTAAAAAACCCCAAATGGTCTTCTTCATCTTCAGTTTTGGTCCTCTTCACTAACTACTGTGAAAGGTCCCTGGCCCATGGCAGGACTATCCCCTTCAGCTATGTCAAGACTGTTCTCTGGGAGATTGTTTGTTCTTACACACATAAGAGGTACCACGGAGTACGGCAAGAATTACACGATATGGGTGACCCTGTGCCAGTGCATGACTACGATGCCAGAGCATCATGCCAGAGTATGAAAAGCATTACCATAACACAGCAGAAAAGGATTCTTTGCCTGTTTCAGACACTGTTGCATCTTCACCCAGTTGAAATGCATCTTCACCCTGTTGAGTGCTTTGAAGAATTATCTGCCATCAGCTGGATGATGTGTTAGTAAACAACAAAGGAAAAAAAAAAAGGATTCTGATTCTGGACCAGTCTATTGTGAAAGCACATCTAGGTTGGGTAAAAATAAAACTAATAAATAATTTTAATTTTCTTTTAAAAATAACTTTTAATAAACCTAAGTTACAGAGTTCAGCAAACTTTAAACAAGTATTAGATATTACTACATGACTCTACATCCCCTATCACTACGCTGTTAAAATGTAAGATTTTTGTAACTAGATATCTAATTCTAAAATAATCATGTAGATATGGCCAGCATTTTCATATGCATAATAAGTAAATGTTCAACAAAGTTTTCATTGCACTTATTTTGAATCTTCTCATTTCAATGTATATAGACACATATTTATTTAAAAAGGTATGAAGGAGCAATAAACTGGGGCATCTCAGTCTGAGTCTCTTCCTCCTTTGTTGTTCTCTCTCTGGACCCTCTTTCCAGACCTCCATCTCCCATTTGCTTATACTTGCTGCTAGTGAACAGCTACATTTGCAGAGCAGTTAATTTTAACCCACACTTTTCCCTCACTGACCAGGTCTGGTCCAGTCACTGTAGTAAGCAGGTTGATAGCCTTCTCTTTAAAAAAATATTAAAGAAAACAATGCCACAGCCTGCAACAAAGAGCAAGACTAGTGAAAGTTCAAATGATTTCTTTCTTTCATTTTTCTTTTGTGTACATTAAAAGGCTCTTGTTCTCTTACATAATGTAAACAGCTTGGTTTTGTCTTACTGTATTATAGTAATAAAATTTTTATTTTATTCAAATAATGATAATAGCAAATACTATAGATTCCAGGGTGACGGAGTGGTCATGATGGGGGAGGTTGATTTGGTGAAGGAAAAGGAAAAGCAAAAAGAAAAGAAAGCTTTGGTGGCTACATCAAGGACAATTTTTTAACTTGAAAAACCCATCTGTGTTTCCAAACATAAATATGTAAAGGTGAGGGGGTCTCCTTATTATGCAGGTAGGGCAGAACAAGGCTGAATCCTATCCAGCTGAGCTGGTTCTCTTGCTTTGAACCCTCTGGAAACATAAAGATCACAGTATTCCACTGTGTAGCTGCTGCATTTCTTGGTTTGTTTCGTCAGTTGGCTTTCTCTTCTCTTGGAGTATTTTTGGACTGTGCCTTCAGAGAATATTTAACTCTGCTTCATCCAAAAGTGTGAAGGGTATTAATGGAATGCTTTTTCTTAACTGTAGTAAAACCTGCAAAAGCAAATTTAGAGTTCTGTTGCAACATTTGTTTAACCTGATCATTATTTACAAAGTATACCATGCTGTGGAAGGGTGAAATTCTTTAAATATTTCTATTTTCAAAGAAAAAAATAATAATTCAATTTATGTAAATGGAGGCATAAAAGGCGACTCTTAGTTCAAAACTACAGTTTTAGGTTTGGCCTTGGGAGGTGTCAAGTTCTGTGACTCTCAAAGTAGACAATACTGCTGAACACGATTCATTAATAAACCATTTCTACTACTATCTGAGTTTAGATTCCAAATAAAAATTGAATGTGACATCTCCATCCTGTCATGAAGCTGTCTTAGTCCTCACTATAGTCCTGAAGCTGGGGGAAAGGGTTATCGAATTTAAAAGTTGCAGTCCACTCCTTTTCTTGCCTTCTCAGACTCTATTCTCATGGAGCTGTATTCCTGTCATGCCTTGCTTGATTACTGAGATAAAAGATTTTGCTGTAGAAAGGCTGGAGGGTTACAGAAATCAGCAAAGCCACAGTAATTTGCCACAGCTGAGGCTGTGGCTCCTGACTTAGACTTTTATACATCTTGTCATATGCTCCTCTCCCTCTCCATTCCTCAATCTGCAGCCTTTTCCAAGGAAATTCTAGGAATCTCTCTAAGGAATGATATTCTAAAATAATTTCAGTTCATTTTATCAATTTCTATATTTTTATCGATAAATTAATTAATAAATATATGCACGTATAAGTCTATATACTTAACAGAAGATGGCACCAGAATAGCTGTTGGCATTGACAAATGACAGTATTTGCCAGTGGAGTTCTAACTACATAAAAAGACTTAGAAAAAAGCCCACTTTAATTTAATTTAAAAAATTGTATGGATGGACAGAGGCATAGGTGCATGTGTCAGTAGATTATTTTCCTATTGATTAGCCAGGATTTTTTTCTAAATATGTTTTCTCCTTTGAGAAAACCAATTCTAGCAAGCTAGTGTATCTTGAGACTGAAAATTAACTTGAATTATGTTAAATTTTTTTGTGCCATATTTTATGGTTTACTGTTACACCTTTAGAACACAATCTAAATGAATAATAGAAAAGAAAATGGTAAAAATAAGAAAAATCATATCAAGAAAATGCTGTAGGTTTAATGTTGCTATTATTTAAACAGCAGCTTCCTGTCCTAATAGTCTAAAGTGAGCAGTGACAGCTGCCTGTTTTTGAAGACATCAGTAGACACTGTCATTTACTATGAATAATACTCAGAGCACATGTGAACAAAACTACACTTCTCCTATAGCATGATGACAGTAAAAGCACATCTGGAAGATGCTATTTCCTAGGTATAAATTAATAATTCTCCTCAGTGAAGATATATTAATGAAGCAGCAGTGCTTGAACAGTAGGTAGCACTTTTTTTTTTTTTTTTTTTTTTTTTAACATTTCATTTCTTGTAGGTACTGACAGTTTTCAAGCTGAGGTATATATTTCAGAGAGCAAGGTCTTGATGATATGAGCATATTGTACTATATAAATAATAGCTTCTGTGAGTGGGTCTTGGCACATTCCTTCCAGTGCCAGATTCTTTTGCTCAAACTGTTCATGTGGTGAGGGAAAAAAGGACTTGCATTTTTCAAACAAGCTTTGTTCTTGTCAGACTGACAACATTTAACACAACATAATCATGTGTTTTGTCATCATTCTTGAGTGCAAACAACTTCTGAGGAAAGGTTTGCCTCATTTTAAAAAAGAAAAAATGAAAGATGTATGGGCCTGAAACCCCAGGGCCCTGCTTAGATGTCCTTACAACTTGCAAAAGCACATTTTATTAAAGACAGGGAATTGGCTTCATGGTACCATTCTTCTTTTATTGATGCCCTCATTACTGTGGGATAATGCATGATTAAGGAATGAGGCCAGGATCCCATGTCTTTTTCCCTGCCCATCTGTGGTGGCAAATTCAATTTCCTCTGCTAACCTATATGTTTTCAGAAGTCTTTTCCTTCTCTTTGAGTAGCTTTATCTTTTTTTCTATATTTACAGTCAGGAAAATGACTTAGTAAATTTGAAAGTGCTGTGAACCATTAATGGAGGAAAACCACTACAGGAATGACTACTTTCAGAATTCAGAATACATGTTTTGAAATGTTTTATAAAATTTTATTTTCATCCTGAAACAATGATATCTCAGCTTCAAATTCTGAATAAATTAGCATGCTCTACTTGCCACACCTGAAATACTATGTTCAGTTTTGTTCCCAGCTATATAAGAGAGATGTGGACAGGCTGGAGAGGGTCCAAGGAAGGGCTGTGATGGCTCTGATTTTCTGGATACTTAATAAAGCTTGAAAGCTTTAACTTTACCCTTAAAATTGCTCTTGCCAAATTGAAAAACCACTTATCTCTGTGCATGTACTGAAGAAGAATATCTCTAAAACTTTAAAAAAATTAATTGGCTGTAGGGCTGAGACTGAAAATAGAGACTGGGAAGACTGCTGCATGAGAAAAAGCTGAGAGAAGAGGATGTAAGCCCTCTTGAGAAAAGAAGGCTTAGGGAAGGCCTTGTCACCATCTTCCAGTATTGAAAAGGTGGCTACAAAAAAGACGAAGACTCCTTTGTACAAGGAGTCACATGGGAAAGACAGGGGTAATATGTACAAGTTACTCCTGGGGAGTTACTTCTGTCTTCTCAGAAGGGCACTCCTGAGAACAAGCACAGAATATATGTGAACTTTTCTTTTCACATTTGTTTCAGATATGGATAAAATGTGATTTTCATGACTCAATAAGGCAATCTCTGTATGTAAACCTTTCTACAACATTCAGAGAAGGAAAATCTGGTGATTGTTATAAGAGAAGCTTTGCACACCATGTACAGTAACAAGGGCAAGCAGATTGCAAAAGCAGAAGCATGTGGTACAAAGCCAAAGCTTTTATGACAAACTGTAAAGAACTGGTGAAATGCATTCCATCTGGAATGGATTATGACCCAGAAACTACTAAAAGCTGGACAACCATGAGGACCTGACCATGTCTGACCTCTAAGTTTTTTGCAGAAATATTCAACTGACTCACTGTAAGAAAAAAGTTAAATACTTGAACTATAGACTTGTTTTGAGTTTTTGTACCCGTACAGAAGTTTGGCAGGGGATCAACTGAAGAACTGTGCAGTAAAGAAAAATTTAACTCCAGCAGTGGCTAGTCTCAGAATCTAAATATGTATATATTGAAGTGTTTTTTAAAATCTTATTCCCATCATTAACATTATTATTGATCAGGACACTGGGAGCTTTCTTGGAAGAAAGATTTTGCCCTGAAATAACTGGATGGAAGGAAAAATATCTCTCTTCCAGTACCACTTTTTAGCAATATATCACTGAGATATTTATAGATGTTTCCTCCACAGGCATCACAGAGAAGACCTTTGTAATGATTTTCTTTAGAAGATGTTTTTCAAAAATAGGCATTCTGGGGAGAGCAACTGACCTCTTGCCTAGCATGAGAGCTCCCCCTGATATGTCTAATAGGTTTATTGTCTTCAAGGCTGGTCAAAATTCTGTTCAGAGAAATGTATCTGTGGCTGGGTATAATAAAAATTTCCAACATTAAATCCCAAGAAACAGAACCAAGGCATAATAACTTGGAAGTTGTGTGTAGTATGTCCATTCAATTTCCTGAAGGTTTTCAGTTTCAGGGCAATTTCCTTATAGCTTTAAGCTTTAGCACTTTCAGGTACACTTTTTCTTATAAAAAAGAAGAAAAAAAGGAAGGAATAAAAAGCCTAGAAACAAAGAAAAATGTACTTTTTCACCAGGGAATGGTAGGTTATAACCCAACAGTCTATCATGAAACAATACTGTTTGATTGCATCACAATCTGTTTCAGTATGATTTATGTGTTCCCAAACTACTCAGTACCATGCTGAAGGAAATATAATATATTAATTCCAGAATAAAACACTTTATTAACCTGCAAGTAAGGAACAAAACAACTAGTATACATTTGATCAAGGCTCTCTTTTCAAAATGCTGAAAATCATCTAGGAACAAGTCTAGGATTTAAAATTTAGGTTCCATTTCTCAGGAAATAACCTGAGAACCTAATACTAAATAACTAAATAACTAATAATACTAAATAACCTAATACTAAAATAACTCAAAGTACTAGTACACAACAGCTCAGCTTTTACAGTTTATTTATTGTGGTCTTGATCCTGTTCTTCAAATAAATGTAAAAGATAATTCATTTGGTGGAACAAATTCTTTGAAAGGAGGCAGAAATCCTACAGTGTCACTTAGCTCATCTTAGCTTAGATTCATCTCACACTGGAATTTAAAGTGTAGAATATTTTGTTCTTATAAGGCTTAATTGTTCTACAACCTGCACAGTCTCCTGTAATCTTTTCTCATACCTAGAAATGAATGTTCTATCTTTGAATAGAACATCAATCTCCACAGAATGTTCTATCTTGGACATGGAATGTTGCAAATGAACAGGTCTTGTCAGTGTTGTTGTGAACTTGTAAGTCAGGTCTAATGGCGAACTCCATTTTGGGGGCTTGTGTGTGGGAGGTGAGTAGATTAAAAATTGCTATTGATGAACACAATAAATTATGAATGTACAGCTCCCAAGTCATTTTGCAGTAATAAAACAGACACCTCCCCTCCTCCTAGCTCTTAACTCCCAAATATGTTTAGGTTTAAAATCCTTTTTGTTCTAAACACATCTATAATTTAAAAAAAAAAAAAAAAAAAAAAAAAAATCCTCATTTGGTCTATGAAATGTTGGGTATTTATTCAGTTTAGATTAAGTTATTGGGTAGTGAGGAAAAAGATGTCAGAATGCAAAAGATTCACTGCCTTCATGCAAAAGCTAAAGTAAAGCTCGAGTCTTTCTACAATGTAATATTTTATTGTCCTATGTACCACACTTTGTAGTACACAGGATTCTGCAGCCAAATAAGGTAGTTCAATTACTTTAGAAAGAATACATTATTTATTGACCAAAAGGTCAAAGGGGACCATGTGGTGGAGGGAATTTTCAGAAGGAATGGTGATCATTTGTCAAGAGAGAAGAAATGTACATTGATATGTGAAGTTATTATCCCTCTCCTGATCACAATTTGACCTTTGTCTTGCTGGGACAATATATCATCCTAAGGGAAAGAAAAGCAGGACACAACCACAAACAGGCAGGAGACCAAAGAGATTATTAGAAGAGCTAAAATGAATGGATAAGCAAGAAAATGGGCCATTTGTACACACAAACATTACATGTGTTTTAAAGGGTACAAGACAGTTTTATCACAGAGGTGATATGTAGTCCTTTCAAAATCTGAAGGTTTATACTAAAAATTAAAGAACACTTCTCTTTTTCTTTTTTTTTTTAATGATAAGTCAAACACTTCAAAATATTACAATTCATAGATATCTTAATAAAATTAACTTTTCTACTAAACCCAATTTATTTTGTTCTTAGTTTTTTTCCTTTTTACTCTTTCAGGATGTGCAATTGATAGGTATATGATAAGAATAGAGGAGGGAAAAGGACAAGAAATGGCAGGTGTGTGAAAGGTTGAATAATCCACAGATGGAAAAAAGCAATTATGCTTTGTGACCTATTAGAATACAGAGATTGTACATGTGGCAAGGGTAAGAGCAAAATACATCTTCTGTTATGATTAAATTCACAGCACACTATTCAAATGACAGGTTGTATGGCACACAAAAACACGGGGCAGCTGTGCAGAAAGACAGGTAGAATTTATCACTTTGGAACATGTATTTCTTTCTGTTTCCTATCATTTACACTTAGGATATGCCCCAAAACACTTAGAATATGCCCAAAAGATTAATTGTTGAGAAAAAAAAAAAATTAAGGGTAATTTCTAAATCTTCCCTTTAAACTATGCAATTCTGTAGTAATGGGAGTCATGGGAGACAGAGATCAATGATATATCTACCAATGTGTACACAGATAGTTATTTCATAAAAGTCTTACATTCTTCTAGTGGGTTTGTCCTGGCTCCAGCTAAACCTCACAGCTTCTCACTTGTCTCCACCCCTCAGCCCAGAGGTCCTACCTTAATGCCCTCAAACATGTATTTACAATTCAGCAGCATAGGTGGAGTTTAAACAACTCTATGTCCAATTTTGCAGCTCTTTGTCTCCTGCTCAGGTGCTTTAGCAAAGTGCAGAAAAACAGATATTTGTAAAATACAACATCGTGGAATATTCAAATGCATCATTAAAGTAGAACAACTGGGATCGTTGAGTTGTTTTCCCCATTATTGGGTTCTATTTCCAGAGTCAAAAGTCCTTAGAAAACCAGTCTTTTCCACCAAGCATTTTATTTCTAATCCTAAAATCCTAACCTAACCAAGTCAGTAGACAATGTACCTAATGTATTCAAATTACAATTTAGAATCTTATCACACACAAAAAAATGTTACCTATATAAAAAGATTTGTCTTCACACTCAGACTGAAGAACAGTTTTTCTGTTTAATATATTGCCAAGCATATTGGTGATTAAACGCTGATAACTGTACAGAATCCTTTATTTCATTGGAGTTACTGATGATCAAACTTCTTTCTGGCAAAGTATAGTAATAATCATTTTCAACATTGATTTAAATTTCATGACAAAGCCCTCTGAGGAAAAAAGGAGAGAAATGCCTTAAGCATTTTATAGTGAAAGAAAAGCATCAAATTTAGTGTATAGAACCTCCTAGCAGCAGCCATTGCTGAGGATGCCATTCTAAGATAACCTTTATAGTAACCCACTACTTAGTCAAATCTTTGGATGGAAACATTCCACAATGTGGACTTGAGAGAAGCTAAGCTTTTCTAAAATAGGCAAGTCAGAGCACATTCATAATAATTTTCCCCATGCTGAATCAAATAAGTAAAAGTTTACTTGAAAAATTATAGTTCACAGAAGCTTGGGACAGGCAGTCTGTAGAGCAGATCCATCTTTTCTGTCAAAAATATGATTTTCACTTATGATATCTGAAGTTTCATTTAATACTATATTATTAAAGCCTTAGGCCCAGGTAAAAAGCCAGCAGTGCTGAGTCTGCACTGTATGAGAGCAAGAAGCCTTTTTTTTCCCCATTCTTCAAGCATTTTTTCAGAGTTCAAGAAAATTTTGGCAATAAAGACAAATTTTTACTGGTTGGATACACAAAATTCAGAAAAGACTGTGAATGAAGAGACTGAAACTAGGTGGAGGTTGGTCAAGGGTCATCCCTGGCATCCACCAGAAACTAAGACCAGATGAATAACTGGCAGAAGGATTACGAGTCCTGGGAGTTGTTTGTAAGTGAAATGAGAAGTCTGAACAATGCTATTAGAAAGTATCACACCTAAGCCAATTCACTGAATAATTCCCAAATAAACAAACCTTTTCCTAAGGTCGAGAAGTAACCTAAATTCTCATCATTTTTATGCTATATGAGTGGTGAATTTTATGGGTTTTTTGCTTTTTGGATATTCTCTGACAAAAAGTCTCACCCATTAAATTGTCCTCTAGAGGCTTAAACAAAGAAACCTTCAAAAGTGTCCAAAAACTGCAGGAGAAAGGATTTTGTGAGGTAGATTCCATCACTTTGGAATAATCTCCTAGGAAGACATAATATTTCAATTAAAAGCAGCAATCCATCTAAGAAGAAACTTTGAGTTTGTGTAAAACATTTAAGACCAGAAATTGTAAAAAAAAAAAATGTTTCTGACATGGCAAAAAGAGAGAAGCAGTATAATAGGTATCATAAAACTATGAAAAGTGTCATATAGCATCTGTATTATGATGCATAGATACCTTCTCCTTCACTGCTTTGCAGTCATTCTGCAATTTCAGATTTGTTTCATATCCCTGCCAAACACTTCCAAGATTTGCCAGTATTTAGGAAAGACTAGAAGCACTTGGCAACATCTGGACTCGAGGCAACTTCAACAAAGTCAATATCAGTACACTCTATCTCAAACTTTCATGGTGAATGTGGTAGAGAGAACAGAACCCAGCAGGAGTAGCTATCAATTTTTTCTTAATACAAAAGTCTGAATTACCTGAATTAAGATGAACTCCAAAGCTATCATTTTCCCCATTTTCAAATGATTGAAGTATCAATCACATAGGACTCCTGCCCCAATCAGTGTAAGAACTGAAACACTTTGATGATACCTTTATACTGTGAGTGTTACAAAGGAAATATCTGTAGGTTTAAAGACGAAATTAAGATAAAATTTTAAAAGAGATTCAGACATAACAGTGGCAAAAAGGAGAAATTTCATCCTGAATAATTTAATAACAATTCAAGATTTTTAATGAAACAATATGAATTTACCTTTTTTTTTTCTTTAATAATTTCATTTTTAAAATTCTAGATTAATTGATCTAGAATGGATGGAGATTTGGAAAAAGATGAAATTACATGTTTTGGCATTTTCAAATAGAAAATGAAGAAGAGTTCAGTTGTTTTAATTAACTGTCTTTACTTAGTTTCATTTTCTGTTAAATTTTCAGTGAAAAATTATGCCTTTGTAATACTGCCCCAAACCATTAGAATTTTATGAATGCCTGACTGTACATATCTTAGAAACCATCTTGAATGGTTGCATTCCCCTCACCCTTTTCTGAAAGAATAGGTATCCAAATATAATATTTTAAAAAGCCAAAGGGTTGATGGGAAATTCAGTTAAATTTTCTTTTTGAAGACAACACAAAATATTTTCAAATATTCTAAATTGACATGCTGATAGAAAGTTAATTTAAAGGTTGTGTTGTGGAATTTTTTTCCATAAGCCATTTCTGTAATAAATTATAATAATGAAAAATTTCCAACCAGCGTATGTGTTCTAAGTAAGATAGTAAATGTACTGTGCATTAGTTGACTACATTCCAATATGAAAATTTAAAAATAGTTGGGCCAAAAAGGAAAGGGGATAGCACAGATTCTCCAAAGAAAAATATCCACTATATTAAGGAAGCTGTCTGAGACGACTGAACACAAGATTCCAATATTTTGTTGCAAATTTGTGCCTTTTCCCCAAGGATGCATGATATAGTTAACGACATCATAGGTCTTTAGAAGTGTGTAGAACTAATTTACATAATTTTATCAGTGAAGAAAAAAATAGCAAATAAGTAAGAGAAATTAAACAAGGAATATTAGTAAGGAAGAATTCAATAATAGTTTTAATCCCAGACTATAAGAAATTCAAATTCCAGTTTGAGGAATTCCTGGGCACTTCTTCCTAATCCTACTTACATGTCTATTGTGGATTGATTTTGTTCTTTACTTATATCGTTGTACGTTGACAAATGGATCGTTCCATGTACTCCTGTTCAGTTCCTTAGAGGTTTTACCCTGCGTTGGGTACACTCCTTTCCCTGTCAATCTCCATGGTACCTCCCTTCTTTCTAGACCCTTTGTTGCCAATCCTCTAAACCCTGCCCCCGCAGTATGCCTGTCATGACTTGCTACAGCCTTTCACCCAGAAGCTTCTATGTCAGTTATGTTATCCTAATTCTCCCATTGGTAGGTTATGTATGCACTCCTCCCTTTTCCTCCCTCATTGGTTATATTATCATGTAATCCCTCCGTATGCTCCTCCCTGCTAGCTGGCAATTGGTTGTGAGGCAGACTCCTCCCAGAGGCTGCTCCCCTTTATAAGTTGATGTAACCCCTGTCATTTGGGTGCTCTTCTATGTTTGCTTCATGTTGGCTGGTGGGTTTGTACCTTCTCTGTTTTTCTGCCCTTGGGGAAAGAATGTATAGCCTGGAACGTACATCTAGAGAGCCTCTCTCTTTCTTGTTCACTGCTCTGCCATGACAAGAAACCTCTCTGCGTGCCTGCTCAGCCCAGGTCATCTAAAGGAGGGGTTTCCTGCCAGAGGCTGAAATGTGACCTTCGGCCCCAGCCTGTGGCTAGAGGCAGGGAGCGGCCATGCAGTGGCATCATGCTAAGGTCCAGAAGTGGGAGCTGGTTGGCACCATCATCCCCCCTGGCACCCATGATTGGCACTGGTGGTGTCACATGTTTTAGTCATGTCTGTGCCATTTGGGACACTGTGCCTTGCATTGAGTAAGTCTAATGATATTCACATTTAGTTGCAAAAAGATTCAATGCTGTCGTGCTGGGGTGGTACCATATTTGGTGGTACCAAAGGTGGTACTATCTCTGAATTTCTTTCAGCCATAAATGCAGATTCTGTAATTCAAATAAGTAGAAGTGAAATTCATGCAGAATTTTTAAGAATTCACAAATTGAATGGGTAGAAAATAAAATGTAGAACTGATGAATGCCACATTTGACAAAACACAGTAATAAGAGTGCTTCTGTTCCCTCTGTGGGTGAAGAATGACACTATGAGAAAAGATAAAAGGTGCCTAGTAAAAAAAGTTAACCATATGTTCTTGCAGCCCTCCTGCATCACTTGCAGTTTGTATAAAATATGGGCCAGGTCAGATGCAGCAAATGGATAAGGTGACTGCAGCTGGGTACTCCCACCCAAGAGTGGGTACCATTAAAAACCTGAGCTCTCAGAATCACAGGTGTGGCTTTACAGCCATTTACACATTAATGTGTGATAGATAACTGTGCATAAGTGCATAGATAACTGTGCATGGAAAAAGAAGTGAGAGAAGATTTTTACAAAGGAGCAAGGCAGCAATGTCAGCAGTGGAAACATTCTAGGTTTGGTTCATCTGTGGTGTCCTATGCTGTCATGTCATTTAATGTACCTACTCTCTACTGATACTTATATAAAATGGGATAGTGTTTGGTAGCTTTATGGAAGTTGTGTTTAGAAAAAAAATAAAGAATTTGGTCATGTCGATTGTTATAGGTACAAATCATAAAACTAGACAAAAACGAGTCTTTTCAAATTGAGAGATACAATGCATATAGAGCATTATTTCAAATTTCATAAATTGCTTTGGCTTTATTCACTTTCACTTATATATTTTCCCTTACTCAGAATGACAAAGGATCAAGAAAGCCCAGTAGGTCATGGAGCTGTTTCTGTTACACTTTTTTTCCAGTGCACACTGATTCTTAGAATGCTATTGCAATTGAATTGCAGAAAAGAATCAAACTCCACAACTTTGTGAAAGTTGTAAAGCCGGTATGTTTATTGTAACACTGGGCGCGTGTGGGTACCATTCTCCCTTCAAAGGACATGCACACCTCTGAGAATTCCTGAACCTTTTTATCTCCCACTTGTTTATACATATGTATAGAGCCTCATGCATATTCATTTCACTGGTTTTGAGTTACAAGTTGCAATTAACTTTTAGCAGTTCTTGTCCTCTATATAGAGAGCTTATCTGGTCAACTCCTCCCTGCTGCAGCCTTAGCCTTTGCTCCTGCTTATCTTGGAATGGGACCTTGAGCAAGATTAAATGCTTTTAAGCAAGTTACATAACGGCCCTGGTAAATTTTCACTCTGTCTCACAGTGACCAACTAATCTTTAAATTGCAAAGAATTCTAAAATATATAGATCTATTTGATATGTATATAGATATATTTAGATGTATATAAATATATTTGTGGGGGATTTCCATGAGCTTCACAATTCAAAGATACTTTCTTCTCCTTAGGATCAGCAGGAAAATGAGACCAGATGACTCATAAAAACACCAGCAGATAATCAGAGTATTCTGTGGAAAAAGATGTGCTATAGCTTTCAAATTTTCAACAAATGGTAATGTAGTACAGGTTTTAAAATATTGTATGTGATTATGTAAAATTTTCTTTCTTTTTGAGAGACAAAAAACCCCTTACTTTAGATAGTATGCTAGAAAAGTAATAGCTAAAAAAAAAAAAAAAAAGGAAGAAATATTAATAAGGTAATCTAATAAAGTAGTATGACTTATTCTACAGTTGTACATTAGAATGTACAGCTTTCTCATCAGATGTATTTTGGCCTTAATTCTAACAAACAGCTCAAGAGAACTGTGACATGTGACATTAACTCCACTTGTAGAGAGTAAGGTAAACAAAAATCCCTCTGTGTACAGCAGCTCACATCACAAAGAGCTAGAGTTGCTAAGAAAAATAACAAGTTAAATAAACTAATCGGTGGTTAATATCAAGTAATATGTATCAAGATATGGTAATTAATTTTCCTTCACTGTCTTCTTTAATTTTGGCACTTATCTATATCTTCATATGAATTCAAATTTCTGGAAAAGAAAAGCTGGATAGATCCATGGAATACATCTATACCTCCAAAGAATTCATAATGTTCAGAATGATGTTTAGTATTCAGAAAGGTAAAAGAATGCAAGTACAGCATACCTGACCATTTAAGTCAGGAAAAACTAAAATGCTCACTATGCTACAGAAAAATGTTTAATTTTAATCCACTTAGGCTTGCTTAAAGCTCTTGAATCAGTTTCATAATGCTCAAAAAGTTTAGAGTACTAGACTGTGGATTTGGGCGAGGGGGCATAGTAACACTGACCTAGTAGATACAGCAAAACTTTCTTTGTTATTTTTATGGATTCATATGTTCACAACATAAAAGTTCTCCGATGAATACTTAGGAGAGCATGACACATTGAGGTCTTTACAACCACCAGATATATCTGTAAGATGTTATATATGAATATTTATTCCTGTCACAGAATTAAAATTAAATACAACCTGTGTAAAACTGCCAGGTGTATCTATACCTGCACAGGTACTTGTCTTCTTCCTGCAGATTAATAACAGTAAATTTGAATTTGTGCAATACACTGCACAACTATGGCTCTTTAACTCAAAGATACACAAAAGTAATGTAGAAGAAATAAAGGGCTCCATAGAATCTGACCTGCAGGTGAACATTTTCTATTTTGACTTAAATATCCGTATATGCTATTCATAGAAAACAATGGCTCTTTTGCAGCCTTTCAATTTATTGTGAAAACAGCATATATAAAAATACATTTGAATGGTTTTGATTAACTGTATTCATTTTGGTGAACGTGGGGTATATGGCTTTGTTACTTTACAACCTGTGGATTTCTTTATGCAACTTTCTTCAAATATATTATGCTAAGGTTGTACTCATCCTGATATGAGAGCCCTACTAATACCAGCTTTGAGAGAGCATGATGCCTCTGAGGAATTCATTTAGCCATTTTGGAGTTTGGGCATCTAGATAACAAAATTATTCAATGAATTTAAATACTAAGTCCATCCAACTTCATTCAGGTGGCACAGGTTCACAGTCTGAGAACTGTGACCTTGGCCTTACTGCTAATAATTTCAGGAAGTTTAGACAGGAAAAAAGAACTGAAGGTCTTGATACGAAGAAGATCTGGGGTATCAAAAAGGGTAAGAAACATGGGAAACATAGGTGATATAAGCGTTTTTGTGAGGTAAATTTCTGTGTTCTTAAATTTTGTTACATTTGTATTTCTCCATTTATTATCATCATCCTATGAAATGACCTCATGAAAACCTTGAATTGTGAGTTATGCAACTCATCTTTTCTTTTTAATGACTATACACTTGTTAAATTAATTTCTTTTTTCTTTCTGGTTTTTTTTTTTTTTTTGGTCTTATTCTGCTACTATTCAAATGTGGATTTTGAAAATAACTTTATTTTCAAATATGTATATTTTGACTGAAATATGTTCAAATAATTAGTCCGTCAATTTGTAAAGTTAAATCAAAGCAAGAACAATGAGCAGTTTCTACTTTTCACTATTTGCATGCTTTTAATCCCTTTATGCAGGATTGTGTAATGGTAGGAAGATTGCTGTTCTGCATATTTACATTAAGGACAGAACAATAGAATAGTTGGGGTTCAGAAAGACATGTAAAGCTCATCTAGTCCAACATCCCACATTTTCAACTAGATCAGGTTGGTCAGAGCCCAATCCAACCTGACCTTGAGTGTTTCTAGGAATGGGGCATCTACCACTTTTCTAAACAAGCTCTACCAGTGTTTGACCATCATAATCACAAAAATCTTCTTCCTTATTTTTAATCTAAATGGATCTTCTCTTATAGTTTTATGTGGGAGGGGGTGTGGGTGGTGACCTCCCTGCATTACCATGGGAGGCCACCGATGTGTAGTTTCCCGCCTCCCCAGTTGCCAATCAGTTGTTATCCCTTCCCCCCGTTCGTGTCAATCATTTTGTACCCCGTCCCTTTGTTCCAGAAAGTTCTCGGTTCTTTGTACCCCCATTGGTTCCTCCCCCGAAACCACTCCTTCCCTCTATCCCAGTTGGCCGTTGCCATGTCACTCTCTGTTGACTCCACCCTCAACCCCTTACCTGATTGGATGCTCTACACCCTGACCCTCCTTCCCTGTAACTGTTATAAACCCTGCCCCGCCCCTGGTTCGGGGCTCTCAGAGCTGGCTCGCCCTCTGAGTGGCTGTGTTCCTTCACCACCCTCGCCTTTCCTCACCGAAGCCTTCAGAAATAAAGCCCTTTGAGAGACACCCGCCTGGTGGAAGACTCATCTCTCTCTACGACCATCGTGCTGTTCCCGAGGTCCCAGTCCTGCAACAACCCGCAGAGGTCTGGGAGACCCGGGGACCGACACAGTTTTAAACCCCTACCACTTGTCCTATCCCAACAGGCCCAGCACAAGAGAGGCGTTGACCCATTGGAATGAGTACAGCTAAGGATCGTTACGTTGGTCACAGGTCTGGAACCCCTATCCCACGAAGACAGGTTGACAGAGCTCTGGCTGTTCAGCTTGGAGAAGAGAAGGCTCTAGGGACACCTACTAGCAGCCTTCCAGCACTTGGAAGAGAGCTTGAAGAGAGCCAGAGAATTTTCACAAGGGTATGTAGGAACAGGACAAAGGAGAATGGCTTTAAGCTGAAGGCGAGTAGATTTCAATTAGGTCCTACGAATAAATTGTTTATGTGAGAGTGGTGAGGCACTGGAACAGGTTGCCCAGGGAAGCTGTGGACTCCCCAGCCCTAGAGGTGTTCAAGCCCAGGGTGAATGGGACTCTGGGTAACCTGGTCTTGTGCAAGATGGCCCTGTCCATAGCAGGTGGATTGGAATTAGATGATGTTTAAGATCTCTTCCAACATTAACCATTTTATGGTTCTATGATCTTTCCTATAGTCCCCTTTAAATGCTGAAAGACCACCTAAGGATTCCACAGAGGTTTTTCTTTTCCAGGCTGAACAACTCATGTCATGCTGGAGTATATTGAGCTGTGTTTCTTTGCAGAAATCTGTCTTCTGGGACAAATACCCGCATTCTTTTCAAAAAGCAAAATAAGGAATTTTTGTATTATGTGTTTGTATTACAGAAGTTAAAGTAACTCGGCTATTATCTGACCCTGGTGCAGAAGCAAAAAAATCATCTGGCAAAATTATTTTAAGCAAGGAAAATGTGGGTATAAATATGTCATATGTATTATATTATAATTCAGTTGCCTGCTTCTCACACTACACAAAAAAGAATACTAATGAATATGAACATAAATAATCAGTGCACTCATCAAGCTATAGTTCAGTAAAAACCTGAATTAATTAATTAATGCAAACCTAAAATCATAACTTTCTATTTAGTTGTTATCCCATGCAGATTAATAGATATATGATTCGCAAGTATTCGTGACCATCAGTTATTTTTTCTCCTCCACAGGAACATCTGTGTAAGTAAGATGCTTTTCTGCATTCTAGGATTGCCAGAAAAGAGAAAGATGCAATGCTAGCTAAGTGCTGATATTACCAGCAACACAGGTTTTCTTTCTATTTGTACTATTTGCAAATAATGATAAATAAATAAATAAAATGCTCTCTTAGGGTAAAGACTGAAATTCTTTCTATCAGTGTTCAAATGAATACTTCAGTAACGAGGAATGAATATAATAAGTTTTATTTCTGTCTGCTGTACATACAAAGTAACAGGAAAAGTTCAGTGTGTGAATATCGTTTTCCAAAAGGATGGAAAAATGCGGTTAGTTCTTTATCTGAATTTCAGATGGAGCATGGAATAGTACCAGAGACTATCTGGAGACTAAAAAGCAACATAATCATAAAAGAGGGTGTTCATCAGTTTCAGTTAAATTGATTAAACTGTTTCTCAGATAGATATTTTGTTCTGCAGCAGAGTAATTGAAATAAAGGGTCTATTCCAAAGAGACCAAAGCACTTATTAAAAGACAAGAGATAAATAAATCATAATTTATTATGCTTAATAAAGGGGTAATTAAATAAAATGCAATGGGGTATCATATGTTATACATAAGAAGCCATGACAGATGGCCTACTGATGCTATCTGAATTTAAACTTCAATGACAGTCTAGAAAGTAGAAATCTGAAGTGTTCTATACCTCTTCTCCATTTAAAATACAACAGAAACAAACTGTAGATGTAAGCACTTAAATAATTTCAGAAATATTCCCTAAATTTTTTCCAAACTAAATTGCTTAAGTTACCTTGTAACTAGACCAAAAACATTTAATTTAATTTTCCCATAAATAATGCTAGTAAAAGCTGAGATGTAATAATGCCTTCAGCAGAATAATAGAATAAACTGAGTTGGAATGCACTTATTGGGAGCATCACATCAAACTTTTAGCCCTGCACAGCACACTCCCAAAAGTCACAAAAAGTTTTTGACAGGATTGTTTTGATGTTTCTTGACCTTTGTTAGGCATGGTGGTGTGACCATTTTCTGGGAGGCCTGTTCCACTACCCAGCCACCCTCTGGGTGAAGAACCTTTTCCAGATATCCTACCTAAACCTCCCCTGACTCAGCTTCATGCTGAGTTTCCCTGGGGTCCCGTCACTGGTCACCAAAGAGACCAGTGTCTGCCCCTCCTCTTCCCCTCAGAAGGAAGCTCTAAGTACAATGAAGCATCCCCTTAGTTTCCTCCAGCTGGAACAGACCAAGTGCTCTCAGTCACTCCTCATGTGGCTTCCCCTCAAGGTCCCTCACCATCTTTGTGGCCCTCCTTTGGACACTCTCTAATAGCCTAATGTCTTTAATGTCTTTTTTCTATTTTGGCCCCCAAAACTGCCCCCAGCACTGGAGGTGAGGCTGCCCCAGCACAGAGCAGAGCAAGACAATCCCCTCCCTTGCCTGGCTGGCTATGCTGTGCCTGATGCCCCTCAGGACAGGGTTGGCTCTTCTGGCCAGGGCACAGCTGGCTCATGTTCACCTTGCCACTGACCAGGTCCCACTCCAAAGCTCTCCTTTCCAGCCTCTCCTTCCCTGGTCTATAAACACATCCTGGGTTGCCCCATCCCAGGGGCAGATTCTGGCACTTCCCCTTGCTAAACTTCATACAATTAGTTATTGCCCATCTCTAATTTGCTGAGGTCTCTTTGCAGCAGTTTTGTTAACGATGGGCAAATATTTTAGCCAGCAGTTAATACCCTACTAAAGGTAAGAGAAAACTTTGCACTTCCAAAATTTACCCAGTACACTAATGTATTTTGTTTGCTATGTAAGAAGTTTAAAGTTATATTGAAATTGTGGGACTGAGAACATTTCTCAGAAACCAGCGCACACTGCTGGTGTTGCATTTTCATGAGATGAGTGAGATGAGTCTCAGTGACATAGAACTTCATTTCCCTTCCCTTAATACAAATAATGCAGCTGAAATCAGATTACAAGGCAGGTAGTCATAATGTGAGCCAGCAGATTTGTAAAAGCAGAGGTTCATGGAGCCAGCACTAGTGATTTTATGGTGTTGCATTGATCATGACTCCCCAGTCTTAAATGTCTGTTATTGAACAATGGGAATGGTAGTTGTGAACTTGTGTAATTAATCCACATTTCTAGAACAGATTTTAAAATTATGTATTGCACCACTCAGAGATATTTTTATATTGTTGTACAATAAGAGTATGAATTTTCTTGAATTCTAAGAATATTAGAATGCTAGAATATTTTAGAATGCTTTTTCATCCAAGAATTCCAGGTTTAAGCCACATTAATAAAAACAAAAAATAATTAGAAAATTTGAATGCATTCTGCTTGCAGATTCCTGTTTGAAGAGGATTACTAGGTGAATTTCATGTGGTTGCAATTGGGATTTTCTTAATTTCTCATTAGAAGTATTAGACTACTTTTTAAACATACACTTAATCCTCATTAAAAGCCTAGAAACAATTTCTCCAGCATAACTGCAGATTGATTAGTATTCTGAGAGAGTGTTCATATATCCTTTTACAAACTGCACAAGAGGGTATTAGAGAATATTAGGATCATGGAATACTGAGCTTTCAGACAGCCAGAGAGGCACTGGGTCAATATGTCAAACACTTGTACAGCTCCCCAGTGTTTAGACACCACATTTATTTGTCTGCACCCTCATGCTGGGCTCCACCTCCCTCTGCCCCAGCCTTGACAGTGACGCCCAAGGGAGGTGGGGTGGGCTAGGGGTGATGAGGGTCTGATGTGCGGCCACAGCCCAAGGTGTCAAGCTGTCCCCACACAGAAAGGCGTGACAACAGGCTGTCCATGCTGGTCTCATACGCCTGAGTTACCATTTGTTCCTCTGTATTCAAGCAAATCTGACAAACAACAGAAGTTTTTCTTGGGAAGCCGAGAGCTGGGCTGGCACCACTCTTGCTTGGTCTGCTATGATAGCAGCTCTGTCACAGCAGGCAGAGTGTGGGCAGGGGATATGTCACCAGGGGCTGGTGACAGGGCCAACCCAGTGAAGGTGTAAAAAGAACTGCACTGTATAAGATTTATTTTATTATTGCAAGGCTCAGTCTGGCCACAGTAGTCATGAACAAGGTGTAGAAGCAGGGAGCTACATTCATCTTCCCCTTTCCCAGCTTCAACTTCACTCCTGACTCCCCCAACATTCCCAACCCCACACAGTGTAGGGGGGTGAGGAATGGGACTCATGGTCACTAAGTAACCATGGCTCTGCTGGTACTTCCCATGCTTCTGTAGTCCACCAGGAACTGCTCCAGTGCATGTCCTTAACAATGACTGCAGCATGAATTTCTGCTTCACCGTGGCCTCTCTGTGGGCTGCCAGGCAGCGCCTGTTCCAGCACCTGGCGCACCTCCTCCCCCTCCTCCTGCTCTCTCCTTGGTGCTCACACTGCTGATTCTTACTTTTCACCCCTCATTCCTCTGCTCTTCATTTCTTAAATATGGTTTGTTTTCTTTTTCCATTTCTTAAATATGTTTTCACAGGGGCACCCCACACTTGGCCCAGCTATCTCTTGAGATGGGTCTGCCCTCACCAGCGTCTCTCCACAGACAGCCAGCATATGTGTCACATACCTGCACTTTCATGCAGCCCGGCTCTTTGCTCTAGAAACAGTTTTGGGTTCTGCGTGACTGCACTGGAGAGTTTGAACTGCTCACTTCCTAACAAGAGAAAGAACAGAAAAAATTATTATTTTTGGAGTTAGAAAGGATCACAACAAAAATGATGATTCAGAATATACCAAAATTTCTTGTAGCGTGACCGGTCACTCCGATTGAGTCGGGGACTTCGGGCACGCGATGGTGGTAATAAAGAAAGGAGTCTTCCACCAGGCGAGAGTCTCTCAGGCGGCTTTATTCTGAGGGCTTATCAAGGGAAGGCGAAGAAGGTGAAGGGACGCAACCACTCAGAGGGCGAGCCAGCTCTGAGAGCCCCGAACCAGGGCGGGGCAGGGTATATAACAGTTACAGGGGAGGAGGGTCAAGGGGTAGAGCATCCAACCGGGTGAGGGTATGAGGGTGGAGTCAACGGAGAGTGGCATGGCAACGGCCAACTGGGATAGAGGGAAGGAGTGGTTTCGAGGGAGGAACCAATGGGGGTACAAGGAACTTAGAACTTTCCAGAACAAAGGGAAGGAGTACAAAATGATTGACATAAGCTGGGGGAAGGGAGAACAGATAACAGACAACTTGGGAGGCGGGAAAACTACACATCTGTGGCCTCCCATGGCAATGCAGGGAGGTCACCAGCCACACCCCCTCCCACATCTCCCCCGTCTTTATTAACTAAATAAGCGGAACCGAAAGTCTTAACTAGATATTGTTTAAAAATGGCTAAAGCAATGAAAATAAGGAAAATAATAACTAAAATCCAAATAAGTCCTTTCACGATGGGGGCTGCCCATCCGGGGATGCCCCACTGCGAGAATGTCTTGTCTACTGGGTCAGCAGCCGATGGGTTCTCAGTCTTTAAATCCTTTACTTGCTCTTTTATTTGTTGGATGTGGGCCTGAATGGATTTGCTTCTCGATGACAGGTTGAAGCAGCACAACCCGTCAAAGTCCTCGCAGCTGTGGCCATGGGCTAAGAGTAAAAAGTCTATAGCAGCCCGATTTTGTAGGGTTGCGTGCCTGGTGGTCTGCTCGTCCGCCAAGAGGTCAGAGAGGGCGGCCGACGTAGCGTTGGCATTCTTGTTTACCCAACACTCCAGGTGAGAAAGCTCACCAAGGGCTTTTGCTGCTGCGTACCATGGAAGGAATATGGACGCAGCGATTCTCTTTGTCTTGCCCCAATTGTACAACTGCGAATCACAATTTGAATCGAATTGGTCGTATGAACGTTTCTTGCGGGCCAATTGTTTTTCCTTCCTCCATTCTAAAATCTGGGTTTTATTTGGAGTTAGAGTCGCAAGCTTGCCAAGGCTACATGGTCCTCCCTGGAGCCGAGATGGGATGCCTGACCACACTCTGTCCCCACAGATAAGAAACATCCCCTTGGGCAACACCTTAGGACGTGTGGACGAAACCGAAACCACCTGGCTGGTGTAATTGCACCAGGTTTGACTGTTGTATTTTTTGCTTAGAGGTGTTACATCCTTTCTGTATGTGTTCTTGGCCAAGTCAAGTCCATGCCAATTCTGACTTGGCCTTCTATAATAAAATTTGACGCAGTATTCTGCGTGAGAGGACCCCAGCAAGTCCAATTCTTGGGGTTCCTCTTTACTGTTCGATAGAATTTTGGTCCACTCGTCCCAAGTGTCGACCGGGTTGGGTCTCTTACCCGTGGTTCGGAGTAGGTCGGAGTTGAAAACTGGCCAATCGTCGGCAACCAGGGGAACCCCCACCAGGCATGTGGACAGGGGATTGTCCACACTGCCCATGGCCAAACATAGATTGTCCTGCTGCAAGGACTTGGCAAGCGTGACCCACACGTTTTCCTTCGGCTGCTGAACAATCCAGCCGTCCGCCGCTTGTAGCCACAGGATGACGAAGGCCACGGCGACGGCCAGCTGGGTGCAGTGGGGCGATTCCTGATGTTTCTCCCGGATTGGTGACATGGGGGCAGCCATCCTTATTCTATTAACACGAGAGAAAACGTAAATAATAGAAAAGGTTTGGTTCCCTCCCCTCTCAGCTCCCCCTTTTAGGTTAAAAAGGAAACAATTTAGGGCACTGGGGTATAAGGAAAGCGGGTAAGGTAAGGGGGTAAGGGAAAGGTAACTGGAGGGGATGGGGTATCTTTAGATGTCGAGTCCGGTGAGTGGTACAGTCTGGTGATGAGGACTCGGGACACCAAGTTGGGGCGGCTCCCGGTCCTCTTCTTTTTGCGTCTTCTCCACGCAACTGCGTCGTCCGGTGTCGTGGGAGACGCAGCCTGTGGGTCCTGTGGCGATGGTGGTTCTGCAGCTGGGGCATCTTCTAGGAATGGCTTTACGTATTTCCCCGGAATCCACTTTGGGCCATGAGCTGTTGAGACACAGGCATACCCTCTCCCCCAGGTTATTAAGGGAAAGGGCCCTGTGATGGCTCGGGATTCCGGGTCCCGGACAAGGACCGGTGGGCGCTCCTTTAAAAGTGCTCGCATGGTGTTCGTAAAGTGCCTGATGACGGGCGGGTCTGGCTCACGGTCGGTGCAGTTTAAGAAATTCAGCACATAAAGTGCTTTACAAAGGCGCTCGACCGGAGTCATGGACAACGCCGCGTCATGTTGCTGATCGAGCAATCTTTTGAGTTCTTTGTGGGAGCGCTCCACTATGGCCTGCCCTGTGGGATTATGTGGAATGCCGGTGGTATGTTTGATGCCCCATTGCTGCAAGAACAGTTCAAATTGTTTTGAGGTGAGTCCCGGGCCGTTGTCGGTCTTAATTGCCTTCGGGACTCCCAGTGTCGCGAACGCCATGAACAGGTGTTTTTTGGCGTCTTTCGTCTTCTCTCCCGTATGGAGAGAGGCGAAGATGGCACCTGAAAATGTGTCTATTGACACGTGGATGTATTTGAGACGGCCAAAAGCGTTGTAATGTGTCACATCCATCTGCCACAGCTCCAAAGCTCCCAGTCCCCGGGGATTAACCCCTGACGCTACTGGTGGAAGGGCGAGGGACTGACAGCTGGGGCAAGTGGCGAGGATGGCCTTGGCCTGTTCTTCCGAGATTTTGAATTGCCTGGCAAGGGCAGGAGCGTTCTGGTGGAAAAACGCATGACTGAGCCTTGCCTGTGCAAAAATGTCTGGGATGGTGTTAGTGATGGGATGTACAGAAGAGGTAGTGGCGACAACCGCTGCTAAATGGTCTGCCTTCCGGTTACCCTCAGCGATGGCTCCTGGCAGGTCTGTGTGCGCCCGGACGTGCATTATGTGATAGGGTTGCTCGCGGTGGGAGATCAGCCAAATTAATTCCGTGAGCAACCCGAACAGTTTTTTGTTTTGAATTTCCTTGAGCATGGCGTGCTCTGCCCGCTCTGCTATCCCGGCTACATACGCCGAATCAGTAACTAGATTGAAAGGTTGTTGGAATTTCTTGAATGCTCTCACGACCGCAGCAAGTTCTGCGATCTGGGGGGAACCCTCAACGATCTGGATATCAGACTCCCACTTCTGACTCTCCGGGTCCTTCCAAGTGATCACTGATTTGTGGGATTTTCCCGACCCATCAGTGAACACTGTGAGAGCATCTTTAATTGGTGTTTTGCTTTTGTAGGATTTTGGAGCCAAATAGAAGGTATCCTTAAACAGTTTGTGTTTAGGATAATGTATTGAGATTTGGCCGGGGTAGCTATCCAGAGAAATTTGTAAATTTTCGTTTGTTTGCAGGAGAGACTCCAATTGTTCCAGATTTAAGGGGACATAAACGCACGCCGGATCGCACCCTGCGAGGGTCCGGAGGCGTTGCCTGCCTTTAATGATGAGTTTGGCCATCAATTCAGCGGGTGTGGAGATGGTCTTTGGGGGCTGGTGCGGAAGGAACAGCCACTCGATGATGAGGAGTGGGTCCTTACGCCCAGTATCCCACTGAAACAGCAACCCATGGAAGTTTGGGCACTTACCCAAGATGGCAAGGGTAATAGGAAGGACCCGGTCCACACGGTGCGCCTGGCGGGATCTGATGGCCTCCGCAACTCTCTCCAGGGCTCTCTTCGCGGCAGGTGTCAGCTCGCGTGGAGAAGCCAGGTCGCCGTCTCCTCGCAGGAGTTCGAAGAGGGGCGACAATTCCTCCGTGGTGAGTCCCAGGAGAGGTCGGATCCACGTGATGGTGCCGCAGATCTGCTGCAGATCCCGCAGGGTCCGTGGGTCGTCTTTGATGGTCACAGACTGGGGCGCGACGGTCCTTCCCGTGATGGTGATGCCCAAGTACTTCCATGGGGCGGAGAGCTGGATCTTCTCCTCCGCAATCTGGAAACCCGCATCCTTGATGGCTTTTATTGTCTTATTAAGTGCTGCGCGGAGGTAGGTGGTCGTCTCCGTGCAGACAAGGACGTCGTCCATGTAATGTAGGATGATGGCTTCAGGGAAAAGTCGGCGGACTGGCGAAAGAACCTGTGCTACAAAGGTTTGGCAGAGCACTGGAGAATTTTTCATTCCCTGGGGCAAGGTGGTCCATTGATACCTTTTATAAGGTTCCGCCCGATTAATGGATGGTACGGAAAAGGCGAACCTGGGGGCATCTCCAGGATACAAAGGGATGTTGAAAAAGCAGTCTTTGATGTCAATGACTGCGAGCTGCCAATCCCGGGGAAGCATGGAGGGTGAGGGAAGCCCAGGCTGGAGGGGGCCCATGTCTTCAATGACATCATTTACCCTGCGGAGGTCCTGGAGCAGGCGCCACTTGTCTTTGCCTGGTTTTTTAATTACAAAGACAGGGGTGTTCCAAGGGCTGGTGGAGGGTATTAAATGCCCAAGGCGCACCTGCTCCTCTACAAGTTCATTGAGCGCCTTTAACTTCTCCTCCACAAGGGGCCACTGATCCACCCACACCGGAACATCGGTCTTCCAATTCAACGGTGGGGAGGTGCGCTCCGCAGTGGCCCACACTAAAAATCCCACGCAGGGCTAGGGATGTCAAGGCGGGCACCCCACTGGGACAATACGTCCCTGCCTAATAGCATGATGTTTGAAGAAACCACAAACGGTCGAATTGTGGCTATTTGTCCCTCTGGACCCTCCACACTTACCAAGCGTCGGCTGCGCATGGAGTTGACAGCTCCGCCCACTCCGGAGATTGTGCCACAAGGGGGCACCAACTCCCAGTCGCGGGGCCACTTTGACCTGGGAATGATGGTGACATCCGCCCCAGTGTCTGCCATTAGGTTCATCGCCACCGACTTTCCCTGCAAAGAAAGCACAGTTCGGATTATTGGTCTCTCTTTAGTCACATTTTGAGTAAGAAACACATGAATGTCTTGTTCTGAGTCTCGTCCAGAGAGGTCGTCTGAGTCCAGCAGATAGAGCAGGGCGAAGGGGAGTCCTCTGCCCAAGGTGTAGGGGGGCTCATGGCAGATGACCGAGACCGTTACCTCGGACCCCGGTGGGACACACACCACTTCAGGGATGATGGAGATCCTGTCGGGTGTGTGCCTTGCGTCTCCGACGATGAGGACGGTCGCTTCGCCCTGGCAGTGAGGGGGCTCCAGGAACCCCGCGGGGATTCTCACCAGGTCCTCATCCTGGAAGGTGACAGTCATGGAGCTCTTGAGGACCTGGCGGCGGCCGGGATCTAAGTTGGCCGTTCTTCGGAGGAGGCGAAGTCCGTCGTCGGTGCTCCGCCAATCCTCCGAAACTGTCCCCTGGGCCATTGGTCCTCCCGGATAGTAGGGAGGCTCGGGCGCTGAGAAGGGCCATTTGTTGTCCTCACGCGGCCCCTCCTCGCGCTCCGCGGCCCGTTTCCCGCCGGCTGGTATGGCGGGAAAGAGTTCCTGGGTGGGGGTCTTGGGGAAGGCATATACGGGTTGTAAAACTGCTCCGGGGGCCAGTGTGGACAGTTCGCTTGTATGTGGCCCATCTGGCCACACCCGAAGCAGCGCACAGTGTTCAAATTCAACATTGCCTCCCCCACCCCTTTACTCACTGCCATGGCGACCGTTACCTCGGTGGATGTTGCTTTGACGCACGCCTCCACCATCTGGGTGATGGTGGGCTCGGGGTCCTGCGGTAACGCCCTCAAGATCTTCTTTGTCTCCGCCGAGGCGTTGGTCATCGCCATTTTTCGGAGGAGCTCTTCCCTCGCCGCAGGGTGCTCTATCTGCCTTTCGATGGCCTCTCTGAGACGGTCCACAAACTTGATGAATGACTCGTCCGGTCCTTGTAGAATAGCCGAAAAGCTTTGGGAGGGAGTTCTGCCGTCTGGGATCTTTAACAGCGCGGCACGGCCAGCCTCTCTGATGTCGTCGAGGAGTGGTATTGGTAGTTGGATTTGGTCCTCCGGCTGGCCGAATTCTCCATCTCCCGCAATGGCCTCCATTACCTCGTCGCCTGTGCCCAGGGTCTCTGCTAGGTTGTGCTTTATGATGAGAGGTTTCAGCAGCTTTTTCCACTGAACCTCCCAAAGCAGGAGTTCCGTGGGGGACAACAGGGACTTGGCAATGTATTTGATGTCATGCTGGACTAATGTCCGTCCCGAAAAGGTGATGTCCAAAACGTTTTTAAAAAATGGCGAATCGCGGCCATAATCTTTGGCCGCTTTCCTCAGCTCCTTCACCTCAGCGTATGGTATTTGTTCCCACCGGGGCCGCTTTCCCCTCTCCCTTACCACCGGTGCCGCGAAAGGCCCGAGGTCACGTGCCAGGTCTAAGTCGCCGTCCTCGATGGCCGCCGCCCGTATCTTGGCCCACCCGCCTCCCGACCTAGGTGTGGGCCGGGGGCTGTCCCTGTCCTCATCCTCTTCGGAGGATGAGGCAGGACGGGTGAGGGCCTTGAACCTCTCCCTGACCGTTGGGCTCCGGTGGCGTGGAGCCCTGCAGGCCAAGATGGCCTGCTTCCGGCCAGGCCGACTTCCGGTTCCGGTAGCGTGGGAACCGGAAGTGGCTGGAGAGGGGGAGGCGGGACTAGGCCCACCTCCCGGGGCGGGGCCTTCCGGCAGGGAGTTCCCACCCACAGGGGCGTGGCCTTCCTGTAGGCCGGTCCCTCCCACCGGGGGCACACCCAGGGGCGCGGTCAAGGGGATGGAAGGGGCGGGTCCCGACGATGACACCATCGACGCATCAGACGGGGCGGAACCCGACGCAGGGGCGGCACTGGACGGAGGCGGGGTCAATGGGGAAATGGCGGGAACCCGAGGGGAGTAGGGAGGAGCTGGGACGCCATTTTGTGGCGCTTCTGATGCCAGCTCGGCCATGCGGCCGGCGCCATTTTGTGGTGGATGCTGGCACAGATTTGGAATTGAACAACAGGGTTTCAAACTGGGAACAGGGGTCTGAGGGTCTTGGGGCGAGGAAAGGGTCGAACTGGGGTGGCCAGTCCCAGGTCGAAAAGAGGACAGGATGGGACGGGGAGCAGCAGGGAGACGGTGGCAACCCTGTGCCGGACTTTGGCAGGGTCTGCTGCCCGACCCACCCTTAGGGGAAAAAGGGTTAGGAGTGGGGGGGACGGAATGAGGGTTAGGAAAACTGGGGGCCCAACTCTCCCGTTTTTGTTTAAATAACGTAAAAATAGAATGAAATAAAGGAAAGAAACGTCCCACTTTAAAATTCCCCTTAACTTGTAAATCATATAATAAACGCCCAACTTTTCCCCAAAACTGAACCGAGTTGAAATCTTCCTGCGCAGTGTCAGGAAGGTGGTCAAAAATTAAGTTAATTAAGGCTTTTAAATCCCTTTTGTTAAAAGAAATATTTCCCAGAATAAGGGATGACTTAACATGGGAGTAGAAATCCCGCCGAGCTGGAGACATACGGTTGCCCATTATGTCAAAACGGCAAAAATTCCCCAAAGAGGCAAAGGAGAACAGAAAAGAAAAGAGACGGGGTCAGGTGCCAGACGGGGCACGAAAAACTCACCACGGGGACGCCCGTCGAAAAGAAGATAACCTCAATGGGGGGTGGAAGCGCTGCAGGTCCGGAGTGCGAGGGAGCTTCCGCGAAGCTGCTGTTCCTGCTCCTCCGGGTGTCCGCAGCCCACGAGGCGAAGGGTCTTCAGAAAAGGAAGCACCGTCGTCCGTGGAACCGGGTCCGAACGGCGCTTGACTTCCTCGAACAGCCGGCTCACGGAGTCGAAGCTGCTGAGGAGACGCTCTCCGCTTGACTCCGTGCAGGGGTCAGCGTGTTCGGGCGCCAGTTGTAGCGTGACCGGTCACTCCGATTGAGTCGGGGACTTCGGGCACGCGATGGTGGTAATAAAGAAAGGAGTCTTCCACCAGGCGAGAGTCTCTCAGGCGGCTTTATTCTGAGGGCTTATCAAGGGAAGGCGAAGAAGGTGAAGGGACGCAACCACTCAGAGGGCGAGCCAGCTCTGAGAGCCCCGAACCAGGGCGGGGCAGGGTATATAACAGTTACAGGGGAGGAGGGTCAAGGGGTAGAGCATCCAACCGGGTGAGGGTATGAGGGTGGAGTCAACGGAGAGTGGCATGGCAACGGCCAACTGGGATAGAGGGAAGGAGTGGTTTCGAGGGAGGAACCAATGGGGGTACAAGGAACTTAGAACTTTCCAGAACAAAGGGAAGGAGTACAAAATGATTGACATAAACTGGGGGAAGGGAGAACAGATAACAGACAACTTGGGAGGCGGGAAAACTACACATCTGTGGCCTCCCATGGCAATGCAGGGAGGTCACCAGCCACACCCCCTCCCACAATTTCTGGTTAACCAGGAAGTATCTAGTCAGAAAAGAAATAGCATATCTATCAACTTGCTGCTTTAATATCTCAGTGACAATGTTTCTACACCTCACAGAGGTTTATATGAAAACATCACCCATGTTTTTGCATCATAAACTGAAGTGCAGTGAGATTGGTGGTGTAATATGGAGAGGCACACATACCACAGGCTTACAGATATGCATAGCAACTGAGCAAAGCATGAGCTAGTTGATGCACTTTTAAATTACTGTTTTCAATCCAGGCAATTAAAATCACTCTTATTGAAATTTACTGTGTTAGCTGGTATTTCCCAGGAGTGTGGGATATGAAAAACATTTCAAAATTATCAAAGTAACTTTTTAAACCTAAGCTATTAAATACATTAAGCTAGGGGCCAGGAGGATAGAGAGAGGTCTGGAGGGGAAACCTTATGAGGAGCCCTAATGTAATTTTTTTTCAGCTTAGAGAAGAGAAGCCTGAGGGCTCACCTCATTGTGGTCTTCAGTACCATTACAAGGGGAAGTGGAGGGGCAAGTACCGATCCCTTCACTCTTGTGCCCAGTGACAGAACCCAATGGAATGGCCTGAAGTTGTGTCAGGGGAGGTTTAGATTGGGTATCAGGAAGAGGTTCTTCACCCGGAGGGTGGTTGGGTGCTGAACAGGTGGTCACAGCACCAAGCCTTACAGAGTTCAAAAAGTGTTTGGACAATGCTCTCAGGCACATGGTATGACTCTTGGGCTGTCCTGTGCAGGGCCAGGAGTTGCCCTTGATGATCCTTGTGGATCCCTTCCAACTTAAAATATTCTATGATTTTATGGTATTGATAACAGTCCTTAAGGATTACTTGAGTTCAAACTTTCTCCTTGCAGCATATCTGGGCTTAAAGGATGATGACCTATGTGGTTTCTTAGCAGCAATCTTCTCAGTCTATGGCATGGGAGAACAAACAGTTCTTCTCACTCAATTATTCCTCACCTAGCAGTCATGGTAGCTGAATGCATATGTTCAGGCAGCATGTTAATTTGGGGAAAGAAAATAGTCTTCCCCATCACTTCTACTAATGCCACTTTAAGAGAGTGGTTTTTTACTGTAGACATTATAGGTGGAAGGTTTTGCTAATCTTTCTGAAGGTGAACTATAGAGCTCTTCAGACAAATCATTTGTGTTCAGCTGTCATTCTAGCACAATGACAAAATCTGTCTTAATGGCTGTTGTAAAAAAAAAGTGACAGCAATTCTTTAAAAGCAGGGCAAGTCAGCAAAATTTAAAATCCAGTTTTTACAGGGAAAGCAATGTTTTCTGATGTCTGTATTTTTTTTCTTTTTGAAGGTCTGTTAAGCCCAATTGGAGATTGAAAGGTTTTCTACAGAAAAGCTATAAGATACCGTAAAATTATAGAACTTCCAGAGCAGTCTGAAAAGAAAAATCCCTAATAGATCTTACATTCAAAAATATTCATTTGATTGTGTGCAACCCCTACTCAGAAAAGTACATACTTGACATATCGTGGGCCAAAAGAGATGCAAAATTATATAGAATTCCTGAGTATTAATATGTTAAGAATATATCAAGAAAGCTGATGCAGTTGCAGATGAGAACTACATATGTTCCTAAAATATGCTTATCACCAGAGTTTATTCATATTTAAACAAAGACAAGGGACTTTAATTTTAAATTGGTCCCACAAAATGGTAGTTTTTGGTAAAGGTGGATCAAGTTTTAATGTCACTGAGTTCACACTTAATTTTGAATAATTTTTCACTCCTTGTTTTTTTTTTCAGTTTTACTTGTTATATGCACTTAATGTGATGACTTTAAAAGATCTTCTGATTAACCTTTGTTACCATGGAAACAAACAGTTTAACCTGTTCTGTATGTTCAGGAGAAAAAAATTGATTTGGTCAGTTTCAAAGAAAGAAACCATTGCTCTGTTCATCTAAAAGCTAGAGACATTCCTCTTCAGCTTAAGCACTGAATAAACTAATTAACTTCAGTATTAATATTTATTTTGCAAGTAAGTTCTATAATAGAATTTTTCACTTAACACATAAGAAATATTTGTTTTAATCATAGAATCATGTAGGTTGGAAAACACCATTCAGCCCAGCCATTAACCCAGCACTGCCAAGTCTGCCACTGCACCCTTTTCCTAAGTGTCACATCTACACATGTTTTAAACACCTTTGGGGACAGCAATTCAACCACTTCCCTGGGCAGCCTTTTCCAATGTTTTCAACCCTTTCTGTGAAGAAATTTTTTCTTAATATCTCATCCAAACCCCCTCGGTACAAACTTGATGCCATTTCCTCTTCTTCCACCACCAGTTACTTAGAAGAAGAGACTGACACTTTCCTGTAATCTGTCAAAATCTGTCAAATTTCATTATTTTCTTTAAAATAACAAAAAAAGAAAAAGGCCCACAAAATCATCACAAAAAAAAAAAAAAAGTGTTTCAGTGACTATATCTGTGTATAGCCAATTTTAACATTAACAAAAGTGGCTGTAATTTAATATATTTATTTTGGATATTTATGGACAGGTATACATATATCGAAAGATATATATTCATATGTTTTACATCTGCAGCCTGGGGCATTACATTATATTTAGAAGACATGTTTGAATTAACACAAAGTCACAAGACATTGAGGAAACTACCTCTTTGCCAGGTAAATTCAATCAGAATTGATTCTAGTTTCTTACATGCTGGACCAGCATGCTGTACATATATAAATGAGTATACTCTGCAAAAGAGATCTAATTCTGGTCTCCTGTTTTTATATTTGTACGTTCTGAAGTAAATTTATCTATTTAACTATCAGGCAAGATATAATAAGCTTTTTTTCCTCTCACTAGAAAATGTTCTCTGTTCTGTGACCTGAAACAAACACATGCCTTCTAAGAAGTCTCAATTATCTAAACCACATGCCACATTAATCAATATTTTAGTGGAAATTTTTTAGTAGTGTATTTCTTTAATTCAGACTGGTAAATGTTGAACCTAATAGATGGTATGGAACCAGGAACTCTGAATCAAGAAAAGTTAGATTCAGAGCTTGTGTATCTTCAGCTTCAGTGATTTAAACACTTTCAATTGTGAACTGAATCCTGCTCTTTCTTTTCTCTGGAAGGTATAAAACAAACTGTGTAGGGATAAAACCAGTTCAATTAGCTTTACTGCAATACATCTAAAAGTTTGGGAACATCAACTAAGTATGAGAGCCTTGATTAAGGCTCCAGTCACTGCCAAGTAGATAATTTCACGTGGCGTAGAGTTCATTTTTTGTGTACTCAGCTATTCATGGCATTATTATGACAATATGGTGGTTAAAACTAATAAAACCCCTCTGGATCTCAATAAACTTATGAGTACTTGATGCTACTTGAAGCGGGTCATATTATTTAATCCCAGTCTTAAGGAGTCACTCAGAAAATGTGACTTAGATATGAATTCAGGCATAGAACAAAATAGGTTTAACAGAATATTTTCTTCCACTGAAGGACATCCCATATAAAATGGAACAGTGTGGGTAGTGCAGAAGATCTGGGCCCTGGTGACTCTAGCAATGCTGTAAGGGCTTGAAATAAGTACATTGACAAAAGCCAGGAGAAAATTGTAGACCTCAGATTTAGACTGTTAATATTTTTATATTCTCTGGTCATCAAAATGTTCAGTTTCTTTATATTTGATTTCTGTGTTCAGCATTGACAAGTCTAAGATAAAAACAGAAAATAAAAGTCAAAAGAAAAAAAAAGAAAATTATATTTCTATAGTTCTTGGATGCTGCTTTAGAATTGAAAGGAAAATGTGTTTCTTTACAGTTCAATTTATAGACTAAAATAAAACCTTTATAACAAGGAAACAGTCTTCTCTGCCTTCTACAAGATGAAATCCTGGCTCCATTCTGTCACAAAGGAGCTGTTATAAATACCTTCACTTACATCCAGATTTCCCCACAGATTTTCAAATTAGTTTTAATATTCAGTAGATCACTATGTCATTCATACTCAGTTCTGTTTTATCTTCATGCACTTCCATAAAAACACTCAGCAGAAAAGGACATGCACTCATATTTTTTCTGGCCACAGTTACCATGGAGCTGTCAGTCACAAGAACAGAGCTATCACAGGAAAGCACCTTAAAATATTTCTCCATGGCCAGCTGTGATTAGTGAGTTTACTACTCTGGCTCTTGCACATGGAAAAACTTACACGGCTACATGGAGGCAAGAAACAGTTAATAATCTTCCTGTTCCTGAAAATGAGAAAGGTTTTATGCCAAGTCCCTAAGGAGGTATATTGCTTACTAAAGAATTTGAAAACTTCACTATTTCTATTATGCTATTTTTGCGTTAGCTGCCTAATTGATAGGTTCATTAAAAAGGAAAATAAAAGATGCAGGAGTATGCAGAAAAAAAAAATTACATGCAAAAGCAAACACAGTGTATAATGCTTTTGGAAGGTCCCAGTCTCTAAATCCTGGCTTCCCTCTGCCTCCAAGACATGACTGCAGAATAAGCACTTTCAATACAGCTGTTCAGCCAAAGATGGAAAGAATAATTCAGGATTGTATTCCCTTCCACTGTGGCTGTTGGTGACTGTTCCCATGAAGTGGAAAGGCTCAGATAAGGACTGTTGTGACTTAGGTATTTCTTAGTTCATCTGAGTGTTTTAATTACTAATTTCCTCATAGTTGTTGATTAATGCTCCCTTGGATATTTAAGGTGAAAATGGTAATATTTCAGTGACAAATAGGAAACTTCTGAAGGTTATAGTTCTGAGATAGAAAATTGATTGAATTCAGTAGATAACCAAGATGATGACATGTCTCCAGCATTAATTCTCATATCCTTCGGAGTGAAACTGTTCCACTTTTTCCTTCAAAATACAAGTTTATAAACTGTTCTAACTTTTAAAAATTCAGCTAAAATTCTTACATCAATTCAAAAGTAAATAAAAGGGATTTGGGATGCCACTGAGAATCCAACTGGGGGGGAGTGGGGGGGGCAGGGAGGGGAGGGGCGGTATCTTTATGAAAAACAAAGGAAAAATTGCATTTTTGTCTCAAGACAAATAACTATCCCCTGGGAACCTTTCTGTTGACCCAACAAGTTCTGTGCCAAAATCATGGGACAGTGAATTGGTGCATTTTTTCTGCTCCCTATTACTCCAAAATACTGTTTGATGTCAGTGAAATCATATTCTAGACTCATGTTCCGATTTTGGAACATCCGAACATTTGGAACAGTGTGCTTATTTAAGGTTGTGAGAAAAAATAATAAAAATTTTAAAGAAGAATTTTACTATCTCCATCAGCATAAAAGTAAGCAGAAAATTTATAAATACCTAGGACTTTTCTAAAAGAACTGAGATTTTTTCCATGTTTCACTAAATAGAAAAAAACCTATAAATATAATTATTTCAATGAAAGAAAAATCATCAGTTCTAATACCTTGCTCTTTCTTTTTTTTTCCTTTTGTACTCATACTGAATAAAAACCTCAAAACCATCACCTCAGAACTTGAATTTATTGCTTCAGTTACTGCATGAATAATTCTTATTCCATGTAGACTCTTACATACATGGTACAGAGACTGCCATATTGACCAAAAATCATGTTAAAAGGAATGAATGAAAAACTGATTCCCTAATCTACAATCAGTGTGACATTTCTTCAATATCAGCAATGCTCCTACTATTCCCAGCGTTATGTCCAATGTGCAAAGCTCCTTTTCCCTGCTATCTGCCTCTTGTAGGTCCCGTCTTGCAACTCTAAAAAGGTCTCAAATTTTTCTGATATTCTTCCTATAATTCTAATCTGTGATGATTTTCAAGCACAGAATATTATGCCTGCATTCTGACCACATTAACCAAGCGATAACCACTTGGACAGACACCATTTTTTAAAAATTGTTGGTAAATAGGATGCAGCAGAGGTGGACCAATTTCTTGCACTCAGTGTGAGGCTGAACAATATGATGAAAACTGTAATTTTACTACAAAAACATTCCTGAAAAGTTTGACTATGCATTAAAAAATATTTCCCAGGTTACAGCTCATATTTTCCTTACCCATACTTGGGGATAGAGGTGGAGAATGTAAGAGACAGCAAAAAGGAAGGGTGGGAATGTGAAGAGTGTATAATCTATAAGGGTGTGGAATTATGTTTTATTGCAAATGTAGAAGAACAGAATGCTTGTAAGGAGGAGGACAGTTTGGGCTAATATGCTGAGTTACACAAGGAAACAGGAAATATTAGGACTTTTAATTATCATTATAGAAAGCAAAGGTTTGGTCTTTATTAAGAATTTCTTTTTATATACTCCAGATTGTGGAATCCTGGTTAACTGCTAGACAGAAAATGTGATGGAAAGTAATCTACACAGGTGCTATCATGTGGGAAGTGAGGGAACAAAAGGAATCTTAGCTACCATTTCACTATTTGTACTTTCATTAACCTGAGGGCTCTTCTTACATGAACTCCAAGGCTGATAATGACACTTTTTGCACTGCTGGTTGCTCTCTGCGGCCACAGAGATGTAGTTACAATTCATTGCCTGTTACATTTTGAAGGAAAAAAGCAAGCTGAAAAAGTCAAGAAACACCAGGGCTGCTTAGGGTATGCCAGGAAGCGCAGGGCTATGGACCACAGCTTACCACATTGATCCTCATTGAAATCACAAGATGTCATTTCCTTTCCCGAAAGGAAACTCCTTTTCCTTTCTTTTCCACGAGGTTTCCTTTCAGGAAAGGAAACAAAATCTTGTGAAACAGAAAATAAAGATTCCCAAACACTCTGGAAATGTGATATGATCAATTGAAATGTGATTGACAAAAAAAAAAAAAAAAAAAAAAAGGGAAATCGGGAAATGCAGTGAGCACAAGAAAATGAGGTGCAGTGGAAAGGAGCAAAAGATGCCAAAACAAACCTCTGAGATTCTGCAAAATCAAGGGAAAAGTCAAGGAGGAAGAGAGGACACTGAGGGGAAGACAGGCATGAAATGGCATGGATGCTGGAAAAAAAAAAATCTTACCCAAAGTGAAAAGCATCAAAAGGCTTGGGATGCCAGGAAGTGCAGGGCTATGGACCAAAGCTTTCCAGATTAATCCTCCTTGAAATCCTGGAAACAGAAAAGGAGGACTTACTCTCAACAGGAGATACAATCAAATGAAATGCAAATCAAAAATAAAAACTGAATTTGGAAATTTAGTGACTTCAAAAAATGAACCAGGTTTAAACTAGTTGTAGTGAATAGGACCAAAACATGGTCTTGGGTGGAAAATTCTTCCATTTAGGAAATGAAATGAATGAAAATGTAAAAGAAAGCCTTACAAACACAAAAAAAAATCGCAATTTTGTGACTACAAAGAATTGATTTTGGAGGAAATGAGGTGCAATGAAAAGGACCCAAACATGGCAAAACTAACCTTACTGATGTTTCAAAATCAGGGGACAGAAATCAAGGAGGAATATCGTAGCATGATGTGCCTGATGTGGTCATGGAACTTTGACTCCATGAATCCAGAAGGCTGATCAATTGCTTTATTGTACTACACTTATGAATAAACTCATCACCCTTACAGACAGTCTGATACAGACAGACCTAATTGGTTCTTGAATTACAACACCATCACCATTGGCCAATTAAGAAATGACCCTTTGGTAAACAAATCTCCATAACACATTCCACACATTCACAACAGGTGCAGCAAGTGAAGACAAGAATTGTTTATCATTCGTTTCTCTGATCTTCTCCCATCCTTCCCCAGGACAATGCCTGGAAAAGTTGTGCCTGCTATCTGTGGCCAGAGAGCTGTGTCCATAGAGGAAGACAGAACATTAAGGGGAAGATATGAATGAAATGGCTGGATACTGAAAAAAAAATTTTTTTTAATTTCACCAACATGAAAACCATCAAAAGGCTGGGATGCCAGGAAGTGCAGGGCTATGGACCAAAGCTTGCCGAATTGATCCTCATTGAAATCTTGGAAACAGAAAAGAAGGATTTACAAACATTCTGGAAAGGAGATATGATCCAATTAATTGCAATTCAAAGAAACAAGAAATTGGGAAATACAGTGACTACAAGAAAATGGACCAGGAGCAAATCAATTGCAGTGAAAAGGACCAAAAAATGCCAAAACTAACTTTACAGATGCTGAAAAATCAGGGGAAAAAATCACGGAGGAAGATAGAACACTGAGGGGAAGATGTAAATGAAATGGGATGGATACTGAAAAAAAATTTGCACTGAAGGGAAAACCATCAAAAGGCAGAGTCAGAAGGCAAAAGCTGACTCTCTCAGAGCAATTTAATTTAATTCTAACTGTTAAAGAGAGGGGCAATAACAAACAGCTGCTCCTATAACAGGCCATTCACTTTTATAGCCTTTAAAAACCAGATACTACTTTTCTAGGAGAAGAAGCGTTTCAGCTTTCACAACACACAAGAAATTCAGACAATGTCCGATAACAGTGGGAAAATTAGTGTGATTTCCAGTTTTCCTCTCTCTCAATGAGGATTTGTACCATACTTATATCCTCCAAGGATAGTAATGATACTGTAGTTATAGTGTCAATAATTATTGGATTAATTTCTATTCTTTCAAAACTTCAATACTTAGAAGGATACTAAAACTAACGATATGAACGGTATTCATGATGTCAAAAAGTCCATAAGGACCAGCCCAGAGCTCAGCCCAAACTCCTCCTTCTTTTGCTAAGTGACTCAATGTGAAAATTTCAGAGTGCAGTAACTATGCAGCAAAGTCCTATGGAAATCCCCCAGTGTAGTAGGAAAATGTAGGGAGAGAATGGCCTGATATCATTAGGCAAGCTGCAAAGTAAGATGAGGCCTGATAATTTCATACATTTGTTCTTTAATAAGAACTGAAGAAACAGACTATTGCACTGAAAATCAGAGTTTAGCCTTCACGTAGATAAATCTGACACATTCTTAGTAGAAACACATCAGTAGTGCTGCCTAGGGGAGCCAGCATAGAAGTAGAAAACTGGAACTGTCTGTGATCTGTCAAGAAATGCACAGAAAAAAAAATTTAGATTGGCTCAGAAGTTACAAGATTTCATTAAAAATAGGAAGTATAAAGTTATCTCCATTTGTCTCCTGCTTTCTTAACCTTGATTCTAGTTTTATACAATTTTTTGCAAGTTATTTTTTCAAAGGAAGCTGAAATTCTAATCAAATTTCCCAGATACTGGGCTTTAAGGAAACACAGAATATTATCATTCACATTAATAAGGTGAAGAAGTACTACAGTGACAAGGTAATCTGACCCCTTACACAGCATAGACCCCTAGGAAATCTTTCAGCAAATTCAGCATTTAAATTACAAGCAGTCTTCATTTCAACCATCACAACAATGAAGTGTTATTGCAAGTATTAGTCACACTTTGGTTTAAAAATGAGACCCTAATTCCTATTTACTATATTTTAGATACTGATTTCATCCACTGGAGACCATTTTATAGCTATACCTGCTGCAGTAAGGCCATTTAGCCTCTGGGAAGAGAGAACTACCAGAAATCCTCTATGAGAGAAGCTGGAGGCTGGCATGAAGCAGGGGAAAATATGAATCCATGAGTCTCTCAAAGGCACTGCTTTGAAGGGAAAGTCCCTTTGGAGAAGTGCAGCTTTCCCTCTCTCTTCTTGCATTCAGAACTTTCCATCTCCATGTAAAAAGCCTTTACTTATGACCTACTTACTAAAAGAACTGTTAATCTCATTCATTATTTATTATTTTATCAATCCGTCAGTTTCCTCCATATGGATTGTTAATAATTTCATGGGATTGTTTTGTTTTGTTTTGTTTTGTTTTGTTTTGTTTTGTTTTGTTTTGTTTTGTTTTGTTTTGTTTTGTTTCGTTTCGTTTCGTTTTGTTTTGCTCATATAAGACATGACTAAAAACACCGGGATGTGAAAGGGACAAGAACCAAGACCTCTGGACTACTGTGTGGCTCCAACAGACACAGCACATCCCATCTATTTTCTGTGAGCTATTTATGGCACTTCAATAAGTGCCTCTGTAGAATAAAGTAGAATTCAAAGGAAAATTTGTGTACATTTATTTACCCAAAGTTTACTACACTACAATATATTTTTATTTGTATCCATCTGAATATTTCTTTAATCTAAACAAGTTAGTCAGCAGAAGTCTATTTTCCATAATTCTATATTGCTTGCCATTAATTATAATGTTTCCCCTTACTTTCTTATTAGTCAAGCCTCATACCAGCTGTTCCATTGTTTTGCCTAGGCTAAATTTGAGACTGATGAGCCTGTAATTCTTTGTGTCTTTCCCTCTGCCTCTCTTTTTAGATTTGGCACAGCTTTAGCTTTCTGTCACTTGGCTTCCCCACAGCTACTAGGTTTAATGAAAAATAGCTTAATTTAAAAAGAAAGGTTCTTAGGAGCAAAATTAGAATGTATGCAATTGTTATTTATTTCCTGGAACTGTATTTAATTCCTTCAGATTAAGAATTGAATTACATATCATTTCCTTGGTACACAGAAATTGTCTTTATATAATATTATAAAACAAGTAAACATACTTTTAAAATGTATTTCACTAACAAAATATATACATAGATAAATATACCCACAAGTAACTTGATTTTGTGCCCTTACATGTATTTTATCTGCTACAGTATTTCTGAAACAGATGAACTGATTAAAAAAACCACAAAGTGCTCATGAAGGCATGATGTGTCTTCATGTTGTTTCAGAAAGCAAAAAAGAAATCTAATTTTTTTAATAAATAGAAATGTTTTGCAAAGCCTATAAATGTAAAGCATGGACATGTCAATAGAGATTCATCTGACCAAATGCAACATACTGAGATTTTTGGTTTTTAAATGTTTCTCAAAGTTTTAAATGTTTCATACCAGGCCCTAGACAGAGAAAAAAGAAGAGTGAACTGCTGAAGACTGATATTTAATCCACTCTCCTATTTATTTCTTATTTTCCCTTTTTTAAGAAAGAATGAGAATAACACCATCTTCAATAGTGTTGTTACTTGTATAAATTATCATACTTCGTCTTGGGCATGACTCTCCTCATACACTGCTGATTCCATTAAAGCTATAATGACCCTAGATTTCCATGTATATTAGTTGCTAAATTTTGCCCACATGGCTGGTTTTTTATATTATTATTTTGAACTTCCCATCATTGCAACAGGTAGAAATACCTAGAGCTAGATAGATTACTGGGTGCATTTTTGGTGTGCGTGTGAAAATATTGTATATGTATTAAAATATATGGAGATTAAGGGAAATACACACAATGGTTTTTGTGTATCCCTTAAGTAACAATATAAATAGTAGGTAGTAATTCATTGTCATCTTGCCCCTGCAATATGAGGGATCAGGAGCATCCAGTCACATACAAAATTTTGATAAAAATGAAGTTCTGTAAGAACAATGGAGAGGCAAAGCTTAAAGGATATTCTTGGGGAGGAATCACCAAGCAGCAGCTGCAGTTGAAGAATCAGGCTTTGACAGGCAGATATGGGAGAAGATGAGCAATTTAGGTCTGATTCATTCAAGGGTAAAGCAGGGATGAGTTACCTGCAGAGTACTCAGAATTACTAAAATCAGGATTTGTCCTTGGTTAACCCAAACTTGTTTCTGTCTCCTTCTTGGTAACTATGCTTTCTCATTATTGGCAGCCTTGTACTTGTTCTTCCATTCTTCTCTTTCTAGACATTTGAAAATGGATCTTTTTGAACTTGGACAGCTTTTATGTTGTATGGTCCAGTGTTGACCATTTTTCTTATTTCATTTTAAGTTTTGTGACTTTGGGATTTTTTTTTTTTTAACTGCAGGTCCTCAAAACAGTGGCTATAATTTATAGTTGAGAAAAAATATAAAAGACCTACAAAGTATCCAACCCTGTTTCAAGTCCAGTTGGGAGAGATGATAAAAATGTGCTCTGAATGTGCAAAAGCTGCAAGACAATATGAACAGTGCAAAAATTTTCTCATTATTTCTAGTCCAAGCTTTTATCTATAGTCAAATCCACGACATTTGAACTTCTCGATTGGAAACACTGGCTTTTTTCAGTGAGAAGGTCTGCACTTTTGAAAAGTGTCTGAACAGCTGAAAGCATGGACTAGTGCAGCTATGCATGGGTGGAATCCAGCTCCTACCTTCATGTTGTGGTAAATTCCTTTCCCATGGCAGGAGACTTGCTTTCCCATGTGGTGAGCTTATGAAACAGATGTCAACATCTCTATCAGGAAAAAACTGTAATGTTGCATCTCATGCAAAAAGTGAGCACCTCTCCCAGTCTGAAATTTTGTGGATCATGATCTGTCTTACATAAGCACATCTCATATAGAAAGTATGTCTTTACACTTGATGCAAGACAAGAAAAAGGACAAGAATGAGGTGGACAAACAGTTGTTACTTGACCTAAACAAGCAAACAAAAAAATCCCAAACAAATAAACAAAAAGAATTGAATCATCCATCTCCACTTAAAGCATGAGCCTCTCTCCTAGTTGTGTAACAATAAAACTGCAAAGACTAAGCTTTATTCATATTAATCTTAGCCTGTTATTTATACACATGTAGGGTTTATTTTTCTTGCATCCTTATCCTCCTCCATAATTTCACATACATATTTTTATTTTTTCAATCCTTCCATATATGCACACAGATGGAGGCAGAAGGGCTGGTTCTGTGCATAATCACTGCAAAGAATGTCAGCTGCTAGTTTATGCAGCTTCTGACCTGGCTGAATGGAAATAGTAGGATGAGTCCTCTATCCATCCACCTCAGGTGAAAAGCTAAAACATTGGAGAATTTGTATAATCCCATCAGAATACATTGACAGCTTGGTACAGTCTTTATCTGCAGTGCATGTCAGGTGTATCTTAGGAAAAGAATTGTCTTTTCCTCCTATAACTGGAGGATGAAGTGACAGCAATGATGTGGAGCACAGGTTTGGATTAGGCTTTATAACCTACAAGGGCTGATGTAAACAGTTCTAGGAACAGGAGGCTGAAGAGATTGCAAGAATCGTAGAATATTTTATCTTATAAAGAACTTTTAAAAAGCATCTAGTTCCAATCCCCATGCAATGGCCATGGACATCTTCAATTAGATCAGGGTTCTCAAAGTCCTGTATGCCCTGACTTTGCATGTTTTCAGGGATGGGGCATCATATTGCACATCATTTTCACCACCCTCATCATAAAAAAAATGCTTCCTTATATCTGGTCAAAACCAAACTCTCTTAGTTTAAAGCCATTGTCTCTTGTCGCATCGCTAGAGGCCCTGTGAAAATAGTCTGTCCCCATCTTTCTTGTAGGTTCTCCTTAGGTACTGAAAGGCCTCAATAAAATCTGCCTGGAGCCTCCTCCAGGCTGAGCAGCCCCATCTCAGCTGGTTTCTTAATAGAAGAGAAGTTCAGACCATTGGCCCTCTGGCCATTTTTGTGGCACTCCTCTAGACCCACTCCAATAGGTCTTTCCTGTGCTAAATGTGCCAGAGATGGACACAGCACTACAGGAGGGGCCTCCCCAGAGATAAATAAAAGGGAAGAACTCCCTCTCTCACCCTGCTGGCCACACTGCTTTTGATTCAGCCCAGGATGAAGCACAATTTTTTGGCTGCAAGGCCATGTGGCTTTTTGTCAGCCAGCTCCCCGAAGTCTTTTCCCTCAGAGCTGTTCTCAACCCCTTCATCCCCAGCTTGTAAATGAGGTAAAGATGCACCCTGACTACACTATCTGTAAGCTCACTGTTATACATGCATGGTACAATGCATCTAGGACTGCTGTTCATGCAGCAGTCTAACATCAATTTTAAAGAAAAGGCAAATCCCTGGTTCCTGAGGTTATTCCACTCATTAGATCATGGAGAAACTCTCATCAGGCTTATTAATCACTTCAGCTGCTCTAGTACTTTGGGTTCTTCAGAAATGAGAGATAACAGAGCAGAAGACCCTCAAGCTTATTTCATAGAGCTGCTGAATCACAATCCTTAAAATGGAGACATTTAGAAAATAAAATGGTAGCAGCTATTGACACTTGCCAATAGTGCTGAAGCATGACATGAATGAATCTATGCATATAGGACTTCCAGTATTGCACATCTAAGAAAAAAATAAACTGCTTAAGTTAAACCCCAAATGCAAGATCAACAAATCATTTCCAACCATCAATTTGCATTTCCCCTCACTTTTTCTGCTGAAAACAAAACATTTATTAAGTATATAAGACAAGCTATAAGCTATGGTGCAATTATGACAAGTTCAGTATTTGACAGAATGTATTTGGGACACTAATCATTGAATTTGACTGTAGCTAAAAGGACAGAACATGTTTTTTTCTTTTAATCATTTGTATGTGCACACAAGTATGAGAAATGGGTTCTGCCATCCAACTGGGAAGCTATAAATTCACCCTTTTAATCCTCCCAGCAAGAGCATGTGTGGGTCTCCAAATATAGCTTGTTATGATCAGTGGATTGGCACATCACTGCAAGGAAAAAAAAAGCCACTGAATTTAAAGCCACATTAGGAATATGGGTGAAGACTATCAGGCCATTTGAATTCCAATTTGTTAAACATGCATTACTGGATAGGTTTAGGGACCTTCAAAATGTGAAAAATTGTAACAGAAGTTAAGTAATACCTCTTATTTAGATAATTTATTATTACTTGAAAAGACTGAGGGAGCTGGAGAACTGCCATAGCAAATGGAATCATCTTTGCTAATATAAATTAATTATGATTCCAAGGAGGCACTAATGGGAACAAGCAGAAATATCTAACATCACTCTGTAAGACAACAGCAGAATGACATCCAAGGATCCAGCTTCACTTTAAGTGACAGCATGGACTAATCAGACTGGAGAGGCCAACAGAGCTCAATTTGTCTCAGCTTTCCTTTTCTCTTAGATCTTGCAGACGGCTGATTTCACACATCAGATACTTGCCAATTGTGCATGGTAGCCGTGGTCTAATTTAAGATAAAAACTCATAAAAGATCTTCCAAACTTTAATGCACATATGTATGTGTATAGTGGCCTGTGTGTGGACATGATGCTATTCCCAGGCCAGGCTACTTGGGAGTCTTCTATTAATTCTTCCTTTGAAGAATATTTTGTAACATGCATACACATATATGTGTATGTGCTGTACATGTTCCTCTTCATCCTTGCAAGACTGACGCAATGCCTTAAGCCTCCCACCCATTCCATTTTAGAATATTGCATTTGTTACAGTCCAGGCTACAGTTTGAACATACTAAAGCACACTAAAAAACCATGTGTGAAGCCTATAGAGCTCTAAAATTTATATATCATGGGGTAATTGCTTCAAACTTACTTGTGAAAAGAAGCTATCAGTGTTCTTGCATATGTTTGAGTAATTCTAGGCTAGCTAATAAGATATTTGCAACATGTGGTGGACCACAGTTCCAAGAGCAGGGCAGAGCAGAAATGCAGAGAACCCTAGACCAGGTTTTGAAAGCAGTATGCCTCCACCAGCACAGCTCTGCTCCTGACTGCATGTACTCCTAAGCAAAGATAGTCGTGCTGGCTACTGTGTCAGGATCACTGATGCCCCTGACCACCCGGGGCATGTTGGCTATGTTCCTAATGTCAGAGCATAAATGTTCTCTTTAACTCCTCTATACATGTTTCTGCTGAAAACTGGAATAATTATAGAAATGTAAAACTGTACTTCACCTCCTTTTCAAACATAAGTCATTAATAACAACTTGAGGATGATTCTAAATGCTATATACTTGTATTCTGGGCTATTTTGGGTGATGAAGCAGATAAAGTCTTTTGGGAACAACTCTGGAAGGTGGTTAGGCTTTTAAAATACTTTCTAGATATGCTGTACCTCCGTACACAACAAGTGAGAATCAGAAAGACAAAAGCAAGGGGAAAAAAAAAAAAGATGCATTGAGATAGAGACAGGTCAATGTGTGAAGGTAAGAAAAAAGGGGGGAACCCATCTAAAAAAAAAAAAAAAAAAACAAAACCCAAAAACAAACAAACAAAAAAAAACCACCCAAAAAAACCCCAAAAATAAAAAGCCCAAGTAATGCAAATGTGCTCTACCTTCCTGTACCACCTAGCAGACTGATGCCCTGCCAGTCTCTGGGAAATGGCTACTTTGGAAAAATTTGGTCCTCACTCCCCCTAAGGTTTATTGCTGAGCATGATGTTAGACTGTCTGGAACACATTTTTGGTAAGTTTGAGTCAGTTTTCCCAACTGTGTCCCCTCTCAGTCTCTTCCCCACACCCAACCAACTCACTGAGTGGGCAGAATGGGGTAGAGAAAAGGCATCAGCACTTACCAAATACTGTTCAGCCACAGCTGGAACATTGGTATGTTGTCAACACTGGTTTGGCATCAATGAAAAGCACAGCACTATATGGGCTGCAATAAGGAAAGCTCCATCCTAACCAGACCCAGAGCAGTGGCTTACCACATATGGTACAGGTGTGGAAACAACTAATATACAATCATTTGAAGTAATCAGAGGAGCAGCTAAGGACAGTGGTGCTTCACACTGTAATGCACCCTGGTGTCTATTCCAGTGGAACTACCTTCAGGAGTGCCATTTCTCTGGGCTGTCTATCCTGCTGACATGCAATAAGTTAAGAAAATAAATATTTCTAAGAATATATGAAACTGAGTATCCTGCCAAACTTTCATACACTACAAGAGATGTCACCTCATTTTTCTATCAGTATTGGGAAGCTTCTTGCTTGAGCCTGTGCTTTCAATGACTGATTATTCTCTTTCCTGAAATAGCTGGATGAAGACTGGTTTTGTCTAGAAATTGATAGTTTCTTCGAGATTTCCTTTGTCTCATAGTCAAGCAGCAACGTACACAGAACAAGTGAGAACAACTTTCTATTTTATTAATGCCTTATTGGGTCTCAGCACACCAGGAGACAATTCAAAGAGCCAAGAGTAAAAAGTACATAAATATGGCACTTCTTTGCAATCCATAGTGTAGAAGGTACTACATTTGTGACAGTATTTAAAAATATTTCAGAAGTAAACCTGTGAAAGAAGAATCATAGAATCATGGAATGATATGGAATGGAAGGGAATTTAGAGATCATAATTTTCCTGTCATGATTTTCCTTTCCAAAGCTCCTATTATCAGCAGGGACGCCCTCCCCTAGACCAGGTTTCTCAAAGCTCCACCCAACCTGGACTTAAACAGTTCTTCCCAGAATTTAGGCATCTAGGGACATTTTAGAACCTCAAAGATTTTGAGATCTCTACCAAGGAGTAAAGCATATAAAGCAAGGTTTAAGGGAGATGCATGCCCCTCTGAAATAGATGGACACCCTGCAACATCGACGGTAACTCAGCTAAAATGAGGCTGGTGCTCCAACAGTTTGTGAAATCCAGGCATATATTCAGTTTGAGAACATGAAGAGCTTTTATTATAGAACAACTTCAGATAAGAGGATTTTGATTTGCGAGAGGATAAAACAATTTTAAGAGAAGCCAGAGGGTTTTCAAAAACAATTCTGTAATTATTAGTCCTAAATACTGTAAAAGAACTGTAAAGAAGCTTTTCTAAGTCTTTCCTAAGCCAGACATTTCGTTTCCTTATTCCTTAGTAAGATGATGTACAATGGCTTGTATTTGGTTATCCAAGATTATATAACCTGGCCAAAGGTACAGCCTATGAATCAAAATAAAAACATGCAGAAAAAAAAATTCAGCTTCCCTCAAATACCAAAAGTGAAAAAGAGTTTTATATTTAGGTCTTTTGTAAAATTTTAACACCTTCATGGAAAGCATCTTGTGCAAGGAAGAAAAATAAAAAATTGAAGGTGAATGGAGAGTATACATAAGAGATTATTTTCTGTGTTTTAACCAAAGAAGTTCCTTTAAGCAAGCTACAATACATTCCTTTTTATCAATGTGATTTGTTTTATTTCACTGAATTAAATGAGCTCAGGCAGAACTACATACATCCATAGTCTCACAAAAGGCAGAAGAGGAGAAAGAAATGTTTCTTCAACACTGAAAGTAAATTCCGCCATGGCCTGAGATGTGCACTTATCAATATTAAACAGAGCTAGCTGTATGTCTCAAAGAGTTGTTTTCTGTCTTCAAAATTACTTCAAAATAGGCATGAGGACTATGTAAACAAATCTTCATATAAATTTGATCCCTAACAGAATCTTATTGTAAAGATGAGAGATGAGGAAAGTGTGGTCACCTCTAGGCCGCCCTGAAGAGTTAGGGAGGGAGATAGACTACAGAAACTAACCAAATGGAAGAGTGAGTGCCTGTTTAGGATGTTTATGAACTGATCAGTCTTAGCTGTCTCTAAAGTATTAAAAAAAGAGAGAGAACTGCCAAGGTGAAGTATCATTTCATTGAAGGGAAGTAATTTATCATTGTATATAAGAACTTGTGCTGTCAGCCTTGATAAATGAAATGGTTCATTGATATAACTCAAATCACTGATGTGTGGCTCCAATATATAATGCTTAATTAGGTGTACTAGATTAACTTATTTCTTTGTAAAGTGTTTGTGTTTTATGGAATGAGCCATTTAATTAAAAAGACCCAGACAGAACATTGGTTTTTGTCATAGCCAAGCCCTTTGATTACCAGTAAAATTCTCAAACTAAAAAACCAAGTCAAGAAAGCTTCAGCTAAGCTGACAGTTGAGAAGACTTTTGTCTTGCTGACATATATGAAGTTCTTTAAGTATTTTGTATGACTTGTTTTGAAACTGCTCTTTGAAAGGTGACTCCTTTCTTTGGTCAGGTCAGGTCTGGAATTTAGTATGTGTAAATGGGCAGAAACTCATATTATTTACCTCAGCTGGTACTGGCTATAGTGAGCTGAGAAACAAACTTCTCTAGTGCCCATCCCATTCTAGAATATGTATCTAAGATCAATGTGAATCGTTGCCCTTTTGGGATGCCTTCTCTTTTCATCTACTCTAGAGTAATTATAGACAACAGATAACTATTAGCTCACACAAGACATCTCCTGTACTGATAAATTAAGTTAGATAAATACCAATGATACAAACCAGTGAAACAGAAGCTTTCAAATAAGTTATAGGAGTTTTCAAACTTACAGTGAATAATTACATTTTCTTTTTTGCCAAAAGGGTTGAGCATAATAGCAATAGAGTAATCAACATAGGGTACATAAATATGGCCACACACAGTCATCAGGCTTCTGATAAGAAGGAATTTGGAAAGAAGGTTGAAAAGGTAAGCTATTTGATATGCCTTTTCTGATAATAGAAACATTCCATATGTTTGTATATTTCCCTGTGACAGTTTCCTTACAAAAGCCTTTTAGTAAAAAAATCATGACATCATAATTTTCCTGCTACATCATCCTTATGGTTCATCAGCGTAAATTTAAATTAACACTCATTAAAATTACAGTTGAAGTCACAGTCCCTAATGGCTTTTTTTATTTAGTGGTCTTCTATATCTGTTTGTATTAATTGTGACAAAGTCTTATGATAAATAGAAGGAACTATGATATTACACCAGGTTATTTGCCTTTTTAGTATTTCATCTATCTTCAGATTTAGAGACCCTCAGGAAGGCATCTGTATCACTAGAACCAGTGACAAAACTTTTGATGATTTTACTGGCTTAGGATATAACTTCTAGAAAATAGTAATATGTATCTCTAGGCAACAAAAAAAAGCATCTCAAGCCTCTTCTGGTGAGGCTTTTTGTCCTTTCAAAACCTTCAATATTGGTAACTAGAAGGGAAAAATATACAAGCAAACCCAGTAAAAATCAGATGTATAAGTAATATTTTTTAATTAATGGGTGAGCCTATAGCAGGTAATTTGCATGGATTAAAGCATTTATTTTCTGAAGATATGCTTTATTAAACTTAGATATAAATTCAAAATCATTGATCTTCTAAAAAATATCATAAGATGTATCTTCTTACTCACATGTTTCTATCCCTATACATACTTATTTTACTTATCAGCATCAGTTGAAATCTTTAAATTCACAAGTACTCTCTGTTGCTATTACATTTTGCCTGAGAGTTTCCTTGGAATTTTATCAGATAATTCTGCCCATGTAAGTAGAACTTAACTACCACAGACCAGAAATTCATCCTCATGGAGCAAGTCAGAGGAGGAGGAGGAGGCCTTTACTTCTGAAAAAACCTTAGATATGTTTATAAGTATATAATTAAATTAAGTCCTCCTTAGCAAGGTTTTTCAGTGTTTTGTTTTGGTTTTTTAGGTTTTTCTAATTTTAAATTAAAAATTCACAGTCAAAATGACTGAATGACATGAAGGCTGCTTGGAGGTAATATTTCATCAACTCCCAATTTATTTTTTTTTATTGTTTGTTTATTATTCTAATCTTTTTGTAGTGGTTCAGTGTAATATATTTTTTACTGCTGTCCTCCAAGTATAAAGCCAGACATCCTCCATCACTATTTTGCATCCAGGATCACAATGTTCTGTAGCTATAAATCTGTGAGAACACATCTATGGAAACTGTGTAGTTTAAAATTATTTAGTAGTTCAGGAGTATTTTGCAACTGAATATACGTTAAATATTAAGCAGTCACCTGTTCTTCAAAGAGGGAAGGAAGAGTAAAACATTGGTGTATGAAATGAGTACCAGTGTCAATGAAAACAGTTTAACATGAGAAAGCCCAAAACATAACACTTCAGTCATCACATAAGTGTTAAAAATGTGTATCTCAAAAACTTGGTTAAAGCTTCCTGCTTAAGATTTAAAATTAACAGATGTATTTTTAAGCTTCTCTCTATCATAGCTCATAAACTGAGAAAAATCAAAACACTTTCTATGCTTGCTGAATTCTCCCTCTTTAAACAAAGAGATTATCAATAAGAAACCAGTGTTAAGGCTTTTCTTTCAGCTTTGTTTTCTTTTTTTCTTTCTTAGAATTATTATTTTACTCTCATCTTCAGGGGAGCTGTGCTCACTTTTCTTATTCAGGTGAGGAAGATAATGCCTCGATCATTGCTCCTCAAACACTTGAATTTACTTCAACATTTTTTGCAAGACAGAATTGTGTTACTCCTATTTTACAGGTGAAAAACTGAGGCATTGAAAATCTAGGAAGAGATCAAAACACCTCATTAAGTACTTCTTATTTAAGCATTTCAGTATCTCAGGACTGAGATCCAGATTCATCTTAATTTTAGCACGCAAGATGAAGCTCCTAATTTAGAAACCTATTTATCTTCACTGGATTTTGTTGTCAGCCAATCGAGATAGGTTTCATCTGACTGAACATTTGAATGACCCCCAGAGGACAGTTAAGCTCCTGTATGTGATTTCCTCACTACAATGCCCAGTGTGCAGTGGGGTGAATCTGTTTGATGTATGGATCCAGGGCACTCAGAATGGCCATGTAGGTGTCACATGTTTCCTCTCACAAAGAGTCTCAGGAAAGCCCCTCTGCTGGGTGCCAGGCACTCTTGAATTCAAGCACTCTGGTCACTGCCAGTGGATGTGAAACCTCAAAATGTCATCTGAATGCCAAACCCCTCAGCTGCCTGAGAAATAGGAATCAGAGCACACGCTCTCCAATGCTTTTTAAGTAGTCTGACAACTGAGCCTCTGAATTACATTCTTGGTTTTTGTTGGTTTTTTTTTTTGTTTTTTTTTTGTCATCCTTCTTGCCTCAGTGTTGTAGCATTTTGCTACTGCTTCCTAAGAAGCTACCAGTGTCCCCATGAAACCTGCTCTGTAGCCTACTACTTTGAGAACACTGCAAAGGGGCATGAGACCAAGGAGGATTGAGGACGAATTGATGTCTCCTGCTTTGTGAGTGACCGCAGTGGCTGCCTCTTTTGCAGTAGAGGATTTCTTTCTCAGTAACAAAACAAAACAAAACAAAAACAAAAAACAACCAACAAACCCAAACAAAACCCACTTAACAAACTAACAAAAAACGCAAAAAACAAACACAAATGTCTGAAATGAAAACAAGTGCTCACCACCAATCAACTGATGCCCAGCCAGTCCCAGATCACCTTCCAGAGCACTGACTCCCACCAACCCTTTCCCCTAGTTTATTGCCAAGCATGATGCCATATGGTATGGAATATCCCTTGAGTCAGTTGGTATCAACTGTCCTGTCTTTGCCCTGTCCCAAGTCCTTGTGCACCCCCAGCCTCCTCACTTACAGGCTGGGATGGGGTGAGAAGCAGAAAAGGCCTTGACATGGTGTAAGTGCTGCTTGGCAATAAGCAAAACATCCTGAATCATCAACACTGTTTCCAGCACAAATCCAAAACACAGCTCCCACGCTTGCTACTGTGAAGAAATTTTGCTCCACTCTGGCCAAAACCAGCATATTTTTATTCTAAGTGGATTTTTGTGAATAAATGTTTTATGCTCTGTAACATCTCAAATGCTTTTGGTAAAATTCTTTTAACATGTGTGCAAAGTGCATTTATACAAAGAAAACAGGTTTGCTGCATATGAAGTTTTATTTTTGAAAATGTGATATATTATGGTAATGCTACTGTTATATGTTGAACAAGTATCAGTTTAGTAGGACAGTGAGAAAAATTTTCACTGTATTTTTAATGTTAGAACTATTTTGCTAGTTTTCCATGCATCACACTGAGTTCAGTATTTAATTGGCAGTGACGTGTTAATCAGAAATGCAAGATACAAGTTTATGAATGGAAATTGTTCTGGAGGTTCTAATTACTTTTTCCTATCACTCACAGCAACAAGTGGGAGTTTTGCAAAATAATGAAAATTCTCACTTCTCATATGTTTAAAATGTCACAGACAACTGAAGGTCATCTTTTCTATTGCTGAATTATAATCCATTGGAATCTATCAAACACAAAAACATATGTGTAATTGCCAAATAATCTTTGATGCTAGATTTTTTTCAGAGTGGCAATTGGGAGACTAGGACAGGACTTAGAAAAAGGAGAAAATGATTAATTTAATAATTGTCTTCCTAGAGGTGAGAAGAAAAATAATTTTCCAAATCCCATGGTCTATGTAGATAACTAATATGTAGTGTTCTTTGATGTTCTTTAAAATGCTAAGGAAAAGTCTATACAGTCATTCAAAATCACTATAAAGACAGATAAAACTCTTGCAGAAACCATTTACACCATGGGCAGGCACAGGGCAGTGTCCTTGTTAAAGGTTAGTTCATTTCCAAAATCTCTGCTCCAGTGGGTCTGAGAGGTCAGTTCCAGCTCATAGCTGAGTCGCAGAGAGCTGCATCTCTATGGAGTGAAGATACAGGGCAGGTTTAGACTCAAGCATAGTCTCAAACTGGTGCATTAAATCTGTGGCCTCATCTAATTCAATATTCCTTACTTTTAATCTGAAGATTTCTGGGAAGAGAACTATTATTGTTTTGTAGGGTAAGTGGGGCCAATAGTCTTTCTCATTCAAGTCATGTTTTGGTGTTTAAAAAAATTATCCTTGGACACTGTAGAGAGCATCCTGAAACAGAGACCATCTCAGCTGTCTTCTTCTAAGAATCAGCAATGAGAGCTTCCAAGAGATATGAGAGAAGTAGAAGTAATCTTTGCTCTCTCTGGTACATTATTTCCCATTTCTATTTCAGCCTCATGTGCAAGACCTTTACTTTTCAAACTTGCTTTCGAATTCTGGAAGGATTTATATTTTGACCAGAAATCATATCCATTTTTCACAGTGATGTTTGTATTCTCAAGGGATATACCTAGTTTCATCTAGTCAAAATTTTCTGATTATGGAATATATCTGGGAACTTCAAGGCAGTTCTGCTCACAGTATCAGTTTACAGAAGAATTATTAGACAAGTCAGCAGTCAGCTTACTTGTAGTCAAGGAGCAGCAGATTTTGAAATCAATATTACTCTCTAGCCTCTTGCTGCTGACACATCAATCACCCTAATTAATACTCTTTAGTTCAGCTTATTTTCTTTTGTGTGTCCAATTGTTAATATTTCCAGCAATAGCATCCATGAGGTGGGGAGGAGGAGAGAGGGGTGGGTGAACATGGAAGGAACATCAGGGTGAACCTACTTTTTCTTCTCAAACATGTGATGTGGTCTGCTGCCAGTTGCTTTGGGACTCCTCTGAAAATCCCTGACACCTGCTGACACTCAGCGATGCACAGAAGTTACCTGTGTCTGCTTACATTGGCCCTGGGACTGTAGCTGTGAGTACCAAGTGGAGTCATTCATATCACAGAGACTTCATAAAAAACCATCAGTGTCAACAGTGCTGTCAGCACCCTTCTGATGGTGTCCTGCTCATTTGGGCTTTACAGAGTTGCCACAACTGTTTCTCCATTGCACTGTACTTACTGTTACTCAGCCTATTGATATGTTTCATGCACAGCCTAAACTGTAAATGACTTTGCAAGGCAATGGGGAAACAGGCATCCTCGGGAAGAATGAAAGGCTTCAAAACTTAATACTCAGGTTTCAACAGAGGCTGTCTGAAAACTTTTCAGGGTTTTCTTTTTGTACAAAAGGATAATGACCCTTCCTCAGAAAGCACATACCCATAGTTTCTTACTCTGGAATTCTTAGCAGACATCTCTGTCACCACCTACACCTTTAACAGGATGGACTTTGGGACAAATTTTACCTGGCTTCTTGGCAAAATTGACCTACAACTCTACAAAATGCATAGGAACTCTGCAGATTTCCTAATGAATAGTGGAATTTCACACTTCAGGTCTATCAAGCCTTCTGGAATTTCCCCAGTTGTGTTTCTGAAATTGTTTATGGTATAATTATTCTCATGTGTATTCTCATCATTACCTGCCTTGTTCAGCCTGGTGGGAGGCACTATCTTGCAGATGTTCCTGCTGTCTCCCTGTGGAGCTGAAAAGAACAATGGTCTACTTGCCATCCAGAATTTTTATAGCTTTGTAACTAGCTTCTTGAAATTAAGTAATTAAACAGAGAAAAATACTGACTTTTTATGTGGACAAATTTGCATGTTTCTCCTTGAAATATTCTGTGACTGTTATGGCCTCTCAGTCACTCACTCAAGGTCTCTCCAAGGTTCAATCATAAATATTGCTGCTAAAGTATAAAGTATTTCAAGCATTTGCCGACATGTAACTTTCCTAAAGTGTGTTTACAGATTGTAGGAAAACAACAATCCTTGAAAGCATGAAGTAAAAAAAGATTATTCTCATTCTGCACCTGCTTAACTTTTAACAACCAAGTGAATCTAGGGATTTCATTCAACTCTTTAAAACAGTATTACCATATAAAGCATCCAGTAGCAGACTGAGATGCTGAGTTTAGAGCCTAGATTAAAATATTCAGAAGAAAACAGCAGACAGGTGGGAAGGGCAACTCAGAACATGCATGTTAAATTGTAGTTATAACTCTCCTTTTACTGATAATTTTAAAGAGAGCATCTAAGTTATTTGCTTGAAACAGGTCCATTCTACTTACATTTGAGAATTTCTAGGTGTTATATTACAAGAGTTTATGTCATTTTTGTCTGTGCAATGAATTCTTGGCACTAAAGAGAGATAGTCCAAGTCTTCTCCAGTTCCTGCCTCCAAACTCTTTCCTTGAAATTATCACCAAAAATTCAGGTAAGTGTTAGAATCTCCACTCTAGAAAACCAGAGAAAGGAAGTGATTGATCTTTTGCAGCTTTACTGTGGTGATTAAACGTTGTTCCTTACTATCTGTAAATTTTTCTAAATTGAAAATAAAGCATCAGGTTTGATAGGAGATGGAAGTAGCACAGAGGGACCACAAATGAGGTTTTATATCTTCTGTTGGAAAATAATCACAGTCTTCTCTTAGCCATTTTGGGTTTTACTGCCCACATCAGTTCATTCTTCCTCTCATGCTAGCTTTTTTCATATTTAGAAAATCCCTGTATAAAAGACAACAAATGCCTCACCGTGGAAGTGCCCACACATGGAAAGCAGCTGATGAAACAGCATCTTACAAGAAATGATTGTGTCTGTGTCATTCTAAATGGATTTCACACCAGTGTGTCCTGAAACAGGCCTAGACTAGATCTCGTTTCACTCCTGCCTAATTGTCCTCTACTTAGCTTGCAAGCCCTCAGGGCTTGGAATCAGTCTTCACTGAGTACTTGTAAAACTTTTAGTTTGATAAGGCTCTGGGCCATATTCTTATCAGGCAGTCCCTGCAGACTGCAATCAGGAAAGTCATTTAATCTCCTTGGTTCCATTTAAGTGCCTTCCTTGAGTGGGAATCTATGTCTACAGACATAGTCTATATGCTTAAACACAAAGTCTACCTGCTTTTTTGGGCTCTGGGTCTCCAAACAAATTTGACACACATTACTTCTTCCTATATATAATGTATACACATTAAGGTTTTCAAAGACACTTATAAGCCAATTGAAATGCAGCCCTAATTTCAGAAATTATTATTTTCTATTTGTTGGGTTACAACATTGAATAAAATGTGCCACATACTGTGCAGGCAGATATCAGTAAAAACACTGCCTGGAGATATTACAATAGATAAAATTCAAGACTGCCAAAGGGTTAAGAGCAGAAAACAGGAGAAAAATAATAGCTATATCCCTCTAAAAGCTGGTCTAATAATATTAGGCCAATTTTAAAGCCATTTCATATAACATAAAGTTGCATCCAGGCTCTACTATAACTGAAGCTACAGGTTAGATTCACCTTTCATTACAGTGAATAGCAAAATTCCCATTCATTTTAGATTTCCATTAGGTTATTAGGGCAAAGGTTGATTAATGGATTGGTCTTTCTTCCTTTTTTTTTCTTTTTTTCTTTTTTTTTTTTCTTTTTTTTCAGGACAGCACAAAAACCTGATAGTCCAATCATCTTCACCCTACTCTAAAGCTCTGAAGAGTTTTAAAATATTAACTGGACACTTAGGTGCCCACACAGCAGTCACCCATGTATATTTGTTGTTTTCTTAAATCTAAATACTGACTCAGGTTTGAATATTTGCAATTTCAAATTAAGAAACTCAATGACTGTTTTCTGTATGTAATTTTTCCTTTTTTTAAGCATAACTAATAATTTTAAGATTTTTTTTCTTAAGATACCAAAGGTACTATCTGAGATGGCACCATGAAGTAAGTGAATTAGACTCCAAGGCCACCAAATTTTGCATGCCCTAGCTTACATTTATTTCTTTCTCATGGGCATACCTAAGCTCAGAATAGTCTCTTCTAGAGAAGTCTCTTCTGGCTGCAGCCATTGCTTCTTTATTGACCTCCAGAGTATTGAGACCACCAATTTGTCACCCACAAAGCTATCCAACAGATCCATAGCAAGAGATGAAGTACCTAAATAGAGATAAGTGAGATCAAACCCATCTTGCTACTTATACTTCTCGAGATGGAGGGTGAAAAGGTCTGTGGTGTCACTGTGGTGTCACACATCTGTCTTCACTTGTTTTAAAGAGTGCTTCCTACCATTTAGCATAAGCAATTTTAACACCTGAATTCATTCCCAAAGCAACCTTCCATTGCCCTCTTTCTCCTCTTGAATCTTCAATTTAAAATTGTACTATTTCATCATCCTCTTGCCTTATAACAGCAGTAGGTTGTAATATTTTCCATGAAATTGCACATTCTGCAGGTCTGGATAAAAAGATGGTTTTTCTGTTTACCACACGGAAGATGTTATTAAAACATGGTGTTCATCCCTGCATGTCAGTATTCCATGTGTGTATTCCAAAAGCGTAACTTCCCCTATTCTATTTATTTCTACATAGCAGGCAAAAAGTTTGCTCCCACAAATTGCTTCCAACCCACTCCAGACCTCTGCAAGATGGGGACAAAGGCCATTATTGTCTTCCTAGGGCAAGGAAAGTGCTCTAGTGGTGCAGGAATAGACAGAGCTGAGCCTGTGCAAAGGATTTCAGATTTTTCAAGCTGGGCTCAGAAACACAGTTAATAAACATTGCTGTCAATGTAATTCATGGGCTTAGTTTCTGTATGACCGAAAGAACTGGAAAGGTTGGAGTAATGTTTTGAATTCCAATGTCAATTGTAATTTATCTTATTTAAAATAGGAAAGCCTCCTTCCTGGGTGATCTGAAGAAAATTCTTCACTGGAAATCAGACATGATAATAAATCACTTCTTGTTTTTCTCACATGAATAATTTGTGTCTTGTTATGCAAAGCCTGGAAGCTAATTTAAAGTTGAGAGCAGAAACACACTAATAATCAATGTCTCTCATTTCCAGATTTACTTTTCAGACAGGCAAAAACACTGTGTAAGAAATCTAATAGAATACTGGAAGGGGAAGGAACAGATATCTGACATGTTAAAACTTAGCAATTGTAATGCTGCAACACAAGTAATGTAGCAAATAATGTGATTGGGGCAATGTAACCTTGAGCTTCAGTCCCTCCTTCTGAATTTATATGTATCTTAAGGAAAAAAGGAATCATAGTATATCTTACCTTTACACTGGAAAGGAACTGACTGCATAACAGTCAAGGTCAGGGCACTTTAAACACTGAGTTATAGAAGGGAGAAAATTAACTTTTTTTTTTTTGTGGACAGGTAATTTTTCAGTCTGATCAGTTCCCTGGTCATTTCCATTGCACAACAGTCAAATACATGTGCCAACACAGGATCAGGAGTGGAAGGGGGCCGCAAATAAGCAGATGGAGTGAGAGCAGCTCAAGACTGCTTCCGATGGCTGCTCTGGCTCATGTCAGCTGGGAGCATACATCAAACTGCATGTGAACTGTTGCCTGCTCTCACTTTGGACAAGCTGTGAGAAAGAGCATGATCTTTAGCTGTAAACACAGAAATCTGCCAAGTGATTTTTGCTTCTGGAATATCACATTGTATGGACCACGTTCAGCTGACCTGTTCCACAGAAATCTCTCCACCAGATGTTTCCCATTGGTCGTATGATTGCATCCCACTCAGCACCTTACTTAGCCCATCTGAAGGGCTCAAGTGTAGAGTGCCAAAGGTATTACATTCCATTTTCTGACAGGCTCAGGAATACTAGGGAAATAGGCATTGCCTGGGTATGTCTCTATTTCCACTGTCAGCCCTACAGCCCACTAAGTTTTCAATGACAATTTCAGAGACTCTTCTTTGTCACTTGCAGAGAGATACATGTATTTTCTGGTTGGTAAATAAAGTTTTCCATACATAACTAAGAATTTTTAACTCTATTTAATATCCAACAGATAATCAGGATGCCATATTTAATATCCAGCAGATAATCAGGATGGCACATGGGGGATAGTGGTGATGTGTTGAATGACTTAGTATTTCAGTTTCTCTGTTTTATAGTGTGAAGCCTTTGTGGATTATATTACTGCATGCTTAAATCTAAAAGTTGAGGAGATGGTACACAATCTGTTAACTATGTGCAGGAGGAAATAGCAGTTTCTGGGGTTTGTTTTGTGTTTCACTTGTGGTGGGTTTGTTTTTTTCTTTTACCATTGAATAGTGAAGTGTTTAAAAATACCCTGACTCTGAAAAGTAGTTGGCAAAAAGGCTATTAATAATGTAGAAAGAGAAAAGTCCTTATCTTTTTGAATCATTAGAAACCTGGGGTCTGATTCAGTCATTTTTCTTTCCCAGTGTTGCTGATTTCAGCTCACTATTAAAAAAATATATACCTTGCTTCTACTGAATAATCTAATTTAGTTCATACAAATCTGAGCTCAGTTCATTAAAAAATTTTATCTAACATATTCCCTTACACATGTACAAGGCCTGTTTAATTTTGGTAATAAAATTAATTATGAGTGATAACATTGCATACAAAAAGACTTATAATAAAAATATAGATAGTCTTGTAGTCCAAACACTCCAGTTCTGTCTAGGCAATCTTGGTTTTAATTTAGATTATGTAACAATTTTATTATTTGTGATTTAGAAAATCCCTTACTCTTGTTGGTTCACATTTATCTTACTTGAGTTAATTAGATAGTAAAGTAAGATGTTAGGAAAATTCACAAGTGGCCCTTGCTGACAGAGGAGAGAGGCTAGGATTCAAAATACAGATGTACACATGCACATATTTGTTTATGTGTATCAGGTGTCCCAGCCAAATTTAATTATCTTGATTATAGTTTTAGGTAGGGTTCTTATACACTTCAAATGTTTAGGTAAACATGATTTGGCTGATCACTCACATTCATAGTATTGGCTATTAATATTGGTAAAACTTTGCAAAGCAACCATATTTCTTGTCTACAGACCCAGACATCCCTGGAGTCATTCTCTATATAATTACCTATCTATGATGCCAGATGATGCTGTGAGTGTTTCAAAGACTTGTTAGAGAAACAGCAGTAGTGTGGCCAGCAGGAACAGGGCAGTGATTGCTTCCTTGTATTTGGTACTCATGAGGCCACACCTTGAATCCTATGTTCAGTTCTGGGTCCCTCACTGCAAGAAAGACATTGAGGGGCTGGAGCATGTCCAGAGAAGGGCTGGGGAAGGGTCTGGAGCAGAAATGTGATGCATTTTTATTAAACTTATGTAGCATAAAAAGGGGGAATATGGAAATACTGAAGAAGGTATATGTGGACATAATAGATTCACATATATTTATGTGTAAGATGTTTATGTATCAGAATTTAAGTAACTTTCATCTCCTGTTTTCGTCCTCAGATTAAAGGGAGCTGGGTGTGTTTTGCCTAGAAAAAAGGAGACTTGGAGGAACCTTGTTGCTCTCTATAGTTGCTTTAAAGGAGGGTGTAGCCAAGTGGGGATCAGTGCCTTCTCTGAAGTAACAAGCAATTGGACACAAGGAAAACACCTCAAGTTATGCCAGGATAGGTTTAGATTGGATATTAGGGAAAATGTTTTCATGAGAAGTTTTCTCAAGACTTGGAGCAGGCTGTGCAGGGTAATGGTTGACTCACCATCCCTGGAGGTATTTCTATGACATGGCACTTGGGCATATGGATTAGTAGTGAACTTGGCAGTGCTGGGTTAATGATTGTACTCAAGGTTTAGAGGTGTTTTCTAACCTAAATGATTCTATGACTCAAGAGGGACTATGGTGCTGGTGTTATCTTGGTTTTCCAGGGGTGTCCTTTATCCTTCATGGGCCTCTATAAGCTTCCAAGAAACGATATCCTTATTTACAGAGTTGGTCTGACCTTTAGGTTTTTTTACTTAAGAATGAACCATATCAAATTTCACTACTTCCTTACAGTACACTGGATAATGTGGACTAATTTATGTTAACAAAGTTAATACACTGTCATCCTACAAAGACGGATTGATAGAGATTTTTCATAACAAAGGCTGGCACAGATTGCAAAGTCAGTGGAGGAGACAGACTTTCAATGGGTGCTCACATCTCAAATGTTCTGAAGTGACCTATGAAGGTGCCATTTCATTTCTGTTGACAGCAGGGGATGAATGTGTGTACCTAATGACAGCACCTTCAAACTGACTGTATACCCTTGAATAGTTCCTGTTACAGAAAACCTGAACTGGTTCTTAATGAGAAGAGGTGGCTTTGCATGGGCAGCTCTTGCTGGATGAATCTCCATCCAGTGAACTCCTTCTCTAGCCACCTTTGTGTGTTTTAGGAAATATTACTTGCTGTGCTCTGCATATGCAATATGTGTATCTTTTTCCTTTATACACCTTTATAGCCACACACATTTTTTCTCTCAGGAAGAAAAAGTAAGGTGTGGCCAAGAATATTAATTATCCTCTAATAAGGCATACAACTTACTAGTCATTCATATTTATCACTACTATATTTCAGTAATGCAGGTTGTTATGCAATTCTATTCATGAATATCAGATAAGAATAAATTAGACAGTGGGATTTATCTGAAATAGTATTAAACATCTGCAGTGTTAGCAGACATGTTGATGTAAATTAATAATTCTCAGCTACTTCTTCTAATACAAATGAAATTAAAATAGGCTTGGCTGTAGTGAGCCACATGAACTCATTTAGATGGCTTCTTTTGCACTGTTTGTATTCTACTGAGAAAGTTAATCTTCTCCACTGAACTGGGAGTGACTAGCTTAGGTGTAGATATTTCCAGTATGGATGTCTATATTTAGTGAGACTCATGTCTTCCAAAATGAGTGAAATGTTGAGATCTGCGGTTCTTTCTTACTCCGATTTTGACAAGTCAACTCCAATACACATATGCCACACAATATTCCATACTCCATACAGTGTTCTTGTCAGGTCTAATATATCAACCTCACAGTCTTCTATATCCCTATCTTTACTCAACATGGTCTGTCTGCTGGTAGGAAAAGGTGATCGTGTCTTTTCTGCCTGATTTCTCTCATGAGATTATCTGTCAAAAAGCAGTTATATTTGAAAGCTGAGCAGTTTGGAACATTTCTACCTCCTCAATCATTACCTAAATATTTTTGAAACAAGAACGACTTCACCGTCTCTCACCTGTTATTAAGCTTTTGTCTCATTCTCATGCCTGATGTTTCAAATGAAGTTTGGAAATCTCTGTAATGTGTTTAAACATCAGGGTAATGTAGCAGTTGGTGAACACTTTCCTACCTGGACTACACAGATAAATGGCTTGTGATTCCAAGATGAGATTGATCAGTCTTCACAGCTTGATTTTGGATGGATCTGTGCTGTGCATCATGCTGGACTAGCTGGAACGTTTACATTTTATTACCCAGTGCTTGGCAGAGATATCCAATTGAACCCTGCACACAGGACAGCATTAATTCATCACAGCACATAAGTTAATTACCCTGGTCTGCTAATTAACCAGGGCACAGAGACACACTTACTTGGTTATTTCTCTTCTGTTTTCAGAGCTAGCTTGCCTGGCATAGCTCATAAATTTATATACCTTTATCCTTAGCCTAAAGGAGATGTGCCCTGGAGTGTCCTGGATCATAATGAGTGTCATTTCCTGGGTAGCCTCTTTAATTTTAGTGTGTTATAAATCCATTAAAAGTATCCAAATATACCTGTGCTTGTTAATAACAGAAAAACCTTTTGTTCTTCCTGATACCCAAAAGGCCTATTTGGCTTTGGGAACAATCACCTTTTCCTTGGAGAATCTCATCTAAGAGTAGATAGAAACTTACAATAGTTGGTCATTTTAGCTCAATTCATTTATGACTTTTTAGTAACAAAGCCATTATAACACTTTGCATTTTACAGAACTAAATGTTAGAACTGTGTTAAATTATTTTTTTAATTTGCATTACTAAACAGCAAATATATAGCTGGGGATTAGGGCACTGCTGTGCAAGGAGCTGTCTGATTATAATAGAGAGAGACAGTTTTTGTCTTAAGGGAGCCTGTACTTGAATAGCCAAGAAAGATAAAAGAGAAACAGAGAGTGAGGATGAAATAACTCACCTAAGCTCATACAGCAGATCAAGGACAGAGCTATATTTTATTTCTCCTTCCAAATGTTCTCTGTCTTTCTTTATGTACTTTTTTTGCAAGACACTAAATTAATTCATTGATTTTTAAACTCCATGTGAATTTTGGGCTCAGGAGTCGCTTGACAAACTCAGAGACTAAAATCTTCTCAACAGCTGGAAAAAGAAGTAAATTCAAAGTTGCTTGTCAAATGCAAGCCTGCTGCTGGTAGGCTTGCTCCAAGCTCTCAGGGGCTGTGTGTGGATTGTCACCATTGTGGGAATCCTTAAAATCAGAGGGTTTTAGGCAAGTTACAAAAGGCAGGCCTCAGAGAAAGCAGGATGGCAATTTAGAGCTAAGCAGTAGCCATAAGATTTGTCAGCAGAAAAATTATAGAGGAAGTAGGAAGTAGAAAGTAAGGACAAATAGAACAATGGTCTGTGTATTAACGTTTGGCTAGAATAACTCCCTTAGTTACAGAAAAGTATATCTAGCAAGATCTTAAGAAGTTTTAAGTTTAGTAATGGAGCTCTGTGCATTGTATCTTAAGACTTACAAGCATGTATGGTATTCAAAATAAGCGAGAATTGTTTTAACCAAAGGTACATGTGCTTATAGTGGTTGGATAGAACTACTGTCAATATGCTTTTACTTTGTGTGACTGGTCAAAAAGTTTTCAAAGTAAGTTGTAACATTAAGTTCTTGGTCTCCTGCTAGGGATGTGAGCTGATAACATTTTCCCATTGTCATTACCATGTAATGAGATTGAAGCTGGAGAATAAACAGCTTGAGACACGTTCCTCAGCAATCCCATCCTGTTCACGATTTGTACATAGTCCCCCAGCCAGCGATAACCCTGACCTGCTGACATGAACACACAGGTGATTGAGTCCATTCAGACTTTGAGACACATAGAAAGCTTGTCATATGGAAAGCTCTAGAAAAGCAGGGAAGAGAAACAGATTCAAAACCCACATTTACTTCATATTTTAGCACCAGTTCAACTTACTTCTCTCCAGAGCATAGAAAGTGAGTGCTTCTCAATGGCTCGCTCAGGATGTACATTGGAAATGTTCCTGAACCTTTTTCCCACTGGCTTCAGACAACCACAGTAAAAAAAGCTGAGCCCATTTTGTGTACAGTATTTAGGAACAGGAAAAGGCAGCATATTCCCTGTTGGTCAGAGTTTCATTCTCTTTGAAAGTGATTGATTTAGTGAGAAATGTGTGTTTCTAAAGGTGAAGAAATGACTCATGACAAGGAAAATCCTAAACATCTGACCTTGTCATACAATCTTTCCTATTTCTTAGTTTCATATGGCTGAAGACCAAGGGGAGTTATTAAAGTAGGAGCAAGAAGGCAACCAGTGTCACAATTACAGAATTAAGCACAAAACAAAAGTGATTTTTAAAATCCAGGATGATGCCAAATTGCTCAAATACCCAAGTCATGCAGTGGAATAAGTGCTGTACTATACGAAGAGCTGTTTTGCTATCAGATTGTGCCTGTCACAAGCCATCAAATATCATCTACTTACATACATTCAGAAGTCAGCCACATAGTCTCAGATCACTATCCTGTGTCCCTCCAGAGGAAGAGAGAGAAATTGCAGGAGTATCAGTGCTCTCAGCCCAAAATAGTTTGAAAATCTATCCCTTAATCTGTCTTTTTAGTTTGCTACAGGATTGATCAGATGAACTGATATAGCATTTTTATTAAACTTATGTAGCATAAAAAGGGGGAATATGGAATTACTGAAGAAGGTATATGTGGACATAATAGATTCACATATATTTATGTGTAAGATGTTTATGTATCAGAATTTAAGTAACTTTCATCTCCTGTTTTTGTCCTCAGATGAAAGTGGAGTCTATTTCCAAAGTTTTATTCTTAAAATGCACTTTGGTATTCTAACAGACAAAAGACAGAAACACTGAGACACCTCCTTAGTTTGGGAGCCTTTAAAAAGTAAACAAACCAGCTTGTTAGCAGTTCTTGAATGGTCTAAATTAGACAAGATTTCATGCTGGGAAAAAATTCTGGCTCCTGACAATGCATGATGTCTTTTCTTCTATGCTCTTGACTTCCCATTAACTGAGCCTTCCTTAATCTGGATGTCATCCACTAGTCCATTAATTGTCTCTCTCCCCTGATTGATACACTTAGAATATTTCACGCTAACAAAGATCCAAGAGTTCATTAACATTCGAGTTCATGGGGCCTTAAGTATTAATAGCAACAGAAACTTATAGTACAAGTTTATTCATAGATTTAACATGAATATATATTACTCCACAGTGATTTCATGTGTATGCCATGCAAACTGCTGAAAGCTGCTTTTTTTTCTACTAAAAATTTAAAGCTATAGTTTTCACTCAGTTCCATTTGTCTAGAGCCCATATTCACACTCCTTTACCCTGAGGGCAACTGGCTACAGGCTTAATGTGTGAGCTTTGATTTTCACTGCACTCTTAACAGTAAGCCATGAGTGTTATCTGTAGTCTGAGGACTTTGTGTGCTTTTCTGTCCCTCTGTGACCAAGCCCAGAACTAAGTAGAATATTCACAGATGTAGATCTACATTAATTCATTCCAGGGCCAGAAGGGGCCATGAGACCCGTACAAACTGTAGCTAGATTAAGGCATATGTCTTCTGACACTCAATTTCATTTGAAATACATGAGGAGACAGTAGATCCTTCCCAAGTATAGAGATATAGACTGGATAAAATGTTTCAAAGTTTTAATTATCTTCACTAATAGCCTATTATGTCTTAAATTGTATATCTTCTGTTTTCAGATGCTGAATCTTGTTTTTCCTCTGCTAGAAATGTTGTGGGGAGAAAAAAACCAAAACATCTCCTTCCATCATCAGAATTCAGCACAGAATAGAGCTCAATAGAGCATGGAATTTACCTTTCTGTTGTAATGTCACTTTCCAATCTGTGTATCATTTTACAGGGATCTTTTTGAGTGCAAGTATATCTGCACTCTGTTTGATATGGACAATACAAGTTGGCAAGATACAGTGATATAGTAACACTGCCATGTGAATAGAAACCAGGGTTGAAGGGATTCCTTGTTCATACATCTAGAATGGTTTTAATCCTTCAGATGACAGAAATCCACTGAGAGCTCACACCAAGGTAAGTACAACTCCAAGGTTTTTCTTTAATTTATTTCTTTCCAGAAATCCCCACTTCTGCAAGTATAAAGTGCCTTTTCTGTTCCTGTATTTAATCCAGCTGTCTGCATTACTTCTGTGTCACCAAACTGCTGTCAACTGCAAGTTTAACCAATGGATATTTTCTATTCCTTTATGGATCATTTATCCTCACAACACCCTTCTGGAAGAGAGGTGCACCTTTCCCACCAGTGCAAGCTCTTTAAGTAAATAGTAAAAATACTAAGGCTCACAAGCAAAAAATAAATATCCAGGCTTTATGGACCTTTGGCGAAATGACTCTATGTTTTGTTTGGGATTAGCATAGAATTAGGTCTCCTGGATTGTACTGCCTAGGCAAGATGGACAGGATCAAACACAATTTAGAAGTAACCTGCGCTTGAAATGGCTTACTCCTGTTAGGGCTGATGTGTCTCTCCTTACCTGTCATTGAAGCTTATGGAAAATGTTCTAGCAGAAAGGTAAACGCTTGGAGAATTTAAGCAGCTGAGTTCAAGTTCTGAAGTCAATCTGGAAAAAGGCTATTAAAATGCGTTCAGTTTTTATGGATCTGGATCTTATGATACAGATAGTAATAAATCACATGACAGCTAACTCTGTGTGGGGCACAGTGGCTCAGCTGATAGATACCCAGGGTACATCCACATTCACAAAAAACAGAACCACAGATGTCAGCATTGGACTCCTGGCTCATTACCTCTGCTTGGTTGCTAGCTCACTCACTGGCTTTTTTTTAATGTTTCAACCAGCTCTACCAAGGCCATGGCAAAAAATATTCTGAATTAGCTCCTTAGAGAAAACTAATAAACATCAGTAAGAGAGTAATAACTTTCAATTGGCCCTTTCTGCCATGTCTAGGTCTTACGTATTTATCCCAGCAAAACTTTCTGCCTCAGATACCTCAGCACATGCAACAGATGCTACCCAGCACTGTGCTATGTAACCTCCACTCTGATGGGCTGATACACTGACCTCTTATTATTTCAGAACGTTTTTTTAAAAAACCAAACCAAAAACCAAAAAACCTTCACTTCTGCCTTTGGATTACCACCTAGGGTATACAGAAGTGCTAGAGAGACTTGGTAAGTAGTATGAACGCAGCTAGGCCATGCGACTCAGCCTCAGTGCTTACAAAAAGGTCCTTGCTGCACTTTTGTTATTGTTACAGGTGCGGCCAAAACTACATCCACTGAGGCAATAAAAGCCTATTCTTGTCCACTTCGTCTGTTCCCCTGACTGTTTATGTGCTGACAGCTCTCAGTGAGAGAGAAATCTCCTGCAGGGAATCCCAGCTTCACTTTGTAAGCATTTGATAAATAGGGAGATAAGTTATCCACAAAATTTATTGTGTTTTCAAGTGCTGTTAACTACTTTTTCTCAGGGATAGAGATCTTTTCCTGCCTTTTTAGTTTTTTTAAAGTAGAGACAAGGCCAAAAAACCCTGAGGTGATTGTATACTAAAACTGTTGCCTCTTACCCATCATATATTTCTATGTCCCTTCGAAGACGCTATCAGGACCTTCAGGTGCTCTAATTATCCTAATTGTCTCCAGGCCTGCAGCACAACCCTCTCTCTCTTCTGGACCCTGGAGGCAGTGAGAATCTGCTGCTTGTGTCTTGCCAAGGAAAAAGCAGGAGTGAATTGAAAAAGCAAGTTGACACTGCCTGTAGCTAAACAGCAAAGGGCTGCTTAATTAATAATTTATCTATCTCTGTTCACACTGCATTGTCTCTCTTTGTAGCAGAATGAGGACTTAGAGAAAATAATAACACAATGGAATTAAGTGGGTATTTTCTTGAAAGGAATAAAACATGACTATGCTTCTTGCCAAGTGGTAGAGAATATTTTTACTGGAAAAGTGACCAGTCTGGAACATCAGAAACTTGAAAATGTAGGCATAGATTCATTCAGCTCTTGGGCTCTCCAGAATTCAGCTGAACTCCAGGACTACTTGGAGTAGTCCTCAGCTTGTGTCCAGCTTTCCAGGGGAAAGGCTGTCTTGCACTTAATGGAAGCACAGGAAGAGATGTGTTCTGTCACCTTCTCTGTCAAGTGACAGATGTGCCAATAACATAATGCAAGCAATCTTTGCATGCATCTTTAAAACAGGTTGTATAAAACAGAGGATGAACTGGGACCATCAGTGAAGAAGGTGTCAGGGAATGAACTACAAGGCAGCAAAGGAGCCCCTACCTCCTTTCTCTGCCCAAGGAATTTGTGGGGACAAGGCAACAGGGATCCCACCACAGCATAGCTGTGTTGATAGCTGTGTTGCTTTGAGCCCTGGTCACCAATCTCAGCCTCAGCTGTGGATCATTCTGTGTGCAAAAATTCAAGTTAACTGGTCTCCTGGTTTCAGTCCCCAATTTTCTTGTTCAGCAGAGCTCTAAACATCAGAGTTGTCCCAGACATTAATCTTGTCTCTTGCTCAGTGGAATTCCTACTCACTAAACTTCTATTCCTATTCTTCTGCTTGTACATCTTCTCACACCAAGTGTCAAATGAGAGAAAAAACATAAGGTACACAGTATAAAGTATCTGATTTAAATTTTTTAGCTTTCACACTGTCCTATAAAAACAAGTTTTAAAGAAATCTTAAAATTTCTTTCTTCCCTCCCTAATATACTTTTAAACTTAGATGTCAAAAAAGTCATATTTTTCTTCCCAACAGCAAACTCAGTACTGCCAAAAATATTTGCAACACTTATGTAACCACTGCATGATTATCCACGAGACGGATTACTGCAGGTCTGTGTACATGCTCTGCTGGAGAGGTCAGTCTCCACAAACCCATTCATCCTGATGATGGCATTGCTCTGACATGTGTTAAGAGCTCCTCATTTGAAAATGCTAGCTGATGCATTTTAATTTCCTTTCAGCTTTCCATTTCTCTCATGAAAGGCAAGAAGGGAAAAGTTTTGGGATTTTTTTTTAATCCATTTCTACTGTCTTCTAAGAATTTAACAGGCTACAACCATCTCTGTTTCTTAGGAAACAGAAGAGTTAGCTAAATTGATAAAAGAATCAATCCTTTTATTCTTTTACCTGCCACCTGTACTCTATCTCCTCTTTCAGCTCAAAAGTAGCATTAATCCAAATGCTATTTTGAATGCTAAATATTAAACAATTTAATGGTTACTAAAAGAGCCAAAGAAACATGATGACCATGAGGTTTTAACATCAATACCTAAACTAGGCAATGAAGTTTCCTTCACTGATATTATGCTGATATTAAGAAAGATCATGTATTAAGAAAAGGCATTTTCTTTTCCAAGGTTTGATTTTTCAATCCATCCTTTTGTTGTTGTGGTAAGCTATCGATTATGTAAAGCACACCATTTTTCCTAATGGAAATTTGTTCTATGAAAAGAGAATTACAAAGGCAATTTACAGCGAAACACTAGACAGTAACAGCTGACACATGTGTAGAATGTTTCTTTCCTTCCTGCAGCATACAGCCTGATTACAATACAAATTATTGCATTATGTTACAGTATTGGGAGAAGACAGCTCCAGGGGTGAAGAGGAGTATCAGGGAGGAAGTAAAGTTAGGTGTCTCCCACCCTAGTTCCAATACCTCAGCTGCTGGAAATGAAAAGTTATAGCCATATATTTTGAGTTTGGTCTTGTCAGCATGTCTGACTTGGTCTGAAATTCATGGGCAGACTGGGTTACACAGGCAAGAATTGTTTAAGATGAGATTTATCTTTCCTAGTTAGAGATCTTTCCAGTGTAGGCATTTGATTCTAAACTCACCCCATGAACTCCTTTTAAAATCATGTTGAGAAACAGGCGCCTTCAAAACATGGTTCACTTGAACCATTTAAAGTAATTTTTTTTCATATTGTTCTCTGAGTTAATTCAGCTCACTAATGTGGGAGAAAATGACCCTGTCACTCTTTCTCAGTTACTTCCTAGCCAAGTTAGTGAGTTAAATTAACTCCCAACGGGGTACCAATAAGAGAAATAACAGAGAAACAGGTCTGCAGCCCTTGACACCCAAACTCTGTTACCTTTCCATTTAAATGGGAATTTGTGTCATATGTTTATGAAACAAAATACCCAACTGTTTCACTGATGGGGACATAAGCATTCTTGTTTAACATAAACAATTTAGTTTCCAAGTCAAATGAATTTGGAGAAAGCACTGAACATTGCAATTTTAGCAGCTGAGATGAAGGTATGAATGAGAAAGGGGAATGGTATTAAGTTGATTTAATGATAATACATATAAAATGTGGGTTAAATAATGTAGATGTAATGTGGGTTAAATAATGTAGTCAAACTCTCGAAGACAACAGATGAAATTTTTTTAGCGTAAACTGCAGAACTGATTTTAAAAGATAAATAAAAAAGCACTTGTTAACTGAATTAATATGAATTTATGTTGTGGTTTAACCCCAGCCAGCAGCAAAGCATCACAGAACTGCTTGCTCAGTTCCCCCACTCCCAGCAGATTAAGAGAATTGGGTGGGTGCAAGTAAGAAAACTTGTGGATTGAAAAAAGACCAATATAATAACTAAAATAAAATAATAATAAGAAGTAATTAAAAGGAAAATAACAGAGAGAGAGAGAGAGATAAAACCCCAGGAAAATAAGAGATGCAACACATAGAGTTGCTCAAACCAATGCCCAGCCTGTTCTTCAGCAGTGAGGCGCCATCAAATTTCCCATTTTAAATGTGGATCATGTTGACATATGGTGTGGAACACCTCTTAGGTCAGTCAGAGTCACCTGTCTCAATTGTGTCCCCTCCCAGCCTCTTGTGTCGCTCAGGCTCCTCACTGGCAGGACAACATAAGAAGATGAAACATCCTTGGCTTCAGGTAAGCACTACTAAGCAGCAACTAAAACATTAGTGTGCAATCAAGATTATTCTTGCCCTAAATCCTAAGCACAGCACTGTACCAGCTAATAAACAGGAAGAAAATTAACTCTATCCCAGTCAAAACTGGGACAGATTAAAAATCAGTTTATAATACACTGTGTCCAAAAAAAACCAGATTACTTTTCCAACCAAATATATATGGTACAGATGTAAAAAAATTACCTTGATTTTAAATAGCAATGTGGCTTTAGGACATAGCCAGAGATACATGTACAGTGTATTTTGCTGATGGCATGTCAAGTCGCATTTATCTCACCTGTATTTGAACTCAAAAAATTAAGCCACTATTCATGCACTTCTGAAAGGCAGGCTGTCCTAGCTCCAGCTCTGAAATACAGCCACATGTTCCTTACAGGCCTCTTGTTTAGTGCTGGCAAGAGCTGCAGTTCAGTAATTTCAAGCACCAGAGGGAAAAAAAAATAATACTGGAAAATTAACATAGGGATTTATTCTGCTCTAAAACTGACTTCAGGATTTTTTTTTCAAGGCTATAAATATATCTGAGTAACTAAACACAAGCCCGGAAGAAAATCAGTCTTTAGGGTATATTTATTCACCTCTCTCACAAGGGTATTAGAAGAACTAATTTGACCTAGACATTAGCGTTTCTAGACAAAAGGCTGTATAAATTCAGAGTTCTATTACAATTAACTAGCTGAGTGTGCTGAGAGTGCTGTTGCAATTTTAATAAAATTAATTTAATTTGAATTGGTAAGCAGTTGCTGAAAGACAGCAGTTCCCACTCCCACCTGTGAAGAAATCAGACTTTAACAGAACTTTGCAAGATGTATAAATGTGATAATGACTGCATAAAATAAACGAACAAATGAGTTGCAAGACAAGTAGAAGAATACTCGAATTACATCTCTTCCCAGGCTTGATTTAAGCTAACTCTAAAAGAAGATTCCCATAAAGAAAGTACAGACCTTTTTAGATAGTAACACTGAAGTATATTAAATACTTATTGTAGGCATTATTCAGGCTTGCATTCAGTCAGCTCTCCATTAAAGGTATACTTACATGAATGCTCTTTGTCTGGATCTGAAAGACAAGGCACAGTTGTGAAAGGATGGATAGTTTGGATAGCGTGATTTATTGTACTCTGAAAGAAATTGTATTCAACATAATCATCAGGCAAATCTAGACTGTAAAGGGAGGATGGTCTAAGAGATCAGAAAGAAAGGAAGCATTACCATTCAATGTAAGAGAAAAAGTAAAAAGGATGAGATGACTGATCAGGCAGAGGAAGAAGTTTGTAAAAATTACATGTAAAATGGAAAGAAGTTTTTTTTGAGAAACATTAAATTATACAGATGTAGGAACAGGAAAATTTCTATATTTTCCTTTCCTATGCTATTTGCAAATTGGAATGGCAGCTTTTTGCTTCCTTTTTAAAAGGAAATAAAGTTACTGTACAAGAGGCAGAAAGTGTTTTTAAAGGCCTTAAATGAGGAGAATAAGCTGAGGAGAGTAAGTGGTAATGACGATGACACAAGAATCAGACACAGCTTAAAATGGCAGGCCTTTAGGGAAGCATAGGAGAAATCTTGTGTCCAGCTTCTCCACAGCTGCCAGGAGACTACTTGAACCAAGAGGACTCTCCGAAAGGATTAAATGTCTCTCCTGTTTGGCAAGGAAGCAAATCAGGGCAAGGAAAAATACAGGGAGAAAGCCACCTGTTCTAGAAATGACACCAGCTTCCCACCTCCTAAGGCCATGAAGCAACCCCAGAGCTACTGAGCCAAATTTCTTTCTTCTACCGGGCTGGGAAATTGCTTTTTTTTTTTTTTTTTTTTTTAATTCAGCACAATTTCAGCAGAAAAGGTGGAATCTCTGATAACCGTGAAACAGTTTTATGCTTGGTAATTGTGATTCTCCCTAGTAGACAAAAGATCCTGAAATGCACCACATCAGCTGGTCAAGAACCTAGAGGTTCATTTTCCCATCAGCAGACTACATGGACTGTTGATTTAGTGTAGAAGTCTAGGAAAGCTCCACTGGAAATACGGCTACTGTGTTATAAAATAAAAATGACGACATCTTTCAGTCTTGAAAGGCACAGCTGAGAGCATGGAGGCTGTGTGCAGTAGTCTGTACTCTGGCAGCAAATTGTAGCTAAGCTCCATAAGAATTTATCTATCTCTAGAAAACTGCAAAGACCAGAATCATAGTAGATGTACAGTGACACCAACCTACAGTCTGCAAAGGTTTTGGACGGTTTAGGAGCTGTTCTGTGGCTCAGTATTGAGACACTATCCATTGCTTTCCACAAACAATTGTCCTTTCCTCATCAGTTCCCACAGTGTCATTTCAGCTGTTCCTCACACAGCTCTTCTAAAAGTTGGGATTCCCATTCAGAAGGGCTTGTCTCTCCCTCCAATGAAAGACAGGAGTTTCTGCTCAAAGATTGTCACAATAGATTTAGTAATGACTTTGAGATGCTTAGATAATTTGGAAGCAAGACCTCTCTTCATGCTCTAATAGGTGTGTTTTAAGGCACAAACTCTTTACAATCCCTTTAGGACTCACACCTCCTTCAGAACTCTTCCCAGCCCCGTGTGAGCAGGGAAACAGGCTATGCAGCCGAATAGCCCTGGCGTTGTCTCCCCTTGTCAGCTGATGCCATGGTTCCTACTGAACCAGATCAACTCCCTTTGGAGGCTTTGGGTCAAAGCTGTGTCTGTTTGAGGACAAAGTCACTGACCTAATTCTTTTGTCTTAATTGAACAAATCTTCATAAACTCTTTACCAGAGTAACACCTGGACCCACTACTTGTTCTCATCTTGTTTCCACATATTGCTGCTGATGCATTTGTTTTAATCTCCTATGACTCCCTGTATTTGCACAGTAACTGGTGCCATTATTGCTGGGCTGTGTAATTGCACAGTGGATCCCTCAGTAGCACTAAATGTATAATTATGAAGTTCTCCAAAGTAGAAGGACAAAACAACTGTTCAGTGTTTGCAGCCAACAGAGTTTTACTGTATGTGGTTTTCATACTGCTTAGTTTGCTGCCTACTTAACTTTCCATAAAGTGTAATTATTTTCTGGGTAGGGTTGGAAGACACATGGGGTATAATATATTAACTGCACTTCTTATTCATAAGGTAACAAAGACTCTGCATCAAGTTAATGCCAACAGTTTCCCTTGGAAATAGCACAAATAATTTGTCACTGTTCATTACTCTCATGCTACTATACCACTGCTGGCTTTAGGAAAGACAGTTTCTAAAATTATCCAGAAGAGCTGATTGCTGGTTTTGGTATTGTAATGTTTAAATGGACCAAAACAATTCAAGATCTATGCAGTTAACCCAAGCAAATAGAAATGTTTTGCTTTTGCATTTGTCTTTCTGGCATGTATGGATTGTTTTCTTTCTTTCTGAAGGATAAAGAACACCCAGTGGAATACGGAGAGCAGAGAGCCAGCACAAGGCCTCTGTTCAAGTGGGGTTCAGACATTTGTCTTTTGAACAGAAAGCATTCTGACCTGAGCCTTTTACCAATGACAGGAATATTGCCTCTCTGAAAGCAGGGCCAGCAACAGGGGTACGGCCAAATTTCATGAGAGTCTTTCACAAACCAACTGAGGTTTCTTCCTGAAGGGACAAGTGGGACCAAACTAGACAAAGTCTTCAAGGTCACACATAGCAGCTTTGAAGTGAAAGAAGGAATGGAAGTGATATTTCCTAAATGCTGTGGCAGTGCCAGGTCTACTTGTACACACAGTTTAGACCCTGTATCCCACCCAAAACTCATTAAGACTTCTTGCCAAAAGAAGTGTGTGTTCCAGTGAGTCTGGATTTGCTCAACAGTCACTGGAAATTTTGATGCTTCCTTTGGAAACACAACCATCTATTCTTCATGCTGTGTTTGCACTCAGCAGGGCTGGAAGGCGGAGAACTGGTGCAGCCACAGCTTTCACATTCACAGGACTGAGGAAGCCGATTCACATGTCACTTGTGGTTTGTCTGGATTGTAGGAATGTTCCTTGCAATTGAAATAATATTATATCTAAATTCATAACTCTTCCCTTCCAATAAACATCCCTGTCTGTGATGCCTGGGGATTCACTCCCCTTCTCTTACACCTTAGTGCATAATAGGCTTCAGATACTGTGCTATCCTGGGAGCAGATCAGAGGCTGTTTGTGATGGGGAGAGTTATTTCCTTCAATCTTGGAAGGTTCTGTTTAAGACATAAAGATTCTCTAACTCACATTTCCAATTGTGAAGGGCTGCCTGGAGCCAGGGTTCCCTGGTAGGCTTCCTTCTTCCCCCCTCCCTAAATTTGGAGCTACAGACTTCACCAAGAAGAGAAGCAGGAGAGCTTTCTTGCTTCCTTTTCCCCCCTCCCTAAATTTAGACCTACAGACTTCACCAGGAAGAGAAGCAGGAGGGCTTTCTTGCATATCTGAACAGAGATGGGAATTATTTTCCCATTGAGCTCACTATATTTATTGTCTCACAGAGAAAAATGAGTAATACAAGACTGGATCTGCAGTCTTCAGTCTTGGTCCCGTCTCTTTGGTCTTCTGACATGAAGTAAGTGGACTGCTGAAATCTGGATCTCTACTAGTATAAGTCCAGAAAACCATGGGGAAACTGGAGGAAATGGCACCTGAGTTTGAAGTGATATTTTATACTACAAAGAGAAAGGCTTTTTTGGACTATTCTGAGGTAGCTGGTACTGCTCCACTCCAGGTTTCCCCACTGCAGTGCCTGCCTTTGCTCTATTAAAGAACTTCACAACAGTTCTGGAAGAAACGGCTGTTACATAAAGAGATCCAATTTGAAAATTATTATCATAAGAAGTAAGCCTTAGTTTTCAAAGCTGTCAATCTCCTCCATTTCATATGTGTTAGGCACAAGAGAAAAAAGAGAAAGAAAAAAAAACAGGGTTTAGATCCTATTTTCTAATTCTTTGCTTCAGAGATGGTATTTTTTATGCTACTCGATTTGCCTCTTTTTTAACTACTTTTTTTTTCCTTTATAAAGTATTTTCACTTTCAGAATCCTTCTCTCTTTTTCCCATTGTTGCTTGTCACCTAAGTGCTCACACAGACTCACTGTGGTACTAGTTCTCTTTACTAAATTTTTGCTCCACTTTCAGTGAACTACCTTTCCCCTATTTGAAGGGTTAAGCTTCAATTTGTTAAGACAAGTTGATGACATGCTAAGCAGAGGCATACTGAAACTCTCCCCAAAACTGCAGGAAATCCAGATAATAGACAGTAACTTCTCATTTCAAAGGCCTGCTAATAATAATTCTTTTTCTTGATCCTGATAGAGAGAAAAAGTCATTTAATTATCTCTCTTGGCTTACCTGCCTTCCATCACACCCCAGTATATTGTGTAGGACTCCACAGTTTTATGTACCACAGCATAGCCTCATCAGCAGTGACTACAGTTCCTTGCCTGTCTGCAGTATCTTTGTTCTGCAATGGATCTGAAACACAGTCAAAGCTGAAACTGCTACAGCCATGGCACTGGAGGACAAAAGAATATGAAAGCCTTAAGTAAGTTTCAATACCATAATAATGCCTCTCAACAGCATGGCATATCAATAAGAAGTCCTTAAAATGTAGTTCAGAATGCTAAATAATAGCCTTAACCCCACCAATAATATATATAACAACGCTGAACTGAACAACTAATAACTTCAATAGCTTCTAATTATGGATGTTTTTTTCTTTTCCCATTGAAACCACTTTTATTAGAATAGATAATTATCTGTTTTCTTCCAAAAATGTTTTTTTCCACATACTCCCTTGCATTTCAAAATAGTCCTCACTCTACACCTGAATCTATTATTCGGTCCTGCAAAATAGAATTTTATTTGAAAAGTAAAAAAAAAAAAATAATGGTCATTTTTAAGTAGTAATTTTATGTAAGAAAGCCATATCCACGTTGTTCTTATGCATTTCTAATTCTTACAAGCAATCCTTGTTCTGAGGCAAGAGTTTCTTGTGTCTGGTTGTTATTCTTCCCCAGGCATGTGAATTTCACATACTCTGTTTAATTCTTACTGTTGCTTCAAAAAAGTGTACTTGGATTTGTACTGGAAACTCTGGATCTTCTCATAGTTTGGCCTCAGCACTGAAGATTTATTTGTTTAGATAATTTTATGGGATAGGAAAGTTCAATTTCCATAAAATTTCTCAGAAATATTTTCAATACTGTAACCTGAGATTTGACCAGCATTTGCTATCAGACTGTTAAAATGGGCCAAAAGGTAAGGCAGAGGTGATGTCAGAATTACAGGAAGAACTTAATAGAAAGTAAGAGAAACCCTGAAGAATGCTAGCCAAGTGATGCTTGATACAAGAATCTTTTGAAAATTGCGGGAGGGAAGGGCATGCAACAAATTCCCTTTAACTATCCTAGTTTTTAAGACTTTTCTATCAGCACACAATAACACATATTTTCCCCAGTTGGTTTTTTCCAAGCATTCCATCACACACTCTTTGCTAGGATAAATTTTGCAAGGGAAGATTCATCTTCATGTTACATGGCACAAAATAATCCCTGCCAGGCACCAGGAATCAATGGTTTCTATTTTACCTTGAGATGACAGCTACACATTCAGTTTCCTTGCTGGCTAGAAAAAGCTTAATGAGAGAACCATGTTTCCTGCTTAGCATGCTGAATAAACTGCTGTCTTGCCATGAGATGCAGAGGAAAACTGCTACCATTGCAGAATTTCAGTGGAAAAAAAATGGTGAGCAAACAGAAACTGAGCCTTGTGAAAGGCAAGGTCATTTGTAGACTGGAAAAATATTTTGTCCTGAAGCCTGATTTACTTTTCATTTAAAAAAATATAATCAAACAGGCACAAGGTTCATTATTCTATCTCCTATTTAAAGGCTTCAGGTACAGAAAACTCAGGATCTCTGTAGTAGAATTGGTAAATAATTTTAAATTTCATGTGTTCTAGTTCAGTGTCTAGTACATAAGATTTTGGTCTTCTCAAGAATCTTCCAAAAAAAGACTAATGCCCTTGACCACCCCTTGAGAACATGCAAAGAGGGAAGAAGACAAGGACAAAGGCATTCCAGTTATTCTCTTTATATGCTGGAGGTCATCCTCCTCTCTTCAGTGAGAGCAAAAGGCTATTCCTAAACATATCCTGAAGACCAAATCAGACATGGGACATGATATTTATCTGTTACTTAAAGACAGTCGGTATTGGAGATGAATTCATTTTTATACTCCTTGGTGACCAGACTGATGCAATCCAATCCTCCCATTGTGCCTCCCACAAATGCCATCATAGACAGAAGAGCAGTAGTCACTGGTCTTAAGACCCTCCACTGTATTACTATTCAGAAAAAGAAATAAAAAATCATATTTTATACCAATGTTTAGATAAGATATACTGGGTTTTATATCTAAAGCCCACAGACATCTAAGGAACACAGTGGAGAGGGTAATCCTCTCTCACTGGGTCAGCAGACAACTTGATTTACTGACCAGGGGAAAGTTTAGACTGCTTCGGCACCATGCAAATGACACAGCATCATTTGGGAATAATATTATCCCATGGGGAAATGTCTATCAGTTAAGAGCATCTATTACAGAATGACAGGTCAAGTCAATAGAATCTGTGAAGCAAGATCATCATATATATATATATGATAATATAATGAGTGCTACTGCTGCAAGGCTTTTGGTTTGTGCTGTAAAGATCACACATCTCTCCCACAAATACCCCTGCCAGCCCTAGTACCTGAGTAATCTCCCACACAGAAATGCTGTGATGTTTCCTGTTCTACAAAGAGCAAAATTGCCTCCTTTATCCCAGAAAATGTCTTATTGCACTGTACCATTTCTGTGCTCTCCAGACTGAGTGTTAAAACTTGTCCTGGGTTTTCTCAGGTTAGAGCAGATCTCAGACCATGTAGGATCTCAGGATATGTAGTCAGGGAGAAGATCAAGTTCTTCAAACTTGTTCTTAAATAGATCTAAGACAGACCAAAAAGGGCTTCCTCCTGTCTGCCAGTCACCTGAGTCACACAGACCTGACTTCCCTTTGAGCTGACACTTGTTTGGCTGCATGGTGAGTACAGGGTGTTGTGAACACCAAAAAGATTATTTTATATTAAGTCATGGAGCTGTTTTCCTCATTGCAGCAGCATAATCCATGAGGTGAAGCTGGATAGCAGCTGAAGCATAATCCTGTCTGTAAATTAGGGGAGGAGGTGGGAAAAGTAAGTGTGAAGAGAACCCCTTCTCTTCACAGTAGCACAGTGAGATCACATGAAGCATAATGCAAAACCATATTGCTGGTCTCTGGCTGCTCAAAACACATAGGGAAGTTTTTAATCACCTTTGCACCCGTGATGTCTAGGGATTGCTTTACCTCCACTGTGAAATGGTGTAATACCTAGCATAGCTAATTATGTCTATCTGATTGCACTACACACGATCTATCTTATCAGCATCTCCTTTTTAGCACAGCCTCTCATGCTGGAATCCCAGAAAGCACCACTGTTTTTACATTGCATGACCTGGCTTCCCCTTCCACAAAAAGCACCGTAGCAGTTTTAGAAGAAAATGGATGGCAAATGCTTTCAAAAATACCTTTCTCTCCTGCAGCAGTAACATTTTGCAAAACAGTGTTTATATAATATTTAGGAGTCAAATGCACTGAACTCAGTATGAGTTATACTGTGTAACTTTAAAAACTACTGCCATAAACATGAACAGGGGCAAGAGCTGTAGTTGTGCAAGGCAAATAGCTAAACATAACAGTGAAAAGCACAGGAAGGAAAACAAAGAAAGAGTTGTGATTTTCTTTTTTAGTGCCTCAATAACTAAGGGGAATGAAGCCAGGTGCAAAATCTGTTCTGTTTAAAATTTTTATTTGATAATATTTAAGGCATTACTTTTCAAAAGAAGCGAGTAATAAAAAATGAGGAAATTTAATATCTTTTATATATATTAAAATTGGGAGCAATTAATTATGTCTAAATGTACCTCAGTAAATGTTCTCTTTAACTTAAAGGAAGGTTGCAGTACTGAGCTTTAAAGGTCATTGGGGAAAGTAAGAGCTGAGAATTCTCCTTTGAGCAACAAGGTCTTTAAGTAATCCCAGATGCTACATGAACTGCTGTTTAAGATGAGAAATAACCAAAGAACAGGTGCTATTGCTGGAAGAGTGGGGTTCAGATGAAACAGTTGGAAGCTCTATTAGCTGTAACAGAGCAGATGCAGCTGGTCAGAGTGCCTGCCTGAGCAGGAACAAGATCACCGAATTATAGAACGGTGGTAGTGGGAAGGGACCCCCTGAGACCATCTGGTGCAAACCCAAAGCTGGGTCAGAAGAGAGCAGGTTCGTAAAGGTCATATCCATTTGAGTTTTGAATACCTCAAAGAGGGAGACTCTGAAACATCTCTGGGCACTCTGTATAAGCTTCCAGTAATAAATAAATAATTTAAAATCATATTTTTCAAGTGGAATTCGTTAAATTTCAGTTTGTGCCCACTTATCACCACTGAGAAGTCTGGGTCCATCTTCTCTAATCCCTACCATCGGGTACATCAAGTGTGAGTATTTTTGCCACTTTTAGTTGCCTTCCTGCACATCAGGATGCTCCGTTCTTGAGTTTGGAGGGAGTGATCCTTGAAAATAAAGTAACTCCCCTTTATTTATCATCTCTTCAGGACCATGAAAAAGGGAAGAGGACCTAGAAAAGCCAAAGGCTACTCCCCTCAAGTTCATGATTGCGATCCTGCTTTTTAACCTGCTTATTACTCTCAGAATCCTGAACTCCACCATTAAAAAAATCACTACATCCGAGACTGTATCCAGCTATGACATGCCAGAACCATTCTTCCTTGCTTGTAAGTATCAGATCATCAGGCCATCTTTCATCACAGGCTAATAATTCACTTGCACCAGGAAGCTGTTGATTGTGCGCTCCAGAAACATCCTGCATTGCATTCCCGTTAGGTAGTCCCTCCATAAGATTCTGGGTTATTCCCCCATAAGGACCAGGCCCTGTAAAAACCTGTAAAAACCAGGTTTCTCCACATTGCCTGAAGAAGGCCTCATCTATCTCTACATGGTAAGGTGGCCTGAAGAAAATACCAACAAGTGTTGTTCTTGTTGATTTGTGCTGTAATCCTGACCCATAAACTCTTGACTGGCTCCTCTCCTGTGAACAGACATAGCTACATGTGTTCCTTCTGCTCTCTAATAAAGGAGAAATCCCCCTCCTTGCAATCCTATTCTGTCCTTCCAAGGAGCCTACATCAATCCATCACAGTACTGCAGCTGTGTGAGCTACCCCACCAGGCCTCTGTCAACCTACTGAGTGAGATGGCAGCCCTAAAACTGTGCATAGACCTCCTGGTTTTCCCTGTGGTACATGGATTACTGTACAAACACTTCAGAGAGGTATCCACTCATGCTGTCCTTTTCTCAAAAGCTTCCAGAAGGTATCTGGATCTTATCCTATAATCCTTTCCTGTAGATTTTTTTTTTTCTTTGTGTAAAAGCTCTTGGGATTCCTGTTCTGTTTGTTTTTTTTTTTTTTCAGTGTTTCTTCTGTCCAAATCATCTGTACCCTTTGCTTGCCAACCCAATTTATCACTTCTTCACTTGATTGTGGGTTGTCTTCCTCATCCCATCATTCCTAGCTGCCTTAAGATTCTGATAAGTATATGCAAGGTAATTTATTTAATCAGTAAGCTCTTTAATAAATATTAGTTCTCTGTCAATGAGTAATTGAGGTCCAATGATGCACACATACTCTTGAATTTCATAAATGCCAGATTCAGCCACCTGAATCTAAAAATACAAACTATTTCTTATCCTTATTATTATTCCTCATTGTATTTTTCTCCATTCAGTATTTAAATTTTTTTTTTTCATTTTGTGAAGACACCTTGCCATTCTGTGTCTACCAAACCATGAGAGACAATGAATTCAATTCTAAAACCAGTGTGACACAGTTTTTGCAACACTGCTTAACTCATTAAGAGTTTTTGTTATGAATAAGCTCTTGTCCATTTTTCTTGTTGTGAAGACACACATCCAAACCATAATCATATATGCAGGGAGCTCTTCCTATATGCAGCTTTCTACATGTGGACAGCTGAGGAAATATGCTGCAAGTAATGAGAGATGATTGAAAAACTCCAGTGTCCCAGTCCAGTAGCATTCTTCTAAGACTCAGGTTATTTGCTCTGAACATTAAAAATGAGGAAGAAGCTTTTCATGTGGCCTTAAAAGCTTTTCTGGGTTAGCTAGAAGTCAGTTCTTGTAGTGTCTTTTGCAGTTGACTGCCCAAAAAGGTTCTTGATGTATATATAATACAGTGAAGAGTTATTGTCACAGCAGATTAGATTTGCTAATCTTCTGTTAGTAAATATGATCACTGTGCACTAGAATTAAAATCTAGTTCTCAGCAAATGGAGATTTTTTTTCTTTTTTTTTTTTTACCATCAGAGATTAAAAATATGAATCAATTCTTCTTAAGAATTTCTAACAGATCTGTCTGTACCTAGGGGGCCTATCCTGAAAATATTTCATCAAAAGACTGGATAGGGCTCTCATGTAGACACAAGTACTCATATGCTTGGATTTCAGCTTGGATATTTCACCAGAATGATTTGGTTTTTCAGGGTCATTACTGATAGTAAAATAACATGGGAAAATATCATTCAAACCCAAAAAATTTAATGTTTTAGAGAATTCAGGGGTCATAAAAGACCCAAACAAACAGTTCTTTGCACTGCATGTTCTTGCATCTGTCAGCTATTGTCAAAATCTTGAAATATTCATATGTTTATGTTCTGTTAATTATCACCCTTTAATTATTTATAGAAATCTCTATTAATTCAACTTACTGATAGAAAGGATGAAAAGATCTTACTTGTGCTGTGCTTTTAGCTAAGTCTAATAGATAAAAAAAGGTGCCAAGGGCAGAATAGAAAGGAAATATTTCTCATCAAGTCAGATGTTGAATGAAAGCTGAAATGGGTGCAAGAAAAGGTAGAATCAGGCCACAGAAAAGAGAATCAGGCCATGGGCTGACTTCTTCTGACAAAGGTATTTGGCTGCAGAAATTCAACTTGGAATCAGCTTTTATTCCCCAGATGGTGTCACAGGACTATTGCATTCTTGGTTTCTCTGTCAACAATTTCAGTGTGCATGGGAAGCTCAAACCAAGATAGGAGAGTGAGAAGAAGTTTAACATGTTAAGAACTATTAATTACACTGATCCTTCATATTCATACAGAATGCCTCAGAACTAACCTCAGCTGGTTCTGCATTTGCCAGACTGTGCCAAGGAGAGCAGCCATTCAAAAATGACCCTGAATTGCATTATTTTCTTTATACTCTTTCTCCTCCTTCTCCCAACTTGCTTTCATTATAGCAAAGACTTTACTACCAGAAATCAAGTAAAGATCAATGGCATAAAAAGAAAAATGTCACGGAAGTAAACCAGTGACAGGTATAGAATCATTGTCCAAATGGTGATACCTTCACATCTTTCAGCAGTTTGGGAATTCACCGAGCTGGAGATTGCACTTGAGCCAACATCATTGCTTTAAAAGTAGCAATCAGTTTTTTATTGCTTTAATCATTCATACATTAAAACCCAATGGACTAAGTCAAGAGATGGTAGCAATGATTGCCTTTTGTGGGTATGCAGCAACCACAAGGAAGTGCACCTCACTCCCCAGCAGAAAAGAAATACTTCAGGTTAATATTGATCTGGAGCCTTTTAGTGATGGAAAAAAAAAAGTCAGAAATTCTGTGACTGTTACAGGATATAACACAATGTTGAAGCAGCATATAAAACAATAGCAGGATACAACACATCATTATAGACAAAATATTTGGAAGTGTATGTGAAAGTGCTCAAATCCCATTCCTCCCACTATACACTCTGTTCCAGTCATCATCATAAAGATATTGACTGTATTTTTTATAAGTGCATTAGTGTTTGCACAATAATTTAGACCACATTTCCTTGCTAACACTGTGGCAGGAAAGAAGTCTACAGAAGTCCCATACTGCCTTTATCAGGCTACATCAAATTACTGAGAGACCAATTTACAAGATTTATCAACTCAATAATGGATACAATAAGTAAGTTTCTACAGATTAATTTAAATAAGCATTGTGTTAACAACATCTTTATTTTCTTGAAAATACTTCATGCCAATGTGATTCCATATTGCTGAGTACTGACACTACCTATGTTAAAGAATATGTTTTTAGCTTTTATGCCCTGCTACCATGAAAGAGGAGAATAATTTTGAGATAATCTTGTTACACTTCGATCACTTCGATCACTTCGATCACTTACCTGATCTTTTCTTAATCCCTCAAAAGTCTTCTCACTTAAGGTGTTGTGCTGTGTGCTACCAGTAGTGCAAGATTTGAAATGACCAAATCTTTGTGTTTCAAATGTATCTGACCAGATTCTGGTGCAAGCTTGTTATAGAGAGTTGGATCAATGTGATATTATCCTCCTTAGGACAACTGGCTCATAACTATCTCTTTATTCAGTATCTCCAAATCTATCAATCATCTATTATGATGATCAGAGGGCTGGAGCACCTCTCTTGTGAAGACAAGGCTGAGAGAGTTGGGGTTGCTCAGCCTGAAGAAAAGACACTATGGAGATATTTATAGCACCTTCCAGAAAAGAGCAGGCTCTAGGGAGACCTGACACCACTTTCCAGTACCTAAAGGGGGCTAAAAGAAGGCTGGAAAGGGACTTTTGACAAGGATGTATAGTGAAAGGACAAGGGAGAACAGCTTTAAACTAAAACAAGGGAGATTTAAATTAGCTATTAGGGAGAAATTATTTATTCAGAGAGTAGTTAGGCATTGAACAGTATTCTAGAAGCTGTGCCTACTCCATTTATAGAAACATTCAAGGACACATTGGTAGTGGTTTGAGCAACCTGGTTTTATGGAAGGTGTCTCTGCCTATGTCAGGGGTTTCATAAAACAATGGTCTCTAAGGTCCCTCCCATTACACTTTTCTGTGTTTCTATTTGGTTTAGAGAAAGGAGTGGAAAAGCCAAATTTTTAGCTATATTTGCTGGATTTATGAGAGATAATTCAGATCTTTAGAGCTTTACTTTAGAAAGTACTCATATTTGATGAGATAACTACTTGTAATTAAATTTTTCAATAAAATAGAGAAGTTAGAGCAAAAAGCCAGAATACAAGCTGCTAGCTATATGTCATCAGTAGGTCATGTCCAAACATGATTTTTTTTTTCCAGCCTGGATTGGCAAAATAAGTTCTTTCCTTAAACTAGATGGGCTTTCTATGCTAATTCAAGCACTCCCTCAGAGAGACAGCATTTCAAATTATTTACATAAACAATTATAAAGGCATAGCTGTACAGACTGTTTGATACATAATTCAAATAAAGATGTATCTTTGTATCACCTCAATATTTTCTTAACTGAGTGTATTCTTGGTGAGCTTTTTATCTAACATTTCTGGATCAGTAATTTGTTAAAAGAAATAAATTATTCCTAGAAAAAATACTGGGTTTTGGGTTTTGTTGTTTTTACTTTTTCTTGATAGCAGCATTTTTTTTTTTTTTTTAACTTGACAACAAGAACTGCAAAGTTGTTTTAGGGTCAAGACTCAGGTTCTTTTATCCTTAAGTTCTAGCAGATTCTTGATTCTTTCTTTTCCAGAGGCATGAGATAATAGCTCCCCTAGGGCTGTGGCTACCTCCCAGAATAAAGGAGCTGAGCTGCTTTTAATGATATTTATCTGTGCATACTGCCTGTATTGATGTTTTTTTTTCCAATAAAACGTGAAATGAGACTTCCAAGTAAAGCTACATACTTTCTTTAGAGTTCCTGATCCAGCTGGGAGTTTCATCAAAAACTACCCCATGTGAGAATACTGACAGTGTAAGAATTAATTAAGCGTTCGAAAACAATTTAAAGTATTAATATATGGAGAGAAAATTATTGTGGGAGAAGAAGAAAAAAGGAACTTCATAGGGCTTCTAGTTATCTACCTGCAGAAGCTCTTCATTGTTCTTTGAAATCATACATGTGTTTGTAATATTTATGTTCAAGTTGACAATGCAAATCACACAGTACCACATTCTCAAGAATTCCTCCTGCAACCTCTGTCCCAGTTTGTTTTTAATTCTCTTAACACAACATATTATTTACTATGTTTTTCCTGAACACAAACATGAAGCCTGACATCTTCCATGGTCATTTCATATTGATAAACCTTGTTGCTTTTTGACTTTGTTGCTTTTTGGCACACTGAGTCTAATATTAACTTTTTTTTTTTTAATTATCTTCACTTGCTAAGTCCTTGTTTATCAATTCTTTATTCTCTTCTCTTCAAGTTAATATTTGCCTTTATTCTAGTTAGCAACCTTGTATTTGATCTTTCTTTCAGCTAAAATTCTCTCCTGTGGGTCACTACATCAAATTCTTACTGAAAGTGCAGAGTACTTATACATGTTACCTTTTGTCTTGAAAATCTATAAACTTATCAAAGATATATATCAAATTAGTGTCATGTGATTCCTAAAATTCTTCTTGTTTATTAGTCTGAATAGGATTAACAGATTAACAGGGTTTAGACTTTTAAAAAATCAGAATATACAAACATATTTTCTGTTTCTCTAGAAAAATCCCTTATATTTACACCCCAATTCATCTCAGACAAATGTATACTAGGATTTAGGCCTCAGAAGCATGATATTCTAGCAATTTTTATGACAACTGGTAATATGGATATACAGGGAAATCTTGGATAAACTCCCATATTACTGGATCAGCTTGCCCCAAAGATATCTGCTCTGTCCATGGTAACACAAATGCTGAAGCTCATGTTCTAGCAAAACTAACTGTACCATGTTTGGGGCCATGACTGTGTTGAGAACCTTAATCACAAAATCGATACTTGAGTCTGACTTCTCCTTCACCCAGCTGCTTCTCAGACTTTTCAAACAGTGCATTTGTCCTCATTTGGTTTTGGAAATCAAGGCACTTTCTTTCACCATATTTTTTTGTTTTTCTATTCAATGATGTTAGATGAACTTGCAATCCCATAACTAACATTGAAGTACCTGATCTATAATTCTATCATTATTGACTGTATATTAGTCTCTTCTCTTCAAATTAATATTTGCCTTTATTCTAGTTAGCAACCCTGTATTTGATCTTTCTTTCAGCTAAAATTCTCTCCTGTGGGTTACTACATCAAATTCTTACTGAAAGTGCAGAGTACTTATACATGTTACCTTTTGTCTTGAAAATCTATAAACTTATCAAATAAAGCAAAATATTATTTTGCCATATTTTGCTATGTATTCCCATAGCAATCCCCCTAGTTTAAAAATGCCTTTAATAATGTGATCTTATGTTTTTATCAAAGGTTCTTCAGTGTATAATCATTTTATGGATGTGGAAACAAATGTATCTGATTTTCTTTTATATTGACAAAAATACTTCCCTCAGCTATTCCTTCGATGGTCAGGGAACTGCACTCAAATAATATTAATTTATTAACCTCTTCTTCTCTAAAATGTCTATATTCTTGCTCTTTTTGAAGGACTGGAAGTAGAATTTGTATTCTCTGATGGAAATCCAAACGTCCTGTATTATTCAACAGTTGGTTATTGCTTTAATATAATATTTAAAAAAAGTTTAGAGAAAGCAGAAAAAGAAAGAACAAAAAGTCCCCTCATGATCCACTTTAATCTGCAAGTGACATTTAAATAGGCAAAAAGTGAGGATATGATTTGATCAAGATTCAGAGAGGATTTATTACTTCTCTTGTGATAAAAGCCAGAGGCTTTCAGCATGTATGAATACTCCATTGTGTTGGATGCTTTACATAGCATACTAAATTTCAGGCCCCTTCACTGTTCTATATTAAGAATTTTTTAGAAGTTAATGTAAGGATCATCCAGATTTTTACTCCCTCTGCCAGCAGCAAGTATCTTGAAACACTACTGACTACTTCAATTTTAAGACTCCTCTTATTAACAAAGAACAGATATCTAATAAAACAAAAGACAAAGGTAGATATTGACAGAAGAAAGAATGAGAATAAATGAAAGAATAATATAGGGATCTAAGAACACAAGGCACTAGTGTTATCTTAGCTCACTTCATATAATTTAGACACCCAATTTTGAACTTGAAAGCTACATCTTTTTTCACAGCCAATGACAAGAAATCAGCATATCAAGACTGAGTCATACAAGTAATTTCAATAATTTCAACTCTAGTGTGATGTGTATTACTCCATACAAGTATCCATATTTTTTCATAAAGCAAGCCTAAAATGACTAGCTTAGATTAAGGGTATATCCCAAGTAATAATTACGCATGATGCAGCCTTGCTTTCTTGGAGATGACTGAAAACCTGCCTGCTGATGGAAAGTAGTGAATTAATTTCTTATTTTTGCTTTGCTTGCATGTGCAGCTGTTACCTTCCTTTTTAAACTGTTGAATGGAAACCCACAAGTTTTCTCATTTTTACACTTTTGATTATCTCCCACATCCCACTGGGGGCAGAGAGGGTGGTGAGGAAGTGGCTGCGTGGGGCTGAGCTGCCTACTAGGGCTAGGCCATGACATAATACATACAATTTCAATAATGAAGCAGTTATTTATAGGCTAACACACTAACAGTGGCTAAAATCTAAGGAGCTCCTTGCCTAAGCTTTGGTTCACCATCCTAGTAAGTTACCTGAATACTCTTTGATGGCTAGCAGGCGTGAATCAGGAGAAAGGGTAGTCTCCAGTTCTCACTGAATTGTATTTTCCCATGTTTCTGACATTCCATCTTCCACCAGCTTTGTCACCTCCATGTGTTTTGCTTTGGGATGTCATATTTTTTAATGTTTTATGTCTTGAATTCTGCAATCTTCATTTCAACAACAACTTCTGTCTCTAATTTAACTTTGTTGTCTTCCATGGTCCAGCTCTAGAGCTTTTTTCACAGTTTCTTTTCACAGCTTAGCTATTTCCTCTGAAGTCTGAGCCAAAGTTGCACAGCTGGACCGCATCAGATCCCAGCCTTGGATCCTTAGACCACAGAAACAAAGCCACAGAAAGAAGTAAAAGGTTACAGAGGGTTTAAAGACTGAAGAATATAGATCATTTCTAGAAGAAAATTGAAGGCGAAAATTCATGGGGGCTATGTAGGTATACAGGTGGTGTTTTCCCTATCTGAACATAAATTTGGTGACAGTGAGAATTAGAGGATTGAGAAATGTAATTTGTTGAGGATAAAGAATAGTATCTTACATAGTTTGAAATGGGAGAAAAATCACCTGATAGTGCCTTTCACAATGGTAAGAGATAAGAAGAGAAAAGAAGGAAAGATACAGGAAAGGATTTGAAAATTATGAACAAAAGGACATTTTGTTTTCCATGACAGTGAAAAGGAAATGACAGAAAAAAAAAGATAAAACAATATATGGTCTGGGTAGAATATGACCTTTGCTTCAATGTAGTGAAAGTAAGAGGGTCAATGAAAAGCCTGTTGCAGTGGTGGAAAAGCAAATGCATATACGTGAGAGATTTTGTCTGGAAAGCATAATTTTTACATTTACAGGTGCTGTGGAAAAAAAGTCATCATCATTGAGAGAGGCCTTTCCAAAAGGAAGGTCAGCTGCTGGAGTCATTGGCAGTGTAAATTATATTTTAAGAGTGTGTGCACTACTGACAAAGAGTAAATAATGGACAAATTCAGTAAGGTAAAAAATATCCAGATACTTGTGCTGATTTTATACCAGGAGAGAACACTTGTGATGAGATATTGCAATGACAGCCTGAAAACAAGCACTTTTCCTTAGGATTCATTGAAATAATAATAATACTGTTGACTGGTAAGAGTTGTGTTTTGCCCTTATACAGAAAAATGCTTATGAATCTGCCGAACTTCAAAACTGTTCTTGGTACTATAGTCAGCAATGTGTCTTATGATCTTGATGGAGATCTGGGAAGATAGTATCAGGAATAAACAAAAAATTGTAGAAGGAATGGACAAAATCAGGGCTTCCAAAGCAGGAAAAAATTAATATCTTCTATCCATTCTCCAGGTAATTTTGCATCATACTTCCTTACTGCCTGATTAGTATTCTTTTATCATGCTTTATGAGAGAGACTAATGTAATTATAGTTTAGCTGCATTAGTTAAAAAATAAAAAAGGAAAATGATAAGAATAAATTAAAAATTATGCTAATTTTATTGGGTAGAAAATTGCTTATGTAGCATACAAATTTATTGCTAAGATATATTGGCTGTCTGTAAGAAAAGTTTCACAGTACTTATGAGTATTTATTTTACAGTAGTTCATTCCACAACAAGGAACAGTCAAGAGAAAATATTTCTCTTGTAAGAGATAACATCTGTCTCAATTTATTATCAAGTTCAATGGAACCAGTTCTAAGAAAGAACCTGGACTGGCAGTTTGGGTGTGTTAACCTGCTGTGACACAGAAATACGGTGATAGTATCTCATTATGGACAAGCTGGTTTGCCTTTTAAGTGTAGGTAATACAACATCCACACAGACAAGCCTTATTTCTTGACAGCCGTGACGAGTCCATGCTGAGCACAGAGCTAATTTGGCTCTACTACATCTCTTTCCTTAGGCCTCGAAAGATTTAGAAGCTTTTCCTTGCAGCAGGTTCAGGCACCACACTTGTTTGCTGTGCTTGGGAGAATGTGCATACTCTTTAGTTGTATTGCAGTTTTAAGGTTGTTTTTCTTGTTTATAAGTGAATTCATGTAGACCTACCAATAACCCTGGTCTATGATCTTGATCATTCAGCCTTACATAAAGATGTGGTAGCAATTTCTGAAACAACTGCATACTCAGAAACACGCACAATAGAGACACCTTGAAAAACATTATTGTACTTATGGCTAATAAGAAGCAAGATAGCATGAAAGGTTATTACATTATGTTCTTTAATTACTCAGTGTTCTATAATTCATACTTTACATAAAATTATTTTTAAATATGCTTTTGTAGAAACTTTATTTCCACTGATCCATAGTTTATGCCTGGGTGTCAGCATGCCTTAAATACTTAATCTAGGATGTATTGTAGCCAGCAAAAGAAATAGAAAAGTGTGAATGGAGCAAAGCATAGTCTTTCAAAAATCAATATTTAACATTTCCTACTCTAAGCTACTTCCTAGCATTTCTGGGACATGAAAAACAAAGGAATCCTCCATGCAAGACAGAGTCTGTAGTTTCTTCTCTCAGTGGGAAAACTCAAATAAAGGCTTGCCACATCAATGTCATACAATCAAGTGAAAGCACAGAGGATGGACTAGCAATGTCTTGTGTGACTTTCCACTTTGCACAATATACCTAAGTAATAATACCAAAAAAGTAAAACCATACAGACTTACAGTCCAATCAATGCAAGCCACCTGCAAAGCAAAACTTGCCTTAATCTCTATCAGCAAATCAGGGGAGTATGGATTGGAGCAAGTGGCACTTGAATCCATTCCAAAAGACATGGAAGTCCAGGGGCTGTAGCACTTCTCCTGTGACAGTGAGATATTACTTTAAAGATCATCTATGAATCAGAAAGAAAGGAGATTTGAGCTTAGTCTTTTAGGAAACTGCTTTAACTCCTAGGCCACATTCCAAATTTTGGTTTCTAAAATCTGACTCTTCCCATGAAACTCTTTGCAGAGTGGAAACAAATTTGAGCAAAGTCTCCAGAGAAATAAAATACCTTTAATTGACAAATGGATTAATTTATATGAAAATCCAGTACTGGTCCAACTTGGTAGAATTTATTTCATTTTACCCAAGACACCTGAGAGCTCAATGCTTAATCTAAAGCAATTCCGCTCTAGGGTTACTGGTGAGAGCATTAATTTAAGAGGGCAATTTTTCCTGTCCAGCTCACACACCTGTTGTACAACACTGTGAATATACCTTGAAGTTCTTTCCAAATAGCAGAGAGTCACTTGGACATGTCTCCTGTTGGTAACTGACAATAGGGAAAAAATATCACACAATTATTCTTATCACTGCCTGCTTTTTATACTAGAACCAGTAGTTTATTTGTCATTCAGGCTCCTTCATCTTCAGAGCTGCAATTCTTGGACTCATAGGAATATGAAGGAACAAGATGATCAGAACAAGAAACTACTGAGCCTGAGCCACCTTCATATCAGGAGGGAAAAGCTGAAGTGACAGGCCTGGAAGAGAATGGAAGCAGCCATCTGCAAACCTGCTCTGATCTTTCAGGGGATATTATTGATTGCCTGGAGTTCCCCAGGCTGTCAATTCTTGCTGATCGTCCATGAGATTGCCACCAATACACTGCCAGGTATGACCTCAAGAATATCAAGAGTGACCACTGACATCTGGAGTTGAGGGCAAGGCATCTCCAGTTTCTCTGAATTGCTGTACATTCTTTCTCTCACACACCTGGTGTGTTAGTAGAATAAACAGGTCCCTTCAACATTCTCATCTGAATTTAGTGAATATTTGTTTCAGTCTCTGATAGATTGGAAGGGAAAGGCTATTTCTGACAAACAGTTGAAGTTTGCACTGCACTTGGCTGTTCTGGTGGAGCTATCAGGTGGGAAAATCATCCCAGATTTAAATAGATTTTGAAGATCTCTCTACTACAGGTCAGTCCAAAACTTCAAATGAGGACCTTTTAAAACACTTGCTATGATTTGCCTCCAACTGCCACGTGGTTATATTTGTTTGAAAGATGGAGAACAATGAGAACAATAATTTTTATGTGATCAGCAGGATTCAAATTTGTCTATATGCTCTTTTCTATCAAATTAAGTGCAAAAATGTGATAAAGTTAATGTATATTATTCCCACCAACATAATTCTGAATAGGAAGGATTTCACTCATTATTTGTAGATTGCTGCTTTACAATTATATCTTAATTGACTTGATCACCAACTTGAACACTTAATATTACAGTATCATTAGCTCATTTATTATTCATCTAAATCATACAATTACAGCAATTAAATTGGTTGCGTTTTAAACACTTGGTTCAGTAATCTTTAATTAGACATCTATGAGCTGAATTACATGAAAAGGTGCTAAATGTTACAACTGTAGTGAAAGGGGTTATTTGCCATATTATACAGGACTGATTTAGATAAATGTCATATGTGTTAAAATAGGTTGCCTCCTAGATGCTTTCTGGTTACCTAATGATGGGACTACGTTCTAAATAGCATGGTGAGAAGATTCATCTTTTTAAAAACCTGTTATAGGCTACATCTAAAAGGACCATAAACATAATGAAGCAATTCAAATCCAAAGTTTAACTTGCACTATAATAAATGCTTGGTGGTTTTTTTCCTGTCATTCATTTTCACAGAAGAAAAAATCCTGGGTTTATTTTTACAGGCTAGATGTACATCTTTAGACCCTGCCTGCATGCTCTCAGCTCTTAGTTTCCATGTGTACTATTCTTCTGTTCTAAGAAATTAAATTTCTAGTGTGCTAGGCAAGAATTTTTTCTTTAAATACACAGAAAAACCACACAGGGTTTAGCAGGAACCTTTCTGTTTCCACAAATACACCAGCTTAGTATTTCCTCTCAGTCATAAGGCCAAATTCAAGGTACAGATAATGAAGCAGAAAAAATAATTATGCTTCTATATAAATCCATGATTAGTTTAAATTTATCTTAAAGTCTGAGTACAGCTATAACCCCGTAATCTCTAAGAAAATAGTAGAACTTCAAAACATTGAGGGAAGAATGACCAAAGGTCTATACCTTGTTTCCTCCCATATGAAGATGAACTCAGTCACTAAGGATCTCCAGTCTGGAAAAGAGGTGATCCAGAGGAGATATATTACAAATCTATAAAAATATGAAAAGCAAAGAATAAAAACTTGTTATTGATTTTGCCTGCTAACAGAAGAATAGCAGGAGCTATTAGTCAAAGTTAGTTGAAGCAAGATGCAAAACCAAATAACTAATCAAGAGAGAAGTCAAGATGCATCAGACTCCCTACTTTGTCCAAACAGATTGTTTCAAGGAGGACAGGGACATAAGGCATCCAAAATATATTACAGTGTTTCTTAGCAAAAATGTTTGGCTTTGTTTACTTTTTGGGTGTTTGGTTTTGTTTTGTCTTTGGTTTAGACTGTGTGTGAAAACAGATTTTGTGGAAAAAAAATCTTTTTAAATTGTCCATTAAAAACATTTAGCTTTCTACACTGCATAATTATGGATCCCTCCTCCCACTGCTTCTCCAGTTTCCTCCAAAGCATTTTTTTTCATTGTATTCATTGGCAAGGCATTTCATATATCTGCTGCCCTTTCATGAATAACTATTTCCTCTGGCTTGTTTTGCATCTTGCATCAACTAACCAGTCAGAAGGACACATAAAAAAAACCCTTTCTGCTGAAAGTTTATACAGTACTGAAAAAATTATTAAAAATATTTCCATTCCTTAACCTGAACCTATGTTTTATGATATTTTGCTGCAAATTCAGCATTTCCTAAGTTCTGAAATGCTGAATAACAGGATAGTCAAGAGATATATGGTCAATCACAAGCTAAGATGCAGTTTTGGTTTTTTGGTTTCCATATTATTTCAAATGGTATACATAATCTACTGTTTCACCTCTCCTTACATGGAGTAGGGATAATATTTCACTATTTCCCATGGATATGAGAAGAAAAATCATTAATGAATAAGAAGTCACGAGGTCCTATGCTAATGATCACACAAATGCTTAACAGGATAATACAGTATTCTGGCTGTGCTCTCTTAATGAAGCTATTAACAATTCAAAAAAGTCAATGATTAACTTTAAGGAATGAATAGAACTAACGGTAGTAAATTTCAGAAAATCTTTGATAACATTCTCAAACTGCAAAATGAAGAATATCAAATCATTAACGGGGAGTTAATTAGAAGTGATGCAATAATACAAGGAACATGATGGGTGAGATCATTATATGGAATCTAGTGACTTAAAGGTTCTCAAAATCAGGTTAATCTTTCTACTATTGAACGATAAAAGGAAAAAAACCTGCTTAATTAAATTTCTTAACTAAGACTTCTCCAGTAGTACAACAAAAACTTATAGATCACAAAAGTGATATCTAAGACTAGGAACATTTCCAAGAACCTCAGGGTAATTCAAGCTGTATCTCAACTAATTACACATTTCCACTTCTTTTTTCCCCAACACCTTGTAACCATCTTCTATGACTTCAAATGGTATTCACTACTGATGTCCCTACTGTGTCATTTCAGAAAAGTCTTTCTCAGATAATATTTCAACATAATTTTCCATAATTTGCTTTTTTCCATTGTGTCTATAATTTCTTTTTTATATGACTGATCAAAGCAAATTTGAAAATTCCATTTATCCATTTGCATTTTGCACTGCAGCCTTTCCACCATGACTTACAGACTAAGTTACAGATGAAAAGGGCTTATGAACCAAAGCCTGGCCTCAAGGGCAAGCTGTACTAACTATCCTCCATTTACTTTTGCTAACCCTCTTTATAGACAAGTTTTTTTGAAGATGGAGAAAGTAAAGATCTCTTACTGACTCTCCTCCATCTAACAGTGGAGATATATCTTCTTTCTAATATTATTCCTGATTACTTTTAAATAGTTTTTATCAGAACAAAAAAAGAACAAAGACTTTTTTTAAGCACATTCACTGAAATAAGACTTCAGACACAAAGCTAGTGAAGTATATGCAAGACAAGGTTTATAAAATCTATCTTAAATGAAGATTATTTCAACAGGCTTTTTTTATGAGTTAACTGTTTACTTACAAAAGCATTGCTTAATTAATTAAAAAGAAGTGAATAAAGTCATGCAGCAGAAATATTGTAATTCTTTAAACATGGTTTCATTCACATTGAAACTTCCAACATTTTTTCCTTTCCCTCATAGAAATTTTGGTGAAATTCAAATATATGTGTGAGTTTACTCAGGTAGCCCACTATCATTCAAACAGTAGTGTGAAGAAGATCTCTTCAACATATTAAAAAAAAAATTGAAAATTCTGAATGCATCAATTTTCCTCTATCCTTATATTTAGATTTTTTTCCAGTTGTAAAAAGTTTCTTCAAGCAACGTGTCACATAAAACACTTCAGCATCTGTAGATTAATTCAAGAAAACACTAAAATATCAACAGGTATGTGCCCTTAAAAAATTTCTTTCAGAAGCCATAATTTTAGCTACCCACTTCTGAACTACCCTCCTGGTGTTTCTACCAGAGTATAAATCTCACCTTCTGGCCTATGTAGATATTGAAATTACCCTGCAGAAGTTGTCTTTCTCCCAAGCTCCTTACCAAGATATGGATGATTCCATCCTAGCTTGATGTATCTTTTAACATATCTATTGTCACCTCGAAGAAATAGAAACCTATAAACCTTTCTTTACTCAGACTATCTCAATAAATTACTTACTTAGGCATTTGCTTGTATTTACTTGGTTTTCTCCAAATCTCAGCTGCAGCTATAACCACGTAAAGGTATAAACTTCCTTAAACAGTTTTTCTATGCAGCAAGATTTTCTGTGAATTGAGATAATTGTAACATTTTGTTTTTCAGTCATCAATGTAAGGATTAGGAGTGATGAACTGATAAGAGCAGTAGTGGGCTCTTATTTGAAACCAAAATGAGCATGTGGGTTGATTTCCAGCACACAGCATTTTGACAGTGATCTTGCCATCATTCTGAGCTGCTTTGTATTCTATCTAGGACCAACAGCTGTGTTTATTCATTTGCCTTCAGCTGTTCAGGGGTCACAGTGACACAATGGTATTTCCATCTTTAAATATTGATGCAGAGTTAAGCTAGAAAATAAAGGTCTCAGGTCCCTTCTTCCTCAGAGGATGCAAACTTTTGGGAAGCTCTGGAGATGAAGGATAACTTCGAGGCTATCATTAAAGGTTATGGCCTGAAAAAGCATAACCTGAGCAGAATCCAAACTCTTCTTCCAAGAAACTAAGAATGTGGTGTGCAGTAATCCAGTGCTGTTCCTGCCGCCTGTCCATAGTGTGAATCAGCAGGGACACCTTCTTCATGTAATGTGGTGTCCCTCATCGAAGGATAATCACACTGTCAGTGTTAATACAGAAGAAAAGACCTTAAAAATGTACTCAAGCGAAGAAAAGACCTTAAAAATGTACTCAAGCCCAATGCTCATGTTGTGCAAACTTATGGATGGATACAGCAGGATTCCCTAATATTTAACATTACTTAATTGCCATCCCCCATGCCTGTTTAAAATCAGTCTTCAGTCTCCCACAGAGGTTTCAGTTAATACTTTGTTTCAGGTCTCATTATCTAATCATGTGTATTTTTTATTTCCTGCTATGATTCATGGGAACTATTCATGCTTCAGTTGCTGCATTTTCAGTGAATAAAAGCTGGTGTCCTTTGAGTGATCTCATGCCCTCTCTACCCTGCCTCCAAGTAATAAAAACAGCTGCCACTCTACTGGACTTGCAGAACAACTAGTTAAGATGTTTGTTTCTAGGAGGCTACTTCTCTTTAACTGACTTTCCCACCTTCCTTCATTTTACAACTTCCACTTTCATACTGGCAGAATAAGACTGGGCTGGTCTCTTGCCTTAGTCAGAAAAGTAGTTATCCATTTCCAGGAGTGCACAGACATATGACTTCACCGGTGGATAACACAAATGCATAACTTGAAGTTTCCCCCCTCCTTACTTGCAATTCCATTTTCTGTACTTCCTCAACCCTCAGAGTGATGAAATGGCTTTCAGGGTTATAATGGTTCAAAAAGAGGCAAAATGGAACCAATAAGCTACCCATTTCAAACTGCTTTCTTTAAGGAATGCCTGAAGTCCTGTCCTCCAAGTGATTGCAACACAGAACACCTCTGAACTGGCAGTGCAGCACACCTCCCACTGCTTACAGCCACTGTTAGACAGGCTGATACACTTAGACTCCTTCCATGCATGCACATAATTTGAAAAATAATGGGCTGAAGGCTTCCTTACTCTTGTGTGGAAGAAGTCACAATGCTATCTTTAGGCTGACTGGCAACCTCTGCCCCTGCAACAGCAAAACAAATCATCCTCTAACCTATTGTGGTATTTAGTGGTATGTAAAAATGGAAAATGGACAAGACTTTTTATTTTTCTCTGAGGACACCTGAACTAGATATCACTCAATATCTTTGCATGGTATAACAAAGTAGAGGGAAAAATCAAAGGGAAAAATATTGAAAACCCTTCCCTTTATGAAATTTGAAAATTGAGTGGGAAAGAGAAGGGCATTAGAGTTTAAGACCATCTTAAGAACTTGTAGACATGGTCCTTGTCATAGCCACCAATTTGGCTAAGAAAGAGCAAAGAAGGATCTTGAAGTAGCGCCAGTGACCAAATAAAAATATAACTTGGACAAATATCCAATATTATGAAGAATATTTAATGTAACTTTTCCCCCAGTCCCCTTCCCTCTTCACCCCACAGCTTTGAGTAGTGACAGTTCCACAAGTCTCAGGGATACTTCCTACACAAACCACCAGCTGTGGGAGCATCATTTCCTACCACATGGCATTAGGTACAGAAGCTTCTGCACTTTTGTTTCTGAATTTCTTTGCCTAAGGTTTTACAATCCCCATGGTTCCTCAACAGTGTCTAGGAAAAGAACAAACAAAAACAAGGTAGATGAATAAATATAAATTAATAGAGCAGCTACAAAATTATATTAAAGGATAATTGCAATAAAATTAAAAGTTGATCTGAGGTATCTTTTTTCAGAGTCTTTCCATTTTCCAATGTCTTTCACATTGCATCACAGAAAAATCTCACAATACCAGCAACCCAACAGGAGGGGAAAAACCCCTACTGCTACCCTACTTACCTGCCAGGTAATCAATGTAACAAAAGTCCCCATATCCTTTGAGGAAAATCAGTGCAAAGTAATACCCTTCTTTATTGTCCCAGTAGACAGGCCCTTTAGAATAAAGCTTAGGACGTGGTTCTTAAACCTCTTTGTTAGGTTTATTTTGTTGGCAGGTTTCTCACAATAGTTATCTTTTGCAAGCCAAGACAGTCTGTAAGCACAAGATATAAATGGCTATAAGCCCACCTGCCAAGGTAGCAATTTTTGGAAATTCTGGTTGACAAAGGTAACAGCTCTCTGCTGTCTATTTTTTCAATAGCAGGCTGATCAATAGGGTTTTGTTTACTCAAATATCTGAAGATGCCTGAGGAGACATCATCATCTGTACGGTAAGAAAAAATCTACTGGACAAAGGAAACTACTGTGCCTGACCATCTGCAGAACTTCATGCCCTCATTTCATTCCCTAACCCTCCATTTCCCCTCTAACATTTTATTTCACCTCTCATTCTGGAGAGTTCTTTGTGATGGACTGAAGTGTGCCTAAATAATGCCTAATAAAACAAATTTGTCTTGTGGAAGTCCCACTAGATTATTTGAATATACCAAGCAATAACTATGGCATTTGTTTTTAAGAAGGGAAATTCTACTCCTACTTTCCATATTTCCCATGATAAAGGTTGTATGCTTGTAAGTACTTCACTTATTTTTCATTCAAAACCTGAAGAATAATATCTAGACTCCTACCTAACATACGTGTTTTTAAAAAATTATCCTAATTCCATTAATTCAGCTTCATTGCCAAATTTTGAACCACAGTACCAGAATTGTTTTCTTTCTTCATTTGATGCAATCTTGGAAAAAACAGTTTGTGCACTTAAATAATATTGAATAATTTGTTAGAGGAGTTTTACAGGTCCTTTTGAAAGTGTGACCTTCAATTCTTCAGTGCTTTGGAGAAAAATGTCAAGGTCTATTATTCATTTTTTTAGTTAGCATAAAGTGCAATACACTGACAAGGAAAGATACACTAGACTTCACAAAAAAAAAGTTAAATTTCTGAGTAAAACATGGGAACCTTTGCCTAAATGAAGGGGCTGTCAAGCTTTAAAGAACAACCACAACTCATCCACTGAGTGAAAGACACAGACCATCTCCTGCAATATTGCAGTGAGCATTAAATCACATATGCCCTAGGTGCAGATGGTTTTTTTAACTTTAACCTGTCTCTACCAAAATAATCTTTCTAGCAATTTCATATTACAGAGATGGGTTAATGGTTACCTACTGGGTTGCCCATGCTAAAGGCTAAATAAAATCACCACCAGAGATTCAGAGTGAGGGATGAATATTGGAACATTGTTCCTTACAGACACAGTGTGTTCATAAATGGCAAAAATAACTGCCAAGCATTGAAATCAAAATTACTGGTTTGGGCAAAATAGATGGTACTTTTAGGCTTTTGAAACTCTTAAAAGTAACTGCAGGAGGAATTCGATAAAGGGCAGTTGATGAGACATATGCCTGACATAGAAAAGCTCCCTCAAGCCAGAGGGAATCTACAGAAGTCTAATGCCCTGAAGCATAAAGCCATATCCCTTATACAATTCTATTACAGCAGATTCTTATGCCAAAATAGACACAGTACAGAGATAAAGTAAAAAAAATATGTTCTAATACATCACTTTATTACCCTTCAGGGGTGTTTACTGAGAGGTGCTGTTGCTCTTCTCTGTAATCTTGCTGGCCACAGCACAACTTCAACACATTAAAGAGACACAGAAATTATATGTCAAGATTGAAACCTTCACTTCTATCAGTTTGTGCTATGTGCATTTTGAGAGAGATAACTTCTGTCTAGAAATATTCCTGAATGCTTGCGCACCACAATGGAAGGCAAGCAAAAATCCCCAGCGGCTTTTATCCCGCCTTCTGTGGAGGACTCTGCACCACAAATACAGGGAAACTGAACAGTAATCCATGTGCACATATACACATGGCCATATAATAAATTTGATCCAAAGTGTCTGATATAATATTCACTGCATATTTTTTGTTGGCCCTGAGGGCCTGAAAACATGGTACAGGCACAAATCTTGGCCTGCCATTAATTTACACCATGGAGACAATAAAATGGATACTGCCGAAACTCTCTAAATCTCCTGAGGAGAAAAAAATGTTCTGTCATGCAGCGCAACATATCGAACCAAGGTGCATGGCTGTAACCTCGATTTCTTTATGCTTGATTCCACTCCAGCATGAGTTTTCTCCAGGGCAGTGGACTGGATTTGTGTGTAGTTGCTCAAACCTGTTACATGCAGGCTATTGTTTCAGTACTTCTTCCCATGGCTTGCTCTGTACATGCAGTGATTATTTTACCCTTCCTCTAGCTTAAACACTTTGTTAGGATAATTCCTCAAGCCTATGAAAGGTATCAGCCAGGACATCAGGATTTCTCTATATGTGTCTGCAGACACAATTAGATTTTAATCACAACATAAGGATAAAGGCAAAATATCTTATCCATACTCTTTTTTTTTGGTTTGTTTTTTTTTGTAGAGTTGTTTTCCTTTTTTGTTTTGTGGGGTTTTTTTCAGAGTGTGGGTCAAAAGAAATGCTGGCTTTTTTTTCCTCACTGTTTCCATATTATTCTCTTAAGAGAATTATTTTATGGCTGCAGAGATTTTGGGAAATAAGAGACTTATTTTACAGAGACAACTCATCACAATTCTTTCATCCTGTCTCCAGCATTTGTCTTTCTGTCCATCTCTTTCACTTCAGGGAGGTACCACAGTCTTACAGATTGCATCACAGAAATTAAATAATAACACCAATTATACTAATATTACTAGTGATAATAGCAATAGTTCCTATTCTGACAGTTTGAAATTTTTTTCCATGGGAAGAGTCAGTGTAATGATATAGAAATATTGAATTCAAAGTGATTCAGATTTGAGCAACTTTTAGTGGACTCAAGGCAAGATTTCAAAGAAACTATTGTTGAAGTCATGGCAAAAATGATCTGGTTACAAAATACCAAAAACTAAAAGCTGAGACCTACATGTAGACCTAAAAAACAACAGCTGACTTTACCTTTCAGGTGCATTTAGATTTGAGACAGCTATTTGACACAGGGTCAGGATAACCTAAATTACAAATGAAAAAGGAAAAAAAAAGCCCACAGAACTAGACACTTTATCTTGGCTATGCATAGTCTGATATTGAAATGCTGCTACCTGAGAACACTCAAGTTCTCATTGAAAACAACCAATTTTTGAAGAAACGCATTTTGTGAAGCTGCTACAGTGAATTCCTCCAGACTATATGATTAGTCCTTTATGCCTTTGTGTCACTTGCCTCAGCTGATTCTGATATTATTGGTTAAGAAAATAATCAAACATAGTATTTCTTTAATGATCAATGCCAGGAATAGCCATATAGTACACATGTGAATGCAGGTAATCCCACTGTCTTTCTCTTCTCTTTAAGTTTCGACAAAAAGTTTGAAAACATACCCTGAACGTATCTTGTTAACTCAGATGAGAAAGAAACTAGAAAAAAAAGAATAAAATGCTGTAACACACCTGAAAAAAAATTACATTGCAATTTCTATAGCATTCTCAAAACTGGGGTGTGCGGGAGGGAAGATAGATGATGATTTTTAAAAGGCCAAGAATACTGCAGCTGGAAAAGGAGGTTAAAATCACCGAATAAATTCATGGTGAGTTCGGCACAAGGCGAATGGGGCACAAACCAGTCAGTAATACATTCAGGTTGAGAATTTGAAGATATACTCTGCTCAGAAAAAGAGTGAAGCACTGGAACTTTCTTGTCAGAATATTAGAAGCTAGAAAGCAACACACTTTCAAGGTAGGGTGCAATTAGATTGTAAATGAAATTCTGCAGCATGGCTGCCTGGGAGAACAGAAAGCTGGCTCATCCACAGACCTTTTCAGTCTTCTGCCTGTGACCTCATCCTAGTTCCTGCCATTCCAGGATTCCATAATCTTTTTTGGCTACATGAGACTCATCACAAAAGGTTTTAGGGTTTTATTAAAAATGGAGAGTGGAGTTTGTACATAGAGAATAGGATTTTTTGCATGTTTCTACATCTATTCACAGATGCTTATGTGTGGGTAGACTGGATTATCATGCTGCAGCTTTTACAGCATTTATCTTACCAAATTTCTTCATTTTTTGACAGTGTTTATACTTACAGTATATTTATTCTAGAATTGTTCAGTTGATTAATGGGCAGGGGAAAGAAGAATTAATATTTAGTATACTTTGATATTTTTATCAGTTGTCTGGAAAGGACAGGACATTTTCTTATTATTCCACTAGCAGAAAATTTTGGGTTCATAGCTCCAACAAGAAGCTGTGAGCATTAGGTTGTCCAGGTTTTAGTAAGCGTGTGAATTGAGTCTGACTTTGTGTCCAAAAGGTGCTGTAGATGTAGACCACATTCAGCTAGATCTGGTCACTCTGAGTGTCGTCTGGCTGAGAATTTTGTGCACAAAAGGCAGACATGGGATGTATTGATCACATCTAAATTTAAGCATCTAAAAGAGAAACAGGTGTACAAGACTCCAAATTAATACTCCCTATTCAGTAGGGATAAACCTTGTGTTAAGCAGCAGAGCAAGGAACTTCTATGTATCCATCATTATCATTTAGAGGTAGGTTACATGCACTCTTACAGATGTGCAAAAGACATCTGCTTCACACTTGCCTTAAAGTCCTTGCAATAGGACTGCACAAAAAGACAGCAATATAAACACTAACCAGGTAAATAAGGTTGAGGGGGGCATTTTTTTGTCTATAGTTCTTTTTCATTTGCCCCATATAGAGTGTACTTCTCTACTGGAGAGAAGTATATTCAGATATTAGAGTGCTGTCCTGATTAATGCCACTTCTTCTCCAAATAAGTGCAAAATAGACAGAATGATCTAAAAGAAGCAGGGGGTAGAAGGAATGCATTGCTGTCCGATGCTCTTTCCTGAAAAGAAACACTAATCATATTCAGAACAAAATCACCGTATCCAAGCAAGCCCCACCATATCACAATATTTTTCACCTACAGAACACCAGTCCCAGACCTCCACATCAAATCTCCCTTGTATCAAAATACCCAGGTCCCAGGCTTTCTGGCTTAGAGCTTCCCACATTTCCCAAATCCAACACAGAGCCCCAGTAGTCTTATTCTCATTTGTCGCAAGATCCTCATCACCAGCTCTAAGACTTCTCATCTAACCCCCAGACCTGTCTAACTCTAACACCCCCACAGCCCTCTTCTCCCTCAGCCTTGACCTAAATCCCTTCTTATACTGAACTCCTGCCCTCTCACCCCCAGCTCTGCTCCTCCCCAGCCCCAGCCTTGCTCACACCTGGGGCTCTGGGGACCCAGGCCAAGCGCAGCAGCTGCCAGCACTTCAGATCCAGCGCTGTGTGAACATCTCCTTCCTTCTCCTGCTGCTGCCTGCACTCACCACTGTCCTGCCGTTCCCTGCTGCAGCCTGCCAAGCTCTCTGTGAAGCTTCTGCTGGAAATTCCCAAAACCCAGGCATGAGCTGCACTTGTTCAAAAAACGGCTTAGATGGTGCTCCAAGGACAGAAAAGGAAGACATATCAGGGAAACCCAGGCAGCTGATAGCTCTGCCCCTGCAGGGAGGCATCTCTGTTTAGTGGCAATAAGGACTCTTGTTTTAATAATAGAACACAGCACTGAGATTTAATTAGCACTTATAGGAACATATGTCAGATAGCAATAGCTTTCAGTAGGCACTTGTGAGAATTGTCAGGACTGCAGACTTGGTGCCAGAGCAATTCTCTGCTCCTGCTTGCAGTGATCTAAGTCCCATGTAACTTTCATTGTTGATCTTGTTTTTCACGGAGAAAAAGAAAGAAACATCTGGGATGACTGTTTATCTACTCAAACCATACTGTCTGTCAGTTTGTTATCTCTTCCTGTTTTAGGTTGCACCTTCTAGCTTTCCACCCCAGTCTTGGCTGTTCATTGATGAGTAAACAGTAATAGTGATGCTAATAAATTACAGCTCCTGTATGAAGATTTTATGGTTGTCAGTATCAAACTGTTTTCTGCCTTGCAGCAGAATATGGCATCACAAAATTTTTTCATTTGTTCAGATGTATTCACTATCAGAAAATGTAATTAAATTGAAATATGCCATCTGTGAAACTTCAGATTGGTTTTAAATACTAGCAACATGGATGATGTGAAGCTTATCTGTGATGTACCACTGATAAAAAAACACTGGGCAAACAACAAATAAGGAGTGATATTCATTGAATACTAGAATGGTTTGGCTTGTAAGGGACCTTAAAGATTATCTAGTTCCAACCCAAGTGCCACAAGCCAGGGACATCTTCTGCCAGAAGGCAGCTTTGTTCTGAAAGAGCCACAGGAAAAGTAGTCAGGGGGTATTTATTTCTCAAGGTGCATTTCTAAGCTGTATCTTCTCTGCTGGGCTACGGCGTACAAATAAAACGTTCACCCAATTATGAATCCTACTTCAGAAGTCACTTCAGGCCTCTGTGAGTGCCCTACCAGACACTAAGAACTCAATGTATGAAGGCAGAAAAAAAAAAGTGAAAAAACTTCTGTGTGGTTCATTGATGTCTGATTCTTATGTTCATGGGTGACTGTCAGACAGAGAAAACCAGACTTCTTTTTGGAGGAATATGATCCAGTTTGCAGCAAAGCTTTGCCTTCAAACTGGGTGTGTTGATCTTCATGTCTTTTTTTTTATTTTACACAGAAAACTGCAAAATATGTTCAACTTTTATTACTCTCTGGATCCAAGATTCTGATTCAGATCCTACACTAATTCCATTTTTCTTTCTTGGCTTGTACGAAGCTGTGGAAGAAGCCTCGAAGTTTCTATTACAAACACAGCTTCAGAAAAAAGAAAGCTCTTTTGAAATGTTTTAGAAAGCCACCCTTTTTGTTTTATATCAATCTGTCTTTCTGAGCAGAATAAAGTTTCCTTTTTTCCTATTTTCATCTAATTCTAAGCCTTGTAAATAGACAGGATCATTGTGTGCGCTTCACTTGCAAGATTTTGTACCCTTCAGAGCACACTCATAAAAGGGAAACTTTTTCTCCCATTTTAATTTAATTAAAAGCCAAGATATGGTTGAAGTTTTGAGCTGATCCAGGGAGAAGATGAATGATCACGGATATGTTAGCACAGCTGTGGGTAGCAGGGTTACAGCCCTTCCCTCAGTGAACAGAAGTGCAGGCAACAGGTTAGAAAGCAGTCCTGTGATTCTCACAGAAAAGGTTTATTAAAATTATACAGGAAGGTCAAGATAAATAAGACTTTGAAGGCAATGAGAGCTTGAAGTATTTCAGTATCCAGAGGTGAGTGGACTTGAATGGCCTACAATCATGCAGACAAGGGAGAAGGTTTTGATGCCCAGCATTAAGGCACATTACACTGGTTCCTTCATCATTATCTCATGAACCTTTCAAGGCATTCCCCTCTCAGTAGTAATTTATCTCAGCAATTTCTAGAGCAATCCCAAACTAGACTGACTCATCCATATCTGTTTAAATCTCTTCAGCAAACTGTGCACAATCTTAGAGGTTCTTCAGAAGTTGCCAAATTTTGCATTATTTATTTATCCATTTATTTACTTCATGTTTACACCTTGGCTTTTTCTTAACAGGATGATGTATCCAGCCTGAGCTCCAAAAAAATTTGTACGTTCCTACAGGTAGAATATTTAGGTTTCCTTTCCTTTGACCACTCTAGTTCCATCACTTTCTGTGAAATTGTACAACTCTTTGCAAAACTTTGTATTTGTTGAGGTAGTCACACAGCCTAACTTTGGGCAACCCCCTTCAGACAGTTAAGTTGGGATCCCAGGCTTACTGTGCAGTGAAGAGAGACAGAGAAGCAATTCAGACCATGTCCAGACTCATATCAGGATATGTTCTCGGTTTTTAGTTCTGTTGCAGCATATTTTTCCTATCAGACCTGAGCTTCCTCCTTGAATTTTCTCTTTATATAAACCAAGGCACCAAAGAGAAGAAATGAAATAGAACAGGATATTCTTGTATCACTGTTTTGGCATTTGGGTCCATTCATGGTGCACATTGTCAGATGTCACAACATAGACTTCCTCCTTAAAATTCCTGTGGAAGAGCCTAGTGTCCGCCACCTAATATTGTTTAACCTGATAGAAACTAAATTATCAATACTATATAAAGTTTTGTGGTAGGTCTGTGTCTTACTGTTTATCTTTTCTGATGGAAATATTCATTAACAGTAAAATAAATATTCATTATTTTTATACTTTCTGTAGTCAAACTAAATATTTGTATATATACACAGAACTTGCAATTTACCTCACATCCTTTGGGCACTTATTCAGATCAACAGAAAATATTCACCAGACAGAAGTTCTACATTAACTACATCTATTAGTGTCTTACAGCCACTTTGAACAGGTGCTGTGTTGAGCAGCTGTGCTATGTAAATTAGTTTACAAGCATTTCAGTTCTATTCATCACTGACATATCTGCTATTTTTCAGCTAATCTGCCATTATCCTCCATAATTTACCTCAATCCTAGTCTTAGCATAGGTTTTACTCCTGCTGCACATCAGTATAGTTGAAGTCAACAAACTATCTTGACTCTCTGCAGTGGTACACATGAATCAGTTTCCAGAATGGCAGCTGCTTGTTTAAAATAGACCCAAGCTAAAAAACCTTATTCAAATGAAGCAATCTCTGCTTTGCAGTTGATGTTGATATGTCACAATTAAGTGCAAAAGGGATCCTGCTTTTCAGTGGGCTGTGACTCACAAAGCACATCCGAGGTTTAAACATCAGAGCACAAAGGTACACCATTGCCAAGTCAGACCTCTTCTTCAGGAGTGGTTCCCGAAAGGAGAAGATTGCTCTCTTTAATGGAGATGACAGTAAAAATGTTAAAAGTCAGAAGAAACTCATACTTTCTTTCAGCTGCTGAAATTTTTAAAAAACAGTGTCTAAGTGTTTTTGAAATTTTATTTCCAAGTATGCAGACAAATATATCTTGGGGATCTGTTTTCAGCACCTGTACAGACAGCTGCAAAATAGGACTGTGTGACAGCAGAGCCCCGCGTGGAGATGCAAGCGTCCTTCATTTTTCAGAGCATTTAGCTTCTTTAGAAACCTCCCCAGGTCCCCAAATGGTCACAGTTTAATCAGTTTATTAAACACATCCATGCAGCTTGAAGTCAATCTCTTTTTCCAGTCACCTCAGCACTAACCATGCAGTTTCAGTTTTCTACAAAGACTCTGGGGTATCCACAGTGTGCTTTACATGGCTGTCATTCCAGCTCCTATTCTGTCAGCAGCACCTTCACACTGCAAGTGCTATTTATGGAGCTTCCTGAATTTTTTATATGGACCCACACCTCTGTTTTGGCAGCAGAGTTATACCCTGAAAATTAGCACTATCACAGCTGTCTTTACCAACTCAGTATATAATTTGCACAGGTGTTTTCTTTGAAACAACTTATCTTAAACATCAGATTGCAGCCTATTTGGGTGTGCTAAAAAAACCCAACATATCAACATTTTTGATTTTGAAAGGGAAACTGTACTCCCCTTTCTTTTTTTTTATTTCTTTTTTTCAATCTCAAAGCTATGTTCAACAGAAAGCATGCAAATGTTGTTTCCATGCTCTTTCCCTACCCATGGAATAATCTTTATTGATAGAAACAACAATTAATTCAGAGAAGGGTTACAGGGAGACATTTAGAGTGTGCCTAATTCTGGAGGTCTTTAAAAATCTTTACATCTACAAAGCTACACAATTTTCAAATTCTGATGCAAGGAAATCTGTCCATGAGCAGAAATACCCCCATGTGGACAGCTAGACTCCTAGAGTTCCATTTAATAGCATAAACGTGGGATTCCATTCTGCTTTTTAATTCAGAAACATACTAGTGCATCCTTTAAGGAATATAAAATGTGACATAGAGCACTTCACTGTTTAAAAGGAGAAAATTGAAGTTGCAGGGGAACCTTCAGGATCTCAAATGACACTTGGTGCTTTGGTTGGACAACTGTCAAAGTCCTAAGATTTAAAATTCATCATGCCTGTTTTTAGATGTCAACAATGTTTGAATCCATATCTGAATGGTTAATTGAGAGAACGATGCCTTTTTAGAGCAAAAGTCCCCTGATTTGTCTTAGATACCCACCTTAAAGTGACATTACTCATGTCCCATAAATGCCTCCTTTTTCTCATGTGGTTACTTAAGATGAGTTATAAGGCCAAGTCAGATTTGATGTTGACACTGCAATCTTCTAAATTAAGTGAAATTAAGCTAATCTGTCACATGTTTAATTGCAATGCAGAGAAGAGGCAGAGAAAGAACAAAATTTCATCTATGCTCCAGGAGATGACTACTATGTCATTAGTCAACTGATCTTTGGAAAAGACAAAAAGAGGATACATCACTTCTCTTCTCTTCCTAATTGCAATTTTTTAAATCAAAATTTTCTGTTTGCTTTCAGCATCACTTCTGTTGCAGCTTCTGATCTGGAGATAATTTGGTAATTATCCATTTTGTAGAGTACCAAAAGTTAAAACAGTTTTATATATTGCATGTCATATTTCTGATCTTTTAAAGGTAAAGTTTAATATTTCTGACTATAATTTCAGGGACTGAGAATTTTCTATGGTGTTTTCTTGACATTTGTTACCTAGGTAAATGGCATACCATATTCAAAGTGAACCAGAAGGCTCTAATGATAATCTGGAGGATTTTTCCCTTACCTGACATTCTGCTGACACTCTGCCTGGTGCGGACCAGGAGGCTGTGGATGTGTCATCCATGAGGGCACATTGCTGACTCATTTTCAACTTGTTCATCAGAATGCTCAGATTCTCCTGATAAAGCTGCTTTCCAGTCGTCTGGTGCCAGCCTGGTGGTGCCTAGGATTATTCCTCCTTGGGTGCCAGACTTGGAGTTTCGCATTGTTAAATTTCATGTTTTCTTTAGCCAAATTCTCCAACCAGTCCAGGTCCTCTGAAAGGCAGTACAAGTATCTGATGCATCACTCACTCTTCCCAGTTTTGCAAGACTTAAAAGCCAATTGAGAGTGCACTGTGTATTACCTTCTAGGTCATTAATGAAGGTGTCGCACCAGTATAAGAGCCTTGGGAAGCATAGGCAGTGACTGACCTACAGGTGAACTTCCTGCAACTGGTCATAACCCTTTAAGCCCAGCAGATCAGCCACTTCTCAGTTCAACATTCTGCCTACTTATTTAGTCTGGTTTTCGTCACATTTTCAATGAGGATGCTGCAGGAGAAACTTTTCAAAACCTTGTTAAAGTCAAGCTAGAGAATATCAGCTGCTCTCACCTCATCTAGGCAGGTCTTCCTCATAGAAGGTTGTCAGGTTGCACAGGAATTTTTTCCTCTTCATAAACATGTGCTGATTAGTCCTAATCACCTTCTTGTTCTTCATGTTTTTGGAAACCTCTACAGCTTACACAGAAAGGCAGAAGAGTGGTAGGTTGTAGAATGTCCCTGTTCCTAAGAGACAGGAATTTCATCATACCTCTCTTGTGTTGCTAATAACTTCTCCCTTGATCCAAATCCTAACCCCACCCTTGCAACACCCTATAAAAACCCCATGACTCTGCCTTTGCCTGGTCTTTTCTCTCCATCCCGCCCCTCCTCCCCATGGGTAATAAATAGATTCTCAACCTTTCTGAAACAAAGACTCATCTCGTGTATTCTCATGCCTGGCGCCAGCAGCTGCGCCCCTCTCTGGACACAATCAACCCAGTTAAAACACACTGCAACAGTAGGTCCCTTCCAACTGAAAAATTCTCTTTTATTCTATTCAGTTCTGTTCCATTCTATTGCATTCCATTCAATTTGCTTCCAGGATTATTTGAACCATCATCTTCCCAGGGATCTGGGTGAGGCTGATCAGCCTGTAGTTCCCTGGATCATCTTTTTTGCATTTCTTGCAAATAGAAGGGGCATTTACTTTCTTCCAGTCTTATGCTGAAAATTCAAGAATTTAAGCTAAAAAGATGGGCTTATCTGTAGTGACTAAAGCGCCAGCATGTGTTCAAAGAGAAATCCCTGGCACCGAGATGAAGTGGACAGAGACATCACTACAGTCTCAAACCATCTGCAGTAATTGTGTGTCAGGGTCCCATTACTACTACTGCTCATCATAAAACATATGGTGAGAGAAAGTCAGGGCCAGGAGATTAAAGTTCAACAGAAAAGGTCTGCAAGGTTAATGCATGAAGCCAAAAACTGGCATGTCACCCAGTTCTACTAATTACTAAGCATGTTAAGATGCTTAACTAAGACTAGATAGAAATGCAAAGCAAATGGAGGCCTAGCTTTAGTCATCTGTTTTAACTGAAAACAAACAAAAACTACACAGAGCACTTCTGAAAGAAAGCTCATAACTGTCACTGTTGCTTTGACAGGGAAATCTCACTGAAACTGTGAAAGAAAAGTTAATCCTGCTATACTCTCTTTCATGGTGTTTGTTCTCTTTGCTCTTTTCACTCTCTTCCAGCAGAAAATTTAGTCCCTGAATCAATAACATACTCCTGCAGTCATGAAAATCTTCACTTATAGCCCAAATGCACCCTAAATTATCCTAATTAATTAATTATTTTCTGCAACTATTACAGTGATGACAATTTAGAATGACAAAAAACCTTGTTAAGTATTTCTGGGCATAGAAAGCAATTACAGAAGAACAGAGAATATTCCTCTGGGAATGTTTAACTATACAAATTGTAAACATTTTCAGGGTTAGCACCATCATAATTCCTCTCCCTCTTTACCTGATTTGAAGACATTTAAACACTTAAATTTATACAAAAACCTATAAATTTCAAATCTGCTGAATATCTGTTTTCCTTATTTATACTCAGTGCTAATCCTCTGAAAAGGAGGTAAGTCCTTTAAATCAGAAAGAAGTGGAATATATCTCCCCAAATATCTGGAGGTAGATATAGCTGACAATGTAAAGCAATCTAGTAACATGTTTCACACCATCATAAAATTAAACTCCAAATTAACCACTTCCTGTCCCTTCTGGTAAGAGAGGGACAAAGGTGGAAATTGTGGGTTGAGATAACAATTTACTGAAAGCTATGAAAAAGGAAACACACTTTTTTAATCTTAAAAATAAAAAAATATATAAGAGAAGGTGTTTTACACACAGAAGGTGTTCACCACTTCATCTTAGTTCTGTGAGGCTACTGGAACAAAGACAAGATGGTGGCTGTTCCTGAACCTAGGAACCACTTGACTGAACCTAGGGCCACTTGACTTTCCACAAACAATGACAAGATGTCAGCTGTTCCCACAAACAGCTTTCACCTTCCCCAGGCTGAAGACACTGGAAAACAGTGATGGACAAATCCCCAAAAGCTAGATCCTCTGCATTGCACTGCACTGATGCTTCACATGCTGGACTCAATTCCACAGGGCTGCTACCAGCACCGATGCTTCTGGCTGCTCCACCCTACTCCACCCAGCTCTGCTTGGGTTCCTTCAGCTCAGCTCCTTTTGGCTCAGCTCTGCTTGGTTCAGCTTGGCTCCTTTCCGCTCTCATTGGACTTGGTAGGGCTCAGGCTTACCGCCACCACTTGGTTCCACATGGCACTTCCTACACTGGTGCTGCTTTTCAGCACCGCATCTTGGAACCATGACTCAGAGGAGTGGGCAGGGGACAGGCAGAGGTGACAGAGGATGCAGTCCACAAGGCTGATCCCAACAACCTTCCTAGCCATGGAGAAAGGGAGGTAAAATGATCCACTTCCAGGGTGTGTTCACCTTTTCTTCCCCCTGGGACCATGCTGCCAGTAAATATGTGAGTGGTATAGAGCAGCAACCTGGGCACACTTCCATGGCTCTCAATGCTGCTGCATCTCTGCAACCAGGGCACACATGAAGGGTACTCAGGTATCAAACACTTCTGCATGATGCTGGCAGAAATAACACAGGAGCTAGGAGAGACCTGTGCCCTACTAGACTGACAGCACAAGGCAAAGAATACACTGGTCCTTCTCAAATGGCAGTAGGGCTGTGGGTGAGTTCAGCCCCAGTTGTCCAGATATGAAAATAACACTGATTGTCAATGGTCTTCTGTGTTGTAGACACAGTCCACTCCAGAAGACAACTCATCTTGTTCTGTAACAGAGACAAAAGAGGTGGAAAAAACCACAGTGTAAGGAATTTCTTTAGAAAATTGAACCACTAGACTGTATAATTACTGCTCAGCCAACTAAATATGCTACATTAATGCCACTCAGGACTTGATTCAATTTCCCTAAGTGTTTTTTACTGTTTGAATAACCCCAAGGAATATTGTATTGGTCTCCACCTGTATCTTCAGAAGGACATGCTTCCTCAGGCCTCATCTTCCATTCACATGCAGCAGTCTGGTATATCTCAGGTTTTCACAAATGGCACTGGTTCCTGTGAGAGCAATCAAAGCTGGTCATGTTTAGTAATGTAATGGAAAAACAATGCTCACCATCAGTGTGTACAGAATTATTCACCCAAGAACCTGAACTCAGCATGATAAATGGAGACAGAATATATTGCAGAACTTTGAAAGGGTATCATGCCCTGGGACTCCCAGGTCTAATCAGCTCTCACAGATCAGAAAATTATGTATGACATATTGAGTACTATCCAAGGAGTCATAAATCTAAGCAAACCCAGAATTCAGAAGCTGAGACTTCCAAACTTGTTAAAATATACATCATTATTTGACATGGACCAGGTGCACTGCTAGTTAAAGATGTATGCAAAGTTTTCTATTGATTTCGGCTATTGGCCTGACTCAATATGAGTCATTCCTTCAAATATAAATACTTGTGTTGTACCTTCAAAAGTCCATGAGGCAGCCTGGGAAATATTCCATGCTTTGTGATGATTGGTCTTTTTGTTGTTTTCCTCTTGTTTTGGAGATCAATATTAGAGATTTGCTCTTATAAGAGTTAAGAGCCTGTTCTTAGTGATTGAATTATGCCATGATAATCTACCCCTGGAGCTGTTAGAAAAACTGACTTAATTTTGTTTTCTTAATGACATTTGAATATGATGCAGCTGTCTGAATCATATTGCTATAAGTACCTTTTCATAGCCAGGAAAAAAAAAATTCTAATCATTCTTGTACTATTCTAAATAATGTGATGAAAAAGCACCTCTGGAAAAAAATGACAAAAAAAATCCAAAACAAGAAAAGGAACAAAAATGCACAGAAAATTGAGGCTTCTGAAAACATTTATTTCCTTAAAACAAATTGAATTGCAACATCCTTTCAACACCATTTTTTTCTTTTGTGAGAATGTTTTTGAATGCAGTGGAGTGGCATTGCTCAAAAATTCTCTTCTCCTAATCAAATCCAAATACAGGTCATTGGAAAGGAAAATCACCAATAGTGTCCAAGTCATAATGGGAACATGCATTCCCAAATTAATATAAAACAAGCCTGGGTACTAGGAGAAACAACTTAAAGAGACTTGTATCCAACTGCTTCTGACTAGGAAAAATAAGCAAAATTGTAAACAGCTGAGCCCACCTTGTACATGCTGAGCTGAGACAAGTTTTCTGGAGATACCTGCACTTGTCCCTGAGGACTGTATCAAGGACATCTTCATGACTAGAATGAAAGCTGAACACACAAACAATCAGATTGCTGCCACAGCTCACACCTCTAAAATGGTTTGTCTCTGTGTTTTTAGCCTGTTTAAAAGAAATTGCACATTACAGCATACTCCAAGAGGCTGGCTGGCTGTCAGCACTCCACAGAAAGTCCATGTGGACAGGATGAGAGTGGCAGGTGTAATGTACCATCTGCACGACCATCTGGAGATCATCCTTCCTCAGAGCGCAGGAGTAACACCAGGGCCTCGTTCTTCTACCACTGACGTGAAAGGAAATTGTATAGACTCAAAGGATCCTAGACCAGTTTAGGTTGGAAGGCACCTTAAAGATCATCTAGTTCCACCCCACCTGCTGTGGGCAGGGTCACCTTCCACTAGACCAGGTTGCTCAAAGCCCCACACAACCTGGCTTTGAACACTTGTAGGGATGGGACATCAGCTTCCTTGCACAATGTGTTCAAATGCCTCACCATCCTCTGATTAAAGAATATTTTCCTAATGGCTGACATAAATATATAAATCTCTTTGAGTTTAAAGACATTCCTCCTTGTCCTGTCACTACATGCTGTGGGAATGAGTCCTACAGCTGTGAAGCACAATGTGAGATAGGTTGTAGAGAGATTTCCCTTAAATATGGTGTGCTGCAGGGCTGATAGGTTGTGTTTCTGTTCCAGCCCCATGCAAGACCTACAGTCTTCATAATAATCTATCCCTCTGTAACTCTCAATATCCCTAATTTACATATAAAGTGACTGCAGCAACAGGTCATTTGACTACAGTCCTGCGTCCACTTCTCACAAAGTATAAATTGGCATTTGAAGTCTTCCATGGTAGAAGATGAGAATACAACCCTGCAGAAAAGTTGACAGGACTGTTTCTCTCTCTTCCCCAAGGAAGGGAAGTCTCTTTGATAAGATTTATGCTTTCAACTCCATCAGACTGTACCTGGAAATACTCGTACACGGCACTATACACTCACATTTTCTAGGTCTAGTGTATTAACCACTGGAAATCTCACAGAAATCTGTAGACTGTTTCTTCAATGTGCACATTATTTGTCAATCTGTGATCACAACAGTTCTGAGTGAACTCTCTCTTACTTATAGTAGCAAATCAGTAAATCACACTATTCAAGAACCTGAGATCCTGAATGTGACCAGAATTATTCTGTAACCACACTATTGATACATCTTATATTTTACTGAATGTGACCAGACTTATAGTGCCAAACTGATTATAATCAGAAATTAAACTGAACTACACCCAGCCCCTTTGCTCTGTGAAGACAGGCTAGAAAGTAATGGGGTTTATTTTCTGCCAAATTTCTATACTTTTAATGCAGCACATGCCCTAGTAAAATGTGCCTTTCTAGCTTCCCGGCAACACCCATTAGGCCCTGGAAGGCTGCTAAAATCCAGGGCATTTTCTTCTCCAGACTAAGCAACACAAGCACTCTCTAAACAGAGCCTTCTTCATGGAACAGGTGCTCCAGCCCCCTGATCACCTTGGTTGCCTTTCTCTAGAATCACACTAATAAGTCTGCATAGTTCTTGCCTTAGGGGCTGCAAAGCTGAGCATAGCACTTCAGGTGGAGTCTCACCAGAGTGGAGTGGGGGGAGGAGACTCTCCTTCCTTGCCCTGCTGGCCATCCCCCTTTGATGCACCCCAGGACACGGTTGGTTTTGTGGGCTGCAAACGCACATTGCTAAGCCATTTTGAGCTCCAAGTCATCCTTAGGACTGCTCTCAAGCCACTCTCTGCCCAGCCTATATTTTTGGTTGGGATTGCTGTGACCCACATGCAGGACCTTGAACTTGACCTAGTTGAACTTCATGAGTTTTGTACAGGTCCACCTCTCAAACCTGTCCAGGTCCCCCTGGATGACATCCCTTCCCTCTAACACCTCAACCTGACCACACGGCTTGGTGTCATTGGAAAACTGGCTGAAGGTGCACTTGATCCTGCTGTCTGTGTTGCCAACGAGATGTTAAAAAGTGCCAGTCCCAATACTGACCCCTAAGGAAGGCCAGTTGTCACTGGTCTATGCTTAGATATTGAGTCTTTGACCATAATTCTGGAGTGTGACCAGAATTCATTAGTCTCTGCCAATTCATTATCCACTCTGTGGCCCATACATCAATGCCATCCCTCTTCAGTTTAGAGAGAAGGATGTCATGAAGGACAGTGTCAAAATGTCAAACACTTTATCAAACTCTCTGTCCATCTCTGGCCCATGAAGATATCATTAATGGAAGCAGAATCAGGGTCCTGATGTAGGCTAGAGAGGAAGATGAACTTGACTGATTTTTTTTTACTTTTTTCTGCTAGACCCTATGATGTAGCAGCACAGAAATAAAAGCTAGTTGACAAAAGTGCCTACCAAGCCTATTAATAAATATGTAGTATAACCAGGTAAGGTGTCTGGAAAGTATACCTACAATGTAAAGCTATATACATAGTAGGCCCTTATTTCTAGAAATCTTTTTTTTGTGAAGGCAGTTTCCAGAATGCCATCTTTAAATGTAACCAAAATAGCCCCAAATTTCTTTGTTTCTATTCTGGTCTATATTTGATGGGCAATAACTAATATGGGATCACAGGACACAGTGATATTAAAAACAAGGAGACACTAACACAAAATAACTCTGGTGCTCAAACAAGAATAACAGTATTTTATTTATTTCTAAATAAACCAAGCTCAGTGTCATGATTCTCTAGTTATTAGTCAAAATTTTTTTTTTCTAGGGACCTCAATAATTACTTTCAAGGTTCCTTTTTTTTAAGTATAGACAGAGAAGTAATTCTTCACCCATCAAATATATATGTGTCTGACAGTAAACACATAATTGATGCAATCTTCCCTCTCCAGGTTGATATTCAAAACCATCTTCAATTTTCTGAACCACCTAGTTGCATCAAATATCTTTCCAGATCTCTTTATACTCACCACAGTTCATCCAGAATTACTTTTGCACGTGGGACCAGTCTCACAATTTTAAAGAACATTGAGTATTCCTTTAATAACCTAGAGTATTCTTTTCTCTGTTAGTTAGCTGCTCCATTATTTCACAAAATATTTTAAAACCTGAATCTATGCAAGTTAATTCCCCATGTAAATGCACTTTATTGATCATAAAGATCTTGGCAAATGACAGCTACAAAATCCTACTTACCTGTGCTAATCCATATTGCCGAATCTGAATGTCAGCTGCTTTATTCCACATTTTGTTACATGGGGAAAAAAAAAAAAAAAAAAAAAAAAAAAAAAAAAAAAAAAGTGAGGGGGTTTCTCATTATAACTGCAACTACATTAAGGGGTTTTGTGCCCTGGCCAACGATCACATCTCATCACATGGCTATTTCTTATAGCTATACAAAGAAAAAAAGGGTTCTTTCTTTGTATAGCTATTAGAAGCTATTAGCTTCTACTGAGGTTGCAACGCAGGCACATATATGAAGAGGCAAAGGATAAAGGATAAATGTTTTACTAAAAGACGTAATGTTAAGATGGTGAGCATCCTTAGCTCCCATTAATAAAGAGATCTGGACAATTTATACAATGCATCATTTTCAGCAAAGTGTATTTGCTTAACTTGAGCATTTGGTTAAATCCCACTGAAATCAGTAAGAGTTAAAAAAGTACTTAAAAATTATTGTAGGAAGACTGGATCACTCATGTACTTTAAGGATTTATTGTATCAGAACTTTTGACCACCACATAACTCCCAATTTCATTGATTGCATATCTGGATCCTACATTTAAACTGTCTGGATAAATATCCACGCAGGAACACAGCATATTAATGCTTCATCCAGAGGGTTTGCTTTGTTTGTTTGTTTGTTTGTTTTTTCAAAGGGCACACCTTATACTTCTTTCAAAAGTTTTATCACAATAGCTTGTGATACTGACTCCAGGAAATTTAAACCTATCAATTTCCTGTCTGGTTAGATGAAAACCATCACATACATACACACACACACACACATACACACACACAAATTGGTTTATCCATATGCAAATGTTACAATTAGGGATTATAGCTCTGGAAAATTAACAGCTTAATCAGTGTATCAAAAGGTGAAAGACACCTCCCACCAGTTTTCTCAAAAATGCATTTTGAGGATATTATAATTTTATTACCAGACTGATAAATAGACTTTATCCTCTGAGCTCGTATGAAACTTTAGGAGGGGGGAAGTACAGGAGCAGGAGAATGAATATAATTTTTTAATGCAGAATCAGGGATTCTGCCATGGTTCTCCTTGAAAAAAAACTGTATTTGTTCTTTTTCCCACTTTTGGCATTTCCAGGTGCCTTCTGTTTATAACATCTTCTTCAGCCTCAATAAATTTTTTGAAACAAGATTCTGTCATACATTCAGTGAGTAACAGCTGAAAAATAAAAGTAATCCCTCAGTGGAATAAATACACTCAAACTGGAGAACAGAACAAGAATGTATTGTTTTTTTTAAATTGATGGTGATACACTTGAACAGTTTTTTTCCAACCTTGTTTTTCTTTGAAACTGTCAGAGAATGTTCATGGAATGCTTTATAAGCAAAATTAGTCTTTCCTAAGGCTATACAAATAGTACTTTAAAAAAGAGATACTTTCCTAACACTGATTAAAAGAATTTGTGAACTCAGGGGAATCATTAGTTGAGATCAAGCTCTTAGGCCACATTTACACCTTAGGAAGTATAAATTATTTGTTGTGCTGATTGCCTGAGCCACCTCCTGACCAGGAGAGAGACACAAGGTCAGAGAGAAATGGTGTTATCTGCTTATGGAGACAAATTCAGGGCTCAGGCATGAACGTCTATTGTACACATTTTTCTTTTTCCTGTTCATGTTAATTCCTTGCAGTCCCTCAGAATATCTGAATCAACCAACCTGTCTTCATATGAACTCACATTATTGTATTTTTGTTTGCATTTATTGGACTTTGAGAAGACAGAATGTGAACCACACAGACAGCCATGACCATTTCATCTTTGAAAACCTGGTGTAGAACTATTTGAACTGAAGAAAGTCAATGACGAAACAGACTTTTTTCAGATTTCGTCTGAGGAGAATGTTGAGGAACTCCTTCGAACATATCAGATGAGTCTGTACCATGGCACACAACACAGTCCTTCTGAAAACCTGGGTGGCATGATTATTTGCTCAATACTCTGATTAGTTTCAATGGAAAATCTGTTTAAGCAGATGTTTGGTAGCATTATGTCACAGCTTAACCCCAGCTGGCAACAGAGCCCAGCAAAGCTGTTCACTCACTTGCCCTCTGCTCATCTTAGTGGAACGGGAGAGAATTGAAAGGCTAAAATGAGAAAATATTTTGGATTCAGATAAAAACAGTTTTATGGATAAAGAAAAAGCCACACACACACACACACACACACACATACACAAACAGGCCAAGCAAAATAAAGCATTCTTTCCTGAGGTCAGGCAGGCATTCAGACATCTCTAGGACAGCAGGGCTTCAGTGACTTGGGAAAAGAAACACCAGCACTCTGAATGTCCCCCTTCGCTCTTCTTCACCCCACTTTATTTACTGAGCATGATGTTATATGAAAAATGGCATGAAAAATCCCTTGGATCAGTTAAGAGTCTTGTGTTAAGACTCTTGTGTGATCAATTAAGACCCCCACCCTCCTTGCTGGGGTGGTGTGAGGAGCAGAAAAGTCCCTGTCTCTAAGTCCTGCTAAGCAGAAAGTAAAACATCCCTGTGTTATCAACACTGTTTCCAGAACAAATACAAAACACAGACCTGCACCAGCAGCTATGAAGGACATTGGCACTACCCCAGCCAAAACCAGCACAGGTCAACTCTTAGTACTGGATTTAGTCAGTAGTACTTTATTGTCAAACCAGAGACGGTTTGATGATTGGTATTGCAGAGCTGAGCCTGTGGAAATATGACCCAAGTCTCCCTTTTTTCTCCTATACTTCTACTCTCTCTTGCCATTGTTTGCAGATGGTTTTTTCAGCATATTATCCATAGGTAACAGTAAGCTGTTCTTTTTCATACCCACTCTTCTGTTTTATTCACTGTAAATACTAGGTCTTATTCTTTGTTTCATCCCTCAGTGCTCCCCACATATTTAGCTGCTCCAGTACTTTCTAGAGTTGTTCCCTTTGTTGCAACATTGCACCAGTTTACTTTCCATTCTTTTCCTAATCTACAAAAAAAGATTTTTAAATAGAGCTATTTTAGAAAACAGTAATTTCTGTAAGTTCTCAATACACCACAACAGACCTTTAAGGGATCACTGTCCAAACACATGAAGTAACACAGTCAGTAGTAACATATACTACATGAAAGGGCAGAATCTCCCATTCTACACCCTATGTAGCATTGCCAAGATAGTTTTGCAAAACAGTGAATTTGAAACAAAAAAAAAAAAATTACTATGTGTCTTTTTAGTAATTAATTATAAGATACAGGGTAGATTTTCATAACAGTATACCCAACAGGGATTGAATACACAAAATTCAACAGGCTAATTCACTTTAAAACTTACATGATAACAATATTTTTTATATTTCATTAAAATATTGTAACCTGTTACAAAACTCCCAGTCACTCTAGATGTCCTATTGTCTCTCTTCAATTGTGTAGTTATTACTGCATAATAAACCCATTCCAGCTGGAGGTAGTAATGTAGCTATCTCTCCTTAATGAGGCCATCTCTGAAAATTCAGCTTCAATGGATCAGATACATTTATTTACTTTTTGCAGATGTTAAAGAGGTTTTGGCAGAAACCTTTTGCTCAAGTACAACCAAATTTACATTCCTGGTATTTCTGACCTAAATTCTAGCCAAGACTGAAAAGATATTTGAATTCTAATCTTGGAAGCAATTAATCTGATGTAATTCTAAAGATGTGATTCAACAGTAGGTATACACAGTTGACTTCAGATGTCTAAATCATTTTATTCTACATGTAAGCTCCAACTGCTATCAATATAGACACCTACACTCAATCAGATAGATCAGTCACTTTCTAGACTCCATTGATTGTATTGACAAGAGATGCAAAACAGCTGCCTAAACATATGTTTGTAGCACTATTTAACCCTCCACAGAGACTTACCAACATCTGTACACTACTGACAGCTATGACACAAGATCTATGTGGGCCATCTGTCATCGTGGAGTAAAACACAGGCCGGCTGATACCCTTAGATATTCTGTGCCTATGTGCAGACCGCTGAAGATTAAACTAACCATACCCACTGGAGAGTTTAGATGAGTGTACATCCAAACATTTAGGATTCTTAATCTCATGCTGAAAGCCAACTTTCTTGTCTCCAACTCAGAATGAGATGTCCAGAACTGGTGTTTTGCATTGCTCAGATTGCTACCTGTCTTGATACAGAGGTAGGAGTGCTGAGGCTGAAGTCACATTACCACTAACTCAAGGTTTGCATAAGGCATTCAAGCTCACTGTTGCAAGATACTGGCAATATATCCTGATTTTCTCCAGATCTTTTTATTTTAGCCTCAGTATTGAATTGCTCAGTGCTGTTATGGCCATAGCAGAGCATATGACATATAAGTATAAAACCATCTAAACATAGATGGTTTTAGATTTCTCTCCAGCATAGGCAAAAATTAACTTGCAGACTTAAGGATAAAGGCAAAATATTTAATATGCATTTCTTCCTACTTCTCTCCCCTCCTAATTCACCACTGGAATGGTTCTCCAACAGTAGGAAGAGCAAGCCTGAGAAGGCACCGGTGTACTGGGTACACAGGTGGCAGAGCCACAACCATCTTTTATCTCACATGGGAGGCTTGGTTGGTCTTTCAGCCTTCGGAGGCAATGTCTTGTGGAGGTTCCACCAATTTAACTTCTACACGTTATCTTCTTCCCTAAGAAAATTATTGAGCTATCTACACTAAAATCTGGAAGAGTGACAGATGCTGCACTGTGCATGAGTACCACTACTCACTCTTCTAAATCTTCCTTGTGAACCTCTTTATAGCCCTCTAAAAATGTTGTTTTCTCTCTAAAAAATCTTATTATTTTGGCATATATTTTGCAAAAATATTAGCTAGGGATGGAAACTTTTATCTATTCAAATTCCAATCCTTTTACTGAAATGTTAATAACTTGTCACTGTTTAACCCTTGCCTCTTTACTCAGAAATGTTTTCAAAGAACGCGAGTTCCTCTGAAGCAGTTTCCCACTTTGAACTCAAGCCTATTCTTTATCATACTAAACATTTCTGAAATGGTGCTTAATCCTCCAACTCATCAAAATTTCCAGCATGTTTTCTACAGACGAATCATACAAGCTTAGAATCTCCTCAGCATCTGGAGCTAATCTTACAAATATTTGATATCTCGAGTCTGTCTGAAGCATGGACACAAAAACGTGTTCCCTGATGGAGAATCTGCTTGACCCTTTTTATTGTCAGCTCTATATCCTTGGTCTTCAGCAGTGCTTTAAACATAACAGGTGCACTACAGCTCCTGTAAAACAAACATGAGCCTCAATCTAATGGAAAGGAAAATTTTTAAGGATAGTAAGTCTGGGCATTATGTGCTTTGTCCTGGGAAGTGGTTTTAGCACATGTTATATCAATTTAATCTTGAGCATGAGCCACCAAGGAACTGTGAAAATCCCAACTGTATTAAAGGGGAAGCACTATGTAGGGAGCAGACATCACTTTGGCCTGTCCGAGGTTTGCATGGGACTGCAGTGTATCAAAATTCAATGAGTTGTTCTCCCAAGGTGTTATCTGACAAATACTAAGTTGAAATTCTGAAAAGGTTGACATTAGCTAGGTTCGTAGCTTTTTTTGGTCATTATTACTTACATTGTAGGTGTACCTAGAAGGGTCTGTGAGTTATATCTGTTATTATTGTATATCAGAATCAGGCCTTCAGAGCGATCCATTCTGCCATTTCCAAAAACTACTCCGTTTTAGTTTAAAAGATTTTCCCTTTTAAGATAAAATATTGTTTTCAGCATTCATCTCAGGGTTGCCTTGAGAATGGCCTACTGTGACTTTGGAAACCCCAACCTTTGATTATTTTACTGCATGTTTTCATTTATAAGATACTGATGCAAAGAAATAGTTTCGAACAACAACTCTTTGTACTATTGAAACGTGAACACAAAGATAGATACTCACTGACCTGAGGAATTTGAACTTCCAATATAAAAGAGAAGAGAGAAGGTACAAGCAGACTGGCAAGGCTGATGACTGAGCAGGATTTCTTATTTATCTGTCCAAGTCCTTACTAAACAACTGCAATTCCAAATAAAAGGCTTATAACATCTTTGCTTAATTTTACTTTAATTCATTCTAATAGTTTTAGGCTGTGATCAATAAACATTTTTAATACTTTTCCTTTATGATATTTTAGGATTCTGAAAAAAATTTTTTCTTCCTCCTGTTCTTGTTACAACTTTTTGTAGTAGAATGCTCACATGGGTCTGTTTTGTTTCCATGTTTATTAGATAACTAATGTTCATGAACAACATAGTTTTTCTCTGAAAGGTCAAAATTTCACTCACTACTCTATCCCATTTCATTGGTTTGCATAGCAAGGTTTTGGTAGTACAGGGGCTACAGGGGGGGGCTTCTATGAGAAGCTGCTGGAAGCTTCCCACATTAACAGATCCAGTGTCAGCCAGCTCTGAGATGGACCCACTGCTGAACACATCCAAGCCCATCAACGATGTGGTGGTGCTCCAGGATAAAGTACTTGAACAAGGGTGAAAAAAAACCTGCACAACTGAAGCCAGCATTTATATGTGATAAGAACAGCCCTGCAGACACCAAGGGCAGTGCAGAAGGACAGGCAGAAGGTGCTCCAGATGTCAGAGTGGAGATTTCCCCTGCAGCCTGTGGTGCAGCTCATGGTGAAGCAGATGTACCCTGGCAGCCCATGGATGACCACTGGGGAGCAGAGATCCACCTGCAGCCCCTGGAGGATGCCAGCCAGAGCAGAAGGCTGTGAAGGAGGTTGTGACCCCATTAAAAGCCCACTCTGGAGCAGGCTTCTGGCATCCACAGCACCACTAAAAGAGGAACTGATGCTAGAGCTGGTTTGCTGGCAGGACTTTTGAAGCCCTGAGGAACTCACACTGGAGCAGCCTATTCCTGAAGGACAGCAACCTTTGGGAAGGTCCCATGCTGGAGCAGTTCATGAAGAATTTCAGCCCATGAGAAGGACTCAGATTGGAAAGGTTTGTGGAGGACTGTCTATAATAGGAAGGACCCCATTGGGACAGAGGAAGATATGAGGATTTATCCCTCTGTAGAAGGAACAACAGAGACATGTGATGACCTGGCCACAGACCCTATTTCCTGTCCCCCTGCACCCTGGGAAATTTACCCAGAAAAGAAAGAAGGGAGGGGGCTTGTGGGGGCAAAGGTGTTTTAAGGTTGGGGTTTATTTTTCATTACTGTATTCTGATTTTAATTGTAATAAATTAATTTTCCAAAAATTGAGTTTGTTTTGTCCATGATGGTAATTGGCAAATGATCTCTCCCTGTCCTTATCTCTACTCACAAGCCTGTCGTTTTATTTTCTCTCCTTTGTGCAGTTAAGGAGAATAATGATAGAGAAGCTTTGGTGGCCATCTGGCATTCAGCCAGGGCCAACTCAACTCACATAAGTCAGAAGTTCCCTCCATGTGTTATAAGTTTACCAAAGTTATTTTTTGTTTACATTACTACACTTTCTACTGATGTTTTTTTTCCCCTATTGCTATTTCATGGTCTAGTTGTTCTTTCTTCTTATAGGATAGTCTGGTGCATAACCATGTTTATTTTCTGAACTTCTACCTTTTAACAGCTGCCATCTATTCATTCCCAAGACTGAGCAGTTAAACTGTGCAGCATTGTGTTACATATAATAAGGGTAACAATGACTTGAGTGACATGTTTCTAAAAACAAACAAGAAAACAACCCTCTGAATCACTTTCAAAAAAACTTCATTATACACAATACAAAATTGACTTATTTTCTCTTAGAACTGACAATCACTTTGTGTGAATTATCCTTTTTTTTTTTTCCTTCACCTGAAAAAGCAAATAAAGAAAGCAGAGGAAACAAACTCCAATCAATACAAATCCTTTAATTAGGAAACTGGCATCTCTGACTAACATCCAGACTTATGCAATAATATTCTGCTAAAAGAAAAAAAATTAATTACAAAGTTAATTTTTGGCTTTTCCTCATGTACTTTTTTAGTGCTTGAGGAGAACATGACATGCACGTGGGGCCCAGAGGAGACACATGCCCAAGGGGTATGTAACAACTCCTTGATAGCAGAACCACAGTCTGTCTGGTCTGAAGGACTAAGACAAAACTGTGTGGGCCTGAGCCCGTCCATGGCTGCAGACATGCAGGACAGGGTTTAGTCCTTGTGCCTGTCTTATTTAGCCTCATAGAGATTAGCCATGGCATTTCCAGTTCTCAGAGCTCCCTCCTCTTTCAACATAAAAAAATCTCAGTAAATTGCCAAAATCCAAAACAAGATGATTTTAATGATTTTTTTCTTGTAATGATATCTTCCTGGTACCTTTCTAATGATCACTTCTTCCATCAAGATAAAAAATCAGTTTGTAAGTAGGAATATTGAACAATTAAAAATTAGCCAGTTTGCTATTTCCTACTTCTCTGTAAGTCTATATTCTGATGGACCCTGGTAACAAAACTGTGTTACAAGAAGTTCCTTTTACCTCAAAATATTAACAATAGAAAGGAAGTCTGCATATTTACTTACTTTTTAGTAACACATCATAGGAATAAAATACCAGCAGTCCCTTAATCACATTCATAGCACAATTTTATCAATGTCTTAGTCACACACAGCTCTTTTAGCAAGGGACCCAGAATAAAACTGATATAACAGTTCATGTTATATCTTTTAAAGCATTCAAAATTACTACACTTTTTTGTGTCTCATTATCTTTCTTCCTGTCTTCCCATTGAAGTTTTCCATGAATCCATAATGTCATACTCTCCTAGAGTGCATGCCTGCTGTTATTATATCAATTCTCCAAAGTTCCTAGTATTTGCATATGCAAATAGCAGCCATGGTGATATTTTTTGTTGATGGACATAATCCTGCTGTTAATATCCACAGAAGTCCTGATATGTATCTGTGGTTTTATCTATTGCCTCCAGTATAACATAAGTCTCCAGTCATATTCATTAGATTCAATTAGTGACATTCTGCCCTGTGAGAATCTGTCAATAGAAAATAGGTACAGTAATGCTCAGAAATTTGTCAAAGTAAGCACATTTTAAAAAGCATTAGATGACTGAAACCATAGTAGATAAAATCCATCAGTACCCATGTACTTTACAGATCATTCTACAAAGTTCAATAGTTATATTCTTATATATATATATATATAAGAATAGATAAATAAAAGAAATTCAAATAAAGAAAACATTAAAAAATAGAAAATATGGAAGAAATATGCCAGGGCCTGACAGTGGCATTTAATCCATTACTCTACTTTAAAACTGGAGTGCTAATCCCTAAAATTATATTGGGTGGGTTTCAGTTTGATCCCTTTTGAAAATACAGTATTAATATTTTTGCTAGTGTTTATTTATAGTTAGCATTTCTAGATAATTTCAAAATTTTTATATTTTCAGAACTTTTATCCTTATCCTATCTCTATGCCTTTCAATATTTCCATTCCTCTAATTTTAACTGATCTCCATTTAACATTGCAACTTCTCTGTTCAAAGTTTTCAGCCTGTGATTGATTTCAAAGAGTGAACTTTAATCATTATTGATTACTTAGGTTAAAATTCTATTAAGGAATGGTGGAATATTTCTTCCCTTGTCCTGTTTTCTTTCAGATTGTTTTTTGAATTATTAATTTGAATTTTAGTATTGTTTTCTGTCTTACTTGGAGTATGATGATGTCTGTGGATTCAATAAGCATAGTCTTGATTTGATTACATAGCTCATGTAATTAAAATTCATAGTGAAGGGAAATGTGCCTCCAGATGGATGGAGAAAAGTGATAAGTTTACCTGGTTATGTGCCACTCTACACTCTTCCCCACTGTAATTTTACTTCTGATATGTCCTCCCAGTTTTCTTTTGGGAATGCAGCGTAAGGCAATATAAAAAGCCTTAGTGAAAATGAAATATATTATAATTTTTTTTTCTTTGCCTATATCACCCATTATTTCTTCATAAAAGAAAATTAGATTGATTTGAAAAGATATCTCCTTGGCAAATTCATCTGTGCTGCTACTTTTCTTGTTATCTTCCAAGTGCTAACTCTTTGGTTTAGAATTTTGCCAGGATTTGAAGTTAAATATACTTGTCTGTAAATTCACACTTTTCCCCCCTTATACAGGTATAAGTTGAGTACTCCTTTCCAACACAGCAATATATTTTATGTCTTCTACAAGTTCTCAAAGACAACTACTATTGCATAAACTTTGGCCCATACAGAGGTCAGGATTTCAAGCACAAAACTTGAAAAGACCAAAATATGGTCAAACAAGATCTGTCTCTGTTCTAAGCTGAGATGTTATCCATTGCTTCTAAGTTTTCCCATTCTCATAAGTAAGCTTTATAATGAACAGTGAAAAAAACTACAACATAAATCCTTTTCCTCTCCAATTTGGTTATATCATTTATAGATACTATTCCTTTACACTGAATAAATTTCCAACACTTTTCTTTGAGTCTTCTATTGATAATCCAGTCAATGAATGATTTCTTATTACCTTCAGTACCTTCAGTTTCTCTTTCTAGCTACAGTTCATTCTGTATTGTCCATGCTAATTGTGTTCCTACCTTCTCCTGATGATCTGTGTATGTGTGTGTGTAGCAGGCTCTTCTTGTCTCTCCTTTATCTGCACTATTTTGAATTAATAAATGCATCATAATTTAGCCAAAAGTTTTCAATATCTTTTATAATCTTCACTGAAATATTGGAAAATTTCTTGATAAACTGCAACATTTTTTTAAAAAGTTTTATAAGATCTTCCCTACTATTTATGTATATCTATCAAAATCTCCTGGGTTTAGAAGTTATTAGAGGCCAGAGACAGAAAGAAAAGAAATTATTAGTGGCTAGAGAGAAAGGGAACAAACTGTAGGAACTTCACTGGAAGTATCCTTGAGGGACCCCTCTGCTTGCACTAAAGTCCATTTGCAGATGAGAATACAGTCCTAAGCTACCTATGCAGCTGAGTCAAGTCTATCCAGTTCCAGGGATTCCTGCTGCTGCACTAACCACTTTGGAGCTGTGGCTTCCCAAAGCACTTGGCATCAACAAATGAAAACAGCTACAGCCTGCTGAAAACAGCATGTTCGGTTTTGCATTCAGTGTGTAAACTGTAAGCTGGTTTCAACCATATTTTGTTACCCTTTGAAATGTTTCCTCAATAGTAGGTTGCACCATCTGTTGCACTGTTTGCCTGCATGTTTTGCTTGTTAAACTGCTCCCCCAGCAGCGCACAAAAGAGGAAGAACAGTGGTGATGCCTTTCAGGAAGATGTCCCTGTCCTCTGCCTACCTCCACCCACTGCAGTGTTGCAGTGCACACAACAGATGCTTCCCTAGTCCTGCCTCATGCCTATTTATTTTAGGACCTAAGTCAAAGTCCACTATAAAACCTATGAGACTTAAAAAATTAGCAATCTGAAGCCTATTGGTATGTTTTATTTGATAAGGGCACATGACCACACATGACAAAACAAAATATTAAGATGAATCAAGATTCAACAGGGAGTGTGAGATCTGACACAGTTAATCCAGACTCTTTTAAACATGGAAGAAACATTGATTAGAAGTAAATAAACTTGGTTTTTATTGTTTGCCTACTGGCAAACAATACTTAAATGGTCCTAGTATGAACTTTGTCTCCCGGTTAAGTGTTGGCATATTATGATGACAGGAAGAATACTATGCCTCTGTTCATGTAATGAAGCAGACTTTGCTTCAGTTGCCTTTTATTCTTAGTATCTAAGCAGCAGGAAAAAATTTAACAGCTTTCTTTCCTTCTTTCCTGGTATGTTTATTAAACCTGAGCAAAGAACATACAGTGACTTTACATGAATTATTCTCTGAAACATGTTGACAAAGCATTGTACTATTCTATATAACCCCAAATTATTCTCTTCATGAACTGGAGGAATGATAGGAGGAATGGGAAACCCAGCGACTAATGCATACAAATAAGACTAAAGAATGCTCCGAGTAAATTATGCAACCCAAATGTATTCAGACAGTTCTACTCTGAATAACATCACATAGTTTTCTCATGACTTTAAGTCACCTCAGCAACAGGAACCAATGAGAAGCTGAGCTCACTGAAGGGGAAATGTTTTTCAGCAATCAGGGCCTCTGTCCCAACTCATATCAAGGAACTTCATCCTGTAGGAATACAATACCTGAATATCCTTACAGAGAAAGGAGCACTTTTCTTGTTCCAGCTTCTGCTCAAGGGTCACACCCATCACATGTGGCCATAGTATAGGTGTGATACATTGATATGATTCTCTAATTTCTCCCTACAGCTGCTATTTTAGAAAAATACTAATAGAGCCTTGCTTTTTCTTGAATCCCACACAAAAGATTGCCATATAGACAAACAAATATTACCTACTACCAAGTCTTGATAGCATATCAATTTTTAAAACTCAGTAAGGTCACCACAGTTGAGCTTGATGACAACATCTAAAATATTTCTTATGAAACAGAATGGCATCTGATAGATGAAGGAGAGATGGCCATACATAACTAGCCACTCCAGGCTTTCTTTGTAACAGAGAAAATCAGGCATCTCAGGAGTGAAATTAGGCTTGTCTGGGTAGGAATTTGAAACAAGTTAGGTGACTCATACCCTTAAAGGCCTGTTACTATCCATTGGCTGCAAATGGAAGCTAAGATGACTTGTCTGTTGCAGAGGCTAAACATGTATACTTAACCTGGAGTGAGTTCAATCCCACCCACAAACCTGGCTGCACACAGAGGCAGGTGCAGGTTCCATAACAGAGCTGTGTCATACAATGTGGGAGCACACCAGCTGCTACTAATGATCCCTGAGCTTCCCTGGGAAATCTGTCCCAATATTTCTGTGTCCAGCACAGTGAACCAGACACCAAAAGAAGATCTGGCCTCTCGGAGTTTATTTCCTCCTCTACAATCTTTTCCAGGTGGCTGAGCCCTGATCAAATATTTATAGAATTAAATATTTCTCTTCTCTGTGGGAGGGAAACAGTAAAAGAACAGATCCTAATTTGTTTTTGCAGAGGGCTGGAAATAACAACAAACAGGTCATTAAAACTAATCCTCTTTTTCATAGTTTTTTAATGTTTTTATTTTTCATTCCTTGCAGATGCGAATAAACTTTCCAAGGACAAATATGAGCCCATAAGTTTCTTTCTCATAAGAATATTAACAGGTGAGTATGGCTGTTTCAGGAAATCTGCACAGCCTCTTCTACCAGAAATGCCTCTTGGTTTTTTATCAATAGGATTTGGTAGCTCCCAGGTGTCCTTAGAAGTGAGCATGTCCTCACACACTAAGGTCTGCACAAATCCAGACACCAAAAAAAGGCCCTAATTTCAAAATATTGATGTTCTAAGGCAAGAGAAAACCTGACAACTTCTCTTCAGAAAGTGAGGCTATTTGAGATCCATTTCTGTAAAAACACACTGTCATTACAGGTATTTTAATCAGTGAAATTGTATTAGGATATATTTGTGGATACAGGAACTCATTTTACTTACAGAGCTAACACTTTTTCAGGCACATTTTTGTTCTGTGTCAAAGGTGTAAACCAAAAGTAATTTTTGGACAGAGTTCAAGTGGGCAATTGTATGTTGCCAACCTGTTTTGGAGAAAAAACAAATGCATGGTACAGATGTAGACTGTTGCAACTGTTGCACATCAGTATCAAAAAGCTGTCCTAGGTATATTTTCTCTACTAGAAATTACATCATCTTATATATGCTTTTCCTCAATGCATTGACTAAGAGGGGAAGAGACTTGGCCATGGTTAGCTTAGGAATTTTTTTTCTTTTTATGTGATTGCCTGTATTAAAAAGCCACTCAAAAATCTCCAGCTTTCAAACTGACAAGGAGATGAGACACAGACATGTTGAAGCCTGTTTTGCCAACTGCAGTCCCTCCTGTTACATGCCACTTCCTCAGCAATGCGGCTTTTCCTCAAGATGCAGCACTACAGATATCCATCACTACAACACTGGTCAAAAAAATACTTTGAGGAATATTATTATTCTCAGAAACCTGCAATTCACTTTTTCTTTTTTTTCCCTAGCAGTTCAATATAAGGAAAAAGTGATCTATTAATCTTTGGGATAAGGTTGTTTTTTTCTTCTTACTTGTTTGGGGCTTTATTCAGCACAGGCTGCCATGGAATATGAGGACAAAGGGATATATTGTGACTATCTTCCCTAGTAGTCACAATTTAGTCATCTTTACTGTCATATTGTCTAAGCGATGGAGCAATTCAGTTCACTGCCACCCACCAGTGCCAGACACTTTAAACAAATTTAAACTCTGTGAAAAGATGTTATAACAACATGTAAATTAGATAGAAAACAGTGCTGTTTTCTCATAACACCTAGACTATGTTGTGTATTTTCTAGGTCTCTAACTGAAAGCTTGGGAGTTTAGGAAAGTGGGCAATATTGAAAATATTCTATGATCTTCACAGGAAAGAGAAATAAAAAGAAAGCTGAAGTGTGATTTAAGTGTAGGCAGGACCTAGCACTTATGTATTCATTCTTTCTACTCAACCTGCTGAAATAAGAGCAACTATATTATTATTTTAAAGTTCTTTTAAGCAATAAAAAATAAATGATTGGAAAGCTAGTATCATCAGAACTTTCATTATTAATAACTAAATTAGTAGCTTATTCTAATACTGTTGAGACAACAACAACAAAACCACCAAACCAGAGTATTGTACGTCAGAATGTAGACGAGAAAATGATCCAGCACCTTTTTACAGTTGTGCAAGATGCCATTAGAAGTCTGTTTTCACCATGTCTTTTTTGTGTCCCCAAAGGTTTGGTAAAGGATGCCTGCTTAGATGGAAGATACTGATGTTGGTACTGGGAGGGAGAGCAAAGACAGAGAATAGAAGAAAATTAAGTGTTGGATTAGTCTCATCTAATGTCACAGTTCTACGGTGTTGAGTCCATCTAAACTAGTTGTCCTCTGGTAACAGACAGTGGAAAGGATCACACATTTGTAGGTACCATGTAAAATTTGTGTTTGATTTTCCAGCATGTCATGTCACATGACCCCCACCAACTTGACCAACACAATCTGTACAAAATGACAACAGGGAGCTGTACTAAGCAGTGACTTGCCAGGATATTTGCTGCCATCAGGTAACACCACAGTTTAAAGCATATGAAAGAGAAGAATGAAGTGCTATGGTGTTCAGAGGAAGCCTTGTAATGCTTTTACTATGCAGAAACTAACATCTCAGAAACCACAACACAGCATGGAGCATGGGAATAATCAAAACTAATCCATGTGTTTGCAAATGCAATACTCAGGGAATTTTCAGAGGAAAAATACTTAACAAAATTGAAGGACTATTATTCCAGTTCTTAATGTTTTTAAATCATAAGCTTGAAAAACACATACAACTCAACAAGCATTGGCAAGTGCCATGTGTGATTTATGTTTAGATTTCACACTGTGCTTTAACTGTCACCTAATGAAATAATGTATCTGTTAAAAGCTCATTGATTTTATTTACTTTTCTGACAAGTGAGAATTCACTGCTCCTTGTCACCTTGTAGGACAGTATTTGCAGATAATCTTTTGTGGAATCACATTTATTTTGATTTATGGTAGTTATGAAACCATTGCACTTATGTTGATAGTAGCAAGAAGAAATCAGTCACCCGAAAAACTCCAAGCTTCTGCTAAAAATGAGACAACATTCATTATATCTAAGGAATTTTATTTCAACTTGAATCATCTTCCCAAGGCAACCCACACAAATGTCCCAAAGATTTTGGGGTAAGTAAAGCCAGCAAACATCAGGGCCTAAGAACTATAGTAGCTTTTATTATAAGTCCCTAATACAACCTCAGCATATAAAAAAAAAGTAATTTAATTTAATTAAGGACTGAAGCATTTGTATTGCACTATAATTTAACTATTATAGTACAGCTGGCTACTCCCTAGGGGATGGAGGCTGGAAGCTGAGTGGGATAACTATGGTGGAGGAAATGCCCAGCCATCCCAAAGATCTCCAGGGACCAGGTGAGCAAGGGGAGAAGAAATTATTGTGGGGTCAGCCCTGGTAGAAGCCCAGAGGCTGTGCAACACTGGGGAGGTGTGAATGCCAACTTGGTCAGGGAGAGAGAAACGGCAATCATTTCTCATAGTGGCTTGTGGGAATTTTTAGGGAGTTGTAGGAATGTGATAACTTGTTAGCATAAACAATCTGCAGGTCGTGTTTTTCCACTTTGTTTTCCTGTTCTTCTCAAAGAGTGTGAGAAAGATGTTTTTATTAACTAGCCAGTCAAGTAGAATGTATCGTATCGGTCTATATAAGCCGGAGAATCCTTTGTATTAAAGCTTCTGTTTCTCCTCTTGCAATTTGGTCTCTTGTCTGCTCTTGTGTCATTCCTGGAGCAAGGCTGACAGGGAGGAGGGCAGTGAAAGATTAGAATCTTCTCCAGGGAGGGACACCAGTGTCAGACACAGCCCTCAGGTGGCCTGGCAAGGGCACCAGGACAGTAATGCTGGCCTGTGGCTGGGCAGAGCAGGGCTATGTCACCAGGATAGGGAATTGTATTCCTGGGGGCTGAAATGGGGCCCTGGACCTTGGGAAGGAGGAGAGGTCCTGGGCTGGGCAGGGCCATTAGAGCCTGACAGGGCCCTCAAGGCCCTGGCAATACCTTAGTACCATTTTTTTATTTATGAAAGATTGGTCAAGTCAAATGTGTCAAGTATAGATTCTGTACATGTGGCAAATGCTAAAGAAAGATTTTTTTTTTCCCCCGGCAGATGTTTAAGTAATACATTTCTCCTCTTCAGTACTGATTATATATTATCCAGGACATAGGATATTCCAAACTTGTTGAGATTTAAAGACTAATGTTTTCTAACTGGGGAGTGAGGAGGGAAGTTCATCTAGAGCAATGCCATTTACAAAATTGAGCTTTGAATGTTAAATTCCCAGGTTAAATATAAAATAGATTACCTTTTTTTTTTCCCACTCTCAGCCTTAAGCTGACAAATTCAGAAATTTCAAAGTCTGAATTGGCACTGTTTTCTTAAAGTATTTCTAAATAATTGTCAGTGACACCTCTTTTCTGCAAGTTTTCTTCACTTTCTGTACCCAATCTGGCACCATGCACGCCATGCCAGCAGCCTATCTACAGATATATAGGGAAGAGCAGACTGTAAAAGTGGATTTGTGGGACACAAGGTTGTTGCTGCTCCTCAGTGCACTTAGACTTAACTACAGCCACGGTGAAGGTCAGAGGATCTGATCTGTAAAACCTGGGCAAACAGTACTGCTGTGTTTAATCAGAATAAATCTTGGTGCAGATGTTCATCTTCTATGTAGCTATGGGGAAGAGGATGGTATTATTAGAGCTCGTGGCATATTACTATCATAGTCTAAAGGAGCGCTGCATGGTATTTTAGAATTGTTTCTTCTTAAATAGCAAAGATGATACTTTACCCATAACTTTGAATATTTAGAAGCATATAGAGAAAGACAGTTTTGCTGATTTAAAACCTGCAGAAGATGCTAGAGATTCTTGCATTCAAATTATCACTGCAGTGGGGCTTTGATTTATGTTTTGCAGGTCTCCACTGAGAGTGGGATTTAAGCACAGCTGTGATGTGCTTCTGAGCAGAAACTGGTGAACACCTAAACACAGAATTGTTCTTCAAACTCAGCCCTTGCTGATGCATGAAACACAGGTGTTTGTGTTCACACTAACCTATTTATGTCTGCCTCACACAGCACCTCACCAGATTTGAATGTGCACAGACATTTCATATAGAAGGAGATTCTCATTTGAAATAAATCAAATCAGAAATTAACTTTGCCTGAGGAACCCCTTGCCACACTGAAGATTGCTGAAGCCCCACCTCTTCGGGAACCAAAGACTCTTTCTTGTCCTTCACCTGATGTGATGATAATTATATACCTGTCACCTTAGCTGCTTCTTTTAGCATGCAACATTCACATTTTCCTCAACAACCTACCACTTAGTTCTCTTCCACTTTTTAAATAGTGCTGACTGGTAGTTTTTAATTAAGCCTTGACAGTTGAAATTTGCATTCCAAAAGCCAAATGAAGGTGCTGGCATTGGATTTTCTAATATTTTGGAATAGGTTTGGATTGTCTATTATTTTATCATGCAGAGCATTATACTTGCACACAACCCTGCATGCATGCATGCTTCCCCAGACCTTCCAGGTTCTACAGATACTGTGTGCAAGGTTTAAGGCTACTTCCCTGAGAGCATTCTAAATTTGCATTTCATGCATTAATGCTTAATTAATGGAGTATAAAAAAAAATCATGCTGAGTGATTTCTGTAGCTCTAAGAGGAAAATTCTTCTTGTCTGTTTTTTTATTCATTTGTACATGCCAGCTGACAAAATTGCTATGAGTAGATGGACAAATATCTAAGAGAAGTTTTATCAGTTTTGGGATTTAGGGGAGAAATGACCCAGGGAAAAACCTAAAGAATGGATCACTACAACATTTAAAGAGCTACAGTATACTTTTCTGTTTTCTGTAAGAGGTTCTTAGTCCCACTAGAAGTTCTTGACTTGACATGCATTTAGCTAAACAAATTTTCCCTTCATATCCATTGATTTCAATAGATTTTGCGCTTGACAGTTGTATAAGTCAAGTCATTTCTTATTAGGTTCTACAAGCTAAAGCTTTAAATCTGCTCCAATTAATGCTTCTTTTGATGAAATGAGGCATATGTTGTGCTTCAAGCTAAGCCTCCAGCTTTTTAAGGATTTTCCATACAATTCCACTGATGATTAGTCACTGCAGGTATCTGTAGAACCAAATACCTTTTGCTGCCTTTATGACCAGTAATAGCAGAAAATTGCAATTATGATAGAATGACAAGGATGGAGCTTACAAAGTCACCACTTCTGTCTTAGCATGAACTGTAAAGCTAAAAAGCATATACCTAATCAAATTCCTGGGCTGAGTGATACTTTGAGAAAATTTCAAAACCAAGTTAATAGACTGTATTTCTGTATTTCTGAATGTTCTTTTTTTTTTTTTTTTTTTTTTTTTTTTTTTTTTATCCTATGACCTATGGACTCACCTTTATTTTCATTATTTCTTATGGGTCCAGTTTGATATCTACAACAACAACAGTATGTCTGTGAGATGACAGCCGAGGTCATACATCCAAACCAAAAAGTGACTACTGGCCACCTGTAAAAGAACTACCACAGACAGCCTAGAAAAAATCTGCACACTTTATATCACAAGCCTTATTTATAGTCTTTATTTTTGCAGTAAAAATTGAAAGAACAGTAGTCCAGTTGATGTCTGGTTACTGCAAGATGGTTTTATCCCAGCAAAAATTATGTAAATAAAATAATTTTTAAAAACAGTTTTTAATTTAGTTGCTGCTGTCAGGCACAAGAGTAGAGACTTCCCTGCAGCCAATTATGAAGACTGGTGATGCAAGTCATCCCCCTGAAGCACATGGAGGACTATGCTGGAGCATATAGTCATGCTGCAGCCCATGGGAGGCCCCACTCTGGAGCAGAGGCACATGTCCTGAAGCAAGCTGCAGCCCATAGAGATTTCACACTGGGACAGGCTCCTGATGGGAACTGCCATCTGTGGAGAGAAGCCCATGCAGGAGAAGGTTTTCTGGCAAGACGTGACCGCATGGAGCACCCACATGGGAATAGGTTCTGAAGGACTATGCCCAGTGGAAAGGATCCATGCTGGAGCAGTTCATGGAGGACTGTGTCTCATGGGAAGGACCCCATCATGGGGCAGAGAAGGAGTGTAAGGAGGAAGGAGGAGAGATTAAGTGTTATGGATAGAACTAAACCTCTGTTCTCTTTACACTGCTTGAAGGGGAGCAGATAAATGACTCAGGAGTGAAATTAGGCCCGGGAGGAAGAAGGCTGGGGGAAGAAGTTTATGGTATTGTTTCTTTCTCATTATCCAAGTCTGTTATTAATTGTCAATCAAATTACTTAATTTCTCTGAACTAAGTTAGTTTCACTTGTGCTGGTAATTTTTGAGCAACCCTCCTGTCTTTATCTTGATGCATAAACTTTTAATTGTATTTTTTGCCCCCATGCATCTGAGCAGAGAGGTTCAGAGGGAATTTAAAATTATTCTTCTGACCTAATAATTATGAAATTTGAGAAAGATTAAGTAAATATTCTGCAATCCAACTATCCATCTATGTTTATAATTTATTTTGTCTTCATTAGGACATACAGCATGAAGGAGAAACAGCCTACATGAAGGTGTCCTAGAGACCGGACTGCCTTGGGCTCCATTACAATCCCATTACCTCGAGCTGACTGAACACTCAGAACAGATGACTGAGTTATAATAATGTCCAGCCTAGTCACAGTTCATCCAAAGATAAGTTTGACTTTGACTTGGAAACCTAGAAGTCAGATTTAAATCTCAGATGACCTCTGGAAAAGATGGCCTTCCTAATTCACAAACGTGAAAAAACCTCCTTCTAAAGCAGAAGTAAAATTCGAAATGAAAGAAGGGGATATAAAAGCAAGTGTTTAATATGCAGGCAGCACAGACGGTGCAGAAGGCTGCAGTGAGCCAAGATAAATTTGCCTCTACTAGCTTATAAAAAAAAAAAAAAAAAAGAAATGGCACCTTTCAAAGAAATTCTTCTGTGTAATAGAACTGGCCTTTGCAATGAAAATTATGCCAAAAGCTTTCTCTTGCAGAACCCTAGATTTCATCAGGCCTTAAGCAACAATTCGTTTTGGATTATCTGATTCACTGTGCTCCTGGGTAATAGCAGAACCACTGACAACAAGGTAAGCACAGCAAAATGATCATAGCCTTTCTGACAGGGCACCTGTGCTTCAACCATTCAGCAAAACAAGAAAGGGCTAAACACCATACCAGGAAGGAGCCTGGTTTGACTTTAAGGGAGAAAACCAGACCAGATCTTTCCTTGTCTTCTCCCCTAAGCTTTTGACAGTTGGACACCCATTTCCTCCAGATGAACAGATACCTATAACATCCCATCTGGATAATCTTTTAGTTCATTTGAAACCAAGACCCAGCACAAATAAAGTAGGCATTGTGAGATAAGGGTCTCTTCAATAAGTTATCTTGATTGGAGAAAGCAAGGACCTTTAAAAGGTAAGTCTTAACAAAGATATTGCTCATTAGTCTTTTCTCGACTTTATGACCTGAGACTCCTCTGGGTGCATCTATGTTTGGGTTTATGCATGAGACCCAAACCTGTGTGTCCATAGCCCCTTCTATTCTTCAATTCTTTCCTTTCATGTTTCATATAGCATTGCCCCTCTTGGCTGCTGAGTCTAGGGGTCATAAAGAACAAGATGGGAACTACATTTGATGGAAAGAGCATCAAGATTCCTCTTTGCAAATAACCAGAACTGTCAGATGGTACTGAGCTGTCAGTCAGAATTGTTGCCTAAGATTTAAGAAGATGAAAGTTAAGAGATCTTGTGTCTTCTGTGAAGATATGTATCTTTTTTAATAACACATATCTGCCTTTCTGAGTCAAGAGTGAAATGCTGAGACTCTGGGTGCTGCCACCATTTGGAGTCATTGGTACAATCAGCATCTAACAGCTATGACTGGAGCGAACTTCTGAAGACTTACTGAGAGCCTTTGATGGAAGTAAAACCTCTAAAAAACTTTATTGCTGTTGACAGCTGATAGGAAGGGACTAAAGAAGACTTTTGAGGACAACTGAGCTGGTAAGATTTTGATCCTTCAGGGCTTTAAACCTCTAGACACCAAAAAGTAAAGATTATAAGGAACTGTGTGGGGAATAAGAAAAAGTAAAATATTTGGGATGAGATTAGTAAAATCAGAGAGGCTTAAATGTATTTGCCTGAGAGGAGGATACTAAGTGGAGGGTGGATATTTAGATTAAGAAGATCATAGGGATTTAACAGTTTTTTCTCTTAACAATGTTACATATCAGAAAGACAATGGGACAGATATTTAAATGAAAGGGCAGTCCATGTGGAAGAAACAGAGACAATAAGAACTATATGCGGCCTACAGAATGCTTCTAGAATTTACTCCCACATTAAATATTAGTCTATTCCCAGATTTTTTAAGGAAGTGAGATAAGTTACTGCTTAATAATGATATGCAGTATCAAGCAACTTAATATAATAAAATAGGTAATAAAAGGTCATATTTCAAAGCATAAACAACTCAGCCATGATGGTCAGTTAAAGGAGTGGCTTTTTGTCCCTGCACCTGGTGTATTATTCCATAATAGCTTAGATATTTTAGTAGAGAACCTTTCTTTTTTTAAAGCCAAAAGTTCACCATTGTCAGAAGCATTATATGGATCTAGACAGCCCAATGGCTTAACCCGGCATGACAGTTCTTAGGAACCAGTGCCTGATCTCTGTGTATATAAGAAAAGCACAGAGCAGGAAGGCTTAGAGCTGGCTTCCCCTATAAAACCTGCGGTATGGTGGAGAAAAACAGAAATAGGTACAAGTGAGTGTAACTTCACCGAAGTCTATTTCCAGGTGCTGAGGATCTAACTGTTATATTTCAAATACCATCATGGGTTTTTATTCCTCATGTATTCTTTACCTGTCGAACATGCATAACGGTGGGATAATGTGGGATAATTTATTTTGTAAATGTGACAATCAATGTCTTCTCCACACTTTGTAGAGCATTAAAAGCAGGAGCTGGAGGCACCAGCATCTCAGTCAGATTTCCCAACAAATCAGTACAGAGATGGCAGCATTCTCTATTGACATAGCTCAGCTTTTACATTCATCCTCCACATGCAATATTGAAAATGCTTATAGTATCCTCCGCAGGTGTCATATCACTTTTCAGTCCCAGATTATATTTAAAGCTCCTTATTTATCTGAGAAAGGTGAAAACAATAACTAAAAATAAATCCCTATACAAAACTCATCTATGAACTTCTAGTAAATTGGAAAACTTCTGGCAAACCATATTAACAAAAAAATGCTTTTCTTATCAGTAAAGTTGCTTCTGAGAGTTCTAGAGATAGCCTAAGTACTAACACAGTTAAAAATGACATAATTGACTAATGGAAGAGCTTTGCTACTCAGAGTTAGTTGATAAAAACTATTGTAGTCTTTCATGAAAACACTATATATGTATTGATCTAGGACTGAAATTCTGGGGTACCTTGAAGAAGATTAATTGAAAATACAGACATTTGAGTTTCATGGGGAAAAAAAATACTTAATGAGAAATATTTTAAAACTTTTGAAAAAGAAAAACCCCCATTCACTTAATTTTACCATTGCTTATTTTTACTTAAGGTAACTGCGAGCATGTTTATTTTACAGCTTTTTCTCCATTCTCTCTCTTTTTTTTTTTTTTTTCTCTTAGAAGTGCAAGAGAAAAGATTTCCCCTGCTTATTTTAACAACTTGACTTTGGTTTTGTTTTATTTCCATTTTCAATATGAAATTAAGGAAAATGCAAAATTCTTTGTTTGGTTTAAAGGACTAAAAGAGTGAAAATGAAAATCTAATCATTTTTTATAAAGTTTTTTTTCATTTGGTTTGTGGTTTTGGCATGGAAGAAATATTTTCATAAAGATTTGCATGTCAGTTCTCCACAGCACTTTCTAAGAAAATTACCATCTTTCCCAGAAGATTGAGTATCTGAAAATTAAGGATAATTCCAATCCTTATTTGCTTTGAGCAGGATGCAATAAGCATACTCCCTAAATCACAATGTAGGAACTGTCATCTTGGAATCAAAAGGAGATGTGGATTAGAATGAGGATGAGATCAATTTACCAATGTATTGATCTCACTGTTTTTTCTGAAAAGAAGCATCAATAATGGATGAGGTTTCATTCATCCTTAGGGTGAATCTATTACCAGTATTGACAGGTAAAACTCAGGGTCTTGTAATCCAGGCCCACCATCTTGCAGTTGAGGTACACAACTGCTATGGCTGCTTTGAAAATGATTTTTGAGAGAACAAGGTAATCAAGCAGAAATAAAATCACTTCACCCAGGGGAAACCACAGTCTCTTGTCCGCTTCTACTGGCATGGGGAAAGAAACTGATTTCACCCATTAATGACTCTTCCACTGTTTTCTCATAGATTAAAAGAACACTGCTACTAATACTCAGTGGAAGGGGAGATCTTCTTAAATGCATTAACTGTGGCTAGTAGCCTTTGGCTGATTCCCTGTACACATTTTGCTTTCCTGCAGGGTGGTCACAACTTCACCTCATCTAAACCTTTATATTCTCTGGCAGAAATTCCCAGAGAGGCATGGGAAGGGCTGCCAGGAGAATCTCGAATTCATTGTCAGTTTAAACATTGACTTTATGAGTTTCCTGGTGCTTTCTCATCACCCATGAACAAGTCAAAACTAAAATAAATGGAAGAACTGAAAGTAAGGTGTAATGTCCCAGTCTACAGTTCTACAACAGTTCATTGATGACTTTCAAAATGCTTCTAGAGATACTCAGAATTATCAGCACCATTTTATGTATTGAGAAACTGAGGTATGGGGATGTGATTTTCACAAATTCAACTCAGTCTCACATTTCCTGAGTCCTAGCCCACTTATGCTGAAATTAATTTAGGAAATCCCAGAAATATTAAGATTTAGGGTCCCAAACTATGGATTAATAATGGGAAAGGAGAAAAAGTAGGATAAAAAATAGTAGCACTAAGGAAACTTCCTAATATATAAGGAAGCAAATTGTCAGAAAGGGAAGGTTAAGATGCTTCCTCATGCAGTAAGGTATTAGGTTCATCTCAGTGTACTGAAACCATTGGCTACCTGCTACATTTGACATTAAAACAGTCAAGCTCCACTGATTTATAGTGTAAACAAAGCTATATTCTCAGTAGTGACCTCCATTCACCACCAGCCCCCCCTGACAAGGACAGCCAGATGTGGAGAGGCTATGGCGGGAGAGGGAGGATGTCTGAAAGTTTAGCTTTGAGCCACCCTTCCAGAGTGACCTTGTCACCTGTAGTGACAAGCAAGAGTCCAAATCAACCAGAAAAGACCAGAAAAGAATTAGTGGGAATGAGCACTAGCTTAGTCCAAATAATTGTCTTCTCTGGACCATGAAGCAAATTTTTCTCCACCATGAAGCAAATTTTAGGGTGTTTTTCTACCTCCTGTTGCAGTCTATGTATCCAGCTGGTGATTATTGACTGCCTTTTTAAAACAGAAATAGCAATGCATAAACAGGCTGATGCTCAGAACAACTGACCCTTTTTACAGTAAGTCCAAGCTAATAAACCATTTTGGATGATGGGACTTACTCACCCAACACCTTCTATTTCCCTTGCATGTCTCACTGCAAATTCAGTGTTAACAATCTCAAACACATAGATAACTGGGCTGAAAATGGCACTGACATACTGATGGACACCATGCTAAGCATGAATCAGGAGTATGCCTTGATAGGTGTGAAAGATCCTGACACACTGGACTATATTACTATGAGGGTGGCCACTGAGGACAGTGATGATTTTTCTTTTATTCAGCACTTTCTATGCTACATCCAGAATACTGCACTCAGTTTTCAGCTCTTCAGTCCAAAACCAAATGTTTGCAAACTGGAGATAGTTCAGGGGAGGGCACTGAGATGCTGAGGACTGAAGTGCATGTCCTGTGCAGAGAGGCTCAGGGAGCTGGGCTAGGTACCTCCTAGGTACCTAGGTAGCCTGGAGCTGAGAAGGTTTTGAGGGACCCTACTCTTTGGAAGAGCTTGGCCAGAAAAATTCTGTCCTTGGAGGTTTTCAGGACCTGACTGGACAAGGTTCTGAGCAACGTGCTCCGCATTGAGCAGACGTTTGACTAAAAGACAACCTAAAGTCTCTTCTAACTTGATGAAATTGTATTATTCTATAAAACCAAATGATGCTCTAATAGGTGAGGCTCTATGTGAAAGATGGCTGGACTCAGTGGACAGTTCTGTCACAGCTTTCTTGTGCAGACAAGTTATTTAACCAAAGACCCTGAGTGACATTTGAACATCTAACTCTTCTTACTTTCCTACCTTCCAGAGGAGTCAGGTAACCATGTAAGAATTAGAAACCTAGGTACATTTGTGGAACTATTTGTTCCATTCTGTCGAGTTCTAACATTGAAATGGCAAACTACTCCACGAGATCATGGTGATGGTAAATTGATTGATATTTTTACTACTGTGATGGAAAAAGTCAAAGAATCTTGATAATAACAAAAAAGACCAGTAAGTGTTTCTATGCAGCAAGGGTTGCTGATAAATGACTAAATCATGCAGTCTATAATTAGAATGTAAAGAAAAGCCCTAGACCTTCAATATGTCCATGTCACAGGTCATGGACCATCAAGCAAATAAAGTAATCACTAGATTTTCTGTATTTGGGGTCAATACACACCCAGCCCTGTTTAAAGGCGAAGAAGTATTAGCAGCTACTGCTTGTTATCAGGAAGGCCTGACAAAACTGTTTTCAGGGGAAAATTACAGTTAAGAAAGACAAACCTTAACAGATGAGAATTTGAGATATCAAACCTGTTTGTTTGACAGAGAAAAACAGGTGATAAAACAATGAAGTTAAGATCTAAATATGAAATATGCTCAGAATTTGGAACTGTAGGTTGACCCCAAATTCCTGGTAGGCACTGCAGCAAGTGTTGTATTTAGCTCTGAGTTTCTTTAGTTATCTAGCCCAGTTTTGCAGTGTGCACCTCTCATTTCACCACCAAGAGCTAAGCCCTTGGCATCTTGGGACAGAGCAGACAGAAGAGAGTACATAAAATGTCATCTTTTTGCAGCCCCTCAAAATGTCCCAATGTGCTTCCCTGTCATCTTGTCAGGTTTGAAATTGACTTGGAAAACTTGGTGTGATTTCTCATTGCCAGGGGAACCTGGTGTCTAAGTTGTTTGTACCTAACAAACTGGAGTCCCCCTGAATATTTATAGATCTTAAACAGGATCCAATTTTTTACACCAGAAATATGCTTCAGACAAAATAATCCTGAGCATGGGTCATATAGATAGTGTTTGACATTTATGTTTGTTTAGGTTTTGGGGGGTTTTTAAAACAAATTGTACAACTGCAGTTCCAATAGGGAAATGAGTGATTAATAGGCTTGGCAAAATGACAAACCTTTGCAACAATTACAGACAGGACAGGAGTTGCTAAAAGGCCAAGACAGGTTTCTAGCATAACCTCTTCTTTTTAATTAGAGCAAAGTTGACCTCGTTTATTCCTGAAAGTTCTTTGACACAGATTGTCCACCATGTTTATATCATTTTTGTAACTGGGTATTTCTGATAATGTACCAAAAGGCAAGTATCTTTATTTTTATTTCTATCTTTATTTCTCAGTAATGTCTTTCCTACAGTGTTAAGTCCTTCCCTGGCTGTTCACCAATGCTAGAGTGATCACTTCCATACATGGAAAACCTTTAACTACATAAGAGTCATTAGCACATTCTCATTTTCTACCTTTTCTGCATGCCTTCAGATAAACCAGATCTTGTTTTCCTATGCCTAGAGTTAAAGGTTTAACTATCATCATCACTTCTTAATAGCAAAATTTAAGTGGTAGGTACTTCTGAAAGTGAGACCAGATGTTTTTGAACACATGTGGGAAGAATCAGCATTTGTCTGTGAATTCTGCATGCACAACAATTTATTCTACAAAGCTATCTCAGCTGAATTTCCTAGAAGAGTAGCCTGTAAAATATATGAACTCATATATCTTCTCAGGTGTGGTGTCTTTTTTTTTGGCAGGAGAAGCAGACTCTTCTCTAACAGCAAGGTAAGATACTGGTTGAACTCAAAACTGGCTATTTTTCATTCTGATCCTAGTTACAGTAGTAAAAGTCTACATGGTATTTTTTAAGAGCCATGATAAAATAAAGGAGACCATATTTTTACTTACATCAGCCTGTGCAGTCTTGATTATGTTTAATTTTAACTTTTAATTTATTGGATTTTCTTACATATAAACAAGAATATATAAAACTACAGGAGATAAGAAAGAAAAAAAAATCAAAATACAGGAGCATGTGGCTGTAATTTGGTCTGGAAGATATCTGAGGTTTTTTCACTGTAAGTAACTTCAAATGTTAAAAATGGGTTATTTTCCACACCATGTGGAAAAGTGAAAAACATAATTACAGGACCTTCAACAGAGCTTTAGATAGCAAGACTCACTCTGCAGACCATATCACTCTAAATGAAAAGCTGCCATCTCTCTGTGCTTTACGATTTGAGAGCCAAGCTGAATATCAAGCGGCATGGGCAACTATGTCTAGAATTAAACTTTCTTCACGCTTTACAACATGAGACTTTGTATTCTAACTGCCAAGTTTTAACACTAAAGGCTTACATTTTCATGCTGAGATTCTGCCATAGGTTAAATAATTTTGAATTTTTAACTAAAATAGGCAAGCTATATTCAAGTGCAAAGTATATTTTCCTCATAATCAAAAGAATTAAAAAGTGCATTTATCCTGTGACCACTTGACACACTTCTAGAACTTTGACTTAATGCATCAAGAACCTGAAATTTTGCAGGGAAGGGAAGGAAAACCCCAATATCAGAGACATACCTATGGTTTATGCTATTTAGGATGAAAAGCAAGAAGCTAGCAAGCAAACTGTCCTAGGTTTCTGTCTCTAAAAGAATTCCAGACTGGGTTTTGGTTCAGCCTGGCAGATGCATTCTCCACATACTGTAAATCCCCTGACCAGGTTCCCACTGCTTCCAGCTTCTTCCTACCATTAGGTTTTCCACACACCAGGCATGCCTTCCTTTGGGAGCTGAACAAGAATTTTCAAGCAGCCCTTTTTCTCCTCAGACAGCATGCCATTTTAATGGGTATTTTCTAAGGGAAATTAAGAAACTGTACATATATGCAATTTAAGTACTAAAAGTGTTAGGACACTTAAAAGTAAAGAGGTTGTAGAATTAGTACCAGTTTTGCAAATGGCTGTTCAACCCCAATGTGCAAATGTATCATGGTAAGAGGCATTATTCAGTCATGGTTTCCTGGGATATTATTCATCTCACTTCATGTTAACTGCCTAAACATAGATTATAAGGGGAAATATACATCTTTAATGAACAGGCAGAGACTGGCACCACTATGGACAACTTATTCCATACCATAATAGACATCAAAGGTATTTATTTGAATAAATAGGGAAAATAGATGCTTCTGAAGATAATTGAGTCTAAGAAGCAAGAGGTCCAGTCCTTTCAGCACTATTCAACCTGATGGGACTGAACTTGTGTTGCTCAATAATTTATAATGTGTTCTAATGCCAAGGGATATCCCAGAATAAAATGTTGCTATTCATCCTGTAGAATTTGGCACACCTGCATGAACCAGCTGAACTCCAAAAAACAGAAAGGAAGACATCTTTTGGAGGCTAATAGAAGGGATTATAAACTTTCACCTTTCTCCCCAGAAAAGGCATTTTTCACAGGATCACAGAATGGGTAAGGTTGGAAGGGACCATTGGAGGTAATCTAGTCCTACCTCCCTGCTCAAGCAGGGTCCCCTAGAGCAGGTTACTCAGATTTGTGTCCACATGGCTTTTGAATGTGTCCTGGACAGGAGACTCCACAGTCTCTCTGAGCAGCCTGTTCCAGTGCTCAGTGACCCACACAGTAAAGTTCTTCCTCATGTTCAGGTAGAATTTCCTGTGTTCTAGTCTGTGCTCATTGCTTCTTGTCCTATTGCTCAGCACCACTGAGAAGAGCCTGTATCCATTCTCTTGGCGCCCTCCTTTAGATAATTATATACCAATGTATATACTTCTATGTCATGTATGTAAGAACCCTTCTCAATTTTTAGTCCAGGCTAATCAGCCCCACTCCTTCGGCCTTTCCACAATAGAGATTCTCCAGTCCTTTAATCCTCTTTGAAGGCCACTTTTCATCTCAGTGGGCAGCTGAAATTAGAAATTTCAGAATAAGTATGGAGAATCTTTATAAATATAGTAGCTTATAGGATTAAATAAAGTGAGGTAAATTACCTTTTTAGACCTCGGGTCAGTTCAGGGGCCTAACCCTATATATGGAGAGGATTTAGCCATACTGTAAGCTATGTCCAGCCATTCCTAGTTAGGCATACTGACTTCCTGATAGTGGGATGTTAAGCATACTGATTTCCTCATAAATCACGGAATTTATTATTTCCTACATTTATTATTTTCTGTTCTTAAACTCTTCTTCCTGTACTTTTCATAGTGATGTGATAAGTGGAAATTCTTTCTGAAAGATTTTTTAGAATTTCATTACAATCCCTTTGTGATGTTGAAGTAGTAATGCCTCAGGCTCTGCTGGAACATGCAGGAAATGCTAATCTAGATACAAATTTCTGCATATCTCAATAGAAAATAATCTCAAAGCTCCAGTACCAAACACCTGCAAACAAATGTGATTGATCTTGAAACCTTAATCCTAGCATACAGATTGGAAATGTCTAGTGAAGGAGTACAGAGTCTGGATAGTCTGAGATGTCTGTACCAGCCAGCTGGTGGATGATGGAAAATAAAGTATACAGAGCCTGAACTTGACAGGTGAGTTAAAATACTCTTCTTTTTTTTCTCATGACCTATGAAAATCCCAAATCCCTTTTCCGGAACCTTTATCTCATAGAGCTTTTTAGAACTACAGTAAAAATTCTTTTCTCTGGGATTAATAAAATTGAGCAGACAAAAAGACCCTTTCAAAGTCTGTGCTGGGTGAAACAAAGAGATCAGGTCAAATATTTCCTATGTATAAGAAGTTTAAGATATTGATATACCACCTTACTTAGTGCAACCACCTCTGCTTCCCACACTAAGAAAGTTGCAGGAAGACTTTTCATCTTCTGTCTCTATTCCATGAAAGAAAAGCATATGTTCATTTGTTTAAATATATGGATTTCACAAGTAATAGTTATGCATTTCTGGCAGTTCTGTAAAGAGGCTTAAAATTTCTCTACATTTTGCTTCTCTGTGTGCTTTTCTACCCTGAAGAAAGAAAATATTTTGAAAAGCTTTTCTTTGAGAAGAATTTTTAAAAAGTTATCTGTTACTTCATAAACAAATTATAATGTTGTCTAATCATACCATGGAATCTAAACAAAGTCATTTATTTTGGCACTGTGTTAAGTGCAAATAAACCCATGTTTAAATAGTGTTGCTTTTCTTTCACATAAAGACAGAAACAAAATTTCACAAAAAAATCTTGTCCAGGGATAAAATGTTGTCATAGTCTGTATCCATACTAATAAATTAAATAGGACCCATGCATAAATTCAAGTGTTTCCATATTATTATTACCAAATAATCCAGGTTAAAACATAAATTTTTAGCATAGTGTTTGTGTAAGATGTCTTTCTCAAATAATTATAGAATCATAGAATGACTTGGGTTGAAAGGGATCTTAAAGATAATTCAATTCCATTCTCCCTGACATGGGCTGGGACACCACCACTAGACCAGATTTCTCAAAGCCCTATCCAACCTGGCCTTGAATATGTCTGGGAACAGGGCAACCACAGCGTCTCTGGAAAGCCTATGCTAATGTCTCACCACCCACACAGTAAGGAATCTTCCTAAAACCTAATTTAAACCTTTCCTCTTTTAGTTAAAGACCATTCCCCCTTGTCCTATGACTATCTGTATGTGTAAATGTCAGTCTCTCTTCTTTTATACCCAACTTTAAGTACTGGATGGACACAATGAGATCTCACTAAAACTTTCTCTTCTCCAGGCTGAACAAAGCCTACTCTACCTCTCCCCATAGGAGAGGTCTCTCTAATCATCTTCATGTCCCTCCTCTGGACTAATTCCAACAGGTCCATGTCATTTTTGTGCTGAGGACCCCAGAAATGGAAGCAGTACTGAAGGTGGGGTCTTGTGAAGGCAGAGTAGAGGGGGAGCATCACCTCCCTCAACATGCTGGATGCACCTCTTTAGAGCTAACTCTTTTCTGGCCTCTCTCCAAACAAAGGAAAATTGTATACCATACATATGAAGCACTGAGAGAATAATGTATTAACAGGGAGGGAGCTTTAGTACTCTATAGCTTTGGCAATATGACATAAAAAGAACTAAGCCTCAGAAGCTGCTGAGAAATATTCTTAAGGGAAAATGTTTTTTCACAGACCTCTGTCTCTCCTGGCACAAAACCAGTATGTTCTAATTACTGAAAGTAATTAGAAGTAAGTACAGTCACACTTCAATGTCAGGACTGAAAGGGGCTAAAGAAACTCCAGTGGAAAGTGCACCAGATTTCTTCCAGGTGCTGCAGAGCATAAGTGTTCCATTTTGTTTCCAGATTTAATTCATTACTTTGCTTTTGGTTTCACTCTGAATTTGTAAAAAAAAAAAAATGTCTGTTCATCTCTGAGAGTTAAAAATATCCCATGGAGCAAACAGTCCAAGACAATGCATTTGTTTCTCTGATGGATCTATTAATCAGTTTTTCATGCAGCTTGGTCTATTTTTCTGCCCTCTGCTTTTCCTATTATTTTTTTTTTAATTCTCCCTCAAACTAGCCTTAGAAATTCGATCATAAAATTCATATAAGATTTTAATGATGCCTGACAAAGTGCTGAGAATTGCCACAAGGCACAGGCAAAGGGGCAGTGCCCTTTCAGAATGAACGCAGGGAGCAGAAGTGCTTCAGTAGTAACATTTTCAGAACTAGCTATGACTTTTTAAAGTATTCCACATGTTAAATGCTCTTTATAGAAATGAAATAAATACGTCTAAAAAATAGGCTCATAAAAAGGGTCCACAATAAGGAGAGGAGATACTGAAGTTGTGTGTATTCACCACATTTAGCCATTTTGTTCTCCTGCCAGACTTTTCACTTGAACTCCCCACTGAAAAGGTGACATTGAGAATCACTGAATAAACTCAGAATTTTTCCTGTGCAGCCCAATTACAGAACACCTGTGCTAAAACACTCTCTGCTGATTCACTGTGATCATTCAAAAGCTCAAGAGCCCTCAGTATGTCTCTTTCCTCATCTGTAGCGACGTGGTGATGGTGAGCAAGTGGCTTCACTATGAAACATGAAAGATTGCTTCTTCAGATTCCCCTAAAAGGGCTTTTATTCTATTTCATTTTTGTGGCAGCGTTTGCCACGAACACCTGGGATACTCCACTTGTCTCTCATATATAATTTATTTTTGCGTCAATTTTTTAACACCCTTGAAAGAGGACAAGAGCTGCTACTGGCATAATCATACGTCATAGTTCCAAGTCAGTATGAATGTCGATGGTATTCCCACACCAGAACAAATCCATCTTTTTCCCAGTGCAGATTCCCAAAGTAACTTCCTCTGGATTTGCACTCATACTCTGGAGTTCTGAGCTGCCATGTAGGAGGACTAATGTCTTATTTCAGCTAGCTGATCTGTAAAGGTCTGTTTTCAAACTGAGAATTTGAACTTCAAACTGAAGTGTGGAGTTCACTTATGCCTCACAACGTGCTTGTACCACATCCTAAAGCAAATAGATTTAAATAGTATATAACTCATGATGGAAAGAACATGGTCTCTACATAGAATAGTGATTTTCAATCTTTTTTCCTCTACTTTGAGAAACCTTCATAATTTTGCAAATAGCAAATTTGTTTTGTCTGCCACAACTATTTTTTTAATATCTCAATTGCAATTACTAAGAAATTGAAAGCCACCATTTCATTGTACTTGGGCATCTTTTTTTCTTCACTCCAGAAGGATATATGGGTTTGTAACAAGAAATATCCCCTCTAAAACAAGATTCAGCTTTGAAGTGCACATGTTCCCCGGATTGTGGACAATCAGATTTTCAATACCACCATAGACAGAGACTCTGCAACTTTTCTGTGCAGCTTGTTCTGGAGTTTAACTACCCTCATAGTAAAAACGTATTTTCCTGTTGTTCAGATGGAATGTCCTGGAATTCAGATGGAATATGCTTAAATTTTTGCCCCAGGAGTCTTGTCTCATTAGCAGTCAGCGTGGAGAAGAGTCTGGATTCCTCTTCATTTTGCCTCCATCGGATATTTTTATACATTTCTAAGATTCCCCTGAGCTTTCTATTCTCCAGATCTAGAACACTGTTGTCTTCTTCACCAGGATGGTAGCTTACAGGTTTGTGGTCAGCTTACTGTCTACCAGCATCCCAAGGTTCTTCTCTGTAGCACATCCTCACAGCCAGTCAGCCCATTATTCCAGCCCATCCAGATGCTTCTGAATTGCAGCACCCCCATCTGGTGTATTAGCCAGAAACTAATGTTGGAGTTACATTTTCTGACATTGGAGACATGTCCCATATTTTCCAGGAACAAAGGCATTTACAGGTCTGATCAGTCTACAAGTGCAAATGGCATGAACTCAATAATCACACTGCAAGCCAAAGTAGTACCTGCTATTAGGTCTTTTCATTGTCCTCCTCTTTATTTATTTATTGATCTATCTATCTAATCTATCTGTCTATCTATAATTTGTTTATTAACCCCTGCCTTTGTATTTATTTTTGTCTGAGATCTGACACTTTGTCTGTAGTAGGGACATCTATGCATGGAAATACTGGTGATTTCCCATCACAAAACTCAAAATAAATTCTGTAATTCTGCAGTTCAGTGTTATGTTCAATGTCCCACTACATTAAAAGAATTACTTTTTTCATACTCTATTGTCATTGCTATACTGCACCAAACATGGTGGAATCTCAAGTCCCTGACCTGTGTGTGGATAAATTAATCCTAAAAATTGGATTTTTTTAAAGGAGCAATGAACTGAAAACAAAAGACGCAAGAGTTTTTGGAGGCAGATAGTAGAAAAAGAAAATCTGTCTTATGCCCTCAGGAAAATGAAAATCAGAATTTCACAACGTGCTTTGAAAAGACAATGATTAGAGTAAGATATAATTTTTTTTTACTTTAGCCAAGAACAATTCTTTGCTGATAAATCAAGTTAGGAGGTGATGATCAGACTACTCTTTAAAGAAAGTGACACTCCAGGAATCACACCATGTACCTGAAAGCATTGTACAAGCACCTCTGGAACTCTGGCAGGCTTAGTGTTATGACCACTTATCTGGGCAGCCTGCTCAATGCCCAACCACACTCTGGGTGAAGAACCTTTTCCTAATATCCAACTTTAACCTCCTCTGGTACAGTTTCCTTCCATTTGTGGGATGAAGAATTATGTGGAGATCTCTCTCTCCTTTGGGTATAGCAATAAGATGTAAAGCTAGCTCAGAGCAGACACGTACATTTTAGAAAGATAAAATGAGGTGAACATGGTCTAGAGAGATGGCACCATAGTCTTATTGGTCTTGGGGCTTTTTTCCAATAGATCTTCAAAAACAGGAATCCTGGTCAGTATTTGAGTAGGTGGCTTCTGGGGATCACCGGAGCTGCTTCAAACAGAATTAGTGTTAAAAACACTCTTCATGTATCATCACTGAAACACCATGCCAAATTGTTGGATGATACATCTCTGTTTAAGATGAGCAATTAAACACACCCAATGAGACACTGTTTGCTTAACATTGCTGCTCTATTGTTACAGGCTGCTACACTTCAAGGTTAGGCTTCTTCGCAGACTATGTCCTGCAGTAAAATCTGTGATCCAAGAAAAGACAGAAAACAGTAGACTCAACAAGAGGTGTTCCTTTTTGTTATTAATAGAGGAAGAAACACTGGTTTTCTTGGGAAACCATCTCACAGATCCACTGATCTATGGAGTCTGTATCACTGAAGACTTTAACTGATTACATTTGTGAGATATTTATTTCCTACCCAGCTCCTTCAGAAACAGAGCTGCTATTGGACACATGCCCATCACAGGCCCCAGTGACATCTGCATCAATTAGTAGTGCTTTTACAAGCATTAACTCCAGCATGAACTTTGAAATTTTGGAAATCTGTTGTGCCTACAGGATAAAAAAAAAAAACCCAGCCTTCTCCAACATATTCTCTGTTCATCTCAGTCATTAAAATCCCATCTCTTGTCTCAGTCAGGAAAGAAAATGTTCGGGAATTGAGAGGAATATAATGAAGAAAAAAGATAACCTTTGGACTTTAATTTTTCTTTTCTCCATCCCTGAATTGATTAACAGTAAGGAGTGGGGTTTGCAAGATTTTTTCCAGTTTCTATAGCTCAAAGAAATCCTCCCAGGAATGTCTCTCAGCCATTAATGCCTGAAATCCCCCCTTGTATAAAATTGTATAAAATTAATATAGGCCGTAGCTCTTTCCAAAATGTGTTCATCCAGTATTTAAGCTTTCAAAGTGATTATAAGGTTGGATAAGGTTCTTCTTCAGCTTCTGGCTCTGAAAACCAGAAATGCTGCTGTATAATTTGGAAAAGAAAATCAGATGTTCCAATATCTAAACCCCAGGCACATGTCTGTCTTTGAATAATATAGCAAGGTTCTCAGAACAAAATCTCTTAATAATTTAACCATCAACCCAGAGTCTTTCATTGTTGATATCTACCAAAAAGAGATAAGGTGAAGATGAATGTTCATATACACCTCTGTACCCACTGATGTTAAAGCTATATCTAAGATATAAACAATGTTTAGTGAGATATCTATATCAGATCTTGACTGATGGCAATTTAACAGAGTGGAATATGGTTGGGAATTAAAAACAGCATAGGTCACTGAGCAAACCACTGATCTGGAAACGGGAAAATCTGGGCTGTATTCCCAGGCCTATCACCAGCCTATTGCTCAGCCATCCCCAATTAATATTTTCCCTCTTGCCCCTTACACAATTTCTCTATTTAGCATAGAACAGATTCAAAGAGAGGACTTCTGTACCTGTGGGTGAAGATTGCTCCCGCAGCCAGTGCTACTCTGTCTAATGTAAAATGAACATGAGGTCCTGGAGAAAGGGGACAGGCAACGGAACTGATCAGTGGAGTTCAGGATCCTTCTTCATCTCCATCTCCATGTCCTGTGCTGGGCTTATTGCTGGCAACATGGTCGTTCAGCTTCAGGAGAGGAGTAAGAAAATATTTATCTCCTATACTAACATGCTATCAGATCCATTTCATGCACAGCTACCTCACTGCAAGGCTATTACACGGCTCTGTGTAGTAGCAACCTACCAGCCACTTAGCAGTTACAGAAAACATGACTTCAGATACCTAATACAAATCCATTACTTATTTTCCTGAGCCAAAGAACATTTTCAGGTTCTGAAATTCAATTACACTAGCAATATAAACATAATTTTGTATTTTGCTTAAAGAAAATGTCTTAACCTAGAAATCTAATTTCATTATCTTTCTTTTGTGTATTTCCCATTGGGTCATTTATTTAATTAATCCAATATGCTTGTTTTGGTGTTTCCCTTCCACTGTCCATCACTGTAAGCCTTATGAAGAGACAGGTAGTAAATAAATCTGATGTATGGAACAATCTCATCAACAGTTTTAACAGCACCATTAAGACAGCAGTGAACTGGATTATGACATAAGAACAAGCAACAACATGAAGTCACACATGTGGGCACAGTTTTAGAAAACAACAGCTCCAAGAATCCAGAAAAGGCAAGGGAATCAGATGACTCACATACATTCACAGAAGAGTGAATTGCTGTATTGACTGTTGCCAAATTGTTTGTTTCTGTATTTTTAGATTTATATTTACATTTATATTTTTATATATTCTTATCTGTCTAAATTTACCTTTTTTAACACTCGGGAGCTTATTCAAGACTAAAGCAAAATGTTTAATTTCAGATTCAAGTTTATTTGAAATGAAAGTGGGTCTGAAGCAGAACACTTCATCTTGAATCAAAGTGATTTTGCATTATCAGAATGGCTTTTGCTGCTTTTTATATCTGAAGCTGCTAAAACAGACAACTGAGAAAAATATTTTAGCATCGACTAAGCTTCATCTTTTCTTCATGAAAAATGCATTCAATTAATAGATACTGTCTAGTTTTATTATGATTTCACACAGCTCTCAAGGTCTGTCCACAGATACCTGAGAAAAATTGCTTCCCATTGCTCAAGTGTATATCTGGAATTTGTGTTTACTGTGGACACGGCAAAAAACCACTCAAGAATTTCCCCTCAAAAGACACAGACGCCCTTCTGTATCCTCAGATATGTTTAACTTGTTTCTCACAGGGTGCATAACTAGAATTCAACCATATCCAAAATAAATCTTCTTTGTTTAAAGACGGATCTGTCGTGTCACATTTGACAGGATCTCAGTTTTGTGCTTCAAGAAGCAAAAGAATCAACTGCTCCCTATTCCAACACAGAAACCACTGACTGTTTAGGCCTCCCTGTTCTTTCCTACTATTCTCCAGGTGACTTCAACTAAGGTCAGCAAGCCCTGAGAAGAGCCCTACGAACTCTGGTAGTAAACAGCAAAAAACAGACATTTTCTAGGAGTGAGTGATTCCAAAATATGCAAAGAGTTAGGAATCTTTACAATGGAAGTTAGTAGCATTATCTGTTTTTCTCATATCAAAGAGCAGTTTGTTTGCTTTGTAATGGCCTGGTTTTCTTATTTTCTTGTGTTCATTAAAATCAGTGATTACAGGTAGGTTCTGGGAATGGAATAACTGATTGTTATGTAAAAAAGGGACTGTAATTGCAAAGTCCATCAAGAAATTATTCCATTAAAAAAAATTCTAGTGCTGTAACTATTGAGAGATGTCCATATCATTTGTATTTGAATAAATCTATCTGGAACTGACACAAAAAGAGCAAATAATGCTTGACAGGGAGTAAGGGTGTTAGACAAACTCTCCCACAACTACACATATTAGTACTTTTGGAGACCAGAGGGATTAATCGACAGATGGTAAATTGTCTGACATATATGCAAGCTGACAAGGTTTTACAGCCTTCAAATATTGTACTAAGTAAGTTTTTATTTAATGTGATATTTCTGCCCCTGAATTTTGATTTATATCATTATTTGTTAGAGGACTGTTGCCAGCTTCAGGGCTAAGGTACTTTTGAGACTGAAAAATGCCATTTACAGCTACTGGTTGAAGGAGAGAAGATAAAATTAGAATCTGAGATGAATTCAGTTGTTCAAGTGAAATCCTAAATCTGCCCTGGAGGCAGTTACTCTGGAACAAAATCGACCAACAGAAAATGTTACTGAGCTGCTCTTCGATCACATTTTCACCGCAGTCAGTACTGTAAACACCAAGCACACAGATGGCAGAGCATCAGCATCAGCTGCGAACACTGCCTGCAAGCTACTGGAAACACTCATTTTCTCATTCCTCCCTCCACCCTGCTGTAACTCCACTGCCTCAAAGCTGGCACAGGCAGCAGGAAGGCCTGCAGGAGGGGAAACAAGTTCACAGCACAAAGCCTAGGGAGCTTTAGTTTCAAAACATGAGGTGAGAGAAGTCTTGCTGCATTCTAAAGCTCAGGTCAAAACAGGATATTATTTCATTCTTTTATTTGTGAAGAAGATAGTTCTTTGGGGAAAGGCAGATTGGATAAACACTTTGCAAGACACAGATGCAGTGAACTATAAGACAGTGAATTCCCAGGGGCACTGGAGACAGATCCACTTGGGAACCTCAGAGGACTAAAGACAGCCTTGGGAGACAGGAGCTGCTAAGAGCTGCTGTAAATGTGAACCACAACCTTTTATCTGTCATGAGGCTTTTCTGTTGTTCACATAGTAGGAGTCTTGCTGCTGTGTGTGTTCTTCCCCTTAGGAATGATCAGAACTGTTACCCATCTATTTTAATTTGGAGTCACTTTGACATCAAAATTTACAAAGTACCTTTCAAAAGCCAGTCTTATCACTTGCTGTCTACAATGTTCTTTCCTCTCATTCTAAATGGAAAAAGCAGCATTGAATGCTTGTCCTGAAGCTTTACAAAGAACAGCACTGCTAATACCACAACAGCATTTTGTTGGTTAGCTAAAGGACTTCACAGTACAGCATACAAGGAGTAACAGGACCTAGTATTACTCAGTATAGAATGGCAAATAATGTCAGCCAAACATTTATGAATCAAATCAAAATTAGCCCAGAAACAGCAGTCCATTAATCTGCTTGCCAGTAAATTTATTTCCCTTGAACAGGAAATAAATCACTGTAAGGGTAAGCGTGTCTTATTTTTTGCCAATTTTTGGTAAATCTTTAATTTACACAACAGAATAGTTTGACTGTTAAAGATAAAACATGTTTGCAGCAGGTTCAGCAATATATAAAGTGTGAGCTGACAGCCAAAGGTGCCTCTTTGGACAGATAAATGCACCTGAGCACAAGCAGCAATGCTAAAGTTCATTTAAGGACCCAGCAAAATAAATGACCAGGAACAGGAAGCAAAATCCACAAGGAAAAGTAGACCCCCATTAAACGCCCTTTCACAGCACCATACAGGCTGCTCTAAGAGAAATGACCAGAACATCAAGGTACTTTCTGCACAGTTTTCTTTACCTGGCAATGGGTAGAAATGACACTGGGGGTGACACCTGTCACCAAACTTGTGCTCCATTGTTGGCTGCCACTGATTGTCCTGGACTAATGAGCTACTAATGAACTCTAAGTATAAACATTAACTTGGCCTCTGCACAAAAATAATAATAAGATTGTCATATGTTCAGTTAAGAGCTCTCCTATGGCATGATCAAAAGGAAAGAGTAAGATTAATTTTGATGCAACCTTACACAGACTTCTCTGTTGTCACCTCTTGTCATTCATTTCTAGAACTGTCTCATCCAGCATCTTTCTGAAGTGTCTGAGTTTAGGGTACTTTGGTTCTTCTTAAAGTCAGCATTTTGCTTTACTGATGTCTTTTCACACATGAAAGGAAAGAGATAGAGCAAAGTTTCTCTCCACTACTAAGCAGAATCTATTATCGTTACTTATTTGGGTTTTGGGGGGGGCTTTTGTTTGTTTGCTTATTTGTTTGTTTGTTTCCATAAGACTATTCTTCTCAACCATACAGCTATAAATGAAACATTCAGATAGGACAACATACTGCACTTCTGAGACCAAAATAAACAGTCAGAGGGGAATTATCTCAGACATTTCAGTGTCTACCTGTTATATGGGTTTTTTTTTTTTTGCAAAATGGTCTTCCACATTCTATGGCTCGACTCATCTTTACTGCAGTATGCTAGCAAAAAAGCTTACTGCTTTCAGCAAGAGCCGAGCTTATGCTGATGCAAACTTTTCAGATCCACTCATTAATCTAGCATCTGGAAGCCTGTTAATCAGAGCCACGAGGTTTCCTTAATACTCCCAGTGGCTTACAGTCCTCAGCAAGACTTTCCATTTTATGAAACGATTAGTTACTGTGTTACACAGAGGGGGAAAAAAAGCTGAAATTTGTTACCGATTGTGCTCTCAGCAGTCACCCAGTTATAAAGCAATGCACCTGGAAATCCCTTCTCTGAAGTGTAGCACAATGAAGGCACTAAGTTGCCTATTACAGCTCCCTTCGGTCCCAACTTGTGTTTAATTTTTAAGGATATTGAACAGGTCATTTGAGACACTGTTAGCAGTAACTTTAAAAATCTTCAGAGTTTTCATCTTGAATGCCAGCAGGCTTATTTGAGCCTGAGAAAGTAGTGAGATCACTTACAGTCTCCTGAGAGTGGAAAAACCCCCTGCATTTATGTTCATTCTTCCAAAGCTGCTTTTTGTATCAACTTTTGTTATGATTTAACTACAGGGCTAATCAAATCCAAAAAAGAAGACCAAAGGTTCTTTCTGGATAATAATGTACTATGATATATAAGGCAGTTAGTTGAAAGAAACAATGAAGGCTGGTTTTTCTGGAGCCAAGCTGAAATTAGGATTTGCAGGCTAAGATAAACAAGACAGGGAAATGTAGTGCTATGGAAAGGAACTTTACCCTGAAGACAGTTCCCAGATTCACTTGAGCTTTGCTATTATTCTTTTTTTCATTTGACTTATCAGGGGTTCATTCCTGTCCTGATCCAATGATTTCAGGGATACCTCCAGACACCTTATTGCCCTAGGACACAAGTAATCTCGAAAACCACCAGCATTTATTCACCTTTCCATGTGATTATAGACATATATTTTAAGTGATGGAGAAATCATACTCCTAACTCCAGCAAATGAATACCACAAGAATGTCTTATTCTGAGAAAAACCCAGCAATGACAAGGAAATCAAAAAAGAAAAAGTAATCATGGAACACAGTATTGTAAATCTTTCCTAATAATAAAAAATCATCTTAGGCCCCATCCACAACCATCCCAAAGCAATGTAATTGTCTCCTGAGACATGTGCTTGCTTTCTCCAAAGGTATTGTCACCAGTTTTGCATTGAGTCTTTTCATCTTCTGGCAATTCAGGCCCTTTAAGCAAGGAACATTATTCTGAAAACAACTGAATATATTCTGATCTCATTCCTTAGCATCATCGCTCTGTACTTTCTGTCCCCTGGCTGCTTGTGCCTGGCCCTCAGAGAAAATCCTTTGCCATACAGCACTCTGACACTTGACACATATTTTGGAGACAAAATCAAGGACTTGGGAAAATTATAGTGTTCTTAAGAAGTAAAAAATAAGCACTGGTAAAAATATTTTTATGAAAAATGAAGACATTTTAGATGCAGAAATGTATTTTTATCGGATGACCCAATGTTGCTTTTATTCTTGCACTCTTCTCTTTGAGAAGAAAATCTCCAAAACCTCTTCCTCATCAGAAATCATGAAAATTACTTGTCATCTAGTGAATTTTATGTGTAGATATCAGGATTTTATCTGTGGTTTAACTGTTTTTAGGGAATGCACCAGAATAATTGTTTTTAATGCACTGTACTATGGTTAAGTGTGTAGAACTCCATACTGAATCAAATTCACTTCCAAATATGAAATTAAACTGGAAAAGAAGTACAGATTGGCACTCAATCTAAATGGAGAAAGGAAGATGCATCAAGAAGACCTTTGAATGGGGAAAAAAATAAGAAAAAAGAAAAGAAAAAAGGGAGAACACACAAGTAATTTCTAAGCTTTATATCACACAATTACAAAATTGAGAGGGTTCAAAGGGACCTCTGTAGATCCTCCAGTCCAACCACTCTGTCAAAGCAGGGCCACCTGAAGCAGGTGACACAGGAATGAGTCCAGGTGGGTTTGGATCTTCTCCAGAAAGCCTCACTGGGCAGCCTGTTCCAGTGCTCTGCCATTTTCAGTGCAAAGTTCTTCCTCAGGCTCAGGTAGAATTTCTTCTGTTTTAGTTTATGGCTATTGCTCCTTGTCCTGTTGCTACACACCACCAAAAAGAGTCTGTCACTGTCCTCTTGGCACCTCACTTTGAGATATTTCTATGTATTGATGAGATCCCCCCTCAGTCTGCTCTTCTCTAGATTAAACATGATCAGCAGGTATTATTGAGTTATTTATCTTTCTCTTTTGGAGAATGAAATATGGCCATGTATCCTATTAAAGATATAAATCACAGGTACTTAGTCTTCCACAGAACATTTAAACTGCTTCAATTAACTGCAATAAATGTGTTGGAGGATGCTTTAAGAAGTAAAATGTTACTGAAACTAAAGGTCTAATAGTGATTGACAGAAAAAGTGTAGTTTTTTCACCTATCCTGAGACTTTTATAACACTGGCTTGAACATGTGAACCAGTCACCTCAAACTATCTCCTGTTAAAGTAACTGGGAACAAGTAGAGCCAGTCAGACACATGTGATTCATTTTGGGGCAAAATGAATCACACCCTATAATTTTCAGTTACTCTGAGCAGAGTATGAGGGAAGCCAAGAAAACTGGCTTCAATGTATATGTCTACATGTCAAATGAACCTCTGTAAGTTTGTCCAGTGAGATCAGCAAATTACTTCAAAATCTGTATTGAGATTAATGAAGACAGGTAATATTTCTACTGTTGTGTAGGGAGTGTATGAGGGGAGTATTACATTATATGGTCAAAAATTCCAGGAAGGTTACTGGGTTTTATTAAAATCTAGAGGACAATAATCAATTTTGCATCAGTCTCTTCCTTCATTTGCTGTGTATACATTGTGACCCAAACCCATTTAATGTAATCCCAGATACAGAGTTTCCTGCATCATTTATCTCCCTGTGGTGTTGTTCTTTCTTTGTTATAATATATTAGGGACAAATGGTGGTTAGAGAGGCCTTCACAGCTAACCAGAAACACATACAGAGACTGGAGTGTGTTTTGAACATAACTAACAGAGCAGGACTGTCATACTCCATGTCTGACAATTTAGAGTGAGGAACTCAGGTCTTGATCTGAACATGTGCCAAAGGCAAGAGATTTGACAAGCCCCACATAGGATGTAAGGGGCAATACACAGAAAGGACATTTCCCTGCCATTTTAGATGTCTTCTTTCTAGCCACTTCAACCAAGAAATGGTACCTTGCTTGGAGGAAGCATATATGTGCCTTTGGGTGGCAAAATCTAAACTACTGAGTCACAGAGAAATACCATGACTTTCCACAAACTTCTTCTAGTTACTTTCCCAGTTCCGCCTATGGAATAATGTGCTGGGTGTATTCCTCCCCTCTCTCTCTGAGTGTGTGGATGTTGAAACCCGAGTAGTCCCAGGTCATGTAGTTTTACACCCTGCAGTTTATAGCTTACAACCCCATTCTGCAGTACCTTTTCAGAAGTGTAATCAAATAGAATTCTCTGCAGTTATATCACACACAACCAAAACACGTGGTCAATTCTATGCCCCACTTCAGCTTTTCCCACAGACTCTTACTGGAAAAGTACCTGGCCTAGTTCTATTGTAGTAGACAAGTCTTATTTTCTGTAGGTGTGTTTGGTGCAATTTTTTTAATAGATTCTAAGCTATATTCTTGAGTGTACTGAGCAATTAATGTATTCAACTTTTGGTTTTAGTACTCTACAGTCATAGCAGATGTTTAGAAAATTGTGTTCATAGGGTTGGATCTATTGCATCTGCTTCTTCTGAGACATGCAGCCTTTCTAGCTCATTGCACTCTCTTTAAATTAAAAATAAGTCTAAAAATCTGAGCTTGTCCTTGATATTAAGCAAGAAAAAAAAAGAGAGAGAAAATAAGGAAAATTAAAATTACGTGTACTTATTGGAACTTTTTTGTAAACCAGAACAAAAACCAGAGTGAAAAAGTTTCTTGGGTTCTCTGGATGACCATTGTTCATCTTTGTCAGTTGACTAAAACTGCTGTCTAAATAAAGACAAAAAATAGTGGTTGGAATTAACACCATCAAACAACAATTATGATAGGAAGCAGGGTAGCCAAGAAAGCATCAGCAGCCAGCAGGCATAAACTGCCTTGTCTTCAGCCTCTGCTTTGGCTTTGAACTCTGTAGAAAGAACAGTAGGACAGCCGTTCCCACTCCTACCTCCAAAGGAATTACTTTGCTATCACTTGACAACTTTGATTTACAAAAATTTGTTTATAGCTGTTACTACTGCTTCCTATCCTGCAATCAACTTCCATATACAGATGTTTGCAGCTCCCCATTTTTCCATTTTCAGACAAGTTTGCCCCAAAGACAAAGGAGACCAAGGATCTTCCTTGTCTTAACTTGGGTTTGCTCTGTTTAAATGGGCTGTACTATAAGTTGTTCTTGTGCAGCTCAGAGTATACCAGAGGTCAGCCACAAGTCTCTGATCATGTGGAAACCACATATCAGAGAAACTTTCACTTTTCCCTGTCCCAGATTGTCCCAGAATTTTGCTGGGCCAGGAAGCTTAATTTGTTAAGCCATTTCTAAACTACTCACTCTGAATCTTCAAGTTATGCCCTCTTGGCTTTAATTTATTCCATGTAAAGTGGCGCACCTAAGATGCTGAAATTCCAGCTTGCCCTTTGAAGGTACCCAGCTCTCACTGCTGGCTGTGGTCCAAGGCACTTTTTAAGACAGTGAATGTGTTTATATATTGGGGGAAAAAGAGGGCATAATCATTGATGTGTAGGTAAAAGCAAACAAGGTGGGAATTAGACTGGAAATATTCAGCATTACAGCCAAAATATACACAAGTGTGCATCAAAAAATATTCATTGGAGGATTTTTGGTTCTAGAAATATGAGGTTGTTGCAGATTCATTCCATCTAGATTCTAAATGTTAGGTACCTGTTATAAAACATTTATGTATACTTGATCTACGTTACTGGAGAATCAGGGGCGTCTTTATGGAACAATTCTTTCTACCATTAAATAAACTTAAGATGCAATGGATAGGTCTCTGGAGCTCACTTTACCCTTTTTTTTCCTCTTTCTTGCCTACAGAGGAAGACGGTGAAAGATGCTCAGTTGCCCATATATGTATTTCTTCTCATTTCAGAAACCCTAGAGTATATAAGATGTCCATAAGGAACTGGCAGTTATAGCATGGGACTTGCAAGTTCTTCTAACATAGTAGAGAGGTGGATTATCTTAAATTATCTCTAATTACAGGAAACACTTTACATGTGGGCAGCAGAGCCCACCCTAGATGAATGGTTAGCTTGGGCTAGACTTTAAATGGCTAAATTTGGGTGAAGTTAATCCTGACACCAGTGTTCAATTTAGGGATCTTGGACTGGACTCATTGCTCACAGAATGTAGTATCTTTTGAGATGTTTTAGAGTTATGTTGTCTGGATACCAGCTGCCCCTCCAGCACAGAGGTCTTACATAGGTCTGCATCATATCTGCCAACCAACATATCCAATTACACCAGATACCTCCTTGGCAACTAACCCAAGTCAATGTCTGCATTGTCTCAGTTCTGTGGAGTCAATTTTCTATTATCCAGGCCTACAAAATTTGGCTGTTTCAAGGAGAAGCAGTAGGCATAAAATCTAAATAAAATCTAAGGACAGACCTTTTGAATTCACTTAGGAGCTTCTATATCCAAGCATTGTCACTGTGCTAACATCGATGGGTTGCCACTGGACTTGGACAGGAAATAATTTGAGATTCCTTGCAAAAGACAAGTCCCATTTCAAAAATGGGTGTGAGACCTGACTACCTACTTCCTAGTTGAAAATTTAGTAGGTAAGGACGACCTTGACAAATCAGTACATTAATATTTTGCCTTTGGTAATAAAGGGAAAGAAGTATGTTACTGTCATGAGATAAAGATGAGTGGCTTTTTTTTAAAGTAAGAATAATTTATTAGGGGAAAGAGGAATGAACTGTGGCACAAACAGATTATTTCCACAACTATCAACTTCCAACTTTGTTTTCCTTATTTACCAGGGTTCAAAAGCCTTTTTTTTTTCTGAATTTTTACCAGCATTAGAGACATCTAGTGGCTTAAAAGCATAAAAGAAGGACATATTCTAACAGGTCCTACTTCACCCTGAAATATATAGGAAAAAAATGGGCCAGTCACTCAGTTCAATAAAGCTTTTGCATCTCCCAAAATATGGATATGGGAAAAGGGGATAGAGATGAGTGAATGATGGTTCAAGTTACATGTGGGCATGGAAAGGAGAAAGCACTGAGAGATACTGGTATCTTAGCCAGGAGTATAAAGCAACTCAACTCAGCCATGTGAAATAGAACATGACTGGAAGTTTATCCCAGGTCATCACCTGTTGCATGGAATTCAAACTGGTTTCTTGAAAAGCCAAGCAGAAAATTTCCTGCCTACTGTTGAGAAAAACACCCTTAGTTAAAGAGTGAAAAAAATAACAGGCTGGAATTCAACACTTGGCTGGAAAAAATAGGACAGTTTGATATCTGCTGCAATTCTGTTGAAATCAAGGAGTTATACAGCAGATCAAATTAGTGTAGTGTATTCCAATAATAACACTAAGTTTCTTGCTTAAAGCAACAACAACAAATGCACAGCATCATATTGCTTAAATGTTGATTTCTATTATGAGTAGTTAAAAATGTCTCCCTAAAATTCTCTTCCATTCCTGAGCACTTGCAAAACCTGATTACTAAAGGAAACCAGGGTTCACAGAGATGTGGTGCACACCTATGTGTTATCCCTAAAAGGACAAAGGATATTGGGATATACACAGTGTAGATGAAATCTACAGATTCCTCAGGCAATTTTGCTATTTAAAGCATCAGTATGTATGGAGAAAGTCAGATAGCCCATAATTATTAGCACACATTTCTGTACATTTTCCTTTAGGCGGTTACACCAATCGATTTTGGAATGAGATAGAATATCTTTTCTCTTATATTGTGTATGAATTGCACAAACATGTATCTATGGATCATGACAGAAGGTGGATGTGTTCTTCTGACTTGTAACACTTTGTTGCTTGGTGTAGACTAGGTGCATATTTTCCTTGATACTTCACCATGAAGTATTTGCCACCCTTTGGAATAAAAGACAAAGGCACTATTCCAAAGAGTCCCTGAGGATCCTGAGCCAGAAGAATCCTCTGGGTCTCTGGGTAAGGTGTGAAAGACACACAAGAGAAGAGATCCAGGCATAAGGGAGACTGCAGTACCTACAGAAAATGGGAAAGCACTGAAAATAGCCCTGTCAAGATGTGGAGGAGACATAAAGCAAGAGATTTTTCATGGGTCATCCGCATAGTTTGTTCCAGAATAAAATTTAACATTGAGGATTCCACGCCCTCCATGGGGTGTCCTTGGTGTTCTCTATTTCAGTGTACAGCGAGGGTGGATGCAAGTTCTGAGAATTTGGAGAATCAGAATCATACAATTGCAGAATGGTCTGAGTTGGAACGGACCTTAAAGATCATCTAGTTCCAACCTCTCTGCCACAAGCAGGGATGCCACTGACTAGATCAGGCTGTATGTTAGGTATTGTATACAAAACAACCCAGTGGCTCTGTCCAGTGCACTACAAAGCAGAACAAGACCATGGTGGAATGTATTGGCACAGCCCACTCTCACCAGCATAGGCAGACAAGCAAGCAAGCAAGGAAGTCTGAAACCTGATCTCTCATTAAGCTTTAGGCATCCACATTATCTGTTCTTTACAGAAAATAGAGGATAAAATTGCCCTTGGCAGCTTTTTCTTCTTTCTTGTGCCTGCTGGGGCAAGTCAAACCTTTAAGCCCATGTATAAACTGCAGAGTGATTTAATACAATGACTCTAGAGATGAATAACAAGTTCTACGTTTTTTAATTAATGAGAAATATAACAGGTTTTTTCCTAGCCTAATTGCTTGGAACATTTTGTTAACCTAAATTGTCCTCTAATTGTCACAGTCTAGTTACATATAAGCATTTGGTCCAGGTTATCAAAAGCATCAGGTATCTATCTATTCATTCTATAGACCAACCTTCCAGTGATGAAAATGCAGTGATTCCATTGAGAAAGTGTTAAAAAAGTTGCTGGTTCTGACTTCACCATGGATGTCTCAGTCTGCTTCTTCCTTTTTTTATTCCAAAATGCATCCATGTTCCTGTAAATATTATCACTGCCTCTCCATAATAACCATTATGTTCTCTCATGTCAGTTATCCAGAGCACCTGCTAAGCTGACCCATCATACAGTAACTATGAGTTACCTACATCCTTTTTTATTTTTGGCTGGCAACCAAGATGCTCCAATTGATTTTTTTTTTTTTTTAACTAATTCCCAGCGAGATCGATGCACAACTGAAATTCAGTGCCACATGCCTCTTCATCACGAATCAGATAGCTGGCTGCAGCACCAGGAGACACAAGGACAGACAACAATGAATAGGTGGAATTGAAGATAAGGTACGTATTATGGTAAAAAATATATCCATCAGCCAAATCGGTTTGAGTTTACTGCATACTGCTGTCTCCTCCAAACCAATGCTCTGATTCTCTGTAGGGATGGTATCACTGTTCAGGTACCATACCAAACAGTTTATTTTATGTACTGGTCTGTATATGTCTAAGGGCTTATCTCAGTTATCTATACCTGGGGACACAATTTGACTATATAAAAGTATAAACTTGCAGATACATAATGCAACATAACAAGGTACCTTACCCCTTATCTTGATCTCTTGGTAATAGCTCCCTGTTTTTCGTCTCTTCAGTGGCTTCACTTTATCTGTTGTTCTTTGAATCTACCCAAGGTACTGCAGGGAACAGAATCAACCCTTTACTGCCTGATGTAAGTAAGTGACAGAACTGCAACGAAAAGATTATAATATTGATTATTCTTATGTTAAAAAAAAAAAAAACAGGATAAGCATACCGTTTCAAGCACTGGTGCATGATTATCCTTCCCAGCTAACTGCTGGGAGGAGGTTTGGCACTGTCATGACCAAAGTACATGCTGCCATATCATCCCTTGTATCAGTGAGGGTTGGCACAGGCCAACCATACAAAGTTTTCACTCACTTGAAAGTATAGAAAAAGTCATGTCTCTAGGAGAAACAATTAAGTTGCAGTGGGTGTGTCACACCATACTGCTGAGCCACCTTGACTTATTTCATCTGTTAAACCCTGTGCTCCTATCAATCCTGCTCAATCAAACAGTCCCTCACTAGAACTATCAAACAGAACTAATCACAACCTCTAAGGGTGGTTTTATTTCAACTTTAGGGCCCAAAGATCCTTTATCATTCATAACTTTGTTTACTTCTTCAATTTATTCATTTAACATCCAAAAGAACAGGAGTAGCCATATAAATAGATTGACCAATTTGACAATATTGGCATGTTTCCAATGTCTTATTTTTAAAATTCACCCCTGCAGGTTTATGGCTTGAAGAGAGAATGCTCAATATCTCATGTTGGTTTTTTGCAACAAAGAAGCAGCTTGAATATGCTAACTGTATGCAGCTTATCATTTGCTCTCGTTTTCTTTTAAAATAGGAGGGCACAAATCATAAAATCACCCACACCCCCTCACTGAATGGTTAGCGCCAAGAAACATATTCATCTGTAGTTCATTGACTACCAAACAGCTATTAGTTTTGCCCTCAGCAAAATTAGCTATAAGATCAAGGCTTATTTCAAACAACCAGTAAGGCTTGTATAAAAACAATTTCCCATTTTCATTGGTATGGAAACTGTTGGCAAGATTTCAGTATCCCATGTATCTGTCTAAAAAATCTATGCCAAAATCTTTGCCACAAAATTTCCCACCCTTAGTAGCTGTGTTTCTCCAAATCATAGTATCATTTTGATTGAAAAACACTTCCAAGGTCACTGAGTCCAGCCACTAACACAGCAACTGCCAAGTTACCAGTAAAATATATCGCTAAATGCACATCTACACCTCTTGTAAATACTTTTAGGGATGGTTACTCAACCCACTGTTCCAGTGCCTAACAACCTTTTTGTGTGAAGACATTTTTCCTAGCATCTAATCTAAACCTCCCCTGGCACAATCTGAGACCATTTCCTCTTGTTGTATCACTTGTTCCCTGCGAGAAGAGGCTGACCTCCACCTGGCCATACCCTCCTTCCAGGCAGTTGTAGAGAGCAATAAAATACACCCTGAGCCTTCTTTTCCTCCAGGTGAAACATCTCCAGCTCCCTCAGCCACTCCCCACCAGTTTTGTGCTCCAGAGCCTTCCTCAGCTCTGTTGCACTTCTCTGGACACACCCCAGCTCCTCAATGTCCTTCTTGTAGTGTGGGGCCCAGAACTGGACACAGCACTCAAGATTTGGCCTCAGCAGTGCTGAGTACAGGGGGACGGTCACTGTCCTAGTCCTGCTGGCCACACCATTGCTGATACAGGCCAGGGTGCCATTGGCCTTCTGGTTCAGCCACTGCTGACCAGTACTGTCAACCTTCCTGGACTTTGCCTCTCAGGGCTACCTCCCAAAGAACACTCTCCATCAGTCTCCTAAATAGGCCAAAATTTGCCCTTTGGAAGTCCAAGGCTGCAGTTCTGCACATCCCCATCCTCACCTGGGAATTTAAAACTGCATCATTTCATGATCACTGCACCCAAGGCAATTCCAGTCATCACATCATCCACTAGTACTTCTTTATCCACAAGCAAAAGGTTCAGAGGGTCACCTCCATCTGTGTCAGGAAAATATTATGTAAATATCAGTAAAACACTGTTGGGAATTTCCACATGTGCTTTGCTGAAATTTTCCATGCAGATTATACCACAGCCATTCTTTTAATCCTATTGGTTGTGTTACTAGGAAAATAAATCAGATCAGATCTATCTCAGAAATAAATCAAGTACATCAGCTAACACTTACAAACCTCGCTGCTTCCATTAAATGACAGAAGGCTGTTCACTGCTTTTGGGGTTTTTATTTAATTTTAAATTTTCTCATAAGTGCTCTATTCTTAATGTCTTCTAAATCCGTTACTCTCACAGGTCTTTGATATACAGTATATCTCCTCTGCAAAACCATACATGGAGCCCCTAGGTAAGCCTATGTCATAACATTCTAATTACTGTCTAATGGCACTTCCTAGGAAAAAATAAAAGAAAACATAAAAAAGTGTAAGTAAAGCAACCTAAGGCCATACCCATCCTAGGGCTAAGACTTGGATATTCACATACATAATGAATTTAAATGCCTCTCTTTAAATTATCACCCAATGAAAATGAAAATGTAGATTTTCAGATAATCATAGGTCATTAATCCTTGGTTGCACATTGGTTCCCATTCTGATAAACAAACATATATAGCATATAAACAATCATCCATGGTTTACCTTAAATTTCATATTGTGTCAATATAACCAAGATTCCTCCTTTCAAATGGAATTATAAATATGCTCACAAAGCTTTCCCTTTAGAACACCTCAGAGTACAATACATGCCCACTTCTCACAGAAACAATTTCCTGACAGATTATTTGGGGTGAAAATTATTATCTCCAAGATGTGTTAATGTGTGTCATTAATAGCTGCAGAGATTTTTCCAGTAATCTAATGATTTCAACATTTTTAAATTCAATTTTCCAAAACCCTATGTTTGCACATTTGTATTGCCTATGTACATAATTTATCATTTTAAAATTATGTTTACATACGTAAGATTGTTCATTCATTTTTTAAAAAATTACATTTGCATCACCAAGTGCTGGAGTTAAGGTGTTTTGTTTTTTTTTTTTTAATAGGTATGTTTCCCTTGTATGTGGAAGGTAGTATTAAGAGCACTAAATCATCTTGTCTCTGGGAACACATATGAACTGTAAATGAATGAGGTAGGCAATTTTGTTTAATTAGAATCAATACTATCATCCTTTAATTAAAGAATATTGATTGTGTTATGCAGACAGAAGGCTTGCAGAGGATATGCTTTCTGTTTGACTTGCAAAATTATGTCAAGGGTCAAACTGGACTTGTATATGGAATACCCCATTCAAGAAGAGTAATCACTCTGAATTCACCTAGGACCTTTTCCTAAAATACACAAGTGGTAATCCAATGCTAAGTCTTTACAAAGAAAACAGAAGATTTTTACTGAGAAAGCTATCAGCTTTTTTTATATTCCTCCTCCAGAGGATCTTCAGAGAGGTACAGTACCCTATTTTCTTTCTGTTTCCTGCGTCAGGAAGATCAATAGGGAAGTGCATGGATCAGGAACCTCATTGCTTTTGCAACATCTCCCATACACATGCAACACACTATTTCATGACAGTTCAAGGAATGGTATGATGAGAAAACCATGTTGTCTCATGTGTCATCATTTTGTTTTAAGACCAGAGTGCTGTAGCTTCCAGCTATTATTGATAAAAAATGACATGCAGTTCCCAATATTCCCATTTTCCTCTACACAGCCAAAGTGAACCTCAGAACTGCATGGTACTGAACACTGAAATTGTATTAAGCCACCAATTAAGTGCTGAAATACACACCAATTCATGTCAATAACAGTGACAAAGAGGCATGCTCTTGAAATAAAAGCCTGTGCACTTTGAACAAAAAGTCTGAGACACTTTCTTCACAATAATCTGCTGAGCCATATATCACAAGCAAAGGAGAAAAAAATAGTTGAAAGATAACTGTGTGCCTATCTACAAAGTCCTTGCAGAATGAAATTTAGCTGAGTTGTCCAAGGGGAGGGGAAAGAGTATAAGTATTAGTAAGTTGCAGGCAATATTCTATGTTTGAACATATATGATCACTAATCAGTAACTGCAGGTCTTTTCAGCAGCCACTTGTTTGCACACTGTAATTCTTATCATTATTAATCATTACTAGAATTTCAAGGCCGTAAACTTCTACTCAGAATTTATTTATATGTTATTAAAAAACAACAAAAAAAATTGAAATAAATGTATACAAGGAGGTATTCTTGTTTCCCAGAGGTCCTCTGGACAAGAACAGGAGGAGAAATGGGAAAACTGATGCAGAAGGCTGAAAAGACTCCCAGTTTAACAGTGAATTGCTGATGACATTTTACACCATTCCCAGTTTAGTGATCTTAGACCTGCTCCCCTCCATTCTTTGTGTTGGCAGAGACTAAAACCTCACATTTTTTTCTCTGAAGTAAATTATGCCAGTTAAATGTGAGCGTGAATGGGCTTCTGTCATTACAGAGCCTATGTCCTAAAATGGACACACACACACATGTGCAGACTTCACCTCCTGGACCACATCAAGGGTGGGAATCATGGACATGCAAATAATGCTGGTACATAGATCCCTTCACCTATGGATCATGTATGGAGGATTTCCATTTGTCAGTGTGCATGACATTACACAGGACAGTCTGCCTGTGCAATACCCTGATGCCTTTGCCAGTCCATCAGTAGAAATGATAATGCACATGCCTCTGCGCAGTCGGTGGTGCCTAGATAGACTACCTAGAACAGAGGCTAGACAGAGTTAAAGGAATAAAGTAGATATTTTTTAAAAAGGCCTTCAAAGGATACACCTTGGGCAGTACAACAGACCAGCAGTGGCTTCACTCTAGATGGACACAGAGTCACAAGTTTTCACACTTCTATAAGTTTTGGTCCATTTACATATTGGAGTTAATTGTCCAATTACAGCTTTAGGTTATGAAATCCCATCCTCCCAGTTTTCTCTCTTCAATATGCTGTTATTAATACTTTCTTGGGCTTGAAGCTGCAATGGTGTCCTTGGTTCTTAGGCTGGAAAAGTATTGTTTTGTCTACCTACCCTGTGAAGAGAACTTGCTAACACTTCATATGAAGTTCAGAGTTATACACTAATGCAGTACAGAATCTGGAAAATATGAAAGCTAAAATTTAAGGCATCACTGGGACACAGTTGTGCACTATGGGCAGTAAGAATGAGCACCTGGTGATGGAAAACATAAAGGTAGGTAGTTATTCCTGCCAATAAATGGGATAACACTGGAACATCTCTTCCATCAGGAAAACCAAAAGGTGGTAGAAGCATGAGCTAATATCACATCTCCTCCATCAGCAAAACTGCAAGGACAGCAGTAATCAGCGATACTTCCATTCATTTCCATATATTATATTGATTGGGAGTAACATTCAGGTCAATTTAACCTGCAGTCTTTTAAATAAAACTACATATTTATTTGATTGAGCACCTCCTAAGCATTCTCCTTTTCAAAACTTCACTTTATGGGTATTTGCCCTCAGCTATCATTAATACAATGCCAAGGCTAATGAAGCACTCAGTAGAATGTAAATACTAATGAAGTGTGCTGAACTTCAAGTTAGTAGGCCTGTAGGGGGAAGACAATTGAACAGGTGAATGAAATAATGTAAATATATAGCTGTTATGCATGGGGCAGTCTGGAGGGCATTTAAGTATATTTCATTTATCCTCTAGACCTTCTTGTTCCCTGTTCTTCAGCTTCAGTTTATGCATATGAGCCTTTTCCACCTAGAAACCCAGATTTCTAGATGGAAAAGATGGTACTGAGTTGGTTGCACAGGAAAGCACATGTTGCTCTTTTCCCAGTATCGATAAGTCTCTCCGTAATGACATGAGTTATTTAAGCAGAGTTCTTTCTTACTGCCAAAAGCAGTATGTATGGAGAGTATGGTGACACGGTTATGCCTATTAAAGACAGTATCTTCAAGCCTCTTACTTTCAGATGGGCAAAGCTTTGCAGAATTTGTGGGAAGGCATCCCTAATGTTCTCATGAGGAATCTCTGCTTGCATTTCTTCTGTAAGGAATGGCCTTGAGTCTCTGCAAATCCCAAACACAAAGAGGTGCAGTGGCAGCAGTTCCAAGAGGCTTTTTGTTCTCTGCATTGTGGTGGTCAGAGAAGAACATGAGTCCCCATGTGCACATCTGACTGGTTACAAAAAAAACCAACAGAAGCCAACAATCAAAAGCAGACTGAAAAATTCCAGTTAGGCAAATGAGGTTGCATTATGTCTCTGTATGGAATGTGGTTTGAGTTATACTGCTGCCCTTTGGCTCTTACCTTGCTAGTGTCCTACAAAGGACTGCTAATCTCCTCTCAGCAGGAGAGGCTTTAACAGCTGAGTAGCAGCACCTTGTGAAGACAAGATCACATGTAAGATAATCATGGCTGACTGATGATACCTTAGACATATTGATTTGTCAATGCATCTATATTACCTAATGATGAGAAACATATCTTAGTGATTAGACTCAATTATACTATGACATATAGTATTTTTAGGCCAGCGTCCAAGAAAATTGTTTGCCCATACCACAGTTTCTTAACTGCTTCTGTAATAAACCTGCCTTTGTGTCACTAATTGTTGAGCTGGGTTATAACATACCAGGCGTACCAGTACAAAATCTGGCACAAGGTGTTGGAGGTTTCAACCTAGAACTGAAGGTAGTACTGTAAAATCTGAGTTCTAAATGACTGTGGAGAGCACACAATTAAATGGGTTGGATGATAATCCCCTCTTCTATTCTGGTCCAGTTCTATTCATGGGAAGGAGATTAGAAAGGTGTGCAGGGTTCTCATGAGTGGTTTCCTCACACAGGAAGCTCTTAAGCAAAGCATGAATAAGATATTTTCTACACTTTCTGACAGCACTGATGTAATGGCCCTATCATGTAAGACGAATCAGTGAATTAATTCCCTTCTTTGCCTGTTAAAAAGATTTGCTGTCTTTTAGGTTCTACATTTGGCAAGGACCATGAAGTAGTTCCCCAAAAAAATCCTAACTCTCCCCCCACCACAAAAAAAACTCACAACAAAACACCAAAGCACAGCATTTGTCAGTCTTAGTCATCATACCATCTCTTTTTATTAATAGAGCCTTGACATGGAAGAGTTTTCTGGCCAGACATTTTTCACACCCCAATAGACTCAAATAAAAAATTATTGCCAGCACAATGATTTAAATGTAAGATGTAACACTACAGCACTTGCCTAGCTTGATTTTTTAATGTCAGCTCCAATGTGTCTGACACATGCAAGACATAAATGAATATCCATATTTCCTTGGAATTAAAGGTTCCCTGACAGCACACAGTACGGAGCATACGGCGCCCCCGATGGGTCGTTATTGTGGACTGGCATTATTTTCACCTCCTTCATTCTTCCCCAGCCAGCTTTAAAAGTGGGAGCCAAGAGTCTCTGCACTAACCTCAAGGGCAATTTTCTCAAAATATTTGATATAAAGCAGTCTATGCTATATTTACTAATTGCATTTGTCAACATCCCTTGCCAAAATTTTCTTAAGTAACAAAACCATTGGCAATAAACATGGAGATCTATGAATTTGGGTAAAGGAAATGTGTTTTACAGTGCATGAGCTAAAGGTTATAAATGAGAAATGATTGCTTGTTTCATAGAGTTGGTCCATAGATCTTCCTCTGCCCACACTGTGTCAAAATTGGCACCTTTCTCCTTTTCAAAATAACTTTTTCTGATGTATTTCTACTCAGCTTCTTTCTCCGCCTCCTAATCTCTTTGTTCAGTATTTCCTCCCAACACAGAGTCATCACACCATTCATCAGCATCAATCTGTCTGCCGCTCACAGACTTTGCTGGGTCTGCCTCATCAAGTGCAGTCACTAAATTCATATATTTTTTCAAGTTGGTAATTGCCTTCAGCTTCACGCTGTCATTTCTGCTTGTGTTGATGTCTATTAGATTTTTGTCTACGGTTTCAGAAGTCTGTGTCTTGTTCCTTGAGTCACATAAACTCCAGCTCTGCCAGTAATTTACCAGCCCATCCTGTCTGAAACTGTAGAAATTATGTTTCTGCATACAAAATTCTGTGTTCATCATTAAAAAAGGTGAAATAGCTAATACCTGTAACCATCTGCCCAGGTATCAAGCACAAGATTTACGTCTTCTAACCTCATAATGTGATTCAGTTTGAGATAAAACTACTACTAATGTAATATGCCTACATGTCAGTGTCTCCATATACAGCACTGTCCAAGCTCCTATTATAGCAGCAAAGACTAACTCAATTAATTTGTCCTCACACAAGCCTCTAGTGCCATCTGAGATGCCCTTAAGCTTCCTGTCTGGCTTTCAGCCACAGGCTTCGAGTCTTTTGTCAATATAGGAAGTGCAATCTAGAGCAATTCAATTTATCTTAAGTCTGGCTAAAGCCAGAGGGTCAGCAGAGTTGCTTTTCAGGCTCCAGTGTAGTGATTAAATTTTCATTGACTAAAGCAGGAGGTTAGGCACTTAACTCACAGGTAAACACCTACATGCAGGCATCTGAGTTTAAATGTCTTAATCTGGAGCTGACTTCCACCCTACAGGCTCTGTTCAGTTGCCCAAACATATGGTGCAATTTGCAACACTATGGAGTGTCCAAATCATCCACAAAATGCTGACAGAATGACACAGCATTCTACAACTACAGGAGCACTGCTCACAGCCACATGGAATACCCTGGGGCATTTCAGATGGCACTAGAAATCGGTGTCTAGGCTACTGAAAGACTACATGTCTGCAGTATAGATGCCTAAACAGACTTGGGTTCATCGCTAAGGAAGGTGAGATGAGGTTTGAATTATGCCTGCGAAAATTCAGTGTGAGGAAGACCTATTCAAAAAAATTAGAAGAAGCTTTAGCCAGAAACTCTTGGATATATTTTCCATTTAAAAATGACTACCAAGCCTAAGCTAATTACCTAGACCAACTCCACAGTACACAAATACAGGTTCCTTCAGATGAAAATTTATATCACACAAGAAAGATGTCTAAATTAGGCAGGGCAAATTGCCCTCTAGAGCTCTTTATCACTCTCTATAGATGGTGGAAGGAGCTTTAAAAAGTATCTTAAATATCTAACATTTACCAGTCTAATGCTAAACAAAATCACATTCTGCCTTTCCCTGTATGATTCAATAATAATTACCCAAGTCCCTTAATGTTAAATATGTGAAAATTCTTTTCTGTAGGTTCAGATTTTAAATATCTGTCTTAACAGTGAGTTTCTGTCATCTAACATCCATCATGGTAAGGTAGGCAGCCAACATCATGACTTCCCATTATAAATCCACTCTGAGTATTTATATCAGTAATCAATATTGCTGGGTTTGCAAACATTAGGTCTACTAAGTCATAGAGTTATTTTTCCTGCACTAAACATTTCCTTCTATGGGAATAAGCCATGAGAATTCATGTCTACCTAACTGGCTAAAAAGCCACGGGTGTACACACAGTATACAGCAGTCAGGACAGCCTCCTGATAAGGAAAACTCTTTGCACCAGAATGAAGGGTCTTTCTTTTTCTTGTACATCACAGTCAATTCTGCCCATCTTTCTTTAAATAGAAAAGGGAAAAATAAAGGGCTTGAATCACTAGTAAAGCCAGTGTGAGCCACCTGCCATCTGATCAGATATCCTGAATGTTTTACCAGGCCTGAACATAAATGTACTGTCTACATAAAGATAACAAAGAACAACATCTGTTGGAGTGCAAGCTCTGAAGAAAAGAAGTCAAATTCAGTCTCTTTGTGTGTGATGACATATGCGTTCATTTTTTTCTTCCTTATTATTTTTTTCAATTATGTGCATGTGTCAGCATATGCGTAAACAATGCCTTAAATAATTTTCTTAAGGTAAACAGCACAGAATTAATAGATTTTTCAGGTTAAAATGGTGTTATTCAAAAGAAGTTAATGTGTATGATTTATCCATCACCTCTGTGTGAAGTCTTTGAAAAGGTTCTTTTGTTCTAAAGTTAGGGGGTGGAATAAGAACCACAGTAATGTGCAGCATTGAGATTTAAGGAGACATTCAAATGGCATTCATCTAGTCCCACTCTGCTAAGATTAACAAAGGGACTTCATCACTTGTATTTTCTGAATTGTGTTGTCAGAGGGCTATGTCTAGAACAAATGTTCAGGCCTAGATCAACTTTAACATACTACAAAAATTAAATAAAAGTTAGATGTCTAAAGCAGGATTTTTCATACCTGAAATAGTTTTCCAGACCAAGCTGATCATGCTCTTTGTACAATCTGAGAGATTTCCAATGGGCAGTTCACTTTTCCCTAAATTGAATGTTTAAGATTTAATGTTTAAGATTAGAAAAGCAGAATAGGTCACTGTTTTGTGCTTCTCTTTGTCATTTCGAAAGGACTACGTTACTGTTTTAAACTTCCTGTTCATCTAATGTTCAGATGAGAAAAGTTAAGAGAGAGAGAAACCGCACTTGGATTAAGTACTTTCCCATCTTGTGGGAACTTTTTTCTTCCACCATAAATATTTTTATCTATAGATCATAGATGGAAGAAATCTAGCTCCTCCTTGATTCTTTTCAAGAAAAAATTAATTTTAAATAATTAAAATAGTGTCAAAATCATAATTTAATTTGATTACCTGCACTATTAGTTTGAAAGTTTAATCACGGAACTCATTGATTCATTCTTGGTTGTGACCTCAATTTGATTATTGTTTTGTGCCACTTTTGATTAGCTTAGTGAAACTGCAACACATTTGGCACAGCAACATGTGTGCATGTATTTTTTTTTTGTTCCTACATTTTTAAAAATTCTTTTAAAATATTCACAATAGGTTTATCCATCTAAAATACCACATGGCACACAAATGTTGAGGAAATTGCAAGTTTCTTTGCCATGGTTATAAATTAATAAATTATTTTGTTCAAAAGCTTAAAAACTTTATGGATTACAGCTGATACATATCAAAGAACAGCAGTGGTTCATGGTCACTTTCACATCCAAACATTCTGGGAAATAATCAGCTAAGAGACAAATCAAGAGAAGAACTGGATAAAAAGAAAATAAAAAACCCCACCACCCCAAAAAGAAAACAAAGTCCTACCAAAAAAAAAATTAAAAAATAAATTAGAAAAAACCCCACACACCACAACTTCAAAATGGGCCTGAGGATAAAATTATTTTAAAAACCTTTTCAACAAGAATTTTCAATAAATTTTATCTAGGTTCTTGTTCATTTCTTGTTATTCTTATTTGTTGCATGTTAATTGTATCTCACAGAACCAGTTGCAACTCTAGTACATATTGGAGATGGGGTTACCAGCCTCCATGAGAAGTAATGTGAGACCATGAATTATACTGGTCAGAGGCATCTGTAAGAACCGAAATACATTTAATTCTTATCTCCTACCAATGCCAGTAAAGAAAACCCTCCATTTATGAGACATTGCCAAATTTCTTTGGAAATAAGGGTGCACTTCAGCATGCTAAGGCAAAGGAAGGAAGTCAGGTACAGCAAACAGCAACTTTGTGGAGGCTCACTGAGCTGTTGAAACAGCAGAAAAGAAATAAGCTGTCGCTCTCTGCTGTGCAAGTTTCATTTCACTGGAAAGCTGAAGGGACATTGTTATAGTCATAAATGTCTAAAGAGGTGATGGAGAAAAGGAGTTAGTGCTTTTGATTTGACTAGTACTTCTGGATAAAACAAATCGGTCTGGGGAAACAGAGAAAAAAAAAAAAAAGAAACCTCAGTATTTCTGTTCTAAACAAATAGAAGTCATGACAAAGTAGCCATAATTTAGGTCAGAGGATTCTTGAGACTCTGACTCTTTGGGAAAGATCAGCTATTTAGTTCTCTATCTTTCCAAGTTTTCCTGCTATCTTCCTTAAATATTTTATCTTTTTTTTTTTCCTTTTGGCAGCCAACTGCTGTTCTACCCAATGAAGATGAAATTCACTATTTTACAAATTGCTTCAGTCCTTGTCTAGCTAAAAAGTATGATGAGCACTACGAGCATCATGCTCAGGTTTCTTCCTCTTCTTTCTTGACTGTCTGCAATCAGGTACTCTGTCTATTCCCTCAGCTAAGACTTTCCCTTCCCTTGCTATCAAGCCTGTCTGTTCCCTGGCAGATCTTGTTCTCTCACTTTTTCACTAACCTACAGGAAAAAACAGTGGCACCCTACAAATGGAAAATCTATGATTGCTGCACACATAGGATTTTTCTCAGCTCAAGTGACTCAATTATGTCACCTGAAATCATTGATGTCTGGCCCTGATAGTCACTACTTTTCCATCATTTGGTCTTAAAAGGAAAATTTCTGTTACTAAGGCACATTTATTTGGAGAAAGAGGAAAAGTAAGAATCACTGGAACTCTGCTAATGGCATGTCACATATTGTTATTGTGCTGCACTTGTTTCTTCTGCCTTGTGTTAAGAACATTAAATTCATGCTCCTGAGGATATTGGTTCCATACCAATGAAGCTAAAAATATTTCAGAATGCCCAGGGGGTGAATATTTCTATGTCCTTTTACTTAGATGAGGCTGCTTTAGGAAGATGCTGTCTAGCACACAATATCTCTTGCATACTAATCAACGCAACAATAATTCAGGTCATTTGATTTCAAAGCATGTTCCCTAATGCGTTAACCTTTCACTGTTAACCTCCACTGTCCTCCTTCATGTGGCACAAAGGGACTGAGCCAAGCAACTGGATGATGGGTAGAGACAACCGTAAATGGAAACTAAAGAATGAGATTTAGATTTTTTGTATTACAATACATTTAGATGAAGGAATTGAACTCTGATATCCTGAGTCACAGTCCACTAGTTTAATCACAAGGTTATCCTTCTTTTCCTTTTCTGCAGACAATGAAAGCTTGATGACAGTCTCTGCAGCACTTTGAATACTTACACCACAGCCAACCCAATTAAGCCTTTGTCCTGCTTATATGCTTTCCATAGAAGCATATCAGGAGGAAAAACACCAACACAACCCTTTAAAAACCAACAACATTTGTTAAAAAAAAAACACATTCAAAATCAGCAGCACAATAAAAAATGCTGCTTGAGACTGAATCAACTGAAAGCCGTCTGTGTGGAACATTTGGAGAATCACTTCAGATATAGATATATTGCCAACTGTATTCACAGATTAGTTGCACTCAAAAAATTTGGAAAATAGTTTAATGAGTTCTGCATTAAAGTTAAGCCCTTCTGCTCTCTTTGTATGTGTTTATGGTCACTGCCTTTAAAGCTTTTAAAGGTAAATGCAAATGCTCTTACTGTTCATAATTAGGATCTGGACAGTAGTTCTTATCTATTTCTTCATCGGTCAAAAGTATTTACTGCAAAATAAGATGAAAGTGAAAATTATTTAACTCCCAAAGCAGGTAATGTTACAACTCAGTGTAGGCAAGGTGACATCGTAAAATTTTTGAGATATTTTTTTATCATCTGTCTTAAGCAGAGAAGCTGAAGTCATAGGACAGGGTTTTCATCAAGAATGTTTGTACTCTTCCAGTGGGACTGTACAGCATATAGGGCTCATAAAATTATAGAAGGTTTGGGTTTGAAGGGACTTTAAAAATCTTGTAGTTCCAACCCCTGCTATGCACCCAGACACATTCCACTAGACCAGGATGCTCAATATCTAATCTGTATCTACCCCTACTCATTATATGACCATTTCCCTGTGTTCTGTCACTATATGCCACTGTTAAATGTCCCTCTTCAGTCCTCTTGTAGCCTCTTTAGGCTACAATAGAAGGCTGCAATGGAATCTCCACAGAGCCTTCTCTTCTCCAGGCTGAACAGCCTTTCCTCTTTCTTAGCCTGTCCTCATGGAAGAGGGCTCCAGCCCTCCCATCATCTTCATGGCCTCTTCTGGACCTGTTCCAACAGATCGAGATTTTTCCTTTGCTAAGGAAAGAGCTGGACACAGCACTCCAGGTGGGGTCTCACAAGAGAGGAGTGAAGGGGTAAAATCGTCTCCCTCAACCTGCCACTCACTCAACTTTGGATGCAACACAGGATAGGGCTGGCTTTCTGAGTTGCAAGAACACCTTGCTGGCTTACTCTTAGCTTAATATCCACAAGAACCCATAAACCCAGGAGAACTCAGCTCTCCTCCTCAGGGCTGCTCTCAATCCTTTCACTGACCAGTCTGTATTTATGCTGGTGATTGCCAGACCCAATGAAGGAAACACCAAAGATTTTCAAGAGCTCTACCTAATGTTAAAATTGTATGTATAAGAAAAAAATATCTACTCACTATCTGTTGCTTTGTTAGGTTAAAAAAAAAATTTAAAATCACTCATTCTACAGCCATGGAGCTGATGAGAAGTTGGACCTTACGTTCTCTCAAGTAACAACCCTCCAATAAAATTAATTGTGTTAAAAAATGGGAGCTTTTTGTAAAATTTCTCACAAAATTTAATGAAAGCAAATCTACTCCAGGATGATGTAAATCTTACTTGAGAACAGAAATCAAAATCTCCATACCAACTTTTCCAATTATGGGCATACATTGCACTTAGATGTAATATAGAGAGATGGACACATGTCACCTTGTGTATGTACAGCTAAAATGATACTTTAAAATGGAAACAAAGTCATTTGGAGTCAGACAATCAAAATGTCCTTTACTGAGCTAATTTTTATACCGTTTTCAAAATTAAATGAAATTAAACTATATTTGTTCCTATGAAATATTTGCCCTTTCCAAATCCTGACAAGGGAAATAAATTTTTCCACTCTGAAGATATTTTATAGCACCAGTTTGACCTATCTGTGGTCTTTCCAGAGTTTAGGTTTGTGACTGTTTCATGAAGCATGTTGTATTGCTTATAGTACCCAGGGCCACTTGTCAGGATATGATTCATTGTGCTAGAGACTGTGGAACATGTAAAACAGTGTAAAACTTTCTGGGCAGGATTCAGCTGCCTTTTTACAGGTTCCTAGTACAATGTGGGACACCCAAGAGTGCCCTAAAAACACATGAAGTGGGACATGTCTGGGACATCTGCCGCCTGCAGGAACAGCAGCTGGAAGCCTGAAAGGATACTCTTCTATGTTTAAAATGATGCTAACTTCCTATATTTAGGAATAAAAATCTTACCCTCTCTGTTGTGAAACTCAGATTATGAAAAAAACAAGGACTACAAGATTATAAACTATGTATTTACAAGAAGACAATGTTAATAAAACAAGTACAGGAACTCTGGGAACATAAAAGAAGCAGAACTGCATCAAACCTAAGATCCAATTAGCCCATTAACCTCCCTCTGGCAGTGGTCAACAGTAAAATCATAGAGAAACACAACAAAACCAGGCTAATTCTGCAGAGACCCTTGCCTGCAATATAAGAGAGCAAATTAAGAACTTCTTAATAGAAGCAGATTAAATTACAATCAAAACCTAACAATTTTTACATAGTCTTTTATGAATAGAAACATTGGATAGATTAACTGCTAGTAGTTTATCTTGAAAAGAAACAGAAGGCTGGCTTTGCTAACTAGGCCCAGGCATAAAATCCGCTGTTAACCTGACACCTCTGTGCACTGGAGCCAGCACCATGGCAGAGTATTCCAGCATTGTGCTCACGGTGACAGCTATTAAAACCTCAGCTGAGAAGAATGCAGCTAAGAAGCTGACTTTAGTATATACCACTAAATGAATTTAAATGGTGCTGTGCCACACAGACCAACTTTCACATAAGTGTTAGGAAGCACTGTCTTACAAAGGCATGTGACTTTTTTACTAATAGAAAATTTCATTATTCACATACATATTTTATTTTTAATTTAGGTTAAATGCTTCACTTTTACTTGAGTTAATCCTTTGGAAGATCTGGAAAATTTTCAAAATGTCTCTATTGAAAATGTTTTGGGGTCTGGTAATCAAAATTTGTGGAGAATTCTGGGTTATGTTTTCCTTCCTCATGCACTGAAAACTAAATTTTTTGAGATGTCAGTGTTTATAATCTCAAAAAAACCTCTGTCATCAAATGCCCCTTAGGATTCTAGTTATAATTCCATTGTTTATAGCACATATTTTCTGTGATTTCTTAACTGGCAAGCTCAGGATTGCAAATTTCAAAATAATTCTGTTTTTCAGGATTTATGTCATTTGAAGACAATGACATATCAGATTCTAAAGTCATAGAGCTGTTATTCTGCTCATACATTTCAAGAGCAAAATATTGATCCTGCCATAAAACAGTGATTTTTAGAGGAAAGATGATAAAGTGTTCCAGTTTTCAAATGTTGCAAAAAAAAATTATCCTGCTAACCTGGTGTCATTGCTGCTAAATGCCATCCCATCAATCCTGTTCCTGCTGACCTGATTCATTGGCACAACATTTCCAGCATTGATGATGTTCTGTCCAAGGTCACAAGGGGGTTCATTCCTGCTCTGTATCAAATTTAATTCACATCTGGTGACTCCCACATACACCTGGATGACTTAGAAAATAAGTAGCTCAGCACTGAGGACTACAGGGGAGCTTATGGACTTAAAAAATGTAATCCACTGCTGTCCTCACTGAGCAAGCAGCTCCTCTCTGGCAAGCAGTACACAGGCTGTCCCTGCATCAGAAAGATGACAAGCTGGTAAACACAATATCAAGGACTGGTGCATGCAGGTAATTTCACAGTTTTTGGGCACTTTATTGGAACATCAGGTTCTCCCTTGGAAACAGGTTAGTTATTGATAGACAGGATTCCCCTGAAATGTGTCATAATTATTATTCAGTCAAAACCATTTAACATGGCTGCATGCTTATACAGTGATTCAGAACACCAAAGGATTTAATTTCTGGTCATTTGCAGTTTGTTGTATTAGCAAGGATGTGAGGCTCCTCAGTTTAATTGCAGCAATGCTTTGAGAGCGAATTCCTAGTTCTACCTGGCATATTTTTATTAGTAGACCTACCACAGCGGTGCCTGGGGACAAAAGACACATGGAGATCTGGTTTTGCTGGGCATTACACAGTGTCTGCCTTGTCAAGAGAACAAGGTGACCTCTGAGGAGAATTTGGAAGAGACAAAGAAATGGCCAGTTAAGGAAAGAAAGGTTTGTACAAGGAGGGAGCAGTGAGAGAAAAGAAGGAAAGCTGGCAGAAGAGGTAACAGATATATTGGCCAGTGCTCTAAGGTAGATGGTGTGGTTACACACAGTCACAGAATGTTCTGATTTGGAAGGGACCCATATGCATCATCAAGTCCACCTCAAGTGAATGGCCCATACAGGTATTGGACCCACAACTTTGATGTTATTACCAAGTGGAGACCCAGCTTGAGATACAGAGCCTGAAAGAGGTACAAAAAAAGCCCATCAGCACTTCTGTACAGACAGCCCCACATTGACATCATTGTATCTGCTGTCTACTGGTTCAACTGCTTCTGGAAATGTTTTCCAGGCTTGAACCTCCAGCTGATGGTTTCATGAAGTTTCTCTTCCTCTAAAGCCATTAATTACTTGGAGTAAGCAGGGTTATATGAGCAGGTTTATTATGAGGGTAATATGACTAGGTTTGCTGCAGTGTAATTGTGAGGGCAAAAGGGAGGGAAGGAAGAGGGTTAGCTGTCCTGTCTCTGAAAGCAAAAAGTATTAATTGAAAGTAGACTGTATTAAATGAAAAATCTGAACTTCACATCAGCAGACCTTGTAACAACCACATATTCTCAAGTACTATGTCAGCTTACAATAATTGCTATCCCTTACAAGAACCTGAACATAAAATCTCAGCTAAAGTTTTCCATAGGCTGACCAGCAAAACAAAAACCAAATCCACAAAGAAAAACAAAAAACAAGGGTAAGCAAGACAAAAGGGGAGGGACAGGGATGAGCCAATGGAAAAACAGAAGTATGGAGACTGTTATTCCCTAATAGTTTCCCAATACTACTTTTGTTTCTCACAGTAGCATGCAATCCACATCACTGCTGAAATACCAGCTTTCTTTACAGATTGCCTACAGGTTGTATGCATGTAAATTGGTGATATAGAAGAAAGTATGTATTATAAATTGCCATGGCCAGAATTTCTAAGTCATTGGACACTGGAATAGAAGTAAAGTGAACTGTGCAGAGCTTTGTAATATATTTACTTCTTTTTTAAGCTTATAAGACTCCCTGAGGAAAAAAAAAGACAGTTCTATGGTGAAATTCTCTTTTGGAAGTAGACAGGATACATATCAGGGGGGAATTCTCACCCTCTGTGCATCAACAATCATACAGGTTTACAAACAAGGTAACGTTTCCAAAAGTCAGCCCCTCACCTTTTATTTCTCAGTACAGATAGGAGTCCATGGAAGCTATTAAATGCACAGTAGAGCCAGAAATACTTGGTGGAGACACCTTTTTTATTTTACTGACAGTGTGAAAAACAAAAAACAGCTACGGAAAACTGAAAAAAAAAAAAAAGAAAAAGTATTTGGATTTTTTTCTCCCTACAAATCTGTTGTCAAAAAAATACAACTCTGCAGGTGAAATAAAATGCATTCAGATTAAAGTAATAAGCAATTATATGGATTTTTTCTAAGACAATCAATAAATTATCTTTGTTCTGCCCATTGTAAGACCAAGAACATGTTTCTGTCTTTCGCTCCTGCCTCCTTTTTGAGAGTCAGAGCTCTGGTAGTTCTTCAAGGCAGCTACCTGCTCTAAATCCTGTCTTACCTCACCTAAAAGTAGTCTGGAGAACAGAATATGGATTTGACTGAAATGAAAAAAGCAGCTTACCTTCCCATTAACTAGAATAAATTAGGTCTCTTGGTTTTAGAGGGCTATTCACTGAGAGCTTTGTGGAAATTTTGAATAGGAAGCAAGCTTTCAGGAAGCCTAGAGTGCTGTGCCAATGAGTTGGCATGCTGGGAACAGTCTCCACTTGAGAAGTGCTCTGAGAAGAACTATGGGAGACTGACAAGGGGAATTAACTTCAGGTTTGGGACTGCTGTTTGAGTGAGGGATCCAAGAAGCTCATAAAATATGGAACAGGATCAGCACATAAGCTGCTTTGTATATGTGCAACAGTGGAAATTTAGTCATTTAACCCTCTTGAGTTAATCAGCAGCTGAGCAGTGGTTTTTGAAGGCTTTAGGTAGCTTAAGATACATATATGCCTCTCAGTTCATCAAGCTTTAAAAAAACCTCTCAGCCTGGAGTAAGGGAAATAAAATCCCATGTGCTTCTTATGTCCAGGCTGCCTCTGTGGCTTTGAGTTTTATTCAATTTCTTCTGGCAGGACTTATCAAAACAACAGATCGCTTTGGCTAATTAGCCAATATTAGCTAGAGAACTGTGATTTCTGCATTCTTAAAATAAGGAGGTTAGTTGTGACTGCCTGTTAAAGAAAATGGCATTACTCTGAAAAGCTGAAATTCTCTAACATGTCAAAAATCAGCAAGCATATATGGTATGTTTCTTTGATTTTTAGAAAGACAAGACACTGTGCTACAACCAGTGACTCCATACAGGTGTGCCAACCTTTCTAAAGGTGAGGCAGAAAGCTTTGTGACCCTTGACAGTGTTGAGCCATGGACTCGCACGATTTCAGAAGGCAAAATGAGCATTTATTCTAAAGCACTTCTCTCTTTTACAGAGAATATCATGAACATTATTTCCATTGGTCTTAAAGTAAAAAACATTTCACCTGATTGGTACACTGGACTTAGGTCAGTGTGGTAGAACATATCTATAAACAATATGAACAGAAAGCAAGAAAATTGATTGTTTACATTCCTCTTGGATGTTTTCCCAGGCTTAGCCTGGCAGAAATCTTTCTCTTTTTCTCTCTGACTGAACTGAGAATATCCACAACCTGTGACATACATCAGAGGTTCCTCCCATCTGAGGTGGTTGTGGCAGGATGTTGTAGGACTCAGTGGAGGCTGTTTCAGGAGCAGACTCACATATACCTGCTGTATCACCCCCTTCAAAAGGAAGCACCACCCTGAAGTCCCTATGCCAGTATGGTCCCAGCATCAGATCTGTGACAGAAAGCTGCCATAACACCTGCACTTGATTCACGTGTCTCAGGGGCTACAAAATGCTCCCCACAACACCTGCTGTTCATCTCTCTGAAAAGCTCACAGCAGTCAGTTAAGGATTTTAATTGTATTTCCGTTTCAGTTGTGGTTACATGGAAATATAATTACATCTATTTTGCCCCAGACAAAAGGAAAAAAATAAAAAGGAAGGAAAAAAAGCATTCAAAGAAATGGAAGTTTACATAGTAACACAAGATCCATAACTGCAGTAATTACTCCAACAGTCTCCAAAGACTAAAAATGAGACATCACAGAGGAACAGATTATGCCATGTCTGTGGATGCTGGGGTTCATATGTCTTCCTCTGAGGCAGCCTGTCCTGCTTGCTGTTAGAGACAGGATGCTGGGTTGAACAGACCTGCAGCATGATCCAGTCCGACAATTTCTGTGCTCCTAAGACTTCCAGATAGAGAAAACATACCTTATTTAAACTACCTTAATTTTCCCCTTTCTTTCATGCAGATTTAATTTCCTTCTGCAAAGCAGTTACCCAGCTGTGGCTATGAAACTGGTAATAAGTACACAGTTTCAGTTCAGAGGTGATCAAGCACTGTTCCTATGTTTTAAGTAATAGAAGATGGGAAAGACAGGAATGGGGGTAGGTAATGAAGGCACTTTGGTTTAAGCATCCAGGGAGTACATCATAGCTATCATAGCTGTCAGAGTGAAACAGCAAGTTCTGGTCTTCTTCAGATCAAACTTTTTTCAAAACACGCACAGAAAGCATGTTCTTTCTGCTAAAAGAAAGCAGGAGAAAGGAATCTAAGTAGCTACATGCAAAATCATTTCAAGGCTTTTTTTTTTTTTTTTTTTTTTTAAATCCTGTGTAACACTTTCACCTTTCTTAATAACAGGAGGATGGATACACATAAAACTTTATGTTTTTTAAATTATCACTCTTGCCTTTAAAACATGGGGCCCGGTCTTCTATTAAGTAAAAACAAAAGAGATACATTGATTAAATGCTGTTAATCCAGTTTGCAGTGCCTGAAATTCTGGCGTGGGTTCACTTTTTTACAAAAGAAAATGCATATGGAAAACTTGGAAAAGTTCCATGGTTGAAAACTTTCTCCTTGCAAGCCTTGCCATTGAAATTAGAGAACCAGGAATCTCATGTGCATTCCCTGTCCTTTCATTCCTTCTCCAAAACAAGTTCCAGAAAAACAAAAACATTTAACATCTAGCAGAAGAAAGAAAGGCAAGCATTAAAATATTTCAGGCTTTGGAATACGTTTCCTGTTTCCTTTCTATCATCAGCAAACTGTTCTGTAATTACAAGAAAAAGTCAGAACTTTATGTCTGGGCATGATGGGTGCAAGGAGGTAGAGATTGTAATCAATCCAAGGTGAGTATTAGAGGAACAGGAGGGTCCAGGCCAACTGCTGGAAAGATTGTAGGGTCTGGGTGTGGACTGAGAGGCCTGTTTGAGGGAGCAGAGAGGGGGGTGGTTACTGGGCAGACAAATTAACACAGCACAGCACAGCATACAATACAGAGAATATTGCAGTCAGAAGGGAACTATCATGATCATCTAGTCCAGCTGCCTGACCACTGCAGGGCTTACCAAAAGTTAAAGCATGTTACTGAGGTCCTTGTCCAAATGCCTCTTAAATACCAACAGCCTTGGGGGATCAACCACATCTCTAGGAAGCCTGCTCCAGAATTTGCTACCCTCTGGGTGAAAATGTCCTCAACAATGTGTAGTCTGAACTTCTCCTGGTGCAGCTTTGAGCCATTCCCATGCATTCTGTTACTGGGTATCAGGAAAAATAGATCAGCACCTCCTTCTCCGCTTCCCCTCCTCAGGAAATTGTAGAGAGCAATGAAGTCACCTTCAGCCTCTGTCTCTTCAAACTAGACAGCTCAGTGTCCTCAGCCCTCCACAATAAGACAGTCTCCAGCCCTTTCATTAAATCTGTTGCCCTCCTCTAGAGGTTTTCAAAGACCTTCACATTATTCTTAAATTGTGGGGCCCAGAACTGCACACAGTACTCAAAGTGAGTCACACCAGTGCTGAATGCAGCAGGACAATCACGTCTTCTAGCTGGTGATATTGTGTCTGACAGATCCCAGGATAGGATCTGCCCTCTTTTCTGCCAGGGCTCCCTGCTAGCTCATGGTAGGCTTCTCCCAACCAGCACCCCAGAACCCTGGGAGCAATCTACAAGATTGCTTTTCTCATTTATATTTGTGCCCAGACTTACTCCATCTTAGGTGCAGAATACAGCATTATGACTTGTTAAATTTCACCACTAGATGAAGTGCACCAATCAAACCAGATTCTACAAGCCTCCTCTCTCTTGAGAGAGTCTCCACCACCTCCCAGTTTGGCATTGTCAGCAAAAGTGCATTCAGCTCCTGCATCCAGATACCTTTTAAGTATATTTAACAGGACTGACTGTAGAATTGTATCCCAGCTCAATTCCCCACCAGCCAGATTTAACCCCATTCACTACAACCTTTTGTGCTCAGCCCTTCAGCCAGTTCTTCTCCAGAGCACTATAAAACACAAAGAAACAATAAAGAAGGAGTCTGTGAGGAACAGTCTCAAATGCCTTCCTGAAACCCAGGAAAATGTACATGTCTGAGTGCAACTGCTGGAGGAATCCACATTGTAAAAATGATGTGTGTGTATGTATATATATATATGTATATATGTATATATATATATATATGTATGTATATGTATATGTATATGTATATGTATATGTACAAATATATCCCATATTTGCATATCCATGATGCATTTGTCTACAAATATATGCATTTGTACACACATATGCATATCCTGTCTATCAGCCACAGAAGGAAACAGAATGAGACCATTTTTCCCTATGTCATTTCATGATTTACTGGTTTTGTTGAAATTTCCTGATCTTGAGCCCAGCTCACATAGCTGTTCTTCTTCAAGAACAAGCTAAGAGTTTGTTCAAGTCATTATGAAGTTTGTCAAATCAAGAACCAATTCTTTAGGTTGTGTCTTTACAAATGCCTCCAAAGCTTTATATATAGTATCATTACTGTTGCATCAAAAATTCTGAGAAATCCTCTCATATAATTTTTTTTCTTTAAAGAGTCGACATGTGGGAGGGGGTGTGGCTGGTGACCTCCCTGCATTGCCATGGGAGGCCACAGATGTGTAGTTTCCCGCCTCCCGAGTTGTCAGTTATCTGTTATCCCTTCCCCTGGTTATGTCAATCATTTTGTACTCCTTCCCTTTGTTCCAGAAAGTTCCAAGTTCTTTGTACCCCCATTGGTTCCTCCCCCGAAACCACTCCTTCCCTCTATCCCAGTTGGCCGTTGCCATGTCACTCTCCGTTGACTCCACCCTCATGCCCTTACCCGATTGGTTGTCTTGTACCCGGACCCTCCTTCCCTGTAACTGTTATAAACCCTGCCCCGCCCCTGGTTCGGGGCTCTCAGAGCTGGCTCGCCCTCTGAGTGGCTGTGTCCCTTCACCACCCTCGCCTTCCCTCACCGAAGCCCTCAGAAATAAAGCCCTTTGAGAGACACCCGCCTGGTGGAAGTCCTTCCTCTCTACGACCATCGTCGGTTCCCGAGGTCCCAGACCTGCCGCAACCCGCAGCGATCTGGGAGACCCGGGGATCGACACATCGACACAGTTTATTTTTGGAAATACATTATCTTCTTGAACTACAGGGGTAAAAAAAAGTTAATTTCCCCCCTTAATTAATTTCCCTCCATAATGACAAACTTTAAGCTTTTCTATAGCACACCTTAACATCTTTGCTTTCATTCTTAGTGAAAACAACAACTAAACAGAATGGAAAAGATGTAGCAGCCTATAATAAATTATTGATTACCCTGTTGTGAACAGACTCAGCTAGAATAAAGGCATAAAACTACTCATGTTAGCTACCATGCTCCCAGATAGTATGTGGGCACAATTCAAGGACAGCACAAATAAAGAACTATTCCTCACAGTCAATAGGGTCAGGCACAGTCTGGTCTACAAACAAATTTAATCATATGGACACATGCTCTCTACCCTGATGGCAAAAAAACAAACTTTGACTCCATTTATTCCAAGTCTACAGGTAGCCACTGATACTTTGCAACAGATGGGGAGAAAGAGCTCAATGTATCCTTGCATAAAAAAGCAAAATCAACACCCTAAGAACTCAAAGATTGAAACAATAAGGAAATAAGTGCCAATTTCCAATCAATCTGGCAGGGATACCACTAATAAAATATAAATGTACTGTATTTGTGTGTGTGTGTGTGTGTTTGTGTTCGTGTGTGTATAAGTAGCCTTCCCCAACCTCTTGCCCACCCCAGTCCTTCAAAATAATGTTTTTACTAAATTTCACTTTTCCTATTGTGGGTAGCTGACAAAACCTTCTTAGGGTAAAACACTCTGCCCAGTCTCTCAAACAACAGCTAACTCATTCACACTATTTGAGCACTACCAATAGTTCTTCCAGATCTACCTTGCTAATAAACTTTGAAGTCAAACTTAGAATCTCGAACAATAAGAGAGTGTAGTGGTTTTGGTTTGCTAATTTGAGATTTCCTGGTTAATGTACTTATGATTGAGGTGGGTTTGGTGATTAGTGGGTTTAGTGGCCAATTACTAGTGTAATTATTGGAATGTATTTACTTATGCAGAACCAGGACAGAGACAGAGTAAGATGTCAGTTATCAGTATTCTATAATATTAATACATTTCCTGTGCATTTAGGATTAATGCATGGTACAGAAAACTACTGGTTTTCTTACATCACTATGTGTAAGAACATGCACAGATGACCAAAGTTCCACTGTCGTCAGAATTTACATGTTCTGAACATTACCTTTCTAATCTGTGAGATTTTTAGCAGTGTGAATTACCAGAATATTATGAGATCCATCATAAGCATTTATGTATTGTCAAAGATTCACTCAAGTCTAGGTAACTCTGCCTCATGCATATCCTTAAGAGCATCTCTACTGCAACTGATAGTTACAGTAGTTACAAATCAAAATGGAGTCAGTGTCTTGAAGGGTTTAGACTCAATTTCTCTCCTACTCAAGTAAAATTTCGGTGGAAAGTGCCTAATATTTCAAAATACCTCATCTCTGCTTCTCTGCAGCTTCCACCACCAGTATTTGACAGGGCAGAAGCTGAGAATTATGTATCTGATTTTGTCCGATTAAGTGTGACTTCAGAATCACTGAGAAAGAATCCATTTTCTGCTCAGCACTCCAAAAGATTTATCAGTGAATGCATCATGTCCCAAAGCACAATGCTATTGGGCTATAAAATATTTCAATGTCTTATTAATAAGTTAATTGAATCCATTGTAATTTTCCTAGTATTCATGCAGCTCACTGTGTCATTGATTGACAGAGATGAATTTGAAGATATTTAAGAGCTTCACAAGTAGATGAGCAGCTGTATCTGAATTATCACAAATGAGGACTACTTAAAAAGGACTGTAACAATCTTTCAGTAGAAAATTTGCTGTAGTAACCACTGCAAAAATTAGTCTGCTCCCACTGACAGCTAAAGGAATTCTGCCTACAGATTCAATGCCATTTTAAGTTCAAAATTACTTCATTTTTCCCCAGAAGTCAACAAATGAGATAAATACCAGAGAAAAGTTTGTCAAAACCAGCTATAACTGAATCATGAGGTTGTTGAGTGACTCGTGCATTTAATTCCAACACAGATGATTTATAATCCAGAATATTTTTTTCAGGGCTTGACTAGTCTTGCAGAAACATCAAAGCTTCTAAACTTGTTTAAGTATCTGTCCTACTCATCTCTCCAGTTATCATCCAGCATCCATGGATGCAACCACCTGATGCTGAGTTATACCTTTGCTTCTCTCCTGGAGAAGAAAGGACCCATTACAATCTACAAAACATGACAAAAAGTCCTATTTTAATGCACCAAAAATTTGCTTTTTGATTCAAAATGATATGACCACTCCGTATCAGAATGAGGACTATTTTGTTCTTACAAGAAATTCCCCATCTGGCCACCTGAACCTTGTTTCTAAAACTTAGTTAATTTTTTGAGACAGTTTTGTTTGCATGAGGAATGTGGAACCAAGAGACTGCCAGATGCATCTAGGGGAACTCATTAGCAGAATATGCTGCACATATGGTGCATAAATGCCCCTGAATGGAAGATCCAAATGTCCTTATCAAGACATATCCTGAATTCAGAGGTCCCTAGCCTATAAAACTTGCTGGGTTTGGCTCAAACACAGTCACTATGTCACTGTCATGATCTCCATACAGGAGTTAAGGATATTTTATATCTGTACATAAAGCAGGTCTAGATAACTAACCATTGCCAGCTGATCTTTTAAGCAGTGCCAGAGAGCAGAGAAGGCACCAGCTTTATCCCAAAACTTGTCTGCTTCCTGCAACATCTGTAGGGATCCATTGCAAGCACACCCCATCTGATCTGTCACCATTAGTGAAAGGATGGTGTATCTCTAATAAATGTTTTTTCGTTGCAGATTGGCCAGCTCAGAGTCCAAGCAAGATCAAAGGGAAAGAAAATGTCTCAAAACCCAAAATGTTCTGAAAGTGTGTAGAGAGTGTAGGGTCAGCAGGTAATAGATAGGCCAAAGTCTAGGTCATGGCCTGAGGTTAAGCAAATTCAGAAGCATGTAAAAAATGAGATACAGTGAGATATAATGAGAAATTTTCAGATGTGACAAAATCACAGTCAGTGATCACTGGTGTGTGAAGGAAGCTTAAGTGAGAAGGGACAGCAAATAGTGTCAAGGCTGGAGGGGGGCCCTAGGGACCTTCAGAGAGTGAAGCTGGCAAGGCATGGGGAACCATCTCAGCAACACCGGGCTACACTGGGATGACCACAATAACAGTACTAGAAATACCCCATTAAAGTACAGATGTATCAAAACTGGGACCAGTGGAGAAAAGTTATTAGTTTTTGTGCTACTTATTTGGGAAGAAGCCTGGAGGGCAACAAAAGTAATTGTCAAGAAACAGTAAATAGGATAATAAGAGGGGGCAAGTTGTAAAGGAACTTTTCTGGCAGGTCTGCACCCATCTCCCACAGCCTGAATCAGAGAAATAACAGCTACTGTTCTAACCATAATGTGTTTGCAAAACCCACCTGTACCAGCAGGAGGGCTGGTGGGAACAGGGTATTTCCACTGTTTTGTTGGTACGCATTGAGCTTTAGTCTTTTTCTTACACTCACAGAGCAGAGAATCACTTAAACCATTCCTCTGTCTAAGCATTCCTAAAACTCAGCTTTGCCTTTTGCCATCCAGGCATGACAGACGTGAATTAAACCTCATTAGGTGACAGTTCCAGCTTAACACTGCACCATTCCTCATATGTTGCAGAAATATTTTTAGGGACTAAGTGACATGATGAGTACTGTGGAGAAGCTGGAAAGAAAGAGATGAGCAGCAGAGCAGAAAGGCATTAAGCTGCTCAGAACATTTTTAGTGAGATTCTTTTTACTGGGGTATAGGGTATGGATTCAGGGCTCATGCCTGACAGAACAGGAGTTCAAAATGTACTGTGTGGTATTTCAAGCAAAAAGAAGAGAATATTCCACAAATACACTCACAGCTCCCTGAGGTAGATTGGCTGTTTCAGCAATTCTGATTCAACCAGCTAAAACAAAGCATCAGGTTTCTGTATATTATCCAGCCTGTTTTGCAAACAGCATAAAAGAGCAGCTAATGAAACAACCCTCCTAATTCCCTGCTTTCCCTTAACCTCCACATTAGTTACAGATTCTCTCTTAATAACAGTTGTGAGCCAAATTCATCTTTCTTTCCAAGCAAATACCATCCTATTCAATACTGAATTTGCTGTAAAATTGATTTATATCTGCCTTTATTTCAGTTTGGGTAAGCATAAGGGAGGATTGGGTCCTTTCTAGTGTAATGATCTTTTATCTCTAGGTTTGGGACTCAAATGACACCTGCAGTGAAGAAAATGTTAATAAATTAAAACTGATGTCTCAAGTACTGTAAAGACTGATTCAGCTCAGAAGAGTTACTTATTTAGCTTGGAAAAAAGGAGGCTCAGGGGAGACCTTCTTGCTCTCTACAACTCCCTGAAAGGAGATTGTAGCAAGGAGACGGTGACACCTCTTCTCCCAAGCAGCAAGAAATAGGACAAGAGGAAATGGACTCAAGTTGTGCTAGTGGAAGTTTAGATTGGGTATTAAGAAAAGTTTCTTTATCAAAAGAATTGCCAAGCATTGGAATGGGCTGTCCACGGAAGTGATAAAGTCACCATTCCTCAAGATGTTTAAAAGACATGTGGATGTGGTGCTCATGCGCATGATTTAGTGATGGAATTAGCAGCACTCATTAAAGGTTGGACTTGATGATCTTAGATATCTTTCCCAAGCTAAGTAAGTCTATGATTTTTTAAAGTGTCTTAAGAGGCTGGCAATCATTCCATTAGAAAATTTTTTAAAAAATGCTCAAACCACTCACCCTGTCGGCATCATCAGGGTGTCCATTTCCTGCTTACCATGTATTATTACACTGTAGTTCATTAATTTCAAATTATAGAAAGCAAGCTACCAGTCCCCTGCTGTGTAGTTAATGAACTCAGTAAAAAACCCTACATTCTCATCAGAAAATATAAATAACCTAAATAACTAACTTGTGATTGAGTAGGATTTGTTTATCTTTTGGGAGCAGTTTATCAGAAGTTGTTATAAGCTTAAGCCACTAGAACTATTCCAAGGTTCCAAACCACTAGTTCTATAAAATTAAGGAACTGGTTCTCCATTTTCACAGGTAATTTTGAGTCGTTTAGACAGATGTCGCGGTGCCTCCTTTGGTCTGCGGCTAGCTCAGTGTTCAGCACGCTTGACAACAAAGGCCACTCCCTATGACCACCGTGGGTGAGGGGTGTGACCTGTGAGTTCTGCTCTGCCAGATCAGTAAGGGACCCTGTGCGACGGTGACAAAGACACGGGAGTTGTCCTTCTGAAGGTACCGCTGCTCCAAGTTTATTGGTTTTCTGAGAGACCAACCTCAGCTTGAATGGGTATGCCCCAAAAAGCAACTGGGTACAGCTTGCAGGGGAATATAACAGGGGGTGGCAACATGGGGAGGGAACAACAGTGGACCAATAGGGAATTGCTTGGGAGTGGCCAGGGGAATGACAATCAGGGGAGGTGTCCAATGAGGTGAGACTGAGGGAGGGGTCCCTGGGGATCAGCCTATCACCTGAGGCCTTGGCTGGAAGGTTCTGGATAGAAGGGAGAGGCCTCAGGGTGACTGACAATCCCCGGGGTGGGGCCAGGGGAATGACTCACCACAAAGTTACATAATAGGGGTGGGGAGAGGGAAGACTGACAGGCGGAGGGGGAGGAGGAGAAGGAGGGACAGACGGACCATTTAACACAAAGAGGGGGAGAGGGAGTAACCATAACATGGGGGAACTTTAAACACACCCCAACAGACAGATATTAAGGTCTGTAATTCTAGAGCAATTGTGTGAAAACTCTCGATACACAAACGCAAATTCCTTAGTTTGGTACGAAGCACCAGTTGGGTGTTTCTCTTCTCAAATGCTTAAAAATATTCTTTTGTATCAATTTAAACCCTCTTCAAGAAATATCAGTTTCATTAAAAATGGAACCATTTGAGAAAGGCTAAATAGTACCTGATCTGCCCAGGCAGATCTTCCATTATTCTTACTACATTTTATTTCAATTTGCTTCTCAAATTGGCCCTGGGACTTTTTTTCTTTAACCTCAAAGGCTAGCAGTCAAATATGAATTATGTTTGTGGAAACTATTAAGTGATTTATGTCCTTGCACAAAAATATCCTAGGCAGGTTCCCTGTGTGATGCAAAGCAATGCTGATTTAATTCATGAGAACAACTCCTCTCATGAGTAAATCTTGTGAGGAAACTTGCATTCCACAATGCCCTCAAAAGAGTAAGATTAAATTTTTTTAAGAGAAACAACTTCTTTCTGACATCAAATTTATTGTTCCATACAGAATTCAAATTTAATTATAATTATGATAGCATTCTATCTATGGGAATACATCTCAGTGTGTATTTTAAGGTGCATAACAGGGCAAACCTGTAGAAAAGCTTTTTAATTAAATGCATATGTGCATACCTTTCCCTGCTTGTTTAGGTGCAGGGTATGGGGCTCTTTGTATTCTTTACAAAGGGGAAGTTTTCCTTCTTTAGAATTTGGACTCTTGGTCCTAACTCATAATCTTCAAACTGTACCCTTCTCTAGACTTCAAGCATTTCACAGTGCTTCTGTTAAGAAGGTAAGCATAACTGGTAGATGCTTTAGTGGGAAATGGCTCTAAGGACTGACTTTTCTGGAGCTAGATCTACAGCTATAAATGAAACCAGCCCAGAGGAAACCTAAAGCCCTGTCCCATGACAACCCATTTTCCCACATTAGCATGCTCCTGAATCAGTTTTCTCCAGCATGCAGAACTCCACGCAATGCCCAGTCATGGCTCAGGATATCACCAAAGCATGAAATTCTTTCCAGGAAGCTTCATGGCAGAAGCCAATATCCTTTGGGGTGGCTGTTTGGGTGCAAGCTGTGTCTTGCCCCTTGCTCTCCATACTAGACAGGAGGACCAATCCAGTTTATTTGACTTAGGTCCAGATAGGACCAGTGACACCACAGATTGTAGCTAAGACACAGCTCACACAATTTAAGTCTGCTAGAGTCTATAAGAGCCCTATTTCAGTACTCTGATAAAACACTGGAGAGGAAGGTGTCTTCAAAAGAAAATTCGAGACCTTCCATTAAAAGACTGAGGGTAGACAGCATGAGTATTGTGTCACCTCATGTACATGAAGGGACATGAGCTTTGATTGCACTGGAAATCTTGGCTATGCAAGAACTATGGCAACAGCCATTTCTAATTAACTGAGAGGCATTTCTCTGTCCGTGGTCACAAAGTTACTGACAAGGACATGTGTTCTGCTTACTGCCTACACACTCCAGAAGATTTATCAGAGTATGGATCATATCCCAAAGCACAGTACTAACAGGCTTTAAAACATTCTGATGTCTTATTAATAAGTTAATTGAATTTCACTGTAGCTCTCTCAGTATTAACACATTTATGCTTGTCATGGACTGATAGGCAGAGATGAATATGGAGATATTTTAATAGCTTCTTACACAAACAGATTAACATCTATATATACATTATCATAAAAAAAGAAAAATTATTTTGGGAGTGCAACTCAAATTAAGAGGAAGTTGATATGGTAACCACTGCAATCAAAATTTGTTTTTCTGGATGTCAGGGGAAAAATATGGGTTGCCTTCAAGAGAACTGGAATCATAAGCTACAATTTATGGCAGCGATTAGTCTAAAAAGTAGTCTTAGCAGGAGACTGTATCACTGTCTTTGGCAGCTGAACATCTCCGAAAAGAGAAAGGAGTTCTGACTGGTAGAGAAATGTAATAACCTGATGACAGTAGGCTTTCTCCATTCTGCTATTTTTGTGGTGAGTTTGTTGCTGCTCATGGTAATTTTAAGCATCTAGTTGGATGTACTCCACTATACAAGCTGTCAGATATTTTGGTGGGATTTCTTCTTGGATGCCATAAAATTGTGCTGAGCCAAACCAAAACTTTGATTTCTCCAGGAATGCAGTGTGAAACACCAGAGCAAAACCAAGATGGCATGACAGACCACTAGAAAACTATCTATTGTGTTGGTGGTGAGCAATGGGCTACAGCCAAAATGTGGGCAACTCATGTGTGCCTTCCGGCCAAATAATAGTCGATTATATCTCTTCCCTGCAAGAATTGCACCAAGATACCAAAATAGCTTTCCCAGGCAGTTTCCCAGGTGACTGCAGAGAACTCTAAGACCAAGTTACCAATTATTTTATTGTCTAAGTGATTCAAGACACTTGAGAAACCCTCTACCTGCACAAAGCATGCCTACACAGTGTAATGCAGGAAGTAGGTCAAGCTCCTGAGCCAGAAGCAATATCGGTATGAGAGAAGAGGTCACAGAAGAATCCACTTAGCAGGAGGTAATTTCCTACTGAGGTTTTTTAAAACTGCACATTACCTCAAGGAAACCCCTGTCTACCTCCTGACATCCTCATGTAATGGATCCAGGAGTATCACATGAGAATAAAGCCTGAGTATGTAAAACATTTTCAGAGAGACTTTACTGTCCATGCACAGAGGTAACGGGTCCCTGGAACCGGACACTTCACTCACTTTTCCTCCTCATTCTTCCTCTTTCTCTGCAAAGCTGATGAACAAACAGTGAGCCCTCCAGTGGCCAAAATAATGTATTTCCTACTCTGTGTGATTCCAGTCCACCCTTCAGATGCTCTAACAAGTTTTTCCCTGTGCACTATAGCTAAGGCTATGATCAGAGCTAGCAGCTTGATATCCAGAGAATGCTAGAGAAACGTAGGAAGGACCCGATTACTTGGAAAACACATGGAGAGATCAATACTACTGGAGTGTGTAGCAAAAAGTTTCCATTGTATTTTCAAAGTGGATAAGGAACAGCCTCTGGGAATGTGTTCCAGGATAAGAAACAGGGACATTCATCATAATACCAGCAGGACAACAGAAAGATCCTGGATGAAAAGCCTTTCAGTAAAGCCCTTCCATGTTTTCCCATCAAAGGCATTGATTATCCAGTATCTGAAATGTGCTCAGTAGCTCACAGGATGTGTAATAGGCTTTGACACTATCCAGAAACATTCCCATTGAAATAGGACATTCACAGAAAAAGGCTAGAGAAGAGTGATGATAAATTAACAAGCAACCAGACATAGTCACTTCGTGGGTTTCACAATCCTGTTATTCTCTGAGTTTCTCCCTTTACAAAGCCCCTTCCCTAAACTTACTTCTGGCACGTGTTCTGTAAGGGCACGGAGGAGCGAGGAAAAGGGGTTTTTGCACCCTTTTCCTCCTGCCCCTCACAGCTCTGAGTTTCTGTTCCCTGTGAAAAGGCACCATTATTCGGGTGCCAGGCTATAGCAGGGCCTGAGCAATCTAGGTGAGGTTTCACAAGGCAGATGTGACACTTCACTGCTGCAGGAGAGGCATTTCAGTTTGTGGCTGTGTCATTCGGACAGAAGGTGGCTTTGCAATGAGTGACCTACTGACTACAGAGCACAGAGGCAATCACAGCCTCTGGTGAGGAAGCTGCAGGGTTCATTTACAGATGCACCTCCACCATGCACTCAAAAGAATTTAGACATAGGTACATTAGAATAAAAACATAGGGTACTTTTTAACACCGCTTCTCAGGGTTAATGGCTGTAAGGTAAAGACTGTGGAGGCTACAGGTTGAAAGAGTCTCCTTTGATTCAGAGGTATTAACTTTCAATCCTTTTAAGGTCATACTTTAATTACAGTTTCCACAGTCTTCACTACTTTTTTCCATTAGTGCAATTATGGAGTAATTCAGACTATTCTAAAGCAAAAACCAATTATTCCTGATTTGAAAAATCTGTGGGTTTTTTTTAAAGTGAAAAAATTAAAAATACAATGAATAGGTACTATATCTAAAGGCATAGTATCTAATTTTTAAGCCTCATGACAAATTGGGCTAGCCATTTAATATAGCAGCTCACATTTAGAAATATTTTAAGCTAACAGCATTTCTAACACTACCTTAGAGTACCTACGGACTTACAAACACAACTCTGGGTTATACCAGGTGAGAACAGGGTCAAAATTACCTCTACCATTTTTCTGTTAAAGAACTTGCACACTAAAATGTTGGCATAGCCAAAGAAAGAATCTAGAAGTCAGTGTTTGGGATTCCTTGTCTCCATCAGTGATTTACCATGTCAGGTAAGGCCGGGGCCAGACCCTGAGCCAGCAATTTCTTACCCTGCCTTTCCTTGAAAGGGGCCAAGGATGGCACCTTCAGCTGTGTTCCAATGGGCTCCAAAGATGAGGTCCACCAAGCTCAGCAAAGTAATTGCACTCCTCTCATGGAGCAAAACAAAGATGCAAACATTCAGTGAGGTGGTTCCATTACATCTTCTTTCTATTACCACACTAGAGATGGGACTGTGTGTCTTTTGTGGTAACAAACATTTGCTTCTTCTTACGCCAGGGACCCCTTCCAGCACTTGCAGAGCACAGTTCACATGAGTTGTACACACCAAGTGCATCTACGCTGCAGGCCGAGCCTGGGGCTATCAAGCCTCCACACCTGAGAGACCTGGACCACTACACCAGATTTGTCAACCCAAGACACTTCTTGCCATGCCTGTGCTGGCGTGGGTATGCCCTGAGTCACAAACCAGGGCCAGCCACACCCAACTCTGTGTGCTAAAGCAGATTGTAGCACAGACCCTGTCTCAGGTTGCTTACAGGCAACACAGGAGGCAGGGGAACAAATGGACCCAGATGTTCTCAGCTGCTGTGAAGTATGCAAAGAAATGAACCTTAGCAAAAGGTTCAGTAAGAGAGCATCATACACCGTTCTATTTTTCAGAAACATCCTTAACTTAAAAATCTTGATGGTTTTTAACAGATCTGCCATATATCCCATTAGCAGGTATAATAGAGACCTAAAATACCAGTGTAATCCTAATAGTATTTTAAATTTAATTTCTTCCTATTCAGCTACTCAAGCTACTCTGACCAATTTTGACTGAGCTCTCAAGCTGTGTCTGAAAAAGAAGAATATCAGAGCATGGAAATTTCATTTTTGTGAACAATTTATCAGTATTGTCCTGGCAGATTTTCTTATCTCTGGCATTATATTTTGCTTCACTGGAAATGCTTTGCCCAGATCAAAGCATTTCAAGATTTTTCATGCTTTTAGACTACATCATATGTACAAAGTGCTTACAAATACATAACATAGAATTTTATTCATCTAATATAGTAACATAAAAGGATACATAGTTAAACACAGAAGGAAAAAAATTAACACTCAATGTGACTTAAAAAAAAGTAGAGCAGAATATTCTCAAATAGTGAAAGGGAATACTTCAACACTGTGGGAATTTTTTTAACTTTTTCCCAAAATAATAAACCTCTGAAATCAACACTTTGTTACAAAGCATTTTCACTCTGATGAAATGAAAAGAAGATTGTTTAATCAGCTTTTCTTTCCAATTAGTTCTACTGTCTACCACTATCCTCAGCACTGTTCCTCATAAGCTTGGATTTCAAGAGAGACAATAGTAATAAAAAAGTGGGAATTTCTGGTTTCTGTGGCGCCTTAATTCATACACATATCCAATCCAGTGGGCAGTCACACCATAGGCACAGGAGGAACAAAAGATATTTGCCATGACCAGGGCCTTTGCAAGAAGAGAGACGAATGAAGGATATGTACGTGGAAGGGAAGGCAGATTTACACCTTTCCCATTAACCTATGCCATGAACTTCATAAGGTTTGATGTTATACTTACTTGCTCTATTAGCCTTTATGTTTTGGGGTATTCCTTTTTTTCATTTATTTCTGAGCTCTTCTGTCGCTATAGGACACGAGAAAGCACAACGCGAGCCACCTGCCATTTTGCAAGGTAAAAAAGGGGAAGTTTATTTTCTGACTCCAACTTTTATACTTTTCCAAAGGTGACAGTGGATTGGAGAGTGAATGGGCCACCTCTCCAAAGACATTGGACAAACCACTAGTACATCAAGTTTCTCCACCCCCATGAAGGAATGCAAAACAATATGTTATTTACAGAAACTGTGTGGGAAAGTTTTCTAATAGAATGTAAACTCAGAAGGCTTTAGAAAAACTTAAGAATCAGGGCGACACTCTTCTCCCTGAATGAGGTGAATAAAACCTTTTCTTTAAGTTACACTATTACAAGACATGGTCCTAATGAGTGCTGATGAATCTTCAGCATCTAGGGACAGACTGAAAGGCACGACTGGGTTGTTGTTCTCATAAAAGCACAAAAATAATTTAAATTAAAAAATTGTATATTGATAAGGTGTAATATCAAATTTACTAATTCAAATACAGGATTCCTGATTTAACAGTGATAAATATATGTTAACACAATAAAAATATGTTACACTTTTCAAAGTGTATATTAATTGTTTTATACAGTTCAACCACGTAGTAATGTGATTCCATTACTGGTCCCTGTAATATGCTCACCCATCAGACATTTCCTAATTGTCAGAAAGGAATACATGAGTTGAAGTCAGCTCAAGGCCATTGCTCTCTTCAAAATTGCTTTGCTATTAGCTCAGTTTTTATATTAACTCTGTCTGTGCTGGTCTGGCTAACTCAGAGAGATGTAACCACTATAAGGACCACAGAGAGAAATATTTACACTCCCAGTTGATCTACTCAGCTGTTGATAGTTGTTTATCTACAACAAAGGCCACCTTACCCTCCCCTTTTTTTTGGTGAGATAAAACTCACATTCTTTGTGACAGCTGTGGTCAGTCACACCCTGTGTTGTTACCTGGGCTTCATGGGCACATTGCCCTTACCCATTTCCTCTCAGCCATCTTCCATTTTAGAGGTTTATGGGTAAGTCACGAGTATCAGCATAGATATTTTTAAAAATACAACCCATTTTTGGGAAACCTGCATGCAGTAATGTTCTTCACACCCTGAAGACAATGATAAGATTTTATGTCCATGAGCTGCACTGGTGAACAGCTCCAAAAAGGGAAAAGAAAAATATCAAAGGAGAGAAGAGGTTACGGAAGAACCCTTAATGTATTTAATATGGAATTATATGAAATCCAAATCGAATTATTTCATTATTACCAGTTTTTATTGTAGTATTCTCTTGGTAACAGACTAATTTTAATGCAACTGAGTATTAGATTTCAGACTAGAAAGAATATGCAGATTAACTTGAATATATATATTCACCAATAATTACTACCTAGTGTAGAAAAGGAAAAAAATGGATATAATTAAAATAGAATGTAATGAGTTTTATAACTTCAGTGACTTTTGACTGAATATGAAACATTTAATGTCCCTATAGGGACTGAATGAGAAAGGACTTTGTGTTACACTATCTCTTAGCCCTTGAAGATTTAAGCCAAATGAAAACTGTCAATCACTTTGCACACAGTGCTCCAAAAGGTCAGCTGTGAGTACTGCATCTACTTCTTGACCTGTCTGGATTCTCAAAGTTGGGAAAGGTGCTATGTTTACAGAACCTACAGCTCGAACTGCTACTTAAAGTATCATTTTAGCTGATGGAAGAAAGAGTGGTTGGGACAACTGTCCTGAGTGGAGTCCGTAAGTGTGTGTCCATCTGTCTTCCATCTGCCCCACTTCTGTCTTTCCTGCTGCCCCTTGTAAACACCCTAAAGTCTTGATATACTTTCATTTCACTCTAATTCCAAGTTTCATTTTTTACAGGGTGTTTAAATAATTTTTTGATTTGCTTTTCCCAGATCAAAGAAGAAATGTGTGATAAAAACTATCCAGAAAGACAAAAGGCAATGAATTTCCAACAAGGTTTGTCCTACTGTTGCTACATAGTGACCTTTTCCCAACTACTCATCAAGGACATGGGATTCTCACCTTGACATGTTTCACTGCAGACATGGCGGATGTTACCGTCCAGGGTATCGTGTATTTCATAACAGATTACACCAATTTAAGGGGTTACTGTGTGTCAGGGTTTGATCCTGGTACAATGCCAGTGCACCCATGAAAATATATTTTTCTCAAATGAGTACTGTGAGATGTGACCAGAAACAGAGCAGAGTAGGCTCGAGCTTAGAAATAAAGAAAGAAAAACTTTATTAACCTACAACTATAATAAAGGGAACACACAGAATTCATAATGAAAACCTTCCAAAACATTCTTCCTCCCCTCACCCAATTTCCACCAAAGCACATTGAGACAAAACCTTGGACCCTCAATCAAGTTACCACCCCTCAGATAATCAATTCTCAGTCCATTACAGGAGAGAGGAGTCTCTCTTGTACCATAGACTCTCCCAGGAAACACAATTGCCACCTCTTGTGTTTCCATGTCACACATGGCACTGCCCAGAGACAATCTGCCAGTGTGACACCCTCCTTCCATGTACAGAGCTCTCACCACTGTGCATGGACTGAAACTGCTCATGGGGTTCCTTTAAGGATGCTTCACCAAGGACCAAAGAACAACAGTTTCTCATTTTGGGACAACAGTCTCCCCCATTTTCTCCTCCCCTGAGGCTGAGGGTCTAGAGAATAGAGACCCTCTTCTTCCCTAAAGACTGAGGGCACCACCACACCCTCCTCAACTTTTCTCTGTTCACTCCAGTCCTGCACATGACGTCACTGCAGCCGGTCACTCTCACTCCAGCCCTGGCAGTCACTGCAGCCAGTCACTCCCTTGGCTCAAGCCATTGCATCCCTCTAAGAATGCAGTCTGTGTTGACAGGAGAAATTGGATCAGTCTGTGGCTGTACAAGAAAAGTCCAGCCAGGGCCACTCCATCATCTCCTCCCACCTAGGATTTCTTCTTCTAACATCTCAGGTCCTAGGCCATCTCTCTTCTCTTTCAGATCAAGAAGGATTAATGTTTCACAAAGCTTTCTTTGTCCAAGAAGGGGTTAAAAGTCTCGGTCTCCCAAGACAGCTGGAATCTCGGCTGCCCAGAACTCCCAGGGCTGGGTACCTCCCCTCCCCCCCTACCCCAACCTTCTCTTTCTCCTCTGCTGGGATACTGCTGGCGCATGATATCAAATTTCCAGGTGGCTCTGTCTCTCCCTCTGTCCCTCTTGTGAGGGATAACAAAGACATCACCGTTTCTCTCCACCTTTCCATCAGGCCCAGTTCCAGTCCCTTCACCCCCTGGCCTGCCTCTCCTGGGCCTCATGGCTTCCCCTTCCCTACCTAGGCCACGGCAGGGCACTTCATTGACCAGAACCAGGAGAGTTCGTTCCCCTGGGACTTCTCTGCTTTTAACCCCTTGTGTTCTCAGAGGTGTGTCCAATGTCTTCAGTGGTCACACCAGGTGTCAATATTCAAATCTGACCACTGACTGGTTTGACCCCACCTTCCTGAGAAAACTCACTTCCCTGTCCTGAGGCTACTAGAAGCATCACAGAGCCAGAAGACATACCCACATGGCATTGCAACTGTGAAGAATGACAGACAGTCCCGTGCCCTGAAGGTGTGCAGGGTTTGGTGGATCTGGGATCACCTTTGCTAGGTCCCAGCTGCTGCATGTAATGGCAGTAGCTGCCCTGAGTCTTAATGCTTTAGCAAGAAACCCATGGGGGTTGTTTTTATTCTCTGTGAGGCCTGTTTGGGATTTTAGATAGAACTGGTCAGGGTTAGGGTTGATGAAAGGGAAACACTAATATTTGAAAAAAGCCCTAAAAAGCAGCAGGAACCAGAAACATTTCTGAGTATACTGATGATGGTTTTAAGGGAAAAAAAGACAAATTTTAAATTCCAATTACCATCACCTTCCCTCTCCTCTTCTAAATAAACAGAACTAAAGGAAAAAAAAGAAACTAATTTTAAAAGGATGTGTTTAGATGCTTAGTCTCAGAACTTACTTTGTGCTTTACAAAGAAGAGATTAAAGTTATTAAAAGGAATAGGGAAAAATAAAACACACAAGCCACCCAGCCTCATCAAACACGGGGAAAGGAGAGACAGGTGTCTACTCCTAGTGCACATTGCAACATGACTAAATACAGGAGCACTGCTTGCAAAATGGAATCTAGGCAAATTGCCCAACAGATGGTACAACCTATTAGTGAAGAAACTTTCTAAAGGACAATAAGCTATTGCAGGAAATACAGTCATTCTTATATTGCAAGGAAGGTAGTCTGTAGGGAGGTAGGACTCCATGAAATATGAGTCCAATTTTAATCCTCAAATGTGCTTCAAATTATAAGAAATGCCACACTCTGGACTGCTTAGGTGCAAAGGGCTCTCTAAGGTGTGGTGCCTAGGGTTTTAGGAATATTTGAAGTGAAATAGATATAAGACAGCATACCTCTGATCTAGGTGATTGGAGAAAAGACTGGTAAGGATTTTTTGTTCTTGTGTTTTTGTTGTTTTCACAAAAGGAACAAAATGGGACAAATATGCTTTTCTTTCTTATGAAAAGACGACAATAGACGTTTAAGTTCTGGATAGTAAACTTTGTTAGCCAGATAAATTCCATGAAGATTAATAAATCTGTGTTGGTTTCTGCCAGCTGAAACCATTTTTTCACTGAGAAATTGATATTAAAAAGAAAAAAGAAAATTTTTGCTTATTCAGTATTGTTTTTCTTCCTATAGAAGTGTCTGGCATATACTTAGAACAGACATCAGAATGTCGGCCTCTAATTAGCTTCATTCATTTCATACAGTAACTATAGGTACAAAAAAGAATCTCAGCAGAGTCTCCTCCCTTCTTTCTCTCCTCTAACCATTGTGTATAAGGCATAGCTGAGATTTTGAATTCATTAGGCCCAAAAAAAGCATCACTTCTTTGTGAAAATGAATATTTTCCCTTTAAAATGAGTGAAAGGAACTGCCAGCCCTGAGTACACTAGTACTTAGCCAGCCAAACCTAACAATGCACAAACAAAAGTACCAAATACAAGAAATACAGCTCCAGTCATAATGTAATATTATAATATAAGCAATAGCAGTCTGGCACAAAGTCTTTTATTGCTGTTGGCAAGGAGCTCTTTAAGTGTATGTGCTTGTTCATACAAATGAAAAACAAAAATGCAGTGCATGAGAAATCATAGTTGCTTCATCTTTTTTCTCTGGTTATATACTCAGAGATCTAATGATTGCTCACTTATTTATTCAAACATTCTATTGTCAAATCTTTTCCTTAGGGATGCAGCCATTAGTCACCTGACTTTTCTCACTGAAGCAAATTCTGTTTTGAGAAACATCCAAGTGGGTTAAAGCAGAAATAAGTTTTAAAACTCTCTGTATCCCAGATTTCTTCCACTGATTTCAGTGTTGCCTCTTACGAGCTTGACCTATGATTTGTACGTGTTTAATTTAAAGTGTGATCTATGTATATAAAAACCATGCATATATATAAAAATCTAATTTTATATGTGTTTATGTAATACGTGTGTAAAGAATGTCTGGCAGCAACTTGTATTAACCATCATGAAGGGCTCTGGTTCTCCTGTCACTCACTGAAGTTTACAGCAGTTGTTCCATCAGGCCTGATGCTCCTCAAAGGTACCTCATCAGAGAGCTATTAAATATCTCCAGATGGAATTCTAGCCCTCTCCTCTCAGTGAGCATGAGCATCAGCCAAGGTAAGGAAAGGGAGGACAAAATCCTCAAATTATTACACATGGACTGAATGAAATGTTCCTCCAGTTCCTTTGCCATCTTAAGCAATATTGGTATTTAGTTTCTTGTCTGAGATGCACCTAGATTTCTGTCAGGAGCAAATGTATTTTGTCCCATGGGCAAATTTGTATACACATATATATCCTGTGTTAACCATCAGGGCGTCAGATAGAGGCTGAGAAACATACCAATTTATATTGGACTTTTGCTACTATTTAACTGACAATAATTCCTGCTAAAATATCAGAATGTTATGTTGTTTAGCCCAGCACATTCTTAATGAAAAAAAAAAGTGGAAATCTATGAAGAAACTTCCACTAAACTCACAAGCTGTGGTTGAGTCATTCTATCCATCTAAAAAGTAACAACTTTGCAATCATGCTCAGATATGATTTGCTGTAAAAAATTGAGTCCCTGGCCTTTCTGTGTATATATTTAAGGACAGAGTTAACACCTCATTAGACTGAGTTGATAGCTTGAAGTTATTATGAGAAAAATTAAACCAAGACTTTTTTAACCCCACAGTCAGGTTGGTAATTCTGGCAGCATTTAACTTGTAGGAAAGTATGTTGTGCCATGCTGTCTCCATTTCAGGGGCTGCACCACCTTTTTCTGCCTGCTCTCTTATTTAGATTTCCAATTTCCAAGGCCCATCTACAGATGGAACAGAAGGGGGATGTGTAATGTGCCTCAACTCAGCAAGAGGTGCAGATTAATTTGCCACATGTTGCTGAAGCACGTTTAGGCCTTACTTGTTTTAAGAGCAAGATTAGCAAATAAAATAAGATTTTCTGTATTTTTTCATATTCACTGATTCTTTTGGTGCAGTTAAACCTTTCAAGGAACCATGTCCCATGCAGGATGCACCGCCTGATGCATGTGTTCATTACAGATCATCTACAGGATGTCAGGCTAAGAATCATCCCTGCCCTTATCTGAGTACAGACAAAGTAATGTATGAGACCATCAGTGAAGAGTTCATAATATAAATTCAGTCCGTAAAGAAGGCTGGAATTAATGATTGCTTGAGCAAAGCACAAAGTCTGCTTCCGTTCTTTCCTCATTTTCACAGTCTCTCGGCATTGGTCTCTGCAATTCACCAGAGCCACAGCTCCTCTCTTCCCATTTTTCCAGGCTCAAAAAAGAATTTACACATGCCATGCAGACTAAACACTACAGAGAATGGCAAATACAATGCCATAAATAAAGGAAAGAAAATCAATTAAAAAACTCACCAAAAAAATACTCTAAAAAAATTTTTAAAAATCAAGAACTAAGTCTGTGGAATTAAGAAAGAGACTGGATCACTGCTTGTAAAAGCAGTTTGAGAGACATCCAAAGGAAAGTTAATTCAGGATGGTGGCTGATGTTTCATGTCAGTTCTGACAGTAACAATTGTTCCTGTACATGTTGACAGCTGAAGATGAGTGGCTAAAAAGAAGACATTTTCTAGTCTCAACTCAGAAAGCACTGTTACTTAAGTCAGTTGAAACAAGTGACTAGGAATTAATTAAATAATTTCAAATGTCGGCTATATCAAGCATTCAACAAATTTATTCCCATTTTTTTAAATTCCTATACCTTCTATTCAAAGATAACCTTCGCAAACCATTTGACCAGGTCATGATCCACTTCTGCTTGATTTGACATAGTGATGAGTGAATATTACAGAACGAGAGTTATACAAACAAATGAACATGTTTGAAAGAGTACTTTTTCATTGACTTGGACAAAGAGATTTATAAGTCATTCTGCAGCAATTTAATCTCACAGACTTGTACATAAGTTGATAAGCACTTTTATTATGATTCCTGATTTGTTTTACACTAGTCTTCAAACACATGAAAGGCAAATCCAGAAAAAGGAACAAACAACATCAAAGGAAGATGCAATATCTGTTCCCAAATCTTAGTCATATCCATTTATTCTTCTGTGCTCTTCAGATTTTTTTTTTTTTTTTTGACAAATATCCTCCCACTTCTGTGGCTAAAGTACTGTTTGTAAAACACATTAATCATGTATAGAAAATGGACACCAACCTTGAGACATAAAACCACAGTTCTGCCTTTTATGGTCCTTAAAGACACAAGGCAGCTTCTTTAAGATATGACATAAGCGCAAGGCCTCTCTGCTTGCTGTCAGAAAAGAACAGCTTGGTGATGAAGGAACAACTGTGGCTGATAACTCATTAATTTTGAGCTGAATAATTTCATTCTGTTTCCATAAAATATATCGTCCTTCTAGTTATATTCCCCTTCGTACGTTGTTCTCTTCTGTGACAATGCTGCCAAATATCATGGGAACAGGTTGCCCAATTGCACTATCATTAGCTGTGTTAGACTTTCTGGGTTCAGTTATGACAAGGATATTTGGAGTAGAGGTAGGGAAAAAAGACTTTTTTCAGCACACTAGATCACATAGATAGGCAAGCAGAGCAAGAAGTTTAAACAGTGCTGACACTATGCATAGATTTCTAAGTTTAGCCCCAAAAATAAATGTATTGCCTCTGAGGACACACAGCTTCTTAACAATTTTCTCTTACATCAAGAGACTGGTGATTAAGACTGAAATCTGTGACCATGCTTTGCTTGATGAAGTTTTGGTTCATTGTGTATGGCCTACCTCAATGAAATGCATAGGACAATTCAAATACCTGCATGCCACAACTGTGTCTAAATGTACATGTTTGTCACACTGTAGCTCACCTCTGGATACAATTCTACAATTCTTATGCAGAAATATGGGGGTGAGATGATGGTTACAATAGATCTGAGTAAACTTAAATTCAACTGAGATGGTTAAGGCAGGTCTGAGTTTCAGCCTCCCAGATATCAGAAAGTGCATGGTGCACCTGCTCCACCCCAGGGAGTGGAAAGCTATCTGTGCTCTGATGGCAAAGATACTTACCAGGCACTCAGAGGTGATGGTTTCTTTAATCTTTCACTCCCACGGACTGTGGCAGGGAATTTAGACCCACTTAATCACCTCTGTTTGCCAAAATACGTCTGAGACTACCAGGAGTGGAGAAAAATGTTATGAGGTCCTTCATCCTCTGTTTGCAGCATGTGACTTGTATCTCATTCTCTACACTGATTAATGGCCAGGCAACGTGGAGTTTTCTAGGCAGTGTGGTTCTGAGCAACAAAGAATCATCGAAAGTTTAATACCAGTGAAGACACTGTGATGTGGGTTAAAAGAAGCAACCCAAAAGATCAGTGAATATCACTGCAGAGAGGAGCCTGGCAACTCTAAGGAAGACATGTGGGTGATCATGTGGGATTTTCCCTGAGTTTTAAAAATACTAATAAAGAAAATAATCAAATTTTGGAGCAAAAATAGCTCACATTTAGCTGGAGACCTTTCCAAGAAGTTTATTTGTAGTTGAACTTGTTATGTCAGGTATCTATTTTTTGCTTCTACTTAGAGGAGTAAGAGATGAATTAATTCTTACAACTTTCTAAATGAATAAACCTGTCAAATGCAGGAATTATTTGTTAAGTTTTGTCAAAAATATTTGTTCCCATATTTGCATTGTTGCAGAGCCATTGTCTCACACCCATGAGACGGAGCGTTCAAGTGGCTCTAGAAGTTATTAGTAAAGTTTGTAACACGTGTATGATGGGAGAGATATATGCATGTACAAACACAAGACTAATTTTGTGTTGGAGCAAAGGTGTCAAGATAAATCATGTATCCACACAGACACATGCTGGCACATATACATATACAAACTCAAATACTCTCAAGCTGGTTCCACCAGGCCAATCCAGCCCTTCCTGTGCAAAATTGCAGAGAGGTTTGGAGTGTTTCAGCCTGGAGGGATTTCAGAGGAAAGGAGCTTGTGAAGAAAATAAAGTTAGACTGTAAGTATTATCCAACAGTGCAAAGAGTTTGAAACAACTTATTAAGTTTAACTTTGAACCTGTTACCAAGCTCTGTTTTTAATGCAAAGGTGAGATATAAAATATGATTTCTACAAAATAATTATTTTAAATAAATTGGAAAATTAACAGCTCATTTAATGTATAGCAACACTAAAGGAAATGATTGCTCATCTCTGGGAATGTATCAATGACAAAACTTAGTGCTTTGTACAGACAATGCAACTTAGTACTAAAGGTCTGTCCTCTCTGCCTGGTGTTTTATGGTTGGAGAACAGCCCTGAAGGGAATTACAACAAAGAATCACTTAGCTTGGGTACAGAAAGATGTTTCCTTAAAAACTCTGAAAAGTAGGGGCAGATAAACTTCTGTTATCATTGCAGCCTCTATTAAGAATAAATTACTGGTTCCCCTATAACCTGGGGTATCTAAAGTTCTACAGGAAGATTAACTAAGTACTATAACACAGAGAGTGAGTTGAGCCTTATAGGAAATAAAAGCAAATTTATAAAATTACATTTAAGCACTATCTGCTATTCTTCAATGCATGAATGAATAAATGCTCCTGGGTTAGATCTAGTCAGGATATCCTATCATCATGTTATTCACAAGACTTCAAAAACATGAGTAACTCTCATCAATGATCCTAATTATTCCTACAGGAGCTAAAGTTCAGTTACTAAGTAGAAAATGTTGATAAGAGAAGAATTATTTTCTGGCAGAATACACTTTAGCATCCAGCAGATAATGGATAACTGCTTACATTCCACTGTAATGTTTTTTAATGTATTAAATTTTTTGTTTGAGATTAATCATGGGAATCTTTAATTTCCATGATGGGCTTAATTCTGAAATTTACCAAAGTGTTTTGCAAATTGTATTTTTAACATTATATCATTTAGAAAATAGAAATCTGCATATTGTATTATTTATATTATATTATTTAGAAATTAGCATCCAGCAGATAATGGACAAGTGCTTACATTCCACTGTAATGTTTTGGTATGAATTAAATTTATTTCTTGAGCTGAATAAAGGAAATCTTTAATTTCTATGATGGGTTTAATTCTGAAACTTACCAAAGTATTTTGCATATTTTATTATTTACATTATATTATTTAGAAATTAGATGAGGTTCAATGACCTCAGATTTTTTTTTTTTTTTTTGCTTATCACCAGATAAGTCCCTATTTTAAGGACATAGCAAATAAACCCATCACATATCTGCAAAGAAATCAGAAAGTCCTCTGTCAGCAACTTTATACATTAGTAGAGGACAGGAAATCTTAAAAATTGTATTGCATTGAAGTTCTAAGCAATATATGTTTAAAACTGGAATGTACATGTGTCTTTATATGGATGGAATAAAAAAAGGACTTTTCCAGTCACAAAGAGACTTATGGTGTTAAGCCACCATTATCCATGTGACGAAACACCACATCTTCTTAATACCATATCTTGGCTTCAGCTTTCTATTAACTTGGGTTCTGGGATCAGTTCTTATCTCAGTTAAGTAAGCAAATGTTGTTTATTTCTTGGCTACTTCTCATAAGAAGATTAGGTGGTAGAGGCACTGAAATCCATGCCTGCTCTGTAGTGCTAGTTTTTGAAATCAAGCCTGAGGCAATTTCATTATTGAGGGTTTTGTCCCATGGAAATGGTTAAGATCACTGTTGAACACTGAAAATAGAAATTAATATTCTAATACCTTACACTGATTTAAACAAAATTATATATATATATATATATATGCTCCTTCTAAAATCTTCATCACTGAAGATTACAGAACAGATCCTAAAAGCCATGTAGAAACCTCAGGCAAAATTCCCACCCATTCAGGAAGAAATGAAGGAAGGCCCCAACTACACTGCTGGAGCACCTCAGAAGTGAAAACATTCTGAAGGCTCATAAAATCAAATCCTTAGGTGCCCCTAGAAGTTTTCTATGTTTCATGAACTGACCACCAAGGCACTTCAGACCAGCTGGAACACAAAAATCTAGAAATCTTTGATTCAAAGTCCATTTGTCAGGCAAATTTACTGGTCATGGTCACTGCGTATCCAATCTCTTGGGCCATTTTCATATGTAAAATGATGGCAAAATCACTGGTCTCAGAAATGAGAATAGCAGATTCTAAGACCTGTGAGCATGAAACAGTTTGGGAATACCAACCTGATCATCAAGGAGGAAACTCCAATCATAGTAGTGTGGGGCTGCTGACTAAATATCTTTGTTTTATATGGGTCCTTCCTGCAGACAACAATAAAAGATTTGGGGATCCATCAAGCTAGACACAAGAGATCCCTGATCTCTAATCTAGTTGTTGGGTTTCTCAGCTGAGAAAGAGGTCCTCCTGCTCCTTTGTCTCATTTTGCTTTACATCAATACTGTAATCAACACGTGACAATTGGAAAATGTGAAAATCAAAGTCTTCTGAAGGAAAGCAGCTGGATTATGCAAACTATAAGAAGGATACATAAGGGCATTAGGGTTTTCATAAGTATGACACCTATCTTTCCACATGGACATTTTCCTGCTCTTGTTTTTAAAGAAATTAACATTCCTTTTAAAATCTAGGCTCTCTTTTCAGTTGGCTGAGTGTTTCTCTCACAGGATCTTCCAGTTAAAACAGTCAACTGGAGTATTGCTGACTTTAGGTTTTGTGACAGCTGCCAAGACAAGTACTCTGAAGCACTAATGCTGTTCAGTTCAGCTCAACAGAATATTTTAATATCATTCCTAGGTACCCATCATATTAAAACAGAGTATTTTCATTAAAATGGATATATGAGTCATTTAAAAAATAACATCTTTTTAATTCTTTTTCTTCCATGGCTAGCATCAAAGAAACAGTCATCCTGTGCTCCACTTAAATATCACAAAATTCACTTTTATTTCAAAAAAATATATGGTATTCATGGTCACATCTGCATGCATAGCATCTCATGGAAAATATTACATCTGAAGAGCATAAATGTTGGTGATTCCTCCAAGGAGATGCATGACCTGGATCCCTTTAGGCCATCTTTTTATTCCCTCTCTGTGAGAAGAGATAACCTCCAGTTTGAAAAAAAATTTACACAAACAAGGAAAGAAAGAAACAGAACCCAACAAGCATTTGCGGCAAATTTACTGAGATGAATTTAAGACCTGTCCCTGAGTAGCCTTACTCTCATCTAGTTTTAATTTTCATCTCTTTGCTGATAGCCCGGTAAGCACTCTCCATTTCAGACTGTCTTTCATTCTCATGCCTCTTTCATGGGGCACAGCATCATCCCATGTTTAACACAAAGAAAGACTTTATGGGCTTCTCCTAAAATTCTTTATTTTAGCTCCTAGCTTTTATCTACACTAGTAAAACAGCAAATTCAGCTCTCTTCACAAATCCAAACAATTAACCAGATTTCTTACCTTTCTTTAACATGGTTTGTGGCTCCTTTCCTTGCTGATAATGCAATTGCTTTTCCAAGCTGTGAGCTGTACCATGTCTCTCAGCAACCATTACAATGTGTACTTGGTCCTCTAAAGAATAAAACTGATTCTCCATCTCTGCCCATAATTCCTTGTTGCAGACAATTCCCTGACTATGCTGTGTAGCACACAGTCTTTAATGTGGCACAGGCCAGAGCTTTACATAAATAAAATGAAATAAATCTTTCATATTAAATGTCCAGTCAGGGAAAATTATTTGAGAACATTGGCCATTAAAATAAGGATAAGCTTTAGTACAGTTCAGAGATTTTTTCTAACAGATGTGCTGTTATCCCTCATTTGAAAACCTTTAGCCTTTTTATATGAGGATCTATTGTTCATTCTTTTGGAAAGAAGAGGAAATGCATTAGATATTGGTGAAAGTTTAAAATGAAATGAAAATTTGGGTTTCAGAAAGATCTTATAACCCAATTTACTGTAACCTGTAATATCCCTTCTGCAGTATAGCAACTGCAGAAGAACTATTGACAGACCCAGTTCAATGTTCTGCTCATCTCCCAAGGTTAGCACATAAAAGCCAAGGCACGCTGGAGGAGAGAGTGTTGGTGGGTATTAATCAGTGTCATGCCTTAGGCCAGTGGCACACATGGTCATGTTTCCTCAGCATTACCCCTGAATATGTGGTCTTTGGGTCTGTGACTGTCCTGAACTGGCAGACAAAGCAAATACTCTGAGGGCTGAGTTGTGTGATGAGTTTAGGATTCTCTAAAGAGAATGGGAGCATTTTCTGCTTTTTGCAAGCTGAGAAATATTACTGCATATTTTCTAATTTTTTTCCATCTGAAAGCAGTTTAACAGGGACTGGTTCTGATTCTATACAGCCCTTCAGTGAATTCAAAATCCATTAATAGACATTTGAGTTGGAGATGGAGTGTGTGCCAAGATGCCACTTTCTATACTGAACAGCACCAATGCTCCTGCATAAAAATGCCATGTTTCTCATGGCTGTGACAGCTCAGACAGGCCCCTGATGAGATAGTTTCTATTTGCTCTGGAAAGCAGGCTGACCCAGGAGACCTGTGAGAGGTCAACTATTTGGACCACTGCTGGCATGGACAGTACTAAATTGCCATGACAGATGACAGTCTGCATCTGCTTTCTCTGTGAAACATCAGCTCTGATTGAGATAGGAACTCACCAAGAGGTAAAATTTCTATCTACTATCCTTTCGATTCTGTCCTTTTGATGTTCCTATGAAGGTAGAAGTCCAGAATTGCTAATGAATCTGAATTAACGCAAACTCACTCCTGAAGAGCAGAAGGAATTAGCAGTGAAGGACACCATCCTCCCCAAGCACGTTCTATCTCCTGTCACAGCTTTTATTTAGTACAGGATGAGTACCACACTCAAAGCCATATTTAGGAGAGGAAAGCCATAATTCTCCTCAAAAGAGAATTTCCTATAAGTCAATATGGGCCCTTGATCCCCGAGAAGCTGTCTCTGCTGGATCCCAATGTCTTTACTGGAAAATCTGGATGACAAATCTGGTGAAGAGACAGAAAGATCAAGAGTGGTGTTCCAAAGGAACGAAATGCAAATAAAGACAATCTGGGACACTAGATTCTCTAGAGGAAAGAAACTAGCTTGCTTGTCATGAGGACTACACCTGGAAGCCAAAGAAAGAACTTCACTAGGGGTGAAGTTTTGTACATGCATTTATAATGGCATTCAGAGTAAGGATTAATACAAGCTGCAGTATAATCTCCTTTATTGCTCCAGTAAGAGGTTGGTATTTGTGTGTACATGCTGAACATACATGGAAACAGGCAGGAAAAATAAACATAAATTAATAATTCCATGATGCAATATACATGACAATGTACTAGGGTGCTCATTAATAATAGAACATGTGCAAAAAAAACTATAGCAGAATCCAAATAAAGTAAACCTGGAGTGGTCTTGCAATGTAATATTAACTGATGTCATTAAACAAACATGTGACAAAGTAATAGTAAACACATGCATTCAACTACGGTGGAATTCAGGACTGGCCTCTCAGGCTACAATTTTATATAACTACCTTTTTAGGACAAGCTAATGCCAAGCTACTGGTAAAATGTTTTCTTAAGTAAGTATCTAAGTACTGCCCTGGAATAGCTGGTGTTTGCAAATCATGATGAAAAAGAAAGCTTCTTTTCCTTTGTCAGTGATGTAGATCAATAATTTATTTTCTTATTAACTGTAGAAACATTTTTCACTGTCTAGATGCAAATGCCTCTAAAATGCACATGATTGGTGCTTATGTATAAACTGTAGGACTGAAAAGAACTAGAGAAAATACATAATCTAGACCTTAAAAGATAACTTTGCTATTTTTACAATTGAACAAGCTTACCGGAATCAGTCCAAATATTCTCTCTTCTGAAAATTCATATGGACACCCACTGGAATGCCTGCATTCAGCCTGTGTCACATGGGATTCACCTCCCCCTAACTGCCTCCAGAAGTTGCAGTTTCATACTGGGCACACATGCACCTCCTGAAATTCTCACCTCTCCCATCTTCTAACCATCAAAAGCAACCAAACAGAAATATTTACATTTTGCAAGGCCTTATGCACTAAGGATGATATTTAGAAAGTTCTCACAATCCCAGTGCATCAGTGTTCCTGTGACAGAGCTGCTCCTCTGCTGTGTCAACCCAAATCTCCCACTCAATTTGTGCAGTGGGAGGTGATACACTTATTTGCAAAGACTGCTGTCACCACTCATCCTCCATTGCCACTCACTGCAGCAAGGCCTGTTGTGGGGCCAAATATGGGGTACCTACTTCCTTTTTGTGCTGCTGCTGTCATTTATCAGAATCTGGAGAAATCATAATGTTAATCTCAAAAAAATAAAATACTGTATTTCTCCACACCTCTCTACTCATGACAATCAGTGTCTTCATGCACCCTGCTGAGCTCCCAGGTATGGATGCACACCTCAACCACATCTCTCTTTCATGTCATCATGAAATCAGGTGCATGCTGATACCTTCACCCCCTCAACCACATGCTTTCTGTGTCAACAAAACCTCCTGTTACTTCAGGAATTTGCAGACTGTCAACAAAGTTTTTGGGATTAAAACTTCAAAGACCTGGGATAGAAGATGGCAGCTGAGAGCACCATGGATTTCTGTGCACGAGTGTTGATGGATACAGTTCAATAAAAATGATAGTGCATGATACTGCTCACAGAGAATTCACTGTAAAACAATCAACCATTTCACTGCTTTAAAGTTCATCTCCAGGTATAAATTAACACCTACATAAGTGTTTGAAAGTCTTTTTTTCATTTCACTGCAAACATCTGCACAGAAAATACAAGCTGTATCTGGCTTACAATTCAAGGGACATGTTCTTGTTAAGCAATGAAGACAAGATAAATTTAAGATGTTTATGTTTTATTAAATCAAGAATATTTAGGTAGGCTATAAAGTTTACAAATAGGCTTCTAACCCAGACAAGAAGTTTTGTTTTTTTTTTTTTTAGAATTTCTTTTTTACTTTTAGTTGCATCTTTCAGGAAGACTTCTTAGTGTGAACACATCTCACACATAAACATGAGTATTATATACATACACAAGAAAGGACTAACGTATAGAGAAAGTTTATTGTGTAGCTGAATTACTTTATTGGCTGCCACAGAGACAGTGGCATGGTATGGTCTGTTGGATCCATATTGCCTTGCAAACTAAGCACGTGCTGACCACTAAGTAGTACAATAAATTAGCATTGGTGTGGCTTGTGACTTTCAGAATAAGATAATTAGATGGATTTTAAAGACAGGGCAGTTTTCACCAAAATTGACAAAATTTCAGCCGTCTAATCACCATTTAATGTGTACATTAAATTGTGCTCTTTGTTCTGCTTTTCAAAATTGTTACCAGTCCTTTTAAAAAAAAGCAAGAAAGCAAAAATGTTGTATCATATAAATTATTTAAATAACTCCTAAGAGGCACCTAATGTAAAAATCCATTACTTAAATAAGATCACCAAACAGCAATAGAGCATTTTGGTGAGAAACACCTGTAAATTTATCGATTTTTATTTTCTTTTAAATAAACTAGTAAATATTTAATCGAATTGCTGATACCCTTTCAGTATAAGATTAAACAGAAATGGTATATATATATAAAATTCTGTGGAGAAGAAACTGGCATAAAATCACAGATGTAAAATTCAGCCAGGAGGTGTTGAAATTCCGATATAAAAGTAATAAAATACAATATACATTACTCAGAAGCTTATCAGTCATTCGCAGAAGAAAATAAATAAAATAAGCACTGATTTCTTTTGCAGGCAAGAGCTGCAAAGAATGACACTGGCTTCCTAGAGTCAAATGTCAGACCAGCACACTCAAGTGAGGCCAGTACTGGATAAGCAGGTACATGCACTCACACACCCTCTACTCTGTGGGCTAGATAAAGCCATGTGGTCACCGGTGCATCAACTCACAGACTTGTCTGATGAGCAGAATTTGCTAAATGAGCATCATATAAGATGAGTATTGACAATTTCATGATCTGGCCCTGTGTGAGTCAGTATCACAGAGTCATAGAATTATTTGGGTTGGAAGGGATGTGCTTACAACCTACTGCCATGATCAGGGACACCTTCTGCTAGACCAGGTTGCTCAAAGTCCTGTCCAGCAGGACCTTGAACATTTCCAGGAATGGGGCATCCACAGCTTCTGAACAAGCTGTTCCAGTGTTCCACCACCCTCTCAGTAAAGAATTTCTTCCTAATATCTAAACTGAACCTGCTGTCTTTCGGTTTAAAGCCATTACCCTTTGTCCTATCACTACATGCCCTTGTAAAAAGTCCCTCTCTAGATTTATTGTAGTAGCCTTCTTCTAGTACCCTTTAGGTACTGGAAGCCTGTTAGAAGTTCTTCCTAGAGTCTTCTGTTTTCCACACTGATCAACCCAAGCTCTTTCAGCCTGTGTTCAATAGGAGACATCCTCCAACCTCTTGGTCACCTTCACAGCCTCCTCTGGACCTGCTCCAGCAGGGCCACACCTTACTTGTGCCGAGGCCTGCAGAACTGGATGCAGCCATGCAGGTGGGATCTCTCCAGAGCAGAGCAGAGGGGCAGAATCTTCTCCCTTGCCCTTCTGGCCACACTGCTGTGGATGCAGCCCAGGACGTGGTTGGCCTTCTGGGCTATGAGTGCACATGGATGGCATGTGTTGAGCTTCTTATCAGTTTTCTCTGGAAACTCATAAAGAGTCTGTCCTATGCTATGTGTGAGTATTGACAGGTGACTCTGGAAGCCATCCCTTCACTCCATTGTGCCCAACACACTGCATAGCTTGGTGTCATTGCCAAACTTGATGAGGATGTACTCAATCCCACTGTCCATGTCACCAACAAAGATGTCAAATATTATGTCTTTGGAAACAAGATATTACCAATGCAGATAAATGCAAACCTCTCAGTGTCTGATAATATGAAGTGATAAATGCACCCACAATTCCTGCAATGCCTATAGGACTGTGAATATTGTAGGATTTACTCAGGCAAAACACAGAATTTAATGAACAGAACTTATCAGTATGAAAGTCTTACATATATAAACATTATTAGCATTATGTTACCAGAAGAGTGTTTGACATGAATGCTTATTAAAAAAATACTAAAGAAAACAAGCAGGGTTTTTCTTTTGCTTCTGAATTTCCTGTCTTCCTTCCTTCTGTCTTTGTAATAGGTTTTAAGAGATTGCCCTTTTGCACATGAATCCAAATTCTTGGCAATTTTTTATACAGGACAGCTACCATAATTTCATGCCTCTTCAAACACACAGTAAAAGCAATCAATGGAAAAAGAAATTAAAAACTAATTCTGCTATTTATTCTCCTCATTTATTTTATCAGTCATCCCACTGTCACACTGAATAATAATCAACAAGACTTGATACACACACTTAGCAGAGGGCAGACATCTTTGTGATTTTCCAGAGAAAACTGCAAGCCCCAGGCAAATACTGATTCTCAAAGAAAGATTGGATTAATCACAGCAAACGTGATGCCAGTGTTAACATTTCTGTTCACTCAGCTATACAGGCAAGCCAACCATGATACAAGTTTACCTAGCTAATCATGTCAATACAGGAGAAAAAAAAAGGCTTCAGAGCAGTTTACTACTACAGAAAACTGCTAGCATGTGGAAGGTAAAGTAGACAGTGTGTCTACAAAGAGGTATAAAATTACAACAGAAGTATTGTGAGAGACTACTGATAATTATTGCTTATAATGTCTGGCTGCAATTATTCAATTTTGTACCATTTCACATTTAGTAGCTTAGTGCTGGAATTAGGAGACTAAGATGACTGTTTTGAAGAATTCAATTTCACTCACAGTCACTTTGTGGTGTTGGTTCAGAATGCCTCCAACAAAACACAAGATCAAAGTAAAACCATTATTTAGTTTTCATTGAGATACATTCTTGCTGGGGAAAACTGCCCAAGCAATTTTAGCCTTAGATAATCTGAAAAGCCTGAGGGTTTTTGTTGTGCTTTCTGATTGCTTGTTTTGATTTGTTTGTATGATTATTTCTTTTGTCTTTTTATTTAATCAGTTGTAAAAATAATTAATTCAGCCGGGTTAGATATGACTGTACAGAAATTTGTGTTTTGAGTGGTGCCTGGATGCACATTTAAGCCTCAGCTGTGATTTGTGTGAAGCATATCTCTAAGAGAATGGCACTCCTGCATCTCCTGATGGGCCAGCACACAGTCAGCTCCAGAAGAATAATTTTGTTCAGCAGAATAACTTCAAGTGGACATAGCAGAATGGAATGAAATGTCCCTAGCCTTCTAGGACTAGAATTACAAAGGTCTCTTAAGGCACTTGTTGCGATTTCTGTAAGTGCCCATAATGTTGTCTAACTCCTTAGAAAATTAAAATTACACAACAAGAAGCTCTTTAAAACATCTGTATATATTCATTTGCTTTTGCATCACTGTCTAACCACCTTCACAGAACTGGCCATTAGAAATTTTTTTCCTACAAAGGGAAATTTTCTGTACCCATTTTTATATCATTTTCTGTACAGAGTTCTGAGACACCATTTAGGATATTGACTTAGACCAGGGACTGTCTGAAGCCAATTTGTTCTCCTTTACAGTGAAAGGGAATAGGTTATCATTTACTGTGCTTCTGAGTGCAGTATTTCTTTGAGCCATTCCACAAAAGCACACCTGTCTGTGACATTTAGAAGCTTGGATTAGATGCCAAGGCTCACTGGAAATGAAACACCAAGAAGAAACACACTGACCTAATGAAGCTCCAGACATCAGAGAGCTACTTCCCAACAGCTTGGCCACCACCTCCTTGCATCCCTCTTGAAAAGCTGACAAGTAATGAATACCATCAAGTTCTTCATTTGTCAGCACTGCTAAGTATCAAGTTGAGACCAGAGGGATTCTGCATTTCACAGCATGCCCCATGTACCCCAGCACAGCAATCCTATTCTTACAGTAAATTTCAGCATAGTATATAACATTTCCAATGGGGTCAGTTTTAACATTACCTCGACTTGTCCTACTCTACTTCTAAAGGATCCAAGGAAGAGTTAAGGTAGGTCTACTTACCTCTGCACAAGTGCTACATCTTTCAGTGTACACAAAGCACTTACAGGAACTTGTAGGAGCCAGCGCACTCAAACACAGAAAATTCCAAAATAGCTAAATTTTGCTACTGTTCATGCTTTCCCTTTCCTCCTGGGAACCAGGCTCAGTACTCTCAAACTTTTTATTCTTTTTCTCTTGGTTCCAGAAATCTCTTGCCCACATGCCTCCCCTTGCTTTTTCTTCTCCAAAACAGCCCAGTCATTCAGGCTGCCTACATCTGAAATGAGATGCAACATACAACCCCTGACTTTGGAGTACTAGAGCAAAGGCCACAGGAAGTGCTCTAGAAGAAATATAGCTGCCTAACAGCTCTGAGAAGCTGTTAAGTCATTCAAAAGCACCAGAGCACCCCTAGTTTTACTGCTGCTTCTTTGAAAACTTTCATTGCTTTTGGAACCTCATTAATTGCCTATCTTACATGAGTCACGTAAATACTTTTTCCAAATATAGACCCAAATATCCTTACACAAAATACTCACTGCAGACAAAGTTTTTATGCAGGTTTAGTAATAACATTATTACCACAATTAATGATGTCCTTAAATATGCATGAAACATTTCACAGAACTGTTTGGTCTTTAAAGGAAATTTGCTTTTTCCCCTGGATATAGTTTTGTCCTAGCAGAGGAAAAGAATTATGCAGTCCAAAAGGAGCATTATAAATTTTACTACTGGGCTAAATACAATGGTGCATAAATCTGGCAACTGTGAAGTCTTGTTAAATAGATAAATGTTTAGGGTTTTAGCCCTGCCATTTATCAAAAGGACCTTCCCCTACACTCTTCATCCTGACTGCTGTGAGCATTTTTAATGTTGGAATAAAACTAATTTGATTGTCTGAAAAATACCTGTAGAAAACTAGGCTTTCACAGTTAAAAATACATGCCTTCATAGTTTAATGTAAGTCAGCAGCAGCCTGCTAGGTTCCCAGACTCAGAGAGGCTCATGGCCATGTCTGAGTCTCTTCCAAAGCACACATTCAATTCTCCAATACAAAAATGAGGAAAAAAAATTAAAGCAAAAGCTTTAGCTCTGTACTACTATTGGGGAAATCTGCTGGCCACTCTCATCCTTCAGCTGCTGGCCCAAAAACTTCCCCAATTATTGCAGATTTTTTCCTGCTGATACAGTCAGCTCTTGTATCCCTTGCTAGAAATGCACATGCTGTTGGCTAATGGTCAGTATCTGTGGATTTCCAAGTGTTTGGGACTCCAAGTCCAGAGGTGAAATGAAGCCCTACCCCATGAGCTCTTGGTCTATCTATAATGCATCATAATGCACATTCATGCCAACTGCCATGAGCTACAGCCTAGAGCCCAGCTCAGAGACTTTCCTCTAATCCCTTTTCAGTGATGAAGACTTTCCTGGGCATCAGTTCACACACATGTGGGTTTCCCTATATTTTATTTGGTAAATTATATGTAAGAGTGAATGGGGAGCCAACATGATCCATATGTTAGTGAATATGTAGCATCACCTCTTCACCACTGTAGCCATACAAATTTCTTTAGTTTGTAGTCTTTACCAAGTTAAATCAAGTTTAGTATTACAGGAACATGTCACTTATTCAGAAACCGCCATTCACAATTTAGAACCCCATAAAAACGATAATAAGGAGAGGAATTATATTTCTCATTGACAGTCACAGTTGAAATGAATCTTATTCCTTTTTATTACGCACTTATAAGGTCCTCATACCCTCTTATCTATTGCCTGAGGCACTCATTCTCTCCAAGAAAAATCACTATTAATCCTTGTTTGTGCCAAGTCCATGCAGTACAACAGTGTGTCCAGAAAAAGGTGCCATTTAATAAAAAAGTTTAAGGTTATTGCAGTTAGAATCAGTGTGGGCAAGCATAGGTCACTTGTGGCTTTTGCTTTAGAGTGCCTGGAAATTTGTTCATAATAAATATCCCCAAATATTATGATTATTATATCAGAGATGGTACAAAAGCAGAGAAATCTAGCCAAAAATTTGATTATATATATATTTTGGAGATTCTGGTTATAGGCCTATGAACCTTTACAGTTTGTTCATTGGTTCATATTAAACAGATCTTAAATTTATCTGACTTTTTGGTATTTTGCAAATTCCATCTCGAGGAAAGATATTTCTCTAACGTGGGAGATGCTTCTGTGGTTTATGTAGACTGCAATTCTCCTGTGTAGGGAATCTCCGCTGTGTCAGAAATTTGCAGTCTCCTGAAGCATTGAATCCCATCACTGCTGCAAGCAGGGAAGAAGACTGCACAAACACATTTAAAATCCCTCTTCCTCTGTATGGATAGGGCTTGTGTAGAATAGATACTCATATGAAAAAAAAAAAAAAAAAAAAGTGAGAAAAGATGGTCATAGCAAAGACCTGCCCCAGACATCAGTGAGGCAAACTGTGGGCAAATAAAAAATTGCAGTGCTAAAGCAATAACAACATCTCTGCAAGAATGTGGTATTAATGGACCTTGCTTTAGTTTTCTCTTTCTCTCTTTCTTTCTTTCTTGCTTTCTTGCTTTCATCCCTTCCCTATGTGTATGTGTTTGCATATTTATAGTCTTAGTAGAAAAAAGCCCAGAATAATTTGAAATTTCAGACTGAATTACCTCAATTCTTCTGGCTTAAAAGTAGAATAAAATGAAGTAAGTTGTGAGACTCTTAGAGAACATAATCCCTGGAGTGTTTCTTAACAGCATTTCTTTAGAAATGTGGGAAATAGTTCAGATTGTTCCTCTTCTCAGGCAATATGAACACACCAACAGTTTAAGAAATTATTTAATCTACATAAACAGGAAATTCTGTGTGGGATACTCACTTCTCTTGGAGATGAATATTTCTATAAAAAATTTTTAGCTGTAGAGGGGAGACCAACAAAAAGACTGATTGTAGGAAAGCTTGTTGTTTATGGAATGTATGAAGAATATAAAGTTTTCAATTCATATGTCACAGAGGAATTAAAGGTTTTCCTAAAGGGGCAACAACACATGAAATTCCTATTCTTGAATGCCTAAAGCTAGCACTTCCTGAAAGGCACACAATTGCATTTCAGGCTGGTGCTCTGAATCACAGTCACTTTGCACTTGGATCTTTCATATGCCTCACAGTGAGTCATACTCTTTATTTCCTTTTATTTTTACATATTTTTATACAAAACAGAAAATAACAGAAAAACTAGCAGCAACTTTATCTTCAAATACCCTATGTTATAATCAGATCACAAAGAGAAACAGACCCTCAAGACAGCCAACATGCAAGCTGTTAACAAGCACAGAGTAAAAAATGAGCCCAGATAAATAGTCATGCATGAAGTTTTACCCTTTTCTGGAGCCTGGAAATCTCAGCATAAGTCCACATCATCACTTGGAGTCACCCTTGGCACTAGTAACTTCTGGCCAAGTGCACAAAACATTTCACCAAACCTCTTGCACAAGAAGTTTCTCCTCTGGATCAAGAAACCCTGATGAATGATGATGCACATTATCAAATATGTCCTGCTGAAGAGTGCCATGTACAACATAAAACATGGGCTATCACATCCTCTTCCTCAGTAGTGCACAAGAGACATAGAGGACCAGGTTTTTGCACACCTTTTCTTGTCCTATATCTTCCCCCCACAAGCCATATTCATGAGAACTCATATATTCCCCTGTGGCTGTGGTGATCCCAGACAAAGTGAGCCACAGATTAAGACATCTGTCATCCAGTGTAACACAGGAGGGACATCTCTGAGCTCATGAAACAAAGGGCAGAGGAAAGGTACCCTGTGTATCATCAGAATGTCTGCCCCACCCCCAGCTCTCCTGAAGCACCCATCCAATGCACTCTAACAGACCAAGCCGTCAGAAAGCCACCCACTAAACAATCCCAAAGTTCTTTTGGTTTGGGCATCTTCTCCATTCTTATGCATCCTGTAGTTAGAGATCCTAGAAAAGAGTTGATTCCTGGGAGTCCCCTGAAGGAGTCACACATCATGAGAACAGCTGCTGTGAATGAAGAAGTATGTGAAGGCTCATACATCATAGTGGAGATGGCTTTCATGATGCTCCCCAGTATTAACATAGACCAATCCTAAATATCCGACTGTGTGGATCATGGTTTTAATAGGAGTTTTAACTAACTTTTATTGCCAGCCTTTTTATGTAATCCTTGAAGCACAGCAAGTGTGGATGTCTGTCACTCCTGCACCATGAAGTGGAGCTTAGGCTCCAGCTGTAATTTTGTGAGTTAAAAGAATTTTACTAATGACCAAGGATACTATCTGAGGAGTGGACACAAGGAAGGATTTTTCAGTGAAGTGCAAAAACCATGTTTGTGGCAGTTGAATACATCAAAATACTTATAACTGTGTCTACTACAACCTCAAAACAAAATCCCTGTGCCCTGGGGCAAGATGAACAAACCCTAAAGGCAGATTTATACAGGGAGTAGGGAAAGATGTTAAATCTTTTCATTTTCTTTTCTAGTCCCTCAATCTCTTTTTGTGATGGAGAGAAGTTGACATCTGAATTATCTAAATACATGAATTTTCAAGGCAAAGGAGAAAGACAAGCTCTGGTAAATTAGTTAATTCCACCGGCTCATTATTTCATCAGCAGGTTCAGACAAGCTGAGACTGGCTGTTATTGCAAATGTACAGCGTAGGAGGAAAAAAATACCAGTGTGAAGGTTTGGACCTTTTCTTCTTAAAGTTGCTTTAATTAGAAAACCAGACTCTGGGAGGCTTTGTACTGTGAAAGTCCAATTGTTAAAAAGGATTGGAGGTGGAATACTCACATCTGCCCATCAAGTTACTGAGCTGCCCATCCCATATATCTTAGTTTGTGTCCTTTGTCCAAAATGGCTCTTATCACCTGGACATTTATTCCACAAGCACAAAAAACTGCTTTGAAGACACAGCTCTTTGTTCACCTTCAAACACTCTTTCTGGTGTCAGTTTAGGAGTATTGAAATTTGTCTGCATTGCTTATTTAAAAAAAAAGTTGCACAGGTGGCTGTGAGACAGAACAAGCCCTTGTCTGATATTTCTGCATTGCTTTATGTTGCAAGAAGTCAGTGGTAAACAGTGGGAATCCACCCCAAGAGGAAGATAATGAGTGCCAAAATGGGCATAATGCCAGCCCAGGTATGAGAAGAGCTGTGGCTCCTTGTGTTGCTATTGGTGCATGTGTTGCTGCACAGGCCATAGATGCTTGAGCTTTACAATTCATATCCTTCACCTGGTCAGTGATGAAATGGCCTTATTAGCATTTTTCAGATTTATTCAGTATAAGTAAGTAAAGATCTCAAAGAACATACAGGTGCTTGAAACAGTACAGTATGTATTTCACTCAACACAGAGATGCAAATCTCTGCACATCATCGACTGCCAAACTTGCTCCATGACACCTGTGCTAAAGCTGGTGCTTCCAGAAAATATCAAATCTCAGGCAGGCGGTCAGTGCTTGTGCAATCACTGTTAAGAGTGATTGCACTAAGAGGCTTTTGGAGCCTCTTAGAGTCTGCATGTGCACAGACTATATTGCTTCACAGAGACAGCAAACTCACACAATAAGCACAACAAACAAAAGCACAAGAAGCCTGACCAGCTCAAGTTATGGTCAAGAGGGACCACAGATGGGCATTTACTCATACAATATGTGATTAACCTCCTTATGTACCATTTTTTGTTTCCACTACCACAGGCCATGCATGAAGAAAGCAATAATTGAATTTCCTTGGCTTGCTGTTAGAACTGCAATGACTTATGCCCTTGGAAGCACTGATGATTGATTTGTCTTGACTTCAAAATTCTAAGGATGTTAAAAATTGATTATTATGTTGCACAGTCTTAGATAAGCAACCTATGCTGAAAGGTACTGGGGAGAGGGAGAGAATTATCCAGAGAAAATTAAAATTATATGAGGCGAAAGAAGCAATAGCATTGTCAACATAAGCACCGCATTGCTCTTGAAATTCCAACAGAAGGTAGAGCTCTTAGTAGAAAACACAAATTTGGATAGTAAGTAGGAGAAAATGTACATATATATTTATGTTTACATGGATTTTATTTTGTTCAAATCATCAAAGGACTTAGGGGGCAGACATGAAGAATGAATAGGGTGTGATAGAGGAAAAACATCAAAATAGTTTGGCATCCCTCCAAGACTAGTTAGAGATATTCACAAATCCTTGGGGACTATAAGATTTCCCCAGTTTTAATGATAACACAGTCACAGTACTTCATTAGCCTTATTATAGCAAATTATTTCTCTGCTCTGGGATTTTAGTCATGAGCCAATGATTTTGCCTGAACTATAAAATGGGAGCATTCCTCCAAACTGTGTTTAAAATGCTAGTGTCACCTAGAGATGTATCAGCAACATACATTGCTATGAAAATTTTTGCAAGGGCTGCCCAAGATAAAAACTTTTCCCAGATACTAACAGCATTCATACAGTGGGTGTGATTGAGCTGAAAGGGAAGAAAAAAAAAAAAAAAAAAAAAAAAAAGATAGAGGAAAGGAATATGTTTGAATCTCCATGGAAGATAAAGCAGGATGAAAACAGGAATTAAAAGCAGTGGGCAAGCCAAGCTGAGCTCTGATCCTCCAGAACATATTATTGCTTAAGTGTAGCTTCACCACTGTGTTTTGGGAGTAATGCTAATGCTTTTCTCAAGACCATAGCTGATGGGACCTCTCGTGTCCAAACAGGTTTGAAACCCTATATCTTTAACAAGTGGTTCTACCTGTGATCACATTGGGTATCTGCATGATATCTGGTGTAGCATTGGGTAGGAGCAGGAAATAGATCAGGCTGATGTGTCCATGAACAGTTATGTGAGGAATCTTTGAATTAAGAGTTTTCTTATCAATGCCAGGACAGTGGGCTTTTGGGCTCTCTTGTAGCAGTACTTGGATGGAAATCTTTACTGCTTTACTGCTTAAAATAAAAATTCAATAAGAAGCTGAACTCCTCGTGACAGTGCAAGGAGTGGATTTGAATGAAACTGATGCTCCCAGGAATATTCCATTCAATATTAATTTATTTTACATAATTCTTAAAAACTCTTAATAATATTTTCGGAAGTCTTTAGTAGCTCACCTCCAGTTCAGATGCTTTACTAATATACATTTATGCCTACAGCTCTGTATTTGGTGAAAAACTGTGTAAAGAAAAGGTCTCAGTACTAAGTGAAACATGCCATGGCTTGTCCCTTTTGACACTCCTGGATCATGGATTGATAGGCAGCCAGAAATTTTGCCAAACCAAATTAGCGTACCCTGAATAGACTGAGCTCAACGAGCTTTTAGTCTTCTTGCTCCCAGCCCAGCAGGTATCAGCTCGCCGTTCTGGTTTAAATATAGGGAAGCTAATCCTTACATGAATGGTAAATCACAGTTTGGTCTAACCTCCTCAAGACATCCTCCAAGGGTGAGTGCCAAGCCCAAGGCTACAAACACGGGACAGGCCTTATCAGTTTTGAAGAAGGCTCAACTCTCATATTGAGTAACTGCCAATGCACGATGAAGACCAAGGATTTATGGCACTCAGCTTGGGAGGATTTGAGTGTGTTGGCAACACCAAGAGATCCAGCTGGAGCTGCCCCAACTTTGCTGAGGATTAGCAGTTTTAGAACAGGTTTAGACAATGTATTTTACTGAACTTCCAGGGGATGAGATACGGCCATTACATCTGAACAGAGTCTGCATGGGATCTGTTTCATTTTAGATGTTCACCTTAGTTCAAAACTGCTCACACACATACAGAGAAGACTGAGACTTCTCCACAGACAGGTATTTGCTCTTTGTCTCAATTTATCAATGGGAAGGAAAGCTTTGTGTTGCTGCTAGCCTTCAGTAGCTACAAATGACAGCTTTTCAAAAGGAGAAGGAATAATCTTGCTCTCCTTACATACCAGTATTTGAATTAGATTTCAGAGCATTTACAGCTTAATCAGAGGGATATCAGATCAGTCTCTCAGTTCCAAGGCAGTTTGCAGCAGTGACATTGACAATGACAATTAATAGGTAACCAGAAAAAATTTACACAGAAATATCTGACATTGAGTAAACAGGGAGATCCCAATAATTAAGTTTAATATATTCAATTTTTCAACTGCAACCACATTTGATGGAAAATATTCCCAGTCCTTTTCTATGAATATCTATAATAAAAATCAGAAGTGTGATGTAGCTTAAGCAGCCTGAGAACTTACTGATTCCTGAGTGTTCATAACAACTTTCATTTCACAGATAGAGCAATTGCCTTTAAGATGGACAAATACATATGTGTTTATACACACGTTTAAAGTTTTAAAGAACAGTTCTGGGATCAGATTTCTCCATTTTATGGGTTACTGTGGAAACAGATTAGCCCTTTGGAAATAAAAACCCATGTTTGACTATAATGCAAAGAACAATCCATAGCATGAAAGGAAAGAACAGCTGGGAGTTGGAATAGTGTAAGCTGACATGTCAGACAGTAGCCAGACAAAGTGAGCCAGGGACTGTCTGAAAAATAGAGGGGGTGGGGGGGGGGGAAGAAAAAGTAAGAACTAAGCACTGTCAACAAAGTCTGCAAAATGGTCCAGCTGTTCACTCTCATCATAACTAAAAAAATAAGGGGAGAATTCCAGGGCTGAGGATTAAATTTATGAAGAGAAGAAAACCTGAATGGAAAAAGTGAATAGTATTTCAGACAAAGCAGACCCTGCGCAGAGGTCTTTGTTCGGAAATAACTTGGAAAGCACAACAGTGGGTTCCGGGCAAAACACACATCCCTCCACAACCTTTCTTATAAAAGGCCAAAAGGAATCTTAATACACTGCATTAAGCAGACCTTTACAGAAAACGTTGTTTGTATGATTTCATTGTTTCAGGCTGAGCATTAATGTCCTAGACAGATAAATAGATTTAGAGAATTGGAGAGAAGGCATATCCAGCACTGCAGAAAGGGCTAAAAGGTGAACAAATTTCACCACAAATCTCTGCTAAAACCTGAAATGAAAGCCCAAAGGACTTCTGATATACTGTAAATAGTCAGCCAGTTCCTAGAGTCTTAAGTGATGTCTGGTCTTTTGTTCAGACAATGGACAGTTGAATCCAAGATGAACGGTTCCCAGGATTACGTGCACGCTGAGCAGCACAGAGGGAAAGAGAAGTGTTAGAGAGGTTAATTCAGAGACATGCTTACCTCCTAAACAAAAGCATTCAGCAGTACAGAACCTGATTAGGGACTCTTCAAGAGATACAAATAATGTCATTCACATTGCATAAGCATCTGGGACTATGTATGTGTGCATAGTTAGGAAATAATGAATGCACTTTCTTCTCTTTGATTTTTTTCTTTTTCCTTTGAATAACATCTCCTGTCCAATCATCTCTTAGGAGCAAAGCCAGCTAAATAGCTGGCAAAATGATTGATTTAGAAGTTGCTTTGTTTCTATTGTCTATGAGATCACTCCAGGCATTCAGCAACCTAATCTGTTAACTCCTGTATCAGTAAGTATATTACAAATCTGGAATAAAACCCATAAATGATTAGTGAGGGAACTTCATATTCTTTAGATGAAACTAATTATGAGTGTGGATTTCATTAGTGATAGGACAGCTCTGAAATATCATTCATAGTTATTCATCCATGCTCTGGTACCCAAAGATAACACTTGCAAATGCCATGGTAATAATAGGATAAACAGGTTGAACTAATATCCAAAACAGCATGTCATCTGGGTTTTCAATATTTACACTTGGTGCCACTTAAATGAGCATGATGTGATGAAGAGGAGTGCGAGATATCCAAAGCTTTCATAAATCTCTCACTTTTATCACAGTCATGGTGCATTTGTGAATGTCATCTAGCAGTTCTTGCTTTTGTTTATGTCCAGCAGCTTCATCACCTTTGCCAAACATGCCATGAAGTATGCTAATCCACTTGGGTTTTTTTCCTTTTTAATTTATTTTGCTAGATAAAAATCCACTCCATCCATCTCTCCTGACTTGCACTTTCTTTCTGTATGTTTCCTTTTCCACTCTCCTCACTTGCAAGATTAAAGCTATAATCATGGACAGGGAACTCTGTGGACTGTGGTTCAGCAGGCAAGGAGGCACCTCCAAACAGGATCCTAGACCCCATGTAAAGGATCCCACAGAATAATGTCCATGTACAAAAAAGCCAGGCCTGCAACAGGCAAAACTTGTGTGGTTTAAATTATGGGTGGGAGTATAACAGTGTGAAGATAACACACAATAATGGAAGAGGTGTGAGCCTGTTGAGGACACTGAGTTTCCCTGGAGATCCATGACTACAGTAGCAGTCCTATGAAATTTCAAGCTGCTCATGTAGCAGGTATCATCTTGGCACTGACATGGTGACTTAAAATGAGCCACCTAGATGGACATTTTAGGGTTGTGAACAAGGATGTTAGAAAAATAACTCTGTGATATCTATTTTCAAAACATCCCTGCTGCTCTTTGAGAGAAGACATCACTACTTTGACATATGTCTCCTTGCAATCAAGATCATACATTTTACAGACCCGTACTCTGATTGGCTGCTTGAGACTTTTCATGTTGTCATTTTACCTGTGTTGTAACCCATTTTGTGGGTTTGGAGGCCACTCAGTTGGCCCTGCACAGTGACTTTCATACCTGAATGTTTTCAAAAGCAGCAGCCATTGTCATGACAACACTTGTAGGTTAAGCATCTCAGTTGAAAATTGCTACAGATCCAGGAGAGACCATAATGACATTTAGGATTCATCTATAACCTCATTGACATAAGACATACCTTCACCATGGGAATCCACCGAGGGGGACCCTTCTCCAGTTCCAGGTGGACAAGAGGTGTAGTTCCTCTTTGACATACATGACAGCGTGGCCATACAACCACCTGTCTGCAACCAGGTATGGACCCCCAGAACAAGTTTAGATAAGAAAGAAGAAGCAGGAAGGGTTGTGTAGGATGGAGGAGATGGTGCTAGGACTCAGCATTCACACTGTGCGCATCTGAGGGGTTTCTTGCAGAGGACTTCAGGTATGGTCTTCGTGAGCCTAGCAGATGGACTGTACTAGTTGTGCACATTTTCTGGATTAGTGTCATCCAAGAAGAATTCAGATCAGGTTCTGCAGACCTTCTATGGGATGCGAACTAAAACACAAACAGGGAGACTCAGTTCAAAACGAGGCTCCTGATCTATATGTACAATACCCTCAGATTAGCTCAGAAACCTCAGATTAGCTCAGTTGTTTAGAACATGGAGGAAATAATGCCATGGTCATGGGTTTGATCCTGTTGTATGGGCCATCCACCAAAAGTTGAATTTGATAATCCTTGTGGATCCCTTCCAACTAGGAATATTCTGCAATTCCATATGAAAATACTAACAACAACAAAACAATAACTGAATCTTAGACTCTGTCTTTGTGTGGGAGGTCAATGTGCAGAGTACTGTGTATTTCCACATTTTATCCTTTTGCCCTTCAGAATATATTGGCAGCATGCACACTGTCTCCTGGGAACAGTGCTTTGCCTGTTTGCACCTGAATAATAGCTAGGAGTTACTTAGGAGAACAGTATTTTTAACATGAGCCAAAAGCATGCCAAAAACCATTCTGAAAATTGAACATTTAAACAATGTAGATGACAGAGCCCAAGTACCTCAAATACGCTGCTTGGCAGGATTTAGTGCTCATGCAGATGTAGTCCTGGTTTCACAGTGTCCCCCTCAGGGTGCTCCCAAAACCAGGTTACAGTACTGATGCCCTGACCCAAGTCTCATGACAAAGCCATGAACAAACCCAAAGTAACTTTCCTCATTTTGTTGAGCTATGCAGCACCAAGAGTATGTGGCCTTTAGTAACAAAGACATAACTAAGGTAACATTTTAAATGTGATCAGTACTGAACTGTTTTGAGTTAAAAATGCCTAAAGTCTGTATTGTTATTTTAAAACGACTGTCAGATGCAATAGCCTGATCACCTTTACCCAAGAACAATTAGTTCTTAGAGTGAATTGACAAAGTCTTTAGAAAAGTGGGTGGAATTGATTAGTTGCTGATGCCTCTTTTTTACTTTCTTTATCTACCCAAACAGCAGTAATTTCATCTGAATAACTGATGTTAAGAAATACTAGAAAGAAACATCAATAGGGAAAACACCATTTTTTCATAGTAGAAAGGACTGAAACACTCCTCTAGCTGCCCTTATAGTAGCAACAGACATTTGTCCAGTGACATTTATACAGGAGCACATCTCATCTCCTCCCAAATTTTTGTCAATTTCTGCCTGCCTGCACATAGGACAGCATGTTTAATTCACTTAATTCCTGCTGCCCTTCTATCCTCAGACCTCAGATCTATAAAAACAGAAGGAACAAAATACTCAGTCTCTAACTGCAGTACCAGAAAATGACCTTGAGGTCCTGCCTCCAGTATGCTTAAAAGTGGGGGCTTTGAGGGCAAAAGATAAAAAGTCTGGATTCAGCTGAATGTGAATGTTTTATGATATCTTTGTAATCCAGCATGCTGGCACCACAACGGCACCTCCCAATCTTTGCCATTATCACAGCTGTCCATGTGAAATAAATGAAAGAAGCATCTTTGCAGAGCAGATCACCTGAGTGGCATATTTTTGCTAGACACTACTGTGCTTGGAGGGGAAAAAATAATTTCCACACAAAATTCACATATCCATAGAATGTGAAATGAAAGAGTGTGGCACGAAAGTTGCTTCAGTGTTTTAATTTTCAGGTTCTGTAAATAACATACAGGAAGAAATTCCACATACTTCTTTGAACTGATAGATAAAGTTGGAGCTGTTTCAGAAGATGACGGATGGACTCTATTCCTAGGCACACTAGGCTAGGACAGAAGAGATATGAGTTCTGACAACACTGCCAAAGATTTCTGTCATGATGTCAGACGTTCTTGTTAATCTGTTGCTACCTCAGCTCCCCATCTTCAGTCCTGCTGATGGATTATTTTCTTCCTTTATGCTGTGAGCAGTGTATCGTGTATTTGTACAGCAGCTAGTGCAGTGGACCAAGCCTGGAATGGGAGACCTAGGGCTGAGGGTGCATTAGAGGAAATCAGCACAGAACACAGTCAAAATGCAAATATCTCTCTAAATTGCATTTATGAGTTCCAAAGTACTATTTTGACCTGTTTTAAGTTAGACAGTTTTCTACAAGAATCCTGCAATATTTAGCCATCTTAGCTGTCCACCTAGATGTCCACCTAGCTGTCCACCTTAGCTGTCCTCTTAATCCAGGACACACATTCCTGTCCAATTACTAAATCTTTTTGGAAAGAGGGGCATCTGGTACTGACACTGCACTGGGACCTCACCTTTCCCTCATACCAGAAGGGATTTCAAGGCAGATGCTACCAGAACATCTTGATTTCCTCTAAATAAAACATTTAGTACCCCTGAAGAGCAAGCGGCTTTTTAAGCCACTGGGATATGGTGAAGTCTTTAGCAGCTCCATGCTCAATGAGCCTCCAGGGATATATTGTCAGAAGGGGCAGATGAAACAGGTGTGTGATGAGGTCGTATATTTTCCCATTTCTTTTGGATTCCTTTATTTTCACAAAAGACTAGGTCATGCCCTGTGTTGCTCTTCCCTCTTTGTTATTAATTTCCACGATTTCTATCACCAGGGAAGCCTTAGTTCTCAGTTCCCAAAATTGGAAAAGAGCACATAAATGACTTGTACCACCCACCCTGGTGTTTTCCAGATTAAAATGACTGTTGCTGCAACTGTTGCCATCAAGCATAGCCAGACCAGCTGTTAGAGCCGACAAAATACAGGCACAGACGATGAAAAAGCCAAAGCCAGACCAGAACAAAAAGACCAGGCCAAATGACAAAGTTGAACACCCTACAGCCTACTCCCGTGCTCAGGCTGAAGCTCTGCCCCAACAGAAAGAGAAGATGATGGTCCCTGTCCTCAGCAGGGAGTCCTCTCTCTCCAGCAGCTGCTGCAGCCGCTGGGTGCCAGGAACTCCCCACTCTTCCCTGTGCATGATAAGTATCATATTTACGGAAAGGCATGAGTTTTTGAGATCTGCAAAAGGTAGAAAGGCTGAAAACTCATGGCAATTGTAAGCTGGAAAGGAGACAAATACCATCAGGTCTTACAGCACCTGTTAAACCTCCTGGAGAAGAGGTCCATGCTTCATGTGCTGATGAACAGCAGTTGGGTCATCATGTTAGGGCTATGGAAACATCACTGTTTGTACATTTAGCATTCCAATAGAGATACATCATTGAAGCATTGCCAATGGCTAGCTACTAGTTTCTTCATCTGTTCTTTAATTTCCATCCTCAGAAGAACCCTGGCATTTCCCTCCCACTCCCCATTACCCTGTTAGAGCCCAGGGACGCCTGTTACCAGCCTATTTCTGAACCTTATTTTCTAGTTGTCTTGCATCAATTTTTGCCTATTTCAGGTTGAAAAATCTCCAATCCTTCTCTAATCCCTGAATTTATAGTGCAGTGTACACCTTGGTCCCAACTCATTCTTCCAGTTATTGCTGGAATAGGCATAGTAATTAATTAAAAGTTTGTAACTGAAAACAAAATAGTTTTTGTTGCTGCATAAAAGCTTTTCATTCCATAGAAGGCAAGGGCTGAAAATGCCAGTATATGGGGCCACTGTAACAGCTTTTTATCTGTATGCATGAGTATTAGTCTGGGTTTTTCTTATTTTTCTAATCTACATTGCACCAGCATTTTTATACTGTCTGTAAATTATGGATTTTTTTTCCAGATATCAGCACATCCTGCCAGGGTCTGAGGCAGTTAGCAATTACAGTAATTTACCTTCAGATTTAGAAGGCTTTATGTTTGTGGGAATAAATGAATTTTTGATAGAGTAGCTAAACACACAAAAAAAAAAAAAAGGTAAAGAAAAAAATCAATAAGGTTTACTTAAGAGATTCCTTTCTTTTATCTTCCTCCTTTCATTACTTAAAGAATGATATAATGCATTTTGGATCAAATAAATGTCTAGTTAAATCTAAAGAAAGTTTTTTGTTCACTCTCAAGTATTTATTTCTAAAGTTGGATTCGTTTGCTGTGGGATTTTTTGCAACTTAAACTTATAAAGACCTAATTCAAAACAGCTTAATTCATAATTCAACTCAGCTTAATTTCAAAAATATTTTTTAAATCCACTTTCTTCCTCCATTTTTGTAAGTGAAACTATTTGTTTAATTCAACCAGAATTAGCACATCTTGATGCTTGCTCTGGGGAACAAATAACTATTAATCACAAAAATGTTGTCATACTCCACCCATGATTGGAAGGGGTGTTGAGTGAGGCAGGTCTTTGGGGCGCATCCCAAGGGAGTCTGTCACAGCCCCTGCACTGGCTGTGCTTGAGCTCTGCCATGACCAGGGACAGGCCAGCAGCTGCAGTGACAAAGCTGCACCTCTGAGCACATGGGCTCTTTTATATTCCCCAGATGTGGCATCTTGCCATAGAGCACAAAAGAAAATGGGAGAGAGTAAGGGATTTTAAAAGGAATTTGACATTTCTAATCACAACCCATCTTGTTGCCTGTTCCTTTCACATCCAGTGAGGCTCAAGGAGGTGAGAAAAACTGAAGCACACTGGAAGGTTTGCCCCAGACAAGAGATAAGGCCAAGGTATTTAATCTTTAAAGCTTCGGAGCTGACTGCCCTCAAAGTGAGCTCCTGCCTTCTCTGCTGGCCTTTTCCATGTAGAGTTATTCCCTCTAAATATCTGCACCACATACTAAGACCTTTACAACTGTCATAGTCCTCTCAAATCCCTTCTCTTCTGGCATTGCTATGTGCTATCTTTTCCCCAATAAACAAGAATAAACAATAGAAATGGGCACAACAAGAAGAATCCAGAAAAAAAGCAGAAGAGGGGTATGAATTTTCTGTCTGATGAAGGAATACATCCCAGTGGAAAAATTATAACAACTGAACAATTAACAGAGAAGAGATTCATGGTTTGAAAGCTTACCATGCATTTGTTACAGAGTCTTAATGATAACATTTATCACACTAGAGTCATTGAAGAAGATAAGTCCAGAAAATAAAACAATATATTTTGAAGGCAGCTAATCACATTAATTAATTATTAAACAATGCTCATGGGCTATCTAAAACCAGCATGGTTTCTGGAGATGTCACATTCATTAGAAAGCTCTTCCCATTGCTGAACAGTAGGAGTGGGGCACTGTGACATTAACCAGTAACTGTGGTGAGCAATAACCTATTTTATGGAGCTGTGGGTGTGCATGATTAAAAAATAAATAGGGGATCCATTTTTCCAACTCCTTCTAAGACAAAGAGAAGAAGGGAAATATTGGCGAATGAAAAAATTATTTGTTCTTGTTCTAGCCCAGCTAATTTTAATTTAGATTTTGTAAACCACAAGCATATAAAGATATATCCATTGGATAATGTTCCAAGAGGGAGAAACAAAGACTGAAAAATATTTTAAAATGACAAAGAATGTACCGTGCTCTCAATACAGGTATGAGAAAACTATTAGGAGAGGGAAAGTAAGTGTTCATGGGACCAGACACTGAATGTCTTCACTGGGACTGATCAGGTTATTTCAGCAGAACAGATTTTCCATTAGTAAATGTGATTATTTCTGTATTGATATACTCTGTAGAAAAATACAGAAGTTGATTGTAGTTTTATGGAGAAAAACAAGAAAATGTTTCTATTGTCCTTAAAAGTTTGTTTTCTTATAATGAAAATACATCAGATCTTGCTTCAACTTTCATACTGTATTAATCTCATTCTTGCACATATTGATATTATAATTAGTATTGTACAGCATATTTACCTTCTTACATGGGAATGCTGTAAAAATTAAACTTGTAACTAGTTGAATTTAAGTATACTAGCAACTTTATTCGATGAGAAAGGCTTATATTTCATATTATGATTTTGCTGGACAGCAAAAAACCAAGCATGGTCTAAAGATCCCTTTTGAAAGCATGTCTGTAATTTAGGCACAGGCAGATGTAGAGATATATAAACTAGATTAATCCATATTCCTGGCAAAAAAAAAAAAGCCTAAATCAATAATCACTTAGTAAACTCCTTAGGTTTACTTAGTAATTAAAATCCTGGATCAGGGAGACTGCTGCCTGAAGTCATACATTACCATCCTTGTTCTCCCCAGGGAAAAGTTGTGTCTGCTGGTGCTGGTGGCTGTACCTGATGGACAGAAGAGGCTCCACACTGAGTGTCCCCCCCCAGCAACCAGCAGAGACAACTCTGCCCACCTGCCTGGACTCCCAGTTCTGCCTGCTCTGGAGGCACAACCACCCCCCGTGTCCCTGCTGCTCATTTCCTCTTGCACATGCAGACAATATCCATATACACCCCCAGAAGATAAAATATCTGATTCACTTTCTGTGCTGGTGTCCTTCAGAGATGGATGGTAGGGTTGGGCTACTGCTTTACATCCACATGGACACAGAATTGGAGGCATGGAAATGGGAACATATAGAAGCTGTGCTTGAAACCCTGGGACTCAGAACCAAGCTTTAAAAGGATTGAATGGTTAATTCTCACTGAAAACAGTGGAAATTTGGAATACAAACACTTTTAAAAATATCAGCCTTCTGTTAGCAGACATCAAAATAAAATCCTCATATACTCAGACCGAAAAATTATTGGCTTAGTGAAGCAAGATTCCACTGGAATTTTCTCAGACTTCTGCTTGCATTTTGGTATTTTTGAAGACAACTGTAATGTAAACAACCTCCTGGAAATTCGCCCAGAGTGTTAGCTGCAATTTTTTTCTCCTCATGATACAGAGTTGCTGACAATCACCCACAGTCATGTGTCTTTAATGGCAGCTTTCCTCTACCAGAGTGAAGGTGCACTGAAAAATCTCTTCACCCCCCCAGTCCAAAGGTGAGAGAGCAGCATTTACAGGTGTACCAAAGCCTGGAATCTCAAGGTTCAGTCTAAGCATCCTTGTGGCCTTTAGAGACTGTCTGGGCTGCTGAGGGGAGCATAGTGCACAGAGCACAGGTATTATACACCCATGTTCAGGCAACAGAATCTCATATCTATGTTAAACAGCACTGTCCTCTCTGCACCTAGCTCATCTGGATCCTACCATCAAAACAAGTCATCATTTTTCTGAATTGAGACAGCTGAGATTCTTGGTGCTTAGTGAATGAGGAAGGTCCTAAAAATTGATGAGTTTGTGGCAATTAAAAGGTGTGACTTTGACTGCTGGTCAGTGGAAAAATGCTTCTGTTCTTGGTCTTCTCTGAACTGCAGGCCCAAGTATGATTTTTGCTAAGAAAACTTGTGTTGAAGTGCAGACATAAAGCAGTTCTGGCAGCAGGGACAGCAGCTGCAGCGAACCCTGATTACTCTTCTACTAGTAGTACTCACAGCTACTAGTGTTAGCTGCCAACACACCTGTACACACCTATGTATAGACATCTAAAAATAGGTGTCTGAATCTGGAGTGGAAACCGCTCCTACATGGTAGACACCTCTCAGGGAATCTGGTTGCATAAAGTATGCTTCTTGCAACATTTGATATGTGGCAGAGTACCATTGCTTGGCCTCCAGCTGCCATTCCAGAAAAGAGAACAACTTACCTAAAGTAAGTTGCCACAGGTGACAGTCCCATGAGGATTTCTTGGTAATCCTTATCATCCAGAACCTGTGTTTAAACAGCTAAACCCCTTCCCAAAGCTACGAGCTGAACCCCAAATGGAGTAACTGTACCAGGACAGAGAATATTAGCTCAGTTGCTCTCCTATTGAAGTCAACAACACAACAGGCTTTTATTATTTTTAAATATCCATTTGTTATCACATGTTCCATTTATTTGCTTAAAATAAATGCAGATACATACAGAATAATACCTTATATATAAAATATAAAACAGAATACCACCATCAGAGACTAGAATTTCAAAATACTTTGACTTAGTGTATTTGTCACTTCTTTTAAGGTCCAGTTTGATTTTAGTTTAAGTGACATTTAATCATCATATTATTGAATCAAATTCATCTGTAGTAACTCAAAAGTACTACCTGTCTTTTCCAATAGAAATCTACCTACTTTATTCTCTCTTACATTGTTTAATTTAACCCAGTGTAGATATCTGCCTGTTATTTCTTGCTGTAACCACGGTTTTACAAGAAGAAAAGCAAGCAAAAAAAAGAAAACTCATGATACAGGCGACAGATACTTTCTTTTTGTTTCTTAATTTTTTTTCTTTTTTAAAAAAATCATAAAATAATTCCAACAAACTTACTGAGGAGAAGGGATTAGATAAATGGACAGAGTTCAGTACAAGCAGCTTCTAAATGTAGTAGGACTCTGTTATTACACAGTGCTCCTGCTTACAGCGTATTTTGTCTTTATTGTAATGCAGAGTTCAGGCTGCATATATATATCCTACTGAGCCAGACACTACTTCTCTTCCACTTAACTCTTCTTTATATGACAGCATTTTACCTGCCAGTAGGATTATTATTGAGACATCTTCCCTGTGATTTGAAGGATTTGTTTATTCAAGGTTTTTAAAGACTGCTCCAATTTTAATCTTGTCTCCTTGCCATGACAGAGATCAAATCTAAGTGAAATTACCCCTGTGTTGTATAGAGTTGCATCTCCTCTTGTGATTCTGTAGATGCAGATGTAGATGTGCTTTCCATACCTATCAGCAGAGTACCTGCAACAGGATGGATTTGCAAGGTACTCATGTCTCAGAGATCCTGTCCTCATCCACAGGGGGGGAGTCCTAATCTGGTGCAGACTAAAAGCACATAGAAAAAACTATACTATTTCATGTTTTTACACTAAGTGATCCATGAAGGATGCAGGAGGGGATAGTGAAAGTGTTATTTCAGGAGGGGATAGTGTTTTGTTATTAAACAAAACAGCACATGAGTGCAGCTGTGAGTCCAGGCTCACAGCAATTGTCAGCATAGCCCTGGTGCAGCTCTGGGCCGTGCCAGCATTCCTGCTCTCACCCTGCGGCTGCTCCCAACAGTTTTTGGAAGAAACAAGTTGACTCACAGGCATATGAGTTACAAGTTGTACCATGCCATTCTTCAGAAAGACAAGAAAATAGTCCCTCACCCATTTTACTTACTGATATGAACATCACCTTAGCAACGAATCAATTTTCTGCAAAGACTCAGCAAAGCCTCTAAGCAATTTCTTCATCCCGATGAGTTCCTGGCCATAGCTTCTAGAGGGATTTTTTTCACATCACTTCACAACTGGCCTAAAGGCTTTGTTAGATTGAGACCTAAAAAATATTGAGACCTAAACTAGTGTTAACCTTTCTATGCAGAAATAACCACCATGGTTTCTTTAAAAAATCAGGGTTTTATTCCCTAACTTAACACAAAGAAAATATTTCTTATATCCTTTTCCCCATTCCTGATATTGTCTTAGTTGTTTTAACAAAGCAGGCTTCTCCTCTGCTCAGAGCAGCTTTTTAGAAACTTTCATTCTTCATGTTTTCTTTTCAGATGAATGTTGTAGCTTTATCAAAACTCAAAGGGTCTAGTCAAGATGTACTAACCTCAGATGTGAACCAGCCTGTACAGTTCCATGTTCCCTGGAAATGGTTTTTATTGTACAGTATGTAAAAAGCTTAAAAGGGATCATTCACAGTCCTAGCAATTAAAACAGCAAACAGATTCTGTGTTATGAGATAAACACAAGTAAAGATAAGGAAACACCTGGTTCATTTATATTAGTTTATAGGTTTGGGATTCCTCTACCTTGACAGTGCCCAAGTTTGAGCTCATCCCTGAGCCTGTCTTCTAAACTAGGCATTTATTTCCTGCTCCTCAAGCTCAGCTAAAGAACCTCAGACAGGACAAGCCAAAATTGCCATTAGCGTTTTAGCAAGTCTACTTTAGTAAGGGATAAGAGTTAATTTAAAAGTGCATATTAGTGGATTTAAGAAAATACTTGGTTTGTATAACTTTGCTTAATAGGCCATACCCTGACCTATGGCTTAATCCAGTGACATTTTGCATGAATCACTGCCCCTGGCATCAGACCTATCATTCTTGCTCATGCTGTCGTATTTCACCCCCTTCACCTGTTGTGGGAGGCTCCACTCATTGGAATTTGTTTCCCATTGCTGGTGCTGTACCCTCTGAGAAACTTTTCTTCTCTCTAACCCCCTCCATAGCACTGATTCTTCTTTAAAGTGTTCCTTTAAAGCTTTCCTGTACACTTTGGCTTCTGATTAATATTAAACACCATATCTGTTCTTTTTATTTCCCCATCATTTGCAGCTAGTCTGTGATAATACATTCCTGGCACTTTTGTTTCTTTTAAAATCCAACTTTTTGTTCCTTCATCTCAATCTCTGTCTTTGTATATTATTTTCCTTGTCTACCGGCAAAAGTGCCTTTGTTGCCCATTCATTTCTCATCTTTGGCCTACTAAATTCTGTATTTTCACATCAATCATAGAGTGATAATCATAGAGTGTAAAAAAATATTTTTTTAGATGGAAGTTTGTTCTAAGTGCTACACTGGTTGCTTCCTGTGCTTTTTATTTTCTAGCCTTTGGAAACTCTATACAAGCAGGAAAAAAATCGCTCAAAGTGGGAAAAAAATAGGCTTTTTTGACCAGAATCGATGGTGTACAGTAAAGATGAAGGCAGTAACCTCATTACTTGCCATTCTGGAAAGCTTTTGCGTGGGGTGAGAAGCTTCTGGGAGGCTTTAACCCAAGTTCTGTTTTTGTTGCTATGTGTCCCTATAGCAGCATCAGCCATAACTGGATGTCACTGTGCTGCTAAAATGGCACAAAGCAAAAGATTCAGAAAGCAGAGAAGTATTCCCTTGTAAATTCTCTGTATTCAATATTATAGTTGTTGCAAAAACCCTAATAAAAGATAAGCACCTAATAAGCCTTGCAAAATCCCCAGACTTGGTTCCTGGAGAGGCAGTGGCAAGCTGTGCTTGCAGAAATGACCAAATGTACTGGCAATCACACAGTTACATCAGGAGTGTTACCAGCATGTATCTTTCCACATAGCTTTCAACTAGATGCCCTCTGGACCAAAAAGAGAAAACACAAATATTGTGATGATGGCATATCTTTTTATGGCATATATTAGGGTGATATCTCACTGACTTGACCGCTCATTAATTCATTGGCATAGATTGACTCATATTTGGAATTATTATAAAAATGTGCCAGTGAAGCAATGGCTTGTATCTGGGGTCTGTGTGAGATTAATGAATTTGAGAAACAGAGAGCTTGACAGCATGAGGCTGTCTTTTACATTGGTAAGAAAGCATATCCTGTGGCTTGGGGTCTGTGTTAATCCTCAAAAAGTCACGTCCCATAAGTCTGCAAAGGTTTTTGTATTAGTTAAAGTTATTTTACTGGACAAATGAGCAACTTCAGGGGCTCTAATTATTGTTAGTCCTCATCATGGTATAAGCAGGAAATTGGAGCACCCTATGCCTTCAGAAGCTGAAGTGAAAAGTTACACACGGAGCATACATTATTCATAGAATATAAAATACACATTACTAGAACAAGAGAAAGCTATTTTCTTTGGAACAGTAAAATAAGGCTGTCTGAAAAATATGCAGTGGTGTGTCACTTGGGTAGAGCCCCAAGTTAAACAGCATTCCCCACCTGTTAAGACCCGTGTTTCACTCTCCTGCTGCTGGAATGAGCAGGATTTGTTTTCAGTAAAGATTTCTGGTTCATCCACCGTAGCACAATTTGCTTAATTTTGTATTCATGTCCTGTAATTACTGAAGTGAAAGACATGGCAAAATAAAAATTAAAATGAAACCTCAGAAACGTAAAATATTAGATGAGGATAAAGCCTTCAAAGAACAGAATCGAGGTACATTTTAAATCTGATCTGTTACTTTGGCATTCACATTAGGGTAGAAAAGTTTGAATTAAGATGTCCTTGAGTATATATTGTATTTTTGACTAATATATCTCTAAAGACCCCAATGCTGTACATCTAGGGGATTGAAATTCATACTATCAGACATGCAAATAAGGTGAGATTCATCGGAACTAACTTCATTAAATTAGGCACTTAGCTGAAATCAAACCTTCTGTTTCTTTCTGTAGTCAAGGGGAAAAGAGAGGCATTGCCAAAGAATAGTTCATCTCCCCATATCGCATTTGCAGTCCCAGGAAGGGATGAGCAGTTCTTCAAATAAGACCCTGGCATATAGACTATGTCTGGATTTAGATGTCTAGCTCATATTTAATGTTAAATTTTCACAGACTGAAGCAAAATGCGCTGAATCCCTCCCAAAGGCGTGACAGTGTGAAATAAAAGATTAAGTAAAGTCCAGTCCAGTTTCTCTGCTGTTTTGCTCAGTGAAGGTAGGCAAGTCATTTCTTATATTCATGTTTCTTTTCCTGCTTCCTTCTTCCATTTAACTAAACTAATAGCTAATACAACAGGGTTCCTGGCTTCTGTCTGTGTTGTCTAGACACTGTTAATAATCATAGTGCTATAATAATGTTGTTTAAAAATGTCATGATAAGGGAGGACATCAGGAATACTGTGTTGCTCAGCCATTTACATACATAGTATTTTACTTAGTGGTGATGTGCAACATGCAATTGCCCCACTAGCGTTTTTTTCTTTGTTATTGTGCAGGTTTTTATGACCAAATGCAATATTTTAATATGTCTGTGCAATGCATGAGGAAGGTCAGAAAGAGCTGCACACATCTCAGTGAGACAGAAACTAAACGTTAAAACCTTGATATTTTGTCATAGGTCACAAATACTGAACCAAATACTGAAAAAACGGGGGGAAAAAACACAGAAAAATCATCATATTGGGTTTGCACAGTCTCATACTAGTATTTTCAGCGATACATTTATTCTGAGTCCTGCTCTTGGGCAACAACAGTTAATGGAAGTCCTGTGTCTCTGTTAGTGGAATTATATGAATAATGCAACATGATGTTCATTTGCTTTTTTTCATCCCACCATTCTTCCACTAAGCCAGCTGCCAGCTTTAACTGTCATTTCCAAGGTCCTAAGGATCAGGTGGGATTATATACTCAGGATTTCCTGATTAATAACTGTGTGAATCAATAAAGGGTAAGCCATTTAGCATAATACACCTATGAAATACTAAGTTCCCAAGCTCAATTTTTAGTTCCTATTTCTTATGCATCTTGATAGAGATGTGTCTGTTAAAGCAGAATAAACTGTCATGGCTGGGGAGTAGATAGGTTTCTTGTGTTATGCTAAGTACTTCCTTCTTGCTCTGACAAAATACGTGTACCCTTCAGGAATTAGACACTTTTAGAAGTGTTATTTACAAGACTTTGTTTTTCAAGGATACCATCAGGTATTCAATCTATCAGGGTTTTGAAAATTAGTTTGAAGAGGGTGATTTATTAACAAAGAATTAGGTGCTACACTTTTCATTTTTTCAGTCAGTGAAATTTCTTTGGATCTTTTCAGCACCAAGTTGAGCTGCATATTTTAAGATTAAAAATAAATCAGAAAGTAGCAGCTTTGAAACGGGAAGCAGTTCTCCACTCCACAGGTATCTGGAGAATGGAAGTCCGTCTTCTCCTACTTGTCTGATGCCAGTCCTGGCTCTGTTCTCACATCTAAACAGCTAAAAAGTAGGAAACTATATCAGGGTAAAACAGATCCACAGCAGGACTTGAAACAGTTATCCAGAATCAATCACAGAATCACAGAATGATTTTGTTTGGAAGGGATCTTAAAGACCATCTAGTTCCAACTCCTCACCATGAGGAGGGGTGGCACCATGATGACTGATGTGCCAGATTCCCCCTTCCTGCACCTGAGGTCTCTGGTGCCAGGGGGGCAGTGACATCTCTCCAGCTTGCACAGCAGACACACTTGAAATCACAGCTGCACAGGCAGACAGAGTAAGAAAAGATCCCTGCTGCCACGGTCCTCATCAAAGCCTGAGATTGATACCACTTCTTCACAGAGTTTACGTGGTGCCTAAAGGCAAGAGAACTGCAAGAAAAGCAAGTGAGGTCGTTTGACAAGACCAAGGACTGGTCAAGTCTGCTGTGATTTTCTCTCTTTCCATCTCTTTCTTCCTTTTCTTGTGACTTTACCATTTAGTATCTTTGTACTCTGGGGCTCAGTGATTTAATGTACTGTCACTAATGGCAATTCAGACCTCATATTTCAGAAGTTACACTACAATTCTACAACTATACTTATGAAATGGGCAGAAGTGATAAAAAAAGCAAAGGTTAATAACAAGACATCTCTTTAGAAATATTGTTCCTAATTGTACACCAGCACTAATGAACTAAATGGGACAATGAAGAAAAGAAAAGAAAAGAAAAGAAAAGAAAAGAAAAGAAAAGAAAAGAAAAGAAAAGAAAAGAAAAGAAAAGAAAAGAAAAGAAAAGAAAAGAAAAGAAAAGAAAAGAAAAGAAAAGAAAAGAAAAGAAAAGAAAAGAAAAGAAAAGAAAAGAAAAGAAAAGAAAAGAAAAGAAAAGAAAAGAAAAGAAAAGAAAAGAAAAGAAAAGAAAAGAAAAGAAAAGAAAAGAAAAGAAAAGAAAAGAAAAGAAAAGAAAAGAAAAGAAAAGAAAAGAAAAGAAAAGAAAAGAAAAGAAAAGAAAAGAAAAGAAAAGAAAAGAAAAGAAAAGAAAAGAAAAGGCAGTATTTTGAAAAGCCAGTTCAGTAATGAACTGTCAAGGCCTACTCCCTTCTCACCTAATTGAAATGCTGCTTCTGCTGCCTTTTTTATTGAGTTGCCTTTGGCTTTCAAAATACTTCCCACACACAGACTGACATGTGGATTTTATATTAACATCTGCATTTGCTGCACATCACTTTTATAGTGTTGTTTAGGTATTGAGGTAGGATTTTTTGCTTATTTTTTTCCTAAATAAAGGAAAGAAAAATTTGACCTTATTTATAGCAGTGAAAGCACAAATTTTCAGGCCCACATAGCTTGGCCTACATAAATCAATTTGCATACAAGCACAGACTAGACATAATCAGGGAACTGGTTGATTTTTTCCCATTATGGTGGTTAAAAAAGATGATGACATTAAGAGACATTATTTTGGTTTGCATCCCATTATCAAGTATTTTCTATGTTTATATCTTCATATGTTTTTAAGTTTCTAAGTGCCAATTTAGGGATTGCTGTTCTATGCTGATAAAAACAAAGTTTCAGTACAAAGGAAGAACTTGCCCAAAGTCCTTATACTAAATGATGCTACTTACCAGCACTTCTGTTTCATCAACAAAAATAAAGATTGCTTCTCTCATGAGAAATAAAACACAAATTTGTTTACCCTCCCTCTGCTGTGAACTTAGGTTTATTTCTGATGAGAGAAAACACTCTTTTTTTCTATTTTCTTCGGTCACCAGAGTTACCCTGAAAAGCATTTGTGCAAAGGTAACATAAAACATGTTCATAGATCATCTCCTGAGATAACCACATTACCTTAGATCTACAGGGCAGTTTGACAGGGAAGAGAAGCTGCCTTTGTGTAGGGCTGTAGCCTCTTCTGCAGGTCCCACTTACCAGTTGCTGCAGCTGCCCCCTGGGCCCCAGGGAGGAGTTTTCTCCAAAGAGGGGAGATTTAGAGCTTCCTTGGCGTTTGTGACAAACACACTGCATGTGGAAGATATCACTTCCAGCAAAGCCAGCTGAGGTTTTACTGCAGATCTCAGCAAGGTTTCCTTACTTGCTTGCTCCATAGCTATTTTCTATGTGTATCTGCTGAGTCTTAGCTCCCATAGCCTGGGATTGAGATTTCTCTGTCATCAGTTTAGGAAACTTCTGGTGTGTGACACTGGGTTGATGTTTCCTCACTGCACAAAAGCTGGGATGATGAAGATTCACTGTCCAGAGTCTTAACCCAAGGTGGAATCCAGACCAAGGGCATGAACTCTCCTGAGTTTAATATTTCTGTTCTGTTCTAAAATCAATATTTCTGAAACTAAAGACCTTTCTACAAACATGGATGTCATACTTCCATTGGAAGGAAACAACCAAATGGATTCAATGGCAAAATAATTTACCCAAAATAATGAAATAGATAATAAGAATAATTATAATAAAAGAAAAATAAAAGAAAAAGCCTGCCACATGCAAAATAAATTATACCAGTATAAGAGCAGCTCAAGAGTCCTTCCTGGAACTGCCTAAATGAAGCTGGCTGAATTAATCTAAGATAGAATCCACCCTGAATTAATTACCATTGTAGCTGATCCTTTTTCTTGAGCCTTTTTCTTGATGTTCATTATGTTGCACAATATGATTTGCTGTGTATTTTTATTTACCTATAGCCACTTAACTACAAGTCTGAGAGTTACTAACACTCCAGGTATAGCATAGTTCAGTGCTGTTTCTGCCTATATCATAATTATTTTTTATATTTCATTAAGTTTTTATGTGATTTTAGAAGTTCTCACAAATCATTTACTTAATGAACGTTAATGTTTTATCTGCATTTTTTGTGATCCCTTTACAGCTGCCAATTATTATAGAATCAGATATTAATGTTATCATGAACTATGATATTTATTGTATATAGTTTAGAATAAATAATATTTTATGCACAAATAAATTAATAAATTCTCCTTCTCTAGTATTGCCCATGGACACAGGGAAAAATGCTCTAAACATCCTGATGTAAGTAATTATTAGCTGTCCCCATATGACCACATAATGAAAGAAGCTCAGAGAGATAAAGTGACTAGATGATAGATTCTAATTTTAATGACCTAGTTCAAAACCTTATTGATTCTACCTATTGCCTCCAGTAGGATTTGAATCAGTCCCCAGAAGTCAGCAGGAAGAGGAAAGCAGACTTTGGGATCCCTGTTAGGGCCAGACCTTATAATTAAAAATCCGGAAAATTATTCATCATAGCAAGAAGTATTTCATTTTATTTGTTGTAGCTAGAAGTAGGCTATTAAGTTCCAATGTCACTTTGGATCCCAAAGGATCCTGAACTGCCAAGGCTGTGAAAAGAAATCACACTTGTAAATTCTGACTTATCAGTTTTGCTGCTGAGATTTTATGTCATTTGCTGTCCAGTAGCTCATAATTTTGTTCTCCCAGCAGTTGTTGTCAATGAGTACTTTCTTCTAGCCAGAAACTGTCTCTTGGAGACTGAAAAACAGTTTTGCATCCTGTCACCCCCCTCATTTTGGTAGTTTCACATCTGCAGTAGATGTACTGCCTGAAAATAGCAAATGAATACAGATGTAGCATATAGCACCCCTCATTTATCTTTACTTGCTAATGATCATTATTAGCTGAAAACTGATGGATTTGAAACCAAAGCTCCAACCCTCAGGTCATCAGTAATGATATAATTAATGATTTTTGGTGACCCTTTAATATTTTTAAATTAACTACATCAGACTGTACCCATGTCAAAGTGATCCTTGGTAGCAAAAGGGCACCAAGGGCCAATGTTTTCTTGCTGAGGGGAAAAAAGTCTGGGGACTTAAGCAATGCTTTAGCTTCTGCTTTCTGCTCCCCAAGCAGAAAGGAGAATCTCCCTTTTTAAAAATATTTATCACACAGCAGCAGAAAAGAACCTTCTCCAGAGGTTACTGACTAGGAGTGCTCTGTCAGACCTGAGACAGCCAAGCAGCTTCCTCCAGGAGCCACAGGAAAGCTTTGGGAATACTGCACCTTTCTGCCAGCCTGCAGTTTCCTGCACATACAGCCACGTTTGTGGTGAATATACTGTCAAGACTCTTGACAACATTAGCCTTTAGTCTGTTTGGGATGTGCAGATCATTCTCAGCTCTTTTTTTAGCATGGAAGCAGTGTCAAAGATAGATATATCTCTTTCCTATATGCCAACCCAAGGATTATGATGCAAATTTTTTAGTGAGATTTAGCTCAAACTGTCATATCCAGTTTATTTTTTTAGAAGCAAGTGTGCAGCTGCATTTCAATCCACAGTAAATACTATTCCATGAAAAAGATATTCTCTACTCTCTTTACGGTATCTAACTAGTGAATAGCAATCCTAAATCCATCAATAAGTATGTGCTGCCTTCTCTAAATAGGCAAAATCCTAGGAATGTAATAAGCCCTCAGCAACCAAATTACTTTATTGCCTACTACTTCACACGGTCTTGAAAATGGTTTAAGACAGAGAAAAACACCAAAACAAAGCAGAGTTCATTAATAGAATAGAGCTTCTGAGGCAACATGGACTGCTACAGACCTGCTCCAGATCTCTTGTATCACCATGGAGAAGCTACTTCCCTTTTTCTCTTTATCACCCACCACTGATTTATCTGCCAGACCTTGTTCATCTTCCTGGCAAAGAACGACTCCTTCCACATAAACAGGCAGGCAGAGTCTAGCACAATGGGCTTCTGCTTTAAACTAAAGAAACATGCTTTAATAACTGTGCCTGTGTCCAAATTTGATATCCAGGTTTCAGATAACTTCACAACATGTCAACATTTTGAGGAGCGAAGTTCAAGATGATCAACAATGGACTTAATTTGGCAGTTTAATAACTTAATAACTGCTTATTGTCAGCCCTCAGCCTATCCCTCATAGCAGAGGTACTGAAGCAAGAGTGTAGATATGTATTTCAGCACAAACTATGTCATGACTGAGACTAAGCCCACTTCATCCTGCAGTTATTTTAAACGGCAGGAGTTTGCACCTAAGCATCAGAGATTCATGCATCCATCCTGTTCATCTGTGTATGTCTCTTGCTCTGACATGTGCTGGCTACACTGCAGCACACTTGGAGTCTCACAGAGGTCAGCCAAGGGGTGCCAAAGTAACAGGAGCAAATAGGGAACCTCTAGTGAATACCTCAAAGGAATTAAGCAGTGTTCCTCTAAGAAGGTGACACAACTCTCAGTCCACCTGAGGAGCCTCTACACCAGTGCACTCACCATGGGCAACAGACAGGAGTTAGAAGCTGCAGGCTGCTAGAAAGTAATGACCTAGTTGCCATTACTGAAAATTGGTGGGATGAATCCATGACTGGAGTGTGGCTATCAATGGCCACAGAGTTTTCAGAAGTACTGGAGAGGACAGAGGGGCATTGAGCTTGCCCTCTACATCAAGAAATTGAGAGATTGTGTAGAGCTGAGAAAAAAATAGCCATGAGCATGTAAAAGTTTCTTAAGAGTTAGAAACTGAGGAAACAAACGAAGCCTTGTTGTTGATGTCTACTACAGGCCACCTGATCAAAGTGGGCCTACTGATGAAGCCTTCTTGTTCCAGCTAGAGGAGGTATCACATTTGCAGGCTGTAGTCCTGCTGGGGCACTTCAACCACCCCAGTTTCTGCTGGAAAAGTAACACAGGGAGTTGTCAGCAATTAGGAAACTCCTGGAGTGCACTGGGCATAACTTCTTAAGCTAAGTAATGGACAGAAGTTACCTTAAATCACATAATAGAAATATCTCTGCAGACACCAAGGTCAGGGCAGAAGGAGGGGCAGGAGGTGCTCCAGGTTCCAGAACTGAGATCTCCCTGCAGCCCCTGGTGCAGCCCACAGTGAGGCAGCTGTACCCCTGCAGCCATGGAGGTCTACAATGGAACAGAGATCCCCCTGCAGCCCCTGTAGGATCCCATGCTGAAGCAGGTGAATGCCTGAAGGAAGGTGGAAATGGCCCCATAGAAAACATGCACTGGGAGCAGGCTCCTGGCAAGACCTGTGGCCCTGTGGAAAGGGGAGCCCACGCTGGTGCAGGGTTGCCAGCAGGACTTGTGATCCCACTGGGGAGCCACACTGGAGCAGCCTGTTCCTGAAGGACTGCGTTTCCTGGAGAGACCTGCACCCCATGAAGAACCACAGCCTACACAAAGGAATCACATTGGAGAAGTTCTTGGCAGACTGTCTCCTGTGCAAGGGAACCCCTGGGAGCAGGGGAAGAGTCTGCAAAGTGTGAGGAGTTCTCCTCCTGAGGAGGAAGGAGAGGCAGAGACAGTGTGTGATGAAGTGATCACAACCCCCATTCCCTGTCCCTCTGGAACATTCCCTGTGCCACTGGAGATGAAGAGGTGAAGAAAACAGCAACTGAAGTTGAGCCCAGGAAGAAGGGAGTGGGGGGGAGATGGGGGAAGGTGTTTGAAGATTTTGGTTTTATTTCATATAACCCCAAATTTATCTAATGTCCCCAAGTTGAGTCTGTTTTGGCTATCACAGTAATTGGTGAGACGATCCCTGTCCTCATCTTGGCCCACAGGCCTTTCATCATGTTTGCTCTCCTTTGTCCAGCTGAGGAGGGCAATCATAGAGCAACTTTGGTGGGCACCTGTTGTCCAACCAGGGTCAACCCACCACACAAACATTTTTACAGGAAATATTTGGTGATTCATGATTCACAGTAGCTATTAACTACTTGGAAAGTATTTTGAAACTAGAAAGGATTACATCAATGGTAAATATGGTAGCAATTATCCTCCTCTGGTCAGCAACAGTTGCTATATATCAGCATTTTTAAGTGACATATTGTCCCCACACTTCTTCCACTAACAGGGAGACACATACATATGGACAGTAGAATAAGTAACTAATATATAATAACTCATTCTTCCATCTTCCATGAATGGCACATGAAAAAGGGGGAAATAGACAAAAATTGACTTTTGCAGAGCTATGTAAACAAACCTACATCAAAGCAGAAGTAAAATTAAAGTGGCATTTGAAAAGTTTCCAACATGTATACTTTTGCTGTCTCTCCCTCTCTTGGTTCTCTTCAACACCTATTTGTGTTATTGATTGGATGATCCTGTAATATGAAAAATAGAATGGATAGCTACTTTTCAACACATATTTCTACATGTCCTCTCTATGTGTTCTTTGGCTGCTTGGTGGGTCTACATAGTCTTGTTTTCAATATTTTGATTGTCTGAGAATAATGTCAAGACCTTCACAGCAATTTCCTTTCTGCCAAATCTCTTTTATTCTTAATTAAATGCTGCACTATAATGTGTTTGGACATATTCACTGCCTTGTAGAAAGGGGAAAAAAAGTGTATTCAAGGAATTACCTGCCCAGAATAGATGCCATAAGTGATAAAGTATTCTTATTTCCTGTAATTTATTGCTACATATGACTGTAGCCATAGCATCGAGTGGTGAGACCTCATTAGGTCCCTTAAGGTCAGTCTAAATTTATGCTCACAGAGATATCCACTAAAGACTAAATATCCAGAAAGAGCTTACAGCATTTGGTTCATTTTTCAAAATCTAAATCGCAGCACACATCATATGATCCCCCTTAACACTGGCACTGGTAAAGGTGCCCAACTTACCTTCCCCATACCTTCAGTATGCTATTTTTATGACCATAGTCACTTAGATTGTGGTCCATGAACAATCCTTGCAGTCAAGCTAATTTAATTAACTCATTCTATGGAAAATGGAAAGATCTCCCCTTCACAACCACTCTCCAGAAGTCGCCTTCTCCCCTTCCTTGTTTGCTGCTGCCCCATCTTCCTCCCCTCCATCTCTTGTACAAGAAATATCTTTAACTCAACTCATGAAAGCAATTTCAACTCTATACTAATGAACTAAATGAATGCACCTATTATGCACAGTGCAAGCAGTGGGGACACACAGTCAGAAGTCAAGAGGAAAGGTGGAGATAGGAGGATAGAGTGGGAGCTCCCCCATTAAGCAGTATCCAGGCCCACCACAATACATACCAATGCACCAGGATTCATCTCACTTGAACGCAGCCAGATGGGAACAGGACCAGTTTTAGGCTGTCTCCTTCTTTCTGTAGTCAGAAGAAAAAGGATGGCACCCCTGCAGAATGTTTCATCTCATCCCTCTCTGCTGACTACAGGGAAGACTTTGAAGATTGGCTTAAATTTGACTTTTATTGAGCAATTTAAGTGCCTAAACAGGTGTGTCTAAGTGCCGGAGGAGACACCCTAGGGTATCATATCCATCCACCCCAGATGGACATTTTGGATGCCCCAGAGCATCCATAATGGTACTGTTTCCTAAATGTAGGCACCTACATCACTCTCCCAACATCTCCCTTTTGGAAGTGCAGTTACTTCAAAAATAAAGGGAATGACTCTTTGGTTCCCCCTTCTTTCACAGCAGTGTTAATCTGTGAACCCTGGGAATTGAAAATATAAAGAGAAGCTTTTTTTTCTTTGTCCCAGGATTCTAGTCTACCAGGATTAGTCAAAGTTATTATCTAATAAGGACCCTGCATGTTCCTCTCTTGGGTCTGCAGAAAAAAACACTGGAGGGAGTTTTGTTCCTACTCTGAATCCCCATTGAAAGCCATCCTGCCCCACTGAATTCTGCTTATGCCATAAAACCTGCCAATGGAAGTTGTCATCATCGTGCTGCTAATTCTGCTTGGAGATATAAAAAAAAATGTTATTTTTGTGTTTCCCCTATGGCTCCCTTTGATATGGTATCTAAATATCTCACCACACTTTCAACCTCTCATCTCAGTGTTCAAAATGTCCCAGGGTCTACCATGGTCATGCACTCATACTTTAATATGTAGCCAGTCACCTGAATGTACTTTAGAGTGTCTCCTTACTTTTTCCAGGCTTTCTGACCAAGATATTTTTATATAACTTTGCAGTTATACTTCCTGGAACCAGGCAAAACCTCCAGTGCTTTAAACCCACATCAATAAAACTCAAAAGATAAAAAAGGCAGGGATATTTTTAGCAAAGATGCTCCTGGTCAAACAGCACAGTCCCTTCATACCATAACCATAGCTAGCTCAGGAAAATAAGCTTGAGTGGGAAAAAAAAAAAAAAAAAAAAAAAAAAAAAAAGAAAAGAAAACAGCAAAGGAGAAAAGCAATTCTGATTGAGATGTTTTTACTCTAATGCACATGAGATTTGCTCCAATCACTGAAGTCCAAGTTTACTTCTTTGGCTAGAAAATTTTTGAACAGTTTTCCCAAGTTACCTAAAATATTCAGAAACACAGGATTCAAGAATATGGCTGGGAGACTTTTTTTAGTATCTCCAGATAATGCTACCTGAGTTTAAACAATGTGCTCAACTGAGGTAGGAATTGTTTTTCAACATGAAATATCTCCTAAAAAAAATTGTGATCCCTTATGTGTATCATTCAGGCAAAATCTTGAACCAACTTCTACCACTTAGGGTATTGTTTTGACACCTAGGCTAGTGAGTTATTCTATCTCTGGTCCTGGTTTGTTTTTGGTTTTTTTGGGTTGTTTTTTTTTAGCATAGTCTGTTATTGTAGCACTCAGAATACCTCCTGCCAAACCTGGTAACTAACTCCTGAATATTTTTATCTCTGCAGTATCTCTTGCCTGTAGACACAGCCTGTATAAATATTTCCCTTTTGTCCTCTGAAGTGTCCCAAGAGCTTCAGCTAGATTAAATTGGATAGAAACCAACACAAACCAAGATTACACCTGGCAATTGGGAAATCTAGAAGGAATTCCGTCACTTTACAAATATGTAGGAGCAAGTAGGAACTGGTATTCCAGTGGCAACATTCTTTCATATATATACATATATTTTCTGGGGCACTGAGATGTTGGGTATCTGTTCAGTATGAGTATTTATGTAACTTTTCAACTATCTCTGCAGGAGCAGAAAACTTAAAATTTAATTCCCAGGCAGATGTCTGTGAGGAAGCTCAGAGCTGAAAAAAGCAGCATGTCCATGAGGTCATGGCATGTATAAACAGAATTAGCATAGAACTACAGAGCAGTTTAGATTAGAAAATTTTAAGTTGTGTAGTTCAGCCCCTTGCTTGGAGCTGGATCCATTTTGCTCAGGCTTCTCAGAAACTCATCCAGTTGCATTCTGAGAATCTCCAGTAATGGAGATTTGACAATCCCTCTGGGCAACAGCTTTATACCTATTTCCTTACATGTAATCATAATTTCATATATTCTAATTTTTGGCTGCTAACCCTTCTCCTATGCACCTTGTTCTTGTCTGTATCTATGCATCTCTGAGAAGAGTTCAGCTCGATCTTCTAGCCAACTTCCCATTAGGTAGCTGCAGACAGCAGCAAGATCTCCCCTTGTCTCGTCTTATAGCTCAGACTCCCCAGTTCTTTCAGCATCTCGTTTTACATGCCATGCACCAGCCACATGACTTTCGTAGTGATTTTCTGGTGTACTTGCTCCAGTACACCTATGTTTTTCTTGTCCTGAGGATCCAAAATATGGGCACAGCACTCCAAACTCTCAGCACTCATACTGAGAGGAACTGGAGGTTTACTGCCCTTGAGTTCTTGCTAATTTCTTTCAAGCTTATAATACAAAAGTACAGCTTTGAATCTGTGATCCAGAGAGCATCCAGAGTAATCTTGATGTAACGCTAAATGTGAAAGCAGAGCAGAAATGTTCTTGGGTTATCAAGATGGAAGATTCCTCTTAATCAGAAAGAACCTTCCTCTCTTCGAAGAGATTCCATTTGGGGAGAGAGATCTAGATAGATGCTTTTTTTCTACACTTATCCTGATTTTTTAACCATGAATGATGGACTTCATACAGGATGCTGCCAAACAAAAGTTGCAGTCTATTTCACATATGAAATCAGTTAGTTTTAAGGAACCCTCTTAACCCTAAATACATTTTAATTTTTTGGCTTCCAGCTGCTCCTGGTTGCTGCAGGCATAAGCTGTGCTTGACTCTTGTGCATAATAGGAATCATTAGCAACATTCAAATAACTATATGAGCAAATACAGCTAGTTTAAGCAATATTTGCAATAGTAAACAATTTAAGTAGCATGAAATTACAACTTGGTATATCTGTGAGTAGGGCAGTGTGTGGGATTTTTCAAAGTGGTCAACAAACTCAAATCTGTTCCCATCCACAGGCTCACAAAGACAACAAATTTTGTTCTTATGGACAACCTGTTCATTAATCATCAGTGTAACTTCAGACATGAAGGAAATAGAGTGTCTCTCTCTCCTTCACCACAAAGACATGGAGTGAGACAAGGTAGGAAAAGCTCTGCTCCAATAACAGACCTGCTTAACTAAAGCAGCACAATAAAGAGATTAGCACTAAGTGAACTCTTGTGCTAAATCAGGACTCAACAAGATGTATGATCTTACTCCAGGCACATTCTGTTTGGAGGTTTTCTTGGTAAAATCTCCATGCAGTGCCATGTTCACCCACCCAGAACAAACTGGTTGTGTTTCCATTGGGTTAAATAGCCTGAAAATACCCAGAATGAGCCAAGGATATGTTTCTAAGGATTTGAATTCACTGAGAAATGTACTGCTCTCTGTTATTGTTGTTTCTGCTAACCCCTTTTGCAGATACTTAATTGCTTTCTGGTGGTTTTGTAAGCATTTGTTTTGTTTAATTATACTGTTACACTCTCCAAAAAAGATAAAGCAATTCTCTAGACATCTCTAGCAGTCATCTCAGAAAAGGCTCTCCAATCTCTCACTGCTGACTTTAGACAGGACTTGTTCCAAGACAGACCACAACTGTACAATGCACATGATGTACATTATTCAAGTGGAGAGAATAAGCCAAGGACAAGATTGGAACAGTCTCCAGACTTTTTATTTAAGAAAGGAACTCCAGTAAGTTTTCTGTGGCATTTCCTGGAAGTGATTTAGTGAATTGGGTGAATTACTTACACAGGATAGCAGGTTGGACTTTTACCTTTGATCTCTGCTCTGTAGGAGCTTGACCTCTGTGGCTGTTAGTCATTTATCTCTTCCAGTTCATGTCCTCATTTGTTAAAATTAATAAGTGCAGATGTTTTTGGGCATGTGCTCACAGGCTCTATTTGTAGGAATTGTCAAAACTAAATTTACTGTAAAGATCTTCCTTTATCTTCTATTAAAAATCTGTTGGTATTTTTACACTGTTTTTAATAGTATAAATATTCTATGGTAAGGCCGAAAAGGACAGAAGTATATTAATCAGGCAGGGAAATAAGTTGTGAATGAAAGGCTGCCTGCCCTCCCACAGGCCCACCAGGACAATAAACATAAATCTCCATCAATACAGGGTATTAAACACGGCAATATGAATTGGAAATGCAATCATATTTTATTATTATATAGGAAGTCACAACAATGACAGCTGCCAGGGGTATCTGCCACAGCACAGCAGCAGAGGTCAAAAAGAGCACAAGGCAAATCATCTAATGCAAAGCTCAAAAAGTTTTGCTGTAGTCAACACCTTCCCCATCTCCCACCCCTCACTCTTGCTCTTGGCCAGAGTACAAGACAGGAGGTCATTCATGATCCTCTGCACATCTCTGTGTAGCCCTGGGTATGAACACTCAAACTTGTTGAAATCCTGTGGTCTGGCAAAACAGCAGATGCATTGGGTCACACTGAGGTCCCAACTAGCCTCACATCTGTCTCCAGCAGCAACATAGCAGATGCCTGTGAAATAGCTAAATGTCAGATCATCACAGCTTCCCAGAATATTCTTGTATTGCTCCACAATCAGTAAAACAGGAAGCCCCAGAGCCCAAGCTAGTGTCTTTTTAATAGCTTTGAATATGTTTTTCTTCCCTGAACTTATCCATGCAACCAATTGAAACATTTAGCGTTTATGTAAATGTTTAACATCTGCAACAGCCTTTGGCAATGCATTATACACCCTTACTTCATGTTGTGCCACTCTAACCACCTCCTTGCATTTTCTTTCAAGGCATTAGATTCAAGTGCCATTTGATAATCTCAAAATCATGTGTGGGGAAAAAGGCTGTAGCACCACCTCTAAGGCTGCTGACACTCACTAACCAGCCATCCGAGGAAAGGAATAGGAAAGCAAGATATAAAGAAGCTTTTATGCTTCTTTATATTGAAGTCCAGGGTTTTGAGGTGGGGTTTTTTTTTTCAGGTTCTGATGGTATTCACCTGGGAAATTATTTCTGGATTGTTTTTTGGAGTTTTTTGGGTTTTTTTTTGTTTTGGTTTGGTTTGTTTGTTTGTTTGTTTTTGTTATTTTATTCCTTACAATGTCCTAGGTCCTATGCAGGAATAATATCTATCCAGTCTGAGGCTATATCATGTCCACCATGGACAAAAACCTCTCACTTAACCACCTCCATTTTATGGTCTTCAGAAGAGACTCAGTCCACTTTACCTCTGGTGAAGGCAAGTAACATAATCTTTGTCACAAGGTCAATTTTCAACCATTCCTTGCTTTCCATCTTATTTGATGAGTGGTTTTTGAGGCTACAATCATTTCTCTCTAACACTGCCTTTAAATGAGTCTCTTAAGTACACTTGTAATATGTTGTTACCCAAAATGTTCTACACTTCTGTTTCTCCTTATTCACTGATAATTGTATGGACCTTCACCATCTCTATTGTGGTCCAAAGAGATTACATCCCTTCAACAACTATTTGTTCAAAAGAGTTCTGTATATGTAACAGAATAGATATATAACAGAATCTTTTATATATATATATATATATATATATAAAAGATTTCTTTTTCTCTGCTTATTATCTTTTTCCAGATTTACTGTATCTTTTAGTTTAATTTAGTGAGCTAGATCTCATACCATGCTGAAGATGAGAGCAAATCCTGGATTTTTGAAATCACATGACATCTTTTTTCTGCTTTGGTATGGTTTACTTTCCTATGAGTTCTTACCTTTCCATTGTATATTATACACCTTTCTGTGTATATTTTTACTGCTACTCTACCCTGAGAGGGATTTCCATATACTTAACCATCCTAGTCATAAAAACTTTATCCTTGAGTCTTATTCAGCTCAGAGTACCATCATATTTGCAAAGCTGGGATCCACCTATACACCACATATGTATCTAGATTGAATGTCATTTGCCATTTTTTTTCACCTGGTCATTCAGAAAGATAAGGACATTCTTCTGTATTTCAGTCAACTCTCAGCATTGAATAACAGTAGTGTCAGCAAATTGCATCACCTCATTCCTCCAGCCTCTAACCAGACCATTTGCAAATATGGGATATCACAGGCTGTGATTTATTTTGATAATTTTCCTTCCTGTGAGAAATAAACATTTATTTCTACTTTGTTTCCTATCTTTTAGGAAGTTATTTATTTATTACTTTATCCTTTCCCATCTTCATATTTGTTAGCAGTCTTCATGAGAAGTTTTTTAACAGCCTTTTGCAAATATTAGTAGACTATGACACTTAGACTTCTCCATGGTAAGTTTCTGTTTTCCCTAATCACACATATATCACAGTAGATAAGTGATCTGTAATATGTTTTCTTGGTCAGCTACAGCCATTCCTAGCCAAATGGTTCACATAGAAGTTCAAGAGTTGTTTATTCAGAAAAAATACTCCCCAGCAAAAGCTTGAATAGTATATTTTCTATTAGCCAGATGTTAATTGTAAGTTCTTTCTAAATTCTAGGATTAATGTTGCACTTTCTTGGTGGTATCTAGTCTCACCAGGCAGGATGTCACATTAGACAATATCATTAGCCCTTCCTATAATGATCATAGGAGTCCTAAAAGCTATTGGCAAAGCTCAAGTGTCGTATGAAATAAGTGAAAATCCCTCTTGATCACTCTGTGATGTTAGTAAAAAAGAAACTTTTGTGCGATTCCACTCTAAGAGCACTTGAAAGGAGTAATCCATGTACCCAAGGGAGAACAAGGACTAAAAATATGCTCAAACTGGCACTAACATCCTAAAGAAGAACCATTACTCCCCTGCACCCTGCCTCCTGCTGGCTGTCTTTCGACAGAAGAGGTCGGAGTATAATGCAAGATTGAACAAAAAATGTAATGGAAAACAGTATCAACAAGAGGCATTATGCACAGGTGCTTGTCAGGTCTGAGAAGGAACCTAATAAAAATCTCTGTGTAACACACAGAGGGTCATTTGGCACCTGAACTGACCAGAAATGTGCTAAAAGTTAGGTGCAGAAAAAGAAGTCTAAAAACTGTGCTTAAATAAGATTCACAATTTTTTTTTCCTCTGTGAATGGAAGAGAACACAAATGAAAATGAGTCTTAAAAAAACACAAGGGGGAGAAAAAAGCATGCAAATTAATTGTTGGGAATAAAAAACCTGAGCATAGAAATATGGGTCTAATACATGCCTTGACATTAGCAAATTGCCGCAGGAATCACACAATCACAGAATGGTTTGGATTGGTTGGGACCTTTGAAGATCAATGAATTCCAACCCCCATCCATGGGATCCCTTCCGCTAGACCAGGATTCTCAGAGCCCCTTTCAGTCTGGCCTTGATCACTTCAGAGAAAGGACATGTTAGAAGCTCTGATTATTATCATTAATTTGAACCAAAACTTTATATACATTCTTTCTTGTATTGCAGAACAAAGAGAAAATTTTGCATGATTCTATGTCTATTCAAAACTTGACATTGAAAAATCAGGTAGGTAGACTGACATATCTCTCTGCTGCACAGTTTTTTCTTCTATGTTTCTAGTTGCAGGCATGCTCAGAGACATTGTAGAATTTCAAAAGTAACACTGGAGAGCACTTCCACTCTAATTTTCAGTCTAAATGTATCTTTGTTTATTTGTTCATATTCCAGGAAGTCTGATACAACCATAAAACTTCCAGTGCTTGTATATTCTTGCAGGCCAGAGAGATAATGTGAAAATGTTTCTATATTGAACACTTCCACCTTATTCCCAAAAATGCTATGCCAAATCCATGTTTTCAATTGACCCCAATGAATGGAATAGATCCTTTGTGAATATGAATCAATGTAGTTTCATTGATTTCATTTTACTTGAGTAATTCATGACAGTTGGGAATCTGGCTCAAGACTTTAATTTGCTCTAAAAAATGAGGGAAAATTAAATACCAAAATGAATCAAGCAAACACAGGTACATTCAGTCAATATTTGGTACATTATACCTTGTACTCTTTCACCAGCAGGTCTCTGCACCACCCAGCTCAATATCTTTTTGATGTTGTATTTCAGTCAATTAGGGAATGCAAATGTGTAGTACCCAGAGAGAGTTTAAGTTCTGGAGACTGAGGGAACAGAAAGGAAAAGAGGAAATTTTCTGTCCTATAAATGTTTCTTCTGAGAATAATTGACTTGAATTTCCTAATACTCTCTAACTCTCATACAGAAAAGTCAGTCAAACACTGACTTTTAATAAAATTCCTCAGGACATCACTCTTCATGGCCATGAAATGAGCATTGAGCAATGTTTTCTTTGTTTGTGCTTGTTATTACACACTCCTCAATAGAGAGTGGGATAGAGTCCCAGTTACTCAGGTGCTGTGCTCTGCAGCCCAAGGTAAGATTAAAGTCCAGCTAAGCCAGGCATTGAACAAAACACAAAGAGAGACTTTAAAGACTGAAAAGAAAAACACAAAAGAAAAGAAAGAGCAGTGCCCATCTTTGCAAACTCCATGAGCACTCAGATGTTGCAAGCCAATCTCAAAGCCTTCTTTGAGGGCTCTGAACTTGATTTGGCTATTGTGACCAGGAAAGGCTCTGGCAGAGCTAAGAGCAGCACTCCAAGTCAAAAGCCTTCTCTCCAGCTAGACTTTAAAAAGAGAAGTAGAGTGAGGGGGATAGACATGAAGATAGCAGTTGGAGACTCCAGTTTTCATTTTATGGGTATGGATTAAAGAGGGCAACTGAGGACTGCAATTCCCTATGCATACACAGTCCTGCAGCTAGTAAAGAATACAGTTATAGAAACCCAATGCTTGACACATTTTGGCCATGTGACAGCTCTTGTTCTCCATTTACACTGGGGCCATGTAAGGATTTTTGTAGGCTCTCTTCAAAACATCTATTTTGCAATTCTGATCTTTCCAAATGCAGCATATGGCATCTTTCCAGGAGCTCAGGGCCCTATCAGATATTTATTTTAGGGATTCCACTAGAAAAACACAGATGTGAGAGAGTCATCCAGGCAAAACATTTATTTGTTTTCCAAGAAGGTGCTTCCCCTGTAAACCAATCAAGTCTATTAAAGTTTGAAAGTATGTTGCAGTCAGGTGTTATCACCAGCAGGTTCATCTTTTGATTAATACAGACTCCAAACCCCTCTGGGCATAAGATGAAAACCCATTCAAGAAGAGTCCCAAGCCCCACAATTAATCATAACATTTATTCAAGACAATTCAGCGTGAGAATAGTTTTATAGGGAGTAAAAATAACAAACTTCTCCAATCTATCAAATTTCTGGAATTTACTCCACATTAGCAGGAGTAAAGAAGTGAAGTTTTGTGGTGAACACAGGAAAGCAGAAGTTTTCAGTACAGCCACTTATTTCCCACTACATTGGGACAAATTTTATATCACTGTAAATTGACTTTAATGTATTTAACTAATTATTTTAATTGACTTTGTGTGGGGTTTTTTTGGGATTTTTTTTTCCAGCTGATTTTGGTGAAGGGAGCTAAACCTGGTATAAAATTGAGACAGAGCAACCGGTGGCTTCTGCTGCCTTTTTCCCTCTCACCAGCTTCTGTCCAAGAAAGCTGTTCTCCTGTTGCTAACTGGTAGCTGTACTACTCAGTCCATAAAGCAAACCATGCATGAGCTGATGGTTGATCTGGCCCTCTCTTCTCAGGACCTGGGAATAGCAGGATTTTTCAAAACCTATGCCAAAGGCCAGGCATGACGTGACCATGAATAGCAAACCAACCTTTACTCTCTCCAACAAACTTCTCTTCAAGAGGCAACAATGAAAGAAATGCATTAAGTGATGTACTGATACCTAAATATTTATTCAAGTGTTTTATTCTGCGTTATATTCAGGTCACTGCTTGCTTCACAACTGTAGACGAATCTTGCATACTAATGCTGAAATTTCCTAAATTTTATCTTAAACAACACCAGATATGCTTGACTGTCTCAGGATAGGTGAGAAATTTGTTTACTTGATTTATTTCGGTGGATTATTTTTGCCTGTCTTGTCTGCAGGGTACCAAGGATTGCTACTTTATAGAGAGCTTTTTAATAAAATGGGGGGAAAGCTTCTGATCCTCAGTTGTAAAATCCTGTTGTATAACAAGAAAGGAGTATATGATATGTATGAATAGTCTCATCATTTGAATAAGTCTTTCAGGTAAGTATCACTCTCTTTGGAAGGAAGTAAAGATGGCACTTGCTCAGATGTCAGAACCTGATGTCACCCTGCTGATCTAATGGATCATATTCAGTTGATGTTCCCTCAGTGAAGTGTGAAAGCATGAACTGGAAGGGAACTTCTGAATTATGTCCTTTAACTGCAGGTACCGTGGGTGGCACCTGGACCATCATCAAAGGGATCTTAAAGAAGATATACTTGAAGTCTTAAAAATATAAGAGGTGTTCTTATTCACACTACACTATACTTCTAATTAAAATTTCATTTGGACATGGTTTATAATGGGTTAATAAATGATGCTTGGAGCTTTAAAGAAATTAATAAAGGATGGATGTACATTTTATGCAGTCTAATGGCATGATTGATTAACTCTTATGACATTCCATATTGTCATTTATTGATGTGCTTATAACTAAGACACAGCCCAAATCTATAAAGGATTTACTGTCACTATCGTTCATTTATTAGCCCTTTACATATGTTTTAGTAATAGAATCCTAATATCAAACCAAGTTAACACCCTCTAATATTTTGGGGAGAGATTTGTATCAATCAAATGTTATTAAATAAATAAATAGTCTCCTCTAATATTGCTTAGAACTATTTCTAAGAAAATACTGAAATTCCTTTTTTATTTCTGATTTCTTAAAATTAGAAATATTGGTGGACTAAAGAACATACTGATATCTATAATAGTTCACAATAAAAATCCATGATGTTGTGTTATTTTCAGGAAAGTTAAAACCCTATTTTTTTTAATCTTTGGTTTACATCAATGAAACTCTTAGAGGCAATCTACATGATTTAAGGTGAAATGAAAGGAAAGTGAGGATCTATAGGCACTCTCTGGATCATATTTAAGGGTCTTCATTCTAAACAGATGAGTTCCACAAAGCACTTTTGAAAATCAAATACTGTTGAAAATAGCAACATACACAAAAGGACTAGCACGTGTAGTTGGTGAATAAAATCCATATTTCTGTAAGATATTCCCCTTATCACAGAACTATCAAGAATGGTAGATGTGGGAGAGGATCTCTGGAGATCTAGTCCAAGCCCCCCCCAAAGCAGGCCAGCAGGGGCATTGTCAAGTCAGGTAGTAGATATCTCCAGGGACTGACATTACCAAATCTCTTTGGGCCAATTGTTTCATTGCTCAGTAACTCTTACAGTAAAAAAAAACTTTTTTCTCACATTTGAATGGAATTTCTGTGTTTCAGGTTGGTCCCACTGCCTCTTGTCCTCTCAGTCAGCACCACTGAAAAGAGTCTGGCTCTGTCCTCTTTGCACCGTGTCTTCAGGTATTTATAGCCATAAATTGATAAGGTCTCTCTGAGTCTTCTCCAGGCTAAAAAACCCCAGCTCTTTTAGACATTTCTTGTATGGCAGATGCTCCAAATCCTTGATTACTCGAGCTGCCCTTTTCTGGACATGCATGTCCAAGTCTGTCTGCAGTGGGGAGCCCAGCACTGGGCATAGAACTCCAGATGTGTCTCACCAGAACTGAGCAGAGGGGAAGGATTACCTCCCTCATCTGTCTGGCAATGCTTTTGCAGGTGATCATAGCTGTAATCACAGCTTTACTCACTGCCTTTATGCTAAAGATGAGCAGGTAAACTCTATTCACCTAATTCCCTTCCACCCTCATTGCTTTCCACTGCTTCCTTCTGTGTAATTCAGGATCCATGTATGCAGAGGGCCAAAGCTAAAATCTCCTTCCTAATGCCATATCCCCCTGAGCAGCTGTCTCAGTCAGATGTGCCATGCTTCCCACTTCATGACAGATCTTACCCTCATTTCATGTCCCCTCTGTGACCATCCATGTCACTGACATTTCAATCCTAGCACCACTGCTCCTGGAGTCAGACCAGGCACTTCCTCCCACAGCTGAGCTGAGCAGCTGGGTTTGGTACCTTTGCCTTTGGAAAAGGAGAAAATCATCCCAGCCACCAGGGAGGAAATTTTCTGTATAAATACATGATATTGAGGCAGTTTGTCTCTCTGTGGCATGGGCCTTTCTTTGATACAAGAATATATTTCCACAGAAATCAATAACTATAATACAACTGTCTTCCATTTCAAAGAATTGCACAAAAGTAACTATAGATGATCTGTCTAAATTTCCCGTTCCTTTTTTCCCCTGAGTCTAGCTATGAACAAAGAGAGAATTGGAACCCAGGAGTTACTGATTTATCTTTTTCCTGAGTGTTTACTAGGCTGAATGCATTTGACAGGAGACTGCTAAAGAATGTTTTTAATGACATTACCAAAATACAATCTAAAACCTGCTTGTTCAGTAATTACCAAGTAAGAAGGATGAGAGAAGGATTTTTTAATTTACCTTAGAACTGCTGCTATGGCCACCAAGTATTAACACAATTGATTCTGATTGCCATGGCATTCAGCTCAAATCAAACATATGCAAATCAGGTGTTCTTGTACTGCACCCGTTGAAAAGCAACCGTGCCAGTGTAGAGGCTGAGCATCAGAGACTGAAAGAGCACAGGTGATCTGGAAGATTATATTGGTCATTAGTGAGCACAGAAAAGAGCAATCATTGGCTAAGCAAGGATAAATTATGGCAAATTTATTTCACACTGTCAATTCTTTTCCCCTCATAACTTATCATGAAGATGCATCTGAGCAGTTAAGACCCAAGTTGACCTGTTGGTTCCCAGCACCATACACTGCTTTGTACCAGTGGAAATACAAACCAGTAGGAGGTCCTTCTGGTCAGTGTGAGGACACATCTGAGCTGAACTGAAGCCTGCAGTCTTCTGCGAACTCTTAGTTTTGCAATGATTTCACAATCTGAACTAAACTTCTGGAACTTGAGCCACCATTCATCATGCTAGTCTGGCTGGATGCCACATCTGAAAAGGACTCAAGCAAGACACACAGCAGTGGGTACAATATTTCTGTAAAGTTAAATCATCAGAGAGGCAGACAGAATGAAGTGGGCAACAAAAGTAATGTCACCCACTGCATCTGCTTGGAGTTTTCTCTTGACTGGTTCCCCAGCTGAGGATAGGATTTTAGTCAATACTAAATGAGTTCTGAAAATCTAAAATCTAGTTTTTAGTTGTCTTTTTATCCAGAATTACTTCACACCCCATACTGAAGTGTGTTTTTAATTTATCTCCAATACATGCCACCATGTAATTAGTTCTGATGAAAAACATGCAAAACCAAACTGCAAAGGTGCACAACCTGTCTCTTTTTTTTTCCCACACAAATATGCTGACACACATGTGAATGTGTAAAGTGTCAAATCACTCTATAGTCTCCAAGCTTCAGCCTGCCAGGTCAGTGCTATAGAATGGGAACTGTTAATTTACCATGACTATCTGAATATATCCAAAATTAGTGGACCTGTTGGAACGGTATTTGCCAAAAACATTTTTTTGATAAGACACAGAATGCAATTTTTTGGACAGCGTACAATTTGCTCAGTGATGGCTCTGCAAGAATTTTTCATGCAGCATGCAGCAGAAAACCCTGATTTGAGCTTCAAAAACGGATTCCATGTGTTAAAGTACTAACTGCAGAGAAAAAATGAGTACTAAATTTTGCCTGCATCTAGCCTACATTATGTGGTGTGATTGGTTGACCATTCTTTCGTGTCGAGCTAACTTCCTATTGGACTCTTACTGAGGATACAGGGTAAGGATCTTCCTTTTTCATGCATATTGAATTAAAATTGGCTTAAAAGCAGCAATCCTAAGCCAGTGAGCAAGTTCTTCTTCTTTTCCCTCACGTGCCTGCTCCAACAGTAATGCCAAGTGAGAGCAACCATAATCCTGGTAAAACATCAGTGAGCTATCTGCACCATGCTGACTTTAATAATAGCCAAACAATTTGTAGATTGTCACAGTAAGAAAATGGCAGACAGTTTTTCAGAGTTTGCTTTGTACCAGTGCTGCCAGCTAGGTGCAACATGACAGCAGTTCAGACACATGCACACAGGGCTAGGTAGCCGCAAGTAGATATAAAGCAGATAATCTGCAGGAGACAGTATGCAAATGTATGTTGGGAGTAGAAAGGATTTAGCTCTAAGAAACTCAAAACTGTATGTCTCTGTCAGCAAATCAATTTCTTCTTGGGGTTCTTCCTCTCTCTTCTGCTGTGTTTTGTGTAGGTTAATCAAACAAATTACTAGAAAAAAATAAGCTATCAGGAAACCAAAGAGCAGGACAACACCTTACATCCAAGTCACATTTTATTACCTGCTACATCTTCCCATGCAACCAGCCCCCTCCTCACCCTGCCATCACCACTGTCACCAGCTCCTGTGTCCAATGAGACTGTCTGACGGGAAGTATTGCCAATTCAGTGTGGGATATATTAGCTGCAGAGAGGATACTGTTAAAGCCAGCCATGCCAGATTATCATTTTAAGAACTAGAAATTTGTCAGGCCAAGGAGTCCCTTGTACTGCGGAAGGTTTCTCCACTCCAGTTACTCCCACTCAATCCCCACCCAAGCAGTTACAATAAACACTGGAGAAAGAGAATTGTTTGTGGCCCATTCTGTTTTCACCAGCCACAGAAATTAAAGCAATATCCCCAAGATACCCTATGGTATTTATTCAAGGGCCAGAGAGGAATTCTATTTTGAGAGAACATTAAAATGCAAATGGAGGTGAAATTCTCTATTTCTCCCTTTCTCTCTTGCAGAACAAGTCTCAGACATTGTTCAGTGCTTCAAAGCTAACAATAAAAGACCATAGTCTTATTCAAGTTGCAATGTTCAGTGCTTTTGTACTCCAAATCTATTTTACGACGTGGAAAGGCTTTCTGAGGAGTTAATATACACTGTACAAGAATTGTCTCTATAAAAGAATTGCTACATTCTAAAAATAGTGGCAGCTCTGTTATATGTATTTGATATTTTCTCTGATGTTGAGATCAAAGTTTGGAACTACTGAACTAAAAATCAGTTACCAATATGAATGACACTAGCTTTTAAGAAAGACCATTATATGCTAGATGAATGTGAGCAAGGCCCACAGCAGGTAAATAGGTCATGCCTGGCTTTTTCCTAGATATAGCATGGAAAAGTGCAGTATATTTTAGCACAGTGTAGCATAGCATACAGTGTAGTGCTGCGTGTTACAGCATGGCATGGAATGGCATGACACGGCACAGTTTGATGTAGCCATGTTTTTCTAGAAGCTATGCTGTGGCACATGGAGAGCAGGGAGGTGATTCAAGACAGTCTTCATGGCTTAACCAAGAGCAAGTCCTGCCCAACCAACCTGATGTCCTTCTACAGGACAGTGACTACAGCAGTGAAAAAGGGGAGTCCTCCAGATACCATCTTTTGTAAGACCTTTGACACAGTCCCCCACACCATCCTTTTCTCTAAATTGGAGAGAGGTGGATTTGATGAGTGAACTGTTCAGTGGATACAGAGTTGTCTATACAGTTGCATCCCTATGGTAGCAGTCAACAGCTCAGAGTCCAAGTAGACATCAGTGATGAGAAGTGCATCCATGCTGGGACCAATATTATTTAATCTCTTCATTAATAATATAGATTAAGAGATCAAGAGCACTCTCAGAAAATTTGCAGATGACACAAAGCTGAATGGTCCTGTTGACACTCCTGAAGGAGGGATGCCCATCAGATGGACCTGGACTCTCTCGGGAAGTGAGCCCATGGGAATCCTGTAAAGTTTAACAAGACCACATGCAAGGTGCTGCACCTGGGTAGGGACAACTTCAGGTATCAGCACAGGCTGGGGGATGAACAGAGCAGCCCCGCTGAGAAGGACTTGAGGGTGCTGGTGGGTGAGAGGCTGGACATGACCCAGCAATGTGCACTCACAGCACAGAGAGCCAAATGCATCATGGACTGCAATAAAAGCCAGCAGGAAGAGGGAGGAGGTTCTGCCCCTCTTCTCTGCTCCCACCTGGATCCAGTGTCCAGCTCTGGTGTCCCAGCACAGGAGGGACATCAACCAATAAGGGCAATTCCAGAGAAGGGTTACCAAGATGGTTAGTGGGATGGAGCACCTCTCCTATGAGATGAGGTTAAGAGAATAGGGATTGTTCATTCTGGAGAACTAAAAACTTTGAGATTACCTAATTGCAGCCTTAGAGCACTGAGGCAGTTGAATCAGTTGCTGAGAGAAGTTGTGGATGTCCAATACCTATAAATGTCCAGTGTCAGGCTGGATGAAGTTCTGAGCAACCTGGTCTAGTGGAAGGTGTCCCTGCCCACAGCAGGGGGTTGGAACTGGATGATCTTTAAGATCAATTCCAATCCAAGTCATTGTATTATTCTCTTATATAATTTATAATATTGTAACATAAGTCGATGTCAATATACATGTGTCTTGTGCATTAGATACACTGTTATGTCCCCAGAAATCTCAAACTGTTAAAAAATGCCCTTCATGGAAAGACAATTCCTTGATTCTAAAATAAAATTGTCAATTATGAAGCATCTCTACATGATCATCAGGGATACCTCATTTCCATCAAATCCAGTGGTTTTTTTTCCCCCTCATGTTTTTAAATTGAAAGAAATACAGAGCTCTTATAGCTGCAAAACCCACTAAACATATCCTGGCAGTGTAAGTGGTTGAGGATAAGAGGAGGCAGACAAGGTCTTTTCCTAGTCAAAAAAGTTCCCAGAAGGATGAAGGACATGCACTTAACTCCAAACACTATCAACATCAGTTGTTCACTCTCTGAGATCTCTCATTCATCTGCAAGCTGCCACCCGCATCTACAGCTGAGCTGTTTTCTGGAACATGTGCTCTTCATAATGGTGATCTCCCATGTCACAGCCGAGTTAGCTCAGCTTTCTGCTTCCAAAGCCCTACAGCCAACATGCATCTTGATTTAATGCCTGGGATTTCCCAGTGCTGCTTAGCCTTGCCCTGAGTACTTCACTGAGAGATAGGGACTTTGTTTACTTCCTGCAGGCTGATTAGGCTCTGTGTTGATTCAATGTCAAGCAGCTTATTCTCCTCATAAATTGCAATGCATAACCAAACTGTCTTGGACATAAACTCCACATCAGCCCTGCTGGGATTTCACACAGGCACAGCAGTTTTATTTACATGCTTTTTTAAAGTCAGATCAAGTCCTTAGCCTAAGCAATAAGTTTTGAATTGTATTCTTGATGGTAGTAATAGTTTTTGATATGCCTTCCACGGACATATGCTTAGGCTGACAGATTGGTCTAATTTGGACGAGATGAAGGTCCTTTATGTATTTGGAAATCTTACAGAGCTCCTTTCTTGCCAAGTAGTTTTCAATAGACCTTTCATGATAAAGGAGCATGTTATAAAAATATTTCTATGCTCTCAATTCTGGGCATGTTCAAAAGCTGGCACAAGAATGGTGGTGGCTCAGTAGTTATATGAATCAGTGATTTATACAGAGAAAAAGATCAATTATTTAAATATTTTCAGGAAAGTATGAAAATGTTGCCATGAAAGCAAGGATGACCATTTAGATAGCTTTCCTGTAGGGGAAAAAAAATAGTGGAAGCAATAATAATGAAAGCAGAGAAGATACATGAAATAAAATTTTTAGAAAAACTGTATGTCATCCAGAGGGACTTGGAAAAGTTCAAGAGAATTTCATGGGGTTCAACAAGGCCAAGTGCAAGGTCCTGCACATGGGTAATGGTGACTCCCCATACCACAGGCTGGGGGATGAACAGATCAGAGCAGCCCTGCCCTGAGGGACTTGAGGGTGCTGCTGGATGAGAGGCTGGACATGGCCCAGCGACTTGTACTTGCAGCCCAAAAAGCCAATCCTGGGCTGCATCCAGCAGGGTGAAGGAAGGGATTCTGCCCCTCTGCTCTGCGCTTGTAGGACTCCACCTGGAGCCCTGTATCCAGTTCTGTGTCCCCCACATAAAAATGACATGGATGTGTCAGAAAGTGTCCAGAGGAGGCCACCTAGATGATCTATCCTATGAAGATAGGTTAATATAGGGCAAAGGGTAATGGTTTAAAAATTTGATTTTAACCATTTTTTGAAATGTTGTGGGAGTTTTAATGGTTTTAAAAGAGGGTCGATTTAGATTAAATATAATACAATAACTAAGTGTTTCACAATGAAGGTTATAAAACACTGAAACAAGTTCCCCACAGAAGTGGTAGATACCCCACGCCTGGAAGTGTTCAAGGTCAGGTGGGATGGAGTTATGAGCAACCTGGTCAAGTGGAAGGTGCTCCTTCCAATCCATAACATTTTATGATTCTGTGACAATATCATTCTATATTCTGTGAGATAAAGGAAAGAAATTTCTTTAGAGTGGCTTGTATATAAAGTTATGAAAATTAAAATGGAGCAAGAAAAACAGGTAAAAAACAGAAGAGATTCCCTTGCAGACAAATCACCATGTACTAATAAGCCAGAAACCAAAACGAGAAAAACAAAATAAAAATGTGGTAGCCAACATATCCTAAGGCAGAAGAGTTAGAGACATGTGGTATCTCTTTCTAAATCAAAATACAAATGAAAAAAATGTGCAGACTTCACAAAGTCGGTCAGGGAATCAAAGAAGAATTTTTAAGCAGAAAATAACATTCATTTTTCCTCGGCTCTGTCAGCTGGTCTGGAAAAATATATCCCTTCTCCCTTAAAAGCTTTCATTTAAAAATAAAAACAGATGTGATTCTCAAACAAATTAAATTTCTTTCATGTCCATCCAAGATGCAGGTTTTGGGAATGTTTGAAACAGCAAATCATCTAAAAAACACCTTCCTGAAACTACAGAAAAAAAACCCCATATCTCTGCTAACCCAGCCCTTCTTTTGCCACAGAAAGGGGCTTTTATGCATAAATCTATTAACGCAAAAAACTATCCCTTTTCCTATTACTCAGTAGAAACAATTTAGCATTGGATACAAGATAGAATGTGCATAAAAAGGTAGTACTCTTGACTTATTCAAACCACCTGTCTAAGCATTTAAATGACTAAAATGAGGAAAAGAATCAGAATGAACATAAAAGCAAGCACATCCCTTTATATCACCACATGATGTTGGACTCTTAAAATGAGATTATATTACAATTCACTTAATAAAACATCTGTAGTGTCACACTGAAGTAGCAAAAGGCAGATAGCTATTGCAAGTGTGGATGCTGTTCTGCAATTATAAAAGTACAATCTGGTTTTGGCTTCTTTAGTTTCCAGCTAAATATAAGAAAACAAACACCCACTTCCTTATGTATATTGCTGCCTTGTTCTCAAATATACAGACAAGCACTGTAAATTTATGTCTCTATTTTTTTTTTTTTCCCGAAAGAGCTGCTAATTTGCAGTCTGGGTTTTTGGTTTATTTTTTTTTTCAGTTTCTTCATATCACATAGATCACTGTTTGTGTATAAGATCTGTGTTCTTCCAAGCTAGTATTTACCACTTACTCTTCCAGGGACCCAAGATAGTAGGACCTGCATGTAAGCTAGGGTTTGTACATGCTTAATATATAATTATCAGGAAAACGAGCAGAAACTACACATTTTCTCAATATACCAAGGTTTAGGTTTGTAATAAAACTTTCTTCCCAAAACTGAGAAGCAGAAAATTAAACCTGTAGAAATATCCATTTGCCACTTCTTTGGTGTCCTGTTGTGTCAATTTTCATAGGGATTGCTTGGAAAAATTTTGCCGATCTGTTACATTTTAATCCAGCATAGAAAGTGCTCTTTTTAAGTATTATTTTATATTTTCTTTAGTAAAGCATGAAGTGTCAAGCACATTGTAGCAAGTCTTCAAACTGCAGTAGGACCACCTGGATAGTAATGAAGAACTGAAAATTATCAGGGTCACGGATTTATTTTCAGTTGTCTTGTCTTGACAGTCTTGGCTGATTTCAAGTTTTATATAGTCTGGTTATGAAAAAAATGCTAGGCATGTGCCTACATGTGCCTATTTTTGTGTTTGTCTTCTTGTCTGTATTTTTATTTACTCATTCAAATCAAAGAACAATGGTGCTGTAGCATCCTGAGCAAAGTCTGAAATTGAGGAGCCCTGCAAAAAGATGACCAGAAAAAATGAAGTTGTATGTTTGCAATAGTATGTACTACAGCAGCAAGTTGCTCAACAACCGTGTAAAAATAAAAATAAAACTAGTTACTACTTCCCTTGCACAACCCCATCTGTGAGGGAGATTATAGGAAGAGTTTAAAGACAGAGGAAGATATAACAGCAAATCACAACTCTCTTTCCCATCTCTAGCAGATGATGTACCCATTTAATTAGTTCCAAGTCTCTGCCAATTACATATTTTGGTGTATCCTGAACAGAGAATAGCATCCTCCTGGAATAATCACAGCTGGGTGAAGCTGCAGGAATGAAATAGTGCAAAAAGGGAATTAGAAATACACAGTAAGTCCAAACACGTAACAGGAAACTCCAGAGCATAGCTGGAGGGTTTTTGGCAACAGGGGAAGTATATGAAGTCTTATTAGAAAAGTGATGTGAAGGAAGCTTTCCTAGGGATCCTGTGGAGTTTGCTTTTGTCCACAAAGGATTATAAGAAAGAAGAAAAACTGCCCTGAAAGGACAAAATGTGTAGGCAAAGGGGACAGATTTCTTTTAAGCATTTAATTCTATCTATCTCAGTCCCAGTATCCTTTACGTAAAGAGTTATGCCATGGTAGCCTGTGTTTTTGTGTTTCAATAACAGAAAATACTTTAGAGATTAGCAATATTTGGTGCTTCTTGGAACATATGTCTCAGAAGTTAGAAGTCATTTCATTTCAAAGGCTTTAGGCAGCCCAACATCAAACACAGTGTGCCCTCCTTTCCATGAGCCATTTAGAGAAGAGATTGGCTGGACCGGGCATTCAAAGAAATGCTTCTTTCTAAATGGAATTTAAAAGAATTCACAGAGCATGAGATTATAGGACTTGCAAATGAGAACATTTATTCTGGGAAAAAGTCTTAGGAGCTTATCCACTAATGCATAGACATATAAATGACCATTTCAGATAACAGAAGCAGGGTTTGGTTAAAAATACTGCCATGCCACCTATAGTCTATCTAATGTAAACCTCAAACTTCAGAGAAATTATGTCCTTTAGAAGGCATCTAAGTTGACTAACTTGGGGTTAGATAGCTTCATTTTGCCAAGTGAATCTCACCTCACCTCATCTAGCTTGCTCATGGGTACAGAAATTGCTGCTCCAGTGAAATGGAAAGTTGTTTACCAGAAAAGTTGTTTGGTTTTTTTCTCCAGTGCCAAATACTTATACTGGTTTACTCTCTGAAGGCTGAATTGAAGAAACAGCAGATGATAGAGGTTTCTTCTTGATTCTGAGATGTTTACCTGTTTCAAAATGTGTGTTATAGGGAGCTAATAGAGGGTTTTTCATTGAAACCACTTTCCTCTAAAAATACTGTTGCCTTAAATCAAAATATTTTTTTCTTTAGGTTTCTTGGCACAAATAAAATCTCCATCAAGAATGAATCTATATCAAAATACAAGACAAAAAAAAAGTAAAATGCAGCAGCAATTTTCCAAGTGACTGTAATTGAAAATACAGAGTAAAGATTTACTCCATGCATGTACTGTATAGTCCAAATGAATATCATTGGGTACCATGGCACCCTAGTTCTTCTTTCGTAGGAAATTTCCAAATGTTTGGGGGCTTTTTCAAACCTTAATAAAATTTTTAAAGAGGTGAAAGAAATGTTTATTGCTTAGCTCTACATATAACACAGAGAACATTGGCTGTGATAAAATTTAATGAACATCAATTAAATCTTGATTGAGGAGTACTTGCAATTAATTGTTTATAAACAAACCAGAAAAAAAAAATCTGTTTATCAAAAATATTGAGAAAATTAATTTTTAGAAGTTCAAATAAAATCACAGGCTGCTCATTTACAATTCATGAACATCAAAAAGACTGAATTAATTCTATGAAGGACTTGATATTAGTTGTTATTATCGCCTTACTTCCAAAAGAATGAGATTGTTCTAGAACAATCCTGGTCAAGCAGTTCATTCTAAAACCCTCAGCTGCAAGCAATCAAAAATTAGTTTTGGACCCAGCCCAAAATCCCAACCCAATGTAATAAAAAAATGCTACCAATCCTTCTGACTTGACTCAGCCTCCCAAAATTTCACAGAATTCAGAGGACCCATGAGAGTGTTATTACAAAATTAAAGAAGATTAAATTCAAAAACATGTTTCCTAGCCACTTTCATTCATGTTCCAGCAAAACAATTAGTTATTTTATAATTCTTGGAAAATAATTCAACCCAACTTAGTCTCTCTCCACTAGTAGTCAATAGGAGTTTACTGTGGCTTGTTACAAAAATTATCTCTGATATGTTCTGTGTTTTTTGGCTTTTTAGTAAAGCCCACTTGATAGTATAGGAGGAGTAGGACAATATGAAGTGCTTACAACAGTGAATTCATAGAAGTTTGAATTGGGCACCATGTTTAGATATACATACACCTTCTTTTAAGCCTGTACTTTTATCTAAACTTATTGTTGCACAGTATTCTCTCATAACTTTGTAGAGGAATAATTTAAAGCTATCTAGAAGTAAATATTGCTTCACTGGAGAAAAGCCCCATCTTTTGAAGTGTTCATGGCCAGGATGGATGAGGCCCTGAGCAACTTGATCCAGTGGATGGCATCTCTTCCATGGCAGAGAGGTTGGTACAAGATGATCTTCAAGGTCCCTCCCAACGCAAACCATTCCATCATATTATGATTCTAGGATCCAAGGGGAGCTTACTGCCTCTGTTAATTAACTTAACTCTTCTAAGATGGTCTTGGATGTCCAGTCCAAGAAAAACACCCCTTGAAACCCTCTCTCCAAAAGTTCAGATGCTCCACAACACAGTTCTGTGCAGACTCATTTATCACATCCCTCACCCTGCCTACATACCCATTGACCAGGATCCTGGGATTCAATGCTTGGGAGAAGGATCTCAGTGCCCTTGCTGAAACTTCCTATGTGTCTTCTCCTGAGCTAAAGCCCAGCATTTCATTCTGATTCCGAAGAGACCAACAACTAATTATAAAATCTTTGCTTCTAGCCCAGTCTTTGTTTCAGAATCATTATTTTCTCCAGAATTTAAATTGACTGGCAGTTGTTCAATCTGTTCTAACTTTGAGCTATGGGACCTATTATTCCAAATTAGAGTTTTCAACCAAAACCCTGTCCCTGAAAGATTTATATTCAGCACTAGTATGTTTCTCATTTGATCATCCTGTTCTTTCCCCTTCATTTCTCCCTTTTATTTCCTGTAAACAATCTAAGGGTTCACACTGATTATAATAAAAACACATTTTTACAATGACCTTGCAGGGCCTCTACGGAGAGGAGCTGTTAACAGCTACTACTTCCCCAGAGTTATAAAGAAGTAAAGAAGTTGATTCTAGTCCAGACTTCATTGTCACTGCTCAGCCGATCCATGGAGGTACAACACAGGCTGGCTTCCTTTCCCAGGAGATCCCATATAACATCCAAACTCGTTGCCTCTGACCTGTAGCAAGAATTATGACTAATCTGCTGCATTGAAGTGGCAGAGAGGTTGTATAGCTGTATCTCAACACAGTAATAGTTCCTGTTTATATGCACTGATAACCATTGCTATTTTTACTCCTTTTACTTAGGGAAAGACAAAAGAAAACCAAATGCAAAAGCCCAAAAGTCTCTATGCTTTTTGCACAACACAGTTTCACAAAAGTATTGGCCCCAAAAGTCAGCAAGTAAGCAGAAAACATAATTTGAATGGCTAGGGAAAATAATCAGACCTGCCAAGTTAAACTAAAAAAAAAAGTAGAGTGACTGTGTCCAACCCCACAAAATAGTCTTTGAAGAGATAATGTCTGCATTAAATAAAGAATGAATCATTGAGCTACTCATATCTTACTTTGGACAAGAGTTTGAAGACTAAGACAAGCAGATGGATCAGAAGCTTTCATCATGGTTGACTTTTGCTTGTTATATAGCATGGTAAGATGATCCTGCCAATAGATTCCCTCCTATATCACTTGCAAAGGAGCTTGTTCATTCAGAATATGAGAGCAGTGGTCACTCAATAGGATCAGACAAATGCTACCTGCATTCCACCTTTACTGAATGTTTAGGATGACATGCCAAGATCACATGCATTCAGTCTGGATATCAAAGCAAAATATAACATTTTTTTCATGTACTGTACATGCTTAATTTTCCTTGATTTTTTTTTTTTTAATTGAAGAACAGTGAAAATCAATTCATTTATTACAGGTGTTAAATATTAAGATGGGGCATTTAATATTAGCAGTCATTATTAAAAGAAGGAACTTTAATGTCTGTCAGACCCTCTGGCTAAAGAATCTCTAAAGTACCTGCCAAAGTCATAGAAAATTTCCAGTCTTCCAGCAGGCATTTATCATTCTCATTAGATGAGCCTCCCTGAAGCCAGATGGTCCTTTCCAGAATGAAAAACACAAAAGGAACAATCAAAGTAAGTGTCTGTACCCAACAAACAACCAAGCTACATTTCATAGCTCATGTGTGTGCAAATTTCTTCTGTCAGCAAGAAGGATGGTTCTTCCCACAGCCATGTGGGATTTAAATTACATAGAGCATCCTTGATCATATTTCTCCGCAGTGAATGTGGTGCATTGCAACTGTACCTCCTGCAGAGACACACATACACACAGAAGAGTCCAGAACTGAGACTGGTTTTAGTTAGCTGTTTCTAAAACAGCTCCTTTACCTCAAAGAAACCAATGATGAGCAATTTGCCACTGCAAAGAGCCACCAAGGTCAGTTCAGCAGGAGCCTGTTAACTACTAAGAGGTGGGAGGTTGCATCAGCTCTTGCACCTGAATTCCTCTAGTGTTTGCATTAAAGATGGACTGTCTTGTGGTAGTTAGTTTATGGGAAATATTTTAATTTTGATCTCTCTGTCTCATTGCATCTATCTATTGATGATTACTGAGAAACTTACAATAGAAAAAAAAAAAAAAATCAAAGGGCTTCCAGATAATAGTACAGGAAGACCTTATTCTCTCATGAAGACACAAGTGGAAACCACCACCCTGTGCTAAGGTTTCTAGTTCTCCATATGGCATTCCTTGATTTTTTAAAATCTTTTACTAACTCCACTAGTCCCTTCTTCATTTCAGTTTCCTTAAAGTCCTCTTTGCACCACCTGAAGTAAAATGACATTTCCTCAAAGAAAGAATAACATCAGAAACTTCTAATAGCTAATCTCTAATCTCTAATATCTAATATCTTCTAATTTATACACAGACAGTACTAATGTCCCCTTAGAGAAAAGCCCATTACTCTCACCTCTGTTTCATATTAGGGATGAAATATGTGTAGCACTTTGTGAAGTGGCTCTTTTAAATATACAGAAAATAATAAATTTAGTTAGTTAAAGAAACAGGGTATAATAGTCATTTATAACATGAAGTACTTTCTTTTCTTTGTTGTATAGTCAGGTATTTCCAGTTTTAGAAATGTCAGTAGTGCAATCCAAGGGTACAGCATTCGTTATCTATGAGATGGAATTTAATAATGCTGTATCAAAGAAAAATGAAACAAGAACAAGAAAAAAGCCAACTTTGAACACATAAAGAAACCCACTAAATGAAAGTGGAAAAAAAAAATCAATGAAGATTTGCTCAAGAAATTGAAAGTTATTGCTGAAATGTTGTTGCACTGGATATGCCTCTTCACACCCATCTTCTCACTTTATCATTTAGCAAATATAATAAATGTTGTCTGTCCTACTCAGGGTACATGAAGACCCATCCTCTCTTTCATTTTATCTTTTTCCTGTTGATGCTCAGAAATTTTCACAAGCAAAGAGCTAAGGATTTTGGTCTGGAAGAGGTTTTGAAAAAGCAAAAATGCATAATGAGCAAAAAGATAAGTTCAGAGTAGTGGGTTAGATATGCTTCATATAATTTCATTAACCAACACTGAAAAGTCAGAAAACCAGAACAATCAACAATAAAAAACATCAAAATTACAAGGAATATATAAATTTTCAGCTTTTTTATTAAAGACCCTTAATTTTCCATGAGTTCTAGGAGAAAAAGCATGCCAAGAAACATTGCCATGTAAAACCAAAATATTTATATATACATATATATATATATATATATATGTATATATATATATATAAACAGTAAAATCTGTGTGGGGAATGTCTAAATGAACAGCAGATATGACACTGGAGGAAAGGAGAATATTAAAGAAAAAAAAAAAATAGGTTTGGGTTATTCCAAAAAAATAAAAAAGAGACTGATAGTTATAATAACTGCTTTGCTGTTGTAAGTGCCTCAGAGCCTTTGGTTGTTCTGATCCATCTACTGAGACCTCCAGCAAAGACTTTACAGTCCCTTTCAACTTTTCAGGGAAAGTTCCTGAAAGTCCCTTTATAGTCCCTTTCAACTTTTCAAGAGAATATGTTCCTCATAATAAATAAAATACAAAAGAAAAGAGACTGCAGAAAAATTAGGTAATTGATTCAGAGGAAACAAATAAAAACATAGCCTAAAAGGAGTAGTCCAAACCCCAAAAATCTATAAGCATCTTGAAGGTTTTGGAAGAAATATTATATTAAGATCCCAGATAAAATATGTGCCATAATTCAAAAGGAAAACAAAGCAATCTAATAATACTCTGCATGGCTCAATGCTAAAGTTAAGGAGGCTGTCACAGGGAAAAGGTCAATATTTAAAAATTGAAGGCTTGCTCAAATAAGGCAAACAGGTCAAAAGGAAAACAGGTCATTTGAAGGGTTAGGACTGCACAGTATGCACTGGGTGGCTTTTTTCAATGATGGTCTCATACTCTTAAATATTTCAAGAGGGGGATGCAGGTGAGTTAATCAGTAGAATTACTTGATGAACGAAGTATGAAAAAGAGGTTCAGGGAACATAATTCCACAGTGAAAAAGCTCAGTGAACTCTTACCATCAGCCTTTCCCATCCTGCACAGGGGAAATACCTTAATATCTAACTTTTTCTGTAGTTGAGAGGCTTGACATGATACAGACACATACACTGAGTGTTTTAAGCCCCACAGGTAACTAAGACATTACCAGGACTGGATGGCATTCACCTGAGAGAATTGAAGAAACTGTGAAATTGCAGAGCCACAGCTGGTATGTGTCAAATATGGCACAGCTCCTCCATGTGCTGGAGGAATGGTGGGGTGCCAAGATGATTTGTCCACAGAAGAGGGTCAGGCAGGGTCTCATAAGCACAGACTGCCAAGTCTAACCTCCAGCTTTAGCGTGACAGGAGAGTCTGTAACACAGTGAAAGGTTACAGAGCCACGACAGCCTGGTGGGAAAGGCTCAGCACAGCACCTGCGGAGGGAATTCCTTACTTGGTTCGGTGGCTGTGTCTCTAAGCTGATTCAATCACTGTCCTAGGTTTGGTTGCCCAGGAAGATTTTGGGAAGGTTCTTTCTAGAAAGACCATCAAAGAAGAAATGATAAGAGGTTGAAGGAAAAGCCCTTTTATGGATGTGAAACTGTTTAAAGGATGGGAACCAAAAGGGAGGGTGTCAATAGTCATTTTACAGAGTGGAGAAAAAGGATCAGCTACATGGGACCAAAAAAGCAACAAGTATCATCAGAAAGGCCTCTGAGAACAAAACACAAAACTTTATGTTGCCACTGTATAAAAACTTGGCACATCCAGATCTTGATTATTGTTCACGGTTCTTATCTCCACAACTCCAGAAGGTCATTGCATAGATAGAGAAAATAGAGAGAGAAGAAAATTATGATAAGGTTGGAGCTGTAGTATCTGGAAAGATTAAAAATATATCTGTTTTACAGTTTTGAGAGGAGACTCAGTAAAAGTCAGATTGAATATAAAAAACTTTAAGTCAGTAGATTATCAAGATGCAGAATTATTGTTCAACAGATCCCACAATGTTAGAACTATCTGGAACACTTCAGAAATAGTTTCAGAACACTGAAGATTGTAGGAGCTTAAAACGGTTGAAAGAATTTAGCTTTTCACAGCCAGGGAAGTTGTCCCCATGGGAAGTTATGGAAAGAGACAGGACCAACAGATTCAGAATGAGATTCCCCATATTTAACAAATCCACAGCCAGCTTGCTACTGACTGCAGCTGGGCACACTGGGGAATACAGGGGGAGGGAAAGCCTACTGCAGTAGGCTCACGCTCACAGTCCAACTTTCTGCACTGTCAGAAGCCTGCCCTGTGTGGGCCACTGGCCTAACCCAGCAAGATATTTCATTTTTTCTCAAGAGATGAAATATTGTGATATAAGCCCTGCCCTGAGGACATCTCTATAGCAATGCTTTATTTATTCTTTTCTTCTTCTCTTCTGATACCATCCATCAGACTAGTCTACAGCATCAGTATAACCAATGTGTCAAAGCAGCAGCCTAGACCTAGGTAGATGCTTTATCAGGTTGGAAACTTCCTTGTGATTTCCTAACTCTCCCAGTTTTAATCCCCCATCTATTATTCTGAATAGACATGGTGTTTCTGGGAAAAATTTAAATATGCATAAGATCATAGAATAAAGATGCATGTTATTCCCGTTTCATTCTTATATTTTCATTCTGTGTGTCCTGTAGGCTGCCCGGGGGGTTGCTACAAAAAAACTGAAATGAGGAAAGAAATTTTCCAGGGTTTTATTGGTTGGTTGTTATGTCTTGGGTTTTTATGCAGCTTGTCTTGACTTCCGGTATAGCTACAATACTGAGGAAAATAACAGACTACCTTCAGGATAATGCAGAATTCTTGCCACTCAAATTCCCTTCTAGTGTCTGAAATGCCTACTGATATTCAGCTTCAATTTTCAGAGGGTCCAGGGCTCCCTACTACCTTGGCTTTATTTGATGTATAAGCAATGTGGGACAGAAAATGTCTGATTTTCTGTGTGAAAGGCATACTAATGTTTACGACTTTCTATGTCTCAGCTAGGGAAGATGAAAAAACTCCCAGACAGTGAGGACCTAGACAGGCACTCAGACACATGCACACTCTGATCAAAATGGAAATTAAAAAGTTCTGCTTTGAAAAACTAGGAAATATGGGTGCATTTATTTGTCTTGCAATCTATGTTTGAAAAATGCTAGCATGAATGTATGAAGTGTTGGCAGAGCACACTATCATGTGTTGGCCTATTTCAAACACTATCAATTTGAACTAGCTGTTACACACAGTGGCCTTATTTTGTTAGTCTGCAGTAGAATATTAGTTTTACTGTACAATTTGCCTAATTTTCAATAACTCTGATTTTCCTCCTGCTTTATACCTAACAGTGGAAGCAAGATGAAACGTGACAACTCAGATGCATCAATTTAGCAAGATACATTTTGCTAAATCATCCCTATGCATCAGAACCACTGTCTATTTGTGTCTAGCAACATCTGGCAAACAAGCACTGATATATTATAATGTTTATCATGCCAGATGGCAATATGTCTTCAATGTCACCTGCAGGATGAAATAAAACCTTCGTTATCACTGTTTCTTACCCACCCACTCACTCCCTTCTTCCTCTCTCTCCAGTAAGAAAACTCAATTCTCTGCTGACCGAGCATCTGTGGTTAAATATTAAAATAAATGTAGGAAATGGCAACAGGTCACTACACAAACCTAATTGTTTAAAAGTATAAAGCATTTAATTAACTAGAAATTTTATAGTAATTCAATGACATACCATTTTAGTATAAACACAACAATTTCTGCACAATTAAAAATTACTCATAAACTATCATTCTGGACAATGCTAATTGTGTACTGCAAGGGAAAAAATATCCAAGGTCATGCCTATTTGAATGCATGCTTATGAAGTCTAAAGGAAGCATTTCCAGCTGCATCTGTGGAATATCAAGTGCTTTCTTCTTCCACTTGGGATTCTCCATATGCTACTTCCTTGAACAAGGGCAGTTTAAGGTCATTATAATCTCCTATTAATGGGGGGTTTACCTATCAGTCTCTTTTCTGGGAGCACTCTTGTGAAGGATTTAACCTCGGGTTGCAAAATAGTAGGGTGGGAAAAAAATTGAGTCATTCTCTTGGCTTGTTTATCAGGAAGGGCTTTTTTTTTGCTCTGAATATTCTGTTATATATTTTCAACAAACTCTTGGTTATCTTCAAGAAGAGTGTGATACATTTTTTACATTTTAGACCAGTTAGAATGAAAGGTTCTATGTATCAAACATGTACTTTAAACAAAAAGGATATTTATTTTCAAAAACCAGTATTGGAACCCATCAAACTTTGTAAGTCTTATAGTTTTTCATATATTATGTGTTTACTTTCCCAGAAAAAAATGAATACACTGTTTCACTAGAAGTTCCCTGTTAGCGATCAAATCAAGGTACCTACCATTTATCAAAGAATTCTGCTGCCACATAAAAAATGCAAAACTAAAACCACCACCCTTTTTAAAGTGTATTGTTGATAGCATTCATAGATTAAGAGGAATTTTAGCAACCAAGTTATCTTTGAATGCTTTTCTAAAGGCCTGGAATAATAGCACAAAAATGATTAAGTGCCCATGCTTTCTTTGGCATTTCTATTTAAGGCTTGTGGTCATTGGCCTGCACAGCAGAGGACCAAAGAATTGCTCAGTTGTCTATTTGGATCCCTAATTACTGTTTAATTTCTCTTCCATTCCCACAAAAAGAGTGTTAAAAATGAAAATGAAGTAGCAATTTGGGGGCCAAATGCCCAATTGTGCAATTCTTGACAGTGTAGCTACTTACTAGTGGTGGCAAATTAACCATGACATCCAAGCAAATGAACCTTCCTTTAGATCATCTAGAGAAAGCCTTATGGTCACCAACCATTTGGAAATTAATACAAGTCCTGCCTTTGATTTTAGAGGTATAGGGTTTCCTTCACAAAAGGAAAGCTGGAGAGATGTGTTTCCTACTTACTTCAGTACCTGAACTGACACGCATAAGTCTAAAACTAAGGATTTAAAATCAAACATCTTGGGATCATTGTACCTTGTCCTAGTTCAGGGCAAATTTGGGGAAAACCCAGGAAATAAACCCCCACAGCCCCTCTCCACCCACCTGGTTCAGGGAAAAATTTCCTCTGAGAGAGAAGTGGAAAAGAACCTGTTTATTCAACAAACAAAGCACTCCCCAGCACCAAAACAATTAACAACACTAGATGACAACAAAACTCTTTCACCCCTCTGAAGAGATGAACAAATCCAGAAGGTCTTTCCTGGGAGTGGTCGCCCGGGTCTGGACGCTGGGGATTGCTCTCCAGCACTGGGGATGGCTGCTGCAGATCACAAAATGCAGGCTCCTGGTGTTCCTTGGTGTTTCCCAGATCCCAGTCCAGAGCAGGTTGGATGATATTCAGAAAGAGGAAAGGAAAAAACAACAGTCCAGGGAAAGAATTGGACTGCTTAACCTAACTAGGAAGCAAAGCAAGAAAGCAGGCAAAGCAAGCAAGCCAAGCAAGCAAGCAAGCAAAGCAAAAGCCAGCCAGCCAGCCCTAGCCTTTTCTAGACAGCAGACCATGGGGGAAGGTGAACCAGATGATAACACGGCAAAACAAACCTTCACTTTCAGAGTCAGTTCTGAAAGCACAGAACATAATATCAAACGTAAACAGAACACACGATTGGAGATACAAACACCATAACAGTCACCCTAGGACATACCTACAACCAAAAATAAAATAAGGACTCAGGAAACAAGAAAATCGGTTCCTATTTATAAAGGAGTCTACCTTCAACTGTGTATTGTCCAGTTTTGAATATCTAAGCTTTACAGTATGACTTGCTTTTCCAAGTTTAGAGCTACATCAAATTTAGCATCAGATGATGGAAGAAATTAGCTGCTTCTGGTAATCCCAAAAGTGTGCAGATGAGAAATAGGATCAACTTTAACTTTTTAAGAATCTATTTAAAATAAGTACCTATTGTTTTCTTATCATATGACATATAAACTGAAGATACACATAGTAAACTGAAGCAATAAAAGATTTAATGAAAGTTTTATTTCTAGAGTATGATCCTTCTGAGTCTGTCTGTGCTCCAGGACAGACTAAAGGACCATGAGCTTCTGTGCAAACACAGAAAATAGATTTAGTCCCCCCTGGAAAGTCTCAAAAGGCTTTAAGATCAGATTTTCAGAATGCAAGGAAGAAAAGGAAAAAGGATTTATTTTGGCCCAAATACTTCTCACTCAAAGCAGGTAAAATGGAGGAAGGTAAGCCTGGGAGTGCAGTTTTCCTTGCTGTACAGAGATGCTGAAGATTCATTTCAGATTTATTTCCTCTCACCTTAGCTTGTCACATGCTGAGCATCTCAATCTAATCATTTTATATGCTTGAATTGCTTGGCTGGTAGAGGCGTCAGCCTCTGAGCACTATATAGGTGCCAATGGTGTCCACTTGGATCCCTCACTTTCCGTCAGTGACTGCCCAGAGAGAGGTCTTCTTCCCAAGGTCACAGACTCTGCTTTAATGCTACAGGGAGCTGAACTTGCCTCCCACAAGCAAAGGGAGATGTGTGCAGAGAATGCAGAGACACTCCCTTTACACCTCCCAGACAGTGACAGCCAAGCTGCAGCAGCCCCAGGCTCTGTTCAGCAGGGCTTAGGCTGCTATCCTCTTCCAGGATATGGTGTCTGTTCCAGGTGAGCTGCTCGGAGGGCAATGCAGGTATACCCAGAGCCCAGTAAGTCTCTGTGGGATCATTCTTTGCCTTACACAGCATGTCAAACCTCACGGAAAGCAATTTCTCTTTCAGTGCCTCCTTTTCAACTGGGAAGCATTTGAAGGGAAGCCCTTGCCCCTTGAGTGCTCAAGTGTGTACTTTGTATTGCCAAGAAAGGGCACTCCAATAGCTCTTCTGGGAAAACACACCATATTTCACATCACCCCATGTACTTTCAAGGGGCTTTGCAGAAATGGCTTGTTCTGGGACATCTGTGAAATATAATTAGGAAGAAAAATAAATAAGCTTTCTTTCAGCTTAAGATAACCCACAGTGAGAAAAATAAGACTCTTTTGCCTTTTTCTTGACTGCAGTGCTCCAGCCTCTGAGACAAAAGTGTTTCAATCTCTTAACTTATAAAGCAAGCAATTATGATATTCAGAGAGACAGTGTAGATTTTGTGCAGTGAATTTCTGAGCAAGGAAAGCAGCAGCAGCCCGTATCCACAGACCAGCAACCATATTCCTCTATGGGACCATCAGGTCTGACATCTGCAGGAAAAGTGATGGCTACAGCTGGTACCATGGTGGGTATGCTGGTGTTCAGTGCAAGGGGTAGGGGTAATGTACCAAGGCCAGCAATGTCTGTTGTCTCCACGTTATCTCTAGTGCAAGCCACATGCAGGGTGAAATGAGGATAAGTATTTATAGGAACAAAATTGGCTTTTACTTTTAATTGTAGTATAGCTCATTTGGGCAATGTTGAAAGAAATTAGGTCTTTTCATGGTGTTTTGCTTTGTTTTTTTCCACCAGTGTGAATTGTAGAGTGAAAACTAGGGATGTTCTGAACCACCATAAACAAAATCAATTGCAAGTAATGACATTTAATAACCTCTATTACTTTTTCCTCTGGTTATGTGTTTATAAACACATTGAGGTCCATGGGCAAAAAATTCTGAGTACTTTGGCTGTTGCCAGGCTGTCTTCTATGTTTGTGCAGATCACACACAAAGGACATATTAGGTCTCTGCTGGCTGACACCCTGTATAAGGCTGGCCCCAGCCATAAGAAGAAACAACAATACCAAGTGCTATGCCAGGGCAAAACACCAAGGCTTGTGTGATCTTTTTTTCTATGTTTATTCTTAGCTACTCTGTGTCCCTTCAGACTTTTTCCTTTTGTGCAGACGTCTTTTGCTCTTGAACTTCTCTGGAAAACCTGGAGAAGCTTTCCTTGACAAAATTTTGTATTTGTTACTTTTCTTCTGAATTCTCCCTAACTTCTCTGTGCTGTCTTTGTAACATAATATTTGTAATAGTCTGCTGTATTCCAATTATAATCCCAGCAGTGCTACATATTTGCTTTGCCTTATATGCACATAACCATCCTCCTTGTTCCTCTTGTCACTGGCCTGAATGCAAAATCTCAAATCTATTGTGACATTTCTTCAGCTCAAATAAAAATGTAATTACTTTTCATAAGGAGTTTTAACCCTGCAATATTGAAACTTCAGGATTTCCTGAAATAGAGAAGTTGTGACCTAACATGTGCCAGCCAGCATGGATCAGACTGACAGCTCTCACCATTCTGCTTCACACAGCTATCTCTCCCCACTGCACACACAGCTAGCATAGCTAGGGGGGAACCCTGGCTGGGAAAGCAAAGGGCAGCAGAGGAAAATGTTCCTCAGATGGTCTGGAGGGTGGATGCACAGGAGAGCACATGTGAGAGGTTCAGTACAGATATCAGAAATAATCTTTTCCATCATGCAGTATGGCATATATCCCTTGAAATGAAGCAGACAGTACATCTAAGGAGGAAAGGGAGGAGGGACTACGTAACTTTTGAGCTGGTCTCAAAGAGTCTGGGTTGCTTTGTTCCAAGGAGAGAGACAGGTGGTGTAAGATGAACAAAGAAGCCTCTTATGCAGATGCCTGTCTTGGCCTGGAGTGATATTTCTCCTCTCACCTGCAGTGTACATGTAGTCAACTAGCCAAACTCTAAACTCCTAAGTGGAAGTCACAATGACTTCATCCCATCAGTCTAAAGCATCCACCTGCAGGAATATCTATGTTCTAATCAGCTGAAGATCGTGGAAACACAGGGCTTCCATTACAGCCCAGTATAAAGGCAATGTATCTCACTAAAGCTAGGAATGGTATTACAAAATCTAGGCCAATGTGTGTTGGTATTACTGAGCCCCTCACTATGGACATTAGCAAGAGTGAGCTCTGCAAACAAAAGTCAGACGAGTCAAATGTAGTGTTTGCACATTGCTTTCACAGGGCTTGGTCCTAATCTCACTAGTATAAATCAGTAGCAAGCTTATTTATGTCACTGCAGTTATGTCAAGCAAATCAAGGTGCTTGGGCCCTGTTTCACCTCCTCTTACTAATATTCTGCCAGGATTATTGATAATGCTGGTGCACAACCGAGGAAACTATGAAAAATATTCATTTCAAGCTCCACTGCAAGCAGAGTAAAATAATCAATATACGCTTACAAACAAGAAAGAAAAGAACTTTTCTTTGGAACAAAGCTGGACTTGCAAGTAAAATGTAGTGGGAATAATTGGAAGATAATAGCTAACATACAATTAAGATAATCTGTTTAAAATAACATCCTGCAGATAAAATCCATACCTAGTTTGATTCTACTTTTCTTTTTGTTTGCTTGCTTCCTTTTTCTTTTATTTTTTTTTTAATTTTTTCTCTCCATTAAATGCAATTTTTGTCAATTTGGTTCTGTCTGAAGTAGTTTCATTTCCATGTTCTTTGCTATTGAAACACTGCTCACTGGTTTTGCCTCAGATATCTCTGTAGATGAAGAAGAACCTGAATTGAATGATTAAGCATTTTGTGCTTTTCCATAAGCTTTCAGCTTGCATAAAAGTATATTTTGCCTTTTCTTTTTTTTTTTTTTCCTCTAGGTATGACTAAAATTAACTTTAATTTCAATCAAAAGGGAAAGTTCTACAAAAAAAAAAAAAACAATAACAAAACTAACTCCTTTGGAAAAAAATCAGACATACTATTTAGTCTTCAATTTGGTTTATTTAATTGCTTAATACAGTTTTCAAAAATTTCTTTAGAACATACCCTTCTGTCATCTAAAATAGCATAAGACCATAAAATGCAGATTAATTTTGTGATTGGATGCTCAGCTGGAGTTATTCTTTACTTACAGAAAAGCAGATGTTTCATATCCTCTGGCTAACCATAGACCATAAAAAGTCATAGAAATTTTTCTCCTTTATTTCAAAGAAAAAAAAGCTTACTAAGTAATGGTTCTATGGTGCTTCCATTCTAAATACAGACTCATTCACCAAGATCACTGAAATATGACAACCCTATATGAATTTGAAGCACATCATTAGAGCAAGCCTCAATAGCAAACTCTTATTCCTTAATGCTTTCTTTACCCCCATGAGTTGTAAATATTTGTTTCTGTACAATTCAAACATATTACTCAGTCACTAATGAGCATGCAACACTGACTGTCAGCAAGAGAAAAATGCTTTACTGGGAGTGTCCCAAAGATTAACTGAAATTCAGACAGCTGCATAGCAATATTTTGTTTAAGCAGGGATATATGGAAAGATTCCTTTGTACAAGCTTGGTTGTGAATTTCTTAGGAAGAGCGTAGGTTGATCTGTGTCCATGCTTATGGACATGATATCAAGCAGTAGTGGTGTAAACAAGGGGCAATGGCTTCAAGCTGAAAGAAGGTAGGTTTATATTAGGCATTAGGAAGAAATTATTTACTCTGAGGCTGGTTAGGCCCTGGAACAAGTTGCCCAGAGAAGCTCTGGCTGCCCCATCCTTGGAAGGGTTTAAGATCAGGCGTGATGGGGCTTTGAGCAACCTGGTCTAGCAGAAGGTATCCTTTCCCATGGCAAAGGCACTGGAAGTTGTTCTTTAAGGTCCCTTCCAACACAAACCTTTCCATGATTCCATGATTTTATCTGACATCATATACCAGTTACTTAAACCATGAATGGAAGAGAAGCTTCCATTCCAGGTGACTCTCATTTCCTATCACAGAAAGATTTGTCTTGTAGAAAGAACAAATCATTGTGGACAGTTATGGCAGACCACTCAATATGCAGCAAGCTCACAGCCCATAGCTCAGGCTTTGCTCTTGATCTCTCTCCTGAATTAACGCTCCTCATTCCCCCTGCAGGAGGCATTACCAGTCAGAGGCAGGAAGCAGGGTCCCACTGGGCTGCACAACAGGCAGGGCAGTAGCAAGAGGAAGCCCCTTCCCATAGAGAAACAGCTGAATGGGCAGGTGGCCAGATTCAGCAGGGAAATGAGACAGCCAGTGGGAAGACAAGACAGGAGAGGAAATTAATGGGGAGAACAATCTTGTTTCACGTGCTGGACCATGGCTTCTGTGCATTGTCTGGCACTGTCCCACTCTGCTCCAGGCATCTGTTGCACTGTCTGTTACCGATAGAGGTTCCTGGTGCTCTGAGCTCTTGGACAGCCCTGAATAAATTCACAGGGCTGCACTCTGTCTCTTCCAGTATTGTTGCATGGCTGGGAGTTTTCCTGACACAGACACCAACCATTTGATCATCATGTATGGGAGAGATGACCAGAGACAGATAACTTAGGCCGGATAACAAAATGCTGTGTTAGAAGTTAAGGAAGTGGAAGCTTTTTCTCATCAACTTTTGTTCATTATCTGAATGAAAAATGGATTTGAATATCATCAGTCATGAAGAGCTTAAACTACCCCACCAAAGCAAAGTCCATTTAAACCTACTTTACACCAATTCGATATTTACATGAGCAGTGCTTTCTTCTTCCCTTAGCCAGAGATCTCAAAGCACTCAACAAAGCTGGCTCTGCATTATTTTGTGAAGATATTGCTGCAGGTATTGCTTCACTTTGATTCTTGGGGTTCTGCTAAGTGTCTACAAGGCCACACACCCAAAACCCTGTCCAGGTTCAGATCTGCATTTATTCAACACCTTTTTGGAAGAAACAAACATCAGGATGACAGCTCTGACTCCAAAATCTTTCAAGTTCAAGCTAAAGCTCGTGACTGGCAGCATGCCACTCCCTGTGCAGTCTCTCTATCGATTACCTGAGGAGCTTTGTGCAGAGACAGCAGTTTTCTCCTCCACAAGTGCAAAAATCAGAGCCAATTTGAGCAGAGGCTGATGATGAAACAGGAATTAGAGTGGAAGTGAAGGAAGACTAAAGTCACAGCAATAAGGCTGTGTAGATAAGATGAGCACAGAAACCAAGTCCTGGGCAGATGTTTCATGCAAGTAGAGTGGTTAAGTGACATGCCTTACTCCACCATACAGTCCTAGCAAGGTCAAAGGCAGCCACGAAATCTTTTATCCTTTTCTATTAACACCCTCAACACTGGGCATCACTGAGTAACTATTAGAGCATTAGCAGTGTGGTGAAGCAGCGCATTTTTATCATTTGTTCTAATATATTTACTCTTTTACAACTTGCCAGGGTTTGTGACTAACAGCGTCAGATGCAAATCATCAAGTATTGTATTTCATAACCTGTTTCTAGAACCTTACAGCAATGCCAAACAGATAATTAAGCCACAGCACATCTCTCTTCTTTGATTTCTTTTATTTCCTTCAGCAAAGCCCCTTTTGAAACAGTGAAGAATTCCACACAAGGCAGTGAAGATTCAATATACATTGCTGAAAGAGAGTTATTTCCCTATAAATTGATTTCAAAAAAAGATCTTGGCATTTTGACCAAAACCACATCTCTTAAATTATCTTGTATCCCTCCAAACACACAGTCCTAAGCCCTTTTTTGTCCATACTAGAAAGACAGTCATACTTTGGCACAATTTAAAAGGTTTTGAGAATGATGATGATTTAAAGCAAAGTATTCCCCAAACAAGCTGTGGACTTGAGCAGAAACAGCCACAGAGTCCTGCGGGGACTTCACAGCATAGACTTGATTTAGCAGGGAAGTGTGTAGATTGAACAGTGATGGATGCTATAGAAAACTGGGTGATATAGAAGATAGATGGTCATTTGAAAAAGATCAAGGAAAAACACACTGGAAACCAGGAGAGCCTCCAGCTTTGTTCAAATTATGATCGGTATCAGGCCCAGTAAGGCCTCAGAGACAAAATGCATGGATAAAGCCATGCTCTGCAGTGTCTTTTCTCTTCAGAAAGGCTGGCCCAGTGCAAAAAGCTGTTGCTGCATTAGATGTCATGAGACATCAACACAGCTGTATGAAAACTCTTACACAACAAAGGGACATGCACATGGGGTGTGCATGCATTAAAAACTGATATTGGTGGTGCCACATGGAGGGAAAATAAGCATCTAACATCCCCTGGCTCAGTCTCCAGATGTGCTCCCGGCTCCCTTTCCTGCCTGGACAGGAGCAGGTGCTGCATGGGAGGTGCTGCATGGGTGGTCACCATGGGGCCAGGGTTTTTATCCTGAAAAGGATGGCCAGCATGTGAGAGGAAGAAGCAGAGCATGCTCTGCACTGCTTGCCACCTGGAGCTCATTAAACACATCTCTTATTGTTTCTCTCGTTTTTTTGCAGGAGAATTGTTTGTTTGTGGTGACTAAAGATGAAGGCTATCCATCAGTCTTAATCTTAGAGAGCATTTCAGGCTCTTTTATGTTCTTCAAGCAGAAGACAGAGTGATGGAAATATGTCTGCAAATATTCCCTGTCCTCTCAAGAAAACATATCCCAAGATGAAACATGGTAAAAAATCAACCATGCTATCTTGATAAATTCCTATCTAAAGTATATAAACCTCTTCCCATTGTAAACAGCAGAGAATGCAATTTTTAGAAAGCTGCTAACAGAAAATATGTACATTTGTCCTTGCAAATGTAAGTTAAATTCCAAGGGCTTCTTTTGAGACTACTTCCAATTCTTAATTTTGCAAATTCTGTTAATACCCTCAGTGCCTCATTAGCATATCCTGTATGCTCTTTAAATTATACAGAAGCTGCCATCAAAAACCTGCTAAGGGAGATTCCAGAGAACCCTGACACACAAAAAAATATGCTTAATATCTACATTTTAACGTTAGTCAGAGCCTACATAGATCAAAGATATACTCTGGAACAGCATGATTATAAGCCTGCACAAGTGAAAAATAGGAACCAAATGAAAGGGCAGGACCCTGAGCATCTGCATATCTGTAGACTAAATACACTCATAAAGGAAAACACTTTGGGAGACACTAATGATCTGTACACTACAGGAGTATGAAAAGACCTGGGACAAAAGACTGACACTGGAATCCTAAAATTATAGCAATCAAATTGCCAGTTTTCTTCTCAAAACTTGCCAGTTTTCTTTCTTTTCTACTGCTTTTCATCTCGTTCCTCATAAGAGCAAAATTCTCTATTTATTATAATATTTAAATGAAGAAGCCTCAAACATATATAAGCAAATACTTCATTCATTAAAAATTCTTACAAGTGCAAAATTTGTAACATGAAACTTTGAAATTCAATGCATTTCTGTAAAACCTTTAGAAAACATTGTGTGTACATACAGGCTTCTTTCAGAAAATCTGAGCAAAAATAGAGCTGATTTGGGTAAGGTTGAAAACGTTTACTTACCGTTTCTCCTTGCATTTTCAAAATGCAGGAGGGGTTAATTTTCAAACCACAGGAGGGGTTGAAAATAATGTCAAAGTAAAAAACTCATGAAAGAAGGTGAATTCTTTTTTGCAATAGATTCATAAAGTAAGCTTTCAGTCTTGGAGCAATGCAGGAGATTAATTCAATGACCATGTTACTCGGCTCATTTGCTGATTGCCAATTTTGCTGATTATTTCTTGATCTGAATAACTCCCCTCAGGAAAAAAAAAAAAAAAAGGTAGCAGATTCATTTATCTGCCCTGAATCTACTAAACAATTGACTGATTTCAATCCCCTCATTTGAATTTCCAAATACAGAAAAGCCTCTAAATGCCAATATATTCCTTTCCACACTCATATATCAGAATATGCCAGAAAAGTTCGCTAACATTTTTCATTCCTATGAAGTGCAGAGTTTTACAGGTTGTGAACAAAGATCATTTTGTCAGCGCATAAAATAGTTTTATGTGAGGAAATACAGCAGCAATTCTCTTCTATTTTAGAATTAAGGAGTGGGAATCTTAATTAGACATAGGGATAATATCAGCTAGTTACACAGAACGGAATAAAATGCATAAAGGGTATAAAATCTCATGCTTCAGGACATTAGTCAAGCAGTAATGGATGGGTTAGCACAGAAATACCCCTGGGGAGTAGGCAATTTTTTCATTTCCCCCTTCATTTATCGCCTTTGAAAGCTAACTCATCTGAACAGGTGTAAATGAGTCCAGTGGGTCTAATGAGACATATGAAAAAGAGGATGGGAGTTACAGTGAAGATCACTAGTTTGGAAATGAAGCTTCGTGAGAAGAAATAGCTGAATAATGCATTAGCTTGCCTGATAGCCACCCCTGCTACTCTTACCCCTGCTCCTCGCCCCACATTTTGTCACTGATTACCGAGGTGAAGCAATTAGGCATGTCGAGTCCCAACTACCCAGAACCTATTGCTGGCTCCCCAGCAGGGATGAGCCTATTATGTACATATGAATGCAGCAGCTTTCCCATTTGTACGGAACAGTACATTTTTAGGATCAATTTAGCTTGCCGTTATAACGTGCAAAGGAGATGTAATGTGTCTTCTTACTAAACAAAACAATATCTTTCAGTGAATTTTTTGTCTTCATCCCAGCATGTGCTCTTTCCCTGGAGGAAACATGATGTGTTATATGAGTTTGGGCATCAGCTACAGCTTGTCTTCAGTGATGGTTGTTTCTATTCAGAGGTGACTCTTGCTGCAACATCCTAATGACAAGGCACAGATTGTAACCTCAGTAAAACTAAACTAACTGAGCCCTACAATCCCCACCAGCAATTGATTTTGGCTACTAATTTGTGGCAAAAACTACCAGCATCCAGTTTCTCCTAGTGTTTTACAGGAAGGTAACTGTAAATTCTGCAGAAAACCCCCTCTCTGCACTGAAGACAAAGCCTATGTGCATAAACTGAGCTGCCAATAAATTCAATGCAAGTTGTCCATAAGCCAGATTCTCAGCTGGTGTGGACTGGCACAATTCCATGCATGTCAATTACCAGCAATATGATGTCTGTCTCTGCTGCTGGTAGGCCATGTGCTAATTTGCAGGAGGAGAGGACACATCACACTGGATGGCTCTTGCTGGGCTGCAGCAGAGCACAGGGAATTAACTGTTTGCATGGTTTGGTGGTCACCCTGTTTCACCCAGGACTGCAGTGAGTAGAGCTTTGACCCAGACTTGGTTCCCTGCTCTGCAGGAGGGGATCGAAATATCTCCTTGGCTGCAATCACTGACCTCTTAAAGTGAATGATGTGACGAGTAGCTACCAGCCTCCCTCGTGCCCATTGCAGTGTCATATTTAGAGTCAGGAAGAGCAGGGCTGTGGGTAGCCCTGTGGCCTGCCTGGTGCACAGACACTGTAAGCAGGAATATAAACATTCTGTGAGCTCATAACAATTATTTATCTGTTAATGCACACAGCAGGCAGTGAAGGATAGCAGGCTACTAAGCTCAGCAGGAGCACACTTGCTGCCCGTGACAGAGGCACCCTCTCTGTTGTCCAGGCAGCCGTCAGTCAGATGGAGAAGTGTCAATTTCCTTGTTGGAAATTACTGAACTTCGGCCTTCCTGAATTGCTCTCATTTCTTGGAGTTTTGTGCCATCACACGTCAGTAGTTTTCTCCTGAGGACTTAATTCTCCTTCTGTCTGTGTTTTGAATTTTCCTCTTTTGCATGGCTTTGGCTTATGTTCCCTTAGAGTTTGACAGCTGCTCTTTTCATTTGAGCTAAGCTGAAATCAGAGAGCTTGGTTTCAAAATCCAAGCCGTGGGTCACAGGCAGCTAAAACCCTGGGCTGCATGTTCCATTGCCATCTCCAGCAGTGCAGTTCCACTCCTCCTTTCACACCTTTACTGGCCCCTCAGCAGCTGAGCAGCAAACCTGGAGACAGGATTAGATCCAGGCACAAGCAATTATTTTTTTCTTCCACATGGATCTAGCTTGCAGCCAGGCCATATTCACAAGGGTTAGCAACAGCACTAAGAAGGGAAGTAGAACAGCTATCCGAGGAAAAGGTGGGAGGATAGTAATCTTGTAGCTTTTATCAGGAAGGGGGTCTAACTCTATAATTATGAAACCACAATTTGAGAAAAAGCCTATTAGCAATTTAAGGAAATATCCATAAGAGATGTGAGTCTTCCTTCCCCTAGGAAAAATAGGGGAATGAACTCCAGTCTTCTAGTCCTGAAACAGCTCACGTGATATTGGAGGACTGATTAAAAGAGGCACATTTCACTTTCTTCCTATATTTTGTGTAAAGACTTTAAACAAAGTCCTCTAGAACTATTGGTAGCATTTTTCCTAAGGATTTCCAAAATTACAATAACATTCTTAATTTACAGTTCAAATGTAATGTTTCTAGTGTTTTATTGATTTTTTTCTTATTTAGACAAGTCAAAAAATAAATTAAGATGCATGTTGGAAAAAACCTTCCTCTTTCATTTAACATCCAAATCAAGAAAACAATTATTCATGGAGTCCTATCCTGCTGTGCTGCTCTAATATGTATTTTATAGAAACCATTTCCTACAGTTCATGCTGTTCTCTGTTTTCACAGTGATGTGTCCCAAAGGATAGTCTTAAGGAATTACTTGACCTCTAGTGTCCCTGAGATTTTCAGAAAGAATCTGCTGGAGATGCTTACACAGAAGGTGGAAAAGAAAATGGACTGAAGACAGCTTCTACAGGTTTTTGTTACAGAGACTGAGTTCAAGACCACCTTTCTGTAAAAAACAGTGGGACAGCCTGATTTTCCATATCAGTGTCTGCTCCTGGAGGTAACAGTAGGAAAAAAGAGCTTTCTGATCCTTCTTTCATCTGTACTGATTCTCTGAAGAGAGATTGCATACAGACTTCATCGTCGTTTCACAGTTCTAGTTTTTAAAACTTTTGCTCCTAGTTCTTCTAAAACTTTTTACTAGAAGGAAAGATTACAATATCCAAACCAATTCTTGAGAAAAGATTGAAGTGACAGAGATTTATTTATTTGTGCCTGTTTTCATTGAAATGTCTATATTGGTTAGACTGTAATTAAAAATTTTGTTTGGCTGATGCACAAGGGAATTTTATCAAAATTTTTCTTTGCCCTTTGAAAGAACCAAGTCCAGAGCATACAGCACAGCAGGTGTGGACACATGATCTAACGAGGCTGAGATACGACAGGTGAACAAATTACCACTATGCAGCTGAGCTCCCACATCTGGAGAGTTGTGCCTCCTGGCTTATTCCAATAATGAAACAGAATATATTAGAAGAAATAAATATGTTTCCCCAATGGTGGGGGAAAGTATGAAGAGTCAGTTATTACCACCCAGCTGCTAGGCATTGATTTCTTATGCCACAATGATTGGATCACTCTTGATTGTATGCCAAAAAGGTACATACAATCAATGCTACGTGGTACCAGATGATGGGTGGTAACTTTCTGACTTTACTTGGCTTGGTTACATTTCATCATGTGTAACTTTAGAGTCATTCTCAGGAAAAATACAGTGATTTGTGCTCACATTGCTTAAAACAGCTTCTGTGGGCTTTTTGAAAGCAGTTTGGAGTATTAGAAACTTTAATTCTATTGAAAAAGGGAAGTATTTACATGTGATACAGTACTTGTCCTAATGTATACCTGCCAAATTGCATTCATCTTGCAACTTGTCACATCAACATGTTTCAAGATGCGTGACAAGATGTTTTACAACCTTAAGGTGTTTCTGTTTGTGAATTATTTTACACTGAAAGAATTTGCAATGAGTGTTTGCTCAATCTGGTTATTTTTATGTTCAGCAACTTGTAAAGCTTTGTATTGCTGCACTTTTTGGACAAAAAACTTGCAGTATAATTGAAAACATCAATATTAAAATTGTTTCCACTGTATATGCTTTAATTTCCTTCTTTTCCTTCTACAGTTTTTTGTGACAAAATCTCTCATTGAAATAGGAAACACAAATAGGAGTGTGTAGTACCCATTTCCATTAGAAACTCAATGTTTTTTTTTTTTTCTCTGTGTTGTAAGATGACTTTTGACTCTCTAGCAATATTTTATGCAGTTACAAAGAGCTTTTGGGTAGCATTTTGACCTTTTCTATAAATTGGGTTTCACCTGATTAAATGTCTTTAGTGTAGACTTTAACAGCTACAGAGATTCCTAGCTTTGCCTTACAATTTTTTGGAAAGAAATAAGCATTGAAACAAAATGGATTATTCCACCCTCAACTGATCATCTAAGATGGGACATCTAAAAGAAGGCATCCAGGTTGTGCTCTTGAATGCCTAAATCTTTCCACAGACTGAGGGAGGCTGTTGATGACAGAGATTTATTCAGAGCAGGCATCCAAAACAGAAACAAAGTGATCCAATGCTCTTGCAGGTTTTTCCCAGGGTCTTGTTGATGAAAGGAAGTGGAAACTGTACACAATTTGTCAGTGCTGCCAGATCTCTACCACTACAAGCTTCATTCCACCTGCCTTTAGCAAACAAACATTGCTGATCATCATGATGACAAGGAATTAAACATATGTGCAGTGCCACCAGCCCAGCCTCCACAGCTACAAAAATATCCTGAGTCTCTGAGTATCAGTTGTAAGTATTCAGTTGAAATGAATTACCCACTAAAATGTTAAATAAAGGTTATCTAATACTTTATTTTGGAGGAGGGGAAGGGATTTCTAACCTCAATCACATAATAATATTGAAGGAGCTGCATATCAATTTTGTTGGTCAATAAAACATTGATTACACAGCTGATGCCACAGTAGAAAAATTACATGTCTCTGAGAAAGCTTGTGAATATTTCACACAACAGAGAAAGTGTACTGTGCATAGAAACATTATGCAGCGTGTTACACAAAACCAGCATAGCGTGGAGTGTATTGTTTCCTAATATTTGTTTTTATGGTACTTCTAAGAGGTCTATAAGTCATCTGTTTAGCCTGAAGAAATACCTCCTCATTGCTACAAAGCCAGCAAAAATCTGCAGCTCAGAATTCATGGACTTTCACTAACACTCCTGAAAATTTTAGAGGCCAGCTAAATCTCTCAGCCCTGGTGGAGCTTTTGGCAAGCTCCAGAGATCCAAATTCTGGCTTCCTCTGCACATGTGTGCTTTTGACCCTGGTCTGTTAACTCTTGCTGAGTCATATTTAATAGAGTTTCTGATGTACTCATGCATTACCTCTTCAGAAATTCCTCTCTGAAAGAAAGTAATTCTGTATGTTCTTTACTGTTCTCATATTTAGTTCATATTTGGAAAAACTGACACATGTTTTTCCTTTTCTAGAATAGGAAGATTTTTAGAAAGTTGAACAGAACCAGTCCCTGATAGCTATGCTCCTAACCGCTCCTGTGATAATCCTCTATCGATGCCCTAGCTGGCCACGTCCAAGGAAATACAGTTTTCTTTTTTTTCCAAGGAGCCACATTTCAAAAACATATAAAGATATTTCTCTGTGAGGTCTTTAGCTGGTTTTGGAAAGAAACGTAATGAACTTTCTTTTTGGATAAGGCCTTCAAAACACATCCCACCTTTCTTCCCTTTTTTGGCATTTGAATGCTGTTTAATCAGTAACAAGCACTAAACAAAATGAAAGAACCAGGAGAGGAAATGTGGGATCAAATTATCTAGTTCTTTTCATGCTTTATTCCAGAAATCATCAATGAGAGATTGCGTGATTGGTTCCAATCTCATTTAATAGCCAGCTAAAAACATTCCTTAAAGAAGCCAGTAACATTCAGTGACTCTGAGCACAAAAGGGCATTCAGGGATTTTGTTTCTCAGTCCAAGGAAAGTGTTCAGAATCCTTTCCGATAAGACCATTCTGCAGCTTTAGTTTCTCATTAGAGCAGTTTTCAAGTCTAAAGTCAGATTTCCATTCAGATGCATCTTCTGAATACAAGTTACTGTGCTGGTAAAGTGTTTGTTAATTAAAAGAACATGTGGTATAGATGTGTGTGTTCTCTTGATCCACTTTAGATAAGTGTGCTTGCCCTCTTTAGAGCACTGTGGAATGTGTTTTACCATGTTCTTTCTCAGATGGGGCACCTAATAACTTGTGTGGCTATTGGATGAACAGGTACTGAGCAGCCCTCAGACAATATAGGCAGGTTTCTGACTTGACAATAAAATGTGGAAAATCCATATACCTTTAAAGAAAGGGAGAAATTAACTTGGAGTAATTAAAATCTGAATTAGCAATGGATCTCAACTCACATGCACAATGGCATATACAGACACCAAGCATTGCTTACGGCTCTTATGCAAACTTTGCTGTTGCATTACATTGTGGGCTGAGAAGAAACAAGCAACAGAGTTTTTCCACTCCAGCTCTGTGGTTCTGCTTCAGGAGACAAGGGGTGGGGAAGGAGTGCAGTCTTCATTTTTATCTCCCTCACCCTGGGCAAGATGAGCAGATATTTCTGGAATGAGGTTAGCCTTAGAGGAATTTCTTTTAAAGCCACTACCTTGCATCTCCACCTTGTTCAGCCATAGCCAAGGTAAGAAACTGCCCCTGTCACACCATCTTGGGAGCCCGGAGCCAACAGCTTTCCCTGAAAAGGCTCTGCATTCACTGCCAGCCCACAAGTAAAAGGCACTCAGTACAGTGTGAGACAGCAAATAGCAGGGCCCACACCAAACACTAGAAGCCCATAACTGTGTTTGAAAAGGAGAAGGAGACAAGGGAGTGAGATGCGTGATGGTTTCTTGTGTAGCATGGGAAATCTCACTTGTAACACATCAACATAAATTCTTATGCTTTTCTGCCTACATGCAGCGTTTGTGCTAAGCTCCCTATATTCATGATTTAATCCTGAACAAGTATTTCCTCTTGGGTATCACATGGACTGAAGCAAGGTCCTTTACAGACATGGGAGACGTTTAGACCAATGGGTAGCTGAGAACCCTGAAGTACCCAGATGGATTTAATTTTCTAAAAATGTCCTTCCTGGAAAACTAAGTTTCTCAACAGAGTAAAAACCACAGGATTACCCCAATGAACTACCTTATACTTTACTCCCCTAAGAGGTGTAAGCAAAAGTTTGACACAAAACACTTCACCTAATAAATATGGATATATAAATATTCTGGTAATAAATCCAAATATGTCCAATAATATTCTTGAACCCTGAAATAAAATCGTCTTTGCTAATAAACCATTTGGACTGTTCCCCAGTAAACACAGGGGCTTTTCACCCCTTTTCTTTTACTGAAGTCTCAAGCACATCCTAGATATTTAACTGCCCAGGAACCATTCCCAAAAGACAGCTAGCTTCACCCCTCTTGGTGGCTTTAGCACCTACCTACTGTAAATGGGAACAGAGCAGTATACCTCCATACCCAGGAGTTTTCACCACCATGCTTAGCCTGGTGAGATAGACATAGATCAAATAGGTTAAGATTCTAAATTAATATCTAACTGACAAATAAAAGTATCCTCATTCTCACAGTCCTAGAGTATCCAAGTACTGCTAAGGTCAACAGTAGTGACAGGGTTCTAATGTCTCTATAAATTAATTTAGTTCTTTTTGTGCAGAGTTTGAGAAGTCTGATGATACTTTTGGACGTTTTGACCAAACTCTGTGTGACAGTCTTTAATGTTGGCTGTATTATTCCCACAATATCTTTAGAAAATAGAAATACCCATTTGCCAACAAAAGACAAGGCTGACATGTTTTCACTACCAGAACTTGAATGTGGCTGAAAATGTAGTTTTGTGTGGCATAGGAAGTGTATTATTTGGATCTTAACTGCAAAAGTCTCAGCCAGCGGGATAATAAATTCTAAAACAAAATAGAGCAAACACTTTGCAATCCATGCTTTTCATCTGTTTCTTGAAAAAAGTAGCAGGTTGTAGCTATTCTTTGTCACACCCAGTTGCATATAAAATGTGAAAAGGATTTTTGGCTTCCAGTCCAAGGCTGTTAATAATTCTTTTTAAAATCCTCTGTTTATGCCTCATTTCCAAGGTGAATGTGGTTTTACAGGGCTTGCACATGGAATTGAAGAATGGACTCAGTCTTGAAAATAGCTTGTGATTAACCAAAATGAAACCCCTGCACATTTTTAATTTTGTCTCCATGTCTTTCTAATTATTTGGTGCAAGCTATACAGTGATTCACTAGCATGATTGGGTTACAGTGTGCTTGTCACATATAAGTCCAGAATGGCTTACAGAACTGACAGTATTTTTAAAAAATTATTTTCATTTTAGATCTCTCCCTTTAAAAGGTAAGTTATATGTTTGTTGCCAGGAAATTAAATCCCACTTTGTCCATGAATATCTTTCTGAAGTATCCTGATTAATTATTATTGTCACAGGAAAGTGACTGGAGGCAAAACAGAAAGTCAGCAGTGATTAAAATAAATGCTGAGAGAAATTGCACAATTGCATGGACACAGTACTTTTCATCTGTAATGAAGACTGATGCTTGTACCAGAAACAAAACTATCCTGGTGGTCTTCAACTCTTCTTCAATCGATATCCCATCTGCATCCTAAAAAAGCAAGCTTGACTCTCCCTTCACAGAAGGAGATGGTCACTTATGAGCGAGGCTGTCAGCTGGCTCCAAGTGGTGTCATTCCTTTGGTTTACACGGAGTTTCGCTGCTTTAGGCTGGCTTAAGCCCTCAATACACATAGCAGGGGTGTCAAAGGGCAGGGGAAAGGTATGTGAAACACCTGTCTGAATACAGCAGGACACTCACCTCTTCTGACTGGCTGGTTATGCTGTGTTTGATGCACCCCAGGATATGGTTTGCCCTCTTGGCAGCTGGGGCATGCTGTTGGCTCTCACTGAGCTGCTGCTGACCTGCATTGCCAGATTGCTCCCTACAGAGCTGCTCTCCAGGCACTCCTCTCCCAATTCACACTTATACCCAGCAAAACATGCTTATTCTGGCACTTTTTCTTCCCCCATTTCAACACTGCTGTTCTTCAGCCCTGTGTCAGGGAAAAGATGTATCACAGGGCTGGTGCTTTATAAATGCTTAATTCAACACTACTTTGCTGAAGCAGGGCTCCAGCGAGTTCCTCCCCAGTTTTAGGACTGCCTGAATCAGCTGAAACCACCATTATGTCAGATTTTACCACTTGCAAAACAGGGATAGTGTTGCCTGCTACCTTTGTTCTGCACCTTGGAGCCTCCATAGGCAGTGCTATATAAATGTTCCACATTTACTATTTCAAATAGTAAATCAAGGGCAGGACAAGTACAACAAGCCAGAACAGGTCTTAAATCTGCAGCCATAAGCAGAGTTGTGTGTGCAAAATGTTTCAAAAATAATATGAAAATGTGGGAATGATTCTCAGTAGTGAAAAAAATAAGAGTAATTGCAGAAGCATAGGGGTGAGATGGGAATTGTGGGAATTACCACTCACACAAAATTAACTGCAACAGTGTTTTGCAAGCACGCAGGACATGAATATGAAAGATTAGCCAAAAGGAGTGGAAAAGTAGTCCAGCAGAGCTGTAGCAAAAGCCAGATTATTGGTGGCTACTGTTAGAAATTGAGATCTTTATGGTTGTGCTTCATATGGACTAAATTAATATTATTGACAGGATTCTGCAGATATTGAAACAATTAATTTCCACCCCCCCAAAAAAAAACCAAACAAAACTTCAGTAGCTAAACCCATAGGAAAATTTTTATTAAATAAAGAATTAGGTCATTGTTTATGATTTCAGACAGCCATCACACAAGTGATTTATGGGAATACAGTGGTTCCTAGAAATCAGGCAGTATGATATCCTTAATTTGTCTGAAGAGGTACAACTCCATTTCCAGGTGCAGGTCAGGTAAATGTTCTACACTTCAAAACAAACAGAGGAAGATTGGTAAATATTAAGTAGGATAGATTGTATTTCTATAACAAGTATACTGATGTATATAAGAAAATATGACGTGGCCCATTGTCCTGGCTTTGAGTATGCCTGGAGTGAAAGGAGAGATCAGTCTTGGACACAGCAGAACCAACACAGCTGTATTCTGGATTTGAAAAGCTTATGCAAAATATATTTGACTCCTGAGTACTGCTCTATCAAGAAATCTCTGATTACAGGTTAAGAATATCTGTTAATGAAAAAACAACTCTTCCCCAAAAAAAGAAGATTTGCAGGAAAGGTTGTTTTTCATTAGAAAAGCTTCATAGGATTCCCCGGTGGTATAAGAGGAGAGGCCTCAAATATTTAGCTAATTAATGTGAAAGGTGATAAAATAAGTTACCTATTAAACCAAATAAAGACAGGCTATGTCTCACTTCCTTAAAGGCATAGGTGTGATTGTAACCCCTCTAACAAATATCTCCCCCGTGCTTTCCTAATGGCAAAGGAGGCTGGGTGCTGGGGCCGCAGGCAGGGACACGGGACAATGTGGTGCAGGAGCATTACATAGCACCACAAAAAGCAGCTCCTTCTGGGCTCATGCCTGGCACAGAAATTCCACTGGTGGCCCGAACTGATGCAGGCACTCCTGGAAGCTGGTGAGGCTCCTTAATGTCCAATAAAGTACAAGTAAATCCAGGCTATGCACATGTGTTGAAAGAAACGTTCAACATTGTGAAGTCACCCTCAGAGTCTGAAATGTGAGAACTTAGTGCCTGGAACTTGTATTTGAAGGTCAAGATCTTGAAGATAATTTCTCTCTTTACATATGATACCTGCAAGACAATAACCTTACACAAGAATCACGTTGTTTCTCATGCAGACATCAACTATTGCTCAGACAGGGAAGAAAAATAGAATTGTAGAATCATAATTCATGGAATCATAGCAAGATTTTAGTTCATAGAGCCCTTAAAGATCATCTAATTCCAACCTCCCTACCATGGACAGGGATGCCACCCACTAGTCACCCATGAACAGCTTCACTTCTGTCTGTTGGAGTCCAAAATATGCTCAGGACGCATACTTAGGGAGGAGTTTTCTTTTCTTATAAAAATACTCAGTCATCAGGACCTATAATTCTTCAAAGCTCAGAGGTATTTGCAGCTATTAACAGTATTTTATATAACTTCTACATCTTGGACCTCTGAAAACCAGGAAATAACAGAGATAAGCCATATATATATATGTTTATATATATATATATATACAGTATTTACCCAAACAACTTTAAATCTGCTGACCCTGACTGAAATAATAGAAAGGAAGAAGCACCTGCCAGTAGTTTAGCTGCACCCAGTTTATTAGCTATAAGTGTCCTGAAGGGCTGAAGATAAAATGGAGCAATCAAGAGAGCTGTGATTGTGATGTAAAGTGCTCCAGGCATCCTCTGTGTGTGTGGAGAAAAGAAGAGCTGCAAGCATACCTCAGCAGGGTCTATGGTGCCTCATTTCAGCAGTGTGCTGAATAGATTCTGCCAGAAGCTTAACATAATTTCTCTTTTTGTCTTGGGGATTATAATCCATTAAATGTGAGATGAGTGAAATGTGTGGGGTTTTATCTTTGGAAAATGAAAGAGGGGTGTTAGATAGCATTGTACATGAAAGGTGAGGGGATTACCAAATGAAAATGAAGAACCACAAATATCGGCAGATGTGTGACTTTTTCAGAGCACAGAAAGTATGTTACATCAGGCATTTCCCCCTCTATTCATTTCCAAGACAGGGAACATGCATGTGTGGTAAAGGCACAGCACACCACGTAGAGATGACAGAATTATGGATGTGGTGCTCACCTGCATTTGCTTTTAGACATTCAGGATTATTGAACTCAACATTACAGAAGCATGCAGGACATTGTGGAAAGCCTTATGTCTAATTAACAAGTTCTGCCACTCTATTTCCAAGGGACTGGTTTGCTTTGTCTGGTAGATTGGTTTTTAGCTCATCTTCCTGCTGTTGATAGGAGAAGACTGGAAGGGCAGCAGGAAATTGAGATCTGTTTCAGGAAGAAAAATTGCTTTTCAGACAAAATAGTAATCATGCACAAAATAGTTTAGCATGGACATACTACTGTGTTTAGAAAGAAATAAGGGACACAACCTTCTTCTGGAACATTCCTTTGCCTGCTGTATGCATTGTAAGCAAGGTGTGAAGGATATAAATATGTTTGGAAGTGTTTCCAAAGGGTTCATTAGACTCCTAAAATAATCCCAAACATAGTCTGTGCCCTCATATGTTCACATTTCTATTCCAAGGTGGGAACAATGAGTGGTAATTACAGGTGTGAAAATTGCCTCTCTAGATACAGTTCTCTCAGCAGAATGAGAATACCCATTGGTATAAATACAGATGGAGGAAGGAAGCTCAAAAAGCTTTGAACTTCTTTCTTGCTCTCACTGCTACATGGCAGCACCAGCACCTGAGAGTCTGTGATGTGTGTCAGGGGCACCTGTTCTCAGCTACTCTATCCAACCAGTATCTTTTAAGTATATTTCAAGTACATTTTTTCCCCTCTATTCCCTTTCCAGAGAGACAAGACAAATGTACAAAAGAACAGAAGTCCTGGGATTCATAGGCATTCACAAAAGACAGAAAAGGGGAATGCAAAAGCCTGTGTTAGATTGACAGTTGCAGGCAATTCTCACATTTCCAAAACCAGAGCACACTATACCATGCAGGAAGGTAACCTCATGCGTCCCTCTCATAGTAATTATTAGGTCCCATGAAAAAGCATAAGTCCCCACATCCCACCTATGCTCTCTCATCTTACTGTGGGCCGGGTCCTAATCTTAGCAGTAAACACCTTCTTCTATACTTTTAGATACTTTCTCCATGGTTCTTGCTTATCTCTTTGAAAGCATTTCTCTTTGTAGCTCACTTTATTTTTCAAGTGCATCCTTAATTTCCAGCTGAGTTCACATGATTTTATTCCCCACTCTCACTATCCCCTGAAAGAATATTCAAGGTCGACAGATACACAGATGATGACAATATGAAGAGCTTATAGCAATAGAATGATTTAATTTTTCTTTTGGTTCAACACAATGGAAATGCATTAAGAAAAGATAAAAAAAAAATCCACTGTGTTTTCAAAAAAGAGTGAGCTCATTTTCAGACATTTTACATAGAAGAGAAATTAGCTGGTTTTCATAGTAAAATGAATATTCAGTTCTTAAAAATATAGCCCATGTCATCAACAAACTAATCTGCAGAAATACAGAAGCTACCAATTCATTCAGTTCTTCACTTTAAAACTGTGATTTAAAGTGTGATTTAAAGGCCGTTAATGTCAGCACAAGACTTTCCACTGACTTCTAAAGGATTTTTCATCAGACCATTACAGATGTAACATTTCTGGGTCCATGGAAGAAATAGAAGTCGGACATGAAAATTAAATCACTTAACTGTGGATTGTGGACAAAAGAAAAACACATTCAGCATATTAAGATGAAACATGATTTTTCCTCTAATGTTTGGAGAAACAAGAAGTGCAATTCACTAACACTCTAATAAATTACCTATTCAAGCACTTGTGTATGCTTAAGTGGCAGACATTAAGATATTCTCAGACAGATGACTCGATCCTGTCATTTGGCACCTTGTCGCCACAGTCTTCTGCTTAATTCAAGTCACACTTCTCCTTCTTTGATAGAGTTCTTGTTGTAAAGTCACCTTGTGGTTCTCACACAGCTTGATCCATTTTTTACTTTACAACTAGTCTGATCTGCCTTTCGTATCATTACACGAGAACTCCACCAGAAATTCGTGCTTGGAGGCAGTGGATAATCCGTGGGGTATTTGTAAGGCAGTCTTTGGAAGTGTGAGAAACAGCAGGGCAAGAATAACTGCTGGAGGATTAAATGTAATGGCCACCCAGCTACAGTTTTTTAATGCATTATCAGCTCAGCTTGTTGGTAGGGTGACAATGTTAAGAGGAATGAAAGTTAGTACATCTGCCTCTGGTTTTTATTAAAATTGAAAGCATGCAGATGAAACATACCACACTCTAGCCATCAGATTTTCCTCCATTCTGAGAAAGATACCACAGTTCTCCTGGAGGAAATGGAATTCTCAAAAACACTCCAGTTTGTCAACTAGTACAGTTGTCATTTACTACCTGACCATAGGTGCAGGGAAGCTTTCACCCCTCTTGTGTGGTCTGCTAGCCAACACAATGCTAGCTAATGTTCTTTCATGTAAATTGCTAAAACAAGCAAAATAACAGCTCTTGCTGGTCTGTAATTTTAAAGAGAGAAAGAAAAAGTAATTCATAGTGACAAGGAGGGAAAAAAAGAATTGATCAAGAAAACAAATTCCCCTTTTCCCACCATGCTATAATTCTCTGAAAAGTTTGTCTAATAGAAGTTGAAAGTTTCAAATGATGTCATGACTGCTGGATCTCTACCTTTCATGAAAACAAAAGAAACACCAAGATTTTGTTGAAAAAAATCAGAACAGAAAGAAATGCTCATCATTGCAATTATACTGAAAAGTTGTGGGAGACAGATGGCATCTATGTAATTGAAAATTTTTACACATGGGTATTCAGTTCATGGGAATTGAATACCTCTCTCCATTCCCTGCTAGAAAAAAATTAATCCTGTTCAGTGTACAGAAGACTGAAAGGAGACATATGAACCTTCAAAAATGTAGAAAGAAAGCAATAAATTGTTTTTAATGTTTTCTGGGAGTAGACACAAAAATTATAGGATTATGTCAATACAATAGAAAATCATTCTAAACTCACAGAATTTCACAAATATTATTCATGAAAACAGATTGTGTAGAGAGTGATGAACTTTCTGACTGAGTAAAGAAGAAGGTTATCATAGGTAAAGAAGAATAACAGTTGAGGCAGATGGATGATGTCCTTTTGAATTCTGCAGTTTTGTGTTTCACCAATCACCATTATTCATCAGTTGTGAGCTAAGTTCAAATCTTTTTGAATGTCTATTACCTCCTTAGAACTTATTAAGATACAAGGCATTACCATGAGATAGAACATCTTTACTCCCACCAGTGGCACTCCAGCTAGCTCACTGCCATCTTTAATGACAAAGGGCTCCTGGTGATGAGCCTGGTCCTGAATAAATGACCAAACATAGCATTTATGGTCATAGTAGACTGTCCCTTCACCAGATGGCTTTAAAACAGGAAGGACCATCAAGCTTAAACAGATTTATTGACATGGAAAAGCACAGTTATTGTCCTGTTTGTGATGGAGGTCAAGCTAAAGTAATATTACTTGTGGTTTCCAGTGAGTCGTGTCTGCACCAACGCTTCATGGCTTAGGGATGAGCAGAAATGGAAACTCATGAAGGGCAGGAAGCCATATCTGCCCGTTGCAGAGTTCAACAATAGTGTAGATGGATTTTTCTTGTTCATTTCCCTTGTCTTGACCAATAAATAAGCAAGCTTGAGCAATTAAACCATGAGGGGGAAAAACTTGCTGACTAATGAACTGGATTTTTTCTCATTCCTGACCTTGCTGGGCCATTCCATCAGTTTATAGGATCATTAATCAACAAATCTCTTCCATTTTATCTTTCCCTGGAAAATGATTAGGCTCACAATTTGTATTAGTGTCATGCACATACAGTTTATAAAGTCATATTCAATGAATAAATGTACACTTTAATAAGTAGTTTACCAGCTCTTGTTGACCTTGGTTAACAGACTGCCTGTATAGCATGCCTTCTCAGTTCTCACTACCACTCCTCTTTTTGTATTCTTCTCTGTTACTTTTACACAGTATTTACTATTAAGAATAAATTTTAATATTTTAAAATAGTCCTTCATATATAATGTGACTGTTAAGACTGAAAATATTTTACTTTGAGACTCCTTCTGTTATTAGGAGACAAATACCTTATTTTTTTCCTCAGTTCTCCTTCTGAAGAAGAACAATAGAAAAGGATGTAACCACTAGCAAACATATATTAGTCTCTTGGCTTTATTTCTGAAGCTTCTCTATTAGAGCCCACTTAATTAGATGCATAAATCCTGTAAATGATGTCAATGTTCATAATTAAATGAGACAATTGTGAAATCAGTTGCAGCACAAAATGTAGATAAATGTGGGAAGGAACAATAAGGGATTGCCTTATTATAAATCTACATGACTAACACTACCATAGTGATGTAGTAGAGAACCTATAACATCTGCTTCATACATATGAAAATTCAATTAAATTATCAGCCATGAATTACTGTAGCACAAATACCAACAATAAAAACTTTGACCTAATTATTTTAAGATTTTTCAGAAGGAAAAGGTCACATTTCAGTACAATGAAGATGGTAGATTCATTTTTGTCATACTTAAAAAGCTTAATCCTGTAAAGTCTTTTAAAAATATATCTTTCACCAATGGAAAGAATACAAAAATAATAAAGAGACAGATTTAAAATTTACATCTGCTCAAAATAAAGTCAAATAACATAAAAATAGTTTGGTGGAAGAGGCGTTTCGGGGAAAAAATGGCCACGGAAGAAGAATTTCGAATGCTTTCACCCTCCCCATGTTCACACTTAAAGGACTGAAAGCATTCTTGACTTTGCCTGCAATATGCATAAATGCACCTTCATTAGTATATTGACACATACGTGAATACACAGAGATATATATGTACATATACATGTATGCATATATGTACAAATTTATATCACTCTCCTTTTTCTCCCTTTTGGCCAAATTTAGACTACACTGACTTCTAGTCAGCCTGGCATCCTTAGAGATCATACACCAGACAGATACTATCCCATCAAATCAGAAGTAAATTTTAATATTTATTCCCAAATAAATCTTGGTGACAGATGGACTGTTCTTTACAGGAATAATAATTAGGAGTTAGGTCCTCCAGCAGGATTTGGCAGCCCTGTTGGAAAAGCAATTCTCAAAGTCTTTGGGCAGATGCTCAAGTCCACCACCATGAAGTCCCAGATGAAGGACTGGCACCTTCAAAGCACTTAGAGTGCTCTGCAGTTCAGTGCTTCAGAAAGACCCTGCTGCTGATGTAACATCCACTTTTGTGAGAAACACGAGAGCTGAGCCCAGGCCACAGCCAATGCTCCATATCCACTTCTTGACCTTGGCAGTACCAGATAGTGGCATCTTCTGCTGTTTTTTATAGGCTGCCAAAGCCACTGTCAGCACTTAACAAAGAACAAAACCAATGGGGCATATCCAGAGCATTTACTTAGCATTATTGAATTGCAAACAGATAGATGGAGGAGTCACAATAAAAGAATTTATCCCTGAAGTTCCTCAAGTAAAGCAACTAAGCAGAGACCTTCCTTCTGCACTAAACAAACAGTTTAGTATGGATTTGACGGCCACACAGAAGAGTATAAAATTGTTCTTTTCATCCTCCTCCTATTCCAAACACCAATTAAAATCATAGGGAGAAGGGTTATCATAGGTCTAATAGACAGAGGGTAGTGCACTTCCTTAGACTTGGAAATTGTTGCAGAACTTAAAGCAAGCCCAGCTAGGGCACAGCTGCTGAACCACACTTCTGTTTGGCCTTGGAGAAGGCAGCTCACTGCCCTGACTTTTCCCCAGAGAGGTTTTCTGAAAAGAGGTCACCTCACCAAAACTCACAAATGCTGCAGAATTTCTATTGATCCAGACTCATACACCCAAACCTCTACATAGAACGCCCTTTCGATACAGAGGGTTCAGCCCTGAGGAAATCTTTGGGTTGAAGGCAATGGAGCTTTGAGAAAGGTGATGCGAATCTCTGCAACAAATTTGCTTTAAGAAACCCACAGATAACTCCAAAGCTTGCATTCAGCAAGAAGAGCTGAGTAGAAGAGCATTTGGGATGTATGGGAAGGTGATGGCACTCATTTGTAACCCAAAGCTAGCCGGCCACAAGCCAGCTCTGGCTCAGATGCTCACTAATCAACTGTGAGTGCCTGGCTTCCACATCAGAAATGGATGGGGTCCAGATGGCTCAAGGCACAGGTGGGAAGACACAGACACATCCCTGACAGATGTGCCCTCAAACCTGATCAATCTTGCATCAAGCTGGAGTCCAGCATTTGCTCCTACACAATTCCCTCTAGGACTCTGCATCAAGGCTGGTAGCTCACAGGTTTCCCAGCCTGTTTAGAGCCAGCTGTATTGGATGCATAAAGCACTAGTGGAGGAGACAACCTTTCTTGGTGTTGTAAAACAGCAGGGTTCATATTCCCCTTACCTTAAAAAGGCATATTTTTCTTCTGAAACTTGATTTTGGCCCTTCACATTGCATATGGTCCACAGCAGCCCATTTTGTCTCACATGGTCTAGAGCACTAGGTGTTGGTGATGCTCAGTCACTGAGAATACACCTGTGCTGCCTGGGCATCCCTTTACCATAGAATAACAGATTACCTAATATTAAAAAAAAAAAAAAAAAAAAAAAAAAAAAAAAAAAAGGAAAAGTAATTTAAAAAATGCAATGAGGCAGTCATCATGTAAATCTGCCCTAAGGCTGCAATGGGAGAGAATGAGCTGTTCCTGACAGACATCACATAAAGCACCACCTGCAGATGGTGATGACCCTCTGAAGGGTTCAGGACACCTGCACAATGCACCTGCATGAACTAAACTTAGTTTTGCATTATCCACACAGACACACAGACATATACACCTGCTGGGTTATGAGGCTCATTTCCTAATTGATAAGTCTTCCATGGCACAGTGCCAACACATTAGCAATGTTTGGTTTAATTATCTAAGATACAGAGAAAAAAAGATCAAACCTGTATCACAGATTTGCTTCCAATCAGAAGGTAGACAGAGTGCCATTATCTACAGAAAGTCTATATTATCAACTGAGATATAGGTCCTACCCTGATGGATGCCTAATATACTTGCATTATTAACTGAGATCTATACAGAGTAAATGGAGTCAATATGGTGAGTAGAGTTTATAGTGAAACAAAAGTAGTCATTTACTCTGCGGTGAGTACTGCTCCCTATTCTTAGCCCATTGCCATCTAAGCTGTACTGAGGGCATTAAAAGTTAGGTGCGACAAACCTACATCCTGCACTTCCTAACAAGTTGCCATGGCCTGCACACATCGGTTTCTTTACCTGCATTGATATTTTATATGTGTATACTAGCAGCTGATTTCAGCAGAAATCCGCATTTTTTTTTTAATAGCACAGAATCATAGAATAGTTTGAGTTGGAAGAGGGACATTAAAGACAATCTAGTTCCAAACCCTCTGACGTGAACAGGGACAGCTTCTACTAGAAAACCTTGCTCAAAGCCCCTTCCGACATGGCCTTGAACACTTCCAGGAATGGGGCACTCACGGATTCTCTGCACAACTTGTACCAGTGCGTCACCACCCTCACAGTAACGAATTTCTTTCTAATACCTGATATAAACTTATTCTCTTACCATGGAAAGCCACCCCCCCTCGTTCTGTCTCTACAGGCCCTTGTGAAAAGTGCCTCTCCAGCTTTCTGGCACTGGAAGGTACTCTAAGGAACCTTCTCTTCTCCTGACTAAACAACCCCAACCCTTCCAAGTTCCTGCTGAGACCAACCAAATCTGTTTTCACAGTAGAGGTACTCCAGCTCTCTCATCATATTTGTGGCTGCTTCTGGACTCCCTCCAATGAGTCCATATCCTTCTTATTCTGGGGCACACAGAGCTGGATGCAGTGTTTCAGGCAGAGTCTCACAAGAATTTTCACAAGGGCAGAGCAGAGGGGCAGAATCCCCTCCCTGGCCCTGCTACCCACACTATTTTGGATGCAGCCCAGAACACAGAGGGTTTTCTGGGTTGCCAGCACACATTGTGGGTCATGCTGAATTTCTTACCAACCAGTAACCCCAAGTCTTTCTGCCCATGCTAGTCTTGATGAATTCTCTGCCCAGCCTGTATTCGTACTTGGTATTGTCCCAACCCAGGTGCAGGACCTTGCACTTCACTTCACCTTGGTGAATTTAATGAGATTTGCATAGGCCTGCCTCTCAAGCCTATCCAGGTTTCCCTGGATGTCATCCCTTCCCTCCAGAGTGTTGACCGTGCCACATATGTCAGATTGGAAAAATTCCTCTCTGAGGAATATAAGTGAACCAGGGATCAGTATTGATGTTTAGCAGTCTTTGCTTGTTCACCTTTTCTTTTACCTGAAATTACACGTGATGGTAATTGTTAACACATGTAGCAATACGCTCCTGTCACTTTCCCATCACTTAATCTCACAGCCCTGCTGCGACTTGTTTTCACTTTTTCATTTTTAATTCACTGAAACCAGGAAATCCCTAAACCCTCTACCGTGACTAGAAGCAAGTGCCCCACATCTGACTGACATACTGGTGAGATTCCTTTGACTGGGAGCAAGCCTCCACCTGCAGCATCTACAGCTGAACCTATCACCTTCCTCTAGGCAGGGAATAAAAAATTCAATTCAGTGAATTCTCACCATATTGTTTTCCCCTCCAGTTTTGAATTCTTCAGTGTGGCATGTATTTTAATAGGCCTTAGAAAAAAATATTTCAATTACAAAAAAAAAAAAATTTCAATAACAAAAAAAATTTTAGAAGAAAAAAATTAAAAATAGATTCCCCTTATATTAAATGATTTTTACTTCAGTAGTAGGTTAACAAGAGCAGACAGGAGAACTAAGATATTTTTGTTACAGGTGGACTGTAGATTCACATAAATTATAATCAAAAATTATGATTTTAATTTTCCCTTTCCCAATAAATATTCAAATAATACTAACAGTAAAGTAGTAGATATGTTGAGGTTCAGAGCTAGTCAGATTCCTTTGTGTTTTCACTTTGCTTAGGTCTGGCTTCTCAATTTGTTTACACTGTTGTAAATCATGACCTGGTCAATAATGTCACACAGAAGCAGGGAAGTCAAGAAAAATGTTGGAACCTCTACAGGAGCTATATGAACTTCCAGTCTCAAAGCTAAAAGGTCCCATGCTCCCTGAACATCCTGAATTTCATTGGGTGTTTGTAGGTATTTTTATGCTCTCAGAGTGTTTGACATTTACAGGTGTATTTTTTGGCTACTGAATAATCCTAGATTATTACAGAAGAGTGTAAAGTGGTATGGCAAATTAAGAATTAGCATCCAGCCAGGTAGCAGAAGTTGAAATATACATAAAACCTAAGATACAGTGTTGTCACTGAATTCAAGGGACATATCTCAGGATTAATTTGACACTTTTCAGCTTGTTCTTTTTAAATATTCATTCTTTGGCAACAGAGTTGATTTAGGAAAGAGACATTTAATTAACTAGGTTTCCAAAGCTATATCTCTCTAGCTCAGTGATATCTCCTGCAGCCAGGCCTTACCTGTCCTATTATTTATTGTCCATCTTGCAGCAGTCTCAAGGGAAGCACCCCAGTTCTTGGACAGTCTTTGAACAGCAACAGACATGGTGGCAGCACAGCTTAACAGCTCCCTCAACTCATGCCCTGTGGCTATCCAGAACCAGCATCATTTTCACACAGTAGTTTCAGCTTTTCTGTCTCCCTGAAACTTCAGATACCCCTTTTTTTACAAAACATTTTAAAATATCTACAAGGTCAAGAGTAGGAATTAAGTTCAATAGCCAAGGAGTACAAAGTCTTTCTGGGCTTAGGGGCCACAGCAGCTATCAATCTCTCTAAAAGCACTTCATATCCTACTCTCCAGGACTCTTCTCTGGCTGGTTTTTCACTGAAGAATCTGATTTGCCTGGAAAAAATTACTTGCTAGCCAGTGTATTGATAATGTGTCAAACTATGCTGAAGAGTAACTACTCTGCATCTTTAGAAATACCCACATGCACTTCTATATTGGTATTCAAAAGACCTCATCTAATGTAGTGGGAAAGTGAAGAAAAGAAACCTTACCTTTAGAGTGTGTCATCCCAAAACAAAAAAAGAGACAAGAGGATTCAGTTAGGAAAATACAAAGAGACCACGAGTTTCCATTTCTTTTCATTCAGTTCCATCTCAACTAGCAAATTGAACAATGAAACAGTTAAATAAATAGTCTGGATTAAGCATTTATCTTAGAGTGTTTGCCTTTTTACACATAAATTAATTTTTCTTGTTTAATCTCTGCTTTTCTTCTAATTATCTCTCTCTGCACACACTGTTGGCTCACAACTAGCATATCTCTTAAAGCAAGATGATTAAGAAGTGTCTGTTGTTGTTGGGTTTCTTTTCTTTTTCTTTAATTTCTTTCTCCTGGAGATGATAATACTATTTATTTGCAATGTGGAAGTGGTTATAACAATATATAAAATGCTAGAAAAGACCAGTAATTTAGGCACTTCTACTAGAACAGGACACAGCTTACATTTTTGGCATCACATTTTTGCAATTTTTTTTTAAAATTCCTGTAGTAGTTCTACCTTGACGCATATGATTCATTTTTCAGCTTAAACACTGATTTTTGGTGTGTATGTGTGGGTAATGCTTTAGAACTAACTGCTAGGACTTTGTTACAAAGAAGCCCAAGCTTGTTTCCTATGCATTTTAGAAGTATGGCTAGAAGAATGGCTGAGAAATGAGAAAATTCAGGCCAATGATATAAGTACTATGCTTCTAGAAGCTACATGGCTAACAAAAATAAAGAACCACAGGGGTGGACCCTAAAATTTCTTCATTTCAATTGCATAAAAGGTAAATACAAATCTTTGTCCTCTAATGAAAGACAGTCTCCAGCCCTAGACAGAGCTTTGAAAAGCCTTCCTGAAGCACTTCCTTTTAAATATAGAAGCATATGTACAGGTGTAAACATATATTTAATAGCAATATATAGAAATTGCAGTACAAAGCATTTGTCTCACTGCCTTGCACTAGGAAGGATTAGATCTACTAACACATTGCAGATGTACTGCTGTGTATGGATTAAGCACTCTCTTTGCTGTTGATGTTAGGTTTTATGTGATCATGTCCTTTAGGAAGAGACAGCCTTTAAATCCTCAAGGCAACAAGACTGCAGGTTGATAGACAGACAGCTACATCCACCCATGCATGCTCTCAAAAGCATATTCACTTTTCTGCAAGATTGTGTACCTCTAAAATATGTTGTTAGGGACACTGTCAAGTGTCACTTAAATCTCACTAGGCTTAGGATATCAACCACCTCCCTAGGAATCCTGTTCCAAAATATAATAATAAAATTGTGTTCAATCATAATAAGATTTAATTTTTGGCCACACTTCTTGGACTAGATGTCCAGTTTGTGTCCCTCCAAACTGAAATATTCTATTCTAATTCTATTGTATTCTATTGTATCATATTCTGTTCTATTCTGTTCTGTTCTATATACTCAGTGACTTTTTCCCTCAGTTCTGAATACACAGCAGAAACACGAAGATATATTGAAGAAAACTAAAAAGCCTATTAGCTACTCTCTATATCACTGTGAAATTATGTGGTTTTTCTTTTCAAAAATATGTCTCTCAGTTGACTTTCCTTCACAGACATCCCAAACTAGTGCTTCTCACTCGCATTTTTGTTCCAATCTTACAGCTCATCAAAGCATTTTGCTATCATTTGGCTTAAAGCATCTCCAGCCTTGCCAATTAATTGATGAAGAACCATTATGAGACAAATATATCATCTGCATTTTAACTGTGTGAATGGAAGGTTATTGAAGTAATCACTGGCAACATCTAAGCCATTAATAAAATATGGTCTGGGAATATCAAATTACAAATTTCTGTACCTAGTTCCCAAAATAAATTTGCTCTTGAAGGTAGTTCTAGCACTCATGATGACATAGATGAATGACACTGATTAAAAAGAAGTGAAGAAAAGATTATTACTTCAGCATAGAAACCACTGGTGTCATTATCAGTGTCGTCCATATAAAAAGTGTTAAATTTTTCAGTGGCTTCATTGCCTTCTGTGAAATTGCAGGTGTCGCTGTATACTGGCAGTTGAGCACAAGATAAGACAAAAATTGAGCTAACATGGGTTAGACTATAGACAAAATCCCACAAATCAGGAGAAGATATGATAGTCCTGTGGCTTTAAAATGGGCTCTTTGTGGGCTTTCTCTTGTGAAAGAAATATTGTATTGCTCTTGCTGGTGATGAGATGTTCTTTACAACAGGAACAGACATCACTTTGAAGGAGCTCGTTAATGAGTAAAGATGTAAATTATCAAGTGTGCTTAATGTTGTTATCACAACCCAAAGACATGAATAAGCTTCCTAGGGAGAGAATGAGTAGGACACAAGGTTCAGAAGTATTGTGTGTGTCTCTCGCTCCACTACATATTTTCAGGGAAACTGTAGATGTGCCTCTTTCCTTCTGTCTACTAGTTCTTTCCTCTTTCACTCTCTCTGTCTTCTTGTCAATTTAAAATTTAAACTCATTGCAGAAAGACTGGCTCTCACTATGTGATTTGTACAGTCCCTCGCACAATTGCACCAGTGTAATGCAAATTGTGGTATTAAATATTCATACAAAAGCTTCACAGCGTGGCTGCATGAAATCAGAACAATCAGGGAACAGGCACAAGCTGAGCACCTAGGTAAGATGAAGCACAGAGATTTCTATCACAATTGCTGCTTCATTACAGAAACTGTGCTGACATAAGCTGTGTTTTCATTGTCGTGAGCCCAATTTCATAACCATGTTTTAGAGTTATGAGTTCTCCTAGCAAGCCATAATGTTTTCACTTTTGGCTGTACAATCACATACTGTTAGCTTAAGACATTTAAACTTTATAAATGGCTCTGTAATATGTGGTCTTTTCAGCTATAAAATTGTTCCTTAAAAAATAATCTGAGCCATTGGTCAATGCAGTCAATGTCACCTAACAGCAAATAAATTTTGGCAATGAATTAGAAGTTAACTACATAACTGTGAGCAATTCCTTCAACTAAGAGTTAGACATATATTTTCTTTCTGCTCAATAAAAACATCAGTAAAACGCTATGCAATATTCCTTTTTCTATCTGTTGCTCTACTTCAGAAATTATAAAGGATGTCTAATGATGAATTATTTTCAGCAGTTTGTGGGACTTGGTGCTGAGAATTTTAGCTGGAATGCCTGGATTGATGCAGCCTGTTTAGGAAAACTTGCCTTACTCAATAACCCAGATAAGGAGACTGAATACCCACACCTGAATGACTTCATAACACAAAAATACACTGAGTAGAATCAAATCCACACTCAATAAAAAGCACTCTTTTGGTCCTTTATTCAATGTTTGAGCCTGTCTCCAGCTATGCTATCTGTCTGTTTCAGTTGTAAGCTGTTCAAGGCAGCTTTTATCTCTTGTTCATCCTGAAGCATGCTTTTCCTGTAAATTATAGCTGGAAAAGCTCATTCTTACTCAATACTTCCTTAATTAAACTTAATTTTTAGAGGAGGGAAACATGGCTCTATGTTCAACACAATGAATGTATGTGCAGTATAGTCTAGATAAATATATTTCTATCAGTGGACATGAATTGAAATCTCAGAGATTTGACTTAGGGTTCATATTCCGCACTTTAAAGCTTTAGACTCCAGTGTGCTCTCTGAAGGCAGATTTGGGGCAATATTTCAGAAATTACCAAGAATGCTTACACCTGAGAGACAAGCAGACAGCAGACTTAACCAAATAATTCAGCATTTAGAAATTATCAACATTTTAAGAGATCACAGCAAGCTGTTACATCTTTGTATTCTTACCTGTTCCTGGAGCTTGACAGGAAAAGAGATCCACATGTGACAAACTGCCTGTAGAATCTCGTGGGTGCCACTGTGAGATGGCAAAGAAAGCACAGCAGGGCCAGTGGCACTATGTTACCACCAGCATCAGACCAGGAAGGAATAAAAACCATCCAAATCCCCTCTTCCATGTCAGAATTATGCACTGAATTTTAGAGTGTTCAGAAATCTCCACTGTTGACATGAAAATCAAGTGGCACTCAGAAAAATTCTCACAACTCACCTCTGTGAGACCTCATGAGGTCTTCACCTCTCCCACTCCACTCCAGAACAATAGAAAAAGATGCTGGTCTGAATTCTCATGCTGTGGCTTCCCCAGATCTTCCTGGTCTGACCAAAGCTCTATGACAGCAAAATCTTCGCCAGCTCCAGGCTGCAGCTATTTCACATCAAAATCCAAATTTCATACAACATATATTTTTCTCCAAGCTGTAAATGCACGGATACATCTTCATAAGAGAGCTCCTAGCCAGTAATCAGATAGAAGATCATTCATTACTTCCACATCAAAAAAAAAAAGGGAATGGCTGAGCAGGTCAAGGATGTTTTCAAGGGAGATCATCATAGACAAAATCTCACAGTACCAAAGAAGAGAAAGCAGAAGTGTGGTTGCAAGCATATTCCAGTTTAGCTGCTGGGCTGCAAACTGGCACAATACTGTTTAGTATGTCTCATTTCCCTGCTACCTATAGAAAGAAAATCTGGGCATATGGTTTGGCCAGGAAAGCCCTGAACTGGATCCAGAGAAGTCAACAAGTCTTGATACAGAGAGAGATCTGAGCTGGCTGATATCCTGAAGCCATGGGCTTGGACAAAACACTGGCAGCATACAAAGATAGGATATTTCTGCATTGATGTCTTTAGGACTTTGAACTGATTATATAAAAAAGAGCTTTTTTTTTTTTTTAAACTTTTTCACTGTCAGCAACTGTTGTTGCAGCTGCTGACTTCTGATTCAATAGCAACATGGACATATTTTTTTAAGAGGAAAGGTTGCTCTTTTTCCCCTGAGAACTTCATGTTCTGACTGAGTTTATTCATAAACCATGGAAATATCATTAATATTCACTCTGAGCAAAAGAACAGCTTTTTCTCTCTCCAGAATCATTGGATGTCTCACTTGATCCCATTTCTGCCCATCACATTGAGCACTCATTCCCCTCAACCATTTACTCCCAGTAAACAAGTGAGCATGTTCGGGGAAGTACAACAATGTACCTTGGGAAACAAACAGTTTTTAGCTGCAAGAGAAACAAAATGCAAATGTTTTTAGTGATGAAATGGAGACAAGACATTTTCAATGTGCTTCAGAGGTGTTCCTGCAACACTGTCACAGACCTATTAGGATTTGAAGCAGTGTTTAATCATGTGGAAAAATGTCTGTGGCATAGCTCAGCCTTGTAAACCCCAGAGTCTGTTCTTTCTGGCACTATGCAACCCATCCTTTAGATTCAAGGGTGAATTTCCCAACCAAAATACTGAAGGAAAGAAAAAAGAAAAAAAAAAACAAAAACAGCAGCAACAGTAACAGTACAAACCAACAAACCACAACAACCTAAGGTTTTTTAAGGTTTTTTCCCCCCAGATTAACCTGTGCTTCAAAGCAATTCCTGAGGATTGCTGCTACATTTATATTTTTTATATGTCTTCTACAAGACATATTTCTTTCCATTGCATTTGTACAATAAATGTTCATTGAACACACACCAGGGGCAATTAGACATTATTGCAACTATCACATTTGTTAATAGTTACTGCCACCAATCCATTCCACTACCTATCACAAGCTTCTTTAACTGAGCTGGCAGTCAAAGAAGAATAGCAAATTTAAGGGAAGATTTCTCCTTCAGAGTCAGCGCCATAGGGATTATTTCCTCTCTTTCTTCTCTCTGTTTCCAAGTCTTACAATTTGCATATTTATGACATTTAGCCAAAACCAGCTCTCTGGATTTCCAGGTTTTCATTCCTTCTTCTGATGAAGTGAATACATTTTTATTTGGTCTATCTTTGCTCTGAAAACTGTTAACCACCTTTAAGATATTTCCAGCTTTATAGCAGTCTTAAATAAACCATGTCTGTAGAGAGGCATTGTAACTGAAGAGCAAGCTACAAGGTATTCAGATATATCAATATCACTGTTTCTGACTATGGTGTTGCCCAAGTGTTTCTAGATTGCCTAATTTCATTCTACCTATCCATAGTAACTATGAAAAAAATTACACAAACCTGACACATAAAATAAAAACCCCTACAAATGGCATTCAGTTAAGTCATGATGGGCCAGATCTTTAAAAATAAAGAAAATTAGCTATCTAGACATTCTGACTGATGCACCAGCATAAGTCTTCACAGGTCTTCTTTACGTCTTCTACATCAATTCACTGTGATAACTTCCAGGCATAGTTTAATCATCACATGAAGGTCACAAAAACTAAACGGGATAGACAAGAAATAAGAATGATGTATGCAAGGTATCTGGATAATATTAACTGTAAACTTTTTGAATAAGTGTCTAAAGTAAGTGTGGTTCTTGAGGTTCTTCTCTCAAATTAATAATTAGTCTGCTCTGGGTTATAATTTTTAATTGGGAAGGAAGGATTTAAAATAAGAAAAAACAACTTGAACCATGATGCATTACCCATTATTTTGTGGTAAGCCAGCTGCAGTAATGAAAGGGATTGGATAAAGACATATGAAACCATGAAGAGTTCAACCTGACAAGCACCGTCAAAGCCTGTGAGCATTAGCCAAACTGCAGCCGACAAATACATCAGTAGACAATAAATTCCAGTAAAAGAAGCTTCCCAGTGATATTCCCTTTTTTCCACAGTTTTATATCCTGTTCCTGTGGCCTATGGAAAAATCACCTGTGTTCAAAACCAGCCACCAGCATTGTGTTGGCTTCCAGCACAAGAGGCAGAGAACCCTGTGCAGTGTGGATCCTACTTACCAGCAGTTCATGCACAAAAAGTTGGCTTACCAAAAGGGAATTTCTTACTCGGTTCTAAACATATTCTTAATCTCAGCATCCCATTTATAACTTCCCTCCTTTCCCCAGAATGGTGTACAGTTGTGCTGTAAAAAATATGTGTTTTTTTTTTCTTTTTTGATAGCTGGCTGACAATTGGTTTTGCTCACCGACAGTAGGTAGTAGCTCTCTCAAGGAGAGAGTGCTTGCTCACCAGTCAGCTCTTTGTCAAGCATGATGATCAGCCACCTTAACAAAAGTATTTGCAACTTTTGCTTTTTTTCAGTTGCAGCTAGAAAAATTGTTATTACAGATGCTTCCATAGCTCCTCAAGGCCAAGATTTCCACAGCTCCAAGAGCCCTTTAGGATAAGCCTGGAATAACTAGTTTTTAGAAGCACTCTTTCTTCTGAGTCACCAATCTAAGATTAGGAACAAAGGCATGAGGGAAGTGGGAGCACTGGGTGGAGCGATCACTTGTGGGGTAAAGATCTTGATTTTCTCAGAAAGAGCTTGGTACCCTGTTCCACCAGGCACCATGAACTTCAGCAGCTAAAAACCCTCCAGCAATTTAGGGAAAGGATTACTGGCATTAGGCACAGGAAGACAGCTGTGGAACTGAATGAAGAAGAGAGAAAACAGAAGGGCCCTTGTGCAGGAGCCTGCCGCCCTTCAGTGGGACAAGAGATGCTGGTGAGAAGGGAGAGTCAGGTAGCTTTTGGTGCATGTGGACAGTGAGAAACTGACATCCCCCAGGGGAGCACCCAGGACATGGGTGTTTGGCTTGTCCCTTTGGTTTGTCCTTTAGATGTGCTGTCCATCTGCCTGGGTCTCAAGCTCCTGGATAGATTGGGTTTTGAGGTATTGCTTCCAGCCCTCTGCATGAGGTTTCTGCCTGTTTTATAACTCTATTTAGCACCAACTTACTTGATATGTATTTTAATCTATAATGATAAAATAAACTGCTATAAATTTACCCAAAATGTGACACTTCTCAGACATTTCCACTCATACAAAGAATCTGCTTTTAATTGTAGCTATTGGTCCAGAAGGCATTCCTAACTGCAGCTGATCTACTTCTACACACAGAAACACTTGGGTTGTTTACTCCCACAGGGGAAAAATGTGAATAATATAGAAATGCTACAACTAAAACATGCACATTGTCAGTACAGAGAGGTTTCACCAGCACTCCAGCAGGACACGTACCATCAGCTGCAGCCACAATGGGACCAGGTTCAGCCCTTCAGGTACTGCTCCTCCCCAGGACCAGGTGAACATCCATCTCCTTACAGAGGTGGCCTGCAGCCACTTTAACTCCTCTGCCACTCAACCACTCCTTCCCTGGTTAAAGTAGTGACATTAGTGGGTTTATGCCCCAGGACTGGATTAATTGCAGATTGACACCCCCAAAAGGCCACCATCTTCCAATTGTACACCTGAAAGGCAGACTGGACACTTTCAATGAAACAATATATTTTTAAGTGTTTCTTTAAAGCTGACTGCCAGAAAATACACCCACAAATTCCCCCCTCTTGCTTTACAGCATGCTTAGCAACAAGAAACCTATGGATTTTCCCAGCCTACAAACTCCTGTCAGCTCCACTCTTCCTTTCCAGTGGGGTACCAAGCCTGGAAGCAATGCCATTGGCAGCACTGCTGAGGAGCAGAGACACCATGTCTATCCCCATGACAGCTTGGCCATTTGGGAGAGCTGCACAAGGCAGATAGCTGGAGCCTGAATCCCCAGAGCAACTCACATTTGTCATGTCATAAAATGACAGGAAAACATCAGAACAGAGATATGAAGAGTCAGAGATAAGCTGACACCTTCCAATATCGAGACTGGGAAAACAAACCTGTGCACAAATAACTTGCCAGAGTAAACACATTTATACTGCTTGTTCTGCTTTCAATGAACAGGCTCATGAAGAAGGTCTTACCTACACCAGCCTCAGGACCTTTTCCAAACCTCAATCTCTGAACAGCATTAATTTTTCACCTATTAGGTGAGCCAAGTTTACAGTGATTTCTAAGGAGGAATTTTGAATCCTCTGTATATTAAATGTTTGTTTTTCTCTCTCTTTCTTGCTGTCAGTAAATTGCATATTTTGTCCATTAATAAACCACCTTATCTCTCATATTACTTTATTTTGGAGCTACTTATCATACTGATATTTGCAGTTTCAGGTAAAGTTCTGTTTAACTTTTCCTTTGACAGTTTGGTTTTCTCTGTGGTAAGCAACATGAATATTTACTCTCCCAACCCATATCTGTGGTGAGCTGTGACACTAATGTATGAACTGTGAAGAAGCCAGGAGAGCTTGTCCAGCTAGTGGGAGGCCAGCAGTGCCCAAATTCTTCCCATGGGATATATCTTAGCCTAAATTTCCTGCCATGAAGAGTAATATGATGGCATGTGTTTAGAGTGAGCAGTTGATCTCAGTAGGCACAACAGCTCATTTTTATCCCGAAAGGCTTTGAATAAAATTTCTTGACCTGCCCAGTTTTGGGAGACCTTAAATGGAATTCAGTAGCAGACCAGAGTCCCGATGAACCCTCTTGTTGGGTCAGACACCCACCAGAGGTAATAAATTAGGTACTTAATGCATGTAATGGTTACATGGTACTTACTTGCATGGCCATGTGCAAAACTGAGTCACACTATGACGGAATTATGTAGATGTAAGACATAGAAGTTTACAATAAGACAAGATCATTTAACAAGAAGGGCAACAAGGTCAATAAACCAGCTCACTACGTTCTCACAGCCAGTTCCTGTAAAAGCATAGATCTCAAACTTCATTGCTAGCACTGCAGAGTGGTTACACCCTGCTTTCCTTTCAGACGACACTGTGGAGTGTCAGCAGGAAAACTAATATTCTCTGCAACAGTCAGAGCAAAGACTGACCAAGCTGCTTACAACACAGTTCTCTAAGCCACTGACAAAAATAATCCCTGACACTGAGCATCACGGTCAAAATCCACAGTAGTGTCTATCTGTGTATTTTCAAAACTTCAGGTCCTTTCCCATTCTCCAGTTAAGATGCTTTCATCAAACTGTAGAACCTACAAGCTGATTTCTTTGGGTTTGAAGGCAATAAAGAAGTATTGCAAAGATATCCACAGATTAGTTTGTCTCTGATCCACCCTCCTTCTCAGCCTGGCATATAACCAGATATTGTATATTAAAAACTCAGCTGAAGGATTTTGAAATGCTAAGTAATATAATTCTACTTCTATCTAATTTCAGTAATTGTGATGAATTGTATAACTACATAGTAGTTGATATCATAAACTAAATTGGCAACCATCATTGAAAGAAGAGTTCAGAGGCTGAAACTAAAATAACTGTTTCCTTTTTTTTAATGCAAAAGATGGCTAATACTGAAAATACTGTCTTAGTGATCAACTTTTCTCTTATCCCTTAGATTATCCATGGGATAATTGAGAATGAGAACTTGGGAATCAGAATTTTTCTATACCTTTTTCCCTCTTCCTGTTTTTAAAGATGCTTACAATAGGAATACATAGTACTGGAAAATAAATGCATTGTGAGTCTATTTTATTGACTGAATACTATTCTGTTCTCCAAGGATTCTTACTGAAACTATTGGGATTACTCCCGGGGTAAAGAGGTATTAGTAAAAGAAAAATATCAAACTCTGGCTCATTAAAAAGGAAAGAAAATATGAATATAAGTTTTATTACTTCCTGTTGTTTGAGTTTTATTATTATACTCTTAACATCAAATTTTGAGAAGGTACTTAGGTTTTAAGATAGCTGTGGAGACTATCAAAATGACAAATGCTAACAAAAGGTAAGAGAGGGAGCTATTAAAATATAAGAGTATTGAAATCCATATCGATCAACAGGTTACTCAGAGCAGAGAATTCATGGATCATTACATATTTCAATTCAAAATCCAAGGTTGAGATGCTTAATTTTTTTTTAATAGGCTCCGAGTAATAACATATCTTTAGTCAAAGAAGCTCAGTATTGCACATTATAGTGTAATAATATTTGGCTTTAAAAACTTACTTCCAAATAAATTAACAAAATGTAGACACATTAAACAAGTTTAGGAAGAAATTCTTTAGAGAATCTTTTTATTTCCAATTCTGCAACAAAAAGCCTTTGGAAACAAACAGATACACCTCAAAAAGAGCTAACATACCATCTTTCACTGTAGTAGAACTAACAGAATGATGCAGAATATTGAAATTTTGAGTTCCTCTCCAGCACAATGACAATTAGCATTTTACATTTTGGATTACATAGCATTTTATGTAAGATCAGATAGACTATTGTCTTGGAAAACACTGACTATGGCCTCTTTATGAACAGACTGTATTACTGTATTTGCAAAATCTGATAATCCCAGTTACTACATAGTTACTATTGGCCATTGTGCCAATGCACTTTCAAAAGAATCTACAAGGTATAATTACTATTGGCCATGAAGTCAATGGATAAGACTTCCAAAAGTATATACAAGATGTAGGACTGTATGTTCTTGTGTCTTAACATCAAGTTTTGCCCTGATGGTAAGTGGCCTTGTTGCCTACTTAGGAATGCAGCTCCAGAATCCTAAATCCATCACATCTCAATCTACTTCTAACCTTATCAGTAAGCTACAACAGTGTCTTCTGTTGTACCTCAAAATGTGCCTTTTCAAATAAAAGGAAGCTTTTGTGCTCATGGAAAATGATCTGACCTTCTGGGGACACTTTATGTAAGAGGCACCCAAACAAGATTTCCTACTAGATGCATGACATCCTCCATAGAAACCTAACAGATGCCCTGAGCTTTTCCAAATTCCTCTTTTCCAAAATACCATTACTGGGTCTTGAAAAAAATCAACACAGAATCCCAGCATGCATTCAGTGATGTCATCAAAACAGAAAGATTAAAAAAATAAAACTAGAGAAGCATTTAGGTGGCAAGATTTTTCAGAATGTACTGCATAGACCTACTGTTCTTGGATCTGCCTTAGCTGAGTCAAAGAAGAAAATTAAATGTCTTCACTACCCTCCACCAGACTTCTTACAGAGTGAAAATGAACTCTTTAGTCAGCTAAAACGTGAATTTAATCAAGTATGATCCATAAGCAAATTTTACAGTAACACCCTGGCTCCTGGCTATCTTTCTTAACACTGTCTACAAAGCAATTGTCTTTCATAAAAAAGCTGTGAAAGAAACAAACCAAAAAAAAAAATTGTTCTTTAATTTATAACAACTTGCAAAAAGATAGAACTTTTTTTCAGCCAAACTCCGGAACCTTCTTTGTTTTTAATAAAGTTGATACTGAGACTTTCCATGCCTACTGAGAAAAACCAGAAAGAATATTTAGAATTTACAAAAAAGCCCTCAATATCATCTAAATTTAGAGTATCACACTGTTATCTCAGTCACATACTTTATTTCTCACCTGTTAAATTATACTTGTTGGGAATACGGCCAAGGAACAACTGCTGGCATTGTCACTGTTTGTAAGGAACAACATTACAGATATTACTTAGAGAATATGGGTGGATTGCAGGCTGTTTTTAAAATTCGGATTGAAAAAAATCTCATAGAGCATATTAAAGAGCAGACAAATTAGCTAGGAAATTAATCCTCTACTTTGTTCTTTGGAAATGGCTAAATCTAATAACCGTGAAAAATTGTTACGGATGTTTGATATCCTGCTCAAGAAAATATCTATCAAAATATATCTCCCACCACTCGGAACCCCAGAGTGAGTGTTATGAACACTTCTCAAGGAGACGGGGAAGGCAGAAAGGAAAAGGCATAACATTTTCTAATACAGGATTAATTATCTGAATATTGTGTAAACAATTTAATTAAAACTTTTCTAAATATTATATGTCTTGAAGTTGAACAGAAAGCACCTGAGGCTTGTGATTCAGCCTCTTTCTGCTGCTGAAATGACACAGACAGGGACAAGATGTGCCCAGGCTGGAGGAGCTGTAGGGGCAAGGGGACAGACTGCACTTGGGGTTGCAGACACAGCCCACTGCAGCTGCTCTGTGAGGCCACAGTTTAACTCACTGTGTTGAAGCAAGAAAAAAAAAAAAAAAGCGACTAAAGTTCCACTGCTTCTAATCTTCACCTTTTATGCATTTTTTAAATTTATATATTCTTATGCCAATTATTCTTAAATATTTCTTAACAAATTTTTGGTAATAAACTGTCACAAAATAAAAGATAAGAAAACAACATAACTTTGCTGTTTTTCAGATAAGGATCCTCTCTGTAGCTTTGTCTAACAAATGTTTGACAATTTTCAGTGTAGAGTACAACTGGGTTATGTGTGGGTTATGTATTTCCAGGACAACTTTTCAGCTCTTGACATGAACTAAGCACCCCATTTTTAGACCCTGAAGACCCTGAAATCCAAAGGGTGCTCCCAATTAAGACTGGATTTTACACTGCATTGAACTGTTTGTGATGAGTGCACATGTGCCATACTACTGCACATGCAATGGCTACACATATGCAAATCCTGCATCTTTAAAATTCCAGTTTCAAAACACAGTTAATCTCACCAGTTACAATGGATTAATACATCCCATTATATTTTTCTGAGAAACACGTAGTACAAGAACCTAGTATAATAATGCTGTATATGAAATTCAAGAAAACAAATAGAAACGTTTCAAGGCAATAATTTTCAATATATATACTCCCCTCTTGTATTCTAAGATGTAATATAAACCACCTATTAATATTGCATATATAAAAATAAAACTATTAATCCAGCTTTTAGGATTATATTGGAGTTGTCTTTCAGATTTCCCAAGCTGCTTATGCAAGTTTCTCAATTGGTCAGAAATTGAAAAGTTTGTCATCTTTTAATGTCTGGTGCATTTCTTTTAGCTATAAATACAGTCCCATTGTGAATGACATTGTTTCACTTTTACATATAATCCTTAGTAATCACTGGCAAATGGTTCTGCTTCAAGGCAGTTAGACACTCTAGTTAGATGCTCTGAAAAGATTGTTTGTCAAAGATAAATACTCCAGAAGGTTGTAAACAAGATTCAGACATAATATAGATGCATTGCTGTTACAAGTACCTTGACTTTGGTGGATTCTCAGACCCATTAAAGTTGCTGGGAATTTTGCCACTGACCTGTCCAGGGACAGTATTTCAACATTTTGTTCTCTTTTAGTGTAGAACCATTGAGGATTTAAGAATGTCCCCCAGTGTAAAGGAGATCTAATGATTAAGGCACAGATTCCCACATCAAAACCATCATGAAAGCAATGGTACTGCATTGTCTGCACCATACTGGAATGGTTATGAAGACTAAACAGCTCCCAAATTTAAAAGTTCCCTTCTTTAAGCAGCCCCAGCCAGGGGTGCTTGAGGAGGGACTAATATCCCCTCCAGTTACACGGCATCACAGAATCATGGAAGTGGGAAGTCACCTCTGGAAATCAACAAGTTCATTTCCCTGGTCAAAGCAGAGTAAATGAAAGTAGGCAGCTCAGGGCTGTGTCCAGCTGATTTTTTTTTTTTTTTTTTTTTTTTTTTTTTTTTTTTTTTTGATAATTCAAATGGTCTAAATAACCTCTCTGGGAAACTTGGGCCAGAGTTCCACAGTCTGGCCACTCTCGTAGTGAAAAAGCTCTTTTCTCATGTTTAAAAAGAATTCCCTGTATTTCAGTTAGGCCCATCACCTCTTGTATACACACTGGATATTGTCAAGGAAAGTCCAACTCCGTCTTTTAATCTCCTTCATCAAACACTTACAGATAAAATGCCTCTGCACTTTTTTCCTCCAGGCTGAGCAGTTCCAGCTCTTTCAGCCCTTCCCTGTGTAGCCCTGATACAAAAAACTGTTAAGCATGTGCTTATCAGAGCTTTGTGTTTAAAGGTCACCATATTTCATGGGGGCAGGCAGACATGTCAAAATTCTATCCAAATTCAGAAAAAAAAAAAAAAGCCCCAATATTTAAAAATTGTCTGAAAAAGAGAAATATATGGGCTCCCTATCTAATATCTAATCTCTGCAGTTTCTCAGCAGCAAAGCTGCTCTAAAAGGAAGCTCCAAAATCTCCAGCCTCATAGCCTGTGGAGCTGTGGTGTCTTCAGCAGCACATCTGGAGATCTGTCCTTTGGTCAGGACTAGAGACACCCCTTGTCAGCAATTCTGCAACACTCCAACTTCCATTTCATATATATGAGATAATATTGTTCCATTGCATGGCTTGTTTATTTCAAAGACAAAAACTTATTTGAAATTCACAAAATAAATAAATATCTCCCAAGAGATTTATTTAAATTAAAGCACTTCCCATAGAACAGAACTTTAAATTAGAAAATAAAATCACATGAAGGCATAAAGTTGACATTTCAGTTTAATTAGGAAGACTCCCATACAAATACTTGTTGTTAATATCAAACCAAGTCAGACTCCAAAGTGCTGATAAAAATGAAATTAAAACTAGGTGCACAGATGAGACACTGAGTTAAAATTTGGATTGCTCCTCACTAATTTTGATAGGCAAAATTCATCCCATTAGGGAAGATCTATAAATGATTCATATATCACCACACACCACCTGAGGCCTTGCTTCACATAGGAGGCAGAGCCCTTATATTAAAATTGAGAAATGTGAGTGCTCTACTCTCTGAATGAGTACTATTAAGGTGGCAAGCCTGTGATAGTGCTTTACATTTTTACATGGAAAAATGATATGCTCACTCACATAAATTATTCTGTGACCTATATATGACATGCTTTAAAAACACTCACCAGCTACCATAAATGGAAAGTCAGAAGTGAATATGTTCCACACTGAGCTCATGTAGGGGAGTGGATTTCCTTCACTTAGAACAATTTAATTTACACTTACTTCATACAGGAAATCCTCGTGTCATATTAACAAGTTGAAAATGATATGTATGGATGTGTCCAGCAATATGATACTTTATCACAACAAAAGGAGTAATGTTTCACTGAATGGAATTCAATTTAAAAAACAGATTGCATCAGCAAATAGCACACTGGCATTCACCCAGCTATTTCTTTGGTGGTTGCTAATTCAAAATATTTAGAAGATTGGGGTGTAATTGAACAGCCCTAGAGAATACTGTTGTCAGGCATGTCCTCAGAATTCAAGCCCCTTTCTAACCAGCCCAATCAGAAATTAAACCTTTGCCTACACAGCCTATACTCTTCATAGAAATCCTGCAGAGAGGCAGGCACTTCTTCGACAGGGTTTCACACTCCCCTTGAAAACCAGTCTCAAAATGCTCTTGGTGCTTGGGTTTCCCCAGGGCCAGGAGAACAGCTGGAAGTGGAGGGACTGGCAGGACTGTAGGTATAATCTCACCCATCATTACCCAGTCCATAGAGCTGCATCACCACACAGAGCAAAACACTGTGCTGGTCTAATTACTGATCAAACACAAACATCAATGACACCAAGGAGTAGGTCATGATTCCTTCACCCAAATTTTCCCAGATCAGTGTTCATGGGGCTGTGTTTCTGATTTGCAGTTTACAGCTTAACTTTGGACAAGACTCGCAGCAGCAAAGCAACAGAGCCACCTGTATGAAAGGGAAATTCTCCAACAGCATTAGCTGGCTTTGTTCATACAGTAAAAAAAAATCCATCTTAAACACAGTGCACAGATATCCTTTTTTTGTTTATTTCTGCTGGCTCTCAGAAAAACATTAACTATCAGGATTGACCAAGACTCATGACTTGTTTGTTTGTTATATTTAATTCTTTGAAATATCATTAAAATGGTTAAAATGGTTTCATAGGAAATATACATCAGGCATATTCAGGACTGACTTCCTTTGCAGACAGAACTAAATTTAGTGGCAGCTGGAATTTTAAATGCAGATTTGTGGGAAATAAAGCATCTAATTTGCATAAATTCCAATATTCCATCATGCAACAGAGCAGCAGAACTTCCCATAGTGCCTTTTCAAAGTGATTTCCTGGTGTAAGATGTACCCCTTTAAAGAATAACTTAGCACAACTCTCAGGAAAGATGAACATCAAACAAAACCCTGACTGACGAGGACACTTCTTGTCTGGTTGCTAATAACCTAAACATTGAGGTTTACTTTGTAAAAGCTAAATATTAAGACATAGCCTCAAAATTCTAGGTACATGTAAATCCTTAAAAAAGTACATCCTTCTTGAAAACACTTGCAGTTCTCTGACACTATGTAACATGCAATATTTTAATTAATACAGGTTGGGCACTGCAGTTTCCTTGCATAACACTTAATGTTAAAAATCTGCAGTTCATCAAGGAAGGTATGAGCAGCTGTCGCCCACCCTTGTCTTGGATACAGGCCCTAAGTCCTGAGCTCCCTGCAATAGGATCGTTTGACCATTTTGGCTGAGCCAACAGGCTGAGAAAAGCAACAGGGACTAGGCCACAGACCAAATGGAAATCTTTGGATCACCATCCTTCTTAACCACTAAGTGATCCCTGCTTTTAACCTATGAAGGAAATCACATTAATTGGGAAAGGGAAAGCGTCACACAACAAAATCCTATGGAGATTCGCCACCTACATAATTTTTATGCCAAGTACAGGCTCCTGTACTTCTGAGAACTACTGATGTGAGAGTTCAGCAGATGGACTGATGAGGGGTTTTCCAGTGATTGGATCCAAAAATATCATTACAGTGAGTAATCAGAGCACCCAGGTTTGGGCCAACTTATCTACGTCATTTCCACTGCAGCTTTACCTATACTACATAGAAAAACAGGTTCTCCTGATCTCTGACTCATCTTCTCTTGCCCAAAAACTACAGGTTCAGCAGGAGCCCAGCTAATTATCTTTGGAACCTAGATTTATAATACTCCAATGTTATCTTTGTCTATATCTAAATGTTACATCTTGAATTTGGTGTGACTTCACTTTAAAAATGGAAGAGAACATTATGACTTTCAAATTTTGTTTCCCTATTTAACTTCTGTATTATACATTAGGCAAGTGAAGAAAGTTTAAAAAATGGGAATGCTTTATATTTTGTTATCAAAACAAATCCTTTCAGTTTTCTTTATATTAAATGTGCTTGAAGCTTGGGATAGTTGGGGGTTTTTTTTAAAGCATTTTTATGGATATTATTTAAACAAACACATAACTTTCATTCCATTTTGGAATGAAGCAAAATATATCAGCATTGCATAGTGACTGAGAAAAATCTTGATCATACACAGCTTAACTCATCAGCCATTCACCTCCAGACCAGAAATAACTGCTTTATTCTAAGCCAGGTTACTGAGACTGTGCAGTGGAAACTGGATGAAGCTTATTAGCTTGAGATAAGTATAGCAGAGGTCAGGTTAGATGATGAACTGGCTGGTTCTGGCCTTAACTCCAGGAAATTTTTCTGCCTGTTTGGGGACTGAGATATTGCAGTTTCCATAGCCTGTGTAAAACAATTTGTCAAGTCTCAGGAACATGAGTAAAGCCAAGCCTCTAACAGGATTTCTAGTAGGATCATCAATTGTTCAGAGTTAAAATAGGGAAAAAGAAGAAAATAAAAGATTCATGACATATTTCCAGGTCTGCAGGTCCTTGGATTTATGTCTTGCCCCCAACTACTGATGCAGGTCTTTCCCTGGGTATCTGAAGTATCAATCAATAACTGACTCAGTTGCCAAAGTAATTTCAGAAATACCTCTCTGCTTCATTCCAGGACTTCAACATTTTGAACTTTCATTCTCAAGCGGTGTTGTAGCCTCCAGTAGTACCACCACAAAGCTGCCAGAGCCAAACCATCTGCCCAGAGCCCAAGCCAGCTGCTTTCTTTCTAATCAGTTTCTTGCATATGCTTGGGATTGAGCTGCAAAACAGATTAATTACTTAGTCAGGCTCCAGCCTGGGCCTCATCTTTCTGTTTCCTGAGGGCTCTTCAGAGTCTCTTCAACTCCCAGACTGTGGATTCATCCATTCCTCCAAAGTGTCTGTTGGCACATGTTGCTAAGAGCTCAACATATGGAGCGTGCCCATCCATCCATCCATCCATCCATCCATCCATCCATCCAGGAAGACAGCAGTCCTTGTGGACATTGGACCACATGCACAAGGTCTGCTGCACTTCCTCTCACAGGGCCTGTCCCAGTCCTGCTTGAGACACAAGTGTCGGAGTCTGTGGGTATTGGTGATTCCGAGATTGTAGAAAGTCTCTGTCTTTCTGCCCCATTGCCAAAGAAGAAGCCATAATTCGTCTGTGCTGTTTTCAAGGTTGTTTATTCTTGCTTATCTATAACATGTTCTGCTGCCCTGCCACAGGTCTGTCCTGCAGGGCAGCGTGTGGGGCTCTGCCCTCAGTGGGATGGTACAAACATTACATACCAGAAACTACCTGTGCTATATTTACAATAATGTGCCAATATCTATCATCTACGTTGAACAGCGTGTCCCCAGCCTAAACCAATAGAAAAATGCCAACACTACAGTGAAACATGGAGGGCATGAAGAAGGAGGAAAAGGACAAGACACACCCAATTCCTCCATCTTGTCCCCTCTGAACCCCTAATCTAGAAATCTAAAATTTTACCTTTGCACCCGTATCACACTTAATTATTACTCTTATCAAACACTCAAAGCTTGTAATTCATCCTGTAGGATTGAAAACTCCTCTCCATGGACAGAGATCACAGACAGTGTCTCTTGGGGCTCTGTCCAGGAGGGTTCCTGACCCCTGCCAGGGTCCCAGACCTGCCAGGGCAGCCAGAGGGAAGCCCTGGATTCCCACACACAAGAGATCAGTTTTGGTTATGTGATGAACATGCATCTAGGCCACTCGTTAAAGGAATGTGTAAGAATTTGGTCAAGATGGTCCATTTTGATACATGCACTCATTTCATAGATTTGCTATGCATTCACAGGATGAGAAACACCTGCCTTGAACCCCAGGCATGTGACAGGATCAGCCTCAATTAATATTGATCTTAAAGGGCACTAGTGGAGCTTATATACGGCACCACCGCTCCAGAGCATTTGGCACCACAAGGCTGAAACCATTTTGCCTTGCAGAGAACTCTCTGACAGGTAAGACCATTCACAAATATGGACAGGAGAAATGGGGTTTGCCAGAAGAGTACACAGACAGGTCTGATACCTACAAAAGGTTTCTGATCTGTGAATTCCCCATGCCATTGTACATTCAAGTTTACATGCCAGTTATTTGTTCCTAAATAAAACCTGACAGATATCCATGCTACTTTTCTAGCCCAAAACTGCTGGACATTTGAGAATCCTAAGTGAATCTTGGAAGTTGTGGCTGAACATCAGGAGCTACTGATCTGTATCAGCACTAAGCAGAGACAGAGCACCCTGCAACAAGTGAGGTGATTAATCACAGCACAACCTTGGCCATATGACTGATTAGATCCCATATAATGAAATGTCTAATGCTGTTTCTGAGCTTGTCATTGAAAATCACTATTTTCATTTTTTTTATACTCAGATGAAATTGAAAGAGATTCTTTGATGTGGCTATGGCCCATTTTTTGAACTCTCCTTTTCCTTAGCTGCCACTGAAAGAAAAAGATTTAGGACCCTATCTCCCTCCTGCTTTTTGGCACCTTTAGATGGATATTCTCCTAATTTCTAAGTCTTAGGTGACAATGGAAATTTAAAGTCTTGAGTGAACTCTCAGCATGAAAGGAACATAAATGATTTTCTATTCCAATAGCACCAAGGAACAGAGCAAGGTCATGTACTGTCATCAATTTTTAAAAAAAATATTTATTTAAAAACCAATCCAGGGAAAACTCTTTTTTTTTTTTTTTTTTCTAAAAGGAAACCAAATTCACCTCTGTCTTCATCATGATTCACTGGATCTGCACCTACCAGAAATAAGACAGAAGATAGCTGCTTCCTTTGAAAAGAAGACTTCTTCCCCAAAGTACATAGATGCAGTTTATCTCACTCCTAGTCCTCTGCTGTTCTGATTTCAGCATCTGAGACAGAGCTGGCAGGTCCATGCTGTAGCCATTGGTCTCATAATTAAACACCCATGAACAGTTCTGACATCTGATTTAATAGACACCCTATGTTGGAATCATAAAGTCATGTGCTGAAGGATGTGATGGATGGATGGATGGATGGATGGATGGATGGATGGATGGATGGATGGATGGATGGATGGATGGATATTTGGTCACAGATCAAGAGCCCCATGGAACTGGGGGAGATACTGTCTGTCTAAGGCATGTTCCATGTCATCTGTTTTAGCCATCCAACCAAGAAAGAGATTAAGTGCTCTCTAGAGGTCCCTGCTATTCTTCTTTGAATAAGGAAGAATTCAAGACTGATTGCTTCTCACATTGATAATTCTATTGGAGAGGTCTAAATCTGAACTGGGGAACTTCTACCCACCTTACTTTCCCTCTCCCACAAATATATGGCAAAAATCAATTTATATGCTGCATCTCTGTAAAGACAAAGGCCCATCTTTTTATGCACACTAATCTCCCAACTGTATCTCAGAGCAGAAAAAGAAAATATTATGCCCTACCTTTTGTTTGGTTAGTTTATTATATTGAAAAAATCAAACAGAAGGTGGCCTAGGTGTGATTTCCATTGAATGATGCGTAGGACTTTTCTTCCTTTACTGGGTATGCCAGCATTTTTTGAATAAATATAGAAAATGTGAACATTGTAACATATGTAGGTGAGTTTAGTGCCTTTATATGGAAAAGTTAACTAAGTTTACATCAGGAAATTTTTTGGCAGCGTCTTTGTTTTGAGGTATGAACTAAGGTGCTCGTGAAACCATTCCTTTTCTCTCTGCAGCCAGTAATTGTTTTTAAGTCTAAGAAAGCCATGCTCTTGGTTCCCTTTTTTTTTTTTTTTAAGTGATTTTAAGTGGGAATTGTCCCAGACATCAGACCTCAGTCATTAACAAAGATAAAATAGCAATCCATACAGACTTTTTTTAAAATATCAAACTTCTATTTTGTATCAGAACTAATTATATCAACTTAGAGCCTGGCACAACTCACCACTATAATGGAAGGGAGGTTTCAATGGAAACCTGCAACTTTATAAAGAAGCTTGTCTTTAAGTCACTCCCCAGAGAAACACTGTGAGATCAATACTGCACAGCACCCCAATGTACTGGATTATTGTGAGCATCCTGCTGGCTACAATCCAGCTTTCCATTTAATTGTGCTCTTATTTATTTGTGCTCTTAAAATTCTGCTGTCCCCGTAGAAGAGTAAGAGTAACCCAACAGGCATTTTGTAGGGTTATGAACAATGAAAAGTCTAGATAAATGTCAGAGAAAAGATAGTGGGCCATAAATCATCACTTGATAGTATCAGATGAAATAACTTGTTCTCTCTCCCACCTCCCCAGGGCAAGCAACAATGCCTATGTTAAATGCTGAATTTACCAGTGATGCAACATCCCCACTGACGCTAAGATATGAGGTCATTTCAAAAGTGATAGAGAATTTATTTCATCTTAAAATTCTTTTGATTTTTCCAGGGACAAGAAGTCTCAAGTGACAGGTAAAAGTAGGTAAGAGTGGCAGCAAAACTTAAAAATCCAGCCTCACAACTGATTGCATCCTATTTGCCTTTGAAAAAGCTGTGAAATATATACATTCAGATTGTAAGACAATTTCTTTTCCACCATCTCTTTAATCATAATGATAATTGCATGCCTGCAATATTGTCTTGTCAAATTATGGCATTCCAGGCACTTGGACTGCCTGATGTGGTCTCTCTGTATCCAGATACATACAAAGCAGGGAAGGAAGAAAAACATTCCAGCCTAAAACCAAAGGGGGAATCATTAACAAATGCTTCCAAATCAAAACAATTTTTCCTTTTGCCTCTACATTTTCTCCTTCATTTAATTCCACAGTGGCAGGGGGGAATGTTGTCATCTGGCATTGGTAGCAACATCATATAAAATACAACACCCAAAGGAAAAAAGATATTCTTTTTTTTGATTGAAAAATAGAGTCAGATTTTCAGAGGAAGGGAACAAAATGATGCCTGCCAAGTAGTGAATCCTTGCAGGCACATGCAGCCACAGCCATGCAGAGCATACATGTGAAGTCCTGCCAAAGCTGAGCTGAGGAACTGCCATGTTCCTCCTTATTCCTCCCTTTATTTCTCCCCACAGAGCAGAAATACAACCCTGGGGCCTCTTTCCCACTCTGTGACTTGTGGCATCATGTGCCACAGAACACAGAATCTTGAGACAGGATGATGGCCACTAACTCCTGTCTGCAAGCTGAGGGAAAAAAAAGGCTCCCAGAGGAGATATCCATCTGTAAAGGAGGTCAGAGGGGACAACCTTTGGGTGCTCCCTTACCTACACAGTTGAACAGATAAATTGCTTGACTCAGGAAAAGCTTTTCACAGGAAAGAACCCACAATCTGGAGATCCACATGCATGCTCGCACACTGTGGAGGTTTGGTGCACCTTTGGATAATATTAGTGTATGCAGCCTTCTATGAAGATTAAAAAATCCAGCTCCCTCTTGTCAAAATTAGAAGACCTGTGTGTAAATATTGCTGTTCTGCATTTCTCCCAAGGAGAGCCCTGCACATATCGGGGGGTGGAAGCGTGATCAGAGAGATCCCTCAGGGAGCACCGAGCACAGGGCACGCTGGCAGCAGAAGCAGCAGCTGTCAAACAGCATGGTGTGTCCATCCTCCTCCTCTGCACAGGCAAGAGCAGGTGGCCAGAGCCAGCCCAGAAAGCTGGAGGGGTTGGCCATACTGCAGTCCTCTGACTTGGGGACAATGGTGACCCACAGGGCTGAAACTCTGAGGACAGATTTCAGGAAAGGGAGTGTCCTGCAGCTTGAAAAAGAGCCAATGACTCTGATACTTCAAACTTTATTCGAGACTTTAATTTTCGCAGGTTTTGAAGAGCATCCAAGTAATTTAAGGCCACAGATGGGATGAAGTGAACTTGATTTAAATTTGGATTTCACACTGCACATATGCACACACGTACATGCGCACAGCACAGCAGCTTCTCTGATCTGAGAGACAGGTTTGAGCTGCTCTTGAGACAGAGAGCAGCCATGGCACTGTGTTCCTAAGTCACCACACCCCTATGAAATATAGCCATAGATATTGGGGGAAAGGGAGAAAGGGAGAAGGAAATATCTTCACCTCTGCAAAAACAAGTTTTAATCAGCCCACAGAAAATGCCTCCTCTTTCCCATCTGTCTGCTCATTACCTATGAAAGAAGGAAAATAACACCTTTTCTCAGCTCCAGGTTTGTTCCACTGATCTTCTGCATGGCACCTTTCATATATGAGCAGACAAGGACCAAGCCATTATTTCACAGCTCTGAGAGGCTTCCCACAAAAGAGAAATGTCTGAATGCTCAGGAACTCCTTGAATTTTTCAGCAACTTAAGTTTCTCCTTTACTCCTTTGCACTTATATCTGCAGAGGGGACCAGGAAATCACATTAAGTTTCTCATTTGCACTTAGACTACATATTCACACTTATGTGGGACTTCGAAGGAGAGTTTCAAACTGAGAGAAGAGGTTGTTCTTTCTTATTTATTTATATTAGCTGCCAGGTTACATCAGGTGAAATTGCTACTTACCTGATCCTTCATGGGTGTTTAGGCACCTGGACCTCTCAGAAGGAAAGAAAGGTGCTCTTGCACCTCATCTTGAAGGCCAGAGATTTGGTTTATTTAAATTATTTAAATTGGGTTGTTTAAATTGCTTTATCCATATATCTGTGTGTTTTGGGGGAAGAAAAGTTGTATTTTACTCTGCCTTGTGTCTTCTCTATGTCACAACAAAGTGGCTTAGTGCAAGAGGGTTTTAAATCAGAACAGCCAGCTTAAGCATTTGTCTTACACTGGGGCAAATGATGCTGTGAGATAGACGGCTTATAAAGCAGGACAACCTTTGCGCTTTTGTTTCATCACCGGTGAAGTTTTGTCTGATTTGGTCTTCTTTGCATTTCTAAGGTCAACTCAAGATCACCAGGAGAGAAAAAAGCATGATAAGATACATCTATTCTTTGTATATAAAATAAAACAATAGCTCTGGCAATTGCAACTGAAGATCCCTGAACACTTTAAGTAAGAATGCAGCTTCCATCTTAATGATCGATTGTATTCCTACTTAATCAGTTTTATATTTTTTTATTTAAAAGATCCTTCTCTGATGGTATTAAACACCATTGCCAAATATTTAAGAAGCTTCCCCCCAGTAGTGAAAAAAGAGGCTACATGTGCAATTTAAATACATCTGTTAGCATGTGGAGATCACTGGTCACTTGAGATTAAGAATACTGAATACCATGAAGGTCTTTAATTTATTGCATGTCTGGTAGTTAATAATTTCTTCTTCAACTCTGTTAGTCATAAAATGTGCAGAAATTTTGCATTATTTTTAATGTGACTTCTCTTTTTCCTATCCCTGGGTGGTAAAAACAAACAAACAAACAAAAAAATTCCAGTAACAAAAACAAACAATGCACACAAAACTTGTGAATTTCTAACATCAAAACAAATGCAATACTTTTTATCTTTAACCTCCTTCAGCAGCAGGGTACATTGACTATATGCAAACAGCACTAAATGAACAAGATAAGGCTGTTCATACAGGGAAAAAAACCAAACCTCCAAGTCCATGAAACATTTTAGAAATGCAGGTATGCATAAACTACAACTTCCTTTTGCAAAGGGCACAAATATAATCTGCTTATCAATTTTTCTGTGGTTGTGTACCAGGTCTTCATTTGTAGCAATTGTTCTCATTGGGATGGATATTTGGACCAGCATTCTGAAAATCAAACCATCAAATCTCCTAATCTCTGCAAATGCAGCAAACACATAGCAATGATGTCCTTAGAACAAGGAAAGAAACTATTACTCCTCTAAGGTAAACAAGACAAAATGTTTCCCAACCCAGCTAAATGCTGAAACTTCTTAGCTATGTCAGTGCCCCAGTTAAAAACAAACAAAAGGGTTGCAAAAGCCATTGGAGTCTTTCAGCTTCAAGTACGTACTCAGAAAAGTTCTCCTTGTGAAGTTAATGTCTAATGAATATTGCAGGAAAACTTGCTGGTTCTGGTCTATCAAAATCTGGCTGCATAAAGCAATAAACACACAAAAAGGAGCTACAAGTGGACCTTTCATACTCAAGCTGGAAAAAAGTTTACCTGGGAAAGCATTTCAGATGCCAATTTTGATTCCCAAGCACTTTAATTCACGTATTTATGTATGTATTTATTTGTTTATCATATTATATTTAAATGAGATGGAGAAAAACAATGAAGTTCTGTTTTCCAGGTGTGTGGAAAGTGATATAAGGGATGACAAAAATCTAGAGCTGCATAATGTGGAATATGACAAGGGAAATAATTAATTTAAATGAAGCATTAGAGTAACAGATGCATCACTATGTCCAGAGCCATATGCACACAGAGCCTTGCTAGAGGGGTAATTGTGCCCTAGAAAGAGAAAACTTAAATTTTGCTACAAACCATATGTGGAGCTGGAGGAGACATGAACAATTATGGGATAAAGGGAGGTTCATATTGAAATTACAAGCAGAAAACATATACATAATTTATAGAAAATCATATGTGCAATATATTCAATATACCACCACCATTTCTCTTGATTGTGTTAAACCTTCCATTGAGTACTATATTCAAACACATGAAGGCCTCCTTGTCCTCACACTGCCATAATCAGATAAGTGCTTAAGAATCAGGATGAATCAAAACCTCAGCTGTCCCTCCTATGCCACCCTCCAGTGCTTTCCTCTCATTGCTCATCTGGGTAGTCTCCACTGCTGCCTCTGAGTACAGTCCCCACATAACTACACTCCAGGCAAGGAATTCACTGCCTGTCAGCGACTTAAGTGTGTGAGGGATATCAACAGCCAGGAGGTGCCACTTGAAACACAGTGGGAAGACAGAAGCACTGGAGTGAGTTGTTCTCACTCTGCTGACTGTATTTTGCATGCAGGTGCATAGCAAGGAAATCAAACCCTGGACACACTTTGCATGGGTTTGTCCATCTCCCTCAACTTCCCGTGCTTCTTTAGCAGCAGAACTGCTCAAAAAACTTTTTCTCTGACTTCTGATTACCATTATATTTTTTTGAAGGGAAGAAAGATTGTCTCAGTAAGAGTAAAATAATTCTCTTGGGTATCAGAGAAAGCAGCCAAGTGCAGGCCCATGGCATACACAGGAGGACAGGAGATTTTGGAACTGAAAAAGCAATTAGATCCACAGTGTTTCAGGATTTCTTTTCAATGGTTTGTTGTGGTTCTTACCACAACACAAGCATGATTTTTATGGAAAGCACATAACACTCATAAAAATATCAGCTTCACAAAACTTGATTTCCTGCAAAGATCTTCCTAACTGCAAATTTTCAATCAGTTCCAGAAAAAATCATTTGCAAATGGCATCAAAACTGTTGATTTTATTTAAAACAAACAAAGAAACAAACATAATCCTTCCACTTACTGAGTCATAAAATGCTTCTGGATGTTTAGATTCAGCATATCACAGTTAAGAACTAAAAAAATCTCAAAAATCTGACAGAACAGAAAATTACTATGATTTGTTAAGCGATCAGGCTGGCAATCCTTTTAGATCTGAAAATTGTCTACTTATTAGAAGGGGATTCTAATTAAAGGGAACCTGGACTGCCTGTAACCACAGCAGTGTGATCACAACATCAGAGAGTTGCTCCTTGCTTATGTGTGTGTGCACAAAACACTGGTAACAGCCTCTCAGTGCCATAGACAGTCAGAATAACCACCTCTGGCTGAAATGTTTAGGTAGAAGCCTTCAAACACAGGGGCTGTGTTTTCATTAGCAAGGAAAGTCATGTTCATAAAACTTAGCTTTGGCTATAACAGGCTTTCTGCCACTGGTGATTTTTAAATTTCCAATTTAAAAATCACCAATGGATTTTGTGGTCTTTGCAAGATAACTCTGGTTACTTTCCATATCAGTTTTCACAATTGGGTATGATATATGAAATTATTTTTAACTGCAAGAATTTCTTCTTATGCATGGCCAAAAAAATGTTTTTGCTGAAGTAAAAGCATGGCTCCAGTCATGTTCCATAAATTCATAACAATACTACCAATGTTTCCAAAAGACAAATTCCCACAGATCTGGAATTGGTATCCTTCACTCTAACAAGGTATTGCTTACAGAACTGTAAGAAGAGACAGGAAAAGAAGGAATTAATAGGAATAAATACACTCAGCCCTCAGTGCAGGCTTTTGAAAACACCTAGAAAATGAGACCTCAGGCTTATATGAGTGCTAGAACTGAAAGAATCTCCTGGGACCTGGCATGGAAAAGAGATTGAGAGTGGGGACAGAGGGTGAAAGAAGAAACACAAGGAAAGGGAAGGAGATCCAAGTTTCTCATGCTCAGATGATGCCTCATCAGGAGTCTGTTTGCATAAGACAGAAAGACCTGAAGTGTCAGGCACAGCTAAGGCACACCTTTCAAGTCACCACAGTGGTTATATTCCTCCCTGAAGGAAATCAAAGGAAGTTCTACAATCCTCTCCCTCTGGTTCTTAACCTTTCCCCTCTGACTTCCACTGTGGAAAAGTACATCTCCCACAGTTGAGGCTCTGGACTCATTTCTAACATGTCCTAGATATTTGGTGCATAACCTTAAAGATAAGGAGGTCAGTGAGCTCCTTAATAAGTTTCAACATTTTATAAATCTATTTAGCACCTAATAATTTTCTACAGCCTTCAATGGCACTTATGCATCTGGTTGTAACTTTGACAAATGTCCAGCCTTCATCCCTATGTTAAGATAGAAGCAGGATTTGAATTGAAGATTTGTAACTTGAACTTGACATTGCAGATATGTAGAGGCTAGGAAAAGGAAATGCCCAGATGCTCTTTCCAGTTCATGACATACTTTCCTTCTGTGCAGGCTTACTTTGGAGCAATGTATCAAAATAAATTCAGTAATAGCAATAACGCTTTGCATTGTTACAGCACTTGTCACAAGCGAGTTAAATAATGGCTGCTCTTCAAACACTTTCACCACCACCCTGGGTTTAGCATATTACAGGCTGGTGAGAGATATTAAGTAACACATCTCAAACCACTCTTGACATCTGTTGCTGAAGCAGGAATAGACAGCGAGTCTCCTGGGTATTTACCCATTCATTTCACCACAAATGATCATTTCTGTCTACGATATGAGTTCTTCAGTCAAGAGATTTCAATTACACAGCCCATGAACACAATTCACATTTACCCTTGGAATAAAAAAAAAAAAACATTGATTGAAGGAAGGACCAACTTCCTTTTTTTTTTTTTTTTTTTTTTTTTTTTAGATTGGGATTTAAACTAATGATCTTAGACAGGCTTGATGGTGCAAAACAAAGGTTGGCAGCTCACAACTGGGAATATTCTGACAACATTAACTTGCCCCAGTGCTCCAGAAGCTAGGAGGATTTGTTCCTTTGAGGAGCACAAGAATATACAAACAACTGTGATCTCCATTCATCTAAGATGAATCCTCACAATATAAACATTTACAGTACCTCCAGCTTAAATAGGAAAGTTTAAGCCCCTTCCAGATAAATGCTGGATAGGACTAAGTACTACAAAATTTTGATTGGTAGTTTTACCCCATTATGTTGGTGACATTTGGGGCCACTTGGTACTTAGCAGGGTGAGACTCTTGACCACATTCTCACCCTTAATATGTAGGACTTTGCTAGCAGTAGGACTGTTCCCTTAAGTTTCAGTGCTGAGAGATAATGAGGGCCTTTCTTCTGCACTGAAAATGGGGATTAAACACATATTTATAGAAACATGGTTTTCACATGCTGTGCTGGATCAGCGCCAAGATGCTCTGCATACTGCAGGCTGATGCTGTATTCTCAACCCAACAAATCCCAGCAATATGATCAGAAACAGATTTTGCAGTACAAATTTCATCTAAGGGAAGTCAGTGCCTATTGCCTAAGATGCAGTAGAGCTAATATTGCTGCCAAGATTATCTGACTACTGTCAGAATTGCTCATCTTTCAGCAGACATCTTGAAGTCGTTGTTTTACCTGGTACCACTTTTCCAAGATGTTCAAAATGACATGACCATTTTATAAGAAGTTATTATAGAGCAAGTCTTTTTTTTTTTTTTTTCCTCCCTTACAAAGACATACATTAGAGGTCGGAGGTCAGGGACTTGAAAGATTTGTGGAAACTGAAAGAAATAAAGTGAATCCCCCAAGAATAAGCCCAGCACAATCCAACTTGCAGTCAGAAACAGTAGTTTACACGGTTTTGTCAACAGACTTTGGGTACCCCAGGAAGAGAAACTACAGCAACATTTCTATAAAGACTTAGAAATTGTATTTTTAACTACTTCAAACTCTTCTCTTGAAAATTGTCATTGCTCAAATACCTTGTTACTCTTTTGCCCAGAGGAAAGACTGATTGGATTATGTAGATAGGGTACAGCACATTCCAGATCTCCCTGCTTACTAAAGAAAATATATCCTTTCCTCACTCTCTTTACCTCCAAAATAGTTTTAACTTAGTATCTTTTGGGTGAAAGGGAAGGAAGATTCTACATGCTAAACTTCTGTGTTAAATAGTTTTTGGACATGATTAATACTTTATTAGCAGGCAATATAGAGCTGTTGTGCTATTCTCCTTACTCCCTGCCTTCAATTTTCATACTCACTGAAGCCAGTTCAGCAATGATCTGTAATTCCACTTCTAGCAAGTTGAATGTCAGAATTCCTGTGGTTTTTCCAATGCTAGAGGGCCCTAGGGGAGGAACCATTATCTTATTCAAATGTCAAGGGATGTGACATTTTCTACCATTGATACATCACCTTTCAACATGTGAAACTTAAAAAGTCTTCATGTCTCCAAAGCATAGAGAACATAAAAGTAGCTTCTAATATCTACTTTATCCCAGAGGAAATGCATGCTTATGCAAAAGTTCAAGGAAGAGCTGAGGACAAAACTTCCTTCAACTCTGTCTATGTTAGAAAAAAAGCATATGCTTTGAAATATGATAGCAAATATACTGTAAAGTCATCATGGAGAGAGAGTATGGGTGAGGTACATCTGTATTTTGCTGGTCAAAATGACTGCAGTGTTCTTTGGCCCTATACATACGTGGTCTAGAATTACCCCAAACATTTTAGGAAACTGACCTACCTCTTTGCTGATGGCAGCAGAAGCATAACGTGGCTGTTTCTAACTCAGGCACACAAATTGCTGGGCTCTTGATCCAGTCAGTGATGTGACTCTGTCTCCAGCTGCATATAAGAAAATGGGATTGTTGTGGGTCGCACTGAGGGTTCTGGAGAGTCAAGCATTTTTCACTGCCTAAGCATGCTGTGCTGCTTTCTGGACACATACATAAAAAGAAAATAAAAGAAAATAAATAAGGTTGCATGGTTAGTGCTCCAGGGCTGCCAACTGTTGCTGTTTTATTGAATCTCAAGAAATTTACTGATTTGCTTAAAGTTGCAGCTCCTTGGGTCTGGTGTTTATACATCAGTTTTATTTTCATTTTTTAAGAATGATTCTATTTTTTTATGGCTAAAGAAGAAATTTTGAAGCTTGAAAAATATGAAGATGAATAAAAAAGGAAGCCAAGAATACAGCAGGAGTTGGAAGGAAGAATTGGGTTTTCAGCATTTTGATAGTCTCCTGCATTTATCTCATGCGTTTGGAAGGTGTCTGTGAATCCTGGATTTTGAATGTCCAGAATGTGCAGCACTGAGGTGGGAGAATAGTATTAAACAGCCCAAGATACACATATTCCAAAGAGATCAGATGTGTTTGGGAAGGAATAAGCCAAATAATCCTCCCATTTTCATATCTCCCCTCCACTATTAGACTAGACCTTTGTTTAGATACCAGCCTACCTAAAATGGGCAGAATATGTCACATTTCAAGGACTGATCTCTAAATCAAAGGACCTGCTGCTCTGGACTAGTGACTGCAACTTGTGTTGGCCATAGCACGTGCTGCAAGGAGTATTGACTCCATAGAAAAGGAGGATATTTGCCAGTGATGCTTCCTCACTCAGTGATACATGATAAGACCATGCCTGGGGGGGAAGATTGCAGAAGACTTTTCACTTCAGCCAACAGAACCTCTGATCCTCACAGAGTTACATGTCCAAGGTCAAACCCCCGTCCACCAAATGAGGATGATTTTCTCACTAAGAGAACAAGAAACCCTGGAAATGGCTATGAAAGAAAATGTGTGTTGGATCAAACTTTAGCAGGCCCAGGCTGGGTGAGGAATATGAGAATTTTTGGGGAAAGACAACAGTATTCCAGTTTTGGAATGTGTGAGATATTTTACATGGAGCACCTTCAATGAACAGCATGTATTCCACACTAAAGAAATTCTCTGAAGTGAAGGTATTTAACTTCCCCCTATAAACCAATGGGATTAAGAGAAATTTAATGATGCATACATGATGTGCAACATTTCCAAAGCAGAGAACTGGGACTAGCATAGGAGTTAGCACATGAGATGTCTAATTCCAAGGTTTCCTCTATCCACTTTGTGTGATCATATGAGAGATTAATCACTGGACTTTACTTTTACCATATGCAAGAAAAGGTTTCACCTTTTTTTTTTTTTTTCCTTCCTGATATTCTTTTCAATGGAGACTCTTTCTTCTTCCACATTTTTGTTTCATTACATATTACTTTTGTGGTAAAAGAAGAATAAAGACAAAGCAACATTTTGCAGACAGACAGACGGTGAGGATTGTTATGATGGCATGTTGTCTCTCACAAATTGCTGCTGACTTACTCGACTGTTTCCTATCCTCATATGCTGCATATACAGAGAGTCTTGTTTGCAAATTTCCACTTTCACTGCTCAGACAAAAACACTGGAAAATGTACCACTGGGTTATGAACCAGTCAGTTTGAAGAAAATGTGCTGGCTGGCTCTTTCTGTCAAAGTATCTGTCATAGGCGCATTACACATTTCCAGCCAAAAAAAAAAAAGGAAAAAAAAAAAAGATAAAAAAAAAAGAATAAATACTTCAGCCTATTAAAACAAAGTGAATGCTTTTGCCATGATATAATCAGCCTCTAGAAATGTGTCAAACTAGGGGTTTCTGTTTGTTTTCTATTTCATTTATGTACCTGTAATATATGGCCAACAACATAAGGGATAAGTAGTTAAAAGGTAATCTTAGGGCACAGATCACTTGGAAGTTTTAGGTAACTGGAAAATATACTTTTGAAAAACACACCTTGTATAGAGAAAAAAAGTGCATATTTGCCAGGGATTATGAAAATCCTATATCTGTACAGAAAACAGGATGCTTGAACTCAAGGTGAGCTAACAGAACTGAAACCATCAGGTCATCTGAGATTTCAGCCTGCAAAGAGCATGTAGGAAAATTTCTAAGAAAAGCAAGTGAGAAAATCGGAGATTTCCTGATACTGCTTTGACAGAGTTACTGAAGGGCAATGACCATGCAGGCGTGGCTGCCAACCTCCTCTTATGCACAAGTGTCTTGTCTTCTGCAGGGCGGCTCAGGGTTCACATACTGACAGCAGCCTTCCAAGGCTTCACCTTACCTGCACTAAAATCCACAATGGTAACCTAGGTTAGATTGCACTGAGATTATTGGACCTGCAGGTGTTTGGTTTTGTACCACAGGAGAGATCTTAGTGCTGCCAGCAGGACTGTGCCAACAGGACAACATTGCCATCGAATGCCAAGGTCAAAAAAGGTTGAAGTCATCAGCATTTCAAAGGACTGACCAGCAACATGCTGGTTCTAGAGGAAGGTTTTCTTCCTCCTGAATTCACAAATACTTAAGCAAGTTTCTGTGATAATTTGTTATCTATGCATGACAAGTGTTAATATATATTTTGAAACACTCATGGTGCTTCTCAAACTTTCTGGACCAATAGGATTTTGAAACCGTTGCAGGTGATCATATTACACTATATTCAGCTTTTGACTGAAGAAGTTTTGTTAAATCCTGCTCAGAATCATGGCCCAGGCTTTCAGTGTGAAATTTCCCTTGGGTCACCACAGCACACTTTTGGAATTACTAAAGCAGCACAAAACCTGCTGTTTCACTGCTGAGGACGGATTCTGACACTGAGACTGGAAGTCAGCAATGTCAAGATATCTTTTCCGTGCCTCTCTATCTGAAATTCATGAGTGGGGCTTCAAAACTGCTAAGCATTATCTCACTTCTCCCACTTTCCTATCAATAAAACATGGTTAGATGTGCCTTCACTCTAATGATGAGCTCTTCACCATAATGATACATGGTGAATTAAGAGATTAGCTGAATGTCTTGCCTCTGTGGTGACAAGCATGACAAATGCATAATTTCAAAATTAAACATCTATAGACAGAACAGCAGAAAAGGAAAAGCTCAGAGCAAAGCACTGAGGAATGGGCAGTCCCATGTTATGGGTGCACCCCACACAACCTCCATGTGCCACCACATAGCTCTGTCACTTTCTCATGGTTCACTTTTCACCTCTCCCATCACTTCAGGCTGTTATCCCTGAATCCCTTCATCTCAGCAAGCAGGAGCAATTTCACAGAGACTGGCCACTTGAGGTGGAACATATGTGGCTGTGCTGCCTCCTTCATGGGAGGGACAGAGGGCTTAGAGCACCTCTGCCTGTGGGTTGGGTGCTGTGAAACCTCTTGCACTCTCTTACAAGGGGTCGGACTGCAGCATCCAAGGGGGTTGTCCAGTCTAGAGCCTAGAAAGGATCTTAGAAATATTCTGCTTTAGTCTGGGACATGGCTGCAAGCTGATGGGTGCTGCATCATGCATGGAGAAGGTATCTTTATAGATTGAGAAAGCACAAGGAGATATTAAAGAACAGGAGTAAACAAGGCTTCAAAGCCAGGAATGTGTAAAATACTTTATAATTAATTTAATACTTTTTAATATTTGTACTTTTTAAATTTAATATTTTAATACTTTAATAAATCACCACACCAATTACAGCCATCTAGTGGGCATATATATTAAGCAATGAGCTGTCAACAAAGTGGTGTCCCTTGTATTATTGGAAAGTGTGCCTCTTTGAAGCTCTATGTACCTATTTAAACCAGTCACCACAGGTACCTAGGAACACAATACTTTACAGAACAAGGGCTGAGCTGCAAAACTGGGATTCTTTTGCCAACCCTACTTAAGGCTGAAAGTGTTTGCATCAAGAGCTTTGGTGTATCTCTGCTAATAGTCTAAGTATGAGCTGCAATTGCAATAATTCTTCAGCATTTTAAGTGCAAGAATAAGGAAAAAAAAATGCTCTCTTTCTCTGTGAACACTTTGCCTTGAATTTCATCAGCAGGGGATGCATGCATTATTCAATCATACACCTACCACTACTATGAAGTTGCTCTTAATTATACTCCAAGTGGAACCTCTCAGGTAATCAGAATTCAGGGCTAATGCATAGCTATTCCCCCATCAATTTATAATAGACACAATTAATCCAATTTAGAATTTCAAGTTTTAGTGATTATTAAATGCAAACAAGTGTTCATTCTTTTGCTTGAGGGTGGCCATTTTTTAAGTGCGTTTCTTTTTATGGCTTAGAAATGTAAAAAGTAACAATTGCCACAAAGGCAGTTAGAGCATTAACATTAAGGAATCATGACAGAGTATGAACTTCAGTGTGCTTGAACTAAACTCTGTGGGAATTCACTTTACCCATCCTCCCTCTAAACATCTGGGCAGTCCCCTTCAGTTACTTTGTGCCTCTATTGCTCTTCTGTTTTTGCCTTGGGAACAATTTACAGCACAACACATATAATAAACTGGCAGGAACGATCCAGTCAGAGATCTCTGCTACCAACCAGCATCCTGGCATCTCTTTTGTTTCTTGAATTCATACTAAACATGAGAGATCAAGTGGTATGCTTATCAAATTCCTTAAAGCGAAGAACCATATGTCACTCTTAACAGTGAATCAAAGCTTGTAGCTTATGGCAGTATGGTTCCCAGGAGGAAAAAAAAAAAAAAAAGCAAAGCAAAGGTGTACTTAGAATCAGAATCCAATGAAAAAGAATCTAAAAATCCTGCTGTGACTGAGAAAGTATTACAACCCTGGAAGAAAGAATTGCAAAAATAATTTATCTCTTTCTTGCTTTTTCCTCCTAAGTTTAAAATATATCTGACCTATATAATTTTAAGTTTCAGATTTACTGAAGTGTAATTATATATTATACTACATACCAACTCAACACATTAATTCAAGGGTTTTGCCCATCTTTAGAAACATGGAATAAATCTCCAAAGCTGTTTGTGTTTCATGCTCACTGTATATTTATAGATAGTGCATCTATCAGGACACTTATTTCCTTCCCATAGGGCCTTAATTTAAAAGCAACCTTTAAAAACACAAAGGGAATTAAATTAACCCTCTCCCCCCTCAAACCCAACTTTTCTCCCAGGCAAGCAGAAGGAATATTTGGGAGGAAAGGGAAGAGAGAATTCACAATTCTTCTGAGGAATCTCAGCACTCTGTATTTTTAGTCATCTCTGGCTGTCACAACTGTGAAGAAAATTGAAGCTGAGCTTCACTAGAGCAACGGCGTGGGCTTGGAACAGCAGAGCAGCCTGAAACAATCCCTCCAAGAAATATAAACTGCTGCACTCCTCACATCCAAGATGCTAACTCAGATGCTCATATGCTAACACTGTTAACTGTTTCATGGCCCACCAGAGCGCAGGAACAAGCCTACGAAGCTCTGCACAGGTTTTGCCGAGCACTTTTGCTTTGGTTTTTCAGCATGCCCAGGAGGCCTTCCAAAGGAGCAGCTGGTGTGGATTTCCAGTGCATATGCTGCTCAAGAGCCAGGCCCACCCATCCCCTCCCATGTTGTGCCATGGGACAGCCCTGGGTTGCGTGGAAATGCCATCTGAGCCTTTTCTAGATGCAGAAATAGCTCAGATACATCAATAAAGTAATTCAGCCAGAAGATCTGCTCTGCACTAAGCAGCACTAAGCACTTGGGTCCAAAGCTGCCATCAGTGACTATACTGCTTCCAGTCTCCACAGCACAGACAGAACCAGTCCACTGTGCAGCTGTGTGACTGGTCACCTCTGCCAGGTTCCTCATAGGTGGCCCTGGTGTACCACCTGGGTCTCAATAAGGCCAATCTCCTTCTTCCTACATGGGAAGAGGGTCCATCAGGTGCCACAATACTGTAGTAACTTCAAGGATAAGAAAAAGAACAAGGGCTCTCCAGTCATTATATTCCTCACTTCATTTTTTAAATAGGACACATTAATTTATTCCTTTATTTGTGAAGCTTGCCATTAAACATTCCCAATATGAACTATAGAAACTTTATCATCCTACCAGAAATAAGCAAAATATGAACCTATGAAATTAAAAAAGAAAAGCACAAAACAAAAGTACAATTAAGCACATATTTTCATATTTTTAAAGCACTGAAAGTGTTAATATCCTGAACAAACTACTACAGGAAGTGGCAAACTCCCTACCATTTGGAGTCTTTAGAGCACAGCTCTATACCTTTCCTGAATTTTTGTGTCAGACAAACACAGGTTTTGGGCTTCATGCAGGGTAACTGAATGAAATTAAATACCCTGTTATGTGCAGGAAGTTCAGTGATTTAATGGTCCCACTTTGCCTTCAGCTTCCTGTATTCAGCTGCTCATAACTAAGGGCTTACTAAGGGCCAAAGTTGTGTTGAAAAGTCTCCATTTTACTTTCTGTTTGTGTATGTGGGTATCACATAGGCATAGGAACAAGAATTAATCTTCCTATGAATGATGAGTTGCATTGTGTCGCTCGAGCCATGCAGCCTTTCCAATGTAAAAGAGAGCAACACAAAATGTAAATTATTTTTTATGCCAGCTTCATGGCTTCGGTGCCATGTACCAGGCCTTCATCCTGGAGCACACATCCAGCAAGGCACAAGAATAGCCATACCTCCTGGAGAAGCACAAGGTACCCACATTATAAGGACTCCTTCATGCTTCAGATGCTCTATTTTTAAGCTCCTCTGCTGCAATGAGCCCAAGGCTGAGGGACAAGTCTGGGGATTTCCTTGACTTTAGATAATGACATTGCACTTCAGTAAGGTTTCTCCAATGCAAGAAATGGCTCAGCTCTAGGTTGCAAATTTGACTTTAGGGCATGTAGGATGAGCAGAGTTGCAGCCATATTGAAAACATAAAGTCTTTCTGGTCAAAGTTTTCTCAAAAAGCTGAAATAGCAAAATCAGCCAGTTGAACTTTTTTTCAATGGAGGTAACTTTCATTACCACAGTTCTATCCTTGGACCTTTTTCTGCTGCTTCCAGTCTTTTTCAGCTTTTTTGGACCCACAATTTTATATTTATCACATCTTCTTATTACTTTTTTGTGAGTATTTTCACAGCCATGTTCAAGTCCGTATCTTTTCCCAATCTTTTGGAAAAGCTTGGTCTTTATTTGCCTGCTGTCAGAACTGCCTTGATCCAAGCTGCCTAACCAGCTGTGGGCATTTTCACTGCACATTGCTAAATCAGTTTAAGTTTTGTCTGCTCAGTACCCAGCAGCCAGGCCAAACTTCAGAGTGGCTTTTACAGAGAGACAGACAGACATAGAGAGGTTAGGGCCACAGGTGTCCACAACAGTGAAACTCACAGACTGAACTGAAGCAGACAAAAGCAGAGCAGGCATCATATATCCACAGTCTGGGCTTCAGGGGTATTTTTAGGGCATCTATTGATGAAGTGGGAGCCAATTTTTTGTGTGTAATTGAGATTATATGGATGTGATAGCAGAACCCAAACCTGAAGAAAAGTGATTGTCAGAGAGAGGAGGTAACTTAAAAAAATTACTCAAACTGCTTTATTTGCTATCTATATTATTAACACAGTATGTGTTTTTTCAAAGAAAAGCCAAGGTGAAATTGAAAAATTACTTTAAAGGGATAATAGAAATTATAGGAAATAGGGCTGGAAAAGGATCTCAAATGCCATTTACAACCACTTTCACAATTTGTGACAAACAGCAGGACAGTGGCCATCTACAAAACTTTTTCAAGAATAAGACAAAATTCTTCATAGTTTTCTGCAGGACTTGAATCCTCCTTACCTCTTATGTATGGAGCTGTATGAGGCATATAGACCCATGTCACCTCCAAAATAAATCAGCTATGCATACAAATTTTAAGGAGACTGCAAGACAATTTTAAAGTTTATGTACCTGCATTTGTAGTTTATCTATCTACATGCATTTCAAATTAGCACTGTAGCTACATACATATTGTTTAATCTAGCCTATCTTTTTCTCAAGTGATTCTCAAAAAAAGCAACTAGGAAAGGCCATTTATAACACGTAAGGGTGTGGTTTCACAATGCCAGGTGCTGCACCAGCAAAGGAATCTGGTTTCCTGAAGCAGTTGATGGGATGATCCCACAAGAGCTCTGTCAGCAGGAGGAAAGGCAGCACACCACCACAGCCTGGGGATACAAAAAATACCAAGAGTAAAGGGAGGAAAATGTTTGAGGCCAAATTATTTGTAAGATTAAACTCTTGTGGGGTTTAAAAAGTATGGCAAAAGATTTTGCAACTGTGCAATAGAACCAAGAAGTAAATTTGAAGAAACACCTTGAGACCAGAGAGGAGATCCAGCTTGTTATATCTGTATTTTCTAATTCAATTATAAGAGAACTGCATACTGTAAGGAAAAACAGTCCTATGGACTGTGAGTCATCATGATCGTATTTGGCACAAATTTTAATATTATATTCCTATTGAATATAATCAGGAGAAGTTAGGAGTATGACATGTAACAAAATCAAAGAATAAACGATCTTTTATCAAAGAAGCAGGAAATTGAAGCTTTATGTCTCCTGAACCAAGCCAGCACAGTGGTGGGCACAATTCAACAATGTTGCAGCTTCCTATTTCAGTGTCTCACTGAGGCACTGGAAGAGCTAAGCACAAGCATGCATTTAAGTAAAATCAAAAGCCAACTTCCATGACTCTTCCTTCTGTAGCCAATTTCATAATTAAGCAGGTAATCTTGCTAACTCATTGCTTGTTGCTTTAATTTCAAGCCTGTCTAGCTCTTGAAAAAATAATTCAGTAAATCTGACAGGCAAAAACCCCATGCTTTTCCAGAAAACTTTCCTCAAAAGCACTAATAAAGTAACCTGCTGGAGGAGCTGCAACCCAAAATGCAAGCATGAATCCCAGAAAACCTGTTCTTCCCACCATTTTGCAAAGGACAGGGACACTCTAAGACCTTTTCAGCTGGCATGGGTCACTTAAACATGGTCAACAGGCAAGCATTTAGGAGACAATCCATACCCATGAACAAAACTGGTACTAGAAAAACTATCACAAATTGTAAAGCACAATTTTTTCCTCAATTTGCAGCATGTTCTTGTCCAGCTAGGTTGATTCTTATTCTCAAATACATGATAGATTTTGAGTAACAATTATTTTAATTGCTGTTTAAAGATATTTACACTTCTAAAGAATAATGATTTTTCAGCATAATTAGCTACTGATTTCCAGAAGCTGAGGCTGTATTAACCAGCAAGCTGCAGTGATAGCAAACAGAAAGCTATTTGTTTCATCCCATGCTCATACTGTATTGGCAATCATCACCAGCACTTGTTTCTGGTGCCTGGAGTAGCATTTGTTGACAAAGCATGTCCCAGAATCTGAATTTTACTTTCTCAGTCTGTATTTTGTGTGGAGAAACTTGTCATTTTGAACTCTACTGCAACCACTATTGCATACCAGCAGCATAAACCTTTCTCAAACTCAGCTTACCAGACATGGTGCCTTTCATAAAAGGAGCATTTTTCAGAGCTGATGCTTGATCACACCGTGCACCACTGCTTACACAAAGCAGCTGAAGCAAGTCATCAAACATGATAGACTCCTCAGACTGCTGATATAGTCCACCAACTTAGTTAACCAAGGGTTAACCACTCCCATCTGACTCAACCTTCTGAGTGCATTTTGAAGTTATCATCATTTGTGCTTTTGGCACTTGGAACCAGTTGAATGCCCTTAAAGACAGCAACTGTGAAAATTAGTTTTTCCCAAGCAATCCTTATCCCAGCACAGACCAGATAAACTTTGGTCATTTCTCATTCTAGATACTTCCACCAGAATAAAAGGCAACAAATTCAACCTAAGTGGAAAGGCTGAGGGTATCAGACTTGTTTAGCCCAGAAAAGAGTGTCCTAACTACGACCTTTCACACCTGAAGGGAGCCTACAAGAAAGACACTATTTACAAGAGCAAGAAGTGTCAGGACAAGGGGGGATGGTTTTAAACTGAAAGAGAGTAGTTTTAGATTGTATGTTAAGAAGAAATTATTTACCATGAGGGTGGTGAGGCACTGGCATAGGTTGCCCAGAGAGGCTATGGATGACATATCCCTGGAAGTGATATGATTCCAGGCTGGATGGAGCTCTCAGCAACCTGTTCTCTTGGAAGGTGTCCCTGACAATGCCAGGGAGATGAAACTAGATGATCTTTAAGGTCCCTTTCAAACCAACCAAACCAAACCAAACCAAACCAAACCAAACCAAACCAAACCACTCTGATTCTCTTCTGACCTGGTTTGAGTTCAGCCTGTCTCCTGTCTGGCAGCAAGCACATGGTACCAGATCCAGTTTGTAACCAGAGTTTACCTCCCCTGGCTTCACTGATTTATAGCAACATTGCCTGCACCTTCCAGAGCAGTGCTGCTTGCTAGGCAGCCCTCCCTCTTTTCTCCTGACACAGGAATCCTAATATTCTTTTTAGGCCCAAACTGGGTGAAATAACTCTTGAAAGCCCACAAGTCCTGCTCTGTGTGCCAGCTATGAAACCTGTGGGTTTATTTGGGTGAATTTTCACAGTGTCAGTCACACGTACACAGGAAGAAAGAAATCCATGAAACAAGGTTTTCCTGCATGCTGAGACTCTCTCAACAATCTAACAGCAGAGTGATCTCAATAGGGTTAATCTAAAAAGAGGCCATTTGCCATCAAGAGTAGGGCTATCAATCTGGTAGTATTTCTCATAAAAAAAAAAAAAAAAACCCACCTGCCATTATCTGGGCATCTTCATGGTGTGTTAAGGCTGCAACATGCTCTCTCAGACAGAGCCTAGAAATGCCAGGTTTGCCTTTGGAAAGCAGCTTACCTTAATAAAGTGGTGTGATTTTCCTTGGTCTTAGCACTCAGAAACTATACTGGGCAAGTGGAAAGTCTGTGGGGATGATTCTCTAGTGTTTGCATGAGATTTTTCTAATTTCCTTTTTTTTTCATGCCTTTTTTTTTTTTTTTTTTCTGCTACCAGCTGCTTCATATTCTGCCACTTGCTACAGAAGAAGGCTGCTCCATCTTGATAGGATCCAGTTCAGTGCATAGACATCACAAAATTGGAGCCGCAAACTGGTTCATTTTTCCAGTTTACAGATTTTGTTCAAAAACCCAGCAGCAAGTCCTGAGGCACAGTGTGCCAGCACCAGAGACTGAGTGATGCAGAGGTGATTTCTGGAACATCTCTTCCATTTATAATTAAATTCCAAAAATATTTTTATGACTTCCTTCTTTTCCTTCTGCTGTGATCCATAAACAGAATAGACATTCAAGCTGAAAATTGCTGTAAGATTCTTACTCATTCTCATGAAAAACAAAGTTTTGAGCTTTCCTAGCCTAGTGACGTTACTTTTGTATTCATATGAGTAATTTTTCAAAGAAAAATGCCTGTTGGAATCATATCCAGGAATTTCGTTCAGACTTACATAGGAGTAGAAAAAGAAGAAATCCAACCCATTCAGGACCCCCACTGGGAATAAATTTGAAAATAAATTGGGTAAAAATCCAGGAGATCTATATTATGGTTAGATTGATAAATATGGACAAAACATGCAATATCTGAAGGCAGTGAAACTGAGGAAGCTTGGTCTCCCATGGATCTATGCCTTGCAGATGTACTCTTGGTGCCTTAATAACACTTGAGTTCATGTTGTGGCCCTTATCCCAGGGATATTAACAGCATCTCTCTCATCAATTCTCCCTCTGTTATATTAGAACTTGTCAAAAAATAATCTCCTTGGGACCATTGCTAAATGTGATTGAAATTGCACAAGCCAAAAAAACCCAGGGGAAGAGAGTGACAGATAGATGCACAGAGAATATGAGCACAGAAGCACTGTTTCAAAATGAAAGCAGACTAAAAGCTGGTGTAGCTGCATTCAAAGTGGTATCCTAATTTAAATTTAAATCTAATTTAAATCTATCAGTGAACACTTCCAAGTGCACCAAAAAGTGCCAAAAGAACAGGTTGTTTGCTTATAAAGGGAATGCCTTAACCATTTAACTATCACTTTTGTCGACTGATGGGGAAATGCAGTGTTACGTGGGCAATCAGATTGGGAGTTCACAAACACTCTCTGCAGATTTAAAATATGCAGGAGCATGAAAGAGTGTAAAAAATTTAAATCAAAGGAACCAGCTCCTATCTGGATTGAATAAATGAAGGATCATTGAAAAATGACAGGGTTTGTGTGGAAACAGTAGTTAGAGAGTATGCTTACACATATGCTTGTAAGCTTATATACACTTCTGCTTACAAATAGCGCCAGGAATGTTCTCAAGCACTGGAAGTCAGTCCTCTAGACTGCTAACTTGTCACAGAGTCCTTGACACCATGCATCCCAGGCCAAGTACCTTATTCCAGCCATGGATTAGATGTTAGCATGGATCAAAGGCCAACAAACAGCTTGGTGGCAGCCTCCCAGTTTTATAAGGTTTAAAAAGAAAAAAAGTTTAATAGTCTGGAGACAGCCCAGCATGACAGAGCCGTACTCCTCCAGCTGATCTCACCAGCAGTGCTGAGGGAAGGATGCCACATACTCTGCACTGAAGCCCAGTGCCAGACCAAGGGCTGCTGAAGCTGTGGGGAAATGTGAGTACCACACGTTGATGTCAGCACCTCTGCAGATCATATGACTTTAGAGAGGTGTTGTGCTTGGAAAAGCACCTGGAAGAGGAAGAAATGGGAAAGGAGTATCCATATACATTTCCCCCCCACCACCTCTAGCTTCAACAATCTTCACATGACATGCACAGCCCAAGAGAAAAATCACACATCCCCTTCGTAGCAGCCCAAACTACATCAAGCTCATCTTGTCCCTTGGAGGCCTCTCCAGCTTTGTGCCCTGACAGTCTGCAAGTGCCTCTTGAGCCTGAATAAACTCTAAGGCAGGGCTGACAGCCTCAACACTGGAGAACACCACCATGGAAAGCATCTGTTTCAAACTGTTATACTCAATTTATTTTCTTTTAATTTTTTTTTTAATGGGCAGAATTTTGGGAAATAGGACAGTACAAATACACCTACCACTGGTGCAAGTTCTCTTTCCAAATCTGCTTCCCCACTTCTTGCTCTTCTTCTGTAGGAAAATCCCAAACTCCAGGTCCCTTCCTAGACACTAAGGGTAACTTTCAAACCACAGAGAACTGCAATAACCACATCATGGAGCCACTCTTGTCAATATCTTTGCAGGCAAGGCAATATGAAGTTCAGAAATGCGTATCTACCTCATCACTGAGCCATCAGCTTTGACCACCCACCCAATGAATATCCCTTTTTGAAAGTGAGAAGACCGTCCCTCTCAATTTAGCAAACTTCTGCACCCCCTGTGTGGTCTGAGATGTGAGGGATAAAATTCAGATAAAAATTAAGGCACCCAAATTTCAATAAATACTTGTAGGTGTAGATGATGTTCAGTTCAAACAGTGAGGTGATGGGGTTCTGCCCAATCAACGTGCCTGTCCAAGCACTGACTAAATCTCATCTCCTCTCCCATAGAGGTTCTTTTTTCTTTGAAGTGACTCCAGCCTCCCAGAATCAATTCTGTCTTCTATTCTCTGCCTGCCGTGACATCATTCCATCTCCTCTCCTCATGCAATGCATGATTATATTCCTGACTGCAACTTCCCTGTTATTTGTCCCAATCCAGTCTCTAGCTTTCCCTGATACACTTGCCATCTCAGTTCTCCCAGTCTTTGCTCTCTTACCACCTATGCTGATCTAACATAAAGGTCTCGCAGAAGAATGGGACATATTAATACGCTCTGCCTTCCCAATCCAATAATCCTTCTCATTTGAGCATTTATTTTCAGTCTTTTCCCTCAATGGGGTGAAGCTTCACAGACATTAAGTCATCTGGACATTATAGGTAATTTCCAGAGAAAAGCATAAGCCACACATCAATAAAAACAGTCACTTGCTTTTTTTAGTTGAATGATGAAGCTATCAGGAATGACAGGAAAGACTCCCAGCATCTTTTTTATGCTAAAAAAGCAACTAGCACAGTAAGTGAGGGGGGCATGATAATCAAGGACTATGTAAGGAAGTGCTTGAGTGGTGATGGGAAAGTCTTAATCCTTTGCTGAAGGCATTTAAACTGAAGGACTAAATTGCTTCCATGTTAATTTTGATGTTACCTTGTAATATCTCTGAGTGCTCTTTGGTGAAGCTCTAATACATTTGCAAAAGTTAATGTTTTATATCCGATTAACTCAAATGGGTAAGATATGTTATAATGATGGCATGTGTTTAAGAAAGACAGGGAAATTAATGGTATGGGCATAACTCCTCTCTACTGTCTTAGATGGAAAACCCGTGAGACAAGAATTCTTCTGTTCTAATGCTGGCTCAGATACAGGAAGCCCACACCAACCCACTTAAGCTCTGTTTTCAGTTTCCTAAATGACATAGGAAGTGAATATTTATCCTTGAGAGATTGTAACTAACTCCCATCTTTTGAAGATAGAAATCTTAACATGAGTGCTGTATACTATTAGGTGTACAAAAGCAATGACAGGAAAAATGTTTTCTTTTTGAAATAGATTTTTGCATAAAATGTTATATACTGTGCAAACCAAGCAAGCTAGAAATTGTTGTTTTCTCACGGTATTGAATGCTATGTTGATTCTTCAAAAATATTGCCTGAATTGATTCTTTTTAAATATATTTTTGTTGTTTGCATCTCTTTCAGACAGTCCTTTCCTTACCAAGAGCAAGGACTTCATAGCTTCTGTTACTATACTTCACTCTGTCTTTTGAACCATGGTTCTGTGAAAGGAAAAGGCAATCCCTTGCTACTTTGAGTTTCAATTATGACTTTTCTTCATTCCTAGAAAAATGCTTTATTGTGATCTACAAAAGCCAAATTAAAAGAAAAAACACAGAAAATTATTCAAATTATTTCAAGTGATGAGGAGTAGAAAATAACAAAAGGCAAAAGTCTTGAAGCAGGCATTATTTGCTACATTAAATCTCACCGTAGAAACATGTTTGGGTTAACTCAGGGGATACTGGAATCTCCCATCCCTCTCAAACTGCAGCAGATGATGCTTGTAAAGGAACTCTTCCATGCTACACTTTAATTGCTATGTTTTTCTAGCTTTCTTTAAAGCAATATACAACAGAAATCGAGACTCCTTGGACTCACCGATTTCCAAGAAGCACAGAAAGGCCCTGTTTTGGTCTAATTTCTTCTAGGAGAAACAAAATCTGGTTTTCTAAATGTCTTAGGCATGCTTGATGAGGAGTCATTCTTCCTCTTTGATATAACTGCAGTTTATCTACAGAGCCAACACTATCAAACACTCCAGAGGTGGCTTCACGTGTGTGGTGAAGAGGAAGATCCCCATCTACAGCTCATAAAGAGTTTTATATAAATGTCCATTACCCATGTAATGGCAACAGCCAACAGTTTTATTAGGCAATATAAAAATATATTAGGGATATAAACTCTAATGCCTCAGGACAGAAGCCAATCAATAGCTCTCGAGTTAACCAGAAGAAACTTTCTGTTTGCAAGTCATTCCCTCAACATCTGTTAGGCTGTTTTTTACCTCCATCTGAAAAGCACCAGGAGACAGCCACGCTCAGTGCCATTGTTGAATCCTGATGGGGTCTGGTTGGGTCCAGTCTAGAAAATCCCCAGTTCTTGTCACAATGCATAACTGTAGTGTGGCACTTCACTTTACCAAATGACTGATCTCCGGTGAAGACAAACCCAGGAATTCTGACATGGAATTCATGCTTGATAAAACAAATATATAGATTTTATTTTTCAACTTTTTTATTAGTTTAGTTCAGGACATGTCCTTGCTATGTTCATCTGCTAGTTGAAGGGTTAGCCCTTTCAAGTAGCAGATGAAATGACTCCTGCATTTCAGATGGTAAAGAGGACATAAAAGTATGATGAATCCTGCAGTCCAGAGAGACACGGTCTCAGCTTTTGCTTTGGGATTACAGTAAAACCTGTTGGGATTTCTTTATATCACAACACTGCATTATCAATCTTTAGGATGCACTCAACTCGAAAAATTGCCTCCAGCTTTCCAAACTACCCACTGAGCTCTCCTCTTGAAGGGTGCCTAAAACACTCCTGTCACGTTTTACTTAGTTTTAGCCTTTTAACATATCTCTCACAGAAATATCATTCCCCAGGCAGCCCAACATGTGTCCCTCAAGCTCTCTTCTTTCTCATTTTCCCCAGCTCTCTCCTAAGTGCATCTCTTAATTCTCCTCTCCTCTCCTCTCCTCTCCTCTCCTCTCCTCTCCTCTCCTCTCCTCTCCTCTCCTCTCCTCTCCTCTCCTCTCCTCTCCTCTCCTCCTCCTCTCCTCTCCTCTCCTCTCCTCTCCTCTCCTCTCCTCTCCTCTCCTCTCCTCTCCTCTCCTCTCCTCTCCTCTCCTCTCCTCTCCTCTCCTCTCCTCTCCTCTCCTCTCCTCTCCTCTCCTCTCCTCTCCTCTCCTCTCCTCTCCTCTCCTCTCCTCTCCTCTCCTCTCCTCTCCTCTCCTCTCCTCTCCTCTCCTCTCCTCTCCTCTCCTCTCCTCTCCTCTCCTCTCCTCTCCTCTCCTCTCCTCTCCTCTCCTCTCCTCTCCTCTCCTCTCCTCTCCTCTCCTCTCCTCTCCTCTCCTCTCCTCTCCTCTCCTCTCCTCTCCTCTCCTCTCCTCTCCTCTCCTCTCCTCTCCTCTCCTCTCCTCTCCTCTCCTCTCCTCTCCTCTCCTCTCCTCTCCTCTCCTCTTCTCTCCTTTGTCCCAAGACTGATTTTAGCTTTGTCCTTACTGCTTCTCCCTCGTGTGTAGTTAATCCCAGCAGCAAATTGACATGTATGAAATAAAAGTGGCTTGACAACCTTATTGTGTGACTGTCACACACCCTAATGGCTCCAGAAGCCTTGTGGAATATATGGAGCAACTGCAGAGTGGAATAAAGACATTAAAAAGGCTTCAAATTTTGTTACTTGAAAGATGAGTTTTCTTTGCATTAAAATACATTCTTTAATTGAGATTACTGAGTTATTTTGTAAGGTAGCCTCCTAAATATAGCAAGGAAGCTCATGCTGCTTTCAGGATATGGCTTTCCCACAGGTTGCTAAGGTTGCTACTTCTTCCATGAGACAGAAATAGCCATAATCTCATCTAACAACCCGCTCAGATTGTAACACCTTTCTGTCTAAAAAAAGGTTTGTGAGGATGGGAAAGGTTAACAAGATGGGATCTCTTTTGGTGGGATAAGAGTCTTGGTTACTGTTGTCTTTTTAGGTGTAGCTGGGTGAAGCATATTTGGATGGGGGAAGGGGAAGAGCATCTGGTTTGTGTGGTTTGTGATGCAGAGCCTTTTGTACCACTGAGTTTAGTATCAAATTGACCAGGTTGGTCTCACTGAAGATCACAGCCATTTCATCACTGAGGACTGAAAACAAAGTGACATGAGTCAAGGGCGCAATCTGCAGTAGGTGCAAGTAACAAAAGTCAAACACACCAAGGGTTTCCCTATTTCACATCTCCATGAATCCTCTGCTTTCTGTGCTTGCATACTGTTTGCTGAGACAAGGCTTTGTTCAGTCACACTGTGCCTTACTGCCTCTGTCAGGCAGTCTGCGCCCAAAACTTCTGAATCCCTGTTTAGAAGGATAGGGATCTATAAGATATTAAATTCCTGTAAGACTTATAAAAATATGTTGCAAGGAAGGAGAAAAAGATTGAAAGAGACTTACCAGATACCAAAGAATTCATTCTACAAAGAGATACCATCACTTTTCTAAAGTGGAAAAGATCTCAATTTGCATCTTAATAGAAGCCAGAGAATCCATTTCTGCCCTTGTGGCCCCGGGGTAGAAGTTGCAACTATGATTCAGTTTCCCAGATGGAAGGAAGTGATACAGCTTCCCGATTTTCAGCGGGTATTAAACAGCCAACAATTAACCAGGCCCCTTTCTAGTTATTGCAAACTGCCCTCCAAAACTTGCATCATCTGTAACTAGGTACTATTAAACTTCAGCCTTTGGATCTTCTCTACTTCCTTTGGATCTTCTCTTAACCGCCAGGGAGTAACTAACCTTCTGGTTGTATGATGAGTAGCAACCTTTGCAACTATCTCCAGAAAACTGGGGAAATGGTACCAGTAAAAACCAGAATCCTTCCCAAGCTGGATCATCTTACTTCCCAGGTCTATTGGGGACTTGGAGGAGCTGTGAGGCAGAAGCACGCAGTAGCTTAAACACTTAAAACACTTAAAACACTTAAAACGCTTAAAAGCAGCACTTAAAACACAGTGACACCTCAAGATGACAATGCCATATTTGTCTTGATTGATTTTTATCACATTTTATCCTTTTATATCTAATGTTCTTTTATGGTCTCTAGTTTTCTCTTTGTGTCCTGTTATACAGTTGACTATTCTTACCTTCTACTGAAGCCATCCAACACTGGCATATTGGATGTGCTTATTTGACCAGCTGCTATCTGTTTTTTAACCCCTCTTTTCTATAATCTCTTTTCTCCTTGCTTTCCATCATTTCTGTTTGTTATCTCACTGAGTGCAAGCACCAGGGATTGTGGTTTGGGAATGATTCAGCTGGAAGCAGAGGGCAGAGGGCAGCATGCAAAGCCAGCACTGGAATTACAAAATGCACCTGACAACCTGTCATTACTGTGGCCACCAAAACAGGGGTAGTAACAATACAATCAAACAGGACTCAAATTTACATCTCATACTCTGCTCATTACCAAGAAGACTTTTAGGAATGACAAGTTTTTAATCCTGTAACTCTATTATGAGCTGATGCCAACAGCAGAAACAGAAGCTGTGATACAAGTTAAGCTAGGATTGCTTGGCATGGCAAGTGAAAGCCATCTCACCTGATGTGAGATGACAGCTATGGCATGCAACCTAAGCTGGCAATAAGCTGGCATTTGTAAATATATACTTTCTAGATTTTTTTTTTAACCAGGTACCATGAAAGCATACAACAGCAAAAGAACCTGCGAGCTCAAATAAACATGATCATTACCTCCTGCTGAACTGTTATGCACAGCCAAGCAATTCCTTCTGCTCACTTAAAACTAAGGGTTTACTAAGACTGTGTTATTCCTCCTCTTTATTTTCAGCATCTCCGTGTACAGCTGGTAAAATTTTTCTCTGGTTAGAAGATTGATTTATAAAGTCTCTAGTCCTAAAACAGGAAATGACTATTTCATCCCCACAAATTTAGGAGGATTTTTTTTTGCTTTTATGTTCCACAAAATCTGTTTTTATTTCCTATAAAGGGTCCAGTCCAACTGCCATCAAAATCTGCAGAAATTCCCCTGACTTCAGCCAGGCTTGGCTCATGCCCTAAGGCAGTGCTACAGAAAGAGACAACACCTAATGAAATCATGTGTGCAAAGAATCAGGGAATCCCATATTAAATCCCCACCCCACAAACAGCCATGCCTAAGCTTAAATATGCATTAACATTGAAGTAAAAAAGCCATTCATGTCTATCGAGTTAAGCACATGTTTAAATGTTTACTGGAGTCAGTTCTTTGTACAATGAACAGTAAAAGCTGTACAAAGCTATCTTGGGTAAGATCAATCCTTTCCTTATGCTGCAGGGTATCCTGATGGCTTTCTACTGTCTGGTTGCAGAACCTTTCACAATTTTTATAAAATCAAGTGGCTTTCATTTAATCCTGCCTCTTGCATTAACTAATATAACATACTTCTGATGGTGCACATTTCCACTGACCTCAAAGTGCTCCAAAGAGAAATCTCAGAACGTTTTATTGTACCTGTTAATAAAACTAAAGGACCTTAGTCAAAGTCAGACATCAAGAAAGTAAATCACAAAAATACAAAACAACATATATGTTTATTTGTCTCAAGACAGAAGAAGATAGACAAGAAATGTTTCTGGGTTTTTATCACAGACAGAAAACTGAGGCACAGACACAACCCATGATTTCTCTAAAATCTCACAAGATACATGTAGCAAAACAGGGAATCAAACTGCATTTTGACTGGCAAACTTGCAAAAATATATATTTTCTTATCTTATGGTCTCCAGTGACTCTGTATTTAACTTTGCAAAATGGGAAATCAAACTCAAGGAGGTTAAGGTAAAGGTCAAGAGCTACCTAGAAACTCGCTGGCAGAACTGAGACGAATGGAAACTTCTGGCTCCACACAGCACTTCCTTCCTCTCTCAGATCTGTTTCAATGAAATAAAGTGTAAAAAAAAGCCACAAAACCTGCTCTCAATTTTCTGTGAACAGGATTTGATCTGTTAGAGCCAGCCATCAAATGCACTATTACCCTGATGGAGCGTAAGCGTTCCAGCATCACCTCCTGTGATTTGCCTTCAGCTCACTGATGACACCAAAGCCCTCTTTGACTGGCAGGTCTGCTCCCTGGGAAAGGAGTCTGTGGATTTGATGCACTCCTCTTTGAGACAGCACTAAGCACTGCTGGGCTTGAATGAGACTGGGCTATGTCTGAGATGAGCAAAGTAGAGCAGAGAGAAATGCAAACTTTATTTAAGTTAAACAGTCAGAGCTGACCCAGTCCTTCACATATAGGCTGTCCAAAAAAGTGGTCACAGCACAAAGCCTGACAGAGCTCAAGAGGGGTTTGGACAATGCTCTCAGGCACATGGTGTGATTCTTGGGGTTGTCCTGTGCACAGCCAGGAGCTGGACTCAGTGATCTCTGTGGGTGTCTTCCACCTCAGGATATTCTATGGTTCTGTTATTATGGTATCCTTTAAATGGAAAAAATCGGACACACCAGATTGAAAGTTTCCCTTCTACACGGGATGATCTCACTCTGCGAGTTTAAGTCAAACCTCTGACATTCAGCTGCTAGAAATGCTAATAACTTTGTGCTGCAAGGCATAATCCGGCATAATACAAGGCAATACTTCAATGTGCACTGTCAAAATGGATCTTTTGATGTGTGATCCCATTGCAGTCTCTAAAAGAGATGGAGATATCTGGCAAAACGCTGATCCTGTTTTTCTTGCATTAACAGATCTTTCTGGTTAAATGGCACCGTAAGCTAGTGATAAGCTTTGTGCTGTATCACTCCTCTTAATTATTCCTGCAAACCCTCTGTTGCTGACCCTCCTGCAATGTCCTTGAATAAGACTTGTGTAGGAACACTGCTTCTTGAGGAAACGTGAAGAATGGCCTTGAAGCAAATTTCTGGTGTCGTCACCATCAAGCTGTCTTGTGCTGCCACATCACATTTCTAGAGAAGTCTATGAGCACTGTCACTACTTGTTAACTTTCCTAACACTGCGCTAGTGCTACTCGCTGTCAGAAAAAGTGAGAAGAGACAAAAAAGCTGCAAGAAATTTGTAGTGAAGTCTTTGGTATGACCAGGATGCTGCCTCTCTACAGGGAATCAGTCAGAGAGAAACCATGTATGGGATATTGGACTGTGATTCGCTCACATCAGTCTTGAGGCACTTCTGAATCAGGAGATTTTCTCTGTAAGATAAAGGAGAAGCTCTGAACAGGAGATACTATAGTATCTTGTTTATAATTAACAAGATTCATAGTGAAGCTCTTGGAATTTGCAAAAGGTGATAAATTACTTTTGTACAATTTGGATGACATTTTAAGTAATTGTTTTAATTATTTTAAACCCCAGTTTAGGGAAATACTTAAGCACTGTTTGCAAGTCTAACCATCCAGTACTAAAGCACTTTCTTAACCAATACTTTACAGAAATGACAACTAAAACACTGTTTTGTAAAAAACAGTCTCACAAAAAGTAATTTCATTGTTGTATTTTTCACCTTTCAAAAAAGGGGAAAGAAATATAGAAGCATTGTCAATACATATGAGCAATAATGGTGCCTTGCTATGTAGTCATATTAAAAGCTCAAAATTCAGCCAAGTATATGGAATATTTTTGCTTCATGCTCATGCCTCATCCTTCCACTTCTATCTGCTATCCAGACCTTTTATTGGTAGCAAGCCCAGAAAGGCAATTGTAGCCCATTGAATGCCTCTTCCTATGTTGGTGGCCCGTGGCTCTAACAGAAAGCAATTGCATGAAAACAAGCAATCTTCCACACCGAAAATCATTGGTAGTATACTGAATCAAGTTAGATTATGGATTAAGGAGCCAGTGAATTATGACTGATTACTGTTGCAAAGTAACTCACATAGCAGCCCTGGGGGACAGATTGTATTAAAACAGTTCCAATATGCAAATAGTCAGATACTTTGAAAAATAGCAGTGTTGTTAACATTTGGCCTGGTGATGGAAAAAGTGTATTAATTTCCCAAGCAACTGTCTCTAAACCAGCTTATAAATAGCCCTGTGCATTAATTCAAAGTGAAATGTTAATGTTTCATAATTTATGATATTATGCTGAGATTAAGCTTCAATAGCTCACTACTGGTTCAGTTAACATCAGGTCTAAAACTTGCCTTCTTGTCTCCTTTTTGCTTGGATTTATATTTAAAAAGGGAAAACCTCTCCTTTTTTCTTGTATTTCTATTTATTTATACCAGCTGAATTATTTATGATAATTTCAATGCAATTTACTGAGTTAAGAGAATGTGAGATACTCTGTTGTCACAGTGGTTTAATCACATCTCCTTGAATCTTATTGTCTTTGCAGGAAAATGAGGAGAAATTCCCACTTCTCAGGATATGAGAATCTAAAAGCTGTTTCCTGGTCTCTATCTGTAGAGCATGCTGACATTATTAATCGGACATAGAATTATAGAATCAAAATATTCTCAGAGTTGCAAGGGACCTTTAAGATCATCAAGTCCAATAGTCAAACCAGCACTACCAGTGTAAGCCCTGTACCACTAAACTACCACCCAGTGACAGATTCAGATGCCTTTTAAACACCTCCAGGGGTGGTGACTCCATCACCTCCCTGGGCACCCTTTCAGCAAAAAGTTTTTTCTAATATCTAATCTGAATCTCCCCTGTTTCAGCCTAAGGCCATATCCTGTAGTCCTCATGATAAAAGCGACTGGGTTCCCCCTCATCACAACCTCCTTTCAGGTAGTTGTAGAGTGAACAGGACCCCACTGAGCCCCCAGTTCTCAGGACTAATCATGTCACCACTTTCCAATATCATGTCATAGAATGCTTTGATTAGAAAGGACCCCTAAAGACCATTGAGTTCCAGTGCCACTGCCATGGGCACCTTCCATCAGAACACAGAGAGAGCCTCATCCAATCTGTCCTTGAACATTTTCAGGGTCATCCAGAACTTCTCTGGGCAACTGTACCAGTGCCTCACTGCCCTCAGAGTAAAGAATTTATTCAACCTGCTCTGAATCATCTTTCACAATAGTGTAAATTTTACTGAACCTGACAGATACACAACTATAAAATGGTGACACAGGAGACAATATGATTCTTTCTGCCCCAGTTATCCTTAAGCATAATTTGAGAATTGCTCACCTCCTTGAGGAAAAAAAAAAAAAAAAGATAATGAGATTGTTATAGACGAACAAAAATGTTATATACATGCAAAATGGTCTTTTTAATCAAACAGAGCTAACTCCCTGCTGGAGGAAGCTCCAGAAGAACAACAGAAATCATTACCATGCTGGTAGGATTGATTAATTAGGAAAACAGCTTCCACTAATACTCATTAGCATTTATACATTGTAAAATCCACTAAATATATGTGTAAATAACTTTCCTAAATTGACAACTAAAGGTGCCTGAAGGGTGCCACATGATGTTGTTTTCTGCTTGTGTGGGTTTTGCATCACAAGAAATGTTTCTGCATTGGCTAAAAAAAACCTAAAAGAGGGACCTGGATTAGGAAAAGAACACACGGAAGGCACTTTCTGAGACAGGAGACAGGTTTGACATAAGAGCACACGAAAGCTGTATGCCAGGGCATATTTTAATGTGGCCAGATAGGGGAGAGTGGAATGTAGGAATAAATCCAGGGTGCTGCTACCAGGCAAAGTGTAGGTAAGGACTACACAACCCCTTTGGAGCCTCGGGGAAACAAAGGAGCAGGATCATCTCACCCTCTCTTTTAGGACTAAGATTTGGAGACGCTCTGGTTCTGTTTGAGGAATGGGGTAGCAAAAGCAGACACACTCAGAAAGCATCTGTGTTGGCCCAGATGCTATCTGTTAGTGCCTTTTGTTTCACAGTATGAATTTCTGTGTAGAGGACTTTCAAATAATGTGGTTTAAATTTAGAAAGTGACCATTCAATTATCAGTGCAGTTGAAAATTATAATGAAATGGAGTCCAATAACTCCAAAATACTGGTCAAAAGATTATTATCTGTGAAATATGTGTTTTCTGGAGTTTATCTGCAATTATCAAACACTATTTTTAGTCTGGGTTTCAGGAGAGTTGTGTTTAGTTCTTGGCTCTGCCACAGACTTCCTGCATGACCTTGGGCAAATCGGTTTCTTTCTCAGTGCCATCTGCAGCATAATACACTTTCCTCCCACTCTAAATTTGTCTTGTTGATGTGGATTATGAGCCTTTTGGAATAGGACATCTCCTTGCTGTGTTCATCTAGTCAGTGGCACAGTGAGGTTCTGAACTTGTGACTTCTAAATAGCTTTTTAATGCATCAAGATCGCCTTCCATGACCAGTGTAACCAGGTGGTGTGTATAAAATCATTAGTTCTATTGTAGATTTCAGACAAAGCTGGGTTTTGTTACATGCTTCCATTGTAGAACTTTTTATTTCAGCTGCCAAATTTTACAAGCAGTTTTTGAATTTATTTTCCTTCTCCTTTTCCACAGTGTAGCCCATGTCCTCCTGCTTTGTGGTTATTTCCCTGGTCCCTGTGATTAGTGTGGAGCCACTGGTTGGTTTGCTTACTTGTTTTTCACATTCACTCTAAATTACAGCAGCAAACTGCCTGGGGCACGAGTGTTTTATGGAACCAGTCACGGGCACTACGAGCCCGGTCCTCACAGGGACCTTCTTACCTGTACCTGGCTTTAGCAGTCCTGACCTGCAGCCTAGTGGGAGGCATGGACAAAGTGAGAGAACAGCAGATTAGAAAGCAAATAAAAGTAGCAGCATTTCAGAGCTGTTTCAGAGCAAGGAATAGCTGAAGGTAAACATTATTAAGGAAAAAAAAAAAAAAAAAGGAAAAAAGATGTTAAAGTGATCCCTCTCTTTCTCTGATGAATGAGATACCTGATCAGGCAGGGGCCTGGACTCTACTGCTGGAGAAGGAAATAAACTGAACAGATGATCAAACAGGTGCCTCGTCACAACATCCCATTAAAATAGGCAGAGTGAGAACTGGAATTCAACTCACAAGTGCAGAAGGCACTAAATATATTTCCTCCCTAGTAAAGTTAAAGCGACCAGCTCTTTGGACAAGTGTAGCTTTGCAGCAGAGTCACAGGCTCTGAGACCTCTGGCTCAGCCACCGAACTGCGCTCGGGCTGCCATCCCGGAGCGTGTCTCCGTGCTCAGCCAGCGGCCACCCGGGGGAACCGTGTCGGAGGTAGCGGGCTGGCGCTACTCAGCGCAGGGACAGGGCTCCCGCCGCCCGCCCCGCGCGGCTCCGGCAGGGCTCGGGGCGCAGGTGGAGCCCCGCCGGACAGAGCCGGCGAGCGCAGAACCGGCACTGCCCGCCCGGCGGCGGGAGAGGAGCGGGGACCCCCGGGGGCAGCGGAGCACACGGGGCGGCGCGGCGCCCTGCCCGGAGCCGATGACCTTGGGCGAGTCCCCCGGAGGACAGACATTCCACGAGCGCCTCCTCGACCTCCCGTGGGCCGGGTCCGGACGGCGGGAGCCCCGCGGCGGGCGGGGCCGGGGCTGGGCCGGGGCGGGCGGTCCCTCCCCGCGGGCGGGAGGCGGGCGCGGGCCGCGCTCCCGGCAGGCTGCGCTGGGCTCGGCGCGGCGCCGGGCGGGGAGCGCTCCGCTCCTCTCCTCCCTTGCCTCTCGCCACAGCCCGGCGGCCCCCAAGGAGGCATGGAGACCCAGCGCGGGAGGCCGCGGGGCAGCGCCCGGAGCTGAGCCGGCCGGTGGGTACCCTCCTGGGGCTCGGGGAGGGGCGCGGAGGCGATGGCGGAGAAACTTTCCGCCGGGCAAACTCGAGGGTGCGCGGGGGCTCCGGGGGCTGCGGCCGCCACTCGGAGAAGCTTCTGCCGCGGAGACTCCGCCGGGTCAGCGTCCCTGCACTGTGCCCGTGTCCCGCTGCCATCCCCGCGCCGCTCCTGTCAGCCGCCGGTCCCGCTCCCGCTTCGCCCCGCAAGGTGCAGCAGTGGGCGGCTGCCCCGGGCGCGCTTCCCGCTTCGCACCGGGCTTAGCTCGCAAGCAGGCAAGAGCTGGCTTTTTGTGTTTTACGAGTTTCCTCGCCGCCTTTTAAGTGCTTTTATTTTGTAGTTTTTTTGTTGTGGTTTTTTTTTTTTCTTTTAAACTTGTGACAGCTAGGGCGAGGGGCTGTGCGTGTCTGTCGCCGCTCTTCAGCTGCAGTTGCTCTTGGCTGAGCCTAAGGACTGGCTGCAGCTGCTTGGGTTGGGGAGAGACGGGTGTTACGGGAGGACCTGCCTGTTCATCTGTCTGTTTGTCCATCTCTTTTTTCCCCTCAATGTTTTTAGGAGGGAGGGCTCGCTTTCCCTCCCCGTTCGCAGGCTCCGGAGCCGTGGCGCTGGCTGGAGCCGGGGGAGCGCTCTGTCCGGGCAGCAGCCCTGTCCCCTCGTCCCCGCCGGCCTTTGCCGGGGCTGCTCGCTGCGGGTTCCCGCCCCCTGCGCGCCCCGAAACTCGGACGGTGTGTGAGTGTGTGTCCGGGTGCGTGTGCAAGGGCTGGGGTGTGCACCCCTGGGGAGGGAACCTGCTCCGGCTGGCTATGGGTTAAACGTGGCGCTCCCAGCTCTAACTTCTGCTATTAAGGGAAGTAATCCAGCCTCTCCTACCCACTTTTTGAATCCCACTGGATTATTTTCAGGAGGAAAAGAGAGCGACAGTGCCCCAAGGAATGCATCACTGGGTGTCTTTTACCTTTTTAAATTTTTTTTATTACTATTTTTCGTGGTGGCTTAGTGCCCTTGCTTTGTTGTCGAGAGGATTAAGCGTTGCTGAGTGTCCTTAGTCCCAGATTCAATTAAAATAAATACATATACATTGGACATAAAGGAAGTCAGCACTAGCATCCTGGTAGAGGCACTAAAGCATCAAGTTTGGTTAAAAGGAAGGGATTTGAAGAAATGAATGCTTCTGTTCATACCCGTTTGCTTTCCTTTTGCAGTGCTGTCAGCTTAGAGAGGTGTATCTTTTGATCAGGGTTTGTGTGTTCTTAACCAACTTCTGTCCAACAGAAAGAATGAAAAAAATCCTCTCCATAGGCGCAGGTGTTATAACTTATCTCTCATTTAGCAAGTGCTTTATGAAATTCGGTTTGAGTCTTCATCAAAGGAATTAAAAATCAGGAGAGGGTGAACTATGAGGAATGCAGAGGAGAGCTGCTGCACCATTCCACTTGCTGCCTGGATGCTCTGTTTTCACTGAGGATTCGTTCCTGGTCTGTAGCAGTAGTGGGAGGACATAAGCATTAGCTGGGAAAGCAGAAGTAGGCAGAATAACCTGGCGAATACTTGTCTGTCTCTTCCCGCTGACATTCAGAGGCTGCTCCTTCAAGTTAACAAAAATTTCCTTTTGCTGCTTGGAGAATACTTGGTTGTGAGGGCAGGGAGGGAAGGAGTGGTCCCTTGGATCTTGCTTGCTGTTGCAGAGTGCTACTGACAAAGAGCTTACAGGTGTGATTGTTGTGTTGCAAAAAACACTAGTCTTGTTGAGAGAGCCAGATGGGAGACAGTGTACTGCAGACTGTGGGTATCCCTCTGTCTGATCCTTTGGTGGTGCTGATGTGGTAGAAAATCAGCAGGTTGGCTGTGCTTGTCTTGATGCAGTAAATCATAGTTTTGTTTACTTTTGTTCCTGTTTATTTGTAAGCTTGATTCTTAACAAAGTATCTGTTGGCAGTGTAATGACTGTACTCCATACCCACATGCCGACAGCATGTAGGATGGTTCCTGACCTGTGTGTTAGGTTACTGTGTTGTCCTGTGTGCTGGACAGGGATGGGGTATAGCCCTCCCCCCAGTTTCCCTAAATTGCTGGCTTGCTCCATTTTTCACATGAGGGACTTCTGTTGCACCAGATTATGTTGTCATGGCTCCTACCATCTTGCACTACTGTGACCTGATGGTCTCTGGTTGATGGATTCTGTCAAATACAATGAAATGAACAATTAGGAGGCAGTTAGGGTGTTTAGCCATTGCTTGTTAGGAGCAGTTTGTAGGTGCTGTTCCACTATAGATACATTTCTGTGCTGAGTTCCAAAATGTCTACTGACACATGCCAACTGCAGTCATACAGCTTGTATTTACAGGCAGGACTTGTGAAGGACAGAAAGTTGGTTAGGATAAGGTTTGTTTTAGAATGATGTGCCAGTGTGAAACATCATGATTCTGCATACAGGTTTGAATCCGTTACAGTTCAGCAATGTCTTAAATTTCCTAACTGTTTGATGAGTATTTGCTTGCTTATGTGAAGGGTTTCATGACTTCTGCCTGCAGTACATAGTACAAAAGCTCTTGGCACTCTTAACACCCTTATTGTGCTGGCTGGAAGTTCCAAGGCAGAATGGGCAGGGACTCAAAATTTCAGAGGTGAAATCCTGGCTGTGCTGACTTCAGTGGGAGTTTTGCCATAGATGACAATGGGCCAAAACTTCATCCAGAAGTAGTTCTCCCTTCTTGCTGGTAATCCTGGTGTGTTCTCTAGGGAAGCTTTTGGTTTTCTGTTGCCACCCAGACTGAGTTTGCTAGGCAGAGAAGACAGAAGTCTCTTAGGATGTCATGCTGTGCCTTTCACAAGCACAGCATTCTTGGGAAGGAAATCAGGGCGGATAGGAGTTGGAAACAAAACCCCAAATGTGGTCACATGCTGACTGTCTTGCTGCTTGTGTCCTGAGTGATTCCCAGGAACATGGATCAAGAACTCTGAACTGAGCACAATTAGCTTCTTGAAACTGCAGAGGAGGGATCTGTCAGTGCCTGCAGCCAGTGCATCTCCTAGTCCCTGCTTCTGCATTTGCAAATTATCGGTTTACTGACAGACAAATACATTCATTAATTCAACCCTACTTAGCCTGTGCACACTGAATGAGTTTTCTGTATGTGTGTGATCTAGTGAGTTAATCTCAGAGACACTTCATATATCCAGCATCTAGATAAATTTTTATGTTACCTGACAATGACAAATGGGAAGTGTTTGCCACTTTTTTCCACAACTTGAAAGGTATGCAGTACAGAATATCAGAATATATATTTAATCAGTGCTGATGGAAAGCTAGTCCAGGTCATGGCCGTGTAATAAAAGTGATCATCACAAGAAGAATGTGTTGCTTCAGTTTATTATATTCAGTGGAATAGAAGAGGGTTTTTAATATATACCAAAAACTTTGACTAGGACTGAGATATTTTAATCTGTCTGATTTTGAATTTTTTTTTTTTTCTAGTGGTGTTTGCATTTCCAGTGTAGACAGTTTTCCTTTACAGTACATTTTTCTACCTTGCATTCATGCCAGACTTTTAGGTATTTTGCTCCTGTATGATGATGAAAGAAATGAATCATAGACTAATGTGAAGCTAAGTAGCCTTACATGTGCATCCTTACTTTAACAGATTTAAATAAGGAGAAAATGTTGAACATTTATAAATCGTATGTTGTTAATGTCTCTTTGCTTGTTTGTTTATGCAACCAAAACAAAACAATACTAATTCTTATTTACTTTATGTAAGTGCACAGGCCTCATTTTGTCGCAGTATAAAAAATTATAGATATCATAAAAGGCATTGTGTTAGACCCTGAAGTCATATGAGTGGTTAACATCTGGATGTATGTATTAACGCAGATAAGTTTTGGGCACTGTTAGTACTGTCAGGATGCAAAAGATGGCAGTGCTGTGAAGAGAGATCTGAGCAAACCCTGCTGGGCTGTCGTTCAAACCTCTGCTCCGGGATCTGCGCAGACGTCCAGCTTCTGGGTTTGCGGTTTGATTTTTTTTTTAACATAAGTGAAAATCAAAGAGTTGATAATAACCATCATTGTATCTTTGCTCTGTGTCTAAGCCTTAAGTAATGTATTCTCTTCAGGGCTTGAACTTGAAGGCTGAGCTGGAGACAGGACTTGCTGGGTGCTGGACTAGAATATGCATCAAGTGATGCAGTGTGAGAGAGATACTGTTCTTAACTTGCTTGTTTTTATTCTTGTGCAGTGCTACAGGCTGCGGGAAGAGTGGCTTGAAAGCTTCCCAGTGGAAAAGAATTTGGGGGTGCTGGTCAGCAGCAGCTGAACATGATCCAGAGTGTGCTCAGGGGGCCAAGAGAGCCTGGTACCCTGACATTTATCAGCAATCGTGTGACTAGAAGGACCAGGGCAGTGATTGTCCCCCTGTACTCGGCACTGGTGAGGTCACACCTCACATCCTTAGCTTTGGGTCCCTCACTGCACGAAAGACATTGAGGGGCTGGAGCATGTCCAGAGAAGGGCAACGGAGCTGGGGAAGGGTCTGGAGCCCAAGTCTGGTGAGGATCTGCTGAGGGAGCTGGGGGTGTTTAGCCTGGAGAAAAGGAGACTCAGGGGGAACCTGATCACTTTCACAACTGCTTGAAAGGAGTGTGTAACTCCTGGAGGTCCATCTCTTCTACAATGTAGAAAGCTATGTCAGGAGATATTTAGATTGGATATTAGGAAGAAAATTGCTCATAGAAAGGGCCATCAACCATTGGAAGAGGCTGCCAATGGAAGTGTCACCATTCCTGGAGGAATTTAAAGGATGTGTAGATGTGGCACTTAAGGACATAGCTTAGTGGTGGACTTGGTGGTGCTGGGGTAGTGGTTGGACTGGATGATCTTTAGAGGTATTTTCCAACATAAATTATTCTATATGTATGTGAAAACTACAAAATATAGGGGGTTTTGGGTGAAATTGGTGTTGCATGGGATTAGTAGCAATGCTGATACTGAAAACTTCCCAATTTCACTCCTTTCTTTTCTTGAAAGAATCAAGAGCAGACCTTGAGTAGGGTTGCAGGGATGTAGAGAGATGTAGGGTTTTGTGTTGGAAAATTCTCCATTGTCTTATTGAGCTGTTGTTGATTTTGCTGCTGTTCTTGGTGTATGAGCCTGGTTACTATAATAATTATACCTAAATGTGTCTATGCCTGTACTGCCTGTCATCCACAGTAAATCAAAGACATGGACCCTGCAGGCACTTAAATCAAGTTAACACAAATGAAAAACACCAGCGGCTTTGCCTGGGAGAAAACAGTATTTTATTTCTTTCTCCTAGATGATGACACTACTAATTGTATGGCTTCCAGTGCATGAGTGTAACTTCCTTTGACATCAGTGTGTGTTGGCTTGGTCATTACACATGTGCCAGCACAGTGCAGCCCCTGCTGCAGGGCTTCAGTGGTGCTTTCCCTCTGCTCCTGCAGAGTCCACAGCTCCGTCCCTTGGCTGAGGAGCTGGTCTGAGAGATGTGCCAATATGTGAGGTGGCTTCTCTGGGCTGAAATCCTCCTTCCTTTTCTATTATCTAAGCTGATTTCTCCCCTTTTAAAAAAATTCATCCCTGATTTAAAAGAAAATTAATTTTTAAACTAGTTTAGCAGACCATCCTGAGATGTTCTGGGCCTTCTAGGTAGGTAGCCATCAATAGGCTGGGTTAGGCCACTTCTGTCTTCAGTGGAGCTGGTGGTGGGAAATAATGCTGACTGTAATAGGAATTGCTTTTGGGCCATTCAGAGCTCTTGAAATCCTGCCCTGCTGCATTTCCAGCCTCTTAGCTTGGTCCTGTAGAGCATCTAGGTAGAGGGAAATAATTTTGAAGACTTCCTGTAGTGCTGGTGAGAAATCATCTGTCACCAGCACTGGAAATGCACCAGAAACACAACTTGTTTCTGCTTGCACTATGCAAACCAGCCATTAATAATGTTCCTTCCATGTCTTTGCAGACTTCAAAGAATCTTCCAGCTGTTGCAGGAAGCCTAGTGAGAGAAGGTAGCTGCAAGTTTAATTGTAGCTTCAGGACTTTAGCTCAATCAAAATCCAAACAATCTGATAAAAATTACAGACACGTGAGTGTTGTCAAAGGTTAAAAGTGAGCCCTCTTCAGAACAGCTATTTATGGTTTAAATCTTAAAATAAAGGAGCTTATTAATATTCCTAAATAACATTGAACATAGATTATTTTTGCCTTCAAACTGTCTGAGCACTTTGCATGATAGTGCAGGTTATATTTCTTTGTAAGTGCATATAATGACAGTATAAATGCCAGTTTTGCTGTCAGATGTGTAGCGCTAGGATCTTCTTAATATTAAACATGATTATGTCCCACATTGCTTAAACAAATCATGGCACCCAGAGTCTTAAGAGAATGCCTTTGTATTCTGGTACAGGGTGATTTTTTTTGATGACTCCTCATATTTCAAGGAATCCTAGAAGGGTTTGGGCTGGAAGGGGCCGTAAAGATTAGGTAGTTCCAACCTTCCTACTATGGGCATGGATGCATTCCACTAGATCATGTTGCTCAAAGCCCTATCCAACATGGCTTTGAACACTTCAGGGATGAAGTAGCCACAACTTTGCTGTGTAACCTGTTTCAGTGCCTCACCACCCTCGCAGTAAATAATGTCTTCCAAATATCTAATCTAAACCTGACCTCTTTCAGTTTTAATACATTACCCCTTATTCTATCACTACATGCCTTTGAAAAATGTTCACTGGTGTACCTATGGAAGCATTTCTTGTTGCCCTTTACATCCCTGGCCAGAATTAATTCTGTTAGTTCTTTGGCTTTCCTAACCTCTGCTCCCTGTCTGCGCAGACAATCTCTCTCTATTTCTTTCAGGCTGCCTGTCCTTGCAGCCATCCTCTGGAAGCTTCCTTTTTGTGTTTGAGTTTGTCCAGGAGTTTCTTGTTTGTCCATGTGTCCATATTTAAATAAGCAGTTAATAATTTTGAGATATGCATGTTTTGGGTGGGTTTGATTAGGTTGGTTGTTCAGGTTTGTTTTTTTTTTGAAAGCTGGTGTTTGAAAGTCTCATTCATTCTCTGTGTGGTAATTAGGTAATGGCAGCTCTTGCTGCAGTCCAGGTGAGTGAAGTCACTGCTTACATGGCTGCATCTTTGTGGTGTGATTGCATGTGAGGCAGAGTTGCCAGCTTGTGTTGGGATGACCTAGCTTTATGGATTTTTGCTGTAGTGCAGTGATGGATACACTGGTAATCGATAATCTCAGAGCTGACGTTTTACATGGACGTTTTTCCAGAAGTTTGCTGTGGTATTTTTTAGTCAAACTTGAGACACCACTATTCACTGCTAGGATTTTCAAGGAAGCATAATTGCTGGTTTCCTTTAGAGATGACCAGCCTTTTTCTTTGGTCTTGCACTTTGTTAAAGAAAAAAAAGTGTTACTTCTGCTTTGCCCTTGGTAGAGGGTGTCCATATTATTGTAGTAGTCCAAGTCTGTGCTATCCAGAAGTAAGTGTTCCTCTGGCACAGAAGGTACAGGACTGGGTGGAACAACAGCAGGAGTAATTGTTACTATTGTGATTTTAAGCTGGAGGTTTTAATTTGGGGCCTGGATGCAAACAGAATGAAAAGGCAGGTGTTGCTTTTCAGTAGCCAAAGCCTTCCATGCTGTCAGATACTGTATAACTGGAGACGTTGTGATGGTGAAGCCTCTTGACATTTCTGCCACTTGTCCAGACCCAGATTTTTGTGAGTCTACAGGGAGCAGACTGGTTTTAAGGTCTTACTGTTGACCTCCCATGCATGAACACAGTTCTCTCCAAAAGGTGTGTGAGCTTTGGGTCACCTTTGATGCATTGGAGGAGGTTTTTCCAGCCTGCCTTGCTGCTCTTTGCAGGCTGCTGGCTTGCTTCCCTCGGGTTTGCATGGCAGCATCTGTTTGGGAGGTTCTTTACACAGCACTTTTGGTGCAGGGAATATTTAAAGGTGCCCACAAGGCTCCTTTGATGTGGTTTACTGCATGAGAGAAAAACATGGTGATTCAGATCATTAGGACTATAAGCAAATTTTCTGTGTGCTTTTGCAGCCATGTTGTGAGGTCAGGAGTAAATGGTGAGGTACATATGCTGCTGTCGGGGCTTTGAGGATTGACCTTTGCCAATCTGTGATGCGTGTTTGGCTGTGGTTTGACTTTGGGTAACTGGCATGGTGAGGTGTAGCTGGGCTCATGCTGGGCCCTGCTCCTCTGAGCTTGCACAGTCCATGCTTGAGTTCTGCTCTGGAGTAAACCAGCAGATCACACTGACAGCCAGAGCCTGAAGGGCCCTGCTGGAAATAAAGCCAGTGGTCATTCCCTATGGATTATCATTAGGGAAAAAGACCATGTTAAAACAGCAGGATGCAAAGTTCTGTTCCTTTCTCTCTGCTTCTTCAGCTGTTTTGAGAAGCTACATTCTGAAACACCCTTCCAAGACCTGTTTCTCTCTACAGTGGTTTAGTGACAGCTAAAGTGATTATTGAACATTAACAAATATCAGCTGATCCACAGCTGACTTGTTCAGGTGTAGATTGTGTGCATGGAAAGACTAAGGAAAAAGTGAAAGGGGGAAGAGATTGTAAGGTAAGTATGGAGTGAGTAGAATGTACTGCTCTGTCTGGGCATGGGTTAATGGATGTGGAAGAGAAAAGGGTGAGGAAAAAAAACAGTGGATGCAGTGTTCCAATGGTGGTGACTCAGTAAAGGAACATGGAAGTTTTAGAGTCCTGGACTATCCTAGGTACCTCGGTGGGGAATGGGGAGAGAATGAGAAGGATACATAGGGAACTGCAGCTCTCTTAGGCTTTTACTGGCTTTTTTTTTTTTTTTTTTAGCTGTCTTAAATACCTGAGATTTTTAGCATGGCTGGAACAACATAGCTGATGTCTTTGTTTGGTGTTCTTAGATTGACAAGCCTAAAATGGGCTTTCAGACTTAGATTTTTGTTATCTAACCACATGCAAGTGGAAAATGTGTCTGGACATAGATTCTGAGAGACAGTGATGTACCAAAGATCTGGCTGAGATTGAATCAAATTTGACTTCTCAAATTTTGGTAACTTTGGGAATGCTTCATCCCTTACGTTACTGTTTTGTATATAAAAATGAAGGTGGTAGTAATAATAAAAGCAGAATTTCTACCTGTTCCCAGAAGCTTTAACTAAGGCATTACTGTGATAGGCAGATGAGCTAAAGAAATGTGTTTTCTGAAGACATTCATATTGCTTTTCTCTCTAATTCTTCTGAGAGATTTCTTTTTGTCTTCCCAATTCCTGTGATGCACAACTTCTCCTCAACCCAAGTTGAAGATGAATTTAGCATTCCATGACTCCTGCAAATTTAACAGTCTATCACAGCTTGCAGTTTATGCCCTGCAAAGAATTCACCTGCAGTGTGGGCTGGCCTGGCCAGTTTAAGAAGGTCTTGGCAAAAGGAGGGAAATTGAAGTATCCTGCAGTGATCTTTTGTGCATATAATTTGCCTTTCTCACTTTCCTTGCTTTTTATCTACTGTTTGCTCTTCTCCCATGCCCAGCCGCAGTTCCGTGTACTAATGCAAAAGAGAGCTTAGCCTTTTATATTAAAAGTAATTTTTCTCCTGATTGATGTGTTGCTGGAGCTGTAGGAGCACTGTTACTCGCTTGGGTATGTCAGCCCTGCATCTTGAGGGTTATTTCACATGTTGCCACTAGGACCCAAACTGCAGCAGGAGGTGAAGCCCCCCCGAGCTCCTGAACCCAAGTGCGTGTGCTGGTGGCTGGTGCTCCTGGGCAGCTGGGGTTTGCCCAGCACGCAGGCTGGGCAGGGAGCTTCTCCTGGCTACAGAGCATATTGTGCTCACGGCCTTCCTCATAGCTGCCCTTCAGGGGTTGTATGGAGGTATGCACTGGCTCTAATAGGAGTCATTAAACAGAAATTATGTAGGTCATTACCCTGTGTGGAGTGGGAGTTCTTGTGCAGTGTGTGTGTACATTGAGGATTGTGGCTGTTATCGTGGTATGTCCTTACCAGATTTAAATAATGTTGCTCTTGAAGTTGTTTTTAAAGTTGTTCCTAATAGGATTGGCCACCTTCAGGGTGCACTTTATGCGTGGGCTGTCTTTATTGTGCTGACGGTGTAACTGTGTTTGTTGCTGAAGGTCAGCAGAAGTCCTAGTTTCTGCTGTCCTCTTGCTTAGGTAGTTCTTGGCAGTTTTGGGAGTCGTTTTCTATCCATCAGAATGAAACTGAGGTTACGATTTGATTATTTGGATTTAAGACAAAAGGAATAGTGACTTCTCGTGAATGTTTGTTTCCATGCCAGTAGATGCTGGATGACTTAATCTCTGCATATATCAACATGTTGATCAAGTTTCACACCAAAGTGTCCAGGGCTAACTTTAACAACTATTTAAAAATATAAGCCTGGCTTGTAATTGAAGACGTTTCTTGGTTATACAGTTCTGAGTGTAATGAAATGACAGCTCAGGGCTGGATTTTTAGGATAGCTTTATCTGCAGTAATACTCAGCTCTGGGTCTATCAAAACAGCCTTCTAAAGCCAGAGCTGCCTGTGGCATGGCATTTGCTCAAATATGCCTTAATAAAATCTGTGCCAGGTTTCCTATCCAAAGGAGAAATGAAGTCTTTGAGTGTATCTGCTTTTCATATACCTGCTAGGAAACCCTAGGGCTGAGATTCTGTGGAAATGGCAAAGTTGGATTAATTCTGGGTGTGTTTCCTGAGGGAGATGTGGCTGTTTGGTTTGCTCTTCCTTTCTTTTGTGCAATGAGCATAAGGCTGAAGCTGATGTCGTGGGTGGAGATGGGAGCAGAGCCCTTTACAGAGTAATTGCTGAGCGCTTGCTGTTTACAGAACAGGACTTTCAAACAAACCATCATGCAGAGTTGCATGCCATCCCTTGCAAATGGAGGTACTTCAACCTGCTTATTCCAGCAGGTCAACCCCAGGTGCAGCTGGAGGAATCAGGTGGCTGTTGAGATCTAGATGAAGAAATGCTGTAGACTGAACTCATCTTTGCCATTGCTAGCAGGAGCACTTCATTTGCAGTAATGTTATTTTATCATGAGCCAAACAAAACCACACAATTATGCTAAAACCACACCAGACTATGTGTTTTAAAGGTATCAATCAGTCTGTTAATTTAAAAGAAAAACCTTTTTTTCTAGCTTGCTTTCCTGTACTGATTCTTTTTTAGCTCTTAATTAGGTCATTGGGACAAAACCAGGAATGAGATGTATGTGGGATTTGCCACCATTTACAAAACCAGTAACTCTTTTCTTCCTGAGAGTGTGGACCCTGAGTTGAAGCAGACTTCCTTACTGACTGTGCTGTGAACATATAAAGGTTTGGGATCTTTTATAATACTCAGACTTTGAAATCTGCCCCAACATACTCACTTAGTAGTTACGGAATAAAGAAATAAGTCTACAGACCAACAGTCCCCCAAAGGAAACCATTTTGCCATCCTTGTCCCCATGTGCCTGTGTTTTTTCCACTGAAAAAAAAAACTGAAGGGAAAATTTGAAACCCTGAAACTCTGACACATTAGAGAATATTTCCCAAATTCATTTGGAGAGAAATGTTATTGCCTATTACCTTCAGATCTTGTATTGTACACGTCTGCAGAATCTCTGAGGTTTCAGGGCCGATGTTAGCTTGTCTCACCCCTAGCAGTAAGTCCCAAAGTTCTGTCTCCTAGGAAGGGGTTAATGCCAAATCCTCACACTCCATTTAAATGGACAGACCTGTGCTCCACCTGCAGTAGCAGTAGTACTGCACAGACACAGGGATCCTGATTTGTTCTAGCCATTGCTTTCTTTAATAAGTTCCCAGAAAATATCTCCTATATCTTGGTATTTAGTGTTGCGTAAGATGAACCTTTAGAAGGAAGGAGATTATGGAGCAGTTTGATAGGAATGACTGATAACAAGTGAAAATGCTGCTAAGCAGCCCTGAGCTGCTGCTATCTGGTATGGTCTCACTGGTCATCCCAGCCAGCCCCTTCTGGAGGCTTGTGCCTGCCTGTGGAGACACAGCTCCAGCCCACAAACCTGTAGTTTGTTTCACTGATACATATCAAAAGGCTTCATGAGTTTGGACAGGATCCTGACTTGCTCCCATTTTAGGAATGAAGGAATCAAGGCAGAGGCAGGTGAACTGACTTACTCCATGGCCTCACGAGTACTAGAGGTTGTGTGAGATCTGGGATCCAGCTGTCCTCAGATTTTTGATGAGCAGAAGACTGTGCTCAGCAATTCTGCCCAAGAGGAAGAAGACACATAAGCTTGATCTAGCACTGCACTGCTTAAAAAGTCACTCATACTGGTTAGGGCACTGTGCATGTTGATTTAACTTCAGGTTTCCTTCCTGCTCTCCCCTTTCCTATAAGAGACTATTGAGAACAGCACTGAAGTACTTACATGGTATTTTTCTAAAGAAACCTGGTTCAGATATTGGGGTAGTCAAATATCACCCATGAGCTGCAGTTTGTCGGAGTCCTGGGAACTGATGCCCTCCCTGCCAAAAAAGACAGGTCTCCTGGCCTCCTTATCACCAGCAGAGCTAGAGATAAAGGAATTCCATGTGTGAAAGGTCACCCCAGCTTAGTAACAGAGCCTCCCTTTATGGTTAATGATAAGCACTTCCAGGTGGGTTTCATTCCTTCCTTCCCATGTATCTGGCCAGGAACTCGGGGTGGGTGATTCATGCTGCTTACATTGATTACCGTGGCAGTGGAGTTGACTAATTTAGATTAGATTAATAAATTTTAGCTGACTGAATTGGATGAGAAAAATTCCCCACTTACCGTCTTGGGTGAGTTTAGTGACCTCCAGTAGTGCTACTAGTGTCTGTTAGAGAACTGTGTTGGTGAGAGAAAAGAATAAAGAAAGACATTTAGGAAAACAAATGTGAAAGACTGTGTTGCTACTAGGCTTCTCTTGATTTGAAGATCCAAGATGGTTAGAAATTGCTAATATGCTTTCTATAGATATCTGCTGTTGAGGGCATAGGGGCATTTAGGCATTGTGTTTTGTGGAAGTTCTGGATGAAAGTTTTTGATAGCAGTAAGCACACTTAGCTTAGAGGAACTCTATTTGGGAAACAGCAATTAGGAAGAACACAGTAGCAGAAATTAAAAGAAAGGAAATTCTATTAATGCCTGTCTTTATGCAAGTAGCAAGTAGGTCAGTGAACTGAAAAGGATCCTAAACAGACTCGCAGTCCTCACACAGTGAGGAGGTTGAGATGGCAGTTTAGTCAGGGGCTGGTTGCATAAAGCAAAGAGTAGTCAGAATTGCAGAGAACATGTTTTATTTTGATTGTTGAAAATAAAGATAAAACTTGTGTCAGCCCTGCATTCCCATGCAGAGATAGCCAAACCCATTGTCTTTGGGTTTTGTGGATGGAGGGACAAAAGCAGATTAATTGAGGCCATGCAAGATTATTGTGTTGCGCATGTGATTGCTGACCTTAGTGCGAGGCACTGTCTCTTTTTGTGTCCCATGCCACAGCGTGGGTGGCAGAGGGACTGTGGGGTGCCCTGCTTGGGGCTGCTGTCACAGGGGATGAGCAGGAGTCGAGGTGTCCTGATTCAGAAAGCCATTTGTGTGATGAGCAAGTGACAACACGATTCCTGCTCCCCAGTAAGCATGAGGGTAAGAGTCCAATTATTTTGCACGTAATGAGGAGGTCACTGAAAGAAGGACTGGAGTTTGGCAAGGCAAAATGGGAATGCTCTCTTGCTTCCATTTTGTACTAGGAAGCCTCATTATTTAGTTATGTGATTATGGTTGTAGCTCTGGCTCTTGAGGTTTGAAGTTATTGGAAGGATGATGCGATTGTCGTGGTATATCTGGGGATCACATAAGGTGGAGTAGGAAAGAGGCTGTGACCAAATAACTTAGCATTTTTTGGAAACATCCCGGGGATAATGGAGGAGTAATTTATGGGTCAGAATATAGACATGTCAAAACAAAACAGAATTAAATCTATTAGTATTAACCATTACTTATTTTAATTATTTTAAGGAAGGGAAATTTCAAGCCTGTCTTTATGCAGACTGGTGTTTATTGAATGAGGGATTCAAATAATGAGATTTCTATCTAAGAAGCTTAAAGCAACTGGAAGAACTGATCTGGGGCAAAACGCTGGTGCAGTGGCAGCAATGGGTGGGATATGCGCTGGTACTGGTGAGCCAGGAGTGTTTGGGGCTGACTGGTGGGTACAAAGCTGGAGCAGTAGACTGTCAGCACCCTGGGGAGCCAAATCTGCTGCTTCAGTGGAAAATATGGTGAGAAATCATGAATGAGCCATTGTTCTGGAAATGCTTTGGAACCTCTGAATCTTTACTTATGTTTATTTGGTTGCTTTGGCTTTGACAGAAAAGAATTTTCACGAAAATAGAGTTGTTTAGGAACACTTTTAAAATCAAAAGTGTTGTTCTCCCATTTTCCATTTCTTCCAAATTTTTTTCCATTGTTTAGGCAACAAAGTGGAAAAGAACAAGAGATGGTTGTTACACCTTGAAACCCACTAGGTATTCTCCAAACAGTTTAAAAAAATTTCAGAAACTTTAATGAGATGCTTTAATAAAAAATAAGTGTGTGCATGCACAGAAGTAAAAAGCATCCTCATCAAATTTTTCTTTTTATTTTTGTATAAATTTACTTAACACGTAGAGAGGCAGTGAGCTGTGTACCCGTTTAGTTATCACATTAATGAAGCTCCAGGTTGAAAGAAGATGAAGTTATAAAAATGAAGTGCTTCATGGCATTGATTTCTCTAGACACTAACAAGGCTGAATTTTAGTGAAGATGACAACAAAGTAATGTCTCTGAGGGCTAACATGCCAAATTAAAGAAAATGTAAATAAATTAACTGAGTCATCCTGTTACTTTGTAGACTAAGGAAGTTATACAAACAGTTTCTGGAGTGTTCTAGACGTTTGTAAAACTAGTGATGCAGTACTAAAGGTGTATGAGATACTGAAATAATTTCTTGATTTATAACAGGTTTATATTTTGGAGTAGGAAGTTTCTGAGAAGAAATGATTCTTTATTTAATGCACAGCTGTATGGTGGAATCAGCTGCAGGAGTAATGCAAGTCAAACCCACCAAATGACTGGGACAAAAAGGTAAGTCCAGTCTTCTTCAAATATCAAATAAATCCATAGAAGGGTTAAAATACATTAATGAAAGATATAAATTAAAGAAATTATTAGAGATGTGGATGTGGCTTTCTTGTCTCCAGAGGGACGTACAAGTCTATGTCTGCCATAGGGTCTTGTCTCTGCAGCCCATCTCACAAGAGATTTTAGGACAGCCTCATTGAACAGCTGTCTCTCAAAGTATTTTGGAGTGTCATTTTTCTGTGTCTTAGTGACTTTGGAAGTATCACAATTAATTTACAATAAAAGGGAAGTGTCTTTTTCTTCTTTGCTCTGTATCCTTCTTCACTGTTGCTTTATCTTCAGCCTGGAGTAGTAGCAGCCAACTGGAACCATCCCTCATCTGACATGGCAGGAGCTTCTTTAGGTGTGGCACTCCTGCATCAGGTCGTCGGGTATTCCCTGTTGTAAGCATGGAATTATGTTTTTGCAGAACTACAGATGTCATGTGGTAGTGTGCAAATACAAGTGAAAAACTGGTCTAATAAAATCCCTAGTATGAGATGTAGCTGTCTGAGAGAACTTTTAGCTTTGTTTTAAAATCTAAGCCTAAAATTGAAAGGGAGGAATACTTGGCATGTTCATGAAAACGAAGCATGTGAGACTGGTTTTCTAGCACCGCACCAGAGCTGTGTTTCAGTTCAGGAGGAGTCAACCCAATAGATAAAAATAATTATATGGTTTGGTGTGGATTTTATTTTGATGAATTATGGGTATTTCTAATGCAAGTCCAGGTTGCAGTTAGGCTGGAGTATTCCTTCCTCTGATTATTACATGATCAGCCTTTTGTAGCTTTTGCAAGTCAGTGGTTGAAAAGAATTCTGGAATATATTTTGGTTGTTTTTTTCTGTCTTGCTTTTTGTACAGTAAGGGTATAACCCATAATTTATGATCTTAGTCACCTTTGAAATTAATTTTTCAAGAATTTTTAAGAGATTGAAGGTTTTTCTCTTTGCCTATTTTATAAAAGATATGAAAAACCAGGTCACACCCGCCTTTTAAAGTTTTCTGTTCAATTTTCTTTATTTGGATATTCTGATTGATTTATTTACTTTTTATTTCTTGTTTATTTAGTTATTTAGATTTTTAGATTGTTTCAGATTTTTTTTTAGTTTGGATTTCCTGTTGTAGCATCTTCAATCTGATATATGTGGTCTAAGTTTTTGAGGAGGCAGGGAGGTGACTTTTGGGACTTTTTTCCTGTTTCTATGGTGGCCTCAGATTAATACAATTTTTTTATTACTTTCTGGAAATAGAAATACAGAGAGATAATACACCTGTGGAGAAGTAATATCCGTCTGTAAGGAGGTCAGTAGGGAAAATACATATCTTGCAGAAATAGAATATGTATTAGTTTACATTTCCTTCTGTATTTTGAGGTAAAAGAAGTGATAGGGTGAGCTGTTGTTGAAAGCTTCTGGTTAATCTGATGTTTTTAAAGTATGTTTTCCATTGCAGTTAGGGAGTCTTGCTCCACATTCAGGTTGCTAATTCTTGACACACGGGATATTTTCCTTCTCGTTAAAATGTATTTATTTATTTTGCAATGAGAATATCTTGCTCAAGATGCTTCTTTTGATCTTTGGTAATGTCACAGACTCAGTAAGACTGCTAGCATTAAGTAGTGTTTATCTCATTTCATTTCTACATCCACTGTTAATTGGACCTGAGTAATATAACCCCATTGCAATAACTGGTTTTAGTTTGCCAAGTCTCAATATGATGTCCAAAAAAATGCAGGTAATATTAATGCTTGGAAATTGCTCCCTGTCTGTAATTGGAAGGCTTATTCATGTGTTTCTGTGATTTTATTCGCATCTATTGGGTTTTAGGCCTTTTCAGAAATACGGGGAGGGGGAAAAGGTATAGCAAGAAGTACAAAGTTTTTGCAAAAACAATTTTTTTTTAGCTTGAATTTGTAATATCACTTAGGTTTCTAGGGCAACAACTTCATGTAATGCAGATCAGCAGCTGAAATACTTCTCCTAGCAGCTGGAGAGTGGAGTTAACAGGACCCACGGTCTGTTCTGCAGCTGATACTGGGAGCTTTGTGGCTGGTGGGGATTGTCCCTGAGCTGCCCTTCATAGCTGGTGTCACTCTGTGGAGCAGCAAGCAGCACTGGGTGATACCGGAGCTATCCTCAAGAGAGGTGGTAATGTAGGATGCTGCAAGTTCAGGGTAGTTAATAAAATCAGGTTTCTTATACCTCTGGCTCAGGAGGAGCTTTCAGAGTAGGGAGGAGGTGACGAAGTGAGCTTTCTCCAGAAACTTGGATTGCGGAGGAATGTGAAACTTCACAGTTTTCTCCCATCTTGCTCTTGAAAGTTAACACAAGAGATAGGAGTGGGAGACAGTTTTCTGACAGGAATCCCAGATTCTTCATCCCCAGAAGCTGAGATGGTGACAAGAAGCTGGGTACTCAGTGGAGAGTTGCCTGAAAATTTTGTTGACTGAGTTAAATCCTCCAGCAAGCAGGTGTCGGGTAAATGTTTTGATTCCTTGCAGTATATATTTGCATATTTGAAGATTTCTGGTACTTATGACTCATTTTAGTTTGCCGAAATTTTAAAAAGAGCAACAGGCAAGGCCCTTAATTTTTATGGGATCACTGTGTAAGGGCTTTGAGATGCATGCCCTGAGCTGGGCATGCTGGGAGGGTGATGTGCGTGCAGGTCCTAACCATTGGCATCTTATGGATAGCTGTAGTCACACCTCAGACTGCGTGAAGTGTCTTTAACCATCACTGTCTCATCATTTCCAGCCCTGAACCTGTTTTCTACCAACATCTCTGCTGAGTCCCTCTTGCCCTCCCCAGCATGGGTGTGGTATGGTGACATTGTGTCCTGCTTCTTGACCAGGGCGGGGGGGTGTTGGTGTCACAGGTCAGGCTGCAGCAGCAGGCAGCTCTGGTCCTTACAGAAGATCCTATGAAGTGCTGTAGAGCTCTGCTGGAAAGTGAGGCTTCATCTGTAGTGACATTTTGTTTATACAGTTTGTTTTCTTCGTGCAAATATGCTGGGGGGTTGGAGGAAGAGAAAGCTTGCTGAGAAAGTAATGCTTGATGCCTTGAAGCATTTTTTTTCCTTGACAAAAAAGCTTTTTCTTTAAATTTTTCGGTTTTATCACTTGTCATTTGCTGGGATCATGAAGGGTGATAATATGCTCTGTGTAACCTTCTTACATGTATTTTCGTCTGGTACATTAATAGCTTCATTAATACATGAGGAAAAGCAAGTTTCAACTTCCTAGTTGCTGATCATAACATGAAAGTGATATTTTTTTTCTAAAAACTGTAATTCAAGGTTATGCATGTGCAAAAATAGCTACAACAAATTCTTTCTTCAGCAGGGCTAGCTCGTTTTATTGACATAGTGTTTTGTAAACTGTGGGTGACTTGCATTGTTCTCAACCAAAATAACCTGCATCAATCTACATAAGAGGGTAGTTAATTTGCATATTTTCATTGTGGAAATGATCCAGACATTTTGACTCTACAGTACTAGACTTGAGAGAGGAAAACTGAAATAACATTTTGGGTTTGTAGTTTGTTTTTAAGTCATTCTTCATTTCTGATTGTGCTGGAGAAACCATTGTGACCTTCTTAAATTTTAACTTGGCATAGCATTGAATGAAAATAAAGCAATACCTGTGTCATCACTGTGTGGAACATCAGTACAGCCTTAATGAGATGAGGAGAGGGCAGCTATTGCATGCCATAGCAAAGTGTAGTTCAAAACTTCCTAAGAACAAATGCCAGAGCTAACTATTTTGTTTCTCTATGAGAAGCTGAAGCTATCAGAGGAGACTACAAGAGGGAATCTGATGAATTTTTTCACTGTGTGCCTGGCAGCTCTCCACATTCCACAGGTGAATAAAAATGAAAATATTGTCTTTGAATAGGCAAGGGCTGGCTCTTGTTTGTATGAGTCAGCAAAAGGTTTCAGAGCTGTCTGAACTTCTCTAGTCCAGTGATGACGTGTGGTTAAAACCGCCCGTTTCTGAATCTGATGATATGCAGGAAAAAGAGTGGTTATCACTTTGTGTGGATTGACAGCAAGTGGCTTTTGGGGGAGCGTGGGCTTGTCTCTGAAGGTTTACCTCTCCTCCTCTGCACCCTGACTATTCTGTCTGCTTGATTATTAATAGCTTCTTTCTTTTTTTTTTTTTTTTCCTTTTTACCACCATTGGGTGATGGAGCAATGAGCCAGGAAGCTCAAAGCCTCCATGTAAAGAGATATCATATACAGGCTATTCAGGCAAGTCCAGTCTACCTGTCGTGTTCTTAAGAAGAAATTCTTACAGTATTAAACCTGAGATGAGGTAATGCAAGAGAGTCTTCATTTTACATTACGCATTCTCTGTTACAGTGCCTGATCTGTTACCAGCATTGTCACTGTGACCTCAATTCCTCACTTTTAAGCACCACCTGAGGGGATAGATAGCATTGGAGGTGAGAAAGCTTCTCCTTATGGCAAAGCACCAGTAAGATGTGCCTGACATCAACTAAGGAGATCTTTGGGGAAAAAAAAAAAAGTAAAAAACCCCCTTATGTTTCTTGCTGTTTTTATTCCTTAAACCTTATTCCTGATAGGTTTTTGAGAAATTGCCCATGAACAGAGAGCATTTAAACTTAAAATTTTGGCATTTCTAGTGGCTTTCTAATGGTCAGTGTTGCATCACTGGTGCCAATTTTTTATACTTCTGTGAGAGAGATGGCTGCTGTGATTAAACTATTGCTGCTGCAGAGATGAGAACTAGGATCAGATTTTCTGGGTTTGAATTCTGCTACTGAGATGAGGTGCTCAGCAGTACTGCTTGTGCTGACCAAGCATAAGCAGCTTCTTCTGTGACCATTTCTGGGAAGCAGCAGGTTGGCCCAGCTCACTGGAAACATCCCTAACTTCAGAATATGTTCTGCCTCCTGTTTGCTTGTCTCACTCCTCCTGTGCCCACACAGAAAACCCCTGCTTGCATGCAATGGTGTTTTCAAGCTGGCTGTGCTGGTGATGGCCCAGTGCCCATGTTCTGCTTTCACTCAAGCTGGTAACCCTCCCATTTCTCATGGTGTACCAGTAAGCTCTTCAGAGCTTTCCTGCATTTTTCTCTGGATATGTGAAGAGCGAATGAATTTCCTACAGTTTCCTGGCAAAGAATTGGAGAAGTGTTTGACCCAGCAGTGAAAAAGTCCTTGTGACTATTCACTCAGGGACATGAAAGGGAAAGGAAACTACAAAAGATTAGATATACATGAGGTCATTTTGAATGTTGGCAACTTGGCAGGACCAGGTTAGTCCCAGGTGCTCTTACCTGTGCTGTCTCTGCTGGGGAATGTCAGGCTGATGGGAGAAATGCAGTTGGGTTTTCAGTAACTTGAAAAAATTGAAATCAGACTTTTCTCTGTAACAGTACAGATGTGTTCTGCTTTCCTTCCTTTTCATAAAACCAGAAGTATCAGGGTACTGCAATTCAGATGCAATTTTTGACTCAAGCCCATTTTATCAACCTGCTTATTTTGAATCAAATGGTGCAAGGGGCTTGAACTTGGGTTGTCCTCATACCAGGTCAGTACGTTCGTCTTTGCTCTGTGCTTAATTGATGTGATCTGCAAGCAAAAAAGAATGGGTGAGCTAATCTAGTGAAAGCCTGTTCTCAGAGCTTCAGTTTTTAATCTCTTCCTGGAAGACAAGTGATGGGTGCAGTAGATGGTGCCAAATACAGGGACCCAAACAGTACTCCCACACTGGCAGAGAGCACGTTATCCCATCCTTGCTCTTTGTAATGACTTTATGCATTATGAAAATTCATGAGGATTTTATTTTCCTTTGGGTTAAGGAATTATCTGATCAGCTGTCTGTCATTCTGAGAGTGTCTGGATGCTGACAGTGTCTGGATGCAGTCTGTATTCCTCTTCCATCTCGACTCCTTTTAAAAGCTTCTGACTGGTATCCATTGTGCTGGCAGTGTTCATGGGCTCTTTTTGGAGGGCACGCAAATGACTGAGGCCCAAAGCCAACTGGTGCAATGCTCAATGAGCATTGCAATGCTTAAATAGGCATGAAGGCTGGAGTTGTGTTGCCTAAACAGAGATATCTGCTGCCATGTTAGGAGCTTCAGGGTAGTACATCATTGTTGGTTCAAAAGGGCATGGATCTCTCAGCTTCCAAGATGCCTCTCGGGTGCCACGGTGCCCCGGTGGCTGGGCAGATAAACTCTTGTAGGCTTAGGTTAATTAAGTGATAACATGCTATGCAAGGGGGATAAGCAGTGTGATGCTTCACAAATTTTTACACTTCCTGATAAAACAGTAATTTATTTGATTGATTTTGCTAGTTCAGCATATGGTAGAATCATAGAATGGCTTGGGTTGGGAGGAACATTGAAATACCATCTAGTTCCAGCCTCCCCCTGCTGTGGGCAGGGACACCTTCCACTGGACCAGTGTGCTCAGAGCCCCATCCAGCCTGGCCTTGAACACTGCTAGGAATGGGACATCGAGAACTTGTCTGAGCAATCTATCCAATTTTAGCAGTATCCATTTTTAAGGAAGTTGGAATATTGTTGGGTTTTTTTAGGAAAAAGTACAGGAAAGATAAGTGAAATACTACAGTGTATTAAAACAAATTTATTGGGATAAATTTCATTGGGATGTGCTTGTATCTGGCTTTTCAGTAGTGTACTATCACAGCAGGACCAGGGGGTTGGCATTACACTGGCATTAGGCATGCATTGACAGGTTTCACTATTTTAATTTGCTTCACTGTCATGTCTTGCAAACTTATCTCCCCTCTCATGCTATCTGGTGCATTTAATAACTGGATATTCTTAAAGTAAATCTCAGGAAAGGGAAGGTGGAAAAATAGATAAAAGGAGCTCATAAACTAAATGAAAGAAACATCCAACTTTCCCTAGAGTTCAGGGTTTTTTTTGTTGGTTTTTTTCTTTCCACCGTTTGAAAACTGTTAAAAAAAACTGTCTACCTTAATCTGGCACTGTAGTAGGTATTTTGCATCCGGCCTCATGAGAACCCATTTCTAAACAGGCAGATTTTTCAAATAAATACAAATACTGATTTGGATTCTCTAACTGTCTAGGATTCCCAAAATGAGTGAAGCTAAGTCTAATTTTTTTTTCTGTTTTCCTTAACTGCACAAAACTCCCTCAGCTCACAGGATATACGTGTTTTCACCTTCCTGATTGGGAATGTATGTTCTTCCAAATGCCATTTTAAAAATATTTCCAAGTTAGACTATGGATCTTTCCTGAGATCTGTATTTTTCCCCCCACATTTTATAAATACCTTTACAGACAAAAAGTACTGTAGCATTTAAAACCAGTTTCAAAGTTAATGGCTGAGCATGCTGATCTTAGAAGTCTTTTCCAACCTAAATGATTTTCTGCTTTTATTCTTTTGGGGGATTCAGCTATTGATGGGATTCCATGTGGTATGTAGGGTTTTTGAGAAGTAAAGCAGTAGTTGTCACTGCCATGGAAAAGGAGGAGAAGCAGGAGAACCTCATATGGAGACTCCCAGTTGCAGGGTGGAGCAAATTCCTGACCAGTTTGTTACTGCAGCAGTATTCCTGGGATGTCTCATGCAGATGGGGATGTTATTGCCATTCCCAGTCCTCAGAGAGGAATTGTGCTTCCCTTGAACTCTCCTTGGCTTCAGTCATTCATCTGATCCTGAAGGGCTGTTGTGACAGGTTCTTCATGTGCAAGGGCAACATGAAGCTTGCTGAATTTCAGCAAACGCTGGTGCTGAGTGGTGCTTGTGTTGTGTATATAAAGTTGCAGAACGCTTTCAGGGCGAGTAGTCCACGGCAAAGCTGTTTTAATGAGCTGGAATGCCAATTGTAGCATATCGTACCCAATCTGGCAGTGTTCTACTGAGCTGAAATACCTTCTTTGTTCTTAAAATAGCCCCCACTGATTCAGATTTTAATTGCAGATATTACAGCTGTCAAAGGAAAGGAGAGGTGACCAGATGATTTTTTTGATAGTATAAATGGAAGCTGGGGATGTGTTGAGTTCCAGCCTTTAGATCTTCCTTCATTTAAGATACGTCTGGGTGCTGCAGTGATTGCATGGGACAGAGGCTCTCTGTAATGATAAGATGAACCTGAAGTGCACTGTGCCTCATTATATCCACCATGCTGGCTTAACTAGTCTGACAAGCAAGCAGACTACAAGGATTTCAGCACTAGTAATGGTAACAAATAGGCATAGATATTAAATATCTTGGTTAAAGCCTGAATTTTTAGAAATGCAGATGGAATTTACAAATATGCTGAGAGACTATGATTCAGGAATTAATTTAAAACATAACAATAATTAAGGAGGTGAGTAAAATAAAAGGGTTTTAAATTTTGGGCACCAGACTGCATGTTTGCATTGCCTATTAGTCAGCACTGGTTAGGGGGTAAGAACTCTCCTGAATAAGTGAACTGAATCTTTTCAGCATAGATATATATCCGGAGCGATTTTCAACTGAGCAGGCTGCCATGTTGCTGTTTTACTTCATTACAAATCAAGTTCTCTTTAGTTTTGCAAGTTAATGGATCACCTTATGGAAAAAAAGATGCATGACAGGTTGTCTTTGGTTTGTATTTCTACATTTCTGGTACTGAGGATGGATTTTTAGCTGGATGGAAAGGTGCCTGGCAGGTTCCTCAAATGGCAGGAAAACATCATGAGTGTAGGATGAGACCATCCACCTTAGGTGATAATGGACATGGGAAAGAGGAAGAAAATAGAAAAATGTCCAGACTGAGTCTGCAGCTCAGTGCAGTGCTGGCTACACAAACTGGCACTGTGATTATGTCTTTGAGCCTTTCACTGTTCTGGACAAGAGTAGGAAGTTATCTCTCAGAGGGCAGAGGAAGCTTCTGCCAGCCTTGGGAGATTTCTGCAGGGAATCTGAGAGAAGGGTGGATGGAAACCTTGGCAGTGTTTCAGGGTTCACCACTGTCCCAGTGTTGCTGTTACATGAGGATTTCCATTACATCTCTTATGCTTAGTATTAATCAAAATTAGCTACACACATTTACACAATGAAAGATTAAATGAGAGGCTGATACTTGCTGCACCTAGCAGATCTGGTCCTTACAGATATATAGAACTTTCTTACCCATTCCTGTTGTGAAAGGTAGTATCATTCATGGCTGTTGAAAGTTTAATTATGCCTTTGCAGCATTCTGATGTGCCTGAAGGGATTTTGCTGAAACTTATCAACAACAACAACAAAAGCAAGGTACAAGATGGAGAATGTGATTTTGTTTGTGTTTGCTTGAAGTACTGAAGATGGAGGGGCATATTGTTGCTTCAGGAGAGCTAAAACCTTCTTCTTTTACTCTGGTGCATATTACTTTGTAAGCACAGTAATAAAATCAATTTTAATTTTTTTTTCTTTCTCTGTATGTGTGACAGGGGCATTCTGCTCCAAAGATACTGACCTGTTGTGCATTACTACATTAATTATATAACTAAAGAAATTGTTGGTAATGGACACTACACTGAGTGAGGAGAGAGGCGTGTGAGTCCTCCGGGTGCCCTGTGCTGCCTCTCCTGGTGGCACGATACTTAACTCCCACTTCATTTTATTCCTTTGCACTTGGTTGACGTGAAAGGAGAAACAAGACCTTTCTTCTCTAAAATATTGACTGTCTTAATAAAAGTCTTTCAAAAGTGGAAAGCAGAATTGTTTTAAGGTTGCAAGAGCTGTTTGAACTGCCTTGCAGCCTCACCCAGGAGTGGAGAACAGCAAAAGGTGCTGGTAATATGCTGGTAGCATATTACTGGCAATAATTATCGTGATCTATCCTGTCTTAGTGAAGTTTGAAGAATGAATGTCTATGCTTTCTGGCTGTATTGTGTTTTGACAGCTTTTATTTTTTTTTAATGGCTTCACAGTAAGTTTTGAAACATTGCAGCAGGGCCTTATCCTGACCATCAATTCAGGGAAATCTTTCAGTTGAGGTATCAGAGGTTCCACTTCTCTGAAGACATTTACAAACCCAGCATTTTATTAACCGTGAGTAGCAGACATTGTTCCATATCCTTCTGATTGCTGTGTGTGTTCCACTCACCTTTGCTGGATGGAAAGTGGGAGGAACATCTCAGCATCTCATATTGTTTACACCATTTATGAGCAAATTATTTAAAAGCAAAAGCTTTGGAGGAGATAATGTGAATAAAAATTGGGAGCTCAAGGAAATTGCACCTAATGACCAAACCCTGTAATTTTGCAAGCCAGAAAGTAGATGTTGTTTTTCAGACAACCCAAAAGCCCCACAACCCTACATCCCACTCTCAGATGGAATTGAAAGTAGTAATGAAAAAGGTATTTGTTCATGGTCTGTTTGTACCAGCATAGGGAGAATATTACTCAGACTAGGTGGTACTAGCAGCACTGAAGAAAATAAGGCACACACAAACTTATCTTTTCACAGTGAGTGCAATTAATGATTAGGAAGAACTCATCCAAAAATGTAATGCATGGCTGTCAGATGCTTTCATGTCAGATGCTTCTTTGAGAGGTTGTATAGCTCAGTTCAAAATGGTACACTAGATCCAGGAGCCATTTGGGCTGAACTGAGCAGTCAAGTAGTGTGCTCTTGAGCTTAGATTCTGTAAGGCGCTCAAATCGCTTGTGTATGTGTGTGTATTTTCAACATAGTCATTTAAAGGGTTTTTTTTTTGTAGTTCTAAAATGGGAATTGTCTCATCCTGAGGAGGTGGTAAGTATAAATGAATATTGCGGTTTTACTTTGAAGTATTTTTTAATACCTGCTTGTCCCTGGTGTGCTCAGTGGTACTTGCTTTCCTCCTTGACCACCAGTTGGACTGCTGGTGGTATCCCTTGCATTAGTGTGCTGGATAAACACTTGAGGTGCACTCTGAGGAAAAAGCATTTTGCATCCAGGTGTTTATTTAATGCAAAGTGAGGCTGAAAGATTAATCAGATAATTACACTAATAGCATAGTGTTCTTTCTAAGAAAAGGATTGTGGAATACCAAGTTAGTATTGCACAACACGTTCTATGCGGGAAAGGGAGGAGGAGTTCTTCAGGGACTCTGCTACCCTCAGTAGGTATCAAACTATCAAGATATTAAAATAGCTTTCAGTGCATGTGGACCAGGATAGTTAGGTGCAATGTTTGGTGGGAATTAATGACTGTTTCTTATTCTGTAGTTATAGGAGGTAAAAGAAAGCATCTAAAGATCAATCTATTCTTGTAAAACTGGGAGGAGACTTCCTTTCTTATTCTCCTTTAATTTAATATTATATGGAGGTGCTGGATGAGGCTTGCCTTGGAGTTAACATTAATAGACCCCCATTTGCATTGGGTTTAAGTCTGTATAGACTTGAAATTTCCCCCTGGGCTGCAAGGCTAAGTGGTGTATGATAATGCAGGAAAATACTGTCATCAGCCCTCAGGAAAGGTTGCCTGACCAGCTCATCCTTCCCAAAGATGGACAAGATTTGGGAACTGAAAACGACCAGGTCTCCGTGAGCCTGAGTTCAGACCTGCCCAGACAGAGGAGAGGCATTTTTGCTATGCAGAAGCTGTTGTAGCAAGAACATGTCTGTGCAGATGGGCTGAGCTAACCCTCTTCAGCCAGTGGACTTGATCTGGTCTGGAGAATGTGTCACTGGAATGGCAGTGGCCTGTACATGCCCCAAAACGCGATGCTCAGAGGTGATGTGGGTATAGTGGGGGCAAGGGAGCTCCTGTTGCAGGACCAGCTTCCTGATGCCTGGAGGAGGTTCAGCTCTCTGCTGTGAGCTCTTATAAGGTGCAGATGCTGCACAGATGGGTTGGAGATTCTAATGTGAGTGCTCAGCCCGCTCAGTCAAGTTTGTGTCCTTGAAGTTAGGCTCAAATTCATATTTGGGCACCCATTAGGTTGTTTCAAAACTGTGCTAAGCAGCAATGTTCCCAGCTTCTCTACAATGTCAACATCTTCTAGTTCTTCACTGCTCTCAGGGTAAAGAATTTCTTTCTAACCCAGCCTGACACAACCCAAATCTCTCCTCTTTTAGGGGGAACTCAACAGTTCTCCCTTGTCTGATCACTCTCTATCCATGTAAAAAATTACTTCCTCTTTTTTTATAAGCCTCCTTTATGTACTGGAAGTGTGCAAGGAGGTTTCACCAGAGGCCTCTCTTTTTGAGGCTGAACAATCCCAACTCTCTAAGCCTTTCTTCATAGCAGACAGGCTCCAGACCTCTGATCATTTTTGTGACCCTCCTGTGCATTCAGTCCAACAGATCCACATCCTTGTTCTGGTCAAATCCCAGCGCTGGATAAATTACTTCAAGTTGGGTCTCACGAGGGCAGAGTAGAAGGGGAGAATTGTCAGCCTGCTGTTTGTGCTTCTTTTGATGCAAGCCAGGATACAGTTGGCTTCTGGGCTGGTAGTTGGCTTCTGGGCTGGTTGTGGCATTAATGGAATGGCACTGTCATTTCCATGCCAGACATCAGGGAGGCAGCAATGGTCTCAGCACTGTAAAGGTCTTCAAAGGCAGAGAGGGTGTGCAAGAAACTTCAGAGGAGTGACTTAGGGATAGTCTTCCAGGCAGTTCCTGAGGGGAAAGAGGGAGAAACAGAGCTTCTGGGAAGGTGTGTGGGTTGCTGCCCTGGAGAGCTGTACCTCAGCCTCTTCAGCAGCTGGAGCCTGGCACGGTGGAGGCTCCCCGGTAGAAGACATGGATGCCAGGGCAGTGGCCGCTGTGTCGGTGTTAGTCACGCAGCGTGTGGCCGCCTGGGCTCCCTCTTGTCATCGTCGTGAAGCTGAAATTCAGTGGCAGTTTCACAATGGCACAGCTCCCCATGCGAGGGAGGGAAAGTAGGTCACAGACTGCCCTGCTGGCGTTTGTTTGTGCAGCTCTAGGGCTGTGCTGAGAGCTGAAGGCACTGAAGATCCAGCAGCCAGAATTTGTTGTGTTTCTCACCCCTTTCCTTTGTCTTTGACTCTGGCATGGGAATTGTCTGGGGAAGAGATGCTGAAAGGTTTGGCTTGCCTGCTATCATTACTTCTGTTTCAGTAGACCCCAAAGGTTTTGGGTATGACTGGGCACCAAGCATTGTGCAGGTTGGTCAGATTGCCCATGTGCCAGGGAGGAAATGCTTCAGGTGGATGAGCTACAGCCCAGATAAAGCACAAGGGGCATTTAAAGTTTTGGCTGCTGAAGTGTGTGCTTAATATCTATGTGCCTGAATTGCAGAAAGTGCTTCAGGGTACCAATATAAGGCCTTCCAGCCCCAGAGGCAGTGACAGCATAGCAGTGCCTGCATTTCAGCAGTGATGCTGCATTTTGAGTGGATGCTCCTGCACATCCTTTTAAAGCTGTGGTAAGCCAGTGGTCTGAGGGTCAGGAGAGAAGCAAATAAAGTGGGGACCCAACCCTATAACTGAAAGTTTTATAGCTCAAAGCTTTAACATAGCCAGAGTGTTGCAAAGACTGGGTTAATGCAGTTGCTGTACAGATAATCAGAGAACTGTCTGGCAAACCCTTGGATGCACAGCTGGAACTGAGATCTGCATTCATGCATCAGCAGTTGGGGCTCAGAAGAGTGGAGGATCTCCAGCCACACTGACCTATGGTCCATGATGTGGAAGGGTTTGGGGCTAGTGCCCCTGGACACTCCTCCACCTGTGCAGTTGTAGAAGTGGACAGACTGTTTTTCCTTGTCCTAGCTGGAGCAGATGGGGGCTCCAAAGTGGCACAAAAGGGAGAACAGATCAAGTTCTCCTCTGAGCACTGGTCTCCCAGTATTTTCTTGGAGAAGTTAGAATTTTTGGTGTAATACAAAAAAGGACCAGGGAGCAGTTCAAGTAACTCTGCTATGTTTATTCAATATTTTTTCTTTTTTTCATTTGGCTCAAATATGGAAACTGCATAAGAAATAAAAAGAAATCCCCTTAACTGGCTTCCTGTGAGGGATGTCACTGGGTGTTCTGAGGACTGTCCATCACTTAGTAAAAGGTAATTTAAAACATTGTGCCTCTTTATGACCACCACAACTCTTCAGCTGTTGCTTAGCTACCCCTTGGCAATGACCTTTTCCAACAGAAATGATGTTGTGAGCCTCCAGGCTGAAAAGGAAAGAGCACAGAGCACCCAAAGTCATTACCCTGAACTCAGTGTTTTCTGTTCCTGCGAGGAGCTCTTGCATTTTATGCATAATTTCATAGATTCACAAAATAATGGAATCATTAATATTAGTAAAGACCTCTAAGATCATTGGCTCCAACTATTGACCCATGTCCACCACTAAACCATGTCCCTAAGCACCAGTTACACAATGTTAAATCCCTCCAGGGATGGTGACTCCATCACAGTTGCCCTAGACAGCCTGTTCCACTCTTTCAGTGGAGAAATTTTTCCTATCTAACCATCCTGGAACTTGAGGCCTTTTTCTCATCTATCACTTGTTACATCGAAGAAAAGATTGACCCTCACCTTTCTAGAGTATCTGTTCAGGTAGTTGTAACAGAGCATTTGACAAAAACATCAGAATTTTTGAGTGATAGTTATTGGGCTTTTTTCTTTAAAAAATTCACAGCTTACATTTGTTTCTGAGCTGTCACTGCCTTCCAGTTGGTTCCTCTGTGGAATTCTACCATCAAGGTAGAAGCATTGCTTTTCTGCAGGGAGTCAAAGCTGAGTATGCCAACCTTCCCTGGCGTTTGGGTCAGAGCAGCAAACAAACTACATGTGGCAAACAGTATGTCACTCCTTAGCATGGCCCAGGCATTGCTTGGTTTGGTGGTTCTTGTGTCCAGAAGGAGTCTCAGAGGCTCTTCCCTGCGAGCCAGTGCTCTTCAGTATTTGGGTCACTGGCTTCACAAACTATCTCCATGACCCTGGAGGGAACTCTGTGGGATTTTGCAGAGAGAAAGGCAGTCTGGTTTTTTTTTTTTTTTTTTTTTTCATTTTCAACTTCTCATGTTCTGAAAGATAGACCTGAATTATAAGTACTGTTTTTATCAGTCTGGCAGGTCATTTTTAGAGAGAAGGAGGAAGTTAGTCCATACTGCATTGCGTACATTTAATTGAAATGATAAGTACTGATGCACTAAAAACTTGTCCCTTTTTCTGATATATCGTGTTCTGAGCAGGGCAATCTTCTATTTATTTTTCTGGGAGAAAGGGAGTGGTTTTGCTTTCAGTGGAATTTAACTCTCATTCCCAGTGAAAGCCAGTTCAGCTGTGCAGGTATGTATGGACACAGAAGGACCAGTAGTTACAGACCCAGACAAGGTCCAAGGAGTAGCAACCTTGCTGCTTTAGATTAACTGTAATGATCTAGCAAAAATAAATAAACAGAAAATTTTTGTGGTCATCAAAATTATGCCAATAGCAGCTTGAGTGATGAAACCTAAGAAATGCATTGGAATAATTAGTTTTTGTGCTAATGTGAAAGATGTGAAAAAACATCAGTAAAAAGCTACCTAGTTCATGTTTTGTGAGTGGGTACAAAGCAGTTTGGATAGTGGGAGTAAAGCAGTCTTATCTTAGGGGAGTCCAGTTCCAGTAGTAGTTTATTGCAGAAAAGGAAGAGTCAAGGGAAGAGAAATTGTATTACTTTTTAAATCCTCGAACTTTGACCCTGTACTTTTTCACTACAGTATTATCCCAGAAAATCAAAAGGTGGGATCTTTAGAAGTTTTTTGTGAAGGATCATATTTTTGAAGACAGGTAGAATTGAAAAAGATAAAGAAAATTAAGTACATTAAAAAGTTCTCACTTGTTAAGTTGCTTTGCAAACAGTTTTGGAAGAGAGGAGTGAGGTTCAAGTTCAGACTAGCTTCAAGCTGCTTAGGTGCTGCAGTGTTTGATTTCTCATCTGCTGCAGGACAGATGGCCACGACACAGAATGAGTCAGAGCTTCAGCTGCAAAGGAGTATGTAAGATCTTGGTCCTGTGAAATGAAGAAAAAAGTTTAACACTCTGTATGTTGAATGGTTGCCTGATCACTTTCATTTATGAGTGATGACTAACACCATTGTGTTAGAGAACTGCATTTCAGACTTTTGCAGGCTTGTGATGGCAGGCTGCTGAAGGCTCCCTTCTCGCTGTATGCCAAACCAGAGGGAAGGACATTGGTCAGAAGCATGGCTAATAGTCCTGGCCAAAGTGCCCTGTCCCTCCAGAGGACCTGACAGCCCTATCTCTGCTTGGCACTTGATGAAGAGCTTCCTCCTGACCTGCTGCCTGGGGGTGCAATCTCATGCCTCCCTGCAGATCTGGGGTGATGTCCTTTCGGGTTGCACTTAAATTTGTGTCTTGGGCACTGTTACTGGGGGTGTGAGTCACTCCATGCTCAGAGGAAGGGGATGTGTCCCCAGGCTGGAGGAGTTCCCAGTTAAAGAGGAGTACAAGTCTCTGCAAGTGAGCTCAGTGAACGGAGGATGCAGGAGAAGGGCGTGCAGGGTTGGCAGGTGTGTGTGTTGCAGTTTCGAAGTGCAGGTAAACTCTCAGGCTTTCAGAGGGTAGATCAAGGTGGTGACTGGTAGTGCGTTACTTTCCCAGCTGTAACTTGCTCTGAGTACTGGCCTCAGAAACTACATATCCCTCTCTCTGAGCTGGCAGGGAGCGACTTGCCCTTTAATCTCAATGTAGCAAAATACACAAGAGAAGTTAGAAACACACTCTAATTTCCCACCTCACATTCTTGTGCAGATATGCTTTTAATTATGTTGGTTTTCTTTTGAAAACATTTAGCTGCCCCTGAGTGACCCAGGGATTAATTTTTCTAACCTGAATCAATACTAACTATATAGAAAGTACTACTGTCCTGCTGAGCTGTGTCAGCTGTCCAGCAGTCTGGGCTTCATCTGGCTGAACATCGGAATTCACGAGATGGCAGCATAGCATGAGCCAGGCACACCAGCATCCCCTCTCTCCCTTGTGGAGAAAGCTGGTACCCACCAGTGTTTTGTTCATTCTTTTGAGGCATCTTTTTTGAGTGGGGTGCGCTGCCTTGCTGAGATGCTGGTTGCTTTTCCCTGATGAGGGATGGGAGCATTCCCCAGGACAAGCCTTAATGTGGGTTGGATTTAATTGAGAGTAGTTAATCTCTGATTAAAAATTGTTCAGTTCCTTTGTGTTGGTTTGAGCATACTTCGTAGAATCGTTTGGGTCTGAAGGGACCTGAAAGATCATCTCGTTCCAGTCCTTCAGTGTGGGCAGGGACACCTTCCACTAGACCAGGGCCTCATCCAGCCTGGTCTCAAATATTCCAAGGATGGGGTATCCACGTCTTTGCATTTTCTTGCAGTGCCTCACCACCCACACAGTCAAGGATTTCCTTGTAATGTCTAATCTAAATCTACTCTCTATTTAAATGGTTTTAAATGGAGAATGAATAGGTGGATATTTTTTTATACAGTCCGGGGATGAGCACATGCCTGAAAGTTTTGCTTCTTTACTGGATGACCTCATTTGTATGAGTGCAGCAGTCCCCAAAATACACTGCAGTGTAGAAGTACCTCAGCTTGCTTTAAATGGTGTGTTGAGAACTAGCTGCTGTCGAACAATGGCAGCGGCATGGAGCTCAGCACAAGCTCATTTTCCCTGCTGCTTATGTGCACCAAACATCTTGGGAAATAGTGTAGACATACTTGTAGCACTTATGGAAGAAGAGTGTCATACATAAAATTGCTCTGATTAGCTGTCTTTGGGAGTGGTGGTGATTCTCCCCCTGAATGTTTACACCTGGTATGTGCTTGGGCATGGAAGAGTTCATTTCAGAAATTAGGATTAATGGGTTGAATGTCTTAAGTTTATATAAACACTATATTCAGTGTATTCAACAATTTCAGTTATTTTCTGTTATTTCCCCTTTTTCAGTCAATTTATTTAGTTTCCCTAAGGGTTTAGTGTAATACCCATTTCTGAAATATAAATATTAGTTTCCCTTTTAGGCTGTCCTAAGTAAGAGGCCTGATTTCATATGAAAGGTTTGTTATAAAGATGGGTAGGATGGAAAACCATTCTCTTCATGGTGCACACTGCATTGCTTTAGGATAACTTGAACTTCTGCAGTTCAAGAAACAAGAATTTATTTATATTGATTTAATGAAAAGCTTAGGGGGTTACATTTGCATATTTATGGTAGTTAGCATTTCAGTTATTTGTATTAGCAATTGCTTCTCTTCCAGTATTAATAAGGCAGGTGCTTTTGTATAAATAAAAAATGAAAAAAAGAAAAGAAAAAAAGTAAAGAGATTAGTGCCACAGGTTAATTTTTGTATAAAGGTAATGACTTCCAGCCACCGCAGTAACACTCAATATTCCCCTAGTGATACCTCGAGTCAAGAAAGAAATTAACTTCTGTATATTAAGTTAGCAGTGGCAAACAAAATTGAAGATGAAAAGAAAATGAAGGGGCAAGGAAAAAGGCTCAGTTCCTCAACACTGCCACAAGGAACACTCAACTCTAACTTCAACATTTGGTTATTTCCTTTAATGCCCAACAGAAGTGAAAAATGCTATGGTAGCACTGGGCCATATGCAAATCCCTTTTAAACTTGCGGGACTTCGATTGGGCCTATCTTTTATTAGTTTTTGTTTGTTTTTGTTTGGTGTTTTTTGTTGTTGTTGTTGTTGTTTTTCTTTTGGGTTTTTTGGCTTTTTTTATTTCTTCCAGAAACAAAGAGGCAAGATAGGCCTGCTGAAGGGGTGTGTTACAAAACATCTGGCTCTTCCCTGCATATGAAGATCTGCCTTAATGCATCTTTTTGTTTTAATGGAGTTTCACTGGGTGATGTAGATTAAAGCTACTCCTGTGTGGAGCTACCTGAAGTCTTTTGCACTAATGCAGTGTCAAGTGCTCACTTAGGAGGAAAGTCGGCAGGTGTTTCATTTTGCACCTGTGTCCCTGTGGTGTGTTTGTGTAGCCAGAGGAAGCCAAAAGAAGATGAGGATTGGATATGTTATCCCAGCAATGCCTTGGAGCTTTCCTTCCATGGAGCTAGAGTGGACTTGAGGAAGCTGTCTGATCTCCAGTAATGTAATGATTGTTTTCCCTTCTTTGGAAACAGAGCAGCTCTGTTAGGACATAGGAAGGAAGCCAAAAAGTCAAATTGGCTGAGAACAAATAATGAAATTAGCTAGTGCTGCTTCCCTGACAGAACTAATAAATGGGGCAGAAAATATAACAAAATCCACAAATGAAGATGTGGTTGTCTATGCTTTTTTAAGACACTGTGTGTGTAATATATATATATATAGATATATATATATATATACACATTTCTATTTCTCTATATATAAAAATGTATTTTATTTTTTTAAATCTCGACAGTGTCATTTAAAAACAATCATGCTTTTGGAGTTTCTGGTTCTTGCCATTGCAAATTCTTTTCCTAAATTGTAAGAGACGTGCAAAAATTTGAGGAGCTTTGCATTGCTCTTTAAATGGGCAAAATCTTGGAAAGAATTAATTGCTCTTGTAATGCAGTTATTTCTATTTTGGTCATGTTCAAAAACCGCTCTGACCAGGAATACTGAATTAGAGCTGGCTGTGGGTGTTAATCTCCACAGATAGCTTGGATTGTGTTGAAGAAAGGAAAGAAGGCTTAAGGGTGGAAGGTCCTGTCTGTGTTTGTGTTTCCTGGAGAGGAGCTGTCCTGCGCCCAGCTGGCTGAAGAGGACCTGGCATGACGAGTTAAGCAAGGTGCGTGTCCTTGGCAGGAGCATCTTGCTAAACAAAAACCTGTTGCCACTTGTGTACTGTGGCTTAGCAAAACAAAACAGAACGGCCCAGGGGAGTGGATGCTTCTCACACAGCTAACCACCAAGCATGAAAGTCCTGCTGTATAATGTGAGGCAGCCAAAAACTGGTGGCTGCCATTGCCCATGCAGGGATTGAGGGCAGAAGGTGCAAGAGAAAGCAGATGTTGCATGCACTTGTGTTTCTTCAGGTCAAAACTTAAAAATCTGTTGCTGCTGAGCACGTGGTGTACTTCATGTGAATTGTGCTACTATATGCTTGGCCCTCGGGACCAATTGCTATGTAAATGCAAATTATTTAATTAACATTATTGTTTCCGTTTGCCATAATATGATTTTTATGAGCATTTCTAGATTAAAGTTCACTTTAGAAACATAGCAATTGCTTCCAAATTGCTTGGCTGTGCACTGCATTTTAAACCTCCTTAATGCAGTAACGAATCCTTATCATTCCTTAATCATCAGATGAGCAGCCAAAAGAAAAGATATAACCAAGATGGGTAAATATAACACTTCAGAAAGCATAACAAAAGCCCTGTTTGTTTTGACGTGGCAGAACCAGTAATTCATGACTGGTAACAGGACAAAAAAATTCAGGAAGGAAACTGCCTGTGTGAACATACAGGTTATCGCTTGCTGCTTTTTTGTTCATTTCCATGGGTTGGAGGATAGCTCACAGATCAGTTGAAACACTTTTGGAATAGGAATGTATTGTTCTGGACTGTAGTTTGTCTTGTAAAGTTGTTCATGTCTTGTAAAGAGCAATTCCTTTATATGTTATAAATGTGGAAAAGGAGAAGTGTTGGACAATGTCACCTTGCTTTGCTCTATGACAGAGCTTTCCCGAAGTTTGCAGCTTTTATAAAACTTGTTACTTAAGTTCCTGCAGTCTTAACACTAAGCCAATTATGTGCCATTGCATGGAATTCCAAGCATAGGAATGTTTCCATAGCCAAATTTTTCTATCCTTTTTATTCGGTGGAATTTTAGTCTGCATTAATTTAGCAAGGGGTTGGTAAATTACTGTCTTCTACTGTTTTGTGTTTGGAGCTTGTTTATTTCCGGTGGTTTGTTTTTTTTTTTTTTTTTTTTTTTTCAAATGGTAGCAGAACACAAGCTTCTCAGGTGTCTCACATTGAAGGTGCAAAGCAGGCAAAAGTACTCAGCACTTTCCAGTGAATGTAAAGAAATTACAGAGGAAAATTCAGTAAGCCATGGGCTTTTGCTTTGAAAGGGGGAAAAAAGTGTCCTGTTACCCCCAGTCAGGTTTTGTACTGCTGTGTCTGAGCAGATGGTGTTGTAGCTGCTAACACTTCCCTGCATATCTCCAATGGTACTACAGCTGTTGGTATCTGTAGGAGCTGGAACTTCACTCCTTGGTTTGGGTCTCTCTCCATCTGCCTGTGGCACTGTGAGCACTTGCATGGGGCTTGTGAGAGTCGCTGGCTATGCTGCTGTGCTCAGTGTAAACACATGGAGGAAAAAATAAGTGTATAATTTGTTCCTCCTGCATAATCTAAGGTTTCACTGGTCACAGCAGCAGATCTGAATTTGCCAATCAGAAATGGTGCAGCATATCTTTAGTCTTTATTTGCATCTACAAATTTGGCATCTTTTTTGCTCTTCCATCAGTTGAGGTATGCAGTAGTTTATGTTCCTGATTAATGGTTTACCTCTGTGCCTCCAAATGTCAACAAAAATCTACATTGCAGAAGTTTACTAAGCACTTCTGAGTGTTGGTGAGGAAATCTGCATACATTTCAGCCTCTTGTACAGGGCGTGTTGCTGACCTGTGACTTCTTTCTGTTTTTGGAGAGGGAGAGTGGGGTGCTTTCAAGAGCCAGCCTCAGTACAGTAAACAGAATAGACAGGGTTTGAAGTGGTTGACTTTTTTATTTTCAGTCTCTCTTCATCCTGCTTGGGGAAGGGAGGAGTGAAGCATTTGATTAGGCACGGGTTAGATAGGTGGGTGGGGGGCAGTGTGGTGCTGCAGCCCTTCCCTCGTCCCTGCAGTAGAGCTCACCACACCTGCAGCAGCCCTAGGTCACTGCTGCCAGCTGAGTATTTCAGTTTTGAGCTGGCTGAATTAGAAGGTTCCTATTAGGCTGAACTGAGATCAGAGGTTGAGTTTTCTTGCAGCTGCAATACCCTTCGGTATATTGAGAGAGACAGAATAAGGAAACAAGTGTCAGTGTATTTTTAAATGGACTGGAAGTACAGAGGTGAATCCTTGCTCCTCTGCCTGCACTGGGCAATGACCTGAAGTAAAACCTCTGTGCAGAGGAGTGTTTAATCTGTGCCTACAGGCACAAGGGGGGGGGGGGGAAATTGCTGCTCTCTTTCCTCCCTCCCCACCTCCTCAGAGAAATTTCATTCATAGCCAAGTAGTCCAATTGGTTGATTTATGGTGTGAGGGGTATTTTTAATTTTTTTTTTTGTTCTCTCAGCTTTGCTTTTAAAAAGCCAGCTGAGTTCAGTTCTCCCAAGGCAGGAGGAACATTTTCTGTTAGTTTGATTGATCTGTGAATAACTCTGATGTTCCAAGGCATAATGTTAATAGAGTTTGTGGCATAAAGTCATATGAAGAAAATCTAAAAATAAAGAGTGGCTTAATTAACATCCACAGCCTAAAAAGAGCACTGCTTGTGGAGCAGCCAGAGACTGGCAGTATTTGGAGAGGGGTTTTCTAAAAGGGGGAGCTAGAAATCACTGTGTCTGGAAGTGGGACTAAATTGTCTTCAAAATAGTTTCTTTAATTGAAAACAAACTGGAATTTTTCTTCCTGGGAAAGTGCCAGTCAGCTGTGGAGCCCATGCTATGTTGCTGGCAGTGCCTGGGCTTGGCAAGGGACAACTGTGAGGGGAGGGCAGGAGGCTCTGGGCCTGCCATCCCCTCTGGAGGGCCCCAGGGGCACTCGCAGACAAAGTAACCTGATCATTTGAATGGTTTAAGACTCTTACTGATTCCTGCTGATTTTTCTTGTGGTGTTTCTGGTCATGCTCCAATTCCTGACAGCCTTTTCAGTGAGTAAATTTACTCCTAATATCTGATCTAAACCCTCCCTGATGCAACTTGAGACCGGTTTATCTTGTCCTATCGCTTGTTCCTTGGGGAAAAAAGACTGATCTCCACCTGTCTGTAACCTTCTTCTAGGTAGTTGTAGACACAACTGGAGTGGTGAATCTTGGTCAAAGAGAAACCCTGTCATCTTTGTGAGCAAGATCACGACCTGATTGCTGAAGTTGTGTCTCTTTCTCACTCCCCTGTCTCCAGAATCCAGAGGGAGCATGTGCAGAAGTGCCAGGGCAAGTCTCAGCCATAGCTGGAGCAGGTCACAGCCACAGCCGGCCCTACAGCCTTAAGAGACCTGTTACCTGATGTGCTCTCCTGGGAGACAGGGCATGTGTACTACATTGAATCCACGCAGAATAGTGGTGTTTCCAATTTTTAATACACTGCTCCAGTAGTGTTATGATAGCAAATGTCCTCTTTACATTTCCTTTCCAAAGGAGCCCCATTCTCCAAGTTAGCTGTATATAAAATGAAATCTGGAGTATCCCCAACGAAGTTGTGATTTCATGTTAATGACACCGTCTGGGTAGGACAGCTTGGTCCTTGGTGGCCACTTCAAGTCTGGTTGGGAAAGCACTGGATCAAGCTTGCTACCATGGGACTGCAGTTCTGACCAACATAAGATGTGTGGAGCAGAAAAAAGTTTGAGATCCTTTTCCTAAAGGAAAGATGAAGTTTTGTTTTCACTGGCCTTGTCATCAGAGACTCTCTGGTATGTCAACTGGAACAGAGGATGGATCCCCACTGAGCACTAGATGTTTGACTGCTCTTGTACCAAAATGATGGCAGACGCATTTGAAGAAGTTGGTATGATGACTGCTTGCTGTTTCTTCTGGCTCCAAATTTACTGTTCACCAGAGTTAAATTCATAAAAATGCATAAGCTGCAGATGGGGAAGTGATAGAAGAAATGCATCATTCAAATATTTCATAATTCAAAGCTGATTTCAAGGAAAAAAGCCACTAAGTGGGAGAGATAAGAAATGGTAAAGAGTTCTTTTGTGAAAGAGAAGAACCTTAGGTATCTCTACCAAGGCCAGGCTGGATGGTGTTTTAAACAACTTGGTCTAGTGGAAGGTGTCCCTGTTCATGGTGAGTGGGTTGGAACTGGAGGATCTTTAAGATCCCTTCTAAGCCAAACTGTTATATAATTCTATGAGGTATTTCACTGTTTGAGTGATAAGGACAGGAAGATTTGTGGCTGGCTGAGCAGACTGAGGTATCAATCTAGTATTGTATTGTGATACAGGATAATGATGCATTATCTTTCACTTCGGGAAATAATGGCTTAAAAGGTTTTTGAGCAAAGAGGTTGTTGACTGTAGAAATAAAATTAAGTGGAAGTTAGATGAAACTGGCTGGAAGAGATCCTGGAATTTAAAAGGGCTATTGTAAAGTAGGTGCTGGCACTTTTTTCAGTGAGGGTGTTCTGTCCTGTAGCCTTTTTTTCTGAAATTAGAGGTTGCATGTGCCAGTAGAAATTGAGTGGAAGCTGAGAGTTGCTGCCTTTTGCAGAGTCTGTAGAATGCTACAAGATTCAGCTTTGGGCATGTCTGCTGGAATGTTTGGGATCAGTCCTGAGAAGTTTGTGCTGCACACTACCACCATCGCTTGTGCAGAACTCTGTGGTGCTCAGAACAGGTGGACTGTGGAATAATTTACTGTTTCTTCACAGATTAGTCTTCATAAAATAGCTGTCCCATCTGTCATGCCATTGTTTCTAACAGGCTCCAGGTTTTATGCCTGTCCTATTTCAGATATGACATCACCAAAGAAGATGGTGAAAAGGTTGTGCATTGGCTTCATGGTTATTTGAGTCCTCTCAGAGTAGCGTCACTCACCCACCATGGTGGCATTCATCTGAATATATTGCTGGTGTGGTAAACAATTTATGGGAGATGTTATTAGTGCCTTGTAAATCCCAAGGACAGCTGAACACAGCCTTTTATAGTCGATCATAGAATAGCCTTCTGTTTGTGAAAGTGTGAAAATTACTGGTTTGCATGTAGACTTCCTGATTGAAAAACAGTCCCTGCTTTGGAAAATGTCATTATTATTTTAATCAAATTAAGCTTCCTTTACACTTTTTGCAATCTGCTATTAAGAAAAATCTTTTATTAAGCATTCATAACACTTTCTTAATCTTCACGGTCCAGAGCACAGTTGGGGAGGAAGAAAAAAAGGGACTTAAAAGTGGACACTTTTTCCTAACTACTCCACATTTCTTTTTAAAAACTTTTAATGAGAAACCTTCAATTTTCAGTAGCAACCCATGTCTTTAATATTCCTGTATTCATTTCTCCAGGCCAAAGTGTGCCATCAAAGAATAAGAATGTTCATGGCATTCTGTGTATTTATAAATGTGAAGAAATGATTGGTCTCACAAACAGCATGATTGTAAAGCTCTGACTCTCTTTGTAGGTGCCACATGCATTTGATAGTGCAAAGTTTGAACTATACATACAGCGTTCTTATTTGAAGGGACACTTGTCATTTCTCTTTTATTTTATTTGCCTCTGCCTGGAGACAGCACGTATTAAAAATAATAAGTACATCCAACAGTCCCTGATGGGACAGCTTATTCGTTTAGTCATCATATGTAGAAATACCTGGAATTTTTAAAAATTTGGACTCGAATGCCTCTCAGGATCTATCTCCTCAATACTGGTGTTAATGTTTTCTTAGGTTGGGATTTTTTCCTGCAGCATATGAGTTCTGATAAGTCCAGGAGCTTTGAAACCAATGCTGGGCTTCAAAGCATCTCTAAGTCTTGTGGAAATGTTGGCCAGGCTTTCTTCACTGGAACAAACACATCATTTCTGTGCTTCACAGCTTAGGAGTTGGTAAGGAAGATGCCTACACAGGAGCTCTAGGCTTCCTGCCATCTAATTTTAGGGCAGCTTGAAAAGCAAACATTTAGTATAAGTAAATGAGTTGAGTTCAGTCAGCAAAGGAATTGGCTACCAAAAAAGAAAAAGAAGAAAAAAAAAGAACAGATCTTGGTATTAGTCCTGTGTCAATAAATCACATGTCATAGCAAGTTTCAAATATTGATGATTATTTTATTTTACTGTCTCTTGATGTCCATTTTCTGAAGTTGAGATGGAGACAGGAGAGTAGAGCTGCCAAGAATTTCTTTTTTATCTTCATTTTCCTCCACTGAGAAAGCTAATTGTATCGCTTTCTGAACCACTTAATTCATTGTCTGTCATGCTTTTCTCTCAGTGTAAACTTCCTTGGGGCTATCACCACAGTCCCAGCAGAGGAGGAAATTAGGGTCTCTAACAGAAATAACCTACAGCTTACATAGCATAAACAAATATTGGAAAGCAAACACTGACAGGTTGGGGAAAAGTGTTTTTTTTTTTAAAAAGGAAAGTAATAAAAAAAGAAAAGATTAAATGCAAACACAGTGCCCTGCAGTGTTTAAAACACTTCCTTATAGTCTGTCAGGCTCTATGTTCAGGACCTTTGATCAGGATGGAGGTTGTTTATTTCCTGTACAAACCAACTTATACATTGATCAATGCATTGTTGATATAGTGAAGGTATTCATTCCCTTTACTGGTCTCTTTGAGAGCCTTGGATTTGACAACAGTATTGTGAGCACTAACATGGGTATCTAGTCATGGAGAAAATGCAAAAATGAAATGAGAGGATGGAGTTGATCACCTATTCAACGGAAGAATGCTTGGAGGGTTTCTGTGGAAAGAAGTGCAATGGGGTAAAGTTTGTTCACACTTAAAAGAGACCATTTGGGAACCATTGGCCTAAATAGCTAAGCATTTTGCTTACTGTACTGGGAGGGCCTGCTGCAAGAGTCCTGTAATAGGAGTTGTTTCTGACTGGTCATACATACCCTGTGGAAGGGGGAAGACATTAATAGTAAAAGAAACCCTCAAATCAAAAAAAAGCTTCAAAATTTACCATCTGCCTTAAAATTTTGCTGCATTTTGGTGCAAAAATTTGGCATGTTCCTCAGGGTGGACCTGAATGCAGAGTCATGCAAAGAATAAACTTAACTTTGTATGCACAGTAATGGGATCTAAAATAACTATTATTAGAGAATCAAACTGGCTTAGTTGAAAAGTGAAGGATTATTTACTTTTTGTCCCTGCTCTTTTACGTCTGAGGCATTGGACTTAAAGTGACCTGTAATGAAACTGTGCAGTTTTCTGCCACTGGATCTTGTGGATGCCAGAAGTTTTTGTGACAACAAATAATATCTGTACAAATTCATGAAAGAAATCCGTCAGATGCTCTTAAAAAGAGAAAAATCCCCTGTAGTTCCTGAATTGTGGGAGCTGCAAATTGCTCTGTTGCTGTCTTTAGTTATGCAATGGATTTTGCCTGGTTTTACTCCACCATACACATTTTGTTGTGGACCACTATCAGGCAGTATTTGGGTTAGGAAGACCTTTGGCCTGACCTCTGTCAGTCATTCCCGTGACTCATGGAGCAAAGGTCAGCTGCAAACTTCACTTTGGGAACCTCTGATTCCCACTCATTTTTAACAGAGTACTAATTCAATAATATTATGGTTACTTGGACTACATCTGGGTGGGATGAATTCAGTTTTCCATCTCAGTCCACACATTTCCTTTGTGACATAAAGTTCTTTTCTGTCTTTGTAAAGCACTCTGTAAAACATGAATAATGGCTCTTCTCTGATTGTGTGTGTTATTTCATATTAAAAGAACCAGCCACCCAGCATATATTTGAGCACTGCTTTGGGGTTAGTAGGCATTAAGTACAGATACTATTATCCCACCACTTCTCCAAGGGGAGCAGGAGGTGAAATTCCTTCATCCATCATCTTCCTTGAAACGAATGATGCAGAGTAGGAGCCTCCTGTTTGCAGAGAGGGCAAGCTGTTATCTGTTAATATGGCAGTGTTTCGCCAAATGATTAGCCTGTCAGAATTGCAGCAATTTGAACACGCTGAGCAAGCTTTCATATACACAGGAACAAGATGCCGGCGTTGGATTACTGAAGAGGAGTAACATGCACTGCAGATTGACAAGTGCTTGGCAAACCCATGTTCCTGGGGCTCATCAGACATTCAGGGCTCTTAGGCAATGCTAGTGAAGAGCATACTCAAGTGGCTTCATCATAGCCTGGGTGACATCTGGTGACATGCAGTTAGGCCTGTCATGTTTTTTTGGGGATGAATTCATTTTCACAATATTTGAATGGAATCCACTTATGCAAAGTGGAAATATTCTGGCATATGCAAGTGATTTTCAAGACTAATATTTTTGGTCCATTTTGCATTTGGTGACAAAAGTGTAATTAACTCACTTAGTCAGCCACGTGCTATTTTATGGAGTAGTTTTCCAGATTTCTTTGCTTCTTACTGGCTCTGCTCCTCCTCTGCTCCCTCCTCATGAACATAGCTACAACTTTTGGGATGAGGAGGAGGGAGCATAGGTATACTTGGCAGTTTCCTGTAATTGTAACTGGGGCTCCAAAAAAAAGTGTCTGCTGGCAAAAGATGGCTCTTTTCTCCCTCCAGCAGCTGGAGAGTTTACATTGCACTAAACAGAGGATTGGACACTAAGTGGTTTCTGATCTTCTGATACGCTCTGCTTCAGTAGTGGAGTATATTATTGTTTCTCTACCAAGTTATTAGGTTTTGCTTTGGTGTTGCTGAAGACAAGTGTTGGGAATTGGGTGGTTTAGGCTTTTATTTTCCTTGACCTCAGAAGACGAATGTGGGTTTGACCCTGCATTGCATCTGAGCTGAACTAAGGTTTAGAATGGGTTAGGAATCTGTTAGGAGTTCTCTTAGGAGTTTTAGCTTGTTCTTCAGCTGTCTGTGACAGACGTGTGCAGAAAGTAACTTTTCAGAAGATACTTCTATGTTAAAAATCAAACTGCAAGCACCACATTTTGCTTTTCAAGCACTCCTCTTCCTGACAGGCATCAGAGTTTCTCTGGTGAGTGAATGTAGGAAAATGAGTGTTTGGGGAAAGAATCCATTTTTTCCTGAAAAGGTACTTTAAATGGAAAATTCTTGCCTAGGTCTATTGAAAAACGCCCTTTCTGAAACTTCGTTGCAGTGGAAGTCTCTGTTGCACTGAGGCATAGTGCAGAACTGTGTGTGGTGGACCACCATGAGTCCATGAGATACTCTTGTGCGAGGGAATAGCTCCAAGTGGAACCCCTATTGCAGGACCTCACACATGGCAGGGACAGGATTGAAGATGTCTTAGCTGACTACCTGGCCCACAGCAGCCAGGGCTGTCCTGCATCCCATGGGCCATTCACCAAAGCACTTTGGCATGGCACTGGGCCCTGCTCCCCGCTCATGTGTGCACCCGGAGACTCTCTGTAGCCTTCTCCAGCATAGGAGAAGCCTCTGCCAAGCAGCAGAGATAAAACTTGGGTCATGTTAGGTTTCTGATCTTGAACTCAACTGCCAAGTAGTAGTTCTGTCCTATATGATGCCAAGATTTTATATTACGGATACAGCCAGGTTGTGCCACATAACTTGAATCTAGGTGGAAGCTCCTTGGCCCTGATCTACTGATCAGTAGTGTGTAACCTTTTTGCCTTTAATAACTCTAATGAAGAAGACTTTATGCAGTAAACCAGTGCAAAGTGTGTGGTCCTTGTAGTTGGTAAGATGTAAGTTGCAGGAGGAATGCAGGAAGGCAAATCCACGTTGATATTTTGTCCTGCTCCTGGTGGGAGCATCCCGAGAGCCACTGATGTGAAACACGTATTTAGCAGCTTGGGTAGGGGTAAATCTGCTTTCTGTAGTCCTAGTCACACCCAACTGCTAATGATTGTTTTACTGAAAGGGGTCTTTGTGTGTCCAGCTGTGGAAAACAGGATGAACAAGGGGGACTAATGCTAAAATAGGGTTTCCAAATGTTCTTCTGCAGCTTGTGCTTCTGAGTCTTAATGCATACTCTGGCTTAGGCTCCATTTAAGACTTGCCCCTTGGAGACAGACTGGCAGGGCTCAGGTGTACTGCAGAGGCTCAGGGCAAACTCATTTCACATTAGCCTAAAGCAGCATGCCAGATGAAGAAGTATTGTGAAACTCTTATTTTAGCTATTTGCTTCTATGTCTTTGAGACAAGGTGATCATGAATGTAAACCCTCTTTTTTTTTTTTTTTTTTTTTCCAGTACAGTGCTATTATGATAAAAAAAACACCCTCCAAAACCTCACATAAACTTCCAAAGTGCCTATCACTAGGTAAGGATAAAAAATGTTTCTCGTTGTTAAAATAGGCATTTTGAGAGTATCATCAAGGCATTTTGGAGAATAGAGGTGTTTTATTTTTAATGAGAAGAACTAAAGAATAAAAAATGGTAGCCTTGGAGAATTGCAGATCAAAGGTTTCTTCATTGTAAAACAAATGAAAGGTTTCAGTCCTAGAAGTGATGAATAAATTGATAAATTTTTAATAAGAAGAACAGGCTATAAATGGTAATTTAATTCTTTGGGGGAGAGAATCATTTAAGCACTGTTTAAAAAGTCCAGATTTTTTTCCTGCGGAGATTATAATGATAACTGAGGGGAGGACTGGGAGAGTGTGGCCAGGGCTGTTGTGCTCAGCCGCAGTGCTTGTGTCCTTCCCAGTGGTGGGAGGTGGGAGATGGATGCCTGTGTGCTTCTTGCAGAAGCTTGGTTGTGCCCTTTTTCTTTTCCCACGTGCCTCTGGGGACTTCAGCCTTGTGGGGGGAAAATGGAATGCCTAAAGTAAGAGTTCTGACTTACCGATGTACCCATGCTTGCAGCCCCCCTGTGCTTTGGCTTTGCAAGAGACAAAGCCCAGGGGGGGAAATGATTGGGACCGAGTGTCCTCTGCCCTAGGCCACCCCTCTGCTCAGTGCCAGGGATGCGTGGGGATGTGAGATTGAAAATGGGCCTCATGGAAGGAGTAGATTGCCTGGTGTGCTGGTGCAGAGCGGTTTCAGGCAGGATGGGAATGACAGTGCTGGGAGAGGAGAACCATGGCCTTTGTTGGGTAAAGCAAGCATTATGAAATGGAGAGAAGGGGCATTTAATAGCATTTGCCTAGGGCAGCTCACTGCTACCAGACTGACAGGCTGATGCTGTCAGTGTGCCAAATTTGCATAATAGCACCACTAATAAAGGCCTTGAGGTCCCTGCTGATTGCTTCTCCATTGCCCACTGCACACAGCCCTTGCATTGGGCTCATCCTTCTCTCTGTAGCTATGACCCACTTTTCACTTTCTAAACCCGATTTTATTTGTCATTTGTGGAGTAGCCTAGCCCAGCTCTATGAGGAAACCCTGTCAGCTCCTATATGGTGTTCCTGCATGGCCAGTGGCTGGGACCACAACCCACTGCTGTGTCCCTGCCTGGGCCATGCCCTGGCACGTCTGAGCTGCCAGTTTCCCAGTCTGAGTCTTCCAGTGATGCTGTCACACTCATGAACCTTTTCCCCTTCCTTCTCTTGGCAGCGTTTTGAAATATAAAATAAAGAAAAACAGAGGAAAAAGGGAAATATTTGCCTCTTGCTTGACATTAATTCCCTGATTGTAATTTTCACTCATGTTTCCATCCCCTGCCAGTTCTGTCCCCTCGCTTTTGTGTCACACCTTTCCTAAGCCGGGTGGATGAAGAAGCTCCAGCACAGCTGTTGTGCGTGGAGATTGACTCGCTTCACAGACCCGGCTGGCTGAGCCATGCCTCATGCCCCCGGCTAACAGCTATTTTGGAGAGAGAAATACTAGTGATTGAATTCTGACTTCTTTTTGACTCCTTAGACCAGTGCAGGGAACACAATTACTTGTATTTGCAGCTAAGACAACACAACTATTTGTAACAGAATCTGATTTGCAAGTGGTTGTGTCTCTATCACAGCTGAGTGTCTTTTTTACTTTCACAAAATAAAAAGCATAAATTGCCCACTTTGATGTAAACCAAAAGGTTTGCTAGGAAAAGCTATTGTTTTTGACGTATGTTGCATTCTCATTTCAGTTTATACTGAAGTGGCTTAGAAGGCATGATGGGACTCATTAGTCATGGGCATAATTCTTTGGTCAGCTTTCAGCTTACAGGGAGTCACAAATGTATGTGTGCATTTGTATGTGTGCATCAGACCTTTGCTGTGTCACTGGATTCCTGATGATATGCATAAGCTCTAACAGCTGGTCACAGTGGTAGAAGCAGGGTTGAGCTCTCCAACTTTAACCCTGTGGGGACTGCAGGTGGGCAGTGTTAATACTATGAAAAATTTTAAGAGTTTTATTTATAGCTTAAATATTTGGCTAAAATGCACTCTTGCACCCTTTCCCCAGCCCAAATAATGAAAGGTGCACCTATAAGGTTTCATAATCTAATTTCTGAGCTTGTATCAACTTCAGGTGGTAAATTGGTAATTCAGTGTTATCATTAAGAGCATAACTGAAGTTGATTCCACTGTGCTGACCACAATTTTATTTTTCAGCCCCAAGGTTTGACCAAATGTTTATTTCAGGTGGATTCTCTCATCCCTTTTAAGTACTCTTCAGCTTTACTTCATATGGCTGTTGCAACTGGTTGTTGTTAGCCTGAAATCAAACCTGAATCTTGAAGAAGGTTGAAAAATAATGTCTGGAAGTTGCATTGGGACAAAAATGGTTCACCTTGGGAAATTCATATCTATATCTAGCTCCCTGTTCCCTTTAAGAGCTTATGGGTCTGATTCAGCCTCATGTTTATTTTGCAGCATTGCTTTGGGTAGAGCTGCTGCTGTTTTTTCACTGATGTGTGAGATCAGAGCATGCCTTGTGGAGTTTAACTCTTTGCACTCATAGTAATAAGCTTCTGAAAGCTTTGTGAGCCCATTTTCAGTTAAGTGATATTTGCTGCTCCTGTTTTTCCCCTGTCTCTTTATCAGGGCAGCAGAGGGAACTTGAACCTCTGGAGAGATGGCACTGAATGCTCAGAAGGAGCCCAGACTTGTCAGTGTAGCCTTTTTATCAAACAGGCTTATATGAATACACACATTTATGCAAATTTGATTCAGTTTTGACCCAGTGAAAGGTTTTGCTTCAGCAGAGAAATAAACCCTTTAAATCTCACCAGCTTGGATGTTTTAACAGTGCTAATGCACACAAACCTGTAAGCTGTATTGAGTCTTCCCACAGTTCCCTTCTCTCCCAGAAGCCTGGCTGAGAGAAATGCCCAGAGTAAACCTGCAGAGTGAGAGCTGAGAGTTTCTACAAAGTATGTGAGTATATTACTATCTTGAGTATATTTTAACTGGACACTTCCCCCTCCACACTTTTTATTATTTTTTAACATCTGTGTTCTAAAGGAAGACTGAAAAGTTTCTTTGTCTGGCAGCATAGAAGTACCTGGATTCAGATGATTATGAATTTAATTTGCTGGCCCTTAAATGCTTGCCTTCGCTAACACTGCACTCTAGTGACTTGCACCATTGTGTTTGCTGTGTTCTCTCTTATCTTCCAGATTTGTGTGCCCCTAGATATTGCTTGTTCAGCTGTTGCTGTTCAGCTTAGTTTTTCAAATTCTGGTTGCCTGTCCATGCTCCAGCCCTCTGCTCATAGCAGAGGCTGAACTTCTGCAGGTTTTTTTTCTGTCCCTCTTACACCTGTCTGAGAGAGCTGTGAGTCTACCTGTGCTGAATGTGTGGCATTGATGGCAAAACTGCTAATGCCACTTAGTTCCAACTTCGGCAGTGATGGCAAAGCAATAACTGAAGAATTACACAGTGAGTGCTGGACAGAGCATCATTTAGTGATGTGAAATGCATTCTGACTTGGCTGGAAGAGGCTTTCATTACTAGCTCTCATACATTTGCAAAGGGCTGCGTGGTTTCTTAGCTTTCTTGTGGTATTGGTTTTGAATAACTTTACATGAGTTTAAAGCTTTGGAAATTGAGAGAATATAAAGGGAAATACAGGAAATGTTACAGTCAATCAGATAGCATATGGAAATAAAGATTGACAGGAAAAGAGGTCATAGCCATCAACACTATTGTAGCAATGTGCAGAGATAAATCCAGAATCCCTGTTGCAAAACTGTAACTTTAATTGGAAAATGGAGAATTTCTTGGCACAGTACTTGAAGTGTTGGAAGTATAAGGTATGTAAAAATAAATAGTATTTTTATTTTTTATATGCTCTTCTGTGGGCTAGCAAATGTGAAATATGATTACTTATGACTTCTGTTCATTTAAAAGGCCACTTTATTACCAGTTTTATGGCTTAAGTTTCCAAAATTAAATTCTTTATTTGTGTAGCTGAGATTAGATTAAATTTGATATTCCTCTTTAACACAATTGGTAAATTTGGATCTTTGTTCTTAAGAGTCAAAGAATCACAGACTGACTGAGGTGGGAAGGCACCTCTGAAGGCTGTCTAGTTTGAACCTCTGCTCAGAGCAGGACGAGTGGGAGCAGGTTGCTCGCAGCCACGAGCAGTTGAACTTGGAACATTTGCATAGAGGGAGACTTCATAATCTCTCTGGGTAGCCGGTGCCAGTGCCTGATCTTTTCCACCTCATGATGGAAAAGTTATTGTGTGGTTTTCTCTTACATTTAAAAAGAGTTTCCTGTATTTCAATTTGTTCTCATTGCGTCTTGACCATGATAATATTCCTCATGCAAATAATTTGTATTCAGCCTTTTGTTATATTATATTGGCTCATTCATCCTTGTAATTTCCTGAAAAAATTAGAATTATTTTTTTCATAGGGAATGTGGCTGAATCAGGGCAATTTTTTTTCCCCCAGAAATCAAAATGGGAAGTTAGGTCTTCAAAAACTAGTGTATATCATTGAATAAAAACTCTCACCACTTTCTGCCTGCCTCCCCCCCACCCCCCATTTTTATATGAGAGGGGTGTTGATCCCCCACCACTGCATTAAGGGTTATGTTTATGAGAAAATAATATTTTATAACAGCTTTATTATAAATTACCTCTTCAGTGGATGTATTATGTCATAAAATTTATTAGATACAAGATCAGATTTCTGATTTTTTAAGAGTGTCATAAAAAATAAAACTTCAGTGGGAAAAGAAGAAAGGCAGTAACAGCAGTAAGATCTGAAGTTTCTTTCCCCACTTTCCTCTTCTTTAATTAAGTTAAAATTGCACTGGACAATCCTCAAGTAATGTGGAAAAGTGGCATTTAATAGATGGAAATTATTAAGAAACTTTCAGCTGTCCTCTGGGAGTATGCCTTAGTGCTTCTGTGTTCTTAAGGCTGCCAAAAATATCCCCAGTAATTCTCAAACTCTTTTGGCAGATGAAGGCAGGATGACTGGTTTTACAACAATCAAGATCAGATGGTGGCAGATCTATCATACAGTTTTCTATATTAAGAAATATGTACACTGGGAAATAAGCCGTGATCATACGTTCCTTCTCTTTCCATCAATTTGTTGCTTGCAAGTTACTGTTAGCATTAGCGTCTGTGAAAAATGGAAGACAGTAAAAGTTCAAATCAGTCGTGCTCTACGTGCTTTTTTATTTCAAGTATTCTTAGTGTGGTTTCACTGCTATCTCAGGGAAAAGAAAAAAGTTGAGTTTTCTCTTTCACCTAATATTGGGAAAATGTCAGACACACTTTGATACTTCCGTGGCTTGAAACAGCGGTGACCACAACGAAAAATACACCTTTTCTCCTACGTCTTTGTATTTTCCAGTGAGAGGTAAGCTTATACTGCTGGCAAGAGAGACTGCCTTTGTTCTGCTAAGATGTATCATTCTAGCTGTGGATAAGTCTTGGGAAACAAAAGCATATAATTTTCTATCCTAACCAAGTGATCTTGTGAGAAACTACAGCTAACACTACAAAACATTTCTGCTGCATTTGCAGGAACCGCCTTGTCTCTTTTTGTATCTGCCTGTTTCTTTTGAGAAATTCTTACACCTTTCTTTGTAATTTTTGTTTTTCTAAGGGTTTTGCTCTTAGAAATTACTCTTACATTTTTCATGTAGTTATCTTCAAGCAGTTTTCCAGTCCACCAGACGGACTTGTAAAGTTGCTTCTGCCTAAGCTTCAAGTAATCCTGATACATGCCTGTAAAATTGTAATTCCATTCATGCTGAAAACACAAAACTTTCTCTTGTCGGGGTGTGCACTCAGTCTTGCTGGTGGTTGCTACCATCACAGTGATTTGAGTCATCTCCTATTTGGGGAAGTAGTTTCACTAGCTAAAATGGACAGTAGTATCTGCATCCAGTCTTAAATCAGGATGACCCTTTTTTCCTTCATTGTTTTGAGTCAGACTCCACTTCCAGTCAGGCATCCTCTAGTCAAAGACAAATGAATTGGCTCAGATCTGAAAACTCTGACTGAGGAGTCATACTAGTCTCGGTTCCTTTAGGTAGTTTGTTCCACAGCTACAATTCAAAGCTTGACTTTTGGCCTATCTGTCTTGTTTACTGGTCTACATGCAAAATAATAAAAGGATTCAAAAATTCCACTTCCTTTAGTTGGATCTTTGTAATATAAGCTATAATTACTTTCTTCTGTTATAAAGAACCCATGTCTGGATTCAGGAAACAGGGATGCTGTGAGAGCCCAGAAGGTTGATGGTTTGTTATAATTATTCAGGAGTCTGTTGATGGGAATGCCTGCCCTGGCATTCTCAGCATCTGGCCTGTGTCAGGCTGAGAGGGAAGCTCCAATCGTTTTTTTTTTCTTTTTATTTTTTTCCTTCTGATCCAGAGGATAGCCGCAGGAGGATACCTCCCTGGCTCCCAGCCAGAGCCCGGAGCGGTGCTGCTTTCCTCTCAGTTTCCCCACGCGGTTTGCGCCTTCGCTCTGCCATCTCCTTAGCAACTCGGAGCGCACCAGCAGCACACAACCACACAGCCCCCGGGAGCTGCAACTCTATTTGCAGGCAGCTGAGCCTGGATGAAAATTTCCAGAATGCTCTGCTAAGGCCTCTAAGGACACAAAAAACTTACAGGTCCTGCTAAAGGATCTGGCTTGGCACCGTATCTCAAAGTCCTGCCCTTCGCAGGATGCTCAACCTTTGCAGTAAAACACGTGCACTCTGATACATAGCAAGGATATGCTGTTTACATAGCTGCTTATTAACATTTCAGGAATCATGTTCTCTGTAACCCAGGTTAGGAAGCGAAGTGCAGGTGCAAAAACAACAGCCTGGGGTAATATCATGTTGTAACAGTCAAAGTCTCAAGGATGATGCCGTGTCTATGATGTTTTGGTTTTTTTTTGTTTCAGGGATATAGCTTAGATAAATCTTAGAAAACAGGAGAGGAAAATATTTATTTTTTCTGAGCTTTGTTATTAGGTTTGTTTTTTTTTTTTTAATTATGTTTTTTCAGGCTGAGTTCTACATCAAAACCAAGATTTAATCACTGTTATATTGCTTCTGTTGTTCTGCAAAGGTTTATTGATTCAAGTGTTTCCCTTAGTCATGTGGCTGAGAAATTAAGTAAAGAATGTGTGGTGGTGCTAAGAACGACTTCAAGTATTAAATAAATAAATGATAATCAATTAAAATGGGTTTGTTGATGACCTTGAGTAGCACACCTGTTTTCATTAACTTTTCGCGTGTACTGAGCTGAAATGTGACACGCCCATAAAGGAATTTAGTATTTATTGGGAGATAATACCTTTTAAGTAAAATCTGATGAGATTTTGGAGATCCTGAAGTTATTATATAGCTGGTTGTATGACAACTTTGTACTTTTTTATCTGGGCAAAATCATAATTAAAAACTTCCGCAAGGTAGTGAGTTTTTCCTTTTATTTTTGTATCTGGACCTCATATAACAGTATAGGAGAATTTTGTGTCCTGATCCTAGGGTATCCCTCCCAGATTTCCCTCATAACCTGCATTCCCTGCAAAGGACTGCTAATGGGAATAGCCTTGGAGGAAATGTCACTCTACTTTTGAAATACCCTTTGATGTCTCAAAGTCATTACTGGGGTTGTTCTCCTGGACAACATGGTGAGAAGATAATGCCTGTCTTAGACTGGAATAGCAAGGAAAGTCCAAAGAAACATTTCACCTACTCCAGTTGGTAGGAAAATAGGAATTACGTGCTTTTGTGTGTGCTTCTACATGCAAGGATAACATGACGAGGTGAGGACATGCACTGTATAGGCAGGCTGATTGACAGCCCAGCTGGTGCAGATCAGTAATTGGAAATTCATTGCACATAAATCTTCTAATACTTACCATGCGACATGGGAAGGAGAATATCTGAGCTCTGAAGGAGTTAACTCTTTCAGGGCCATCTCTGAAGATGTTTAGCTTTCCAAGTAGCAAGACTGTTAATATTTCTCTTTAAATCCTTCATTTCTTGTAGCAAGAAGAGTGCTGGTGGAGGAAAAAAGCCACCACCATGTGCTTCAATTTATAGCATTTAGGTGAGCAGCCTTAAATATTTAATATTTATTTCTTTTACAAGTGCAGCATCAGATTGTCTTGGAAAAATCATCTTTGTATTTGGTGGTGAACACATTTTTGCCTCTACAAAATGCATCTTGCACATGTTGCCTGCCAATTTCATGTCTGATTTACCTGATTTGTGTCTCCACATTGGTGGGCTTATTGTATGTTTGTCCATGTGCCAGCAGACTCTGCAACTGTATTTTAAGAGGTCTGTTCATGTCTAAATATTTATATTCTTTTCCATGAGGCTGAGACTGATTGTATGTGCTAGCAACTTCATCCCTGCCCCCCTCCCACTTCTTCCCCTAGTCCAAGTGTGTGGTTTTGGTACATTTTCCTTCTCACTTGATTTCAACACTCTGGTGGTTTCCACAATACAGTTTTGAATGTATAATTGGTTTCTGGTGACCATATTTTTTCTCATTTATTTTGGACTGCCTCTGCTGTTACACACATATTTGTCTCTTCATTAATGTCAGTGTGAATTACAGATGAGAGGCTAAGTGTGGATAAATTAGTAACTACACGAAACGGAAGGCGGCATTTAACTTTGTGAATTATTTGTGTGGGCACAGGACAGCTAATGAATACCTGAGGATCTGAACAAAATGGGCAATGCCAGCGTGCAGGGCTCTGCTGTCAGCTCAGTTCACAGCGTGGTGGCTGTGGGGGATGGAGACCTCTGTGGGGGGAGCAGTGCGACCCTGCTGGGTTTTAAGGTCCACTCTTTTGGCAAGTGCTTCTGGGCAGGTGGAAGTGCTGGTTGTGGTTTTGGAGCCAAAAGTCATGCTTGCCTCTAAGGAACAGTTGTTTGTATACAGTAAATAGAAGACTGAATAGTTAGCATCTCAGTCCGTAATGTATTGAGACTTCTCTTGACCCTTAAAATGTTGTAAAACAGTCCAGATTGGTGTTTCTTGCTATAAAAATACAGTGCTTGGATGAAAGCCTTCCTTTAAGATGGGCCATGTTCTCTGCTTCACTGCCTGTGGTAACATTTTATTCATTTATGTTGGGAGAAAACCTTTTGTCTTCAGTTGAACAACTTCTGCTTTGCTTGCAGTGCCCTGCAGAAACATTACAAGAGGTTTCCTTAAAGGGAAGCACTTGGCTATTTTCTGAGCTCACTTTCAAAGTACTCTGAATTAATTATAAATGAGTAAAGCTGTCTGGCTCTTGATTACACAATTGCCTATCCTGGATTCCCTCTAATGAAATGTAAGCTGGTCCAATCGCGGTAAAACAGGAGGTGCCTTCTCTCCCTCCCTGTCTTATGATCTGAGCTATTCTCAGATCTACTGTTCTGATTTTTTTTTTTTAGTCTGCAATTCTGCCAGCCTTACATTTCCTCCCCTCTCTCCTTGCTACCTTATTTTTATTAGTCTTTTCTTTTGGCTGCACTTAGGCCCATACTCTGTTATAATTTCCATTGAAAGTAGTTAACATGCAGTGATACAGTGCCTTTTTGCACTGAACTAGCACAATGCATTTTATTTATTTAAAGGATTCTAAGTGCCTATAGTGTCTAAGTGTTTGACAAACACGTAAAAATACACAGAAGTCAAGCACTTAGCTGCCCCAAGAGGATGAGTTTCCCTCTGTGTCTGCCAGGAACATCCATAAACCCTATTATTCATGTAGCATGCAGCTTAGTAACAATTAAACTGAAGTCTTTGCTTTCTTTGTGGTGAACCCTGACCTGTTGTCTCCATCATTTGCCACAACCTAACCTCAAAGGATATATGCTGTATTTTATCCCATTTCTTTTCTCCTGCCCTCATTTTTTCCTAGTGTTGGATATTATGGGCTGCAGTTCTGACTTTTGTCACATTTTCACTTGGTTTACAACCCTTGGGGTGGGAGATTGCTCTGTGACAGTGACATGGATGTCCTTCGCTCTGACATTTTTATTCTCTGTAAAATATCAGAACTTAAGGAGCTGTGAAGTCTTGGTTTGGGCTGTAATTACAGTGTATAAGCAAAAGACCCCAGCCTGAGTTTTGGAGTGGAGGTAATTGATCCCTAGCCCAATTTAATCATGGCATGCATAGTGAAGATGGTGCTGCTGTGTCTTCTTCTCATTGAGTCTCTTGGCCTGGATGTCCAGCACTGTTCTTGACCTTTCCATTTGTTGAGGAAGGACGAGTTCAAAATGAGTTAGGAAAGTGACAACCAGGGCAACATAAATTTATTCACCCCTGCTTCTTTCCTCTCTTCTTTGTGTTGGTTTAGGGAGTTGAAGACAGGCTATGAAAATGGATGAAGCTGTGAATTTTCTTCTCATGACAATACTGTAGAATCTAAGGAAAATGGATTCTTCTGGCCTTTGTTTTTTCATCTTTGCTGAAGATAGTAAACCAAGAGTTCAGAGGTCCTCCTGAGGCTGGCTGAGGTTTGCCTTGAAAAGTAGATTGTCGATCCCTTTGGGATCCCTTTGGGATTCATGCTGATGAGTGCTGTTTAGTCCCAGAATTACCAGAGGGCTGATAAATACCTATTGCTATGCCAGACTTGAAGTCATGTACATTGAAACTAAGTTGAAAGGGGAAACCTGAACCTTTATTATTTTATCTTTTTACTAGGATCTTTATCTCTTCTACCAATCCACCAAGGTTAAATCATCCCAGCTGCCTTTTTCTTACAGGGTGCTGCATTTGTCATGTGCTCACTTCCAGCTCCCTTTGCCAGGACCTCTAGCCCTGAAGTTGCTTTTGTGGAGTATCCACAACCTTCAGAACTCATTCCCACAGCTGGTGCTTGGGTTTGATAAAGGCATCAGCCCTGAGAGTTTTAACCTTCAGCAACCACAGCAACCAGCCTTGTAGCCTTTGAAGAAGTAGTCCCGAGCACAAGTCACTTTAAAGACTTTTCTTCAGAAGACCTCCCCAAAATGGATGGAAATTGTGACTTGATGGCATTTAGGTAACAGGGCAGAACTTGTAGAACATTTGTTCTGAGAATGACAGAAACTGTCAAAATTGTAAGACAATTACACTAATGCAACCTCTCCTAATAATGGGCACATCAGTCTGGCTGTGCTGGAAACCTGCTAGAAATAGATGTTTTTTCAGAGTGATATCTCTATTTCCTCTTTCTTCCTCTCAAAATGATAACTGAGACCTATACAGACAAACCATAAAATATGAAGCATTCCTGGGAGGAGGGTGGTCAGGGGAAGAGGAAGAAGGAGCGGGAAAGAGCTTTTGTGAGAAAAGCTTTACCAAACCTGTGGAGAAACATCAGAGGAGAAAATTGTCTTTTTACCTATTAGTCTGGAACTAACATGCATGAGCTCCAGCTTGACCTTCGGGGCTGTCCATCAAATGGGAGGGTGAGCTCAGTAATCACTCCATCCTGGTGTGCCTGAAGATCCCGCACAAATTATATCTTTCCATAACCTTCCCAGGAGACTGTCAGAGGAGGTGTCCAGATATAACAAGGAGTGGTTTTGATTACTCTGATGCAACACATATCCTGAAAATGCGCTTATGAAGATTTTGACTGCTTGACCACAGTGACAGGATGGTGGTGGTGGGATGTGCCAATAGACTTTATGTTCTCTTGAGCTGGCTTGCAAAAGGTGCTTAGAAAAGTTGCTGCTAAAATAAAACTGGAGGAGTAGAGGATGCAAGCTTGCAGGGAGCGGGAGACAGATACCCTAGGCGTTTGCGATCTCTTGCCAAATTTATCCATCTCTTTTCCCACATCCTCTCTCCATTTCTGAGGAATGATGCTTAGCAGTTATTTTCTGTCGTCGAAGATAATAGATGTGAGCATCTGTGATGTGGCAGAGTTTTTCATTTTAACTGTTATTAGCATGTGTTGGAGATATATATTCAAGCAAAGTGACACTTCAAGTATATTCCATGTTGTATGCCAATATCCTATAGAAAGGCCTGTGTATCAGTAACCAAAATTAGCAATGGAGCCATACTATCATATAATCTTCTCAGTGAAATCACAGACCACTACATAGCAATTTTCTTAGGTACTTGTAATGCTCTTATACATACTTATTTTCCCATCCCACTATCCCATGAAGTTCCTTCTTCAGTAGACTTTGGCTGGTATGTCCTAACCATCACTGCAGGCTCTTTTGGCTCTGTTAAGATACAAGTCTCTCTCTGCTTTTGAGCCAGCTCTGTCCCTAAGCTGCCAAGCTGTAGCAGTGTGGGAAGGTTTCCTTGCTTCAGAGAAGGAACCAAAGCGTGATAACTCAGTCTGAATTGGGAGAAGCGATGGGAGGTGTTTTACAGAAAAACTGCTTGAGAAGAACTCTGTCCTGTGTTCATGCTCAGAGTGAGCATGGTATAGGCATGAGACATACATCATGGAACCCTAAACACCTGGTAGGATCAACTGCATCAAGCTGGCAGCAGCATCAGCCCAGGCTGATCCAGTGGGGCAGGCAGATGCCCCAGGAGCTGTACTGCACTACCTGTAGCTGCCTTAGGACCAACCAAGCACTTACAGCTGAATCATATGAATTTCTTCCAATGTTATTTTTAATCTTGTTTTCATTTCACTTCATTCTAGAAAGAGTTCCATCTTCCCCAGTAAATTACAGATCTTTCTAATGCTACAGTCAGAAGCACGAGAAATGTGGCAGCTGCTTTAACCAAGCTTGCCTGAGTGGTTGTGTCTGCCATGAAGCCTCAGTAACAGGTGCTTTGTCGTGGTATGGTCAGTGGTCAGAGCTGCTTGGACCCTGATTAGATTTATGTGGTCTGTGCTGATACTTGTAGCGTCACTGCTGTGAACAGCTATTCAATGCTGTTCAATCTTGTTTAAAATTAGGTTAGGCTTGCTTATCTGCTTATGCTGCAGTTGGATTTTGGGTACAGTGTCATTTACCACCCTGCACATGCAGAGCAAAAGCATCTCTGGTGGGAATGGTAAGAAATAACTATTGTTTTCTAAGTTTGTGTTCTATCATATTTTGTAGGACCTTTCTCAGGAGGGTATGTTTTGCAGATTCACTGAGTAAGGACTTTAAAATGTGAAAATTAGAGCCAGTCAAGGCTGTTTGGTCACGTGAAATAAAGTGCCTTTAGAGAGTTTGTTAGCATCAGGAGGGTATAAAGAAGAGTTCCCAATTCCCAGTTCACCAAAGCACGTTGATTTGGCATAGAGTACTGTGAGCCCCTCATGCCTAGCTGGGAAGTCGGAGCATCTTCTGAAGAGTTGGGGCATGGGAGGGATGCTGTGGGCACTGCAGCTCCATTTGGGATGTTGGACCTCTGTGGTGGATGCTGTCGGGGAGGTAATCACCCAGCCCCACAGACTGGCAGCTGCACATTACTGAAACCCAATTTTCAAATAGGAAATTGGCCTTTTATCTTTGGTACTTGCTACATAATGGTGCAGAGCATTAGTCAGCTGAACCTTACCATGGTTTACTGCCTGGTTGTAAATTGTAATTGGCTGACTAACCTTCTCTGATGTTAAGTGCCTTAAAAGGTTGTTTTTCCTTTGTTTTAGTTTAGGTTTAGTTTCTGGTTTTATGTGTTCTCTCTGTTTATTCTGATATTAAAATGTAATTAGAAATTAAAAAGAACAAAGAAAACCTCCCGCCCTACTGATGTACATTAACATGAATCATCATCTCTTGAAAGTGTGTTTAATCCAGAGCTCTGCAACCTGATATACATCCCCTTCACTTGGTAAATATTTAAAATATCTGCAGACATTTTTTCACATTCTTGAGCAAAGACCACATCACCATGTGTTCAGCCTTGTTTCTGAGTATTAATGTTATGAAGCTGAGGTGTGTTAAATGTTTTCTCTTATTTTGTAATTTCTAGTATCTATTTTACTATTATGAAAACAGATACAAAGAAAGACAGAAAAGCTAACCAATTTATTTCCCTTTTAATAATCAAAATGAGTATATTAGAAAGAAAATGTAAGCAACTTTAAATAGTGCCAAAGGCTGTAGTCTTTGAGAACAGTTGAATTGAGAGGTTTATATAATGAACAGAGTTGATGATGCTTGTAATAAAGTGGATTAGCTGATAGAAATTCTGTTACACCATTTATCTTTACTTAGCTAATCTTCCATGTTTGCAATTTCAGTCTTACATGCTTGGGAATACCCAGATAGATTGTGGTTGTCCAAAAAGAGGGCACATTTTGGTTGTCCAAAATGCTGGCATTTTCCAGTGTAGTTTCCAAAGGAGACGAGAAAAATTTTCATAGCTTTTCCTCTGTATCCCATAGTATTGCCCCTTTAACCATCATTAGTTCCTGCCCTCAGGTAGTAATACTGACTTCTTTCTCTTTTGGTAGCAACTCTTTCTTTAATGCATCTTTCCATTTGGACTTCTGCTAGGTATTCCTTACCGCTTACATGGATAAAACAATGAAAAAAACAAATTCTGAGTGCAGTGCTTCTTCTTCCAAATACTTTTAAGCTAAATATGTCCTGCTCTGTGGATTCTGTTTGAGTGATTATCGGGGCCCCTTTTCTGATGGTGGTAGCAGTGGTGGCTGTGTGTGGGGCGAGGCTGATCTGTGAAGGCTGTTCCTGTCAGGTGGGGTGTGCAGAGGCTGTCTGGGGCAAACGAGGCAGCACAGGCAGCTCACCAGGATGTCTGTGCATGGCAGATTCTTTCTAGAAGCCTCTTGCCCAGGACAGGATATTGGTACATCCCTCTTTACCTGCCTCCGGCAATAGAAGGGCTTGTTTTGTTGACAGTGAGGGACTGGGACCTTCACTGTGGCATTCAAGATTTTTTGCTTTAAGATGACATTGACCAATAACTGGTTTGATCCTGCATACTGGCTTATTTTGAGAAATGTTCTCTATCCCTTTTCCTTCATACATAGCAGGTGTCCATTCACTGAATTCCCCACTGGCTTGAAATGTCCTACCAAACAGGGACTGTAATTCTAATTGTCAATCAATCTTTAAATTATTTTCTAGTAAAATAGTGTGGATTTTTATTTGGAATAAAACTTGAGAGTGAATACACATGCAGAATTTTTAAGGAGTACAGGTGTTCCTCTAATACCATGCATAGTGCTTTGATTCAAACTTGAGTGGTCTAGAATGGTATTAATATTTTTTTAAGGAACATAGATTTACTTTAAAAATATGTCAAATTCAGTTGATTGCATTTGAAAGAAGAACAGTCTTTGCAAGTAAGGGACTTGAAAAGCCTGGAATCAGTTTCCTGCTATTCTCCAACACATTTTGTATCTCCTTGGGGAGGCAATTTAGGATTTCAGTCGTCAAATCATCATCTCCAAAAGAGGGATAATAAAGACATTTTTAGTGCTGGGTAGTGTTGAGATGACAGACCAACTGATGGATCATTTATGGGTTCCAAGAGCCCTTATGTTCCCCTGTGTGACTGTAAACCCCAACCTTTCCCAAAATGCAACTACCCACTGGGTCTCCATAGCCAGTGTAGATTCAGTGCATTATACCCTTACTAAAGTGTTTTTTTGTGTAAGCAATTTGATTGCCAGAGTATGTATGTGTTCATTCACTCTGATGTTCCAAAGCAATTGCAGAGTGATTTGATCCCCTTGCTGAGAGAAGTGTTGTGTACAAGGTTTAGGCCGCTTTCAGGAGCACTTCAGACAATTAGCATTGCCCTCTAATTCAGGGTAGGGGACTGAAAGAGAAGTGTCATTTTGCTCACTCTGACTATCAGATTGATACTACCAGTGATCTCTGTATCACATTTCAAATCCAGTTTGCCATTCTGTGGTGCTGGATCAGTAACAAATGGGAAGCATGATCTACACGATGATCTACATAAATTCCTGTGATTTCCAGTGAAAAATGGTTTTCTATTTTCCTCTCTTTCAAATTGTCACCCGGTGTTGTCCTGTTTAGTGCCTGTTAATCAGGAGTACTTCTTCCCTGATCCTACTTCTTTCCTTCCCTTTGCTCAAAAAAACCCATGTCAGCTAAAGGATACTTGTGAAGTGCAGCATTTTCACCACAAATACAGGTGCAAGTACATGAGCCTGGAAGTACCACAGCTCAAGAAACATGCCTTCATGTCTATGAGCAGTATAGCTGCACTCTTTTGGATCTTCCCATGTAAATAAACCTTTGATTTGTGATATTTCTGGGGATAGGTGACCACTTCTTGGGATTTCTTCATGCCCCACGTTTATCTGACTATGGAGGATGTTACTTGGCATCATAAAGAATTTTTAACAAATGGTGTGATATATGGATCTACTCTTGTAGTCACTAACAGAAATTTGTCCTGCTGCTGGGTTTTTTCCCCTCTGTTAGCTAGAGGGAGAATCATAACCTTAACAGTATTTAATTGGAGGCCTTTTGAGTTAATTAATTTAACTCTTCACTGCCTTTGATCGCATGGTTTTATGAGTATTTTTAATTGATCTTATTTGTATGGAAATATAATCTAACATTAATTTAACAAGATGGATTCAAATCAGTGGTCAATCCAGCTGCTCAATCAAGGATATTGTTCAGTGCTATTTTTTGGGTTTAATTTGAAGATCATGGCCACCCCAGAACCAAAAAAGGAAAAGCAGCTACTGGTGCTGAAATCCTGTAATTGTAGGCAGTTTCACTGATGGATACTCTTAGTTTGGAATTGTACTGGCCACAGGAATTAAATATAGCTTTCTTTTCTTTCCACTGAGTTTTACAAATACAAATAGAAATATGGAAAAGGAAAGGAGACCACTTAACCAGTGAATTTCAGTCCAGTTGGATTTAAGCAAACCATCCATTTATTCTTAGATTAATGGCTTGCAGGCAGACTCTATTAGTTATGGACTGTATTGTATTAATTTGCAACTGCGAGAGTTAATGCTAGTAACTGCCTTTCCTCTATAGAGAGAGCCTGTAGTGGGTCGTTTTTACATGGCAATCTGTGATTGATAGATCAGGGAAAACAGTACCAAAGAAGGTTACTGCCTCCCAACAACTTTCCTCTTCAAATGAAAATAATTTGCAATTTGTAGGATGCCTTGCCACACATGCTTCAGGAATGAAGCAGTAAACACACTAGGCTGCATTCCCTTAAAGCAGTGAACCTCTTACTGCCTTTCTTTCACCAAACCAAACAAGTCGTGTTGTTGGGAGTCCATTGAAAACAAGTGTGCTGGCGAAACAGTCCCCAGACCCCTTCAGCAAACTTCCTGTACGGTCGGGCAGCGGACCTGATGAAAGAGCCTGTTTGTGAACCTTTGGATTCCTTCCATTGATTTGTAAATCCACTTTATTAAAGTACTGCCGAAGCTAGTGAAATGAGCAGCCGAGGGCTCCCATCAAGTTCCTAACAAATATCTGATGCAGCTTGGATCACTGGTACTGGCACATGCTTTTGAATTTTTTTTTTTTTTTTTTTTTTTTTTTCCCTGCTGCGTTGGATCGTTTCGAGACTGGGGGAGTAGAGACGTAGGAGGAAAAATGCAGTCTCCATCAGCCGCACATTACATGGCTGCTTTATTTTTCAATGCTGCTAAAACTCCTCTTACTTAATATCGATCATACCAAGGAGCCAGCAAAGTACAGTGTTAATTGGGTCCACTGGAATTCTTGTCCCCTGGGAGAGAGAGCTTCCTAGGCAGGGAGGGCGGAGGGATGGAGGGAGGGAGAGGAGGAGGGAGGCAGGCAGGGAGGAGGGGACCCACTGTGCGCAGCATAAAATGTAAGTGCACTAGACATCAAGGCTTCTGCTTGCATCGCTGGGAAGCAGTCGCGGCGGTTCCCACCCGCCCCCCTTTCAGAAATTAGCTAACTATTTTTGTTCTTTTTTTTTTTTTTTTTTTTTCTTCCCAGTCTGGTAGTTGTTCTTGAATTAACAGCTCCTTTCTTTTATTTTTCTTTGCTTTTTCTTCCCCCCCCTTCCCCCGTTTGCTTTTTTTTTAATTTGAATTGTTTTCCCCTCCTTTCTGCAAAGCTGCAAAAGCTCTGCTTTGAAAACTGCTGCCCCAGAGTGCAGTTGCTTAGCTGTCCTGTCAGCATTGTTCTAATGCTCATTCCATATGTATGTCACATAGGAGCAGTACCCTCCTCCTCTCCCTTCCCCCCAACCATGCATTTGATTTTTTTCCCCTAAAGACCGATTTTTTTTTTTTTTTATTTTTCCAAAGGAGCTTGCAAACAGGGAAATTCAAACTGAAGGTCTCTGTGCTGTGGTTACTTATATAGCCAAGACCACATTTCTCTTAGAAAAAGTGTTTGCTCTGTTCTTTCTTTTCCCTACTCTCTCTTTTTCTTCCCTATAAGCACAAAGGCTTTAAAAACTAAGATCTATAGTTCCTTTTGCCTTTTTTTTTTTTTTTTTTTTTTTTTTTTTTTTGCGTTACCGTGACAGCATGTATCTCTGTTGCTGAAGAATGAAGCAGGCAGGCTGGAGGTTTTTTATGTTCAGTGCTTTTGGGACCACTAAAAAGAAGTCTGCAGAGAAATACGTACAGCAGCTGTGCCAACTGAGTTTCTCATGACTGTTATCTGTCACTTACTCTGACTAAAAGGTAAGGGGTTCTTTAGTATTTTTGTTAGTCTTTGTGCATTGTTTGTGGTGTCATTTGACATGTGCAACTCCACAGCTCAGGAGGGAGGTGGGTTGTGAAGATTTCTGTGTTAAGGTATTATAGGTCACCCAAGCAAAGCTCTTTGCATCCAGAGGAGAAAAAAAGATCTTGTTTCTTGGAATTGTTTCCCTTTTCATCTCAAATGGTTTCTCTAGCTTAGCTTGCTGCTGATTGAGACATAAAGCTGGGGCATTATCACTGCTGCTTATCTTTTCTGGTGCTCTTTCTCTACCTGGGGAACACATGCAGCCAGTTGGTGTGTGTGTGTGTGCAGATGTGGGGTAAGGCATAACCCTGGTGCATGGCAAACACTTGGCAACGTGCACATTCTCCTCTGTAACTGTAACTAAATGTCTTCAAGCACCCTTCTCAAGGTAAGAATGCCTTAGTTCAGCACACTGCAGCTTATGCCTGTTTAAAATTATTACTTGGATTACAGTGCATACTGTGGAAAGTTATTAGTTTCCACAGAGACCAGTTTAACTGGGGGGTATGTGTGCAGCAGTTCTGTTTTGTGCTTTCTATACATTGCTAGTGGGGGAGTATGAAATGTTAGTTTCTTCTTAATTCTTGGGAAGGGTGAAGTTTACTCTGTCTGTTAGGCATAGCAAATGAAGTTATAGCTGAAATCGATTAAAGCTGTGGAGAAGCATAGCCTTACAAGGCTCTTCAACTTAGCCTGAGAGTCAGAAGATACTTTATTAAAATATTTTTTTTCTCTGCATTGTAATATGCAGAATTGTAAGCAGGAAGGCATCTTCACCAAGAATGCCTGGACTAGATCATTATGTTATTTATGTGTTAGAAACCTGTTTAATCCACAACCTTAGTGTGCACTGCTTTTTTTGTGCGTGTGTGCTGGATACATCTTTCAACAGCCTCTTAGTTCAAGAGGGCATTGTTTTCTAAAATGTGTTAATGTGTTTCTGCGTTGCAGGCAGGCAGAAGTGCTCTCTTTAACTGTCCCCTTAGCTGTGACACAGCCCACTGTTTGGCATTTTGGAAAGGGCTGATTTTGGGGCTTGGTTTGCTTTCTTTCAGTTATTTATGTTCTTACTTCTTAGCTGTTAGTTCTCTTCATGGAAAATGCGTCTTAAGTGTGGTCATTTTTTATGCTTTGCAATTATAAGTGGCTGAGACAGTTGAGCAACCTGATTTAGTGGTATCGCTTTACCAGGAATGTTGCATTGCTTATTTGAATAACCAGGAATGCCACTAAATATGTAATTACTTTGAAAACAGTCTAAAAATACGAAGTGTGAAGGAAGAGAGAAAAGTCCTGTCTGCAGGCATTCATTTATTTCTGTACTGTGGCTGTTTATAAATGTTATTTCCAAATCAGGTATTTTTTAACACATGCTTTGTGACTCCTATTTTCCCATTACTGTTGCATTATATCAGCACTGGGAAAACAGTCATTTAGATAACAGGTTTTCATTGATATTCTTTTTATAATATAGAAAGCAGTGTAAGAAGCAGTAATAAGTTAAATTGGCATCTGCTAATTATGCTGAATACAGATTGCGAGCTCTTCAAGTCGTCCCTTGCCTTAATGCTGTTAGCATATTTTAGCACTGGCAACCAAATGAAAGAAACTGGAATGTTCCTGCTTGGGGGATTTTTAGGGAAAAAAAAAAAAAAACAAAAAAAAACCAACCAAAATGACTTGTGAAGCAGTGTGAAGTTAATGTTTCCGTGCCGCTTGTGAACAGAACACCATACACAGTTTGGTAGCATTTGGCAGAATTTTGATCCCTGATAAAGTGACCTTCTTGGCGATCACTAGAATTAAATTTGACCTTTGGAGACAAAACCATTGTTGTCTGATAAAAAACCCAGTCGTAGGGCAGGGAAAGTTTGAGAGTTTTGTTGTCACCAAATACGTGATTCTTTTGGATCTCTAGGAGAGACAATAAAAAATATAACTCTTCTGAACTTAGTTGTGGCTCTTCATACTACATGGCAATTTGCTCACCTCCTCTCAGACCTGGAAGTCTTGGGTTTCCGTGGGCGCAGGAGAGCTGCGCTGCTGCCCGGCCGTGCTGGGTGCTGCTGTCCGGAGCGCAGGGCGCGGTGGCCGTGCCCGCCCCGGACACGGCTCGGTGCGGCGGGGCCGGGCGGGCGGCGGCTCAGCCGCTAGAGGGGAGGCGAGAGCCGCCGATCCCGGAGCCGGGCGCCGCCGGGAGCGCCGGCAGCCGGGCCCGGGTGCGGGTGCGCCGAGCGCGGACGCTGCCGGCACCTCCCGGGTGCCGTGAGCATGCAGCGGTGCTCGCCGGGGCGCAGGGTGCGCTGACACAGGTGTTCGTCTCAAGCAGCTTCCCGCTGCTGGGGTGGTGCTGTCCTGAGACAGGTTTAGATGGAGCAGAAACGTGCCTTCTTCTTCTTCTTCCTCCCCGTGCCTCTGTCCGCAGCCTTCCTCTCGCTGGGCTCCAGCCTGCAGAGGAAGACACTGAGGGGAGATCTCCTTGTAGTCTTCAGCATCCTCATGAGAGGAAGCAGAGGGGCAGGCATTGATCTCTCCTCTCTGGTGACCAGTGATAGGAAAAGAGGGAATGGCATGAAGCTGTGTTGAGCTGAGTTTAGGGTGGGTATCCTGAAAAGGTTCTTCACCCAGAGGGTGGCTGGGCACTGAACAGGCTCCCCAGGGAAGTGGTCACAACACCGAACCTGTCAGAGTTCAAGGAGCATTTGGACAGCTCTCTCAGGCGTGTGGTCATATTCCTTGGGGGCTGTCCTATGCAGGACCAGGAGATGGACTTCAGTGATCCCTCTGGGTCCCTTCCAACTCAGGACATCCTACGATTTTTACCAGTAATGATGATGTGGCACATAGATTTACCATAAGTTGTTTCATCCTTCTGTAGAGAACTCGTAGGCACACAATTTGTGGTTATTGGGAGTGGGGCTGCAGCTGAGCCTCATCCCCAGTGGGCTTGAGCTGTGCAGGGCAGGTGAGCAGCATTGCAGGTACTGAGACCTGGAGTGCCCAGGTGCCCTGACCAGTCAGGGAAGGGAACAAAGGGCACACATCTGCAATGCATGAACATGAGGGGTATACAAGGTTGGGCTAAAGAACAAGAAGGGCAGATGCTTGCAGCCTTCTGATGTGATGTTGCTCTGTATGAGAAGATGCCTGAAGCCCTCTGATGTGGTATGGTGGTACTCTATGGGTTGAAGCCTTCTGATATTGTGTGGTGTCCCTCTCAACTGTGGCATATGCTGCGGCAAGAACTGGTATCCTGAACTTCAGGGATCGATCTGTGTGATGGGAATGGGAAGTGTCTTATGTGGGGAAGTGCAGGGCTGAGTGGATATAGGAGAGCTCCCAACCAGTGAGTCCTCTAAGTCAAGGTGAGGTTGCTTAGGGATCGATGGGTAGTGCAGGAACTGCATGCTTTGGATGTTGATGTGTTATGGCAGTGCTGTAAATCTTGTCTTCAAATGAGCCTAATTTTGCTAAAAGTGGTGTCAGAGTCTTTTTAATAAGACATTATGATTTTGGCTTCAGTTTTGGGTTTTCTTGCTCTCTTATGTGCATGTGTAAAATGCAAAGCATATTTAATGAGGGAATACTTCAAATGCTTCCAAATTAATTAAAAACAGTTCCACATCTGGAATAAATCCAGTACCTTTTATGGATGGCTTCAACTTCACGGTTTTTCCCTCTTGTGAGAAGCCTTGTGAATATTACTATGTGGATGTTTGTGAAAGCTGGAGTAGCAGAATCCAGGCTTATTTTACAAAGGAGAGAGAACTGGAATCCACAGAGATCAACAGAATCTTGGCCTTTATTCCAGCAGACTTTGGATAAGACCTAATAATATTATATGATAGGGCTGTGCATGGTTAGGTTTTCTCAGGGTGCCTTGTCTTGAAGGTAACTGCAAATCTTAATTAAAATTTGTTGTTTCTTGTGGTTCAACTGATGTTTAAATTCACACAGGATTCAGAGGGGCTTGAATTAGGCATCACAAACAAGAAAATAGGGTTTTTATAGTAAGCTTTTTTTTTTCCTTCTGCCTTCTCTGTCCCCAGGAGTAAAAAAAAAAACCAAAAAAGCCACGAGTTTTTTTCCTCTGTGAGAATGTTGTGATTTAAACTGACACAACTAAGTGACCTAAAGATAGGCTTATTGCATAGATAAAAAAAAATGCAGGGTTGGGTTGTTTGAACTGCATTAGCATCAGAATAAGAAATGGCAGGGCAAGTTGGCTGAGGTACCCATGCAGAACTGGGGAGGGTTGTTCTTTGGAAAGCTTCTGAGCTGGGAATTCTTTTCTGAGCCATAAATAAATAAATCTGTGTCCTGAACAGTTAATGAATGCAGGAGTCTGGGCAACTTTAAGCTGTTTGGGATATTTAAGAAACCCACATGGTGTTTTTGTTAGCATTGTTGCTTTCAATTTTTCCCCCTAATATTTTCATTGTAAGGTTTTTGTTGCATTGATTTTATTTTTTACTTGTCTTATTTATGCTGAAAGATGCTGTTGATAATCTTTTTGCCAGCACTTTTCACTTAACTCCCACAGCAGTTCTGCTGTATGTTGCACCAAAATACTGCCCCTGAAACTTTTGATTCTTGAGCTACGGATGCAAAAGTTTGTGCATCGAGTACAAACTGGTCTTTGGAGTTGTCCTCTGGCTGCTTGTGCTGGGTCCTCTGGGGATGCCAAGAAAATTATCTGTCTTGCAGGGATCCTACTGTGATTGCAGATACAGGTTTTCCAGGGGAACTCGGTGTGTTTTGCAGACCAAGACTAATTAAACCTCATGACAGATGGATAAGCATAAACCACAATAAGTAAACTAAAAAGGAAGAGGTGAAGAACTCAAGTTTCCTATGGTAGTGAGCAGTGACTTTCCCACTGAACCAAGCTATAGGTGCCATTTACCTCTGAAAATGAGGATGCTGTTGACTTGGCTGGGGGAGCTACCCTTTTGGCAGTGGATTTTGTGGAGGTAGTTAATATTTACAGTTTTGAATCTAGCCTGCCTATTAAAGATTGAATTAATTCAAATTGCTTTAGCGTTTCCTTGCTGCTGAGTTCTTGGTGAGTCTGCATAAGCAGTATCATCTTAGGAAGTTACTGAAATGTCCTCATGCCCTTCCAGACTTTTTTAAATTCAGAGTTTTCTGAATAAAGCAGGCCTGATTGGAATTGTAACTTTTTACATTATATAGAAAGTGTCTGACAAAGATGTGCTGGCTCTCACAACACTGACAGTGGTTGTGACCATTGCTGGGGTCTGACTTCGTTGATGCAGTATTTCTAGGTATTCCATCTTTGATGTGGCTTTTAAGAAAGGTTTGATACTCTTGGCATTACTGCTGTTGTGGCTGTTGGTCATAGGCAAAAAAAAAAGAACCAATGCTGGTGAAGTGGATGAGCTGACCATACAGTAAAATTGAATGGGAATGAGAAAGTTCACTCGCTTAAATGCTTTGGGTGCACAGCTGCTTCAGGTACAAGAGTACAGGGCAATGCCTTTAGAAAATAAAGGGTTTAGCCAGTCTGCTAATCAGATAATTATGGTGCTGTAAGCCAGATTTGTAGGTATATGATACAATGCAGAAATTCCCATTAAGACATGCTGTACAAGTGGGATATACTGATAGAGAGACAGTAGTGAGAGAAAGCCTTGACCCTAACTTGTACAGCCTTTTAAGAAAGCATTTTAGGCATAGGAGCCAGTTAAAGGTTAATTGGGCGAGATCTTTTTTGTAATATGTGAAAATGAGCTTTGGAGCTTGAGAAGAGAAAGCAGAAGGCAAAGCAGTGAGGTGTTCCAGGAGATGAAGCTGTTCAGGATGGAAAAAGGAGGATCATCCCTACGCAAACTGGAAGAGGGGAAGTGTAAAAAAATTAGCAGAATATTCTGAAGATGTGAAAGTTCTGTAAATGATACAAGACCCTCCCCAAACCAGTTTGAGTGGAAAGAGCAGGGCAGACAAGTTGCCTTGAGGTCTTACAGAGATGACAAGGGTTACACTGGGAAAGGGGTCGTTTGGGAAGACAGAAGACACAAGCCCTAAAAGAGGAGGGAGTGTGAAGGTACAGGTGGTACCTCTTTTACCAAATCAGCATCCTGGATAGTGACAGAGTTCTTTTACAGTGTGTGTTGTTGGTCAGTCGTGGAAAGAAATGGACCAAAAAGGAATGTAAAGATCACGCAGAAGGACTGTGGGGACATTTGGAGAAGTGGGGATGTTGAGGTGAATGCTCCCGTAAACGTGCAATTCTTCCAGTCGCACCTACTGGAAGAGCAGAATACCAAAGTTCATCCTCAGCATGACAGTGGTTGAACCCACCAGGATTGCTTTATATTCAGTGGTTGTTGGGTGGAATAAGCTGCCACAGAAATTGGGAGACTAAATGAAAGCTTGCTGAAATTGAGCCGAAAACCCAGGATTTGCTTTGGTGCTCTAAGTGCTAACACCAAAAAGCAGGAGTTAATTTTGCATTGGCTTCCTTACTGAAGCCTGCCTTCCTAGAAAATATCCCAGAGCACGAGCTGTTGATATTGGAGCATAAGTATTCATTTTTGAATTAATTTTAATAATGTGGACATGAGTCAATATGCAGTAGTGCTTGGTGCCAATGAAGTGGATTTCAGACCAGTGGGGTCTAGACAAAATTGCAGTTTCAATATTTCTCCTGTTGCATGTTTCAGTTTGCTGAGAAGTTGGGGCAAAGGACAACATCTCTTCCTCATTTGTTGCTGGTTATGTGGTTTAATTGATTTCATTAATTTAAATATTAATTTAATTAATAAGTGCCTGTCATTACTGAACAACTCCTGTGAAGGTGAATACAGGCTTAGGGAAATCGTCAGTTCTTCAGAGGAGCTCTGTAACTAGATGCTAAGAAGGGGCAGTTCATACACAGGAAACAAAAGGGCCCTTTATGTAAAAGTAGCTTGTTAGCTTTTTGTTTTTAAGCTCTAGCTTGTCTAAGCAATTGTCTAAGCAATCCGGGTGTCACCCACTAATAAACTGGCCAGTTCCTCTGGAGTAGACATTCTTGGTGGTGATTTAGAAGGTGCATTTATACAGTAGTCTCCAACTTCATTACTACGCTGTTTCCTTGGTTACTGAACGTTTTGTGTATAATTACGAGAGGGATGTTAACAATGCTTCGTAGTTCTAATGGTTTTAATAAAAGTTTTTCATATTACTTGGTTAGTGAGTCTCTTTTCCTTTAATATTCTGTACTTGAGAGGAAGAACAAAAGGAAGTGATTCTTGTCAGCTCATTTGCACAAATTCTTTTGAGCCAAGAACAGGTTTTATTTTTTAGTGTGGAAATCCTGCGTGCTATTTCTGGAATTATGTTGCTGAATGGAGTGTAAATAGGGGTTAGAGTGCTGCTATTCATTGTAACATGGAATTCACACTGTTTGGGAACAATTTTACAATAGTAAAGAAAAAGCTGTTTAAATGCTGGGCAGTAAACAAAACTTGTTATGGGTGTGAAAGCATTTAAATACTTCATGTGTCTATTTAAGGCTTGGGTATTTTGATAGTGTTCAGTATGTTTCTCAAAGGTACTTTCTGCTCTTTACACACCATCTTGGTTGCCTCAACTCCGGCTGTTGTTTAACAAACAGTTTGAGCTGCCATGGACATGGAAAGGATCCTGCCTGCCCCAGGCACCCGTTCCCATCTCCCTCCCTCCCTTTTGTTCACAGACACATTTGCAATAGGGCAGCTCAATCCCCACTGAGAACAAAATCAACAAAAACAAATAAACAAAACCCAAACTAAACCAAAACAACAATAACAAACTAACAAAACCAATACCAAAACCATTCATACACACGCAAACAACAACAACAACAAAACAAAACAAAACAAAAAAAACCCCAGAAAAAAAACCAAAAGGAAAAAGCAGGGGGATTGAGCCTGGGACAGCTGCTTTGGTGGCCACGGTGGCTTATCCTGCTGTAAAGTGATCACCAGGCTGTGGCATGAAAGGATTATGCCTGAATATAATTAGGTTTCGTTGAGCAGAGTGTCTGCAACTCTTGCAAAGTTGGTAGGAGCTCAGGCACACATGGTGATGCATTGTCTGTTGTGGCCCTTAACTGATGCTGCACATGGGCATGAAGCTCTGTTCTGTGTAAGCTCCATGATTTTTGCACATCTCATTGTTCCACTGGCTGCAGAGGGTGTTTTCATATGCACTTGAGGAACATCTGCTTGGGAGCAGTATTTTTGCATGTCAAAAAAGAATTAATGCTTTCGTATTCTTTAAGACACTGTTAGACCTTGGGATATTCCCTAGAAACACAGCAACAAGGGTTTAAACTCCAAAATGTGTGTAACTGTCACAGGCTGTGTAGTTACATGAGGTATGAGGGCAGCTGGGTGTGATGGAATGGGCTGTACATGTGTGTGTACACACTCACTCAAACTGGAAGTGTGCTCTCTTACTTGAAGCTGGTTTCAAAATGTTGTGTGTATTTTAATGTTGAAAGAAATACTTTATATTCCTACTGATGCTTTTTCTTCAGAGAAACAATATATTGTGTAGATTTCATTTAATAAAATAAAAGCATTTTTTCCAAAAGGCAGAGAATACAAAATTTAATTAAGTGGCATTTGAAGATAAATTCTAGGGATGCATATGAGAAGGTTTTTTAATAGTATACTCAGTATTATTGAAGTCCTCCCAGCAGCTTTCATATAACAAAAGCTATTGGCAGTCTTTTCTCATCAAAGTGGTACAGAACAATACTATATACAGATATTTTGTCCTTACCCACAGTAGTTTTAGAAGTGAAGCATGCTGCTTTTTTCCCCCTTAGTTGTGGATTTGTAAGTTTGCTTTGTAAGCTTATGCTATTTTATATATTTTTTTCCCCATACATAGTTTCATCTTAAAAACACAGAGCAAACAGATTGAATTATTCCCAATGATGTTGATCTTTGAGCTCGTGCTCTCTGAAACAACTTATTTTGTTTTTTTTATCTTTCTGGAGATTTTGCAGGGGTCAGATTGAAATGGCAGCTGACTTTCAGTCAGTGCATGGTGGAGCCTGAGGAAGAGCTATCTGCAAGTAGTGCCTTGTTATGTGGAACTTACTTTTAAACTGAGGTTTCAAATTCAGGAGCAGCGAACCTCACTGGGGACGAGTGATGAGTTGTTATTTAGGCTGGAGTCCTTTTTATTTCATATGGGCAGTTTTCCCCTTCTCTTGTCAGAAGAAGAATGGTAGGAGAATGGTGAATATTTAGAATGAGCTTGCTTCTGTGGGATGCTGTAGGAGGGAACATCCACGTACCTTTGCCTAGCACAGCTCCTTGGAGCTGCACACATCGCAGCACCTTTGGGATGGGGCTGGAGTGATGGAGCAGCGTGGCATAGCCATGCCTGGGATTTGAGGGAACAGGTAGGATGGTGTGGAGGTGCTAGCACTGATTACTCCCCTCTGGGTGAACAAACAGAAGATGTAGAGCCAGTGACTGACTGTGTTTTGGGAACATGAATCAGCAGCTTGGGGCCATGGGTCGGATGTTCAGCATGTGATGTGGTCACTACACTAGCAGTTTCTCTGCTTGTCAAAGTGTCTAAGGGATGGGGTGGCTCTATTAGGAAGATTCATCCTGAGGAACCTGGTGTGGTACCAGCAGGCAGGGAGCAGTCAGACCAAGGAGTCTGGCAGCAAACTGATGCACAGGAGGGAGACATGATGAATTGACGGTCAGGGGGACAGGGCCTGACCTTGCCTTGCATGTTTAAGTGATTTACTCCACCCAGTGTTTGGTGTGCATGCCCAGGATTTGGGAGTACAGGCTTTGCATCTTGACCTTTGGCTGCATGTCATCCTTTCTCCAGGAGAACAAAGAGAAAAGGGTGGGACACTGAGATGGGGCTGTTGTTCTTGGTGGATGCCACTGTAAACAGCATAATGGAGTCATAACACTGTCGTTGATGTTATTGTTATTATTATTACCTCCGCCTTATTCATCTCCATTTCATGATCAGAGTCCACTTAACTTTCCAAGACCTACATGTAATTTTGAAGACTAAACCCAAGCTCCTGACCTGTGAATAAATGATGAGTTTTGAATGGTAGCCATGGCAGTGGTGGTGGGAAACACAACCATATGACCCTCTGTTTTGGGAATTTAGGCCATAAATGCTGGTGAGTATTGTTTTGTGGGGAAGCCTTCCTGCCCTTGATTTTGCAGGTAACAAGGGCAGCATAGCAAGGCAGTAAAAACTGCGGTATGTGGGAGGGGTCTCCTGTGTAGCCTAGAGCAAGGGGCTCGAGATGCTGTGCCTGTTTCCTCAGCTGGAAATGGGCTAAGTGTGCACTAACCTGACCTTCAAGTATGCACGAAAATCAGGGACCTCAAGGGCATTGCTGTCAGGGCAGGTGGACGCACTTCACAGTCAAAGCTTATGTGACAGCCAGCGAGTGTGGGTGCCTCAGTCCAGTACCCATAGGGATTTCAGGAGGTAGATAGCAGTCTGCCATGGAAGTTTGCTCCTGCTTCCCAGTGTGCCTGCTTGTGAGGCTCTCGATGAAGCCTGGCTTCTGTGCTTGTTTAAAGTGTGTTTCATAGAGAAAGGGCTGATCTTAGCTCTGTATGGCAGTTTCCCTTGGTTTTCCATGTACTGCTTCTGTAGATAATTGAGGAAGGAACATGCTTCTCTAGAGGGAAGCATGGAGCTCTGTTACTGAGGAGAGCTAACAGAGCTGAACTTCTTTTTTCTTTTCTTAATTTTATATGATTTTGACATTTGAAACTGGATCATAAGTGAAAATAAACTTTTTCTGAGGTTCTGCCTCTTATGCCAAATATTTTAAAGGCACTTTTCCAAGGTGATTATCAAAAATCTGCATTAAGAGGTACCTCATTTAATCTAACATATGCTGATTACCATGAAGATATTTTCAACAGATAGTCTGCCATGGTGTCTGTTATTCTTCAGGACATAAATAACTGCTGGACTGTGGATGACTCTGTGGGTAACTGGCGGCTTATGGGTAACTTCTTTTCTGGCACAGAAATAATGGCTTGTTTGTTCCTTCAGTTGAAGTCCTGATGTGTTTTGATGTTTCTGATTTACATTTTTAGCACTGTTCCTGATACTGTTCGGTGTTCTGTGAACAGTCTTTAAACTTGGTGTTTATTTTGGAGCATTGGTTTTCCAGCAAACAAATACGTGATTAGCAATTAATGGTTTTGTTATAAATAAACAAAAGTGAACAGTTCAGCTTTAAATAGCGATCTGTGCTCTGTGGAGCTTTTAATTGAGCCGTGTCTGCAAAGTTGAACCTTTCCAAACATGCAACTGGCTTTGAGGGACCCCTAGCTGTGGTGACTGAACTGGCCGAGCTGGAAAGCTGAAGCTGTGGTGGTTTCAGTTAATGTATGGTTAGCTAAAAGGTGATTATCATCTCAAATATCTATGCATGAGTTGACCATTGGAGGGGGGGGCAGAATCGTGGTTTCAGTATGGGTGAAATATTTGAATGTGGAAGGAGTTCCAGCATGCTGAAGACTTCCAGCGCTGTGCTTTTCCCTTGAGGGCTGCTCTCTGACTGCTGGGGACTGGTGGAAGTGGCATCAGAGGCTCTTCCACACAGCCAAGACAGATCTGTCTCTCTCCAAGTGCCACAAGCACTCCCTCATGTACATCAAAAATAGTATTTTATTATATTCCCTTCAAAATGATTGCATTTAGCACCTTGTATGGATTTGGGCATTTCTAATGCAGATAGCTGTCCAAGACCGGCTTTGTTGGAGCGCTTTTCTTCTTACAGCGGTTGAAACTCAACACATGAGCTGGAAGGAAATTTCTAGGTTTTTCTCACAATTGTTAGTTTTAAGGCTGACTCCATCTACTTTTCTATTTCCCGCATGATGTCTGCAGTGTGTATTCCACTTATCTGAGAGAAAGTATGATTTATTTGACCTGATGTAACTGTGCATTGCTTTTTACTTAGGCAGGTTAACCAACTGCTATGGCCAGAGCTGGATGTAATTTTAAAAAGTAATGGCAAAAGCCCTCTCTCTAAATACTGCCTCTTAAAACAAATGACAACATTTCTGATTTTTTTGCAGAAAAAGTTGGAGAGCAGCCACCATATTTATCAACAATCCTTTTTTTTGTTTGCTTCTTTTTTTTTTTTTTTTTGTGAACACTTATGGGCTTTTACAGTTTGTCCAAGTTTTCGCAGACTCTTTCATGACAGGCAGATTTTGGGGAGCTGGCTTTCAGAAAGGTGGCTGCTCTGCAGTGCCTAGCAGCCAGACCCATGTAGAGATCTCTAGCTGGTTGTAGACAACTTCGGTGTGTTGCTCCAGAAGCAGCTTCATGTCAGCCTGTGACAAAGCAGCAAGTGCCAACACCTTGCAGATTCCTGCCCTACTGAAAGAGTAATGTCATTGCTAAATCTAGGTTTTTGTTCTCAAATCTTAAACTTGTTGAGAATCTCAATCAAAATATTTTCTCCTTCCACTTCCATCATGATCTCTTTCTATTGCTGCATGTCACACATGTCTTGAAAAGATATGGCACTGCAAAACCAAAACTCCAATTCCTAGCCTCAAGAAAGGTTTTTTTTTTTTTCTTCCTGACTAGGTTAGTATGATCTAGCTAGTTCTCAGGTGACTGTTCTGTTTAATTGTGTTTTTATTTAAAGGCACCTGGCTACATTCATATGTCTTCTTTGGTGTAGAGTGAAAAGCTGTATCCTACAGTCTCTTTATAAAGTCCTTCCTGGACGATCATGACTTTTATTTGGCATCTCATAATCATAGAACCATAGAATGGTTAGGGCTGGGAGAGATCTTAAAATATCATCTAGTCCAACCTGACAGTGTTTTTCCTTAATCTCCAGATTATGTTGTGTGTTTTACATGGAGCTGTCAGCTGTGAAAAAGCTTTTGTATACGCATCTCTATTTTCGATCTCCCTTCATTTGCCCATCTATAAAGGTCTGGACCATTTGAGCTGCTCTGCCTCCCCACACAGAGTGTCTGAGGGAGATATATAGTATTTTTTTCCTTTGAGAGTAACAGCTTACTGCTGTCCTTATACCTACATACCTATTTATGGCCCTGGAAACAGTAGTTGTAAATCTGATGGACTTCTTTCTTACTATAAACTATATCCAAATAGTTTATACAAGCCTCTGCAAGCTGTCAGAAGGAGTATGTGCAGTACCCCAAACACAGAGCAGACCGGAGGCAGCAACCAGCAGCAGCTGGGGTTACTGGGTGTGAGTTTGCAGGAAAACAACCATGGAAGAGAGTTCATGGTGGAAGCTGAGCCTTGTGTGGCAGAGGTGGAATAAGCTTTTTAAGCTGCAGGTACATCATCTTTGCATCAGTGCTGCAGCTCAAAAAGTGCTTATTTAATTTGTTTGTTTTGCTAGATATCATAAAAAGCTGAGATTCAGATTACTCTAGGCTTTTGTACAAAGACTATCTCGTCTCAATTGTTGTATTATTATTATTATTATTATGTAGCATTGTTATTTGCATTATGGTAAGGATGGAGCTGCAAAAAGCCCAGTCAAATCACTGCTCAAGTCCCACTGTATGCAGCTGGAATATGCCCCACGGCAGGCTGTAATCCTGTTCCCCATCCTCAGCAGCCTCTGGGTGTTGTTTCCACTAAGGATCATAGGTTCAGCTTGGTAAAAAGCTGGCTGCTTGGAGGGGGATCCAAGTTTACTTGTGGTGAAGGGAGAGCTGGGGAAAGACCAGCAGTGACAGGAGAGGGACTCATTAAATGCTGAATTTTTGCTGCTGACATTACACCTTGAAAGAACTTTTAAGCTAGGACTCCTTCGATGGGGGTCAAAGTAGGTTTATGAATAATACATAAGGGGGAAAAAAAAGGCCAGATAAGCTAGAAGCAGTATCATTGAATGTGTTCCATAAGCAAGCCCCTGTAAAAATAACTGCCTCGTTTTGATACTGTCCCAAAGTATCCTCATTTTACAGTGACTAAGAAGCAGGAGCCGGAGGGATTTGAGATACACAAAGCATGAAAACTGGATAGCAGCCTTTGTTTCCCTAGAGGCAGACCACCAAGGGACAAGCTCAAATCCTTTGTAAGTGGCTCCCAGGAATTCACTTTTGACAGATCTCACATGGCGGCAAATTATTCCTCTTTCCTCCTGCATTTTTGTCAAGCCACCTTTCAGCGTTGGGGGGAAAGGGAGAGTCCAACAGACCCTTTGCACCCTTTATTTGGGAAGAAAAATGATGCTCGGTCCTGCTCACAAGTGGAAGCATTTGCTGATGAACTGATACTTGGCAAAAATTGGTGTTGTATGGAAAAAATCTCCAGCACCTGCTAGCAAAACAAAGTTATTCATAACATACGGCTGGGTGGCTAAATCTTCACTTCCTAGGGACGGCCTGAATTACACTTGCTACATGCTGAGTGGCCTGTCTCCCGTGTGGAATGACATGCAGGCAGTAGGAGGATTTGCAGCTCTGAGAAAGGTTGGGATTTATAGTGCTGTCTCTTGCAAGGGCTTACTCTGCAGAAATGATCATTTTGTCTTCACCTTCTCTTTTGGGGATAAACACATCATGTTATAATCATATATATGGAAAAGCCGATCTTGGTGCTCATCGGGGAGCAGGTAGCTCCATGAATATATCTCCTGTTGTAAATCTGTCAGTGTCAGTAAGGTTTTTTTCACCTCCTGCCTAGACTTGAACACAAATCTTTAATTCATTTCTGTGTGGCACATGTTCTAAATTCCTGTTCTCTATTCTGACTTCTTTTCCTGGCCCGTAAATTGTTAGCCTTTCCTGACTGGGTGAATTATTGTGGAGTGCAAGGAAATTGTCTGGCTAGGGGAAGTGTTGTTCAAACATGCTTTTTTCCCTTACTCGCTATTCATTTGACAACATGCTAATGATACTGCCTCTGTAATGAGAGGAGAGTTAAAAAATCCAGCCTCTCTAGTTAAAAAAGTAGCCTCTCTAGTCTGTGTTTCAGCTTTGCAGGTAGACCTTGGTCTTTAAACTCTAGATCAGTATCTTCCATTTGCCTAAATAATAATTTCCATGAGTTCAGAAGAGTTTTCAATGGTTCTGTGCTGTGGAAGAGACTTCTTCCAAGATGGCACTGACATACATAGACTCTCACCTCCTGGTTGCAATATTGGCAATGGATTTGTTGACACTTCGTTTCCTATCACTGATGCAGCTTGATGAAAGTCTTTCGTAGGTGACAACTGCAAACCTACCACAATGCTTTGCAATCTTCCTTGTAGATCCTAATGGCCTGGTCATGCAGAACTTTTTGTGTAGTCAAATTGCTGTTGTTGATAGAAAAGAACACTGAGGAAAGGTTTCATGCCTTGTGTTTTGATGATTAGACCATGAGAATAAATTAGCTGTTGTTGATTTTGATGTTTGAATGACAGGAGTTACCTTGAAAGATTAAAGCTGCTTCCAGTGTAATCAAGAGCTTCTGTTCCTGAGCAGATGCATGACTTCTCTACATACTATTTAGACTTCATGTGTATGTGATGTTACTGTTCTTCTGTTTCCCAAAAAAATCCTTTACATTTTCAAATATACTGTTTTTGCTGTAAAGCTGCTTAGAGAATTGTGGCAACTCTCTCAAAGAAGCAATAATAATTTCAAGTTGTAGTATTTGTCCATACCATGCAGTCTCCAATCCTGTCCTGTGTAAGGAGACATATGTCCTTTCCCAGCTTCACCAAGAGAAATGCAAATTAGGATGAAAACATTTCAAGGTTTCTTGACCTCCTTTTTTTCCCTATACACATAGGTGGATAAATACTTCAACTCTTAAGAAATTTATCTGAAATCAAGAAACTGGTTTTTTCCTTCTCATAGCCCAGAGGACCTATATATGAGCTCCATTGGGTTTTTCACCTTTCACTGAAGCTGGAAGTTAAAGGACAAATTACTTTCTTCTCTCTTCAAAGGACGTGTTAAAAAGTCTTCAGTGGTTGTTTTGTATTAGCTAGTTACATTGCCTGAATTAATTTGCCTGATGGCCACCTGGAAACATGCTCTCAGAGTATAACTGGACTTGGAGGCAAAGTAGGGAGAGAGGAGGAGGCTCTTTTGTTATCCCTTCTGTTGCCTGCTAAAAGCTTATTCCTCCTGTTTGCTGAAGAAATTTTTCTGCTATATTCCTTACATTCTATAAAAGACCTTTTGACTCTTGTTTGCCCAAGAGACATATGCACTGTTTTCTTTTTAAAGTAGTTTATGGTGTGGAGATCTTTAGAATTAGAAAAATTAGGCTAGGGAGGGGGAGTCAAACCGAAGAACAGATAGCACTTGTTTCATTTCTGCACATTGAGTTAGAGCCACATTTTTTGGTGTGCAGGAATCCTGGCAGTTCCTGGGACTTCAGTCTTCCTTCTCTGTCTGGTGGGGAGTTATGTTTGGATGCAGCCCAGACTGGAGGTTGCCAGAGCCAGGATGAGATAAAGGAATGATGATCGTGCCTCTCTCAATTCCTCTAAGGAGCACCAGCCACCTACAGGTCCTCCTTGCAGCTATTCTGCAAGGTTTGGGTCACATAGTTAGCCAACTTTGTTCAAGGAGCAAAGGAAAATTACTCAAATTATGAATTGAATTTAAAATCATGGATGATGTTCAAGTTTATTTTAAAGAGTATTGAAAATCAAGACACACTGTTCTATTTTTCCATTTTTTCCTTCCCACTTTAAGGGTAGAGTATTTTATGAGAGCTAGAGTGGAAAGATTCTGGACTCCTTTATTGTATTGTTTTTTCACTTCATTGGGTAGTTAGAAGGGAATTGTTTCCTTTAAGTCTCTGCTGCTATTGTAGAGCAGTTTTCCTCTCTCGGAAAGCTTTTACCTTTTCCCCTCTTCCGTTAATTTCCTTTTTTTTCTTCCTTCATACTAACCATGCTGAGCAGTATTGGGGAGTTTTTTTTTAGTAGCTCCTGCCCAAACATTTTAAAGTCAAGCAAAAGTAATCACAACTTTTCATTTTAAACATAACATTTTTTGACAAGAAGTGCCTTTAAAGAAATGCCTCCTAATTTGTGGCGGCTTGCTTTGTACTTTGTTTCTGCAACCTATCTCGTTACATTTCCTGTGTGTTAAGTATGCATGTATTATGAACTCTTAAAAACAAATATCCCAGAAGAAAGGAATTCAGTAAATGAATAAAGCATTCTTAGGTTGCCCAAGTGGCAGCTTAATAGCTCATCCATTGGGACTTTCATATAATATATTCATGATAGCCATATAAATAGATGGATAGATGAATAACTTCAATGGAGAGCTTGTTACAACTCTGCATACCATATTTGAGATGAAATCAAACTCTGAAAGTGCTGCCTGATGTGAAGGTCCAGTTTTTCCAGTGGCAACCATGAAATTCTATCCAAAAATACATAATCTGTGTGTCTGTGTATACATATGTACACATAGCTAAAATATGATTTCAATATCACACACACACATATACATGTGCTGCTTCTAGGTGGAATTTAGTGCTTCATGACTGATATTGATTACACTGAACCCCTAAAACTTGCTGGACTATTGACATTACTGAGTTTGCAGCAGTGTGTTTGAGATTAGGTCTTAGCTCCAGTTTTTTTTAAAAATTACAAGATAAATGGAATAAGAGCATAGGCTTGTCATGTTGTATTGCCTAGGATATGCAAAACTTTTTCATTAGGTTCCCCTAATTGCAGAGCTTTGTAAATATCTATTTTGATGCCTGTCTACCACAGCAGTCTGTAACCTTTGCTAGGGCTGAAAGTAAAGTTTCAAATAATTTTTTTTTTAGCAATGATATTCTCAGGAAAACTGATTTCCAGTTATGCTGGACTTGAAAATCTGATGTTGATGACCCTGAAACGTAGAGAGAAACCAGCTCATGCTGAACTATGGCATGGACAGGAGAAGCTAGACCACCAAATGATCCAAATAGTATAAGACAATTCATTTCCTTACTTCAAAGACTAGTAAAATTAATTTCTAGGAAGTTGCTCAACTGTGGTGAAAGAAATCTAGATGCTCATATGAAACATGACATCAGTCTCTTTAGTAAACCAGCAAAAATTCTCTCTGTCTTAGCAGGGGGAGAGATGAGTATTCTGGTATAGACAAAGGATGCTGAAGTGCTTTTCCTGAAAGGCAGCAATACAGTGATTTTCAGTTGATTATTTTAATAATGCACATCACAGGAGAGGTCCAGCCATTTATTTTCCCATGAGTTGTGTCTCATTAGAATTTCTCATTTCATTGGCTGAATTTCCTCAGCAGTTTATTGTATGTTGTGTATGTATATTATGTATATTTAAAAAATACAACTAGCATCATCTACCACACTAGTCTGAAGCAACAGCTTTTAGTTTCAGTACTCAAAAGTGATCGCATAAAGCCCCATGCAAATAAGGGACTTTGATATTTTCATACTGGTGGATTAAACTGATGAATGTTTTTTGTGCTGAAGCATAAGGTTAAGGTGCTGCTGCTGGTCTTTCAGCTGAATGAAATGGTAACAACAATAAAAAAATCTTTCCTATATGAAGTAGACAGATTCCATCCTGGGACTTTTGGAGGTCAACCTGTTCCCTCATGTCCCCTAGGCATATGGGAGAATTGTGCTTATTTGATGTATAAACCGTATGGAACAAGATGTTAATCATGGGACTCGCATGCTATGTGCACAGTAATTGAGTGGGCATATTCAGAAAAGGAACTGCCACAAATGAAATTTGCTGGCTACTGGGGAATGCAGGTCCAGAAGGTGATATAATCTTACATTTTTATTCTCTTTTTTAAAGAGTTTATTTCCTTTTTTTTTATATAGGAAAGAAAATAAGAAGAAAACAAAGGCAGGGGGAGAACTGCATGTTAAAATAAGTGTATTGGAAGATGAGTGCTTTGACAAACACTTGGGAGAATTGACCAAATTGATCAGTGTGTTAAACAATGGGATATAGACTGTGGGATCAGGAACTTATGTTGTGTGTGCATTGCAACATCAGCATGATAAATTGTTTGTTGTTAGTACTGAAACTGCAGTAGTCGCTCTGTTACATTGGAGGTGATAATGAATATGAATTCATATTCCAAAACTTGCATGCAGTTTATAAATTTCCTTGGGGAGGCTGAAATCCTGTTGGAAGTTTAAATTAACCTGTGTCATTGACAACTTTTCCTATCCTTTTCCTCCCTGTATTCTAGCTTGGAGGAAACTACATTTTCAAGTAGCTTTTAAGCAACAATGAGAACAATATGTGTGTGCAGTGGGTCTTTCAATTGTTGCCTTTTAAAATCGATTCTTATGATTTTTCACAAGTAGCAGTGCATATACTCTAACAAAGATACTTATTCCTACTGCCTATGGTGGCATCTGCCTAGTTTCCTCAGGCTTCTTTCCTCTGCTTTCAAGGAGGAATAGATAAGCAAGACTTTGCTCCTACCTTCTGCAGTACCCTCCAGCAATCTTCAGCCAGTGCCTCCACTTACTCTGTCTCTACTTAACCTCACAATTTAGATTCCTGGAGTGAGGCAGTGGGCCTTTTCTGAAGGTATTTGTATTCAAAGTAATGACTGCGTAATGACTTTCTTATTCTACTTGTTCTTGGTGGCTCAAATTTCATCATTCGTAACTGATCATAAAAAAAAAACCTACATATGAAAATCCTGTCTCTCTTCCAAACATTGTGACTGAAAATAAATTTTCCAATATGCTCTGAAAACAAACAAGTTTAGGCTTAGTTGGAGCTGCTGATAAATAAGAAAAAATAATTTCTGTATGCGGTTCATCCTGTGACATAAATTTGTACAAATGCTTACAGTGAATTAATTTTTTTTTTACTGTTATTATTATTCTGGACTGTGTGCACATGTATATGGCTGTAATAGGGTCTTTTATGTCAAAAAGACCCTATATAAGCATACATATATATATAGTTCTATATATGTGTGTGTGTGTATATATATATATATATATATATATATATATATATATATATATGCACATGCATATGTACTACTCAGACAGGTGTGAAAATACCCAGAGCTGGTGTGAGAGTGTGTGTATGTAGTTTTTTTAAAGATGTGTTGAATTGATACTACATAGATTTTACTTTGGGTCAGAAATTTAGTAAGTCATTTTGACATGTCACTTCACAGTACTGTTTTTATTCCTTGATGAACTATTTCATGTTTTCTCTCTCTGTGACAGGGTGAAAGAATGATGTGATGGATGTGAATATGGGCCGCTGGTCAGGCTCACGGCTACCTCCATCATGCCTTGCCCTTCTGATTGTCAAGTTCCTGGCTTCCATTTGCCAGGTGGCTCACGGGACTGCCCTGCTTGGCTTTCACTTCACACATTCCACTTACAATGCCACAGTGTACGAGAATTCTGCAGCCAGGACCTATGTCAACAGTCAGACGAGGATGGGCATTACCATGGCTGACCTTTCATGGGATATCAAGTACAAAATAGTCTCTGGTGATGATGAGGGCTTTTTTAAAGCAGAGGAAGTCATCATTGCTGACTTCTGCTTTCTCAGAATAAGGACTAAAGGTGGGAATTCTGCGATATTGAACAGAGAAATCCAGGACAACTATTTATTGATGGTAAAAGGGTCTGTCAGAGGAGAGGACTTGGAAGCATGGACAAAAGTGAACATCCAGGTTTTGGATATGAATGACCTAAGACCTTTGTTTTCACCAACCACATATTCTGTCACAATAGCAGAAAGCACTCCCTTAAGGACTAGCATTGCACAGGTGACCGCAACAGATGCAGATATTGGGTCCAATGGTGAATTTTATTATTACTTTAAAGGTAAAGTTGAGCTCTTTTCAGTTCATCCTACGAGTGGTGTTATCTCCTTAAGTGGCCGGTTAAATTACGACGAGAAAAACAGATACGACCTTGAGGTTTTGGCAGTGGACCGTGGGATGAAGCTTTATGGAAACAATGGCGTAAGCAGCACTGCCAAGCTTTATGTTCACATTGAACGTATAAATGAACATGCCCCAACAATAAGTGTAGTAACCCACATTCCCTTCCCATCAGACAAGGAACCTACCTATGCAGTTGTTAATGTTGATGACCTAGATGAAGGAGCCAATGGAGAAATAGAATCTGTTTCTATTGTTGCTGGAGATCCTCTAGAACAATTCTTTCTGTCTAAAGAAGGGAAATGGATGAATGAGTACAAAATCAAAGAAAGAAAGCCTATTGACTGGGACAGCTTCCCTTATGGTTACAACCTCACTCTCCAAGCTAAGGACAAAGGATCTCCTCAGAAATTTTCTGCAGTCAAACTGGTCCACATTGCTAGTCCCAAGAAAGAAAGTATCCCCCTGAAGTTTGAAAAGGAAGCATATGATATTTTCATCAGTGAATTTTCACCTCCTGGTGTGGTAGTTGCAGTAGTTAAGCTGATGCCTGAGCCACAGGGTGTGGAATATAGAATATCTCCAAGTGAGGAGGCTGAGTATTTTAAGATCAATCCCAACACAGGCCTTATTACTACTGCTCGTTCTTTGAAAATAATTGACAAAGACCTCTATGAATTAGAAGTATATGCAAACAAAGGTGGTGATTTAAAAGCACAGGTTACTGTCAGGTTAGAGGATGCCAATGATCACACTCCGGAGTTTCAGCAGCTCTCTTACAGCTCATTTGTCAATGAAAGTGTCCCAGTGGGGTCCAGCGTTTTGGCAGTGTCAGCAGTTGATGAAGACAGAGGGGAGAACGGATACATTACATACAGTATTGCCAGTCTGAACTCGCTGCCATTTACAATAAACCAGTTTACAGGTGTCATCAGCACATCTGAAGAACTGGATTTTGAGTCCTCACCAGAAAGCTACAGGTTCATTGTGAGAGCATCCGACTGGGGTTCTCCCTACCGCCACGAAAGTGAGGTGAATGTTACCATATACATAGGCAATGTCAACGACAACAAGCCCCTCTTTGAAAAAGTGGCCTGTCAGGGAGTGATTTCATCTGATTTTCCTGTTGGTGGTCACATCACTGCTGTTTCTGCAATAGACATAGATGAGTTAGAGCTTGTGAAGTACAAAATAATCTCTGGAAATGAACTTGGTCTTTTTTATTTAAGTCCAGACTCTGGCGTCCTGCAACTTAAAAAATCTCTTGTTAACTCTGGCATAAAGAATAACAATTTTGGCCTTAAGATAACGGCAACTGATGGAGAGAACTTTGCTGATGCTATGTTTGTTAATATTTCAGTAGTTCATGGGAAAGTGTCTTCAAAGACCTTTAGCTGCAGAGAAACTAGAGTTGCTCAGAAGCTAGCAGAAAAATTGCTGAAAAAGGCGAAAGCAAATGTGAAGCTGAATTTGGAAGATGGTTTTCTTGATTTTTATTCAATCAACAGGCAGGCACCTCATTTTGACAAATCCTTTCCTGCTGATGTGAAGGTTTCAGAAGATCTGCCAGTTGGTGCCACCATCCTGAGGATAAAAGCCTATGATGCTGACTCAGGCTTTAATGGAAGAGTACTTTATACAATTTCTGATGGTAACGTAGATAGTTGTTTCAACATTGACATGGAGATGGGGATACTTAGTGTTCTCATGCCATTGGACCGTGAAAAAACAGAGCTCTATCTCCTTAATATTACAATTTACGATTTAGGAAATCCACAAAAATCTTCATGGAGACTGCTGACTGTCACTGTGGAGGATGCAAATGATAACAAGCCTTTGTTTCTACAGGACAGTTACTCGGTTAATATTTTAGAAAGTACAAGTCTTGGTACAGAGATTATTCAGGTAGAAGCCAGAGATAAAGACCTAGGATCTAATGGTGAAGTGACTTACTCAGTGCTGACAGACACCCATCAATTTGCTATCAACAGTTCCACGGGAGTGGTGTATGTCGCAGATCAACTAGACCGGGAAGCAAAAGCAAACTACACATTGAAGATTGAGGCTAGGGACAGAGCAGAGAGTGGCCATCAGCAGTTTTCCGTTGTGCCTCTGAAGGTTTTTTTGGATGATGTTAACGATTGCTCTCCAGCCTTTATCCCATCCAGCTACAACGTGAAGGTCCTTGAGGACCTGCCAGTTGGCACTGTCATAGCTTGGTTGGAAACTCACGATCCAGACCTGGGCTTGGGAGGCCAAGTCCGCTACTCGCTGGTGAACGATTACAATGGGCGGTTTGAGATCGACAAAGCCAGCGGTGCCATCCGCCTGAACAAGGAGCTCGACTATGAGAAGCAGCAGTTCTACAACCTGACCGTGCGTGCCAAGGACAAGGGGCGCCCAGTTTCTCTCTCTTCTCTTTCTTTTGTGGAAGTTGAAGTGGTGGATGTTAACGAAAATCTTTATACCCCTTATTTTCCTGACTTTGCTGTCATTGGATCTGTAAAGGAAAACTCCCGCATTGGTACAAGTGTTCTTCAAGTTGTTGCTCGAGATGAGGACTCTGGAAGAGATGGGGAGATCCAGTATTCCATCAGGGATGGCAGTGGCCTGGGGAGATTCAGCATCGATGAAGAAACTGGTGAGTTTTGTTTTGAATTTCCCCTTCATAGGGGTTTTTTCCAAAAGCAAAGCTGAAGCATAATTGTTTTCTACCCTTAACAAGAAATTCAGTTCTTCTTAACAAGCAAGATAAAATTATAAGTAAGGATTTTCCAGGCACAGCAGTGACATGATTTAATTACCTGGTTACATTTATCACTCTGTGGATGTGAAGTAATACACATTTCTTTCCAGCAGCTATGTGAGGACTCCATTTAGAAGGCAGTGATAGTTACAGAATGACTCAGTTACAGTCACTGCATTATTTGTTGATCGCTGTAAATTACTCAGGCTACCTCTGCAAAGTCACAGTACTTATGACTTTGAATCCAGTGTTAAACCCAATGAAAGGAAATAAGGAGCATGAAAGAAAGATTATTTTGTCCAAAAACCTATTCGTGGCCTTGTTCTTGTTGCTGAGAGTAATTTTTCATGGGAGTTATTCTGGAATGGCACACCAACCTGTGTGATACACTTTCTTGTGTTTATCAGTGTTGGTGTGCTTATATAAAAGGTAGAAATCCAGGGAAATGTTCATAGCTGTAAATGACCTGTGCTAGTTTTCCTTTCATGGCAGTAGTATTATAAACATTGATTTTAGAAAGCATTGTTAATATAGTGAAGGTTCTTCAGATGCTGAATTTTATTACCACACCACCCTATTGGAAAACATTCAAAATACTAAATATAAAAGTGTGTTTGTAAAACACTTAAAAACTGGCTGTTTAAATGTCTGAGGGTTGTTGGGAGCAATGGTGCAGCTGTGCACCACTAGAAGTAGTGAGGAAATTAGAAAATATTAGTCAACAGTTTCAGAAATTATATTAAATATGTTAGGTCTGTGGGTTTACTGTGGTTTGTATGTCTTCTTCTGAAGCTTTTAATTGAGAATGTGGTATTAAACATAAGATTAAAATGTATGTTTTGGCAAATTCAAACTGTTTAATCAAATGTCAACTTTCTAAACTGAACATTATGAAAAACAGATGACATCACAAATGCTGTGGCTCTCATAGTATAAGCAGAGAAAAATATTTTTATTCTATTTTTGCTACAGCCTTGCTGCTACAGCTGTACACAGATGATTACAGTCAAAACCTTATGTCCTGAAACATCAGACTTGAGTGTCAGAAGTCAAAAGGGTACCTAGTGTAATTTCCAGAAATATTAGAAACTCACATATTCTACAGTGCTGATAGTAGCGGAAGGCATTCAGGCAACATTATTTAGATATTTGGACATGTGTTTAAATATTAAGCTCCTGCATTTGAAAATGTCATCCTACCTATTTACTGAGTAATATCAATGTCATCTCAATGGGTTCTTTATAAAGCATTGGGAGGTTGGTGCCAAAGCTACAGTATTGATACAGAAATCTCAGCATTCAACATTTACTGAACTTAAAAGAGCTGGTAGGGAAAGTAACTCAGTGTGTGTCACTCATAAGTAAAATAGCTAGTTTTTTACCCTGTGCCTACCCTAGTAGAGGTGATGGGCTAGAATAAGTTAGGTCCCTTGTTCAGTAAAGCATGTTTTAATGGGAATGGAAATTGTACTCAGTGTTCCATGTTAAATATATTTGCTTTCTAAAATTTAAATATATTTTGTGGAGGCAAAAAATCCCCAAATCTCCCAAGATAGAAAGATTTTTCTGCCTTTCACTCATTCACGAGTCTTATGTGAACATGAGCCAATCTGTGCGATTTCACTTAATCATTCCAGAAAATAATCCAGCAGATCAAAAGTTTTGGGATTCTTGTTTCTCATTTCCCCAAATGTTCAAGGCCATGTAAACCTTCTTGAAAGCAATTTGAAGAACACTTTGGGTGCTGAACTGCAGCCAGGGCGATGTGGAGGGCAGGGCTTCAGGGTTACTCCGCGTCATGCTGCTGTAAGATGAATGCAGGATTTGACCTTCTATGCCAAACAGAATGCAACATTAATACTCTGCTATTGAACTGGTGGCAACTTAAATGCTGCTGAATGATGAATCAGCTTTCTAGCTGTAGAAAAGAGCTTAAGTCACATATTGAATTAATTTATAAAGAGATAGCTGTTTATTTACTTCCAGTACAGTTCATTTGTCACTTTTAAACTGACCAACTCTATTGGCTTATGTACCGTCTCTCCTGAAATTTGTGAAGGTAAGCAGGAGTGTGAAGTATAACAAATCAATATTTTTGGCTGCTGCCTTAATGAAAAGATGACTACAGCATCCATTATAATCATTAGGATATAAACTGGGACGAATTCATCCTGATACACAGAGCAAGCTGGACTGCAAGCAAGTCTATGCTTTCAGCAAAATTCTGCTCAAACGCATTTTTATTTTTCTGAAATGTTACATGTTAATGGTGCTGCCCTAAGTGTTGAGTGAGATGTGCTTTTGCTTCCTGAGGCATATTTATACTGAGGAGTTGAAATGTGGAGAAGCAGATCTTCATGATGAAAACACCCTGCACCATGCAGCTGCATGTGTGTTGTCATGATGGCTGCTTCTTCTTCCACTACAGATGTACCTAGGTGCATAATGGTGCATCTTGAAAAATCAAGGCTCAGGGGAGATCTTCTTGCTCTCTGCAACTGCCTGAAAGGAGCTTGTAGTGAGGTGCTGGTCAGTCAGTTCTCCAAGTAATAAGTGTCAGGACAAGAAGAAATGGCCAGGAGAGGTTTAGATTGAGTGCTAGGGAAAAATTATTCACTGTAAGAGTTGTGAGCCATTGGAACAGGCTGCCCAGGGATGTGGTGGGATCACCATCTCTTAAAGTGTTTGAAACGTGTGGATGTTGTACTCATGGCTATGGCTTAGTGATTGACTTTGCAGTGCTAGGTTAGTGATTTGACTTGGTGATCTTGGAGGTCTTGTCAAAGTTAAATGATTCTGTAGTTCTGTGATTTATCTCCACCAAGCTTGATTTAGCTTTTGGTCTGGGTTCCACAACCGGCTATTCTCCATTTAGGTAAGAACGGCGAATGGCAGTCAGGAAGTTTGGGAGTCATCTCTGTACTGGTCCTTATGGATCCTTCTGCACAGTGTAAATGTGAAATCTGGGTGCTGTTGTAGTTTCGTAAGAGTTGTGCCATGGGAGTGAGCCTGGGATTCCCTTCCTACAGTGCTGCTCTTTGCCTCATGTCATACAGAATTGGTTTGGAAGATTATCGTTGTTACAACATTCACTGCTAAATATGCCAGTTTGTACATGGTGGTGACCAGAAGCATAGCCAGAAGTATTTGCCAGAAAGAAGTGTGCATCACTTCCACATTTTCTTCAGTGGATTTACTTTCCATTTCCAGGAGTCGGAGCCCGTACAAATCTGTAAATAAATAGAAAGTCTCCTGAAGTGGATTGCTGCAGGTCCTGACCTTTCAACTCCATCTGTGGTTTCCCACTACCTTAGATAGAAAATGAAATTTCTCATGGGTTTAGAAGTCAGTCATGATTTATGACTAAAAAATCTGGTTTCAGACTTTCCTAGAGGTTAAAAAAAATGCAGGAATTTTTTTTTTTATTTATTGACTGTTGATATAAATGTCACAAACACGCCATTTAAAAACCTTGCATTGAGGAACGTGTAATGTGATCCTTCTGTCTCCTGTTCAGAACTGCCTTTGTTTTTTTTTTTCCTCGTCATGTTCATTTTTTTGGGATCCCAATACGTAATCTGTTATAAAATGTGGTTGTCTACAATGAGAACTAGTCACTGCAAGCTTCTTCAAGTCAACAGAAGGAAACAAGTCATTGAGAAATATGATTCATTTCACTCTAATGTAAAAATATGAAATAAGTTGGGTGAATCGTGCTCTAAAACTATGCAGAGGTCCTTGTGAGGATAGCTCAGGTAAAGGTCTACACCGAGTGCCTTGCTTTGGTCAGACATAGCCCATCCCTGTTAACTGTGAACAAGAAGATACACTGTCAGCCTTACTGCTAGGTAATTTGAAATTACTCCTCTCTACCAGATTCATGGTTTTAATCTGTTTTCTGGGAATTATCTTTCATTCTGAAACCCACACATAAGTGCACTTTTAGAAATAAAAAGTGGAAAAAAAAATTTAATACTGTAGGGGTGAGAGTAATGTAAATAATAGTTTATGATTTTTCATTTTCTGGCAATACAGTGTTAAAGCATCTGACCCTCTTTTCTATCTACAGAAATTGATCAATATTTTATATGTGGATATTGCAGAAGTGACTAGTAACCTTCGTCTTGTGCAACTCTCGTTCTAAAGAGAAGCTGGAGCCATTTCCTCATCTTTAGTACTGCTTTCTGCCTGGTGTGCATCTCTACTCTCTTTGCCAGTCTGCTAATTGCAGTTTCTTAGAAGAAAATTGTGTAAAATGCACTCTTCTATCTCCAGACTGTTGTGATACAAATGAGCAGACGTGTGGTAAAAAATTTTGTGGGAAGAGAGTATGCTCTGAGTTTCAGTCACAGGTTAGCTCTAATAGTTGACTACTCTTGTGGAAATGGTGTCTGTCAGAGGTCCTACACTGCCTTATTTAAAACCTGGATTTTCTTAGCTCTGGTATGTACACCCACATAGTGCCAATAGTACAGCAAAGTGGTGAGTGGTGTAGTTTTGTTGTTTCAGGAGTTTGTGGGGAGTCCAACAAATGCATATGGGTTTATGATATCACCCACCTGGGCAGACTAAATGCTATCTGTCAGAGCCTCTTTTCTGGCTGCAGTGGAGATCTGAACAACTAGTGAGAGTTCCTGATTTCTTAAAAGGTTGAGTTAGATGAGATCAGGCCTACGTGCTGGAATCCGCTATTTTTTTGTGATTTGTAGTTCAGCTAAACTGCATTTTTACTCTAGCTCCACTTTTTAGTCTGGCATCTGTTTCTACATGTTAATATAACAGTCTGGCACACAAAGAGTGTCTATATTTACCCTTACACTACTCATGGACATACTGGTAATAGGAAATTATTAAAGTGAGTTCTAGAGGTTCAGAGAGACAAGACAAAATCAGAGTCTTCTGCTACAGAGCCTTGTAGTGTTTGTCACAGTTGGTGGAGCATCATCCTGACACACAAGGAATTACTGACTCCATTCACAGGTGGGAAAACTGAAGCAAGACGTTTTTTACTTGTTCTCAGGAAAACATAGAAGCATCTTAAGTCCCACTGAAATTGAACACAAAGATAAAACAGTGGTATTAATTAAATGCTTATGGGATCTTTAATGTTCTTGCAAAGCCCATGAGCACAGACTTGAGGGATGCTTTCAAAACTCACTATCTTTATTTCCTAGGGTTGTTCATGAACCTGAGTCCCCTAACTTTCATTAGAATTTGAAATTTAGGAGTTAGCTGGCACTAGTTTCTAACCCTCTAGAGGACCTCTGATTGAATTTGTAGATGACCCTGCTAACTTGATATCTTCACGTTTCAGCCCTGAAATTCACATTAACAGGCCAGTCCTGTCTTTCACAGTGCTGAAAGCTTAAAGGTACTGTTAAATGGAGGTAGAGTTCAAATTACTACAGAATCCATGGGTTTATTTATGGTGCTAAGTATGATGGTCTTCTATTTGGATACCTCAAAAGTGATATAAATGTCTAAGAAACTGTGGCTAGAGAAGGCAGTTGATGCTGGAAAATCCTGATCATGGCTTCAAATGACCCATAATGGAAAATAGAAACACCAGATGATATAGTTTGCAATAAACCAGACTGCCTGCACTGTTCAATCTATTTGACAGAAATAAATGAATTTACGACTTCAGACTCCTTGCATCTTCTTGCTTTCTCTTAAAATAGTTTTGAGTTATTTTGTATGCAGTTTGAAGGATATTTTCATTTACTACAATTTGAGTGGTTTGATAAATATTTATGTGGGACCATTGCTAGTGTTTCCTTGAAACAAAGTAAAGTAAAATGAAAATCATTTGTGATACATGTTTTTCTCCCTCTCAGTTGTTTAATTTTATGGAGTCGTGTAGGAGCTCGTGGGTGGATCTGGGTGGACTCACTGGCAGAATTTAATTCACTGTAGAGTTTGGAGACATTAGTATTACAGATGTTATTCATCTTCCTGGAGAGTGTAGGCAAATTTCATTACCCAGAGCCAGTATTTTGGAGCCTCTTTATTATCCCAGGCTTCCAAACCCAGTTTTCAAGGGGACTTCAGGCCGTACCACAGGAGAAGTGCAAGTGGGTGCTGCTGGGAGGTAGCTTGGGAAAGGAGGCTGCTCACAGGGGAGATACTTGGAGCAGGCACTCATGGCAAGATCATCAGCCCCCAGCCTGTCCATGATGCCTCTCCTGAGCAGCCTCTTTGAGGAGGAGTGTGCTGGATGGATCACAGAGCACAGTCCTGGCCAAAATCTGGTCGTCAGCCTGTGTCTGTGTCAGGCAGGAATGAAGCAATCCTGAGAGCAGCTATTTCTGAGCCTTTGGTGCTGTGTTATTATTGTTCTCTGAGTCATCTCTGGTAGCTCTTAACAGTGGAAGTGGTCCTTTATATAAGTTTTCTACTTTTAGGACAACAATCACTAACACTTTTCTTTTTCTTTAAAATTACCTGTGGTATAAAACCAATAATTTTTATATGAATTCTGTGTGTTTATAATTTCCCTGTCATTTCCAGATGTAAATTAGTAAGGAACAAGGCTTGTCTTAGTTTCACTGGAGCAAATTCATTTAACTTTTTTTTTTTTAATAATATGAGTCCTAAAACAATGCATAAGCTTATGAAAATATTTACTTTAAAAGGCTCTGAGTATCATTCTGGCATACTTTCAAAGTTTCCAAAGTGAGGCCAGTCATGCAGAATTGTTTTATTCAAGCTATTCAGCTCTCTAGGCTTTATACCCCATAAAACAACTCGAAGCATACAATTTTTATAGCTAGCTGTAATTTGCATGCTTTCCCTTCTTTGGAAAATGTTTAGAGAATCTCCTTCATTATTCAGGATGCTCCCAGTGATATGACATTTTGTCTCAATCGCCAAGTAGTTTATTTATTAATAAAGAAATGTGTAGCCTGTATTTCCTCCTGTCACCTTTATTACCCTTGAGAGAAGTTTCCAAGAGTGTTTTGTATTATGTCTTCTGTTAGTGTATAATCCCAGAAGTGACCTCTATATTAGCTCATGCATCATCATCTATTAAATTATACCCAGGTGCTCCTGCAGAAGGCTTATCTCCAAAGAGCCAGCAAAGGGACCAAGACACAAGGTAGTGAGCTTGGTGATATTAGAGGAAAATTGACTTCCAATGTCTGGTGTTTGGTCTGAGCACATGAGCACAATCTTTATCCTGGCAACTGCTGAACTGCCGGCAGTTCAGAGGAAACTGGAGAAAAATCAATTTTAGCTGTTCCAAAGCACTGGTGGAAGCCCAGGGCATTGAGAAGTGATGTCGTTCATGCAGAAATGGGAACTTAGAGGGCAGTATGGGCACTCCTCTTCCAGGGGTATGCAGAGGAGGATGTTTGGACAATGTCTAGGATTACATGGAGCCATTTTGTTGCAGTGCCTAATCCTTTGCTGTAACAAGTCCAAGAGAGAGAAACTGAGGACACATTTTTCTTTCTGACCTTGCAGCAGGTTGTGTGGCTTTTTAGGGGGCAGTAGAACTGGACAGAGTTAATCAGGAATTTGTAGAGGTGGTTTGGAGTGATAACACTGCACTGATCATGTATCTCTTCCCCTGCTTGAATATGTAGGTAGGCTTAAGGATTTACCTTGGAAGCTGGATTAAAGGGTACTTTTTATAAAACTGTTTGCAGGTCAAGGACTACAAGTAATGATTAAGCAGTCAGTTGCTTGGAAAGCTTTTCCAAACTTTCATTGCTAAAAAATTGCGTCATATTGTAAGGCTGTTTGGCTAATTTCAGTGTTCAAGTCTTAGAATTTGTTAGGTGTTTGCCAACAAGGTAAAAATAAAATAAAATTAAAAAGCCCTTCTACTGTCAGATCTCTTTGAATTCACATATACATGTTTACCTGAAAATACATGTTTGGAGATGAGCTTCTGTAGCTCATGAATAGATTATTTCAATCTCTAGTCTGCTGTTTAATGTAAACATCTTTATTGCATTTTATACACTTATGGTGTCTTATTAGCATTGAAGTGTTGCCAGCAAGAAATAACTGAGAGAAAGCCAAATGGAGTGCATGTGGGGAGGGGGTTTTCATTGCAGTTGGTTTGCATTAGGTGTTTGCATTAATACATCTGTGTATCTCAGAGTGAAGTTGCTTGCTGGCATTGACCTGGTCATTTTGTCCACGGAGAACAAAAGTGGTAGACCCATTCAGTTGTGGCAAGAGGTTTGTCCCAAGTGTTGCTGCAGTGTTCCATTGGAGTGGGAACTGTATGAAGGTGCAGGACTCTGCTTTGTTTCCTCCATGCTGAGAACTTTGGTACGTGCCAGTACATCCCCACCTAAATGACTGGGAATATCAGGACATGCTGTGGCACTTACCCACCTCTCCATTGAGATACATGTTTGATTTTTTTGCTTAAGAGCAAGATATCTCAACTTTGCAGCTGTTACCCACTGGAGACAGTCTGGTTACTGCAACCCTCTTTGAGAGGGAAGCAGCCTGAAGCTAATTCTCTTAGGAAATGTTTTTCAATTACTTTGATGATAATCTTGGAGTTGAGCAAAATGTGCTCACTGTACATGAGCAACAATTCTTCAAGGTGATGGACGGGAAAGGTGAGAGTAATCTCATTGTGTGTGGTTTCAACAGCTCTCTGCTTCCACTGTGATGGCAAGGTCTTCCTGTCTTTCACAGTTGAAGCTTTTGGTTTTTCAGTTTTGCTAAAATATGCTTAGCAAATGAATTTCTGATTTTAGATCTTTGCAGCCCATAATGAATTATTTACATCTTTATTTGGGAATTTTCTGTCTTCATTTGAAAATTTTACTGAGAATTTGTGTTCTGTAAGTGTAACTTTATGTCATTAAAAATGGCTTTGCTTCACACCAGTCATTCATTCTATAGGGTAAAGATTTGACAAAAGAAAGAAAACAAACTAATACTGTGAATCAGTTAATTTTTTTTGCCCAAAAATTTTATTTTTGCAAGAGAATAACTATGGGATTTAATTAAATTTTCCAGAATACTTCACAGTCCCAGAACACCTTTCATCTAAAGTACACAAATTATTTTCCACATTTAATGAAGGAAGCTCTTTGATGTACAATGCTTATAGTAGTTTCTATTTTACTGAGAGGTGTAGATAAGTTAATAATTTGAGATGTTTTTCTGGGTTTTTTTTGGAAGGGGGGAATGACAATGCACAAATTCATTAAAAACCAAGGGAACTTCAGGTGTTTGGTGTCTCTGTGATGAAACTGTACTTATCCACAGCAAATAGGGGTGGATAGGACAGATTCTTCTGAGTCCCAGCCTGTTGTTCAATGTAAGGCCACCCTTCCTTACACTGTATGGGATCTTGGAGCTGGTTTTAAAAGGGTTGGATTTTACTGTTTCTTTTTGAGATAGTTTGTAAGGATGAACTGGTCTACTTCCACTAGATATGTTTGTTTTGTTTTTTTACTGTGCTTTAATTATCATTTAACAGCAACTCTTTGATGGCAGGCTGTAGGATAAGCCATTGTCAATGATTAATGCAGCTTCCTCTGGGGTGATAACCCCCTGGTTTGCTGCAGGGGAAAGAGCAGTGGATTGCCACAAGCATCAGCAGTGAGGGTCAGTCCAGGGATAACCAGAATCCCTGAGTCGCGCACAGGACGGGCAGCTGGACAGAAACCTCAGCTGGCCTTTGGGGCCGATTCTTCTGGGTGGCTCCGAGTGGCTGTGGGAGCCTTCCCAGTATAGGGCAGACTTCCTGGAATGGAGCAGCCTCCCTCACTTTACCCTCTCCCAGCACTGCCCTTCAGAGACACTTGCCTCGTTCTTCTCTTTAAGGAAATCCTGAAAACAGCAGATTGAGCCCCTGTGAGCTCAATACAGCTCCATTTGAAACAGCTTCCACTGGAAACCTAACAAACATTTAATGTGCTATTTTCACTCCCACAGTACCAGGATAGGGCAGTCTGTTCTGTGCCTTCTGTACCTCAAATTAGTGGTGTGTCTTCATCTCCACGAGGAGCATTTGCTAATGAGACGAGATGCTTTTTGTGAGTGTGTGGCTCCTTTGCAACCCAGTGTGGGTCTGCCTTTTAATTAGGTATCTTCCTTTTTGGAACATTCAGTGTGGGCAGTAGTTCAGTGTGGGCAGCAAGCTGCTTCTGAGGTACAGAGTGTCATGCTGGAGACAAGTAAAATAATCAAAAAAGGAAGATTGTGCCCATAGTGACATTTGTTAAGGAGATGGGAGCTGTTTATGAGGCAGGGCCAGGACTGACATTTAGCTGTGCTGGCTAAAGGGTAAAGAGCAAAATCTGTTTCATAAATGTGACCTAATGAATTTATGACTGATTCTAAAGTTTGTTCCTCCATCAGTTCATTGTCAAAACCTGTAGCAGCTTTTCTCTAAAAATGAAGGCAATACCTCAATAATGTTGGAATTTTCTCAACTGTAAAGATTGAGTTTGTTGATGCTGCAAGTGGAAAAAGCCATTCAGCTGGTGGATGTTGCTGGCTGTAACCATTGCTGCATTGCAAAGTGCTCTACTCCTATATTGTTAGGAGCACAGAAGGGTTCCTGTTGTCTCTGTGTAAACATACCACTGTTTAAAACTTTTTGTATATGCTTCTGCTTTTTGATGGGGATTTCCTTTAATTGCTTAATCTTTCATAATGAACAGTAATCTGTCACTGGCAAAGATAAAATCCAGCTAATTCTCAGAAAATCTGTTTTTCTTTCTCTGTACCCACAAATTAAACCTCATTTGATAACAGTTGGAAGCTCTATCTAGACATTGAATGTGGTCAGAAATAACTGTGTGGTCACACTGTCAATCATAATCCAGTCCACTTTAACAAGAGGCTTTAGATTTTTCTGGCAAGTCCCTGGAGGGTATGGGAACCTCTGGTAAAGGGGCCATGGATACCCTTTCCCTGATCATCTGGATCTAGGCGAGACAATCTTACTGGTGGGATTCCTGAAGGGTTGAAGTATACACAAAAAATCCCCCAGCCAAGCAAACTAACTAAGCAGGCTTTTGCAACTTGAATTGCTTCTGAAGAATCTCATGTTTTCAATGTAAAAAGGCTGTGATTTCCACTCCCTTTATACCTGGCATTTATCTGTTCTGAAAGCAACAGAGGCAGCCCATTCCTGGACCTGAGTGCTGTTTCCTACTACCTCCCCTCCACGGCTCTGTTTTTTCCCACAGCCACTGCTGAACCAGCTCAAGAAAGCCATGAGGGAAGAACTCATTTTTTGAGGAAAAGAGTGAGGGGATCAGCTCCCTGGTTGTATTTACAGGCCTTGGAAGTGCAAGCCATTTGGGTTGACCTAGAGAAGGAGATAAGGTGCTAAGCAAAGTGTTGCATTGCCCTTTTGATGCTTGCGGCCCTGTGGGTTTGGGAACATCCATGCACACAGCTGCAGTGTTGTAATTCATGTCATTGAAATTCATACTGAGACATAGGAGACATTTATTTGTTGATAGGGGAAATTTGTAATTCCCTGTTTTGTAGAAGTTGCTTGGTGGAGAGTCAACCTGATAAACCAGAAGTGAATTTTGTGTGATCGAAGAATGACTTGGAAGTAACACGTTCAAGAGCTACTGCTTTGTCCTGGCTTTGATGTGGAAGAGGCAGTTTTGATGGAACAAGCAAGATGTGTGCTAATGTGGGAATTTGGTGTGTTAGCTGATTGGGATGCTTATTTGCTACATGGTTTTTATGGTGCGAGTCCCTGGGCCTCGAGCTGAAATCACAAGTCAGAACAACTATCAGATGGCTAAAGCTGCTTACTACATGTCACAGAGAGAGACAGAACCCCTCTGGCGGTATAACTAACCTTTTCATGCCTCACTTTACCTGTCTGTACAATAAGTCTAATGATCATCACATTGTCAAGGGCAGTTTTGTGTCAGTTGTGATGCTTGCATGATTAATGGCTTTAAAATGCTGTGAGTGATTTTGATGGAAACATATAGCAAAATGCAATGCAGCAACTGGGTAATGCAGTCACTTGGTATTTGGAGGGTGTTAAAAGAGAAGTCCCTTCAGGAGTTTCTTCTTCCTGGTTTGATTTCCCAGGAGAATTGTAGAATCACAGTGACCTATTTAAGCCAGTACATTTATTCCAAATAATTAACAATAGAAACATTACACTGACTGCACTGGACATAGGCAACAGCCATGTGCTTAGGTTGCTCAGTCATTCCTTTCAGCCTTCCAGGGGTGAGTGATGTTTCAAATCCTGGCTTACTGCAGTGCAGTGGGTGGAAACAAAATGCTAAATAAATTTCAGGATCAAATGAGACAGATCCTTACTGTTGCTCCCTGCATGCCATAATTGCTGTGTCTCTGTTTGACCTGGATAAGGGGCTGGCTGTGATTTCATGTTGCAAGTAGTCCTATGATGCATAATTAAAAAAAAAAAAAATGAAGCTACAGTATTGTTTTAGCCATTCTTCCCAGGAGCTGATAGCCATAGGTGCATAGAGCTGTTGAACTTTTGCCTTGGGAAAGCATTCCTTTTAAGATGTAGTGGGAGACCATTTTGGTGGACTCAGAATTTTTTGGAGTTAGGCTTCTGGCTTTCAGGTGCCATGGGAGAAAGTCACTTTAGTATTCCTGAGACAGGTAATATGTTTTAGAGATACCATACATAATTTATTGAGGGAACATGCTAAGATGGGGCTCTGTTGTTATCCAGAACCAGGATTTTTGTGCCCCGGAAAGCAGGAGCGCCTCTAGCCCTGCATGCTCAGCTGCAGGACAGTAGACAGCAAAGCCTGCCAGAAATGTGGAGGTTTTGTTTCCATATCATGGGTGCAATGTGAGCATAGCATGGAGGGAAAACTGTAGATGAGGGCAAAGTGCAGCTGAGACTGATTTGAAGATTCTCTCTGTTTATCTGAATAAATAGTTCTGGCAGCTGTTAGCTAATTTGCTTGCTTAGAGTATTTCCATGTCAATAAAGAGCACTGCCATTGGTGTCCTCATTTTAAATCCAGTATGAGGCTCACCAGATGTGACAGAAATAAAACTCAGCAACTAATTCCCATTTTTGGGTTTGGGGCCAGGATTTTTCATGCAGCATGCAGAAGCTGGGGAAGCAGGTTAATGCTGCTTGCTTGCAGCAAGCTCAAAAATGTGCTGAAGGAAGACGTGTCTACCATGGCTTCACTGCCTTGCCAAAATATTTGCTGCATTGTGTGGTATAGAAGGTTGTAGTTGTTTTAGGGAAGCATGCTATGCCATGTCATATTCCTCCCATTTTGATTAAACTTATGAATTCTACCCCACAAGGAGAGTTGCAGACTTCTCCTTTCTTTCATGTGATGCTTGACCTTCTCTTCTTGACTTTTTTTTAGTTTTTTTTTCATGTGGAAGTGTCTCTCTTCCCAGTACCATCTAAATTCCAAGCCATTCCCCATCAAACCCCTTGCACTGCTTCAACTCCAGAATCGGTTGGGTGGGTTTTTTCACTTTTTTTCACTCACTGGAGCTAAGCACAGGACTGGAAGTCTTCCTAAAGATTTCAGGAATCTATAGTGATTTGGAATAATTTGATTTGCCAGTGTCACAGCCTGGCATCTGTATGAACAAGGCTAGGTAATGGAGGAAAGAATTTTTTTTTTTTAATGGTGGTACCTAAGATTTAGGCAAACACAAATATTATTGATTCTACAGCCTTGGTTGAGTTGCTTGATGTCAGTGAAGTTTGTTTATTTACTTAATTATATGTTTAAAAGTTGTAGAATCTTTGGGATAGAAAATATTACAGAACTTCAGAGAGTTATTAGACTACATGGCAATAAAAAAAGACTACCCTATCCCTAATCATTCATATATTGTCTTTTTTGTGTGAAAGTGGCTTTGTGGCTTTGTGTTTCTAATCAGCCAGAAAGGAAGTTGGTCTCTGGGTAGTGATATCACTAATAGTGATAAGCAAAAGCAACATGGAAAAAGTCATGCTGAAAGCAACGTTCCCTAATCCTTGTCACCAGCTTCTGTTTTGACTTTTTCATTTGTGCTGGCAATGAGTGATGTTAAGAGTGTCTCCTGGGCAACATACTGCATGAGTGATGTGATTTATGGTCCACTGTTTTAGAGAAATTGCAGTATTCTATTACTAAAGAGAGCTTTAAAAACATACAGGAGTTGGGAAAATATTATCTGTCTTTTAAAAACAAAATCTGTGAACAGATGTATGCGTCTATTCTGTCACCATACAGATGGGCAGAAAACATTTAGTTGTCATGGCAACAAAATGTATAGTGCCACAAATGAAAAAGAAATATATAAAAGAGAAGTATTTGTCTTGCCAGTTGTTATATCATGACAGCAGATGCTGAATTTGAGTTTATTGTCCTGAAACTTCAACAGAAAATCCTCCAGACCATGTTTCTCCTTAATACAGTATTTGTATCCTGTAGGCTTCCTGCAATTTGCCTTCAGATTTCTTTACTCTGGGAGGCATTGGCATTTTCATCTCTAGTTACTTATTTAGATATGGTTTCTCTCTCTTGAATGAGCACGGGGCAGTAAGCAGTAGATGGATATCTCTGTTCTCATGAAGTAGCTCCTAGATGAATTAACATTTCTATTTTGTTGTTAGCTGGGGTTTTTATAATGCTGAGCATGATGGGTTGTACCCTTGATATTAGGGTGGAACAGGAACTGTTTAGGCTGTAATCAAAATTCCTATATATCTGTATATGAAGTGAGCAGAAGAAAATAAGGTAGCCTTATTTGTATTATTCATCAGGATATTCTGTTCTGAGAAAATCAGTTTTTGAAAATGAAGTGATGCAATTCAAATGACTGTGTCGTGATGGTGGTAGCAAGGTCACCTTCCCATAGGATGGAGTTGGCTTGTGCCATGCCCCCTCAGCCTGTGGCAGTGACAGGCCTTGAGTGTAGCTGTGGTTCCTCCACGATGTCCAAAATTGGCATGCAAGCACCCACTGGCTCTGCCACCAGGCTGGTGCAGGGTGCTGCTGTTTTACCTGAGGCACAAGTACAAGATGCCAGCAGGAATTATAGTATTGGAAATGAACACATGAAGGAATAGTAACAATTAAGTAACTCTCAATAGTCAACTTGGAGCCATCATCAAAATTACTTTTTACTCCTGTGCTAGACGCTTTAGACTGATTACTAAACTGTTTTCAGAAAAAATAAAAGTGAGAATTGCTGGTACTGCTTGTTTCGTTTTTTGGTTTTGTGTAATATTGTTAACAATTAGGGTGTATCATCCTGGTCGCTGCAAATGTGGTGTGTAGCCATTTCCATTTAAATGACCTTTTTTTTCTGCAGCTGCTTGAAGCAGTGTTTCTTTTTTGGAATAATTAAAGAGAAAGCTGGGCTCTCTGAAGGTCACAACTGTTTATAGTGCTCTTTGCTGCTTGACTTTTGATTTCACAAAAAAAAAAAAAAAAAAAAAAAAAAAAAAAAAGGATTTTAGGATTAGTTAATGTGTTTTCCCAGCCTTTAAAAGGTAATTTTCATGGCATAGAGAGATCTTGTTTACAATATGTATAAAAAGATTAAAAGGAATTAATTTAATTGTGTAAAACTATAAGTAATCTCCTGCCTTCTTCTGTCAACCTTTTGTACCTTCAGTTGAGTGGCACTTCCTATTTCTACTTTTTCTTAATCTTCAATTAAGTAGAAAGCTTTCTCCCATTTTTTAATTCTGTCTTTTATTTTCTTCCAAAATCTTCTCTAGCAAATTTGCACTTACCCTGGTTTGTCCTCTCTTCCTGTCTGTCTGTCATGAATTTTCATTCTCTGCCATCAGCACTGGTCTCCTATTTAGCTGAGTGCTTTTAACTCAATGAAGCCAGTGGGATTTGAATACCTGTCTGAGTGTTTTGGAAAGGAATTAGCTTTACAGCCCCTTATTGTGAAAGCAATGTTTCAGTCTACATCTGCAGTTGTGTAGATGAAGAGTTGAGCCGGAGATAAGAAAACACTGAGAATTAAGATGTTCTTGCAGACAGTTTGCAGCATCTGAATGTTGAAGAGTCTTCTGTTTGTATGGTTTAGGTTTTTAAATTTATCTATAAGTCCAAATGCCTATTTCCAGAACTCAAATCCAGTGAACGAGTCACAAGAGTGGTCCATCCTGCTGGGTCCCTCTCCTCTTCACCAGCACAATGTTCATACCTAAGGAGAAGTTGTCACTGAGCATAGAAGTTAATAGTCATGTTTGCCTTGTGGTAAATGCCAATATTTTAATTCACATCACCTAACAAGAAAATGTACTTTTAATTTTTTCCATCTTCTTCAGTATGTTATCAGAGCTTTTACAACCATTTCCAGCTGGTCCACCCTTGGTCAGTGGCACACCCATCTTGGAGTTGCCTGACACTGGCTCTGCTAGACATGGGAAAGGAAGTTTCTGGCAGAGTCTCACAGAAGCCACTCTTGTAGCTCACCCTTCTACTGAAACCTGGCTATGCAAACTCAATACACCTGCCCATGGTGGGAGGGTTGGAAGTAGGTCTTTAGTTAAATAAAGCACCTCTAAGGTGCCTTCTGATCTGAGCCATTCTGTTATTCTGTAATCCTGTGATTCTAATTTTTTCCCAGCAGTAGCTGAGAAGTGCTCTGCTTCTTCCATTGGGAGAATTCCCCCTGTAGAGCGCAGCTCATTTTTTTGGAGGTGTCTGCCATGGCTCTTGCTCCGCTTGCAGTGTGCCAGACTTCAGCAGTATTCCAGCCAGAAAATTTCCACTGTTATTTTTCTCTCTGGGTGCATATTACTTGTGTGATCACTGGGTCTGATCTCACCTGTGTGTGCTAGAGCTTGCTGCCTTCTTAAAACTGAGCATGCAGCATGAAAAGATTCATGGATATGAGCCCTTGCTAGTTCACAACCGGTAAATGAGCTAATGATGATACATCTTCCCCTCCCTGCTGCACTCAGAATTTTTATTGCAAGGCCAGTGTCATTTGTTTTCATCTCTAGCAAATCCTCCCTACATCCTTCTCCATCCTAATAATTTCCTTTGAAAAACACCTACTGCAGTGACCTCCATTTGACTATGAAATTGAAGCACTAATCAGCAGGGCTTGTATCCAGGCTTTCTAAGTGTTCTATAGTACAGACCCCTTTCCAGCTACATTAGCCACCAAAAGGCAGCACTTCCAAGCAATACAGAGCCAGATACTTTCTTATACTAACTTTGGTCTCAGAATCAACATCCCTTCTTAAAAGCAAATTTAAGAAGACAATTTGAGTGTAACTGTTTGTAAAATACAAAGTTCACCACTAATATAATCCAGGCTAATAGGTATCATGTAAGGTTGAACAGATTGAAGTGAAACACTTTCCAGGCTTAGGAGCAGCCAGCATGGAGTTTTCCATGTGAAAATTTTAATTATGGATCTTGATGTCCTCTGGTTCTGCTTGAACAGTGAGCCCTGCCATGAGTGTCTGCTTTATGAATGGCACTTCCACATGCCAGTGACACTCAGAGCAGTCATAAATTCCTATTTTGATGTCAAATGCTTGGATGTATGTAGCTCCTTTTTCAAGTAGGAGCCATGATGTAAAGATTGGAGTGCATGCCTCAGTGGAGGAAGATTTTCTGAATTTTGGAAGGTGACTTGGACAGGTCATGCTCTTATCTAAAGAAATGGATTTCAGCTGAATTTTGAAAAGGACAAATGTGTTTCCGCATTATGTATTTATTTCATGTCAAGAAGCAAATTATGGATTTGGCAGATCTCTGTAATAGATGTCCATAAGTGATTCTAACAGTGTAAGCTGAATGAAAAAGCAGATTTGTGGACTAACATGTCTGTAAAAGAAATTATGTTTTGACTTTGTGCAAGATTTGTTAAAATATATTTTTGTTCTGTTTGGGTAGTGGTGCATTGGATAAGTACATGTGTGGGTGTACAGAAGCCTGCTGAATTGTGTATTTTTTTAATAGCAACAATTCAGTTCCTGAGTTTTTTTTTTTTTTTTTGAGTACATGATGATGTGATAAGTTTCAGTCATATTACTTTGACCTTGCAGGTAATTTAATGATCTTCCCGACCCCTTGCATTATGACCTTAGACCCTCATTTTAAATGTCCCAAGTGTGGGGACATTTATTCTGGGAGATATTTATTAGTGCAGGGATCTGTGGCTATGCTTGGACAGCAGGTAGAAATTCATGCTACTTTTTGTTACAAATATTTTTGGATGCAGTTAGTATGCAGAGTGCTTCTCCTCTCTCTGTCACAGGAAGCCTTCTCCTTCTCATCATCCATCTTGGGGCTGACTTCATGCCCAGAGACTGCCACTCTTTCACACAGGGCATGCTGGGCTGATAAAGGGGGATTTCCTTTTTGCCACTTTGGCGCCTTCTTCCTCAGCCTCATCATTACTTCTGTGATGTCCCAGTGTCCAGAATGGTGGGATATAAACCTTTTTAACACTTAGCTGATTCAGAGGTGAGGCTGAATTTTGATGTGTGCCTGGTCATTCCTTAAGACCATGTTTAGAGCTGCAGTTCATACATTTTTAAAAATAATTATACTTCTACCACATTAGGAGGTCCTCTCTTTTTTTTTTTTTCCCCATTGTCTTCATACCTAATTAGTCATTCCCTAAGAAAATACCATGGTGCCTCCTAAATTACTTGCACCATAAAGGAATACAGTTCTCTTGTCTCCCAAATACGATCTGTTTTGTGCTTCATGGGAGTGATGGATTTGTCTCATGGCAAAACTTACTGAGAACATTTTTCATAACTTCTTAGTTTGAGGCATGTTTATGTTTCTAATCAAATATCACATTTTTTGAAGTTTCTCTTTTTTGAAGGCTATCACTGTCTTGTTCATTGAGGAGGGATGGGGTGGGGTTTCCTTGTGTTTCTACTGGTGGTCTCTTTAGTCCTTAAAGGGTCCCATTCTCCTTGTTAGAGCTAGTTATTTCTTATATTCCAGCAGTGTAGTATAATTTTATAGCTTTCTGTTACCTTCTGGTTGACTACTAGTTCCGTAACTTGAAAAATGTTGTATTTCGACTTTTAATGTCCTTTGTATGTTTAATAGTTGGCACATGCATCTTTAGCTCTCAGCATTGCTCTCTGGGTTTAACTGGAAGGAAATGCTCTCCATGAGATAAAGCTAATCAAATGATGAAATTCTAGTCACACTTTAAACTACTAATTTAATGAAAAAAAATCACCTGCACTATAAAGTGTGTAATTATGCTGATTTTCATGACATTTGGGTCACAAATGGATTCTTCCTTGTGTACAGATGACATCAATTAATACCTGTTAGAGTTTTCTGGTAAGCCACAGATTTACCAGTGATTTTTGATTAAGTGGGCATTAATTCTTGCTGACTATGAAGTGAGTCTTTCAGTATTACTGCTACTGATCAGATACCTGGAGATTCCCTTTTTTGTCTTAATGCTAGAAGGCTATACCATGGAAAGTTCTTTCAACTGGGAATATGCCTTCTCAGAGAATAAGTACTTTGAGATTAAAAGAATATTTTTAACTAATTAAAATTCCCTTTATGTGGAAATACAGTTTTGGTATGGAATATTCATAGTGTTCATTTCTGTATTGTTGAAAGAAGACAGCTACTTCTGTGTTTATACCCCAAAATTTCAGCAGACCAACAGAGATAGAAAATTCCCCAGGCTAATCTTCATTGTTAATGTCCAGAGTGGATGGGGAAATGCTGCCCATTTTCCATGCTAAAGCAGATCTGTCTTCTCTGCTGGAAGGGTGTGCTTGGTTAGGTGGTAGGTTAGTGTGAATGCTGAAACTGGAGTGATTTTACAGACAAACACTGCTCAGGACATTTCTTGGCAGATTCGTATTACAAATAAATAAACCTTTGTACCATATGGCGAGAGATTTAAAAAAAATCCATTTGAGACAGAAAGGAGAGTAAGGAACCATGTTTCTGGTGTCATGTTGCTCTTAGGTGAATATTTTCCCCCTTAAAATACCTTAAGCACTTTTAAAGAAATTGCTATTTCTATAGCATGTAATACATATGTAGTATATAATATATGTAAAATGCACAGTACTAATATTCATAGGGTTTTTTATAAATAATTCTAGGAGATACTAAATTTTCTCCCTTCAGTGTCATGTTTTGAACTTAAATTCTTCATCTGCTGTGTTATTATTCTTTGATATTCCATTAATTCTGACTAAATTTTCTTACATTATAAGCATAGTTTTTATTTCTGCAGAAATGCTAATAAAAGATGGCATGCCATATTTGGGATTTTTATTGAATTTAATTAATAACAAAGCGAGCTAATCAGGTTACATTCACCTTGAACTTTTTCCTTTAAAGGGAGATAATTTCTCATCTTTTGCATTTTTGTGTTAGGTGGAATTTTTCCAAGCACATTCTGACAGCTACATTTGAATATCTTTGTAGAGTGTAGTTAAATATTCTGTAAGCACTGCTGCTTAGTGATCTAATGAGCACAATGCCAGTCTCTTGCTACATTATACTGCTGATTCTTCACAATCAGGAAATGCATCTGGATGCTTTCAGCATGTAGAGCTGTTGTCAATTTGTGTTATTTAATATGATGGGAAATAAAATAATATTTTTAAACATTTAATTGCTGAAAAATTATAATTTTTAAGGTTAAGTGCTTTTATTTTGTACCCTGAAGAAACCCTTCATTTTAGGGCATTTGCTAGGAAACAATATTGATGCTGTAAAATAATGGCTTTATTTCACAGCCATGTGCTAGTTTATATTTTAGGTTTAGTGAATATGCAAAAGTATTCACTTCTTTCCTTAATGGAGTGACTCAATGTGGATTTCACTGGAGTGTTGCCAGCCTCAACCTACTTTCTGTATGAACTATTAGGACAAAAGAAACTCCTTAAAATAGGTATTCAGAACATGATATTATGCATGTAATTCATAAAGCAGCAAGAATGATTTCAAGAAGAAAAAGTAAGGCTGTATAAAATGACATTATAAATCTCAAGCTGGGGAGGGGAGGAGCGGGGGGAAGATGTCAGAAGGATAAAGAAATTACCCTGGTCTTCAGGGAGACAAATGTTAATCCAACACTGAGTGTCTTTGAAAACTTTACCCTTTAGTATTCATATACTCATGACTGTGCCTGCAGTGAACACTGCACACTGAAAGAGCATTAAAATAATAGGATTTAGATGAGAAAGTAAGAAAACTTGCAAGTTAGGGAAATATCTGTGTGAATCTAGTCTGTCCACACTCTGCATTATTGGGTACTCTTTAATTATACAGTCATTAGTGGTAGCAGTAGTATTTTTGCAAGGCCTTTATTATTCAAAGAACAGTATTTTGGGGACTGTTCATTACTTTGTTTTTCCTTTGTCTTTTATTTATTGTAGCCCAATTCATAATTTTTTAGCATATTTTTAAAAAAGGATAAATTCCATTGTATTTACCTCCAATTTTCGTGATGCTCTTTGCTGTGTGTGGAAATCATGGTTAGGATTCAGCTGGAGTTGAGACTTGAAAGTGGAGGCCCATGGGCATGATGTCAGGCATTTCTGAGTGTGAGCCCGCATTTTTCCAGCTGAAGGGCTAGTGGGGCTATTTTGTATGTCCTAGCATTGCCTACCCAGTCTCCTGCTTGAACTGCAGAGGAGTGTCAATCCATGCATAATTTCTGTCATATCTGTCAGTCCCTTGAGGATGCCTCAGGTAATATGCTGAAGAACCTTAAATGGCAATAATGACAGTGTGGAGGGAGCTGATTTTTCAGATGTTCATTGAGCATGAGGGGAGCGTAGGTGTCTGGCTCACGTCGAGACACCTACATTTAAGAATCTGAATCTGGACCTGGACTCCATCCTTGGTAATAATGTTAATAACACATTACAGATGGGAGACAGAGGCGCGAAGAAATTAAAACAGGAAATATACAGAAATTTTATGCCCTGATTTTTCAGAAAATACAACAATCTGTATGACAAAGCACGTCAGAAAAATGGCAGAACCTTTTAGGTTAGTAGGTCCTCCAGCTTCATCTAATGTCAGTGTTGGGTCCAGTTACTCCAGGGAGGCCTTGTCCAAATTGGTTGAGCAGATGTCTCTGGGAGGGCTGTTCCAGTGTTTAACTACCCCTCTGGCAATGAGTTTTCACTTAGTTCCAGGGGAGGTTTATTTTGCTGCCACGCATGACAGTTTCCTCTCTGTGCTTTATCTTCACTGCACCCTCTCTTTAGGTGGGAAGACTGCAATGAGATTTCCCTCTGCCACTGCTAGCCTTTTCTTCACAGACCCAGTTCCCTTATCTTCTTCTCCTCCATCTGGGTCTTCTGACAGTCTTACTGGAGAGACATCAGTTTTGTCACTAGTGGCACTGGCACTGGGGAGTCTAAAATTGGACCTGCTGTTCTGTCATCACTGCATGGAGACGCTGCTGGCTCGTTCTGTTATCCACCAGAATCACCACGGCATTTTCCTCTGACTTGCTCCCATTGAGCTCCAGTGGATGAACAGCAAATCCCAGTGCAGGATTTATTCATTGAAGTTTTGATAATTCTTGTCAATTGCTTTCATGTCAGTCCATCTTCCATTTTACTGCAGTGCCTCTGAAGAGAAGCCCCGCTCTCCACAATATCAGTTGGTCCTTCTAAACTGTCATTTGTGAACTGGGTGAGGCTGGTTTTTATCCACCACCAAGGCTGTGGCTGGGTGGTGGAACAGTTCCGCTCCTGACCTTTTAGGATCCCTTGTCACAATGAACCCCTGGATGTGTGATGAGCCAGAACACTTGGAACTACAGACCTCTGTTATTTGTATGCAGCAGTCCAGCCAGGAACTTCACCTTGTCCACTTATCTGGTCCAAATCCCCTAAATTATGCTGCAAAGACTATGTAAAACCATACTGAGTTGTGTTTGAAGTTGAGCTTTGATTTGGCCACGGATAGATCCACTTGAGTACCAAATTTATGACTTTGGCTGTCTTCCAGCTGAAAGAGAACTCCACCCACCTCGCGGTTATTTTAGAGGACAGCCTGTTGCAGATGCTCAGCATGGTGCCTCTGTGCATATCCAGCACTGCAGGCTTAGCACCTGCTGTAACAACCTGGATCCCACTGGCACATCCCATTGGTACATCCCTGCATGCTCCTGGTTGGGTGGGAATGCCCACTTGAGGCTGTTCTTACCCCTTGTAGAGTTTTTTTCTTGGCTACCTTATACTGACTTATACTTTCTTATACTTACTTTTGTAATTTGCTCACTTTGTGAGCATGGGATGCCCTCCCTGATCCTCCTTTCTTGACTGGGCTCAACCCTGGGCAGTGGCAGCCTGAACCAAGCTCTCCAGAAACTTTGGCTACATCTGTGTACCTGCCCGCTGCTTCTGACCCCTTTTCCAGGGTGAATCATGGAAATGCTAAGACCTCTTATAGACATTATTTTAACTTCTAAAAAAAATATTTTAAAATTGTTTTCACCAATGCAATTCTTGAACATGTTATTAAATTAAGCTGAACTGCAGGAAAAGGTTGAGTTGAAGGCAGGTATGTGGCATAGAAGGCTTAGTGAAGAAATGCTTAGTAATGGGGTAAGCTTTCAAACAAATGAAGAGAGGTACTTCTAAAATTAATTTCAAGCAATTTTAATGTCAGCACTGCAGCCCAGCTACTTTAGTCAAGCTAATAAAATGTATTTATAAAATAGCATGTGTACACTTTATGATGTGAGAGCAATCCCAAGTGTGAGGACTTGCTGTTTCACAAACTGGTGATTTCCCTAAGTTGTGTGTAGAAATAAAGTGCTTTCTGTGATGGCTGAGAAATGTAATGATTGCAAAGGGAAAGCAGACATGGTTGCAAAGGTAATGTTGAACTGAAAAGGTGACTTGTGATGCTTGTAATGAGAGTTTTGATTATTAATCAGCAGATGGATTCTTTCTTACTAGGTGTTACTTGAAATACTCATATTTACTAGGAAACTTCTTCACAGTGGTATGAAGATAAGTGTCAGCACACTTTGGTTTTATCCCTCATAAACTTCTAATACGTGGTATGAGCATCTCTGTGGAGTACAGGCTTGATCTTAGCCCCATGGGGTGGAAAGGGCCAAGCTCTGCCTGGCTGTGGGAGCCAGAGTGCATCAAGGAGAAGTTTATTTGCAGCCTAGTCTGGATTAGGAATTCGATACACTTATTGACACTGTGTTTTGACAGTCAGATGGTGTAGCATGTGTTCATCTGATGTCATTTGTCTAGGAACTGCCTGTTGTGTCCAATCCCTTGAGCTTCCTGTGTAACAGGCTCTTCTGAGGGTGGTTTGCCCTCTGGAAATGGCTCTCTCTCTACTCTGAATGCACAGGGGGTATCAGACCAGGTTGCACGAGACACTAAACTTTTCGACATGTAAGGATAGTTGTAGAAGAGTTGTATCTTTTAATAAAATATAAACTGACTTCCAGGACAGTGGGAAATGACAGCAGTTTTGTTGCTTGACATCTGCCTTTTTCATTAGGAAGGCAGACATAGAAAACTTTTGATTTGTGCTTGAAGGCTCTGTGATCTGCAGCTTCAGTTAATCTCAGTTTATTTAGCTGTGGCCAAATCACATCAACTGGGTAAAATATACCCAGTCCATGGAGCAGAGCCCAGCTGAGCCCTGGTGTGGAGGCAGGATGGGCAGTACATGCAGTAGAGCTGATGTGCTGGCAAAAATGATGGGAAAAACTTGAATATCATCCAGGAATTTCTTTACCATCTGGACACATCAAGAGATACTTAGGATTATGCATATCAGTCAGTCAACCCTGAGTGATCAAGGGTCAGCTATGTCTCTCACCATGTCTAGGTTTGGTAAATGTTCCTGTTATGCTGCCATCTGATTTGAATGAACTTCACCTCTTCTTGTTCACTGTACTTTTCATTGCCACAATTTTAGATGCATTATAAGGTCTTTGTTTTATTGTTAGTCTTGGCAAAACATGACTACAATTTTACATTCCTGAGATTATAGAAGAAGAAAAATAAGATTTCTCTCTCCTTGTGTTCCACCCAGAATCACGTCTGAATTTTGTAAGCTCAAAAAAGGAGCTTTTATTCCTGAAGATTTCAAGATAAGGTCTTACATTTTCTTCCATAGCAGATTCCAGGTTAAGACACTAATTTAAATGCATTTGAAATCAAAGTAAGTTATTTCCTTTTAATTTGACAGGAAGATGGATTTAAAAATGAAGCTTATAGGACTGCTTGGGTATGTTCTGTAAATTGTTTGTATAAATTATATGAGAATAAATAGCAAAGAGCTTTAACTCTTCCCTTCTAATTTTCCATGGATTCAGACTTGTTTATTCAGAAGTTAGAGAGTATCATTTGTGGCATTTACATTATACTGAAAATCATCTGCTCTCCATTTTCATTATTTTTCATGCTGTGAGGTTGCCGAGTTCCTTTATTTCCATGGAGTTGGACAGTCAGGGCAGATGGAGAATCTGAGAATCCTTTATCCTGGAGTGTTCCCCGTTTTTTTTCTCTACCCTTCAGTTTTACAGCTTGCTGTATTTTGTCCATCTGGTATTTATAGCAGTTTTAGCAATTTCAGATTTCTTTCCCTCATACATTCCCTCAGAAAGTAAAATGAAATAAAGAGGAACACAGATGCCACAGCTTGCAGCTTTACAATCAGAGAATGGTTTGGGTTGGAAGGGAAAGATTGAAAGATCCACTCCCTCTGCTATTCACTAGGTCAGGTTGCTCAGGGCCCCTCCAGCCTGGCCTTGAGCACTTGCAGGGATGGGGCATCCACAGTTTGTCTGTGCAACCTGTTCCGGGTCCTCACCAACCTCACAGTAAAGAATTTTTTTATAAAACCTAATCTAAACCTGCTCTTTTTCTATTGAAAGCTGTTCCCTCTTGTCTTAGCACTACATGTCCTTGTGAGAAGTCCTTCTCCAGCTCTTTAGATAGTGGAAGGCTGTTACAAGTTCTCCCTGGAGCCTTCTTTTCTCCAGGGTGAACAACCCCAGCTTTCTCAGCTTGTCTTCTTAGGAGAGGTGATCAGTCCTCTGATCATCTTCATGGCCCTCATCTGGACTACTCCAACAGGTCCGTGTCCTTCTTGTGCTGGGACCCCAGAGCTGGACAAGCCCTGCAGGTGGGGTCTCACCAGAGCAGAGCAGAGGGGCAGAATCCCTCCCTGGCCCTGCTGCCCACGCTGCTTTGCATCCAGCCCAGGATGAGCTTGGGTTTCTGGGCTGTGAGCACGCACTGTTGGCTCATGTCCAGCTTTTCATCCATAAGACCCCCCTCCAAGTCCTTCGCCACAGGGCTGCTCTCAGTGAGTTCTTCTTGCAGTCTGTGCTCCTTGCACTTAGATTTACTACGCTTCCTGAGATTCAAGGGAGGTGCTTGGATTTATGGAGGTCTCCTCCTCGCACACCATATACTTAGTCTTGTGTCACAGGATTACTTCTGGCAGAATTTCTCAAGAGAAATTTGAAGAAATTTGTAAAGGTTTATAGCATTGTTGTTATAAACAGACTTATTAATTTATAGCCCTGAGCTGATAACATTGCTGTCTGATGTCAGCTTGATAACTTACAAAAAGTAATTTGAAGGTATCATGTATTTTAAACCAGATTTTTGAAAGCCATGAAGATTTATCATTATTGACGTTAAGAATTTTAGGAGGGATATTAGATCTTGTGCTTCAGAGTTTCATTACAGTTTCTGAATTAGCTTCTGTTGTGGCCTTGAGTTACTTTAATAATAACCTAAATATCAAATGAGATTGAAGTCTGGATGGCTTGTAACCCCATTTGTCACTGTCATAACCACTTGTACTTCCTAGGCTCTGGGTTAAACCAATGTCTGACTTCTGCTGTCCAGACACAGTAATTAAAAAGAGATAATTCCATATATTTCTATAGGCACCTGCTGATATATAATCTTTGAGGAAGGTCAGTAAATTACAAGTATTTTGTGTCTGGTCCTGTTGAGATGAAAACATAGTGGTTTTTTAGTTTTTATTTTTCATTTTGTGTTTACGTGCCTTTGGATTTTATCTTAATAGTTGAAGATTTAAGTATGTAAAACTGTGCAGCCACTGAAAAATGACAATTTTTGACTCAGAAATTAAAGTCCAGAAACTATTCCGAGTGTTCCATCTAGCAGGACGTATTGCCCACATTAGTAGGTGTCAGTGCTGTGGGTTCGGTGAGTTTCTGTTGGCGCTGTCTGTGTGTGACCGAGGCACAGATGTGACTGCTGGAGTTTCACCTTCTCAGCTGAGCCTAGTGGCCATGTGAACAGAGAAGGGACAGAAGCAATTCCACTGTAAGGGAATAAAATCTGGTGGTTTTGCTTTAGATTACTCCATAAATTTCATTCTGTTTCCAAGAGAAAGTAGCACTGTCCATTAAGGTAAACAATTTCACAGTCCATTTGGCATCGTACAATGAAGGGCTGAGTTCAGAGATAACTCTGGTACACCCTGTAAGACAAGGGAGGGAGCTCTGGTAGGTTTTATTTTTTCCCTCTGAAGTTTCTAGAAGTGGAATACCAAGCAGCTAACAAGAAAATTGGTTGTCTACATTTACTTTTGCTCTAAGTATTTAGGGACTAGGATCTATGTATGTGTCGCCTTGGTAGGAATTATTTAATCCATGAGTATCTTCTGTATTTTGAAGGTTCTTCTTGAATTGATCCAAAAAGCCCCAAACTGAACATTATCACAAACTAAGAATCCAGCAAATCTAGGTCAAGATTGTCAACTAATTCCATTCAGTATTTAAATTGTAGTCTACATTAGATTTTAAGCTGATTTTAAGATTTTACAATGAACTGAGAAATGGAATTTCTCATTCTGAATTTCTCAAAGTAGAATATTTTTATAATTGTTGTGGTTTTACCTTCCCAATTCTAAATTCATTTTATTGGTAGTAGTTTTAGGACAGAAAAAAAAAAAAAAAAAGAAGGAAGGGGGAAAAAAAAAAAGGGAAAAGGTGTGTCAAATTGCACCCTAACCCTGGAGTAACACTGGAAATGAGAATTTTTCCATTGAAGAAACCTTCCTGTGAGTAAATGGAGAGAAAGTAGCTGCCATACTGAGAGAAGCATCTTTGACTGTGTCACATTGTCTCTCTCACGTTTGCAAAAACAATATTCTTGGGATTTTAATGCTTGAAGTTAAAAAGCTGTGTTTTGGAGGCATGCATAGGGGGCTGCTTATTCAGGAATTATAATTGAAATTAAATGATTACTTTACAATAGACTTCCTAATCTTTATGCAGTGAAAATAGGATGAATTTCATCCCTACTGTTCAGGTTCTAATGCAGAATCCCTGCTCTTTTAATATACTTTTTAATCGCAGTGTTAGTCAAGGAGTAACTGTGGTTAGTGAAGTACTGTATTTAGGGTTGTTAATAGAGATAAATGATTTTTTTTTTCTTCCTCTTTCAAGTTGGGTGTGAAGCACTTATTTTGAATGCTGTATTAGTCATAGCCAAAATTAAAAGTCACATCCTGCTCCTTCTCCTATGTCTTCTGGGGAGCTCTTCTCTTGCTCCTTATCTCAGGAGACTTGTGGGTTTCATGTTTCTGCGGTATACCCGTGCTATAGCTCCACTGCCTGGTGGCATGCTGCAGTTCTGTCTTTAGCAAATATCTGTCCCTCAGATGAGAAAAAAAGTGGATTTCCTTACTTTCCATTCAAAACTGCTAATGCCTGGTGGTTTACACCGTGCTTGACAGAGGTCAGGGGATGTATTCCCAGCATCTGTGTGCTGGTTACATCCCTCTGAAGTGCCTGGTTGAGTCATGCCAGTGGTCACCCAGCAGTGGGGAACTGGTGGGGCTGCTCTGGGGCACTGACATCTGGATCCTGCTGCTCCTGCAGTCCTGCTCATGGAGTGCCAAGGGAGATTTACTGACCTGACTTTTTAGCCACAGGGTAGGTGATGTACAGCACAAGTGGCCAGAGGTCTTCCAGCAAGCTCTGGGCTCAGAAAGAACAATTTGGAAGGCTGCCAACAAAGTAACTTACAAAAACCTGATGCCTCAGGTTTTAGTTTTTGTATTTCTCAGATTCTGTACTGCTTTAGTGTGTAGTTCTGAGCTTCATATTAGGGGATAGTAAGCTTTCTTCACAGAGTAGGTAGACAAAACTATTCCTTCTCTAGCTGGGGATCTAGGACAAATGATCCAAATTTCAGGCCCAAGAGCATAAACAATGATGGACTGAAGAAAGAATAACAAAAGGATGGGTGTCTTCATGGGCTAAAGCTATTGGAGCTAATTGTCCTTAGTTGGACAATTAGCTCCAATATGCTGATGGACCAGAACTTATAAAAGTGTGAGACCTTGTGACCAGTCATACATTTTATGACCATTTTGGGTTCATCTTGGGTGCAGCCCCGGCTGGGCTCTTGTACTGCTCAGTGTGTATCCACTGAGGCCTTTTAATAAATGTCTACTTTGTTTTTTACCTCTGTCTAGTCCCTGTTCTAGGTCAGCCTTCACAAGGTATCATAAGTATGATAAATGAAAAAAGAACGTGTAAATGAAGGAATGAAGCAGCTTGAATTGATTGTGTTGGGATTTGGCATTGGGTTGAAGACCATGGAAGTCTTCTCTCAAGTCTTAAGGTTTGGGGTTTTTTTATGGCCCATTTTTCCAAATTAGTATTTAATCATAACCAGGAGGAAGGAAGTAATCCTCTGGTACTTTGCACTAGTGGAGGCTGTAATAGAGCCATCTCTGGGGAAACAATGCTGTATTTTACTTCCTGTTGTATTTTCTACTGTTTAGTCTGGTTTAGTTGTAAAACACTTCCTTGTTGTGGATGTCACAGCACTTTCCTTGAGATGTGTTCAGATAATAATCACAGGCCAGAGGCAGAATAGAGTGGTCTTTTTGAAATGTCACAGGAATAACAAAAGGCATCTTTATACTGCTGACTTGCTACACCTTGAAGCATCTAATTTCACTCTGTACTTTTGGAACTGACATGGAGATCACGATTTTGCTTCCTCAGAGCATGTGAAACCTGGAAACTTGGGTGGAATTTTTTTGTGGTTTTGGTTTTAATTTCCTCTTGCCCCCTCAGGAATTAGTTTGTGGTTGTAGAATTTCAGTTTGCTCTGTTTAATGTGAAGGGCTGCATGTTAATGGATCAGAGAAAATTTGGCCTCTTGATGTGTCTGTTCTTTACCAGGGAAGAAGGGCAAGGAGCATGATATAATTATATTTATTCTTCACACAGGAAGAATTTTTTCTTCCACACCTTATGTGTTGCTTATAAAGTACCAGTCCCAAAGTAGTTGTCATTCTGCAAGCTGCTCATATTTAATACCTACTGACGTGCAAATCCCTCAGAAATAACTTGTGTTCAGTGCAGGAGTTGGTGGGAAATGAGACTGCCTGGAACATCCACATGATGCTGGCCTGGCCTCTCACAGCAACCTCAAAGGATTTCTTTGCAGCTTGCCTGTCCTTGCAGCTATAGGATCTGGCTTTATAAATGATTTCAAACACTTCTCAGGGGACAGCAATAAGACTAGGATTTAGCACTGGCTCTGCTTTTCAGTATGTTGGAGGACATATATGACAAAAATAAATACATAAGAAAGCATCACAAATTTTTTGTAAAAGTGGGAGTTTTATGTAAAAGTGGGGGTCAGAATTTAAATTTCTTCACAAGGGGAAGTAGAGGGACAGGTACTGATATCTTTTCTGGGCTGTCTAGTCATAGGACCCGAGGGAATGGCATGAAGCTGTGTTGGGCAGGGTTTGAGTTGGGTATTAGAAAATGTTTCTTTATCTAGGGGATGGTTAGCCACTGGAACAGGATACTCAGGGAAGTGGTCACAGTGTCAAGCCTGACAGAGTTCAAGAATTTGGACAATACTCTCAGGCACATGGTGTGGTTCTTTGGGCTGTCCTGTGCAGGGCCAGAAGCTGGGCTTGATGGTCCTTGTCGATCCTTTCCAACTCAGGATATGACTCTGTTCTATGATTCTAAAGTGAAGTTCTTTGGAGATGCTCTACAGAATGCCAGCCATTTCTTCAGACACATGGCCAGAGCGAGGTGGGATTCATCTCACCTGACTTTAGCCATCTGGAAGTTAGATGAGTATTTTTAGGTAATCACCTGGGCTCTTGCCATAAAAGCAGTAGAGAGAGCCCTCTGACTGACACAGTGCTACCTCTCCCAAGTGGAATACCTAAGATGATTGATTGGTTGGATGGTTTAGAGACGTGGTAATGGGCAAGGAGCATATATCTCTATGAAGGGAATTTATTTATCTGAATAGTCTGGTTGTGAGCAAGAAAGGTCATTTCTAGTTCATCTTCCTTCAAAGCACAGGGTATTAGGAAAACTTCATAGTTTTCAGAGAAAGGCAAGCAATACTAGAAGGAAATTATTTCCAGGAATGCAAGAAGATTATTAGTTCAGTTGGAATACTATTTCTTTCTATACAAACCCTGAAACAATCCTTGAAGGACTCTAACAACTGTCCCTTCGAGTTGAGGTCATTATGAGTGTCCCCCCTCACTCTCAAGTGATGGATCCAGATGACTCCAATAGTTTGCCTGTAGTGTTTGCTTCTGCAATGAAAGCCTACCTATTTATAGTAACTTAAACTAATGGATTCAGTTTTATACACAAGCTCATTGCTTTAATAAATAGATATTATTTAGTGTATAAAGGTTGAAGGAAAGTTAGATAAAGACACCAGCTAATTAATCATGCAGACTGCATATTCCTCCCTCAGCTATATTTAGCTACTGCTTAGCAAGTAAAGGGTGAGTAGATCAGTGCTTGATTACATTGAAAGAACTCTGTGTCGGCAAGGGAGTGAAAACAGGTTTATATTTACTTTTAGGGACAAAAGCAGCATTCCTTTGACATGCAAGTTGTACTCCTTTACTGCTTACATCCCTGTTTGGAATAACGTACACCCAGCTTGCAATTTACCCCACTGCTCTAAGCACCTTGCAGGATTTGGCCCTGGCAGATTAACATGCATTTACAAATCCAGCTGGCTGTGTTTGGAAGCTCCCAAAGGAGTACTTGATTGCCAATTACACTGTTTCTCCTTTCTATCAAATTGCCAAGAAACAGTAACTCAATTGATTTAAAATTATGTCTATCCCACGCAGTCTCGAAACCTTGGAAGCAGGTTATTTTGCTCAGTTGCATGGTGGTGTTTTTTACCCCACTGAATTGTGGTTTTAGGATTGCTCATCATGTGCCCTGTTGGACTCCAGTTAATAACTTGTTTGTGCTATATTAACTGTGTTTTCTATCAGATAATTCTGCCTTCCTGTTAGGAAACAGTATCTCATAGTAAAAGCAAACACAGCTTGTGTCTAGGTTTGGGCAGGTAAATTTCAAACCAGTGATGTGCATTTATTATTTTGTTTAAATAAAATATAAAGAAAGGTGCCACAGTCATAAAATAATCAAGTTTCCTGTCACTAGGAGAACAAACCATGTCTTTGCTTATTATTTGCTAACAATTATTTTAAAAGAAGATTAATAAGGCAGAGAATGCAAGCATTCAGGCTTAAGTGGTTTCAGGGTGAAGGCTGCCCATGGTGCCCCTCCTTCCTCTCTTGTGCCCTGCAGTATCCCTTGGTTTGAATTTAAAGGAATGAGAAGTCGCCTTTGCTGCAAATTGATTATCCTGGTGTGTTCCCTTCTTGAGTGGTGCTTGGGCTTTGAATGACTGTTCAACTTTGTTCAACAAATTTCTCTTCCATAGTCCAACTGAATTTGTAGAGCAGCATTTGAATAGAGAATGATTAACATCACGAAAAGCATCTTTCTGTATATGATTTTGGGTGTCTGACTTGTCTGAACACGTACCCCTAGAAAGCACCAGATGTGTGCTGGAAAAAGCTGATGCCAGCTGGATCTGCTAAGGACCATTACACCTGGAGGGGCCAGGGTAGGTGGAGGTGTGGTGTGTGCAAGTAGAAGCTGCCCATGAAACCTTTGTTTCAGAATATGTCTGTGACAGAAAGGCTGGGAGGCAGTTGCTCATGGAGCCTTCAGCTGAGCTTCTGTTCTCTTAACTCCCTTTTGTCCTCCTGCCTGTCTTCCAGCTCATGCAGCAGGTGATGACCAAGAAGCCCTTGCAGCTCTGTGGTCCTGACTTACCTGAGAGCAGCCTCATTGCCTGCAGGCAAGGAGACAGTGCGGAGAAAAGCTTGGGCTGCTCCTGGGTGCACACGATAGCAATTGTTATTTCGGCTAGTAACTTCTTGGTTGGGAAAGGTAAAGTACCCTTGTGTGGTCGTGATAAATGGCAAACCCATTTAGTAACAGATTGTCTAGCATCAGCTGTCATTAGACATGCATGCAATACACTTTTCCATAGGATTTTGCAGTTGTTTTCTTTGAAATACTGAGGTGCAGGAATTTTCTCACTGTAGGCTTTGGATGAGAGTTTATCAGGCACAGGCTTTTTCTGCCTATCCTTGGTATAGCTTTTCCCATCCTCCTTCCTTCCTGCCTTGGGGGACTGCTGAGAGCACTGACACGCACAGTGCCTGCACTGATCTCTAGGACAAACAGGTTGCAAAGCCTGGTACAACCAGTAACAGCAATTTCATGTGACATCCATAGGGAGTGGATTGCATCTGGTTTGCAGGGACATTGCACAGATCACCTCTGATCTTGCAGGAAATGAGCAGCAACTATTTGTCAGTGACAGTTTTTTGAGGGCTTGTAATCTGGGAGAGAAAATGGGCAGCATTTAACAGAGAGAAGGAAAAAAATACTGGGACTTGAAGGCCCCTCCCATGCCAATTCAAAGTCCATCTTGCAAATTACATGGACAATAGAAATCTTCAGACAGCTCTGATTTATTATGAGTTGTAAAAAAATTGTTCTGTCTTCAGTAAGTTTCACCATGGTGCAAGCAATCTGGCCTGGAAAACCTCAGGCTGTTACAGGTTACAGTCTGGATGAGTAGTGAGTAAGCCATCAAAAACCGTGTTTGAGGAAGACATTTTCAGGCAACCATAACACCAGGTGTTGGTACCAGCAGCTAACACGTGTGGGTTTGTTCATGCACCTTCATAGCACAACCAGTTACTTTCCTGTAGCACTTAATGCAGGTGGCAATCAACAAGATGCTTTCTCATGTACAGTGCTATGAATGAAGATCAGAATTCCAGGCTGGTTTTGGGTAGCTGTTACACTGGAATACTGTAAGCTCGGTGATATTTAATGTCTATTCAGGAAGCAGTGTAGAAAAAAAAGACTTAGGTGTCCACTGTGTGTTGGGTAGAGCCAGTTCATCCCTGTTGCAGAGCATTGCTCAGGCTCACCCAGCCACCAATATGTGGTGAAGAATAAGACCCTTTCAGTGACGTGCAGACCTCTTTTTGCAAGCAATTTGTAAAGCCTTTGGAAATAGTATTAAATAAACAAGACATTATTTACAGTTGACCAGCTAAGTTGAGCTTTAGCCAGTAATCCTGCTTACTAAGCATATTATCAGGAGGAATACACTAGTCTAGACGCTTTTTGTGATTTTTAACTTTGGAATGTAGTTACTCTGAAATAACAGGCTTTGAAAAGAAAATTGTCTGAAATGGTGAGTTCTTCACTGCAACCATTGAGTACATTCAGGGAGAGAAAACATTAAGCACTAAAGGGCTCTTCAACCTAGTGGAGAAAGAGAGCACAAAAGGGTGTCTGAAAGCTGAGGCAGACAAATTTGCACAGAAAGTGAGACACATTTTTGACAGAGTTACAATCCCCTGGAACAAATTATCCTTGGAAATGTAAGATTGTTCTTTCTGTTTTCAAATTAAGTCTTGTTTTAGCCCAACAAAACTGATCTACAATGAAACAGAAAGTACTGGGATCTGTGGAGGAGTAGGTGGGAGTTGTATGTTTGCCTGTGATGTAAAGATCAAGTTACATGATTTGTTGGAGTTTTCTAAACTTGTGTTGTGAATTTAGCTGCAAATGCTTGTCCATACTTCTTCCCAAGGTATCTGCCATGTCTCTTCCCTTGATTTCTAGCTAGCTTATACAAGCATGTTGGTGCACAGACACTTCTTTGTTTATTTGTTTTTGTGGGTTTTGACACAATTCAGTTGACCTGGAACCTCACAGTGTCTGAGCATAGCAGGCCTAAGTGTGATGTTTTCTGAAAGGAAGGAAATAACTGCTTCCCTGTAATGCAGATACCTCAGGCATCTCTCAGTGCCCTTATCATGCACTCTGTATCAGCCTCTGTCCTGAAAGGGCTTCTTTTGCTTGTTGATTAATTGGCTGTGAGATGTGGAAACCAACCTGAGCCAGTTCCAAGGAGACCCATATTAATCACACCATCATGCAAACCATATATGGCAAACTGAGTAAGCAGCTGCTTTCAAAATCTTTGGGAGACTTTAAAGCATAGGGACAAGAGCCATACTTACATACTTTTGATAGCTAAATAAAGCCTAAGTTCTAAGTGTGATGCTTCAGCAGACAAATGAAATGGAGCATCTGGATTCCCTTAATGTATCCTCCAAAAAACGAGGGGGAAAAATGTTTATGACTAAGGAATGAATGATCATAGAATACATATGCTGAGCAAGGGAGCCTTGTTGGGGGACTGAGAAGGAAACTCTTGGGAGCTACCTCTAGGTTTAAGTAATAATGGGGAGCAGGCTTTTGGGATCACATGCATGCACTTACCTGCCAGTTTAAGCTCAGTTTACACAGAAAGTCAAGATCTTGTTGCCTCTACCTTTGTCTTTTAGGTGGCACACCATGTCAGGTCTTTACTATGAACTGGGATGCCATTCACTAGATTAGGTTGCTCAGGGCCTCATCTAGCCTGGCCTTGAGTGCATGCAGGGATGGAGCCATCCTCAGGTTCTCTGTGCAACCTGTTCTAGTGCTTCACCAACCTCACAGTAAAGAATTTCTTCCTAATACCTTATCTAAACCTACCCTTTTCCATTGAAAGCTGTTCCCCCTTGTCTTAGCACTCCATGCCCTTGTGAGAAGTCCTTCTCCAGATCTCTTGTAGTCTCTTTAGATACTGTAGGGCTGTTATAAGTTCTCCCTGGAGTCTTCTATTCTCCAGGCTGAACAACCCCAGCTTTTTCAGCTTGTCTTCATAGGATAGGTGCCCCAGCCCAAATATCATCTTCATGGCCACCTCTGGCCTCAGTCCAACAGGTCCATGTTCTTCTTACATTGGGTGCCCCAGAGCTGGACACAGCACTCTAGATGGGATCTGACTGTAGGGAGGAAAGGTGCAGAATCAGGACACTGAATTCTGGACTCTGAGGGCCCACTGCTGGGTCATGTTGAGCTGCTCGTCCACCAGCATGCCCAGGTCCTTGTCCTCAAGGCAAGGCCTTGTTGAACTTGATGAGATTCAAATTGGACCACCTCTCCAGCATGTCCAAGCCTCTCTGGATAGCAAAGATACGTTGAACAGCAGTTTTGTTTCAGGAGCCCCTTCCCATTCTGTGGCCAGACTCCATGGGGGGGTCGGCTGTGGAGGAAGTAATTACATGTGTTTGGCTAATTGAACCTCAAGTCTAAAGGCATGGGTACAGGTGACTGCAGACAGCCTGGGCATGCTGAGATCTGGCATTGCTGAGTGTTTGTGACTTGCGCTTTGCAAGGTGCAACAAAGAAATTATATGCAATTAAAATACGCTTCACTATTAATTATTTAAATGCAATTAAATGATGCTTAATAGACTGTGTAAGCTCACGCCCACACCTAACTCTGCTGTGACTCTCTATAATGCACCAATACACCAGCCTTTCTGGAAAAGCAAATCCACGCAATTAAGCAGGTGTTTCCTCGCTCACTCTGCTCTCCTTTTTTCACTAATGGTTTGCCCAGGGGGGAACCTGATTATTTGCTTGCAATTAGAGGAAATCACAGCCAGTTGGTAGTGGGTTAGTGTGGGAACACTTTTTACCAGCCTTGGAAGTTGGGGTTTTTTTGTTTTGTTTGGGTTTTTTTGTTGTTTTTTTTTTCTAATACCATCAGTGAATTAAGCTCTGGGAAGAATTATTCATAAAGCCTATGCTTTAGGAAGCAATGGGACTCTGTTCTAGGAGTGTTTGTTTTCTTTAGGATTTCTTACTTCCCCTAACTCTGACTCTGTCTTGTTGCTTTTCTCCTTCCCACCTGTCCCATTCCCTCATTGTTTCATGTTTTTATTTTTCATTCTTTCTACGTACCTGTGTCATGTTCCTCCTTCACACTTTCGTCATTTATTACTACCTTCCTGTTTCTCATTCTGTCCACTGCTGCCCTAGTTAGCTCCCCCTTCACTCCTTTATGGATTTTTTTTCCCCCACCCTCCCATATCTCCCAAGCATGACATAATGAGGAACAGATTGGATTCCTTACTGGGCTTGTCAGTGAGGAGCACCATGTTGATGCCAGGTTGAGCTGATATGATATGATACTACAGACAGGAGTTGGAAATAAGTAAACGTGGTTATTGTGGCACATTGAGATTCTTGGCTCTGCCCCAAGGGATTAAAAAAAAAAAGGAAAATGGAAGGGGGAGTGAGAAACCAGCTGAATAGTCTGTTGCAGCTCACTCAGAGTGGAAAAAAACATGCAGAGCAGAGCATCAACTATATTTTTGGAAACTGGTCTTATAGTGGCTTCATCAATCATGCTACTTTATATCATTGGATTTACACAATAAAAATAGTGTGGTTTCCACACTTCTCCTTGTTTGAAAGGTCTCCCAGCAGCACTGAGAACAGAAACTTTGAGTCTCCATAAATTGCTTGCAAGACTGGGGTTGGGATCCTGTCTGGGTATCACACAGAGTTGATAATGTGATATTTCAGTCAACTGCATGCTTTATATGAATGGTATTTTCAGTTTAGAGGAAGTCTGAGATCTGACAATCCCGTAAAGGTGCAGTATAAAGAGGTCCTTCTGCAAATAAAGCAAGCTGTAGCATGTTCCAGACTTAATGACACTTACAAGTATCTTGGTACCCATAGACAGTATTTATTCACAGTCTTTCTTTTATCTTTTAACTTTTCTTGGTTATTACAAGTAAACAGATAATGCAGGAGCAAACAACCCATGCCAGGTACGGGTTTTTAGTTGTGGGATATGATAATTCAGGGTTTGCCTCAAAAACACATGCTTTCATCTCAAAACTGAGACCTGTTCAACAAATATTAGTACTTCAGCATTAAGAAGAGATCTCAGTGAAGATTAAGAAGTGATGCTTGGTTTTCTTCTACCATGTCCTTGTTTGCACTAGGTAGAGGTGCGGTGCTGAAAGAGTGTGAACCTGATGAGAGGGACATAACCTCACTGTGCACCTGAGTCTGTCCAGCTCTGTGTGTGCTCTTGTGTGTACATTGTTATACCCAAGGAGCTGGTGAAAATTAGCTTGTGAAAGCGAGAGCAGCTTAAAGGAAACCATACTGTACAAGAACTGGGTAGAAACTGAGCCTCGCACGTAGAGGACCTGAGTAACCCATTTTTGCCAGTCAGCTTTCAGTGTGATTGATGGACAGTTACTTATAACTCTGTTTCAACTTACAAGCATCACATTTTTGTTTTCTGTTTATATGTTTTAGTGATTTTAAAGTAAGTGCTGCCCTGGCAAGGCTTGTCAGGACTGAGCTGGGGGTAACTAAGCCAACTGCCTGCCATTTGACTCCGGTCTCCTGCACTCCTCAGTTGGAATACTGTTCCAATCTGAAGTCCTCCAGCCTACACATGGGGAAGGAAGACAGTCATGTGTTCTCCAAATAAATAAGGCAGTTTCCAGCTCAGCAACTGGGTGGACTCAACACATCCCTGCCTTTTGTGATGACATGCCTGTCACACGCTTCTTTGATGCCTCTATTATTTTTACAATTCATGGGAATGTTGGAGAGTATCTGTGGCCTGATTGGGGTAGATTGATGTGATGTGAACAGTGCTCAGCACCTGGGGACGGCACCCTGCAAGTCACTTTCGCCTCCTGCTCATGGGACTGTGGGTCCTCTGGAAAGGATGAGGTTCTACAGGGTGCGGGTTTCAAGTCCCTTTTCTTACCTGAAAATGATTCATTGGAGGATTTTCAGCAAATCTGTAGCTTCAGATCTCCTCACAAGTATATAGGCAGTTCCTCCTGATCTCAGTCACAGTTTGGTATGGAGTATTTCCAGGGATTTGTGCCTATCTCTGTGAGTAGGGATAAAAGCATTATTTTACAGAAGTGATGCTGGTGGTAAATGCATTAGCTTTCATAAGGTCCTCTCGTACCAGGGAGATGAGAGCCCTCTCAGGACAAGAGTACTCTTGAGGCTTGATGATGTTTCCATTGTAGTCAATTGGCTGGGACAATGAAACATCAGCTTCCCTAGGGAATACTCATGCAAATTCAGACTTTCTCCTGGATATTCTTGATTATAACTGTAGGGGTTGATGAGCTTTCAAAATTGACTGTATCTCATTGTGTGGATTGGCAGAAAGAAGGGGAGCAGCAGATGTCAACAACTGTGATGCTGATCTCGGGTACAGCAGTGCAGAGTAAATGTGCTTTTTTGAGGTAACTATTCAGCTGTTGAGGCTCCAGTCTGCCTTCACTCCCACATATGAGTGACAGGCTTGGCCACACTGTTCAACTGGGATTCTTTGCTTCTAAAAACAGGGTTTGGACATCCTCCTACTTGGGATGACATTGCTTTGCCAGTGAGGTGGGAGAGGGCATCCACAGTTCTCAAGGTTTTAAAAGACTTACTAATGCCACTGGTCAGGATTTCTGAAGAAAATGTTAATCAGGACTTTCACTATGAGTGTGTTTAGTGTGACTCCTCATCCTAGGAAAAACAGTTTAAGTGCCTAAGAACTTGCCAGTTACCCTGCTCTAAGATGCACTGGAGGAAGTGAGAAAGAAATCAACAGAGACTTCAGTACTGAATCTGCTAAAGTTCAACAAGCCCATCCTAAGGCTGCTTTGTTTTGTAACAGATGATATTAATAGGTCACTGATCACTTAGCAGAAAATGAACATTGGTGTTCTAGGGTTTTTCTTTAAAAAAAAAAAGGGAGAACTAAAACTATCATACAAAGAAATTGCACCATCACCAAACTAGTTTTTTCTGTGAAGCATGACATTCATGATGTGGATAAACAAGCCAACCTTAAAGGATGAACTATTTGCCTTCTCACATGAATATTAAAGAGTGAAATCACTCTTGCTCCAGATGAGATAGTAATAGGTTTCTTTTCTTGAGGAACGAAGTGTTGTCTTTGCTGTCTCAGAGGGGAATGCTCACATGAATCTTTCCTCCATGAAATGCCACTTCTTTGGGCAGTGTATCAAACGATGGTCTTATTCCACATGCTTCAAAAGAAAAGAGCTCTCTAAGAATCTGTTTTTCACATTCCAAAAGATATTTTAGATCTAATCTCTGCCTTGTGATGATACAGCTATTTATATATCTCTAAACACCAAAAGCAATTAGACATCTAAAGAAAAATGAATGAAACCCTCTCCTCCCCTACAGCCCTCTCTATTTGTATATTGTCTGCAAGATTATATTAGTCTGGTCATGTGGCATGCAGACATGTACTGCAGAAAGTACAGCTCCACGGCATGTTACCCATCATATGTTCTTAGGTTTTCTGTAGTGACAGGGCTTTCCCTCCTACCTAACTACACATTTAATATGCAGTTGTCTTGTTTTCACATTAGACCTTAGTGATGATGCTATGAATGTGGGATTGCATCATCTGGCTTAGTTTGCCTCCCTTTTCATAACTATCATCTTGGGTATTAAGTGGGATGGCCAGGAATTCTCTTCTGTGGTTTATTCCCTGCCTGCATGGAGCAGTGTGTGCGTGCACGAAGATGTTTTGTTTGGTAGAATTTTTGCTTTTTGTTTTTAAATATGCATGTCTGCTCCACGCCTGTATTCCTGGAGGAATTAAATTTGTGGTCTTGGACTGGGCCCCAAGAATGCTTTTACTGTAGCAGTCATTGATTTAACTCTCATGGTAGACACATCTCCTCTGCTGGTGGGGCAAAAGCGGGATGGAAGAGAGGCATCTGTGTTGGGTTCCTCCTTGTACAGTCCTGCTCTATCATTACAGAGAAAAAGAGGACATGTTTTCCTCTTTTCCCTGAGGACAAGCCCGGGACTTGGAGGTTGCTGTGGGGAGGTGGGTGAAGAAGATGCTGCCACCTCCTCACTACACACAGTCTGGCGGGCAGGTCGTGGGTGTTTGGCTGCTGAGAAATCGCTCGAGGTTTTGTCCAATAGCTGGACCTCAGTTCTTCCCAGGCTTTAGACCTTGAGTCAGTCTTCAGACCCGCTGTGACCAAAAAACACGTCCTGTTTACTGCAGTAGGATTCTCAGGGCTGTTGTTCTGTGATGGAATTTGATTTGTTTTGGGTGTTTTTGCCCATTTCTAGAATGTGCTGTGTCACAGACTAGCAAAGAACACTAGCAGCAGGGAAAGCGTGAGCTTTATTTGTTTGGGGATTTTATTGTTTTGTTTTCCAGTGGGTTCCTTTGAGAATTGTTTAAATATGACATTGAGCTGATACTAACTCAAGCCTGTTTCTTTTTCATTCCTTAAGGACGATAAGGTTAGACGATCAGTTTCAAATTCAAAAAGATTTTTTAATTAAAACAAGATAAAATAAGGACAGACCCCCTAGTACTTTAAGGGCATTATATACAGTTAGCCACAGTGGTTGGGAAAGGTGTGGGGTTATCTCCAGAAACGTCATTTCCAGGGTCTAAAATAAATAGGAACATGTGCGGGAGGGTGTTATCATTTGGGGAAAAATTCAGGCATGGAAATTATCATTTCAATAAATATAAAAATGGATAAAGCAAGCACATACAGTAACTGCTGCATAATGTCATCTGCTATTTATTTCTGAAGTATAAAGCAAACAAATATGATCTAATAGGGAAAATGGCTGCTTTGAAAGCCAATAAAAAAAGAAAGCTGGGGCGTGCACCCGAGTCTGTAGATCATGCTTTTTTTGTTTGTGGTAAAATTAGAAATAGATACATTGGCCAAAGCTCAGAATATTGGCTCAAAGCTGGGGGGAAAAAATGTTTGGAAATACTGTGATATTTCGTGGGAGTCCAAGTGCCTTATGCTTTGTTCTCATCCATATTGAGGGCTTCGTGGTGAGACCACATTCCTCTCCTACACAGTGGTTGCAGGAGGTGGTGAGCTGTGGGAGTAAGTGCTCGGGCACATCCTTGGGAATGTGCATGACACGAAAATAACTGTTATTCCCCCAGGTCCAGGCAGAGGTGTTTTATTATCCTGAGGTTAGATCACCAAGCTGTTTGCTCCCTTTGAGGCAGCATCCCTCCATTCCTGCAGTGGTCGCTGTGGTGGGACCCAGTGCCAGTTGTGTCCTATAGGCATTTTTGTTACCAGTAAGCTTATTGATGATGTTCCTCTGCTCACATCTGTTACTAATAGGTTTAAATTTTATCAGTGTGGAGTCAGCCCCAAAATGTTGCACTAGTAAAGATCTGGCTTTCCTGACTCTTAAAAACATTCTGCTCATTTTAAATGATCCCTGATCACCTTCTGCATCCTGCAGTTTGGGATCTATCCAGCATGTTGATGGATATGTTTGTATTGAGGGCTTTTTGGGAGCAAAAATTTGTCCATTTGTCCCCATGTACTGGGCTTTGATCCAGACTGGGGGAAGTTCTCACAGGGACTAAATGTACTGCCTTTTTGGAAAACTGAACTGGGAGATAAGCACCTGCTGCACTCCAGTAGCATGGGTGTGCAGCCGTCGAAGCAGGCTGAAGCGCATCCCAATACACAGAGTATGGGTTTGGGCTCCTCAGAACCTATTTGCTGTACAGACATGCTCCAGTTGCATCATACTGTTGTTGGTGTAGGCAAGGTTTATTCTGTCTGTTAGAGGCAGGGAATTTAAGACCTGGAAGGATCATTATTCATATTTTTGAATAATGGAAATAATATATTACTCTGATTTTTCCATCTTTGTGATAGCATATGTAGCTTAGGCAATTTTGGTCTAGGAAACAGTGGAATAATTTAAAGAATTATATGCTGATTTTTTTTTTATTCTTACTGTGAATAAAATACTCAATTCTACTCTGAATTTGCTGACATTTTATTCTTCATTCCTGTATTTGTTGACACCTGCTTTTTTTGACACTGTTTTGGGGGTTTATTACTTAATTTTCTGCATATTCTTGCATACGTCACTTTCATTAAGTAAAGTAGAAAGTTTTTTATGTCACTTCATTCTGAAGCTACTATGTCTGTAAAGATGATTTCTGCCAATCTGGTATAGAGATACATGTTCTAACACAAAATCTGCTGTTACAGTGTACTTGCATTTCTGCAAGGCTTTTGACTTGGTACCACCACATCTTTTGTTTTGGCTTTTGTAGGCATAACAGTACATACTAGATGGATTAAAAACTGGTTTAATGATGTGTGTCAAAATGTCATTGTTAGGGAGAGGGTATCAGTGAGGAGGTTACTTCTCACTGTATACTCCTTGGAGCAGTTCTTGTCCTGATGCTACTCAGTATTTTTGGCAGCAAGCTAGAAAATGGTCTTAAATATTTACAGATGTAATAAAGATAGGTGAGGGTGCTAAAGATGAGGAAGCTATTTGCCAGTTAAATTTGCCAGGGTTAAAACCAGCTAATTCCTGAAGCATAAAAAAATACACTGGCCAGAAAAAAATAAAGTAAAGGTATCATATTCTGATGCTGGCAGTGGGGTACTGAGTAGAGACAGGAGGACACTTCAGTCATTGCAAGGAGATAGGAAAGCAAGGAGCTTAATATAGTTTTTTTAATCCAAGAAAACATAGTTTGGCATCTTCATCCCTCCATGTAGTTGCACAGACAATAGTTACTGAAAGGCAGCATCTTTGTGGTTCTCCTGGTGAACTTGTTACAAGACCCAGTGACTAGAAGTCCATGTGAGAAATCTTATTTTGAATTAGGGCTGCTGCTTACTAATGAAAGTCAGTAGGTACCAGAATGGTTGCAAAGGAAGGTGATAGTCCCGTGGCTTGGAAAATCTAAAAAGAGTTACTTGGAAAAGAAAAACATATATATATATATACACACACACATACCAACTCCACCTGCTCATCCTGACACTTTATCATCCTTGACAAGAATGAAGATTACTAGTGTTGTCTTCAGGAAGTTTTTGATACTTGAGGTTTTCTGTGCAGCTGATAAATAAAATCAGTTCTGTGTTTCTTCTCTCTGACTTGTCCACTAGGTTCAGAATGGATGAATCACTGCTTTATCAATACATAATTAACTGGGGATGTGCTGTGTATCTCTTTGTCTATTTTTCTCTTTGTTTGGTTAAGGCTTTTGGGGTTTGTTTTTCTTTTTTTTTTTTTTCTTTTTTTTTTTTTTTTTTTGTTTTTGTTTGTTTGTTTGGGTTTTTTCTTTTCTGTTCCTTGGAGAAGGAGGGACCTTATTTTGAGATAAGAAATAGAGAATGATGGACGAATGCTTAGTCTTACTAGTTTGGCCAGGGAAGGTTGTTTCTGTGGTCAAGATCATGGCGATAGCTCTTTGAAGGGAGGAGAAATTTTTCTGCTGCATGATTAACAGAGAACTTGGAAAAAAATTCATCTCTGCAGCAGGGCTCATCCATCATCTGGGGCAGTCATTTTTGCCTTTATCTTCTCCAATAATTTCCCTGCCATGCCTCTCCCAGGAACTGTGAGCACCAAGGCCATTTTTTCCCTTCAGAGTCAGGCAGCCTGAAAGCAATTTACCTTGAGGCCAGTGTCTGTGATGTGCCTGAGGAGTCACACCCAGTAGTGCCCGCCTCTCCCTGCAGACCTGGCAGACTGGCAAGATGAATTCCACCCAAAAGTGTTTTTTTTTCCTCTTAGTGAGCTATAATGAGGCTCAGGAGCATTTAGCTTACATACCAGTGTGTTATAGGTGCCTGTGTTTTGGTGCTGTCAATCTATGGGAGGTGTGGCAGAGGCCTTGCTTTGTGTCTGCTTATTAGCTTTACATATCAGCAGTTGGAAACCAATGGTATTTCACTTGGGAAGGACGAGACAACCATTATTTGTGAAATAGTTTTTCCAAAAAAGTCCATTTGATCATGGGGAGCAGTTATGGACCTCAGGAAAGTCTGACAAAGGAGGATAGAAATAGAGGATGCTGTGGATCAGTTCACATAGAGAAGGTTATCTCTGCAACCTTTAAAGGCTGGAAGTTTAATTTTTCTTTTTAAATGAAAGCTTAAATTCTGTAGATGGCTTTGATAAGGTGGCACATAGATTTTTCATCTCCTGTTTGTTATTACTGTAAGGTCGGGAAAAGGTCCTGTGTTAAGGATATCTAGGAGAAAAAAAAGAAAAAAGTATAAAGTCTTCACAGGCCTGAAGCAAAAAAGGGAAAAAAGCCAGTTAACCAGGAATGGCACATCAAAGCAGCTTATGAGGAAAGTATCTGTTTGTATTCCCACGGTAGTTCCTCTTTGCCACTACCACCCCTGGAGCATGTTCTTGACCTCAGCAGAAAATTATTACAGTAGATTATTTTGGTTTTATTTTTTAAAATTTATTTTCAGGAATGAAAAAAAAAAAGGTGGTGCAGCCAGAGGAATGCACAGACCAGCAGAGAAAGTAATCTTGTGATGGAACAGAGCAGTCTGTAATTATGATTTATTTAGTTTTGATTTGCAGCACATTGAACTTCCTTCTCTGCATTTCTTGCTTCTGTAGATCAGGCACAAACATGTAACTACAGTTAATAATTGTGATTGTTCAGGTATTTGCAAAACCCCTTGAAAACAGACTATTGACTTGTAGGTTGGTGGGCTTGTTTAGAGTTTTCTTAATATATTTTCTCCTTCATGGACAGAATATTATTGTGCAGTTTGAAGTCTAGTGAGAAGTTACTTTAATGTTCTCTCTCCTTTTGTTCCCCCAGAAAGGTAAGAGAAATTCTCACCAGTCCCAGCTAGAGAGGGCTCAGATTGGGAGGGAACAGGGAGGTTGCACACTGCTTGTTCACTCCTGTTCACATCTCAGCTTTCCATATTTGGTGTTTCCATCCCATTCTTGGGCCCTCACCAAAGCAACTCCCTTCAACCCAGTTTATTACTCTTGCCTGGACTTTAATTTTTTCTCCCTGTTAGGTGCAAAAGAGCAGGTAATTTAAATACAGATATTTAAAATGCCTGTGATGCACTTCTACAAAGTGTTGGCAATGTTGTAGTGCTTTTTTTCCCTTTAACTTTCTGCAGTGTAGTCAGCAGAGGATGGTCAGTGAATCTGGCTGCTGCTGTGTGTGTGTTGGCTGCCGTTCAGAAGCCCTCATTGCCTGGCTGTGGTTCTCCCTGGTGCCAGTTTTATCTTATGAGAAGGTGTTTGCTTTTAATGATTCTTGCCTTGTAGCAGTGCTGGCAGCTGGGATGCCATCCTGTCCCTGAGTGACAGCTCTGCTCCCAGCCCCTGCTGCAGAGATTAATATGAGCAGTCGCCTCTAAAACATTTTAATCTCACTTTTGGTCGTTTTGAAAAATGGGTAATCAAACCCTGTAAATCATCACCCAGACACAGTAAATAATGCTTAAAGTTGTTCAGCACCAGTCATGGATTGCACCTCGACCTTAAATCATCGCTGGCCAACACCCTGGCAAGCTCATCACGTAGTGACGTGGCATCTTGGGAAGGTGTCCCATGAACAAAGCTGAGGAGTTTTGTGTGTTTCTGTCTGGCCAGGCTTCATTTCAACTGTGACTGGGAGGGTTGGTGCCTTGCATCACCTGGCACTAGGTGCAGGTCTTGTTGTGGGGAGGGAAGAAAGGTTTCTGGTCTTTGCAGAGACTTGAAGGGAGACTTGAATTGGCCCAGCACCTCCACTGGGTTTAATGGCTCTTTCTGCTAATGTTCTGGGATTTAGGGAGAAGTGCACATGCTCTGTAATAACCCTCAAAACCATCTGGCTGTGGAAGTTTGTAAGAATACTGGTTTCCTGTAAGAATAATTTGTCTGCCTTAATGTTACATTATGGGTATGAATTGTCACGTCAGCATTAGAATAATTAATGCAAATGAATGTTTTTCATGCCTAAAAATGACCTTTCCCCTTTTTTGTCTAGCAGTTGTGCACTTGTCAGTTGATGTCAGTAACTGAAATTCCTGAAATGCATTTGCTGACCTGTGAGAACCTCTGAGACAGATGCTTATGGCACAGGCAACACACTCAGGCACCTTGTACAGCTGAACTTTGTTAAACTAAATGAAAGTTCTGTCTTGGTAAATGAAAAAACCCCAAAATCTCTAAAATTGCTGCCAGCATGTGAACGTCAATGTTTAGGAGATAACAGAAAGTTGGAACAATAGAGGAAGAGGCCATATGATACTATTTAAATGAAGTTTCATTAAATACAGCTTCATCAAGTCCTTCATTTTTAATAATGTCAGTGGATGGTGCTGTGGGTGTCACCTGGATCCCACCAGCCGGGATACGGCCAGGGCTGCCTGGAGCATCGGCCATCGGCACAGGAGGAGCTGTGGGTTGGCAGGTGCAGGAAGGAGTTAGTCCAGAGGACCACTGGAGTATATAACTGAGAGTTAAAGCTTTTTTCTACTATCTTGATATTCTAATTAAATTGCAAGCTCAAAGGAAATGTGAAAACCTTAGCAAGAGTGGGCTCTTCCTCCATCTTCCTGATCCTGTGCAACAACTGAGAATTAAGAGGGGCCCTCCAGAGGCAATGAAGGACTGGCATGTCTGAAGGCATGCAGGTCCAGACCTCAGGTCAGTGGAGGCAGCAGTATTACCTGAAGAGCCAAAAGTAGGTCGTGATTTAATATGCTTCCGGGGGATGAAATTAGACAATGTATTCTATACTTTCAAATAATTTTCCTATATTCAATCTCATTTAAAAATCATGGAAAGAGCTGTTACTCATCTGGTAGCATGGCATACTGTTCTGCTTATACTTTTGATTCTTTTTGACTGTATTGATGTTTTTTATTTGGGTGAAATTAATATTTTGGAGTTTTGCAGATTTTAGGTGGACATTTGCTAATTTTTACTGGATGAATAAGTGTATCATCAGGAGTATATTAAGGGGTGATCATGTTCTTAACTTTCCTCAACATTCTTTATAGTGCTTAAATATGCAGAAATGTAAAGATGTGAACAACTGATTATCTGGTTGTGGATGACATTAGATTTCAAAGCACATTTTTCCGCTCTCTTTCACATGAAGGATTGGACCAGATGGTCTTTTGAGGTCCTTCCAACCTGAGGTGTTGCATGTTTCTAGCATCATGTGTATTAGCATCTTTCAACAGTCCTCCTTCCTGCTTACAAAGAAGTCTTGCCACTTGCAAAGAAATCTTTAACAAGTTTGTTCTACACCAATATGCAACTGGTAGATTGTGCCGCTGGAAACAGTGATATCTGAGCCACTATTGAGGTGGGGATATCTGAGCCATTATCATTATATGCTGTGCTTTTGCTCCAGCTGTACTCTGCTTGGATGATAGCCATGCTGCCTGCCCTTTGGGCTCATTCCCTGTGAAGCAGTGAACCTTGCAAGCCTGACATAGCCTCCAAACCTGCAGAAGAAAAAAAAACCAAACCCAAACAAAATAAACCAAAAATAAAAAAACAACAAAAACAGAGCCCATACAACAAAACAAAACAAAAAACCCCAAACAAACAAAAAAACCCCAAAAAACCCCAACCAAAACAACAACAAACAAACAAACAAACAACAGGGAAAAACCTCACATTGATAAAGAACCTACTTTACCAGCCCCAGGGAGATTTATGAAGATACTAGTGCCAGGTGAGCAGCTGTGACATAGGTTTAATGGCAGATTTCAGAGTTTTGACCTTTTTGCAGAAGCTTTCGTGCCTGACCATGTAGAGCTATGCACTGGTGAAAGGAAGGAACCTTGTTGCTATCCGTAACTTTGATATTCACTTCTGAATACTGGGAGGTATTACTTGCTGAGAGTACCACATTGATACAAATACTAAAATCCAGACTGTATAAAAATATTACTTTTACATAAAGAATCCTTTTACACATGGGTGTAGTGAAGATTTAATAATTTGGTTTAAGGATCTCAGAAAAACAACTAAAAGGTTGATCAGGTACTGGAAAGAGACTGGGAGGGGGGCATGGCAGAGAGAAGTAACAATACACAAAGAGTAACATGAAGTCTCTTGAAAGCTTTTGTGGTAAAATCGTTCCTTAAAGTGTTTGAAATGGGGATGGCAAGTGATATTCCCAAAAATTAGTGACAAAGGCAGCATCTGCTGAGAAAATGCATAGTGCAGTATATCTGGGTGCAGGTTCTAGGCATTTCATTGTGTGTGCAATTTCCTTCTGTTTTTCAATTTATGTTTAAAAGGAAATCTGTAATCAAATGGAAAAGGACACTTCAGCTCACAGAATTTCTCTCCCATAGACCGGCCCATGTCATCAATGCAGAACAAATGTTTTTATTGCTTCCTAACACAAACTGAGCATGACAGGGTAGCCTGCAGAAAGCACAGTATTTCTTTATACTATTTCAGCTTAGGCCTGTGCTGAGGCTACCACCTGTGCCCTGTGAGAGCTGTTTCCTGTTGCTGCTAACCTGGGATTCACACTAGCAGGCTGAAAGATGAAAGGCTAATACTAATACCTTCACACATTTCAGGGAGTGAACGTTTCACATTCACTCATTTCCCCCAGGGCTGGCTAGAAAATGCTTCTGCTCCCTCTAGTTCTGATGAGGTTTAATGGTGAAGATGCATTTTGGGGTTTTGTTGGTTTACGGTTTTTTTCCACAGCACATGGAAACTCAAGATACTGTCAGCTGTCCTCATGTCCTTCAAAACTCCTCCCATGGTTGTGAATTGTGCATATTCAAGGAGCACTTTCATTTTCATTATCTAAGGTGCTTTATGTACTTAATTATCCCTATAGGCTTTTTTCCTGAGTCCTGTGTCTCAGGAAAAAAAGAAAAAGAGGAGAAAGGTTAAAGATACATGATTCTCTCCAGGAGATAACCAGACAACAGCTGTGGATGCATTAAGTGATCAATGCCGCCTTTCCTCAAAACAAAAGAAATCCTAGGGTAAATGAAATTGAAAGCCAACACTTAGGAGTAAATAGCCCTAAAGCAATACCCTGGAAAGCAGCTTTCTGGAAAGAGAGAGACTAAGTCAGTGACACAGCTGGCTTATTTTTTTTCTGAAATTGTCTTTTTTTCCTATAGGTATTGACATGGGCACCCTTGGTGCTGACTACTAGAAGACTCAGTTCACATCCTGAAGGTTTCAATGTAGACATCTTTAAGGGGCCATGTAGGATTGGTCTTCAAAGATGCATCTTCTACCCCAAATGTCTCTTGAAGCTTTTTGGTCTTCCATTGTAGCGTTGGGGTTACTTGGGGCTGAATCTATAATCCCTGGATTTGAGTATGGTGCTACTCTGACTCTGAAATGTTAATTAAAATTGATGGATTTTAAAGGATAATCGTATTCTTTTAGATCCTTTTGCTTTTGTTGGAGAGAAAGAAGGACTGGTAATGTGTGAACACTCCAGTGTGCAGAACCTTCCCAGCACCCCTAGGCATTCCAGGGTAGGAAGGAGAATATAATCCTGCAGTTCCTCTTGACCACCTGCAGTACTGTGAACAAAGATGATTTGACCTGCTTGATTGTCCCCATAGGTAGCATTTAGGAAAAAGAGTAAGAGCAGTTCTTGAAACATGAGAGCTTTGGCTTGTCAGGAGCAGGGTAGTGATAGTCAATCACATATAAAAGGTGCATGTCGTATTTCCAGCTTGTTCATTTCTCTGAGAGCATCGCAAGCCTGGGGGGGGAAGTAATTGTCAACTAGACTAATAGGATGAAGGTGTTATAGTGATTTAATTTCCTGGAGAACAGTTTCCCAAATTTCCTAGATTTTCCAAAGCTGTATGAAACATTTTGGTTTCTGTGTTTTTTTGGGAAAAGCCAAAATTTTCCAGCTGAACTCTGACTGATAAAGATTGCCCTCTGTCTTCCTTTCTGAGATTTTTAACAACCAGTTGATACATATAGCTTCCTACAGTCAATTATATTGTAAAGCCTTTACTGAAAAATAGGTGGAAATAAAATAACTTGGAGATGTGTGCAGCAGGATTTTGCCATTTTTGAGCAATCTATTTTTCATAGCAGTATTTGGTGGCAAAGCTGTTTTCTTCTGCTTCTACATGTGCATGTGTGTATCTATATATCTATATATGTCATGTTGTTGTTGTTTAGGAATGGTATTCTCCAATTTATAGTTCCCCCTGAAATCACTCCAAACCACACTACCACTCACTCACTCCCACCTTTCACCATACCCTTCCCCTCCCCTGCAGTGGGATGGAGAGTGTATGGAGGCACAAAAAGTAATGATCACAGCTTGGGAAAAGAACAATTTTCTTGACACAACAATGAGATAAGAAAACAAATAGTAGTGACAACAATACTAATGACAGAGGGTACAAGAAAGAGGCAGATTATTCATGTGGAAACCCCCCAGCACTGCCTGACTGCTCCCTCTGATATGTTGTGCCACCCAGAAGGGAGCCCTTCCCCTACCCCTGGAAAATAATGTATAGAATAACCCCATTCTGGCTATTGCAACAATTAACCCTGTCCTGGCTGGAATTAGGGCACGGATTTACCTGTCTGTGTGTCTCTGTGTGCTTGTTTGAATTGTGGTGACTGCCAGTCATGGGGTCGTGTTGGAGACGCTGAGTCTCACAGTGAAGGTCGTTCCCCAGGTGATGGGCGGTTCCCAGCAAATGCCAGCAGTTGCTGAGAATGTGGTTCAGTCTCTTGACAGAGTGGATTCTGTATTATTAATATTTTAAATGAGTCTAACATAATAAGTAGCAGTTTGTTAAAGCCTGTTTTCAGCCCAGGTAGTTTAAATAATAGCGAGATACAGCTGCTGTAAGCTCTTCATGGTGGGATTTGTGCAGCTGGCTTCCCAGGTTGTCTGCTTCTCTGTGACTTGTCCTTTTCATCTTTTGCTGTCAGTAACTTCAGTGCATAAATGAACTGCAGATTAACAATCCAGGCTGGGACCTTTTGCTTTGTTTTTGAAATGCAGATTCCCAGCACGAGGAGCTTGAACTCTGTGGCTGCCTTTGCTCCACGGAGTGTCACAGAGATTCAGATGTTAGGGCCACTTGCAGCACCAAATAGTGCCTTCCCAGAGGCTGCTCAGTCTTTGGGCATGATATTTCAAATAATTTTTGAGTCAAAGGTTAAGTTTAGGTCATCATCCTAAACATGGAGAATATTAAGACAGGTCAGTCGTTCATATTGTTAACTTGTAAGCTTTCTTTGTTGGTTTTAAATGACATTGATTTTGTAATTACCCTAGAGATAGCCACTGAAAACCCCAAGAATGCACTGCTTAATTGAAATCCAAATACTGAAAGCTGTAGGGATGTAGCTGTAAGAGTCCTGTGATGGGCTCTGCCATCTAGTGACACCCACAAGAAAAAATGAAATGTTTGCAAAAACAAGCCAAACCCCTCATATGATTATTTTTGAAACCTGCTTGTTATGACTGGTAAACCAACCAAAATTACTTGGGCACAGTGGTGTTGCCATTGTCTGATGGCACGCTCAGCTCAGTCCAGCTTCGGCCTCCTTAGGCCTGCCGGGAGATCCATGCAGATTAAAACCATAAAGTTTTTTTACTGTTTTCAGTATTTACTCTGCCAAGACAGCTGAACCTTTGCCTGGTGATTAACTCCATAGGGGCCCTGTTCTGTACATCTGGGAAGCAGAACTGAACAGCAGTGTCCTGTCCATGGGGCAGCACAAACCCAATCAAGTTTTCTAATGCACAGTCTTGAAAAACATATGTGAAATCTTAAAATACAGGTCTTACAGTGTCCATGAGTTCATCTCATCCCTTCTTCCAAAGCTGTTTCTTTCCTCTTCTTTTATCTTCGTAAGAGTATTGTGCCAGGAACTCGTGTTGAGTTTGGGCTGCATGTTTGCAACCAGAGTGGGCTGCATGTTTGCAACCTCTGGTCCTCCCCAGGGAGCAGCCTGACCAGGCTCCTGTGCAGCTGGATCATGCAAGGATCAGGTCACAGTCTCCATTGGAAACCCTGGATGCAAGAATTGACCACTGCATGAAATGCCAATGACGTGCCAAGCAGGATGGTCATGGGGATGATTACTACTTGTTAACCCTGTGAAAATGCAAAAGCGTGTTTAGACTCGGGGGCTGGCCAGGGGATCTCCTAGCTCTCAGCTCTACCAGTGTATAGAAGAGAAGTAATAACCCCATATCCTCAGTCACATCTGTGCACAGTGATGAAAACTATAGTGCTTGTATAAGCATCACTCATTTGGCAAATGTTGTTGCTTTAATCTTCATTGTTTTTTTCCTCCTCCAGCTATGTTGATACCTCACTTAAATAGAAATAAATACAAAGACATTCTCAGTCCCATAGTAGAAAACAGAGAAGAGGTGAGGGAAAAGGAATAGCATAAATTATACATAATTTAGATATCACTGAGCAGCTAGATTTTATAGGTCTCTGAAGATGAAGCAGGAACCTAATCCATGTGCTGAGCCAGTGTGGTCTGACCCAAGCCCTTTACTCTGGGGTGGGCTGACAGGCTCAAATTCAGTCTTTGTCCATACAGTAGAGTTTTACAAAAGTTTGGGTCTGGGAGGACTCTGATAGCTTCTTTAAAGGGCAGTGTTGGAGAGGCTGGGTTGATGCGAGAGCACGTGGCTGTGGCTCTGAACAGCATCAGGCCTGGCCAGGGTCTTTTGAAGAGCCAACAGTGGAAAATAGGGAGAACTCAGATGGTCACTTTGATGTGGACATCCAGTTGGATTAATGGGCTGATGACCTATCTGCGGTGCAGAGCCTACAGGAGGGAGGTGTTAGCATATGGAGTGGGACAACCACCGGGGTACCTTTGTGCTGGTGTCTTAATCTGGGTTTGTAAAGGCTGGCAGAGCTAGAAGCTGGGACTCCTGGGCATTGCTTCGCTGTCATTGCGGTGTCTGTCTCTAACAGGGAACCTCTGTTTGTGTTGGCATCTGAACAGGCACCTAAGCCTTGTGCTGTTTCAAGTCACGACACTGCCATGTGCTATTTCTCCTGCTGCTGTGCTGTATTTTATGTAGCACTGGCTGTCAGCGTGCCTAGCACTGGGAAGTAACAAAAATAAATTACTCATATGCTTTGAAAATAGATAGAAATATCAGTTAAAAATAGATAATTTTCTCTTTCAATTACCAAGGTCTAAGATGTGTTCATTTGTTACTGTTTAAACAGCAGCTATTAACCTTTTTGTCCCTTCCACTTCCTTACGTATTTCTGCTTGTGAATTTTGCAGCCCAGATGAATATTGAATGACTGTTTTTTAATAAATTATTTCTTTCTCTTTCTGAAGCTGAGTCAAGGAGCGTCAATGCCAATGCCCCGATTTGTGTTAAGGAGACTGTAGATAATTAAGCACTTGGTGAGGGCAGTTTGTTGATGTGTTTTTAATTTTCTGAGGAGTGAGTGATGTTCTTTGAATAGCGGTCATTGGGGAAATCAGAGCTTGCTGAAGTGACTACTAATGTTGTCTTCACTGTCACGTTCAGTGCAAGTCCAGCAGTATTATGGCAAAGGTTATGGGCAGACATAGGTATGCATCCACTGAAAAATGCTCTTTGCATCCCTGTGTTAAACTTACGAGAATTTGTTGTCAGCTGTTTCGATTTCAGGTTTCTTTCACAATAACATTCCTTGCTGTGAGGTGTAGTTGCTTTGTGCACCATGTATAATGTAAACCAGAATGATCTGTAGCACAAAATCAAGAGTTCTTGGTGGGCTGATGCTGCCTGGACACCAGATGCCCACCAAAGCTGCTCCTTTCTCAGCTGGACAGAGGAAATACAACAAAATTTCTGTGGGTCAAGATAAGGACAGGGAGAGATCACTCACCATTACCATCATGTGTGAAACAGTCTAAGATGGGGGAATTACTGTAATTTATTACCAATCAAATCAGAGTAGGATAATGATAAATAAAACCAAAATCTTAAAACCCCTTCCCTCTGCCTCTCCCTTCTTCTGGGGCTCAGCTTCTCTCCCAGTTGCACAGAGGGACAGGAAATGTGGGCTGCAGTCAGTTCATCACATTGTGTTTCTGCCACTCCTTCCTCCTCAACCAGGACTCCTCACACGTTTCTCCTTTAGCCTGGGGTCCCTCCCACTGGCGGCAGTCCTCCACGAATTTATTTGATATGGGTCCTGCCCATTGGCTGCAGTTCTCCATTAACTGCTCCAGCGTGGATCCCTTCATGGGCTGCAGTCCTTCAGGAACAGGCTGCTCCAGCAGGGATCCCCCGTGGGATCACAAGCCCTGCCAGCAAACCTTCTCCAGTGTGAGCTCCTCTCTCCCAAGTCCCACAGGTCCTGCCAGGAGCCTGCTCCAGTGTGGGCTTCCCATGGAGTCACAGCCTCCTTTGGGCATCCACCTGCTCTGGAATGGGATCCTCCAGGGGCTGCAGGCAGGTCTCTGCTCAATATTTGACCCCCATGGGATGCAGGGGCACAGCTGCCTCACCATGGGCCGCAGGGAATCTCAACTCTGGTGCCTGGAGCACCTCCTGCCACTTGTTCTGCCTTGACCTTGGTGTCTGCGGGGCTGGAAGTTTACTGGTGGTTTCAGTGGGACCAATCTCTTGGCTGTCCTTTCATTTGCTGCCAGGCCATGGGTCTTGCTTCCCTAAAATTACAAGAGGTTGCAAAAACAAGTCCTCATGAATGCTGCTCATCTCTACTTGGCAACCATTCCCTTAAGTCAGACTGTGCTGGGGCTCTGCACATGCACGGATATTTCTAATATCTGGTTCAGGGTGCAATCTCATCCAAGTCAAAATTTCATCTTATTTTGAATAAGGAACACAGACTTTTCTTCAGAGCAATTTCTGTGAGATGCAGGCTGTTCATTGCAAACAGAGAGACGCTTGAGCACAGCAACCCATTTGGAGAGGACAATGCCATTTAAAGCCCTGAGTTAATGAGAAGTCCATAGCACATTTGATAAGCTTTGTCATTCTTTTGTCTGCAGATCATAGACCCTGCATTTTAATTTACAATATATAATGCTTTCTTAATGAGTTCCAGTGGATAGCCATTGAAACATGGCACTTGCAGCTGCCAGCACGATTATGAAAAAGAGGCAGTTATTTGATTTACGTGATATTCTGTTATGGCAACTAATATTTGCAGACAGGATACAATAGAGGAAGAAATACCCCTCCATTTAGATTTTAGTATCTCAGGACTCAGGTGCTAAATCATTTATTTTGCATGTACGTGGACCAACTACTAATTGAAAATTAATGGAATTATGTTTGAGTCTTGAAAGTCTAGAGAGACTCCTGTTTGCTTTGCACCACAAAGTTCAAGCAAACCCAGTAACACTAACAGGATTTTTAAAGTGCAAATAAGTTTCTTAACATAGTACACAGAAGCGTTTTATAGAGGTTCCTCATCTATTCCCCTCTGTTTCAAAACAGAAGTGAAAAAGCCCAGAACATGGAACAAAATTGTAGTGCTATGGAAGAAATGATGCATTACTTCTGGTAAGCTTTGTTTTGTAAGAAGATACTTTCCTGGCCACTTTTCCTTCAGCTTGAGCCTGTGTGCAAGCCTTTATCTAGAGCTCTGTGTGTATGTGCATACTTATCCCCTTTCTTATATGCTTCTCCTTGCAGAGCACCACATTGGTGACTTCTTACACAGAGGCACAATTTAAAGGGTTTACAGGGTTTTTCTCTTGTTCTTTCTGTAATTTTGGTTTGGTTTTGTTTGGATTTTTTTTTCTCCCTTACAGTAGGAGCTATGATGCCTTTGTGTGCTTGACAGTAAACAAGGTGATAATTTTCTTCTGTGCTGGTAATTTCCACTGAGTTTGTATGTGGTGGGGAAACATGTGTGTTTATGGTGGGATGATACTGTGGGACCAAACTGCTAGAGAAAAAAAAAAAAGGAAAGAAAATAAAAAATTTCAAGTAGGGATGAAAAATTTTGTATGATTACAACTTCTGGTATTTTCTAAATTAGACTGCTTGATTTTGCAGTTGCAATTCTTAGCATTGGTGATGGTGATGATGGTTGTTGTTGTTACATATGCTTGGAAAGCCCCACAGGGCTAGCAGAGGGGGTAAGGCCTCCCTATGGGTTTTGCAGATACTTGCAGAAACTCTGCAGTGGTGAGTTTGAGATTTCCATATCCCAGTCTCAGATGTGGGGAGACGGGTTGTCACAATCATTCAGTGTCCCAATCTCATTTGTCCATCCTAGTCCATCTCTACCCAATCCAGTGGTCCCAAGTTTTCCCTTTCCTGATCTGCTCCCAGGTTTTCATTTTCCTGGTCTAGCAGTGGGGCAGACTGCCCAGGGAAGTGATTGAGTTGCTAGCCCTGGAGGTATTTAAAAGATCTGTAGGTATGTGTCCTGGGGACTTGGTTTATTGGTATCTTGGCTGTGCTGGGTTAACAGGTCAACCCAATACTCTTAGAGGTCTTTTCCAACCTGAACAATTCCATGATTCTATGAATCATACAGCAGTTAACATACCATATAAAAATACCCCTGCTCCCCTGCACAGTGACCAGCACTGCTGCAGGCAGAGCAGCAGCTACAGGGACATCTCACCCTGGATCTGCAGCTCATACACCAAAAGCATCCTGAAGAGTCAAGCACAAATGTGTATCTACTCGTGCAATGAAAGCTAGGAGACCAGACATAACCTCACCTCACCACATTTACAAAGCGGAGCGTTCCAGTCAGAAAACTGGTAGCTGGTTTTGCTCTGGCCTGCAATAGAGTGATGGTAATTAATCTGATGACACAGATCTCCAGTGTGAAAGTTTGAATACTGAGTCATTTAAGTTTGGCAAAGTGTGGAGGAGCAGAGTCCCACAGCCAAAGGCTTCTGCATTACTGGTGAATGAGCTTGAAGTGCACATTCCCCTTCTGTAGCATGTGAGCAAATGCATACGTCTGTGTGCGCACCGTGCGAGGCTGAGTCACCAGTATCACCATTTGCCAAGGCATGGAGACTGAAAAAATTAGAAATGCATGTAAAAATATACCCGTTGCTAGATCAAAAGGATGTGCCACAGGGAAGCTGCAGTGAGGCGATAGTGACGCTCGTGTTCGTCAAATGGCTTTTGTGTGAGAGGAAATTAAACGGAGAGGGACTGTGGCGTGTGGAGGTGCCATTTCCTAGGGGCAGAGAGAAGGTAGAAAGAAGTGATTTTTCACGGGTATGCCTGCTAAAAGGTGTAGATGTGTCAGATGAAATAAGTGGGCAGCAAGTTCTGAGCAAAAAAGGGGAACACGATTTCCCCAGCACCATGTGTTGGGGTTGTGTGGCTCTGCACCCCTGGCTGCTCTGCCTGCCAGGGCCAAAATGGGCACACAAAAGGGCTACAGAAAAAACACCTTTGTGGAGCAATTACTAACCAAGGTTATTCCTCGCGGCTCAGGAATCCTCCTAATTTTAGGTTGCCCAAAGCTTACAAGGCCTGCCTGGGGAGGTCTCCCTGTTCTCATGCCATAAGCTTACATCTGGCTCCAAGCAGCAGCAAAAATGAGCTCATGGTTTGGTTCAGTCCAGACCTCCTTGTGCCTGTTGTTTTGCTGAGCTTTTAAATTAGTCCTTTTTAATATTTTTGGAAGATTCTGAGAAGACACTGCTTTAATGTAACTGTAATTAAACCCCAGAACTCTTCAAAACTCTCGTTTAGAAGTAGGTCAGTTTGCACTTACTTGTCTTGAAGGGTTTTTTTTTTTTCTTTTCTCATGTCTTAGTTGTAGGCTGACTTACCATCTGCCTTTCCTTGGCAAAGCAAAGAAGCAGAATATAAAAATTTGTAAGATACAATTGGGCTAATATTAATCATTTATCTCTCATGAGGTGAGTCACAGGAAATGATCTGTGACTGTATTTCTAAGTCCTCTTCACGCTCTTTTATGAGAGACTTCAAATTCAGAAAACCTTCCCAGTAAAAGAATCCCAAATAAAAGACTCCGTCTGCACAGAGGGTGCTAGGATATTTTAAAGCCATCTGTGGAGAGCTGGGAGTTTCTTGTTGTGCAGTAATTGGGTATTGAATGGTTGGGAAATCACAGGGTGAGCCCGGGCAGGATGTGGGATTGGTGCTCACCCCAGAGGGTTGAGAGCATGTTGGGCTCTCTTCCCCACTGTCCCACCAGGCTGGCAGTGAGCAAAGAGCAAAACAATTGTGTATAGTACACACAGACGTCAACAGATACGATTGATTATTATAGTTTTACTATAACAAGTCTCCACAGTCAATGTGTCAGTTCATGGGTGATGTTTGTCAATCTATACATGTAATCAAGTTCACTAACTAACCCAATTTTGAAAAACAATTTTAATAAAAAGGATGAAAAATGGACATCTCCTGCAACACCCCAGAAGTAATTTTGGTTTTCGTCCAGTCATTGAAATTCTTTCCCTCGAGCAACTGGAGACTAAATTAGTAGCATCACCTTCCCTCCTTTGGGAAACAAGACCAAAGGAAAATGCTGCTTCTAATGTCAGTGTACTCCCTTGGATTAATGGCTGCAGCTAGCAACTGCTACCCCCTCATTTTTTATAAATATGAAATATGAAAGAAATATGTATTTAAATCTAAGGTATCAAAATAAAAAATTAGAAGGATACTTATTCCTTTGCTGTTGGTTTTTCCAAGCCTCTGCCACGTTTTTTACTGACTTTAATAAAAGCTGCTCTTATTATAGCTTTCAAATGGTTTCTTTATTTTATCTGTATGTGTGCATGCACATGGGCTTTTTAAAGCTTGCAGATGGTTTTTCTTCACCTCAGCGTTATGGCTAGCCAGGAATTTTTTTTTATTGTTTTGGTTTAGATTTTGTTTCAAAAGTAAGGCCTGCTAGAGCCGGAGACTGCTTCTCAGCCTGAGGAAGGGGTGAGATGGACTTTTGGAAGCAGATGGTGGCATATAGAGGTTTCAGTAGCAGAGGGTCAGAAAATAAACGCCCCAGACTATTAAGACTATTTGAAATAAGGTGCACGTATAATTCTACATTTACAGCTTAAAAGGAAGCAACATGCCAAAATTATAAATTTACTTTGTTTCTCCTTATCCTCCCCTACTGACAGTTACTCTTATGGTGTTCAACACTGACATCAAATAAAGCAATTTCCAGCAGCACACTTTCCTGTATCTTCCCATGCATTTCATAGCTGCTGAGCACTGCCTTTGGTTGGTTGGTTAGTGATTAAGACTTAAAAGGGATAGTGAAGTTTACAAGCATGAATGCTGGCAGCACCCAGTGTGGTGTTGTGCGTATAGGAGCAGCTCAGCCTTTTTGGCTTGAGCTCTCGCAGGAGTTTAAGCCTGCTTATTGTTCTTTAGAACTATTCGTACATTTTGACTGGTTTTATATAGGTCAGAACAAAGTGTTTTAAGTTTTTGCTTGGTTAAAACTCTAATGAAATAATTTCTCTTTGGCAATGTAAGGAAACAATGTAAGGACTTCTTCCATGGTCCACATAGACTGGGAGGGGATATCTGTATCCCCACCGGAGTCAGAAAACCTAATAAGGAAACAGAAAAATTACTGGTGTCATGGAAGTAATGGAGACTGTTTTTCAGTGAGAAGTCTTAAAATTGTAGAATGTTTTCTACTTAGTTTATCTAAACAGATGCGGTATTGATTGGCCTGAGAGAAGCCTTCACCCAGAGACAATGCCAGGCACTCTGAGACTCTTCAGTGCAGCACAGAAAGAAGGGAAAGACCCCAGAGAGGGAGGGTTGCACTTGAATGTCAGAGCCACTGCTTCAAAAACCTACTGCCCATCTCCTTGTGTTGTCAGGAAAATAAGCCTTAAGCAGATATATAAGCAGCACAGTGGAGATTTTGAAGTCCAGTCAAGGTCAGTGAAATTATGATGTCTGTTATATGGGAAGTCAGATTATGTGATCTTGTGATTCCTTTTTACCTTAAAAGCTATTGTTGTGTGCCATTTTCTGTTTTAGATATGGATAACCCACATCTGTTACATGCAGTTCATAGTTATGATACTATTTGTCTGGAGAAAAAAAAGTCTAAATTGTTAAGTAGAATCTGAGTTTTATGTCTTTGCACCAGATTTCCTTGGAGAAATTTCCCATAATCTTTTATTTTTATTATTGGTATAGGCTCTGGCTTTGTTGATTTTTCTTGCTGCGACATAAAGTTTGTTGAAAGGAGTGTTGTAATTAATGGCAAGGACATATTAAAATTCTTGTAAGATGGGCTAAGATTATTATTTTCCTTCCTTGAGTTTTGCCATGTCATGCCTGCTGTCAGAAGCCTGCTGACTTAATCAGCACTTGGGGAGAGCCCATTAATGACGAATCCAGGTACTACAGCTGATCATGTAGATGATTGAATAAATAGTGTTGTTCTTTCTTTACAAGTGTATTGCACAAATATTGTGATCAGTTCAGTTGCTGGAAGTAGAATGAGGTTGTTTTGCAAGGTATTATCAGTAGGAGAGGGAAACTGCTTAGGAAGCAGATGGCATACTCAGGAAAAGTAGAGTTTTCAGCAGAAGAAATTAGTTGGGTTAGATACTTGTAAGCTGTTGAAGTGAGGTGGGAACTTAGCAAAGCAAAATAGACATGAATGGGCACATTGAACAGTGTTTCAGCTTCTAATAAAAGCTTCCTAGGAGTCACAGAGTCAAACCTGAAATTCCTTTGTGTTCTGCAAAGGGATAATTTAAAACATATTACAAAATTAAAGTTTTATTAAAATGCAGCTAAGGATTAACAGTGTTTGAAAGCAATTTAGGGCTGGGCACATCGGAGGAATACTGAAACTGTTCTAAAATAAACCTAATAGATGCAGCTATCTAGAATAAAGGTTAACCTTAAAATAAATCAAAGATGTTCAGGAATGGAAATGCACAGTCACTTCACCCAAAGAATCTTGACTTTGTTCTGTACTGAGGTCATGTAATATCTATATAATTATTGTGAGTGAATAATAGGATTTTATTATTTTTAGAGTTCTGAAACAGATTAAATAGGTCTTTTAAATCATGTTTTCTTCTTAAGTTGTGCCTGAGGGATGAAGATATGGTTAAGAGTAATGCCTGAGGAAGGTTACTACCAATGTATTTTCACAGTTTTGTTCAGAAAATGACAAATGAGCCTATTTGTGAGTTCTCAGAAAATACCGTCTGAACTGTCTATTGTACAGGGAGGATGTGCTACGTTGTGTGTAGTGCAGTCTTTGCTTTCAGTGTAGGACTCAAACTAGATCAGGGAAACTAAGTGGTATTTCTGCTGTGAAAGATGTGTAAAGTGTTGAAAAAGTGATTATGGGAAACTCTGAACATGAGAAAAACTTTATAGACAGAATAATCAAGGGAATGGAATGAAAATAGGTATTTGTCTGAATGTGATATTGACTTGAACCCTGCAATGAGACTAGAAAAAAGAAGGGCAGAAAGAAGACGCACATCAAGAATCGGCCAGAGAAATTCAGTGATTTGCTTCTATCTTGAATGCAAATGCAAGGAAAGCTGATGGAGAGCGGTGACTCACACAGAACTGGGAGTGGTTGCCGAGTGAAGGCAAGGAATGTCTCCTTGAATACAGGCAGTTTGTTGGGTGGGTGAGGGAGCTGGTACCACTCTGAGAGCTTTCAGAAGACAGTGCTGGGAAGAAGCCATGGCAAACACCTCATCTGCAGCTGAGAGGATATCTTTCTGTAAGGAGACTTTCACATTTTACTGAGCCTGTGCAAATCCATGTCCCTGGTGAATTCTGAGGTCTGTGAAATGTGTAGTGGCCCAGAAACCAGAGCACTGGCATATCTGCTACATAAAATGCAGGTCCAGTGGTATATCCAGAGCCTGGCATGTGTCAGGACATAGAGCAAATAAATGTCTCACTGGTGGTGTCACCGTTTCACCGGAGCTGTTGCTGGAAGTAATCCACCTTTCCTTGGGATGAAAGAGGATTTTGGCTTGGTGTAAGGCTGCTTTAGTGGATTTAGTGGCAGCAAGGCACTTCATAACCCTTCAGTAAGAGCAGAAACAGTGCAGGATGCCGAGTCCACCATATGTTTATGTTTAATAGAAGTTTATAAGTCTGTGAATTTTGCCTACGGGATGTCTAAAGACTCAGGGGTCATGTAAATTGAAACAATGCAAAGTTTATTGTGCATTTAACTTAATTTAAATACCTAGAAACAAGCACACAGGGATTCTTACTATTTGCAGTTATTGGTTTTAATAAATACCATTGTAATTGGATGTGATTTAATAAAAACAGTGTATTTCCAGCCTTTGGGAGTGGGCACACAGCTCCCCAAAGAGAAGACAACAGAGGGGGGTTAATCAGAATAACTTTTAACTCAGTGTTACTGAGTTGTTCCAAGGAGCCAGGGCGTATTCAGTTTCACTCACACCAACTTCAGACTGTGTGTTTAATCTTGGTGGTGGTGGAGCAGCGAGGTGGCTGCTTCACTCTGCAGGTCTCCTGTGAAATGACCCATGGGAGGAGGGAGGAGGCTACATTTGGACCGACATTGTGGTCTTTTTCGTACAAGTTAATTGTGGGGAGTGGTGGTTCCCAGTTGACCCTGTGGGATTTCAGAGCTCAGGAGAAGCTGCCCACATGGCTGTGTGTCCGTGGCTTTGCCCATCAATTATCTCCTTTCTGTTTTATTCAGCTCACTGTGGTCTTTGATCTGCCGTGATCTAATGTAATCTCATCTAACATAATCTATTTGTGTTCAGAATCCCAGATGAAGTTATTGGCAAGATTGATATTAATTCCCGTAAACCTAAGATTTGTGCCAGTATTGATATTTGCACACCTAAACAGCTGCAGGCACCATTTCTGTGCAAATTGCAGTCACAGCAATCCTGCAGCATTCAAACACATGCAAAAATTAGCATAGTTATACTTTCTCTTCCTGTTCATGGGTTTCCTGGTAGAGTATAAACCTGGAGATACATGTGCAATTCCTGTGTGTTGTTTTAATAGCAAATTCCCTAAAGCCATCACCAGATTCAGCAAGCTTGTGTTGCATTACTTTTATCCATCTTGTTTTATTGAAAACACTTGTGGTAAACTAACAGTTATCTGGCATCAATTCGATATTCAGCATCTAAAAAATATTCACTTATTTATGTAGTATTTAGGGATCAGAATAATTGCTTTCAGCATAGTACCAGTGCTGAGAAAATCCATTTTTAAGGTATGACTCTGAGGTCACTAATAAATTTTGAGTCTTAGAGTTTCCCCCAGAAAAGTGAAAGGGGTCTGTGACACACTGCTTGAAATATTATTCTGCTTTGGATATTAAGCCAGGATATTTATTTTGCTTAAAATCAAGTAGGTGAATCAGAGATAGGTTTTATGTTTCATATTATCAGGTAGACCCTGTAAACCTGTCACAGAATCACAGCAAGAAAAGGGATCCCTATCCTTAGGGGTAAGGTTAGGAGAGATCTTTTAGCTGTAGGGCCATCGTAATAGTACCTTTTGTCCAGCCTTGGAAAGTCATGTTTTCGGTTTGTAAAATGTAATGGTAATTTCTTCTTTGATGAGGGCTCCAATTACAGTGATTTTATCTTACAATGTTTGATTGTGTAATCTTTAGAAAACCATTTAGACATGCTGAAGCATTAGCACCAGGTGTGTGGTACCATGAAATTTGTTATAAAACAGCTGTTAGCAATGCATTCACCAAGTATCTCTAAATAATTGAAAGACCCAGTTAAGAAAATACTTGTTATTTATGCAGTATCACCTTGTGAGTGGTGTGTGGTAGCACAGCAGGAGTGGTATAACCAGCCTGTTGTGGCATCACTTCTGTCTTAATACACTCACAGGTAGGAGACTTGGTATTTTGTGATTTTTGTAACACAGTAGTTCACTGGATCTGGTGACAATGTTTTTCTTTAAATTTGGTTGTTAGTGAAATGGAGACTGTGGAGGTGGTATTCTGGCATTACTGGAGCATGCAATCCTGAGGGCACAGGTGGCAATCAATGATACAACAGTATAAGCAATTATATAATGCTAAATAAAAAAAAAATCAATAAAATAACACCAATGCTATAATACTAAATTATGTTATGGTGATAGCTATAAGAAGTGTATCTGAACCACCATTCTCCAGGAAGGTCAGGTGGTGCCTGTGCGCCATTGTTCTCCATTGTGTGCACTGACAGTGAACAAACAACCTGCCAGCTGCAAAGCTTCTTAAAAAAGCACAAAATTTGATTCAAGATGTGAAAACACCACAGAACATGAATAGGAGAATATTTGATAATATCTTAATAAATGCTGTCCTTTGACAAAGCTCTTACCCTTAGCTGGCCTCTGAATACTCTATTATCCTAGAATGAAAATAAGATTGAGATAAAAACAAAGAAGCAGGTTCTATTAACACTAAAGGGCCTCTGCAGTTTTCCCTATCTGGGCCAGCCTCTTTGTATTTTCCTCCCTCAGTGAGCTCCTGTCGGTTTATATTTCATCAGATGATATAAATTTAAGTCCTTACCATGTTCTCCCTCTCATTTCTCCCCTATCATTTATTATTTAACCCTGTAAAGCATTTTATGTCTTGCAAGGTGTCGTAAAAATAAAGTTGATTGGTATAAATATTGCATTAGGAAGTTTCTACATTTGTGACCTCGTTTTTGTTGCCCTACGTCATAGGATGCTAAATATTCATTTAGGTTTAGTGCCTGTGTGGTGTAACATTATGTACCTGTCTGTGCTTTAATTCAGCAATACACCTAATGAAGTTAAAACTCTTAGTGTGATACTATGTTGGTTTCTGTACTTCAGTGTGTGTGCATTACAAGGTGGGCAGTCTTTTTGTTTGTAATTATTGCTTTCCATGGCATCAGAAATTATCCAGAGTGATGAGATTTTTAATTTAAAAATAATAAAGAATCATATAGTTGAAAATGTGGTTTTACAAAAGCCTTGCACTTGCTTTCATAGCTTTCAGTGGCATCCAGTTCTTTATTCATCACTTGGATTACGTGTTTCAGTTAGTTGAAACTGTAGAAGTAAAGCATGAAATAACCTCAATTTGCATAAAATTTATCAATTTCTTCTGGATGTCAGTTTTTACTGGGTTTTATCCCCAAACTGCTAGATTAATAATGTTTTATTTATGGTGTTTTACTGAGGTGTGGCAACATGATGGAGTTGTGACTTGTGTCTTTCTGCCTTGAGTATGGAAACACTTCATCACTCTGGCTTTACAGCATGGGTGAGATGGCCAGCATCAGTAAGAGAGCAGGTCCTTGTGATTGACATTAAACATGGTCTAGGCAGACTGTGCTATATGGGCACCTCTGTTATCTGAAGTGCCAGGTAGACAGAACTATGGATTTGTAACTGAAAGCATAAAATGGATTATACGGGAAAAATGTGGTGTGTAGGAGAGAGAGTAGAAAGCAAAGATTACTTTAGGTACTTGGAATGAATCTTTCATCAGAGCCCTAGAATGAAAATCCAAAGATTTAAAAGGTAGTGTGGATTGAGGCCAATAACAACAGTTTATTGGTTTTAGTGGTCTTGAATTAATCTTTATGCAGAAAGAGAGTTTCCTATAAATTAATCTTAAAATAGCAAAAAGCAACCCAGCACTATGGCTTACTTTATACGAGATAAATAATAGGAAGGAAAGCATTTCTTCTGATAAGGTGACAAGTATAGAATAATCCTCAAGATACCTTTATGCACAATACTTCGGTTAAACAGCCTAAATATTTATAGAAATGACAGGCAGTGGGACTTCCATGCTTCTTTATTTCCAGAAGAATGACATTTGAGTCATCAAAATACGAATATTAAACAAGGGTGTTTTTACAAGACTAATTTAAGCTGTTAGGTGAGCTCTATACCATTCATGGGGTGGGTCTGAGTGACTATGGTGGTGTGATTTTTCCTTCATCAGAGGAAAATATCTTAATTGGAATTTTAAAAAAATACCTTTTCCCTATGATTCTTTCTCACAGAACAATGTTTCATAGGTCTTTTGTAAGTTTTATCTTCCCTCAGGATTCCCGACTGTGTGCAAGGATTTGGGAGATGGCAGTAGAGATTTATTTGGATGGTTTAGTTTGTCCCTGTCTTCTTCATCAGTGAGGAATGGGAGAAGTGGTTAAAAACCAAAAAATTCAAGAAAAAAAATCTTTCTGATAGTTTCCCCACAAACATCTTTTTGTTGTTCTCAAAAATGTCTGACTTTAATCAGGCTGTTTTTACTCATGATGAGCAATCCCAGGTTTTCACAGCACTGATATTGAAAGTATTTTTCTCAGTATTTGGAGTAACTGCAGTTCAAATACAAGGGGTAGTCAATGGCTCAGAGGAGTTGCAGTCAGGTTTACTGCAAACCCAGCCAGAAATTGCAAACGGAGAGCACCCAGCTCGGTCTTGAAGGTTTTTATAAAGGTAAAATGTCTTAGGGAGGTCAGGAAAGTCTTCTCCTCTCCCATATCTCAAAGCTTGCTTTCTGCGTGCTTGTTGGGAGACCATTAGCTTTGCAAAACATTGGTGGAAGCATTTACCTCATATTTTTGCTCCCAGCCTGGGGAAGGTTTCATCAAGAAAGCTTTTTCTTCTGTGCAGGTTCTCTTTATCTTATGAATATTTCAGCAGAATCTGTGCAAAAAGAAAGGGGCTTTTTAGCTGAAAAGCATTCTTTGCTCTTCTGAGCTGCACACCGTCTTCCTATTGTCTGAGCTGTAATTGTTCAGTGCCACTGTTGTTTAGGCTGTAGGTTGCACACTCAGCATCCTCAGAGTTACAGATCTCTCCTTTCTCCAGCAACTCAACTTTTCTGATGCAGCTGATTTTTGACTACAGCAGAGTCCATGATTTGAAAGCTACATTGTCCACAAGATCTCCAATATGGCAGAGCACATGATTTTGTGGTCATCTTATTTTTGTTAAAATATCCATGTGGCAGAGTATGTTTGTGTATGTTTGCATTGCTGTGTCTCTAGGGACTGTCTATTAAGGGAAAAGTGTAGAAGAGCCAAAAAGAGAGACTGAGTATCTGGCATAGTGTCTCTAGAGATTCCCTCCTCTTCTATTAACCTTTCCACCACAGCCACTTTTGTATTTCTGTTCTTAATTAGAATTTCGAGTGGAGCTATGGAAGGAGCGTATCTATCCCCCAGTTAATTCCTCCATCTGATTTGGCATCCAGAAATATGATTCCTAGGAATTAATTATAATTGCTTTTGATGGAAAGCCAACTTTTTTCTTGTGTTAACTGTTAATTCTTAGCTTGTTTAACATGTGATTAAGTAACGATGATAAGCCTGAGTGCAGGCTCTCCGTGTGCTTGTGATTTGGATGGTTGTGTTTTGTGTTCCAGGCTCAGTGTGGCTTGGTGGCTGTAGTCACTATGGAGACGTGTGTTTTGGAGGGGCAAAGAAAAGACTGTGAGAGGTTTTTAGAGCTGAAGGGTTGATTAGTGAAAAGTTAAAACTACTATTTTTAGGACTGCCTGGCTCATTTTCAATTCACTCCATAGCATGCTTCTCTTCAGCTGTATTCAGGTTAGAACAGTTTAATGCTGTGGTCACTTCCTGACAGCTACATGTGACTGTTGTGGGATTTATCTGTCCTGGTGACAATGAGTAGCACCCAACTGCTGGGTTGGAGAAGTCTATTGCTGTAGCCTCTGCTTCGGGGACTCATCATGACAGGCTCTCCTAGCTGTGGGGTTTTTTTGTTTTTCTGCTTTTTCCTATGTATCTTTTTTAGACTGCCTGCTATTCCAGTTTCCAAGAGTAGCCCCTCATACTTGTGATTTAGGTTTTTATTCCTTCTCATGACAGCCAAAGATGTCATACAGGTTCTTCAAGACAGGTTAGAACATCTTTTAGACACTTTATAACTATGCTGCTGGAATTATTTGTGGCTGTCAGTGAAAAGCCTTTACTGGATTATTTTATTCTGAGCACTGACTTTGTAAAAGGAGAGTTGTAGCTGTCCAAGCACATTTCCTTGTCAAAATCACTGAGCTTAAGGTGGAGAAGTGCTTATCCTCCTGCCAGCCTTAAACCCTATCTCAGTGCCAATCAATATGAGGATTGTTTTCAGTTGAGACAGACAGTTTGACAAACTAGTGATGGTTGTGAATAAAGAAGACAGAGGCTTTTCTCTAGCTCAGTCAGTGAAGCTGCATATAAGCTTTACATCAGAGAAGGTAGATTCCCCTCACCAGCCTCATCATAAATGGGCAAAAAAAGTAGCTAGAAGATGTCCTGTTTATGTCAAGCACTCATTTGTGCTATTAATTTAGGCAACAGGATTTCTAGAGACACCTTGCGGTGCAGCATGAAATGTGGGAGTCCCAGAAATTCTGTGAGGGTAGGTGCTTTGTGCATGTATAAATGGCAGGTCCTTAGGAGGAGATGCTGCTGGGGGGCAGGTGGTGAGTGGGGAATGCTGCACACCTGACTCCGACAGGCGAGCAGCATTTGCCAAAAGCTCCAGCGCAGCTGCACAAATGCAATTCCACCAGAGCTTGGAGAGGAGAAATGGGGGGTTGAGGGATTGTCACTTCAACTTCCACCTTTTCAGTCCAACGTGATTTCTTTTCAGCTAGGCATCAACCTATCCTGCTTTGTCTCCCAGACATTAAGTAGCCAAAGGAAGAGCCAGTACATAAAGAAGAGATGTAAATGAGCAGGGAAATAAAAGGGGTTTTCAGACTTGTTTAGCAACTTCCAGGGAAGCCATGAAGAATGCTTTTACTTTGCCTTCCATGCTCAGATATGCCAAACAGATTAAAATTATGATTCTGAAAAAAAAAGTATTCTTAATAGTTATTAATTCTCTAAACATCATCTTTTCACTGGGAAATTTGTTTAGAGTGCCTCAACTTCAGCCCTGACCTGAGACCTCCTGAACTCGAGATAGAGATACAGATGGCAGGTTTTATGGTCATACTGCTATGGGTTTGTGTCTAGATTTTACTGAAAGAGGATGGTTGTTTTTATCTACTTTTAACCTATCCAGGCAACAAGTTTGCTCTTGGTGGAAGAGGTGAGGCCTGGGAATGGTGAGTTGTGCAGTGCTACCAGCCACAGCAGGTGATGACATTGCCAGGAGTGTTGTGGGGACTTTGAATCCAGCTGAAAATGTGAGTTAAGATCTAGTAATATTAGATAATGTATGAAAATACCCATATTCAATGAGACCAAACCCAAGAGATGTTTTACTGTGGCTGGTAGCACATACATAGGCAGGAATCCATGTATAGGACACGGGTCATCTTGAGTCTGTTCTAGCTATAAAGAGTGAAACAAGGGCCACATTGCAGGGGGTAGGTTTATGATATTACTGATATTTGTGCTTTTACAATAATATTTCAGAGATGGTTAGAAAACCATGCAAAATTACTGGAACCAGGATGTGACTAATTGCTAAATCCCATTAAATGGAAGTGGATTGATTTTTATGATCAGCAACCTGAACTAAGTGTTTGCCTAAGTTTGCAGGCTATCTTCAAGGCGATGAGAAAGAGAATTGAAAACATCTTTTTTTGTTCCCAATTTAGGCATTTGACATTTTTATCTGCATGCAGCAGATTAGCAGAAGAAGGGCTGTGCAGGGCAGCACTTGCTTCATTCTGCCTATGCCTGGGACAGCATCCCTGGTGCACCCTCAGGGCCCCTCAAATATCGATTCTCCTGGCAATTGCTGTATCTGCTGTGCACACTCTGTTAGATGCCTCATTTGCACGTGTGCTGCTGGTTTATTTATTGTGTTGTAATTGCTTGCTGTGTTTGTACTGTTTTTCAAAGCTCTCGTAAATGATCCCACTCCACTCAGTCTGTCATGGTAAATACCTATTCCAGTGTATTGTCTCTCACCTTGAGTGTTCTCTCTCTCTCACTGAAGCAATTTGATTCCTGGCTCTGCTTTTCTTGATAATCTTAACCACTTCAGAGCAGTGAGCCTTCCCCCTTTGGGAATGTGCTTTACCCAGTACCTAGTATCTCTTCACCCCCAAAGAGAAAAACCTTCTCTTTGTCTTTCTGCCAATTCTGCCTCTTTCTTTTCAATTTTACTCCTTAAAAAAAACCCCAAAACATGTAAGTGGTCATGATGGTTATATTTCTGTCTGTGGTCCTCATTCCTCTCCACCCAGTGCAAGAGAGACATTATGAAGGAACCCCACATGTAAACTTGTATTTTAAAAGTTAGCAGAGAGCAGTGCTGATTTTGTTTTAATCATACCTTTGGCTGTGTCACATCCTGCCTCTTCTGGCTGACCAACCTTTGGTCCCACAGCTCTTTTCTGACATCTAACCTGGGAAATATATGTTGTTGTTTTTTTTTTTTCTCCTCCTTCCCATCATTGTCTCTCTCTCCTGTCCTGTCTCAGATTCCTGCTCTGGTGACATGCTTTACTTCACCACTCTTATATTGGGTGAGTTTCATTTGTAACCACATATCTAGCACGTCCCTTCAAGTCCTTCAAAGAGGTGAGGGATTTTCTTAGTTTTTTCTGTCTCTTCCTTGTCACTGAAGGTACAAGTCACATCACTAGTAACTCTTCCTTCCCTTCATCCTTCATCTCAAGTAGCATTTTGCTAATCTCTTGTTCATCTCTTCCTGTTTGGATTTCGGAGTCTGGTGTTCTGGTTTACAGCTTACTTTTCCAACTCCCTTCATTCCTTATTGCCTTACTCGCTTCCATAATACTCACTGGCATTTTAAATATTCTTCTTTCCTAAAAATATTTTTAAAAAAATGTTTTTATTTTTACGTGCTCTCCCTCTGACTATCTTAGCTGCAGCTGTCATTTCTATAAGTGACTCCAAAGATCCTTTCAATGCATGCATGACCCAGGGCGTGTGGTTCACAGCCTGGCCCCTGTTATTTGCTTTTTTGAATTGCAAGAGGTGGGCAAGGTACACAGATGTTTTTTATCAGTGTAGGTACAAAATTTTGCAGAAGGTTTTGATTTTTTTTTTTTTGTCTGTGGCACATTTCATATGAACAGAAAGGCGGGGCAGGAAAAATGATCAGTCTAATGTGCCACTAGGTAGCTGAGCTACACTGTTCTGTAGTGATGGTTCTGTCTGAAACTGTTTAATAACACAATGAAAGGCATTTCTGTTCTAAATGTCTGTTGGTGATAAGGAGATAATTTCTCTCAAGTTAATAAATTTTAATTAAAGCTGCATTGAGTGATGTAAAAATGGTGTTTTATGCATAGTCATTGTCAGTTCTAAGTCAAGGAGAGAAATTTAGAATTTTTCTTTTGAGTCTCCAAATTCATTACAGAAAAATTGAACTGAGACCTTTCGTGGAGGCTGATATGATGCAATAAGGAATTGTAGTAAAATTAACAGAAGTCCAGCTTTCATTCAACATCCTCCAGATAGATGATGCTTTTATTGGCTCTTTCCTTTGGGAATGTGCTCATTACAGTAACCATCAAAATAGGAATCCTTCATCTGGAGTCACTGCTTATGTTTGCTATCTGGCTGTTTGGGGAATGAAATCTTTAATTAGTTCCGGATATAAAATATTACATAGAATTTCCCTTCAACTCTTCCTTTGTTGCTGGGGTCAGTAAGCGCAGCTTTGTTGTAATTGTGGTTGTAATGGTGTTGTTCTTGTCTAATCATAACACTCTTTTTCTCCTATGAACTGTCAGGATGTATTTTTCTATTCTGTAAATAGCATAAGAAATTGTATCCCAAGGTTGACAATAAATATGTCCACTGAAAACAGGGGTCTTGTTGACACATATATGATGATACAAGCAGTGGAGAAGTTTTATAGCTGGCCTTGCAGGATACTTTTAAAACTAGAGGGTGAGATCTGGATTTTTTCCAGAGGCATGACAGATTCAGCATTGATGTGAATGGCATTGTGATTTCATGCAACATTTGCTTAGAGGTTATTGCTGTGGTCTTAATGGAAAATGAGGTAAATAGACTTCTCAGGACTGGTACGTGTTACGCCTCTGTGAGTGTAGTAAGTGCAGATGAAAGCGAATCGAAGTCATTGCTTCTTACAGCCTGACAGAGCTTCAGCTACAGGGGATAGAGGGATAAGGATATACTGTACCTTGTTTAACCCAGATGCTGTATGAATCTAGTTTATATTTTAAAATAGAAGATGTGAAAGGATGCCGTTTCTCTTTCAGAGATTCTGGTACCTCTTTTCCCAAACGATGGGTACACACGAGCCTCTGAGTACCAGCTGAGGAAGAAGCAGTGGAAGGGCACAGCTCTTCCTCATGGCCAAAGAGCAGCAATCTTTTTTTTTAGCTCTTTCATGTGAGATGCACAATGGACAAACCTCATTCTTCCTGCTCTTGATCTGCTCCTCCCTCAATCCCTAGTGACCTTTATTCACTGTTCTTCGTGCCACCTCACTTAACCCTAGTTTCTCTCCTGTCATCCCTTCACCTTTCAGTTCTGCCTTTGTGTCCCTGCACAGGGAAAACCCCACGATTCTCCAAGCATATCTGCTGCTGCCAGGCGCCCCTTTGCCTTTTCTCTCCTACCCAAGCTCCTTATTCCCCCTCTGTGTTCTGGCTGCCTTCATCTTCCCACTGCCAGCTCTCTCAGAATTTTGCCCTCTCTACTCCACTGAGATTGCAATTGACTAAACCCACAAATTATCACTTCTGGCCAAATCCCAAAGCATCATGCCTGTCCTTGGCCTTGACTTGTTTTCATATTCACTGCAGCTGACCCCTCTATCCCCTTCAATTCACTCTTTTCTCAATAGCTCTTGGCAGCTACAATTACTTCGAAGAATGGCTGGTGTCTCTTATCTCTGAAGTGTGTTGTTCAGCAACTGCCTTGGCAGCTGCATCTTCTCCATATCCCCCTCATCTTAGCATTTAGCAGGGCTGCAGCCTCAGTTGCTTTTCTTCTCTCTTCCTGGTCCCAATCACTTAGAAATTTCACGTGTTTTATTGCACCCCCTTCCCCCACCATGCTGGCTGATCAGAACTAATGCCCTTTAACATAGAAATTTCCATTCCGGTTGGAATGAAAATTGCTGTCTATTCCCAGACACCCCCTGCTAGGTCATTTGCAAGTTGCTGCAATCAGCTTGTGTATTATCCCTTCATGAAATTCCTATTTCTTTCATCATGGGGGTGTGAAGGGGAGAAGCAAAACCCAACTCTTTCTCTTTGACTGAGAATAAATAGGTCATTAAGGGTTACTGTAGGATTTTCCTTCTGCAGCAATTCCAGATGCCTTTGTGTGCAAAGTCTTATAGTAGAGAATTAAGAAAAAAGATATGTTCCAAGCAAGAGGGACAAGTTTGTGCAAGAGGGAAGGCAAAGATAAATAAAATTGCTAATGAGTTTTATTATAGTGTTGAGGTGGAGCACTTCAAGAAATGTCATCACACACATGTAGATTACGTTCACTGGTAGGGTTAAATCATGTACATAAGATGTTGCTGGTGTAAAAGATGACAGAACTGAGTCCATGAACTGTGTCCCTACTCTGTTTTCAGGAGCCTAGACTGTTCAGAAAATGAGACCATCTGAAGTTCTTCTTGAATACTTCATTTTGCTAAGGTTCACCTCCATGGTGTTACTTACAGGCTTCCAGCAATTTTCAGAATCTAATCATTTTACTGCTGCGGTAACAACGCATATTGTAGAGATTGTTGGATAATAATGACAATAAAAAGTAATTTCAGCATTGTATTCAGTGTATGAATGGCTGTAACATAGTAGCTTAATATTGCTTCTCTGCTGGATACCATGTAAATGCCTGATTATGTATACCTATTAAAAACCCCCAGAATTATTTATAGCAGAAATAAAAGCAAAGCATCTGGGGAAAACACTCCCTGCACTGTGCTATAATAGGCCATCCATGTATTGAGATTTCTGCAGTCCCCAGTCCTTTAATCACCTGAGTTAATCGCCTGCACCATTAGACTGAGCAAGCTCGAGGGAGGCTTCCCCCCCAAAGAGCAATGCTGTGCGGTGAGGCGTGTTTGCTCACTTTTGTAAAACTTGATCCAGTTTTGCCCACTGAGCAGCTGAACATGTGTTGTAGTAAATTTGCACAGCAAGTCAGTTAAACTGAAGATGCACTGGTTAATAATGTGGGAATTTCATATGATTCTTATGTTCAGCCGGGATGTCAGTGCCAAAGTTAGTAATGTGTGTGCGTGTTTGTTTTGCCATTTTTAGGCTTGTTTTGTCTGGCTGTTGTAAGAATTAGCAGATGTTTCATTTGATTCATGATGCTCGATGTCGTGTCCTGGAACTGGTGTTTTAATTAGGTGGCACCAGATGCTTGTTTGGTACTGAGTGAGTAGAGGCACGCTCATGCTGGGAATGCCAATATTGTTGCAATACCATTGCTGCTTCCCCTCTCGTTTCATCCTAAAAGTGGTGCCTTCTGCAGTGAACATACCCAGTTTCTCCTCATTCTCAGCCTTTGCTTTACTTCCAGTAAAGCCTTCAAGTCCCTTGCAAGGAACATTCCCTTCGGAGCTTAGTTTGCATGCCTCAGTGCATTGCTTAAAACTTACTGACCAGCCAGAGTATGCTTTTGTGTCTTCCCAGGATCTTCTCTGGCAGCATTCAGGATCAGAAAGCTTGATACCACAGTTCCTCTTGGCATTACAAATTGAGATTAAAGGAAAGCCTGTGCTGCCTTTCAGTGGCATGGTCACAGTTCCAGTGATCTTTCCAGTTCCAGAGATCCTTTCAGACAGCTTGTTCCTGTGACAGCAGCTATTCAGACATGACCTTTTGAGTGTAACTTTGGGCATACAGGCAGTGGGTGACATAGGATTCATTGTGGCCATGACACATCCAGATAAAAGGAGACAGCAACAGTAATTCCAGCATACTGTGTATCTTATAAATGGTTGTAATATAAAGTTTGATATTCTGCTCAGCTGGGAGCTGTATAGATACCTGATTGTTCTGTGTGGAAATGGCACCTGTATATAGCAAAACACTCCTTGGTTCTGTTTGGTTTTTTTCCCCTGGCTGCCTCTAGACATTCCTTGAAATGCTGCAACCTCATTAGATACCTTTTCAGCTTTGTCTGATCCTGGGAGTGTCTGGGGAGATGCCTGGCACGCACTCACACAGCAGCGTGGCTGTGCTGCTGCTGGGCAGCCTTTGGGCACAGCCAGCCTAGTGCTGCCCAGTTAGCCTGCTCCTGGCCTGACTGGTACCAGTATCAGTCTATCAGTACCAAGCACTGACCTGGAATTAAAGACATCTGGCTATGTCAGCACCATTTGCAGTTCGTACCCCTGAAGTATGAAGTAGGAGTGTGCTCCAACCAGGCATTTTGGCTATGGAGCTTTCCAGCCTAGTCCCTGGTATGATAGTTTTGAATGAAATTTTCTTCTTGTTTGCCTTCATGATCTCAACGAATTTGTATTTTACATAGTGCCACTGGTGCAAACATTTAATCGTTTAGAATAAGTACGAAGTGATTAATCTGTTTATTCTGAGAGGTTGAATGCCTGACCACAGTATGTTTTCTTACATTTTACAATTTAATAGTAGCCTGGGGTGCTGTATTAATTTTACTTTACTGCTCCAAGAGGCCAAGATATGGCTGCTTGGTTCTCTCGTGCTTTAGTTTAGCAGTGATATGTGAGATTATGATGACTGCTTGGTAGCTGGAGCTTTACTCTTTTCCTTCTGTTGTATTTCTGACTGATGCTGGGCTTATCCCTCTATTAAATAGGTGCAGAAGCACCTGGCTGCTGGTAGTTTATTCATGTTTTCAAGAGCTCCTGAAGTGATGCTGTATAAAGTCTAACTATTTTCTAAAGAATGCCACCCTTCAAAAATTCCTGTACACTGGGTCTTGAGGGAGAGAGTATGATTGCAAATCATCACATTTAAAACTGAAACTAAAAAAAATGACCGAGTGCTGAAAGCTGCTTTATATGTTTGCTTCACACTGGCCCTGTTGCACTGTACCCTCCCAGGTTCAAGACAAATATAATTCCATCCTGTAGCAGTAAAAGCAAATAAAACCAAAGATATTATTATTTTTATTGGGATTTTGGTCCTCATCACAGTATGTTTGTAAGGTAAACTCAAGTTTAATGGAACAGACTTACCTGTTCAGGAATCAAGTCTTGGACTGCCCTTTCCCAAGTAAGCTTTCCTGAAGAAGCCAGTACCTATCAAGCGTGCTGTCAGAGTTTTAGTGCTCAGCAATGGACAAGTGGACATGTTGCATCTCAATTAAGAATGGAAGATAAATGGATGGCAGTAAATGCAGGTCATGGGTTAGAAGCATCTAATGGAAGAAATGGAAATGAAAATTGGAAAACAGTCTAAGGGATCTTGAGAAGATAAGAGCAAAGGAAACTCAATTAGAGGGAACCATGCATCTGCTCTTGGATCAGGGATAATTTCTTGGGTTTTGTTTGATAAGGTTTATTGCTTTCACAGTCAGCAAAGTTGCATTATAAATAAATAATTACATTCTATTTTATGATTTCCTCGAACTGATGCATTTCAAACAGTGAAAATATAATCTCCATTTCAGAATGGTGTATAAATGGACAAATAGACTTTTCATAAGTGCAGCCTATCAATTAGCCCTAGGCAAAGCCCACACTGGTATTACTGAGTGTTAAGGAACTTAAAGCATAAAATACAAGTGTATTTTTAAAAGCTGAAATACTCACAAATCAGATTCAATTGCTAACTGTTTATGAAAGCTTACAATGATAGATTTAACTGCATACAGGGATAGATTTTCAAGGCAATCCACGCAGATAAAGCATCCTATGCATTTATGTCTGGCCATTTACAGAAAATAAAATAAATCGCCTTTCCTTTTCCCATTTTCCTTTTGGAATATATGTGTCTGTAAGTGTGTATGTACAAGTATTTTTATACATATCATACCTGTCTGGACATATATACAACATTTCATCATGATGATTAAGTGTGATAAAGTGATAGAAGTCGCTGCAGTGCATAATGAGCACCTAAGTGTTGTGTCCACAGCAAGGTTCTTATTTTCCGTGTCTTATTTCATTAGGGCTCATGCTTGTGGTTTCCCTCAAGGGATCACCCAGTGTATATTGGTACTGCAACATTTCATTATTTACTTTATCAGGATGCTCACTTGCCTTGTCTCTTTAGGGACCTTAGTTCGCCTCATCATAAACCACTTCAAAATTGAGCTGCTGCAGTTGATATGCATGTATAAATACACCACCTGGGGAAGGCAATACTTACTCCTACAGACTGCATCTGAGCCTTGCCCTGAATAGGGAGGGAACATCTCGGTGGATGCTGAAGTCTCTGGACCCCTTCAGTGCCAGGCTGCCCACTTTGCTTCCCAGTGATGTGAAGAGAGCCATTACATCTCTTGGAAGCGTGAACAGGTAAAGCTGGTAGGAAGTGTCATGACTTTGGAAGATTCTAGTAGGATAAGGGCTGACCTGTATGTCTTATGTGAAAGGTTATACTTTGGAGTGCAGCAGCCAGAGCACATTTATTTGCTTCTCTCTCTTCAGAGCCAAAAGGAAGCACCCACAGAGTCACTGGCACTATTCCCAGTAATCACAATAGAGTTGTCTGAGTCAAGGCTTTTATTGTACAGCTCTCATTTTGCACAGTCCCTTGTGTATCTCAGCTTTCTTCTCCCTTCTGTTCCCTTGTCCAAAGAAGAATATCCTACCTGTGGAAGATTTTTTAAGATAAATATAAGATTAGTGCTTCCCCAAGATTAAAAAACCGGTGCTATCATATTCCTGTATACTCTTTGAACCTTGGATTTATTACTGCACAGAGTATGGAGAGTGAAACAGAAGTGTAATTATGGTCTGCTTGTTCAGGGTCTGCGCTAGGTTTGATGTTATAACCCCGGTTCCCTTTCCAGTATGAAAGGTAGAAAATTAAACTTCTGACTATCTCAATGATCATGTGCAGTTTTTCCTGTGGAGATACCGTGAGGTTGCTCAAGGAGATCTGGAAAAAAATCCAACATGGAAATGGATACCAGTTTTTACACTTTTTGCAGTCACAGATAGGGCTGTAGGTGAGGTGCCTTCCGTACAAAGCTTGTAGCTGTCTCTAAGACTTTATTATAAGAAAGCCACTTGGAAGCACCAGAGGGTGCACTTGGCAATTTTTGTAGATATTTGTTCCATACTAAGGGACAGTCAGCTTAATTGTAAGAAGTCTTTGAAGACTGTTGGAAGTTTTTGGTGAAAGGTATGTGCTGGTAGGGTAGTTACTGGGAAATCAGAAAAGGATCTTCAAGAGAGTTGAAAGGACATCATGCCATCTTCACACAAAATAAGAACATTAAAAAAAAAAAAACCTCAGTGAAACAAACTCCACAGACTTTTAAGGAAGGTAGGTTTTGGCATGATTTGGTGGGTATCAGCTTTTCAGCTAACACAGCTAACCCCAGGGGCTTGTGGCACTACTTAGTTAAATCCAGAATGACATTGTGAATAAAAACATCATGCTAGTGTGGTTTCCATGCAGAGGTTCAACGTCTATGCAAAAGGCGTCTCACAGAGACTGCTTTGTGGAAATTAATTTCCTATTTGTGAAATAAGTTTGGGGTGTTAGAACCATTATTATTCTTAGAAATGCTACCAGAGACAGTATTGTGTATGTTCAACAAGGGAAAACAGATCTTCTGTCCTTTTTGAAGCAAACAAAAGAAATGCTCCTAATCTTCTCAATGTTGGCAGGTGATCTCAACAAAACTTTTGCCTCCAGGCAAGCCTCTTGAATTTTTTTCTGCTGCAGTTGCTGAAACTTCTGCCCAGGGCAGAAGCAGCAGCTTGAGGTGTTTTTAAATGCTATGGATAAGAAGGATGAAAGGTGATGAGTCTCTTGCTCAGCCTCTCTAGAGAAGAGAGGATGGAACATACCTAAAAGCATACTTAAGAAAAACTGAAATGTTTTGCTTCCAGGCAAGTTAAAGCAGTAGTACTGATCCAAAACAAGTCACCTCCTTTTTTTGACATTCTTACCGTGGAATAAATACCTTGGCGCCTGGTAGACAAAACCAATGTGATACAGAGAAAAAACTTTGATTTTATGGACTTTTCTCAAGTCCTGAAAATGGGTCCAGATAAAACTTCAGGTATCACTGTGTCCATTCTGCATCTCCTGGTGAAATGCAAAGTCTCTTCTTTGCAAAACAGAAACATCCTGCTACAATATTGATGAACCTTACCACTGGAAATTTCACTCAGAGAAACAAAGGGACAATTGATTGTTCTCACAAAGCCACAAAGTTGCCTGTCTGAGAGCATCTTGTAATCTGAGACCAAGCTGTTCCCTGTCTGCCATCCCTGCAGTGCCTCCCACCTGATGTTCTGCCCAGACAGGAGCAGTGGGCATTGCTCCAGGCTCACCACTGGTCACATCCAGCACTTCGGCTGCTTCTGATACACCTCTCTAGAACCTGTTCTACAGTTTATTTCATGCCCTCATACGTGAAGAAAGAAGATACCAGGAGCTTCTTTTTTTCATTAAATGTGTTTTCTCCCCATTGTGGCGTTGGCAATGAACCTGTTGGGATAAAATGACCATGGGAGTGGAGTCGGGCATGTTGGGAGCACTGCAGCAGCCCAGCATCACCCAGTGAATTTCTTTACTGAGCTCCTTGGAGAAAACAGCTGGACAGTGTTCACAGATCTGTAGTGCTTAAAACCAGAAAAAAATCAGATCATTTATCTCATCCCTTTTATATATCTGTCTATTATATATCACTTTTATACATCTTTACTAAATGATCTTTCTCTAACTAAACCATAGCATATATTTGCCATGAAATGTTTTTCCCTCAACAGTTTGTAGCTCTCATTTGCAGATGTCTGAGATTATTCCAGGAATTAATCATGTGCTTTAAAAAAAAAATAATAAAGAGTATCAAGCTGATTGCTAATTTTATTTTTCCTGGCTTCAGTTTCCAATCATTAGATGTTGCTCCACCTTATTTTCTTAGATTAAAGAGTCCTTTGCTTCCCAGTAATATTTCCCCATGAACCTTACATGGATTTTTCTAATCAAGTTGCCTCTTCATCTTCTTTTTAATAAGCTTAGCAGATTGAAATCTTAAACTCCCTTACCATAAATCATTGTTTCTGCTCCTCAGACTGTTTTTGGAGCCTTTTTTTGCTCATCTTCTCTAATTTTTTTTACATGCTTTTTAAAACAGGCTCCAGAGTCATGCATGGTATGTCTGAGAAAAGGAAGCATGGACAGGTTAAATGATGCTCCTGTGCTGGCTTGGGGCATCACCCTCCTCTTTCCTGCTGTGTTCATGTTCAGGGGTAGCATAGCTATTAAACCATTTAAGAGGTGCTCTTTCTCTCCTTTTTGACTGCTCCTCTGGGTTAATGTTCGGATAGAGAGAGATAAAGGCAGATTCCAGGGTAATGTTACTTTTTTCATAGGGTTGTTCATTTGTTGTGGGCCAAGAGAAACAAGTAAGAAGGACAGAGCGGAGGAGTGAGTGAGAACATTACTCTTTTTCCAGTAAAATATACATACTCTGATTTCAGTATAATGTATATAACTGAAAATGGAAAGACATTTTCTAGCTGGAATATCCCAATATTTCCTTGTCTGCTCTGGCCAACCATCCTGGGCCAGCACTGCTCAGTATGCAGGATTACTTGCTCTCCAGGGCAGCCTTCCCCAGCATCCAGGGTCCCCTGCAGAGCTGCTTTGCTTCCCTCCACCTCCCACACTACTGGTACAAAACACCTGAAGCAGATTGGCACAGATTTTGCAGAAGGGCTCCCAAAGCAGTGTCTTGTTCTGTAGGGACTACAAAAGATGCAGATCTTTGTGTAAAGGAAGAGGACCCCGTACAGAAGTCCCTTGCCAGGCCTTTCATCAGAATCCTTTTGAGCATCCTTTGCCTTTTTTCTCCATCTTTTCTTTCTGCTTCATCTTTGCTGCACTTATGATCTTATTTCTAAAATAACCAGGAGCAAACCCTTCTTTTTAAAATAGCTTCCCAGTCCTGCAGGCAGAGGACACATGGGTCGGACTTTGATCTCTTTATTAATCTACTAAAGAGGATGTGTGAAAAATCTGGGTTACTCTGGGCATTAGCCAGAACCTTTGAGAAAAAATGTCCCCATTGAAACAGATTATTATTGAGAGTTAATAGCTTTCATCCTTGGTGAGGATTTCTGCTGGTGCCATTCCCACATTTGGTTTGGATGGGAAGGTTGTGGAGGTGGGCACAAGGCATGCAAGGGTTTTGAAATCCCAGAAGTGCTTAGAAAATAAGGCAGAAGTTGTCATTTGCTGTAGGGACAATCAGATCCAGGGTGGGGGAAATACATACAGAGAGGCTATAATAATGAAGAGAGCTCCCAGTATGTAATTAATGTGGGACTAGAAATGCAGTACTCATGACTGCTTTAAAAAAAGCAAAAAAAAAGAAGGCATAGTCAGTAGAATGAAATTATACCATCAACTGTTTTCCTTCTGAATTACATTAAGAATGTATACCCACAGTAGATCTTCCTTCAAGATTTTGTGAAAATTTGAGGTATCTGAATTTTACATGACATCTGCCACAGACAGAAAATTGTGGGTTTTGTTTGTTTTTCTTGCCCATTTGGCTAACAAGTTGAGCCTGTGCATATCCAGGGAATAGCACAAAGTTCACTCAGTGCATAGGCATTGATTTTGCTGTGCTTCTGAGACCAAAGGGTAAGGTGGGTCTACCACCACTAAAGAGATGCCAGTAGCAGCCCAGATTCCTAAAAGTTGAACAATATGGCTCAAGCCATGCAGGGTGGCAACAAATCCCTTTTGTCATGGTTTGCCCCGTTGTTCTCAAGCGCTTGGAGCAAGTAGGGGATGGAACATGGCAGCAGTTTAGTCTTCAGTGGGGCTTCATGACTCCTCAGCCTGGTTTTATTGCTGAGTTTTACTGCACTGTCTGACAGTGATGGAAAGTGTTAGACTTTGATAGAGGTTATTAATAAATGAGAGGTTTCTTTCCTGTATTTGTGCATTTGAAGCAATTTGTTCCAGAGATGTCCATTCTGTCATTTTTGTTCATCCATATAAGATTTTTAAAAATATTTTTTCCCCAAGCAAAAGATATTAAAGCAAGATGAATACGGATATTTCTTATAATAAGTGGAGGGATGTGATAGAAGACACAAAAATGGTAATAAAGCCTAGTCAGGTAAAAATGTTGGCACATCTTATTTCATTTAATTCATAAGTGGAAGAAGATAGAGAATTTATTTGACTAAGCCTCTGGTTCAGTGTCTTGATGATATGTTTGGAAAATGGCTCTGCAATTGATGTGTAAGTGACCTTGAAGATGTCGTATTTAAGTGATAGCTCATTTTGATGTGAAGTTGTAAGCCTCCCCCTTGGACTCAAATAAAGCAAGCAAAGGAACTCAGCATTAAATTTAAGTAATTTCAAGGTAAAGAGGGAAGAAACTCTCCTCAAAACTCAAAATATAAATAGCCTGGGAGGTCAAGCACCTAATCTGAGATGTGCCTCTGTTTCAGTGCTATTAAAATGCTGCTTCGCTGGGACGTTTGCCCCTGTGTCACCCCAACCCTGGTGTCAGCCTTGGGACATCTGGGGAGATGTGATATGACTCCAGAGAAAACTCAGTCCTTATGGTGGGTGGCACTGCCAATTCAGTATGCAACGTTTACCCTTAACCACATTGCTCATATGTGTGTATATGTGTATATATATATATGTATGTGTATGTATATACATAAATATATATAAAATACTAATGCCTTCATAAATATTAATATATTAATATATGATTATTTAAAAAATAAAATACATGTTAAAATAATTATTTTTGTTTGAGAGGGCAGTGGCCAGATCTGAACTTGACTATTGCTTTTAGTTTGTTGAACTTCCCCGCTACCTGTAGTAAATTAGGTTACTTTTATGTTTTGCAGCCTGAGGCAGGGCTGGCCAGGATTCCTGCTCAGGCAGGATACCCTTCCCAGCCTGGTGTCAAGGTCCTGCCAGTTTAAGCTGTGATGATGTGCTGTACCTGATTTAATGGCCCTGACAGCTGCATTTTGCATTTAAGTTACGAGTATCCCTCCTTAACTTTGACTGGACCAACACCTCGGAGGTCAGAAGAATCACGGAATCATTAAGGTTGGAAAAGACCATCAGCTCCAGCCATTAAAATTTGGGAGTTTCCATACATTCCTGATCTGTATTTCAATCCTGCTGGCTATGTTTGCTCTAAAGCATTGCCTGGTGGTGGTTTCCTCTGTGAGCAGGAGTGATTTACTCTGTGCACTGGTGCTCTGCGCACAGCAGCAGCAGTTCTCCCTCCTTTGGGAAGAGCCAACAACTTGAACTTGCCTCAGAAACACATTCTGGCATGTCATGTCCAGCCTGAGTTGCAAACTGTATATTATTTACCTACTTATCTATTGAATGTTTCTATTGAATATTACATATTGAATATGTATATTGAATGTTATCTATTGAATATTACATTTATTGACACGGTGAGTGTCCTTGTCACGATTCTGGCTGGTTGTGATGGTTATGATATTGTGTGTAATATCATGGTAAAAGGTTTATTTGCAGACTAATTTGATGTTGTTGGAAATACCATTGCTGAGGGTTGGTTTTCTAATTCTCTTTTACTTTTCTGGGAACTCAGATGTGATATTCACCACAGAAACTGTACTTTGAGGTAACAGTAAATCTGTACATTCAAATCATCAGTAAAAAAGAGAAAACCAGAAGTTAAGCCCTAGACAGGAATGTAACCTGCCTTTCATTGTCTGACAAGAGTGGTTTATGATAAATGTTTTGTATTTCAACCAGACATAAGAATATTAGGAAGTTGTAGGTATGTATAGCCTCACAAAGTTAATATTGCTTTTGGACTCGTTCCTGGGCATGATCTAATCTCCATTTAAGTCAGTGGAGATTTTTCTTCTTGCTTCAATAGGAATTGAGTTTGTGTTTTAATACGCAGTAAAGCCTACAAAATTTGTGCAATAAACTAAAAACAGGAGGGCACACTTTGCGCAGTGGGGGGCTTTAAATGAAGGCCTTGAAATAGCATTTAATCACCAGAGTAAGGAGGCAGATTTTCAAAGCTGCCGGCTGTGAGCGGTGGGGGGGATAAGCGATCGGTCTCCTTCATGCTCCGCTTGAGTTTGTGGCTGATGTGATACCGCTGCCCGCATTCAGAACTGGCCCTGGCTATTTATGGCTTGAGAAGACTTTAAAAAGGGGTCTGTGGTTTATTCTGATTCCCACTGGCTTCGGTGGCCCCAGTGTGCTGAATTGGTCTGGCATTGATGTTCAGGTTCATGTCTTTCTTATGCTAAAACTGTTTAATCCTTTGTGTTATATTTTCAATTTACCCTTTAATTAATAAAATATCTCCCAAAAGATGCATGCATCTGCTTTCGTGTACACAAAACTGTTCTATGTGAAGGACCTAAATTAAAAAAAAAAACAAAACCAAAACCAAAACCAATGGGTTAGGTATAGTGTTAGTTTTCTTGTAATCATAAATATTCTTCCTCAATTTGCTGTGAAATTCCTGTCTACAAATCATGACATTATGGTTGATTTTACATTCACTGTTTTGATGAATAATGGGCTTGCAACATTTTTAAAGTTTTCCTGCCTACAATAGCTCTCCACTAAGTGTCCTTCAAAAATCACATCTCTGCTCAATGAAAGAAATCTGAATTAGCTCTGACATTTGCATTTGCACTCACAAATCTTTCCATGGCTCCCCTGTGTGCTGATGTGTGGGGGAAGGTTCCAGCCAGATCTTGGGGGTAGGAGTGTAGGTAGGCAGATTTAAAGCCTTCATCTTGGTGCAGCCGGATGAGGCATGTAAGTTCTTTCTTTCCCCTCTGTATTTTAGACAGAAAAAAGATTTAAAACTCATTATTCAACTGTTTTCTTCTCAAGCTACTTTTATTTATTACTTTTTTCCCAGCAAGGCAATGTAAACGAAGACCTTTGGCTGACAGCTTGGTGACAACCAAGGTGTTGTGTTTACTTCCAGGAGACTCACAGAGTCTTTGATAAAGGATCATGAATAATTAGTAGCATTTTGGAATCCGTGATTTTTCTGTTTCTTCCTTTGAAAGATGTAACAGCCCTGAGTACTTCAATGTTAGTCAGCATTCCTGACGGCCTCATTTTTGTCATTTTAATTTGGGGACAAACCAGCTTCTGCTTTGTAGCTGGTTTGCACTGAGCCCTTTTGTTTGGAAGCTGGAGAAGGGAGAGGCAGATGGGGGCTCTGGAATTGTTTTCTTCTATCATTTCATGGCAGAAGCTGACATGCCCTTGGACTTAATCAGGGAGTTTGCTGGTATCCTGGGGTCTGGAGTCAGGAAGGTGCATGCAGTACCCTTAGTGCTTCAGTCACCCTGAAGGTTGTATGTTTTTATAGTGACTTTAACCACCAAACCTTGGATTTGCACTAGCAAGGAATTGAATTTGTGTGGGAATGGGCCTATTGCATTCTGGTACCTTGGAGTATCTAGGAGTGTGTTACTGTAGTGTGACTTTTATCTTGTGCTGCAGCTTATGATGAGGGCATGTTCTGCCTTTGCTGCCTCTCACCCCTTCTGCCCTGTAGAGTAAATTGTACTCTACAGCCTCTACAGCTGCTCCTGGGCCGTGCTCACCTTATCTAACCTTTCCTGATTTCCCAGTCTGAGATGTACATTTGCGCAATTAGCTCATACTCCTGAAAAGGGTTTAGGAGAACAAGCAACATCTTTTGTCACTGAGGCTCTTCTCAATTGATAGCTGATGCAACACGTGCCCTGCAGAACTACTGCAGTATTTTGAAAAGGAGAGAACTAAGTATTTTTATGTGGCATTTCTGTGTGATAATTTTTGGAAGAGTAGCAGATACTTCATAATCAGTCTTCTTTCCCCATATCTTGTTCATAATTTACTGAGTGTATGGCTACTTCTACTGGCAGCTTTTATAACATGGGCTACTGAGTCACACAGCAAAATCACATTCTACGTTAGTTTCTGCAGCTAAGCCAATAACTTGGATAGAAGAATAAGTTCTGTTGTCTTGTCTCAGTACCAAGGTGCCAAATAATGGGAGATTGTGGCCCATCCCTGACAAGCAGTTGCTCCTACTAGATATCCTCCTTGTTGAATATTTGCACTCTCCTTTTTCTGCCATTGACTTCTAGCCATCAGACCTCAGTTTGCTTTTCTCAGCTAGATTAAAGAGCTTTGTTACTCTCTTTTGACTTCTCCATGCACAGCTTCTTACAGACCACCAAGTTGTCTTTTAATCTTGCCTTGAAAAAACTAAACAGAATTGAACTCCTTTCAATGTTTGTGCTATTGAGTGTATTCATGAAGGATGATCTGACTTTTAGGAGGAACGTATGTGTGTAGCAGATATCCATGGTGATGGGCACCTATGTAAACAGCCAGGCTGACAGCTCCAGTAAACATTCTCTTAAAGAGCTGTGGCAGGTCCATCCATCACACTACCTATATACACAGTACTGTCAAATATGTAAAGTGAACAAACAGGGGGCAAAAAAGAGGTGATGAAAGAAATAATGCTTTTCTCTAATCCCTTTTTGTTTTAAGAGCCTCTCAGGTTTCTCATCATGATAGTAAATACATGACTTTCTGATACTTTTTGGGTGGACCACATCATTTGAAGTGGTCTGGTGACAGATGTACAGCAAATCAGTGGGAGAGGAAAGAGGGAAATCCAGTTTGCCAATTCTTCATCCACTTTAATTGGTTTTTTTGGGGTTTTTTTTAACCTTCGTCCTTCATAATGCTATGTTTCATTGTGTCCAACTGCAGAAGCCATACAGAAAGCATTATCCCATTATTTTCTCAGGGAAAGAGGGAAGACAAGCCTTAAAGAGAAACAAGCGCACAACCTTCGCTTTGCTGGCACATTGCCGAGCCCAAGGGCTGCACTTAATTTACTTATAAATGTGTTGGGGATTTTATTCAGCAACTAATGCACTCTGTTGTTATTTTTCACTTACAGTGTTTGTAATGCATGTGGTGGTTGGCAAATTGTATGGGTCATATGTACTTGGAGGGATGAGTGGCAAGCATATGAGTGGCACTGCTTTCTGGATTGTTGGCTGGCTTTATTTCTGAGGCTGCCCTGAGCCTCAGGTGGTGCTGGCTCCAGGCCTTCAGGGATATTGCAAAATCCAGCTGAGGGCGACATAAAGAGCTGGCTCACAGATTTGTGCTTGGATTTCAGCTGTCTGACATAAAAACACTGTGGTGCCACCATGGTGTAGCATCCCAGTGGATGAGAACATCTGTTTTATCTGTCTTGTTCAGAAATGTGTCTGCAAAATCTTGGAACTTTTTGGTTTTTAGTCCCTGAAATTTTCATTATTTTTGCAGGTGTTTCTTCAGGATTTTTTTAGTCCAGGCATCCTTACATTGCTCACATTTCTCTTTTAATTAGCAAGGAGTAGAAAGAGTGCACCACAAAACCCATCCAAGAAAAGCTCTTAGAGCTGCTCCTAAAGGCCTCTCTTTCTTTCTGCTCCTGTAATAGCAGGAGCTATTACCTGTTAATATCTATGAGCTTTGAAGTAAGAGGAGCGTTTTCTGAATTTATTGTGATTTTATCCGAGGATATTCCCCTCCTTTCTCTCCGCTAAAGCAAGTGAGAGCCTATCTGTGAATTGCCCAGGGAATATTTTGCAGCCCCTGATATCAACTGTGTCAGCTCTTTGCATTCATGCCATAGTGATGAAAAAGCAGTGTTGATGACCAAGTATCATCATTAGTCTCAAGGGTTAACACCTCACGTGAAGCTGGCATTTGGCATCCCTCTGGAAGGATGTCATCCGCACCTGTGTAGAGTGATGCATTAAATATTTGGGCAGCTTGTGTATTCTTGTGGGTACTACCTTTATATCCATATGTGGGTGTACAGCAAGGAGGCATTTTGGACAGAATGTTGAAGACCATGGTAGAAGGTATTCCTAGGATAATGGCAGGATTTCCATGTGGAAAACCTGAAAGTGAATAAAAGTCTTCTTTCTTATCAAGCTGCTGTGTGGTGTTGACAGGTGGAACAACAAGACTTACTGAGGAAAAGGAATTAATTGTATCTGGGACCTTTTAATAAATCAAAAGTAAAAGTAAGAACCAGTGTAGCAGACCTGTTGGCAGTACCTAATGCTTGTTCAATGATCCTTCCCTTCTGAAATACAGAAATGAAAAGTAACTGCTGCCAGGAGTTATAAAATGAAGGAATGACTCAGAAGATAGATTTATTATCACCTCAGTATCGGTGAAATTCAGCTTCATAAACATAGGTTAATCTGCTAAAACCTTCTGTGCTCTCACTGGGGGAGAAACCTATTTATTTCAAATTTTGTTTAAAGATATAAAATAATTCTTCTTGTCTTCTGAGTAAATCATGATCTCTAGTATCACTAATATTAATTTTTTTCCCTGATTCTTTCCTATGTGGATTTATTTTTTTTTTATTTATTTATTTCTATGGCTTGTTATGGGCACTTCTCATCCCTGCAGTGTAATTTATCTTCTGGACTTGCAGGTTTTTTTTCATCACAGTTCACCATGTATTTCACCTATGTTTCTACAGAAACTCATTACATAGTACAGGCTGTTGCCAACAAGAATATTTAGAATATACTCTGCTTTTGTCCTCCAGTGCTGCCCTACTCACCTACAATGGGTGAATAGTATTTCTGAGTGCGAAGGACATGGATATGAGGTTACTGCAAAACGACCTAAGCCCATACATGACCAGTGCTGCTCCTTTCCCCTTCCTCTATTATATGGTTGATCAAATGTTAGGAGTATACTTGTCAGTTCAGACTAGCATTAAAAGGCCCCCAAAAGACATCCAAAGCTTGAAAAAAAAAATGTAGTATTAAAAAAAAAAAAAAGTATCTTATAAGAGAAGAGCAAATTCTTGTGACATCTCTGTGACTCTGTGTTTGGGTTCTGTGCTACCTTGAAAACTTTTCTGAGACTTGAAGCTATCATGGAAACAGTGCAGTCAGATCCTTAAAAAAAAGCCAAAAAGACATGCATATTTTTTATTAGTGCTGACTTTAGAGCAGCTCTGTCCTCAATAATTAACTGATAATTTTGTTCTAAATAGCATCACACACATCTGAGACTAAATTAATGTTTCTTGCGTTCCTGTTTTGCCCTGCAATTTCTCCATCATTTGCCATTTACTAATAACACAATTTCATGGTTTGCAAACAGTCCTTTTGAGTATTTCTTAAGCTTGAGATCCACTGCATTAGTGTGTCTCTCAAGATTAACAATGCTGTATTAGGAGATGAAAATGTTCTTGATATATGTGTCACAGAAGTGGTGAGGAAGTGCATTTGCTTGTTTTGATGCTGGTGTGGTTTTGTGTGTGGTACTGGTGCATTTGGTCCTCTGTGCACTCATGGTCAGTGCTTAAGCCAGTGAAGGTCTGGACTATGCCAATACAAGCAAATCTTGGAGTGGCAGAGTTTCTGCTTTATCATAGAATCACAGAATGGTTTGGTTTAGAAGGGACCTGAAGGGTCATCTGGTTCCAACCAGACACAAACCAGGTGTTAATGTCAAGAGGCAGATGGGTTTCTAAAGCAATTCAGGCAAAAAGGAGGTGAGAGGAAGACCTTCATGCCAGGACAGTACAGGCACAGGGCTGATAATTCAATCCCTCTCTGTGGCTCTGAGCCAGAATCACATCAGCATCAGAATAAGCAAATGCACTTCCTCACCACTTCGGTGGCACATATATCAAGAACATTTTCATCTCCTTATACACAGATAGACTTTCTCTTTTGTTTCTTAGGACCAGGTGGAAAACCAACTGATGTTTTCTTACACCAGTAGGTAAAGTGGCCAAACCTTTCCTTCCTCTGTGATAAAAGAGGATAGAAATATATTTGTTATATTCATTATCTAAGGGCTACTGTGTAAGCTTTTGATTGCTTGTTATCCAGGATTTTGGCATTGTGCAATGAGGGAACTCAATTTTAAATTTACTATTTTCTGAACTTCGATGGATTCATTTTAAATTGCCTCCTAGGTTTTCTTCTTTAGCAAGGGAACAGGCAGGAACTAAAAAAGAAAAGCCACTTTTTTTTTTTGGTTGTTTTTTTTTGGTTGTTTGTTTGTTTGTTTTGTGCAATTCATTGTCAGCAGTTGTATCCCTCCCTACCAAGGCTTATACAAGTTTGCATCACAAAGCAGAAAAATGATGGTGTTTCTTCTGTTACTCTGCCAGCTGCAGTTCTAGCAAAGAATTGGCTGTGGCATTAGGCCATTTATGAAGAGCCATCCTTTTACCTTCTCTCCCTCTCAATTTCTTGGGACAAAGGATTGAGATGTTGAGCTGAGTTCACAAAGTAATTCCTGAGCTCAGGCTTCTGTTTTCATTTGTTGGACAACTTGAATTTTTCTACGGGTAGAGCCTTTGTTATATGCTGAACAGATTTCTGTAGTACAGCCAAATGATGACAGTTGTGATGTTTTATTGATCCTATTCATGACATCCTCTGCTTGCTGTTTTCTACAGGAGTCATCTACACAGCAGACGTTCTTGACCGGGAGACAACCAAATCCTACTGGTTGACAGTGTATGCGACTGATCATGGTGTTGTCCCACTCTACACTACCATGGAAGTCTACATTGAAGTGGAGGATGTGAATGACAATGCCCCTCTCACCTCTGAGCCTATCTATTACCCAGTCATCATGGAAAACTCCCCAAAGGATGTATCTGTCATTCAGATTCAAGCCCAGGACCCTGACTCCAGCACTAACGAAAAACTGACTTACCGGATTACAAGTGGAAATCCCCAGAACTTCTTTGTGATCAATCCCAAAACAGGTAACAAAACCCTGTTGCCTCAGGGCAGTGGGAAAATGCAATTTACATATTTATTGGCTTTCACCCCTTCAGGGTGCGCTGGTTTACTTTCCAAACCTCTGTTTTCTGATAGCTTATGTGACTAAAGCATCTTATATGTGTCTGAAGCATTCTGCTTTGCATCAGTGTGCAAAGGTGCTGGTAGATGATGTGCTGCAGATGTGCTGCTGCAGCAATCACTCTGCCCTGGGTCACTGAATCGCTGCTGGCTGTTGCCTCTTCCTGTGTCTACAGGGATGAGACTTTGCTGCACTGACTCTGCAGAGCAGTGCTAGGAAGCAGATTCAAGCTGTTGCAGGTTACAGAGCACTGTTTCACTCTTTTATTAGCTGGTGTAGCACTACTGAAGTAAGTGACATGATGGCTGTCCAGCACATGTAATAAGGTTACATGTGAAAGTAGGTGGATTTAATTCTACAGCTTGCTTTACACACACACAAAAAAAAAAAAAAAAAACAGCAACAACAAAAAAAAAAACCAACTAAAAAAAAAAAAAACCAAAAAACCCCCCCAAAAAAAAAAACAGTTTAGATGACCTAAATGTCCCTCTGGCCTTTAAAAAAAATCCAAGTGTTTGTATTGATTTCTAACAGCTGGTGATTTAGCCTGTGAGTACAGTGTGGCAGAGATGGTGATTGTTTTAAGTTAAAATACTGTTGTTATCTGGCAGTGGAGCATGGCACTCAAGCAGAGCAGCTCTACTCATGTCTGTACCCCAGGTGCCTTTGCTGAATGAGGCTGATAAAGAAATCGCCTCAGGAGATGTAGCCTGAGGTCCTGGATGCTCTGCTGGGTGCCTACCTGTGCTTGGCAGTCTGTGTTCCTCACTCCAGCGAGTACCAGCTCTGCTTACTCATTGGGCTTTTGGGGACCCTCCAGCATGGTCTGGAGCTTGAGAGTTGAGGGGATCTTTCAGAGCAATTTTCCGATCTTTATGACAGGAGTTCAGAGAATTCACACAGTGCTTCTGCTTGTTTTCATGCTCCTACTTTTGTTCTGGGGTTTTGATTTTTTTTTTAAGTTTATTTATATCTTCTGCTAAATTTCTAAACAGCTAAAAAACTAGAAGGAATAGATGTGAGAGGGAACATTTTTAATTTTGTGTACAGAAATGCTGTTCACTAAATAAATTTTCAACATTTGGTTGGGCAATCCTATTGCAATGTGTGGCATAAGAAGGGGTCAGGATCTTCTCAGGCGTAAGCCCAGGTGAAGAATTATGGAGAATGTATAATCACTGTGTTCAATCTGCTGAGCCCTAAGGCGCATATCTCACTTATTTTTAACACTTGGAATGGCCGAAGATGCTCTTCCATCTGCATCCCTTCTCCCCCTCCCCACCCCATAAATCCCATCTGGGCAAAGTAGCAGAGTTAGGACTCACAGTGTTTAATGCTTGTGCTTCCCTTCCATGAGCTCCTCCCGCAGAGCAATCTGCTCAGCACAGCCCTGCTTATCTGTGACAGGGACTGGAGCCGGGCATGTGGCAGCCCTGCAGCACCCTAGCCTGGTGGCACACCCTGTGAGTTGGCTCTTTGTCCTTCTACTGAGCAGACAGGATACTTTTCCATAACAGTGAGATCTTATTCTCACAGTTAACACTGGCAGTGGTTAATCTTCATTTGGACTGTGGAAATTGCTGTCTGAGAGCTTAAAGGCTTCAGGATGAGTAACTTTGCTGCTTGGGCAACTCCCAAAGGGCCCCTCTTACACTCAGTAAGCATCCTTGCTAGACTGGCTGTGATTTGTTATAGAGAGGCTAAATCATCCCTTTTCTATCCAATTCAGTGCCAAATGCGGAGCAGTGAGAACTGGGCAAGGTGGCCTCTTGGAGTTTGTTTTGAAAACGATGAGGCTGACAGTGTGTGTGTATGCAGAGATCCCTTTCCCCAAAGATGAGCACCCGGCCTTGACATCAGAAGGCTTTCTCCTGATGGCATGCTGATGTCCGAGGAATAAAAGCATAATGGATTTTCCTAGAGAGTGCCCCTGGGGCTCTCTGACAAGGCTGCTTTCAGCCCTCTCCCTGCAGTGCACTAGTTTTGTCTAAGACAGTAATTTACACTCCAGTTGTTTTGTACAGGAGACTTCTGCATGCACAGGAGAGGTTCGTAGCCTGGCAGCCCCATACTCTAGCTGGGATTCAGCACAGCAGTAACTCACGTAGAGTGTTGCACAGCAGCCCTAAATGCGACAGCATGCTGTATAATCAAGATGAAAAGGTTTAATGTGAACCCAAATATGCTGCGATTGCTGTATACGTGGGCTGAATGAGCATGCTCCTGCTGTCGGGGGAGAATAGTCATTTGAGAAAGGGGATCTTTTATTTTCTGTGTCACTTTGGAAGTTTCAACACTGCCAGCAAACTGACATCTCACTCCTGTGAGTAATCCACTGCTGAGAGTCAACATGAAGGCATCATCCTGCATTTTTTACATCTTTTGGTGAGAGATGAGAGAAGAGATGGGGAGTTTGCTGGAGCATAGAGATGTTCTCAGTTGTCTTTGAAGGTCAGCAGTGATTGTGTTTGCCTTCCTCTGGAGCTCACTTTCAGCTGCCTTGTAGCTCATGCAGGTCAGGCAGGTTTCTGGAGGCACATGGACCACTGCATGTCTGATCAAGCGGGAACACAGGGAGTCCAGGTTTTGTTCCTGGTTCTAATTCAGGATCGTAATTCCAGCCAATTCTTACACTCATGATTGATTATCTGGATAGCAGAAGCAACATTACTCCTTGTGTGCCATATCTGTAGACAGAAGAAACCTCTTAATAGACAAGTTGTCACTTCCCACATTCTTATAGACTGGCACAGCTTGTGGTGGCTATTTTAGGCAGTCCAACTGCAAATGTAGCACGTGCATTTAGATCTGTTTGAAGGCAGGCTTCAGACCTTTCAGGATTATTACCTGCAGTTTGCTCTGTGGGTTTTAGAGAGATGAAGTGTTGCTCCTGCAGGAATGAAGAGCTGCTAAAAAGCCACCGATAGCAAGATCTGGGCACTGAAGTTGCCCTGGGTGTATTCTCATTGGGGGCTGACTCTGCTGTGGGGGCACAAATACATGATGGCAATGACCCTCATCTTTAGGCTTGGGGTTTATATGAGTGCTTCATGGAAGAGGACAGGAACATGAGCAGCCCACCCATGTGTGTCAGGATTGGAAAGGCAGTGTGGGCAACCTCCCATGAAGACTTTTTTTCTCACCTTGATATTTTTATTGAAATACAGCCAAGCATCAGTTTGCGCCTTGGTACCCACTTTTATCTCATGAGCTGATATTCATAGGTACAAGTACTAAGTGAATAATGAAGCACATGAGCACGTGTGAAACCATAAACCATTTACACTGGAGAACAAGGCAGCCTTGTTCTGCTAACTGGTGGACACTGCAGCCTAAGTGTAGCAGGTCCAAGAGAGCAAGATAGGATTTTCCTTTATAGTGAGCAAGGGGAATATATATATATATTGCAAAAGCGCAGTTTTGTGAGGGGAGTAGGAAATACGTTTTTCAAAAAGTTGAGGTGACTCTAGGGGTTACATGACTACAAGGAAAGGCATTCCCCTGGGCATTTGTTTCCCAGCTGTGTATACACGCAGCAGCATGGAAGGCATTCCTGGAGCTCAGCATCTTCAGCAGCTGCAAGTCAGCCCTAAAGCCTGATGTGGCTGCTGGGAGAGACAGGCCTTTTCCTCATAGCTTGACTTGTGTGCTTGGGAGGGCTTGGGGTTGCTTTGGCAGAGCACAGGGTCACAGGGCTGTGCTCCTTTGTGGGTGGTGTGGGACGGGAAGGATGGCAGAGCTGCTGCCGGAGCAGCTGGGCTGACCAGCTCCCAGGGGTGCCACATTCAGCCTGAGCCGAGTCAGTCACTCTTGGGTGAGGGGCGTGAGGTAAATAAAACAGAAGATGGAGTTAATAAAAAAATTGATTGATCAGAGCTGTAAATTCTTACTTTTATTTCATGTATATGGGTGTTAATTTTACAGCACAGGGGTCATTTACTGCGTTGATTTATTATGTTTCTGCGCTCTAGAAAAAACAAGTTTTAATTCAAGCCATTGCATTACTTTGTTTAGTGTTAACATATTTTGAACAAACCCAGTAAGCTTCTCTTCAGTCTAATATAGATTACTTAAGAGATTCTTTAACTAACACGCCAATAGACCAAATTTCACTCTTGTGCACATTTTTATTCATTAATTTACTCTAAAATTATGCTTGTGCATCTGGAAAATCTGCTTACACCTTGCTTAGCCTTTTGTTGGCACCATTTAAACAGAGACAGACCCCTGGCACCTCTGAAATAGTATTTGCTGCAGTGGTTAAGGCAGGATGCGCTTTTAGGTTTAGAAATAGTGCATGTAGGTCAGTACATCTCTAGAGAGCAGCAGTATTCTGCCTCTGGAAGCTGTCTCTGAACTGTCACATCTGCACCTAGATTTGGAAAGACTCTGGATATTTTCACACTGAAGTAGTATTAATATTTATATAAGCTAATACGGGGTTAGTGAGTGTCAGAATTTAATTGGTATGAATGCTACTCTTCTCAGTAGGCTGGACTTTGCTTTCTTTTGCACTCACAAAGCCAGCTGGCATAGAATCCTGCTGGGTCTGAAAGCCACAATTGCCCTGCCATACTAAGATAGTGCTTCACCCTCCTGTCCTAAATCCTGATTTTTACGGCCGCTTTTCTTTGGCTTGTCCTGAGAAATCCTCACACATCTTTGCCCTCACAGACTGAGACAAATCCAGTGGTTTGCTGCTGCTCCACATCCTGATGTCTACCAGCAGTACAGATGCAGGGTACCCAGTGCCTCTATTCAGCCCAGAAATCATAGAATCGAGGAATGGTTTGGATTGGAAGGGACATTAAAGACCACCTAGTTCAAACACCCCTGCCATAGGCAGGCACATCTTCCACTAGACCAGTTGCTCAGAAGCCCATGCAGCCTGGCCATGAACATTTCCAGAAATGGAGCAGGGATTATCCTTCATTCACACTTAAATATTATAGCTGTTGTTAGACAGCAGACCTTGTTGTTAGAGCAGACCTTGAGGAGGGGGTTGCTCTGGGCAGCTCTGGAGGGTTTCCCAGTGGTCTTGGAAGGTTTCTAGGTTTCTCAGCCTGTTCTTGTAGTCAAGGGACACTTGCCTGTCCTGACTGCTCCATCCATGCTGCTAAACTCTTAATAAAAACTTCCTCTGACATAAGATCTTCCATATCTTGTAAATGAAGGCCATTAGCTTTTTTTTTTGTTTTTAGTCTTACCTGCAGTCTTTCTCCAGGGTGTGTTTTAGGTGCTATTGTGATCTAATTAGAAAATGTATTTTGAATTTTGATGGCATTGCAGGGCATCTGCCTACCGCTGGGTGCTCCTCATGAAGGGTGTCTCCCTCATGTGTGTTGGCCATGGAGCTGTTTTTGGCAGCTCGCATGTGCAATGAAAATCAGCTCTGCAAATCATATCATAGCATGAATAGCTCAATTTCTTTTCCGCCTGTAAGTGTCCTTGCCCTGTTGACGAGCAGAGAGGACCTTGCAGGGGGACAAGACATTGATTGTGGGGCTCTCCAGTCAATGGTGAATTGAGGAATTGGTCTCCTTTTCCTTTCGTGCTCTTTTAACACTTTGTACAATGTTTGTACAAATGCTGAGTTCACCAACAGCTGCAGAATCCAGCCTGATATATCCATCACTGATATGTGACCATAACTAACACAGAATTTTACAATGTAATTCCCTTACCACATTAGCTGGCTTCTATCCTCTGTAATTTATGTTGTATCAACATACGCTAAATTATCTAGTTTCTTTGCTTTCACTTCTCTACTATTTAAAAGTGTAGCTCTTAATGACTTCTTTGTAATGTACTCACTATTAAAAATGGAGCTTTGGAGCATTTTAAAAGCTTTAATTTCTGCTTTGGCATGCTTATTCTTTACTGGACACCATATATCCAGGGGTTTGAGCCCAGGGTTAACAGCCGGAAAATCAAAGGACTGTGGATGCTGGAGTTGTGTGCTTAATCACAGTGGGACCTATAAATGTGTTAGGCACTGTACAGCAGATTAGACAAAGTTCCTGCATTAAGGAGTTTGCCATAATAACAATAATAATAGCAATAATTAAGAAAAAAGAGGAGATGAAAAAAAATAGGGAGAAGGATGTAGATCAAGTCCATCTGCTTGCCAGGGCACGTTTATTCCCCAGAGAAAATTTTCAATTAGATCCCAAGCTGCAGCATAGCAGGGACAGAAACTCTTCTTTTGACTGAGTCACCTCATCTCATAGTTTTTCTTTTTTTTTTTTTTCTTTTTTTTTTTTGTAAGTGGAAGTAATTTCTTGCCTTATGTGATTGTCCTGCAAATTAATTCACAGTAGACAGTTTGGGGATCAAATATGCTCTGGAAATGCAAGCTATTGATTTTTTCAGGCATCTTGGCATTAATAGACGTGCATTCGCAGTCATGTATTCGTATGCATACAAAAAATTTTAAAAAAAGAAGCATCACTTCCAAAATGGTAGGATGAAGAGAAATGTAAAAGAATTTTAGACTAAGTAAGTATTGTCTAATGGCCAGACCACTAATTCCACTGAAAATGACAAAATTTGGGCTCAGCCAGCATGTTTCTTCCCTCCTCCCTTCCTCTCTGGCAGCAATTTCTTTCTCAATCTGTATATGTTATCTGTGGAGAGGGTAAAGGTGTGAGCTGTGTCACCTCAGTTACAGCTACAGTAATGCTGCTATTAATAAAATAATAAATCCAGTTTTATAATTTCTCTTGAACAGACCTGATTTCTGCTAGCAGTGGGTTTTTATTCATGAAGCACTGAATATGGCTGAGATTTCTGGATGTCTCTGGTATCAAGTGCCTCTTTTAAAATGACATTTAAAGATACAATATTTCTTAGAAATGCCATTTCTTTGTAATCAGCAGATTTATACTTGGCTTATAGAAATTTTAACCTTTCTTTAGATGTCCATGATGACTTTTTTAGCCCTCTTTCCAAGTAAGAAGTGTAAGGACTGTTCCTGTTGCCTTGACTGGACAATTGTGTCCTCACTTACTCAATGCAGCACCAGTTTTTAATCTGAACTCCTTGTTTGCTGCAGTAGAGACTTATGTCTGAAGGGCATAAGCGTGGCAAGGGCCAGTGGGAGAGAGTTTTTTTCTGATGGAAGAAGTTGCTGCCCAATGATCAGACAGCTCCCTTTCTTCCTGTCCTAGCACAAATTCTGGAACAGCAACAATTTTGCCACTGATCTCATAAATCTACATTGTTGTGCATTACATCAATCATTTGTTCTTGTTACAAACACCAGCACAGCGTATCTTCTGCCTATTCAGAAGTAACTTCTCCTATCAGCTTAGCTGTGAAATTCATTTTTCTACCTTGTCTGTCAGTTCACTTTCTCTATTCATAAATTTCCAGAAGTCATGGCTAGGCAGAACTGTTTAAGAAATCACCTTTTTAATAGACTGTGCTATTCCTGCACCAATTTTTAAATAGGGCTGTTCCATTCACTTCCAAGTAGCCAAATTCTCTTGTTAGAATTATTATCAATGGCAGAAGCACAGTTTAGCTTACTGGGTGAAATTGTACCACAAGTACTGAGTAACAGCCCTGTTAAATGTATGCACAATGCATATGCTATGGCTACTTGTCATTTCCTGCCATACATTATTATGATAACATCAGCAAATGTCCCTGTATTACAGTAATTGCTTGTGGTCCAAGTCTGAACTCTGGCAGGAGGAATTAGGTTGGTGAGTTAGGGAATCTGAGGTGTGGAGCCTGTGAGCGTGGCATTTATGCAGGAGCAGGGGTCTAGAGTGGGAGCTGCCAGGGAGGAAAATAAAGCTGTGATGTTAGCCCAGAGGAGGTGAAAGCTTGGGATGGGGGTAGTTGAGGGGGTTCTTTTTTCCTTTTTATTTCCTACTGCTTTTTAATCAATTAAGTAACTTGTGTTTATCTTTTGCTCAACAGTCAAAGTTATTACTGGTGTCTGTGATGTTGGACACTGCAAATCCCAAGCAGACAATATTAAACCAGCTTTTTCCCCTTTTACTCAGGTGCAGTGAACACAGTCATACTGTCTTAGATCAGCCACTATTTGTGGCTTGAGTAGTGTTTCACCTTGTGTGAGGAATTTCTAAAATCTGTTAGTGGACTGGAAGTTAGAGGCAAGGAATGTAGTTCCGTTTACCCTTAGTTAACATGTGATCCTTGGTACAAACGATGATATTTCCTGTTTGGAGAATTTGATTGACCTATGCTGCATGTGGGTATTAAGAAAAAACCAAAGCTCAGAAATGGAAATAAAAAGAGAAGGCAACTGGGAAGGCAGGTGTGTTTGCATAATCCATAACAATGTCAGTAATCACCATCTATTAATTGTTTGTCTTCCATCACACTGGAGATTGTATCAGCACCTCTTAAACCCCCAAAGTCTCACAACCACACAGTTCAGCTAAACCAGTCTGTTCAAAAATCAAGCTTAACAGTGGATTGTGTTATTTTTCCCCTTTTCTTTTCTGACTCTGTTTCCATCAGAGTTACACTGTTATAACCAAAGATAATTATTTTCTTTGAAATTATTCTCTCCTCCTTTCCCCTTCCCCTTATGTTAATGAGAGTGTTTTTCGTTTGCTGGGAAGACTGACACAACTTCTTTGAAATGAGTAGTGTTGTTGCCAGTTAAGTATGTGACCTTATCTGTGTAATTGTACAGATCGTGCTGCCATATGTCTACATGCACAGAGCTTAATTTAACCAGACACATACATGTGTAAAAATAAAGCAGTATCTGGGGGTTAAATATCAGAAGAGCCCCCTAATCACAGCTTTCACATTATATGCAGCTTTCTACAGAGCTTGAAGAGCTCTGAAGTTAAATCTTTAAAAACACTCTTTACATGGGACCATGCTCTTGTAACCTTGTTTTGATGTTGATTGTCTTGTGGATTCTACTGTGCCTCTACTTCCTTGCATGTTGTTCCTACTTGGCTTCTCCCCCTGTGGTAGCTAAGCCCTTCATGCTGCTTGGTAAGGTAGAATAGGGCCATTTTTAATTTTTACAAGCAGGGAACTGATGCAAAGGAAGCAGCTAACTCATCCGATGACAGCAATAAAAATTTGCTTGCTCTTAATTTGCCTTCAAAGCCAGTGGCCACATGTAATGCAAAGCCTTATGGCATGGGTCCAGCCCATCCTACCCTGCTAAATGCAAGGCAACCAGGCAACCCTGGCACAAGTGTTTTCTACCGTGTGCACAGAACTTACCTGGGCAGTTTTGAGCTCCGGTAGAATCTATTTCCTATCCTATTCCCAGCTAGTCCTCTATTACCTATCCCTACCTTTCAGTCCTTCTTGGCCTTCTTTCTCTCTTGCCCAAAAGCAAGCCTGGACTGCCCACAGGAGAGAAAGAATTAGAGTTTGTACAGGGACAAGGAGTCTCAGACGGCTCAATTGGAACCTGGGCATGTAAGGGCAGAGCTGACTCTTGTCTTTTGGGTGGATGAAGCAACCCCCTTCTCCATCAGCCTAATGCAGGCACAAGGCTAAGCATTCGTGCTGCTGCTGTCATGGAGCAAGGAGGCAAACCTAGAGCACTCAAGTCTCCCACTACCCCCAATAATCATGTTCTTTCTTTCTCAATACTACCTTTGCTTGTACTTTCTGTGCAGGAACATTTCCTCGTTGTTTCCTGTGTAAAGTCAATGTCATGACATGCTGTGGGTTTGTTGCCTTCTAAGAGAAATTTAATGTTTGTGTCAGATGAGTTGGTGCAAGGAATCTGTGCTGCAGTGATCTATTTATATGGTAATTAGCAAGTAGCTTTGCAACTCTTAAAGGGATTTGGTTTGAAAACTAAGTATAATTTCCTGAATTTTAACTTACCAGCAGTGTATGAACAGCAGTGCACATGCACTTTTTTTGTGATGCATCCACAATACCCAAAAGATAAATGTAAGTCTGCTCTGCAACAGAATATTTTGGCTATAATTAATTTTTCTCCATTCACCATATGCTTGTATTTTCTGACCTTCATTTTATTCACAGGCTCCGTGTAATAAAATGTGCAGTATTAAAACAAAAGTTGCTTAAAGAAGCACAAGTGCTTCTGGTGCTACCTCTTCTGCTGAATTATGTGGTTTGTGCCACCTGAGAATTTGACCATTGTATCCTTAAAAAGTTATTATTATGGAAAGGTGTTGTCATTGCTCAAAGATATTCAAGTTATTTTTGTTAATAGAAGAATGAGATTAGGTTTTTTTAAATCTTTGGAGAAATGCTGTAAGCCCAGTCAGATCCTTTAGGAGAGGAAACAGGGATGAAGAATCTTCTCTTTGTCCTTATTATCCTGTATCAGAGGCAGTCCTTGAGACACAACCTGGGAATGCACTGCAAATGGCGCAAAGAATAATTGCTGCTAAATTTAATTTATTGAGTAGGTGTGAATTAGATTAATTAAACAGAGAATAAACACACACAAGATTACCCAAAGTGGCTGCATGGATGGAAAAATGTTAGGCTGTATTAACAATTTAGATACACATAATGCTGAGATATTTTTCATGTGAGTCTGTAATTTCTTAAGGGATTTCTCTCAGGATTTTTATTTCTTTCTTCTAACACTTAATGTAATCCAAACTGATTAAGGGAATGCAGTGCATTAGAGGGAAGAAAAATAAGGCAAACACATGCTTAAGAATTAACTTGAGTAGTCTATTGGGTGAGCTGCAGCTTTGGCTCAGTAATACACCCATGCCCTGCATTTGTAAGTGTGAAAAGCCCTTGGCTTGGGCTGGATTCACTTGCAGACAACAGAGTCCTTTAAGAAGGAGGCACAGCTCAGCATCAGAGAAGCAAACAGGCAGGATTTGGATACAGTCCTTGTTCAGTCAGCTGCATGGGGGGGGCTTCATGCCCCACTCCCAAACTTAGCTCTAATTTGTCGGTGCATCTCTCCTTCTGCAACCTGATGTTGAGCAGAGATTTTATTGTATTCAGCCTGTAGTAGGTTTCCTCTCCGCCTCCAAAACTTCTGTCTCTACTTTTTTATTGAAGTCATTGTGCAAGATAGCTGGGATTTTGCAAACACCCTGCAAGGCATTAGTCTAACCTCTTTACTGCCTTATTAGCAACAGAAATGCAGCACTGAGAATATAATTAAGATTTAATGGGAAGGCAAGAATTTCAGAGAAGAGAAGATTCCTATGTAGAGAGATATTATTTTTTCTTATAAACAAACATGAGGAAAGGAGATGAGAACATGAAGAAAATAATACAGGTTTTGTTGAAGGCACTGTATAAAGACAATTGCATGACAAGAAAATACTGCATGTTCAAAACTGTTTCACCTGTCTATGTATATGGACTTGGCTTTTGTCATCATGAATGTCCACTCCCACCTTTACTAGTTCCTAAACAACCCAGAATCATATACTCAAGATACCTTAATTTCTGCATATTAAGTCCTGCAAGAAAAGTAAGAAGGATTGTGGGGTTCAGGTTGGGTTTGGTTTTGGGTATTCGCTTCTGGTTTGGTTTTTTTGTGCACAAGTTTTTGTGGATCTGCTTTAGCACTTTTATTTCAATTATTTAATAATTTAAAATAATTCACAGCTAAGAACTCAGTCAGGAAAAGCAAAACCTGTGCTGCCTTTTGGTAAGCCGAAACGGTGACTTATTTTTTTAAATATTTATTTGCAATCTCGTGGCACCTTTGTAGCTGCAGCCGCGAGGCAGCACCCTGCCGTGCTTGGCAGGATAAGTGGAGTAAAAGATGGTCGCTACTCCGAAAAAGCTCACAGTTTAGGGGGAGCCTGAGACAACAGATGGGGAAAAGCAGATGGAGATGCGTCAGAAAAACCAAGGCGGTATTGATCAGTGCTAAGTTTGTTGCTGGGCACTCTGGGTGTGCAGAGGAGTGGAGAGCAGGCTTTTAGAAAAGGGAGCATGGGGCAGTTTGGACACGGGCTGGCAAGGTGCCCTCGTGTGCCATGGACTTTGTCCTGGGGCTGTAGCTCCCAGCCTCTTGCAGAGCTTGCAGGGAGGGGCTGCAAGGGATTGGCTCCAAATAGGATACAGGATATATATATATATATATATATATATATATATATATATATATATATATATATATGTGTGTGTGTGTGTGTGTTCTGCATCTATATCTATGGAAAGATTTCCCTCCCTCTCTCTGAGGCATGTATATATAGATACAGTTTTTAATTACTTTTCTTCCAAAATTTAACACAAATTGCAAAGGATTGGTTCTGGTGGGTTTCAATTATGGCACTTTTTTTTTCTTTCTTTCTTTCCTTTTTGTTTCTGTCATGTTTGGGGTTGTTTTTTTTTTTTTTTTTTTTTTTTTTTTAATTAAAGGATTTTTCAGCAAAAAAACATTCCAAGTAGATTTTTTTTTCCTCTTTTTTGGAATATCTGTAAGTTTGGAGGTTTTTTTCCCTGTTCTCTTTTCTCTGTTTTCATGAGAAAAGTAAGAGAGTGACAGTTAAAAGAGAAGGGCTTAACTGCCCTGTGAGTGGGACATGAGGGCATAGTCTCCTGGAAAGGCTGAAGTTTTCAAACATGATGTCCAGCTCTGCTCCTGAAAGGTGAAATTCCCTTATAGTCTGGAAAAGCTGGCCTCACCATAGTTAAAAAGAAAATACCTAATGGAGCATCCCCATCCCTTCCTCCTGCACTGGAGATCCAGGGGTTTTGGAGTGGGGATTTAATAGAGGCATTTGCTGTCTACAGCCAGAGTAGGATCCAGGAAGCTATCTGAATACTTCATTTCTCATTGCTAATGATGTGCCTATAGACAGGTGAGCCAGAGTTAAAATCCTGTGTTTTCTTCACCTGTCTACCTGCGTGGGCAGAGACTCAATGTTAAATGACAGAGTCAGATATTTAGAGCAAGATTCTCAGCTCTTTTTAAGCATGACTGGATCCTGTGTCAATACATCTACTTAAAAGGATCACATCACTGGGATTCTCAAGTGCCCTTTTTTAAAACTAAAATTTGCACTACCATACCGTGGGGAGTCGAAGAATTTCAGTCTGTGTAATTTGTCAAGAAAAATTGAAGGGGTTGTGGCTTCGTAGTTTGTGTGTGCGTGCATGGAGACAGGATTTCTGAAAAAGGTTTTCTTTTATCTGACAGATAAAAGTAATAAAAGATAGTGAAGTCAGAGAAATTCAGACTAAAAAAGAGTCCTGTTTTTCTGGGTTAGGATAGTTGTAGCTGTAAAGGTGTTATTCCAAGATTATGGTCCAGACACAGTGGCAAAATTCCCTGACCATTATTATCCAAGAGCACAAAAAAGATTATCTGATCTGTCCAAAAACCTGTAAATGCATAATGAACACAGTTTAATCCAAAAATTACATAGCAGTAGAGGGGCTTTATGGCACAGCTCCATTTTGCACAAAAAGCTAGGAGGAGAGGCTGTCTCTTCCGGGAATGGATAATATATATTCAAATACACTGTTGTCCCATGTTTTTCTTCTCTGAGGTACTTGAGTACTATTATTGCTGTGAAATGTTATAAATAATTCAACAAAAGAAAAAAATTATTATATATCTACATTGATTCTAACAGGATAAAAATAAGAAAACATTAGCACCAACTTGCCTCACATGAGAAACATGATTTTCTTGCTCTGTCACAGTTTATATCATTGCAGACCATATTCCTTTTAAAACATTCTCTCACTGATAGCAAGGTGTAATGGAGCTTTTCAGACTGTTACAAATTTTTTCATTAAAAAGTTTCCTATCTGTTACAAAACATCAATAAGCACATTTGGTGAGGTGTGAGGTAGGAGTGACTTGTTCCATTTCCGGGGGTGTGTAATATTTTATCATCTTGCAGCCTTCTTGCAATTTGGTATGCTGAGAGAAATTAATTTGACTGTTTACAATATTTAATTTTCAGTAATTATTCAAGCATATAGAACAACAGGCATTTACAGTATGTAGTAAACAGATGGATTAGAAATTGTGCATGTAATTAGAAATTGCACTTAAAATACAAACATGCATTTGAATATTCAGTTACCTTTAAAAAGAGAAAAGGTATAGGCAAAACTGTGAGTGCCTTGGAAATTATTTCTAGAGTCCATGAAGTGCCCTTCATAAGTGGGTCTTTGCCAAAAATATTTATTGAATTCCAGTTGCAAATTGCATCTTTTTTCCTAAGGTAAGATTGAATTGTTCAGATTTGGTAGTTTTTCCATGCTGTTGTGGTTTTGGAATCACTGCAGGATCACTTTTCCCAGCCTCCAAAGAGAGACATTCTCCCTGGATCACTGTGTCCATGGTGCTGGTGGTGTGAAACACAGGGCGCTGACTCTGCCTGGCACCCAGTCCTCAGCCCTGCCTTCGCTGGAGGTCCATTTGAGTCATGGCACTTGAGAAATTGTTTTGTTAGGACAAGATAAATCTTTCCCAGAGATTGTGGAGCTGTCAGGATGTGAAAATACTCTAAATGGATAACAGTCGGATCTTATTACTTTAGAGTTTATCCTTTCCCCACCTTGAATTGTGTTGCAATCTTTCATTCGGTCAAAACTGATTTGTAGGTTAGATGACACAGCGATCCCTGGTGAAATCACCAAAAATGCCTGGAAATTATTTTTAGAAGTGACTTTTGAGAATCCATTTTAAATGCCTTTGCAAATACTTTCTTCCCTGATTATGGGGTGGTCTCCTCACACAGCTCCTGGATTGAATGCATTGGGGCTGTGCACGTGGCACATGCACCAGGCTGTCTCCATCAGAACTGGTGTAGAAGAACTCCAACTTCATTTTCTCTGTTAATTTAATAATTTAAAAAAACAACAAAACAGAACAACAACAACAACAAAACCAAACAAAAACAAATCCCACTCTTGTCTCATGAATACTTTGGAAAAAAATGGGCTATAAATGTAACACCTTCAAGGAAAGAGGTTCATCCTGCTTTCAGTGATGTCAGTGGGATTCTTGCCATTGCTGCAGATGGGTGTGGGATTGAACCTTTAGTGATTGTCTGAGTGTGAAATGAGAAAATATATTTAGCCAGGTTCATTTGAAGTTATTAGAGACAAATTCTCATCTGAGGTAACAGTTGGAGCTGATTTCCATGGCCTTTCAGCATATTGACCATAAATCATGTCATGAGTATTAAATACCCCCTTCACCCCATATGTACGTCCTCCATTTAAAAGGATTATAATTTAACATAGAAAAAATATTTGAAATCTCTGCCACTTGAGTGGCAGTTTATTGCATCCAGTTTACTGGATTTAAGTAATTACTTTGACTTTAGGAAGTCAAAGTATTGTATTACTAATTTCATTGTATTACTAATTTTCATACTGTTGTTCTATTCAATATTGTAATGTGGTTAATTCTATGTATTTATTTGTTTATGAATGTGATTTTTTTTCCTAGACCTTCCAGCATAGTGCATGAGAGCTCCTCTATTTTTCCTGCTTGTGATATTTTCTGGTTTAGAGATAGAAGCAGAGTTTTTGCAGAGGTTTTGCAGTCCTACAGGACAGTGAATAAACAGATTCATAGGCTTTAGGTCAAAAGGATATTATATCACCTGCTCTGACCCCTTCATGGTAGAAAATCACCTAATTACTCCTACACTGAGGTATCTAACTGGTGTTTGACTAAAGCCTGTATTCCAGGAAGATACCAATTTAAAGGCTACAAGACCTATTTTTTTTCTCCTGATGATTATCTCTTGTATTGTTTGAAATGTCTTGTTTATTTTTCATTGAATTTGTCTGCCTCTTCTCTCCACTGTTGGATTTCATTGTATTTTCTCTGCTGGAACAAAAAACCCTTTACTCCCTAGTAATTTCTCCCTGTGCAGGTACTTCCATGCATTAATCCAATTATTAATTAATTAACGACAGTATAGTTTTTAATGCAGAGAGGAATAGAAGCACTGATTTAATTGGTGCCATATTGTCATTGACATAGAAAAATGCAGGCTGTTCTGCCTCCATAAAGCCCTTTGTGGTCACAGTCTAAACATGACTTTCAGAGTTCTCTCTGTTCAAGTCTGAAACATGTAGGAAAAAACAGGGTCAGGTACAGAGGTGGGTATGAAGTAGCTCTGAGGACCTTCTCAACATGAGCAGCAGCAGCTGCCAAAGCAGCAAAGAAGGTGTGCCAGCTTATTGTTCACAAAAATTATTGTTCATGGCACTGGCTCCCACAGTAAGCTGATAGATGTTTAATTTCTTCTTGTTGTGGACAGGAAGTGAATGCATATGGCTTAGCCATTTGTCACCCACCATGGATATCCCCCCTTCTTCAAGGACAAATTACCCCGCTGATTTTATAGCTAGAGATGGAAGGTTATTGGCCTGGGGGCAATTATCCCCTTTAATGCTTCCTTTGCAGTCAAAAGATGGAAAATATGGTGTTGTCTCCAAATATATAGAAAGCATCTTTGGAGTAAGGAATCTGGACAGATGTAAGCTTTATAAACATCACAGTATATATTTAAAGACCAAAAAAAGATGAAGACCCAAGTTCTGATATTTCCAGAATGTACAGGAGATGCTCTTAGAAACTCCAGTTTGTTTCTGCTCTGCTCCCACTGATCACACATTCATGCACATTGTGAGCCCAATCAATGTGGGTTTATCAGCTGCAGAAGATGAGCAGTGTTGTATGGCACAGAAGAGAAGATGTCCAGTGTGAACAAATCACATTTGCTCACCAAAGTGGCAGGCACTGGTATCCCTGCTGTCCCTTGGTGCTCTCCCATCCAGTTCACAGCCTCTTGTCTTATGGACAGGATGGTGCTGGCATCCTTGCCCACTGGAAAAACCTTGCTAATTGCACAGGAGCCAATACATCGTAGTCTTTTTAGAAAACAAGCTATAATGGGTGAGGGCTTGGCTTTATTTGGATGAAGGAAAGTGGGGAGAGAGACAGGTTAGAACTTTGCTCCTCTGAATTCCAGTTACAAGTCAGAACCACAAGATGCTGCAGTGCTTTCTCTAGCAGGCTGGAAGTTAACTGAGTTTGTATTACAATTCCTTGTTAACCTGAAATGTGGGGTAATTGAGACCTGGATTCCCTCCTTAGCTCTGCCATAAGGCTTGTGCACGATCTGGAAGTGTCTCTTAGAGCAGCTTCCCCTACACAGCGGTCAGGACTTTGCCCCATCCAGCTGACTTCACACCAGCAATGCAAGGCTGATGCCCATGCATGGACAGAAAACCTGACTCAGCCCCCAGAAGGAGTCACAGCCCTGAAGAGAACAGGAGTATCAGAAGCACAAAAAGAAAATACATTTTTGTTGTTTTCATTTGCCTTCTGGTTTAGGGCAGACTGAACAGATTTCAAACTTCAGATCCACAAATACAGCTTTTTTCTGGGGATTGTTTTCATTTTGTTTCTTGTAAATGAAAGCTGGGTCTCTTGTAATTACCAAGAGTCTCAAGACTTTGGCTAAATACAGAGCATCAGGAAAGCAATGACAAATCCTTGACAGGACCCATAACTGGCAGTGAAGTATGTGGTGACACTTGTGCGCTCGGTCCTTGCAATGAAATTCTGTATCTGAAAGTACAACTTTATGACTGTGAGCTGCAACAGTAATGATCCCCTTCTTCCTCATAGTGCTCTTGTGTGAGTTATTTCATTACTGCCTGTAATGTGCTTTGAGACCTTGGATTGAAGAGCAGGGTGATTATTATGGTAGTTTAATAATACTGTTTAGAAGGATGTACTACGCTGCGGCACTGGCTTTCATGGAAACACAATCTGCATTCAGTGGAAGTGTTCTCCATCACCAAAGTCAACTCCCAGAGTCAAAGTCACACTTGGCATTGCTGCTGCTCCATCTTCTGCAGCTTTTGGGGAGCTCAAAGTGCAGCATGGTCATCTTCCAGTCCCCAGCTCTGTGGCAGGACAGACTGTTCTCATCCATCCTCTTTTCTCACTGAGATCTTTGCATTTGGAGCTCTCTGGTTTGGGACAAAGGGACTTGCCTCAGTGCACCTATCCTTCTCCTCTGGTTTCCACCATTGCCTGGTTTTATATTACTCCATGCCAAGAGACTGCTGTGATACTATTTGGGTTATCCCTGCACCTGACTCCAGGCAGAGATTTTTGTGATTGCTTTCTCAGGTTTCGCTGTGACTTTACTCTTAGGGGGCGATCACCTCTTGCAGCTTGGTCTGCTGCCTTTGAGAAGGAAGCAATACCTGCTATCACAGGCTTCAATGCCAGAAAGAGCTGCTGTGGTTTGAGACAGCCAGTCATCTTCTCTGTTTTTAGAAGGAACATGGGGATTTCATTGCCTCCCCAAGGCCCACACCCACAGGACAGGTTTCCGGGTAGCTGAGCTGCCACCTCTGAGGCAGCACCTGCTGTCTATGGGGATGTGCCACCTGGGTGCTGTGCCAGCTCCCAAGCTTTCCCCTGCCTGTGCTGCTGCCAGTCTGCCCAAGGACCTGAGCTCGTGCCCAGTCACAGAGTTTTGCAGATGTTGCAGTATTGCTCAGTATCTGGAGAAAAAGAAGTTTCAAAACATCCTTTTTCCATTCAGTTATGTGACCTTTTATGCTTTTTGCCACTTTCAAGGCTATTGTGTACTTGTGCCTATTATCTCCTTTTTTTTTGTTAACAAAGGCAGATGTAAGGTAATCGAAAAATACCATTTACGTCTTAAATTGGTGCCTGAATTACTCTAGTGTCTGTACTGTAGCATCTCACAGTTTGTTCTGTATTCAGATTTTTACATTAATCTTTTATGCCACAGCATTTAAATACCTTTCAAAAATGCATTAACCAATCCTTTCAACATTTCCAATAAGATACAGACTTGTTTTATATAAGAAATACTAATATACTGTTCAATTCTCAAGTTGCATTAAAGCTTATATAAACCAGAAACTTAAAAAACCTCTTCAGAATTCAGAATGCCTCTGTCATGAAAGCACAGAGAGGCTAGATCTTTCCATTCTGACTTCAGTTGGAGGGTGTGAGTGGGTTTTTGAAGGTTTTAGAAAAAGAACTTAGCTGTTTGGAAACTCACTGCCAGTACAGGAGGTAGGATCTGTGGCTCCAGACTAGGAGAAGATAAAAAGGAGAGAGAGATTTTGGGGTAGGAATTGCCAAAACTTCATCTCTATTCCCCCCCCCACCCCCCATCTGTCTCCCATATCCCACCACTTCTGGGCATCACAGGACAAGTAGCATGAGAAATCTCTTTACGATTCCTTCATTTTCCGCTCTAGACCCTGTTTGGCAACATTTTCAGTAATGAGAGAGGAAAAGAGAGGTGTGAAATTATATTTCTTTTTTGGCATCTGGCTTGTTTCATTTTTTGCTTGTCCTGAGTCTGGAACAATTGGTCTTGGTCCACATTTAGGGCTGTCATAGTAAATGATGTAAATAAATGATGTAAATAGAAAAGGTGGTCTCTGCTATCAAAGTCATGCAGGTTTCTTCCTTATTTGGTCGCAGAAAATGAGAAATGGCAAGGAGCTTTCAGATTTGGCTTTTCAGATTGATTCCTGCCTGGATGTGTCATGTGAGACAGATAAATGCAGTTTAATGATAAATTCCAAAGGGAAAGGCAGAATTAGGAGGGATGTCTCTGAAAATACAACATCTTTGCCAGCCAGCTACATGCTAGAATATAATTTCTGACTGATTATCATCTAGTAACAATTAAACATCTTTAACCTTTTCAACCTCCTGTGATTTGGTGCATTAATGAAAAATGTAAAATGGAGCATCCATCTTTCTGAAGAGGTTACAGAGAAGAAAAATGATTGTGAGACTTACCAAGGTTTCATTTACATAGCAAATCTGGTTATTACTTAAATTCTCTATCAGAAGACAGTAAGACAGTGTCCAGAGAAAGAATATTCTTCTGACACTACATAATGATAAGACTTGAAAACTGAGAGGAATACAGTGACAGGAATTGGTGGGGGTTTTAGTTGGCCTTTTATTGGGTTTTTTTTCCCTATTCCTGTGTTAAAAGAATATTAATAAAGAGTTAAAGTACTCTTTTAATCACAACTTCTAACTTTAATCATAATAGTCTAGATTGATATAGCTGTATTTTTTACAAGTAAACAGACAGTTTCATATTTGTAAGGACGTCACAATGTTTAAGCTCAATTTCACCATTCAGGACTGATTTGCCTTGTTCTCAGATTAAAAAAAAAGCAACTGTTGCCATGTGGGCTGAAAAGTGATCTGTAATGACTAATTGACTGCAAACATACTTGGGTATTGAAGCAGATAAAATTGCCAGGCATTTTTTAAATCAGGGTCTCGATATTTTTTCCTCCCCAGATGCTCTGACCTCTAGCAAGTGCTCACTATTCAGCAGACATTAAAGAGGAACACTTAGCCATTTCTAAGAACAGATTGATCAGTTTAATCTCTTTCTTTGAAGATGAACAAAAAGAACTGTACATTTTATATTTCACAGTGATCTCCTGAAATGAGGTTGTGAGGTTTTCCTGAGTCTGCAACTGTTCAGCCTGCTCTGCCTCTGCTGCAGCTGTCAGTGCATAAATAGGCTGTGGGCTTCTCCAGGGCTCTGTGCTGCTGACACTCCTATAGATCATGTTGGCCTCAGCCTTTGTCTGAATCCCTGAGCTCTCCACAGCAGGGACTTACCTAACAGGGGAGAATCTCTGTACCAGCCCAAGGAAGCACGCTACATACAACTTCAGTCTTGCTTGGCACTTGTCTTGCATCTCAGCCTCAGCTTTGTCTTTGTCAGGCATCTCACAGTAGTTTTCTAGCAACAAAACAAATAGCTCCATGTTGTATTTGCCATCTTCACTTCTGGCCTATAGTCACATGATTTCATCAATGTACCTTCTGCCATTCTCACATGAAGTGTGTGTCAGAACTTTAAACCGTACCCTGCTAAAGTTCACCCACATAGTCAGCACTTAGTTACTGCTCTGAGGGACACTGCAGAGCCTGCATAAATTCAGCTCTGGAGACATCAGGTAGATAGGCTGAAAGCCAAACACTGCACAAACTACTATTTCTCCGGCTCCTGAAACCACAGTTCAGCATTTTCGGAGATGTCACATAGGAAGGGCCTCAGCTTTGGCTGAGTGCACATGCATGGAGGGAAGACCAGAGGATGCAGCATGGGTGGGAAGACTTGGTGATGGTGAAGGCTCATTATGGGAGATGAGAGGAAGCTTTTTATCTTCCAAATTGTCCACAAAAACACCATGGTAGCACTCACTAGCACTGTAAACTTGCAGCGGATGCAGTGTAAGAAATCCAGCCCAGGTTCAGTTCACCCCCATTTTGGTGCAGAAGGAAGTTAGTGGTGGAGAAGGGCCTGAAAATTGGGATGGGGATCATCTGCTGAACTTCATGTTGTGAGGTCCAGGAGACTGTAATCAGAAATCAAAGGGGGAAGACAGCTTATCTGCCCACTCCATCTTTTTTGTTGCTTACATTTGTTTATTGATCTTATTCTGATCAGATCAGCCTCAAGGTTTCTGAATTCTCCAGGTTGGCTGTGCTGGTAACAGTGGAGCAATGTCCTTTGTGGTTTTTGCCTGCTCTGCCTTGGCATACTGAGAACAATCCTTTCATTCTATTAAAGCCTAAAATGACTTCCTAGGTCTGGAGTCCCAGCATCATACTCCTCTTAATGAGAATTACTTATGGGGCTGTAAAGAACAAAGTGCACAGCTTCAGAGCATGCTGGGTAGCTTTCTTCAGTGCCAAGTAACCTGTTAGGCGGTGGAATAATGATGAACACTACAGCTTTGCATAGTACTTTTGAACAAGATATAAAGAGACAGTAAACCACGGGGAAGGGAACTCTGTGAGTTATTGGTCATTTTTTATGCTGTCAAATAGCTTCATACAAATCATACACAGTTCGAGCTTTCTTATGAACAGCCCCTGGATATAGTTGTTGAAGATGTCTCTCAAGGCAAGTTTGACAAAAGGGCAAACTTCTCATTTTCCCTGACCAAAACGTCCTGAAGTGCCTTATTAATGTCTCAGCAGCAAGGTGAAGCAGGTTCACAGCACAGGCTGCAGCTGTGTCTGCCAGTGTGGTGCCTTGCCACACATGCACACACCACAAGGAGCATGCCTACTTTGTTTTCCTCCACTTTAAGTTTGTTTTAGAGTTGGTTTGTTTTTTTTCTCCAAGACACCTGAAAGTGAAGATCCTTGCAGTTGTACTAGCAGTCATAAAAAGTAGGTGGTCCATTCTTTGTTGCAAAAGAGATAGCACGTGTGTGGAGGGGGTTGGAGGTGTCAAAGCATTCCCCCTCTTTTATTTCAAATAACAGAAGGAGACCTCAATTTCTAGGACCTTTTGATTGAAGACAATTTATTTCTGGACAGTCTTTTAGCACCCAGTGTAAACTTGAGTGTTCTTTAACAAATCAGGTTTTTTTAGCATTCTGTAACAAAATCTTAATGAGAGAGAATGAGGCATTTAATTGTTAAAAGGCACTGATTTTGTGAAAAGTCAGCTATGTCACAGACTCAAAGAATTGTTTAAATTGAAAAAGACCTTTAAGATCATCAGGCTCAACCACTGGCACTCAAAAAAATCATTGTGTCACAATATATACAGTACTTTTCCAATTTGCTGCCTTATTCCAGTGTATGTTGTAGCTGTAGGGGCATCTGGGTTTGGAGAGCAAACTTTCTAGGTCATCGCTTTCACACATATGCTAAATGTGTTCTGAAGTGCTAAGACTCTAGATACAGATACAGATGATGGATACAGATACAAATGCAGAAAATACAGCATGCATGAAAGGAGTGCCATATATTAAAACTATTTGATATAGTGTTACCAGAAAAGAAAAGAAAAAAAAAATATATTTTCAAGTGTAAGATGAAAGTTTGGAACTGTTTTACATTAAAGGTATTCTGGTAATCCAGTGCCAAAACGTCACTAGAGAACAAGTATTAGCCCTTCTTGTAATACTTAGTGAGAAACAGCTTTGTAAAGTTCATTGTTCAGTGAGACCTCACTATAGTGGATTATTTCTATATGGATAAAGAGATGGCATACTCTGAATTCATGGCCATACACACTGAAAAAGCATAGCCCACCTTTTCTTATTTGTTGTTATTTTAATCCCTCTTCTTACCTTTATCGAGGTTCTCTATTTTACTTTCATTAATTGTTGTGAGGCAACAGCTGAAGAAACACTTTATTGTGCAGTTGCTGAGCTGTTCAAGGTGAGACACATCTTCAACATATAAGGAATGTCTAAATCTAAGAGATAGTTTGCCTGAGGCTTCCAAAATGTTACTCAGGTGCCAGCACATAGAAAATGCCAGCAACTCCTTGTAAGATATGTGCATTGGATCAGAGTACTAATGTGCATTATTCTAATCTCAAGTTTGCATGAATATAAAGGAGAGAAGGATGCAGTAAAAACAGTCAAGTGGATGAAGCAGTGTCTGTTGCTGTAGGTAAGTTTTTTTGGAAGGGAGTGCAGATTGCTGGGTGCAAGAAGCTGGGTTGCAGAGGTGACATTTCTAGTGCAGGAGGCACCATGACAAAGGTAGGGCATTTTGAGCATATGAAAAAGAGAGGTGTGCTGAACTTCATTAGGAATTCCAGTTACTTCTTCAGTACGAGACAAGATAGACAATGTATTTTGCTGTTTAATCACTTTACTTGTTCCCTGTAAAATACACACAAAGGTTTAGCATCTTTATTTTTTTCTTTAAATAAAAGTGGGCATCAGTGCAAGACAGAGACATCACTGAGACTCTATTTTAACAAGGTAGCTACATGGTGGAATTATTTTAGATTTGCTTTGGGTTCTGATTTAAGGGAAATCTTTTCACCTACAGCATTCTTTTCTGTGCTAATATTATTGGACTATTTAAACCAAAATTTACTAATGCATTTACTCATAAAGGTAGTCAACCAGAAGTGGCATTTACAGCTTTTCCCATTGTTGTGCATGGTACTTGTTCTACAAACCTCCGTGTCACAAACTTTTTAATTTTTTTTTTTGAAGAAGAAGAAGACTACTCCTCCAACCCAAAATATATTTATCAACTGCGAAAGTTAGGACAGACAGAGACAAGTTCTTTGAATTGAGTGTTACCCATCTGCTGGAAGACAGGACCTCAGGGTCTCACTTTTTACTTTGATTTTGGTCCTCATTTCAGCTTGTATAGAGTTAATTTTCGTCTTATTCGCTGGTACGGTGCAGCATTTTGGATGTAGTATAAGAACAGTGTTACAAATTGATGTTTAAGTTCTTGCTGAACAGTGCTTACCCTAAGTCGAGGACTTGTGGTGTCCCGTGCTCTGCCAGCGAGGAGGTGCACAAGACTTGGGAAAGGGTAGAGCCAGGAGAGCTGGGAAAGGGTACAGCCAGGAGAGCTGGCCCAAGCTGGCCATGCCACAGAGAATCATTAGTTTATAAACTGGGGGGAGCTGGCCAGCAGGTGCTGACCACTTCTTGGGGACGGGCTGGGTGTTGGTCATCAAGTGGTGAGCGACTGTAAAGGGCATCACTTGCTTCTCTGTGTGTGAGAGCAACTTGAGGGCAATTTCCTATTGCTTGTTACTTTGGAGAAAAGACTGACCCACATCTGGCTACAGGCTCATTTCAGGGGTTTGAAGAGAACAGTAAGGTCCCTCCTCAGCCTCCTTTTCTCCAGGGGGAGAAACATGCCCATCTCCCTCAGCAGCTCCTCATCAGACGTGTGCTCCAAACCCTATCCCAACGCTGTTGCCCTTCCCTCTGTTCCAGCACCTCAATGTCTTTCTTATATTGAGGAACCCAGAACTGAATTGAGCACACATTCAAGATGTAGCCTCCCCAGATATATGTATTTTTATATGTGTGTGTATGACCCTTATGTACAATACTGTACATATTGTTTTCTTAAGGTAAAAAAAAAATTGGAAAGTGCCTGGGGAAGAAAATGAGAGTAAAGTATTCTTTGGCAGATTTCTGTCTCACATAATATTTTATTTTGTGCTTAGAATCTACAGATACATAATTCTAAATGTGTGCAAAAAGCCCTCCATATTGTCAGTACCTTATATTATAAATACAGTTTTCTATTCCATTAATAATGCAGAATGTTCTATAGAAAGCAGATATAAAAGAACATTAAGTATGTATAAGAAGATAAGTGTAACTTGAATATTTTCCTTTATTAAAACTCAGAACTGCCATCTTGACTGTGGCTTTTGAATTAGCAGAACCAAAACCTTCTGTTTTATTTGACCATATTTTGAGCTGAATATAAACAAGGTGATGACATTAAAATCCTGAAAGCAGCAGCAGTGTTCCAGTATCCTACCATGACCCTTATGGTTTATAGTTTCCAACCCACATAGAGGTTTAGATACAACGCAATTTAAAAAGTCATGTAGTCCCACTCCAGAATGAGAGGTGGCAGTTATCACTGCCTTCCAGAATGTGTGTAATTATGATAGTCTGCTGTTATAATTATGAAATGTGTTCCTGAGCATGTGTGGCATTCTCCAAAGACCCCTTTCACCATGGGATTGTGTTTAAAAGCCCCAGAGACTCCTTCTGATTGCTTTGCTTCTGCACACACCTAATTTATATGTTAGTAGGCAGAGAACTATATGAAATCTTTATTTTGAGGTGATGCTCTGCAACTGTGCTTTATTTGGTTTGGTTGTTTTTTTAGCAGCACAGTCCCAAACTTGGAGGAGAATCCATCTTTTGTGAAACATGGGGTTGTTAAATCCTGTTGTTACGGTGTTGTTGTTTTCCTCACATCAGTCATTTTTCTCTGCAGAAATTGAAGATAAGATGTAGCTTGTGTCTTCTCTCACAAATGGCTGTAGAGCTGTTTTGAATCCTCCCCCATTGCATAATGCAGTTAAAACCTTATGCATATATGTGGGGAAAAAAAAAAAATAAACCTTGAAATTTTGAACATGAAACTAATGTGTCAATGAAAATTGGCTATTTTTTCCATGGTAAAGTAGTTAATTCTTTTGGTAGTAATAATTATGTCACATTTGTTCAGTAGCACGTATTAAGCAAGCCTGTGTAACCTTGGTGCCCCTAAACATGTTTCACTGCTTGTATTTGCTGAGTGCTCAGAGCAGAGGCATAAAATACTAAGTATGTTGAGCTCAAATGGTAAATATTCAAACTGAAGCACGGTGCATCATTAATTAAAATTAATGACATTTGCATTTTAAATGGTTGCATTTGCATGTTGGTGCTGTCTGGCCATTAGGAGGATGTTGTCTGTCTCAGCACAGCCCTTTGCTGCATGGTGGGGTAGGCTGGGAGGGTCCCCTGGGCTGCATCTTGCCCTGTGTTGCTGAGATACTTGTTCCTGGTTGAGGCTGTCTCTGAACAAAGATACATTGAGTGCAAGCAAGAATAAATTTGTGTGAGTAATATACTTTATACACGGTGTCACTCTAGTGTTCAGCATGATCCCAATCTATTTATAATCCATGAAAATGATATAGTGATATTCAATATTGTATGGATTCAGCCAGGTTTTTTGTAAGATGAGTAGTAAATTTATGTGATGTTCTTTAACATCCCTCTTTCCAAATGTCTAAGAGCCACTATCTTATCTATGCCTTATGTAGAAGCACAATCACAAAAGGACAACTGTTTCTGGAATAATGAATCTGTTTATACATCCATCTCACTGCCAGTTTCTTCTTACTGTCTCCTGGAGCAATCCAGTGATATTTGTATGGCAGCAGACCTTTTGAAATAGTGATTCTTGCATAAAATTATTAGAAGACCAAATCAGTTCATCCATCCAAAACTACCAAAACTTCTGATGAGCCACTTGCCCAGGCACTTGGAAGTTCACAAAATCTGTAGTTTTCACATAGTGACTAGAAATCAGCGGTTCAGTTCTCTGAATGGCATTTCATTAATTTAAGAAATCAGCTAGTATTCTATTTTTCCTATACTTAATCTGTCATTTCATAGTAAGTAATACCAATTTTTAAAAATATTATTTATGAGGTTCGTAATTGAATTCTAGTTAGCCTTCCAGGGCAATTTGATGCTGGAATAAAATACGAAGTACGAAATAAAGTAATAGGAGTAATCTAGAAAAAGAAAATCACAAATGTACCATAGTAAGACATAGAACTTCTTTAAAGTGTGCGCAGATTTAATGTACTGTCCTGGTTAAAATCAGGTTTCCAATTTAGTGTTTAGTTACAATTCAGTGTGTTTTAATCATTACCAACCATTGGACTGAAACTTACTTTAGAAAAATAACTAAAAAGTACAGCTGCAAAGCAAGATTAGAATTGATTAATTAAATTAATGTTTCCTGCTTGCTGATTTAAATCATGATTAGATGGAGTGATTTAAGTCTCTTTCATTTATATCATATTGTGCAGTGTGGAGATTTGCAATCCAAGTCTGGAGATGTTATTTCCTGTTCCAGAATCACAGAACTGCCTCTAATAAACCACAATTACGTTTTGGAGTCCTCTTGTTTTCACTAGTTCACAAAATTTTTTTCTTCTCCCTCTGCTTAAACAAAGTACATTGATAATCACAAGTTGCCTAATTATTGTTTCCTTTGGGCTCTTTATACAGCTGACATACTGTTTGGCTTGGGTTTGGGGTTTTTTTTTTGTCTGAAATTTCTCCTGTTTTACTTGTCGTTGTCCACTGCAATGACACCTTCCTTGACAACTCTCGCCAGCACTTGGAGCAGGACACTATGGATAGATGTTAATACTGGAGCTGCTGTGCTTAAGGAATTGCCCTCATCAGCAGACCCTGGTGGTGGACATCAGATGCTCTTGACTAATGACAACATAAAAACCACCACAGGGTAGTTTAAAGCTTGCATGATTTCCTTTGCATTGGCAGGGCAGGAGCATGCACACAGTTCCTCAGTGATAAATCTGTAAAGTGCAGTAATTTTGATTGCACTGACCTTGCCTATGGATGGCTGTTTGTGTGTCTTAGTATGGTATGATGTGCCTTTGTATGATAAGACTTTTGTGTGAACTTTTCAGTTTCATTTAAGGGAATAGTCTTGTGCAGCTGGAGAATAGCTGTAGTTGTGGCAAACAGAAGGCATGAAAGCTTTCACTGTAACCTGAAGGTTAATCTCCATCACGCCATTACAGAAAATACAAGAGATCATAATGAAATCTTCAGGTTTTTTGAATATCACTTGCCTAAAGCCTGAAGGAATAAATACGAGAAGCTCTCTAACTGATTTTAAAAAGAGAGAAAATGTGGAGATTTTGTTCACTCAAACATCGAAGATTATTTTTTTTTCCTTTTTGAAACATTCATAATTCTTCTGATAAGTAAATTTGGTGATGTGTAATGCAAAAGGGAATTTAAAATGCAGTGTCCTCTTCTCTTTGTACTCCTGTTTCAAAGAGCAGAAATAGCACTCCTGGGGTTAAGAATGTTCAGAATGTTGTTCTCTCATCACATAATTATGCAGAGCAGTTTCATAGAATGGCTGGAGTTTGGTCCTAGAAGTCTTTTAGTGGGATCCCGCCCTAGTGAGTAATAAATGGAGTCTCCTCCAGGAAAGGGGATTTTTTAAAGGAAAAACAAAGCAAATCCAAAGACTTGGAGCTCAAAGAACAAAAATTACATTTTCAGTGTCCCTAAATTAATGAAGTGACTGACCTATGCTTTAAAGGATTTTTACATTAGGATCAGAAGGGATTGTGTCATTCTCCTTCAGCTCAAGAACTTGTGTATGCTCTCATATATCCCTAATGTACTAGAGTTTCCTATGACCTTGTTCAGAAACTCTAGTGGTGTGAAGTAGAACCATTTGGAAAAAAAAAAGTATTTGTTGTTACTATCACTGTTACATTTGGTAAGATAAAAGTTATAAGTGATACCAGGTTTTATGCTTGAAATAATTGAAAATGGAATGGAAAATAATTCCATTCTTCTGATATAAAGTTAAAACCACTATTTTCCTCCATGGAGGCAAGTATTCATATACAGGTGCCTTGCATCTCTATAGGAAGCATGCAGCACTGGGCATTGTTGGAAGTATAATACCAGATTAGTCTCAGTCAACCACTCATGTCTTTGAAATAACCATTTTACTGTCTTAAAAATTATATGAGGGAGATAACATCCAACAAAGAATGGAAACTGAAAGGAAAAAATAATGAAGGATTTCATTATATGGACTACTTAAATTAAAAATGTTCATACTTTGGAATGCAGGGCTCATCCATTATAAGACATATACACAGTCTTTGGCTGTGGATATTTAGAAGTCCTTGGGGCTCACTCCCAACAGAGATCACAAAAGCATTAGTTTGTGAAATAAGAACCAATTGCATAGAAGAGAGGGATTGGGGGTATTTTTGATCTTGCTTTACTGTTGGAAGTTATAACCTTACATCATGGACTTTTCCATGCAACCTCAGTTGCTTTCATTATAGATCTATCAGAGTAGCTGTCATTTTTTGGTGTCAGTAGCTAATGTTCAACATTCCAGAAAGTGGACAGGAATGTATGTATTCACCCTACTCTTTCATCAAGGATTGTCTTTATATTTATGGCTAATCTCAGTGTGTTTCCATTTTGATTATTGACTGCAGTTCAAGAAAGAGAAAGAAAGCTGCAGAAACCCAAGAGCCAGATGGAGTTTCAGTTTCCTGTTAGTGGAGGAGCTTGGATGTCTGTATGTTTATTTAATAGTACCAGTGGCAGAAATTGAACTGTTCTGGCCTTAACACATCAAGTTGCTTCTACCCATTACTTATCTGTGCATGTGCTAGGAGCTCTTAAAATGTGAAGAGTAGAAATGAATGCTTCTGTGAGTAGGGATTCTGATTGTATATTATGTTTTAAGTGCTATAGAATACTTCAAGATGAATGAATAGCTACATGAGATTGATTGTTAACCTTAAGCATTAAACCAAAAATACCTTGATTTCCTGGAACTACAAATCTTGGCAGAATCACCTCAGTGTTTATCCTTTCCTTTTATGTAGATGAAAGACTACCCATTTTATTGTGTTTTATTCTCTCGGAATGAGATCTTAATGACTGAGACCCAGTCTGATATACATGGCCATTACATTCCATTACCACTTTCTGTAACAGTGGAAATTTGCCAAATCACTTTAGACAGAATTTTGTCTTGCATGATGTGCTGCTTACTAATTGCCTACAGCCTTCAGGGCTGTAGTAGCTATCCATCAGGGGAATGCCTGTCTGGCAGGACACATCCCATTGACTGACGCTGAGGTTCTGATCATCGCTGCAGGCTCCCTTCTTCTGAAGGACACGCTTGGAGGTGTCAGGACTACACGTCATTTCCAAGCGTTCTGGATTCTTTTGCCACAAATGGATTCTTCACTTTAACTTTGTTGCATTATTGATAGATTTCCTAAAGGAAGCTCAAGAAAATATCCCTTGGGAGTCAAAGGTTTTACCTATTTACAAAAACTTGTTTTCTAGTGTGTCTAGGAAATTGTAAGCCTTGCCATACTTCAATGTGATGCATTAGAGGCAATTTTGGTGAAAACAAATATATAAAAGGGCCCCAGCATGCTGGTCTTACATGACCACTTAGTCATATTTTTTGCAGTCTCCAGCAAAGTTCCTTGGTGAATGTTGTATTTCCAAGTCATTGTCTCTGAGACCTTGAAAGTTTTGAAGTGTTCTTTTTTTCCTTTTTTTTAAAGTAGAGAAAATAACTGCATTTGCATGTCTGTGACTTACCCCTTTTAGCCTTGCTATTTCAGACTGTCAGTATGTGATTTTGAAGCTGCTAGGTTTTTGCTAGGGCTGGTTTAGGTCATCTTCAACAAGATTAATTTTCTAATCATATGCTTCAAAGGGCAGAGATAGCCATCAGTGTGTCTTCTCATTTGATACTTTCTGGAAAAGGGCAGACTCATTTCCACCATTTGCTCAAAGTGGTCTCCAACAGTAAAGCTCCTGTTAGAATATTATTTATGGAACACGGAAGTATTTCAAAGTCCAACCTGATTAACTAAAGTGGTTCTTCTGTGTAATCCATTACTCTGAGCTGATGTTTGATAGATGGATGGTTATTGCCCTGTTTTTATTTAAAGCATTTATAGTTGTAAATTTGCTGTCAGTGTTATTTCCAGCTTCTGAAAAGCTAGCCTAACCTTTTCAGAAAACTGTGTGTTTTGAGGTGTTAAAATACAAAATGTGTTCTATGTTCATGAAAAGAATGAGAAAAAAGCAATTAATATGAAGATTAATAGCTCTGGTTTTATTTCAAAGACATGTAGGTGTGATATTTGGGGACATGGTTTAGTGATAGACTTGGCAGTGCTGGGTTAATGGTTGAACTCGATGATGTTAGAGGTCCTAAGTGATTTGACTTTTCTAAATGCAGCTAAAATCTTCCCTATCCACTTATGGTAGAGTGGCAGCTGTGTAGCACTGGCTGTCCTTACTGTAGTTTTTGTTGCAGTAAAGTAATGAAAATAGAGTGGTATTATAGATGGTTGCTTTTGTCCTCTCAGAGAGATGTTTGCTGTAAGGAGTAGTGGGAATCAGATGCATCCTTGAAATTCATTTTGTTTGCACCCCACTTCTGAACTGGATATTGTTTTTCAGGTCCTTCTGCAAGGATGATAAATGCTTTATTTTTGTGATAGTCATTCCTCTGAAGACAAAATACTGTTACCCATTCAGCCCAGAGGAGACAGAATTTTAGGGCCTAGCAGCAATATTTCAAAAAATACATACAGTGCACAACAAAAGAACAGAATGCTTGGTATCAATTCCCTGTGTTACATGAATTTTCTTTGCCATCTCTGCAAGCTAGGGACACGTTTGTAAAGCACAGTTTCTTTTCTGCAGTAGAAAAAATAGATGTCTTAGAAATTTTCCTCTCTTCTCCTGAGGGCACCTCAGGATTGTTATATATGTTATTCTCCCAAAGCCATGTGCCCGAGTCTATGAAGCTATCAAATTCATAGTTTTTTGCTGCCTAACACTTTAGTCTCCTTTCTTTTTGTTTAATCCCTCAGAGTCCCAAGTATCAGTGCACAGCAGTGCAGCAAAGTTGAATGTGCTTTTGTCCACCACTTTATACTTTTACTTGTCCAGATTTTATACTGTCTTCATCAGGGCTCCTTGGAAGCCACAGCATCTGCATGAACTGGATAGAGGCTTGTGCAGCCGCTACCTCCTGTGCTAGAAAACCAAACTTACACTGCTGCTGTGGTTAACACAGTGTTTGTTGTCTTTCTACGAGTCACTACATTTAGAAATAGTAATCAGAGAAGTGTTCTTCCAGCCATGGTGGGCCATTGCAGGAACTTCAGCATCTGTGCTTACTAAAAGGTCCTTCAGACTTTTAATATTTCTAAAGTAGTGATTAATTCAGTTTTAATCTGAAAGTACTTACCTCGTTGATAGCAGAGCCTTATAGTAGAGGAATCTGTAAGAAAACTGTAGTGCTACTTAAAGATTAGTTCACCTTTTGGCCTCAAATGTGCAAGACTACCAAACTGAAATGGATATGGAGTTTGTATTAGCATTTCCTAAACTCAAGCCTTTTGCCTAAATGCCTAGATAAGGCTTAAAATGTCTGGATTTTATCCAGGCAACCCAACTGAAAGAGTCTAATATAGCCGTGCTTGTGGAAGCAGGCATTCATAGAAGACTTGTGTACCTAGATATCTGCTCAGCTTCTAAAGAATTTGGAAAGCCTTGGAATTACAGACTCTGATTTTTGCCTTTCTGGAGGACTGGTAGTTAATTGCACCATTCTGTTGTCTTTCTAAAATTGAAATGCATATATTTCAGTTTGCAGTGATAAATCTGATAATAAAATTGTAATTGCAAAAGCAATTTGTTGGAGCAGCAATTAGCAGTGGAACAACTGCTTCGTTAACATACAGATGCAGGGTAATGGCTTCTGAATCAAATGGGACTTGGTGAACTCTCTGGTGAAGAGGTTCCCCCTGCACTATTGCACATTTTCCTTTCTCTGAGCATTGTTTTCTGTTGCTTATGAGCTTCCCTTGCTTTAACACAACATTATCCAAATGTCTCTGATATCCTTCTCAACATTATCCAAGCCTTTTCTGTTTAAAGTCAGAAGCAATTACATAGCTCATATCCAGCTGATTTACTGTGTCAAACTCAGTCACCTGCTCTGATGTCTGAATTCAAGAGTGATTAAAAATTCAAATAGTTTGTTGAGTGAGGCTGCTGATCCACAGGTTTATGCTGAGAGCTGTATTCAAGCCAGAGCTCTGAAAGCTTCCCTGAGGTGCTGCACCCACTGCTTGTTCTGGGCTGTGCAGGTAACTGTTGTCTGGCACTCTGGAACTATAGGTCTGGAGGTCTTGGTCATCACTTTCCAAACCTGATGCCATTACAGGTACCACCATTGTAAATACCACCACAATTTCTGTTGAAACTCCTTCACAACCAAAAAAACTACGTGGTTTTCGGAAAGTCTTTGACATTTCTCCTTTTCATAGGAAAAGCTTCTCTTGGGTAGAAGTTTGGGGTTGGAGGTTTATTTATTTTTACTAAGAATTTTGGGGAAATCTGTAGTCCCACTGGCAGACTCTTCTATAAGTCGGTGGACACCAGACTACAAGGTTCAGTTTTCAACGGTGCTAAGTAGCCTGTAAATGGCCATTGGAAGGGCTGAAACTCTGGCTTTCCAGCACTGCTGAAATTAGCCCACCTTCTAGGGACCTGCTCTGGAAAGGCTGGGTCACTCTTACCTCATGTAAGGAAGTTTTCTCTCTAGCAGATATTTGATATTTCCTGAATGTATAAACAGCTGCATGGTTTTTGAGTTTCTCCTTTCCAGCTGATGTATCATTTAGTCCTCTGGTTTTTTTTCCACTCTTTCAATCTCTTTCCCAGATATGTGGCAACACGGAAATCACTGGTGTGATTAGGGTAACAATACATGCTTGTATTGTCTGAAGGCAGTAATATCAGTAGAAATTTATACTGAAAACCACTGAAAGAAGAATATGATCATTTGGCAGCCTATTTGCCATAGCGCTGTCATTATTGTAAGGTGTTGTGATGTTACAGTGACCAGCAGATAGCCTTCTGAACAGAGCATTTATTTGAAAATTGGTGATGCCTCCCTAGGAGAGGTTTCTCTTTTGCAGTCCATTGCTATGCTCAACCAAAGGGATAGTGAGTAGAAATCTCAGGAAAGCCTAAAATCCACATTTTCAAAGATGTTACTTGGTGCTTGTGGTACAGTCTTAGGCACCGAATGCCAATGTATGCACTGAAGTCTACACACTTAGTTCTGGTACTCCTGGATCTGGCTGGGAACTGCTAAATACGCAAAACACTGCCATAGCATCACTGTAACACATGACAGTGTTAGTGATGCACTTCTGGACACTGTCACATCTCACCTCTGCTCTCAGAGCACCCATTCAGTCCAGTCCAGTTCAGAAGACTGTGACAGTAGAGGTCACAAAAGGGTAACACCAGCAATGGTTGACAATATGGATTCAGAGGTATCACCTCAAATATACATGGTGCAGGACCACATTTTGATTTACATGGCATTACTTCCTGGACAATAACAGATACATCAAGGTGATGATGACATTGTTGATATTTCTAAAAACAGAGGTTTAATTTCATGCTTATAAGAGTCTCAGGACTGACTGGAAACTTCAGTATGTGTTCCTCGATCAGCACCATTTTGAAGTTAGCAGTAAGAGCTAAGAGGAATTCAGTCTCCCACCTTTTATTAGATGTGAAATCTGATCAATCTCCCTTTTCTAGCAGTGTGTGGAGCAGGACCATGCTCATGTTTGTGATTCCACTGTAATGACATCCATGAGGCAGACTGCTCGCTGCATTTCCTTTGGAAGTGACATGCCAGCTTAATAAAAGGTAGCAATTTCAGACACATGGTGATAATAGCTTTTGCTTGTGGGCTCTAAAGAGGCATTAAGTGGTGAGGTTTTGGTCTTTTCTTACAGCAAGAAACAAATGTGTCTTAAAAATAACTCCAACATCAAATATTGGTGAAGTGCAAAGGCAGCTTTCAGCAGACTGCAGAATGCAGGCTGCTGACAGCTACAGCTTTCCAATACCACAAGGATACTTTAGATGCAATGTCATAGGTAGATCTCAAGGGCAGGAGTGAGCTTCTTGACACACACTGTCGTGGTAAGAGTAGGAAAGCAGGTGTGATAGGAAATGGGGTGTCAAAAGAGCAGTGTCAGTGTGTTAGGGCTTGGTTTGGAGCTTGGTGAGGCTGTAGGTTTGGGTAGTTCACCAGAACATAAGACAGACGATGCTGCAAACCTACACTGCTTTGGCAGGGCTTTGAAGGAGACACCAGGGCCATCTCCACTGTCACAGAGCCAGAGGTGTTCTTTTCTTTTTCCCCAGAGACAGCTACCATGCAGTGGTTTCTTTGCTGTAAAAGCATTGCTGGTGACAACCTCCCTGTGCTGTTTGTTAGCACTCTAACCAGCAGTCACCCTCCATACCTCCACAGCAGCCAAAAGACTTTGTCACCACTTCTGCACAGGGATAAATTACACAGGTTGTCCTGCAGATAAAATATATGGCTTCACAGATTATTGTCATTAGTACTCAGTGTAGGGGTCCTCTGACAACAGCTTTGAAAAGGTTCAAGGGTACGAACTGGGGGTGAGGGATGAGCAATGTCGCATGAATGACTTTGGGTGATTTGCATCCTACCCTCAATTCCCGATTTTCTCTACTGATACATCCAACAGAAGGTGCTTTCTGGAGCCCCAATACCTGTTGCTGTGTAAGCTCTGCAGGCTTTCCTCTTACTACACCTCTCAACACCATTCATCAGTAGTGAAAGGTGACATTAATTCATGTGGTAACCATCTTCAACACTTCTCCAAGCCTGGGCTTACCACCTACAGTGACACCACAGGCTACTGAAATCAGCACAGTAGAAATTTGCCTCCATTGCCCTGTCAGTGTGAGCCCTTGGAAAGGCTCAACCGGCAGCAGTGGGAGCCAGTCTGTTCCTGTGAAATCTAGCAGCCAAATGCCTTGGACACTACTGTCTCCCTGGTATTCTTTGAAGTCACCAGTGATGCCATGAGTCCCTGCAGAGAGCACCATGCTGCCTTGCACTCCCGCAGTAGCACCAGAGACAACTCCCCTTCCCTGTGCTATAGGGTGTCCCAGGTCCGGCTGTGCATGGACGCCCCCTGTTCCCACTCCTGCAGAGCTCCTGGAGCTATTGCAGCCATTGTGAAGGGGAGAACAGATATTAGCAAGAACCTGTGAGCATTCGCTGCCTGGCCACACACAAACAGCACAAAGAAACACCATCTGACCAGGCGGTGCCTGTGGAGAAGTGTGAAATTCCTCTTCATCAGGAGCCCAATCTGTTCCCGAGACAATTATCAGCTTTTCATACTCCCTTTGGTCTTGGCTCCTCACAAGCGATGGGCAGATCCCAAAGCACATACACACCTGCCAGCTTGATCCCTTGGAGATGACCTTCCATCTCAATGAGGGGGGGTTTGCCCCAGCTCCGCCTGGGCTGTGCAGATCAGGAATCCTCCATCACAGCAGCTGACCTCTACCAGAAGAGAGGTGAATTTTAAAAAGGCTGGGCTTTCAATATATATTGTGGTTAATAGATAAAACATCTGAAACTACTTTAGACTGTTAGGGTAGGCTCATTCTGCTCAGTGGCATGGGAATGTCATTTGACTTTTCACTTGTGAACTGGGCAGCGTGTGGCATCTCTCTGTTCCTCTCATTATGTTGCATATCTGCCAAAGGCATTTCTCACTCCTCCTTTGGTGGCAACTGGTACATTAGCTAAATTCGCTCCTTCCAGCAGATGGTGATGCTGCTGCCCCGTCTGTAAATGTGCTCTGCCTCAACAGCTCCTATCACTCCTGCTCTTCTCTTCTACTTGATATTCAGGCTGGGGGTTTCCAAGGGATTTTCTTACATCAATTTTTATGTGACACCTTTTCATTGGACTTGTGATCAAAAGAAAATGTCAGGCTCATTTTATCAGCAAGTGTCACGGTAATGCGAGAGATCTAGGCTAAACTTTAGGGGAAACGTTTTAACCATAAGGACGGCTAAGCTGTCCATTTCAGAAATGAAATGTGAAGTGCCATGAAACATACTCAGGAGCAGTTGAGTAGTTAAAAAATATTTGGAGTAGTCAGAGTAGTAAAGAGAATTGCTATTGGGAAAAGCATTAGATATTGTTGATCTGTCTTTGGGGCCCTGAGATGGACAAAACTGCTTAAAGTTGTTCTGGTCATGTCTTCATATTCTCCTATTAAATTTGTTAATTAATGGGTTGTTTTGAACATACTGTGCGCCCGGGATATGGGTGTCTGAGCAATGAAATATGTAATATAAAGGAGGTCATTGTAAGGTGTGTTTTAAGAGGCAATGATGAACTTTGCAAATATGAGATCAGGGAGGGCTGGCTATCTATCTGTCTATCTGTTTATCTATCCATCCATCCATCTGTCTGTCCATCTATCTGTCTATCCCTGTCTCTGAGCTCAGTAGACTAAGCATGCAAATTGAACCCCAAACTCATACAGATGCAAGGCTTTTTACTCTGCCTGATGCTTGGGAAGAGGGTTTCAGTAAAGATTTTTTAGGATGACTGAGACAATACCTGACCTAAGCTGTGTCATAAGCGGTGTGCTTTTACAGCTGCTGGGATGATGAATATCTGAATCTGTGCCTTTTCAAAGACAAGAGTAACTGGAATGGGAAGTTTTTAGAGATGGTATTAATAGACCTTGAGAAAGACACTAGAGATTTCCAAAGAGAAATGGCCATTTTTGTTAGTAAAGGAGCTCCTGGGAAGTTGTAAAAGAAGATAATCCAGCCTTGCTATCATCTCTGAAGGCTGTTGAAAGAAACCAGCCTTACTACTGACTTGCTTGCTGACACTGGAATCTCCTGTATTTCTACCAGGCCCAGCAAATAGGGCATCTTTAATTTTTTCAGTGGTAAGAAGTGAGTCCAGACATTCTGAAATGCAGCATACAATTTAATAACTCCTACACAGCTAGCAAGCCTTTCATTGTTAAATTGTAAAAATAGAGATCAATAAGTAACAAATAACCCAAGCATGGAACATTTGTAGGCCACTAAGTATCAGCAGCCATGCAGCTGATCCTATGTAAGTATTAAATTTGCTGGTTCTGTTCTTGGTAGAAGTGAATACTCAAGTGCATTATTAAATTTTCTTTTATTCTGGGGAAACCCTCTATTTAAAATCAGTGATGTTTCTGTGCTTGTGTTGAAGCCCCTAGGGCTAGAATTTACAAACAATATTTGAAAGGGACACTGGCAGCTTTGTTCAGATGTGTTAATTTTTAATATTATTTATTGTTACTTTATTTTTATTTGCTGTTTTCACATAAATATATACTGGAATTATATAAATAAAAGTACATCTCTGTAATATGGCCTTTTCCTCCCCAGTACTGATGGTCAAATCTGGAAAGTTGCTGATTTAAGTAAGATTGCTTTTCACAATCCCTACAATGAAATCTCCTCATCAACCTTCTGTAAGGATGTGTGTTCTGCAGCCCAGATAGTTTACTGAAATGTTGACTTGCATTTACATGAGGGTGTTTTACTCAAGAAGTAGGGTAGTTTCAGCATCACAATAAAGCTGAAGTGAGTTGGCCAGTCCCAGATGACAAGTTTTGTGTCCTCAGTGGCTGTTTTGGATTACTGAAGGTAGCACAAGCCATATGAGAGGCCTGAGTGAGAGTAAAACTGCTGGACCTGGTCTCAAGAAATCCCTGCTGGGATCCCTATTGCTCCAGGATGTTCATGGCTTAGGGGCCTGCACATCACGTAATGCTTTGCTGCAGTCTCGGATCCCTTCGTAGAAGGGGGGTTGCCTTGTGTAGACACTGTGGTTGGAAGTTGTTATGGGCTGCCTGGTAGACTGAGTTCATCAGCTTGGACAGTCTTCCACCTGGTTGTCTTGTCTGCAAGCCTCAGTTTCCATCCAGGTCCTGCTGGGCACGCAAACTTTCATCCCTGCCACTCTCCAGATGTTGACTGTTTTCATCTACCCTTGGTCTTAGTTTGGACATGAAATTAATTTGGGCTCAAGGGAAGGTTTGATGCCCCATTTTGATACAGCTCTCAAGCAGTTACGGGTGACAAGTTTGTTATGACAGCATTCACAGCTCTGAGTTCCAGCTACAATGGAATGAGGCATGTGACAAGGTAAATCAGGTCAGTGGTTTGAAGGCACTGACAGATTACAGTATTCAAGTCATTATATCCAGGCTGCATGTCCAGGTCAGTAACAGTGGAATGATCAAATCTGCATTTCATGTGGTCATGCCTTGTGGTAAGGTTGTGCTCTTAGCAGGTGTTTGCAGACTTCAGGTATTAGCATTTGGATTGATTTTGCTTTATCACATTAAAGTTTTGGTTTAGATTTTCTTGATCTACATGAACATTCTGATTACTCCTGGGAATTTTATTTAATAGGAATCTGCAATTCTAACTGTCACTGAACACAAATTGTGAGACCTCTTAAATTTTATAATTCACCGACATTTCCTAAAAAGTGCTTTTAGTTGGAAACAGTTTCCAAAATTCCAAATTTTATATCCAACAGTTTCCCAAGCATCTGTTTTCAGAACAGCTATGCTGCCGAGCCTGTTGCAGAATTAATGTCACCTAGTTTTTGAAATGTAGTAATAGTGGTATTTACGTTTGAGCTTGCTCCCCAGGATTTCCTAAATGCTTACTGAAAACAAACAAGACCCAAGTGAGTCATCTGTGGGAGAATATTCCTCACTGACTGCAAACTTACGTGGGGTTGCTAAGCAAGCTGCAGAGATCTGCACTGTACGTGCCTGCTTTTGCTTTGAGGGCTTCTGCCCTCTGTCTCTCGTGAACCATCGGATCCAAACCTTGTCCTCGCAGTCCAGCATCTCATTTCAGCTCCCTTTCTAGGCCTCTTCTTCTAAAACATCTTGGCTGTTCAGCTTCAAACTGGATATTCTCTAAAGGACAGCTTTCTTCTTTCTGCTTACCTGAGCCCTTTCTTTCTGCCTATGTAATTTCCAGCTTCTTCTCTCAATGTCACATTTGTCATTTAATTTGGAGCTATAACACTGAAAGAAACTCATATTATGTTTTGATATATGGAAGATAAGGCTACTCTGAACAAATACTATTTGTAGGCCTTGTCTGCTGCAAATGTTCTGCTACTTTTTGCTCAGATGTCTGTGATTCTTTGTTCCCACTGCAGTACTTGGGATTGCACAGTCACAGGCTCGCAGTTTATGAAGACACGTGAGGATGAAACCACAGGAGGGTATTGTCGAAGTCACAATAAGCAGTTTCTTAATGCTAACCTTGTTGGTTAGGAAAATAGAATAATAACTGTTCCCTTTGAAAATGTAGTTCATCAGCAGAATTCTTCAGTGTGCTTTTCACAGTTTCCTCAGAGTTGTCAGTGGCTTTTTATAAGTGAACTGCAAATAGTCTATAGTATTAAATATTTAATCACAGTAAGGTACAGCGTATTCATCAGTCTGTAGAGTGAGCTTGTCAAAAGGCTCCTGTTTTTTGTCTTCAAGTCAAGTCACATATTTTTAATACAAATCTGTTGTGTCTGTTATGTGGACTTAAATTGCTGCTTTGCTTGCAGAACTAGAAAAAGAGGAAACTAAAGCTGTTAGGGCTTTAAGTGAATTTTAAATACCTTCAGAAGAGATGTAGGGTGAGGAGTTGTATCCACATAATAAATGTTTAGTGTGAAACTTAAGAATATAAAAGCATTTGTATGGCTTGTAAGGAATGTTGACTGATCATGGTAAGCTTTATTCCACCTTTGGTACTTTATTCCTTGTGAAAAAGGTGGCTTTATTTCCCATTAGAAGCACCCTTAGTGAATCTCATGCCCTTTAGGCATTTAGAAGTTTTTACTGTTCATTTTTTCAGGCACTGGACAATCAGAATTAGAAGTAATGTGAGATAATTGAGCCTGTGCTGCTTGTTGCCTTAAGGTATGGAACTTGATAGGAAACTAGCTAATGAGACTATCCACAGTTGTACTAGGGAGGATAAGGAGAAAAATACCCAAGAATTATAAACCCTCATGCTTTAGAGCCAGCCCTTAACTGGGAGGGAGGCATGAAGAAACTTCCACAGTACACAGTTTAAGTATTTTGATGTTTTCTTGTAACTTCTTCAGGAACATCTGGTACTCATCCCTGTTAAAGTGAAGGTGTTAGAATTAAGAATTGCTCAGGGCACCAGTCAGATATCATAAATTTAAAGATGAAGATGCCGATTGCACATTATTTGGCAGCTATATGGAGCATTAGTTTTTTATGTGGATATGAGTTTTCTTAATTAGTCAGTGGAGGAACGACTCCCCTTCCTTGGGGAAAAAAATTGTGAAAAATAAATGGTATAGAACTGGAAGCAGAAAATCAGATACATGCTTGAACCAACAGATGTAAAAGTGATCAGGATATAAATAAAATAGGAAGCAGGATGCACAAAGAAAGAAGCTCTAGTGAAACCAGCTGTACCATATACTGTTAAATAACCCTAGTGGTTTAGAATTTCAGCTCACCATTATATCTGCATAGATCATGACTTTGGTATTGCTTCATTATCGTCTACAGTACCTGCCATGTCATGAGATAGGCTGGAACATATTTTAAAAGATTTTTTTACCTTGAAGCATTTAGAAGCAATTTGTCCAGTCCCTGAAAGCTGGATGCTTTCTATCCAGCCCTTGACATGGTTATCTTCATAAAAGCAGAGCTAGTGTTTAGCTCAGCCACTCCTGTGCTGCTGTTACTGTTTCTAGAGCAGGAGCAAGCTGATGGTTTTCTTCACTTTAGATAAACCTGTAGTGAGTTGATAGCAGCAGCTGGTGATTAAAGCATTGATTAAATGGGTGCACTTTGCCAGCCTGAATAAATCCTTCAGCAGAGTATCTCTGTAATAATTCTAGTAATCACGTACCAGGGCAAGAGGTGGCCTAGAACAAACCTGCAGAGGATTGAAGTGTTGTTACGTTGCCCTCTGAACAACATGAAACAGCAGGGGAAATGAAAGACTTGATTTTACCTTGTGATAGATGATTGTGGCTAGAGCTGGGGGCTGACCATCCGGTCCTCTGCTGCACAGCCTAATAATGAATTGAGAAGGCGCTCATTGACCTCATCTCAAATGAAATTTGTCCCGTAATCACAAAGACTTCTTTCTACCTTAATCTATTTTTTAAAAGGAAGTCTTATAACCTTTTGACTTCAGGAGGAAAAGGAAAATAGTCTTTTAATTGGGAAAGTTTTCCCTTAAGTGTTCTTTGCTCAGAACCCTCAGAAGCCTCTTTTGATAGCTGATAAAGAGTATTCATCATTGCTTGATGATAATAGTTATGATGAGAGTGAGATTGATGCAACACTAAAAATTAAGAGCATTGGAAGGGTCACCACTGACAATTGCATTAAGATTTTTCATTTAACTAGCATCCCTTTGGTTGTGACTCTTGTAAGTAACATAAATGACATAACAGACTTTTAGTTTAGGTATTTTGGGTATGGTAAGGCCTAGATTCACAGCTTAGCTGTTTTTCAGAACAGCTCTGAACTGATTGGTTTGGTCCCTTTCTTCTATAACAGCAGATTTTGCCTCTGCTTTTGTCTTGTATCATCTCTTCTGAGAAGGAGATGTGATCTTGGCAATGCAAATTATAGTGAAATATTTTTTAAGCAATGGAAAAAATATAATTCCTTATAGTCCACTTAAATAAAATATATTAACTCTGGGATTTGTGGGATCACTTTCATGGATATTTATGCACTTTATCTACGGCTCTTCATAGCAGCATACAGATCTTCCAGCAATTCACTTGGTCTGATTTACTTTAAATTCCATTAATCAACCTTGTGATAGTTTCCACAGTTGCACTCCTGTGTAATAAAAGTATTCTGTAAATCACTGTATATGTATATATGCATGTACATATTTTTACTCATAGAATTCCAAATGTGTTCATACAAGTTATGGGTAACCAAAAGAACACACCTAATACAAGAATGCAAATCTCCGAATTTTAAAATATTTAATTAATGCCTTTTCAGTGTAATCAAATGCAACAACATCTGCTTATCATTAGACCAATTATAACAAGAATCTAGATCACCAAATTTCTGTAAAGGGTCATTAGCAGTTCAATAAAATTGTGTTCCCAAGTATCTGTCAAATTTTACATTTCCATTCTCTAATTAGGTTGAGCTGTCAGCATGACATGCTCTTTGCCAGAGGAGTAGGATGTTGATGATGGGGATTTCCTTTTCCTGAGTTTTTGGTTCACTCAAAATTATTTTTCCTCCATAGTTCAATATCACAGTAGTTCACAGGTTGTGCTTTCCTGTCGGTTCATGAGGTTACTTGAACCACAGTTCCTTACTTTTGCCAGTCTTCTGTACAAACCGTCATTTCTCTTTTGGAGCAGGAAAAGAATCTGCAATTGCACAAAGATAAGCAGAACTGAAGTAATTAAAGGTAAATTAGTAAATTAGGCAACGATGCAACTAGAACAATTTCAAAACCAAAAGGCAGACAACAGGCAAATAAACACAGGCTAATTTTACAGCTGGTCAAATGAGGCAATAGGCATCTGATGGTAGGGCCAGCAGCAAACATTTCTTGACTTTTGTAGGTGCAGCACACACCAACCTAAAACCAATTCAAGACCAGACAAGGTCTTAAAGGGTTTGAAGTCACATATAGCTCATACAGTTAATTATTGTTGTAAAACATGAGATGTGGTACCAGCACCAGTATTTACCAGCAGGGCTCTGGCTGGGCCATGGAGCTCCTGTGTGTGGTAGTCTGAACCCTACCATTCCCAGGACTGCAGGAAGGTAAGTTTGGGAAGAACCAATTCACACCAGAAACATTTGCAAGAAGGAGATGAGAGTATTACCCCTGTGCAGTATGATTTATTGATGCCTAAAGAAATCCTCCCTAAGGGAGAAGCAGGCTCAGTTCTCTCCTCTGCCTGCATGGTCTTCCTCCTCCTGGGAAGCATCCTGGCCACCAAGCTGTGTCCCACGTTAGTCCATGGCTCTCACTGTGCTAAATGTGGACAGAGGCTCCTCCAGCAGCATCACACACACTGTTTCATTACTGAACAAACCTCCCTCACCTGGGTGTGCAGCAGCTTTCCCACTGGCAGCAGGGCCTCAGTTGCTGAGGCTGCATCATGTTTATTCGAGGATTTGGATTTGAGCAGCTCGCACCCCTCTTTTCCCTCAGGGCATAAAGAAGCCTGCAACAGACTGCAATATGTTATGGGGGTCTTGATGGAAATGAAGGCATGGTGAAACACAAATGTTCAAAGAAATGTCCTTCCCTGGCTCCAAAAGTGACTGGCAATGAAGCAGGAAGGGTAATAGAAAGGATTATGGCCCCTTTCCATGGATATATTGACATACATTCTGTGGTATTTTAACAGATTGAAAGCTCCTGAAGCTGGAGTGCAGACAACATGCTCTGAGTAGCAGGCTACCCGTGGTTGTATGCTTTCATGTTTGGAGCACTTTCAAATACAAAGATCTATTGTCTTAAAGTTGTTGCACACAGATTACTATATAAGCTAATAAAATACAGATGTTCATTTGAGATGGCACTGTCATGAAAGAGTAGGACTGCTAGGAACATAAATTCTTTGGCAGCCCCTGGTTCTGTCTTAGACAATTCTCAGTTTAAAGTCTTTTCACATTATACTTTCATGCGTGAAGCATACAGTGTTACTTCACTGTTCTGGGCTTCACTGCACATTGCCAGGCATTTTTAGTGGAAAATGTTTGGAGAGGCTTGTGTAGCACTAGTCCTCTTTTTGTTGGCATCAACTCAAGGGACACCTCCTGCTTCCTCGGAAGATCTGGTCCTCAAGAGAGACAGTCTGTGGGTAGGGGACGAGCACAGGCAGCCCCATCCTTCCAGTTAATGTTCCAGGTCCAGTACTGAAACGGGGGTGGTTTTTGACAGGGCGTGGATGGTAATAAAATTGCCTAAAACCAGCATCTAACTGGAGGATAGAAATAAAACTGCTCTCAGACCAGTGGTAGCAGATGCCATCAGGTTTGTAACAGTTGGAGGCGAGTATGGGCTGAGTAAAGAGGAAGATTAGAGATGCTCCTCTCCTGACCAGAGCTGTGTAGTCAATCTGCTGAATTACAGCTTGGTTTGATGAGAGATTTCATTGAAGCAGAGCTGATTTCTGCCTTCCAAAGCTCTGACCTTAGCACTTTTGAATTCTTGGAGGAATTTGGAGTAAGAAGGCAAGTGGTAGATTGACATATGAATGGAAAATCCTGGAGAGTTGGCAGAGTCAAATAACATCAAGTATCCTCTGTTGAAGTGTCAAGGAGACCTTGGTCAGGCAGAAACAAAAAAGCGGGATATGTAGTGTGTAGGGAGCAGGGACTGAACCAAAGCATTTGTATTAGTAGTAAAGCATGTGTGGTGTTCTGGCTCCTGTATCAATACTCTATTCCCTTTAAATTTGCACTAAATGCCACTTTTTATTTCCAGTTTGTTAAGACATACCCATGCTCTGGACCACTGGAAAGCCAGCACTGGTAGTTTTGGATTAGCAGCATTCTCCATTTGAGGCACAACTTGGCCTCCCTGTCTCCTCTCAAAGTCCTGTGGAAACTACTGAATTTATCACTCTGTCATTTCTCTGTAACAAATCAACTTGGCAACAAAGCAAGAGTCTTTGTAATAACTGTGTCATCATCTCTCCTCCAAAAAGATCTCTTGGAGCAAATGTTTGTGACTGTGCTACTGTTTGGAATGCAAACCCAGTTTTTTCCTTAAGAACTACAGGAGCCAGTAGGGCATGCACTAAGTTTATCCCTTAGTGTTGACAGAAGGAAAAGGTTTTAGTGTTCATTTTTCCTGTTTAAGATCGGTTTAAGATTCTGATTACATTTGATCAATTTCTTAAGCTAGGGGGGCAAATATTTCGAGGTTGGGGGGAGTATTGCAAACTGCACCTTGCTGCATTCATGTATTTGAATTATTTGGACACTGTATCAAGACAGAGTCTTTAAATACCTGGAAAAGCTGCTGGCTTGGCTCTGTGCCAGCATCAAGAGCACATGCTGAGAGTTTGGCCAGGGGCCTCTTCCCAGATTGCAGGCTTAAATACATTTCCAGTCCAGAAAGGGCCATAAGCATATAAACATCATCTGGGAACTTGCTTCTTAGAGGAGATTTCCTCAAGAAAGGTTAGGTACCAGGAAGGTCCCCAACTAAGGGAGGTGGTTCTCGTTATTTAAATCATACTTAAAAACATCTAAAGATTCTTTTAAATTGGAGTTTGGAAAACAGAATTTTCTCGGTCTTTAAATCTCTAGATTAATCTTTTACCTTTCAATTCTCAGAGTATTCTGAGAGTGGCATACAGGTTTCTACATGGAACTGTGGAGATTAATGGATAGGATTTTGGAAGTGAACTGAAAGGAATGCTTGAGTATTTTTCTCCTTTTTCTAGCTGCCCGTCTGCTATGGTTAGCTAATACCATCCAAAAAGGTTAAAAAACACAAGAGGATCAAGGATGCAGCAAGTGCATGAAACATGATTATGCATACTGTGGTCATCAGGGAAAAAATACTCTCGTATTGCTGGGGTTTCATAAGTTACTTTTTTCCTATGACTCCTCCATTCATTTTTGGACACGTGGATTCTCTGACCACAGCTAAGCTCAGCTTGAGCAGAGGGAGGCATTAAAATGGCCCTCTGTCCTTCAGTCACCTGCTTTTTATCAGACTCTCAGGAACATGGATAGAGAATTCTTTCTTCCTGTCAAATGAAGGTTAAAATCAGCTAAGACAGAAAAAACAATGTTACTGGGAAAGAATGACAGGCAGCTGTAATATATTCACTTAACTCTCAATTCTGTGGGAGCAGGGTCTGCCTGAGGCTCACAGCATGTCAGCAGGTGCAGCTTTTGATGGGCAAAGCTGCCCATCAAAATTCTGGAAGCCTCTTTAAGATGCACATATTTAGGAACTCCCTACCTGCCCTCATTCTTTGCAACTCATGAAGCTTTTATGCTGAGTAATTTAGTTCACCACCACTGCATCAGGAGAGTCTGATTGCCTGGCTTTTATCAAGGGGAAGAAGGGTGACTTCCCAAGCAGTACCAGTCACACGTGGCATTAGCAGGTCTCGTACCACTGCTTAAGGTTCACACAGGAGCCATTTGGCATCGAGCAGAGATTGCAGGAGAGAGGTGTAATGAGCCATATGGGTAGTAAGAACTTTTTGGGTGAGCTGCTACGTGGCTAAGCACTTATGCCAGCCTGCATTAAGGCACATATCACAAAGCAGTTTGAGAAGGCATTTAAGCACACTTCCAAAGCTAAGCATGTTCTTGAAAACAAGGAGACAAAACCATATGCACAGTGTGTTTCCCTGAATAAAAGCTTGAAAAAAAAATCTGAAAACCAATGGCTGCAAAGGTTTAAATATAATCACCAACTTCAAGTTTAACAGAGCTGCAGAAAAGATACATATTGTAATTTTCATTATCTGTTTTGTGTTTTCCTCTTGTTAGAAATTCATCCAAAGTCCAGAAGAGGCAGGATTTTTATTGGAAAATTGCAGGAAAGGCATCTCAAACCACAGCATTTTCAGTGACTCAGTGAATTCAGAGTCACCTGTCACTCATGGGTCTTTCTGTTTGTTTGACCCATTTTCCCAGTCCTGCACTGTTATATTCTGTAGCACATGTTCCAAACCCATGACCAAGGCAATTTCCTGCCACAGCTGTGGCTTTCAAGTCATGGTGCTGTGATTGCAAATCCCCCTGTCATCCAGAAAAACTGTCAAGCTGGCAAAATTCAGCAGCATCAGTACTAATACCAGATCAAATTTGATATTTCAACCTCCGCTGGAAAAATGGACTGTCAACTCAATTATTGTTGTGAGCAAAACACAACAGTACAGTTGGCTGCAAGCCGCCATACCATTATTGGGACAATTGAGTTTTATGCTGGGGAATGAAATATAGTTATCCTTAAGAGTGCCTGTCTGTGTGCACACTGCTCTGCAGACCTCCACGCACCCAGCACACAAGTGCCAAGACTGTTTTCTTAAGTGTATCTGTCTGTCATGTGTCTATCCATATGCTTCAAAGACCCCATGCAAAGGGGAATGAAAGGTTCTGTATAATTCCTGCTCTCCTCAACTGCTGTTTTTTGAGAGAGAGTATTCACAGCCTGCCTGTGCCTATGGATGAGTTCCTTAATGTTCTTTTCACCTCCACTTTTAAATTTATTTGTTTTCATCGACAGAATCACAGAAAAACTTATTTTGAAAAGGAACCTGAAAGTCCTCTAGCCCAGCTTGTTCAAGAAACTGGGCCACTTTATGTCAGCATCAGTTTGGATGTGATTTGTTTCCACCAGGTATCAAGGGGCTTCTGTAAATAAGGATTTCTTCATCTTCTCCTGACTTACTCAAACACTTCTTTGGTCGCTATCATGGTTCTCCTGAACTCAGCATGATAAGAGGTTTATGAATCCATGCCCACGGACTCCTTTGTCTGTGGGAATTGCGCTGTCTGTTTATTGCCCACTTTTTGGTCAGAAAAGAGCATGTGAAGAGCTGATTCTAGGTTTCCTAGTGGAGTCATCTGCTTCTGTAGCAAAGCACTGAGCTGCATGCAGTAACTTGTGGGGGACACACACTTGTACTGAAATCCAAGGCCAGAGCATGGTTTCAGAGTGACAGTGGCTGAGATGAGCATGGCTTTGCAGCCTTGCACCGTGAATATTGGTATTCCATGCCAGTAGGCTTCTCCCCACATTTCTCCATCAGTACTGGTGGATTTGGAGGTGTCACTCCATTTCACAGAACTCTGGTCACAAATGATGTAGCTGCAATTGCACCCCTAGGGTTTCATGATGGTCCAGAGGCATGAACTACATTAACTCCATCTTTCTAAATCTATTTGGAAACTCTGTCTACTTTCTACTCCATTGGCATGGTCCCTGTGATGCTGATAATACCTGGAGATTTAAGCATCTCCTACAGAAGCCATAGATGCCCTCTGAAAGAAAGGTTCCTGTGCATTTGAACACCCTTCCTTGTGTTCTGGCTCTGGAGACATTCTTTGCCTTAAAATTACTCTCTTGGCTGTGGGTCCTCCTTCCACTTAAGAATTGACTCCATAATCCTATCCCACCACCAAGGATGTATTGACTTGACATGATGAGCCCTCCCTCACTTGGTTTTTATGTTCCATCACTGTAGCACACTGAGATGAGTTTCCTGATTTGCTCGGCACATTGTCTGACTCATCTTCCTCCTGGCATGAATAGTCATCACTCCATCAGTGTAATATGTAGCTATCTCTGGAGGCATGCAGGAAGGCATGAAGAGGTCCAGCTTTACAGATTCCTGTGGAGGGATTTGAGAAGCTTACATGTGAACTCGGGGATGCATACAGTTTCACTAGTCAGCCCTCAGCCAGTTAGTCCCATCCTCTCATGGGAGAACAAGGACAAGAACAGGCAGTCTGCCACTCATGGCTCGCACAAACAGAAGTCTGGCAAGCCCTTTACAAGGCTGTGGACCTCTTTCTCACCACTTTTCATTCAGTGGTTCCCATGGCCAAAAGAAGCGTGAGACTGTCATGTAGCATTGTAAAGATAAGGATGAAACTAGAAGAATGGGGGGAAAGGGCAGAAGAATTTTTTAAAAAACCCGCAAACCACAACACAGGATTATGTTGATTTTGTGTTGAATTGCAATGCCAAGATACCAGGAAAATTGGTTGTTTTTTTGAGATAATAGCTCCTGCAGAAGCAGGACATGTGCAGTTGGGAAGTCAGGAAGGAAAATTGTTTGCTCTACCTGCAGAAGAAGAATTGGAGTAGCATTCACTTCCCCTGCTCTTAAGGCATCTGCAGTCTACCTATCCTTGTCACTCCAGGCTTACAGGTTACAATACAGGAAATTTCAGATACAGATCAGAAGAAATTTTTTCACTCTGAGGACTCTCAGATGGTGGAACAGGTGCCCAGAGAGGTTACGGAGTTTTTGTATTTTGACATACTCAAAATTCATCCAGTCCTTGAGCCACCTGATGTTTTCCTCCTGATTTGTGCAGTGAAATGCTCTATATGCCATTCACATGTTCCTTCCTATAATTCACAACCTGAATTATACTAAATTTCTATGACCCTATAATCTTTATAAAGAAATAGAACATTCCAAGACAGGGCCTGTCTGTTTAACGGATGTATCATCTAGTGAAAGATTGGTCTGTCAGATATGTTTTTTTATGGTTTGGTGTTTTTGTCTTAATTGAAGATCAGGAAATCAGCAACTAAGCATGTATTTATCTCACCATGGCAGAAAATGTTATGATGCCCATAAACAGTCTCTGTTGCTACCTTAAAACACAGAGAAATTGTCTACTGAAGTCAGAGATGGATATTGCTTCCTGAGTAGTTTCTGATTTTTCCATATATTCTTTTGTTATTAATATTATCTGTGATATTTATTTGGATTTTTATCTGTATTTTTTTTCAGGCTCCACATTATTCAAATTGCAAACAGCTCTGTTGTCATGGAAATCATTACAGAATTAGGCCACAAAGAGTGACAGTGACTCAGTAGCCAGGTGATACAGGCACTCATCTGGGAAAAGGGAAATCCATTTTTCTGTCCCTGCTCCCATGAACATGCAGTTATTTCTTTGGTAATGAAACAGATGCACTTGGAGGGGATATCCCAGAAAACTCCTGCCAGGTATCTGCAGTATTTCTTCTGGCCTGGGTTAAGATCTCTTGTCCTTACCAAGCAGCAAGAGAAGAGAAGAGTTGAATTTCGATTTTGTTTGTGCTAGCAGAAGGAATTAATCTCTGAATGAGGAGGTGGGAGAGGCAAGATGGCCACACTTGCCTGTCCTTGCCTGGGCGCTTAGGCAATCTGTAAGCACACTTACCCATCACTGCCACAGCTAAATGAGCTGATAGACAAGCGGGTGACTAATTTTAGTTGCATCAAAACTCAGCCAGGCGTGAAACTGTTTGCTCCTCACACGACAGATGTGGACTTAGGAATACAGGCATTGATGGGAATTTGTCTGACTGGAAATGGAGCAGGAGTATTGGGAATCTCTTTGTATCAGCATAGGAGCCTGTGTTTATATCCCGAGTTCAATGTTTCAACGTTTGGTGTTGCAAAAGGAAATAGTTTAATAAAAATTGACCCTGGTTTGCACAAAGGCATGCATTGAACTTCAAGAAGCAGTTCCATGGTGAATGTGACAAAATGGACCTTCTGAGGTCCCTTCCAGCCTGAATTACCTGCTATGGACCTATATCTGAAATACCTGGCACAGTGTCAGGGGGGTTAAAAGAGCTTAAAACCTTGCTCACACAAGAGTCCAGTTTAAGTGGGTTTTTTTCACTCAGTTCGCATGAGAAAGAAGGTCATGTTTTCAGAAGTTTATCTTGAGAAATTGCTGTTATTACTATTAGAAAGCCTAATCAGATTGAAACAGCATTTACACTTATTTTACTACTGATTTTGATACTCTACTAATGATCCTTATGGAAGCAGTAAAACAAAATAAAAATACTTCATCAGGAAAATCGAAATTTGCATCAAAACTTTAAACAGCTAGTATGTCCTCCTTTAGTTGCCAGAATTGTGGTGAGGTTTTTATTTTTTTAGTATCAGCTTTGAACTCAGTACGTTCTTTCTTCCAGGAAGGAAATGGCAATGTAGTTCTGTGACCTATAATCATTTGTCGGAGATGGGGGTGGAAGAAGATTAGCTCTGTAACACTGTAATCTCATCTGCTGTCTATTTTTGGACAGATTTTGATTAATTCCCTATTAAGCAAATTCAGTGGTGTGCATTATTATAGTGTCATGCTTTTCTGTAGCATGCTACCTGCGTCATGTGATGAGCTGTCCTGAGGGCAAGAAACCAATAAAAATGACATTCTTGCTTATTATTTGCACCACTACCCTTTGATAGCCCATCATCAGCCTGTGTGTTGCCTAAGTTCAAAGTTAATTAGAGTGAGTGCCACTTCATGTCATATGGAAGATGATTACTGTATGTACAGGAGAGTTAGGCACCTCCTTATACATGTCTGTCAGCAGCTCTGCCAGTTGTGCCCCATTCTTTGTTTTTAATGATTGCTGTTATTAGGAATATGGGACACGCAATGACCGTGAAGGTGCCAAGTTTAAATGGCTGGGAAATCAGCAACCTTTTCACTACATATGTAACGTTTCTCAGTAAGGCTTCAACTCCACTAACCAGAAAACTCTTCTTTGTACAAAATCATCCTTTTAAAAAATTATTTTAAGCTCTTCTATTTTATTTACGTCAATCACTGGAAGAAGATTTGTGAAAAGATAGTAAGGAACAATCCTTAAAATACGTGATTATGAATTGTAAGATAAAAAACTTAATTGCAGTTTAGACTTCAGATTTATTTGAAAAGGGGATAATGATAGTAATTACCCAGTTTGAGTTTTGTAGAAGGCTAATTAGATCCCAAAAGCATTTGTATTCACAAGGCAAACCATAAATACAAAAGACCATCTGGTCCTTATCAGCTTACAACACTAACACTGTCTGTAATTATTTTTTCTATATTGTTTTGATGTTGACATTTTATGATGCAATACATCTAGCCATGGTTAGGGAATAACCTGTAAATGCTTTTTTGGTTGTTGATGGTTTTAGGGTTTTCTCCTGTGTTTGAAGACATGGTCTGACTCTAGGAGTCCAGTGAAGCAATCTGGAGTTCAATCGTTTACGCTAAAATGGGTCAGTGTTTTAAACTGAGTTTGATTGTGAGGTTTTAATCTAAATTGTTCCATCTGCTTTTTCCAGCATTCTAGGGGCTCAGAAATAATTTGTGACTATGATGATAAGGCTTTATCAGGCTGTGAAGAAGTACTTCCACAGCAATGCAGGGACTAATTCTGGTGCCCTTGTTCCAGATTTAGAGCTTGCTGTCCAAAGCTGCCTATGATTTTGCTCCAACATGAAGTCCATGTGTGGCCTTGTAAAAGTCGCTTGTTATCACTGTGAAGTTACGTGTTTAAGTCCCTTCTGTGCTGTAGGGATGGCTCTCCGCACCTCCATGCCATGAGCCCAGGCAAGCAGGATGGCCCAGCAGGACATCCCAGGCTGCAGACGGGTGCTGTGCTGCGGGATGGCCACAGATCCTGTGGAAAGTGTTAGTCAGGCCCTGGAAAACACAGGGAGGCAGGACTGGCTCCAAGCCTTGGGGAGGTGTTGAATGTGATTCAGTCTGAGTGATTTACCAGAGATACAGAGAGAGAGGCTGCCAGCTGCTTTCTGTGGCATCTTGAGGGTTCTCTGAGCTTTTCTCTAAGAGGAAAATTCTTGTGCAGAATTTTAATCAATTTCTTATTTATGAAAATTGTCACTGATTTGATGCCTTCTGACAGCTCTCCTCAGTCAAACAAGGACTAAGCAGTCAATCCTTCAGGTGCTGCTCAGGTGCCCACACAGGCTTCAGGGATCTGCCTGTGCAACCAAGTGCAAATCGGACTCTTATCATGAAGTTCAGGATCTATTTCACTGAAATTAGAAATGTTTTAATCCAGTTCTAGTTCTCTTCATTCCAGATACCTCCTAATCAATTGACCACCTAAATGTTGTCTGGTGGGCCCTGCATCAGTCCAAATCTTAAAATCTGACAAGAATTACGTGTTTAAAGTAACAAATTGTCCTGAAATTGAATCTTGTGTAAAAAATTACTTGATGCCAGGTGCCTTTACTTCTCTCTATTTAAGTGATTTTCTTTCCAAATATTTTTCTGTTACTCACAAAGTTCGGAACCTAACATCTCTATTACTTTACAGTCTGTTTCCTTATAATTGCATAATCTCATTAAACAGTGCACAGAATTTCTAACCAGACTGGGGCCTATGTGAGCTTTCTGTGTAGAAAGGACAGAGCTGGAAAGGCACAGTGCAAGCAGTGTGAGCAGGACTGTTATCTATGTTATTTTCCATGTTTTTTCCATGCTTACATGGTCTTTTGTCTCAGAAAGCCTGGCCTGTGTGGATACTGGGAATGTCACTGTGCTTGTACAAGGCTTCACCCATCAGCCCCATCATACCCCAGTGCAATCCTGGTGTCCAGATTCATGCACTTGAGTACCATCAGCCTCTCAGCTTCGTACAGAGGAGGATGAGCTTTCCCTGGCCATGGCATCAGGTTCTGCCTGTCCTCACAACCCTCATCCCATCACCATCACAGGCAGGAGAACCCTGGTTTAGCCTGGGTCAAAAGAACCTTTATGTGACCACAGCATGAAACTTGGGTTTGGGTAAAGAAGATAAAGATCTGTATCTGCATAGGATTAGTTTGTATTCAAGTAGCATAACTTGACTAGAAAATTAGTATGTTTTGGAAGAAGTCTTAGATGTATTGTTTATTTCTTTCCTTTAACTGCTTTGAAACACACTGGTGGCAGGCTTTGTACAGTAGCTGCAAGTTATCTTATTTTTCTTTTTTTACAGGGACCATGTTTAAAGTAGACAGTGTTCCTTAAATGCCACTGAATGTCCATTTCATGTCTAATCTCTTGTTTTTGTGTGAGAAACATCTGCTTTCTATCTACTGCGAAACCAGAACTCAGATCTTCCAGACATTGAAGCCTGCTCACACCACTTTTGTTTCACCATGTTTTTGTAAAGTACAAGTAGAAAACAGCTCCTGGAGCTCACCCAGAGTCTGTAGGTAGAGGCTGCAGCTGGGGAAAATAAGAATTTTATTGCACAGAAGTATGTGAATTCTCAAACCTAGATTTCATTCAGCCCTGTCACCTCCCGTGGCATCCAAAAGGTTAAGATGTACAGCAGGAGACACAAAGGGTGAGTTTGCTTCTAATATAGACTGTCAGGAAAATCAGAACAATGTTTTACTATTAAAATTGCTTTGGAGATTTTTGTAGAATCATCTTGTTTGAGTGTTATAACTGTCTGTAGGAAATTGCTTGGGATTAGCATTGGGAGTAGAGTTGTGCATGCATGGACATGTGTGCACAGGTGAGCACAGTATGTGCAGCGTGCCTGAGGCCGGGCGGGGCAGGGAAGGAGCATTCAGATTGTGTGGCAAAACTTCCCTTTTTCTGTCCCCTTCCTCCTCCTGTCATCATTCCAGCCCTCTCAGCAGGCAACCAAATGTCCAGCATCTACTTCCCTCTTAATATAAGCTTCCTCCAGGCCACAGAAAATGTGGTTTAGTTTGGTTTTTTGCATGTGAAATTAACACCTGGAATGGGATTTGCTTAACTGAATATGGACCTCTAAAAGGTCAGCATTTCTGAAGCTAGGTTCCAAAGGCTATGAAGGGACACTTGGGTGGTTACTCTGGTGAAACATCATTATTACATGGTTAGGTAACAGGAAATCTACTTCAGCTAACTGGTCACAAGGGGCTAGATCCAGAAAATATTGGTTGCCTAAAATGAGACTTAGAATTTAAAGAGATAAATCTAATATTGCAGTCCCAAAGCCATAATTGCTTGCACACAACCCTGATGTCTTTTCAGCTCATTTGTGTTAATAGTGAACACTCACCCTGCCCCAGGGTCCTGGAGTCCACTGTGGTCCACACAGGACTGATCAGTCTGGATTTAATTCATACATAAACGGAATGAGCGTGATCCATGAAGGTTTAGGAAAGGAAAGCCTTCTGGATGGGCTGGGCAGCCTGCATCTTGTCATTGCCAGGCTATTTTTGAAGGGTGTAAGAAGGGTGGAGGGGCTTTGATGAAATAATGCAGGAGCTATAGCACTTATCCAGGAAGCTTTATGTTCCCTCATCCCAAAGATTCAAGATGGCATTTCTCCTTTTCCAGCAAGTGAGTGAGTGTACTAGGTTAGATGCACTGTAATGATACCTTTGGTACCCTTTCCTTTATGCTGACTCTCAGTGCAAAAAAAGAATTAATGATTTTCTGTAATGGAAGGAGAGAAGTAAAGCACAGCAAGCTTTGCAGAGGGAGCAAGAGAAAATATGACTTTCTGTTAGAGGGCTGTGAGTATTTAACTGGAATGGAATGTTCAAACACTCTGCTGCTGAGGCACCCATGGTGTTTCTTGTTGAACCTCAATTGAATTAACACAACCAACACAAAACTGGAGAATTTCCAAGGTGAGATTCTTCTCCAAAGAGTTCCACTGAAGACTGGTGATCCAGTTTAAGCTTTCTCTCAGAGCCAGTAAATTTTAAGTATTTTGTTTTGCTTTGGTGCAGTACCTATAGGGAGAACCAGATAGCTTGTTTCATTGTGGTTCCACACACATGTCTTGAGGTTTCAGTTGGATGTTCTCTGAGGAGGGGGGATGTAAGGTTTTTGGCTTCACACCCCAGACACAGTCAGGAGATCATGACTGGCTATCCCTGCTGATGTCCCCTAGTACTGAAGCTCTGACCTGCTGTGATGGGTAGATCCACCACCACTGGCCTCAGCTTGCTGTGCCTCACCAGTCTACAGCTGGGGGTTTTTTTCTGAAATCTATAACAAGTCATATCAAATTAATATAATTAGACTGGTAATTTTTATTTTTTTTTTTTTATTACCTATATAAATATAATTGAGGACTTTTACCAGGCAGGGTAGAAATGATCGTGGACTTTTACCAGGCAGTGCAATCTTGTCATCTTGTTACCTAAGAAAAAAAGGCTGAACTCAAGAGTACATTATGAGTGAACATCAGTCTGCCTGTGGCATTTGGATGTCAGCAAGAGAAGGGAGGCAGATTTTACATCATGGCTTAGTTACTATAGCTAGAATCCATTAAGTTTCATTACCAATTTTGATTTGATGTGATGATTTGACCCTGGCGGTCAAATCCTGTAAATAAAGCAATGTGAGTTTACCTAAATTTTTGCCTGACAGGAGCACTCAGTTGTAGCATTATGACCTATTATCTAACATTACTGTGAAGCAGTGGTTCAGGAAAAGAATCTCCTTGCAGATATAATTTATTGCATCTTTGAGTGACTTTCAGACTTAAAGAGAGCCAATTACACTGCTTCTCGCAATAGGCATATCCGTTTGCAGAGCCTTTTAATAGTACTTAAGATTTCTTGACTGCATTTGCCTTTTGTCTGTGAAGCTTGCTTTCAATGTCACTTCTACTCTGCTGCTGGAGATAATCTCTGGCATCACACTTTTCCTTTCACTCTTCGTACCCCACTCCCTCTACCTCGATTTTTCTCACAGAATTTGCCGGCGGCTGCGGGGTGTCAGCCATGGCTGTAGCTTCGGGAGCCTGAAGCAGTTTTAGGAAGAGTCAGGACCATGAAAGCACCTCACACCATTGCAGCTCCCCTTGCTACAGCCCTTGTTAAAACCTCCGTTCACCTGCCCTGTCGCTGACACCAGTTGTCATCAGTTGGCTGACTCCAGGCTGGCTGACTTTGTGTCTTCCTCTCTCATCAGCTGCTCGATAGCTTGCTGATCTGTTTTGTTTGCAGTGTGATAGGTTTGAGCATACTGTATTATTTATAATGTTTGGTAATTTTCTGTGTCAGTGATGTATTCTTTGGGGCTGCTTCAGTCTTTCAAGAACAGGTTTGACGCAGCATCTCTGTCGTGGCGTTAGAGCAGCATTCTCAACTGGTTGCTCTGTACTTGTCTCCACTTGCTGCAGTTTTAAAAATGTTATTGAGTGCTGTGCTGAGTGTTTAATTAAAATTTCATGAGGGTGCTTGGTCTAATTCTCATCCAAATTACAATAGCATGAATGGGAAGTGGCCACAGAGGATGCAGCAGAGTTAGGGTAGTGTAAAATTGGAGAATGAAGGCTTTTGTCTTCAGTTACATTGCCAAATAGTAAATCTTAGTGAAGAGTTTTCCCTAAAAAACTTAACAAATTAAAACTAATGTTTTTGTCCATTCACTTTTCCAATGTTTTTATTACTAAACTTACTGTGTTTATATTTTAATGCCCCAGGGTCTGGTCTTGAGATATGCTGACCCCCCCTACAGTCTTCTCAAACTTGTATCTCATGTTTAAGACCTGAATCAATAAAGATTTCTGCATTATGCAAGCATTAAGAGATCTCCAGAGCGAGAAAGTGAGAAGTGCCACCTAACCTCTGGTTTTGTTCCCTTTCTTCACAGTCCCCATCCCTGCAAGTGCTCAGGGCAAGGTTGGATGGGACCCAGTGAGCTAGTGATTGCTAGCTATGTTGTCTGGCCGTGACAGATTCTTCACTTTTATAGGTGCAAGCATAAATTATGTCCTCCTGAAAACTTGAAAGCAAAAAAAAAAAAAAATAATTGGTCCATGTAGCTACAGGTTACTCACATTTTTACATCCTTATGTGTGTGTATGAGACAGAAAAAAAATATTCTATGCAAAAACTTAAAAACAAGATGTGTAGATATGGAAGTTTAAAATCAAATTTGTATAAATCCTTCCTGTTGGTCTATCATGGATGTCATATTCCACTGAATTGCTGCTGTGGTATCTTAAAAGTTCATTGAACTTTTTATATGCCATTCCTATCCTTAATGTAAACTGCATCTTATCCACAGATATGGAAAGTTGTCTTCCCTGGGTTGAGGATAGACTTTTTGTAACTTTTCTTGATGGTCCAGTGGTTTAGTAGAAAAAGACATGATAGAAAACAATGATACTATCCACTAAAAAACAGTACTGTCTAAATGACACATTAATCTCCCAATTTTGCAGTTAAAACGTGAAGATATATTAAAGACATAGGTATTTTTCATGATCTTCATATCCTTGTCTATGAAGGAGACAGCTTAGCATCTTCAAGGGCAGAAGTAGATTTCTTTAATGCTTAATTGTAAGGACAAAATAAATTTATATACTCATCAAGTTAACTAAATAAGCAAAGAATGCATTAGGAATATGGAGAAAAGAAGATGTCCAAGAATTATCCCATAAGACCAGGCGAATAAGCACAAGTGTAAATCTCAGATAAACTTATGCTGAGAAAATACCATCTCGTTTGCAAACAGGCACTGAACTGGTTGATTGTAGAACTACTGAAAAGAGATATGCTTGATCCCCAAATTTAAATAATGACTTCTAGTTGACAGCAGCTTTGACTGCTCCTTGGAGCTACCCAGGCGAAAGAGAACATGATGCAGTTGTCAGCCTGATCACTGCCTATCTGGACTCATCATGTTCTGACAAGTGTATCAGGTACAGATGTTTGTAAAATTTTCTTAATAGGAGAGTCAGACAGGTCTGTCTTACCCATCAGCTGCCTCACATGTAGAGAGTACACCATGATCATTGCTTCTTGCTTTCCTCCCATCCTTTGTCAAGTGAGAAGGCTGATTTATTCTCCACAAGCCCTATAAAGGTTGTAGCCTCAGAGCTCTGTTCTTGCATTCATTATTTTTGTGTGTATACTGATATGTTCACATCTTTCTTGTCTGGATTCCACTGGTTTTCTATCCAAAGAGGAGCAGTAGTTTTAGCTGTTCTGCTCCACTGTGCCCCATTTTACATTCTCCCCAGGTTGTCTAAACAGCAGCAGCAGCAGCAGCCAAGATTCTCATACTGCCTCAATGTGCATAAAGATCACTCAGGAACTTTCAGCTTTTTATCTGTTTGTGGATTTCTTCTTTCATTGCCAGCAGAGGTGGACACTCTTGCTCAGATCTCCCCCAGAATGATTCGTACTAGTAAAACAGGTCTTCATCATCTGGATGGCCATGTGTGAAACTGTTCTCCTCAGTGCCGGTTTAAAAAACCACGGTGATTTAAATGCTTCTTTCAGATCAGGTATTGCCTGTTTGTATAAGCAACAAATAAATCTTTCAGAAAAACATCAAAGAATCATAGAATGTGCTGAGTCAGAAGGGACCCATCAGGATCATCGAGTCCAGCTCCTGGCCCTGTGCAGTATACCCCAAGAAACACACCAAGTGCCTGTTTCTCAGTTTTTTCCTGGAAATTATGCAGATTTTGTCCAGTTTTCTGAGTTGTGTCTGTAAATGAATCTTGAATTCAGTCACTTGGAGAGGATAGGAAGCATATGGTCATATTTTATTTCCATTTAATATAGTGCATATTCTTTGGAAAAATGCCATCACATGCTACATGCACAGATATAGGCACGGTGCAGTGAGGTACAGGATCCAAGCTCCTAAGCTAGGTCATTCTAGAAGGGGAAATTTTAGTTATTGATACATAGGCACAGAGAGGAAGTTAGCTGCTAAGTGTTTCAACTTAGTTGTAAATTGTTTTATTATCCTGTTGTCTTTATGATACTTCAACAGTCATCATTTCTGCAAATTGATAGTATTCCTGTATCCTGGGTTTACAACATAAACAGAGGAAGCAGAAGAGAGTGTATATTGAGAAGCTGGTTAGAGGGAAGGAACTTGGACTTGTTCTTCCTGAAATATTTACTGCCTTTCACAGATTTTTTATGGGCTCCAAGAGAGATTTGAATGAGGTGTTAGGTTGAAAACTGAACTGAGAGGCTGTTCCTTATGTAGGGGAAGATGGTATAAAGGAATTAACTGTTTGACAGCTGGACTTTGACTTTTGATGGATATTTTTTACGGGAGAGTGCGAATCCCCCAGCTTCTTTTTCAGCTGCTCCAAACACAGGGCGTAGTGTGCAGAGGGTCACTGCTCACTGTTCCATTCCTCTGCTGGGAGCAGGGGGATGAGGACTCTCTGGGGTTCTTCTCCTGCCTCTCAGCTTCCCAGGAAGCCAGGGCCTGGGGAGCTGTGCCACGATGTGTTACTGTCATGGGTCCATGGTGGGTGACTGTCCTGGGGACACGGCAGAGGAGTGGGACCCAGGAGTATGTGTCTGATCCATCAGGCCTCCTGGAGCTGCTCTCCCTGGGGTGGAGGTTGTGTTCAAGTCCTTACTCGGGCTTGGGTTACAGGCACTATCTGGCCTATAAAAAAGCAATTAGAACACAGCAAGTATTTGCCCCTAGCAACCCTTGTGGGCTCGCAGAGAGAACTCAGCAGATAAATCACTACTCTTCAATATCAGCTTATACCCACCTCGTAAACCCACTCCTGAGCTTGGCACCAGGAAAGAAAGAAAATAGCATTCAACCAAAGACTAGAGCTTTGTGTTGTGGTTTTATTTTTACTCTTAAGAGTTCAGTTATTTTTACCTAACAAACAACATTATTACCCCTATAACTCTCTGCGTGTTGGCACGGGGGCTCGGCGGTGCCGGTGTCTGACAGCTTGCTAATAATGCAGCGTGGTGCGAGCACGTCCTGTGCCAGCAGCGATTGCTGCGAGCAGGCGGCAGCGCGATGACAGCCTTGAGAAGGGAGAGCGCAGTCTGAGAGGTGACATCGGAGGGAATTTCCCAATTATTTCTGCTTCGTTAGGCTTCGGGTGACAGGAAGGTCGCACAGCAAGCGCACTCCCACCCAGGAGGTGCAGGTCACCTCTTTCAGGCTTCTCAAAATGGTCCCTTTAAAATTAGAGGATGTAATTTAGTTTTATTATATTTTTTAAAAGATAATAAACTATTGACAGCTGAGGTTGCAGGCTGAATTTAGCCGTAATCACAACCACAGATGCTTGTGTTTTCACACAAGTAACTGTACTCATTAAGTCTTCCTGTATAAACAGCTAAAATTCAGGGCTAAATTGCCAAAAAGAAATTAAGACTTGAATACCAGCATACTGCTGCCCAGGGTGTCTACTAAATATATGGAATGGGTAAGGCAGGAGAGAGGAGAGCAAAGAGTGACTTTGGTGGTGGCGATGCTGGCACTGAAGGATGGGATTAATCAGGAAACATCCTGAATTGCAAAGGACTCAGAAAGGATCATCAAGTCCAACTCCTGGCCCTGCACAGGACACTCCAAGAGTCACACCATGTACCTGAGAGCATTGTCCAAACGCTTCTTGAACTCTGTCAGGTTTGAGGCTGTGATCGCTGCCCTGGGGAGCCTGTTCAGTGACCAGCCACCCTCTGGATGAACAACCTTTTCCTGATATCCAACCTAAACCTCCCCTGACACAGCTTCAGGCCATTCCCTTGGGTCCTGTCATTGGTCACCAGAGAGGAGAAATCAGTGCCTGCCTTTTGCTTCTCCTGGTGAGGAGGTTGTAGACTGCCACAAGGTCCCCCCTCAGTCTCCTCTTATTTAATTAGTGTCACTATTTCAGAATTAAGCTTCTGTGCTAAACCAGGCATGCAGGCTGATCTGTAGGTACTGGAGAGAGAGGCAGTCCAGGCTGCCTGGCAGGCCCTTCTTTGTGCTTTACAGCAGAAATCTGGATTACAGGCTTAGGCAGGACACCCATATTTATTAGCCAAAACCAGACAAGATACTTTCGTTCTCTGGGATGTTTGGAATCATATAAACTGAAATATTAGTACTCTTCCCATGACCGAATGGTGCTGCCATGATGCAGGTCTCATGAAGTTACTGGGTGTGATATTTTTTGCCCTTAGATGTCTTAATGCAGAGCTATCAAACAACTCCACTTAAGGGTGTATATTCTGGTGGCTTCATTCCTGCCGAAAAGGCAGTGTGGAGCAGGAATGGAGATGCAGTACCCTCTTGCAGACCCTCGTCCAATGCCAACCCTCTGCTTCCTCCTTAAGGATAAGAGGACAGAGAAAAAGGGAGCTGTTGGTGCTCAGAAGCTCCTGTCATGGTGGCTGAGTATTGAGAAAAGCAAGAAAATAGATACATCTGCTTGCAGCCCTGAGCACACACTCAGTCAAGGGCTAGTTGGGGTCTAACTTGGCTTATTTGTCCTTCCAGGGTGGACCTGTTTGTCAGGGGACAACAGTACTACAGAAACCAAAACTTACTAGCCAAGAAACTACTTCTACAAGGAGGATTTTCAGTAGGTGGCATGGCTCAAAGTTATCTAGAATCACAGAATCATTGAATACTCTGAATTGGAATGCACTCACAAGGGTCACCAAAATCCAGCTCCTGACCCTGCACAGAACACCCGCAAAAATCACACCATGACTGAGAGCATTGTCCAATATATCACTGTATGAAGCAAGAAGAGACTGAGTGGTTTTGTTGTGTTTTTTTTTTTCTTTTTTCCATTATACAAAATTGATTTTTGGGGGGTCAAAAATCAACATTTAAAATACTTATTTTTCTTTTTGAGAAGCAGTCTAAATGCCTTTACTACAGCTTCCACTCCCCTGGGATGGACAACCCACTGACACAGCTTCCTCTGAGCAGTAGGTTTTGTCTCTTTGAGATTCTCTGAGAACTTGGATTACATTAAGGCATGAAGAGAGACTGTTAGCACAGTGGGATCCTCAAATCCAGACACCTAGTTTTAGAGAAAGAATATTGAAATTAAAAACACTGTAATGAAAAGGTGTAAGTAGGTTTTGGCTGGTTTTTTTTAAGGAAAAAAAACCTTCACAACTGCTGGAAAGTGAGAAAAGTATTTCCTTTGATGTCCAATTTTGTCAAAACCACTTGGGAGTAAGTCTAGCACTACTGCTGAGCTGTGTAGGAAGGTATGAATTAGCTTGATGCCAGGTAGGGTCTGGAAAACAGCCATATAAGATGAAAATTAAATTAAAATCACTGAAAGTAGGAACCTAAACTGTTCTTTAAATGATTTGTCCCCATCACTGTGTTGCAGGAGCGTGTGTGAAAAGTAACATTTTCTTTCTGTCCTTCAAACTGGGAGAAAAGCACTCTGGATGTGGACATGGAGTATTAAATGTGAAGTCCTGCGGGTGCTGCAGCTAGGAGCCAGATGTATCCAAAGCCATAGATGCTTACGTGTGGGAAACTGAGTTGAACATGCACTGATGAGCATTCTGGATCACATGCAGACACCTACATTCAAGGGTCTTAGTCTGAAGATGACTCTCATCTGATGTTTTATGTTTAAGTAATTACTGATTTTTCAAACAGGTCTGCTGCCTGTAAAAGAAATTTGTGTTTGTGTTCCCATCTTCTTCCCCAAGGAAAAAAAAACCCGAAACAACTTCTTCCAGACATTTGAGTATTTCCAGAAACTGGTTCAATATATGTCAGTTCTGTTCAGCATTTTCCATATTTATGCCCTGCCTATTTCCAACATGAAATGCCCTTTGTTTATGCTAGTATTGCATGACCCATTTAGACATCTGGGAAAATAGAAGATGATTGGAAATGGGGGGGTCCATGTGTCTAGTTGGTGTCTGTGCTGCTGCAGTATTTGTAGCCAGTGCTTCAGTCTTTCCATGTTTGTGCATATCTATGTGTTTGACCTTGAGGAAATCAGTAAGTCCCTCTGTGCCTCTGTTCCCTGATTGTCCAATGGAGACATTGGACGATTCCTGTCTGCATTGGCAGCCATTTTTTTTATTAAATCTCTTTTTATTTTTTTCTGTTTAAGGAATTTCTTGTTGCTTCCTGTGAGATTGTGCTAGTATTGTTCAGGAAAAAAAAATTAAGTGATGTGTATCCATTATCACTTTGATGGGTTCAGCAGCCTCTTGGCAAACCTGGTTTCAGGGAAAAAGCAATTTGGTTTTCTGTGGCTTGAAGTTTCACCTGTGAAGAGGGCATATGGGAGATGGGGGTGGTTTTCTGGGATTGTTTTTCCTCCCTTTATCAAGTTGTGTACTGTGCAGGGCGCACTTTCTCCTAGGATGAGTTGACAAATTCTCCATCTAAAGCAATCTTGATGTATATCCAAGCCTCTCTCCGAGTGAGGCCGAGCACTTTGGCAGCTCCTTTCTGCACTGAGGTTCTCCAGGGCTGACAGCCGAGGCGCTGCTGAATGGGCCAGCACAGGGCTGGTGCTGATTAATGATGCAAACACAGCCCCAGGAGCAATGCCTGAGCAAACAGGGGTGATGTCAGCCCTAGCAACAGATGGCAGAGCCCCTTTTCCCGTGCTCCACGGGCTGCTCCAGCACTTGGAGCTGCTGAATAAGGAACAATAAGGGTAGCACAGGGTTAACCACCACTTCTATCAGCGTTTTTGTGCTGCCTTCACTCTTTCACAGCAAAATGTCACTGGGTGAATTGATTATTTTTTGTTTTGTTTTGCTATCCAGACACAAGAGAAAAGTGGCCACAAGCAACTTTTAGCTCTTGGGGCTGCCTGGTAAAAAGGGTACAATAAACATCCTTCCCGCAAATGTAGAAAAAGTAATTGAAGGTGGAGCTGTTTTATAGAGGCTTCTGATGCTGTTGCAAATTGTTATGGGTCAGTTGCTATTTCTAACACTAACCTCAGCTGCTCAGGGTGGCTGGAAATGCCCGTGTTAATTACCATCAGGGTGAGGTCTTGTCTGTAGACGCAAATTGTATTGCTTTAACTACACTGGTATCATTAAAGCAGTACAAATACCCCAAAGTGCATGCAGTTACAGCAGTATAAATTAGCTTGTTTATCTCATAATCTATGCTAGTATAAAGCACCTTTATACCCATATAATTGCGCTCACCAGGGGTTGTGCCAGTGTAAATGTTTTGGTACAAAAATCAATAACTAGCATACTTGGAGGCTGTCTGGGGTATGGCAGGCTGGAAGGGCTGCGTTGCAGCAGTTTCCATACTGAATGCTCAGCTATTTTTGTTTTTAATCTATCATTCTTGTCTTGACCTAGAAATAAAAATTTAATGGAAAGTTGAATTTATGGCGGCTGCAGAAATAGGGGTCACAGGTGCTATCTTCCCTCCTTGAACTCCAGAGGCTGGGGGATGAAGGAACCATCTGAGCCACGGCACGGGAGAGGTCCCTTCCTGCACAGAGACGGGCAAAGGGCCAGCCAGCAGACCCTCCTGGAGAAATATCAGTGATGGGAAAGAGAGAGATGTAGCCTAAGATAAGAGGTGGAGGGCTGTTTCACAACTTTCTGGGGCTGCTCTAATACGTGCCATAAAGCCATGCTGATAGCCCCAAATCCAGTAGGACCTGCAGGGGTAAGAGACAATCCTGTTTTGCCTCCCTCATGTGCCTCATGGGGATTTTTTCTTAGGACATAGAGGCTGTGACCCCTCCTGCCAAACTGTAGGGACCTGCCCCATCTGTAAACTGCCTTTATAGTGACTGGAGAGAGAGATACTTCTAAACTTCTCTTAGCTTGAATATCTTAAAAAAGAAAAAGCAAAACATATAAGTCATGCTTAAGAGGTGCCTGCTTCTCTGCTTTGACTGTACAAGGATGATGGTCAGCTGGGTAGGATGCAGGTAGAGTGAGTCTTGCCTGTCCTGGTTAAGCAGGGTCCTGTTCTGTTCCAAGGCACCTGTGCTGGCCCATGGCTTTGAGAGAGGTTTTGGTGGTGTGGCTGCAGAAATATTACTGACTCTTGAAAAATTCCATGCACTAAAAATACCTTTCCTGTCACTTTGTCCTCCTTCCTTTATCTGACAGAGCAAAACTAGTTTGGGACATGGAGTGTCTTAGTGAACTATCAATTAACTCTTTGCTCGTTTCACTCTTTAATGATCTCTTGTTCATTATTTTGCTACTTTACACTATGGCTACCTTGATTCATATCTGCCTGCTCATACAAGCATTTCTTCTGGAAGAGAAAAGGCTGTTGTAGCTCTCTGCACTCCTGGTTTTAGACCACCATCACCACTCTTTAAGTAGCCACCAGGATTGCCCAGGTCCTCAGCAGTTCCCTCAGCTCTGTCTGTCGCCAGACAGCATGGCCCTTTTGGAAACAGTAGGGTTTAGTTCCTGGGAGTAATCTGTGGGTGTCCTGACTCTGATCCCATCCAGCTGCCACGCAGTCTCCAGTCCTTGTTCCCAATTCCTGTATGTCTCCATGATTCCCTACACAGTGGCTCTTAACTCAGTGTGCCTCGGTAGATACAGGCTGTTAAAAGGCTACCTGATAGTGATTTAAGATTTTAAAACATCTTAAATGTTTTAAAAACCTAATCCATCTACATTTTACTTCTGGGTGTTTCAATTTCACCAACCACCACCTACAGTAGTTACAACCTGATCCTTTTGGATCCTACAGGACCAGTTTCTAGATTTAGGGTTGTGTTATTACTGTAAAAACAATACTGCACGTAAAAATAATAATTTGGGGGCGTGAGGAGGCCTAATTGATTCATCAAGGGTTATGCAGCACAAACACTTCAAAGCATCGTCACAGGATCCTGCTGTGAAATGCCACTCAGCCTCCTGCCACAAGGAGCCCAAGGAGCAAATGCTCTGCATATTTTAAGGAGGTACTCTATCTTAGCCTTAAAGCCTCCAAAACTCATAGTTTTTCCTTGCATAGAGACTCCGTCTCAAGTATTTTTGCATTATTTTAACCTATATTTACCCATTTTTAATCTCAAGAAGGACTCTCAAAATTGCTCAGATTCTTAAAACATGAACCTGTGAGATTGAGTTTTTTAAAGTGTTTTAAATGTGCTTCTGTTATGCACAGCACCAGTCTTCAACACATAGTTTTACTTTTATAGCTAAGATTCCTTATCTGTAAAATGGGAGAAGTCTTTTTAACCTGAGAAGGGGCTAACCTCTTACCTCACACAAGCTTTTGGCGCTGAATTCATTGACAGTTGTAGAGTACAATGTAATCTTTGTGTGCTAGATGTTGGTAAAGAACGTGATTTTAAGGTTCTTAGATTTGCCTGGAGTTTTGGGGTTTTTTTATATAATTTTTAAGTGCATGTTGAAAACCATCAAGTCACTGAGGAATGAAGTTTTATTTCCAGCTCGTTAAAACCCATTGAAAACTATGGAAAACAGGTAACTCAGTGTTGTTTTGAGTCCCATGTTTGAGGCAGTTTTATTCCCTTCAGTACTGAATTTAAAAAATGTAACTGATCTGTAAATCAACCCTTTGATGCAGTTAAACTGCCAGAAACCAAAACTGATCTGGCTCAAATGATAGACACTTACTCTGGCTGACAACTTATACATTTAATTGGAAGCTACAGCTTTTGAAATGAATTGGACAGGGTGAAATCATCACAGTCTCAGATGTAGACAATGACAGAAGCCAGTATGTTCAGTTCTCTTCACTGAGGCTTGTAACACAGAAAAAGCTGCTGATCTTACTAGATTGCAATTGAAGATATTTGCCCTTCACTGAATAATGAGCTTGCAATCACATTTTGCTGAAACAGGTTCTTTGTACAAATGAAACTTAAATCAGAAGGAAGTTAAATCTCATTTCTTACTCTTCGATCAAAACCTTCATGGTTGAGTGCCTTGTAGAGAGGAACATTAAGCTCACATTTCTGTAATCTTATTTGTTATTCAAGATTTGCTCCTGATAGCTTAAACTACTGGAAAAAAACACCAAAATTAAAAAAAAAAAAAAAAAAAGAAAAGAAAAGGAAAACAAAAAACAAACCCACGCCCATACAGCCTTAAAAATGGAAAATTGATTCATTTTCACCACTTTGCAAAGCCTTTCATTATAAAGGGAGAGCAAAGCAAGTAGAAAAGAACTGCATGCATCCAAAGTCACCAAATCTTTTCACTTGTTCCCAGGGCTCGGACAACAATGCCACTATGAAAATAGCACTGAGGAGGAAGAGCATGCTGGGTAATGAGATGCAAATGAGCACGCCAAGCATCCCACTCTGCCTTGGAGCCTTTGTATCCAGTAGTGCAATAACAACCAGCTTTTGAGTCATGATAGGTTACCACAGAATAGGTTTCACAATGGGTGTGTGTATTATCCCCATGGTTCTCCTCAGCTTGTGGTCAGCAGGGTAGTTAAACATGGCATCCATTTCAGTGAGAAGTTGCCTAGATTAAAACTAGCTGAAATAAGTGTGTCAGAATTAATTGTAACAAACTCAGTGTGAGACCTTGTGAAGGGAGAAGGCCATTTTATTTCATTTAACTTGATCTGGAACTTGGTTTTTCTTACATTCTCATGCTCCTCACACCAAGGCATACATATCAACATGCTCTGGTGAGCATGACTCTTGTGGGCAATTGAAGTCCTCACTGTGTATCTTGGGTTGTTGACTTACAGGGAACTGATCAAGCAAGTCTTGTTTTAAACCGGTCTTCCAAAACATTTAGGAGTTAACTGAACTTTGCATTGCAGTTTGGCTTATTTCTGCCTCTGTAACTCATTGATGACTGTCTTTGTCTCATCCTAGATCAATTTAAGGCCATCATCTCTCCTTTTCTTAGCATGATAGTATCGGTGATGTGCTGGAACCTTGTTGCCCTCCTTCTGTTACCAAACCACAGATCTCCTGCTGACAGGTCAATACTGGGACCTTTGCAATGTGCCCAGATGTAATCATCACATTCTCCAGACGTCTCCTTGCTTAGCAGTATAGACCATTCCTTTAAACCTGACTGTTGTTTCTTTGAGTGCTTTCACACATACATGTTTCCATTCCAGTTTCAGCCATATTCATCATATTTCTAAAAGGCACCTGTGCAAGAGGGAGGTATCTAAAAAGAATTAGATTTACTCAAAGGTCTGAGCTGTTTCACAAGGCTGGGGAACTGGGCCAGCTTCACAGAGAAAAGCAGCTACTGTCCCTGTTCTGGTTTTGCTCTGCATTTTTACTATTTCTTCTGTGCTGAGCCACCGAAGTGGGGGTCACACCTAACACTGTATTTTACCTTTTGATAACAATTTAAAAATCTGTGCTCAGAGAACCAAAAAAGGGAAAAAAAATAGAAAATGCTTAGTGCTGTCATCTCTGATCTTTATTATATTGTTAGTTAATAATATCTTACAAAAAGTAATTTTTTTTTTTTATTTTTTAGGTCACAAGGCACTTTAGAAAGAAACATACCTGTTATGCCAGTTTTATGGGAGGGAAAGCTGAAGCATGGAGACATAAAATGTCCCATGTAAGGTTACAGACCAAGACAGAGGGTGAGCTGGAAATTCCACAGAGGTGTCTTAGTATGCTTTCTCAGGCAGGAGACCACCTTGGGAAAGGCAGCAGATCTTGACAGTGCTGAATGCAAGTTGCATGTCATGAAAGAGGGCCATATATCTTTTCTGTGAGACTTCTTTCCACAGCTCTATGTTCTGCCTCCAAATCAGCAAGATCACCTCGTCAATTAATCAATTTCTTATTAGAGATGAAGATGAGATTGACTTGACCTGGGGAATCTGCAGGTAGTGCATGGCACCACTCTCACCATTGTGCTTTACTGAGCTGGAGACAATTGATGGTCATGAGGGATTGGCACCTATTTTTTTTTAAACGCATTTTGGGAAGAAGCTGGTGTTGTTTTTCTGTTGGTGAGAACACTGCTTGGTTGAGGGAAAAATACAAAATCACTTCTCTATAAAAGGTAATGGGGGTGTGTAAATTGGGGGGAGGGGGGTGGAACTGACAGCTGTGCCCTGCGCACTCTCTCCGCACCTCCTCCACAAATGAGAAGGGAAAATACCAGGACTTCATCATGCTGTGACCTATGCATATTTTATACAAAAGCATTCATTGGAGACTTTTTACTATTCTCTTTCCTCCTTTTGTTATAATATGCCAGAAAAAGAGGTTGAACAAGAAGTCTTGATGTATCCAGGTCCAAGGTTCTGAAGATTTGCATAGCCCCTTTCCACTGAAAGTGACACCACCACCACCACCCTTGGTGCAGATATTATATGTCTTCATTCCTGCAAACAGTGAAGTTAATTAGCATAAACTATATTCAGAGTCTAGTTAGACTTAGTTGTTGCTTTTGCAGAATTATGAGGCCTTTGTGCACGAAAAATTTAAAGAAAATTGTTTAATGATGATGTGTGTTGGTTACTAAGCTAGCCACCAGTTAGATATATTTACACTATTCTTGCCTCTAATAATGATATGTTAATTATAACCCAAATAGAATTCTGTAATTTCTCCCTGAAAATGGAAGTGATGCAGGGAGCTGTTAAAATCTGTGCTGAAGCATCATATTAGCAGTTAGATTTTTAGGTAGCACTGCACTTCTGAAGGGAAGAAAGCAAAAGAAGATATGAGTGCTATTTCTATTCTTACTTATTTCTTTGAGCCTAAATAAAGCATTTAAACTTGAAAACCTTCTTATCCTACAAAGCATGAATTTATCTGTGAAGTATTTTAGAAGAGCTAAGCCCCTGTGGGACAGTCCCTCAAGGGCATTTGCTCAGTTGTTCCAGAGCATCACAGCCCCAAAGAGATGACTCGGGCAACAATGACAGTGCAGAGAAATTGCTCATCACTTGTGCTACAGTGGCCTGTTCAGCTTGGGCACGTTGAGTATTATCATAAATATTGCAGCTGTGGACTGCAGACTGTGCTTGCAATCTTAAGGATGGGTCCTTAGGGATCATTTTAGAGGGCAGGCACCTTGGGTTGCACTTTGAGTTTCATCCTACCTGAGTTCAAGAAGTGCATCACTGTGAGATGCCTGAAGCCATTTGCAGTCCAAAGTGAGCATAGTCAGGTGGTGACTGTGGTTTGATACAGCAGCCTTTGCAGACCTTATCCTGCTGTCTGCAGTGAGTTTCGATTTGGCTTCTTCCTGGCCAAACACAACTCGCTGCCATCACTCTTATATCAAGTAAGAATAATGATGATAATTTCTGCTCCAGAAATCTGAAAGAATTGGCACCTTAAATACAACTCCTGCAGCAAGTAAATACTGAGGGGTATTATAATATTTGAGATTTAAGCCATGCAGCTGGGAGATAACAAATAATATGTCAGCAGCCAAGAGCAGGAAGACAGGGTGAAGAAATAAGCCTTGCAGTCACAGAACTATTAGTCTGACCTCTGTTAACCACAAGGCTTTCAAAAGTATTTTGAAGGACAGTATAATTAAAAACGTGAAAATAAATAGAAAACAGGATAAAAGTGCTCATGGGTTTACCAGACGTAAATCGTATCAGCCTATCTTGATGTCATGGATAGGATAAATGATGTTCTAAGAAATACTTTGTATGTCATCTACGTGGACCTCAGTAATGCATTTGATACGGTTGCACTGCAGAATTTATGAGGCACGAGGACGCAGAGATTAATTGTTGAATTGATATTGCGTACGGGCCTGGCTGAAGAGGAAATAAAAATTATATGAGTCTTGAATAAGGAATTTGCATGCTGAAGGGCATACATTAACAGATTATCTCAAGTATTGGCTAGACAAATGATCTTATTTGGTGGTTTCTTCAGTGATGCTGGCTTCAAAAGAGGGAGTTTGCTGTCATTGATTGGAAGGCATCATCCACACCAGAGGGTTTGGGGAAAATAAAAAAGAGGAAGAATGGAAAAAAACAACAAAAAACCCCAAAATAAATCCAGCCCCCCCCCCCCCCAAAAAAAACCAAACAAAGAAAGGATCTCTAGGAGTTTGAAGAGTAAAAATTCATTAGTGAAGTAAACTAAACAGTGTATTTGAAGACTAATATGAAACTGCTGCTCCCTGCTAGATGCATCCACAGGAATCAGTAGTTAGGCTGCTTTGGTGTTGTTATGTGGACTTTATATGAAGCACAGTATTCTCCATCCATCAAGCTTAGGAGGGATGACGATTGGAATTGTAATGCAGGAAAGGTAACAAAAAATTTATTAGGTGAGAAAGAGCCAATACAGCTTGTCTTGTTTAGTTGACCAAAATGAAGGTGCAAATTATTCATAAATGCAGTCTGGAAACCAGGCTATTCAGCAGTGATGTGTTCAAATAACCTTCCAGGAGGAATACATGGAACAGAAAACCTGGCCACTCCACAAGTGGAGAAGAATATTTAGAAAAGTAGTGGCTTTGCCTGCAGTTCCTTGGGACTGCACTGGCCGAGTTTTAAAGAATGAAAGGGAGTCCCTCTAAGTCCCCTGTTTTACAGGCAGAACAGACTGGCACAACATATTGTCGCTTTAAACATATTCTAGGAACAAAAAAAAAACCCCAGAATCTGCCTTTAAAGGAAAGCATATTCCAAAACCTTCATTGAAGCATTGAAGTGAATGTTTGCTGTGCATTTTGTTCAGAGTTTTGATATTTTCAGCGATAAGCTGACGGAACTCTTAACAAGAGACAGAAGGGACAATGAAAGAAGAACGAAAAGGTTTTGCTTGAGCTTTTTTTTTTTTTTTTTTTTTTTTAATACATAACCATGCATTAGAAAATGTAACTGTTTTTAAAAAGCAATCATTTTTTATACCTAGCTTGTTTCAAAAAGGTCGTTCCACTTTCATTGTCACCTCAGGAAAAATAATAAAGCAGCAGTCCTCCACATAATTGCACAGGCTTGCCTGGTGGGTTCTCTTTCTTGTTCAATGAAATATCATTCATTTATATCAGAATACAGTCTTTCTAAATTAGAGGTTTACATGTGTAATTATACAAAATGATATGTTTGTTTACATCTCCAAGTAAAATGTACGTAGTTTCCTATCATTTATCTTTGAAATTCAATTTTGCTTTGTCGATCCCTAATTTATTGCAGGAGATGAATGTGCTGTTAGAGTGTTTACAATGCCTCTCGCTGCCTGTGGATAATAGAATTACCTTGGTTATTGCTATTCATTTTGACATTTCTATGGTCAGGAATGTGCAATAGTTTTATGTTCCTGAATATATGGTGAAAATCCTGGTGCTGTTTATTGTGCCTGCCCTTTTCCTTTTTTATCCATCTAAAGACTTAAATTTACTTTTAAAGAGTAGTGGGACAGCTGAAAACTGATGGCTGTGTTTCTCAGCAGCTGCATACTCTCTTCTGGGTTCATAAGTGTGTGGAGAGGCTGTTTCATACCTTTGTGTGTAATGTTAATAAATATTGTAGATTTCTAGTAAACCCATAAACTCCCATATTAATTTCTGCCGATTCAGCCCTAGGGCTTTGGTGAATGAGCAGTGTGTCTAACCACTCACTGAATTTATGGAACATTTTTGGAAAAACAGTGTTTGTTTTACTTATTGCTTTTGTCTGTTTAACTGGTTGGGTTAAAAGGGCTGTATTTCTAGCAAACAATCCCAAGGCATTATTTTTCCAAGAAGAGCTTTCAACGGTAACTCTACAGAATTTTTCTTTTGATATCTTCTTGTGGTTTTCTTTCTGTATACTTGTTCCTTATGGTATTTGAGAAAGGCAGACTGGGAACCACATCCACTTTGGACTGTGATAGGATAAGAGCAGTGTTGCAGGATGCTCAGAGCATCTCACAGGGCACAAGAACTCCGTTGAGAAATGTGTCTAATTTTATATTCTTGTTTCCATTTCAAAATTTTTCTCTTTGAAAATGACAATCTGTATCTGAATGAGAAGAAATTGTCCCTCATCACCTGGGGACTAGAAATCTTGCAGATTAGACCTCGGCTAATCCATCCTCACCATCTGTGTGTGTGTGTCGTGGGACGTGCATGGATGGCCCTGTGCTGCCTGAAGTCCCAGGCAAAGATCCTGACTCCACTGTGAGTGGAAAAGTGTAAAGCATGTATTGCTATGACTTGGAGCCAGGCAGTATGTTCTGAGCTTATGTTTAAAGTCTGCATAATAACCTTAAGTCCCCTATTACACTTCCAATCCATCCATCCCCCACTTCTATTTTCTTAATAGATTGTTTTTATGAATATGCAGAGCAAGAAAAAAAATTAATGGACAGTAAAACACGCAGTAAATGTATCCTATTAATATTTTGCCAGGGAAAGGGATGATGTTGCTTTCTTTCTCAGCTTCCTATCTCAGTGAAGACGCTCAGCCTTCATCTTAAAACAGAAATTTATTCAGTTTCTTTTACTCTAGCCTGCTTATTACCTGTCCTACACTTTTTTCATATTTCACCTAAACAAAGTTTGAAAATGAAAACTCAATAAAGGAGTTCTTCAGAATTTCATTTAAAAAAAAAATTCCTTATACGATAAAATTTGCAGCACTCCCAGAGATAGCAGTAAAATATGCTGTCTCTCCATACTGGATTCTGTTATCTTTTAAGCAGTACTTCAGGAAACAGCTCAGGTAAGGTTATCCATCCACAGGTTGAATGAAAATAATTTAATTTCATAAGGAGAAGGCTATTGAACTCTCCTTGGCTTCACAGCCATATTAGGGAAATTCAATCTGTGTCAGAAAATAGCCTGTAGCAAACTAATTTTTGGTCCCTAAGTGCCATAGTACTGAAAATATGTAAATTTCTTTTTAAGTCAAGGGTCAGTTTAGTTACTATCACACCTACAGCTGTGGGCTGTTGTGGATGTGTAGAGAATAAGCATCAGAAGAAGAAAACCCAGATTAGGGCTTCCTTCTGTGTAATACTGTTCAAATTCTCCAGTGCTTCAAGATTTCCTCTGCCATAACCTTTGCACTTAACAGCCCTTTATGAATGTTTCTTCTGCAGCTAAGTCCATAGAAGAAATGTGGATTAATGAATTCATTTGTTTACAACAAAAATACTTCAAGTAACGCATATATATGGAAAGAATGAACATCAGTAAACCTTAGAGCTAAATATACCTCTGTAAATATGTGCATTTTAGGATAACTTTTAATATTCAACTTATGGGGTAAATGCAAAATGTCACACGCGTGCATGTACATAGTCTAATATTTGACTGTACATACAGTATTTATGAATGTATTTACATAGCACTGCTTGTCTACTTCAGTACACATAGGCACACAGAGGTTTTATTTCTGTGAGCACTCTTCTAGGAAACAAGAGCTAACTGAAGGTAGAGCATGGATTAAATCCTTCAATTTGATCAAATTCTAAAAAAAAACCCTTAAAAATTATAAAGCATTAGTCATACTGTTGAATTTGTAACTATTCCTGATGTTGTATCATGTTCAGTGATACAGACATACACCTTCCTGGTGCATTCATCCACACACCTGCCTGGCATTTACTCCTATGACATCAAACCTATCACCAAGGTACTGTTCACTGATTAGTTTTATTTCTTCATATGCAGTGTAGCAACTGCAGGCTTTGCTAATTGCAAGTGCAAAGTATCTCAGGTGGGATTTGATCTTTCACTGAACTTTTGGCTTCTTTAGCACATCTCAGTGTGCTAAAAGCATTATTCCAAGCATCAGTCGTAAGTGTTGTTCAATGTCTCAATCACACATCTGAGCCCTTGTAACTGGTGGTACGTAAGATGATCCATTGGCTGAAGATTGTATAGGCTGATGTATTGGCTAAATTTTCACAATCTCTTTGTGTTGGTCGTTTTCTTTCTTCTGTGTCACTAAGACTGCATCTGAGAAATAGGGCAAGTCTGCTTTTTTTACCCACCCTACATCTCTGGTTTCCCAATCCACATTATAAAGTGATGAGATGAAGAACATTGTTGTTTCTTCTCCATCTACATCCTGAATTTCCTTTTACAGGGTAGGGATTTGGGAGACATTGTACAGTGTCTTAGCCAGTGGGGTTTTGATAGGATGTTCCCCTGTCAGTGTCAGCTGGGACCTGTGACTGTGTTCTGCCATATTATGGGACATGTTGTGTAGAGTGAGTATGTTCACCTTCCAGCATTTCCAAACTCTGTAACAGGAGTAGAACAATAATTATTCATTTTTTAAGATGAGAAAAATACTCCAACAGCAAAAGTGGCAGGTATCATAGAAAAGCACGTTGTATTAGACCTCCAAGGTGTTATATAGCAAGTTACCTCAAAGCTGAAATTTTTGATCAAACAATGTTTTGGAGTTTCACAAAACAACTCACAGAATTTGACACTTTGATTTTGTGAGTTAAGTATGAAATTCTGTGAGGAAAATGACATAACCTTTTTTGTAAGTGGATGTTGTTACTATAAATAACTTCTCTAGTGAATACAATTTTCCTCTTCACTTTTGTGGATGTTCTTAAAGATCACAGTTATAAGTATCTCCTGACCTTAGCAGGACCATGATGTTTCCCTGAAAATTTGAGAGAAACTACTTGAGAGGTGTGCAGCAACTTCTGAAGCTTGTTAGTGGTTTTGACTATTTTTTTATAAATGTGTGCTGTATTTCCCAGCTGGCTTTGGAGGGTTGTCCATATGATGGTGTCCATAAGGGCCACAGCCCATATTGAAGATAGGAAAAAAAGGAAGAGTCATTTTTTATCACTGTCCCTTTGTGACTTTCTCATAGGCAGGAGCACCACCTAACATAATTTCCTGGGGTTTATTTTTCTCTGAGAGTTATTTTCTTTAGATAATGCCTTTACACCATAACAGAGTATGACAATTTAATGCAGTTAGATAAGAGCTAATGCTGGGATATGGTGTCTTGTGCAAGGTCAAGTTTTTCTCAGTTGTCTCAGTGTCTGGAAAATAAAGTTCTACATCCTGCTAAATATTGCTATTATTACATGTCTGTGGCATGGAGTAGTGAACCCAGGAGGGAGGAACACAGTAAGGTTTTCATAAAACCCAGGAAATTAATTTCTTTGAGACTGGACTGGTAAAGCTGTGGGTAGTCTTAGACATAACTGGCATGTTTGTTTTTTCAGGTTTGATGATTACTCTTCATAATTTCTTGAAATAGAGTTTTGTAACCTAAAAGAACCAGATTTATATGCATACCAATACATTACAATAATTCAATAAATATTAATATCAAGTAACTGAGACCTCATTTTATGTGTAGTTACATTTTGAGCAATAGTGTTGGACAGTGTGTTCTGTCCCTGATATCAGGAATGTATGTGACAGTGAGCAGCCAGGATACTGCAGTGAGTCCATCATGGGTCTCAGGTGGGAAAGAGAACAGGAGAGGAAACTAAAAGCCTCATAACTGCACATACACTGGAACAGTAATTTCTACACATTAATTTAATAGCCTGATGAAACTGCCCAGAATGGGCATTGTATGCTGTCTTTAAAGCAAAAACAAGCAGTTGTGATGGTTCATAGTCAACATACTTCACAATCAGGTCTGCAGAACTGATGGTGATGGTGTGCTACTTCCCCCTTTAGGATCAGCTGTTAAATCTGAGTGATAAATCTTTTCAGATCTGCTACATTTAAAATACAGGCAGTTCTGTTGTAGAGACTTGCTATGTGTTTATACATATCTTTTGGAAGAAAATTCAGGTCTGAAGGCATTCTGACAATTATTGCAGTCAAAAAGGCTCTACATTAAACAAAGGAACCTCCTTTATGGCAACAGTAGTTTTGTGAGGAGGAGCAGCAGTAGTAGTAGTTTTAGTTTTACTATTGAAAGACAAGTACTATTCTATTAATTCTAAGAGTTCAGGATATTCAGTTTCAAATGTTAGCTCTTGATCTTCAAAAGGAATGTGAATTTCTCTGCCTGAAGTAGATGATGAGGACAGAGACCTGTTATTTACAGCTAGAGATCTCTTTTTAAGAAGAAAACAGGTAGAGTTCACAATGGCACATTAGCAATGAAGGAAGTGGAAGACAATATAAAAATCATATTCTGTAATGTGATTATGTTGTGTTTAATAAATATCCATAGTGGCCATACATATGATGAATAGGGATATTTCAAATGTGAAATCTTTATCAATTTATTGGGGCTTAACTTCTTTCATAATTAGGGATTACCTGCCTGTATCTTTGAGTTCTTTTTAGACATGGGGGGGGGGATCTTGTGTGAATGACACCAGTTTATCATCTGTGCTGTCATTTCTGTTTAAACTCATGCAGTGAGTAGATAGATGTCTCCCATATGGTGTAACAGTTTTGAATAGTTAAAACTGCTTGATGCAGGCAATACCAGCTTTGTTTTTTCAGCTTTTTGTCAGTACCAGTTTCTTCCATGTAATTGTAATGATCTGCTCTTAATTTCTGTGGCCTCCCCTTGGACATCACTTCTGTGGTCTGTATCATGTAACAAGTCTGAAATCCTGGAAGCAGAGTGCACTTGCCTTTGTTCATTTAATCCCATTACTTCAAGTAATATTTCTCCCCTTCTCACCAAAATAGGTAAATGGATTCCTCCAAGGAGAAGGTGATGAGGAGCTGTAGCTGTAGCAGCCTTCTGGGACTGGAAGTCCTATGTAGTTGTTGCTGTGGGGTGTTTTAAGAATTCAGTGTCATCATGGATTTGTGTTTAGAATCTTGGCTGGTCTGATTAATTCAATAAGTAGATTAGTTAATCCAGGAAGAATTTCTTTTCTTGTTTCCCTTGGTAATCTTAAAGATGACAAATTCTTGAGAACAACTTGGCCCACTGACGTTGTCTCCAAAATCAGCTTTATATCTAGGAAAAGTTGTTCTATTAAAAAACAAGAACATAATGCATTTTCCTAGCCAAATAAATGTTTTGTATGAGGGAAAACCCAAATCTGCCCTTTAAATCTGTGGTAAGAACAAAAGAAAAAACTAAGCTATGTTCCTAGAAGGTATGCATCAGTTTTCTTAAGGGAACTTTGGAAGTGTTTCCTTTTGTTTCCATGGTATAAATCTTACAAGAGCTTAATTATTGCCTTAAAAAAAGATATCTTGATCATCCTTATGTAAAAAGGTATTTTATTTTAAAGACCCAATTTGAGCATGGAACAAATTGATGAAATTATAGTACAGAACCTTGAATGCATTAGAATTATTACATGTGGAAATCATTATGTATACAAGTAGTTACTACAGAAATAACCTTCTTTGTCAAGTATTCTTGGCATGGAAGTAATCAGCATCCTATCCTATTAATTGTGTGAGAACTCTGAAATCTTTAAAGAGGTTTTTTACAGAAGAAGTTCAGTCATATGCAAATGATTCATTGAAACTCTTAATCATAAGACAAATAGAGATTCTTTAGTGAGTTTTTTTCATTCACTGTAATAAATGTAGCATGTTAACTGTAGACACACAGTTAACTGTTTCTCAGTTATTTTTCTCACAGCATTTTTTTTTAAGATTCATTGCTGGTCAGAAAGTGATAATGGTTGGACTGAGAAATAAAATGCTTGACAGATGTCAAGAGATCTGTGTCTGATAGAGCTTAAAATAGATTTTTTCCGCTTCGTGAGGTTTAAAAATTAATTTGTATTCAGGTTGATAAAGATACATATTTTTAAATGGCTATTGACAAAAAAATGTCATCTTGTTTTCACAGGTCTGATTACCACAACATCAAGAAAATTGGATCGGGAACAGCAAGCAGAACATTTTCTAGAGGTAAGTTTAAGTGAAAAATATACGTTAAGAGGTTAGCTGATTTTTGTAGTTTAAAATCACTTCTTGCTGTTCCAGGAGAGTGGTATTCTACTTTCTCTTCATTTATAACTGACTCACACAAAGCTGGGAATTGCCTGATTATACAGAAGAAATAAAATATTTTGCAAGTCACAAGCACAGGAATAAAATTGAACAAAAATTGAACACTTGTTTTCCACCTCTAATCTACTTCATTTAAGTCTTTTATTGTAGCTGTTAAATTTTGTTTAATATTATTTAGAATATCCAGAGAAAAAAAAAATTTAAAATATATATGGAATGACCCCAACCCTGACAAAATTTTTAGTCTCTCAGGTTAAACTGGTTTAAATTTTGCATCTTGGATCTAATGTGCAGCCTGATAATTTGGATGAAAGCAAACTTTGAACTTTTTCAAATTCACTGCATTATCAGAATCAATTTTTTTGTGTGGTTTTTTGGTGGTTGGTTTTTTTTTGGTGTTTTTTTTTTTTTTAGTTTTGTTTTTTGCTTTTTAAGCTTTCGCTTAATGGGATTGTTAATAACAATTTTCAGGTTAAAAACTGGCTTCTAAAAAGAGTATCTAAACCATTCCCTTGGTCCTTGTGATGAATGTTTCTCTTTATAAGGAGCTCATATGTGTTGGATATGGAGTGATATAGTTGTAAGCTACTGCTTTTCCTGCATGTGTTTTCTTTCACTCTGCTGTACACCATGCTGTGGGTTTCTTTTTCCTTTGAGTAAAAATAAAAGTTCTTTGACTGTCCTTTTGTCTATTTGTGAAGTAAGGAATTCTTGATTCCTGTTGGTACAAGTAAAAGGAACCATATTGTCCCACATAATCAACCACCTCTACTAGGAAATGATCTTCAAATCCATACAAGCTAAAAAACATCTGTACACAACAGTTCACAGTGCAATTACTATCTGACAGCAAAATATATATTAGCATATTCATTAGATTTTTTACTTGCTAAAAATCCCAAATTATTTTGGTAAGTGCAGAACACAGGAGAAAAGGGTGATTATTACTCTACTAGTTTGGGTTGGGGTTTTTTCTTGATAATTCACTGTCTATTCTTACACATTCCATGTCATAAATTAATGGAAGGAAATATAAGTATTTTTACCGCTTTAGGATTTAAGTTGTAAAGTTAGTAAATTAATCATGTATTCTAATAACTTCAAGCTTTCCAGTTTATACTGTCAGAGAAGATCACAAATGGAATGAAAGGGCATTGATTTTGAAATGTGTCTATTGATGAGAATCTTCAATTTGTAAGTCTCCTTTGCTCTGCAGAGAAGGACCAGGTAGTTCTGGTGGACAAAAAGTTAGCACAAAATGAAACACAGGAGGTTCCATCTGAATATGAGGAAAAAAACTTATTTTCTGTGAGGGTGGCAGAGCACTAGAACAGGTTGCGCAGAGAGGTTGTGGGATCTCTCTCTCTGGAGGTGCTCAAAACCTGCCTGGATGTGATTCTGCACAGCCAGCTGTAGATGAACTTGTTTAGCAGGAGTTGGACTATATGAGCTCTACAGGTCATATACAACATCAATCATTCTGTGATTCTGTAATTCTGTAATTTTTCTGTTTGCCTTAGAGATCTCAGTGAGACATGCCAAATACACATTTTCCAAGGGATTCCCATACAGATGGGGGAGTGCTACTACTAATAGCAAAAAGAAAACAATTAAATTACTTAGAAGAATTTAGCTTTAGTCATCAATACAAGTTAATCTTTTCTTTCCCCTGAATTGTATCTTGCTTGAAAAAGTAACCATCTGCAAGATTTTGGTGGCTGAAGATGCACTAGAGAGAAATTTGTGTCGTACAGTGCTCCAAGGCTTATGAATGTGGAGGGCAGGCTACGGAGAAGAGAACACAGGAGCAGGGTGTCCTGCAGAAGTGCAGATATGACCACATAGTAAAGCCCACCTGGAAACAGTGAGTGGGAAAGGGAATTGGGTTCAGGTGGAGGCACATCCTCATCCACATCCTCATCCACATCCTTTTAGCTGCTGCTGAAACATTGCCCATCGCTGCCTCCAGGGAGGCGCATTCCTGCAGCACATCCGCACATAGGCTGGGGTCCAGAGCCAGGCCGGCCAAGCTGTGCTTGTTCTTGTGGCAAACTGAGAAATGTTTTCTGAAATGCCTGTCTGTCTCTGTGTAATTAACCCCCTGGGGAGGCCTTAATTGCCAAGACAGCCGTAGTTTCCCAGTAGTACAGTGTTTCTCTTCCGGCTTCATTTCATACCCTTCTTCCAGGAGTCTGCCTGGTTAAAAGGAGAACAAACTTGGCTCCCTTTGAAAAGCTCTGATTAGTATTGGACCTAGCAACCCTTGCTTCCCTTTGCCCAGTGTCTGTGTGAGCCACTGACAGACCTTTCCTAGATAAAACTTTTGAATTATTTTTAATAAGCCTGTCTTTTACAGAGATGCTATACCCTGTAAGTACCAGCCAGTATTTTACTTAGAAAATTTTGTTATTAACAGTATTTCCACCTCTTTCACCAAAGCTGTTAGGAAAATGAAGTGATACGAGATAGCAGATGTTAGTCACTGGGGTTGAGTGTAGCGCCAGTGCTCGTCTCCAGACCACTGCTTGTGATGGCATAGAGTTCTTCTTCTGGAGTTTTCTGTCCCTGATTGTACCAGAGGAAACATGAATTATCAACAAAGACTGGATGTGTATTTTTTAAGGCTTCCATGTTTAGGAAAAGTGAATCTAAGTGACTTTCCTTCTAAGTTGCATGAGAATTCTGTTGCAAAGTAAGTACTAAGACCAAGGTCAGATGTGAATTTCTTCTTCATTTCTCCTTTAATTGTCTTCTTTAGATGTATGGACCTGTGTCCAAATGGAGCTTTTTAATGGTACCTCAGGCTGATGTTGCACGACTTACACTTACCAAGAGTATATTCCAAAGTGAGTGCAGAAACATGTCTAGACCCTGAGCCAAAAGATGTATGAAGAAGTCAGAAATCTACTCCCCTTTATAATCATTGGGATTTTCTGTTTGCTTCAGTGATATTTTTGGGTATAATTTTTTTGTTTATTTTGGCATTTTGGAATGAGGGGGTAGAAAAAGAACTGCTTCTCCCAGGTTTTTCATTGATTGTCAGTGCTTTTTTTTTTTTAAGCTCCCAGGTTGAAGGCTTAATCATTTTTTCTGACACATTTGTAATGCCTTGCAAAGCTGCAAGTTGTATGCAGTGCTTGTTATCAGGTAGAATTTTACTGCAAACTTTCAAATTGGATGTCACTGGATTTTATACAGGATGGTCTCTTGCTTTAGTGAATTCTTATTAATGGACTGGTTCTGCCTGAAATGGGAGGAAAATGACTGCTTGATTACATTACTTTCTCACATGAAGCAAGACAAAAGCATTTGTTCTATTTCACAGACTTTCTCAAATATTTTGTAGTTAGGATGAAGTATTTAAATAACAGTCTGAAGGAGGAAAAGTAATCCTGAGAGCTACCTGCTTGCTTTGCCAGTGAATGAGAATAGTTATGTATTTCCAAGTGAGGTGCAAATTTCAGATGATTTGGCTTTATTCTCCTTCAATAATTGAATATATCATCCTCTTCTTTCCTTCTTTTACTTCCTCCTTATTAAGGACATGTATTGTCTTCTAATAATTTCTGTTAACACTTCCCATTCTCTTCTTATATTATGGTAATTTACTAAAAAGAAGCTAGAAGTGGAGAATGTTAGTGGAGGTTGAGCTGTGGAAGAAAACCCTCACAAAAGTAGTGTGTAATTTTTTTTCTGCCCCCAGTTTTTACAAGATGCCTCCTAATGCTGGTTGACAGTTTAACAAACTCTAGTGATTTTGCTATGTGATGTTACTGAAACAGCTGCAGAGTGGTGGAGGTCCTATAATAAGCATAAAAATTAAATCATTTCATGCAGGATCTGCACCCATATATGGTGTCAGCTGATTCTGAGATGTCCAGAACATGAATAGTTCCTGCTCTGCTTTCCACTGTACATGGGCAACTTGATGGGAGAGGATTATTGAATCCAGGCTACAGTTCACTTACTTGCACATTCAGCCCAGAAAATGGATCTGAGCATGTTTTCTCACCCTGAGCAGTTTCTAAACACTCTGTTGCAGAGACTTTGTTACTCACGCTTCCAACACAGAAAGCCTCTGCAAAATGCACCCACCAGTGAGCAGTTCAGCTTGTTGGGAATTGCTGGGTTAAGACCTGTGTTTAGCAAAAGAATGAGCCAGAAGAGTTACAGGCTTCAGTGTGCAATTCTAGCAAGAGTCTTTGAAACTTCAAAATTGAAGGAATGAATTGTCTGTAGTGAGAGATGACCTCTCCATCCTCTTGATAATGGTATATAATAAGGTGGTGCTTTTAAACAGCTGAGGCTGTTTAGTCTCTCCTTCATGGGCACATGTGGTGTGGGCTCTTCAGACATTTAGCCAGTTTTGAAAATTATATCCATAGTATCTGTTTGTCCAAAATGCTAAAATAGCTATTTAAATTTACCACTGTAGAGTCATTCAGAAAATATCTTTTAACATTTGTCACGGTATAAAAACCCGTCTATTCAAAGTGTCTCTAAAGAATAGAAATAGCTGTTAATAAGCATGGTCAGAACTTTAAATCTTTTCCAAAGTGACAAAGCAACTGAAGGCAATAGGTTTAAAAATAGTGTTACAGCAGCCTTAGCCTTTCAAGGTCCAAGTCATGTACCCTAATTGAAGAGGAGGAGAAGTGGGAGCAGAGTATTGGCTCTGTGCAGCTAATTTTTAGCCCACTTAGTGCTATCAGAATGGTAACAGTGCCTCTCAAGTGCCCTGCTTTTGTCACAAATCAGTATACACAAGCTTCATCAATCTTCCTGCTGTGAAGCTCGAGCACAGCACTGAGAAGGATGGCAGTAACAGTGCAAGGGGTCGTAATGAAGACAAATTGCTAAATCTGATGTGAGTGTCAAAATACATGAGCTGAATGAAACACATTGCTTTCTATTTACTGTAGGTACACTAAGGGTACAATAAACTGTATTACATGGCACATATTTATATGCAGTAATTAGAGGGAAACATGATAATCTGCTGTAATTGGAGCCCTCTAAAAAGAATTCAAATTTCTACTCATTTAATGGCAAGCTGTAAATGTGACAGGAATGTTGATAGAGGGATTACAATTTTATTCCACTTGGAATTTTGTCCAGAACATCACTGGGGAAGTTGCTGCCGGAAAGTTTATGGCCACAGTTTGCAGGGCAGGAGGAGTTTAAAAACTCGCTAAGTGGCATTTAAAAATAGCACTACCTCTCAGTTCTTCCCACAAACAGCACACTGGTGGCTCAGCATTGGACCAGCCTGAGTTCTCCACCATCCTCCTCTTTTCCTGCAGCATCTCCCACACAAGAACTTAACAAATTTAACTTTGTTTTGTTGTTGAGCCTGTTCACTTGGGCTGTAGCCTTTGCTAGTGGTGATGCCTGAAGTCAGTGGTCTTTTGTGAGAAACTGAAACATTTTCTGAAGAATATAGGCAGCTGTGTGGCAATATGCTCATGTATATTTTTATAGAAGAATTACAAAAGCTGAAGTTCATTGGGTTTATGTAGCGGAATAGTGCTCTACAGCACAATGATTGCTTAAATCCTGGATTACAAGTCTGTGTAAGCATTTGTTTCATGGTTCTTTAGCATTGCCCACATTTGGCAGAGGAACCTGCATTTTTTCTCAGTGACATGCTGGTGATGGTGTAAAAATGAGGCAGTGTGTCTGATTGAACATTTTGTCTGAGGTTTAAATGGGTCCAAAGGCACATGCCTTTCCCTTTTTAACACTGAAGCTTATCATAAAATGCAAGGGAAGTTTAAAAAATAGGTAAACAGCCTCTTCTTTCCAGCTTGAGTTTGAAAAGTATTACTGGTTGTGCTTGCTGGAAATAAGAGAACTATTTTCATTATTTTTGAGACACCTGAAAGTATTTCTAGTTGAATGGTTTGTTTATAGAGGCAGCTTTCTAAAAGGACAATGGAAGATGTACCAATGTCATCTTCAAATGATGACACTGAACTTTAATGTCAACTTCAAAGTTAAGGGGAAAAAAGAAAAGGAAAGGAAGAAAAAAAAAAAAGAAAAAGAGGGTGGGGAGGAAAGAAAAGGAAGAAAACAAACAGTTCTAAAGAAAATCAAAAACATTTACCTCATATTACCTCTCCATGGGGTTGTCAGCAGAGGGGAAGTCCACCTGGCCTGTGTGGAGGTAGATCTAGTAGACACATGAGGTCTGAGCTTAGGAGGCACAAACTGAGCTCCCTCACCCCATGATGCAGGTTTCCTTCCTGCACCCTCTGTTCTTTGCTGCTCTCTTCAGAAATAGCCAAGAACTTTTCAAGGGCAGGAGGTGACTGGAGGTTAAAACTATCCTTCAGAGGCAGATTTACATATGACATTGCACACTGCTTCTCATGTGTATTTGAGCAGAAAGTCTTACACAGCAAAATGAGGGGAAAGTCCTGGTGTGATTCATCTGTCTGCAGTGACAAGAGGTCTCCTCAGCTAGACTGCTGTCTCTAATTTACGTGATCTGGTAAGATGAAGAATTACCAAGTGCATCACTGAAAATATTACTAATTCCATTCTTAAGTGAGTGGTCTCTGTGCAAGAGATATGAATAGAGATTTTAAACAGCAAAAGAATTAAGGCATCATGTTTTTACAGATTACTCTTTAATTATTAAAAATTTCAATAGCTCCCAAAAGTTCCATTATTTTAGATAATGTCTTGAGAAGTTACACAAGTAACAGAGCCTAAGCATTGGGAAAACTGAATTTAATAACACTTTTCTTCATGCACTTGGAATCTTAATTCTATTTCTTATTAAATAAGAAAAAATATCTCCTTATATTTATAATAATGGAGCAAATTAAGCTTGGATTGGAAAAAAAAAAGAAAAATTGTGTGTTTAAAGTCCTTAGTATTCCATGTTAAATTCAGGTAGCCTTTGGAAAATATGCCCACAATTCTGATGACACAAGATATATATACCAAAAGGAAAGGGCAAGAATGGGTCTGTGTATATCAAATAGTAGCAGTGACCCTCAGATCATTTCAGTTGTTTGATAAAATACCAATAGACTTTAGAACCCAGGTGTACAAAGAATGTCTGTGACATTTCCATAAAATTTGTAGACTTTTAAGTCAACCCTGAGGATACTTTGTTTACTTTTTTGCCTTAGGCTAATGGCTAATTTCAATCTTTATTTTTTCAGACAATAATAATCTCATTATTTTTTTAACTTTCTCATTATTAGTTTCATTGTCTGAAAATTCTTTTGCATTGTGCTAACACCAGGATGATGTCAAGGACAGATACACTACTGACAGTTCCTTCAGTTTATCATTCATATCAGAGTACCTGATTCTGGCCTCTCTTGGAGGGTATTTAAGCCAATCCAGCTAATGTGATACTATATGGAAGTTCTTACATGGTAGGATTTTAGTCCAGCATTAAAAAAATCTCATGATTGTTTGGTTAATCTATTTTATTGATACCAAATACCAATAGTAATGAAGAAAAGCAGTCCTCTTTTCTATCTTTAATGAGCCTCCTAAGTAAAAAACCTTCATAACTCAATATGCAGAATTGTGGGGTTTTGTTGTGAATGCTTGATGATTACACGAATGAGCCAGAAAGCTTACAGACCTTCTATAGGAGTAATGTAAGCTTTGCTAATTTATTTGGTATTAAAATAAGGAAGTGTAGGTTTTATTATTTTTTCCCTTCTCAGCTTATGGAAAATATTTGATTTTCCTAGTTCGTTGACATATGATGAGAGATTCACCATCTACAGTGGAATACTGCTCCAAATATGCTTTTTACTAAATCACGTTTCATTGAACAGTGAGTCTGCTAGAAATGGGCAGGGAACAATTGGTATTATGATCCAGGATAAAAAACTAATTAATTACCTATTTAGATGAATATCTGTCTCAGTATCAAGATACAGATGATTTTGCAGGTACTCATTCAGGTTCATGTTTTGAAGAGCTTGGCAAGATCAGAATAATCCAGGGCTGAGGCTTTGGTTCACACACTGCTGTCTGCCACGGTGGTTGTATCTCATTAGAAAAATCACATTTCTGATTGCCTAGAGTTTTGCTTTAGTCAAGGAATGATTTGCATATATCTGACATTTGCAGAGGGAGGGAGGTTGTTTTACAGATTTCATGAATCACTGACCTGAACCGTTGGGTCATGAAATGAAGAAATGAAATCCGCAAAGCGCGGCTCTGTTGGCTTTTTCATGCTGGGCATCAAATGCCTCTTTTAGGATTTTCCTTGTAGACCCACAGCATTCTAGCAGCAGGTCTTGGCTCTAAGCACCTCAGCATGGAAGGAGATATTCAGCTTATAGATCTTGCGTGCTATCTTATCAGGCATTTTCCAAATCTTTTAAAGGCATAACAGAAAAGATGCAATTGTGCCAGGAAGGAAATCTAGCCTGCAGTCAGCCACCGTGTAAGGTTCTGAGCATCTCCTGAGAGCCTAGGGGTGTATCAGCACTTCCTTGACCCTCTGGACCTAATTCAAATCTCACTGGACTCAGCATCATGGTGTAGTGCAAGAAAGTTACCCTATGATTAACTAGTATCATATTAAGACGTGTGGTGTCACTGTGGAAAGGGGAAAATATTATGCTGGGGGCTAGTTCAATTCCTTTGCTTATCCTGAGCAGTGTGCTTAGTCTGGCTTCAGTAGCAATGATTTTCCTAAACTTATCCCTAATAATCCAAGGATAAAAGAATTAGACATTGGTGCTCATGGCTGCATTTCCTCAGGTGTGTTGGAAATGGGTGAGTGAATACATGAGAGAAAAGCAATTTAAAATATACTCAATACCTCTCTCTTCTCTTTGCAGAACTGTGAGCTAGCAGAACATTAGATCAATGCAAATGGGTGGAAAAGTATTATTAAAATATCAAGTTTTATTGCATGCTTTGAAAATTAGGTCTGCACCCATGTGTTAAATGCTGTTGAAACAGAGCAAGATGTATTAGTGGTCTTCCTTCTTGTTTTATAAACCATTCCTCATGCTAAGCTTGTGCAGGCAAATTCTGTGGTTAATCTATATCAAGCTTTTCTTTTCAGTCAGGATTTAGAAGTTTAGTCTAATGTTGCTTTCTCACTGAGGGATTAGCTCATAGATTAGCTCAGGGCTAACAGGTTTTTTCTTCATTGTATGTTTCTTAAGATCTGCAGCTCCCTTTTTTATGGGCTGAAGCCCACCTACCAGGCCCAGATTGGTTGGATATATTCTTTCAGGATGTCTCTCTTGCCAGGCTCCGTGCTTGGTGAAACAAAGAGTGATTGTGCAGGGTGTACTGCCTTGCTAAATCTTCACATTTTTATATGAATGTACCAATGTTTTAATCTTCTGCAGAAGCCACAGGACATTCTTTCACATGATTCAAATCTATTTTAGATATACAGAGTCTTTGTGTTATGGGAGTTGTCTGCTTTAGTGCAATATCATTTTTTTTGTAGCATGGGTAATACCCATCAGCTGCCAGACTGTTAATTTATGTCTGTAATGTTTGAGCACACAAACATGCATGCACATACAAGCATTTTGCAGAGGTCTCATTTTTCTGCCTTCTCAGCTAAGACCAAGTTAAGAGTCGAATATAGGGCAGGGGAGCATCTTCGTCCTCAGTTAGGAATGCATTAGCATCTGTACTAAAATCTTTTCTGGGCATAGGAAATCCTAGTATCCTTTTAATTAATCCACCATTTAGAAAAATGCCCTAAAACAAGATTTGCATCCATTTGTTCTTTCTCTCAGAGTGATCTGTTCTCAGCTGTTCCAAATTCAGGCTTGTTATTGCTAAAAAAAGTTGAGTCTGGAATTTTTTCACAGCAGCTTCACTTGTCACCATTTATATGCACCAAATCCTACCACCCTGCAATACCCTGTGTAGTGATCCCAACCTAACTCTCCAATTCTGTTGTCTTGCATGGCCTTTGGGTTGATTTGACACATACATGTTTTGTCAGTGCTCTGTCCTCTGAATTTTTTTTTTTTGTCTTTCCCTTCTGAATGCTTTTCTTTTTCAGGAGTTTTTCATTTTCATACATTAAAAACTCAGCATTCCACAAAACTGCCCCCACCAATCCATGCACTTGATGAAAACCTTTTTCCAGTACACAATGAATGCACAGCATTTTCTTTGAGCCTAATCACATCTCACAGTCTTCTCACTGTAGCCTGTAATGTCGTTCAATATAATGTATTTTCTCTCATTTTCTGATCTTTCAGATCCTTCCCACATCACCACACTGTCCTTCCACCATATAATCCTTAAACATTCGTATTTCTCAATGATACACTGGACAGGATAGGAAAATGTCAAGCAAAATCATGGTGGTTTGAAAAAATTGTGCTGTTTGTGCTGGTGGGTTTTGTTTGGTTTGGTTTTTTTGTTTTTGGTTTTGGTTTTGGTTTTTTTGGGTTTGTTTTTTTTTTTTTGTTCATTTTAAAAGTAATTTGTTATGGAAAAGTGCATCATTGTGTGAAATGTGCTGCAATAAGATTGGAGTTCTCAGCATAATTTGAAACATGACACAAATTAAGGTATTTACAAGATACCTAAAGATAATAAAACCTCTAATCAGGTTGAGATCAGTTCACTAAGCATAATTGACACTTTTTTTCTCCCTAAATATATTACCACAGAACATAAGAATCCTAATGTTTTTCTTATCTGACTTCAGCTTGATAATAATCAGAGACCAAACAGTTATTTTGCTTTTTTATGAAGATATGATTTAAACAGAAAAGTACAAAGGCCCTGAAGCATCAAGTGCAAAGAAATCGACCCTCAGAACCAGTAATTTTCTTTTCACAGCCTAACAAATTTCATTTGTCAAGAAATAGATTAATCTCATCTTTCTCAAATGTAATATTGCTGTTTGCTAATTTCTCATGATACAAAGACATTGAAAATGTTATCATAGCAATCCTAAAGTACGTTTTATGGTTTGGCAAAAAATAATACTTTCTTTGGCAAGGAATGTTCTGAAAATATTCAAAAGCAAGGATTAACATGAGCACCTGAGAGCAAAAATGTCAGAATCAAAATAATGAGTTATTTTTTCTCCCATTCCTTGGGAAAGTAAAAAATACAAATATTGCTAATAGCAGTCTGTCAATTCACGGCTTTGACTTTTCTGTGATCCAGCATGTTATCTTTAGACTCAGATACCAGTAAATAAGTCAATATTTTCTTCACAACCTCAAATGTATCTGGTTTTCCCATTGTATCTTGTCCTCTACTTAAGCTGTTAAGGTGTTGTTTAAACTAAAACAAGTGTTCTTAACTCAGATTTTGAAGACTTTATTGGGGAAAAAACAGGGAGAATAGAAACACATGGGGTTTTTTTTTACATTGTCACACTTTTTTAAAACCCCGACACTTGACCATAGTTTAAAAAATACTTAGAAAATTTCCACAAAATCATAAATTTTAGACCACACATTTTAGCTAAGCAGAGCTTTATTATTTGGTACATTAAAGTATGCCAAAATGGCATGATATTTGTTGACTGAGAGGGACAGAAGGCAGTGAAGGCTGTGCGTTAGCTTGGTCTCAGTAGACCATAATTTGTAGCAGAAGGAATCAAAATATTAACTGATATGTGAGGTTAATTTGCATTTACTCCTTATCCTCCTCACCAAAACCCTGTTATTCAAATGGACCTGCCCAAACTCTCTCTGTGTAGCCTTGGACATATGTTTATGGGATTGAATTGAATACTAAAGCCTGTTCTGTCTTTCCCACTGGCATTTACCAAGTATGTGTACAGTTAAGAATTTTTCACTATTTTTGTTGCAGCACTCTAAATACTGCCTAAATGCAGTCTTCTCTGCAGCACCTCAGCTGGGGAATGACATTTAAAAAGTAAAATAATACTTTCTTTAAATGCCTTCTCTTCAGGCATTCAATCCTCATAATATCCGACTCTCAGTGTGAAAGTATCAATTGAAAGCTGTGGCTTTTTTAATAAAAAGAAGTCTGAAGTGTACAGAAGATGTGTTATTTCTGCAGCTCTGGGAGGGTGCCTGATGATGGATCACAGTGGTGAAGGGATGCCCAACTTCCAGCAAGCTGCTCAGGTCCCAAAAGAAATCCTTGCTGCTGCAGCACAGTGCTCAGCATGAGGCAGTCATTTATCCAGCTTCCTGACAAAGCACATTACCCAGCTCAGAGCTGTGGGCTGTTTTTCAGCTCATTCAGTTCTTGCAGAGCTAATTTGGTGTCCCTTCCCTCTCCTCCAAGCTATAGCTGACAGCTATCTCATGACTTCCTAGCTTGAGACACACCCCTGGTTCCTCTGGAGTGCAATAAGCTCTACTAGCCCTTGAATGCCTAAAAGGTAGTAGCTGAATAAATTACACGTTTGTGCTCTATTTTCTGGAGGTCATTGGGAGCGCATTCAGCAGACTTACGTACCAAAACAGGAACTGCACTTGAACTTGACTTGATGGATAAGATGCCTCTCTAAGTCTGTAAATCAGTTTTACTTGTTTTGTGATATGAGTAATCTGTGGATTAGATCTGCTCCTAATATGCCACTTCTAAAACTGGATGCACTTTGGTAAAACAAGTTTGTTTACATTTTGTACGGGATTTCTCAGAGGGAGCAGTGGCAGCATCTCTAGGTAGTGTCAACCAGGGCTCCACATCATGAGTGAACATCTGCAGTAGAGACCCAGCACTGACCATGGGGATTAGTGCCTGGGGCTGGCATATCTCATTTGCCTGTGCCAAGGGATCACACCCCCTGCACTGGTCCTGACAGGATGTACTTGTGCTGTTCAAGACCTCCCATAAATCAGGAGCTTTCTCACGTCTATTTCCAACAGAGTACCCTGCCCCTTTAACACCTTCTGAGACCGTCTCAAAAGCAAAGCAGCTCCTGAAACTTTACTTTATCAATCTTTACTGCTAAAACCCAACAAAGCAACTCATTAGAGCTTCCTTCTTTCTGCTTTCTCCTTTTGCTCCCTTAACCTAGTGAGGGCTAATTGGAGGCCTATAAAATGAATCCAGGGAAATTAGCTGCTTACTCCCATATATCAATCCTGCACTACCAAATTGGGCATATTGTCTCATCCAGTGTTTTATTGTCCCCCAGATCACATTATAAGGGAGGCAAATCTCACAAAGGTTAATAGCACTACTTGGTTGTCTCTCCATCTGACATTCCTGCTCATTGCTCTAAATCCAGTCGTTTCACCGGTCGCCTCTGCTGCTGTTAATTGCGTGCTGCTTCCCACTGACTTCAAACCCAGTTCTATAAATTGTAACTACTAGTAGCTGATTGTCCCTGCTCTTAACTTTCATATCACAACTGGGAAAAGTGTGTGTGGGTTGATATACCTGTCTTTTCAACTCCACTCTTTGACATTTGCAGTCCAATTATTGGTCACTTTGGCCATCCGTTCAGTTCCGCTGTCCTCCCGTTGGTCTGCTGTGTGTCAACACCTACCCCATACACTGCCCTAATGGGCAAATAAACAGTAAATTATGAGCCTGTATAAATCCAATAAAGAGTGACTTTGACTCCATAAACCATGGAAGTGAAACTGAGGTGTTTCTGTAACTGTTTTATGCAGTTGCTAGTATCCCAGGCTGGAATTGCTGCTCTGTATTTTCAGAGTGTCACAGCTTACTGGAGTCAGGCAAGAAATCTATCTCTCTATCTATTGAGGGCCATGGTGCCCATGCAGTAAGAAAATGAACCTTAAAGGCTATGCACATTAAGATTTCTGTATTACATTCTTTAAATCAATGGTTGTCATCAGTAGAAAGCAGTAAATTTATATTAATCATTCTTGATTAAATATTTCCTTTCCACAGATAAAAAGCATGCTCCCTAAGCTCTACTCACATTTTACATTTTATTGACCCTTTTGCACAGCAGTGAATGCCATCCTGTGGCTACAAAACCCAAATGCATGTTAAAGACTAATTCTGCAGAAGAATCAGAGTGCTATAAGAATATTTTAAAAGTTGTGATCTTTTAAAATTCCTCCTGCACTGCAGGAGTGGAATGCCATCTTATTATTATTCCAACACATAAAGATTCCTTTCCAGGACTCCAGGCACTATGCAATTAATTAATTAAAATAGTATTAATTGATTAATTAATATTAATAACCTGAACATTTTAATGCATTCCAAGTGTTACTCTGGGAAATTAAGGTTTTGGGACAGGATTTTTTCTTTTCAACACATTTGGGATATTAAAACCTGGGGACAGATTTTCCTGTTGTATCGTTACCCCAAAATGACTTTGTTCCCATACACATACCTAGTTATTTATGTTGGCAGCACGGTCTTGACACATTCTGAAAATTTTTCGTATACATCGCTGTTCACAGGATCACTGGCTATGTGTGTAACAGATTGAACCAACAGGGAAAAAAAAAAAACTGTGCTGAAGAAAATAATTGCATGTGAAATTGCTGTTTCTTTAAAGCAAACAGAAAATCCCACATTTGTCTGAGCGCTAAATAAGTTTGTTCCCAGCCAGTTATCAGGCACACCGTGGTGGTGCTGCAGTAGTGCACACCTTTCCCTACCCTTTAGCTGAAGGCTCACAGCATTCAGGTACTCATGCAACTCATGCCCAGGGCTGGGCAAAAGCTCAGTGAGAATTAAACATACTGAAATTAGGTTGTTGAGCTCTGGATGCCACCCTGTTCTCACCAAAGTCAATGGGAAAATTCCTATCAATTTCCAAGTCTGAGGGTTTCACAGCTGGCCAGTGCTTGCCTACCAAAAAGGTGTCTGTAATTATTTGGCTGCTCAGACAACATGAGATTGGTTCATTAGGGTAATATTTGTCTTTACACTTACTCTCTGTGTCTCCAGTTGTGCAGTATCTGTGTACCCTGCTGTCCATGGCATGGCTGGGGAGGCTGAGACTATTCTCAGGTGTTTGTGGTGATTTTTTAGAGATTCTGGAGAGCTGAGAAAAGAGCTAAACAGACTAAGTGAAAAAGAGGGTTACAGTGAACCTGTCCCTAAAGGTATGCTTAGCTTGTGCCAGTCTTGTGTTGTCAGAAAGAGCATGGTTTTTACTGTGTCTTGTGAAACAGAGTCCTGCTGCACCCATTGGGGAAGGGGTTGATAGGTTTCATTCTTTATCACCAGAACAGTTACCTGAACTTCATCTTTGGATGTTCAGTCCAGTCCAGTCTCCAGAAGACTGGAAGATCAATGCAGAAAAAGTAAAAAAAAAGTGATTGCTCCAAGAACGTGTTACTTCAAAATTGGAATCTTCATTCTTTTTCCCCATGCTGATTCTCAACCAGCTTGTAAAATTGACCCCATGCCAATATAAATTAGCTAGTAGACATTTACAGGACATATAAAATCAAAGACAAGTAGAGGTTGAGATAATAAGGCTTGTCTGTGTTGCCTGTTAGATGAAAGTGTGATTAAATATGTCCCAATTAATGCCTGTTATCTGTCTAAAATGGATTTGTAACAGAAAGTTGTGAAGTAGGCTTCAAGAAGTCAAGTAGAACTTTTTATTACTAAAATCAAAGCAACTATTGATGTGATTTACTTTAACCTGGTCTGATAAAAGCAGGATGATATTGTCATTAAAAAATCTGCCTTGGGAAGAATCCCAACAATGAGGCTCCATATTCATGCTTATCCCTTCACCTTATTTTAATTATATTTCATACTGATTTTCTGAGAATCTTTATACCATTTTGTAAGATATTTTAGGATGGAATCCACATCTGACGCCAAAAACTAATTTATTCAAATATGCATGAGTAATTGCTATGATACTGGCCTCTAATTTGATTAAAATTTTACTTTGCACCTCCTTGATAACCAAAGAAATGACTGTCAAATAACTTGAATACCACAAAAAAAATTGTATCTTTTTTTTTCCCCTTTTTTATTAATCAAAACAGTCACTGCAATCTTCCTGAGTGACTATTCAGTAAATGCAGATAAATTTCTGAGACCTAAACCATACATTTTTGCTTTTTGCAATTTAAAATATCTCTAAAGGATATTCAAAAATTGGGAAAAGCCTGTATCACTTAAAAGTCTGATTTATATATTTTCTACCCAGATAGAAAATCAATTTTTTATTTATCAGTTTTCTAGCAGGTAAGCTTTATTTTGAACATAAAACTGTGGAAGCTTCAATTTTACTGCGAAAAAAATAAATTGCATTTAAATGTCAGAGGCTACTCATCAGTCTGTCAACTGTAAAAATGTCTTTGAAACTTTTTACCTATGTGTGTGGATGGAGAGCACTCATTTCTTGCATATTGTGGAAAAACAGTGTAAGATGAAAATTGGGTATTTTCAGCATTACTGATGGGACACAAAGGTTTTTGCATTAATATTAATGGTTTTGGCTTTGCCTGCTTTGGTATTTATCAAAGGCTTGTTGGTAAGTGATGAGTTCAAAGACAGGGATTTTTTTGGGAGGGAGGTTTCGGGGGTAAACTCTTGAAGTTTCTATCTGTAGTAAGATTGCAGAATTAATCACCAAAATTGTAGTTGTACAATGCATGTTCCTGCAGTGACCAAACATCTTGGTAAACTTGCCACAGCCTGACTTGGGGAACCGGTGTGCCTCTCCTCCTTTTGCTCTTTCATTGCCCTTGCTCACTACTGTCTGCCTTTTGGGGGGATTTGTTTTCTTTTGGCAGCTCATTTTAAACCCTGATTATTTCAGTAGCCCTGTTCATAGCACAGATGCACAAACAGTTTATTGGTGGGTGGAGGTGGCTGCAAGTGGATGACAGGGGAAGAACATGAGGAGGAGGAGCTGGAGATCAGGCTGGATGCATCTTAATCTGCTTGTCGGCCAAAGACAAGGTGGTGTCATCCCCTGTTAGCACAACCAAGTGCTGCTGAGGGGAAAAAAACCCCAAACTGATGCCTTTCTTTTGAAAATCCCTGGTTCTGCTTTATATAGCAGCATGGAATTTGGATGCAGTGTACCTATAAATTAAATAAATATAAGGAACTACAGTGTATATCTTTCATCTCATTGGTGGCGAAGTAAATATTTTACCTCCTCAGGAACAGCAATATTGTTTTGAAACTGACCATCACAGAGCCTCACCTGAGGATGTTTCATCCAGCATCTGAGGGCAGTGGATATCAGCATGACGAAAATTGCTTAGAAGTGGGTTTTTATAGGACACAAGATGATTATTCCCTTTGATGACTGAAAGTTTTACTTGAAGTTATTGCTTTGTTGTAACAGAGGCTTCTGCCACAATATTTTTAAGGGTGTATAGAGCAAGCTCTTTCACACTACGCCTTTTCTTGAGGACCTTCAGGAGCTTGTACCACATTAGTATGAGGCAGTGCTGCTGACTTAGTGCCAGACAGATGGAGAGCTATTGCCCCACACCTGCTCTGAATCCGAGAGCTTCTGCTAAAATGGCTGGGAGTTAATTCCCTGTCAGTTTTGATATCTGGGGACCCATTCTACAAACCGATAGGGCTGCACACCCAAACAAGGATGTAAAGTAAATACTGTTGATTAGTTAATTCCATGGTGACTAGTACTATACCTTGATTAAATTTTGGCAATAAATCAGCATGTATTTTTTTTAGCAGGGCATGTCTGTTGATAGTTAAAACATAACATAAATTATTAATACTAGGAAAATATCTTGGAAGCATGGATAACATATTCTGTCTTTATTAAAATCCAGAATGTTTTTCTTACATGATTGCCTGTATTGACCGGTCTAATATGAAAAAAATGTAAGTTTGGAGATGTGTAACAATCTTCATCATTTTGGGGAAACTGAAGAAGGTGTTTGGTTCCTGCTTATAGTGAAGATGAGAATCAAGTAACTTTGGTGGATAGAAAATGAGGAGTAATTGAATCTTTGAGAGAATAGCAGAACAGCAGTGTGGTGAGCTTGCAAGTTGAAGTGCACTTCCTTTGAAGCACAAAAATGGAGAGCTCCTGTATTTCCTGAGTGATTTTTGGAGAAGTGCATTATCTGTAAAGGTAGATCTGATAGAGGGGAACTTATCAATATTTAATCACAGGTGTTTCTTTTCGCAAGAAAAGCAAAATCCACTAATGGCTGAAGTAGATATTGAGGTATGAATCAGATTAAAATTGACATAGAGAATACTACTAACATTAAACTGCATGCATATCTTGATTTGCAAGCTTTATGTTATTTAAATCTGCTTGAAGTGAAATATTCTCACATTTGACTATTCATTTTCTGTTCACAAAACTCTCAGATTGTAATCTTCACTTTCAGCAGGAGCTAAACACCTTCTTCAAAGTTTACTGTGAAGATCAATAAGCAACTTTTATCTTCTTTCTCGTTTAGGGGCTATCATGGTAGTTATATTTCTGTTTAGTGATAGGTTGTTCCTCAAGAGATTTCATATGCCTAAAAGAATAATTTTTAAGCAATTGCATATCATACTTTATCTTGTTTGTAAGGTGCCAGTCTGAAGGTGGGTAAATGTCCTTTGACAGGTACTACCAGGGGACAATTTGGAGTGTATTCTTCTGCTTTTCAATTCTTTCTTCATTATATATTTAGTAAGACTCATTACTCCAGACTCATGAGCAAAGAGAGGAGGCTCATAATCTACTCAAAAGACCTTTACATTTGTTTGGAGACTTAGGTTGATGTTCTTACTGTGATAATCTCAAATCTTCCAATCTTCTTGTTGCAAACTTTTGCAAACTGCACAACATGGGATACGGTACCTGCAGTTTCAAGGTGCTGTTATCAACCTGGAAGGTCAGGAAAAGTCCTAGTTGAGCAGTGCTTTTCCTTACCAGAGGATTTCTGCTGAATCTTACATGACTTATACTACAATTAGGCAGCAGGGGTAAAGCTTTTCTGTATTTAATTCCACCGGTGCAAGTAAGAGGCACTTCTGGATTTCTGGAAAGTGACTGGCTTAGAGTCACTTCTAGATGAAGTTTAATCTACATTCCATCAAATATAAATTATATGAGCTTCATATTCCTAAGGATTATAGTTTTCTTTTACAGGGAAAGGAAGGGGAAGGTGCTTTCTGAGGTTCCCTGAAGGAGTTTCCTTTAACACATGACAGGCTTCTCTGTTTCCCTGGGAATCTAATGGAGTAATGGTCAGTTCTGCACTTAGCATGTATTAATTGAAGAACACTGTAAATAAAGCCTGATGCACAAAGGTCATCAGGATCTCCAAACTGTAATGAACTATAAAATCAATGCTTGTGAAAAATTGCTATTTTTCTTTTAGAAGGTTACTGTCAAGAGCTATGCAGATTCTTCTTTTTATTGCTACTAAATCTGAAATACAAGTCTTTAGTTTTTTTACAGAGACTTGTTTACTGTTTCTGTTTCCAAAAAGCTTGTAGAATAAAAGTGTGGTACAGGATAAATGTAATAGAAGTATTAGTAGTAGTGGTTTGGACTTTAAAGTCACCCATTCTGATACTTCATTCTGCCAGGTCCTTTGGCTACCATCTACTGGTCTCAGCACACTGAGTCTGACAAAAGTTAAGATTTTAAGCCTCTAAGGCTTTCTTCAGTATGCTCTTCTAACATTTAGGTTTTCAAATACTACAGGGAGCACTTAACTCCAAATGAAAAAGTCTGCCTTCCTTCCTTTCTTCCTGTCTTTTCGCAGTACAGCACTGAAATTACCTGATGTCATCGTTAATTCTCAAATGGTTTAACAGACCATTTCTAGCCTGAGTGTGGCTGGAAGCCATTGACATTCCTAATCAAACACCTAGAGTGTTTATGTCAGTAATAATCTCTACTTAAAATGTACTCTAAATTATTTATTTCTCATACCTGGCCAGAGTGAATGTATTAATTAATTTTACAAACAAAAGTTTTCCCAGATTAGCACGTTGTAAAGGAAATAAGGAAAGATGGATTATATTGATATGATTGGAACTCCTTTTGGACAAGGAGTATAATTTGTCTTTTGGGATAGCACCACATCCTATTAGAGTAAGTGAAATAAGCAGTTACTCATTTCTTTCCCAGAGTTGCTAGATAAAGGATTAGAAAGAGAAGGTATCTAGTTTGCTACAGCTAACTCAGTATGCGTTTTGAAGAAAAAAAGAAAAAAAAAGTACATTTATTTTTCTCTCATATTCTATATATATTTGAGCTACACTGCCTTCACTTTGTAGCAATAATCTGACACATATTTCAGTAACAGCGTGCATTTTAGAAAAATATTTCCTTGTAAGAATTTAGCCACGAGTTTAGTCTCTGAAGTCGGCAGAGATTCAGTGCATTTGACTTTAAAGTTTTATTCATCCCTCGATGAGCTCTCCTTTATAATCTTTCACTTCTACTCAGGCTGAATTTCAGGGATTTACAATAGGTATTGCATCTCGTTTACACAATAGGTATTGCAGCTCGTTTACACGTTGGCAGAAGAAACAAACCCATTAGTCACTAACAGCAGGGATGTGGCTTAACTCTCCCGCTCCCTTTGATCATTTTTCTGCCTTCAGTAGCTCAACCAGATTCTCTTTTCTAAGGTTTTCTGAAGCAAAAGCAAAATTAGCATTTCTTGTTGGGGGAAGGGAGAGACTTTTACCTGAAAACCTCGTTGTGCTCTCTCCTTTGATGAGGCACAAGCATATCAACTCACTTTATTTTGCATTAAGCAGTTACCACACTAGAAAAAAAAAACAAGCAAATATGGCATCTTCAGCTTTTTGCAATGCTTATGACAGTGATATGACAGTTCCTCATAACTTAAATATTGGGTAGCCCAAGTACTTCCTCCTGCGAAAGAATATGAAAGAAGATATCTGTTCTTCTCAAGGCTTGATGATTCACATTAAACACCTGCTAATTGTCTTGTACGTGTTGAAGTAACATCCCTGCTGGCTACTCCCTCCAGCTGAGTTAATAATTACCTTGGAAATCATGAGTTTTTGTTAATGAGACTCAATACAGTAGTTTTAATTCAGGAGGGTGGTCCTCACAGTTGTATCTGTTTTCTGAAAGATTCAAGAACTACACCTTCTCCAAATGAGTGTCACGGTCTGACTCATAGGAGGACTGACTGTCTCAGGGCAAAATTCCTTTTCTGACCATTGCTGAGGCCTGCTAGGCTGGATTAGACTGGATTATTAGGCAATACTTCCACAGTAGATGTCTCCTCTGTGCCTTCTCCATAGTCATAAAAAGAAGAAATTTTCACCTCTAACATTCCAGCTGTGGTTTGTTAACAGTGTCAGTCTTCTTTTTTACTGAGAAGGTCCACTTCTATGGAAATCCCTTTGTAGTTGTTCTGTGGACATGAACATAAACATGAATATCTCTCAGTCCTGTAGGGAAGGGAGTGTTAATGTCTATAGACCAACCTGTTGAAGCAGATCCTGCAGAAGAAGTGGAAATTGTTTTACTTGGAGAGAAAGTTCTGTTATTACACTGAATTTGTCATGCACTGCGGAAGGAGATATTTTAGCGCATTTTTCTCAAAAAAATACATATCTGATAGAAGTAGAGGGAATTTGAGGAGGCCTTGTCCTGGTCCATCCAGCTAAAGGAAACATTGCAAGGGGGGTGTGACTGTTGTTACTTCAGCAAAGAAATTCCCAGGTAACCAGCATCTGTATGAGTGTTGGCAGATATATTTCAGTAAAGACATAAGCATTAAAGCCAATGGGTAAATACAGATTCCTAAGGAAGATGCTTATTTTGTGGAGAAAACTGTAGTGGAACTGTCTGTAGGCTGTGAGAAAACAGCAGTGATGTTAGGATTTCACCATGAAAATATATAATAGTTCATATTATTTTTGTTGTCTGTTGCATTCAGGCCCTATTAAATATGTAATCATATTCCTTTTAAGACATTTCACCCTTGCTGAATGGATGTTTGTCTGATTACTCAGGGAGTCCAAATTCAGCTGCTTTCATGGCTGTATCACAGCTTTGGGAGGTTGTATGCCCTGTTCAGGCTGTCCTGGTGCAGCATGAGCAGCAATATTTAACCAGTGCAGCAGAGGGGGCAGGTGCTGTCCTGGTCCGTCTCCCCTGCACATGGTCGAGCAGCAGCTTGTCTACAGCAGTTGGATCTGGATACCAGATCATCACACAGACAGGAGATTTTCACTGTTTAGGAAAACACATGCTGACCAAGCAGCCGTTCCTCATCTCCGCTGGGAAAACAGTGATTTTGTCCTTACCCTTTTCCCATACTGATTACTGTGAAAGTCATCTCTTGTTGGGTTTTCAATGGCAAATTTTAACAGGCATGTATTGAGACGGTCTCAGACTGACAGATGAATGACAGATGTCATTCACATGTCATTCACCTGCATTACCTTTCTTCTCTCTGTTCTTTTTCCTACCATGCTACCTGCAAGTTTCTAAACGAAAGAACCTCACTGATCCTAAATTACAGCTTCTCTCCTGCAAGCTCTCCTGTGCCTTGCACGTCTGTCTTTTGCATTTCCAGAGACACCAGCTGTGAATTAGCTTTGTCCTATGAACATCCTAACCTCCCTCCTCTCCCTGGTTACTTTTTGTACTGTAATTTCCAGCTGTTCAAGGGTTGAGCTAAGAACTGTGGTAATGTTTGAATTGAAATTGACTTGGTTAGAGGGGCCCCTAAGTGCTGGTGTGATACTGTGTCCTGATGGACATGGTATTTTCAGAGCGATGTGCTGAATTACTTCTCTGCTTCTCCCTGCTTTTGTCTGGCAACAATTCTGAACTGGCAGCAATTTCTTGGTTTGTTATAATGTGTTGTCATGGTGGGGTTTTTCTGTAGGGGCAGAGGAATTTTTTGCAGCTCTTTTACCTGGTTTATGACTGGAACCTGAATAGCCAGGCTGGGGTCAGGATGATGGAACACAAAAAAGGGATCAGCCAGGGTGCAGATTTACAGCTGAGGAAATAATCACATCACTAGTGTGAAGGAGGCTTAATTAATTTACGTGCCTACAAAGAGAGAACTTCAGCTCCTGTGTCTGGCACTCAGAGCTTCTTGAGTGGAGCTGCATCCTGTAATTTTGAAAAGTTTTGAGTGTCACCCAGACAAAAAGGCTTAGCTTCTACCTAACATTTTCCTCTCCAGGCAAATAAAGTTTTGCCCAAGTAGAATTTACTAACTTCAGGCATTCTTTGTTAATTTTTATTAATTAGCTGTCATTTTGTGTTATTGCCATTACTCATTCCTGTTAGCTGTCAGCAAATATTTTCAGTGCAACATTTCTGTAATCGAATAGATCCCCCCAAGTTTGAGCTTACAAAACAAATGCATGCAAATATTTGATGCCAGAACACCATGCTAGTCAGGATTTCTGCATAAACCTGACAAACTGTGAGAATATACTAGTAAGACAGAAGGATGCTTCGCTTCTTGACCATTTTTTTTTACTTAGGTAGGGTTTTTTCTTCATAGTTATTTGATTGTTTATACCACTGTGCTTTTCACAGATTTTATTGTCATAGTTGCTTGTAAACCCTTTATATCACTCACACATCTTTTTTGATTACTGCTAGCAGATTGAAGAAAATGTCTTTAAAAGAAAAAAAAAAGTTGTATTTGTTCAAAGAACAAAAGTTTCCAGAATCTCGCTAGTATTTTTTAATGCAAGAGCATTACTCCCTAAACAAGCATTTTGTTGATTTTTTTGGAGTTTGGATCAGTGTGTCTCTGATCATTTCTATGCAATACAGCCTGTACTGTTCATCATCAGTAGTTACTTTATCTGTGGAGAAATCCAAAAGCAGGTTTTCCTTTATAAACTTGTGGTCTGACCTAGAACTTGGCCAGTTGCAGTGGAGTAGAACAGAAACAGAGGGGATCATCAGTGAAGTGGAGAGGCTGAGGTACCTGGTGGCATGGCTCTCACAGTGTGGAAAGGCAGATTCACAGCTGTATGTACAGCCTTTCAGACCTAAAAATGCTGTTTCAGAAAGTGCTGGCAGTGGGAACTGGATGGCTCAGCACACTGACAATGATGTGGGTCTTCTTCCCGCACTCCTGTGCTGGTGACCGGCAGATGTCACATTGGTGGATTTGCAGGATGGGTCTGATCCCCATCCAGCACTCTGCAGGCAGCTGTCCCCATCACAGGAGTGGTGATCTCAACAACTGCTAATTGCCAAACTGCTCAGCACGTAGGAAACTCTACTCCAGTTCTGGGAGAAAGGGGCCTGAGACTGGTATGTGTTGTTGGGAGGATGGGTTCCGCTCTCCAAGTGGGTTCTGTTGTGGGGAATTTACATTGCCACTGTATGTTGCCATGATCCACGCTTTTCTATAAATGAGCTGTTTCAGTCCCCGAGGCTGTCAGTCTGGTCCCTTTCACTGCATCAGTTTTTAAACACATAGTTAAGTACAGGAAAGGGATCATGTCGTTTACCTTCCTCATAGAAAACACAATTTTTCTGCTGACCTCAATGTTAAACTGGGGTTACCCTAAGTTTAGACTTTACACAAGGGTGGGAAAATGCCAAGGGGTATTATTCCAGAAAATTTTGCTTTGCCTAACAACTGGACATCAGGACTATAGGATTTGCAAGGGAACACAAAAACTTGTAAGGAAAAATAAAATATCAAGAAGTTACCCACAAATCAATCAATGTGTAGTGATCAGTATGAGCAGGGAAGGGTATGCAATATCTTGGCTCACTATCATCAGAAATTGCTACTGTGGGATTTGGCGTGTTACCATATGTAGCTGAAAATGAAATTTGAACTTCTTTCATGCAAACAAAAATAACTTTCTGCCTTATTTCTTTCTCATTAAAAATGCAATCGAAATATTGAGGGAGAAGTTTGAAACATATTGATTTCATTTTGAAGGCATATTATTAAATCTCTAGAGGGCTTGTTGATCTTGAATCATTTCATTTTCATAGTGTTTCGGATTGAAAATTATTAGTAATTCTGTTTAAGTTGCAGCAAAATTACTAATTAACTTTCATCTCAAAGATTTTATTTCTTACATGTTTCTGGCAGCACAGTGCACTCTCTACACAATGCACCAGAAATTTTTTGTTACCTGCCTCTCTGTGCTCCTTATAATCTTATAAAGCAAGTTTGGAATTAATGAGCTGTCACATCTTGAGTAATGAATGAAAAGAGCTGACAGAAATCCTTTTGTTGTTTAAGAATTTCCAAATAATTAATGGGGTAAAAATGACAGAGGTTTTTTTAGGGTTTAAGAAGAAATACATCTTTCAAGTTCTTTCCATGACAGAAGAAACTTTAAAATATGTATGCAAAAAATGCAGGGATACCTGATTAATGGGTTAATTCCAGTTCTCTCTTCTTAGGTAAACTTGCAGAATTTGAGATAAAAGGATTTTATGTTTTGAGAAATAGCTTCCTAGTCTGCAGGTTCTTTATTCCACATTCATCTCAAAAATAAAAAATCTTCTAGATTCCTGGATTTGCCATTGTGGACAAATTGGGTTAAGCACTAAGCATTTTGATAGTAATTATGTATTGTGTGCACAGAAGATGTTGTAAACTGTAGGTAAGCTTTGGTGAAAGCAAGGCGTTTCATGTTTTATGTTTTTCTCCAGTTTCTGAAGTCTTGCTGTAGCTGTTGGGAATAACTTTTACTGCTGTTTTTCAGGTGACTGTCTCAGATGGGGGCGCATCTCCCAAGCAATCCTCCGTTTGGGTGGTGGTGCAGGTTCTGGATGAGAATGACAACAAACCGCAGTTTCCAGAGAAAGTCTATCAGATCAAGCTGCCCGAGAGGGACCGTAAGAAAAGAGGGGAGCCAATCTACAGAGCTTTTGCTTTTGATAAAGACGAAGGCCCTAATGCAGAAATCTCGTACAGCATTGTGGATGGGAACGATGATGGGAAGTTTTTCATTGATCCCAAAACAGGGATGGTTTCTTCCAGAAAGCAGTTCACAGCGGGGAGTTACGACATCTTAACGGTAAGCACTCTTTCATTGACATATAAACCATTATTTGATTGTTTGATTTACTTATTTTTTCTTTTTTTTTTAAGAAATAGGCCCTCCTTTATAAAGAGGAATATATAACTGTGTTTATGCCCTGAATATAAGACCTAAATTAAGAAATTTAGTATTCATATACAACTACTGCCAAAAAATTGAGTGTGGGAGACCATTCATGCTGCTGCAGGTCATGAAGTATTTTTGGAGTGTTAAGTCAGCCTGCAAATTGTTAGCATAAGCTGTTCCCTTGAATATGCAGAAATGAAGACCAAGCACTTGTCTGCTCCCAAAGTTGTATCATGTTGGCCTGGGCAGATACAGCTACAAATGGGTACTTAGTTTTGGTGTGGACACAATTGTTTGCCCTTACAGAGTGCACCTACTGTCCCAGTTAGGTGCCTGCATCTAAGAGAAGAGGAGTACTGTGTACTCTGTGTTGTGGAAGCAGTTTCAGTTACAAGAAAGCTCAGTCAAAATTCTTCTTTCACAGCTCTAACCATACAGTGGAAGTGAAAGAAAGGGGAAATAAAATATGGTTGAGTTGATATAAAGCCATACAAGACTGAAATGTGCAGTCTTCATGTGCAGGAATAAGCCAACAAGTTGTAGTTAAGGAGCTGAAATGAAAGTGTCAGAGGTCCGTGGTCTGACATCTGGAAGTGATGTATCTTACAGAAGTGGGTTGCCTTCATAATGTCGGAAAATGAATAAATAGCAAAATGTTGAGAAACACCTAGGAATCAGAGTAGAGGAGCCTTCAACTGAGTGAGTGCTTTTCCCTCTGGAAACCTCAAAGTCATGTCTGAGATCTGAGCCTTCTTATAATTCAACAACTGAAGATTTTCTAGCTAGAAACTGCTCGTCACACCCTCAGTATCTTTTCACAAAGGGCCTGCCTGCCTGCAGTGGAGCAGAGTGATGAGTGTTAGTATCAAACGCACTTAACACATTTCCAGAGGAAGAAGTAGGGCATGATATCTCAGAAAAAAAAAGTATTTCCCATTTTTAAAAGGTATTCTAATGGCATATTTATACCAGTGGACCTGTATAGCCAGAAATATCACATTTTTTTAAAAAAAGGTTAACATTTTGTCAACATTGATGTTTTCCACCAAAGCACCCATTTTGTAACCTGCATTCAGCATTTTCATAAGCCCAGTCTTTGTTGTTGCTCATCTTGTCTTTGCTATGCTAAATCCATAAACTATGTCACACAAAGATCAAGCCTATCCATCTTTCTAGAAGACTTTATAATAAAAAATAAATAGCACCAAGCAAAGCAATTCTTAATGAACTTGACAGAGAGGAGAAAGAAAAGAAAATATGACAAAATCTTGACCTTTTTTTTAATGGAGAATGAGGGAAATTACCTGAAACTTATTTAATTCAATTAAAGATCCTGAGGAAGGCAATATAAGGAATACTTACCTGCAACACAGATGCCACTTGAAAGAGTCAAACATGCTCTGGGTGAGCATGTTTTGCAAATGCATGGTCTTACACGGGGTCATTGCAAAGCTTCCAGCTTTGCTGCAAGAGGGAGCTGGGTGCAAGATGAAGTCAGAGAGGGAAGCTGGTTCTAGAGAGGAGGATCTATGTGAGGAGTGTTTGAATTGCGCCTGCAGAAAGTCTCACACCAGCATTTCTTAAACAAAACATTTCAGTTTAAAATTGCCTTTTTCAGTGAAAAGTCAAAGCATTAGGAAAAAAAAAAGAACAGTGACAACTGAGAAATAAATGTTTGTCTTCCTTTTTTTTTTTTTTCTGTGGGATTTTACGTATAAGATTACAAAGGCCATTCTTCAAGCAGTCATCGCACTGCAATAGAATTAGGTCTGAACTGCCAAGCTGGGATGCTCAGCCTGAGCCCTCTTTTCTTTGTGCCTCTCAGATAAAAGCAGTGGACAATGGCCGGCCCCAAAAATCTTCCACTGCACGTCTCCATATTGAGTGGATAAAAAAGCCTGTGCCCTCGCCCGTGCCCCTGACTTTCGACGAACCCTTTTACAACTTCACCATCATGGAGAGCGATAAAGTGACCGAGATTGTTGGGGTGGTCTCTGTGCAGCCCTCTAACATCCCCCTCTGGTTCGATATCGTCGGTAAGTTGGGAGCCAGTGGTGCCAGGAGGACGCCCCAGAAGCAAAGCATACGGCTGTGTGGATTTGAGAGCAAGAAAACTAACCGTGAACTGTCTCCCCACCTCCCTCCCCTGTCCCAGTTAAATCCATTTTCCTAATGATGAAATGAAAATGCTATTTTAATATAGCGATAATAGTAATAGTAGTGATAGTAGTAATAATATTCCTGCTTTTGTTATGACTCCTTAGCTAAGCTTAAAAAAAGCGCTGTATGGCTGAATTGGTTTTTTTTCGTACTATGTTATTTACTGCAATCTTAATGTTGTCTGTCATTTAAATTCTATTGTCATACTTTGCTAATCTCATTTCTAAATGTATTTATGGTACTTAGACTTGCTGTCCCTCATTTCCCTCTTTCTTCACCTTTTTTTCTGCATTCTGTTCTTTTTTTTCTGCTTCCGACTGCCCTGCTTCAAGGTGGCAAGCATGCTCGAGAGATGTTCTATATTCTACAGACAGCTTGTGGGCAGAACTGTTCAACAGAAGGTACCCTTAGTGCAAACACATTTGCTAAAATACAACTATCCAGGCTGCCTTTTATTTTTTGCAAGTTTTTTTGAGACAATTTATATTACATCTTTCATAAGTGCCTGTGACAGGATGCGATGCGACACATGGATGTGCTGCATTTCTTCCTATGACAGCTTTTACCGTATTTGTGTCCAATTATTATCATTTTATTCACGGATTTTCCACAGTTTATCACAAATAATTAATTCAAACTTTTCACAGTCCAGTGCCATCCATTTAACTGTGAAACAGAATGGGATGCCTCAACATATGGGTTACAAATGGAGACACCAAAAGTTTGTCTTGAATGCAAGCTGAAACCGAGAAATGTGTTTTGATGTGAGATTTCAACCACAAAATTGCCTTACATAAAATTGCTTATAAAAATAGGGAGGGAGAAGCATCCTTAGTAAAAAGGAGAAGCCAGAGAAGTCTTAAAATTGCAGAGAAATTCCATTAGCTGCCAAAATTACAGGGAGCAAAGGGTCTCACGTGGTTGAAGTAGAGAAATGGGAGTCAATGTTCCTAAGCATTTCTTTCCCACTTCTGCTGCTGATTCAGTTAATGTCCTTTAAAATAACTCATTTAACATCTCAAAAGTGAGAATTTCCCCTGGAAAATTATTGTGCTTCTTAATATTTCTAGATGCTTGTATGTAGTGTTTGCATACCTTTGGATGTAAAACAGTTCATCAGCACAAAGTGTAGTTATTTCAATGAAGGGTTATAAAGCAAATGCTATATGAAAGATTAGAGAAACAAAAAGCCTTTGCCATGGACTTAGCAGAAAGTGTGCATCAGCAGTCTTTATTTACAGGGATTGAGCCTGGCTCCCATTTCAACATAGTTATTAGCAGATGAGTTTAGCCAACAGGAATGACAGGGACCACAGGAGAAAGGGTCTGTCAGAGTCGTTTTCATCCACCTTTTATTGCCAATTTGTGCAGATGAAAGACAGAAGCAGCGCCATTTCCTCTCTGAATTTGTAGCACGGTTTCTGATGTGCCAATCATATTAAAATGAAACCCAAAGCTACTGCCATGTTTTGGGGTTCCTGCTAGTTCCTGGGGGAGGACAGCATATGTTTCCCACAGTTTTCCTGCCATTTCCTTAGATTCTTCGGTATGCTACATGCAGTTTATTAGCTAATGTTTACACTTCCAGTCCCTTCCTCACTGACCGTTCCTTCCAGGACAAATCCATCTTTTTTGATGTTATTGACAGTTTTTGTCCTATTTGAACCTTTTGCTGGGCTTCCTTTGGTCCTTTCCATGGTAGCTTGACCAACTCTCATTAAAATGCTGCCCTTAGGGAAACCCCCTGCTCTTCTGCTACGTTCTTTTTCATTATTAGAGTCACTTTCAATCAAGCAACACCTTGTAATAATATTTGAATTTTTTTTTCCCTACCAGAGATGATAGGGAGAACATCAGGGAATTTTAGCCTGTCATTTAATGTGGCCTTTATGCCTAAACTAGTTCAAATGGTTTAGAAGAGTTTCCCTATTTAAACAATTCTAATGGTTTCCCTACAGGCTGTAGCTTCTGAAGTTGCAAGATGCTGCATCACTGCAGAGGTCACTGAGACAGAGGTTTCCCAGATTTAATGAGAAATTGGTGACCCTGACCTTCCAGTTTGGCTCTCTTACCGTATGAATGTTTTCATTAAATATTGCTGCTGTTACAAATAATAGCACTCCCAACAGCACCAATTTCTGCAACAGGAATAGCCAGCAATCCTGGGCATGCAGAAGACCTTGTTCCAGACACTCAGCATGCAAGAAGTAAAGACAAAACCCCTCCTGAGAGTTTTACAGACAGAACACTGTGTATTTTGATAACCATTTCTGCTTTTAGCCAGTGTCAAAAGACACTTTCTTTCATTGTTCCTTTGTATCATCACCATTGAGGTCTAGTGCTGAGAAGCCCAATGAACGACATGGGGTATTTGTAGAAGTTAATTGTCATATATAGAAAGCTGTATGTGACTGCTGATGCAAGAGGTGGTTTCTGTGCTGCTGTAAAACCAGACCTGATCCTTCTCCATCTGGTATTTCGTGATTCTGTACCTTTGTGCATAGTTCACGGTAATGTCAACAAAACCCCCAAAGGCTTATGTAGAGACATGGTTTAATATAGAGTTTGCAGCTTGACCTTTATCTTTATGACCTTTTCAAACTAAATGGGCATTGGAATTTAAGACAATCTCTTTTCTAATGCATAACATCCACTCTCTCCCAGGCAAAAAAAAAAAGAGAGGGAGAGCAGATAAAGTTTGGCTATAAAAGTGTGTGCCTAACTTTGCACCTTAATTATATATACTTTAGGTAGCTGTTTAAGTTCTTGAGTTAATCAGCTCCAAGAGAGGAAGATGCTGCAGAGGCAGGAAGGTCATCTTCCGCTGATGGACTAGAGAGGAACAGGATACTTGGATGATTGTTTGTTTCTTTAATTTGGAATAGTTGAGATGTCATACCTGGTTTCTGTTTTCAGACTGCATTCAATATCATTCTCAATTCATGCACATCCCACAGTGTGAAAGACATAAATTGTATCAGTTTACAATTATTTAATCATTAATAAGAAACAAATTTTCAATGGGAACTCCCAGATAAGTTAGAGACCTTTATTTGTACCAAGTAGATTGAGCCCTTTCTGTTTTTTCCTTTGTTACTGATGGGAATGGTGGGATGACTACTTTAACACTGGAGCTAAGCTGCATGGTGCTAGTTTTTGCTTAAGTGGCATGTTGCACAACATCTCTCTGGTTTCCCAGACAGTCCTCCCTCTATCTTTGCTTCCTCACCCAGCCTGTGCCTTTATAACAGCAGCCAAGCTTTGAAACCACATCAGCACTTTTTACCAAGCGTGCTTAAATGCCAATAATTTAAAAACTATTAATTTTAGATAATCATCCATTTAATTCATAGTGCTGCAATTTTTCATTAAAGTCAAAAATATGTAGCTCCCTAGCCTTCTTTGAATAAACTTCTCCAAGAACTATCTAAAATACCTTTCTGATTTCTTTCTTGCTTTTTATGCCCTTGCTTTCAGCTTCTTAGCAGCAAACTCAAGGCTTTGAGTCTCTTTACAGTAGTTTTATCTAAAATTCAGTGTCTGCGTTACTTTCTCCTTAGCATGATATAGTACATAAAAGAATAAATATTTGCCTGTCATTTTACTAAAATTTTTTATGTTATGATTAATAAAATGTGTAGTTGAATTTTTGGTTTTTGAGATAGTAAGTTTATTTCATCTTCTTTGAAAACAAAAGAAATGAAAATTTTGTCTTTGCATCTTTTTCTGAAAATTCTAGATACTTTAGCCTCACCTCTGAGTTTCAGAGTGAATTAGTTTCCTGCATTTTGCTCTGATTCTGTTCCCTGAGCAGTGTGACAATTGTAGCAATTGGCTTAGTTTATGATCACTGTTCCCTGCTGTCAGCCTTTTTTGGGACAGACAAGTAAGAATCTTCTCGGCACTGAGAAAATGTGGTTTAGATAACTGTTCTCTAAATCAGATAATTTCCTGTATTTCTCTTCTCCATTTGTCCATCATGGCATGGTGGGCCAAATGAGACTTGTGTGAGGAAATCCATATATCCTGGCTGTATTAAATTTGAACATAGACCATTGTGTGCTGTTTGCTACCTGCCAGTAAAGGAAGACTCCTGCCAGGTTTTAGCAGTGTTTGAATTGAGGATGTCCTTCTGAGCTCAGTGTGATCCATCTTTGCATCTAAGACTGAACAAGTCTGATTCTCTGCAGTCTTCAGATATTTCTGAGGTGGTATTCAATCCCAGCCTTTTTGATCGTCCCACTGGAAAATATGGGAAAAGATCCTCATATAGCACTTGTTTGCCTGCAAATCCTCCAGATTTGCTGACATGTTTTCTTCGCAGAGGAGAAAATTATTTTTCCCAGCAGCATGATCCATCCTAAAATGTGTATCAGCAACTAATAGGAACACGGTGGGGGGAGGGGGGGGACTCTACATCGTACCAAAAAGGAACCACATCTAGCAAAAGCCGTACCAAAAAAATAAGCTGTTTGCAGCAAAATGCAATGTAAGAAGAATATGCTTGAAAATTAGAAATCCCAACACTGAAATTAGAAAGGGACAGAGATGCAGAGCCCACATCCTGTGGGAATGCAAGATCTGGGTTGTGTGTTGCCTTAGGCGAATTCTTCAGCCAACACCCAGAAATCCCTTTTGATAGTTCAGGTTTTCCTTGGCCTTTCCATTGCACCTCTCTTGTTAGCCTTGCGAGGTTCAGTGGTTCGGGGTTTTTAGGTATCTAGAAGAAGGAAAATCAATTCTTTCCAAAGTATGCAGGACTTTTGTCAGAAGAAAACTTGTTCATAGTGACTATGAAGCCAAAAAATAAGCTAAGAACAAAGGTGGAAGTTCCAGATTCAGACAGAAAATGTAACAAACACTATACCAAGTACACAACTTAGAGTCTGTTGGCTCAGAGGTGTCTCAGTTCAATTTCCTGAGATCTCTTTCTTAACTGTACTTTACCATCTGTTAAACTGAAAATAAAGACTGTTCTAGAGCATTGTAGTGAGGCCCAGCTAATAAGATCTTTTGTACCAGGGGCTCTTTCTACAGCTGTATGGAAAGCAGCTGGAATTGGAAAATCATATATAAACTATAACATGCTTTTGGATTACATAAAAAATTTGTAGTTCTAAAAATCTAATGCTTCCAGAACTTAGGCAAAAGCATTAAGGTCAGCCTCAGAAAAGTAAGGGTGGAAATCATCTCACTTAACTTTAGGTGTCCAAAGTGTAGACACTATCTGCTAGGTGACTTTGGGAATCTTAACCATCAATCAGAGAAAAAAAAAGTACTTTCGGGATGAATTTTTATCACTACAACATAAGTCTTCTCATCCAAAGACAGCATTTAAAGTATATGTGGACTTTTCATAAATCATATGCAAAGTGCTTCAGTGTAATCAGATTATTTTAAAGGAAGTCTTTAACTGTATTGAAGATGTAGCAGCATTACATTTTAGTCTGAAATGATCCTGTAGACAACAGCTAATCCACATCTCTCTGGGGTTATTCAGTATTAAAATGCTTTCTCAGGACAACCTGTCTAGCCAAATTGTCAGTGCAATCATCTTGCTTTCTTTGTCACTGATTTTCCCAAAGTGTCTGAAGAACTCACAATGTATTATCTTAATTTGAAATATTTCATTCCTAATGCAATTGCAAGCACATTAGCAAAGACAGCTTCTACGTATCTTGTATCTGAAAGCAGGGCTTAGTAGACAGTAAAAAGAAAAGCATGTGCCAAATGCTGAAAAGTGGAATAAATAATGAAAATTCACATTAATGAAACTGAGCATCTGAACAAAATGCCATCATCCTTAGCCCTCTTTCATCTGAAGATTGTGATCAAAGAAACTATTAAATGGACAATAGCAAAATTGTTAAAACTGATACTATGGGAGCTTATGGCACTGCAGATGAGCTCACTTCCAAAAGGTTGGTACAGACAAGGCATCAGTCTTTTGAAAACAGCCTCCAGCACCCCAGAGGACAGCACCGTCTCAGCTGTCACCTCCTAGGGCCTCAGCCCTCCAGCGTCTACATGGGCACCTTCGGATGGAAGTTTTAAAGAGAAGACTCCTGTTTTTGCAGATGGACATTTTACATTTTACATTCTTGTAAAACCACAAGAATGATACTTCTCTATTTGTGCGACCCACACACATCTTTCAAAGATGATTGTGGTGAATGCTTCTAGTAGATCTTGCATAGACTTAACTTCATAGTGGGCCTTGCATAGAGTTAACACATCTGTAAGTCTCTTAATGTTTCACTTTTATAGCATTTTTATGTAATTCATTAATTCTTCAGTGTTTAGTGCAGCTTCAGAAGCATCTATCATATGATGGCCTGTTTTCAGTGTATATGGAGGCCGAGGAGCAGCACCAACCATTTGCAGACTGCCTCTAGTGCTGCAAATGAGAGGCAAGACCCAGTATCTCAGGCAGTATTTCCAGGCGTTCATCCATCTGGTTTTTCATCCCACCATGGTCTGTTAAAATGTGGAAGACTGAATCATGAATAATTCAGGGTTTCACTGTAAAATAGATTATAATCACAAATCTCACAGCAGGATGTTCTCTGATCCATCTCTGCCTCAGTGTTTGATGCAATTTCTGCCTTGTTTAATAGAAAACAATTCAATGTAAAATGAACTGCATTGGCTGGTTAGTTACAGGCTGGGGTGTCTGGCAACCAAGATTAATTTGTTTGTCACTAGGCCATTTTGGAAGATGTGAATAATGTATAAAAAATTCACATGATGGATTCAGTTCTTCTTTTAGGGGACGCGTGTACTTCACTTAATGGAAATGGCTTGAAGAACTTGGTCTATTTGCAATAGACTATGTGGTGCCCTGAAAACCCAGCTCTGAGCCAGCAGAAGGTCATTTAAAACATTTATTGCCAATCCTTCCATGTTGCTTCTTGGAAGTTTTTAAAGGCAGGTTTTTTTGGAAGTGTGTGCCAGTCGATAGCTTACAATTTTTGATTGCTCATTAAGATGGTTATTAAGCATCTCAAAGTATAGACTTGCACTTTGTTTTCATGGTTATCAGTATGAAACATTCTCTTTGTGAAGTGCCTACTGTCCCAAGGCTAGTTTCATTTCAGCTGAGATTTCCTTGCATGAATCTTGAGCTCTTTTCTTCAAAGGAGGTTTTCATGGTGCAATTTTTCTCAAGTAAATCAATTTAAAACATTAATTGGGAGAGAGAAAGTTTTTTTTCTAGCTTTAAAAAAAAAAAAAGGAAAGAGAGCACTGAAGATATCATCAATGTCCAAATACCTTGCTATTGCTTAAATATCAAGGACAGCTTGCAGAATGAGGGTAAGGAATAAGCAATGTTTCTATCTGCCAGAAATGACAACACATCCAGTGGAAATGTTTTCCTGGAGAACCACAACTTCATCTATTAGACCTGTATATATGTACATACCTCTATTCAACATGTGTAAATCTGATGGCACATCTGAAATTACTACATTTGGATCATTTCAGTGGCCAGAAGTTCACCAATACTGCCTTTCCTCTGCAGCAGTCGCCTGCATTATTATTTTTCCTTGCATTTTCTTCTACCCATCCCTGAATGTCTTTCAAGGCAAAAATGGACAGAGCAGTGCTTCTTCTGCTTTGCCCTTTGTTTGCAATAGCCTGTGCAAGAGGTAGAACTGAAGGTTCCTTCACCTTAAGGAATTCAGGGCCTGTGATTCTGCTCTGTTACCTCCTAATCTTCAGCTTCTTCAAATGCCAAAACATTCTTCTCTAACTAAATGCATGACTGCTTCTGATAATAATGCCAGTTCCTGTTCAGCAAACCACGCAGATGGGAGGGCATGGAAGACTCTCCTCTTCTCTACTCAGTCCCCAGCCCTAAAATTTAGACAGCCATTTTGTGACACTACCAGCTATTCACATACATCTCTCTTTATATGTATTTCACCGGAGCTAAGTCAATAAGATGGATATTTTTCTATCTGTGGAGCTCATCTCAAGAGATTTCAGCAGCTGTTACACAAGTCTCATAACCAGTGGGGTTTGAAAGGCTTTCAGTCTCTGTAGAACTGGATTGCCATTCAATTGCTGTGTTGTGAATATACCTTAAGAGTTTGTCTGTCAGCAGTGTTGTGTCCCACCTCTCCCTTTCCCTAGCCTCCAAAAATTTCAGACTCAACTAATACTAAATTACACTTTATAGATAAGTAAGAAAACAGCTTATCAGCAGGGAGTGCATGCTTTGCTTTTGAAAATAAGACTGGTTCAAATTTATAAACTGTAGCTGTGGCTGACAAATCTTGTAACCCTTTAATCTGAAATTATATTTGAGATTATGTTATTTATAGCCTTATTTTACTTGTTAATAGATTTTTTTTTTCTTTTCTTTCACTTGGTACTCAGGAGAGTTTTCCCAGTGCTGCAGCAGTCAGTGTGTGACAGGAAAAGGGGATGTTAGTATTAGAACAGTGCTTTGTGAGAGGTTTTTTTGTACTGAAAAGAATTTAGCTTGTGTATCCTGTCACATCTATTTGAATAATTCTTAAAACACTGGCAGGATTTGACCTTTGCTGCCAGTAATTATTCTTGTCCTTGGTATTAATATAACAAATATCTATTTGAATTTTTAAAATTTATTATAATTGTAATTTTTAAAAACTCAGATTATGGTATTTGCACCCAGAAGTATCAGTGAGAATTTCCTGAAAACAAAATTTGTAGAATAAAACCCTCTTGAAATGACTTTTATACAAAATGATAATTATTCTTGTTCATTATTCAGACCACAAGGGCACACATCTTAGAGGCTTATAGCCATTTGATGATTTATATAGATTCAGCTGTAGTTTACTTAAATGTACTGCTAGATTTTTATTCTTTCTTTTTGGCAATGCATTTTAATGATATCTGTTCTTCAATATACAAATTGTGCTTTGAAATATAAATGACTTATGGACAAAGAAGTATCACTAGATGTACTGTGTATGCTAAGAGAGGCCATCAAGATGGATGGCACTAAACAGAAATGCCCACTTTTAGGAATACTTTAGGAATGGAAGTGTTCAAGAAATGGCTAATTTGATTGTGTTTTTGTGCAACAATTAGGAGGGAATTACGATAGTTCTTTCGACGTGTATAAGGGAGTGGGCACGATTGTCATTGCAAAGCCTTTGGATGCAGAGCAGAGGTCCATGTATAATATGACTGTGGAGGTCACCGATGGAACAAACATTGCCACAGCTCAGGTACAATATCACATTCCTTTCTTGGCAAGTTATTCATTTGTTGCTGAAATATATATGTTACAAAAGTTATTAATTTTTCCATTCAAGTGAAACCTCATCCTTTGAGACCACCAATAACTAATGGAGGGGCTATTTTTCAGAGCCCTTCCATCTCGCTGTGAAGGATCGGCTGTTGAATGTTTCAAAGTATTATTTCTCCTTTTGTTCTCTTCCTGCTCACATGAAAGTAATTTGCCTGCCTCCAGCTGAGGGAGTCCCTATCACAGGCAGCAAAGTCTAGATTTTGACAATTGTGTCTTCCTATAATGGTCCAAAATACAATAGTGCTTCCATGGTGTCGGGGAATATTGCTATTGATTCTGTTAAATGGAGTTTATACCTCTCATCCTCCAAAGACTCAAATGTGGGACACAAGATCAATTGTTCGGAAAATAAATTGTTCAGAGGCAAAACTTAAAATTCAAAGAATCCCTCCTTTAGTGTCACTGCCTGTGATTACACTGTCTTCTGCAAAGCAGCCCCGCTGAACCTTTTAAAACCGGGCTTCCTTATCAGGCTCATTGCCTTAAAAGTTGGGTCAGATAAATGTGATGGGCTGGGGCAACTCTGGCTCTGACACATCTTAGTAGGAGATGCCTTGACACAGAGCCTAGGTATCTTTTCAGTGGGAAGCAATCTGGAATTGGGTCATGGCACAAGGAAAGGGACTCTGAGGTCTGTGGGGCACCAGGAAGACTTCAAACAGCAAAATCCTTTGATATGAGGTAGAGTTACGGGCTTTGGATTCCTTAGGGCCTGAAATTCTACATCTGAGTTATTCCCCCAGTGTAAATGAAAAAAAAATTAGGTTTGTGATGTTATTTCCTTCTTTATAATTCAGAAAGAAAGCCTGAATATTTTTTATGTTTACATGTATGCATGCACATGCAGATACTTCTTTTGTACCTTGCCTTTTTGTTCAAATGCTTTGGTTGTAAATCTGTATTCAATGAGTCACAACACCAACTTTCCTAAGAAATTGTTAAATCATTTAGTGCTTTCTCAATCTGAATTCATGTTTATATATCCTGTTTATAACCCAGCTCTAAAATGTCTGATGTTTTCTCCTAATAATCCACTGCTGGTAAGAAAACATCAGTTGATAGTTAAGTGGTAGGAAATCCACTGTTTTCCCTGTTAGTTTCAGAATTAATTGCATCTCTGCTAAAAAGATCTCTTACTTTAAGCTTGATTATATCTGGCCAATGTTCCCCGTTATGTCTTTCTCTGCTCAATTAAGGAATTCTTTAAAAACCACTATTTTCTCCCCAGGAAGGCACTTAAAATACTCAAATCACAGCCCAGTCTACCGGTAGACAAGCAAAGGAGAATGACTGACCTCTTTATGTTTCTTTCCATAAGGCATTTTCTTCAACTCTTGAGTAGTTTTTTTTTGTTATGCTGTTTTTTAATCTTGGCTACACTCTTAGTCCACATTTTAGATGGTGTTGAATGCCTAATGTGACCTTTTTTCTTTCTTGCAAACATTTCAGCCAAAAAATATTAAATGGCTTAGGGAATTTCAAACATGCTGGATTAAAGTAATTTCTCTTTTCATGGATATTGTGTTTATTGTTTCTGCTGCTTTTGATTTAATAAATTGACCTATATAACATTCCTCAAAACCTAGTTGGATGAAACCCCTACATTTTTAATTAAAACATATGGTAAAAACATATTTCAGTAAAGCTGTTGCATTCTAAAAGAAGCCTGAGCATTCTTTTTAACAGTGATGTGATTCATTTGGGAGTGCAAGATAGTTTCAAATTGCAAGTGTATAACATTAATAACTGGTGTGTACAGACCCTTCCCTCCCCCATCTTCTCTCTGTGTGGATACTGTTTAATTATTTAATTGTGGCCTGGGCATCCAAGCAAAATGGTCTTTGGTCTTCACAAGAGCGATTTCAAAAGTGATTGTTATCTGAAAACTGTCGGAAATTATGGCCTTCATATTTATCGCTCCATTTTGCAAAACTTTCCTTCTTTATTTTTGGCTGTACTTTAGAGCCTTTGGTTACCTTCCTCGTCTTAATTTTCTTTTGGAAAAATAGCAACAAAATATTAAACTGATTAGTTTCTTTTAAGAATGTCATAGAATAGTTCATTTACTGATAGCTCTCAGTGGCCTTATTCTGAGTTTTCACAAAACAATATTTTAAGTATTTTGTTCTATGTACACAGTACCACCTGCATTTTTAACTGTAGCTGCAGGAAGTTATGGTAGAAGACGAAGCAGGTAGAAAGCATTTTTGAATAACAATAAAATAATTTAAAGGCCCCCTCAAAGTATGATGGTTTATTATGAAACAGCTGATGATCACCACGTGCCATGGAACACTCTTGCTTTTTATTCCACCCCAGCTGTTTTCCTTTATCTCTGCTTGGCCTTTTGTCTGTGATACAGTTGGAGGTGGTAAAATGCAGCATAAAAATGCCGAAGATTTTTGTTTGGGTAACGTGATCCCTGGCATGGACTTGGTGAAGTTTCTTCAGCAATATTCCTGCATGCCTTAAACTCCAATGAACTGTTCACTTCCTTCATGCCTTACTGTGCACACAGTTCATTACTATACCATGAGAGGAAGAAAATAATTTTGATTTAAAAGTTACATCTGTTGTAATAACGATCCACTGTTGCAAAAAGAGGCAAAAAGAACATAAGGCGTACTAATAAAAAAAAAGTTACAAACTTTCTGTGTAACCAAAAGCCTACTTGTTTTGGGCATGATCAAGATCTCCAAAATAAATACAATCTTCAAAGTGAGAATCAAAGTGCCAGGACTTGTTGAGCCACTGCTACTCATGATGCTGCCCATCCATCGAAGCCTGAACCATCCAGCAGTTCAGATGGGAAGGGATGGAGAAGAAAAAATACGAAGAAATTTTGACTTGTTTGATTTATATATTTGAAGTGTGGGTATAAAACTTCAGTCATGGTGATTAACTTCTAGAATGGCTAAGTCTCCTGACTTAGCCAGGGAGAGCTTTTGCTTTTTCCCTTTCTTTTATCCATCATTGCTTGAGGCCATGCTGTGATTTATTAAAGGCTGAAGGCATACGTTTTCTCTAAATTCCCACGAAACACAACTCCTGCAGCTGCCAGGCGAACTGTTGGCCTTGCAGAGGGGTTGGGGCTTCTGTATATCATGTGCTGGAGAGAGCTGGGACAGTGGCTCTGTGGAGTGACTCTGCTCCCAGCCACAGCCATCACCCTGCAAAAGGGTCTGGTGCCCTTGCTTGAGCGAGAGGGGTCTCTCCCCACAAGGAATCATTTTAATGGCATCTAAATGCCTATTCCTGCCACAATTTTGACTCTGAAACATAAGAAATTCTCCTGCTCATGAGTCAGGTTTATCCAAAACCCTGATTTTTACTGAACAACTGAGATATTTTACATACACATGCAACAGAAGAATAGAATAGCATTTATTTACTCACTTGGAGTGCATACTCTTAGGCTTTGCTAAAATACTCACAGAAGCAGAGTACAGGGGGGAATCACTGAATTATCATTTAAGTTATTATAATTTTTCACTTTTATTGAGAATGTTGTCCTAGCAGATAATTATATTTTTCCAAGAACAGCCTCTGGGGTGATGTTACTATGTGAAAAAGATGATTTTACTCCTTATTTTCCTACCTTCTTCTTCTTTCTCCTCATTGTAACTGCTGTAGAAAAGACATGTTAGAGCGTGAAGGCTGTCGCTTCCAAGCTAGAAGGCAAAAGGCACCTCAGTTTCACTTACTGCAAAACCACCTGACTATTTCCCAGTAGAGTGGGCACTCAGAGGATAATGTGCAATTCTCTCTGAAAAGGTTTTGCAGATCCATAGATGTTCACTTGCAATACCTTCTGCTGGAGCCAACCAGACTGGAAGAGCAGACAAAGCATACTTCTCATTGCCCCTTTCTGTCTCTCCTTGCAGAAGGTTTTGGAATTGAGTTTTTGCTTGTGCTGAGGATTGACTTTTAACTCTGAGTTTCTGTCTCACCTTTCAGAGATCACCTTTTCTTTACAACATTTTCTTTAGAGGAGCTGATCAGTCGCCCTGAGGGAGGGTGATTCTCTTAAATGAATGGTGAAAAGCTCTTCTTAGAGGACCACGGCCAAAATGCAGATAAGATATTAGAGCCTGCCAGAAGCATTTCTGGGCTGTGGATTCTTCTAGGGCAGAAAAAGAGACATGGGGATTCAGTTCAATTTTTCACTTTTGCTCTGTTGAACATTTCCTCACAACTCTAATCAATCCACTCCTCGATTTTTTTTTTTCTTTCACACCCAGTAATCTCAGCACTGCCTTGCCTATGAAGCAAAGATTTTTCTTTCAATTTTAACATAACACAAAGAACACAGTAAAGTATAAATAACTAGCCACTGAGCTTGTTAGGGAAAATGAATTTTCATGTTAAAGTTAGGGTTTGGAGGAAAGAAAAACTTGTCAGGAAGTAAAAAATAAAGCCATGTGGTATCACTATTGAAAGCAGTATTAAATTAAAGTAGGTTTCAAAATCTGTGCAGAAGTGTAACCTGAGTTTAAATAATTCAGGCACTTAATAGGTTGTACTACAACATGGTGCCCAGACCAAGCAATTAGCCAAGCAGATTCTTCCAGCTTCAAATGTCTTTAAAGCAGCTGCTGGCATTTTCCCACTTTTCACTCAGATATGTCTGTGCCTAAACCAAAGGTATTTGTTATGGGCAACATTAAAAACAGCTTTGGATAGACTTCCTGCATTAGGTTTTGTCCTGCTTTGATTTGATTGTATTTCTCTAGGCCTTTCACTTACCACTTTGAGTACAAAGTCTTTGCTAATGCTCTGAGTGTTACTTTGCCTAATTTGTAATCTTGGAGGGCCGTTTCCTTTATCTGAAACTTGCTTTAACTGTGGGAAATAGGAAGTGAGCAGGGAGAAGCAAATCTTTTATAGTGAAGAGCTTGTTCAGACTGTAAATTAGGCTCCAGACAATGGACACAGAAGGAGGCAAGCCTGCCTTTCTGAAGCCCACAATGCACTGGAAAAGATATGGGCTTTCAAGAAGAACCAGGCAGAGACTGGTTTGCTGTATGTTGGCTTTATGAGCATGGAAAAAAAGACTTGCAGCTAATGTTTGTCAATGAGAAGTAGTTCAGTCAGTAATCTTGAACAGTCATCAGCAAAGAGGAATCCCTACTTAGCAGCCAAGAAATAGTAAACATTTCCATTCGTCACCTTTTGGAGATGTCTTGGGAAACTTTTAAAGCCTGGCTTTGATTCTACGCAATGGGTATTGTCACAGCTTAACACCCTGGGCACCTATGCAGTAGTAAAGGATATTTACGCCACACAGCTCATTCTTGCCATATCTTCCAATTGGGAATAAATATGTAGAAAGTATTAAATTACACAGACATTGGGAGTCTTTGAGTCACTATAGTAATGTAACACTTGATTTGAGGTGAAAGATGTTTTAAAAAAATTTTTTTAACCAGCTGGCTAAAGCATAAGACTTCAAGGACCCTTTTGCTGACCCTTTTGAAGTCAGTGGGAAATTTGCCAATAGTACAAAGATTTTATGCCTGAAGTTGGCAGCCATGAAATGAAATTGAGAAACTTTTCTCATATTAACAATCTGGTGGCACTCAGTTTACTCAGCTTCATGTATGTTTGTAGGATCCAGTTTTCTGTGAGCCTGGTGTTCATGTCAGTGTCACATTTTTCTTCCTTTCTTTTTAAGTAACATCTTACTAGAAGTTATCCTGCTGAGCAGCAAATCTGCATCGGAAGAATGGCATTTTAAGGTGACCTAATAAAAGGGGTGTGGCTCAAAAATAAACTTAAGACACCTTCCTCAGCTTTGCCACTGCACTTCACCTGGGATTTTGGTAACCTTGTTGCAAGGCATTTTTTTTCCTGGCAAAATATGGGGATGATAGTCACTTGCACCTCAGAAATGTTGTAAGAACTAAGGGACTAATATCTCTTCTAAATGGGAAGAAAACTCTATTTTCTTTTACCTGTTTGTTTAAAGTAACTCCCAAGATAGCTCAATTTTTAAGAGCATTAAAGAGTTCCATTTATAGGTTTAACAGAGCTCTGTATAATCACTATTCCCATATATAACTTTACTTTCTTTTGTTGCAAGGAAAATACACCCCCCTCTATCAAAGGAGAGAAATGTTAAAATTACATTTGACTCTCAGGGATTTTGAGGGACAGCTGACAAAAATTAGAAATACTCCTCACTGCTTAAATAGAAGAAATTGTGAATCAATAATGACTTTGTTATTCATTAGCATCTCTAACCCATCTCCTTCCATCTCCAGATGGAAGTGGCTGTTGAAGTGCAAAGTATGTAATAAATAATGTGTATTTCAATGTGAATCACTTGACAAATCATTAAAATACTGGCATCTCTAGGGAGGAAGATGCCTGCCACTTTAACAGGCACTTGATCAGTAGATTTGAAGTGAAAGAAAAGAAAAAGAATGAAAAATAAAGGGGTTTTGGCAATGATCAAAGTAATTTTAACTGCATAGCTCCCTGTAAGTTTGATGATCACAGTGAATGAAGGCCTCAATTTTTTTATCTTTTCCCCCTCCATGCCTTGCACTCCCCAAGCATGATCATGTATGCATGTGTGTCAGGGCAATAACTTACACCTTTTTCAGTGGGAAGAAATGCTGCTCTGTGAATCCATGCTCTAATTTCCACAGTCGCGTGGATTACTATTGGTCTCTGATGCTGATCCAGTCTCTCCCTGTTCAGTTTGTGCGGTCTAGTAAAGGCAAAAATCTTGGAGCTGTGTCTTGGACAGTCATAGTGGAAGCCTTGGGATGGATAAACTTTTATGCCCTCTTTTGCTTTCTTAGTTTGCCGGTGATCCTAAAATGCATTAGATACTATAGGAAGTGAATCACCGCTCTGGGGTGGTTTATATACCATGCAAACAAAATAGCATGTCACTTCTGTAGCAGTACTTTAAGGACACATTGATGTGTTTCTCTATATTTTTTTTTTACCTTCAAGAGCAGCTTCAGCTTGCACACACCAATTTTAAAAATAAATTCACAGATACAAGCCTGTGTTGTTATTTGTTCAAGTTAGTCTGAGCTGTGCTACTGTCAGCAGAGTCAAGCACTCTTGGTGTTTTCAATCCATTTGAAAAGTTTTTACTTCTCTGTTGGACTGTCTAAAATGATTAATGACAAAGATTTTGGTCATGAATGAAAAGCAAAATAAATTATCTGTGTTAATTATCAGTCATGTTATAGTGGTACCTGTCAAAAATTGAGAGTATTAAAGCTGCTCAAGAAAATTTCTATAAGTATCAAATACCGATTATCCCCAACTCCTATTGCTTCTCTGTCTATTCCTTACACTAAAAAGTGGTTCACCACTGGCTCTGTGTCCCTTTAGATTAGAGTTCAAGACTTAAATCTTCTCCTTAGGCTTTATTGCATATGTTACAACTAATTTCTTCACATATTTTTAAGACACAGATTTGGGTGGTTTTTTTTCCTCAGATCAGAAACACGTTTGATACATTACAGCAACAATAAAAGTATAAAAAGCTAAGTAACTCTTCATCATTATTATAGGCCTAGCAGTGTGTATTTTCCCCCAGTTTTATTGCTATCTGTCCAAGACTGAAGCATAACTTAATATAGGCTTCACCCTGCTTCACTCTGGCGTGCCATAATCTGGTGAAAATGAAATTGTATGGAATGCAAGTCTTATGCCATTTAACTTACAGAACATTTTATTTCAGCTGTCTTTTGAACAGTTCCCAGGCTAGTTCATTACAACTGCTTCTTACAACTGCTCATGTTCCTTCTGGTAATGTATTCTGCAAACCCTCCCACAGATCATGGAAATCTAAAGTTTCATTTCTCTCTGAGGCCAACATCTGTTTATGCAATACTGCAGTAAAAGTATAGCTGTATTTTTCTTCTGTTAAGAAAGTATGGGTGAACAGGGCTGGATCAAGCAAAATAATAAAAATACTTGCTTAAAAAAGAGCCAAGTAATAAAGCAGCAAAGAAAATATCATACGTGATGGGTCAGGTCTCCTGGTCTGACAAAAGAGTCCTGTGTGTGACCTTTCCCAAGTCATTAATTGGACTACTTCTTATTTCAAAGCCTTTTAATAAAAAGATTGTTCCGTTTTACTTACTGTAAAATTAGATGTGTGCTTTCACAGGCATATTCTGGAAAAAATACTTTTTGTTTCTAGCACTGAAAAAGGAGTCAACTCTTCAAATTTCAGCTTTCAGTATTACACAGTTTGTCAAGGGTTTTGCTGCCACACTACCCACGGCAATCTATGGTACAAAGTCTGGAAAGTACATTTTCCCCTGGGAGTGACTTCTCCAATGACAAAACCCACAAAATGTCCTCAGAACGACACATGCATAATGTAACTTGTAAAAGGCAAAGCTTGGAAAATAGTGATTCTTATTATTTATCAGAGTCAGCTTGTGATACACTGAAATGAATGTAATAGGCAGGAAAAGCAGCACCTTGGCCTACTCTCCCCCGCTCCAAGTTTCCTTAAGGATCAATGCAGAAGTTTTAAAGACAGATTTGTGGCAAAGAGCACAGCATTCATTCACATTTTTAGTGTTCTACCATTCATAAACTGCAACAAAAAGGAGGCAAATAGATGTTGGAGGGGGAAGTGAATTAGCTGGCAATAAAGACAGTCACCACTGGCAAAGGAAGAGCAATGATGTAACAAAAAAAAAAATAATCCTCCTGTGTCACCAGTGCCCTGAGATCAGCTGTCCTTGGTGGTAGTACTGATCTGTGTGGGGTGTGCTTGTGTGGTAGTGAAGTTGTGTTTCCTGTGCCCACCTCAAGTGGTGTAAGAGCAATCTGAGGTGTCACAGCAACTTGAAGTCTCCAGTGCTGTCAGAATTTGATGTTGCCTGTAAGCCCCAGTGCAATATACTGGGCATAAAATACAGGATTCAGGTGCATATTGATTGTATAAAAAGCAAATTTAAGCAACATGAAAAGGATTCTTTCATAGCTTTGAAGGTGAAAGGAAATTGCATAGTAGTAGTGAAGGGGAAAGGAAATTACATGGTAGTTCTAGAAGTCTCTTGTAAGCAAGGCAATTACGAGGAAGGACAAAACCTTTCCTTAGGACCATTGTAGAAATAGTTTCCAATCTACAGATACTGAAAACTTGGGCTTCCTTCTCAGGCTCTCAGTAGGTCTTACAGTTAGGAACATTTTACTTCCAAAGTCATATCCTTTCAATTTCTTTTCATCTGAAAAATAAGAATTTAATATTAAATCATGTTTCTCAGTCCCACCATGCAGCAGCATAACATCTTCAGCCATTCAAAGTAAATTGCATTTCTCTAGGTGCTTATTCAGTAGTATGACTGGACTTCAATAACATCAAATTTCTTTTTTTTTATTAACTGTAGGTTCTTATCAAAGTGCTGGATAACAATGATAATGGCCCAGAATTCTCTCAGCCAAGTTATGATGTCACCATTTCAGAGGACATCCTCCCTGATACTGAAATTCTGCAGATTGAAGCTATAGACAGAGACGAAAAGCATAAGCTGAGCTACACTATTCACAGCAGCATCGATACAGTCAGCATGAGGAAATTCAGAATTGATCCCAACACCGGGGTTCTCTATACAGCTGAGAGATTAGACCACGAAGCTCAAGATAAGCACATCCTTAATGTCATGGTGAGAATGCAGTATTCCCTTGGGTCTGGCCGCAGTCGTGGCTGCTTCAGGGACATGGAGCAGGCTTCACTTGAGCAAAGGACTCAGTGCAATAAATAGCCACTAATTTAATCTTGCCTGCCCTGCTGTGTATTTATTTCACAGTTTTTATTTCGACTTTTTGGGAAGCCTTATTGTGAATCCATTGTATGGAATGTGATATGATTCTCTATCTCGAGGGAGAGCAAGCAGGTAATTATGTAATCTATTGGCATCTGGTCCTCTCCCTCAAGGTAATTTCCAGAGTTTCTGAAGTGAGGCTGGAAGTTATTCACAGGGAGATAACTGCTTTCTTGCCATGGAGAATGCTACAGCCTTTCTGAATACAAACCTCATTTATAGCTTACTTTTATGGACTTATTTCAGTACATAAACTGTTGATATACAAAATAGCTTTCTTTTATCTATATTCTGAAATCTTTGGGTATGCAGAAAGAAGTTAATTACCAATTTTTCCTTGGTGTGTCTAGACTACAGAACATAAATCTGTCTGTTTTCAAGTGGAGATTGTATATCACAGACATAATTTTTAAAAAATAAGCAAACAAAAAAAAAAGTCAAAAAACTACCCTGTGTTAGTTTAAACATTAGAGTTCACTATTTTCTCCAACCACTTAGGGCTTCTGCAGCAGAGACCTTCTAAGGTACTACTCATGGTGTGTTAGGTACAGCAGCAGCTTTGGCAGGGCACCCTAGATGCAAAAAGCTACTGTGAGATGCAGCAAGAAGCTGAGCGTGGTCTCCACTCACAGAGTAAAATGTTGCAAGTCCTTTGGCAAGCAGACTAAGAAATGGACTGCAGACTAGCAGACAAGCAGACTAGCTATAAACTGACAACAGAAACAAATGGCCAAGAGACGTAATTTCCTGCTGCTTGGTTTTGATCTTCACCTGATACAGTAGGTCTTTTTCTCTGTTTAAGAAGAACCAAAATTTTGAGGAGATAGTGGTGGCGGGATTATCAGTGAAGCAGTGCTGAGATATTTTGGATGGGGTTGAGACAGGTGTGGTAACTTACACCTCTGTTGGCAGTTACCAGCACTTCATAAAGTGATTCCTGCTCTGTTTACTGTTGATACAATCATCTACATATATAATGATGAAGTAGCCCATTGGCAGCTACAAGCACTAGACATGCCTATATGCTGTAAAGAAGCCAATGGCAAGACAAAGGCATGACCATTCAACAAGTATGAATAAAAAAGGAAATTTCTGCAAACCTCAACCCAAATCTAAGATCTCATGTGGTTGCCACTTCAAAAATTCACATCATGATGGTTAGTTGAAACACATTTTTTCACAAGTGAAAAAAAAAGTTGCTAAGCTCTTTCCTGTTTCTTTGCTTTTGGTATCTGGCATTCCATGTGTGAATGTATTTCAGACTGTTCTTTGGGACAACTGGATTTCTGTACTACTTTGTATTAAATAGAACTGAAAATAGTATTCAGACTCAAATGTGTAGTATTTGTGAAGTCTTACTAGACGAATGTCAAATTGTGTGTTATGCATTTCTTCTATAGGTCCGAGATCAAGAATTCCCTTATAGAAGAAACCTGGCTAGAGTCATCATAAATGTGGAAGACTCCAATGACCACAGTCCCTACTTCACCAGCCCATTGTATGAAGCCTCGGTGTTTGAATCAGCGGCAGTTGGATCAGCAGTGTTGCAGGTCACAGCTCTGGACAAAGACAAAGGAGAAAATGCAGAGCTTATTTATACTATTGAAGCAGGTTAGGACAGAGGCCAAAAATAAAGTATCATGGATTATACCAGACACAGAACAGTGATGTGATGGTCATCTGTGTTGACACACATTTCAGCTTCTTTGGTCTACTTTCTCCTGTACAGATGGGCAAAGGAGACCTCTTGTTGTTTTGTTGGTTTTTTTTTTCTAATTTTATTTTGAAGCTACTATACCCAAAACCTGTCAGAACAAACTCATTCTAGAACAGGTTTACCATAAGGGGTTATGGAGTCTCATTCTCTGGAGATGTTCAGAACCCCACAGGATCCTGTGCAACCTGCTGTAGGTAACCCTGCTTTAGCAGGAAGTCTGGACCAGATGATCTCCAATGGTCCCTTTCCAGTCCAGCCATTTGGTTATGCTGTGACTGGTTCATTTTCACCAGATGGCTACAGAGCCTGTTACCTCTAAGTCATTGGGTCAAAGCCATCACAGTAGTTATCCAAAACTGCAGCAGTGACTTGTTTTCAAGATTCTGGTTTCAGACTAGTGTACAGTGGATCCTCCATAAAAAAATGCCACAACAGCTGGTATGTCCTGAAATCTTTGCCAGTATTTGGACAAGAGGAGCACAGAGACTAAGAACGGGGCTATGCTAAAACTCCTGCAATAGCATTTTAATGGCACAAGGTCTCTTGAAACTGAGGGCATGATGATACAAGATGAAAATTGCTTTTGCAGTTAAATTCTGAATATTTACATTCAGCACATAATCTGTACCAGCAAAAGCATTCCGCAGTTGTAAACCATTTGCATTATCTCTGACACATGTGCAAGTGAATGTAAGTTTCTCTGGGTCACATGAATCTGAAGTTAAGAATTATCTTTGAGATAAACCATTGACAGATATATAAGAGGGGGATGCCTGGAAAAAGAGAGAAAGAACTAGAAATTTGTAACCTCAGAATTTTTAAATATTTAATTTCTACTTAGGGGGTTTTATTAATAATATTAATCTTTCCACTGTAATACTAGTGAAACTTGAGACTTTTATTTCCATAAAAAGAAGTCACAGGTACTTCAGATTATACCCATATTAGGCACATCTCAAGCCTTTTCCAGCATTAGGCTCTGATCCTACTGGATCATTATTTATCCCTATATTATTATAAAGTCTTACCACCTAGGATAGCTTATGTCGATTAGGAGCAGGCTAAATGACAAATAACTAATGAAACAAGAATATCTACACCATCTCATACTGATTTAGCTTAATATAATTCAAGCTCACACCTTAAATTAAGATGATATAACCTGAAGTTTTGAGAAGACCCAAGGAAGGTTTTCTGTCGTTATCTTGTGTGCTCTGTGAAAGGAGACTACTTTCAGCAAACCAGAAGGTGAAGTCTTTTGCAGCTGAAAGTGTTGAACTTAGAATGAGGAAGATTTTAGCACTCCAAAGCAAATATTTCCTTTATGCACTGTGTTTGTTTTTAGCAATTATTTCTCAGTATATAAAAAAATGGGTTTCGACTTAAATTTGGAGCAATCTTATACATGCCCAGACAGGAAAACACTGTCCTTATGGAAAAAAATTCTGAGCAGACTAAACCAGGTTCCTGGGGCAATGTTTTTCAAGACCATTCCCAGTTTTTTCTTGACACTTTATTACTATTATGGGTTCCAAATCATCTAGAGGTGCCACCACAATGTAAAGATCATCCTGTCATCTAAGGAGTGTAGCTCCAATTGCACTGGTAATAGAATCCTTCATGATGCAGGCAGGAAAATATTATCATTAGAAAAGATGTTTTAGCTATTAGATGATTTCTAGAGACTCTCTATTTCATTACAGCCTGTTTCTGTTTCATCATGAGCTCTCTCTGCAATGTCAGATCTCAAACTTCTATTTACTGTGAGCGTAAGCCTCACACTCCTCCACTTTCATTATCTATAGATGTCCCAATCTCAGGTGCATCAAAATTCAGTATTGTACTGCTGTAGTTTCTTTGTGCAGTTGAGGATATTGATTTTAACTGCAGAATTCAAATTGTACACAGCCCTTTGATACAGGGGAATTACTTACCTCATCTTACATTGCTCTGAAGAGAGCAATTGGTAAAGAAAGTAGTTTTTGTGTCATTTCATAAGAAACTCCTAAAGGAGAAGAACCAGCTCTTGCCTTGTAGGAGGCAGTCAGTGGCTCAAAATTATTTGAATTGGCAAGCACTGACAAAATAATAGCAGTATTTGTAGTGTCTGTAAATGTGACAGATACTGTTATTTTTATGAGAATTTGTAGCTCTGGAAGAATCTCACCTCCTGGGTGAATAGCACCATTTTTGGTTTAGCTAGTAGAGTAAACTTTACTGATCTGGAAGGAAGGATATAAATAGAAAGCCACTACCAGTATTGAACTACATAGAGTAGTATGTAGCTTAAATTAGCCTCCAGAATTTACAACAGATAGTGAATCATATCTTAAAAATAATTCACATTACCTCACGTCATTTAGGATTCCATGTATTTAGGCGTTCCAGCTACAACTTAACATGTTTATTGCTCTGTGCACAGCACCTGTAACAATCACTCTTAAAAAAACCCTCTTGTGTATCACCTGAGATGTATTTCTCTCCTAGCCTTGAATGGATGCTTGACCATTGATTAGAAGCAGTTCTAGATTTGAAGATGTGAATTACAATAGAGGGAACGTGGTATAGTGATTGAAATTGCTGTAAATCAGTATATGCTGTTTGCATTTAGAATGAAAATCAGAAAAAGAGTCTGTATGCTTATAGATGTCATGTATATATGCAGCATCCTTACTTCAAGCAAGCACTCAGTAAAAGAGCAAAATAAGGATTGCAAATTACATACAGAAATTTTTTTGAATTTGCAAGAGATCTGAAAAAAAGACCAGAAAGAAATAAGGCCCCCAAAAAGTTCTCTGATCCAAACTTTCTGTTTTCACCTTTTTGCAGTCAGTAATATCTGTGCTTTCATGTTGTAACAGGCATTTCATGACATTTTCTGCTAAATCTCATTCATCTGGATTCATCCTCCTCAGAGATCATATGAGAAAACTTTGTGCCACAAGACGCTTGAATCTCTTTTCTATGCTATTTGCTCTGTTTTATTTTTTCTAAATGCCGCCTTAACCTTTTTATATTCAGTTCTTTGAGTCTTGAAGTACTGTAATCTCCTGTATGGTTTCTTAATATCCCATTCAATTAGGAGGCTGAGTTGTTATCCATTAGTCATGTAATTGGCTTGTTAGCCTCTGATCTCATTTCTTTGCCTTAGGTGTACATGTATTTGACTAATTTCTGTAATTTAGGGATGCTTTTCCTTACTTCAGTAGGAGTAATGTGAATGCAGTTCTTGCTGCGATGCTGGTACTGAGACTCAAGATACAGAGGTAGCAACACCTGAGTTTCTGATGCATTGAGTACCTATATTGTCTACTGAGCTCTCTAATTATCAGAAAGGAAGGCTGGAAGGGCCTTCAGAATACTGTTACATTGGAGTTTTTTTTTGTTTTTTATTTAAGTAACAGCCTTTAAAAAGGCAGCTTGTTGCTCCTGGTTTAAGTTATCATAAAGTGAGTCGTATTTCATTTCTAATCTCATTCAATATTTTTGTTTTAGGAAACACGGGAAACACATTCAAGATTGAACCAGTCTTAGGCATCATTACATTACTCAAGGAGCCAGACTTAACCACAATGGGACAGTTTGTTTTGTCAGTCAAAGTGACTGACCAAGGTTCTCCAGCACTGTCTGCAACAGCAATTGTGCGGATATCTGTGACGATGGCAGATAACTCCCACCCCAAGTTCACTCTAAAAGAATACCAAGCAGAGGTTAATGAAAATGTGGATATTGGTACTTCTGTCATTTCCCTCTCTGCAATCAGTCAGTCCACATTAGTTTATGAGGTTAAAGATGGCAATGTTGATGGAGTCTTCACCATAAACCCATATTCTGGAGTGATCACCAGTCAAAAGGCCCTTGATTATGAGCATGCTTCCTCCTACCAGCTCATCGTACAGGCAACAAATATGGCAGGCATGGCATCAAATGCCACTGTGAACATTCAGATTGTTGATGAAAATGACAACCCACCAGTTTTTCTGTTCTCTGAGTACTCGGGCACCATAAGCGAAGCTGCTCCTGTGAACAGCGTGGTCCGGAGTGCAAATAACAGTCCCCTCGTGATACGTGCCACCGATGCTGACAGCAACCAGAACGCTTTGCTTGTCTACCAGATTGTTGAATCAACTGCAAAAAAGTATTTCACAGTAGATTCCAGCACAGGTGCAATCAGAACAATTGCAAATTTAGATCATGAAACGATAGCCCGCTTCCATTTCCATGTTCATGTTAGAGACAGTGGGAACCCCCAGCTTACAGCAGAGAGCCCAGTTGAGGTGACCATTGAGGTAACTGATGTCAATGACAACCCACCAGTCTTCAGCCAGGCTGTGTTTGAGACAGTCCTGCTCCTGCCCACGTATATTGGTGTTGAGGTTCTCAAAGTCAAAGCTTCAGACCCAGATTCAGAGATCCCTCCAGAACTAACATTTAGTATAATTGAAGGCAATATGGACCATTTTTTAATTGACTCAAGCACAGGGGTACTCACCATTAAAAACAATAGTCTCTCCAAAGATCATTATATGCTAATAGTAAGAGTGTCTGATGGGAAATTTTATAGCACTGCTATGGTGACAATAATGGTAAAAGAAGCTATGGATAGTGGACTCCATTTTACACAAAATTTTTATTCCACTTCAATATCAGAAAACAGCACTAATATCACAAAGATCGCTGTGGTGAATGCTGTTGGCAACCGCCTGAACGAGCCTTTAAAATACAGCATATTAAACCCAGGAAATAAATTTAAAATCAAATCCACCTCAGGAGTCATTCAGACCACTGGCATCCCCTTTGACCGAGAGGAACAGGAGCTGTATGAGTTGGTGGTGGAAGCAAGCCGTGAGCTAGATCACCTCCGTGTTGCTCGAGTCGTGGTCAGAGTTTACATTGAGGACATAAATGACAATGCCCCAGTGTTTGTAGGGCTTCCATACTACGCTGCTGTGCAGGTCGATGCTGAACCTGGTACCCTGATATACCGAGTGACAGCTATTGATAAAGACAAGGGTGACAATGGCGAGGTGTCATACCTTCTGAGGGAAGACTATGGACATTTTGAAATTGATAGAGGGTCTGGCAGCATCACTTTAAAAGAAGCCTTCAATTCTGATTTATCTAATATAGAGTACTTGGTTGTCATTCTTGCCAAAGATGGTGGTAGCCCATCGTTGTCTGCATCCATAGAGCTCCCCATTACTATTGTTAACAAAGCAATGCCTGTGTTTGACAAGCCCTTCTATACAGCTTCCGTGAATGAAGATGTAGAAATGCACGTGCCAATTTTAAGCATAAATGCAACCAGTCCAGAAGGCCAGGGTATCATTTATATCATTGTTGATGGAGATCCCTACAACCAGTTTAATATTGACTTTGATACTGGAGTTCTGAGTGTCATTAGCCCACTGGACTATGAAATAAACTCTCTGTTCAAGCTGATGGTGCGAGCCAGCGATTCTCTCACTGGTGCTCGCGCTGAGGTAACTGTGGATTTGATTGTTAATGATGTTAATGATAACCCTCCAGTTTTTGATCAGTCAGCTTATAATGCTACTTTGTCCGAAGCTTCTTTGATTGGGACTCCTGTGCTGCAGGTTGTTGCTACTGATGCTGACTCTGACAATAACAAGATTGTACAGTATCAGATAGTCCAGGACACCTTTAACAGCACTGACTATTTCCATATAGACAGCAGCAGTGGCCTAATTTTGACAGCCCGAATGCTGGATCACGAACTCATACAACAGTGCAGCTTGAAAGTCAGAGCAACTGATAATGGGTTCCCACCTCTGAGCAGCGAGGTTCTTGTTAGTATCTCAATAACAGATATGAATGACAACCCTCCAGTTTTTAACCAGTTAATATATGAATCATATGTGAGCGAACTGGCACCTCGGGGTCATTTTGTGACTTGTGTCCAAGCTTCTGACGCCGACAGCTCTGATTTTGACAGACTGGAGTACAGCATCCTATCAGGAAATGATCGGACCAGTTTCATTATGGACAGCAAGAGCGGTGTTATCACCCTTTCCAACCATCGCAAGCAGAGGATGGAGCCCATGTACAGCTTGAACGTCTCTGTGTCAGACGGGCTGTTCACCAGCACGGCCCAGGTGCACATTCAGATCCTTGGAGCCAACCTCTACAGCCCTGTGTTTTCACAGAGCATTTATGTTGCAGAGGTTAGAGAAAACGCTGCTCCTGGAACGAAGGTAATCCATGTGAAGGCAACAGATGGGGATTCAGGTGTATATGGCCAGATCAGCTACTCCATAATAAATGACTTTGCCAAGGACCGATTTTTGATTGATGCAAATGGGCAGATTATGACAACTGAGAGGTTAGACCGTGAGAACCCGCTGGAAAGTGATATCGATATATTCTTGAGAGCCCTTGATGGAGGTGGCAGGACTACGTTTTGCACTGTAAGAGTGATAATAGTGGATGAGAATGACAATGCCCCCAAATTTATGGCAGTTGAATACAGAGCAAGTGTCAAAGCAGATGTTGGGAAAGGTTACTTGGTGACCCAAGTTCAAGCAGTAGATCCAGATGATGGAGCCAATTCTAGAATTATCTATTCTCTGTATAGTGAAGCCTCTGTTTCAGTAGCTGATCTTCTTGAGATTGATCCAGATAATGGATGGATGGTCACCAAGGGTAGCTTTAACCAACTGAAAAACACTGTTTTGTCATTCTTTGTCAAAGCAATTGATGGTGGCATTCCTGTAAAGCATTCCCTCATTCCTGTCTATATCCATGTTTTACCGCCAGAAACCATTTTGCCTTCTTTTTCTCAACCCCAGTATTCTTTCACCGTGGCAGAAGACACCCTCATAGGCAGTACTATTGACATTCTGCACGTTTTGCCCAATCAGGGTGCTTTGTATAGCACAGTTAATGGTGAGCTACCTGAAAACAACAAAGATGGGGTTTTCATCATAGAGAAGGACACAGGGCTCATAAAATTGGATAAGAGACTTGACCACGAAATAAATTCTGCCTTTCACTTCAAAGTTGCAGCCACAATTCAGTTAGACAAAGTAGACATTGTGCTGACTGTGGATGTGGAGGTGAAGGTGTTGGATGTAAATGACAACAAGCCTGTGTTTGAAGCAGCTAACTACGATGCTGTGATAATGGAAGGGATGCCTATAGGAACAAAACTTATGCAAGTCAAAGCGGTTGATGCAGACTCGAGTGCAAATGGGCAGGTCACGTACACACTTGAAGTGGAATCAGAGCTGCAGAAGATCACAGAAGCATTCACCATTGATAGCAACAGTGGCTGGATCAGTACGCTGAAGGATCTGGACCATGAAAAGGATTCTGCTTTCACCTTTGCAGTGGTGGCTTCAGATCTGGGGGAAGCTTTGTCCTTGTCCTCAACCACCTTGGTCTCAGTTACTGTGACAGATATAAACGACAACGCACCTGTCTTTGAGCACGAGGTGTACAGAGGGTCGGTGAAGGAGAGTGACCCTCCAGGGGAAGTTGTGGCTGTTCTTAGCACCTGGGATGAAGACACATCTGATGTCAATCGGCAGGTTAGCTACCATATTACAGGTGAGAAACAGCTTGCATGCTTTCTTCCCATAACCAGCTTACTGAAGAACTGTGCATGTGTCCAGTTTTAGGTGAATGTTTAGTGGAGTTTCAGCTAAATTATCACTGTGAATGAGTCAATTACATTCCTTTTTTTTTTTTTTTTGGATGGAATTTGCAGCAAAGCTGAAAAGAGGGAGAGGAGTGTGTGTGTGTGTGTGTGTGTGTGTGTGTCTGTGTCTGTGTGTCTGTGTTGCTCTCTCAATTTTCCAAGATGAATGCTTCCTGATTTGCTGCAGTGCAATGTAGTGTAGCCATCAACCCATCATAATTGATATGTCAGCTTGAAAACCATTATGAATTAATGTTTCAAACAAGGGAAAAGGAAAATTTTCTTCTTACAGAAAAAAAATCCTTTTACTTCCAAGCATTTAAATTTTTTTTGAAAAAAACATTTTTCTTTTTGAGACAGAAAAGTGGATGCCAGAGCCATTTTGAAATACCAGTATTTGGAATGGGGAGTTGTGGGGGGCACAAATGAATTTTACATTATGGAATGAGGGAATGCCATTTATTATCAGCACAGATTTCTGGCCAGGGAAATAGTAATATACTTAGAAGCACTGGTTAGCTGCCATGCATTGTTATATACAGCATAAGGAAATTTTCATTACATTGCTAATACATTTTTCAAAGCATGGCAACGTTGCTCTTTTCTATTGTGTAATATTTATTATCATTCTTTTCTCCTAGATTCAGCCTGGCTTTTGTGTAAGTATGTTATGAGTGATGTGTGCTACAGTTATTTTTCTCCTTCCATCTCACATTTTCCAATAGCTTTTGTTAGGGAACAACTTTTTCACTCCCCCAAACCTTAGCAATTCAAGAGCTATTATTAACTACCTAGTAATAACCAAATTATTTGAAAAATCCACATTTTTCACACTGGATGGGATTCAACATATATAAGATTGCATGTAGGAAGCAGGCTGTGGGCAAAAATTACTTAACTAATAGGAAAATAGTTCATGTATTTTGCTCTGGAGCAAAATACATGAACTACCCCTTTTTTAGCTATCAAAATGAAAATGGCTGTGAGATGTTGTGTAGAGAGAGGTGTGACACCCCAGTTAGCCACAGACTGCCTGTGTTACATATCACAAGTGGCATCATTTTCAAAGCAACCAGAAATTCATTGGTTAATTGTAACTTGAAATTTTGGCTTCACTTTAAAGATTTGTGAAGACTGTGTAATGCATTATGCCTTTAGTTACACAGTGTTTTTTCTTTGCATACCTGTGCTGTTAATTTAGCAAAAATTGGACTTTTGAATAACAACTGTCAGATGTGGCTCATAAATTAGAAATCATTCTGTTCCTTAGTTTCTGTCACAGTTCAAAATATGGAAGATATTTTGCTGTTCGGTTAGCTTCTGAAAACAATAGATGTCAAAGCCCAAAACCTTTTTACTGTACGATTACTAAAGCACAGAATGGGCTCAGAAATTCCACTTCCTTTGAATATATCATTTGAGTTTGGGAAATGCACAAGGAAAAATTAGGTTATTTTGATTAAAATGTCAAAACATGTTAAAATATAGTTTCACTCACAAAATAGTCTGTTCACACTTTACCTCAAGTTGATCTCAGGAAGTGCGCTTCAGTATTTTGTGGAATCAGATTAGCTAGATGATTATTCAAAAGCTGTGGCTGGGGCAGATGTGATCACTGAAGAGTCCTTTGTGCCCTTTTGAGAAGTACAAGTGTTTATTGCAGTCTTCTGGTCAATCTTGCAAAGGGGTAAATACATTTGGGTGGATAAATAAATGTTCTGCTTGGATTCCTTCCGTTTATGATTGTTTTCCATGATTACTGGCAAGCGGTTGCCATTGTCAAGTCCACCTTAATTTGCATTTGATAGTGAGGGAAAAAATTTTGCACTTATTCTTGGTTATTTGTGGTTCAGTAGCAGCTGGAGATGTTCACAAAGCAAAAGCACTGTAGATAAATCTTAATAGAAGATCTATAGGATGTGCAGATGACACAAATGCACTTAGGAAGTACAGTATTTTTCTTTGAAGGCTCATTTGAGGTCATTGCCTGTATCATTTGAGGCAGTTTGCCTAAAACCAGGGCTCTTCTGATGTCTAGCCAGTCTACACCCAGCCAGATATTACTGAGATTTAAGTGGCAAACCATGAAAAACCACCAGAAAAATGTCGGCTGCCAAGACATTGGTACGGTGAAGTGTTTTTGTGTTCCTTAGTGATGTTAATTAAGCTTCCTCAGGCACATAAAGCTAGGGAGTAAACAGTCTTTAGTCTTGGCTCAGCTGAATACAAGCAGGATGGACAGTGTGTTTTGGAAGAAAGAAGTGAGATTGTACATGGTAGGTTATTTGCTGGGTTGATTGCCTGGTATGAGCAAAGGTGTGGCTTTTGTTAGTTTTTATCATATATTTGAGATACTAGAATTCTGGAGAAATTGATGTTTCAGTGTTTGGAAAGGCCTTGTGTTGCCAGATGAAGGACAGTTTCTGCAATTTTATGGTGGTAAAGCTAGGAGGATTGGATTTATCATTTCAGAAGCTGAGTAACCATGCAACAACTTAAACTGGGAGTGGAGGATAAACCTATTTATTTTGTGTAATGCAAATGCCTAGAGTTCTAACTGGGAATTGAAAGTACTTAAATAAATACATAAATGTAAGACAGAAGCTAAATAAGTAAGTTAGTAAATATTCAGTTCCCCCTCCCAGATGGGGACATTGCAGTGAAAACTGATACTTTTGGCTTCTAGTTTTCCATTCCCTTTTAGTTGCTATAATGGCCTCTGTGTGTGCTTTAGTAATGATGTGTGTCAGGATTTGTTTATTTTGGATCACTGTGTCTCTGCATTTCATTTGTATCTGGCTGTTTTCTTTCTTTACTTCAACTTGAGCTTGATTTGGCTTTGTACTATTTGCTGACTAGGGAGGGAAGGAGAGCATTATTTAAACTTCAAGTAACAAAAGATAAAAGATACTGCTGATTCTTTTAGCCTCAAAGCCTTTCTAAAAAGTTACTGGAGTGTTTTTTGTAGCTAGCACTTCACTGTTGTGACATTCAAAGTAGAACACAAGAAATCTGCCAAAAGATTTTAAAGAATCCATTAATACATGTAGTCAGGAGGCTTCCGTTTAGAAAAGCTACATTATTCAGAGTGAAAAACTAATTAATTAGAATGCCCCTAGGAAACTGAATCTGCTTGCATATATTAGTGAAAAAGTTAATTAATCACTGCAGAACGAGATCTGCATCAAGACATATGTATAAGTACTCGGAAATGGTTTCCTGGGCCACAGTGTGGATTTGTTTGCCTTTCCATTTTTAAGAATATTTTCTTGGTGGTGTTTTAATTTTATATCTCATTATATCTCTTACACTTTGTAGTCCACCTTTGCCTTCCATCAGTGAAGAGCCAATCCCGAGAAGCAAAAAAAAAAAAAGAAAAAGAAAAAAAAAAAGTGCTCATGAAAAAGACATGCAGATAAACCACTATTCCTGCTTATTGCACAGGTTTCTTGGTCATTCAGATTGATTCTTTTCTAGTGGAGTAAGAGGAGGAAAAGAGATCCCAAGGACCAATTTCTATACATATTCTCCAAATTCCTAGGTGTGATTTAAAAGCCATTCCATTAGCAACAAAGTGACAATGATTTTTAAATTCCTCCAAGGTAGTGTTTCTGTTAACCATAAAAGACACCAGCTGATTTTAATTAGATTTTACCTTTCCTTTTTTCATAGCAATGAGATGCCCATATCTTGAGTATATTGCTTCCTAGTTGGTCAGGACAGTTAATCATTTCCTTTTCCAAAAGGACTAATATGCAGGAAAGCGCTGATTAATATCATGAAGCAAAATAAGAATATTTAAGACTACTTTTATTAATGGTTTACAACATTAAACTCACTATGAAAATATTGCAGCCTTTTATAAAGGAGAGTTAAGCTTTTTTTTATGCTGGCATTGAACTGAATAGAAGGAATTTAATGTCAGTCAGTGGGAGTCTGCCTTCTTTGAAGTCACATTCAGGCTCAAGTCAGTGGACAGATTCTCATTTCCTTGGATTGTATTCAGATCTGGCCAGTAATACACATCAAAAGTCTGTTCTCTTTAGGAGAAATGTGTGTTTATATGACACAACAGATTAAACAATGTATCCTCTGGTGATTATTCCAGACTATCATAGAAATCATTGGGAAAACTGCTTGGTTTTGTGATCAAAAAGGGTGGTTTTCTATCAAGAGAAAGTATCTGTGTTTGATACATGAGTTTAGGGCTCTGTATGCTTCAAAAGCCTTTTATAATTATAATGCCTATCTGACTAATTTTTTTTGGAAATCCTATTCATTACTACTTGCTTTTTTTGGAACAGTCACAGCTAGCAGAAATGGTGACTCTTAACAAGAAAGATTTGCTCAGCCTGACTCAACTGATTTAGTTTTCACATTTAATAGAAACCAGTCTATCTTGTCATTGGTAGCTAATGGAGAAGGCATAGGTTACACCCTGTGACCGCTTTCCTGCTTTTTGATGTAGAAAGAAGGTATGGAATGGACATTTGACTTTTTTGATTGGTTTCAAGCTCAACTTCAAATTCAGACTTCCTCTGTGTTGTTATTTTGACAAAAAGGTCCCTGAGAACTGACAGAATTGTGACAACAGAAGCAACATATCAGAGACACTAATTGCCTGATAACGAAGTCAACACAAATAAATTCAGCCTTGGATTTTTATTTTTTTTCTTTTAATACTTACTTATGCAGTCATTAAGTGGAAGTACTAGAGGGGAAGGTTTATGATCCTGGGCTTTCCATTCATCTTGTACAGATCCCATGACACATGTCAGAACCCTGATTAATTTGTAAGCAAATGCATACTAGCATGTTTGACATTCTTGAATGTGTTACAAGAAAGAATAAGCATTCCCTTTAGTTTTATAGCACTTTTAAATATGAGCAACATGGAAAGTAGTTCTAAGATTGAATTCCTGCATGGAGACCATAGAAGAAAGCCTAATATGGTGGGAAAAGAGCTAGTAGTGGGTTAGCTAAAATTATAGTTCAGCAAGTGGAGCATGATGATGCTTTTTAATATTTCCTCACTTAGTTTCTGTAACACATGAGTTTGCTATGATTGTAGTGTTCTATCCTAAATTATTAAATGTGCAGATGAAGTTTTACAGACCAAGCTAGGCACAGAAGATTGGGTAGTTGGCTTTACTGGCTTTTGCATAGCAGAAGAATCTGCTATGCAGCTGTGATTTGGATTTTTGATGTCACAGGGATGTTTTTGTTACTGCTGAGCAGAGCTTACACCGAGTCAAGGCTTTTTCTAGTCCTCAGGCAGCCCACCAGTGACGAGGGTGGGGGTGCACAAGGAGTTGGGAGGAGACACAGCTAGGACAGCTGATCCCAGCTGACCACAGAGATATTCCACTCTATATGGCAGCATGCTCAGCATATAAATGCTGAGGGAAGAAGGAGGAAGGGGAGATGTTCATAGGTAATGGCATTTATCTTCCCAAGTAACTGTCAAGGTGACAAAGTCCGTCTTTCCTGGAGATGGCTGAACACCTGCCATGAATTCTTTTTTCTTTTGCTTATACACAGAGCTTTTGCTTTTCCTATTAAACTGTCTTTGTCTCAACCCATGAGTTTTCTTACTTTTACCCTTCAGATTCTCCTCCCATTCCCACTTGGGAGGAAATGAACAAGCATCTGTATGGGGCTTAGCTGACTAGCAAAGTAAAGTCATAACATTGGTTTAAAGGATTTTACTATCTGGTCTGGCAGGAGGTTTGGATCAGATGCACAGAAAGATAATTGAAGGTGATTTCTTCATGCACCAGGCAGGAGACTGTACCATTTCAGATGAAAGAGTATATAATTGTTAGAAACATTAACAATTGTGCCCACCTTAATTGTTGCACACTTCTGTATGTGACATATCCTTCCCTTCCCTTCCCTTCCCTTCCCTTCCCTTCCCTTCCCTTCCCTTCCCTTCCCTTCCCTTCCCTTCCCTTCCCTTCCCTTCCCTTCCCTTCCCTTCCCTTCCCTTCCCTTCCCTTCCCTTCCCTTCCCTTCCCTTCCCTTCCCTTCCCTTCCCTTCCCTTCCCTTCCCTTCCCTTCCCTTCCCTTCCCTTCCCTTCCTTCCCTTCCCTTCCCTTCCCTTCCCTTCCCTTCCCTTCCCTTCCCTTCCCTTCCCTTCCCTTCCCTTCCCTTCCCTTCCCTTCCCTTCCCTTCCCTTCCCTTCCCTTCCCTTCCCTTCCCTTCCCTTCCCTTCCCTTCCCTTCCCTTCCCTTCCCTTCCCTCCTTCCTCCCCTCCCCTCCCCTCCCCTCCCCTCCCCTCCCCTCCCCTCCCCTCCCCCCCCCTCCCTCCCCTCCCCTCCCCTCCCCTCCCCTCCCCTCCCCTCCCCTCCCCTCCCCTTCCCTTCTCCCCAAGGATGATGTGGACCAAAATTTTCCGTCTCCCAACCTCTTTTTGTCACCAGGCAATTTAATGATGTGGAAGAGCAACATTGCCAGATTCAGTGTCAGTGTTATGGCATGGTAAAAAGCTTTTCTACTTTATCTCCTGCACACCTTTCACCAGCTTTCACTCTTGGATATAGTTGATCTATTTGTACTGCTTACCTTCCAACTGTTCCTCAAATGACCTCTTGTTAGGACTATTTAGTACTAATGTGTCTTCCTTTGTCATGTAAACTTTTTTAAAAGCTAGAATTTTAATAAGCACAAGAATGGCGCAGCTGTATGATAAAGCTTTCATTAGAGGATTCCTTAATAGAACCCACTTCCAGTCCTTGATTGCATAATCAACAGCTAATGAAATTGTCTTGGTAACAAGAGCTACGGTGTATTACATCCTCTCCCGAGACTAAGTGGAAAGACAATTGTACCAGCCCAAGAGGACTATTGATTGTTCACAGTTTGAATTTGATTACCCTTACGGAGAACTGAACGAGAGATCATCTTCAGCTCTGCTAAAATGGATTTTTTTTCCACTGAAAGTTATCAGTTCACTTTAATACAGGGCATTTGGGGGGCAATAAACACAGGGAGTGTAATTTCATTACAGATTTCCTGAGTCTGCAAATTTGGAAGCACCAAAAGCTGTGAAAGAAATGATGGCTGCTTAGTGATGTGTCTCTATGTTTAAAACAGGTGGGAGCTCTGAAGGACACCACAGCTCATTGTGTGTTTCTTGTCTTATTGCAGGAGGGAATCCCAAAGGGAAGTTTTCTCTGGGACTGGTTCAGAATGAGTGGAAAGTTTATGTTAAAAGGCCTCTGGATCGGGAAGAGCAAGACATTTATTATCTGAACATCACTGCCACAGATGGCCTCTTTGTGACCCAGGCTGCTGTGGAAGTGACTGTCACTGATGTAAATGACAATAATCCAGTGTGTGAACAGGTAAGTTAACACCACCCATGGCGATTGGCCGCTGTGTTGAGAGCAATGCTTTCCCTTCGGGTGTCTCTTGCCATTTGCAAGTGTTCAAAGTATTGATAGGCAATGCTGATTTTCATCCTTATGTTCTTAGTGGAAGAATCTACAGTGATCTGGGAGAGAAGCAGGATAAAACATTCATGTGAAGCCAAGATTGAAGGATAATGGTCTCATAAAGCTCTCAAAGGAGTCTTGTATGCAGTGGCCTTAGTTACCTTTACAACAAATGATGCGTTGTCAGATGGCATTGGGCAGCTACTCCTCCCCTGCAAAAAAGAATGAGCTCTCCCTTCACAACCTGTATGGAAATGTCATCAGTCTAGTTTAATTTCAGCTTTCTTCAACTTTACAGATAACAGACATCCAGTGGAAAAGGCAGAACAGTGTAGCTTGCTGTCCTGTTGTCAGGAATGCATGCACTGTGGCCTGACCACAGCTTTCAGAGTGCTAGCTGTCTTGTATTCTGTGGAAAGGCAATCCAGGGAACTGTTGTCAGTGCAATAGAAAGGTCTGTGTGAAATTAAAAACATAATAAGACCCAGAGTTCCTTAATGGTATTACTCACAGAAAATTTACATATATATATTTGTGTGTGTGTATGTGTGTGTATGTGTATATGTGCATGCACATACTTGTGTAATTACCATTGTTACATTATAATTCATTGTTGTATTAGTCTTACTGCAAGAACCACTCTATCACTCTGGGGAATCACAATCTGTATTTCCCTCAAAACTGCTGGATGAGGTGATAAAAACAATTGTTTCTGTTAGCACACTCATCAAGATTTTCATTTTGTAGGTGTCAATGGAATAAACAGAGGATACAAAATGATATTGCATTAAGCACCTAAGATGAGCCCTATTCGCTGTCATAATTTGGCATTGTTTCTGTGACACCTCAAAGCTTAGCGGTGATTTGAATTTCTGGGAATGTGTTGTGTAAAGGAAAATTGTTTCCTGTATAGAAAGAGTCACTACAAATAGTTTTTTCAAAAAAGCTTGTTCAAAGATTGTAAAATATTGCTACAGCATAACTTACATGTCTGTTTTTGACTCTAGGTTGCATACACAGCATTGTTTCCTGAAGACATTCCACCAAACAAAGTAATTCTCAAAATCAGCGCTAAAGATGCTGACATTGGGTCCAATGGTGAAATTCGCTATTCTCTTTATGGTTCGGGGAATAATAAATTTTTCTTAGATCCAGAAAATGGTAAGAAGACAACCAAATGTTTCTGAATAGCCTTAACCCCTCTACATCTGGGTACTAGTTTCCTTAAATAGAGTTAGGTTACACATGGCTGTCAGCCAGTTGTTCCAGTTCTGGCAGATGTGGGTGACCATTTGAACAGTGGTAGCAGGAGGGAGAAAGAGGGACATCTTTATTGGCCAGGTTGGATGTTGTAACCAGAACAGTGGATATCCATCCTTTGTTTCCCTACAAACTTCAAGTTAGATCAGAGCATTATCATAGAACCACAGGATATTTTGGGCTGGAAGAGAACTTTGAAGGTCATCTAGGCCAAACCCTTTCCATATGCAGATTCATCTTCAAATAGATCATGTTGACCTATCCAGTTAGGGTTTCTTGGGCTGTGCCAGTGACGCTGTTTCACCACCCTAATCATAAATATGTCTTCCCTTATATCTAGTCTAAATCTACCCTCTTTTAATTTAAAACGATTGTTCTTTGTCATATCAAAACAGGTACTGCCAAAAAGGAAATGTTTCTATTTTAAGGAGTCTGTAAATCTTGAGAGTGACAGAAAGACAGACTTGGAAAAGCATGTTGGTGTTCATATGGGTGAAGCTGTAGGCTGCTGTTAAAGCCACCATGAATGGCTTGTCATTTCTGCACTCATGTTGGCACCTCACTCTTTTGGGTAAAGAGGAAGGGGAAGTTACACTGATGTGAGTGTTTAATCTGTTTGTTGGAATTAGCAATGTTGGATTTGTTTTCTCTTTCCTATTCCTATGGAACACATGGTTTTGACACACTCAGGCTGTCTAGAATTAGTGATGTTGCTACAATAATAATGATAACTGCTGCTTTTAAATCATTTCAGGTGAGCTGAAATCTCTGGCCCCTCTTGACCGAGAGAAAATCCCTGCATACAACTTGGTTGCCCGAGCCACTGATGGTGGTGGCAGGTTTTGCCAGTCAGAAATCCATCTTATTTTAGAAGATGTTAATGATAATCCACCAGTCTTTTCATCTGACCACTACACTGCTTGTGTTTATGAGAACACAGCCACTAAAGCTTTGTTAACAAGAGTCCAAGCAACTGATCCCGATGTTGGTAAGTGGATAACATTGCAAAAAAAAAAAAAAAAAAAGTTTATGAAAATTCTGTGGGTTGGTGGAATTGCAGTGCAAATTCGCTTTTCTGTTGCTAAATTTTTCATTTTTTCCTTCTTCTTTATCCTCCCCATTTCTTTCTCTTCTCTTTCCTCACATCAAAATGCTTGTGTCTGATCTGACACATAATGGTGTTACAAACAGAAAAGCATTGGAGCAGCCACGGAAGCATATAGTCTTCTCTTGATCAGCAGTAGCTCTGTTTAGGGGAAAATCATCATTTTGGGGCTAAATTGCAACTTTTTTCTTTTAGTGGTCTCACTTCTTTTCTTGAGCCATGATTTTGAATACCCATGCCTCTATGTATGCAAATAATATAGTTACATGTCAAAGGAACCTATATCTGATTAATCACAGCTTTTCTAGAGTTTTGTACTGCAATAGCTCCTATTTGTTCCAGCTGATTACCTTAGCATAGAACTATTGTACACTGTGAATGTACATTATAAATGTTCTGGTTACTAAATGTTCTGGTTACTTAACTTCACACTCTTTGAAAGTGTAATAGTTTATTATATGAGGACCTTAGCCTTGAAATGTGGGCTCAATTATACATATTTAAAGTGGAGTCATTTTGCATAATACAGTGGTAAAACCTACTGAATACTAATTTGCAATACTAATGACTGAATACTAATTAGTAATACATACCAATGACCTAAAAATTTTTAGGTCATTCACTTGAGTTGAAATAACTTAGTTGGGTTTTTTTTTTTCCTGTGTTTTAGAGGTGTTTTGTAAAACCTATGGCCTGAGTAGTTTCACGTAAAAAGCAGATCTTTCATTCAGTGGGAAAAAAAAAAAATCTGAGTGTGGTGTGCATGCTAGAAGTTTCAGTTACTTGGAAAGCTGATAGTTTAGATAGTTTAGATAGTTTAGATATAAAGAAATTCATAAAAGAGCAGCAAACTTTCATTAATGTATCTATGAAGACCTGCATTATTTGCCATGGTTGAAAACTCACAATTAAAATTATGACTGTCCTGCAGTGAAGAGCCAGTTACTGGTGCTAAACTACTGAACTGTCTGAAGAGACAGTGTTGTTATTTTCCACTGTTGTATTAATTGCCATTTTTCTTGTAAGTGGGATGACATTCAGGGTGAGAGGGGACACAATTAGAATAAAAAGTTGTCAAGAAAAATTCTTGCTAGCACCAACGTTACGTAATAAGATGGTTAACAATGGAAAAAAAGCCACAAACCAGGAGCTAGTTGCTGGGATCTTGGAATGGGAACTGGGAATGGGGGTTTTGGAATGGGGAATGGGGATGGGAATGGGAAACTGGGAACACTGTACCTTCCTTCTGAAACTAGAGAAGTTAAAGGGAGGGATGGATATGATGAATGAGAAGGGGCTGTGTACTTCATTAATGCTTAGACCTGATATCAAACCATACTGTGTATCATAAGTAAATGACTGAAAAGTCCCTAAAACTGGATTTTGTTCTAATTACTGTTCTATTAGTCCTTACTAAAATCACTGATTCCCTATTGCTAGATAATGAAATGTGTTCAGGTAGTGTAATGTTCCCATGAGAGAAAAAATATATTATTGATATTCCTGATGGGCTGTGATATTCCTCTAAGGCTTTTTGAAGTGTTGTCCTGAAAACATCAGTGGAGGCAGTAATCATCGTGCAAATAAATTTTTAACATTCGGGAAGCATCTTATGATCAGCCTTAGAATTTGCCTGCTCTGCTGTGGGCTTCAAGGGCCATGTACTGTAAGGGCAGGAGCATGAATATTGAAGCCATTGAGAGAAGTCCCTTTGTGGTCCACAACTAAACACAATTTAATAGAATCCTGAGAATACTGTGTTCAAACACTAGTAGATAATTAAGGCAATTTCCAGTTAAGAGAAAACTAGGATTATATCTGCCTTGTGCCTTTGATATCTCTTGAAGTTCCTGATCTCATAATATCCTGTGAAATTAAAGGACTGGACCATAAATTGTTGTTTAATATATTTATAATTTGGATACATACTTAGAAACTAGCTGTACCAGCTGGACACACTGAGGGGAAATTGTGATACTTCTTCACAGTATTCAACAGAAGAAAGCAGTTTTAACTGTTTAGTAGCACACAAGTTCATTTTCCATAACCTCTACATACAGCTGGGGATCTTAAATTACATGATCTCCTGAAGAGGAGAGAATATACATAAGTCTATTTGTTAGGATAATTTAGTGGTTTTAATTGAAAACAATTCTTTCTTGTATACTGCTGCGATTGGAAAGTTTTAGTATTCCCACAATATGGTATTTGAGACTTACTCACCACCAGCAGGTTTGGAAATGTTCGAACTAAGAAGTGGAAGTGAAATGCTGGTTCTACATTTTTTCAAGAGGTTCACAGAAAGCAGTGAATTTTTTGCCTCCCACTGTCTCCAAAGCAAAGTGCCAAATTACTCCATTTTGTTCAAATTAAGGCACTAGAAGAGCTGGAATGAATGCTGAGGTGTAATTACATGAGCAAACCCATCACACAACTGCAGTATCAGCCTGTTTCAAAGGAATTAGGGTCATGCTAGGGCAGTGACTCTGAGGAAACCTACATGAGACTTTATCAATTTTTTGACATCATACTGACAAACTTCAGAATAAACGTGGAGCCCAAAGCTGAGGTGCAGGCACATACTCAGTTCCAGTGCTGCTCATGTTTTCTGCATGCACAGAGTGTAGTGGCCTCACTCACACAGTACAAAAATGAATGGCAGCATCATCCAAGCTCAGCAGTGTTTTAAGCAATGGTTAAATCCTGCCTCACTTGCAGATGCTGTGCTTTCTGAATGACCTTCGTGCTCAGGCCTGTTTTCATGATTAATGGTATAGTCTACCAAAGGCAGGAGCACTTACTGTGCTAAAAATGAACAATGCATTATCCATCCTTCTGCAGTCTTCTTCATCACCGCTGGAGCATCAGCCATCCAGATCTGTAGTCAGTTTAGTGATTTCACTGACCAATTGATTTTTTTTCTGGGTTTATGATGAATATGAGATTCTAATTTGGCTCACAATGGGAATATCCTTGTCAGGCATCTCTGTTCTGCCTGCCACTGCAGCCTTCCAGCCTCTCTCTCCATTAGTCGATGTTTAAAGCTGTGGCAGACCATCCTGTTCCCTGCACAACCAGACAGTGCAGATGGACTGGGCCATCTTTGAGCCAGCACCTTGTATTGCATACGGCCAATGTGCAGGAAAACACAGACATGTAGGTAAAAAAATTGTCAGGAGCAGCCTTTATTTGGTTTCTGAGTTCATGCGGTGTGCAGACTGCCCTGCTCTGTGCTCAGCTGCCCCTCAACCTCACAGCCCTTCCCCAGCAGCCCAGGGCCCATGCCAGTGCATCACACAGGAGATGTGGTAACGTGCATGCTGCTAGGAGCCATCTGGTATCCGTGTTTTGGTTTGGGAAGGCAAGGTTAGGAGCTTCTCAGAGTCACTGATGAGACTGATCTGCTGCTTCTTTGAATAGCAGGCATCTTGTCCAACCATCCTGCACAAGCAGGAGTGTCTACAGCAGGTTATCTAGGACTCAGTCCAGATGGCTTTTGGCTGCCTCTTAAGGGCAGACAGTGCGGTCCTCCAAGGATTGACTGCTGTGCAGCATAAGCACATCAGAGGTCCTCTGGGAATAACCAGAGAACTGCATTGTGGATACAGACAAAAGTGTAACATCCTCACCATAATCTGTTATACATGAAAAAAAAAAAGTGTTATTTCCATAAATACCTCATATCTTTCAGAAGATTTAACAGCACTGAGTAATGCAACCTGGACAAACAATAAGCAGTGTGCTATCTTATTCAAAGCGTTTTCTCACTTTTGTGCATAGGTTGCCCAGAGTTTTGGACATGACCCAGTTTCTGCAGGGCTTGTAGCCTCATGAGCAGAATGGTCTAAGATTTATTGAGCAGTTCTGAAAAAAAAAATCCAGCTAGTTTTGGGGTCAGTAGATTTGAATGATGAGCGTGGATTTCTGTTCTTTGTTCCTAGTATTTTAAGCTTTGGTACTCAGGTGGATCTGAGAGGAAAATATGGGTGTTGAAAGCCTAATTCAGGAAGCCAGAATAAGATTTGAGACCCTCCCACAGATATGTTTATACAGTAAGGTTACATGGGTTAATTGTGTTGAATTTGATTTTGCACTTTAAGCAGTTTTATAGAGGTAAATATTATTTGGACCAGGATTTATGAGAAGGATTCTGTCGTCAGCTGATTAGTGCATTTGTGTTTAATCGTGAGAGTTTAAATCAATCAAGTCTCTAATCAGTCTGATTCTTGGTGTTGGGAACTAATTATTCACCTTTTCACACAAAGTGGAAGAGCTGCAGCAGAAGAGACTCGGCCCTTCTGAGGGAAGTTGTTTGATCTTCTCAATAGAAGACATCTGCTTCCTAAACCCAAACTTTTCCAATAGAATTGATAGGGAAACTGGTAAACTGGGGGAAGGAGTGCCATTTTCTTTCAGGTTCTGATAGAAAATTTTATGTTGGATTCCAAAGAAATCTGTGTCAAAAAATTACATTTTTCCTGCAAGGTTTGACCTCATTGATTTTGATGTTTTAATCAAGACTTGTAATATGACTTCTCCTTCAGGTTTCAGCCAGTCCAGTTTAGTATGTAGGATCAGGATGCTGGTGAGCCCAGCATGGAAAAAAATCACTCAGGCTGTTCAATGGGTCACCACTTTCAAGAATACACATGTGGAACTAGAGTAAAGACTTCAGCCTCATCAGTGGTGGGCTTTGCTCTTGAAGAAATTAGGGCAGCTGAGCGTGTTGCAGTCGTAGTGCCTCACAGCTGGGCTTAGGGAAGTGTAAAGTGTTGCCAAGTGAGATTGCAGCAGGGTCAGAGAGAAGTGTAAGAAAGTCACAGCTTGATTGGAGAGCAGCTCTCTGAATTACATGTAATGGTGAGTAACAAAATGATAGAAATGCTGAAGTAGGTACTGATTCTGGCATTTTCTGGCAAAACTAGTACCAAGCAAACCTTTGCTTTGTGTGTTTATTAATGTTGGGCATGTCCCTTAAAATGGACCTAGAAACTTCTGGAGCATTCAGGGTCTGAAAAAGATGAAGGCAGGCATCAAAATGTGAATAAATAGAATAACAGATATAATAGGACAGAAGATGTACTAAAACTCAACAGCTAATAGCAAGTTAACTTTGGTAGTGAGGCCAGCTAGATGGCATTTCTGGGTATTGTCTGAGTTTTCGTAAAATAAATATTACAAGATACTTTACAGAGGATGACTCATTCTCTTTAAAATATACATGGTGCTTCCTATGTTTTCACCCACATCGTTGCCTCATAGACTTTTAAAATAGTACCTGGGTTAGGGCGCTAATGTAGGATATGAAAGAGACATGAATTATTAATTCCTTTTACTCTAGCAAACCAAAACAGTGCTGCATAAGTAAGAGGTGTAGCTGAAGTAGGGAGGCCTGTCCACTGTCACTGAAGCTGTTTTCAGAAAGAATTTAGGAATAGGCCATGGAAGAAAAAAACAACCAACCCAACAAAAAGACAAAACAGAACAAACAGACTAAAAAACTCAAAGCAAAACAAAAAAAAAAAAAAAAAAAAAAAGAAAAAACAATGAACAAAACAAACAAACAGAAAAAAACACCACAGAACACAAAACAAAAGGCATGAGTGAGCATTGCTCTATAGCCTGGTGGGTGATTTGGTTCTGGGCTCTGTTCCTCAGAGCTTATTCAATGAATAGTAGTAGTCCATGATGACGTATCCTTGTACTCTTCCTTCTTCCTGGAAAGGTGTCTTTACCATTAGACTTCTGTAGAATTCTTCAGAGAAAGAGAGTGGAACGGGAATGTCCCATATTCCCCAATTGTCTGGCCAGTCCTACTTGCAAGTCCAAATTCACTCAGGAGAAAACCTAGGTTTTGTCTTCCTAGTAAAGGCAGAAAGACTAATAGTAATACAGAGATAAAGCAGAAAGACTAATAGTAATACAGAGATAAAGCACTCTGGACCCCAGAAAAATTGCCAAATAAAAAAAATAATAGTCAGGCTCGTAGGAGTTTAGACTTCACTTATTGTTAGCAGGTAAATAAACAAGGTATTTGGGGATTTTGAAAACCTCTATCAAAACATTTCGTATGACCTTGTTGAATCCCTCAGATGGCCATATTTTTAAAGCTTCAAGGGTAGTCAGGGGAATGCAATAACCCTCCTTGCATTAAAATAATGAGATGTGTGTATCAAGATGAGTAAAAGCTAGCCTTTGTTGAGGAACTGGAAGTCATCAACCAATCTCATTTCCTTCTGCAATATGTGAGGAGGCCATATTGAAATAAATATTATGGGTGTTATGGCTTAGGTTTAGTGAGTTTTATGGCATTGCACTGCACCATGTTTTTATGTGTAAGCCAGGGATACATGGTCTGCACCAAACTGCTATCAGGGGAGTTTGTAGCAACCCATTATACTGGAGGGGTAAGTTAAGAAAGGTACTGGGTGCAGCATTGCTATTTTGATTCCTGACTACATAAATAGGCATAAGAACTGTATTGCTAAATGTCAGAAAGCAGAGTGGTGCTGCAAGTTATCCTGGATAGTGTCAAAGCTGCAGTTGTGATATTTAACAGTTGGAAAAGTGGCACGGAAAAACCCAGTGCAAATCATCAAGATAAATGTTATGTCTCATGTTTAGGCAAGAAAGCCAAGTGCACTGGTGTTGTCTGGGTGGTGACAGCCTGGGCAGCAGAACTACAGTGGTGCAGCTGTATTACTGTGACCCACAGGTTGAAGGTATTTACGCTTTCATACTGCGTGAAAAGGCAAATATTTTAATGAGATGAGTAAACCAGAGTAATAGTGGGAAAAGTAAGGAGTTCTTTCTGTTAATTTGATGTTGGCAAATCCTGACCTGAAAGGCTGTGTTGTTTTGGGTGCAGCATTTCCAAGAAGATGTGGGCTACATTCTCCAAGAAGAGGTAGGAGATTGACAAAAGAGATCACAAGTCTGGAGGAAAAGTCAGGAAATATTGAAATAGTTGAGAGGGTCTGCCAGGGAAAAACGAATTGAAATTATAAAATATAACAGTCTTCTGCTATCAGATAAGTAGCTCTGAGGAAGGAAGTTGACCCTTGTTCTTTTCTTTTTTCTTTTTTCCTTGTCTTTTATTAATTTTATTCAATCTCAGCAAAAAGTCAGAACAAAATTTTTATTTGTAAGAAAAGTGAGGCATTGGAGTATCCAAGGAGGTTATGCAAGCTTCTGATCAAAGGATAGGCCTCTGTTTGGGGATAAAACTTAGCTTTGTGCAGGGATAAATTAGATGACCTCTCAAGATTCCGGCTCTCTTCACACTTTCTCATTTCTAGTAGTTTCTTTAATTTTTGAGATTTCCAAGACATTGTTAACAACATAGAGGCAAAGAAGTAGACAATGGAGAATTGTATCTCTTGAATTATATTGAGTGAATAAACCCTGTCTTTAAACTGTATTACTTAAACATATATATATATGAATAGTCTTTCTCTGCGTATATACACATACACAAATATATAAAATATAATATACAAACTGATCACATGTCTGATGAAAAGAGGCTGAAGGAGCTGGGGTAGTTTAGTCTGGAGAAAAGGAGATTGAGAGGAGACCTTCTTGGTCTCAATAACTACCTAAAAGGAGCTTGTAGTGACGTGGGGATTGGTCTCATCTCCCAGGCAGCAAATGAAAGGACGAGAAGAAATGGCCTCAGGCTGTGCCAGGAAAGGTTTAGATAAGATATTAGGAAAAATTTCTTCACAGGCATTGGAATAGGCTATCCAGGGTAGAATCACTACCCCTGGAAGTGTTTAAAATGTGCAGGGATGTGCTGCTTGAGTACATGGTTTGGAGCTGGGTTAACAGCTGGATCTTTTTCTGTCTTAATTCTAGTCATGCTTATATATGTATTTTATTTCCCTCTTTGTGTGCATTCCAATGCTTCCAGTTATGTTTCCCTGTGTAATTCTAAATCAGGTATCTCCAAAATCCCGACTTCAGAAAAATGGACCCGGGATCACTGAAAAAGACAAGTATATATATCAAGTGATATAAACCAGTACCCAGGAATATGAAAATCCTTAGTAGAAAAGAGATGGAGGGTGAGCCAACTATCCAGATCTTGACTTCCCACCAAAAAGACAACTTCTGTCCCAGCTGAAAGTTGTGTTTTAGAAACCCATGGATGGTCCTATACTGCTAAGAGTTTATACCTCCCATTTCTTCAGTTTATACTGAAGTATTTCTCTTCAGTAAGGGGCTGATTATCTTCAGGTCTGCCCTGCCCTCATCCCATGGTACCCTGACTGCATTGGAGCAGTGGTGTGAATAAAGGCCTTTGAGGTTAGGGCTATTTTTTTCCCCTCAGAAAAGGGGAAAAAGTGAAGTCTATTTTGGTAGCGGTGTTATGGATTGAACTTGGCCAGGTCTTCTGCTTAAGCTGTAAAAATCACTTGAAATATTTTCTCTATGGGCCTATATATTCTTCTACAGTTCAACAAGGTACTTCAGGCAAGGTTTCTCTTTCATCTCAAAATGATGGAGTAGGGTACTATAAAATCTGGTTTAGCATTCATCTTTTGTCTTGTTTGTTGTTAATGAAGTTGTGGACTTTTATCTTCTAGTAATTGGCCTTGTGGTTAACATTTGGATAGTTGGGAAAGGTCATAGGTACACACCAATGTTAATCATCACATCATAAAAGAGGCAAGAGGAAGCACAATAATCAGATAGCTTTCTTTGTATGTCTGCAAACCACACTGCTAAACTGAAAAATAATTTTTTTTCAGCTTGCTTTCTGGTCTACATCTTGATTGCTTATTTTTAATACTTTTCATTACGTTCATTTTCATCGGTTTTAAAAATTAAGATGAGTAGATGACAAAATTTGATGTCATTTTTCAGACATAAACTAAAATGAGTGGTCTAAACATTGGGGAAATAATGAGTTCGGGGTGACAGAAACTGAAAGAAGAAACACTGTGAGTGGCTTTTAATAGGAGTAACTTTTACTTTATGTGTGATGCATAAAGGTATTGCCCACTGCAGAAACCTACTGTCATATGGGGATTGTGCCTGTTGGGTTAATTCTCAGCCTTTTAATTGGTGTCAGTCTGGATCAAAATATGTTACAACTCCACCTTTTTCAGTTGAGTTGCACCTCAAATCCTGTGTTCAGTTCTGAGGCCTTCACTGCAGGAAGGACATTGAGGGGCTGGAGTGTGTCCAGAGAGGGGCAACGGAGCTGGGGAAGGGTCTGGAGCACAATTCCTGTGAGGAGCAGCTGAGGGAACTGGGAGTGTTTATTCTGGAGAAAGGCAGGCTCAGGGGGGACCTTCTCTCTCTCTCTATAGCAACTTAAAAGAAGATTGTAATGAGTTGAGGGTCAGGCTCTTTTCTCAAGTAACAAGCAGTAGGACAATAGGAAATGGCAGCAAGTTAAGCCACGGGAGGTTCAGACTGGAAAAAAGGAAAAAATTCTTCTCTGAAAGCATTGTCAAGCGCTGGAACAGGTTTGACAAATAGGGAATAGTTGAGTTACTGCCTTGAGAAGTATTTAAAGATGTGTAGATGTGACACTCAGGGACGTGGTGGAGTGGTGGCCTCACAGTGATAGTGCTGGACTAATCCACAGTCTCAAAGGTCATTTCCAGCCTGAATGATTCTGTGATTCTGTGCTTTATACAAGGAGGATATTGATAATGCTGAATCATGAAGCAAAGTTATTTTATATTCCTGATGCTATTTAGAGTAGTACTGACATAGAACTTGTCATGATGTGACATTCAGTGTGTTTTTTGTTTCAGTACAGAAGAAACCAAGAATAAAAGCCTATTTGAAGAATGGCATTTCAGGTACTAGGCAGGTATATGTTTTACAAGCTCTTCACACGAGAGATTTGGCAAAGGGCAATATTTTATCATATGCTAATACAAGTCTAAATAGAAAATGCGTTACCTTAGTCCTTTATTTAAAAAGAAACGTACTGCAATTTTCTTACTGTAATAGTGATTCCTGCAAAGGCTTTCCATGTTCAAATAGCTCATGTTCATGATTGGCACCTTAGAAATCTGAGAAGTCTGAGTGAGTGAGTTGACACAAAGCATTTTGCAAACATTAACCCCCCGACAGCTGTAGGCAAGCAATGTGGGAGGATTGCTCTCTTTACCAGTGCAGGAACCATGGCATTGGAGCAGTTGTTTCCTTTCCACAGAAGGCAACTCTTTTATAGTCGTAGCAGAATCTGTTGTCACCTGTGTCACAGGGATGCCATTGACACACACTGGTGGACGCTTCTCTCTCAGGACAGGGTAGCCCCTGGATTAAAGCGTTTTTAACTTCAGTAGAAATAGCTTCCTACTTCACCTTTGCCTCATGCCCATTTCTCTCCCAGCCTTGGGTCAGAAGGCTCGGTAGAAACAGCTATTGATGTAACACACCACTTTCTTCAAAGTGCTGCTTCTGCCACAGTTTTTCACTGATTCTACCCCTAAGAAGCAAGCATTAAATTCTACCCCTCAAAACATTCTGTGAGAGGGTTAGCACACAGCTAAGATCCCCCTCTGTATGTCTCCTTTTTTTCTCCTTTTGGCATTTGGGCCAAAAGCCACCAAGGGTTGGTATCTGAGAGCCACATCAGGTCATCTGTCTCTCCTTGCAAAAAATGGCACTTTCACCTGCAAGAGCTTTTTTTTCATAACCCATGGGAAAAATAAGACTGTTCTCTTCATCATACCAGATTGGTACAAGATAACCTATGTCTCTGGATCTTTTGTATTCCCCTCTCATTCTCCAGGAAGGAAAAATAAAAGAAGTTACCTACAAGATTTTACTGTCTCCATTTCTGCCTAAAAATCCCATATATTAGAGTGAGCAACCAGAACACCATAATCTGTATCTGTTCTACCTCCATTGTACAAACACCAGTAATCATTTACAAAAAAACATTATTAATATTTTGTTAATTTGTGGACATCACTTTTAGGAATTAGAATACAAGAAGAGGGGCTGGATTATATGGCAGATTGCCTTTACTGGTGTTACTACCTCCTGTACATAAACTTGCCCTCCGTGGTGTTGCATGCACCAAATTCTCTCTCCCCATTCCCCATTGCAAGATACTCTTGCTGAAGTTTCATGTTGTTCCAAGGCACAAGGCATCTGTTGGCCATTTCCTTTCTAGCTGTTTGTGCCCTCAAGAACTGTGGTATATGAATCTTCTCTCTTGTGCCCAGGTGTGCTCTAGTGGGTATCAGAAAGGGAGTTTGGGCCAGAGAAAAGTGCAAACCCCAGACTAAAGCTGTTCTGCAGTTACAGATGTGTAGAAAGTGTGTGTTAGGGTCCCTGCCTCAGAGGAGTGTTTGATACTGTGTAGAAACTGGCAGGCACCAAGAGTGGCTGGCAGAATACTAAATAGTTTTACACTTAAAACTCATGTGTAGGTTGGGTGTTCAGCAGTATGCTCTGAATCAAGGGGGAAAAGATTCTCATTTTCCAGCATCCCTCAAGATCAGCTGTTATTACTAACTCATTAATTGTTGTAGTCAGGTCTGTCCTTTTTTTGTACGTGGAAGTTCATGGAGGATGTCTAGCTGAAGGAGATCCTCCCCTGCTGGAAGCATAGATACTTCCAACCATTCAGACTCTGAACATCTTCCACTTTCTAGACGGTTTTAAGTACTTTTTAATGTTTGTCAGTTTGCTTGACTGTCAGCTGACAGAGTATTTGGATGTATATATCAAGAGACTAAGGAAAAGGGTGAGTGTGCTCTCCAGCAGCTGTAGGGTATTCAAAGCCTATGTGTTTTAGCATGAAGGAATTTCCTGTGAGTTTGTGGGCTGATCTCAGCTCCTCCTCTGTAGGACAAGAGTCACTTCCTTGACTGCCTTGCTGTTTTGCTGAAAGTGGGACATTTTATTTTTCACATTTGTGATACCATGGTGAGTAGAGAGGCTTTGCTGTGATTAAAAAACCAAAGCAAAACAGCACAAAAAACCTAACAGCCTGGTTCACTACAATATTGCCATTTAATTTGTTCTGTATTTTAAAGACATTTGAACCTTTTAAATATACTCTGGTATCTCAAGCAATACATAAAAACTTTATTCTCTGAAGAGCCAAACAGTAATTCCTAATGCCCTTCAAGTAGGTTCTGGGACTTTGTAGTTGCTCTAGCTTTTATGTGCGTGTGATTGAACAAAGAGTCTCCCAGCTCCCCCTTGTGTGGATGCTCAACTCCTGCTACATCAAGCAGAAAACAACTGTGATTTGTGCTGCTTTTGATCAGACATTTCTACAATGCTTTGCTGCTGGAAAGCAGAATAATAGTGTCACAAATTTTAAATTAACAAAATATGCCTAGAAGGGATTGGTAGCTCTTATTCATCAGATTAATGTCAGGCTTGTGAAGTCTGTTTTCCCACAAAAACAGCAGCAAATGCTTAAGTGAGAAGTGTTAAAGACAGAGACTCTCTGTTTTAGTGGATCTACGTGTTTTAGTTATAATCTCTTACTGAAGCACCCAGGATGAAATCACAAAATCAACTAGCATCAAGGGAATTGAATTAGCTTATATCTGTGTTCATTTTTAATTAGATTTGAGATGGCTATCCCACTGTAGTGCAGAAACCAAGTCAGTACCATCCCCTTAGGCCTTATTACTGACAACAACCTTAGCACAGATCTGCATATTCAGCAGCTGGGTAGATAGGTGCTTTGTATTGGGAAATACAGGCAGTATTTTAAAAACGCAGGATATCTTTTTTACAACTCAATTTTTTCTCTTAGGCTGGGGAACAGAAGGGCTTTCCTTCTCAAAATGTTCATATTCTGGCAGCAGTTTTTTTAATGCAGCTTTTGTTTAACAGGTATCATCTTATGATAATATTTTTCTGCTCAACAGTGGAATCAAGGCAGCACTGGTAGCAAGTACATTCAGTGCCACCTGATGTATTTCTATGGGTTTATTTTCCCCTTATGTACATTTCTATTCCTTCAAGATGTGCTCTGAGACATTTCCAATTTCAGCATTCTGCTTCTCTCATCTAATTCAATTATAAGCTGTTCTGGGCAAGGACCATATCTGGATTCTGCTTTCAAGTTTCATTACACAGCAGTTTTGCAAAGTAATCTTTAAAAAAAAGTATCATGATGAGGGAAGGAACTTAACTTATCTGCAGGGATTTGTCATGTGAGAAGAGCATGTCCTGACCTCCTGACTTTCAGCAATATTGTACCCACAGGCACTCCTACCTCTACACCACTGGAAATACTCATTGTGATAACAGATTTTGCTTAGGGTTTCCATTAGATGGGGAGAGATTTTTTCCCCCTCTTTATTTCTCGTTTTCATTTTCTTATTTGCTTCTCTTTCAGGCGTGAACAGAAAAGTCACCTATTCCCTGTCAGACTCTGCAGATGGTTACTTCTCAGTTGACCGGTCATCAGGAATCATCATTTTGGAGCATCCACTTGATAGAGAGCTTCAATCCTCCTATAACATCACTGTAAAGGCCTCAGATCAAAGCATTGTGCTGACCTTATCCTCGTTTGCCACCGTTACCATTACAGTGCTAGACATTAATGACAACCCTCCTGTGTTCGAAAGAAGAGATTATCTTGTTACAGTACCTGAAGACACCTCACCTGGAACCGAGGTCCTTTCTGTTTTTGCTACAAGCCAAGACATTGGTACAAACGCTGAGATTGCCTATCTCATCAGATCAGGGAATGAGAAAGGGAAATTCAGGATTAACTCAAAAACAGGTTTGTAAAGTGTCTCTTACTTGCAGTGCTAAATTAAAGGATCAGAAAAACATGAATGCTTTAGGGAAGGCTCTTGGACCAAAAGATTTCCAAGGCCAGAGACTCATAGCTTGTCATTGTGTAATTAACTACACAGTTAAAAAGCAATTTTAGGTCAGAGAGTGATGTCAATTACGGTCACACATGGCTGCCCCAGCTCAAGTGGAGAATACTTTTCTTCATTAGTAAGTCTGTCGAAGCCAATATAGATGTGACAACCTATTAGCTAAACTGTGCAAAACACTTCTGAACACTTGCAATGTTCACTTGCTTACTAGCTGAGTACAGCCTCAACTGTCTGCCCCTTAGAAAGCATCAACCAGTGCTACCAGGACCTGTTAGGACCAATTCAGTCCTAATATGTGATTGTCATTGATGGAACTTCCCTGACTTAGGTTGTTCTGATTTGTCTTTCTGACTTCAGCCATGGCTTAGGTTGAGGTCTTTTTGGTTATACATCACAAATTTTAGAAGTCCACCACTGCTTCTCTATGAGAAATACCAGACAGAGGTATCGTATTTGGTGTAAATGGCTCATTTTCCCTATATTTCCTTAGTGGGATATATTATTTATCCTCACTGAGTTTTTATTCCATCAACTGTATGCTGTTTCTTCTGTGCTTCCTGTAGTGGATCCCCTTCTTCTCATAGCATTCAGAATGACCAGTACAAATCTGCCACCTGAATCTGAGAGCCAAGCAGCCTTGATTTTAAAAGCTGAAGAGAACACTTCTTTGGGTGTAACTGTAATAGCCAGTAACATGAAAAATCTCAATTTTTCATTTCTATAATTGTGTGCAAGAATGGCACCCCACTCTGCGGAGGCTGCTGCCTCTCATATGAAGGACTTAACATCACTGTGTGTTGTCTGTCATCTTCATCATGTTGATTAGTGCTAGCAAAATTTAAACATAAATATGCCTAGGCAGCGATACTTAACTTCACATTTGACAATGAAGCCAAGGAAATAAATCAATAAAAACCTATAATGAAGCTTAATCACACAGGAAAAAAAAAAACAACACCAAAAGTAAAACTATATATTATTCATTAATGTGTGACAGCTCCATTATTATCCGTTTAGAGGCAGGAACTCAGTTTCTAGACATCAGAGTGGTGATGTAGCATGCCTGATCAGAGCTTGAAAAATAATGTCCTTCAAACCATTTATCAGTGGGAACTCTCTGCTAGCCACTTGGAAGCTTCTCTTCAGGGCTCCTGCTTTCTGCAAGTCATGCTGAAAGGTGGAATTCCTTTGGAGAGAGCCCAGACAAGATTAAGATGAAGAGGAATAATCTGAGGTCTGTAAAATGTGACTTAACAGGAAAGACTGCAGGAGTTAAGGCTGTTTAAGCTAGAAAAGAGAAGACATGCTGTTAGTTTTCATGCCTATATAAATTAACTGTGAAGAAGAGTGAAATAAACTGTAGTCCATGCCCAGTCATAAGAAGTTGTGAATGGGCTTAAATTACATTTGAATTACGTTGGTAAAATTATAGGAAGAAATTCCTAGCTGTAGTGTATACTGAGGCCTGAAATACATTTCCTAAGAAGGTTAGGAAGCTGATATTGTTGGGGGTTTGTAAGAAAACTAGAAATCAGATAATTTCTGTCCTAGGGAGAATCTGGATGCAGGCAGTAAATCAAGTTACCGAGAATCTTAATTTTGGTTGTGTGGTGAATAACACAAAATTTGTAAACCTAGTTGAGTGGGGAGGTCTCTGCTTAATCACTTAAATGATAGACAACTGATTTCTCAGAGGTATTCATATCCTATTCATTTGTATTTAATTCATGAGAAGTTAATTGTGTGGGAGTGAATTTCTGTTGACTTGTCAGGGCTTATTTCCAGAGTCGGCATCCAATTCTCCCAAAGGCTCTGTGAATGAAATTGTAAATGGGTGAATATGGCCCCCACTTCTTCATCTATGATCCTCACGTAATGAAAGCTATTTTCATGAGGAACCATTCATTGCCTCTTACCTTGTAAAGGTCCTTTCTGCAGAGGCAACCCAAGTGCAGTCAGCATCATTCTTGAATCAAATGACAGCAGTAGAAACCTGAATAAACATTTTTATTGGATTGGGCAGTCTTACAGTTAGTGGTGTGTGTGTGCCATGGTGATAAATAGCATGCTGTACTGTTTACTACAGTAAATCCCTTACTCTGTGGCATTACTTTTTTGCCGGCTGTTGACATTCCCTCCTTTGCTTCAAAGGAGTGATTTCCATTATTGAAGCTTTGGATTTTGAATCGTGCAAGGACTTCTACTTAGTAGTGGAAGCAAAGGACGGAGGGACGCCAGCCCTGAGCGCGGTTACGACGGTGAATGTGAATGTGACGGACGTCAACGACAACGCGCCCACGTTCAGCCAGGCTGTCTACAGCGCCGTCATCAGTGAGGATGCGGCCGTCGGGGACTCCGTGGTCATGGTGAGCAGGGCCATGAGTGGCATTTAAGTGCAATGAAGCCCTCTGCCCCTAAAACTCTGCTGCACTGCTTAATAATGATAATTACTACGTCTTGAGGCCCCCAAACCATTTTCCAGACAAGACTCTGCATCTGCTACTGTTCCCCTAGCTGCTGTCAGTTTTTCCCCAAAAGGAAGTAGTAGTAGTACTGACCCTTTCTTTTTAACCCCGTTATGTTGTCAGAGAGCAATGGCATATTCTAGGTGTTGTATTTCATGAGTCAGCTAGAAAGAAACAGGTTTTAATAGGAAGGCAGAATTCTACTTTTCAGTGAAATACAATCATAGAGTCATAGGGTTGGATGAGATCTTAAAGATCATCTAGTTCCAACCCCCTTGCAGTGGACAGGGACATCTTTCACTGCACCACACTGCTCAGAGCTCCAAATACATAGTATTTGTAAAGTCTGGCATGCAATGTGCCATCCCCAAACCTCATAAAATTCTCATGTTGCAATCTGAGAATCCAGAGAGAGAGTGTTGTATGGAATACTAAGATTAAAATACTCTGTATGTTTTCAGACTAGAATTTTGAAAAGGCCCAAGTGAAGCCTCCTAACAAAAACCTATTGGATTGATGCTTTAGAGGTGTGCAGTTCAGGTATAACTAGTCTGAAGGAATGTGAAGTTTACTTTTTGGTGTGTTGAGCAATTAATGTATCATACAGATTGCTTGATATTTGTTTTTCTAACTTTTTATTCTTCTTTCAAAAAAAGTTGATAGCAGAAGATCTGGACAGTCCTCCCAATGGTCAGATTCATTTTTCCATAGTGAATGGGGATCAGGACAATGAATTTTCAGTCGATCCTGTTTTGGGACTCGTGAAGGTTAAAAAGAAATTGGATAGAGAAAGGGTAAGACTTGTGGGACTTCTTAACTTGCAATGACTTACAGATGTGCATCAATCTTCACTCTGCTGCTAGCTTGTGTTGAAGGAGTTTCTTCTATACTCTGCAGCGATCAGCCTGAGATGCTCCAAGAGATCTTTCTAACGTTTCCTCACTTCTTTCCATGCCAGCCTTGTCCCCAGTCTATCTACATGCCAACTGCTCTGCTGCCACTCTCATCCTGCACTTTCACAGCAGTTAGGGTCACATCAGGGGAGAGGAGCAGCGCTGGATTTCTCCCGTGGTGCCAGCAGGAGCTGCTGCTGTGTTAATGAGCTGCCTCCTCTCCCCTGTGTGTGTAAGCACACACGTGCAGCTGTGTGTGCAACAGAGTGGTTACAAAATGCTCCAGATTGTGGCTCTGAGTGCTGAGCTGAGACCTCAGCCATTAATTAGCGCTCTGCAAAACATGTCACTGGGGAGGGGATGTTATGAAGTGGCCAGGCTGTACCAAAAGTGAAAGAGTGCTTCATTAAATAGGTTCTGCTGCTTTGTTTGCTCACTCCATTATTCATTCAGGATTATTTATCACCATTTTGCCATAGCTAGCAATTAGCAGCTTTTGGGGAAAAAAACCACAAAAAACAAACAAATGCAGTTGCCTGTGCTACTAGCAAGGCAGGAGAGTGCTGCATGACTTCAGAAATCTTGCAGCACATAAGGAAATCTGTGCCTCCTGCCTCTCAGCAATACACCCACAGAACTGGGGAAGCAGGTTGCTACCTTCAGAATATCAGCTCAGCTGGAGAAGCTCTTTACTGAAAGCAAACCTTTTTCTTAAAACAGTGGCAAAACCCCCTTTCTGCATTATCACAAAAGGAGTATTAAATTGTTCGTGTTTGGTGGTGGAATGACTTTACCACAGATTGTCTAAAACAGGGGAGTAACAATGGCTGTTAATGTTACAAGTTGGCTGTAATAAAAGCACAGACTGAGTTCTTTAATATGACTTTTTCTCGCTTCTGAAGCGCACTCATGTGCGGCTGCATTTAGACACACACACTTACTCTCACAAGAGTGTGCATGTGTAATGCCAGCTGTGTTAGGTCTGCATTTTCCAAAGTTTCCCTCAGTTAAAATAAGCTGTGATATTGTCTTTTTCTTTGCTTCCTTGGCTCATTTCCTAGACACAGGTGTTTCTGACCCATACGGGGAAAATTATATATGATGCCCCATCTGCTGTAGATTCCCAAAGGTAGTGCTGACTCCCAGGATTCTGTGGTTTAAGGGGACTTATTTCCAGAGCTCTAATCACACAGAGACCATGACTTTTGCCATCTGCCTTTCTGGGATACATTGAAATGAAAGCAAACACAGAAAAAAAAATAGGAAAGACTCTACAAAACTCTCTGGTTTTAGCTAGCAGTGGAAATTATGGTTAAAAAGCAGATTAATTCTCTTACTCAAGTTTCATGATTTTCCATAGTTCAGGATTCCTCATCCCTCCTTTGTCCCTTTGCCCCCACCAAATCACAGTCTATCTTCCATACAACCTCCGAAAAACATTTCCTTTTGCTTTGTATTGGTCCCATATCCCAAAAGAGCCTCCTTATTTTGTGTGTGCTTGGTCTGAGCTCCTCCTTACCACAAAAAAAGCTGCGTGCCCCTCTGCAGGGGTATGTTTTTCCCCTTTCCAGCCCTGCACTGGGGAGGGTGCAGCAGAGTGTTGTATCTGGCATGTTTCTCCCTTCTCTTGCTCTGCTGTGGGAGGATTCAGGGGCAGACATGTCAGCAGCTTTCCCTGTGGAGCAAGGAGCAATATACAGTAAAAAGCAGTAGTAAGACCTAAGGAAGCCAACATAAGGATGCAGTTGAGAAAATCCAACTGTCACCCATAAACTGTTCATAGACAGAGCTTTTGCAAGTTGTCACATATGCTCACACCTCACACACGGGCACATATGTGTGTAGAGGGCCCATGGATGATGCACTGAACTGCCTGCACTGTGCTGTTTGTGTCTGTTGCAAAAAGCAGACTCAAGCCCACTTATCTTCTGCAGAGTGGTGGATAATATTCTGTTGCTACAGAGACTGTTGTCCCTCGTACTCCCAAATGTTTTCCAGTGTGTTTAAGCCAACTGCCTGTGAACTTTTTCTTGGCTCTCCATCACCGCTTTAGAAACACTATGTGTCAAACTGACACTGGCTCTAATAAGCAATTTATATAATATCTTGGAAACCAACTGTAAGATAAATAGAATCAGGTCACTTATCCCAGCAGACACCTAGGAAAGATGAAAACATAAGCTTGCAGCACTAATAGTTGAGTTCAGATATTATCTGTCATTTATTTTCTGTCTTGCCCTTTGTTTCAGGAATGCTTTATCTGATACAGTTATTTTAATACAATGAAGATGTTATGTTTATTGGTAGCCTTATAAAACAGAAGTTGGGGCACAATGTGGTGATAAACAGGATAATGTTATACTAAGGGCAGGAAGATAATGAGGCCAAATAACTTTCCTTAGAATATGGATGGTGGTGCACTGAATGTAAACAACCTGAGTTAAAATTTAGGCCCACTTTCACAATGATTTAATGTTTTCACATTTTTTCAGATATCTGGTTATTCATTAGTTGTCCAGGCAAGAGACAGTGGTACCCCTCCTTTGTCTTCATCTGTGACGGTCAATGTCGACATTTCTGATGTGAATGATAACAGCCCTGTGTTTACTCCAGCTAACTACACAGCTGTAATTCAAGTAAGTTTATCCTGCACATCAAAAACTTCTCTGATTTTTAAAATGTCCTGGCATTTGGTTTCAGTTAAGTACCTTTTGATGATCTATCTGCAAAACATGTATCAAGTGATCTTATCTAAAGGAAAATATAAACAAATCTTTCTTGAGTCTTTTGGCAAGTTTCTGTTTGCTGAGGCTTCTTAACCACAGCATCTGTCATACATTTTGCCATTCATCCCTGCTGCACCAGGTACTCCAACCTCAAAATGTCTGCTCTAGGATAAGTTCACACTTCTTTATACCTTGCTCTGGGTGTGTGTCTTGACACACAGAGTAATCTGAGTATAGTCTGACTTTTAGTCAGTCCTGATCAGACAGAGTATCAGAGAGAGCCCAGCAGCCCCTGGAGGTGTGGTGGGTACCCTCATCTCTGCCACTGGTCCACGGGTTGTAAGCGGCGTCAACAAAACACAGCTTATGAAATGCCAGCTTGGGCAAAGAGCATTCAGTTGAATATTCACAATAGAAAAATGTGATATTTTATGGTTGCAATATGTATAGTTTTAATCCTTTTCTTTATACACTGTGTATATGTGTAAAGGAAAATAAACCAGTGGGCACGAGCATTTTGCAGCTGGTAGTGACAGACAAAGACTCTTTTCACAATGGCCCCCCTTTTACCTTCACCATCCTCACTGGCAATGAAGAGGAGGAGTTTACACTGGACCCTCATGGCGTTTTGAGGTCTGCAGTCATCTTCAAGCACATGGTCTCAACTGAGTATGTGCTCTGCGTGCAGGTAAGGCTTAATTAATATTTTTACATCTACTCTGAAACAAAAAAAATCTCTTAGTGTAGGTAGCCTGTACTTTGCCTGTATGGGTTGTTTTTGATGGGCTGTATTCCACGAGTAAATACCACACATTCCAGTTTGCAAATGCACAATGCAGAATATTTTCTTTGATGTTCTTAAACTTGGTTTCATATAAATATAAATAGGTAGCCAGCCACCTTTCCAATTTCCTCGGCATGAAATGAATTTTCTGAGCAGCGACCGTTATGGTTTAAGATTTTCATCATTTTTTTTCTGTAGCTAAGGAAGGAAAATGAGAAAAAATGCATTATATACATATAAATACACCCCAGAACAAGCGACTGCAAAATACTGCTTTAGGAACGAAAATAATTTCTGCTTTTAAGTCATAAATTTAATCATAAATTTTTGGAAGCCTTCCAAGAATTCATGAAATCACATTTCCAAGGTCAACCCAGCTTTTAAAGAATGTCAAAATAAGACATGCAATAGAAGTCCAGCTTAAACTTAGCTTTAGAATAATCGTTAAGAAGCTTTGTAACCAGGGTAATTTTGATTGCCAAAACCTGTAAATCCTAAAGTAATTTGTCCACATTTCTCAGGTCTGCCAGAGAAGATGTATTAGGGTTCAGTAAATATGCAGGTCTAGGGAATGAACGTCTTCACTGAAATGAGTCATGGTCCCATAAGCTGTGTCTGAAATTCCTGCTTCCTCCACTTGCTTTGCTGGGGTTGATCTCTCTAAGCACAGCCTGTCTGTTCCTTTACAAGCACATTTAATGATGTTCACAGCAGTGGCATCCTTAGAGGCAGTTGTTGGTTACGATTCACAAAATACAGGCTCTGATGCTAACTAACAGTTCAAATCAAAGTTTTACAAGTTTGCCATTTAATATCCTTAGGCTTGTAGAGAAATAAAAAAATCACCTTTCTTTCTTTCTTACCATGCCTTAATAGTAAAATACCCTGCTTTCAGGGTAATTTGCTAGCCAGAGTTCTAGTGTAGCCAAAACTGGGCATGAGAGTTAAATTTGAGTAACATCCTTCAAGTTTGGAGGTCCATGTATTTCATATAAAAGAAATATTAGACCACCATCTCTGAGATGCACCTACGTGCTCAGAAAACCATGCTGTTGGATTGTGGAAGAATGATTTCTCCCAGTGTTATTTTCTTCAGGGATTTCTGCAGTGAAAACATACTTTATAGTTTCCTGTTGTGTATAGACCATAGAAGTGATTCTTTCCATCCATATGTGCCAGAGTGCTGCTTTCTCTTTTCCACTATCAGGTTTCTTCACTGTATTAGGTTTATAAAGAATTAATGTTAAAATAGAAAATGGAATGAGACATAGTCTCTTCTCTATGTACATGGGTATTTGTCTGCACATATGTATAAAATATTTTTAAATATTCCACATAGCTCTTTTAGGAGTGAAGATGAATGAATTTTAGAGTGTCTTGGAGTTACTGATCTGCTCATAGTAGTGTCAATATTACTGTTGTCATCCTGCCACTTTTTCCTTCAGCTTGTTAATTTTCCTCCTGTGTCCAAATACAAAGATCTTTGAACATTCCCTGCATGTCTGCATACTGGCAGCTTAGTTTTCTGTTCTTCTCTGAAGCAAATAAATGTGTGGAGCAGTATATCGTAATAGGGACTACAATAAAACATTTTTCTTATTGTAGGAAAGGACCCTGATTCAAGTTTGCACACCTTTCTGTCAAGATGGCCTTGGGTTTTTTGTCATACTTGCTCTTTTGCTCTCTATAAAAATAGTGCAAATGATGCCATAATACCTGCTCTGGGTCATCCAGTCATCTTTCCAGCTGCAGTGCTGCACTCATATTTTATCATTACTAACAGCACAAGAACCTATTTCATTTTTGGAGGATGATAAATTTTATTTATGTCAAGCATGTTTCTTGGTTGCTTCAGGTAAAGAAGTGCTGAATGCAGTAGAAATATTCTGGACTCCCTCACATCCACACAAGCTAAGCAGGGTGTGGAGTGCTTTGGAGCACACCAAGCAATGCAGAAGGCTGATATTTCACTGGAATTCAGTCTCTTCTCCAGGGTAGAAATGAGTCCAAACTGTGTTTGGAGCAGAATATATCACATTGGTATATTCTCCGTTGTGAAGATGACAAGTGATAGGTGTGGGATCCTGGGAACATTTCAGTTTGAGTAATGAGACATTCTACTGACACATTTCTCTCTGCAATCCACTTAAAGATCAGTGCTTCCCTAAAGGGTTTGCTAGTTCCACTGCTAGAAATGGCTGAGACACTTCTTTACATATATATTTGGCAAATGCATTTGAGTGTTCTTTTGAGAATTTCTTTTCAGAATTACTGATACTCTGAGAATATACATAGCAAGAAGTTACGGTTGCAGGCTGTGTTCCATGTGTGTTTTTATTTCTTATTTTTTCTATTCTTTTTTTTTCTAAATTACATTAGGCAAAGGACTCTGGGAAGCCTCAGCAGGTTTCCCATACCTATGTTCAGGTGAGGGTTATTGAAGAGAGCATTCACAAACCAACTGCCATTCCACTGGAGATTTTCATTGTCACCATGGAAGATGATTTTCCTGGGGGAGTCATTGGGAAAATTCATGCCACAGATCAGGATGTGTACGATGTCCTCACATACACTCTAAAATCAGAGCAGAAAAGTTTGTTCAAGGTCAACAGCCATGATGGGAAGATCATTGCCCTTGGAGGGCTGGATAATGGCAAGTACATCCTGAATGTCTCCGTGAGCGACGGCCGGTTCCAGGTGCCCATCGATGTTGTGGTCCACGTTGAGCAGCTGCTGCAAGAAATGCTGCAGAACACGGTCACCATCCGCTTCGAGAACGTTTCCCCAGAAGACTTTGTGGGTCTCCACATGCACGGGTTCAGGCGCACCCTGCGCAACGCGGTGCTCTCCCAGAAACAGGACAGCCTGCACATCATCAGCATTCAGCCGGTGGCAGGCAGCAGCCAACTCGACATGCTGTTTACCGTTCAGATGCACAGCGGTGGTTTCTATAAGCCTGCCTATTTGATTCAGAAGCTTACCAATGCGAGGAGACACTTGGAAAATGTGATTCGTATTTCTGCTATCTTGGAGAAGAATTGCTCCGGACTGGATTGTCAGGAGCAACACTGTGAGCAAAGTCTGTCTATTGATTCACATTCCCTGATGACTTACAGCACAGCACGAATTAGTTTTGTGTGTCCACGCTTTTACAGGAATGTGCGCTGCATGTGCAATGGTGAGTACTGCTCCCTCTTCCCCTCCCATCGCTGCGCATTATGCGATAGGATCCATTTTATTCCTCTGATGCAGATTAGAAGGGGCATTTCAATTCAGTCCACTAAAGCACGACTGGCTGATGCGTTGTGGGAATTGATTTCTCCGGCTCGGGAAGAATTGTTCGTGTTTACTGATGTAAATGGAAGTTTATGAACTTTGGCCTTCTACGACAAAGACTGCTTTCCTGGAGGCTCTGCAATCAGAGCAGCTTCCAGGCAGGGGAAGGAGTGGGAGAGGAGGAGAGGGAGGGATGTTGTTTCCCAATCAGTTGGTGCCACCACTGGAATAAACCTGGATTGTGACTGTAGCAGAGCAGCCTAGTCTCCAGCAATGCACCAGCAGTCTCCAAGGAAAAGCACCCCTGACCTAAGCCGGGCAGGTGGAAAGGCCTTTCCCAGTCCCGTTGTTGCAGACAACCACAGAAACCAATGAAGTATTTTATTAGCAAGCGCTTTTCCTGACCTTTAAGGCTGCAGTAGGGGACAGGGTAGGTTTCAGGCGGCTCCACATTTTGGCAGAGATTTCATATGGGCATATGACAAATAGACTCACGAGCCAAGCTTCTGTATGATTCTACACTTGGATTTTAAAACCTCGGGCAGTTATAATACTGGCTCTGTTTCTTTGTTTGCCAGGCTATTTGCTCCTCATTCCACTTCATTTAAGAGCAGAGAAAAAAGCTGCTGTAAAATCAATACATCTAAGTCTCCCTCATCTTAAGCACACATGCACACACACACAAAGCAATACAAGAATTCAGCAGCCATATCCCTCAATAACCAACCTTTGTTTCTGCAGCAGTCAGCAGGGCTTCATGTTTTACCACTGACCTCGGTGGGGATGAAAATAGGCAGAAATTGCATAAAACTGAACCAGAAATCATTTTTCTTCCTGTGGCACATGGATAATAGTGGCAAAGAAGTTCAATTCTGAAAAAATACTATGATTCTCTATCTGAGGAACATTCAAGAGCAGACTATCTGTCCACTTTTTAACTAAGAGTCTTATAAGTTTCAAATAGACATATCTATCATAACAATAGCCAGCATTTTGTTACACATGAAAGGCTCTGAAGTAAAGGATTTTCACAGATTTAAAAGGAACAATGCTGCAATAGCCTCCATTCAGGTCCAGGAGCCAGTGCGGGAACACTGTCTGCCAAACTTTTTTATATTCTCTAAGTTATAACTTAGTCTCACTTTTGTATCAAGAAGTCACAACTCCTCATCTCCATGGGGATAGTGATAGTCTTCACAGTCAGAAATTGGTTTTCTGGCAGCCAAAATTTTCACTGTTTATCATTTCATTTCACTACCTATTAAAGTCAATAATGATGTATTATTCCCTCTGCCTCATAATCCCTTAATTTAACTCCAAAAATGGGACTTTGCAGTGCAGCACAGTTCTGACCCAGCAGCTCTCCTGGCACAGTAAGTTTGCAATGGAAGCAAAGAAATTCAGCTGGGACAGTGATTTCCAAATTCTCCTGTCGTGTACCAGTCAATCTTTAAAATGGATGACAGGCTGCTGGAGAGGCAGTGTGGTTCTGAGAGCAACTGTAGTCCTTAGCCTCTGGGCCATTTATCATGGCCTTGAAGGCTGCTGTGTGGGAACACTTGTAACAGGCAGGTTGTCCTGGCCCTGCTGAAAAGATGGAGGGGTTCCCACTGCTCCCGTTTGAGCCACTAAGTGGGGATTTCCCATGGGGGATCCACACCATTTGGGGTGGGGTTGAGCACATTCAGCCTGCCATAGAGCCTGTGCTAAAAAAATGTCCAGAGCTGCTGTGTTAGGTATAGTTGTCAAAGAAGTGAGCACCTTGGTGTCTATTACTTGCACAGAAATAATACATCTTGGTGGGAAGCAAAAATTCATGCTTTGGACCTTCTCATTAGTTAATGCTTAATCCTCTTCTACTGTTATTAGTTTAAGGAGACACAGAGAATACTTTGGTATTTAGGTAAACACACTGTGTTTTCTCACATAGGAAATAACACAGACTTGTGAGAGTATAATACAGAATATATGGGTAGTTTTGCTTTCATGGAAGCTAAAGTCTAGGGTAAAAGAGTTAGAAAAATGCCATACTTCTTCCATCAGTAGTTCTTATAAATAAATGCACAGATGCAGCAATTCTGGAAAAAGTGCACAAATTTATTTTAGCTTGTTTAATGAGACAGCATTAGCAAGATATTAGCAGTGTAATAAAAGTATTATACTTCATTTGTTGTTAAAAGAGTTTCACATCCACTGAATATAAATACCTTGAATTATGAAAAAGCCTTTAAAATATTGCATATGTTTCCAGAGATCTGATTCAATTATGGCCCAGAAAGCTTGAGTTTGAACTAATTCACTCATTCTTGAAATATGTATCATACTTGGCGTGTTTTTGTCCACTGGCAGATGTCACAGATATGCACAATTTATGCATGCCAGCTGTGCATAACTTACCTAGATTACCGTTGTGAGCAAACAGAGTTATCTAATGGGAAAATGCAGGGAGACTGTAAAGTAGGCAGTGGGTGAACTTCAGAGGTTCAGCAGCTCAGCTCTGGAAGGGTAAGTTCAAAAGTTCATGTGCATCAATCTTAGGTTTTAAATCAATACAATTGAACTAAACTGTTTTCCAGTAACAGACTGTCTCCTTAGATTTTTTGCTCATCTGTTTGTGTTTGTATGAAAAATATTGTCACAAACTGGGGTTTGTGTCAGCATGACAGAGGGTCTATGCAATTACCAACCTCCCATCACATGGCACGAGGTATGCAAACATCCGTCAGTGCTGGGAGAAATAAAAGTAGGAGGAATGGAATATATATATATTCCTATAAAACATTTCTCACTGCATTCTCATTTTTCAGAGGCAAAAATCTATTCCATATTTTCTCATAATGCAAAGTAATTTTTTTGTGTTGAGACAAAGGTGCAGGGGTGAGCAGGTTTTGTTGGGACTACTTTGCCCTACAGTTGTTCTGCATTATAATCTTAGAAAAGTGATGGTACATTAATATGTTCACAGGAGAGGGATGGATTGAAATAATCTTGACAAATATGGGCATACATCTACATCTATGCGGGTCACTCCAGTCCCCATTTGCAGATAGTGGGAAGAATGAGGTATTTTTAATAATGTGATACATCTCTTCCTAGATGTCTAAAATCAGTCAGATGAATCATGCCCTAAAGTTAGATGAGATGAATTCCATTTAAAATGTTTAATATGGTTCTGGCCTAATAGTTTAAAAGAATTTTTCTAATAGACCCAGAGTGTTCAGCAAAAGTGTAGACACATCCACATTATTTAATAAGAGAACAACAGTTTTGGACCACTTTCTCATGAAAAACGACAATTCAGACTTTATGAAGCCACTTCTAGTATTTTGTGAATGCTATGACAGAAGGAAATCATAGACTGTGAGAATCCACTGTTAATACAAGACCTGCTGTTCAGAGGTGATTTTTGGCCTCAGCTCCACAGAGCACACACTGCCTCTAAAAGAGTCCTGGCTGCTTTAAAGGACTGGGCATCAGCTACACAGTTCTTATGTGTACATCACTGCTTCTCCCATTTTCAGAAAGTACACACATTCATATTAATGAGCCTGAAATTCTCCTGGCAAGGAAAATTGAAGAACAAAGTCTGTGCTTGGGAACAGAGAACTGCAGATAACTTGGTTAGATCTGGCTATAGTCTGTTTTATGTCACTTTTGTCCAAGGAAGGTTTTTTTCCCCTGTGTTCCTACGACTCTGGCTTTCAGGAATCTCCCTCCTTTCAAGCTTTTTTTTTCTGTAAGTGAGGAAAACAGAATCTTTGCGATACTCATACAGATTCAGGAGACTGGGCTGTTAGAAAACCACCTAATATCACAAGGCTGAAGTTAAAATTGTTGAAGCACTCAATTTTCAAAATATATTTAAAATCCTAGAAGTGCTCCTTTTTTGAAGGAATAGGAATTAAATAAATCTCTCTTCTTGCAATGGAACAGTGTTTTCTGCCTCAGTATATTGGTTAGAAGATTGAAATACTTTTGTCTTCTTTTAGAGAATTAAACTGAAGATGATCTGTCAAAATCAAGTGGGTCTATTCCACCTTTTCCTGCCATGCACTGCTTGATGCTAATTCGTGTGTTTCTGTGGTACCTTGTAAAGAACAGTTTTTATTAATACTAATGTGAGTTTCAAGAGAATGCTGTAGATTGTCTGGACCTGCCTTGAAAAAAAAAAAAAAAAAAGATCAATTTGAACCTATATTTCTTGAATCTTTTCTTGGATGGAAAATAGACTGCTCTTTGGAGTGGAAATGCAACATTAGAATAATTTTATTTAAACTCAAGCTGTAAATCTTTGATGTGGACAACATAACCTTGAACAATTTTACAATTTTGCTCCACATAGTTATGAAATCAGCATGAAAATGTGTGTTAGCTGGGGCAATGCAATAATGCAGATTTGTAGCTTATGTACTTATAACCATACAGACAGGCATAAAGCACTTCTCGCAAGTCTGAATATTTTAAAGTTTTGTGACAGCTATGAAATCCTGCTGCAGCAGGATGAATAGAGTTGGTTTCCTTGTAGTTTACCAGAAGGAGTATTCTTGGCCGTTCAGGATAAACAGTTCTCTCCACCGTTGCATGGAGTATGTTAGATCTTTTCCATATATTTCAGAATGTGAAAGGATGGCTCTAAAATACAAATCAGAGTTTGAATCAGATAAAAAAAAAAACCTGGCAGAAGTGGATAACAAAGAAAGCTGTTCCTTTATTGCTTCATGTCAAGGATACAGTCATAGGTTAGGGGCTGTGAAAATTTGTAGAGCCACATTTGGAAATCTCAGTGCCTCTTGCTGCTGCACAGTGACAAGCTGTGGGGCTTTAGTCTAAATGGCATGTCTGCCAGCTACACAGAGGCCCATTTGAATTGCAGCCTCATTAAAGGTTTAAGTTTGTTCAAAGAAGAGATATACTCTGCAGACACCAGAATCCTGTGTGTTTGACACATAATGAGTTAAAATAGCTAAAACAACCAAGGTGAAAATACAAAGCAGCCTGTAGGATTTTTAACAACCCATTGTAACTTCAGAAATAATTGTTACTTGCCATTGTATTCTAAGAAGTGAGGTGTTTTATTCTAAAAAAAAACGAAACGGTGTTAAATTCTGTTAAATTTTACAGATGTCACATTTAAATAAAATATTAATCTGTAGTCCAGAACTCTATGACAGTTTTTTTCTTGATTCTATAAGGCTTAAAGTGTGACTGTGTATTACAGCTGTTATTCTTATTAATGTTTCCTACTAATGTGATTAATAAAGATTGCCATGCATCATTTTCTAACAGTGCTGCAGGCAGTACTGTAAATCTTTTACTCCACAGACCTCTCAAACAAATGTTTGATAAAGGAGGAGAGGATGTTAAACATTAAATTGACTGTGCTGTACATCAAGGAGGGCGTTTACAGTAATTGCCATATCTGTAGTCAACCCATGTCCACTTTGAAAGCTACACTAGTAATTTTTCTTCTCCCAGAAAATCCTTACAGTGTCAAGTAATTTCAACTATGCTTACTATGAGCCCTGTTTGGCTTGTACAAAAGTGTGAGTGCAGTAAGATTGTTTCTTTCATTACTTTTGGAGATGTACTCCATGACAGGTTGATTCCTTCCTTTATAAACTGTAAATAAAACAATGTACTCAAAAGTAAACCAGTTTTTGAATCTGATAAGGATCCTATAATATAAATCGTGCAATATACAAGAACTGCCAATATTCAGAAAGCAATGGGCAGGAAGGTGCTTTTTATCATTAAATTCATCACCTGCATGCCTTAAATAAATTAACTTGATAAATAAAAGAAGAGGTGTCTGTCCATTCCCAGCAACTGCCTTTGCCTCCATTCGTGCTGGGGCTGCAAATCAACAAAAGCAAGGGCAGGAGTGCCTTTTTTTCCTGCGCTTGAAGACTGCTTTCATAACAGCCATACACAGATGCCCAAATGTAGAAACTGACCCTGCATCTCCCAAGTACCTTATTGCAACCAAGAAGAGGCTAGTTGTTGTGGAAGTCACATATTTCTGAAAATTCATATATTAAGCAGCAATAGTTGTATCGTGTTTTGCATTATTATTATTATAGACAGTGTGTGCAAATCTTTTAAGATTAGGGCAATTAAAACATTTATTTAGACACTTTCTGAAGTTACATTGAAGTTTTAGCCAAAGCCCATGAAATGCAAAAAATTATTTTGATATTGACAGGGTTTAAATAGTAAGTCCTTGACATGCTCACCTTGATAGATGTAAAGAATTTTAGGGGTTTTGAAAAACCTACATATAATTGTGTTGCTCAAGTATTTTAAGCAAATGTAAAAGTCACTATAGTTCTGTCCCAGCAGATTAAAAAAAAGGAGGGCAGGTTTTGGTAGCCTGGGCAAGCTGGATAGGATGTGAGATCTCAGAAATGTTAGGAGGAATGTAGGGAGGGGGCCAGTTTGCCTGTGCTGTATGATCAAGATGGCAGCATGTCCTGTGTAGTATGGGAATGAAAAATCCAGGTGTCACTGTAGCCCAAGCATGGCTTAGAATCACAGAATATCCTGAATAGGAAGGGACCCCCAAGGATCATCAAAGTCCAAATGCTGGCCCTGCAAAGGACTACCAAGAATCACACCATGTGCTTGAGATCATTGTCCAAATGCTTCTTGAACTCTGGCAGGCTTGGTGCTGTGACCATTCTACCTCCTTAGATTTGCTTCTCATGGGTGTGCTGGGGGAAAAGGAGTGCATAGCTTCAAGTAATTTTTTTCCCTCATATCTCTAAAGCCCCTGTGCAGGAAGCTTTGTGGGAAAATGAATGGCCTGAGAGTTATCACATACATTTATAAACCAGTTACTGCTCATAATAGTTCATTTTTATAATATGCTCCCATGGGGTTTAGGGCAGTCTTTGGAAAAGAGCTATTGCAGTTCTGCTGTGTACTTGCCTAAAAGCTGTTCCTTTCTATGAAGGTTTGTTGGGGCTTTTTTGTTGTTGTTATTATTATTAAGACATTTTTTTTGCTTGTACTAAAGTGTGTGATCAATAATTGTCTTTCATTACCCTTTTATTGCAGCAGATCATGCTTTACACTGTGGATCCCTGACAGTATTTTACCTTCTTGCAGGAGGACTCTGCCCAGGGTCCAACGATCCCTGTCTAGAGAAGCCGTGTCCAGGGGACATGCAGTGCGTGGGGTATGAAGCCAACCGGAGACCATTCATCTGCCAGTGCCCACCAGGGAAGCTTGGCGAGTGTTCAGGTGCATGTCACAGCCATGAAGGGGGATATCCTTGGACAATAAAGTGCTGCCATTCTCATTTTGTAGCCAGAGGTGCCAGTGAAGTTAACAGAAAATGCACTGCTTAACCCATCTCAGCATGGGCACGTGGGGTGTGTGTTTATAAGCCCTATAAATACTTGACTTTATAGCTAATGGGCTATATGTAGAGAGTGATCCAGTTTCTGTTTGGAAATTCCCACTGGCTTGCTTGAATACCAGCTCAGTAAAACAGGCTGCTGAAAAAACAGGATTTTTCCTAGAGAATGTTATGCCAGATGTTTTTCTGCCCATGGGCAAAGCTCTATAATTAACTCTTCTGCTTACTATTTAGATTACCAAAATTCCAACCTTTATTAATGAAAACACTACACTATCCCAAAAAGAAAGTTTGAGGACATCTGCTAGTTCTCTGCATCTGTGTTGTTCCCTGGGATATGAAGAGCCAGGTGGACAGCCAGTGAAGCAGAGCTTTCTGTTGACTTCAGTGAATCCCAGGCTGCAGGACAGAGCATTTGTGCTGTTAGCCTGATGAAAGCACAGCCCATACTGAACTGTGGTCCTGGGCACTGGTTGCAGGGGATTCATTGTGAGGATTTGTCTGGCACCTGCCCACACATAACTTGACACCCATAGCTCAACTGCCTGATATACGGGTGTGGTCATCTTTGATTCCCTCTGTTATCAGTGAGACAAGACTGATGCCTCCAGGAGTGTATAAGCTGAAAAATGCTGAATACTTGGAGAAACTTCTTTATTTTTTTATTTTTTAAGTATGGAAAAATAGAATTTCCTCTATCCCCTGAAAAAATAGCTTAAAAAAACGAAATGCAGAAATATTTTGTAGTAGATGCCAACTTTGTTTCCTCTCATCAAAAATGGGTTTTATTTATTTCTTCCTAGTCATTCTCATTAACTTTATAAATTATATAATTACTTAACAGATAAGGAATTGTTTTATGTATCACTAAAAGCACGTGTCCTTTCAAAATGGTTGTTTCAGGCCACACTTCCCTTAGCTTTGCTGGGAATAGCTACATTAAATACCGTGTTTCTGAAAATAGCAAGAAGGAGGAATTCAAGTTGGCTCTCCGACTGCGAACCCTGCAAAGCAATGGGATTATAATGTACACCAGAGCGAATCCCTGTATAATTCTGAAGGTAATTAAAATAACTTATCTTTTCTGCAGTTGTTTTTCTAGATTCTGTATTTTCTCTTGGCTCTTGATTTGGGGAATGCTGTTCTCATTTCAGCTGTAGATTGAGAAGATGAAGTCTGATTCTAACAGGGAAAAACAATTTCAACAACAGCAGCAGCAACAACAATCAGAAAAGCAGCTTGTTAGTGGTGCTTTACTTGGAAAATTCCCCACTGGGTGCTGTTCATTATAAGCACATTATGTGTGTCTGTGTGCAGGAGCCAGTCTGCACGAGATGTAAAATTTGGCCATTTATATGACTATGTAGTCAAAACGAAGCCTGCTAAAATTGCTGTTCTTCCCTTCTGTCCTGTCTGTGGTTAGAGGATATGCCCTTACTGTTAGTGAGCTAATTACAGGAACCAACTGCTTAGAACTTGTCTCCTACTGAATATGAAGATCTCTGCACTCTGTGGATTAAGATTCTTTGTTGAGAGAATCATGGGGTCAATGGAAATTGATACCAAATCAATATTTAATTGATAAGCTTTCCATTTTTATTCTTTTTTTTTTTTTTTCATGTGGAATGGCAAATAAATGCAGTATGGAAAGGGAGTACTAGGCTCATCCAAGAGCATGCACATATAGTATTTCTGCTATAGCCTCTAAGGTACCAAATGAAAACATTGACATTTGTAATTCAGCCACATTCTGTAATTCAGCAGTGGAAGAAATGGCACAGAGCCTTTTGTGTCTGTATTTGCAATCTTTGGGGTACTTTGACTGAATGCTTAGGTAACATTAAAGTGGGTAGATGAGTTAAAGGGCAACAAATAATTTTATAGCTGTTAGACTGAAGTATTCCATGAGCAAGAGTACTGTCTGTCATTTACCAGGAACTGTCAGCATTGTTCAGATTTGCACGAGACAACCTCTGCTTTGACACATGTAGAAATGCAGTTTGAACTTTCAAGTATGTGTTTTGTTTAAAAAAAGAAAAACAAGCAAAACTGCAAGTTGGAAGACCTTCTTTGATGTCTTCATCATGCTTGCTCTTAGCATCTGTCAGTAGATAATGTCTGCAATTTGGTAATTTCAAAAAATACCTGGGGAAAAACAAATGGCCCTAGTGGAAGGTGCCACTTGAAAACAATAGGAGATGATACAGAGATGGCCTGAATTGGAGTTAGAATGGTGATAGGAAATTTATTTTACTAGAGTTTTATGTATAAAGCTCTCATCATAAAGGAGCACAACAAATCCAGGTCATAGACAACTGAGTGAAAATATCCTGCTGAAGCAGGGAAATTTTGCCACCAAAATAGAAAAGTTGATGCCACTACTATTGCTACAAAAAAAAGAAAACTAAACCACACACACACACACACACACACAAAAAAAAAAAAAAAAAACAAAAACCCAAAACCAAATGAACACAAAAACAAACAAAACAAAAAAATCCAAACCAGTAAGAGAACCACCCTTTGCAGTCACCTGAATTGAGTATTTAGGTGTGAGGTAGGAATCATGTTTTCAGTCCCCACTTCACGTAATCACCTAATTATTTTGCTTTGAAAGATGCTGAATTAAAAATAATACTTCAAGGAGCAGCGACAAGAGCTGTGGTTATTGTGCTGCTGTCTCAGTCAGCAACCTCCGTGTCAAGCTGGTTTGCTTCCTAGGTCTAAGAAACACAGAAGGAGAAAGTAGAGAGCTTCATATGCAGCTGCTACCTCATATCTGATGAGTGAGATCCATAGTGATGTATGGATGCAAAGCCTCTGCTTTTTCCTGTGCATTGATCAGGGGAGGACATAGGGAATTACCTTCTCAAAGCCTCATGCTCAGCTTTTCAGTAGGGCAGGATCCTTTTCCCAGGTCTGGCACTGGGCTTCTGAATGCATGGGGTTTAAAGGAAACAAAATAATTACATTCAGCATAGTTTTTCTTAAGAAATGGTGTCACTTAAAAGATCAAGAATTGTCAGAGTTTCATTTGTGAAGATCTTTTAATCGAGGAATATCAGGCTAAGCTCTCAAAGGACATGCTCTGTGGCAGACAAATGGCATGGTCAAGGGATTCAGCACTGTCAGGTCTCTTCAGGGATGGCAGCTGGCTCATGGACTGCACTTTGGAGATCCCTGATTCAGGTGTTTTCAAGGAAGTTATGCTTAGACTTTCTAGACACACATTTTTTTAATTTAAAACCAGAGGTAGGACTCCCTTTAACCAGGTACATATGTTGGAGGTAGAGAGGCACTCAGAAATGAGGCCATTAAGCAGATTAATTACAGGTCTTTAAACGTGAAGTTGTTATCATTTGAGCATTGCTTTCAATTAAATTAAACATGAGGAGAAGCTTTCCAAATAGAGGATAAAGGATGAAATCCTGTGTTCTTTAGAGTGCTCTGGCATCACTCCAGCAAAGCACTTAATCACTTGCTTAACGTCCTGTATTTGAAACCAACTGGAACTATTCACATACCTTAATTTTGAGCATCTACTTAAGTATCTGCTGGATTAGCACCAGAGGGCCCAGCACCATCACTGAGCTTCAAACAAAGGCAGAGGTGGAAGAAATTTAAACCTACAAGGTATGAGCCCATGGGAAGACAGGCAGAAACACCTGTGCTGTTGGGGCACAGAGTGGCATTGATTGTTTTGAAGTAAGTCTCTGCCATTGCAGTCTGTTTAAACATTAATGCTGCAATATGCTTTTTGGTGCTTCAATGGCCAACTTAATTTTGGAAGCTCATACATTTGTAATAACTCCAGGGATGGAAATATTTCATAATCTTAGGATAGTGTCCTTCCTGGATGAATAATCAATTCCATAGAGCAAACTGCTTGTCTACTACTTTGCTGAAAGCCTACCAGCTACACTCTATTGATATAATAAAACAAGGGTGTTATTTATTCAGCTGTTTCAAATAAAGCAACTCATCCATTGATTTTGTGAGGTTGGCCCTTTTTTTGTTGTTGTTGTTGCATGCTCTTGCTTTTAAAACAATTGGAGCAAAATTAGATGCAGGTCAATGTTGGCTTTTTTTCCTTTGGAAAGATTGCATGTCCCAAGACCAGTACCCCCTTTCATTTTTACCTATGTAGCAGTTAATTCAGAAACATAAGATTTAACCATTTAAAGCATTACAAGGCCAGTGCAGAAGAAAATTCCATTTTTTTACCTCAAGGAATATAATGGAGATTCATCTTGTTTTGTGAAATTTTTAAGGATTAAAAACAGGTAAAGAAACACTTTCCCATCATGCCATAAATATAGCAGCTAAACAGTAAAAGGCAAGCATATGTTCTTCAGTCCAGGCAGTTAATGTGAAACTTTGCATGGTTTAGTTAAGTGTGTATTACACATTTTAATGCATTACTGCTGCATGGCTTATGCTGGATAGGACTGAAATTTGGATATGATCCCAGTTGTGGCTGGAGTTGAAACGAGTAATGTTTTAATTAAATACACCGTTTTACACAAACAAACCTGAAATGCAATTCAGCTAACGAAATATTTCCCCAGATAGATTAGGAGGCAGCATGCTGTATCCATGGTGTTTGACTGCAGATGGACTATGTGAGCTGGAGGTGGTCTCAGAAGAACCATTTGATCATTTTATTACCTATGTTGATACACAAATATGGATGTTGGCCAAACATCTTAGCCAGACTAATATTCTAATATAATTTACAGTATGTGTTTGGCTCCATTCTGCCTATTGAATGAAATTGTTGAAATGTAACAGATTGCATCAGCTTTTGGAGTCTTCACTGTTCTTTTAACTTCTCTGCAGGTGAGGAGTCTTGTGGCATATATGCTTAAGTGTGCATTAACCTCCCTGTCATAGTTGTTACAACTGAGACTGTAACTAAACCCTGAGCCTAGAAAGCTCTGGGAAGTGGAAGCTTTGTGGGAATTTTCTGCCCAGCTAGGATGAAGCAGTATCACTCTGCTTTCATGGTACAGAGGGTCTCTGCTGGTGCCATGGGCTGTACTGGTGAGGGGTTGCAAAGTTTGCATATCTTTGCTGTGAGATGGAGTAACTCAGGCTTTCTGCAGTGTTGCACTACATAGATGAGTAAAAAAGCAACACCACACATTCAGTGCTGGACTGACAGTGATGCTACCAGCTCTCAACCAGACCAACCATGCCACTGAGGTTATTGTCTGGATAACTGCTGAGCCTGGACAAGACCCTGGGTATTCATTGGATGCCCATATTTTTTTGCTTGAATGTCTCTCAGCTTGAAGTTCAGCTTTTTTTTTGGTACCGAGGTCCAGGCTAGGCTATAATCAAAGGATTCTGAGGACTGAGCAGTCACCCTGACATCTCAATGGCTACAAGGAATCACAGGGATTAATTGCCAAGTTATTACCAGGGATTACCAGGGATTCATTGCTGAGTGATGATTGAATTCTCTGTGCTTAGGAGTGGGGACAGCAATTCTACCTCTTAGGTAGAAAAACCTTCTCCTCCCTGCTTGGTCAGTCCAGCTGCTAAGTAGTCAAGACTGGAGCCCTTTGCAGCATCTGCTCCTTGCCAGCTCTTCCTGTTCTCCCTACTCTTTCTCAAGGTCCAGCAGGGGACCAATACTTCCTCCCAGCCTCTCTACAGCAGGGCCTGTGACCATCTGATTAATGAAAGTGCTTTTATGGTCCCATTGCTAGGGGTATCTGGGCATGTCACGGAGTCTTTAATGTATGTATCTGTAAAGCAGTGGTGTGAGGTAGGGAAATTACGTTACCCCTGTTTTACTGATGGAGACCTGAAACTAATGGCTTGCTTGAGATCTCAGAGGAAGACTGTTGCAGAGTGTGGATTCCCATGCAGATCTGTCATGTCTTAGGCTAGTACTGTAAGCATCAGACCATCCTTTCCATCTTTCACTCTTGTTAGAGGTTACTCGTGTTTCTTCAATAACAGGAAGGAAACTTAACCCTTCAGACAATATATATTTACTGTGTATGTCAGATCATCTGCTGGTAAAAAGAAATAAAAAGTGGATGAGAAAGATGTATAAAACATATTTTAATAGCAAATCTTTTAGATCATAGTTTCCCGTATACAAATGGTGTAATATTTATCCCAGGTGTTCAAATGTGGTGTTGTATTCATAAAGATAATTGGAAAAACATGTTCTGTGAGTAAGAGGAATAGAAATGCAGGCAGTAGGTCCTTCAGGGCATAAGTGGTCATAGGGGAGGTATATGTATATTATACATAATCAGTAGAAGAGTTTCCATAGGAAAAAGCCTTTTGAGTAAGCAGCAAGATATCTGCTTATCCAGTGATGGCTGTTTTTCAAAGTGTAATATGTTGGCATGCATTTTTCTGTTTGATTTGTATTCCTGGTGAGACAGACCACACTTTCTGAGCAGCACCTTCAATGTTCATGGACTGTTTTGTTGCACAGGGAGAAAAGAAACTATTGCTCCATCTCTGGAGAGAAAAAAATTCTCTGCTTATCAGGGCATCTTGTTTACCAAGATTCCTCCTGAGAATATGCTTTAACAGACCCAATTTCAATCTACAGAAACTGTTTACAGCTGAGTTTTGAGTCCTTTAAGAAAATGTTTTTTAATGAAAAATGATCCAGACTCAGTATTCTATACATCCATTAGTCTTATTTGATTGAGCTGTAGGAGTATCAAGCAATCCCTTAAGCACGTATTACAGTCATAGATCTTATTTCTTCTCAGTTTAATTACATCCTACAGATCAGGGATTGCAAAACAGCCAGTTGTTCATATTGGGGGCTAATTCTAGTTCCTTCCCTTGGCTCCTTCTTTGTGTATTCATTCCTCTACACCCCCTCATACTGTGCAGAGTAAGCGGGTAGCTGGCATCTGTAGGGAGCTTGCCCCATGCTTAGCACCTCTGTGTCTATGCTGCCAGGCAATCACTGAGCAGAGGACTGGTGTGGTTTATCCCGATTGCCCTGTGTGTTTTGGCTTGAGGTCCAGTTCAGAGTCAGCCAGTCAAGAAACCAAGGATTTGCAAAGGAGACGAGATCCAGAGATTTACAGATCTCAAGATTTTACCTTTAGCTTTTTCCTGGGTAGTTTTTTTTGTCAACCTCCAAGGACATAAAATGCTGATAATGGCATGACAGCATGGTCTGCTCCTGTAGATGAACACTTTCCTGTTTACCTTTAAGCCACACCAGGGAACCTGTCTGAGGAGAGTTTGAGCATGCAGTCATATGCCAAAGGATGTCTTCATCTAACATGACTGTTAATGCTAGAAATGGCTAAAAATTGTCAAAGGCAGATGGACACTGCAGCATTCTCACATCTGCATTTGCCATTCAAATTCAGCAAGCCACCAAAGCTCTGTGGGGTTCTTGCACTGACAGCTGTGGAAACTCTGCTCTCACTGGGGGGAGCAGTCAGTCTCTGTAAGAGATACACCAGTGAGAGGACAATGTGAGCTGCCTGGAAGGATGAAAAATGACACAGCACCTGAACTTTTCAGAGGGATAAATAATGGGACAGAACTGTCTTGAAATGGGGTTTGCAGAAATAAATACTTCCTAGAGCATGACATGAAAGTAAAATACTTAGAAGAGCTTTCAGAGAACTTGAATCCAATTAATGTGTCATAAGAAATTATTTCCAACCTTGTCAGCCATTTTAAACTTAAATGCCATCTGTTCAAGAAATCTAAAATCTTTGGGTAAACTGCTAATCAGGAAAGCAGAACTTTATATCATTCCCTCACTCTGCACTTTGCCTGCTCCAGCAGGGCAGCACAGATTTTCTCTTTATGAGGACTTGGGATGGGTGAGGGAGAGGAGGGAGAGTGAGAAATCCCTTACAAACTCTCTAAATCCATGAGTCCAGCATAAATATTAGGAAAGAAAGAAAAGTAAGACCCATCTTATGTCATCTGTGAGGTATACACAGGGCAGGTTGTGTTGCATCTTTGGGAAATAACTGACTTTTGGTCAGTGAGTATCTTACAGTTTAATTAGTGATGCTGAACTCGGGATGTTTAGGGGCAAATCTGCACCTTGTTGAGATGCTCCTTAAAGTTACAGAAGCACAGGATGTCTTCATGAGCGGAGTACCTAACATCACCAGCTGAAAATAGCCATTGACATTTGTGGCCATTGACTTTGCCACAAGCCTCTCAAACACTTAGAGGTGATCCTGTGCCCTGACTATCCTTTTGATAACATTAGCCACTGGGAACGGAATCATAGCTCTTGGACTTGCTGAGAGAGACACAGCTGTTCAACAGCAGAACAAGGGTCCCCAAGTCCATATCCTGTTCAGTAAAACATTTATTATCCAGGTTTTCACCCGTGTCCTGCACCTATATGATTTTCTGTATTTTTAGTTTTCCTGCAGTAATTGGCTTTGGGCGAATTCGAAGTAAGTTGATATTTTCCACCTTATATTTTTTGCTCATGATAGAGGCACAGTTTTTGGCTGTCTTGGTGTCATGTAGGAGAGCACCTTTAACAGTGCAGAGACTGTCTAGAAGTTCTCTGTGCTTCCAGATTCTCTGTGAGAGCATGTTATGAGACAGCTGAGCGCCTGAAGCAGTTTGATTTCTGTTTTCCTCCTGCAGATTGTCGATGGCAAACTCTGGTTCCAGTTGGATTGTGGAAGTGGCCCAGGAATCCTGGGAATTTCTGGAAGGGCCGTTAATGATGGAAGCTGGCATTCGGTCTTCCTGGAGCTGAACCGCAATTTCACGAGCTTGTCCCTGGACGACAGCTACGTGGAGCGCCGCAAAGCCCCGCTCTACTTCCAGACGCTCGGCACAGACAGCTCCGTCTACTTCGGGGCCCAGGTCCAAGTGGATAACGTCCGCAGCCTGACTGACAAGAGGACAACGCAGGTGCTGAGCGGCTTCCAGGGCTGCCTGGACTCAGTAGTGCTAAATAACAACGAGCTGCCGCTCCAGAACAAGCGCAGCAGCTTTGCAGAAGTGGTTGGCCTGACGGAACTGAAGCTCGGCTGCGTCCTGTATCCCGATGCCTGTGAGAGACACCCCTGCCAGAACGGCGGCACCTGTACTGCCGTGCCATCTGGTGGTAAATGCTTTCACTGCTTTATGGGCTTCCCCCTCCCCGTTTTCCTCTGTAATTTATTGCCAGAGAGGGTTTAATGCAGCAACATGCTTGAAAAATCTCATGAACTCTATAAAACTCTGATAGGTATTGCAAATTGGGTAAAAGCTGTTTGCTCTATAAATAACATTGAAATGGCGCCCCTTCTTATTGCATTAGTGTTCCAGGAGGAAATTGATTTATTGGCTGTTAGTATAATCCTATTTCTATAGAAACCAATAGAATTACAATTACTGTAATGTTCAGCTGGATTTTTCAGAATCCATTTACAGCATCCTTACAGCACTGAGGGCTGTACACAAAGATGGTGATTTGAAATGTCCATCACAGATGTAACAGCAGTGTTGCCTTACTCTGTTTCCGAAGCTGTCACAAATAATTACTGAGCTGTCCACAAACACCTTTGTCCTTTTGGAAGTGAGTAATTTCATTACATGTCTGCATGGAAAATAGCAAGTTGGGCTCATTTTAAACTCCCCTGAACTGTATTTTACAGCTTTCTCGGAGGCCTGAGTGCTCTAAGGACTAAGTAATACTATCCAAATTTTATAGGGCATTGATTTAGACTGTGCTTGTGTTGGAGTTTCCTATCCAGTGGTTATGTGGTGGTTTGTGTCATTTGATACCAGTGACTTACTGCAGTGCACAACTTACCAGAACAGTCAGCATGTTAGCAGGAGAAAAGTAAATGGCACACATGTAGAGCATTGCCTCTTGGGCAGTTCTCTTTCTGTAGTGTAGGAGTTTCCCTTCCAATTCCCCATACTGTATTAGCATGCAGCATTGCTCACCTTTTCTGGCAGAGTTTTCCTCTGAAAAGAAGATTGCTCAACAGAGAGGTTTTCTGAAAGTTCAGAGCTTTCCCTCCACTTACTGTCAGTGAGTTTTGGTCATAGTTCTCTAGGGAGGTTCCTGCTTAAACTCTTATTTTATGGAGCATTTAACCACTATCCTAGAGCTTTCTGCTTTAATGTGTCCATGCAATTCTCTTGCACCCATAGTTATTATTTCTGTTTTTCATTAGTTTAAGCCTGACTCTCATATTTCCTGAGTCCCCTCCACCACACAGATTTTTTAGGCCTAAACTTCAGATTTGTTCAAGGTTGACATGTGGTGAGATCTGAGCAAAACTGTGATAAGTTTCTCAGTTGGATAGCCCCACTCTTATAAAGTAAGTCCTGAAAATGTGGTTTGTCCATGCTGGGCTGTTTCAGCTAGCAACCCCTCTGGATCTCTGGCTTTGATTCAGCCACCCCTTCTCCCATGCTATCACAAGTGATGCATCAGGGATGCTATCAGCTTTGCTGTTGATGGAGAGAAATGGGAGGACAGTTAGGAGGAATGAAGCACAGCCTTGGCAATCCAGGATGTATTATGGGGCATGAGGAGAAATGTTGCTGCTTGTGTGTTTGTCCTTAAGGGTCTTTATTTACCAAGGGAAGGAGAGAAAATGAGGGCTGCACAACAAGGGCAAAAGAAAACAATTCTCAGACAGAAGGATGCTGCAGCCACTGGAAGAATTGCTAAGCATGATTATTGAAATTCCTAGGAAATATGGCTGTAGTATGTACAGGAACATAAGTATGATGGCTTTGATTCAGAGTCCCTACTTAATAAATGAGATTAACCATTCGTATCACATCCTAGGAAGCATGAGAACAGTTCCTTCTATTGATTTTATTTGAGTCTGTTTACAGTATTGCTCAGCAATCTCATGATGAGTAAATTGAAACCTTTCTAACAGAACTCCTTACAGTAATTCTTTTTTTCCCAGCACCATGTGCATGCCAATTCAAACTGAGGGGAGACACGGCATAAGGGAGAAATAAGCAGCCCTGAAGTTTGGACCCTCTTAGTATTGGGATGGCAAATACCATTTTCAGGTCAACAAAATTTGCTGCTGGAAGGCAGTCACAGAACTGATTTAACTTGCCTGTATTCCTGCCTCGGCGAGGGGCATGTGCCCTGCAGGGATGTTTTGGCTGCCTGCCGTCAAAAAATCTGTTTGCTGTTTTTACTGTCTCAGCAGTGTGTGTAAATAAAGGATTGTTATAAAGCCATAATTCCAGTGCAATGGGCCCTGACTGTATGTTGGTGGTTCTACAGCCCAGCCCTTAAGGAGAAGGCATGGGCATTTTTGCTTCCACTAGGCAAAGCAGTTCTGTTGTTAGTGTCCTCCAAATGCTGAAAGGCCACATAATTAAATTCTAAGAGTCCAACAGCATTGCAAGTCTTAGTTGCAGAGCCACAAATTGTAATATGCTTTTAAGCACCATAAACCATTGCACTTGCTGACATAGATGTTAGTAGCTGACTTCAATTTAAAATAGAAAAAAGACAAACTTCAATTTTTAAAGAATTTTCTTAATCATGAAAATGGCAGCTTTTTTCTTTTTTGATGAGGGGAAGAATGCAAAAATATACCATGCAAAAGTCCTTTTCCCAATCACAGGGCATTCAGTAGCATCAGGATCTCTTGACTAATATTTTCCATATTATCCTTCTTTTTCAGTTTTTGGAGAATAATGTTCCTTTGCCTAAATAGAGTATTTGGCATAAGATTTGTTTTAATAAATACACCCTCTAGTTCAAATTTTACAAAGCAGATTTCATATACTGTTAGCATCCTTGTAGTTATGGACCTACTGTGCTTTACGAGAAAATTAGAAGAGAGAAAAAGAAAGCTGAGATTTATAGCTAACTTAAGAAGAAGACAGTCAAGCAAAGGTTATCCAAGATTATAACATGAAAGAGTTGCTGGCTACATACCAGAAGTCAAAGAGACCATGTCTAACTTGCATATGATTTGCATAAATTGAGCATCTCTGACACAAACCTCTCTAACAGTGTTCCTGTTATAGAGAATCTAAGATTCTGTATTCTATCTCTGTTCCTGAAATCTTCCTTTCAGTAGAAATGCCTACTGCCCTGTTCACCATTAATAAAAAGCTGCCTAAATTACCTTTCACTTCATCCTGTGATTATGGGAATAGGGTCATAGCACGGCCCTGTTTGGGGAAGTGTTCTATACACTAGGAATGTGTCCATGCCGCTGCTGTTAGGGTTTGGATGGACACATTCCCAGCAGCTTCACAGCGCCCGGTGCAGGGCAGGGCTGTGCCTAGACTGCACAGAGCTCAGGACTCACCACAGAGGTGCTGCCTCAAAGCAGGGCTGACACAGGGCTAAGCTGACCCACAGTGGCTCTTTCTGCCTGGCCTCTCTGCGTATGGAACAGAGCAGAATGGGGATCTCTGCTTTCAAACTCTGGTTTCTGAGCCAGCAGAAAGCATTCATGCCATGGATCTCTGCTTGCTCTCAGGCAACACTGTTGGCCAGGCAATGTCAGTGGTACAAGAGGTGGGACTGCGTGTCCAGAGACCCCATGGGGAGATACAGTGCATGCTTAAATAGAGGTTGGCAGAGGGGAATGAGCACTCACTGGATCTGACAGCTCAAGAGACTCATAGCACAGAGACATACTCAGTCTTATGACAATTTTCTTGGGAGACAGTGGAAACCACAGCCCTGAAGTATAGACCACATTCTTCCAGACTTTTCAGTCTCTATCCATAAGTATGGGTCAGTAAAGCTATTTTTAAAGAAAGTTAGCATTTTGAAACCTGATGAACAGCATGACTTTCAGAAACAGCTTGGGTCTTTGAACTGAAATTTCCCAAGAAAACTCAACCAAGTGTTTAAAGTGCGGTTACGCTGTAAGCTGCTGAATATGAGGTCTTAAAATGGGAAATGTCACACAACCTTAATAATAGTGTGGCACTTCCAGGGCTGCCAATAGTAGATGTATGTTTATCTGCATGAGTAACAGTATGAGCAATCTGAGCAATAGAAAGCTTTACTGTAATCGCATGCAAAGAGTGCACCAAGGTTTTCAACCACAGAGAGCAACCTCATGCTTGTAAAGCCTGCAATTATAAGTATAGTTACTTCCTTTTAATTTGATCAGTCCTATATACATCTGGCTTTGATTAAAGTAAATGGCTTATTTGAGTAGGCGATTTTATTTGAACATGAAGCATTTGAGTGGAAATATTTACTGAGTCAAGGACTGTGGGCAGAGTGTGGGGACATAAAGTCATTTTGCTTTCCCCACTCTTCACTTTTCTTCTATTCTTTTTTTTTTTTCTTTTTTTGTTTTTTCCATGAACAGAGCTAAAATCCAAAGGGAGGAGGAAGTGCAACATGGCACTTGGGTGGTGGGTTTAATACATGCTTTAAATGCTGTTGGCAGCATTATTCACAGATGGTTTTGAGGATCAGAGAGTTCATAAAAAAGAAATAAGGGAAAAATCACAGAACTGACCTGGTCTTGCTAATGTTCTTGATCTTGCTTTTTCACATACGTTGCATACTGTGATGTGAGTATACCAAATGCACATCAATTATTTTTTAAAGCTTTTTTAGAAATTCTAGGGGCGCTTAATGTTTTTAATATCTAGTGATTGTAGGCATCTGTTCTTGAATTCCCATGTAAAAGCATGTACATGCCAATCTTTCCAGAAAGCACTGGTTCAGCAAAGACTGAGGTTTATTTTCATACCAACAAGTGGCAGCAGGCAATGAACTGTTTGAAGACAGATAAGTTAAATCTGGAGTGGCAGGACTCTGTATGGCTGAAGAGCACTACTTGAAGGTGGCCTGGTTTGATATAGACCTACCAAAATAAAAATGCTGGGAGAGGTCCTCTTCCCCTTCAGTAGTTCTCATCAGTTAACTTGGTGTGTAGCACTGTGTGGTCAATGCCAAGAGCAGCGCTGTTTCTGGACATTGAGTTTGTCAGGTCTAGCTGCACAGCAGGGAGAGAAACTACACAGAGAGACAAATGGAAGAGCCAAAGCATGTTAACAGATAAAAGCCAGCCTGTCTTGCATGGGATATATAGAAATAGGAGCATACACATGTTCAAAAAAAAAAAATTGGCAGCAGTTCGGAGCATCCTCTTTAATAAAGCCAAGTAAACCTTGGGATAGACAGACATTCAGATGCTCAGGCTGGGAATGCTACCAGCAGAGATGTTTGCTACATAATGACATCCCATCTGCTGATGGCACCGTGCCTGCCTTGTGCCACTGCCTCCTTCTTAAGTGCCAAGCAAACACAGGTATAGGCAGGGAGCCTGTGTAGTGTCCTGTCTTACTGCATGGTGCTCTTCAGTAAGGTCTGGGGTGAAAAACAGCTCTTCCTTTGGATAGGGCTATGCCAAGAGAGCAGTAAGAGCAGCTGTTTGAGTCACAGCAAGAAGATGAGATTTAACTATGTAGAGGTGACTCAGATTGATGAAGGAACATGAGAGAAGCCTTATAAACAGCCAAGAAGCCCAAGACAATGTGTACACCTATGTCTAAATCATGTTTCAGGTCATGAATGACGTTTGATGAGAATCTTCTGATCATCATCTCTCCCTTGGCTTCACTTCCCACCTTGGAGAGGCAAGGTCCTGGAAGGCAGGATCAGGCTGCATTGGAAGATGCTAGTCCCAAAGCCATGAGCTGCACGCAGTGAGGGTCCTCAGCATCAGCTGTTGGTCCACAGACCCACTGCTGCTGCTCCACAGGATTTGTTAATGTAGATACTGCCTAAAAAGGCTGTGTTGTTGTTCGTAGCTTGTTGTTGCTCTTAGATCGGCTATTGGTACATGCTGCTGTGGCACATGCTGAGAATGTTGTGGTCCCACCCTGGAAGCTTTCCAGAGGTGTTTTCCAGAGCTTCGTCTCTTTTTCCACTGATCCCCTCTGAAGAAATACAGTGGTGACCTCACAAAATTTGCCTTGGAGAGTGCAGATCAACATTTCTAGAAATTAAATATTCATTAATCTTGGAGGAAGCTCAGATGGACTGTATGATCTTAAATGCTGATGAATTTCCAAAACTTCAGTGTTTTCATTGTGAACAGGATCAAGCCCTACATTATTTAAAAGAGAGTTTTTGTCCCTTGCTGAGAGGACAGGACACTGAGCCTTTTCTCATCCTTGAATGTGAGAAGTTTGCTTGTTATTCTTGTTCTAAACCAGAGGGAAGAAATTAATGGTACATTAGCAGGATATTAAATTAAAAATGTAATAAAATTCCTTTATTGGACCCAAGATGCACTCAGCCAGAGGGGTTTTCTTCACAATTTGCCTTTGTCCACAGCCATGTGGCTAAAATATGCAGTAGCCAGCAAAATTACAGCCTCTGCTGGGAGGTTTGGAGAACGATTGAAAGGTCTGGCAGGTCTTCTGGCTGAGTGCTTTATGCTGTCTACTGAGCCATCATATCAGCTCTTCTCTTCCCTACTCCACAAATTTTGACATATGCTTTGCTGTGTTGGAGACCTCCCAGGTGAATGCTCTGCAGCTCTGAGCACTTGTGTCACAGAAAAATTCTGTGTCTTCTGCCAGTGGATTGGACTTGGCAGGTGTATGGTAGTGAATCCAATGAGAGGAAACACCAGTGATAAATATGGTAATTGAATACTGTCTTGTCTTAGTGCCTTCTTGATTTCTAACTTTGATCCTTAGACTTAGAATCTATAGTGAATGCTGTAGTCTTCTAATAGCTGATGTGTGTTCCACCATCATTAAATTAAATTATGTGAAAAATGTAGGCTTTCAGAAGCAGATTTTTATTTTGATCCTGTTCATACACTGCTGACCATCTGACCCATCTGGTGCATTCAGTTTCATCTCTTAGTATAAAATGCATAAATCCATGTTTCCTTTGTAGTTGGTTGTAAAAATACATTTGTAATCAAATCAATAATTCCCAGGTTTTCTATCATGAACAAATGTAAACAGAATATGTTACAGAACTTAGAACTTAGCTGGAACAAATACAAGACAAGAAAAGAAAGTGATTCAAAGGCTTTGTCTTACAAATGATTGGCACCTGAGAACTTGGTTAAAAAGCAACAGAAATTTGGCTTTTAACATCACTTTAGAGTTATGGAGGTTTATAAAATACCAGATAACAAATAGAATAACATATATATTCTGCTGTTACATAAGGCAACAGAACTGGTTATGAATAAAGTGGTTTATATTTGAATTGAACATTCTCCTTTTGCTTAAACTCACTGAGACTGTAAAAACCATATAAAATATTAGTGTAAATTTTTGAACTATAGATGTCACTGTTCAGTCATAAAAAGGAAGCACTGAAACAGCGTTATTTATTCATGCTGTGAATTCTACCTACAGTCACAGGTTTGTAGTTCTTCAGACCCAGATCACTGTAGGTCCAGAAAGCAGTTCACATTGTCTGAGTGAGATATTTCTAAGACACAAAAAGAAATAAGCCCATCTTACTGATTCTGACTAAACATGCTTTCTGGGAAACCCAGAAGTTGAATAATTTATCTTCTTAACTCTGTAACCTTGGAAAGTGTGTCTGTCTCCCTTCTTGTAGCAGGAAAGTGAAACAGCATGATATTTGAGTATCTATTTCATTTCTCTTCAATTAAATAGTACTGGACTCTTGACTGAGTATGCCAGCAAGTCTGGTTCCAAGTTTATTCTCAAAAGCTTGTCCTCATGAAAGAATTCAATTAGAGTAGCTGAACAAGGCAAATTGAACTGTATAGGACATAAAAGATGTGGGAGTCTTGATGGAGAATTGTTTTTCTTATTCCTCCGCTGGGTTTTTCCATACTGTTTCCATGAATTCTTTTCCTTGTAACTGTGCTGGAAATTCCTGCCATGTTTGCAGAAAGAGAAACTTTTAAGATAAATATTTGGGGTTTTTTCCAGATGTATAGATATAGAAAGTTTTTAAAAATACATTTAAGAGGCTCACCACTGAGAGATGATATTTCCACTACATCAGCTTGATTGCCAATAATTTTGACACTGAATTGAGTTGCACTCAACCATTTCATCTCTTAACTGCAGCTGTATTAATGGCAGGAAGGTTCCTTGTTTTAGTTGCTTAATATGCTAGTTTCAGTTGGTATGTGAACCCCATAACTGGAGCTTGAACCTTTCCTACACATCTGTTTAGGACATTTGGGTTTTATAAAGAACTTTTTAAAAGATCAGCCAAAGTTTTTTTACAGATGTCCAGGAAAATTTTGCTGGTTCAATAGCTGTAACTGAGGAGTCTTCCCCTTCCAGGGTCTGCCTTAGCCATCTCATGGCTTTCACAGCCCATGTGTTCCATGCTCTTTTCAACTGAAACAGCAGTCAAATTTCCATATTCAGTTCACAACTTTAAAAGATATGCTGCCTCACTGGATTTCTTTGTGACCTTAAATAAAGATTTTATTAATGGCACTGTGCTATATGAACTTGCAAGGAGAGAAAAAGAAAAAAGATATTTGTCATTTGATATTTGGCGGGGTGAACTGATGTGTTTAAAACTTCTTTTTTTTTTCTTGTAAATTTGATATTGCCCCTGTGTTGGCAAAAATCATAGAAATGGGACTTCAGTCCCCAACAGAGACCCCTCCCCACATGACTGTTGCTATGTCTGATGAATTGCAGTGAGTGATTAATCAGAATTTGATAGCACACACTGAACATAATCAGCTCTGATTAGGGCTGGTATTGCCCAGGTCAGCTGGTATTTTGAAGTTTATAGTTTCTGCCTGGATGATGCACTTTATAAAACTGGTGTTTTATTACTCTCACATCCCCCTTGTGTTGTCCTTTTAAAGGGCAGAGATGGAAAAGCTCTCAGCTGATGTATTTGTTCATCGGTGAAGCCCCAAAAGGAGAGTAGACTGCCTCTATCAGCAAACATTTTGAAAAAGTTGGGAAGTACATCCTTGATCTAGAATATTTCTTGTTACCTTTCTTAAAAGGTGTTCACAAATTACATTTATTCTTACCTGAATCATGGCAATTAGGATGGTCTGGGGTGCAGCCTCTGGTTGTAGACATGAGCTCTGATTGTCTGGGCATCTCAGATAGACAGACTCTTTGCTAGCATTAGTGTGGACCACATGGACCAACCAGAATGAGTGTAAACATGCCTTTGCCCAAAACCAATTTATTTTTCAGCGCAAAGCAGCCAAATGGGTCCTCTCACTTTTAGACATACTCAGGGGTAGGAGTCTAATTTGCATCTCTCTGTCCCTCACCTCCCAGGGTACCACTGCAATTGCCTCTCCCAGTTTACAGGAAGGAATTGTGAGTCAGAAATCACAGCCTGCTTCCCAAATCCTTGCCGGAATGGAGGCTCATGTGATCCCATCGGCAATGCTTTTATCTGCAACTGCAAAAATGGCCTGACAGGAGTAACGTAAGTGTCCCTCCCCAGGTGGGCAGTGGGAGCTTTTTGACTCAGTGATGGTGGGCTTTTTGATCAGGCATTTTTTACCAAAAGCTATGATTCACCTCACAAAAAACAACCCGAACCTTAGCGCTTATTCCAAGTCTGAGCTAATGACAGCTGAGAAATCCCTGACACTTGCATGCTCAGAAATGGCTTTTCTGAATTTACCCTCCTAAGCTGTTGATTCAGGATGTTACCTCAAGACAGTTTTCACCTAAGTGTTACCAGCTTTTTGAACAATCTCGTAAAACCTGTGGAAGCTTCTGGGTAATCTTTGTTTTGAAAATGGATCAATTATTTAGTCACCTTAGCCCTGACATAAAAGGCTAATTTATTGCACTCATTTTTGTAAATCCCTGCCTTGATCATAAACTTGGTGTAGACACAGAAAATCCTGACCTGCCCATCAACATGCTTTTTTTCCCTCGTCTGGTTTGTCTACTGTTCATACTTTTTCCTCTGCATTTTACTATCTCTTGTTCTTTCCAATTCTTCTCTCTCTTAATGGTTCCCACCTCTAATATTTGTTTTATCTTCCAACCTAAACAATTTTGCATAGTCAGTATATCCTTCTCTTTTCTCTTCTCTCTTCTCTTCTCTTCTCTTCTCTTCTCTTCTCTTCTCTTCTCTTCTCTTCTCTTCTCTTCTCTTCTCTTCTCTTCTCTTCTCTTCTCTTCCCTTCCCTTCCCTTCCCTTCCCTTCCCTTCCCTTCCCTTCCCTTCCCTTCCCTTCCCTTCCCTTCCCTTCCCTTCCCTTCCCTTCCCTTCCCTTCCCTTCCCTTCCCTTCCCTTCCCTTCCCTTCCCTTCCCTTCCCTTCCCTTCCCTTCCCTTCCCTTCCCTTCCCTTCCCTTCCCTTCCCTTCCCTTCCCTTCCCTTCCCTTCCCTTCCCTTCCCTTCCCTTCCCTTCCCTTCCCTTCCCTTCCCTTCCCTTCCCTTCCCTTCCCTTCCCTTCCCTTCCCTTCCCTTCCCTTCCCTTCCCTTCCCTTCCCTCTTCAAGAAATACTCTGATGTTTTTACTATATGTTTTCTCAACTATCTTCTCCTTGAATCCCCCTCAAATACTTTGTATTGAAACCCATGGGATAGTCCAAAAACAATATGAAAAAGCAGATTCTCTATTACATTCAGTAAGCCTCATTAGGATCAAGGTGCCTTTTCCTATCAGATGCATTATTTCCTTCTTGATATCTATCAGATGCTCTAAAGTCTTATTTCCATCTTGATATTTCTATTTTATTGTCTTTTAAAAACTCATCGAATAGCTGTAGAAAAAATTAAATGCCATTAAATAATATGATAATAATATAATAATTTGCAAAGTACCACAAGATGTCAACTAATGGCACCACTTTGAAAAGATGCACAAGCTGCACAAACTGAACTGCTTCTTAGATGTTCTCAAGATTCCAGACTCTCCTTTTCTTCTTTTAAGGTGTGAAGAGGACATCAACGAGTGTGAAAGAGAGGAATGTGAAAATGGTGGCTCTTGTGTCAACATCTTTGGTTCATTTCTGTGTAACTGCACCCCTGGCTATGTGGGTCAATACTGTGGTCTTCGCCCTGTGGTGGTTCCCAATATACAAGCTGGACATTCCTACGTTGGCAAGGAGGAGCTGATAGGAATAGCTGTGGTCCTGTTTGTCATATTTGTGTTAATCGTTCTTTTCATCATTTTCCGCAAGAAAGTTTTCAGGAAGAACTATTCCCGCAACAACATCACGCTCGTGCAGGACCCAGCTACTGCAGCCCTGCTCAACAAGAGCAATGGCATCCAGTTCAAGAACATCAGGAGCAGTGGGGACAGCAGAAATATCTACCAAGAGGTTGGGCCTCCACAGGTGCCAGTGAGGCCAATGGCCTATACCCCGTGCTTCCAGAGTGACTCACGGAATAACCTGGACAAGATAGTGGATGGGCTTGGTGTGGAGCACCAGGAGATGACAACGTTTCATCCGGAGTCCCCTCGAATACTGACAGCCAGGAGAGGGGTGGTGGTGTGCAGTGTAGCTCCAAACCTGCCTGCTGTGTCTCCCTGTCGCTCCGATTGTGACTCCATCAGGAAGAGCACATGGGATGCTGGGACAGAAAGTAAGTAGCACTGCGTGCTGGTCTCGTTCTTCCCTGCCAACAGTAAGGGTTGCCTTCAGGGTGCAGCAGGTACAGTGGCACAGGTACTCTTAGTGCTCCAGCCTAATACATGTGAATTGTTACATTTTTCCAAGAAGTGATCTGGTTTAATTTTGAAAGGTTATAATTAAGCCAGGCGTACAAGACTTCTCCTTCTATGCATGAAGTATGACTAAAAGCATTTATTTCACTTGTTCAGAAAGCATATATGAGTAAGTGCTCTTAGCATTTTTCAGTGATACAATGCAATCATCTTTCTATTGGAAAAAACCAATTTGTGGCAGAATTCTCAAATGTAAATTCTGTTAGGTTCAGGCTGTTTGTTTCCCAAGGGTGTTAAAATGCTTAAACTTTCTGCAAGAAGCAATCCTGTTTTACATCAGTGAGAAATGAACTAATATTCCTTACTTTCAGTGTCCGTGAAGTGAAGCAGAAAATCACATATGGCTTAATGTATAGGATCACCTTTTCAGGCCATTGCATTCCCCTCTGCTTTCAGTATCAGAGTCATTGTGGAATTTTCAATCCCCACACTTACCCTATTGTGCTCTGATGGTTCCTCACCTGGTAACACAGTGCTCCCTCCATTCCTGAGTGAGTTGCTGGACATTACAGCAAACATCACATCTTCTGTCATGGCAGGAAATACCAGTTTTCTGGGATAGAGTTACAGCCCTGCATCATCTACCCTTGCAAGTCAGACCGTGCCATATGGACTGGGAGATGTTTGCTTCACCATATATTATTTTTTTAAAGATGTTTTCTCTTATTAGGGATTTTTCCTGATGCATCTTCCAGTACCTGGTGGAGGGGGCTTACAAGAAGACTGGAGAGAGACACTTCACAGGGGCCTGTAGTGAGGAATGGCCTTAAGCTGAAGAAGGTTAGGTTTAGATTAGCTGTTAGGAAGAAATTCTTTCTTGTGAGGGTGCTGAGGCACTATAATGGGTTGCTCAGAGAAGGGATGGATGTCCCATCCCTGGAAGTATTCAAGGCCAGATTGGATGGGGCTCTGAGCAACCTGGTCTAGTGAAAGGTTCCCTGCCCATGGCAGGGAAATTGGAACCAAATAATCTTTAATATCCCTTCCAGCTCAAAGTGTTCTATGATTCTATGATCTTCAACCCTGTTGCAACACAACCTTAACCAAAACTGTCACCAGTCCTGTAGTTAAAAGCAATAGGAACTGAGGAATAGAGAGAGGAATTTAACAACAGGTCAAGAGGACAGCATCATGTTGTGCCAGGGGAGGTTCAGGATGGACATCAGGAAGAATTTTTGCCTTGGAAGAGTGGTCAAGCCTTGGAATGGGCTACCCAGGGAGGTGATAAAGTCACCATTCCTGCAAGTATTCAAGAAATGATTGGGCATGGAATTTAATGCTATGGTTTGGTTGGCATAATGATGTTCAAAGATTTGGCTCGATGATCTTGGAAGTCTTTTCCAGCCTCACAGAGTTTATGACCTGTACCCTGATCTGTACATTTTCATCCAAAGCAGCACACTGGTTAAGGTCATGTAGGGAGAAATTAAATTAATTTCCACTTATTTGGGCTGTTATTTCAGGATTGTGTTCTGTCTGACCTTTTAAACTTTAAATATAGTTATGCTGATTAGAAAGCATCATCACACCAGCCCTCACACATGCTCTGTTCTATATTATCCTGGGTGTTTGTGCCACAGGTACTGCTGGTACTAGTAGGAATTTCTTCACGCCATGAGGCCATACCGGGAACGCAAACTTCAGCTGTCATGGAGTGGAAGGCAGTGCAGCTTTGTTACTGCAGCACTCACTTCGTCAGCTCCATACCCTGCTGATCAGCAGGAGCAAATCAGCTCTTACGGTGTGGACATGTGCCATGCTGGGTATAAATACCTACAGCTGGCAGGTACAGAGCTGTACTGTCATGCTGATAGCACCTGACCTTCTTCATTTGTAATTGGCTCAGGTATCTTAGTGCTTACAATAGAGGATAACTTTTTGTGTTCCTGATTATTGCCCATATAATGTGTAGTTGAATGTGTTTATTTATATATAACTTAATTACAGGAGAATGTATACCATAGGTTTCAGTTACATTTCTAAACAGTAGAGTTGTGAGGACTGAATGTCCCTGATGAAAAGCAATGTAAATTGAAGCATAATCTATTATATATCAGTGATGGCGCTATTAAAATATGTTGCAAGGGCCACTGAGATGAATAACAAGATGCACAGTAACTTTACTGAGCATTGAATGAGCCTTTAATGAGGCTCTTAAATTAGGAAATGAACAGTAAAGATAAATGTAACTGTAATCTCTTGTATAAGCTGTTTATACCACATTCCTTAAGTCATCATTTTCATTGCTTTTGAGACTACATGTAATCTAAAAAGACAATATCGAATACAGATGTTTCTCCCTTGATTACAGTGTTGTCAGCCACTTGAAAGACTCCTTGGCCTTCAAACATTTCAAAAGTCTAAGTATCTTCACCAACTGCCTTCTTGATGAACAGGTCATGTCCTCTGTGTGAAGGAAATAATTTTATTCTGACTCAGATAATAGAAGGCAGGATTCAAATGTGTCCGTGGTATAAATAGATAAATGTGCATACCTAGAGAGAACCATTTTGCTTTGTCTTTGCTGTCAATGAAGGTAAAGGGGTTGATGACGCTGAAGAAGTGACCTGTTTTTCAGGAAGTAATAAAGGCAGCAACTCTGAAGTACAGTCCCTCAGCTCCTTCCAGTCTGATTCTGGTGATGATAATGGTAAGAAATGATTTCATCTTTATTATGCTGGGAGAAAAGCTATTTATTTTTCTAATATTATTGAAACATTTATGTGACATCTTGAAACCCTTTAACAATGCCAAAAGTAAGAAAATTTTGGGTTCAAACCCTGACTTTGTGTTCCACTTACTAAATTATACGAACGTAATAAAAATCTTGATGCTTGGTGCTGTTGTATCAGGCCCAAGCTTTACAGCAGATTAGAGGTATGATACAGCAGTCACATTGCTAAGATATAAGTTGACTAATAAGTTGCAAGTGAAACTGTAGAATTTATATAATTTTCCTTCTGGGAAGAGCATGACTTTCATGTTTCGCCAGTGGAATAAAAGGGATTTCTGTGCTATTTGCCAGGTCTCATTCATGGTCCCAACAAAACTCTGCTGGAGCTCAGCCACAACAATGAGCGGATGAGCCAGTCCCCAGTGTCTTGGCTTCTCCCTGGCAATTACAGCTCAGCAAACAATAGAGCACCATTAAATCCTCCTTTGGTGCATACTCAGTGCCTGCCTCTCATGTCCTGCATCATTATCTCCCTGGGTGACACAGGCAGAGCCATACACAGCCCACTAAAAGGTGCACAGAGTCAGAGCAAACTTTTGTTCCTGCGGCCCACGTACGCTGAGCAGTGAGTCTGAGAAAAGTCAAGATGTTTCTGCTGGGGAGGGATGGTGGATGTCAGGGAAGCCTTGTTCAGACACACAGAAAAATACTAGCACAAAGGAATCATACTTGATTTCCTCAGCCACCAGTTAATGAACTGTCTGTAGACTCAGTTCCTCAGTCATGTCGTGCAGCTGTTCTCTAGGAACTCGGAAATGTTGGAAAAAGCACTGATAGCAAAGTACACTTGCAGTTCCTTTTGGTCCACTGTGGCTGAAGCATTACAATTATTTTTGTCAGGCTTCCCAGGGCTTTTTGCCCTTGCACCAAAAAGACCCCTTTAGCCTTTTTTTAGGATAAGTATTATTTAATAATATGTGTTTACATTATAGGTACCTTTTAATAATTATTCAAATGGTCATTATTGTACACTGTTACATTTTATATCTCACAAATTCTAATTAGACATTTAAAACTCCCGATCCTGGCTCCACTGAAATCATTGACACAGTACCCACAGAAGCTGGATTGGACCTTCTGTGCCCACTCATTTTTTGTGAAGGCTGCATTTAAAATACGGCCTTTAGAGATAACATTTCTAGTTCAGGGTTCAGACAAATCCATATCTTCAGGGAGAACGAGGGAGGAAACTTAAATCATCTGAGTCATTTGCAGAGATCAATGCAAGACCACACTGGTTTGCTTGAAGCAGCAGGGAAGGTTTGCAGTGAAAGAGCCTAAAGGGCAAAGCCAGGCATATACATACTCACATGCCTGTACTTCAGGGCTAATGGATATGCCTCCTGAAGCCATAAATCCTTGCTCTTCTTGTCATTTTAATTCTTTGTACTTCACATACCTGCAAAGGTTAGAAGCTTGTCAGTGAAAACACAACAAATACAGTTCAGCATCCACCTCTTTGATGAGACAGGACAGTGGCTCCTTCTCCAAACCCCTTCCTCCAAAGCCAAGAGCAATTCTGCTGGGTTCTCAGGCTAGCAGAAGAGACAGGCTTGTGTCACACAGATGTACAAATGGCTATGCTGACACTGACTTGAGAAACTGGGTGCAGCTTCTGGCTGGGGAAGTCTATCTTGCAGCAGTCACTGGGATGAATTCTACTGAATGTGCAGGCAGCTTCTACTCATCCTCTCAAGGGCTCTTGGAGCCTTCTTTTGCTGTGTCAAGGGCTTGTCTTACCATGAAAACTCACATGGAGTGAGATTCTGAAGCTACTTTTTTTTTCTCTCATCTTATTTCTCCTGCATTTAAATTGCTCAGTTCCCTAGTCTTTCTGTGATGAGTTAGCAGTAATTTTTGTAATCCAAAATCTGAGCAATGCTGTATTTGAGCATTGACTTGCGCTGAGTCAATGTGTGGGGTGTGGTTCCCTCTTTTCTGTCAATGTGCTCTGCATAGCTCCCACCAGAGCCAATCCTTAGTTGCAAAGAAAACTGTGCTGATCCTTGGTTTTGACCTGGTTTTCACTTTTAGGTTTTTTCCTTCTAATAGTTTACAGTTACTCTCCATCTTTTTTCCCAGCCATACAGCACTAACTGCATGGAGCCCCTTATTTTTCTATCATGTTTATTTTGCATTAGCAATACAAGTCTCCTTTGTAGAATTACTGTTGCTGTTGATGGCATAAATATGCTGATCATAGACAAAGAACAGGGATCCTTTGGTTTATCAAGGTTCTTTTTGCTAAGTCCTCACTGGAACTGAGGAAATTGGATTATATACCTGATCCCATGTGCAAAATTTAGCAAAAATGTGAAAATATTCAACGTATGTCTGCACTGTTATTACATTTCTTGTGATCTCTAAATCTGTTGGCCGTGGGAAACAAAAAAGTATGTTTAGCCCCATGTCGCTCCAAGCAATTGGTTTTCTCATAACTGAAGACAAAAGAAAAGGGAAGGATCCACTGCCCTCTCATCCAGAGCTTTCCCTTCAGTTTTGATTTTTGGGTTTATTTCATGTTCCCAGAGGTAGGAGTGTTGGATGGTGCAAAATGCAGATCATCTAGAGGACCACACATTATGGGCCTCCACATTAGGCAGCTGCACAGTGTATATTAATGATTTCAAGGGAAAAGTATGTTTTGTTGGAATACCTGCAGAGAGCGCACAAAGCATTTGTGAAACTATTCTGTCAAACATGGGTCAAAATTTGAACCACAGCTACATAGCTGTGTCCTCCTAATTATAGCTGTGCTGCTTAACCTCCCTGAGGTATTTCATGGCATGGCACAGACAGTCAATAAGTAAAACATTCCTCTTAGGAAATAGATTGAGCTTAACACCATTTCTGATGGTGTGATGGTCTAAAAGATAATGATCCTTAGAGCACATGGCACCATCTCTGGAGACCTCTAAGCAAGAATGAATTAGAAATTAGTGTCAGGTAGACAAGATACTGCTTCAGTTAATTGAATCAGCTGACCAGTCTGCTTGAATTTATGAGGTGATACACATCATCCCATATGCCTTTCTTGAAATGCTGGTTTGGAATTTATCAGCACACTGAAGATATATGGGATTATCTGAAATGAAATGTCCTGCAACCAGCTGCATAAATCATGCATTAGTCAGTAGCCTTTTTTAAATTTTTTTTTTCAATGTCAGTTCTGTCTTTTAAGAGAATTTATTGTGGTAACCTACAATGTGTGTTTTAAATACTAACCTGAAGCTGTCCTTCCCCTCCCTTTATTTTCTGCTTTCCCTCCCCTGCAAGCTTCCATAGTGACTGTCATACAGCTTGTCAACAATGTAGTTGACACTATAGAAAATGAAGGTATTTAAATTTTTTTCTTTCTTGTTATACAACAATGCTTCCTATTTTCATTGTGAAACATTCCAGCAGAACCTCACTAATCTACACTGACCAGCAATCCTGTGGCAGGGATTGGGTTTTGCAGATCAGCATGTTCACCAGCAAACATGAAAATGCCAGAGGAATGTACCACAGATATCTGTGGGTAACTGGAGGTGGTAGAAAAGGTGTCAAGCCTTCTTCTGTTCAAGTCAATGTTTCTGCTTATTCTCATTGCCTTCAGAGAAAATAATAGACTGACAATGGAGCCATATCATTGAGATGATCCTGGCTGCAGAGACTGGGAAACAGAAGATACAGAGGAAGTCTGTAAAGTACCCCATGCTGCAGCAGAGCTGGGTTCTGTACCCCAGTGGTACCACACAGAGAGGAGCATGGTGGTGCTTGGCTGGGGGCTGGTTTCTCCCAGGAAACCCTGCCAAACAGTGGATGTGTGGGCACAGCTCCACGGGTGCCATGGCTCTCCCGTGGCGTTGGTGTGCCCGTTCAACAGAGCATGGCAATGTGCTCCAAGGGCCCAATACTCACCTCTTCCACTGACCTCCTGGGTAACCTCAGGCATATCATGTTAAAAGTGAACCTGCAATGCGAGGATATCACTATTTTCTTTTTTCCATAAAACACTGAGGAAATGTCTTGTTATCATAGATAAACATTACTTTTATTTATTTTCCAACATTTTTCCTACCCTTGGGCAAATGTCATCTCAGCAGCAACTCAGGCTATCCACAAGTCAAAAATTTCATCTGTCATTAGCAAATTTAAGACAGATTTTACATACTTCAGCTAATCTAGTCTGCATAATGCATAAAGATGATTAAGTAAATTATTTTTGTGAAACTACTGTTTTTTTTTTCTTGAGCCAGTGTCACAGTAATTTTGAAAAACACTTTTACTCCTAGCTAGTGAGGCCACTTGAGTATTTTTTAATAGTACATTTATTGATTTCCTGAAGTGTAAGAGTGTCATTCTTTTGACTATCAAAAAAAAAAAAAAAAACCAAAAAACAAACAAAAAACTAGCCAAGGTTAATTCAAAAGAAAGTCTTATTCAAAAAATAAAAAACTAACCTTGAAAAGAAACCACAGGCACTGCAAATGACCTTGCCTTCCTAAGGGGAAGCTTAAGCAAACACCCTGGCTCATTATCATCCTTTACAGGTCAGAAAAAACCAGTCTGGCAGTAGTTTCAAGAGACTGTCACTGAAAATGCTTTGCCCACTTCCCAGTTCCTTATATGAAACTTAGGATTCTTAGGATTGTCTGCTCTGCAGCAGAGCTGTTGGAAGTGGTGAATAATTAGCCACACTGGAGCTCTGGGTAGGATTGCTGCCATGGAGTCATGGGAGGATGGGGCTCCTGCCCCAGGCACCTGCCCAGGGTTGTGCAAGTCAGCAAATTAGTGAGGTTCTCCTGGATCCTGATGCACACAACTCAGAGGGCCCTGACACATCTCAGGTGCAGTGCCATCACACTGACCCAATAGAGCAAAATCCACTGTACGAAGAAGAGAAGTGCAGAAGAGAGGTTAGGGCCGGTTCAGACACTGATGCTAAAGCTGTAGTAGCCCCAGCCCTCCTCACTCCAGGATATGGCAGAGCAAGTGGAGAACTCCTGCCTGGCTATAGAGCTAAGTGAGAAATCACCATCACCACATGCACCATATGGTGATGAGCAAGGGCAAGTGTGGTCTTAGTAGGTGAAGGGCTGGAGAAGTCTTCTCTGCCCTCGCCTGTGTCTGAGCCACAGAGGTTATGAGCTGTGATGCCATAAAGGTCTGTTTCTCCTGCCAGACCTCCTCCAGCAATGTCATCCAGAGACTTTGCCCGACGACTTCTTGCATGAAGCCAAATAACATGCAGCTGAACAAGAGCATATCCATCTAGAAAACACTGCAGCTTATTCCCCGCTCTTGTCTCACATAAAACCTCCTTCCTTGTTCTCTACCCCACGCCTGCACCCTCTCCATACTGGAATGCCTCCCTCCCCACCAGCTAGCATGGCAGTGCAGGTGGGAGGTGGGTGTGGGGTTGCGGAGCATTGTAGCTGATAGCCCCATTAAATGGCTTTGTATTCTATTCTATTCAGGTTCTTATACCGTGCCCATCACCATGGTATCTGAGCCCAGGTGGGCCCAGATTTGTTTGAACCGGCCCTGAGAATGGTAGATTCTTATTTTTCTGTTTCAAAGTGAACAAATGAGAGAAAAATGTACTTTGCAATTATAAGCCGTGTCGATAGTGAACAGCTCTTTTTTTGTACTAAGAATTACAATTCTAATGTAATTCTCTATCTGTTCAGTGAGGGTAAATAATTAAGATATGATAGAGAAGGAATATAATACACTACATAAACATTCCTTTATGTACGTCTGCATTTGGCAGTCAAGATTATTGTATGTTAAAATCAAGAAGAATTAAAAATCCTACTAAAATGACACCATGGCAGCTGTACTTTAGAAATATGCATGCAGAGTTTTGTATTTTCACATGTAATACAATGCTGGTGACAAGCTCCAAGTTACCAGTTTCTGCTTTTCACTTTGTATCTGACAGTGTCTGTTATGGATCAAGGACAGAACTACAACAGAGGTGATTTTTCTGGGGCACCTTCTGCCTGTGGGCCAGGGTGGGCAGAGCACTGACTTGATCTTTTTTTTTTTTTTCTTGAACTGCTTCACGTGTACTCTTTTGTTTGAATTCTGTTGGGTTCAAAAGATGCATGAGAATGGTCAGCCACTTTATTTGTTTCAAAATTCAGTTTTCAGTCAATCAGATTATTTGCTTGCACACTTTCTTTCTTGAAGTCATTGGAGGTGGAAGGGGAGATAAGATTCCGTAGGCATGCTGACTGCATTTAAATTTTTTTTTCAAATAACTGTGAAAAGCAGTAATTCAGACATTTTGATTTCTTGGACTCATAGTTTTTAATACAACCTAGTAGCATCTTAAAAAACAAAATGCCTGAGAGTGGCCATGTTTTGATTCCTTTGCTTGTTTGTATTAGCATCATACTGCAATTTATTCTCCTCCTCTACCCCTCTGGTCAGAGCATGGCTGACCCGTGTCCGTGGCCTGCGGGGCATGCTGGATTTGAATGTGCTGTGAGGACTCAGGCAGGTGCATGCAGGACACTGCTCTCCTCTGTGGTCTCATCCTAACAGAGCACTGTGGTTCTCTCTCTCCCTGCTGCAGCGTATCATTGGGACACCTCTGACTGGATGCCCAGTGCTCGCTTGTCCGACATTGAGGAAGTGCCCAATTTTGAGACAGCAGACGGAGGCTCGGCTCACCACGGCAGCACCAGAGAACTGGAAACAGATTACTACCTTGGTGGCTACGACATCGACAGCGACTACCCTCCCCCTCACGAAGAGGAGTTTTTGAGCCAGGACCAGTTACCACCTCCTCTTCCAGAGGATTACCCAGACCAGTATGAAACCCTCCCACCCTCGCAGCCAGGCTCAATGGCAAGTACTCTCAGCCCTGACTGCAGGAGACGGCCGCACTTCCACCCGAGCCAATATCTCCCTCCCCACCAGTTCCCCAATGAGACGGACACCACGGGATCTCAGACTGGGAACGAATTTAGTACTTTTGCTGCTGGCCCAAGCCAGAACACAGAAAATGCTGGTGCAGGTAAGATGCCCTTATCCTTGCACAACTCTCTCAACGCCTCCTCCTCTGACGTCTCAGCCGGCTGCGGCTTTGATGACTCTGAAGTAGCCATGAGTGACTTTGAAAGCATGGAGGAACTCAGCCTAGAAAATGTTCACATTCCATTTGTGGAGACCCAGCAGCAGACACAAGTGTAAAGGAAGCTCCTTTCTTCTTCCTCCTCCTCTTTTTTTTTTTTTAATTTTGTCATTTGGTCCAATTAATAGTATAAATATTGAGAAGAAATTTTGCTGAAGGTATGTCTATATATATATTGGGCAAAGAAAAGTACAGTATAACCCATTATTAACTTGTTCAGAAATGATACTGTATGTGCAGACATGAAGAGACCGATTGTGTTAGGCATTATAAATCACAAAATTGTTACAGACAATCTGGAGAGAGTGTACCTTCTATTTATTACCAAGAGTAAAACTCAGATTTTGAGGCAGGGGGGGAAAAATAACTGCTAAATAATTTCTTTCTCTCTCACAAAGTTGGGGTTTTTTGGGGTTTTTTTTGGCATTCTGTTATTAAAAGTGTTACAGTGTTATTATCTCCCCACAGTATTAAGGAATGAGTATGGATCATGCTAGAATGCACTGTTACATGAAATTTTATGTCAGCAAAGAGTGAAAGCAATTGATTGCTGGGGCTGCTGCATATGACTTGTCAGATGGCTAAAAAAGCAACATTTACAAATTGACCTATCAAAGACAAGTGACCAGTTATTTGTCCATAAATATTTATCCATACTTTTGTTCATCACATAGCATTTCATTCTACTTTGTGTAGAGTAACACACATACATACAGTTTATATTTACTCCAAATTGGCTTACTTTGGTTTGTCATTTTTAAAACCTGATATCAGGTGCATTTGCATCGCCTTGCCCATGAGGACTTCCCGAAATGTCAGGGTTTGGCTCAGGAGTGGCCTGGTTTTGCCCCAGCTGTGTGCACACAGCCTCTCTTAATGTGTATGCAATGTGAACATGGATCTGAAAACCCGAGGTAACCTACACAGGTGATCATTTTTTGGAAATTTCTTGTTTGGGCAATCAGCTCTTTAACAGCAGTCCTTATGCTGCGGTTACTGCAGTAAAATTAGTTGCAATTAAGTTACATATAAGGGTACTGTAACCTCACATTGTTATTTTAACATCTTTTGGCAAATGTCCATCCCTAGATTTCACAAGATGAGTTCTCAGCTGCTGTAGACTGACTCAGTCGGTGGAGCTGCAGGAATGGACTGTGGCCAAAGATCTGTCACCAGATTTTCCACTGGATGCATGATTTTATAGAATTTGAGTACATCCAAAGGTTGTTTGCAGACTTCAGAATATTGTTGTGGAATCAAGAAAACCATGGCATCTGTAAGCTTTTATGCTTCCCTCAGCCTGATTGGAGTAAGTGGTCATTCACATTGATTTGCTCAGAGTAGTCAAGTGTAATCTGGAAATACTGGATTTTCACTCAATGTATTAAAGCAGAGGATACACACCTGTTGCTTGGTGCTCTGAAAATGTTTTTATCCCACTGCATTTTACAGTGTCTGTGTACCTTACCAGTGAATGAGAGTCTACAAGCCTGCATTACTGTTGGGTTTTCATCCATTTCTTCCATGGCATAATATTCTGTCGTTCTGAAAATCTATTGAATACCTAAATAGTTTTGATAAATTATTCATTAGCAGGCTTCCTGTGCTGCTTTCCTTGTCCTGTCCCTTGGTCAATCACCTTAACTGGATAGTTTCAGCAGTTGTATGCTGGGGCATGTTCTTGACTGACATGAGTTTCACACAAAATTAAATTGTGGGCCATTTCTTGACATACAAAAAGGGTTTATTCAGAAAATTTCCCCTACAGAAAGAAATTACTAGTAGAATGTAATTTAAATAATGGCAGCTTGTAACACTTTTAATAAAACAGGATTTCTAGAATTCTTGGAGTAGGTACAGTGTGTTGCTGCTTCCCTCCAATAGCTTGTTTAGCTGTGAAAGATTGGTGTGCATATTTTCTTTGGGATGATGCAGCAATTCTTCAGTAGAAAACAACTCATTATTCAGGTATATGAATAAAATGAGTGAACTTATAGAAAGAATGTACTGCACATGCAAGTATTATCAAGTACTTGTCTGCAAATAGGTCCCGTCCATTGAATTTATGAATGTCACTTGGTCTTCTCAAAGTGAACATGCTTCTGTAACAGTGATATATTCCAAATGTGCTCATGGTGCGTTCCAAACCCTTTCCCCTGATATTATTCCTGTGGTTTTGAGAAGAAAAATATGTGGAAATTTGTATTGTGATTGCAAGGAGCTGAGGGATTTGCCAGAAGGCCATAAAATGGTTTGGCAAGCCTAGAGGCACGGCTAGAGGATAACTTGTATTGTTCATGAAGTCTTTGTTACAGGAAAGGAAATGCAATTAGGCTGATGTCTCTTCAAGAGTTAGGAGCATCGGAGTTGGCAAAGCAATTCTGCAAATTTAGCTGCACTTTTTTAAAGCTTGTATGACCTTCTGAGAATGTGATGCTCTCTTAGCATCAGACTGCAGTTTACATGAGGTTTGCTCCTACTCAGTTTTGGTTTGAGACATTTTTATCCATTATGCAAGTAATTCTGTTCAAGCCCCCAGATAGTTATTAGGTGTACTTGTCACCTGTCTTCTGTAGTGAAAGTTCTTGCGTAAGCCTGAGACACCACTACCAAACCTTTACTGGAACATACCAGAAGTGTCACAAGGGACAGCACGATGGGAGCCTAGTGATTGCCATTAAAAAAAAAAAAAAAAAAAAAAAAAAAAAAAAAAAATCGATGTTTCTTACCTAGCTTGTTGCCTCAGTAATATATTGTTGGTAGTGAGTTTTAATAGTAAAATATGCACAAATACAATGTATAGTACTTTTTCTGTTTGCTGTTGTTGCCATTTCATTTCACTGAACGCCTACTTATTAAAATGCTGTTGGGAAGGTGCCAAGGATCACCCGTTCAGCCTTCTCTGTCCTATTCATGATTTCTATACCTCAATATCTCCTCCCCTCCAAATCTGTCTTCAGATTTCCCTCTGTGAATATTGGTACTTCTGTGGCCTTTCTGGCTTTTTTCAGGCTCTTTTTTGTAATGATAAGACCCAAATGAAGATCAAAAGGTGAAATACCTCTTAGGGAGTAAGATTTTCATATTAACATCTCTTGTTAAACCATTGTGTTTTCTTTTTAATTACTACTCCACATGAACAAATCAAAATCTTCTAATCTGGAATATAAGAACACATTCATAACATAATGTAAGAATTACTATTCATTTTAGCACTTCACTATATATTTCCTTTTTCTGACATATGATGATTTTTGTATCACTGCTGCTGTCAGGTCCCTGGTTCTGCAAGAGCTATCCTGCACCTCTCTGCTTAACCTGTGTGTCTGTATTTCAAACTACATCCCTGTAGATGGCTCCACTATATGATATTTTCTCTCAGAATCATCTGTAGCAGATGATTTCATAGGCTTAATGAAGTACTTTTGAGTATCACTGGCTTATAACATAGGATCAAGAAAGTTTTTGCTTTTCGGAAAGAAGCAGCAAGAGAAAAAAGCAACTTCTTAAAATGCAAATACACATTTATATCAAAAATCATTAACTTTGCCAGAGGTGTATGAGTCTTAAGTAAAAGGGAGCTTGTTCTCTGCATTTTTGATCAAGTTGAAAATGTCATGCACAATGCTGGCCTTTTTAATAACACTGGCAATGTAAAGAGCCTTACAGTGACTGCAACATGATTTATTCTGCCAATACTACATTAGGTGGCCCTGTGCAAAAGGAAAAATTAGGCTTATGGACCGTTCTTAAGTATGTTAATTACTTTGCCTTTGTATTATAAACCTAAAAAAAAAAAACCAAACAAAAAAAAAACAACAAAAAAAACCCACAAAAAATATACAAAAAAAGCGCCAAGGGGCACCCCCCCACACACCCCAAAACAATAGATACTGATGTAGTTGCTGTCCTTGACCAGTATCTTAAAGTGGAATAAAGGGCCAAATGTGACACCATGGAGGTGTAGAATTGCTTCCCTCCCATGGGAGAAAATGGACAACCTCACTAGAAGGCCTACATAAAGTTGCCTTCCTCTAGGACCCTCCTATAGGATACAGCATATTAGGCAACTAGGAGGACTTTGGAATGCAGAGATTCATTACAGAACCGTGGTTTCTGTCAATAGTGCTCTTCTCCTTAAGCTTGGTGACGTCTTTGATCCCAGACTATCCCAGGGGTTTCTTTAACATACAATTCCAGTGAAAGGCTGGAAGGAGTTGAAGGCTTCTCACTGCCACTGTTTTCCTGAACCTGAAAGTTGTGTGCTCCATCTGTCAAGCAGTGTCTCCACCTCTGCATGTCCCACAAAGAACTTAAATTTTGATCTTTGGAATTTTTTCTCTGTTTCTCTAAATTCTATAGTGTATTCTGAAGTAGTGAGAGCCTTCATGTATTGGTACCCACCCTAGTCGAAACTCAGTGTGGCGGCAGCACAGTGAATAAAAGCATGTCATGAAATGCTGATCAATGGGGAGGCAGCAGCCTGTTGTCTCTGTGAGCCAGGCAGAGACATTTTGAGAACATGACATAAAAGTTGTTGCTCTTGTCTCCTATGAATTTCATCATAAATGAGAATGTGGGCTGAACAGGACAAATGGCTAAGAACACACTTTACTCTTCATCGAAAAAGCTAAATGGATGCTATAGTAAGTATATCCTTACTGTCAATAACTGCAGTCATGGGAGAGGAAGATGAAGGTGCCCTGGACCAGTTCTGCTAGGTTTCATTTGAAAAGGAAGCATCCTTAATAATGGAGGAAGCCAGCTCTTCAGAACCAGTGTGAAAGTGCATTTGTGCTTTGTAGATAATGTTTGGAGCTATTCGCTCAGTAATAATGGGCATTTCATCGGTTTCCAGCAAGAGAGTTACATCTTCAGCTTCATTCCCTGATGGTTTACTATCATTTACCATGTGGTAAAAACTGTGCTTTTTGCCTGTTTCCATCTCTGCTCCTCTCAATACACCAAACTGTGATTTGAGCCTTAGAAATTTAGACCATTGCCCATTACCCATGGTTTTTAGCCTGTGTTTCATGAACTTGACATTTAACATCTCCATTATCAGAAGGGCCATTCAGTTAGTAAATTAGCTGCATTATCCAAGGGATGAGCGGATGGGGAGGAAATTAAATTAAATTTGTTTCTTTATGTAATAATGAAAAGCAATAATTGCAAATATGTCGTATTACACAAAGGCCATAAGTAATCTTTACCAGTGTTAAGAGTGCACTTGAACTGTATTATGGAAAGAGATTGGAGCCCTCAGAACTGTAGCATTCTTTTGTCATAGGAGTACCTGAAACACTATTAATCAGCAATGCAATGAGCCCATACTGCCGATTTTCAGGAGATGACAAAGATGTTTAGGAGTGAAAGCAGTTCTCTTTAAAGCACTGTATTGGAAAAGATTGTCTTGTAAATTTTACCTGTCTCAAGCAGGCTGGTTTGTAAAAGATGTATGTTTTGGTGTTTAAAAAGAAGTTTATAAAATAATGTATATAATGGTTTCAAATTACCAGGCTTTTGTAGATATTTGATGCCAATCAGGTTGCTTTAATTTCTTTTGTTTGTTTGTTTGTTTGTTTGTTTGATATAATTCTCAAGAGTCATCAAAGTTGGTTTAAACTTCTAAGATAACAGGAAAAAAAAAAGTTTTAGATCTGAAAACTTTTTAATCATTTTAAAATGTACTGTAACTTTCCTTTGGGTTCACCTCTTTTTGTTTAACTTCTTTCTGGTTTTAAGAAGATTTTTTTTATTGACTTTTTAAAATGAATGTGTTTTGCACAAAAAACTAGAGGTATGATTTTTATTCCATTTCAAATAGGTATTAAGAAATGTCATTTTTCCAATGACAACAAATTCAGCCTTATGCAAAAGGGAAGGTTTATCACTTTGGGTGGGTATAGTTCTTCATCTGAAAACTAATTGTTCCTTCATAATTGCTGTTGGCAGTATTGTCTTGTGTTCATTTTCTATAAAAACAAAACAACAAAAAAAAAAGTGTACAGGTTTGTAACTGCCAAAATTTGCTAAAGTTGATGGTTAAAATAAGTTTTCCAAGTAAACAAAAAGAAAAGCCCAGCTGTGTTGACTGCTTTTTGATTTTTCTCCTAATTTCAAAGGAGGGAGCAAGATAAAATACACCAGTTCTTGAAGGAATGTAGCATTTCATTTCTTCTCTGTGTTACAGAAAATGCTACTTTTTTGAACTCTTTAAATTAATTTCATTAGTACATGGAAGTTCCTCCATAGGGACCCCTACTTGCACTGCAGAGCACTCTTGCCAAGAGGTGCTTAGCTGACGTGTGTAAGCTAAGGCAGTTGCTCGGTCAAAACCACAACTTCAAAGAATGCAAAAGGCTTTATTGCATCATGGAACCATCTAGACATATTGTGAGCTCCATCAGCAGAGACAATTCCAGGGGACAGTGCAGCTGTCTAGTTACTTAGTGGGGATAGAAGGAGTGGGTGTGTAAAGCAGCATCCCACTCCACAATGTGCCTGCCATGGGCATCTCTGTGCTCCAGCATCGTGGCACTGGCAGGTGGGACCAGCTGGGACAGGTTCATGTGTGCTAGCACTGCCCCTGGAAAGAGATGTCTTTGTGCTGGGCACGATATCAGTCTGCCCAGGGCCTTGCATTCAGGGATACCCCATTTATTCCTCCTTCATCACACCTTTCCAGCTCCGCAGCCAAAGCTGCCCTAGCTGGACTGGACTGAAGCATGGCTTCAGAAGCTCAGTGTAGGAAGAAGAGGAGACAGTCCTTCCTGAGCTCTTTGAAGCCCTGCCATGACACAGCCAAGAGCACCCCTCATGCTGCTGGGGAGGAGGGATGCTGTCTGCACTGTGTGTCCCATTAGAGCAAGGACTCAGAGCAGTATTTCAGTCACCGCCAGTCAGCACACAAATGCCCCTTCTCAGCAATCTTGAAGTTTAAGCTGTGGAAAAAAAAAAAACCAAGTCAACATTAGAAGTGTCTCTTTCCTCAAGAATACCCTTTTCTTTTTTTCCTACCATGGATGACGACCTTATTTTAGTCAGTTTCCTATTTAATTTTCTATTTCTGTTTCTGCTTGTAGAGGAACTCTTTTTTTTTTTTTTTTTCTATTTCACCATTGCCAGTAGATCTTGACAGACTCTCAGAGAAATACTTACGGTGGCAGAAGTAGCCTGGCAGTCCAGCGAGGCTCACTGTTACAGTGAGATGAAGCAAAGAGAAAGTGAGTATAGTTCAGAGAACATTCAAGCTTAAATGATGTAATTTTCTTGTTTCAGTTTAATGTTCAAAGCTATTAATACAAAATTACATCAGTATTTCCATTAGGGTGTAAAAGATGAGAATTGAGATGGCGAACAGGTGAAAATGCACCTAAGTGTTCTGTCAGAATGGAACCAGTACCACTGATTTTCCCCTTCACATCAACCAAAAATAAGTTTTTCCTTCCTTCCATGTGTTTTGGTAAGAGGTTTTGTAAATATGCAGCGTATCCTGTCCATCACAGTGGAAACCCCCCTCTGTTAACACTGCAGTGCTGCTGGTGCATGAAGTCACACCAGAAGCCTTTGTGGTCAAAAAGCTACGGGGGGAACACCTCATGAGAAAGTATGAAAAGGAGAAGACATTAAAATGACAGCTCTAGTCATTTCAATGGACCTGAAGTTTTCTGCACGGATTTTTTTCCTTTATTTGTGTGGAAACATCTGTAGTGCAAAACAGCGTGAAAATCAGAGAGGTGGCTGGCTGTGGCATTGCCAGCCCTTCAGAAAAGCTTGGAGGGCTTCTGCAGTATTCTAGGGATTAGTCAGGCGGACACTAAGAAGGAGACAATCTATCCTATTTGAACACTTACTAAGAATCTTCATTTTCAGATCAAAGACAGACTTTTCCATGCTGGTAAAACCTTTCCTATTTGCAGTTTTTGTTCTGCCTACCTCCCACCCCTTTATCATGCAGTGGGGGACAGAACATCAGTGCAGTGACTGTGACTTCTCTAACCTTCGAAAAAAGCAATTTACGTCTTCTCAGCCAGCAGTCATAGCCACAAAGAAGAAAGCTTTCTGCAGAAGGCTTGTCAGCCTGTTGCAGGAAGTACTCCTGGCTGTGGAGAGAAATGTGTGGTTTCATAGGAGAACAGGCAAGGAAATTGTAACAGCAGGTAAATGTCAAGTTCTTCCTCCCCTAATTTAACTTCTTCAGATGTTATGTTCTCCCCAGTGGTACCAAAAATCTTTCTGTGCATGTATTTAGCTCACATCCCCAGTTAAACTTGCTTTTCTAGATTTCCAGATACTACATAAATTTCTTCCAGCACCTGAAACAGCACACTCCTCTGGTGTGGAGGAGGGCTTCTTACAGGATTTAATGAGCCAGACACCTAAAGATGTGGTGACCAGCTTTGACAGTGAAACCCTGCAGTGTCCCTTAGGCCACTGCCATAGATGAAGCCTTAACTGTGAGGGTGGTGAGACACTGGCACAGATTGCCCAGAGCAGCTTGGCAGCCCCGTCCCTGGATATGTGCAAGGTCAGGTTGGATGGTGCTCTGAGCAGCCTGGGATAGTGGGAGGCATCCCTGCCCATGGCAGGGGGTTGGAACTGGATGATCTTTAAGGTGCCTTCTGACCCAAACCATTCTGTGATTCCGTGTTTGTTTATCAGGGAGGTTTGGCCAGGGATGATCAGATGCAAGCCAGCTAAGGGAGTCTTCATCCACAGGCGTGTGAGTTGTAATTCTGACACTGCTTTGATGTGACTTAGAGCTTCCATTACCTTTGGAATAACTTTCTGCAGCACACATAACCGGAGCTTCCAGGAGCCATTGGACAGCCACTGGCACTTGCTGCAAGAGATGGACTTCAAACGCCAGGGTAAATCCACAGAGTTCAGTGGACACTGCTGCTCTGAAGCTATTGCCAAGTGAAGACAGAAAGTACAAAGAACCAGCTGCACAGAAGCCAATTCCAGCTGTCCCACTTCGCTAATTCTTGGCTTGCTCAGACACGTCACAGACTGCCCTCCAGGGAAAAATGCTGCTGTATTCAGGCCAAGCAGAGAGAGCAGCTGCCTGCTGCAGCCTACTGAGCAGTTACATGGCAGTGTTTGTAAGGTCATTTATATGGCAAATATATATTAAAAAAAAAGAGAGAGAGAAAATATTAACATAATTTTTCTAAGTCACTTTAAGGCATTTATTTCAAATAACAGAAAATAAAATGCATTAAGAGTTAACACAATGATAGAAGGTAATCATATCTGTGCAGAACAATATGTGAGGATTGAAGCGGCATGAGTATTTAAGCCTTAATGGACATAAAAGTTAATGTGCTGATTTTGTTAAGTCTGCTAGGTCACTCCAGTTGTCTTCAGTAACTTCAGGGGTCTCCCTGAGAATGGTGTTTGCAATCCACCTGTTGGGGCAATTGCAATGCCTTAATACAAAGAGGAAGGATTTCTCCTGGGAATTGTTTTCTAGGAAAACTTCAATATGTGCTATTTAAAGTTAGTTGTGAATTGATAGTTGCAAGGAGACCAAGTTCCTGCCATTTCCATCCTGCTAAAAGCAAAGCAGAATTGACAGTTTCTGTGCATCTTGAGGCTGAAGATTAATACCTGGAGTAGTGGAGCTGCTGCCTGCAGAGCTTCCAGAGCAAAACTGTGCCTTATGTTTGCTTCCAGCACAGACCAAAATACAGTCACAGGGGGAGGATTGCTGTCATCTACCCTCAGTGAAGAGTTCTAAGATGTTAAGTCATCTAACCTGATGTTGATACCGACTTTAGGACATCTTCTGGGAACAGATTATTTGTCTTCAGTGACCATTAAGGATTTCAGATGATAATCATCTCAGCCATGAGCTTCTATTTGGATCCTATGGATTCTGCTTCCAGGACATAATTTCCTATTGTTGTTTAATGTAATTGCTTTAATATTTAATTAAAAATTAATTGCTTTAATATTTAATTAAATAAGAATATTTAAAATTTACTCCTACAAGAGAGAGAGATTAGCAAACTGGAGAGAGGTAGAAGAGAGCCATTAAGAGGACCAGGACCTGGAATGTATGACATATGGGAAGAATATAAAGGTTTCAACTTACCTCCTTCTGTGAGTCTATCTATTTCCGTGCTTTCTGTCCTAATAAATAAAATGTTTTCTATTCTACTGAAATTTCTCGATGGCTATATATAAATATTATTTTCCTTTCATTAATTATTGTGTATAAATATTATTTAGTAGGGGTTCCGGATAAATCACTTTATATTATTCCTGCTTACTGTTAAGTTTTAATAGTACTAATTAATTAATGCAAACCTCAAAAACCATGTTACTCTACAGGAGAAGGAAAAATTTACTCCTGAAGCAAGAGGACAATTCTCTGATCAAGGCCTTTTTCTATTTCTATGTGATACCAAGGTTTTGGTATCACATGCTGTTCTACTGTCTGTTTTGAATGCAACCACACGAAGCCTGATGGAACCAGCAGCACCTGAGCTGTGCATCAGTGCAGCTGGAGAGGCAGGGAGACCTAGTCAACACTCAGGATTAGCCAGGTTGACCAAAAAACCACTTTTCATCCTTCCATCCTTTAAAAACCTGAAAATGTTTAGGATTGTTGCAGTTTCCACTGGTCTACAGTTGTGAACCAAGTACATACCTGGAGATGCAGGATTTCTTCAGCACACAGCAGAGTCAGAGCAAGAGGTGCCAGGAGAAGAGCAGTGTTCTAAGATTGTAGGGAAATGCAGCCCTGTAACACTGCTGAGTGCCTGCCTTTGTGCTCTACAGCCCTCTCGCTTTGTAAAACAGTATCATTTCTCCTAGGCCAGAGGTCATCAAATTCCTTTGATTGTTACGTTCAGTGATAAATTTGAGCCATTTAATGAAAAATTACTTATGAGTAAACTGAAATAAGTTCAGAAGAACAACATAATTCCTCTCTAAAAGTACCCAAAGGCCTGATGAGTTGGAGTGTTGGAGGCTGTGCTTTGGTCACCCTCTTCAAAGAAACTACAGCCTCTGACCCCCTGTCATGTTGTTCCCTTGGGCTGGATGTAGGTAGGTGTGGGAGCAGCACTCCCCAGATTAAAGTCTGGAGCACTGCATTGCTCCAGCTGGTGGAACAGAAGAGGTTTTGATCTTCAAAGCAGTCTCTATCTACTTAAGGAATTTTGTTTAATATAGTTCATTGCTTTTTAACAATAACTTGATTATTGATTCAGATAGCGAGGTAAGAAAAGATTAGAACACAACAAATTGCACAAAGAGCTAAGGAGAAAGTTGTTTTACAAGATGCTGTTTTACAATCTCAAGGTTGTCTTTGCACTTGTGTGAGTACCCCAAGGCCACAATTCCTCAAAAGGGAACATACCCCAGCATGGGTCACCCACAGCTGTAGTCCCCTTGTGTGTACCTTCTCTGGCATGGGAACACCTGTTTCCAGCCCTTTTTCCAACGTTTCCTTCCACATGCTTCCTTTACTGTCTCTTCTCATGTGTCTTAACCCTTGCAGCTTCCTCCTTAAATACATTTGAGCATGAGTTTTTTGGCACCTGTGCATTGGTATTGTGTCTCAGTGAACTAAGAAATAGTGTAGTAGATAATCCTTTGAATAAGTGCTTTAAGTGCAATGGTAGGAGTTTGATCTATAGGTGAGAAGCAGTCTGGCTGCGTAAGATTGATAGTAGGTAGATGATATTTCCAGCTATACTTAGACTCATTCAAATCATGAAAAAAAAAAAAAATGTTGAGAAGCTGGAAGGCATTCAGAAAATCTACAAAACTGAAATAAGAATTGAGAGTCAAACTTTTCAGTGACTCTTACTTATTTAGCTATCAAAAGATTGTTAAAAGTTACTAGAGAAAACAAAGCTTTGTCTTTCTCAGGCTAGTTCTGTAGCAAGGCAGGGAACTGACATTGAGAAATTACTTAGAGCTTGGATTGAGTGCTCATCACTGTATGTCTTTAGACCACTCTGATCTGAAATCTGTCTGTTTTTAAACAGGACTCCATCTGTATCTCTGAAAGATAAGCTGTCGTTCAGGTAGATGTTACAGAACTGACAGTACACCCAGAAAAGTTGTTTGGTTTATGGTAAACAAAAGCCAGACAATGTGGTGAAATTAATCCCTTCTATGATTAAAAAAAAATGTTAATGTAGAGAAGATATTAAAAGTCTGAGAGATACAAAATGCCCCTTGGTGTTGAGCAGATCCTGTCTGGAAACCTCCTGCAGTGTGTCTGCCTTGTGAGCACCATGGCAGCACTCCTGCCCTGGTCAACCCTGTCTGCAGCTGAACTTTGCTAGAAACCACTAAGGGAGAGGCTTATAAGCACTAAGCCATAATTTTCAATATTTATTTCTTATTTTACCTCCTTCTTAAGTCATATTTTTAATCAAGGGACAGTTTCATTTTATTGACTGCAATACTGAAAGCATGAGACTTCACCAATATTTCTCCAGAACACTTTCTGAGGGAATTTAGCATTTGCAAAGGAATTACTCATCATACACCCTGTAGGAAGAAATAAATTCTCTTCCAAATTGCCAATGAAGGTGTTTTTAATTTTTCTTTTCCTTCTTTCTTGTTTGCTCTGATTTCAAGAGCCAGAGGTGTTTTTGACATTAGATCACTGCTTTGACGTGGTTTCTTCACAGGGGACTAATTTTAGGGGACAATAGAGTTTATCATGTGAAGGAGAATTACTCATTGCTTAGAGAAACTAAGCAAAAGAGAAAAACTTCAAATTGTCAAAAGCACTCACTAGAAACTCAAACTACAAATGTTTTAGATAACTGAAAGGGGTCTTGCATGTTCCCACACATATTTATTAGAAAGGATAATGAATACACTTTTGGCAGGACACAAGACAACAGCTGTAAGGGCTTTCAGGGCTTTCAACTAGGTCATCAAATTAGAATTAGTTGTAGTGATAGAGCAATGACATCTTGAGATTTATTATAGGGAAAACCGCTGTGTTGGGTGTTCCTGCTGCATCCCACGGGACTGATGTGGTACCTGCTTACCAAGACACTGTCACAGCCTCCTGGTCCTCAGCTGCAGAAACCAGTGACTGAGTTTTGCATAGGGCTGCAGCAAGTTAGGGACATATGTTTCACCGAATTTCAGGGTTGTTCATCTCAAAGAACTCAGTGTTAATACAAGTTGTCCAGATTTGAAAGAAGATATTTTAGCATGTATGTCTTGATAAGAATTTGAAAGTTTGCAGGTAATGCAGAGATACCCATCCTTGTTCTATGATGGTCCTGAAAAACTGAACAAAATCCAAGCTGTGAATTTTAAGTTAATGCTCTATAATGGACTGTAAACATGTCAGCATATCTCAGCTGACCTTTCAGCTGTCTTTCATGTTGTCAACATCCCTTTCTAGTTGGGAAGCAATGTGCAGTAATTTAAAACTCCTACAAAATTGTCATCAAGTTCTTAGTATGTGATAAGCAACACTGAAATGTTATACATTGATTTAATCACCTCAAATTTACCTAGGCAAAAAAAATCTTTCCCAATAAATGCTGTTCTGTTGGGTAGCTGCTTCAGTGGCAATTAAAGTATCTATCCTTCTCGCTATTGGTTTAGGGCCCTTCTGAATTCTCCTCCATGTAATGGAATCACATCAAAGGCCAAAGATGAGCAAATTGTACTCCTTCTTTCCTTATTTGTCAGGAAAGGTGCAAATCACTAAACTGTCATATTTTCCTGCTCTCCTAGCTGGACCACTGAGCAACCTGGCAGGCAAACAGCAAGTCTCCACCAGTCAGGGGAGCAGCAAGGCAGAAGGTGTCTGTTCTGTCCAGCAGTCAGATATCTCCATGTTTACTTGGGTCTTTTTTTCCTTGCTGTATCAATATTCTTATATCTTTTTTTCCCTTAAAGGCTGGTACTTGCATTAATGCCGACTTGAATTGTTGTCCTTTTTATAACCTTTACTTTCCTGTCTGGATGATGAGGCAGAAGAATATATAAACAAAGCACAACAAGATGCATAGAAAAAGTAGCTCAGGGAAGCCACACTGAGGCTGTGTATGAAAAGGCAGCTTTAACTAAGAAAAGGTTCAAGGAGGAAACAACAGTCAAGTTGAAGCAGCTGTTTTCTCTGCAGTGTTTTGGCTAGTTGGAGATTCTGGCCATGACCAGGGTGAGTCAGAGTAGTGGGAGTTTCTCTGTACCAACCAGGGTAGTGATGCTGGTGTTGGTGTGGGTCCAATGCTGAAACAGAAGTTGTTTCAGTGGCCAACTGCCTGTATATGCCCTCTTCTTTGCATCCTGGTGTCTGGTTCCCTCTCACATGCTTCCATCTGTGCAGGTCCCTCTAATGAACAGCCTCTGCACCACCACCTATTGCAATTTCATTTCTGTTGCTCACACCAAGTGGATTCTTCCAGACTTAAGACTTATGGTGTCAATTATAGCATGGCTTTCTGCCAAGGCAGGATCCCAGGACACCTGCTTTTGTCCTATAAACTATTTTCAAAGCTAAGCTACTTTGATTGTCTGAGCACAGAGAGGAGCAAATTGCCTGGGAGACACTGCTCTGAACATGATAAGATGGTGCTATCAGGAGCCAGCATGCCTGTGGTGACTGTGATAAGCAGAGGCATTCCTCCTCCCTGTGCTTTTTTGCCTGAGGAGATCATGTGGCTTGTTATTCCGAATGAATATGTTGGATTATTTCCTAAAGCATGGGGTGGCAATGCCTCTGTCCTGTGAATGCAGTGCAGGCAAAGCTGGATCACTCCACACTGGGGCTGATTATGGAACTGCTGCTGGGTATACAGGCGCTTTTCATCTTTTTCCCTCTCCCAATCCCTGGCTGTAATACAAAAATTCTACTCCTCAAAAAAAAAGTAGTTTGGGGGGTTTTAACTTTCTCTGAGAGCAGATTAGAGTGGCTAAAGCATTTTCCAGTGCCCACAAAAACTGCCCCAATCCAAAGTGCAATGCGAGTAGTAAATAAGTGGCATTTGAAAATGTAATTTCTGAATTAGATTAGAATGCAATTGAATATCACATTGGAGAAGAGAAGCATGGCAGAAATATTAGTGCATGGCCACAACAGAAATGCAGGTACTTGGGTGCCAGACCAACATGGGCTTCATAACTGTATTGGTAGTGATTTTCCAAAAACCTATAAACATTTTGCACACACAGGCTTTGGATTTTCATTCAGTCAAAATGGACAGTTGGTGAGATCCTTTATTACCAATCATTTTCCTAATTTTCTTCTTTGGATATCCAGAGTTTTGCAATGAAAAAGTTCAATATTAAGGGAAAAAGAAAAAAAAAGTATGTGAAACTGAAAATAAAATGTGATCTGTATTGGAAGGAACAGTTTCTGATAAGTAGAGAAATACTGCTGAGAGCAATAGGAGTTCTGATGACAGATGCTGATCACCAAGAAAACCTCATTTATTTTCTTGACATGTCATTTTGGTGCTCTTAATAACTTTAATCATTGTCAAACAAGAACAAGAATCCAAAATAACTGAACAGCTGCTTGGTTCCATTTTTCTTGATATGGAAATGAAATCTTTGCTTTTACTCCAGCTCCCTGGATAAATACTTTCTTTCATGGATTTTATTTCATTCTAATCCTCCTGGTGTATATGTGAAAGCAATTGTGTGTATAAATACACAGAGCAGCTGTAGCCATATTGGATAATAGGCCTATAATTACTTCTCTGATTTAAAGCCTACCAGTTTGTTCCACAACTGTTGTGATGCATTTTTATTAATATTGCAATAATTTTGCTGCCCTTTTGCTAAGTTACGTACCATTGTCTCCCCAAATAAATGAAGTACTTACAGTAGAAGGGATAATTAGAATGTAGCTCAGTATGAAAATACTTAAGTCTTAAATATCTGGCCCAATCTATTTACAAGAACTTAGGAACAAAATACTAAGAGGAACATGGATTAAAACTGAAGATCCTTTGTGCCACTTTATTGAAAGCACTCAAACCAAACCATGGGGCGAAACTACACTTTTAATCGGGGGTTAAAACATCTCAGGTTTCCTAAGTGATTTCTTGTGGCCCTAGATATGATCAGTAAGGGAAAATTTGTTTCCTATAAAGGTATACATGGTTTTTAGTGGGCCAGGATTGCCCCATTGTGAATCAGTTTCTGAATTTCCTAGAGTTTCCCCAGGAGTTCTACAGTTTGAGTTTTGCTGCATTTCTAAATGATGAGTTTATTGCTTTAGTTAATAAAACGGCAGAAAAATGGAAGACAGCAAGTATGATCCCAAATTTTATAGGTAGCTCCAGGTAACTACAGACGCATAAGACTGACCACTGCATTAAGCAAATAGCTCAAAACAGTGACAGAGACTAGAATTAGAGGAGAGTTAGCACTGATTTGGTTGGTAGTCACAAATCTACTTGAATTCTTTGGAGAAATCAATGAGGATGTTGTAATGGGTGTCTGGTAAACTTTTGATATGGTCCTACAAAAAAAAAAATCATCAAAGAAATTAGGCTAATGTGCAAAATCAGAGATCCCTCAGGGGGAAAACTTGGTTGCAACATCAGAAATAAAAGATAGGAGGCCATGAGTTTTAATATCACAGAGTTACAAGAATTATTTCAGAAGGCTCTGTGATAGAATCTGTGTAGTTCATGATATTCACAAATTATTCACGAAAGTGTTTTATCAAAGTGTGCAAATAATTATAAAATTATTCAGGATAGACAGAATTTAAGATGACTACAAACTCTTTCAGAAATCTTAGATTAAATTTAATGTTGATAAGTGATAGGTGTTCCACATTCCAAAAAAATAGCTCTAATTGTGTATAGTGGGTTAAAATTATGCATTTCTATTCCAAAAAGGATGTCATCATCAGTCATTATGAAAATTAGGTTTCTTCTTAAAATATCAGCTTAATGCTTAGGTGATGTTCAAAAGCAATTTGTATTGGGAATTATAAGGAAAGTGATTGAAAATACAGATAAAAATATACTTCTTTCTAAATCAATAAAGCACCTTTATCTTCAATTTTGTTTATTTTTGTCATTGTGTATCTCACATAGGGCATAGCTGAATTGCAGAAAGGGCAGAAAAGGACAGCAATAGCAGTATCCCACCATAGAGGAAGATATATATTAAGAAACTACATCTTAGAGAGAAATACCAAAATGTTTTATGATAAAGACCTGGAAGTACTGGAAACATTGAACACTTGTACAGAGAACATGCCTGGGAAACAATTATTAACAGCTTTTCCTAATTAGAATTAGAGGGACTCTGTGAAATTCTTAAGCAATGATTTTGAAACAAATGGAAAGCAGTTCTTTATTTATATAGTTTACTTGAGAAGCATTTGATTTAAAAAGTTAAAGAGTCCAAAATAGAAATGGTGCTTAAAATAGAATCATATGAAGTTTATAAAGCAAATGTTTCACAGATCCCTTGATGACTATTTAACTGAAATTGTTTAAAGGAAATCTCTGGTTCAGGTATTTCCTGGGAGACTTCCCCAGCCATCTTTACTAATAAGGATCACTACATACTTTGAGTTATTCTATTTCTTATGTTCTTTCTCTAAGCATCTTGTGCTAGTCACTTTCATGGACAGGACATACGGGCAGTTAGTGTCACCCTGTGTTCTTACATTCTAAATTTGCTGTGCTATGGAATACAAATCTCAGTATTCCTTTAAAATGTAAGTTGTCAGGATTTGTTTCATTTGTATCAATTTCTCTTCAAGAAGAGCCAGCTTTTTGGTTTAGCTAAGTGATCTGACTTCGGGTTACCTTCTGTCAGATGACATTTGTCTCTCACAAGATTGATTACATTACTACAGTTGAAATCCCAATCCTTTCTTTGAACCATGCTCTTGGAATTAGAGGCTGATGCACTCAGTGTTCAACTAAATGTTTTAAGGTGTTTAACAACTGTCTGGGTGATCAGCTCTGATCTGACTATTAGGACCTGTAAAACTGTTTGTATTGATGTTCATTTACATTAATTTCCATTACTGTCTTCATTTGCCAGCATGCTTTTGGGAAAGGTTCATCTGAAGTTCAGACATACAGTTCCTGGGTGTGACCGACCTGGCGCTGGCATGCTGCCAGAATAAATTACAGCTTTCACTGGCTAAATGGATTCAAGTGCAGCTGTCAGAGCTTCCGGAGCTGCTGAAACATCAGGTCATTGAGGGGGCTGGATGTCAGCTATATGCACTCGTGCAAAGGGAAGGGATTGCTCTTTGAAGGAAGAAAGGGAACATCATGCTGCTAAACTACAGATACACAGCAATGTGGATCTGAACCAGGCACTCAGCAGAGGAGGTCTGGCCTGCTGAAGCTCTTATTATTCAGGGAAAAGGGATCAGATACAGCTTACTGGAAGCTGTACCTGTATGTGTTATCTACATATATAGCACCTGTATCCCCATCGACATATACATATATACATGTAAACATGTATGCACATCAGGATTTGGAATAACATGTGCCTTTACAGAACAGGCTAGTTAAAACTTTGTGCAAATCAACTTCACTGCCTATAGAAAAAAAAACAAAAACAAAAACAAAAAAAAACCCCAAAAAAACACCTCAAACCCTCCCCCTCCCCACCTCCTCTCCAAGTTTAGGGGCTTGGTTTACTGCTTAATACCCTAAGCCCATTAATACCTGTCCAGTAGTCACCTGTGTGGCCATAAAAATGTGTGTGCAGATTATTCTTCAGACTTTCTGAAGTTACCTCTGAGGTGTAATGCCATTACAAAGCCTTTCAGCCCATGCTGAGAGCTCAGAAAACCAGACTTAAAGTAAGGCATCCTAAACACAGGCAGGCAAAGTGATTGGTTTTTTTTAAAGAAACTAAACCCACCATAATAGCTGCTTAAAGCATAGTAAGGAATTTAAAAGATTTCTGCTTATGGATGAAAATCTTCTCTGCATTGATAGCTAAAAATGTGTTTAAAGGCCTTTCTGTATTAACACCCACAGTAAATGAATAGGACAAATTGCACTTCCTTACTAGCATTCCAATCTGGAGGCGATGACTAAGAAATATTCATAATTCATAGCTATGACATCAAACCAGTGAATATTGTGTTTCTAGCCTTTACACTGTGAGTGGCAATCTCATTCCCTAGGAACAGATTATATTTTTGCATGGAGTGGGACTTTCACGCACACTATGCAGCAAACCAATCTGAGTTCCTTCCTTCTGTGACAGCGGGACCTGTCTAGAAAATGAGGGAAATGCTGTAGATGTTGTCTACCTAAACTTTATTAAAGTCTGAAAATGTCCCTAGTAGCATTCTCCTGGACAAATTGGCTTGGACAGATGCAAAACTGGCTGGATGTTAGAGCTCAGAGGGTGATGGTCGCTGGAGTTACATCCAGCTGGTCACAAACAGGGTTCCCCAGGACTCAGTACTGGGGACAGTTCTGCCTATTAGACAACTGCATCATTGCACCTTCCTTTGCCTCTTCTGTTAACAATCTCTGAAAAGCCTCATTGTGTCCATTGTAGTCAGCAAAGCCCATAAAACATGTCCAATTCAGGTCTGTTTTAAGGCGACCTCTATGGTTAGTTTTTCTTGGTTCTTGGTATCTTTGTTGCTCAGTGTCAGGATGTTGTGAACCAGTCTGTAGAAGTATGAAGTTCTGAGGCACCTTATTTAGTCAGTGGAGGGAATGCTTTGACACTCTCAAGAAGTACCAGAATGTTTTCAGTGAGTGTACAGGGCAGCTAAGTGCCTCTCTTTGGCATTGGATTTTTGAATAGTGCAATAGCTAAGTTAGGTACCACAGGTCTGGAAACAGCTCCTACTTCCCTTTACACTTTTCTTGTTAACAGGTGGGTCAAGGGGAAAAGAAAAGCATGTGTATTTCTTCCCTATCCAGTCCTGAGGGAACAAGTCTGCTCTGTGTTTGTACGAATGCAAGTGTCTGTCAGCAACCAGTAATAATGTTTAAAATATTGCTGAATTTTATATGTTTTTCCAAGAAGTGCAAAGCTATACCGGAAATAAATGTTATTTACAGACAACAGTTCTTGATAAATAAGAACAAAATTAACTGAAATCTTACACCTTTGTCTTATGTCTCATATATAAGTGCCAAGTGCCAAGTACCTATGGTCATTCAACAAGAAACAGAAATTTAATTTAAAACTGAGGACTTCTTTAAAAAAAGTGCAGTATTATTTAGGAACTCACTTGTCTGTAATCTCACTTGAAGCTTTTCCTGAAAGTGTGGATTCAGCACAAACTTCTGATTTCTTTGTTCTCTAGGATAAGAATATTTCTCTGTGAGGCATCTAAAGTTCCACATTAAGAGAAATAAAAGGATTAAATAAAGGACAAGAAAAAAAAAATGTGACATTTTAGACACTGCAACTACCAAATCCAGTCACTGTGCTATTGGTAATGGGTACAAGAAGACCACTCCTCTGCATTCAAGTAGAGTTTGATTTCAAGCATCTGCTTTGACATTTAAGTAGATGAATCATTAAATGCAAGGACTACCTGGAGGCAGGGATGCACTTCATTGTTTTTTTTCTCCTGGCAGTACACTATATTCTAAAATATAAGGATGCCTAAAGACTTTGCGTCAGTGGATCCTGCTTATTTAAAAACAAAACCAGAATCTTTCTTTTCCAAGTTTGTTTGTGAGAAGTTCATAAAATGAAACTCTTGAGTTACCTCACCATCCTTCTTTCATCAGAAACAGATGAGCTTCAGCAATTGCTAATATTTTTTTTGAAATAATATGAACCCCAAATCCAAAATGTTTGACAGAGACAGCTGAAAAACTGAAGCTGACATTGTTAATATGTGCTTGTATTTCTGCAGTACTCATGAGTGAGGACAAGAAGGAAGGGCAAATGTGCAGATATATGTCATTCAGAATTCAGACACAACAGGTGGCTTACAGCTGATTATTAACTCATAGATGTAAAACTAGGAGTTTTACAGTATAGCAGGATATGCTCATGGCTGGACTGAACTACTTACATGACATTTTGATTCCTCAAGTACTAATGCTGTCATTACCATCAGACAAAATTCTCATTTTTCTCTTAGGTGGTACTTGCACATCCATGTCACCCTCATTCTCTCTAAGGAAACTGCTACGAGGAAACAAAAACTTTACTTTCAGGAATCACTTAATGGAAGAATGTTGAATGCCTAGTGAAAGAAGACTCTCTAAACTTAATGTCGGAAGTGTATTGGTAGGGTGGCAAACAGGAAAGAAGGCAGAAAGCGTGAAGAGAAAAACAACTATACCAGTAAATCAATTTCTATTCTAGATTTAATAAAAATGATGATGACTTGCACCAACTTGATATAACAATGGGAGTAAAGAGGAAACTCCCCAACTAGAAAGTTCTAAATGTAAGATTTATTGCTGTGTTTCATTATGAGACAAGAGGAAGAGGCAGAAACTTTCAAAAGGTATTCGGACAACATCAGCAAGGCAAAGGTTGAATTGGACAACAGGAGGGCATGATTACATACCCACAGCAGAATATTAAATAACTTGGATTTAGTCTTGCCTCACAGAGGCTCAGGCAGAAGGCTATGAGGAGTGTCTTCTTTCAGCTATGGATCACCTGACCCTAATGCCTAAACTATGCTGTGTAACAACTATATGTACGACAAATAGAACACAAAAAGATACCAAAACACACTGAGAATTTTGGCTCCTCTACAACTGAACTGCCAAGAGACTGCCAAGACTTGTTTGAAAGATGCTGTCTAAATATATTGTATCTTAAAAGGTGTGAATGACTCAGAGATGTTTCACCTGCTGCACCGAGTAACCCAACAAATGTGGAAAGCAGGCACTTTTACTAAAAAAACTGAGTCTGTGACCTGGAAAACATTAATACTAAATGCCCTCCACTAATTCAGGATGACTCCAGTAGGGGAAAAAAAACCTCTTAGTGCAGGATGTTAGAGAAAAATACTGGCAATTCTAGATAAACCAAGCAGCTTCCTCATTACACTCTTTGGACAACAAGAAAGAGACAGAAGCAGCAAAACACTGGGATCCAAACCAAAGCAAATCACCACATTGCAGAAAACCTTCCAGCAAAACTTGTGGGGTGTCTGAGTAGATGGCATTTCCAGGCTATTGCCCTAAGGGTGACAATAGCAGTTCAAGGCCCTCCCTGTCTGCTGGAAAGCACCCTGGAAGTAAATCCAGGATGAAATAAATTAAGATAAGGTCATGACTGACTTCAGTACTACACATATACTAAAAAGGAGATGAAAAGTTCCCACAGCATTTTGTTGGTACCCTGATCTGCCATAACTATCACATCTCAGAGAAAAATTATGCCTTATTTTCATGGTAAACTGCACAAACTGCAGCTCCTGTTTGTAAACTGATAATCACCCTTGTGAGAATGAGAAGTTACTGGAGGGTATCTATGAGGCCATTGCAGGGGAAGGAGCAAAATGTTTCAGGAACATTAATGTCTTTATGTGTGCCATTTTCAGAACAACAACCTCAGGTTTCTTGGAATGAATTTGTGCATTTTCCTTGGAAATGGACACTTAGTTATCACCACTTAGTCAAGACCAGATCATGGCCAAACGGTAAATCTGCATTGGGCAGTTACAATTGCTAAAGGTCTATTAAACAACATGGTGGAAAGAAAAATAAATGTACTACAATGGCACTTCTGAATGAAGACATTTCTCTCCAGAGGCATCCATAACAGACAGGCAGTTGGTTCAAGATACAACCCTACATTCAAGTACATAACCCATGGGGTGCTTGCAGCAGACAAGAAGACACAGACATACATAGATTAATGCTGTTTATGATAAACAAAGAATCTCTCAGAATACCAGTTTAGGCCCTCTGCCAGGATGAAATGACTCCTCAAATAAAAAAACAAGCATTTTGTTTACTCCTGTATTAAATTCCTATTATTACTGCAAATGACATTTGTATTTCATATTTCTTGGGGGAACCTGAAATAATGAGAAATTCATTCCCTGCTTATGGAAACAGAAAAATATATCACTTTTAACACATTGCCTGGTGTCTGTCCTGATAGCTTGGACTTTATGCTGTGGATGCAATTTTCATACAATGAACAGTCAAATCCTCATTCATATCACAACACAAAGCTGGTTTTGTATGTTGCCCAAATGCATTTCCAAGACTCATTGCAAAAGCAAAAGAGAAACACAGGCATGGAGGACCACCAAGAATGCACAGGCTTAGAGGTCCTAAGCTGGATATGGATGGATCACAGGCACTTAGTGATCCATCTCAGACAGCAGAAGAAACTAACCCAAGGTTAAGAGCCAAATGCTAAACACTTCTGCCTGTGCTGCCTGTCCTGTGTAAGGACAAATCTTTGCTACAGCCTCAGGACATGGCATATGCATGAAGAACTAAGAAAGAACAGTCTGTCAACTGCACAGGTGGGTTTCTAGCCACGAAACTCCTTGATAAAGGAATCCTTAACAGAAAGAGTAGATAAGCTGCTAGACTTGGGCCAAGAGAGACACCCTGTTCATCCTCATTATGAATTTTTCTATGGAAAAGGCTGTGGTACTTCACTACTTGTGCAGGGCTTCCATGGATGGCTCCAAGTCAGTCTTCCCAGTATGCCTTTTTTGAGCAGACCTCTGAAAGCATTACATTTAGGGACAATCTCTGGACAGAAGGAATAAATCCTAAACTTTGTATTTTCCTTTTTTCTTTTTCAATGTGGGCTTGAGGAGTGGAGAATTGCAGTTAACTTTGAGTGCAAATTCTTAGAAGCCTGTCTTTTTAGACAGACTTCTAGTCCAGTTCATCAGGCAAGTGAGAATTTTATCTTCTAATAGTATGTCTGCCATGGACAGCACATAGTTTTTAAAAGTGCCTTAAGCAATATTGTTGTCAGCAGCTCACAGACTTTGTAGAGCATCAGTTCCTTATCAAATTCTATTTTTCAACAGGAGTCCCTTCTTATGTCATTAAACTAACACTTTATTCTTCTGATGAAGGCTTTCTTCTGATATCAAAACATATGAAAAAAATAGAGGGAAAACCTTCCCCTGGAACATTTCACTAATGGATTCACCATTATTTTCTTAATTCCCTTGTTATTAATATTTTGATCAAATAATCAATTAAATAATATTAAATGGTTAGCTATGATTATAAGTAGAAAATTGTGAAGTATAAGGTATAGAAATATCAGGAGTGCTGTGTAACCATAGAAATCTCACCAAAAATTTACAGGACCCTTATGTTTCAGTCAAGAAATTGTGGAGACACCCACACTCAACAGTTATGCTGCTTGGAAACCCAACCCTTCCCTTCCCATCTTGATTTTAATATCAAGAATTCCAATCAGTAAACCTCAATAGAAATAGCCAATAATTGTTTTAAGATATTGATGAACTTATTAGCCATTTGAACCAATCAGTATAAAGATTCAATTTAAGAGCGGGCATAATATATATAGTATGTTTAAGAACTTATGTAACAGCATTTTAGCAGAAAAAGTAGATAAAGGGTGGATTTTGTTTGTTGTGTGGGACACATTTCAGAGGAGTTATGCCCCATGTCCCCAGCATCCCAAAAAGAAGTGTCTGCTTATCACATCCAATTGGTGTTGGATAAGTTTCATTTGGTGACACCCTAGCTAAAGCTCTTTGAAGAGCCAAAATGAGGAAGAAAAAAAAAAGGCTGGTAAGGAGACAGGACATATAACTAAGGGGAAGTAGCAAAAGTTGATATGGCTGATGGGATCCTTATCTCCATTTCCCTACATGTTCCTTCTTTTCCCAGGCCTTACTTGTTCTCTTTTCCTGCGTCCAAACTCTACTTTCTTTACTGCCCTGTTCTTTTAAATGTAGATTCTGTTGTCACACAGTTCTCCTTTGATGTTCAGGACACAATTGTGGCTGAGACATGAAGGTGTCCATCAGCAGTGTGTTGATTCCTGCCAAAAGGATACTTGGAGGCCTATCCTGGGGCTCATACAGTCAGTAGCCCATTCCTTGATGAGTATCCGGTCCACTGCACGGCCTGCTTTCTGTGTTTCTGCTGGAGAATGGATGGCATCTGCAAACCAGTTTCTCTCTCTGTGTTTGTCTCCACCAAGAGCAATATTTACCAAAATGCTAGCAAGTTTGATGATTTTATCAGCAGTGCTCAGCATTCAGCAGCTGCTGCTGTTTGCAGTGCCTAAAAGAAAGCCAATCCAAAGCCTGAGAACCTGCCAGCAGTATCTGCAGGCCATGAACCTGTGACAAAAGAAAGCTGGGGTGTGATGCCTCCTCCTGCACAGACTGCCAGCACCATGGAAGCACTGGGGCTTGGCAATGGGAACAATATAGACATGGAAGGTGTTTACTTCCATGGGCTAGGGAGGGGGGTGTTGTTTGTTTTTAATATATGTCTGCATTGTCGTATTCTGGCTGAAAAGAATTATCAAGCACATCTGTCAAATCCATGAGTTCCCCTTCTTTTATATACACATGGATAGAAAGAAACCAGACATAGCACAGAGTAAAAATACCATATGTGTCACCCTGTGTCCCGCTGGCAAACACAGTGCTCAGATCTCTTTATCAAAGGTCAAGTCACCTCCCAATCACGTACAAAAACCTGCTCACCTGGAGGAAAACAGCCAAATGCACACAAGCTGTGCTGAATATCATGTGCATGGTTAAAGAAGCTGGGAAAGGCATCTCAGCTGCTGCATAGGGTGTTTGGGCTGGCCCCCTCTCACACTACACAGGTGTGGGATGCTGCACTTCCAGGCTGACTGGGCAGGGAGGGACTGCAGGAGGGAGGCAATTGCATTGACCCAGGGGAAGAGGAACATGGGGCTGAGTCATAACAAACCAGGGCTCAAGCCTCTACTGTTGAATTCAAAATACATCAAACCATGAAAAACAGCTTTTCTACTGATTTGCCTTGGTGAATCAGGTTGTGGTTTTTATCTTGGCTACAGTAAGGACTAACAATCAGTTTTCCATCAGCTTCCATTTCTCACTGCAGTCCCATTCTGACTGTTCTTGCTGTAACAGAGTTGTCTCCCCAAACCATTTTTCTCTTTAACCACCTGCTCCTTTTCTTTCTGAAGGTTAAGTGTCATGCACAGGTCTCTTCACAGGTTTCTGAGGCACAGTTTCAATAACCCTGCATCTTTTAGGGGTTTGCTAATGTACAGTTCTCCCAAGCCAGAGGACAATTGGGTCTCCTGGTGATGACAAATGAACGTGTACAGAAACCTGCTGAATGCATCACAGGACTGGAACAATCTTCAAGGCAGTATGATAAGCAGACAGTGGTGGGGAGGGAATGAAGGGATAATAGTATGCCTATGACTCCTACATGCCTAAGAAGGAAAAATGGAGAGAGGCAATAAGCTTCCTGGGGATCACAGCCTCTAGATTACTTCAGTCTCACCCAAGTGCAAAGCTCTGTTGAATCACTGCAGCTTTAGCAAATTAATGTCTCTGCAGCTGAAGGCAGGATGAAAACAGTCCATTATATAAAGGGCTGCGAATTATGGTTCTTTTATTCACAAAGAGGAGTGATGGGCTGGTACCTGTGTGCCTATAGCAGGATGTTTCTGATCATAATGTCCACTTAACCTCTGTTTAGATCCCTTTCTAGCCCTAAATAGCCCTCTGACTTCTACCACCTTTGCTTGAATGAATGATGTAACAGAGTGTGACCTCTGTGGTAAATGCAAGAAAAGTTGAGGAGAAATGTGCTAGACCTGTAAGATGAGGTTAACAGCAGTCTGAAAGCATGGAAAACAGACTTATCTCCTGTGATGCATAATGTCTGGTGGCACATTTTATTTTAGCATAAGTCTACATTAGTATTCTATTTTACTTTATCACTAATACACAGGGACTAGTGCATGTATCCTTATTCCCGGCAAGCAGTATATTGCTATGTAAACTACTCCATTATTCTTAACTGTGCAGCTTCCAGAATAATATTTTCAATTCGTATTTATTGCAAGTAAGAGTATAAAAATTTGGACATGCATAATGATGTCAGTACAAAGAGCTTTTAAAGGTGAGGTTTTTCATTTCAATGTTCTGTCTAATACACCTGAAATATCATGACATGTTTAATAACATGCAGAAGAAAACAGAACCTTTCTCTTAGTGTTAATGATCCTTTTTACATAAAATAGAAAGTGTCTTAAAAACAGAACTATAAAAAGACATTAATATTTTCTAATGCTCTTGAATAACAATCTAATAAAATTAATATAACTTTCTATTAGTGGGGCCATTTTCTTTCTCAGGATAAAAAGCAATGAGCCATGTAGGATCTGCAGTGTATGGAACACAGATATACCTTGAACAAAGAGGCTAAATTATCTAAAAGATTATAGGGATTAAAATGAGTGTTAATACTAATTTCAAATCTACCCTCACTCATGGTGAAGTTTTCTGAGCATCACAATTCCTCTTCCATCACTGTTGAGCCAGCAGAGCTATAAAGAATGAGGAGGGACTGTGGTATGCTTTGGTTTGGGATTAAAAAAAAGGCAAGATAAAAAAAAAAGCAACAAAATCTCAAACACTTTTATTGGCCACTCTGAAGATCTGAAAAACATGTTGAAGCTCTACCCTAAGACTGTAGCACATACTTCAAAAGGGGATGATATTGCTCCCCAGACCACTAGAAAGTTCAAAGCAGAAATAGCCAAGATCCTGCAGTGACTAAAAAGGACTGCAAAGGGTTACTCACCATCACATGTGTGAGCTAAAGACAAGCCACATGATGCACCTGATGCAGCAGCTCAGTTTTAGTGAAAGCTTTGCTTTTCTCACTAACCCTCTTACTATGTCTCCACCCTATATTCAATCTTTGGATGAGAGTTTATAGTGTATCCAGCTACACCTAGCAGTTAAGTCAGAATAATATATGCTGTGAAGGTAAAGGACAGCATCTATTTCATGCTTGAATACTTACTCCCGAGTAAACATCTTTATGCAGATAGTTTTTTCCAGAATCGTTATGCCAGGATAGCTTAGCCATGTGACTGCTTAGCCTGGAGCAGTTGTGAATGCACTGCATTCACACTAGTTCACTTTCAGACAGTTTACCCAAACTGGAGCAACTGCTATGGATTGGATCTCTTACACAGGAGGCAAAAATGTACAGGTACAAGCTGTCCTTTGATGAACCCCTTTGTAAAAAACACGTCAGTTTCAAAGCAAGTGCAAAGATTTAATTAATATTTCAGTCATTGAAAAGACAGATTCAGAATGAAAGCCTTTCCACTTAAAATTCACTAGTTCTCCTTCAGACACTTCCAAGGTATCCATGTATTTTGAAATGTGCTGTTATCTAACACAAAACTTACTGTTTACAATTTAGATATCTTTATCTGAAAACTGTTAGGTTTTATCCCCTGAAAAATATATACAGCAGGTAATCACCAATCAGTCCATTGGTTTGTGTTTCTCCTTTCCTTCCTTTCCAGTGAGTTGTTACATTTTATTATCAGAGTTCTGCTTCAAGACCCTGACGAAAGTAAACTTATTTGGACATGATGCTGTCCAGATATACAATAAAAATTTTATCATAAATTTCAATTAATTTGCATCTTTGCTTTCTTTACTTTCCTTTTGGGACTGAGCCAAAATGTCCAGATGATGATTCCTAAAGACACTGATGGGGAAGTTAGGCTAGCCATGTCCTTCTCTGGTTAGCATCACTCCATTCTCTCTACTAACACATCTGAGATGGTTAATCTTAGAGAAAACACAGTACTTTGTTCATGAAAGCAAATATAAATTGCCAGAAGAATTGTTGCATTTTTCTCAATAAGTGCACTTCCAGTGAGGCCAAACTTTTTTCTTTCAGAAGAAGATCTAGATAACATTAATCTGTCTAAGCATCCAATTTCAATGTTGTTTGACTTGGTTTTCTTCAGGAAAAAGGAATTATTTCTTTAGAGGCTTCATTTGAATTAAATCAAATATGAATAAAAATTAAAATTAGAATTAAAATGTGGGTAAAACCCCCTAGATGATTGAGAAGACTTAAACCAAAATATCTTCATAATTTCTCCTCCCAAAGAAAATGTTATATCTTGAATTGTAATTCAAATTTAAAGCTAGTTATTGTTTGCTACATGCTGAAACATTTTTGAGACAGAAACAGCAGCTTCTTAACACTTAGATTATCCCTTCTGTATAGAATAGATTTATAGACAGTCATATCAAAGAACAAAGAGATGTCTCCTTACTCTGGGACTTTTTAAAGAAACAAGCCCTAAATAGTTGCAAGAGAGGCTCTTGGGAAAGAATAAACTCTTTGCAGGGAACTCCTGAAATTTTTTAATCTGGTCTCATGTGAACATTCTTGACTTCCATGCTTGAATGCAATATTTAGTAAAAACACAATTTCCTCCTTTAAAATTGCCCTTAATTAAGACCTGACTATAGCCTTAATTATTTTATGAGACAGTTTCTCCTTTTGAATAACAAACTAAAAATGTGAATATCTAATGCTATGTCCAACTAGCACGCAATTGTTTCCTGCCCAGAGGGCCTTTTGGGAAAGGTCCACCACTTGCTGTGTGTGCCAGGCCCTGCCTGGGCATTGCAGGGCAGAGTGCTTGTTGGGACTGATCCAAACCTCAGGCTGGATGGACAGGTTATTAGATGTATTAAAAATGGGCTGGACTGCCAGAATCAGAGGGCATTAATCAGTGGCTCAGTGCTCAGTGGGCAACCAGTAATGGATGGAATATGTCAGGGGTTGATTATCTTCATCAGTTACCCAGGCAATGAGGCAGAACAAAGCCTCAGCAAATTTGTGGATTAAGTTAAATTGGAGGCACTTGATATGCAAAGCAGTAGAGATTTAATTCAAGGGGACCTTGGTAAATTTAGGGATGGAACCAACAGAAATTTCAAGAAGTTCAGCAAGGAATACAATATGCTCCATCTGGGGCAGAGTAACTCCACTGTTGCAAACATCAATACACATGAGAAACAGACTGGATCTCTGTTGAATGGGACCAGAGTTATGATTGACACAAGGCTCAACATCAACCTAGAATGTGCTCTCCTCACAAATAAGCAAGCTGCAGAGCAGAGTTATACATGTAGGAGCAAGACCAACAGGAAAAAGGCAAGCAGCCTCATCTCCTCGGCCCTGGTGAAACCACACCTTGCAAAACTGGTTTTGGGTCTTCCAGATCAGGAGGGTTGTGGAGAAACTGGAAAGAGTCCAAAGGATGGCTATACAGATGGTCAGTACATAGAATTCCAACAAGAAGATGTTAAAGGATCTGGGATTGTTTGGTACTGTGAAGAGCAGGTTAAACAAAAACCTAACTGCAGTCTGTAGCACTTAGTGGAGAGATAGAAACCCCTTTCAGTAACAGCAGTAAGAGAATATATAAATATTAACAACCGTCACAGACCAGGATATGGGAAGTTCAGGATGGACATTAATTTTTTATCAGCACTGGAACAGGTTGTCCAAGAAGTCTGCAAATTGTCCATTCTAAGACTTTCAAGTCAGCTAGTAAAGCCACACTGCTTCAACGCTGGTGGTCTTCAAGGAGGACGTTGGAGAAACACCTGCAGAGATCCCTCCAACCAACATTAGTCCTGGTTCTTGCACAGACGTGCCTAGGGCTTTTATGCAACCTGATGTGAATTTTACTGTGGGGCTGCTGATGCCTCTGGCTGCCTACTCGACCTTTCTCCTGGTACTTTCTCAACAGCCCAGCCCAGGCCCCTGACTCCCCTGCTGCCCCACAGCCATGGCATGCAAACTGAGAACTGAGGCACACCAGTGCCCCCCACTCCAATGGGGAAAAGGTGTTAGAAACCCCCAAAGAATACAGTAAGACCTGACACCACCACAGCTATTTGCTAGGCCAACTTTACCTGGCAGTTTGGGCTTAGACCCATTTGCAAGCATAACTTTTTCAAGCCCTTCACAATGAAGCAGTGGAGCTGATGTCCATCCTTCCCACCTGTACACTTCAAAATGCATGGTAAATGAAGGAGACCTTTGTAGAATGATAGTGTCTGTCTGTACGTCTGGCAGTGATAGTCACAAAAATATTTTTGCTGAAAGGATTAGCACACAATAGGACAATTCTAATTTTGTACCCAACATGTTCAAATTCATGCAGTACTAAGGACAGTCAGTCATGAAAAAGATAATTACAAGATTCTTACTTGGAGTAGGAAAATAACAATTTTTCCTCAAAAATATGACAGATTACAAAATGGCTGATTCTGCTCTTTATGTGGTAATTCATTGTCCCCTGTTACCAGAAACAGATTTATCAATGCATCAATGTAAGGAAAACTCACCTTTTCCAATGATACACAATAAATCCTTTGTTGTCAACTTTACCCTGAAAAATGCAAAGCATCCTGTAAGAAGCAGCTCCACTCCGCCCTCCTAAACACAAAAGCTGTTTTTATGAAGTGCAAATCTAACCTTCCCAGGAAATACAAGGACAATAATTTGATGGTGATGATCATCTCATCAATAGAAATGGTATCCCTTGCCTCCATTTTTAGTAAATGTATATTCACACAGAAAATGGCCTGATTAACCCATTATTATTTTTTTATAAGATACGCTATTTTTTCTCTCAGTGGATAAAAACAAGTTTAATGTAATGTTTCCCTTAAAATATCTTTCTATGGGACAGTAAGCTGATAATAGAGAAGGGAGGGTGATTGAAACCTTCTGGGCTTCAGCGCTTCTAAACAACAAACACTGTCATTGGGACCTTCAGTGAGGTTTATCAGACTTCATGTGCTTATCCTTGAGCCAGCCACTCTCCCTCAATGTCCAAACAGGAAGAGAGGAATGGACAATTCAAGGGAAAAGTTCACTGTGTCCTGGTGCAGACACATAAAATAAGTGAATTGGTTGAATTACAAAAGTTTTTCTTCCTTTCCATTTCACAGAAGAGGACCCAATGGGCCAGCTCAGGTGTGGGTGTGCGCACTGCAGGCACCTCAGGTTAGGTCAGACTATCCCTAACCCTGATGTGGGCTGTGCTCCCCTTAAATAGAATGTAATCTGTTTGCAGAAAGAATTTCAAAGAATTATGCCCCATTGTAAGATCTGAAGTTGACCTCTTTGCTCCAACAGATACAGTTCTGTCTGCACAATATGCCATGGATTGAAGCCCCAGCTGCCTATTTGTGAGAGTTCATTTGTCCTCAAAGTGGTATCTATGGACTGGAAGCACCTGTATTTTGAACAGCTCTCACAAAGATTTCTGGTTCTCTAAGTTGACTGGAAATACTCTTTATGTACATCGTCTTATTGAAGACTTTTGCAAAATAACTGCTTGTCAGATGCACTGACTCTCCTCAAAATAAATTCTTTTTTTCCTCATGCAAATATACTCAACTTGTACTTTTAAAATCCTTTCTCAGGATATGTGGTTTTGTTTTTCCTTTTCACAGTCTCTAGGATCTTGCTGATCTTGCAGTCCACTATTGCACTATTCAGTTTTCCCTCTGAACAGTTATTTTTTGTAGCCTGACAAACTCTGATTGCTTTTCCTTAACTTAAAAAAAGGAACTTTAGCATTTCTGCTTCTCCTTTGAGTCCCTGATATCCCATCTGGACTCAGACTGTGCAAACCATTCAAAACAGCATATTCAGCTCTGCAGTTTCAAATCTGTTATAAATGATGCAGCAGTCCCTTCCTTTCCTTTGGCTTCTTCTATCAAGTAAAGGCCTTTCAAATGCATCATTCGTTTTAGAGCATGGTACTTTTCAGATGTCTCTGACTGTCTAGCTGTTATATTCTTCTTCATTTAAATATAGCCATTAAGCCTAGTGTGTCCAAAGTGGGAGACAGCCATGGAGAAGCTAGGGCTGGGATGCTGTGGTCCAATCCATTAATATTAAAATAAAAATAGCAATCTTTGGTGTGTCTTCCTTTCCAGAAGGTCCATTTTCATAATTGAATACACAAAATCCTTGCCATTTATGTTTCCAGTTGGCAGGAATTCTGGAGTGTTTGAGGTGGCTTGGGGTTTCTACCTTCTACTCCAGTTTCTCAAGTTTTCTCTTCCACTTTTCTTTTTGCACTTCCACTACTGCCATGTAGAGTGGCTAATGTGATGACTAACACAAATCTTGACTCAGAGTGTGTATCTCTGATGAGGCTTCCATATTACAGAAGATAAAAGAAGGAAAAAAAATGTGAGAGAGCTGGAAAGAAAAGGAGAAAGAGGGATTTTCATGCTAATTCTTTGTCAGATTGTTCATCAATTAGCACTAATAAGCCACAGTTCACAAGCAAGATGAACCAAACTTCTTAAATGCCCAGTCAGCTGTACAACCCAGAAATTTCCATATCTCTATTGCAAAGGCAGAGTTTCTTTCTTTAGGGTACTTTCTACCTCTTTTCTAAATCAAGAGAAAAAAAGACATGTTTGACAATTATTGCTACTGAATAAGAGTTAGATAGGATATGCTGGGAAATAGAAACAATCACTTTTAAATACAATAAAGGAAAAGCCTGGAAGTAATATGTTATGTAAATTTGACTCTCCAGCCAAGAAATTTATCTTTTCCCTGTTTGCTTTACTTCAGCAATTTGTTTCTGGGAAAAAAAAAAAAAAACAAAAAAAAAAACCCCAACAACAACAAAAAAAAAACCAACAAAAAAAACCCAACAACAACAAAAAAACAACAGAACAATCAAAAAACCAAACAGCGAAAAATAAAACCAAATAACCAAACCAAACAAAAAATACTCAAAAAACCCCAAACAAATACATCAAAATTATTCCTGATTTGAGGGCAGAGGGAAAAAGGAAGAATTCATGCCAATGTCATGGAAAAGTGAATGGCTCTGTGGGGCCTAGCTGCCAGCTTGGTTTAAACCACAACAGTTACATAATAAGTACTAGGCTGTATGAATTCCATGGATATGGTTTATTTTTTGTGTAATGAAGGCAACCATCCAGGTTGCTGATTTTGAGAAGAGCTCTCACCTACCAAATCTTGCACCTGGGGAGGCAGTAATTGGCCCAATAAAGGAATCTGCCTGACCTCCTTCTGTGCCATGGAAATTGTCAGTAACATGCATTGGGATGGGGATTAAATCAGCCTGGGTGGTCTTGGCTGACTGAGAAACAAAGCTGATATTTCCAGGAAGGGAATAAAAGAACATTTAGAACTAAGAAGTTTTCTGATCTGGGAGAGAGTTCACGGACATACATTGAAGCTCTTTGTTGCATCAATATCCTTAATCATAGAATCATAGAATACACTGAGTTAGAAGAGACCCATTGTGATCATCAGGTCCAATTTCCTTAGAACCTTTATAATTTCTATATAACCTGTTAAATCAGCTGCTGGTACAAAAAATGCCTCCACTCTTCAAACTTACAAATAAAATTGTGATTTTCTTTAATTTATTTGAAAGGTAGTCGTAGTAACAGTATGAAGCCATGGTCAATATTTTTTTCTAGGATGTAGCATTCTGCATTTCTCAAATGAACCCACTGAACTTTTAATTTCTGGAGTCTGAAAGCTTTTAATTTCTGATAGGCTAGAATAAAATTCACTGAAATTATTATCACAACCAAGAGACAAAACAATTTCAATGCAAGAGAATAATTATTATTCAAGAATTATGTTAACAAAGCAATTTTTAAATGAATTAACACTTTGTAACTTAAAACATTGTAATAGGTATAGTGTTTTCTTCTCCAAGTGTCACCCAACTGTCCATGAGGATTTGTCCAGACCTGGTACATCTGTGGCAGCTAGTTCTCTCTGCAGCTGTGTTGTTGGAGTTGCTTTCCAAACGGATGTGTTGTCACTCTAAGGGAGAAAGGTACCCTGTCCTGCACACAGCATGATGGAAGCAGGGCTTTGCTGTTACCAGACAAGTCCTTGTACCACATCATGTACCTTTATTGCCTCAGGTGTTCACTAGCTTAGTATCTCTGCATTGCTCTCCAGGTCCTAGTTAGGACGTGTCCATAGGAAACTTGTGACTGACAACCATTTATCTCCAGGTAGTGGGCTTGAAGGCTGTGATAAGGTGCCCTCATGATAGATCATAAACCAGTGTCAAGGAATCCAGCAGATATCCAAGATGATTCAATCCCATCCATCAAATAAAGCGCTAAGGCTCCTCCCTTGTCTCCTCCAAACCATGCACTCACTCTTGTGAATGAGCACAATGTCAGCTTGCTCACTGGAGCATATTGTGATCCACCTGGCTTGCCAAGATAGCAGAAGAATTTTTACTGAATGATTAAAAGCTTAAAGAACAACAGAAAAGGCTGGCAGAAGATAAGATTAAAAAATGCTCTCCAAGGAGGGAGAACTGGGACTCTTCCTTTTTGGCAGCAATCAGCTGTTACATTTGGTGCAAACAGGCCTGTTCAAAACTCATCCATGAGGATGAAGCAGCTGTAGATGAAAAGAGAGGATAACAATGAACAGCTATGGTTTATAAAACTGTAAGGAAAGTCTCCAGAAACAGACCCACAATTCCAGACTTGCAGGTTTGTTTCTGATGGGGACACAGATCTGAAATGCAATGCTCTAGCACTCCAGGTCACTGTGCCTCCAGCAGGTGCAGTCAGACTCATGACCTGTAGCATCAGTTCTCCAAAGGAGTGGTTATGAAGCTTTCAGATATTCGGGGTAAAAAGGATAGAGAGCAGGTTTTGTGTCAACTTGTGCAGTATGGTGTGTAGAGTGGACTTGAAATATTTTTGGGATCAGGAAAGCAAGAGATTTGCTATTTTGTAAATATATTCATTTTTATGCAAGAAACAGAACATAGAAAAGTGGACATTTGCTGATGGCATTGCTATAGCAGAGACCTTAGGAGGCGTGAAAGGTAAAGACAAGAAAAGCATTCGGCCTTTGCACTAAACTTTTTCAAAAATGTAAATTTTTGTGACTTTGCATAGATTTTGGCAAGACCTGAAATAAGCTTTCTTCCTTAATAGTACAGTGCAGATCCTGTAAAGGGTATGATGGGAAAAGGGAAAAGGGTTTCTGTGTTGTGCAGGATACTCAGCACAGTGATGCCTATCTAGAACTTCTCTCACACATTATATGGGGCACAGACATGCTTTGTATTGTTGGACCCCTTGGACTTTCTGAGCAAGGTAGATGTGGCAGAGATGCTCTTCTGAGACTTGTATTAAGGAGGAACTAAAAAAATTTGAGATTTTAAAACAAATTTGAAGGGGTGGGGGGAAGCATGGGAGAAGGTGTAAAGCTGATGAGATTCATCATTAGGTTTACATTTCAGATTTCACTGACTTTCAACTTCTGTTGATTCTTGGTTCCCTTTCAGCAGCTCCACCTTATTAGGAAGGTAAATTACTGACAAGAACTGAAGAAATTGCTATCACGTACTGCCACAGAAATACTGTGTGATTAGCACAAAGTGAGTCATATGTTTTTCACAGTGTGGGAGAAACCATACCTGCTTGAAAATAATCTCTTCTCATTCCATCTAATCCTTTCAGTAGTACACTCTAACACATAAAAGCAGGGTCACAGTGCTCTCAGAAAACTCATATATTTTAGCTGCCTCCTAAAAACACCAATTCCTGGTACTTTTATTCCTTAGTACAGTGCTGGAAGAAGCTGCTTTCTGCAGTGTACCTAACAGAGTCACCATTGACAAAGGGAAAATTACAGGTACATTCAACAATTATACCTAAGATAGTGTAGGTCAGTTGGCTAGAGCTCTAAGACAGTCACTACATGATGCATTAAAAAAAAAAAAAAGTGTCAATGAATTGTTTACAGCCTCAGGCCATAAAATGTTGTACAATCTCTTATGGGAGATCTCTTCCAAAAGTGTGGGCTTAGTAAATTTCTTCATCAAAGGGATATTCTGCAAAATGAAGCTAGCAGGTCAAAGGTCCTGAAAGGCTATCTGGCATTGTGGATGTCAGTCCATAATTCTTGCATTCGTATTTTGATAGTCTTCCTTCTTGGGCTTGCTGCCTATGAAAAATAATGCTTGGTTCTACCTGCTAAATAAGTTTTCTTTGACAAAGGGAGAATTACTTGAGTTTTAATGCATTCTTTAATTCAGTTTAACACTAAAATGTCCTAAAACAATATGGAAAGAATTCTTTAAGAGTTCTGTTTTGTCATCACCACAGCCTGTGGTGATGATAGCATCCCTACCATAGATTAGGTACCACTGCAATATAAATTAACGATAATGACAGTGATTGTGAGATGGCTTGAAATGGGTGGCAGAGGGAACAGACACTTGAAACTTCACCTCAGCATTAGACTATAACATTTAAAAGCTAATGAGCTAAAGAGGAATGAATGAGAAAATTAATAATGCACTGCAGAGTAGAGCATTCAAGAGAAACTTCTCCTCCCCTCCATACCAGGGCTAATTAATGTTATCTATCATAATAAAAACAACCTTAAGCACTACTTCATTTTTAACAACCTGTATTACAAGTTAGTGTATAAATGCTTTTTGTAAAAGTACAGAATTTGAGTAGCTATGAATCATGACACTTAAAATGACATGTTCAATTGTGAAATAAAATTCAAGGACACCGCTTTTTCAAGTGGTTTGTTGTGTTCCTATTGCTATTAAGGAGTCCAGGTTGTTCTATCAAATAACTGCTTTTTTTCTTGTATTGGTGCATGTGTTATATGCTCCCAAAAAACTACAGAAGTTGGACCAATTTTTGCACTAATTAATAGTCCGTGCAATCTTACTGAAGTCAAAGGAGTTGCCCAGGATGCAACTGGTAGCAGTTTCAGCCTTCTGCATTAAAATCCTAGCAGAAGGCAAGAAATTGCTATAATGATCACCATGGAATATAAATTGAACAATTCCCCTCAAAGGGAACTTTGTCACACTAACAGTAAGGAGATGACTTTCAAGTTGACGTAAACTTTGCAAGACAACTAAAGGAGCGATGAATTAATGAGTCACACATAACCACACCCACATTTCTAGGGACTGTCCTTTCCTTAGAGGACAAGTAATGCCTCACTGTCTTTTTATTTCGCATACGAGAGAGTCATAAATCCATAGAATCATTTAGGTTGGAAAAGACCTTTAAGATCACCGAATCCTACCATATAGCACTGACAAGTCCACCACTAAACCATTTCCATAAGTGTCACATCTACTTGTCTTTTAAATACCTCCAAGGATGGTGATTCAACCACTTCCCGAGGCAAGTGCTTTTATCAGCCTACTCATAAATGCAGATTGTTATATCCTCCTAGTCTTTCCCATCTTTGCATTGGAATCTGAGTTGCAGAATTGTGAGATGGATTGGCTTAAAACTGATCTTAAAAATCTTCTAGTTCCACCCATCCTGCCATGGGCAGGGGCATCTTTCACTAGAGCAGGTTGCTTAAAGCCTAACCACCTTCATTGTGAGCACTTCCACTGATGTGGCATTCACAACTCATAATAACCTGTTGCAGTGTCACATCACCCACATTGTAAAAGTATTTCTTTCTTATGTCCAATATAACTCCACCCCATTTCAGTTTAAAAATGTTGCCCCTTGTTCTGTCACAGCTTGCCATGGTGAAAAGTCTCCATCTTTCTTGTAATTCCACTTTTTATACTGAAAGGCCACAGTATGTACATGCAAGCACACAGTTTCTGAATGTTTCCTAGGGAATGTTCTGGAAAAGAAGAAAATTGATTAAGAAACAAATGAGATTCTTAGCCAGTATTCATCCTTGAGGAAGAACTAGTATTGACAGTTATTTTTAACTTTAGCTTCCTATAATAGAGATTAAAACACTGGGAAAAAATGAACAGGGGTATGGTAAATTATCAACTAATATTTTATAGTTTGGGTTTTTTTCCCCTTAGTTTAGTGATATCTCAAGTAAAATAGTGCATGCATACTGCACATGGTTAGTTCTGTACAGGATTTTTTCTGTAGATACAGTTACCATAGGTAAAAATATTTTGAAAATTGGTTTAACGAAATGTTAATCTGAATGGTGGTTGTGCTATTGCTAGTGACTGGGGAGTATTAATTATGAGGAGACACCAGATATTGCTCATTAACAGCAGTTGTTCCTGTGTCAATAAGTCTCATGAACTTCACATAACTTGACAATATTCATGAATCCCAGGTGACTTTCAAGGCATGGAACTCACAATCAGAACTTTATGACTTATACTTTTGTTAATTAAAAATTTTGACTGTTTATAAAGCTGCAAGTATTACAGTTTATTTGGACCTTCTGTTACAGATGCACTTAAATTGTGGGGCTGTATATACACATAATATTTATTTTATTTGTATAAACATTTAAATATGTACAATGGGTATAACCTTCTCTCCACCTTCCTTCTGAGGCTAGCAGGATAAAGAAAACTGGAGAAAATTTCATCCTGTTGGAGAAGATAGAGGACTCTCCAGTCCCACAATTGGAGTGCTGGGGTGGAGGGTTACAGAAAGGATAGGCAGAACAGGCAAGGTAGGAAGGGAGAGGTTTGATTGCACGCTCCTTACAGTTGGTGGTAATGTGGTTGAGCTTCTGGGTAAGGATTAGAGAATGTGAGGTAGGAGACTATTGATCACAGTGATGACAAAACAGTTGAGTTTAAAATTTTCAGTGAGATAAGAATAAAGGACAGCAAAGTTGCTACCCTGCCCTTCAGAGGAGCAAGCTTTGAGTTATTCAGGGAGATATTTAGCAAAGTATTTTCACTTTTCAGGGCTGGTAAGTCTGTAAAAAACATCTTTTACAAGCTCAGGAGCAGGCAATTCCAGTGTGTCCTAAGTCAAGTAAGCAGTGCAGAAGATCTGCCTGGGGGAAGGCAGTCCTGCAGACAGGGATCTGCGAGTGCTGGTTGGCAGCAGCTCAGTGTGAGCCAGCAGTGAGCCCTGGCAACCAAGGGGGCACATCCCACCCTAGGGTCCATCAAACACAACATCACCAGCCGGCCTGAATTGTCCTGCTGCATTCAGCACTGGTGCCCCTCACCTTGAGTGCTGTGTGCAGTGCTGAGCTGACAGCTCAGAATGATGTGAAGGTCCTTAAATGGATCCAGAGGATGGCAGCAACTACAGTGGGCTGCTAAGAACCTTGGGCTTGTCTACTCTAAAGGAAAAGAGGCCAAGGGGCAACTTTATTGCTCTCTACAGCTTCTGGAGGAGGGAAAGTAGAGAGAGAGGTGCTTATCTGCTTATCTCTTCCCCCTGGTATCCATTGATTAGATGCATAGGAGTGGTTCAAAACTGCACCAGGAGAGATTTAGGCTGGACATGAAGAAGCATTTCTTTATGAGAGAAACACACTGGAACAGGCTTTCTAGAGAGGTGTCAGTGTTCTTTCTAGAGAAGCCTGTCAGTGTTTAAGAACCATTTGGACATAGTTCTTCAATTACATTGATCAGGCACAGGGACTAGAAGATTGTTGTAGGTCCTCTCAACTATAATTGTCTATTCTATTCTATTCTATTCTATTCTATTCTATTCTATTCTATTCTATTCTATTTCAATTAAATGTGCATTGACAATTTTTTTTCTTTAGGTCTGCAGCAATGCCTACACAGTACATTGGTAACATGTGAAAGTAGCCTGTCAGATCAGCACAAGAGAAGAGAGGGCTTATCTGTTAGCTGTGTGCTGGTGATTGAGTGGATCACTGCAGCCTGCACCCAAGGAGGGGGCCTGTGGACAAGATAAATAGTGATGACTCTGCCCAGGTTTCCTGTGCTCGGTGTTTATGCAGGCAAGCTGGAGACAGAGGCAAGGGTAGACACAACCGTAGGGGAATAAGGCAAAATACTCAGTGATACATTGAGCCCTGAAGTGATAGACAGGTCACTGCATTTCACCCCGCTATGCACAGACAGGTCGTGTGCTAAACTAAAGGAAAACTTCCAGACTGACTTCTAGTCCGAAAAGGAAGATATCAAGGAACAGAGGTTCCAATCCTTCCCTTGCTGGCTTGTTCCTTTGGCCAATTGCTTCCAACAGAAAAAATTCTGCCTAATTTCTTCATTGTAAATGATCACTTCTGGTATTGATTCTTATTCCTATCTCTCTTATTCTTTAAATTTCAGTGTTCCTCTGTGTCATGAGAGCACAGTCTGTAATGGTCTTATAGACTGAAGTAATTTGTAAGGTTTTGCTCTAACCAAGTGAAAACACTAAGCTCATTAATTTGGTCCCAGAGAAGAAGTTCCTTCAGCCCTCAAATATTTCTGTGGCTCTCTATTGATCATCTACAGATATTTTTAAGCACTCCTGAAAGGATGCATTACTCCAGTGCTGGGTTTATTAAATATCCCAAATACATAATGGAATGAGTGTTCTGATTATGTTTACCAATTATTGCCCTGATTACTGATTCAGTAATACTATTTCTTTTTACCATCACATCTGTTTGCTCAACACAGTCTGGGAATTGCTTTCACAACCACTGCTGCTTAGGAGTTACTCTGCCGTTCTTTACATTCCCTATATTCTGCTACCACTCTGCACTGGTACTTACATGTGTACCTTTGTTGTTGGCTGTATTAAAACACAGCTTGAATGGACTAAGAATATCAAACAGCCCTGATCAGTTGTTATGTCTACACTTTCCTCTTTGTTGTGGTGACTGTATTGGTCTATAGTTTGATCTGCAATAAACTGAGTGACTGAATGAAGCAATTCAATGGCTTAAACTTAAAAGTTCTTAAACTTCTAAATGGTCAATTTGATGGATTCAGTCATTCACTTTGAGGTGTGATTCATGTTATATTTAACAGTTCTACACAGAGTATGGGATACCCTCCTCTCTAATTCTGAACTGTGATCTGCCTTCCTGCTTGGCTTCCTATCAAGGACAGTCAAAAAATAAATCCTGGGGCATTTTGCAAGTCCTTCCTAGAGGGGTCCCATGTTCTTTGCTGCCAAGAGGCATGAATTGGGTAGGCAGCTTCCTCTCAGACTGTCTTGAAGAAGTGTGAGCACTGGACACCTGGCTCACATTCTCTATTTTAGAGGCTTTGTGACTTCACAGTAGCTGCACAGAAGTGGATAAGTGAGTGAAATGTTCTCCAGTAGTTTTAATTGTGCTGACTCTGAAATGATAGCACATATGCAACCTCACTTACCAAAGGCTTTATCCATTCAGTTCATGTTCTGCAGTACAGTACTGACTTTTAACAGGAATGCCAAAGCAAGTTAAATGCTCTAAAGAGTTCAAGTAAGAGATATCACAATCTTTATCAGTAGAATGGAAATTTCCTTCCATACATGTAACCTTCGATACATCAGCTTTACATCATAGCACCTAATAATAGGACTTTGCCATTGCTAGGGTTTCATTACTGCTAGCACTCTTATATTTCACACCTTCTTTAGTTTTATGCATAGTTTACATTTTACATGGTTCTATTTTCTTGTTTTCATATTTTCATTTTTCATCATTCATGTTCACTGCCTGACCTCCTTCCTCTGCTGAAGAAGGGACTTGAGTCCAGCACTGTGGAATTTCAACATCCCGATTGCTTAAGGGCTCCTGTCTGCTGCTCGTGGCAGCACTGTGCAAGGTTAATGTTGACAATTTTTTATACACAACCACTAAGGTATATTTAGTTTGGTGCCCATCAATGAAGAGCAGTGCACTGCCTAAGCCACCAAGCTGTCATTTTCTAGGCCACCTCTGAGCCCTGCCTTATCCTACAGTGTAACTCTAATCTAATACTCTTCCATTTCGTCTGCTGTCTCATGGCTGCACTGTTCTCCTGATAATTTTCATTAGGAAAGGAAAATTTGCCCTACAAAACATAAAATATGTGTCTTACAGGTGGGACAATCTCTGTTTTACAAGTTCAGAATAATCAGGTCATTGTTGCAAGTATCCAGTAATCAGAAATTATTTCATTTTCTAAATTCATCATGGTCCTGTAAATCTCCAAGGTGAATTTAGGGAAGAAAGTTGTAACATTTTTTACTTAAAAGAAGAAAAAATAATTCAAGGCAAGCTACTTCTAATTATCTTGCATTGATGCAGAGGAAAGGCAGTGCATACATCAAATTTCCCAGCCACTCATGCACCACCAACTCTTAAGGTATTCTTTTACAATGAGTAAAGAAACCAATAAAGAATTTCTGATTTTCAGTCCCTGAAAGTGACTTTTTTGCAGTTCATGGTCATTCATTACAATGAGGTTTAAAATAATATTTTTCCATATTTTTCCCTATCTATAATATTTTAAATGTGTTAAAAAGAATATAAGTTTATACATGATCCAGGTTGTTTTATTTTCCTTGGAAATGGGTTATTGGAGCTCTGCAGAATATGCTAGGTAACTTCTCTGTTAGGATCTGGAGGCTGCACCCAGCAGCAGTGCTTCTGCACAACTGGACTTGCTATCCTTCCAAGGTACAGCAAACAGGAGAGAGAATTTTGGAAAAATTGATTCCTAAAGGTCTCTGGAGAATGTGGTTTAAATAAAAGGGAGCCTTAGTGGAGCAGAATTGACAAAAAAAAAAAAAAAAAGCCATTAATGCTTTGATTGATTAATTGATTGATTGATTGATTGATTGATTGATTGATGCATTGAAGCCTTTACAAGCCAGATGTTGGTGAGAGGGAGTGGTGTGAGCAGGCTTGAATGTCTCATTGCACTCTAGATGAGACTGAAAGAAGAGGACTCAGCATCCAGTTGACCCCATTCAAAAGGAAGAAAAGTGGGACCTGTGTTACAACATGAACTCTGAGTCAATGCCTAAATAGCAGCTGAGAATGTGTAATGAATGTGTAAATGGAAGGGAGTCCCTATGTATTAGAGTCAACTGAATCCTGCTATTACTAATAAGCAGAAGATTTTAGTGCCTGGAGTTTCAGCTGTCTTTCCATTTGTACAGGAGTAGCTGGCCTCCACAGGCTCAGCTTGAGGCTTTCAGTCTAGGCTATTTTGTAGATAACAGCTTCTGATTCTCCTCCTCCCTTTTTCTCTCCTTTTATTCATTGTGCTTCAAGTCAAAGCTTGAGGCAGCAGATGGATTTAACAGCATGGGATCAGCAAATTCCTATTATGATGAACTGAGAGAGTGAAAAACCCTAACTTAGCTCTATTCATGCAAAGGGGAATAATTGCTTGTGAGTCAGTGGAGCTAGGATTTCATTCTGTGCATCCAGGCTCCTCCTGAGTACTTGAAAGTGGAAGCTCTGGGAGTGTTTGGCACTTTTAAGGGTATTCTTACAGAGAGAGATTACAGAAGATATTAATGAAGTAAAAAATTATCAAGATAGTAATATTTACTTTCCTTGAAAAGTTATCTTAACAATCTGGGTATGATTATACTTATAAAGCTACTTATATTAAGGCAGAGCAAGTTCTGTTTTTGATGTATTTGACATCCCCAAGGACTATTGGGAATACTTTCTGGTCATTAGGATGAGCCTGCTCTCTTGGACAGCATCCTACACATTACCATGTAGGTGTTGGAAGCAAACAGTAGGTGGCCTCAGAACATTATCATTGCTCTTCCCGGGAGCAGCAGCAAAGCGAGGGCAGAGCCCTGCTGATCCTCAGCGGCTCGGTACAGCTCCTTGCCTAATTGCAGGGAACATGCTGAGATGCGTCCTGCAGCCCAGTTCTGTGGCTTTCTCCTGGAACAAGGCCATGTGTTAAACCCGAACTCCTGAGATCTAACTTTGCTTTGCTGTTTTAAACCCATTTTGACCACTGCCATGTCTCAGAAGCTATAGGAAAAATAAGTGTTGAACAGAGAAAATGAAGAGAAAAGTAATTCTCATTATTTAATGTGGCATACTGGATATATTACCTACCTGTGGTAGTGAAGAAAGACTGGAAAATCCACTTGCTGCTTTACTATGAAATAGTCTCTACTCATGTGCCTTGCGTTTCAAATATCCAGTGAATGGCTACATCTGGTGGTTTGGGAAACGAGGGGTTATTAACCACCATGAGCTACTTCATTGTTTGTCTTGCTTTCTTTAGGGAAGTTCTGCAGGCAATAAAGAATTCAGATCAAACCTGTGGGCTTCAGTGTCATGAGAGTCAGGTTTGCAGCCTTGGTCAAGGTTTGGTCACCTCGAGTACAATTCGTATCATCAGTATCTAATCCTGGCCCTGAAGGCTTGTGCTTCAGAAGAATCCTTGATCTCAGAATCCAATATATGGTGGAAGTCCATTTTCAATAACCTAACCAGTTCCATCAGGGTCTGTGTTTGCTCAGGGGTGAAGTTCCAAATCATTGCAGCAGAATACTTCTTCAAAACCTGGCCCTTTTTCTCTCACCTTTCATGCTACTCAGGACTATCTACCCCTGGGGTACGCCTCTGAACAACTTCCCTAGAAATATCTGTCCCAACTCTAAAGACAGTATAGACCATACACACAGACATTGTAGAGTTAGCAGCAAGGTTATGCTGTCCTTAACATCCAAAGGGAATTTGAAATTCTCAAAAGCTGTTGTAGCAGACCTGAACGAGGATTAAGAGGGTGAAGGGCTGGATAAAGTCATCCTCTCCTGTTCTCCCCACCAGCTGGGTACTATTATTAATGAACTGCCAAAGGTAGCAGCCAAGGCCAGGACACGCAAAAAACACTAACTTCACATCCCAAATGACCCTCATCGTCGTTGATGTTGTCATGTCATAAACTGAATTCACACAGCACATCACCAAAGCAATCCTAATCCCTTTCCCCACCTTGACAAATATTATCAGGAGGAGCACATACAGGAATATATCCTGAGCTAGGTACCACATCCACACAAACAGATCGAGCACTGTAACCAGGGAGTTCTGTACCCAATACACAAATGCTTCAATCAGAATGTTATTTCAGCTTCTCCCTCGAGCCTACATTGGGCATCAATTAAATGTGCTGGCTTTAGCCCCAGCAGGGAAATTGAACTCCAAATAAACCACTCCCCTTCCCCCACCCCTTTCAGTAAGAAGAGACAATAAATGAGGGATTATGAGTTCAAATAACAATTTACTAAAAGAAAAATTACAACTGCAGTATTAATAGAAAAATTGCATAAAAGAGAAGATGCTTTATGCACAAAAGGGTATTCACCACTGGGAACAAATAAAAAGGACTTCCTGAAGATATTTTTATCTCTGCCAGGGTGAAGAAAACACACTGGCAAGTGCACCCTTTGTAGAAAAGATCTCCAAACTCCACTGCAGTGGTAGTGCTGCCATGGGGGTAATGAAATTTTCCTGATAAATAATTGTTTTATTTTGCATTCTACATCCATCAGCAGAGCTGCCTCTGAGCACCTCATCCATTAGGCAAGGTTGAACCCGCACATCCAGAGGGTTGGCTGACATCCCTGCAAAGCCATGCTCCCAGGAGTGCAGATGATGTTAGACTGGCCTGTCTGTCTTCAGATACCCCACTGCCCACAGTGCACAGAGCCTTTCCTGTGATGGGGTCCACTCTTCTCAAAGAGGGGTCTGTTCAGCCTGAACCCTTCCTTTCACAGCTCCTGTGACTCTCTGCAGGCCTTTATCACTGTCTTTAGGGCAGTTATCAGATCAAATTATAGCTGCGTGGTACACACTGAGTTAGCTCTCAAAGTAACAGCAGTGAGCATGAGATTGGTTATGATTTGACCTGTCTGGAGAGTGAATACATTAACAGCTTGTTGAGTCTGTCTTTCACTTAGATCTCATGTGGAGCAAAGGATGGGCCTAGACAGTTTTGTGCTGCTGTGACATCCGCAGCAATTTGCATTTGGCTCATCAGAAAACAAGATTTGACCTGTCTGAATTTCAGTAACTCTGGCATTTAGCTGAAAAGGGAAATCTTCCTGAAATAACCCAGATCTTGTCCTTCCATTTAAGTTCATCTGCTGCTGGTTGCATCTCAGTGCATGGGAATCCCCATCAGGACTGATTAGCCAGCAGTGTGAGGCAGAGGGATAGGATGTACACTCTTCCCTCACCATGAAATTACCATTCATGTGCGAGATAAGAACATCCTTCATTTATTCATTAATATGATTTCAAAAGAACCCTGCAATTTCACTTGCTTTGCAGCTGACACTGACCTAACAATATGGAATGCTGCTTAGTGAGTTATCAGTCCCTACAATTTCAGTCAGAATTTGATTATATTTTTGTTTTTATTGGACTAGATTTATACTAAATTTAGTTGCTTAAGGCAACTAACTTAGCTGGTACTATCTCAGCTCAAACTGTTGAGGGTTCTACTCTTGGTTAAGTAGCCACATCACATTTGCACAGGCTGAAAATGTCTTTAAAATTGCAAGAAAAACTCAGAAAGCATGAAAGTACAGTATCTCAGTCAAATAGCATATCCTTATTCTTCTAAAAATTTGATAATATTTTTCTTCTCATCCCAATAGTTTTACTCTCTGAGTTGATTAAATATTAGTCATCTTCAGCAGCTTTGGAGCAGAGCAGAACTGGGTCTAGTACCCTTCATATGGCCTTTTTCTAAAGAGCTGCAAGATTCAGGATATGCAAATCAATACACAAAATCCTGTGCTTTGCTTATATATACTCTCGTCTGACTACATCTGCATCATAGAACACATCTGCCTTGCTATATAAAACTGAGGAAGCATCTTGCTGAGAGAGTATCTTGCCATGAAGCCAGGGAGAAAGGCTACACAGCCCTAGGCCCTGGGTCTCTTCCAAGCTCAATGGGATGTGTCCTTGAAGACACAAAACCATCATTCTTGCTTAATTTACCTGGGGTTTTTCCCTACTCAGATCCACAGTAGACGTGAGGCTGGGGGTCTCAGCCCAGGTAGGAAGCAGTTTCCACAGGAGGAAGCCCAGGGTTTGTGTTGCACACTGAGACATACGCTGAGAGGGGAGTTTGGGGCACAGTTGGAGGTCTGCACAGGACAGAGGACAGCAAAGCTAAAGCAATTTTGCTCAAACAGGAGGCAGTCAGGCCCTGCGCTTCTCCTGCACAGCACACAGCAGCAGCCCAGCCTGTGGGCACACTAGTAATGCAGCACTAGTCCTCTGCCTTGGAACACTTTGGGAAGAGAAGCATAGCCAAACCTTTTTTAGTCCTCTTTCTGTCTTACTGAAACTTGGGAAGTTTCAGTAAGGACATGGCAACCAACACTGTGATTCATTTGACCGGACTTCTATTATATAAATATAAGGCTTTGGTCTAAATCAGCATCTCTCTGCACTCACCAATACATCCCAATTCTGAAACTACTCCTGAGCTGAATCTTCCTAAAAGCTGCTCATAAAGAAACAAGAGATGTTTGGGTTAGGTTTTAGTTTGGTTGTTGACAAATCTTCAGTAAAACATTGAAGCTCAGTGTCTGTCAGAAAGCAATAATAAACTACCTGTCTCTTAAATGGAGTTATACAAGACTGAAAACATTTTTGAGATCCATAGCTAAGAAGTGCTGCTGTAATCAGAAGGTAAAATAACTGTTTATAACAGTGGCATGCTGCCATGATCATTAATGGGAACAAAAATTATATTTATCAGAGGACCAAAAAAAGACACAGAGCTTAAACTTGTAATTCTATAGTATTATAAATTTTCCCACTTCTCCATTTCAAGTTAAAAGATAGGGTCTGGGTCATGACAAATGTGCTACCTAATTCAGATAATTATAATGCACCAGAGGAATTCAAACACAAAATGTTTTTGGAAAAGACACATAGCAAAGCCTTGAGGAAAGATATGATTTAAGGAAAACCTTGCAGCAGGAGGGAGAGAATAAATGAAACACAGAAGTGGGAGGCTTATGGGAGAAAACAGGTAAGAATGGGATAAATTTTGGTTTCAGCTGCACTAGCATAAATTATTTTTACCACAATAGTACTTGCCTTTCGAAGGCCTAGATTTTTTATTGCTTTTCTCTTAAAAACCGAGGATCAGCCAAAGCCTGGAAAGTAAGACCATATAGTGTGGTCAGTATTCTGACATGGGCTTAGAGAATTTGTTACAAGGAGGATGAGTGTGTTCATTTTCTCCCTGTGGGATAGGATATAGTTTTTTTTATTATGAGCAGTGAAATAGCTTGTTGTAATATACAGATTTGGACTTAACAAGGAGGGGAAGGAATTGGTTTGATGTTTTTATCTTTAGTGACTAGCTGACCTGAAAATTATTCTGCCCTTAGACTTCACGCATATGCCTCTATCCTGCAGGTAGAAATATGGCAGGTCCAAAAGGCTAATAGGTAAGTTCTTGGAAAGCCAGCACATAAAGATATAGTAAAAGGACAACACAGGGATTTATCACACATTCTCTCTTGAGATGCAGGATTAGGTCAGATGGACAATAGCACAAGGTAGAACATGTTCTTACCCTCTGCACCTTAGAGATCACACTTTCAAGGCTGAGCTCTCCTGCATTCTTAATCAAAGTTGCAATCACAGGATCTCAGCATGCATGTGGGACACCACCTAGATTGCTCGTGGTAAGGGGAAGGCGAGACATTGGAAGGAAGCTGGTGGAATGGGGAGAGCTGTGCTCTCACACAACCCTGACAGAGAGGTCTAGGCATCACCTGCAGAACAAGGAGACCTACAGGAACTTCACCGGATCAATGAAAGATTCAACAAACTTAGAATTTTGCCAAAAGGGATATACTGGAATGGCATTCAGAGAAGTGTAGGGGGTGCAGACAGAGCAGAACAAAATGCCAGTTGGCTGAAAGTTTCTCTGTTGTCTCATCTAATGTTTAATACCCTTTTCAAAGTGTGACACATACCAGCCAAAGTGTGGGAGGTAATTCTGTATCACTGGCCCAGGCTTCCTCCCACACAAAGCAAATGCTTTTGCTTCGGCCTGTGCTCAGCTTTCACTGTGAGGATACACAGAGTCAGATCTTCACCTTTTGGAAGATGTACTTGCAATTCAAGAACGCTCTTATGCACACATTTTCAATGAGCAGGTATAATAAGCTGTGCCACCCCTGACTCCTGAAAACTTGTTCCCTAAACAAGGATATATCCTTATTAGCAGAGGCCTCATAAAGGTTGGTGGACCCTCTCCCAAACTGTATTTCATTGCAATGTCATTACTTACAGTCAGAAATCTAACTGCCCTGATTACTTTGACAGATGCCAGTCGATCAAGATAAACAGACCAAGATAGTCTTCTGGGTCTTTAGGTAACCTTTCAGGAATATGAAGGTATGCTATAGGTACCATGACAGAGCTACCAGCCCCATGAACACATTGTGAACACAGTGCAGCTGGGACTAGCTACGGGCACTCAAGTCCAGATGTGAATATCTGGACTGCCCTCCTAGTGGCTGATCTCTACCAGACTGCCTTCTACTCTACTCTTGATTGTACTGATTAGTGTAGGGATTCATACACCCTGACACCTGTAGACCCATTTGAGCCTCCAACCACGTCTTTAAAAGATATGGATTTCCTGTAGGCTTTTTATCATGGTAACCAGCCTTATGCAGGTGTATTTCCCAGGAAATTCCAATGACATTACACACTATGTTGAGGCAAATCATCTATAGCAGTATTTTAAATGCCTACCCTATAATTAGTTTTCAGTGTCTAAACCTCAAATGCATGTCACTAGAATGCAGAAAGTGGATTTTTCACTACAAGATAAGTCTAACACTGTGATTAAACCTCCTCTGGGCAGCTAAAATACAGTCTTTCAGAAAACAGTTTTTTTTTAATTGTGGACAAAGCCTTTGAGTCTGAAAAATATCACTATGACATGATGAGAATTTGCTACAAATTATCATGGAATTAGCCACATATGTCCATAGGCAGCAACTCTGTGGTAGCATTTTGAAGGAAAATGAAGTTTATATGGTAGCATTTTGAAAGAAAAGCTTCCAGATGTTCACAGAATTGCAGAATAGTTGAGACTGAAAGAGAACTCTGGAGATCATCTGGTTCAACCCCCACACTACAGTGGAACTAACTACAGCTAGTTTCCCAAGTCACTCATATACAATGAGCTTCTAAATAATTCCAGGGATGGAGATTGCACAACCTCACTGGATACCTGTCAGTGCTTGGTTACTGTCACAGTAAGAAAAGTGTTTCCTGATATTCAGAGGGAACCTATGTGTTTCAGTTTGTGCCAATCGCCCCTGATCAGTGGACAGCACTGTCTCTACTCTCCTTGCACCTTCCTTTAAGGTATCCCTTGAGCCTTCTCCAAACTTTACAGTTCCATCTCTCCCAGCCTTTCCTTACATGTGAGGTACCCCAGCTCCTTAATCATCCTTGTGGCATCCTGTTCAACTTTCTCAAATGTGCCCATGACTCTCTAGTACTGAGGAGCTCAGAACTGGACACAGTACTGCAGGTGGGGCTGAGTAGAGGAGACCGACAGGCTGGCAATACTTGGCCTAATGCCAGCCACATATTGCTGGCTCAGGTTCTGGACCCCCAGGTTCTTTCCTGCCAAGATGCTTTCCAGCATAACATGAGTACATGGAGTTTTCCCCAGGTGCAGGACTCTGCACTTAGTGAGGATAAAGTTTAAGTTCATGATGGAATAGAATATCAAAGGTAGAAGTTGACAAATATTGATGAGGTACTCCAGAAATTCAGAAACCATTGACTAGATAGTTGGTGCTAAAAGGTGTTGGCATGCAGGGACAATAGTGGCTTTGCTTGGAGTATTCAGAGGTAGACTTTTCTAAGGAAGTCACATAAGTATTGGATGGTGTTTGTCTTTATCCTGGATTTGATGTAATTTGCCCATGAAGCCTGAGAAGAGGGAGTGTGAACAGGAGCTCAGAAATTATCATGGGCACAGAGTTACCGTCCTAAGTGGTGAGAGGCAAGGCCACTCCCCAGAGTGAACTCACTGGCTAAGTCTACTTATTGTGATTTAAACAATTGGTAGAATATGATGGGGCCCTGGACCTTTAGACTGTGAAAGCTCTGGCCAAGACCAATGAGTACACTCTTAAACAATAACCAGTCTGGGTGGTACTGGCCTCAGCAAGGGCTCAGGATCATCCCAAATTTTTTTGAATGACAGACAATGATTGTGCCTATCAGTCTTCATCCCAGAAAACAGTCCTGGGAACGTCAGAGATAGGGAAGATTAGGGTACACAAAGCAGCTGAAAATCCTCAGGTTTTGCGCACGGCAGCTATCCACTGTGTTCTGCTTCCCAAGCTGAATTCGCAGCTGGCCACTTCTCAATCTAATGGTATATTCCATCCTTAGCCTAGTGCCTATCCAAGTGCTAAAGTCCCACCAGCCACAATAACCTTATATGAAAGGTCTGAGAAAACACCTCTTCTTGCTAGTGTCTCTTTCTTTCAGCATAGATTGCTAGCTAACTCAAAGTCAGAATGAATTTGTATCAGATCTTGTTTGCAGGCTTTTTTACTCTGCCACAGTTCGCATGGAAGTTAAATATCTGGAGATTGGGAACTTTGGTGCAACAGAGTTGCGTGGAGGTTTTATATCTTTCTTTGAGGTGATATGAGGGAACATATGTGAAAAAGGTCCATTAAACATCTAGAAACCCTTGCGCATTGCTGTAGAGGCAGAAAGAGCTACAGATGAAAACTTAACCAACTGATGCCACTTCAGACATATATTTTCAAGCAGGCAGATCTTATTGGTTTTGTCAGACCTTGTCAAACTCTTAGAAAAAAAATGAAACCCAACAAAACAAAGAAAAATTACCAAACAAAGGAAACAAAAAGCCAACTGGAACCTATAATTCCATCAATCATTGTTTCGTGTTCTCCTTGTAAATGTAAAAGGTGGCCCATTCACCCTGGGCTTTTAGAGGTTAAATACACAATCCTGAAGGAGTTCCATCATTTTTCGCCACCAGATCTCAAATTCCAAGTTTCTTACTAAATCCTCAGGAAAAACCTACAAAGTAAAATATGCTTGTTAGCAAAACACTTCTCATTAGTCCCCATTGTTATTAGCATCACTTCTTCTGCCATATGTTTCGCATTTAAGCCTTGCTTTAGAAACTCCTAAATCTTGCCTGGGAAGTATGAAAATAATTATGAATTCAATAAAATTTGAAGTGTAATTTATTCTTGATATAATTTTCATGTTTGCCACCTTGACAGATTGGTGTAGTAAAATTTCAATTTTACTGTCTCCTATTAAAAATAATGTTAGCTTCCCTTGAGAAGAAAAATTAATGAAACTAAGACATTTTAAATCTTCGAAATATGAGATTCTTTTTGTCACAGGATGTCATGTGCATGAAGATTCGCATCTATTCTGCTGAGTCACTCTCACAGCTGCACCGTGTTGATTCTATTAGTTCCAATACAGAAAAACAAAGAAGGAGCACATTTCTGTGGCATAGTAAATGGGAGTCAAGACACAGAAAGGAACTTCCTAGCATAGCCATTCCTAGTTAGAAGATACTTGTGGCATTTAAGTTTGAAATAAAAGCATCATGTTTAATTGTCCCCACACAGCATTCATGTAAGATTTTCATATGTAGGAAAGAGGAACGTTATAAGCTTGAACAATACAAGGTGTACATGCCCCTTCAAGCCAAGGAATAATGCTCTATCTGTGCCCTCCATGCTCTGAAAGACAAGGGAAGTCTTGGTCACATCACTGAAATTGATCATGCACCACGCACATACGGAAGAAATGAACAGCAATCCCTGATCCTGGTCTCTACAGCACACACAAAAACCGAAGCTCCATTGCTATTTCAGCTGGTCAAAATTGAAGAGGTATTTAGAGAGATTTCAAACAGCACAAATTTGTTGTGAGATCACCAACTAAATTATAGGCACAGACTCAAAGCACAGACTTGCTGAATGTTCTTAATGAATTAATTTTTTAAGATTATTTATACTAAAGCATATTTTTTCTTTTATTATGACTGCTGATATTTATTCCAAAATGTCAGAGGTGATCACATAGAACTGCAGGTTTCAGACCAGGTCTTAACTTCAACATAATTTTAAGAATCTGAAAGTCAGAAGATAGTCCAAAAATGTTGAAAGCTGCAACAGTGTAATAAGGTAGATAAAATACAAAATCAGTTAAGTCTTTCATGTGTATGCCATGAAGGGATGCTAAACCGTGGTGGGTTGGGATGCTAAACTGTGGTGGGTTGGCCATGGCTAACAGCTTAACTCTCCCTCTAGATGCTTGCTCACTTCCCATCTTCCTAGGACAGAAGTGGAAAAGGATAAAAAATAGGAAGGACAGGAATAAAAAAGCCTGTGGATCAAGATAAAGACCCAAGGATTGCTTACTAATTACTACTGTGAACAAAACACATCCAACATGGAGAAAATTAAATTAATTCACCCCAGAGAAGGAGGTGCTGCGGAATCTGTTTCCTCTGCTCTCTCAGCCAAGACTCCTCCTAGAGTAAAGGAGGAATAGGAATGGAAAAGCTAAGAAAAATAATGGGATTCAGATAGAATCATAGAGTCATGAAATAGTCGGGGTTGAAAAGGACCTTTAAAGATCATCTAGTCAAAACTACCTACAATGAGCAGGAACAACTTCAACTAGATCAAGTTGCTCAAAACCCCATCCAGCCTGACCTTGAATGTTTCCAGGGACAGGGCATCTCTGAACAATCTGTTCCAGTGTTTCACTACCCTTATTGTAAGAAGTTTCTTCTTTATATCTAGGCTAAATCTACCTCCTGTTAGTTAGTCGTGCTTCAGTGAAATATGTTTTGGTTTATTTATCTTTCCTAACTGCGCTTCTGTTTTGTCATCAATTGGACAACCTCATCTTTGCAAGAACACAGATCCTGCCCTAACCTTTCCTATGCTTCTAAGCATATGCTTGAAGCTTCCTACCATGTCCCACAGTCTCTGTTTTCATTGGTCTCCTCACCTGAGGCACTGCTGATTCACCCTTAGTGTCTGCTTGTCAACATGTTTTCAAGCTCTGAAGGGCATTGCACTGAACTGTGAGAGTAATTCTGGGTAGCGGTGACATCAGCTGTCAGGTAAATGAAGAAAAATATGCCACAGCCCATGGTGCTCAGTGTTCTGCAACAGCAGGAGTTGGGGTGGAAGAGGCAGTAATACCTGCACTAGTATCAGCATAGAAAACATTAGCCTGTAAAGAAATGTTACCAGCTTGAGATGGTGAAAATTGATGTAGACTCAGTTTGGTCTCCTTTTTATGTGGATCTATTTTACCAGGCTCATTTATTTTATAACACCAATTGTATCTACACTGCACACATGTGGAGCTTGTTCAACAGCATGGTCAGCAAACCTGTCTGCTTCATCTTAAGTTTTGGGATACACACATGTCTGGACATAGTTCTCTTGACTAGAGCCAGCAGTGATACATACATTAGAAATTTATTGTTTCATGAACCAGCATGAATGATAGCAACTTTTCCTCAGACACCCATCACATCTCCTGAAATTGCCATATGGTGGAAATCCTGCCAAGTTTATTCCTATCCACACTCTAGTAACAACCCCCTTTTTATATCTCTATTGGTCTTTTAAGCCATCACACTCTTCAGGAATGCAGACGCTGGGGTGCCATCCCAGTGAAGTATCATTATGATTCTTCCCCTGCACAGTTCATTCTCCATTCCCTTTGGGATTATTTGATGACACATTTCCTTGTTCAAAACTATGAAGCCAAAAAGAACATATGGTCTATAGTTTATAATAAACTCCTGGCAGCCTGCCTCTACGGATGTTTTAGCACATTGTGGCAACTTGATAGCTTGCAACGTTTCCTTCTCAGACAGATTCATTTCCTGGTAGTTAGTGTTGGCTGTGTTGACAGCTGCAAGTTTGTGTTGGGACAAAGAGACATTTACATGTAATGAATAGATGTAAAATGCCTGTGTGCTAGAGTTTGAGAGGTATAAGGGTTTTCTCTAAGAACTGCTCCACTGGCCTTCTTGAGACAGCAAATGAAAAGCTTTTTATTTTTGTAAAATGCAAGTGGATTTCCCCTTTCCATAAGGTCATTGATAAGCCTTTTTCTTAAATGCAATGGCAGCCTTCATGTAAGTCCATCTTCAGGATAAAAGATTTCCAGTTTCTAAGCTTACCTAAAGAAATCTAGCACAGATTTTTCTTCAAGGTTATAGATAATATGAAGTTTCTTCTGTAGTTATTTTTTCTTGCCTCTGAGTCACAACTTACTGCTCCATGCACTGGGCTGATGCAACTGCATGCTGGTTTTCCTCTGGGGTAAACTGGGGCAGTTCCACAAGGGGTTGCATTGAATGGAGGGGCAGCTGAGCTGTGCCATATGTAGGACAGGATTTGCTTTATGTGAGATTGAAACTACATCATATTTATCCACAGAAAACATTATTCATAGATATTCTTGTCCTTTCATATGTCCTCAAATCTGTATTTTCTTTTACCTTTACAGTGTTCCTACCTCTACCAAGACTTAAATTATGGTAAAGTCATTTCCCCCATTAAAAAAATGAAGAGCTGGAATGAAGACAGGATTAGTTGCCTTAAGAGAAGCGAACTAGAATAATAAAATCATAGAATGGTTTGTACTGGAAGGTAGCATTGAAGGTCACCCTGTCCAAATCCAGTGCCATGGCTAGCGACATCTTCCACTAGAGGAGGTTGCTCTAAGCCACATCCAACCTGGATTTGAATATTTCTAGGGATAGGGCATCCATAATTTCTGTGGACAACCTGTGCCAGTATCTCACTACCCTCATTAAAAAAATTCTCATGTCCAATGTATATTTATCCTCCTTCAGATTAAAAGCCTTTTCACAACATATCCTTGTGAAAAGTCTCTCTTGCTCTTTCTTGTTGCCTCCCTTCTCTTCTCCAGATTGAGCAATACCAGACTGAACAATCCCAACTTTTTCTGTCTGTTTCCACAAGAGAGTTGCTCCAGTTCTCAAATAATTTTTGTGGCTCCTCTCTGGACCTGCTCTAACAGGCCCATGTCTTTCTCATCCTGGGGGCCCCAGAAATGGACACAGCACCCAGGTGGGGTCTGTCAGCAAAGTAGAGAGATAGAATTCCCTGCCTCAATTGCTGGTCACAATCCTTTTTATGCAGTCCAGTAGACAATTGGCTTTCTGGGCTGCAAGTGCACATTGTTGACTCATGTTTTATTCTCGCCTTACTAATAAGTTGCAAATAGGATATCAGAGCTACAGCATAAATGTACCAAGACAGCAAATACAGCATAAGCCTTACAAAAACCCAAGCTCTTCTAATTGAGCAACTGGAAGACAAGCAAAACAGCCCGTTGTGACTAATAAGTCCCTGAACTTATTCTATTCAAACAATAGAATGACAGCCATATGAAATGTTCCTCCCAAGATTACTTTGGTATTGGTCTTGCAAATTACTGTTCAGGGACAGGAGCCTTTCTTTTTGCTGTTCTTATATACCCAGTCACATAATATGGATAGCAAATAAAGTCAAGACTTTTTTTCCCCCTTTTTTATTTATCCTAGGAAAATACCCCACCTCAGTATCTTCAACAGGACTGTGTTCTCACAGCAGCCCAGCTGCTCACTCTGGCAAGGTCTCAGTTGAAAGAACAAAACTAGAGTACAGAAGAAAGCCTATTCTATTTACTGCACCTGGCTCAGGTGGTTTCCAGCCTCAACCCATCCCCACCCATTCGTTCCCATTTCTGGAAAATGATCTTGGTTTTGGAAAACACCTATCTTAGAATTTATGATCAGAATTATCATAAATAATTCCAAGTGGAGGCAATTTTATTAACATGTAAATCCACATAAAGGAGCGAATTGTTATCTCTGATGATGGTGAGGGAGAGACAAAGGACAGCAGCTCATTCCTTGGCTGGGGAATGCTGAGGGCAGGAGACAGTAACTAGCTCTGAGCACTATCCTTGGAGAGCTGCTTCATCTGGGTCATGTGCTGGATGCCTGTACTTCATTTACTGACATAAATTAGCTTGGAGCAGTTTGGACTTTTGTTGCCTATTATCCACAGATGCTAAGCATAGTCTGAGGGAAACACAGAAAATATCTGCTACCTGACCTTTACCTTTTAAGATTTGTCTTCCTAAGCCAGCCTAGAGCAGGTTCTCTAAACTTATTCTGGAGTTATTGTCCTCCAAGAATAGATTTATTTCCATCTATTTCCATCTTACAGCCACTTCCTAAAAGTGAATTCTACACCTAATTTGGTAAATAACATGTATGTTTTCTGAGCAGTATATATCTGTATTTCAAACAGTTGATGTTGATTGAATTGATTCAAAACATTTTTAAAAAATGAACCTAATGGAATTATTATTTTTGCCTTCTGCTTATTTCCCTTATTCCAACATTCTCATATGGTCTCAGTTCACTTTGTTCTCTGAGAACAAGTGACTTGAGCCTAGACAACAGCAACTTCCTCTGAAAGTCAGCATCTAATTTCTTCAGGACTCAAGCTAGGATGTGGGAAATCCACTTACCTATAAAGGGGCAAAGAATGGAAGAGAATCCCCTTGAGGAATCCTGTAGGCAGAAAGCCAGTAAAAAAAAACCCCTTAGAATCCCATCAAAGTGATTTGAGGACATAGTGACAAAATTATATCTCATCTTTAACATCTCGTTATCCAGAGGATCCCCTAGCTCCTCTCAGGCAAAAGGCCATGAGGTGCTGCTGGTGCTGCTTGCTCTGATGCATACAGTCAGCACTGCCAGTGCCAACATTCTCCTGTTCCTGATACCTGCTGGAGTAAACTGGCAGGGCTGACAAGGGGCTGGAGCAGCTGCTCTTGGGTAGGTACAATGTGCTGCAAGTTTATTAAAGCAGCCTGCAGCTGCTGCACTCTTATGTCCCAGGCTATGGCTGAACCAAGATGCTGTTTACTGGCTCCTGGCAACACTGATCCCTGCTGTTCTGCATAGCTGGGTGAGGTAGAAGTCTGGCCATGAGGACCGAGGTAGAAGCGTCCATCATTTAAACTGTGTCTCATGGGTTATAAGGTGGATGCTTAGATGCTAATGGGTATTTATTAAACTTTTCTCCTCATTGCTGTTTTTTATCCTTCTGCTTCAAACAGGTCACTAAAGCTGCTGAGGACATACAGTGTGACAGATAATTGCTGAAGAAATCAAGGCATTTATAAAATTTCCTTCATTTTCAGATTGAGCATAAAACATTCAGGTATATTTTGAAAATACATTTTCTGGAGATGGCTGGGTATAGTAATGGCACAAATTACTTGCCAAGGAGCAGAGAATTCCAGAAAGAGAAAGAGACAGCCTGAGAGTGGTGACATACTGTGGCAACAAGAACTGTTGGTGAGGACCTCTCTAACCCTCCTGAAAAATCAATGTGTGTCAGCCCTGGGAGCACAGGCCTGTTTATCCACTCCTAGGAAAGGAGAGAATCAAAGAATTTTTTGGGTTAGGAGGGATCATTAAAAGTCATCTAGTCTAAACTCCCTGCCATGGGCAGAGGCACCTTTCACTAGACCAGATTGCTCAGATTCCAGGAATGGGGCATCTGCCACTTCTCTGAGAAATCTATTCCAGTGTTTCACCATCCACATTTTTTCCTTGCATCTTGTTTAAATCTACTCTCTTTCAGATTAAAACCATTACCTCTTGTCCTATCACCCTGATAAAAAGTCTGTCCCCATCTTTCCAATAGGCCCTTTTTAGGCACTGGAATGCTGCTAAAAGCTATCCCTGGAGCCTTCTCTTCTCCAGGCTGAACAATCCCAACTCTTGCAATCTTTGTTCAGAGGAGAGGTGGGCTGGCTCTCTCATTTTTGTGACCCTCATCTGGACCTTCTGTAACAGATCCAAGTCTTTCCTGTGCTGAGAACTCCAGGGCTGGATGAATTATGTGTCATTCCTTAGGAGAGACACCTCTTCAGTGTGTGTTAGTACATAGCACCTTGTTGTCTGTGGAGTGGGGGTCTGTTCAGTCCTCTGTGGAAATAAATGCATGTTTTTTTCCTAGAGCAGGGACCTTTGTTACCCTCCTTAAGAAATCAACATGTTTCTTTGATCAGGGGCCTATTTACCCCACATTTGCATATAGGGCCTTTCTATCTGTGGAGCATGACAGTTCAGAATGATCTGAACACTAAGCTCTTCTAAAAATTTTGTCAAAGAACTTTGGTTGTGTCTCAAAACATTTCTCCATCCCTTCCATTTTAAATTAATTTGATTTGGTTGCAAAATAAAATAATCTAATTTTATCTGATGAATTGGAAAGAGGATTCTGATAAGCTAATGAGTAAGGGGGCAAAGGAAATTATTTGGGAGGAAGCTCTCCTGGGATGACCTGGCTTGGACTAGGGACGGCATGCCTTTGTACAAACTGGAGAACAGGATCACTCATACATTGGCACATTAGTTATGCAAGCAGCAACCAGCTCTGATGACAAAAAAAAAGACCTAAACAGTGGGTGATTCTGCAGCGGAGGAGGGCACGCCACTGAGGTGATCTGTCTGCAAACATGCCTGTGCAATCGTGCAGAAATCAATGTGGTTGCATGGCTACCACTGAGGACAGCCTTTGGCACAGTCTTCCAAAGAGGTCAATCACACAACCAGAGCAGTTACATCACGTGCATTAAATAATATTTGGACAATTCAGAATCAAAGGAGCAGCTCACTCAAAAAATGCCAGTCTTAATTTCTGAGTGCTTCCTTTGCATGTGTCCTCACAGCTGTGCACCTGAATTAAGTATGCAACTGCATACTTACATATTTCTTATAATGATCCATTACTGAGTATCTCTTGAACGTGTTTTGTGTAAGTTGAAAGGGGAAAATATTTAAACATGAAGTTTTGGAGGGAGAGGCAGAGAGAAGCACATTTTAGGGCCTCGTTGCAAGATTTTGGCAGGTTGACCCAAGCTAGCAGGTAAGCTCTACCCCTGGGAGTTCCCTCCCAAGAGGGATGGAAGAGAAAGTCAGCAAAAAAAACATTAGGGATTGAGACAAAAACAGTTTAGAAAGTCTTTAGAAAGCCAAGGCAGCACATGCAAGCAAAGCAAAACAAAGCGTTCATTCACTACTTCCCATCAGCAAGTGAATGTTCAACCATTTCTAGAAGGCAGAGCTTCATTGCATGCAATGGTTATTTAAGAAGACAAATGTCAGACATCCCACTTTCTATGTCTTTCTCTGAGATTTCATAGCTGAACGTGTCAACATAGGGCTGAACAGCCCTTTGGCTGGTATGAGTTATCTGTCCTGGTTTTGTCTTCAAACTTCTTGTCCACTGCCAGCCTACTGGGGAAGGGAGAGTAGGAAAAAGAAAAAGCTTTGACACTGGAAAAATACTTTTCAGTAATAGCTAAAATGTGTTATCATCAATAATTTGGTCACAGGTCCAAAACTGTGTTCTCCAGTCTGCTATGAAAATTAACTTCATCTCAAGCAGACCCAGTACAAAGGTTCATTTTTTTTTTTCTTCTAATGCAGTTGGTAGCACAGCTAATCCTATAAATCACTGCTGATAGGTGCCTCACACAGATTCTACCAAAGTGTTCTCCCATCTCTGCTCACACTGATCTCTTTGCAGCCAGGAGTCTGCATTTTTATCCCCAGAAGCTGCAGGAGCTGAGAGATTAAGAGTGTATCTTTACTGACAAGTAGCTGGATGAGGACCTGCCTCTCAGTTCCTATATTTGTTTTCAAAATATTTTGGTTACTTTACCATCCTGTTTACCCAAACTCAGTTAATCAAAAGCCTTAATTAAATAAGGATTAGTTTTACCCTCAGGACTTGACAGTACTATTTCCTGGATCCAGAAAAGCAGAAGTCAATATCCCTTGGACAGCTTCCCAGCACAGTGCTTGGAGAGAGCTGCACTGCAGCTCGCTGAAAGCCAGTTATGCTCCAAGATCCCACACATCCCACACATAATGAGGATAGCAGAGCTGGCTTTACAACTTTGGTTTCTTGTCAAGTGTTTAATTCAGCAAACTTCCAGTTTCCTCCTTAGGTTACTTAAAGGTATATCTCAAAATGCTTTTCCAGACTTCGTGCATTTTAATGCACTTGATTTCCAAAGGCTATATTTATCTGAATGCTTTCTTGCCTTCATGTATATCCCACCTGAACAGGGAGCAGCACAGGCAGTATCTTCAGTTAAGGCATCTTTCACTATTTGCACTTTTAGAGCACAGAATAGCTTCCAATACTGAATTTCCAGTAACACGGAACATGTTGTGACTGGGAAGGTCTTTGCTCTCAATTTGTTTCATTAAACAGGAAATAAGATGATTCAGCAGTAGCTTCTGCTGGGAAAATTCATTTGAAGTGACATCCTTTCAGTTATTGCACTTCTCTTCCATGGAAGGTCATTAATAAAGTTGTCCTGCAGACAGATAGCCAGGATTGTTTTCCAGATTTTTTTATAATAAGAATGTCCAAGTTGTACATCTAATTTTATGTATGATGTAAACCCTATGTTTATAAAGATATAAATCTCAGTTTAAGCTCCCACAATATCTACTTTCCCCACAATGTGGTGTGGCTAGGTGTAATTAGCACTTTCCCTGGGGCTTGAGTCACTCAGGTATTGAATGCATAAAGTAAATATGAACATGACCAAAAGTTTTAACTAAAATTAAAAATAGAAAAATATTAAAATAATAACCAACTGAATTTCTGAATTGTCCTGATTAAAAAAAAAAGAGCCTATAGTACATGAGTTTGAAAGCAATTTACTTATATGACAGTTTTACTCCTATTATCAGACATTCTCTACATTACCTTCTGTGTGGACAACTGCTGGTTTTAATCTAAAGCAATCACAATGAAGTGAATACCATAAATCACATTTGAAAATATCTGTCCAATGTGTTTGCTTCTCATTGCTATGGGTCTTCTTTTCTTGTCTTCTTTTCATGAAGAATTCCATTTGTGTTAGGCATGGTTAGAATTTTGTCATGGTAGATGATAGCTGAAGTTTTCAGAAATTTTGCCAAATAAGCACACACTGAGAAATGTTAAATTCAAATGTTTTGGAAACAAAGTTTTGAAGCTTATGAAGCAAATCTCAGTCTGCCAAATAAATTTAGCTGTTACACATATGCTACATAGGTTACAGAAAAAGTATTTTAAGTGTTTTACAGATATTTTTCATGCTTAAAATATTCAGAATTTGTGCCCTTTCAGACATGAAGCTAGATGACTCAGTTTTCAATTAACCCAGGAAATTAAGCTTAAAAGGATGCATAAACCCTCCTCAAAATTGGTGTTTCTTATTGAAAATATGACTTTCCAGGAGTATAGCCTGATCTAACAAATATAATATGTCCCCTTCAGCAATTCAGGGTCTCTGATTCAGCATGCAGAACACTTTCTAGCCTTACAGGACAACGAGGCTTCAAACCTTGAAACTGTATACAGGAAACATGTTACTGGCCCAAAAATGAGTGTTAATCAACTTGCAGCAAAGCTGATCAAAAGAATGATTCACAGTAGGGAGAACTCATTTATCCACAAGGACAAAGAAAACACCTTTTTCTACCAGGAAGAGTTTTTAAAATGTTGGGTTTTATTCTGCCCAGAAGACTGAAATATCAGAAAAGAAATGGATTAGCAAACAAACATGACTGGAATCAAAGGGAATGTAATTTTCCTATTTGACATGTGACTGCAATTTTTTCTTGGAAAGTTCCTGCTATTGTGGCACTTTAGAGAGCTCCTCTGCTTTTGTCTTCTGGTTCTAGGAAAGTTCCTTGTGGAACTCCATCAAAGAACGAAAGTAACACAAGCATGTAATGAACAATTTCCAATAAAAAAGGAGCGAGAAACTGCTATGTATTAAATCCACTGTTGGCAGCATTAAAATGCATTAAAAATACAGGAGGAAAGTATCATAAGGGCTTACAGAACACACCGATACAATCTTACAGATATTTCAATGTAATGAGCATTTGTTGTCTTAGACAACTTTCTACAGAAGCAGTGAAAAAAATCCAAAAGCATTTATGGAGAGCAAATTCTTAAACCTTGTCAATAATTATTATTCAAACCAAAAGCTGGCCCTACTACTAAATGGGTATGTATTAGGAGGGGGTTTCCTGCTGCATGTGATTGTCAAAAGGCAGGAACAATCTGAAACTGGATACCACAAGTAGCAACAGTGCAAAAAAGTTAAAGGTGTTCATTGTTTTCAAAGAGTGTCTATTCAGATTTGTTCTAGTTCATTGGTTTCATCAGAAGCAGGTGAAAGTAGGATAAGTGGTATTACATTTTAAAAGAGCATTTTTTGCGTAAAGGCTGCCTCTCTGATATTTTTAAAGAAACAAGCGTCATTTCTTTCAGTGAAAATTATTTGTTTGCCCATTATTTGCCAGGTACATTTCTTCCAGAAAATAACAGCACTAACATTAATGTTTTACCTTTCTTCATGTAGCACCTGCTCAAGACTTGCTTCTGGCTCCAAAAATTTTCAGCAAAGTGACCATTAGATTGAATTTTAGCAGCAACTAATGGCTGTCATCATCACACCTGATAGCTCTACTCTAACAGTGGAGTACAACTCTGTGGCCTCTAATGGTCTGACAGGTCTGGGCTTTTTTGCAAAAGTATTTATAACTGACATGGTTTCTCTTCCTAGGGATCACCCAAATGCCTGACAAAAAAATACATGCCCGGGGTGACACTGGGAAATGTACATAAGAACATGTTTTTCTTCATTTGAGCTGCTGACCTCACCTAATGGGCTGTATAGCTGTGCTGAAGAAATTGTTGGCAGGGAAAGAATCAGAATGGGCAGAGACCATAAAGTACATGATGATCTTACACTTTGTGAAGAGGATTATCCCTTAACAGGGAATCTCTTAGACTGTGTGTAGAGCTTCCTGTGCAGTTCTGATGAAAAGGAAGATTTTGCAGGAAAATATGCTTAAAATGAGTAATCTCAGTTCTATCCACTGCACACTGAAAAGCTCTGAGGGGAGCTATTGCATCTAGCATGTTTCTGCCAGTCTTAGTTAATCGTCCTTTCCTCTGACAAGTCTTTGTTCTGGGGGACAGCAGGGTTTTCCTAGGGCGAAAGCACTAGTGAGACACTGAAACAGATTGCCCAGAGAAGTTGTGGATGCTCCATCCCTGAAGTTTTCAACACCAGGTGGGTGGGGCTCTGAGCAATCTGATCTAGTGGAAGGCATCCCAGCCCATGGCAGGGGAGCTGTAATTAGATGATTTTTAAGGCCCCTTCCGACCCACACTGCTCTAAATCAATGATACTATGATCCCTTCAGTGTCTGCTTTTGGGCATGATCAGCTTGCATGAGTAGAGAAACATAAGCAGATCCAATGTACCTGAGTGATGGGATTATTATCTGTCACATAACTTTTCTTTGGTGTTTTGATTTTACAGCTTTACAAAAAGACATGGAGGTAAAACATCTGGGTGACATCTGATTAAAGCATCCTGAAGTCTTGGGAATTAATGAAAATCTTTACATTTAAAAACAATATATTCAATTTTGTTTTACTTGATTTTTCACTTTTGAAAATAATTGGGTTATGTATTAGGGGCTTTTGCTTACTTTCTTGCTTTTTTCACCTATATGACTTCTGATGAAGAAACTAAGATTCTATGGCATTCATCTGACTCAAAGGCTTAAGATTTTAAATAAAAGAGCAGAACCTATGAGTGTCAAGAGAAGGTTCAGCATAATCAGCTGGTGTATCTGTGTTCAAGTAATTTGAATGCCACAGTGTAGATGAATAACAGGGTAGCTAAAAAACAAGTTGTGTCTCAGTTTAACCTGATCTCTTTGAATTGGGTTTGTACCATGTTGATAGTTGAAATGAGCTGCTTTGGCTAAGCTGACAGATATAAACTGCTTAGGGTGAGGTTAATGTTTCATTTATTGCACTCCATTCATACCAGTGTGAATATGGCAGCAGCAGAGACATTTAGTCCTTGGTTTAGTTTGCTGCTATTGCAGACATTTGTTGCACAGAAACTTGTTCATAAACAGAACAAGCTTCTAGATTTATAGCAGCTGTGAGTTCATTTCTGAAACACTGAGGACTGAAGTGTCAAATTTCACTCAAGTATGATTCTTAGCAGTGGAAGAGGATAATCTGGAAATGGGTCCAAATTGGAAGAGAACAGAACAAATGCTATCTAATCTGGGAAAATTTATTGCTCAGAAATTCCAGGACTCATGCCTGATTGACTATGATAATCCATAGAATTCATGTATGGTTTACTACTCACAGGGACCTATCAAACATCCTGAATGCATGGGAAAGATGGAGAAGGAATAATCAAAGGAATAAAAAACGCATTGCTTAAAGAACAGTAAAAAATACACTCTGTGTCAATTGCACTATTTCTAGAGGGAAAATAATTTCTTTCTATTTTCTGCAGAATTTTGTAACTTATTTCCTTTATAAAGCTACTATACTCTGAACTCCTTTCTCTCCACATGTCAGAGCAGTTTAAAATAATAATAATAATTTGAAAAATCTGATTTCATTTATTGCATCCCATAGATATTCTCATGTACTGGAAATTTTGCTCTGTGATGCTGGGTTTAAAATTTATATTTATTTGAAATGCACTGCATTTTTAAAAATTGAATCTGACAAACTGCTGGAGTACCAGGGAATCTGTATAAGCAAGTTACAGCTGAACCAGAATGGCCTCTCCTGTTGCCTCATGATCTCCTCTTAAAGCCAGCAGTGTTATAATGCCACACGGGTATTAAAGGGTACATAGAAGTGGTGACAGAGCAGGTACACATATACAGAATCTCTAAATATCAGTATTAGTGATTAAATGGGATATCCAGAGCCTCATTCAAGCTTCAAGTGACACAGAAGATTTGTTTTCTGATGGCAGGAAGTCTTACCCCCAGAAAGATGGTAGGGAGGCTTTTCACCTGGAGAGCTGCTGTGGGGATGGTGGCGGGCAGCAGTTTTTGCTCCAGCTGGGACAGAGATCACAGCTGTTTGGGGAGAGGGGGAATTAGGTTCAGGATGGTAATACATGTAGGATCCCTGCTTGAAAGGTGAGGCAAGTAAAGCAGACAGTGATGAAGATGGGGTTCAGGTTGGAGGGAAGGAGAAGTGGTCAGGACATGAGATGGGTACTCGGGCACGCTGGCATTTTAAGGGAGGCACAAGGAGATGAAAGCTGTCTGTAAGGCTCTGTGTGCCAATCCCAATTCATCTCTGAGGAGATGGAATGTGCAGGAATCCTCCTTAGACTGCTACTGAGGATACTTTCCACTCACCACAAATCCCTAACAGCTGCTTCTGCTTTTGGTGGGAGCACAGTTTTTACTGACAGTTTTGTTTACCTTTCTGAAGAACTGAAACTTCTATGGTTTTAGCATGCCATTTTAGCATTAGGTCTTACCTGCTTCCTTTTCCTTCCCTCCCGTATAATAGTTATAGAAAATGGTGCCATTTTTACTTAAAGATGTGAAATGATGGAAAAGCTGCCATGTGTGGATTCTATCTGGACTAACAATGATTAAAATGATAAGATTTTAAGTATACGAAAATGAAATTATTGGATATACACATATTGATCAAAGATGTGCTTCCTCTTTACTCATAAACAAGAAGGGCCCATCACCCTATATGGGCCCTTCACTTAAAAGTTGGACTCAATCATCCTTGTGAGTTGCTTCCAACTAAGAAAATTCTGTGATTTTATGAAATTCTTGATCTTGCCTTTACTTCTATCCTTGCAAACCAACTGGTTTTGCTCTGTATTGTGAAGCTAATTAGGATATAAAATAACTCAAATTTTTCCTTTTTCTTCACTACCACTAGCTTCAAGGTTACTTCATCCCAGCCTTGAGGAATCAGTGAGGAAGGAGACTGGAAATAATGACCTGAGATCCCCAGTATACTGGGCTAATGGAAATGAACATGCTGAGATGTCCATCATCCTGTCCCTGACTGTGACCAGCACTGAGTGAGTTGGGACAGTGAGCACTACCAAGACACTGGCAAAGGATAATTTACCATTTGTACATGATGAAGAATAGTCCTGCCTGTCAACATTTTTCAAACCCTTTACAGTTTCTTTCACTGTCGTGCTGGTCAGAAAACCCTCAGTGACTCACTGAAGTCTGAAGTATACCATTTTGCAGAAGAGAAGAGGATAAAGAAACCAATTCATCTCAATTACAGGAGAGAGAGAAAGAGAGAAAGAGATAAAGAGCAAGAGAGAGAAAGAAAGAGAGAAAGAGAAGAAAGAGGAGAGAGAAAGAGAATAAAGAGGAGAAAGAGGAGAGAGAAAGAGAGAAAGAAAAAGAAAGAAAGAAAAAGAAAGAAAGAAAGAAAGAAAGAAAGAAAGAAAGAAAGAAAGAAAGAAAGAAAGAAAGAAAGAAAGAAAGAAAGAAAGAAAGAAAGAAAGAAAGAAAGAAAGAAAGAAAGAAAGAAAGAAAGAAAGAAAGAAAGAAAGAAAGAAAGAAAGAAAGAAAGAAAGAAAGAAAGAAAGACAAAGAGAAAGAACAAGTGATATAGTGATATAGATATCTTGGATGATAATGTGCAGGGACTGCTTAGGGTGATCACAGTCATTACTGCTTTGGTACCCTAATAAAACTATCTAGCATTAATTTTCATTCTGCAATTACAAAGTACAGGCTTGTATTCGTAATCCATCAGTGTTGAACTTACTTTTCACTGAAATTCATTATAAATAGATTTTTTAAAATCCCGTCAGCATTATCAGCATTTAGTTCCTTCATCATCTTTTCTGAGAAGTGGTTAAACAGCTCAAGACTCATGGCCAACAACATTTTAATGATTTGTGTCAGATTTTAGGGTGAGAACAGAAGTTCCTCCTTCCAAGTATTTATTCTGCAAACTATGTACATGCTGCAAATTACTCCTGGACTTTATGATTCTTTCAAGATGGAAAATATATGTAGATCTACATACTGCATGAAAGGTAAGGAAAAGACTACAAGAATCATTACTTTTTCCTCTTTTCTGCTTTAGTATACTGAAGTTAGACTTCAGACAAAGTCTGGGTGAAAACTTGTCTTAGATTTTGCTGGACAGCCATTATCTTAATGTATATTTAAAATCTATAGAAAAAAAATGCAAAGACATTTATTTGTTGGACATTTTAATTGTAGTCAAATACATGTAGGCATATTTATTCATATGTATGAAAAAAATCAAATTCCTCTCAGGTTTGTAAAGAGATTTGGTATTGTAGTAGAGCATAAGCTGCCACAATGAAAATGCTGAAGATGCAATGATCAGAGTTGTTCAGGAAGAGGCATCTTGTACAAGAGTAGATTTTCAGACCACTCTGAGTGGAGCAAGTAACTGGGTGGAATTAGATTAAAATAAATGTGTACTTCAAAGTAATGACAGACTTTCCTGGATACCTTATTCCATTAGAGAAACTGCTATTAAGCAGGGAGACTTACTAAATATTGCAGTGCTTATTAAACTTGTCAGCCCACACAAGCCTTATCTCATACAGTCATCTGACGTTTTAAATACCCCTTGGACTACCTACTCTCATGTTCTCCTGAACCTCACTGATTTGTTTGGAGGGAATATTTAGTGTTTGATTAGCAGATGTATTAAAAAGTGGAACAGTGCTTTTATTGCCCTCTGGGAAGGATGACTGTAATCAGCTTGAGATTTAAAATTTTTCCAAAGAGAGTATTAAGACATCCGATATTAAAATTACAGACTTTGTGTGTCTATCACTGTGGAGAGACAGCTTATGTTATGAAGCAGTTCATAAAATAAGGTTTCTTAAAATACTGTAAAAGCTCTCTCTTCTAATTAGAAGTTTGTGAAATTAACTAGAGGAAATTGTAAATTTTAACCAAGAGAAAAGTTTTTACTCCAAGAAGGAGCAGTCAGTCAGGGGTAGTCAGCTTCATATTAGAGGAGCTACTTTAGCAAAAGGCTTCACTATCACAAGTTTGTCTTCTCACCCTTTTGATACAGTTATAAAAATCAACAAAATTTTAGAATACTTTGGCCAAGGAATTATGTTATTTTCATATGTGCTATATATGGAATGGTGTAGTTACATTATATTCATATGTACCATAATAGAATAGTTCTATATGCTCTGTTCAAGATCCTAAAGATCTGTTCAAGATCTGTTCAAGTGGGAAGATCCACAAGCCTTTCTCATACTCCTCACTGGGGTCAGCACAGCATCTCACAGGTCTGCAGGGATGTTTAGAGACCTGAGGAAATCACTTAAGGGGTCTAAGAACTAATCAGCAATCCCCATTTCCCATGGGAGAAGCCCTGAAAAGCTGTGACAGGTTAATTATCACTTCAAGTTGGGTTGGATAAACCTAGTAAACGCTGAGAAAGGTTTGTATGATTGGAGCAGTCTTCCCACACAGTTAAGAATAAATACCCTCAGACTAGTGTGTTCAGACAATGAAAATAGGTCAAGAAATGGGTGAGATGCAGTAGCTGAAGATTTGTGTTTGGAGACTAGGTGGAAAGGGGAGGGGATGGGATGGAAGGGGTACAGATGGGAGGGGAGAAGGCAAGCAGCTTGTGTTCATGTGAACATAAGATTCTCCATGCTGCCTGCCATGTGTTCCATCATTGAGCCTATGGACTGCACCACATCATTCTCCCTCCTCCACTCTCATCAGAATTCAAAGTTCTTGATCAAAACCATCCTGTCTTCTTTTCATCCTGCAGCTGAAACTTATAATTTCTCCTGCTGACTCACTAGTATCACCAACCCTCTGATGTCCTTTTCTATGCTCCTTCCCATCCTGTTAGATCATCCTGGCTCTTAGCAGAATTAGACCACCTAAACGGCACAGACGGTGATGTACAGATGGGAAGGTACAGTAAGCCCCAAGGCTGATAAACTCTCCAGCACATACGGCTGCTCACTTTCCTTGCATTGCAGTTCCCTTCTGCTGAACTAAAAGCCACACACTCCCTACTCTCTTTCCTGCCCTGCCCCTATGTTTGCACTGTCTTACTGGTCTGATGCCTTTATTCCAGCTCCTGTAGGCCTCTTCTCACCTCCCACTAATGCTGGTGCAATAGTTTTTCATGATCTTTGGCACATTCTCAGCCACTTACATTGCTCTCTGTACTTATCTTAAGCATTTTTCATCTTCCCTTACCATCTTTCATCACACCATTTTTGATTGGTGAGTATCTTTAGCCCTGAGCATGCAAGATCCATGTGTTTAGTTTTTGCCATTTATCTGTTAGTCTGATCAGAATATCTCCCAGTCTTCACCACCAGTTACTCTCCTATGTCAGGCTGCAGAAACCTTGTGGCAGACTTCAGTCTTTCATAATTTCTTTAATAAGCTGCAGGCAACTCTTTCCTTACCCAGCTATTTATCAGTCACAGTCTCAAGCTTTCTATTATTTTAGCTGCACAGTCATAATAAATAACCTTTATGATTTCAGTGCCTGCATGACATTGTTAGTCTTTGACTAAGCCACTGGGATACTCCTAGAAGTAGATCTGTTTCCTTCTCCTCGTTCAAACTTATAAGTCACTCTAAGTCTCACTGAAACTAATTGTCTTCACTTTCTCAGACATGATTTTCAGATGTTACCATGTCACTATAGGACATGAGAAAATACGATGCACGCCTCTGCTCTTGTGAAGGTAAAAAAGGGGAAGTTTATTTCTGATTCCAACATTTATAGTTTTCTAAAGGATTGGAGTGTGAAAGTACCACCTCGCTAATGACACTGGACAAACTATCAGTCTATCAAATTTCTCCTCCTCTATGCAGGAATGCAAAAACAATAAGTTATTTACTGAAAGTTGTGTGAAAAAGTTTGCTACAAGATTGTAAACTCAGAAGGCTTCAGAAAATCTTAAAAATCAGGGTGACATAATTACCACATCGCTTTTAACATAAGTGTATTGGTTTTTTGAGTTGCAGCAACTGCAACCGAGACATATGATAAATATACACAGATAAACCAAAAAATTGCCTCTTTCATTCTCCATTCACTATCTGTCTATCTATCTATGTTGCTGCAAATAGCATATATGCATCTTCATTATTTCAGTCTGATTTTTTCTCTTTCTGATCTATCCACATCCTCCTTTTGGGCTAAACAGTACTCAATATCAGCCCAAAGAACTGAACTGTAATAATACCCAATGACATTAGTGAGGTGTTTTAAAAACTGAAGGAGGCTGCAGTAGCACTGGAGAATTTCTGTCATAAGCCATGGTCTGTTTGTGAAATACAGTGGCTAGTCACTGCACAAACATAAAAAACAAAACAAAACAAAACAAAAAAAGAAAAAACCAAAAAAAACCAAAAAAACACCAACTTGTACCCACCTGCCTCCTCAAAACAGCACCTAATGATGGGATTTATCTTCTCTAACTTTACTCATTCTAAAAGCTAAGTCCCAAACTGAGGTAGTAAAAGAGAAACTAGCATCTCCAGAGGAGAGTTCATCCTATTCTGAATGTCTAAATAGTGATGAATCAACTGTGAGGTGAGATAGCAGTCACTCTCCTTGCCAAAGGATAATAGGTTACTAGAGGACTGTCCTGAATGGCACACTCAAGACCAAGATGGGTAAACTCAAATGCATGAACAGTGTCTAAAGAGTCTGGGTATCTGACATCCTGAGTGTAACAGGGCACAAGCAATCCAAGAGATTTCTGAAATGTGCTGATGATAGCTTCCTTCTCTAATTAATACAGGAACCAACAAGGAGAGGTGTTATGCTGGACCTTGTTCCCTGATGCTATGTTGAACGTTGTTCTCACAAAAAGAAGGGGCTGGTAGGCAATGTGAAGTTCAAGGGCAGCCTTGGCTGCAGGAACTGTGAAATGGTGGACTCCAAGATCCTTAGGGCAGTGAGGAGGTCACACAGCTCATTGCCGTGGCCTTCAGAAAAGCAGACTTACGCATCTTCGGGGTCAAAGCCCTCAAGAGAAGTGGAGCCCAAGAAATATTCAAGGATCACCTCCTCTAATGTCAGGAATGATGCATCCCAATAAAGAGGAAATCAGGCAAAAATGACAGGAGATATGTGTGGATGAAAAAGGAGCTTCTGGAAAAACTCAAAACTAAAAAGGAAGCCCACAGAGGATGGATGGAAGGAAGGACAGGCAGCCTGGGAAGAATTGTCCCTGAGATTGTCTGAGGACTCGGGGTTCAGGTTAGGAAAACTAAAACACTGAGAGAATTGAATCTGGCCAGGGACAGCAAGAGGAATGATAAAAGCTTCTTCAGGTGCATGAGGGATAGAAGGAAGGCTGGGGAAAATGTGTGCCCTCTCCAGAAGGAAACAAGAGACTTGGTGACTGAGGATATGGAAATGGCTAAGGAACTCAATGAATTTTTTGCCTCAGTCTTCACCAGCAAGTATTCCAGCCATAGCTCAAGTCATAGAGAGCAAAGTCAGGGGCTAGGAAAAACCATACACTGTAGGAGGTCAAGTTTGAGAACATCCATGGAACCTGAAGGGACACAAGTCCTTGGGACCTGATGAGATGCATCCACAGGTCCTGAGGGAACTGGTGGAGGAAGTGGCTAAGCCACTATCTATTGTGTTTGCAAAGCTGTGGCAGTCTTGTGAAGTTCCCAGTGGCGGGATAAGGGGAAACACAGCTTCCATTCTTCAATTGACAGGCCAATCAATGTCACCTTGATGTCCAGCAAGATTAGGAGCAGATCCTCCTGGAAACTATGCTTAGGCACATGGAAAATGAGGCAATTTGTGACAGATAGTATGGCTTTACTAAGGGGAAATGATGCCTGCCAAATCTGGTGGCCTTCAATGATGTGGTTACAGCATTGGATTTTACAGTGCCCCACATGACATCCTTGTCTCTAAACTGGAGAGACATGGATTTGACAGGTGGACCATTTAGTGGATTAAGGAATTGGTCACAATCAAAAAATATTGTGGTAAATGACTCGATATCCACAAGGAGAGACCTGTGATGAGAGGCATTCCTCAGGGTTTTGTACTGGGACTGGTGCTGTTTAATGTCTTTGTCACCAACATGGAAGGTGGATTGAGGGCTTCCTCAGCAACTTTGCAGATGACACCAAGCTGTGTGGTGCACTTGACATGCTGGAGGGAAGGGATGCTGTCCAGAGAGATCTGGACAGGCTTGAGAGGTGGGACTATGCAAACCTCATGAAGTTCAACAAGTACAAGCTTCTGCACCTGAGTCAGAGCAATCCCAAGCACAAATACAGCCTGAGCAGAGAATGGATTGAGAGCAGCCCTAAGGACCAGGACCTGAGGGTGTTGGTTGACTAACAGCTCATAACAACTTGACAACCACAGAATCATCGAGTAGTTAAGATAGGAAAAGACCTCTAACATGATCAAGCCCAACCATCAACCTAACACCACAGTCATGTTCACCACTAAACCATGTCCTCAACTGACATGGCAACACCTTCCCATACCTAGGTGTGCTTGCATCCCAGACAGCCAAATGTATCCTGGTCTACATCAAAATCAGTGGGGGCAGCAGGCAAGGGAGGTGATTCTGCTCCTCTGCTCTGCTCTGGTTAGACCCCTCTCCAGCTCTGAAGCCCTTCAGTACAGGAAAGATATGGACCTGTTGGAGTGAAACCAAGAAGAGGGTCATGAAAATGATCAGGAGGCTGGAGCATCTCTTCTACAGAGACAGGCTGAGAGTGTTAGGGTTGTTAAGCCTGGAGAAGAGAAGGCTCTGAGACCTTATAGGACCTTCTAGCAACTAAAAGTGGGTTACTGGAGAGCTGGGGAGGGAGCTTTTGGAGGGACATGATAGGTGACAGGTCAAAGGGGAATGGCTTTAAACTGAAAGAGGGTAGATAGAGTTTTTATTTAGATCAGCTATAAGGAAGAAATTCTTTACTGTGAGGGTGGTAGCCCCTGGTACAGGTTGTCCAGAGGAGTTCTGGATGCTGTGTCCCTGGCAGTGTCCAAGACCAGCTTTCATGGGACTTTGAACATGGTGTCCCTGCCCATGGCAGGGTGGTTGTAGCTAGATTAACTTTAAGATCTCTTCCAACCTAAACCATTTGGTGATTCTAGGAATAAAGAAGATTTTATTTTAAAGTCCTTATCTCTTTGTTTGCTCCCTGACTCTAAACATTAGCATTCTTTGAAGCTGTGGTACTCCATAATATAAGGGCAACCCTGCACTAGAGAACAGTGAAGTTTGGCTTTTGTTTCACAATCAAATTCACAGTGACTCGTCTAGCTAACAATAAAAGCACCTGCCACCCAATCGGGAATAACATTTGACCAGCTTTATATTCCCTAACAAGCAAGGGTCTTCTGATATTTACAGAGTTTATTGTTTCATTTGTTACAGAGTTTACTTTTCTACAAAGAAGAAAAATGTCACTTTATAGTACATTCATCTAACTAATACTTAGTTCCAGCTTGTTTAGTCCACTTTTTTTTTTTTTATGTTCTGTGAAAGAAGGTTAAGCAAGAGGAACGGAACTTTATTTTGACCTTAGGGTGTAGTGTTATAAAATATTATATAAAGGATAGATAGGGACTGTCAGAGTCAATTACGAAGTCGCATTGAAGTTAGAAAGCTCAGCTGAGCTGATACCAGCCCACACAGCAGTGAGTCATTTTTGCCCCATCACACACAAAAGCACGCAAGTAAGGCATGTCAGTAGTGCGTCATACACATCTCACCAATGGCTCCAGCTCTACTTGTGGACAAAATGGAGTTACTCACTGCACTCAGCTTCTTCTGAGACTCCAATAGCCCATGCTCAGGATGTTACAGTGACATTTCACAAAGTACTTACTTCTCTTCTGCTCAGCCAACTTAGTTCTGTATAAATGCACCAGCCAAAGAAAAAAGAAAAAAGAATGTGCTTCTGATTGAAATGCCTCTGCTTAAAACAATTTATTATATATTTAATATCTAGAATAGAAAAATAAAATTATTTTTAATGAGTATGAAGAGTGCAGAGGGACCTCAGGGATCTGGTGTAAGCCCACACAATATGTGATTGCCAGTGTGTTTATCAACAAAAAGGACAAACCAGTGTCTTCATCAAAAAAGAAAGGCTTGATTCAATTGCCCACACAGAGACATCTAATGTTATTTAGGGTGTGCCATGGTGCCTGGAACAGATACCCAAGGCTGTTACAGAACCTAGAAAAGGCTCATAACCAGCAGTTAGGCAGTCTTTACAGCATCTCAAGTGCCACATCTCTAAACAAGTTGATGTTTAGAGAGTCAAACTGATTCCTAAGGCAGTGAAGCCTTCTTCTACAAACAAACACATCTGTTTGCAGTGATTTTATTTTCAACATCCAAATGACATGCCCAGTCTACTTCTGTTAGCCCTGACCCCTCTGGCCCCAGGTCTTGACCAGCTGAGACTTTGGGGAAGACCTGACACATGTGCTCAGAATTGACCTGTAGGGCCCATATACCTCTGGCAAAGCATCTGAATGTCAAAGATGGTCTCAGACTACCCTAGAAGCCTATGCTGAAATAACTGAATTGTTTTTAATGTCTAGGTTCACATTTCAACCAATGAATGAACTACTACTAATAATAATATTACTATTAATCAGTGAATGAGTAGTGCAGTGAATGCAAGCTACTGAGCACTTTAGAGGTGCCTGCTCCTGGGTGATTTTCACTGTTTTCTGATCTTTGATTGCTGTGGGAGCTCAGACTCTTGTCTCATCTCCAAATACCTACATGTAGATCTCTGCCTCTGGATGTGCATCCTACTGAGTTTCTATATTGCATTTCCCCAGATACAAATAAGGATAGTAATGGATGGCCTTTATTGGCGCCACTGTGGGGAACATTCATTAGCACATCAGCAACAGAGCTGTCATGGTACTGTGAGTGCAGTACCATGACCAGCTGAAGAACGCAACTGATTTAGACAGCTTGCATTCAGTAATTTCAATGTTCAAGAACTCTCTGAGCTTTTATAGGCCGAGGCACCTACAAATATCTGTAAGACACAGAAGTCGCTAGAATCACCTTCTTGGGCTTGGATGGGGATGGACCCAGCAGTCCACCAAGCTATCCAGTCTTCCAACTCCAGTTTTCAATTTCCTGCACACGTCAGACCTTGGACAACTAAATTGAGGAACTATGCATGGTTACACACAACCCTACCTTAATTAAGGATACCACCATTACTTGTGGTCAGCTGGATAATGCTTCCCATGTAACCACAGCATGCAGCTTGAGAAAAATTTATCAGATCTTTGTAGATGTGAAGTATAATATTTTTTTTTTATCCTTCATTTAGGATATGTGATGAATAAAAAATTCAATATGATTCTTTGCTGAAACATTCTCTACTTTTATCATGATTTCATGGTTCAGTTCCTTAAATTAAAGGAGGAAACAGAACATAAAATTTGATATAATGGGGAAATTAAGCACTTTCCTTCCTAATTGCACTTTTATCAGCTTTTGCTGAAAGACTTTTGCTATTTCTTCCTATTATTAAAATAACATAACAATTTTGTTACCCTAGTTCTCAGGAAATCTTCTGATTTCTTTTAGTTTTTTTTTTTTACTAGGTATGACAACAAAGAGAAAAATTACTACAGAAAGAATTGTACAGCCTGAAAATTGCTTTTTCATTCAATGGGGACAAAAATTTTCATGTTCACAGATTCATGTAATAGTTTTAGTTGGAAGGGAGCTTAAAGACCATTAAGTTTCCAATTTCCATGTCACGGACAAGGACACCTTCCCCTATATCATGTTGCTCAAATCCCCATCCAACCTGACCTTGAACACTTTCAGGAATGGAACATCCACAACTTCTCTGGACGACCCGTTGCAGGGCTGCAATAGTCTCACTATAATTCTTTTGCTTTTATCTTGTCTAAACCTATGGTTTTTCAATTTGAGGCCATTCTACCTTTCCCTATCACTACATGACCTCATGGCCCCTTTTAGGTACCAGAATGTTCTATAAGGTCTCCCTGGAGCATTCTCTTATCCAGGCTGAACAATTCCAGCTCTCTCAGTTTCTCTTCATTGCAGAGGTACTCCAACCCCCTGATCATTTTCATGACCCTCCTCTGGACTCACTCCAATAGGTACATATCTTTCCTGTACTGATGGCTCCAGAGCTGGACCCATTACTCCAGGTGTGGTCTCACCTGGAGAGGGGATTAAAAGGGGAGAATCCCCTCCCTTTAACTGCAAGGTTCGCTTTATGAGGCTGAGCATGCCATAAATCCATACACAAAAATACATACCAAAATGTGTTTGTGTACTATCTAGTCAGGCTGCAGTCATATAACTTCGTACCGACTGCACATTATTTTCAGATTTATGTTTGAAGGGAGACTGCTGGCTTGCAGTAGTGATGCTGCAGTTGAAAATTTAAGCTGGGACAGGGTCCTCTTAGGAAGGAGGAAGAGTACACAGTCCAACATAGAATGATCTGGTGCAGGAATAGGAATAGGAATAGGAATAGGAATAGGAATAGGAATAGGAATAGGAATAGGAATAGGAATAGGAATAGGAATCTCTCCTTACCTCCTTTATAGCTAAAAGCAGAGAGTTTTGCAGTCTGTGGTCAGCAAAAACCCCAGAGACCATAGATATGACCCAATATTTTGTGTATAGAAGAGGACTGCTGACTGAGTGCTTCAAGCATTAAAATAAGCCTAAACTTCTTAGTGTAACCCTGATAACTAATTTCTAATACTGGTTAACTAAGAGTTATGGGACCCTGATTCTGGATCTGACCCTGTACAACATCTAGGAGCCAGTTTAGCATAAATCTTGTCCAACTAGAGACACTCACATCTCAGTTGGCATTGGAAAGGTGTTTCCAGGTGTTCCCACAGAAGCATTCATGTGACCCATCTTGCAGACATCAAACCAGAATAAGATGAATCATGATGATAGAGGGGAATCAGGGTGACTAACTCAGATGTGAATGCTTGCAATGCAAACACTTGGATATGGTCAGATGAGTCCTGCCTTGGCACACCAAGAGCATTTAAAAGATAACCACAGGACTGGAAAACAGCCAGGAGGAAGTACAACAAATATTACCATGCAATTAGTCATCCTGATAGCTACTAATGTAATAAAAAATTGATCAATCTTTAATTGTCTCCATCCTTCTTTAGAGGGATGTGACTTACTCAGCTTTCCTCTTTTCTTATGCTTTTTCTTGTCATGTTATATCAGTCTGGGCAGAATTTCACATAGATCTCAGGGGTCCTAAGCCTCCATATAAAATTTTGGGCAATATTAAAGTAACGCTGAGCATTTAGTCTCATAAAAGTCTAGATGAGGACTCCAGTGACTTCATATATCATCATAAGGGAAATAGAATTTAAAAAAAACCAACAATAACAACAAACCAACAACAGCAACAAAAACCAAAGCAACATCAAACAAAACAAACAAAAAGCCACAACCTTCCACAAAAACAACAAAACCAAAACCGAAGCAAAACAAACAAAAACCCACAACAAAACACACCAAAACAAAAACTAAGCTAAACTAAACCAAACAAAAATAAAATCACACCAGGGAAAAGCTAGGGAAAAAGTAGGTAAGTATAGTATAAATTTGGTAACAGCAATCTTAAATCCTACCAGGACTAACATTTTTTGGTGGCTAGTACCAAGTCTTACAAGCATACAGAGTTTTTCAGATTTTTTTTCTAACATAATGACTAAGTGCATTAGGTAATTCAGGAAAAATAAAAGTTGAAAAAGCTGTTGCTTTATTTTCTTCAGAATTTTCTCCTTGTGCAGAAAATTAGTATATCACTTAAGGACTCTTCATGCTGAGAATGCACTGGAAGTTCCTAAAGATGTTTCTAATGCTCTTTACAGTGATTCAGTTGGATCTTTGTGGAGTTTTTTGGGGTTTTTTTGTGTTTTTTTTTTCTCATTAATGATAAAGCCAATATGACAATCAGCAAAGCTGTCAAATGCTCAGCTCAGTCCTTGTGTCTTTATCACTAGGATGTGATAAATGTTAATTGCAACAACATTCTATAAAATTAATCACTCAGAGTTATTTCCTGAGCTTATAGTTCATGTGAGTCTCCTGAATTTCAGGAGACTCATTTCATTTGAAGAAAAAGGATAGCCACTGATGCTTGATTTGTGGCCTTCCCATTGCAGGGTGGTATTGTGTGAAAGACTGTTGGAGAATACAAAATTTGTCATGTTCAAATGAGCTCAGTAAAGTCACACAGGGAATGATCATTAAGAAAATTGCTCTTTGAAGCCAAAAGATTTTGCAGGGTGTTTGGTCAAGTTGACAGCATCAACCATGTACTCAATGCTTATGGAAGAAATTTCTAAATTATGTCCTACAGCTAAGATACTTCAGACCACACTTTGGCTACATGCATACTTTTAGACAAGTGGTAAATGTTCATCATCACTTTTTTACTTTCTTGGCATATCTGTCCTACATTAGCATATCAACAGAGCCATAAAATCTGCTTCATTGTCCAGATATTCATCAGCATGTTCCCATTTGAAAATGCTGTAATACTAGTGAAATACAGCAAATTAAGCTGGTGCAGAAAGCTACAAGCACATTTGTGTGCCAGCTTTGATGATCTGCCTCTTCCAGGTTTCAGTGGGTTTTCATCTATACTGACATTGTCTCTTTGTAGTATGCAATTGTTAATAAAGTCTAGGAGATTATTTGTGTTTTTGCATCAGCTGACCACGTCCTGTGGCTCCATGGCTGCCAAGAAGAAACAAAGCCCACAGACAGTTATGTCCCACACTCTCTGACCTCTCAAAGGACACAGATGAGTCATAAGCTCATGATGCCTTTCTTCTGAACTGCCTGTTGTTGTAGCAATTGCATGGTAGATTTTAGATATTTTCCATCAGAATCAATATATACTGGCACTCATTTCTCTGAAACCTTTATTTCTGACAAGATAATCACTGTTTTTAGCTACTCTTCTGGAACATGTAATAGTTTTACTAGTACTATACAAGCATCTCAGACTTTAGGAGAACTAGCTCTTTTGATCATAGAAAGACCAAACATGACTAAAATCCTCTTTAGTACTGGAGTTAATATAAGCACATTGTAAAGCTGTATCTATTGGTTTAGAAACATACACTATACTTTTCCACGCATGCCATATCTCTGTTACAGCTCCCCTGGGCCTCATGAGAATCCTACACTTTCTTGGAGGAGGTACTTATAGACTGCCTCTGTTACATAAAGGCTTTCACTACAGTGGGAAACCTTAGTCCACATTTTACCATTCCCAGTGTAAAAAGGCAGGGGTATTAAGATGCAGAAAAAGACACCAGCAATGCTTTACAACTTATTCATTAAAAAAAAAAATATAGAGAGGAATGATAGGCAGTGTGATGTCACTAGAAAATAATTTAGAAGTATAGACAGAGATAATATCCAAAGTAAAAATACCTGTATACCTTCTTTTCAGTGTATCAGACAGTGCTTAGCTCTCAGAGGTTTCCAACATATATCTGTATTTTTTGTCCATTTCCAAAGTTTCATAAGCCCAGTTGTAGGTCATTGGTATTTCTTCTAGCTTCCAGAGAAAAGTCCACGGAGTTCACTACCCCAGTAAGGATCCCACTTTGGTTTCAGCCCTCAGGGTATATAGGACAGCCAGGTCCTGAAGTGCAGTGCTGAGATGGGTTAAACAGAATGCTGAGGTGTAGGTGTGTTAACATTAAATTGACACAGGTCACAGGAAAGGTCTGTAACAAGGCTGTTTTAACCAGGCAAGATTAAATGTAGCACCATTTAAGCTGCTGTAAATTTAATTACCCAAATAGATAGTTAAAAGCTAACACAGAATGAAATAGTATATCCTCATACCACTTCTGTTCAGAACACCAAGTAATGTAACAGATATCCCAGAATTTTTAAATGAAACAGCAGAACTTTTTATTGCATTATATTAAAATAATTATTAAATTAATACTAATTATATTTTTACTATGTTTTATTTATAACCTTTTATTTCTTTTTATTTTGACTACACAATTACTATACTGAAAAAAAAAAAACAAAACGTGGAAAAAAACAAATCCTGTTTCAGTTCTTCCTGTTCTTGACAAATTTTTATTCTATCCTCATCAGCTTAATTTCTTACTTCTTTCCCACCCAAGGCAATTCCAACCAGTTGAGGTGTGCAGAGTTCACGGGTTTGGAGTGTGTTGTGCAGTGCTGTGTGTTGCTGAATGCTTTATTGGAGAATGCTTGGCCACAGAAATACCCCTTTTGGTGACAGCAGAAAAGGCAGCAGTGTTTCCAAAAGCCATTTGCTTTGACTGGAGATCCCTCCACAGCCTGGAGGACCCCCCCAAAGAGCCCTACAACTTGGTGCATGAGCATCCCCCATGGCAAAGGATTGAATGTGACCACTGAGCAGGTATGAACATCAGCACCCCTCCAGTATCTGGGCTGCATGGTTCTTGTTCTCCCAAAGCCACTTCCTCTAGTCCAGGAGATCTTCCCTGTGCCCTCTCAGTGCTGACCACAGTCTTTACTCCTCTCCCCACCAAAGTTTCACCTAAAGGGGATCTGGAGGTGTCAACAGACTCTTGATGCTATCTTGTACTAGACATTCCTACCAGCAGTAAGGGAACAAAAACACTTCAACTCAAAATCTTCAGCATAAATCTGCACTAAATTTGATCATTGTTCCTCTTCTACTACAGAGGACGCAGTCATAATTCTGGTAGAGATCTTATATCTAACTGTCCCTGGGGTATGATTATGATATAACAACATAATATAACATATAACATAACATAACATAATTATTACATATTATTCTATTCTATTCTATTCTATTCTATTCTATTCTATTCTATTCTATTCTATTCTATTCTATTCTATTCTATTCATACAATTATCAAACCAACCTTTGGAGCTCAGATTTTCAAGGAATATTTTGATGGTCACAGGATTTATCCCATATATTGCTCTAAAGATTCAGGTTTTAGAATTAAGTTCATTGCGGAATACAGAAAGGAAAAACCCAGGGACATTTTACTGGGAAAGAGAAGGTATTAATGTGCCTTGGATCTTCCTTGTGTCAGTGTTTACAGGGAGGGAGTGGCAGGGAGTCGTCCACTCACAGTCTGCCTTCACCCAAGCCTGACTGCATTGTCTAAGATGAATTTGTGTGCTGCTCTAAAGTACATTATATGCTGATACCACAAGCTGCACATAAGAGTCTTCCTGATCTCCCTTCCAGCCTGAGTTATCCTGTGATCCTGTGATTGCATAAGGACTTTGACAGTCATCAAGCAAAAACTGCCTGTGGTAAGATGAACTTCAGATACAACCTTGGATAAATATAGAGGACAAGTCACCAGAGAAGAGCAGCTGCCTCTGTGTGTGAACACTCCAATTTAGCTGCACTGGCTCATGTCACTTGTGTGTTCACACAGGCAATTGATTTCTGTCTGGTGCTGTTCTTTTTACAGTTTCGAATACAAGCAGCTGGGAAAGCCCGTACTTACTCATCTGTCTGCTTGTCTCCTTCCAGGAACTCCACAGAATGCCCATATGTTACCCTGTCAAAAATGGCACTGCTGTTATCCACTCAGAGCAGAGAAACAGCAAGGGGAATGTTCAGAGTGCCCAATACTGAACAAGATCTTTTAATAACACAGGTTCGAATCTGCGCTACCACTCTTTATTTAGGTATAACAAAATTATATGACATTTAGATGAGCTAGAATCTATAAACATTATTTTTACACACTTAAGCAAACAATGCTTACATGTAAAGAGCATATAAACTGTGATAAACCTAACTGTAATTATTGGGGCCTTTTAGTGATGCCTGTCACTAAGTAAAAGACAGACCATATGCTGATTTGTGTCAACATCATTACAGCCATGGAAGAACAATGAAACCAACTGAAAAGATGCCTCTTCAGAGAGGATTTTGGGGGGTTGGGGGTTTTGTGTTTTGGGGACTTTGATGTTGTTGTTGGGGATTTTTAATGGGATTTTTAGCGGTGTCTTTAATATTCTTGACATCAGCTGGAAAAGCAATACAACAGATTCAAACAATCCAGAAGATGGCTGCAGGATTCCATGTCTCTGGAGGAGATGACAAACACCTGGATCTACTATTCACTATCAAGAAGAACTGGTGACTATCTTGGCTGTAGTGCCAATGAAGTAGTGGCCTTCAAGGTCTTGAGGGGACTGAGAAAAGCAAGGAGCAGAGCACACAGCCAGAATTTACGGTCAGCAGGCCTCAGTCTGTTCAGGAAGGTCAGAAATGGGCTTCCGTGGGAGACAGCACTGAGGAAAGCTGTCAGGTGCCTAAACTGAGAGATAGATAAAGTGATTCCAGTCCATCATAGGACCAAAATATTCAGGAGATCATAGAATCATAAAGCCCTAGAATGTCCTGGTTGGAAGAGACTTTAAAGATCGTCTCATTCCAACTCCCCTGCCTTGGGTAGGGACACCGTCCACTAAATCAGGTTGCTCAGAACCACATCAAACCTCAACACTTTCAGAGATAGGATATCTACAGCTTCACTGAGCAACCTGTAACTGTGACTCACCACCCACACAGTAAAGAACTTCCTTGTAATATCTAATCCAAATCTGCTCTCTTGCAGATAAAAGCTATTCCCACTTGTCCTGACATTAAATGCTCTTGTAAAAAAGTCTCTATCTTTCTTGTAGGCTTCCTTCACACACTGGAAGGCCGCAGTTAGGTCACCCCAAAGCCTTCTCTTCTCCAAGATGAACAGTCCCAATTCTTTCAGCCTATCCTCACTGGAGAGGTACTCCATCCCTCTGATGCATGGCTACCTAGAACAGAGGCTAGACAAGATTAAGAGAATAAAAGTAGGTATTTATTTAATGCCTTCAACAGGTACACCTTGGACAGTCAAAAGCCTCCAAGAGGGGCTACACTCAAGATGGACGACGGTCACGAGATTTTCAGGCAGATATAAGTTTGGTCCATTTACATATCAGGGGTTAATCCTCCAATTATAGCTTCAGGTAATGAAGTAATATACCCCCAGTTTTCTCCCCCCAGCTCACTTTTGGTTATACTTTTAGGGGCCAGAGGCAGTAGCTTGTACTTGAATTTGAGGCTTAGAGGAATTGTTTTGTCTGACCAAAATGTGAAGACAGTAACTAACACTCTATGTGGAGTTTAGAGTTATACACTAATGTGGTACAGGATTTGAAAAATATACAAGCAAAAATCATAAGGCATCACCTTTAATCAGCTTGGTGCCCCTCCTCTGAACTTGCTCTAATAGGTCAATGTCCTTCCTGTGCTGGGGACCACAGAGCTGGATGCAGTATCCAGGTGGGGTCTCCTGGGAGCAGAGTAGATGGGCCACTCAGCCTGTGACAGACTTGTTCAGAAAAGAGAAAAAACAGCTTCAGAGGGGCCTTATGGCAGCCTTCCAGAACCTGTGGGTGGTTTTCAAGAACATGGAGCCAAACTCTTGACAGTTGTATGTGGCCTGAGGACATGTAACAATTGTCACAAACTGTAAGAAGAAAGGTTCTACTTGGATATAAGAATATTTTCAACATCTAGACAGACAGGTACTGGAAAAGCTGGTCCATAAAGGCTGTGGAATTTGAATCCTTTAAAGTTTTTTAGGGTCCAGCTGGAAAAAAAAAACAGAGTAACCGAAATAACTTGATCTGACTTCCTAGCTGACCCTTCTTTAGGCAGGGGCTGGACTAGTGATGTCTACATCCCTCCCAGCCAGAATGATTTTGTGATTCTTCTGCTGCTGTCATGTTTTCATGCAATCAACAAAAACTTCAGTGTGTGTTAAACTCAGGGAGCTATGAGGTACAATTCTCTGGCATCATCCAAGAGTAATATGAATGGCAGGAGTTACTGAGATAGAAAATTAGTAGATTCATACCAAGTGGATCTGCAGAGCACGATGATGACAAGGGATTAAGAATAACATAAGCTTATCTGAATAAAAAAAATAAAGCTGGTAAAAATTAGTTTCCCTTACTATATAATATAAAAGCATTTTTAAAAAGTTTCCTACAAATATGTTTCAATGCAAAAACAAAGAAAAGCATAAGTCTAGTAAAACTCATTATTTGCAGATTATATAGCAGATGATGCAGAAAAGGCTGAAGTATTCAGTAGTTCTTAAATTTTCACTTGGAGAGAAAAAGCTTGCTAACAATCCATGAGAATTTCAACAATTTAAGAATTCATCTAGAATGCAGAAAGGACACATTAAATAATGAATCTGAGTTGGCAAGGCCCGGTGGATTTCACACTAGAAATTATGCAGAGCCTGTCTTCCCTCATGCCATTTTCCCTAAAAATGAAGAGGAACAAACCCAGTACTTATGTCATTAAAAGGAAAAGGACATGCACATGAATAGAAGACCCACCATTTAGAAATAATTTTTGAAACATCTGACTGCTGTCAGAGCTGCACTTGTGTAAGTTGACAGTGTCTAACTTTGATGGAAGTATAGAAGTAAAGAATTAGCCATCCAGTATTACTCATAACTTGAGGCCTGATTAAAAGTAACCTATGGGGAAAAAAACTCTTAAAGAATTCAGGTTTTTTATAAGCAAGGCCAATTCCTTTCCTATTTAATTTGAAAGACAGCTTATGAAAAAAGATGTTTACTTGTCAATTATGAAAGATGATGAATACAATTTTCTGTAGATCTGCATGTTCAAAAAGAGGTAACAGACATACTTCAGTTTAATGAGCTGTTTGGAAACATCTGTGCCTTAGTGTACCTCAAGTTCAGAAAAGTTCTGCACAAGGTACATTTTTTTTTCAGAAGCTCAGATCAACCTCTATTTTAAACTTTAGCAATAATAACTTGCTAATATTCTCCTGCGGGGCCTAAGAACATATCACTCTGTGTGCATTATTCAACACAGAACATTTCTATGAGTTACATTCATTTAATGATCTCATAACTAATTAAATGCTGGGACTGAGAAGCATCTGCAACTCCCCTTAATAGAGTCCAGAGCACACAACACCTGGTTACCTTTTGGTGCCTAGTTATGATAGTGATCTCAGAGAGTGATTGCCCAAGTGCATTCATATGTTCAGTTTCCTCAACAAATTCATTACTTAAATTAAAGATTTTCACACAATTTAGCATAGACTTGAGACTTAGAATAGAAAAGGGCTTCAGTGTAGACATTTTATTTCAGTTTCACCTTAATTTCATTTCAGAATTGATCTTGCCAAGTCAAAGAGTTAAGTCCTTGCTCCAGCTCCTACAAAAAAAATCAGTATACATTTAAGGTTATTACTTAATTTCTGTTTATTCAAGTTTTCTAGAACTGAGACACATGTCCTCTAATCATGAGCGGTACAAACCAAAAACCACCAGCTGTATATAAGTCAATTAAGCTGCAGCAATTTATGCCAGCAAAGGAGCTGGAATTTCTTTTTAGATAATATAAATTAAACAAGAGGGATCATCTCATAGCTCTGAGTCTTATTATGATCTCACAGCAGGTCCTGCTGTTTTGAATTCTAAGTGCTAAATGCCTTTAAAACATCTGCAACAGTGTGGATTTTGAAGATGACAAAGAGTCTAAGGAAGCAGTCTCCTGGCCCCATGGACAGAGGAGCTCACACTGGAGCAGGTTTGCTGGTAGAATTTGTGACCCCACTGGGGACCTTGGAGCAGCCTGTTCCTGAAGGACTGCATCCTGCTGGGGATCTAAACTGGAGCTGTTTGTGAAGAACTGTGGCCCATGGGAAGGACTCACACTAGTGAATGACTGTCTCCCATGGGAGGGAGCACACGCTGGAAAAGGGGATGAGTGCTGAGTCCTTCCTCTGAGGAGGACGGAACAGCAGAGACAATGTGTGATGAACTGACTGCAATCATATTCCTCATCCCCCTACACCACTGTCAGGGAGGAGGTAGAGAAACTGGGAGAGAAGTTGGGACCAGGAAGGAGGGAGGGGTGAGGGGAAAATGATTTTATTATTTGGTTTTATTCCTCCTTATCCCACTTTGATTTGATTGCCAATAAATTAAATTAATTTCCCCAATTCAGGTCTATATTGTCTATGCCAATAATGTGTGAGTTCTGTCTCCTTACCCTTATCTCAGCCCAGGAGCCTTCCACTCTATTTTCTCTCCTCTGCCCAGCTGAGGAGGGCAGTGATGGAGTGGCTTTGGTGGGCATTGGGTGTCCAGCCAAGGCCAACCCACCACATTTGGGTAAAAGCCATTACAGGCTGATTTTTACTCTTAGGCAGTTCAGTGCACCTCTGCACACAAAGTAAGCTTCCTTTATAGTATTTGGGCTTCCATGGCTAATGTTTTTTGCATAAATGTGAAGCTCTGGTGCTGCTGAAGATACCCTGTGGTATTCAAGACACCTGTGTGGGATTTGCTAATGCAACACAGAATCTGTGTAAAAGCTGTGCTCTTCTAGACTTGTAGCTGATGCCTAGCCAGCATACCTTAGATACTCAAAGGCAGAGAACTGTCTTCCAAAAACTGAGCTGAAGTCCTAGTCAATGCTGTCAGTAGAGCTTCCTGAATGAGCAACCTCTACATGCCTGCTTTGAGATGAAGTGAATTGCTCTATCCCTTGACTTTAATGAATAGGACTCATCTGCCTAGGCAAATTGTCTGGGGTGGTGTAAGGTTGCTACTTGGAGGTGCAACTCCAAAAGGGCACAGGTGTATGACCATTGTCACATCTGCCAGCCCTGAGCAAAGGTTTTGGGCAACCCCAAGGATGCCTCATCATAACACTGATGTACTGAACTGCAGTCAGCTGAAAGCTGTAGTTACAGCCTGGACACACAACTAACATATAGACATCCACATGGCCACAACCTAGTTTAAAGAAACTAATTTCAAACTGAATCCTTCACAGTTTTGTCTTAACTCTGGTGCGTACTTCACCAAGCTTCATGTACTCAGGTGTCACAGATGAGATCAGCCAATTTCAGGAACCTGTGGGATGACCTGAAACAGTCAATGATGCTTCAAGCAAGAGAAAGCAACGAATATCTGTGTGGGGGACACAATGAGATTAAACTAGTACCCATTACACGGTATAATGAGAAGCAGTGACACTCAGTGTAATGAGCAGTGGTGACTGCAGTGCATGATCACACTCTCACTGACAGTCCGGGAAATAGAACATGAACTACATGAACCCAGAGACCCAGTGATCTTGAGTCGTGTCTTGCTCATCATTAACACCTGTATGAGTCATTAGAACATGGTGAAGACATTACATAAACTTGTATTCACTATCTGCTGGAAACTGCATTGTTTAGCTGTTGTTCTGACTATAAAACTCATTTCTATCAGAAGCTATGAAAAGAAAAACAAAAAAGAAAAGCAAGAGCGAGAAACATTTCTGTTTGTCGAGGATAAATTGCCAGTCAGACACCCTCTTCCCTGTGATACATATCTGTCAGCTTGGTTAATTAGCAAATCATCAAAGAAAATAACTTTTCACCTTCCATACAGCTTCAGTTATAACTATAATTTGACAGGATGGACTTCAGTTTAGTCATATTTTTGATAAACCAGGCTATGTTGTGCATGAAATTTTTCTCTTCATCATTTGAAGGCATAAATGTTACTGGGGCTCTAGCTCCAAAATCCCATGGACCATGGTAAAAATGCTTACTGATTTGTGTCAGGTATACACTGACAGACTGTTCCTGGTGAATCATCCTGGACATACTGCAATTTTTTTTTCTGGGCAGTTGGTCTACTACAGGATATTTGCAGCATGGCAGAGCAATACTGTGGACCAAAGGGGTGTTTGGGGATGTGGGATTTTGTGTGTTTAGCACAAATTGCATGGTGACCTCAGTTACAAAGGATTTGATTTGATTTGATGACCCCAGTTCTGTGTTTCTATAAAAATTATAGCCCATGTATGTGTACTAATCAACATTTGAGCACTGGTCATAGCCTTTTTTAAAACTTCTTTTCTAGTCTACAAGATACATCAGCAAAAACCCCAATAGCCCCTGGAGAGACTTGAGAAATATAAACAACCCTTGTGTGAGCAGGGGCTTGTGCCTGAGTGTAGGAGCACATGCTCAGTCTGCCTAAGGTACCCTAAGTTTGAGACTGTGGATGTGGTCTCTGAAATGGGAAAGAGCTGAACTATGCAGAGCTATGTTGCTGTTTTCTGTTAAGGGAAAAAAGAGATGTGGAGTCTGTATTTGTCACATGCTGCATTGTGAAGCAGATATGTTTTATCTCCACAAAGCAGTACAGAAAAGCCTCCTTGTTGGTGGCTGTTGTGTCATCAGATCATGGAGGACTGCAGCTGGAGCACTGATCTGAGCTAGCAAAAGTAGATGCAGCTTTTTCCAACACAGTGTTTATTTGCTTTCCCCCTCAGCCTGCCAAATGCTGCCTTTCTCACCTTTTCTGCTTCATGTCTGCCTTACCTAACTTGAACTTAGTATTTGTAGTCCATCAGATCTTCCATATTAGCAATAGTGTCTTAACACTCTCTGAGCCACACTCACTTGCCTAATTTTAGAGACAGTGAGACTAGGCTTCCTTGCAAAAGAGAAACTAATTTTGCAAGTGCAGATGTCAATCTTGGCAAAATGTTCTTTACTCTCCATTCTGCTCTATTAATGAGACTAATTATTCTGGGTTTCATATCTAGTACCTGTACAAACAATTTCAATGCAGCATATCTTCAAGGCATATCATTATGTATAGGAACTTCTGCTATGTAATTATTGTTAGAAAGCCAACTTGCTTCCCTTATCTGCTTCTTTAAAGGTCTATATTGTGGCCAAGACAGTTCTTGCACCTGGCCAGAACAAGCATTTCAGCATGAAGGAGGCTATCAAGGATCTAATGCCACTCTACTGTAGATGTCTTTGGCAAAAGCACTCTTGAGATGTGGTTCTCTTGAGCTTTATTAAATATCTATTTCATCACAAAAACCATCTCACCTGCTTCACTAATTTACAATTACTGAGATTGTGAACAAATAGTTCAAGAGTAGTTGAAAATACCACAGTCAGATGAATCAACTCTTTCTCTGGAACCTTGTTTTCAATGCAGAAGACCTGCTATGCTAAAAAATTAATTCTAAAAATATAGATAAGTAGAATTACACAGTTGTCTTAAGCTTTATCCTAGTTTCATTATATTGGTCCATACTACCCTCAAGTAAAGGGTCAACAAAAACTATAGAAATTGATAAATTAAAATTGTGACATTTTTTATTTTAGAGTTTCACAGTAAGATTGCATCTTGCATACCTGTTTCCTCTAGAATTTTAATTTCTAACAAAAAGAACTATGTTTCATGTCTTAAACTACCCCAAATGCTGTCAATGTTCAACAGACTCTGAGGGCATTTACAAGACATTGGGACAGCACAGTGATGATACAGCAAACTGATCTGCTTCTCTCAGCTATTTAGCATCAGCATAATTACAATGAGGAAGAAACTTCCTTCAAATATTCATAAATACCACACATCACCTTGCAGATAGTCTGGAAGAACAGCCACTTGGGGCATCAATTAATTAGCATGACAAAGAGAGCTGAATTAACACAAATGCCTTCTGGCTTACTTCCTGTATTTATGTACAGCCTGCCTCCAGTTACCTGTATTTAGGTTATAGCAGATGGAAAAGAATGTCATGAAACTGAAGAATGAGTCTGCTCCTTGGCTTAGCTGTGAGTCCAGAAACTAATCATTCAGGAAAGAGATTACTCATGTTGACCTTAGATTTACTGGCCATCTTTTCTGTTTGCATGGGCCTTCAAGCATGTTGATGCTCATAGATAGGCTTTGGGACATACAGACACACTGACCTGTTGAAAACCCTTCTCAGCTTTTCTCATCCTATTAATTAAGAAATAATCTGTGAATTTTTTTCCTCTGAAGAAATGTGTAAACACAACTCTTATAAGAGCAAAAGGAGGAAGAAAAAAAAAGCACTTTGTTTTAAACACATTATTTCCTTTAGCAGCATAAATTATTTAATAAATTCACAGATAAAATTATTTGGTTCATGAAGGCACTATGTTCTGCAATGCATGTAGATAAATGGCAAAGTACTTTTCTTTAAATTAGTTACTTGGGTGTTTAATTACTTTTCTTAATGTAAAGAGATGTTAAATGACACACTCTTATTCCCTGCTATTTACAGCAGTTTTTAATGCAGTCTACTTATCAAACAAAATGTACTCATATGTATAAATACGTGGATATTTAGACACGTAAGCCAGTAAATTCTGAAGGAAATTTCCTTCTGAACATATAGGCAAAATTCCATAAACTTTGCCAATTCTTCAAGTGGTAACTCAATCCATTCTGCATATGAGATCTGCATACCTGACTCACAGGGATGTAAGTCTTCCTCAGGCAAATCAATATTTGAGCTTATTGGTATTTAATATTTATCAGATGTACTTACACATTGTATTTCACACTTCTGAAGACTCTTCAGGCAGAGAGCTGCTCCCCATTGAGCATCAGAGCTGTTTTTCTAATACAATTATCCATCCTTATGGAATGTTTCACAATACTGTAAACTTCATGCCTTAATTATCTTCTCGAACACCTGCTGTTCTGTTAGTACCTAACCCAGTTAACCTGGGTAGATAGAGAGCCTATTTCTTCCTCCTCTGCCCCTAGATCCCTTCTTTCCCCCATAAACCCAGATGTCTTTTGTCACATAAGCCTCCTTACAGTAACATTTCACCCATTTCAACCATAGTGGCTTTCATAGGCAGGAATAGGTCTCATGCAAAAAGTCAATTTAACAAAATGAGAACATAATTATAATGGAGAAAAATGCACTAGTGATGTTAATATATTTCTATTTTATGTTGGAAGGGATCTTGCAGCCTGCATTTCCATTTGCTGTCCATTCACTGTTCAATGTAAATTCTGTTCAATTTCAGGCTTCATGTTTTACACAATTTGTCATTCCTTATTCAGTCACTCTCTTCAACATCAGCATTGCCAGGCACATGAATAAGTAATTGTACATTTTACAGGTGTGTCTGTGGGAGGGCATGAATGAGTTATGACCTTTGATTTACAGTCAAGAGCCTCCAAAAATTCTGATTTTAGAGTACAAATTTGCCTTGTTGCTAGGACCTAGCTCTCTGGCAGCAAATCTTAAGCCTCTAGTCTGAGCTTTGTTTACCTCCCTTAATCTAGATTTTTCATTATCTCCACACAGAAAGCTGTCTCCAAGCCCCAGATAAAATATTTTCTTAAAGCAACAACCCATTTTTCTTTACTATAATAAATCAGGTTACCTCTCTCTGCCTCCTCCAATCATAGACCGTGTGGAGAACAATTGCTCATTGTCTATTTTATAGCAACTGTTACAACCAGAATGCTGCCTTACTTTGCCTCATGTTTTCTTTTTCTGGATTAAACACATCCAATTTCTTTAGATCTTCCTCTTAAGTCATGTTATCTAATTGTTTAATTATTCTTGGAAAGAGTTCTGAGTGCAATCAGAATTTGTCTACATTTTACTTAAACACAATGCTCAAACAGTATGCAGCATTTTAGTAAGGCTTAGCTTAGCTAAGTGCTTAGTAGATGGGGAAAAAAAACAATTCTATCTTATCATTTCCTTTTCTATTAATGCACAACACAACTTTCTGGAAAAAACATTGCACCGTGCCTCAATTTCTTTGACATGATAACTTGTTCGGTCGGTTTCTGATTTATTGCACCCCTAAATCCTTTCTCTGCTTCTCTTCAGCTGGGCTACTCATTACTTTTAGGTTTGTGATTTTGATTTCGTCTTCCTAACAGTCATTCTCCATGATTACCTGTATTGAATTTAATCTTGTTGATTTTAAATTTTGCTTTCTGCAGTCTGCTGGGATCCCTTCACTTCCAGAAATCCTTGCAGGCAATTTTTAATGGTTAAGGTCTTTAATGACTTTAGAGTGAATTTCAGTCTGTCTGAACAAATTGAAACCATCTCACTTGTCTAAATGCCTATAATGTTTCTCTGCTCTATCTGGCTCTGCACCTCTATATTGTCATTAAAATTAATTTAAGTGCCTGGTGATGGCTGACATTGCCTTTTTTACATTGGCTCAAATGAATCACTGCATACCTCCATCATTTCTACCATATCACTCATATACACCTCTTCAATGTTCCCTCTTTTTTCACTGCAACCATGGTGAAAATACACAATAAAGGTAGCAAGCAAACAGATTATCCTTCCCTTTCAAAATAAAATCTGTTATCACAATGAGACATGAGAAGCTGAAACGCATTTCTCAACTCTAGTCTGCTTAAAATGTAAGCAAGGTCAGACAAGAAGATATCTAATAATGGCACTTTCTTACTTAGCAAAGTTATTCCCCCCATTGAGATGAAAGGATACTAACTGGGCAAAATATCTTCTTTTTCTAACTGAGCTGCATTAGTTCTGGTGTACCAAGGAAGAGAGAGACACATTCAGCTCTTCTTGACTGGAAACAAAATTCAAATTTAACCTTTTTTTTTTTTTTTTCATTGAGATAATTAAACAATTAGAAGGCAATCTGACTTTTCTTTTTTTGCAGATATTGAGTTTGTTGCTGACAATCAGATGCATCATTTGAAACCTATAAAACACAGAAGTATAAAACAGCATGCAACTACACTATATGTATGGGCTCCTATGCCCATTGCTGTCCTGACTCTGCAATGAACTAATCATGGGTGCATTTTTGTACTTGAAAAATTTACATTACCATGAAAGTAGCTGTGGGCTAGAGCAACAAATCAGACTACTAGCTCCAAGATAGTACTTATTGTAGAAGATAAATATATGAGAGCCTCATTTACTCTTAAAAAAAATTCAGGCTGAAAGGGGCCTCAGGAGGACCTCTAGTCCAATCTCCTGCTCACAGAAAGATCAGACCAGGTTATTCAGACCTTTATCCCACTGACTCTTGAAAACTTTCAACAAACCACATGCTTGGACTCCACAACTTCTTTGGCCAGCCTGTTCCAGTGCTCAGTCATCATCACAGGGAAGAAGTGTTTCCTGGTGTTTAGAAGGAGCCTCCTGTGTTTCTGTTTGTGTCCATTGCCTCTGGTCGTGGCACTGGGCACTACTGAAAAGAGCCTGGCTGCATCTTTCAAGGCACCATCTCCCTTCAGCTATTTATTGATAATGATGAGAGCCCTCTAAACCTTCTCTTCTTCCGAAGAGAAGCTCATTCCTTCCTCATCCTTTGATTGGACTCTCTCCAGTGTGTCCCTGTCTCTCACGTACTGAGCAGTCCAGCCTTCTACACAGCACTCCAGATGTGGACAACCAGCACAAGAGAAAGGACCACCTTCCTCTCCCTCAATACATTCCCTAATGTAGCCCAGGATGCAGTTGGCTGTTTTTGCAGTGAGGGCCCATTGCTGACCCACATTCAACCTGGTGTTCAACATTTCTGCCTAGTTTTTTCCCAACTGGGTAGCCCCCAGTATATACAGGTGCCTGGGGTTGTTCCTCTTCAGGTGCAGGATTTTGCACTTCCTTTATTTGAACTTCGTGGGGTTCCTGTCACTCCATTTCTCCAGACTGTCCAGATGCCTCTGGATGGCAGCACAACCCTCTGGTATAGCAGCAGCTCCTCCCAGTTTTGTTGATCAGCAACATTTTAAGGGTACATTCTGTCCTAGCATCCAGTTAATTAATAAAATCGTTGTATAGAATTGGGTCAGTGTTGACCCCTGGGGTGCATCTTTAATTATTGGCCTTCAACTAGATTTCCTGCCATGATTGCAATCTCTGAATTCAGCTGTTCAGCCAGTTCAATTTACTGTATTTATCTACTGATCCCCTCTCAGTGACAATGTTACAGAAGAGAGTATTGAAAGCCTTTCTTCAACAGAGCCATAGTTTTGCACCTTCTCCTGATGTTGCTCCTCCAGTGACTTCTCCCGTTATAAGACACTATCAGGTTAACAGTCAATGCTCCTGAGGTGTTCCTGTGAATGGTCAGGGTGTTCAGTTGTTCAGTGTAATCTTCTGTTCATGGAACACTATATTTGAACTCTTTCTTGACTTTACTATGTAAGGCTTACTATGTAAACTTCTTTGGTTTCAAATGAGTCATTCCTGTCATGAGCCTATGCACTGGTTCAGACTCTTTGCAAGAAGTCTCTGGCTCTTTGCCTCATGTTTTCTTGACTGCACTTGTGTCAAGCCATCCAATCTTTCCTTCATTCATGTTGAATTTTTGCCAGCTGCAGGATTTGGAAGTGGAGAGTTTCATAACCTCATGCCTTCCCAACCAGTGGCCTAGAACTTGTATTGCAAGTGAGGTGTAAAAACTGCATGCTGGCAAAGGAATGAGTGACAACAAACACTCTTGAAGGAAGACAAACTGGTAGGAGATTAGAGAGGATAAATAGACTGACATGATCACAAATTGAGCTGTGGTTTTAGCAGTGTAGAAGATACCAAGGTACAGTTGAAGAACTGGGTGCTTCAGTGGCTGAAATATGTTGAATGGTTAAAAATTGAACTCTGGGTACCAAACATCTAATGAGAATTTTGTCTGAAAACTGAGAAGTCTTCTACTGGAAGTAAATGAAAGAGATGAAACTGATTATTCTTGAGGATAAACATAAGCTACCAAAGTGAAAAAGGGTTTCCTGCAGTAAATCAGTCCAGGAGTCTCCCATATGGAGCATGAAACATAGCATATGACGTGACCCAGAATGCTGTATACACTCACTGTTCATGTCCAAATATGAATTTGGATTTGAAAAGCTGTAATGAAAAGCTAGGATAGTGGAGGAAATATGAGGACTCTTAAAAATGTTTGTTGTGTGTGACATGAGGTATAGATATGTGACTACAGAGATATAAAAATGAGATTGTTTTTGTCTGACTTTGGGTTTTTTCCTACCTCTATTTTCACTATTGTCCCATTCCCAGTATTATCAATTATTAGCATTTTTAATTTTCCAACAATCTCTGGAAAATTACATGGAAATGAATAAATCTCTGAGAAGTAATCTTAATTGTTTCTCTAGAGAGATAAAAGGTTAGGCAGTAAGGAAAGGGAGATATATATGTTAGGAGAAAAATTACTAAGTTCTTTTTGCATATTCAAATATTTTTATTATGTGGAGTGACTGTCTAGTGTCTCCTACTCAATGGTGGTTGTTTGACTTATTGTAAGAATGGAAGCATCTTTTAGGGAAGTACTTGAATGAAAAGAGATGTATGTACCAGTAGGTGAGCTCAGAAAAGCATTCCTAGGGCAGTCGAGATAGAACTTTCCAAACAGCTCTGCTTTGCAGCTAGAAAAGGCAAAACTTAACCACTGAAGAAATAAAATAAACAGAAGTGACAACATGATGCAAAATCTTGAAGGTGTAAGAAGAATGACAAACTTCATGTAACAAAAGGGAAGAAAGATAAAGCCAGATTTCGCAGATAACAAAGCAGTGCTATTTTAGAAGTTAAAATATGACCTGTGTAAGTAGCAACAGCCACAGATCTGGAATCCAGATATCACCCTTGCTCTTCATTCCTCTTCCGATTTTAACATCATTGAAGATTCAATAATTAAAATCCCATCATTACCTCATTGATTGATTAGGACAACAAGACTCCAGTCTTCCAAAGCAGTGAAGAGCCCATACAGCATAAGTTTCTGGCTTGCTGCCAGATGAAAACAAAACTGGCCCAAAAAGAACCCTATGGTGGGTGTTACAAGGAACATTCATAAAGTCAACCTTTTCGTCTTGCAGTCTTGAATTATTTTCAAGTACTTCCCTGTTGGCTACTTTTTCTGACACCTCTTATCACTCTTGCTTTCTTGTGTAAATTACACCAATTTATTAGGCTCCAATTTTCTGGCATGTAAAAAAGCTCACTAGCTTCAACAGCACCTCTGAACGTAACTCTGCCTGACAAGAAAAAGTCACAGGCACATTGTGTGTGGTGGAGACAGAAAAAATAAATGCCTGGCACAGCATGCTATATCACGTGGTGATAAAGCAGAGTTAAGAGCTGCTTGAACCCTTTGGGATGAAAGCACAGCGATGGCCTATCAATTTTCAGGAGACCTTGGGAGCACTTTTATGTCCACAATCAGCAGTCCTACAGAGGGGAAATTTTTATCTATTTGGTTTCACACAGTTTTTGGAAAACCTTGAAGCTGTATTGTGTATGCTAAGGAAACCTGAAAAACCATATTAAATGGTGGAGGTTTTGGACTGCTGTATGCTGCAATGCTGGGAGCAGATCAGAATAACAGAACTCAGAGCTCAGAGCACAGGGAGTTATTTGCCTGTTCACAGAGAGAATTTAACACAGTAAGACCTAAAAGACCCTTGTGAAATTTTTATTGTATGTTCAAAAAATTAAAGATGGAGAAGAGTCTAGAAGCAGTAAAAAACTCCATTCTGCAGTATCCTTTAAAAGCAGTTTTCTTAAATTAAAAAAAAAAAATTGCCTTTCAAGATCCATCCTAATAGTCATTTTGTGGAAAGGAAGAGATGCTTCTGAAGAAACAGGAATTCAAATTTTATTCTTCTGACCCAGCTGCTATCTAAAATCTGCAGCTAATATATAGGGAGTGTACTACTGTAGGGGCATCAGTTTGTGAAAATGATTGTGATTAAATAGATGAATTGCATGAATTCTGCCAGTGAAAATATTAATCTCTTGTCTAAAGGTAATTAGTTGTTGGGGTTTTTTAAATCTTTTTATCTTTTTAAAGATACATGGAAGAGAAGCCAGAATATGTGATTTGGACATCATGTCTCTGCTCTAAGTGATTAAGGTCACTAGGAAGAGGACCATTGTCAAGGTATTCAGTCACAGTCAAACGAAACCACATTCAAACATAAATATGTCTTTACTGGGTTAGAACTGGCACTAAATCAAGTATTAAAAGAAATCTGAAAGGTGATGGAAGTTCTGCATTTTCTCTTTCAGTTATTACTTAGTTCTGAACTTTAAAACCTATGGGATTTTTAAACTGCAAATCCTGTTTATTCAACAGGGGTTTTGGAAATCAAAGTGAGGTTTATCCTGGGTAATCACAGTCTGAAAAAATTTCAGAAATGCCTTTATGGGGAGACAGGGTCCTGTCAGAGCAATTTTAGATGTTGTGAAAAGAACATAGCATGGTAATAATAATTTCAAATAGTTTTCTTTATTAGTGGTGCTGATAATTGCAAAGTCGAGAGCCCCGTTGACTATCAGATAAAATCTAGTTTGCAGGACTAAAAATTATATTTTTGTTTGTGAACTCAGTAGATCTGCTGCTGAGTTACTAGGACATAGAAATATGGTACCTCTTTGTTTTTTTCTCATAGTCATTTTTTCAGCCTGTGCATCGTAAGCACTTAATGGATTTGATATAATGGCACTTGGAAAGGGAACACAGATCAAAACTGTGTTGCTACCTGTATATATCCTACCATTATGTTACTAAAGTAAGTTTTGCTTCTAGAGCAGTCAGAAAGTAACACATGAAAGCAATTGTACCATGCAACAAGACAGGTGAGACTATTATTAGCATGGTAAAAATCAAAGCTAAAACATTCTTAGTGATGGTTCAAGCCCATTAAGGGTAATAAGATCTCATTTAATAATTAATAGCACAGTAACCAGTTTCACTAAAATCTGTCAGCAACAGTCTGTGAAACTGATGAAGGAATTAATGTACCTTCAGCCATTCATGAAACCTTATAGATTTTATATGTTGATACTCCCTTGAGTACTGATCAAACAACAAAAAAAAATCACTTTTTCATACTGGTTGTACCACCAAAGTCTCAAAACACCTCTTCAGATTTGTATTGCACTAAAATACAACTTAATGTAAAATTAATCTTCCTTTGCTGATTCCAGACATGCTGCATAAATATTAATGTGTAAAAGCACCCCATTTATAACCAATCAGTTGCACTCCCAAAACTTGGGGATCTGTCCCCCAGCCTACATCCCTTCTGACAGCCCACTGCTAACCACACTGACAGGAAAGAAGCAGGTCAGCAACTGGCTAAAGACAGAAACAGCACTTTGCTCGTATTTACATTCTCTGACATCAGAATCTAGGTCCTCTTTGCAGACCTGCCACTCAGCCTGTTTCTGTTGGGATGTATTTTTCAAGGCAAAAAGTGACCGAGAAGGCATCTGTAGAAAAGAGCAGCATTTACCAGTCCTGGCTGTGAGACAGTGCTCAGGCTGGACCGAACATCTGCCTGAAGCTGCTGCACAACTCAGTGTTGCACATGTATCCAGGTTTGAGAGCATCCCTGCAATGCTGTTGGACTGGAACAGGATAAGCCTCATTGTGAGGATGCCACTACTTCCCAGGATACTCTGTGGCAACTGCTCAAGCGTACTCAAATGACCATGGTCTGAGGAGACATTTTAGAATAACAGGCTAAAATTTGGAAGAATTTGCCAAAGAAGAGTCAGATTTAGCAGATGGGAATGAAAAAGCAGAAGGCTGTTTCTTTACCGTGTAAACTCAAATGGCCAAGTAAATCTCCTGGAATGGTCAGTGACAGGTAGAGAAATGAGAGAAAACCAGAAGACAGTACCAGAAGTGCAGATTTTAATTCTGGGATCAGAGAGGTTACTGACTCCCACTTTTCTTCTGCCAGGGCTGACCTTAAAGGATGAGTGAAACACACAGCAGCCCTGTAAGCACAGTTTCAAAGTCAGAACAGGTTTGCTACAGCTCTTTGGGACATCTGAAACACCAGGATGAAGAGAGATATAGTGATCCAGACAAATCCAGGATAGGGACTGATAATAATAACTGTGCTGGTGAAACTGGAGAGGAACTCACCACAGCTGCATTATTATTCACCACACTGTGCATTATTCCAAATCCAGCTCTGACAGACATGCAGAGGAAACCAATAGCTCTTTTGAGCAACAATACTGTAGTAAATGGGAAGGAATGGGGATGGGACAGCAAATTGCTATCACAAGGAACTGAAATTCCAAGTAAATTAAACCAGTTAGAAAAAAGACAGTGCTCTTAACAGGCATACCTTTGTGGAATTATGGGTTAAATGGGGGAAAACCATTAGGGTAGCAGCAGGGGAACCCAGCTAGAGCAGCAGCAAGCACTGAATTAGACTGGGAACCACTACTTTGGCTGAATTAACACAGAGGTTCCAATAAGCAAGGAAAATTTTGAGAGATGAACAAAAGGCTCAGAGAGATAATAAACACAGGAATGAGTCAGGGCTTTAACATTTGCTAACGATGACCTGCAGCAATTGGACTTAAGAAAGAGGGATAAGAGTGAAGCATTGTATGAATAGGAGAGCCAAATATGGTACAAATCCCAGAAGCAGAAAACAACAAAAGAAAAGGCAGCATCAGCTCCAAGTCTCCTCCAACACTTACTCTGAACAGTTTTGGAAGAATATCATACAAAAGAATATCTAGCTGCTAGAGTAGCTAAAATGTTTGAAACTGCAGAACCAGACAAACAAATGCAATACAATTAGAATGAAAATGAGACATTCAAATTCACTGAGTATTGTTAAATTCATTGAGGCATATGAGGAGGTGCATGAAAGAAATCTGGGGGGGGGGGGGGGGTCCATTGTCTATAAAATCAACAGAAAAATAAAAAGGACAAACACCAACAAAGTGCTACATAGCACATGTCAGTAATTAACAGTTGAAAGGATGGTGGATTAGGTGTGACCTTTCAATGGGAGAGAGAGATATTAGCTATTTCATCTGAACTTGGAGAGATCTACCTCTTGAATACCAAAGTTAACACTATAGTGTCTGATTTTAAGTGACATGTGAAAACCAGTATTTTTTCCAGAGTACAGATAAGGAAATGAAAAAAAAAAAATTAAAAAAAAAACCAAACACAAAATGTGCATCAAAAAAACAGCTAAACAAAAGGAAATGTTGTAGAAGCCTATGCATATATAAGCACTACTAATTTAAGATAAAACAAATATTTATAACCTATCAGTTATAAATAATACATAAGAAATGCATAATAAGAATTAATTGAGTACATAGAAAAAATAGTATAGCCATCTTAGGTGATGAATTGCATGAAATGAAAAAGTAAACACTCTGTTAATCAGGCCTTTAAGATCACTAGAAAATCCTTTGCAGAGAGATACTTAAACTGGAGTAACTCGGATAACTATTAATAACAACCCTTAAGCTGGAGTAACTCGGATAACTATTAATAACAATCTTTAAGCTGGAGTAACTTGGATAACTATTAATAACAATCCATTCTGCTTTATCTGCCAGAGGTAGAACAGAAAAGGAATCTATTCATACTACGAGTATATTTAATTATAAGTTGCTTGACTCCATTTCACTTGATTTTAATTTCATTTTATTGTCAAATCTGAAACAGGATAGATGTAATACTTTTATAGGTCAGTTGCCTTGTCTGGTGTTGTCACTGATGAAGGATATATCTTATTCTATTAATAAGAATATGATTAATTGATCATCAACTCATAAAAGTGTGTATGTAATATAAAACTGCACATGGATATGATTTTGTCTATTTATAGGACTTACTATTCCAAGTGCTGAAAAGCAAAGGTGAATCAGTCAGATACACAAAAGTAAGAGCTGTATTTTAAAAGACTGCATGTTTATATAGTGCTACAGCCAAGACTTTTTAAAATAACTGTGAATAAAATCACGGACCTGGGGTAGAACAAAAGATGGAATTTTCTGGATAGTTTTTACAGAAGGAGGACAGCAAACATCAGGGCAAGGCAGGCATTACTTAGGAAGACAACAGCTTTCTGTTCCAAAAGCGATCAAGAGTGACTCTGGAATTGTCCCATCCATATCCAATCAATCTGTAATTGCTTATGCAGACTGCAATGGTCTTTGTGTGTGTTTTTGCCCAAGCTACCGTAAACTAATTTATAATATGTATGTATGTGAACATTTACTGCAAACTCTATGGAAGGCTATTATTTCTTTCTACATACATTTTAAAATAACACTTATGAATGAAATTATTGCAAATGTGTGTTATAATAGGCCAGTAAATTTTGGGGTGAATTTTAATAAATTGCAACAAATGCTAAGGATATTTAGAAGGTGAGCTGAGTTGGACTTGATGGCTGAAGAATGATCAGGATAATTCTGGTGACTGTGCAAATTATGTGGACGACAGCAATTCAAAGCTTAGCAGGCTGGTACATAACCAGTACTAGAAGATATCAATGGGCTACCCTAGGACTTTTGCAAGTTCTCACATCACAAAACCAACAGGAAAAAGTGAAAGCCTTGAAGAAGATCTGTTGCCCTGTCCTGATTCTGACCTCAAGTAAAATAATTTAGAGTCTCAGTATTAAAAACTATTAGTGAGAACTTGGTCCCAGTAAAACATTTGCTTTAATATAAACGTGAATTTTAGAAAGACTTTGCTGACACAAACATAAATTTCAGAGGCATATCCTTTATTTCAGTCTAACATTTTATTTTTTTTCCTCCGAACAACTAAAGTTGTTAACAATTCTGCTTTAAACTTGATGTCTGGCATGATGTAGCAGTACCAGAAATACAAGTAGTCAGAACTAGCAAAGTGCAGATTAAGGCTTATAGGTGCTATTACTCAAGTGCCAAAACCTCATCACAACATAGAAGTAACAAGAAGAGCACTCCTGCAGGCATTACAAATGTCAGTATTTCTGTAAGAGTTACAAAACCAGGAGACTCCTATAACACAGCAGTGTTTGGTTAATTTTTCCTTTCTTTTGAAACCTTTCAAGTCTCTTGTCCAGTAAGACAAGATTTTATTTCAATGAATAAGAGCATATCTTAGACCTAGGAGTGCTGGTGGATGGCAGGCTGGACATAAGCAGGCAACACAGAGAGCCTATCATATCCTGGGCTGTATTAAAGCAGCATGAGCAGCAGGACGAGGGAGGGGATTCTGACTCTTCATTCTGCCTTCATGAGACTCCACCTGCAGTGCTGTGTCCCGTTCTGGGGTCCCAACACAAGAAGAACATGTAGGAGAGCAGCTGAGAAGATGCTCAGCAGCCCAGAGCACATCTCTTATGAAGAAAGGCTGAGAGAGATTAAATGGTTTAGCCAGAAGAAAAGACTCCAGGGAGACCTTACTGTAGTCTTTCAATACTTTAAGTGGTCCTACCTGGAAGATGGGGACAGACATTTTAAGCCCAAGCCGTGAACTCCTGACAGTTGCATAACAAAAGACGTGGGGACCTGTGGCCCATCCAGGTGACCAGACACTTAGAAACACATTAGGATCAGAAGTATCTGGAGGAAGACCTGAGACTTGGACTGTGGGGGTATAACAGCCCCAGGGGTTCCTTTGTTCAGGGTCCCTTCTCGAAGGCACCAGCTTCGGTTGTTTCTGTATTGCTGCACCGTTAATAAATTGCTTTATGGAATAAAGCAATTTATGGAACTCTGTTATGGAAAACCTGAGGTCAACTCTGGGGTTGAAATCTGCAGTAAGGAAACCTGGTCTGCCTGTGTGTGAGTGTGGGGTGTGTCTGGAGTCAGAAAAGGTCCCATTGGGTCACTGATGCTGCCTGCTGTGAAGGGGCTTCAGTCCCAGCCTCTGGTGTTGAGAACGTGACTGCCTGAGAGTGTCATGAATGGCCAGACTGGGAAGTTTACCACCATCCAACCCAAACTGTTCTAAGGCCTTCCAGCATGCTCCTAACCTTTCCAATTAGTGTTTCTTTTCATTGCTTGGCCATGTTTCCGTGACACAGTTTTAGTTAGGACTGCGCAAAGTAGTATAAATGCTGCCATTCCTACTAGACCCATTAGACTATCCTCCTCCAGCTTCAACTACTTGGTCCCATGGTCTCTGAAAAAATACAGCCTCCACAATCATAAAGGCAAGACTGAAACAGGGAACTTACATAACAGTGTGAGCCATCATGTTTCAAACACAGGGGAAAAGACAGGAAAATGTTTGTAATTTCAAGGGTCCCTGAGGAAGTCCTTAAAAGAGTTTCTAAAATTATGCTAGCGTGGAATAAGAGAAAAAAAAAAAAAAAAAAAAAAAAAAAAAAAAAAAAAAAGCAAGATTGGAAAGTTTTTAAGAAAGGAAATTCCTGTAAAATTATGAAAGCTTCTTCAAACATTGAGACACAAATTTGGGAATGAAGAAACTACTATAAATATTGAGGCAGAAGGACTGTGATGCCAAGAAATGGTAATCATGCCTACTAAAAAACTGACCCAAAGAAAAGGTTCAGTTTGTCCCAAAGGGTGACCAAAAAAGAAAAAAAAGTTTATAATTACAAAGCAGAAAGACATACACATATATGGATCTAAGACTGAAGATCACAGACATGGTTGGGCAGACATTTGGGAGAGAATGATCTGGAGCTGCTGTTCTCTCAAGCTTCCTTTTCCCAGAAGATGCAGTAAGTAATCTCAAAGCTCACCAACCCATCTGCTACAGACCCTGAATAAAATATCCAAATTCCACCATGCCCCCACTGCTGATGCATCCTATGGAACTGAGCTGCTTGGACCCAAATTTTAAACTAATGTCATGTTGTCTCCAAAGTTACAGGGCAGTCTTGTCCATAGCTTCTATTCTCCTTTAAGATGTATAAGCTTTTGTCAAGTTCTAATGCTGATTAAAATGGGGGAATCCCAGGTGGGAGAATCCTCCCAAAACTGCAGAGATTTTTCTCTCTCCACCCTGTGACTATCGCAAATACCACCTTAGCAGAGTGTTTGAATGTATTTCATCCCCTCCATGCTGCTCACACTGACCTATCTTTCCATGGTTCAGTCGAAAGCTGCTTCCCAAAGTCCTCTGTCCTGAGAGTGACTGGGCTGGGGTTATGACAAAATGAGAAAAAAAGGCCCCTAAGTTCTCATTTCCCTTAAATCATGTGAACACCCTTACAACGCACAGGGGAATTTTCCTTCACTAAGTCTGGAGAGGACAAAAATCAATCCAATGCAAGTCAGAAACGGGACACAGCAGGAGGAGCTGGTCAGCTGGGACAATCTGTCTGCCAAAGCTAGTGGAGGGCCCAGCCTGCTCGAGAAGCCTAGGCTAGACTTTCGGAAATGAAAAGCAAACAAAGCAGTAAGACAAGGTAACATGAGGTACCGACAGGCTCCTGGGGAAAAAGGAGGAAAAGGGAGAGAAAAAGGGATCAGCAGCAAGGGAGAAAGAAAATACAGGATGGATTGATCTTAAAGCAGAAAAGGGTGGTGAGATTGGGAAGACAAAGGAGCAGGGGAAAGGGTGAAACAAAACTCCCACGGTTTTGAAAGGAGAACCAGGCTTTGTTAGGCAAGGAGACTGCCTGCACATAAGGAAAGGGAGGTCCTGGGATCTCAGAGAAGCTCCCAAAGGGGTCTGAGAAAGCAGACAGGAATGAAGCAATGAGTGGGTAGAAAAAGAGATTAAAGTATGAACAAGATGTGATACACCCAAAGAAGACAGGGAGGACCTTGATAGGATAGAGCAGAAAGGAATATATATGGATCAGCTTGAAAGGTTAGAACCCTAAAAACACAGCTTTTCCACACTCTAGAATGAAACCCAGATTCCTGAGCTTCTTCTATCTTCTGCTGAAATCAAGTGGCCATGAAAGTCAATAGCTTCAGACTAATTTAATGCTGATGAAAACAAAAAGAGAATGGCAACAAATTGTGATGTCATCAATTTGAAGAGAGCTGTAGAGAAGATTTAAATGCATAAGGTTCACTATCAGTGACAGCCCACATGAAGGTCTATAATTCTGAATGACAGAGTATTCGATTTTTGGAGTTTTTTCCAAAAAAGAAAATCTATGACATGACAAAAAAAGAATTCCAGTAAACTGCAGCTTAAGGTTGCCAAGTCATGTGTCAGACAAATAAGAATACCCAAATTCAATACTTTTTTTGTCACCCTATGTCACAGTGGTGATTGTCCACTTACTGTCTCTAACAGACAGATGTGTTCCATAAGTGGATCAGTTTTGCCCACACCAGTGGGTAGGGAAATTATTATTAGGTTTCATCTGACAAAGAATGGCATATTGTCAATTTGTATCTTATTGTTGTACTGGTGGGTTTTTTAATGTGGCCCCTTTGAAATTTTGAATCGAAAGTACTATATATCCTATTGTTCTTCATGTCCTACTTTAGAGACCTTAACTTTAAACTTTGGAACTGGTTTTGGTTTTTCTTCTGTGAAAGCTTAAAAGTATGATAGTTTGAATTGACTAACGCGTTATGACTCAGTGCATTTTTCAAGTATCCTGTTTTCAGTAATGTACTAATTAATATTAAAAAGCAGAAAAAGAGGCTATTTTTGTTGTCTTCCTTTCCAAATTTTTATCCATGACCCATACCATTTCTCCACAACTCATACAGCCCTAATCTATTGCCAGCCAACTTTCTCTTCATAAAGAAGACACACTCCTTTCCCTTATGTTAGTTTTAAACATAATGCCACCACAGCATGTTCCAAATTGCTTCCTGAATTCTTCCTTTGTTGTTCTGCTTTCAGTCATATCCCACATGCCTGCCATACCAACCCCGATGGTATTTACTTTCTTATTGTTTGAGGTAATAATCATACTGAGTTAAAAAACAACTCTGAGCTACTTCCACAAACATACCTCCAGGCATTTTGTACAGTTAATGAATTCCAGTCAATGTGGAATAATTAACATTTACCATAAATATAGCTTTGTCCTAAATGATTTTGACCTTTGTGCTAGGTGAGTGACAGAAGAAAAGCATGATTATTACTGCACACAGATGAAAAAAATATTTGGAGATTCTTTTGAACTTGACACAATAAAATTCTAACCTAGATGTAAATTTTCAGCATTAAGAAGAAGAAGACTGTAGTGCAGTGAATGATCTAATACACATAAAACCATCTCAATAACTTTAACAGATGAAACTCACCTGGAATGAAGGCCATCAGAAGAGCACTACTCCTCTTAAAACCAATCACAAAAATTTTTCCCTCTTAAATGCTCCTAGAGTAACTGAAGTGATGCTTAGCCTTTATGTTGTTTGCCACTGAAGACAGACACATAGTATTGCCCCTAAACAGCAGCTATACCTCAGATGGTAGATTATTCAGTGGGTCAGCAGGCAAAGTAATGAATCCAGGCAGTAACTTTCAGTTTACACCATGATCTACTGTTCTGTCTCCCAATCCTGAGAAACATGATCCATCTTACATTGCAACTGAATGGCACCACTAAATCCACTTCTTCTGACTCACTGGTGGTCCAGTTAATTATTCAAAGGTCCACACTCCTGCTGCATTGGGTTTGCATAGCCACGTTTTGGTAGCAGGAGGCGACGGGTGGCTTCTGTGAGAAGCTGCTGTAAGTTAATGCCAGCCAACTCCAAGACAGATGTGCCACTAGCCAGGGCTTGGCCAATTAGAAATTATGATAATGCCTCTATGATAATACATTTAAAAAAAAAAAAAAGAAAGTTATTGTACAGATGTAATTGTGGCCGGAGAAGAGTGGGGCAACAATATGTGAGAGGAACAGCCCTGCAGACCTCAAGGTCAGTGGAGAAGGTGGGGAGGAGGTGCTCCAGGCACCAGAGATGAGGTTACCCTGCAAGCCATGCTGCAGGCCATGGTGGGTCAGCTGTGCTGCTGCAGCCCATGGGTGCCATGGTCCACAGGGATGCAGAGATCCACCTGCAGCCCCTGGAGGAGCTGGACCCCACACTGGAGAAAGTGGATGCCTGAGACAAGGTTCTGAACTTCTGGAAGACCCATGATGGAGCAGGCTCCTGGACTGCAGACCTGTGGAGAGAGGAGCCCATGCTGGAGAAGATTTCCTGGTAGGACTTGTACCTTGTGGGGGATCAACACTGGAGCAGCCTGTCTTGAAGGACTGCAGCCCGTGGAAGAGTGACACACATTGCAACAGTTTGTGGAGAACTGTTGCTTGTTTGGTGGACTCACAGTGGAGAATTTCATGGAGAACTCTCTCCTTTGGGAGACACTCCATGTTGGAGCAGGAGAAAGACTCCTCTCCCTGAGCAGAGACATGAACAATGTGTTATGTAGTCACCATAACCCCCATTCCCTGTCTCCCTGAGATGATGGGGTGCAGCAGGTAGAGCTGGGAAGGAGGGAAGGGTGGGAGGAAGGTGTTTTAAGGTCTATTTTACTTCTTTTTATTCTGCTCTGATTTTGTTGGCAATAAATTTAGATAATATTCCAAATTTGAGTCTTTCTTGTGATGGTAGCTGGTGAGTGATCTCTCCTGGTTCTTACCTTATTTCATGAACCCTTCTTTATATGTTCTCTATCCTGTCCAGCTGTGGAGGAGAGTGATATAAAAGCTTTGGTGGGTGTCTGGCATCCAGCCAGGGTCAACCCACTACCTATGAATCATAGGTAATAGTGGGAAAACAAATTCAGTCAGGATTTAATTTGGTTGGCATGATGGTCGTTATCAGAAAATTATATATTCTAATCAAGCAATCACCAAGTCTGACTCACATTTTATTTCCAGGGGTCCATCACGTTTCAGCTCCAGTCCCATTTCTTGTTTCCCTAGCACGGAAGAACATATGTGAGAGGAACAACAAGTGGACACAGCTCTTGGTAGTCTTGATGAAAACGTGCTATTACAGAACCACTGTAACCAAACTTCCCATGAAAATTTGACTTAAGATAATCAGGCCTTCTATTAACATATCTGGCCTATTCTTAGCCCCTCCCTATAACTTTTAAACTTTTGCTAAATTGTACTGGACTTGAGTCCTGGCCTCAAGCTTTGAGGTTATTATACTTTCAGACATTTTGTGAAAATCAAAACCTGGGTAGAGAAGCCTTTGGGAAAAAGGAAGTTGCAACTGTGCTTTGTGTATATTGTATCAGCCACCTGACTGATATCAGGTGATACCTCACATCTCAGCTGATACCTGCACACCATGAGAAGGGCCAGGACAGCACAGTTTATATTGTCTTGAGGACAACACTGGTGGAAACTGGTGGTGAAGAACGAAACATGAGCTCTATCTTTATTTAAAAATTTGTGTTTAAGCTTTGAACTCATTTGATTCACCAAACCAAATTATTCCTTGGTTCCAAATTTCAGCTCATGCATGGTCAGCCCTGTGAAGCAGACCATCCCTTACTGCTGGTGTTGGCAGAGAGCTGCAAGCTTGTTTTTATGGAGCTTAGACCATTTGTGACAGCTTTGCATTAACTTAAAAAAAGACAATAAGCTGCATAGCAAAATTAAATTTCTTTTAAAACATTAACAAATTCACTCTCAATTCCCTTCCAAGAAGTACATAACAGACTTTCCTTAGCCTCATTTTAATGCGACAAAAGAGACAAAGAAACAAAATTAGTTAGTTAGTCCCAGTTCCATGATAGATTCTTGGGACAGTCACCACCAGGACTTCAGAGCCTCCTGACTGCCAGTCCATCTCTCCCTTTCCAGCCCATCTAGGCCTTCTGGCTGTGACAAAACTAGCAGCTGCTTGCAAAAAACAAGCTGAAGGATAGAGATAACAGCACCTGAATGCTACATAAACATCGGGATTGTGGTAGCTCTCTCTAATAATATAAACCAATTATGTTCTTCTGGCTCTGGTTTCCATCTTAAAAAGGATTAGTCATAGGGTTATGCGGAATAAGGGAATTAGCCTTTCACCCCTGAAAAATGTAAGTTCAAATATTAGTCGAGGTCATGAATGAAAATCAGTTTCTTCTACTCCAGCTTGTGGTTGTATATTAGGAAAGCACAACACAGTTGGCAGAACAGTCCCAGGAGAGGAATAGCAACAGCAGCTTGTGGTATACAGAGGGTGTGTGTGTGTGTACATATATTGTATACAAAGTACATATATACACATAACCATTTACACTAAAGAGTGGGGAAGGTGGAATAGGAGAGCATGTTTAGAGATAACATGGCTTTGAAATGTTTTGAAATTCAACACTGAGTCCTAATCAAGAGATCTGCTTTAGTCCTGCAATAACCCTTGGAATAATCTTCCCCAAGCAATCTTCCCCTTTAATCACCTCACACAGCAATACCTAGTCTAAGCTAGTCCTCAAAGATCCTCTTCAGTTTCAGCAGAAAGACATTCACAAGGTTATCTATTCCACCTACTTCCCACACCTATCCAATGATCACAGGGCAATAAATGTGCACAATCCTTGGGAAGCTGATCTCGATTTCTCTCTCTCCCTTAGCTTGAGATATACTCAACCTAAATCCCTTCCCACTCCACATCTCTGCTTTGTCCAATCTATTGATTAAAGCTTCAAAACTGGGTGACTCTTTTCACTGAAAAGTCACAGCAAAAGGATCTTGTTTTGTGCCGTGGAAATTCAGTGTGACTAAAACCTCAATAAATTATTGAGACTGGGATGGCAGATCTCATTTTATGGGCAATTTCCAACAGGTAAAAAGGGGTTGGAAAGTTATGGACAACAAAATAATCTTCCTCTAACTAAGGCTTTTATTTCTACATTAAAAGTATTAACATTGCATGGGAAAGATGAAACCCAGATCAGAAAGTGTTAATAAGTAATCTTCTGTTCCTACAGAAAAGAAAGACCCTTCCTGATCAGAGAAGATACCAACCTTTTTGTACATGCTCATGACACCAGTGGACAGACTTTAATTTAAACAGTGGGGTCAAGCTGACTTAAAAATATAGACATATATTTAAAAGACCCAAATTGTATAGAAAGAGGTATAAAAGGTATAAGACTCCAACCCCTACCATGGTGTACACAGTGAGAAAAATCAACTCAAACTGAGTTGAGTTAGAAGTAGGAATGCTATTTGGAAACTGTGCATTTTAGCTATAAGTGTCCCTTGGTTTTGTAGAAATGTGTGCTGAAATAACAAACATAGAGGAGATATAATTTCTTCCTCAGTGGAATACCTGAAATTCAAGAGATTTTACCGAAGGGATCCTCTGTCCTGAAATTTTATTTGTGCTCATGAAAACTTTTTGACTTCTGTGATCAGTTACAGATTCAGAAAGTCAAATCAGCAAATTACAGGGAACAAAGTGCTTGAATGTATTTCCAGGAAGCAGTCATTTTCCTTCAGAATGAAAAGGAAAAAAAAAAAAAAAGACAAACAAGAGAGTTTAGCCTCAGGCAGCAGAGCAATGCATGGAATATTTGATTGCTCCACCATTCAGGCAATTCCTGGTCTTACCCTGCACAACAAATAGAGCTTGCCTTTTAAAAAAATTAGATTGCTCTCAAAAAGAAACACAAGACATGGCTAATTTTCCTAGACATGGAAGAATATTTCCCCAAAATTAAAAATATAAAGGTCTTAAAAATCCAACTGTGAAGAATATATCCCTCCCTTTGAGATGGAGAGCTTTTTGCAACAATGAGTTATTTTATAATAACTCCAACAATCAATAGGCTTAAATACCTATTTCACTTTCAAAGCGAATTTGGTTAATTGGAAATAAGGCTACTAAAAAGCTGAGTAAGATCATCCACAGATCGTTTAATGCATCTTAATCAATCATTATACAAAGCAAAGAAGATTAACATTTATAATTTATCCTTTGACAGACAACACCAAATAATAATTCCAATCTATGTTACTAATATTAATGAAGAGAGTGGAAATTCAGAGCAGATAAAGAACATGCTCTTTACAGGTTTCAGAAGCAGGAAAGGTACCAGTTTTATTCTTATCTGCTTGTTTTTCTACTGTCAAATGCCAGTGCATCCACCAAAGTCAGATTCTTGTTCCAAAGCCAGACCGCTTCAGTCTGTTTCACATTTTGTGGCAGGCTTATACGTCGGGCCAAGCTCAGGCCACAGCATTCTAATTTTTCTCTAAATCACTTGGTACACTTTTGGGAGTTATTAAATTAAGTGAGCAATGATACATAACAATTGTGTGTGACAGGGAGAAATACATTGTTCCTCTTGTGGGGACAAACTGCAAACCTGGGTAATGCCAGGAGCAAAACCTACTTTGAAAAGCCACGTTTATGCTCAGGGGCAGTTTAAGCTTTTGACAAACAGTTAAAGATAAATCCTGTAGTAATGACAGACAACAAAATGGTACAGTTCTCCTGAAAGCACTTACACAGATTCTGGAAGGATGCCCAGAAAGAGCCCCAGGCATGGAAATAAATGATAATATGTGCAAGTTTCCCCTAACAAGTCCATAAATCTAGAGTAGTACATAGATAATGGGCAGTGAGAATAACAACTTTCTGAAAGGAGAAATTGGAACAGGGGCAGATAAAGGGAAACACTGTAATACAAAAGTTATTCTTAAACTATTCTTAAAGATCATTAGTGAAAAATCCTCCTTTGCACTGATGAATACAGAAAATATGCATTTCCTTGGATCAGCTACCTTTTCAGCTTCTGGAGAAAGAAAAAGGAAAATCAAGTGAACTCTCACTTCCATCAAGAATGAGCCTGTCCTGTCAAGAGTGCAGTTATTACTCTCCTACATCAGAATTGCAAAACAACTATTTAGGAGTGATAATTCTCAGAAGGTTCCTTTTTGATCCAAGCCATGAAGCCATGATAACTCCAGCTGTAGTTTGAAAAGGACCATGATGACTTACATATTGCCTACATTAAACATAAAGCATCTGAAGTAGGGCTGTTTTCTTTTTTTTTTTTTTTTTTTTAATCACTGTAAATAAGACTGGCACAAAAAAATCCACATGTATTATTCTATGTTCATTCCAAGCAGGACTACTTCAGTTTATTTTAAATTGACTAGGATTTAAAACTGAACAGTAAACTATTTCTAAAAATAAAAAAAAAAAAAAAAAAAAAGAAAACCACAAAGTAATCTTTAGCGTTTTGATTACACCAGTGCATGGTAAGCCTCAAAGAAGCAATGAGCCCAAATAAGTTATTCCCCGTTAGAAAATACAGAAACTTGTCCTGTTTTTCCAACCTAACTCCACAAGGTAGGTTACCTTAGGATCTAATTCTTGAAAAACTGGGGGGCATACCGTCCTCTGAAAGCAGGACAGCAGGACAGCGATACAGTGTGACCTGGATGGCCTGAAAACAATGCGAAGTAGGGCACAAACCCCTCCCGAGTTAGGCTGCTCTAATTGCCGGCCCCGCTGTGTGCGCCCGGTGCCGGTGCCACGCCGCCAGCCGGGCACGGCGACACGCGGGCTGCTCCCTCCTCTGCCGCACGCGTCTCGCCTGTTTATTTAATGCAAATGAGCATATGGGAGCTGTCACTTTGTGGGGCCCAAAGGAAACGATATGTTTCAAGCGTAATTGCAGAGCGAAGCCCGTCGGAGCCCTTCTGTCGGCCCTGCAGCTTGAGAGGAAAATCCCGCGAAACGCGCCCAGCTTCCGAAGCCGACATCGGCGCGGGCACGTCCCGCCCGTGGCGCTCGCAGTTATCGCCCCACGGGCACTGCCCTTAGTCTCGACCTGACCGCTGTGTTCAAACGCGAGGCACAAGGCCACGGCGAAGGCAGTGTACGACCCTTTCAGATGTGCTGCCAGGCCGACGGGAGGAATGTGCCAGGAACACTCGTCTGGGCGCACCGTGTGCCTGGCGGCGAGAGAGGCGGGGGGAGCGCTGGCCTTGCGCTGCCAGGAACACAGCGGTCCGAGACGCGGGGCAGGGAAAAAACAATCAACCAACTCCCCAGAACCAAAACACAAACAACCCCCAGACAAGCGCTCTCCCGGCGGCGAATGGAGGATGTTCGCAGCTGAGCCCTGGGGCAGGAGCAGCGCTTTGGGACAAAGGCTTCTCCACCGCCCTCGCCTGTCCCCGCGGCTCTCCGGCCACGCAAGCTGTCACCGGGGATGGCCGAGAGCGGCCGCCTCCGCTACCCGCGGAGGCTGCCCCCGCCCCGGCAGCCCCCGCCGCTGCCGCTCCGCGCCGCCGCTCCCGCCGGCCACCGCCGCCTCCTCCCTCCCTCCCTCCCTCCCTCGGCAGGCGGGGCTGGGCCCGCCCCCGGGCTTCCCCCACCGCCCGCGAAGGGGAGGGGGCTCTGGTACCGCCCCATCCACGCCCCTCCCGGCGGAGCAGCGCCCGGTGCGCCCCTTAAAGCCGTTCCCGCCCGCCCGCGCGGTCAGTCCGCGGGGCCGCCGCCGGTCACCGCGGGGAGGCGCCGGGACGGGGTGGCCGCGATGCTGGAGAACGGCTCCCTGAGGAACTGCTGTGACCCGGGCGGGCGCGGCCGGCTCGGCTTGGCGGAACGGGAGGCGGCGGCGGCGGGCGCCCCGCGGCCCGCCTGGGTGGTGCCGGTGCTGTCCAGCGTGCTGATCTTCACCACTGTGGTGGACATCCTGGGCAACCTCCTGGTCATCCTCTCCGTCTTCAAGAACCGCAAGCTTCGGAACTCAGGTAAGGGTTTGACCCCCCCACCCTGCCCCGGCGGCGGCAGGGAGCAGCGACTGCCCGGAGTCCCGCCGCTATCCTGGTCCTCGCTTCCAGCTGTCCTGAGGAGTCCAGCCCGCTTGTCGAGTCCGTGCGGGCCGCCTGCTGAAGGCGGGAGACCAGAGCCCCATCCATTGCTCTTGCCCTGTAGTGTGTGCAGGGATCCCCAGGGGCTCAGTCACCTTTCCCAGCGCACCGCCTCTGCGCTCTCCTTGGGGTCCGTCCTGCCCTCCGTTAGAGAGCGCAGGTCGTTCCGTGGTTTCTAATGAGGCACTATGTGGTCTCTATGGAGCTCCCGAGGAGGGGAATCGGTGCCATCCGGCGACGAAAAGCGTGCCCAAAGCGGTCGGAGGCGTGAAGGAGGAGCTTTTAAAACTTGCTCAAGAGTCCTAAAGATACGGTGCTGTGCATGCGTGGGGAAGCGGCTCAGCCCGATCTCTGGAGTCTGCATCAGAGTTCACGGTAGTCTTCACCAAATCGCCTTCTTGTCTCCTCATCGCATATCCTTCAGACAGAACGTAACAAATAAAGTGGGGTGCTGTCTTTGAATTGTGCCTATAGTTTCTCCTTGTGTGTGCTAGAATGTTGTTCTGCAGTTTTTACCTGCTAAACTTACTGGCTTTATCTCCTCATATCTGCCGGGCTGCTTACAACGTGTTTCAAACTACGAAACTCTGTAGTTTCTCACCAGCTTCTCTGGCCCTGATTGGCGCACGTCCCGCTGCGTGCGGATCCTACAGCCCCTCCGGCTCCCCGCGTCGATGGAGCCGATTGCTCCCTGATGCGCAGAGCTGGGCACACCTGCACTCGGCAGTGTAAAGTGCTATCCCCGAAACCGTGGTGTATCTGCTATAGTTCTTGTAGTTCTTAGCTGTTCCCGGAACTCCTCATTCCTTCGAGTTCCCTCGTTTTGCCATGCGCACGCAGGTCGGGATAACCAAACTTTGCTGGGAGCTGGCAGGAGTCCGAAGCACTACGTTCCCCACACTCGGAACCAGAGGGTTCTGCCATCGATCCTCTGTGAAGCGGGTGCTCTCTTGCCACTGGGAAGGAGGAAGAGCTACTGGTTTGTTTCTCCTGGGGGTGGTGGGGGTGTTGGTCTGGATTTTTTTCAACCAGCGTTTCTTCCCAAGTTCTCTGTCGTGTCTTACGTGCGGTGACTAGAGCTCCTGCTAATGGGGAGTAGGCACTTGCTTTAAGTGAAATCGTACTTAGGGGCAAAAGCAGTTTATGGAGGGTAAGTCTTGCGCTCCCCAATCTCTGCACGTCTAGCTGCAGGCGGGGGATGCCGGCAAGTCCCGTTTACACGGGGCTGAGAGATCACACCCCGCCCCGAGCAGCACCGCACCTGAGAACGTCTGGAAGTGTGGTTTGGCTGAACGAGGGAAGACATGGGGGGGGCCGCGGCTAGTCCATGTGCTCGTGCTTGGGCTGTCCGTCTCAGGGGACCAAGCCAAGAGAAGCAGAGCCGTGCCGGGGCCGGCAGTGCCGGCGCGCCCGGAGCCGGAGTCCTGCGTGCCCCGAGCGGGACCGCGGCCGCCGAGCGGCGCCGGGCGCTGCCGCGGGGCAGGGGAGCGGGGCTGGGCTGGGCTGGGCGCAGCGCAGCGCAGCGCAGCGCAGCGCAGGGGAAGGGAGTACCGCGGGACCCGCCGTGACTCACCGGCCCCTCCCGGCCCCCTCGGTGCCGGGGGAAGGCGAGATCCCGAGGGATTCGCGCCTAGACTCCGGGGGCAGGAAGCGCCCAAGGAACAGGCTCTCGCTGGAGAGGGCGGCCGGCCCGAGGCACCAAATCCCTTCCAGGGAGAGGAAGAGAGGGACTCTCTTCTGAAACTTTCCCTTCACCCAGACAACAGCAAAGGGGAGGGCTTGGACTGGAAGAGAGTGATGCCTAGAAGAGTAACTTTCAAGATACTGATCAAAATACTCTGTGGCACCCTGGGACTGTTGGGGAAAAAAAAGAAGCAACAAAAAACCAAACAAACAAACAAACAAAAAAACCCCCCCACACACACAAAAAAACCCAACAACAAAAAAACAAACAAACAAAAAAACAAAACAAGAAAACCAAAACAAAAAAAACCCCAAGCATAGTCATTTTACCTAGTTCAAATACCTGCTAATCGATCTCCTTCTAGGATAATCCTTAATGGGATGTCGCTGACCCTGTCCCAAAGATCTCTTTATCTTTGATAAGTACTGTGAAAAACAGCAGGGAATTCTTTCTACATAATCTTCATAAGGTTAAATACCTTTTCAATTGCGAGTTCTTTGTTTTACGTCAGGGAGACTTGACTCTTGGAGGTGAAACTGAAAGGGCACAGTTTGGTAAATGTCTACAGAAGTCTTTTCAGGTAAAATTTCTTAGGGAGGAAGCAGAGTGAAGAGGACTGGAAACTGATGTGGGTGGAGTGATAGAGGGGATGGGAAAGTGGCAGAGAGCTAAGGTAGTACCTGAGAGCCCTTACCATTTGACAAAGAAAGATGGAAAAGCAGGTGGACTTGCAGGTTTCTATTCTGAGCAAATGAGAAACAATGTGTTTGTAGTTGCAAGGGGAGTGAATGCAGTAGATAGCAAAATGGTGAGGAAAAACTGCATGAAAAGAGTGAGACCTTGTCAGAGAAGAAAAAGATGAAGTTAGGGGAATGGTTGTGATAGGAAGACATCTAGATGTCTGAAGGAAGGAAGAACTAAACATCATGAGTACTCTGTTCCCTTTGGAGAAGCTAATGAGAGATTTTTCTTGGATGAGAGTTTGGGACTTAAAATAAGTCACAGGTGTATAAGGAATAAATTAACCAGTTCTGACTTCTTCTGTGGCACGAGAAGTAATCATACCTTCAGAAAGCAATACAGGTCTTTAGCCGTTTTTCCAGAATTTATCAATACTCTTCTGTTCTAGACTTCACAGAGAGCTCTGATAACTGGAAACAATGTAGTTATGTATTACTGTCCTTAAAATTAAAGCATGACCGAAAGTAAATATATTCTAATGCTTTTTTACAATGGGAGGTGCAAGAATGGAGTGAAACAAAATGACCTATTAGCCATTGGGCTTGTACCCTTTTATGTTCATTAGGAGAGAAATAAAGAATAGATAGGATTGGTGTTTCTGGACATTGCTCATTCACTCCTCAAACATGGGAATTTTGCTAGCCTTACAACAGAATGATTGTTTCAGATCACACAGAAGCCTCTTTCCCACATTTAAATTTGGTTTTGGGGAAAATCTGTGAAGACTCTTCCAAGTAATGCATAGCATAATTGGTATGAATCAACATGCTTCTCTTACATAACTGCACCCAGTCTTTCTGTGAGAGGCTGAGCAACTTCTGATCTCTGAAAGTGATTTAATTTGCAGAAATTAATGCTTTTATCTGTTCTAATTTGGGAAGAGAGCAATTTCATCTAACACACTACAAAATTAAATAAAACTTTGTATGTGGAAATAATAAAATTAAATCAGCTTGCCTTTCTTTTTGAAATGTCAAATGTGTTCTGAATTTTCAAAAACAATTATTGATTTTGTGTGTCTTCAATTAAACATGCCCAGTTGACAGCAGCTTTCACATTGCTAAACTTCTGAAGTGTTGAAGTTTACATGAGCTCAACAACCACTGCTGGATGATCAAGTATCCTGAAGGTCCATCAAATAAATCAAATCCACTAGATGCTTTTAAGACCTTTGAAGATACTTTTGTATAACCATAGCTATAAACGTGACATTATGGGCTGGGGTAAGAAGCTGGTAGGAAGCACTCTAGAAGGTGGCGACCAGCAAGCCATCTCCCAGAGGACAGAGATAAAGCAAACCATTTATACTTTATTGGCCCTAAAGCCAGCATAAAATCAGTGAGAAGTGAGAATTAGGTGCATTAACTCAATATCATTTCAAATAGTAATGAGGACTTGGGACCCTTTGACTTGTGGCTGAATATTAATATTAACCTTGGTGCATTGCCAAAAAATGCATTAGTGGAAAGTGGTATTTTTAGTGCATTTTGTCAGCCCTCCTCACCCTCTCCACTATTTTCCTTTCTATATATATCAGCTAACACAGCACAGTGAGACTCTAATTTCCATTTGAATAGCAAGGTGCTGTTGCAACACAAATTAAACCAAAATTCATGTTTCTTTTACCTGTAAGAGCATTGGTGTATTTGCATGTTTAGTTCTGTCTAATGTATATGTGGTTCTAGAGATGGACAATGCTTCTCATATGTACATCTGTACAAAATAAACAATCCTGTATGTAGAATTATAATATTGGTATTTATCTATCTACTAAATAAACATGTTCAGCAATATACTCAAGTCTTGTAGTATTTCTCCATGCTCTTTCCCTTTCCATAGCCTTCGCTCCACATCTCTGTGATATAGCTGAAGGTAAGTTATCCCCATTGTTAAATGCTGCTTTCAGTTACTCTTCATCTCTTTGACCACACCAGTTCTCTTTCCCTCCTTTATTCCTCCGCTATTATTTTTCCTATCCACTGGAGTACAGGATAGTAGTTCCCTGTGGTGGAATCCATCTCTTACAAAACGATAGTGGAGAAACCTTTCTCTGAAACAACTTGGAAAAAATGTACTTTAATATCAGCAGTGATGCTGACAAGAACATATTTTGATGAGTAGATCATGAAATCCCACCGTGATGGTTTCAGCTTTTGTACTCCTTACTTCTTGAACTCTGGATCCACAGAATTCTTAGCTCTGGGACTGGGTGTGTTTGGCCATCATATTCTCTCTCACATTCAGCTTGAAGGTGCTTAATGCTAAGAAATTGATGGGAACCTAGCTTCAACAATCACAAAAATTCATTGAACCCAATACTTAGAATAAAACTCTTCTATGTCTTACCATGATTCAAACTAGTTTTTACTTTATTTTAACTTTGTGATTATTAGTTCCTTACTTAGAGTGGATATCTTTATATATAGGATTACAATTGTAATTTAATTTGAATGGATCATTTCTCCACCTGTTGAGAACTTTTGTGCAATATTAATGGGGAGTAAACACATGTTTACCCCTCAACCTTTTTTTTTTCCCATAGTAGACAAGCCAAATAGTTTTAGTTTCCTCTAAGTAGCTTAGAGGAAACTAAGCTACTGTTCTTTATTTTCCTGTGTTTTTTAAGCCTTTCAGATCACTTATCCAAACTAAATTAATCTGTCTTCACAGTAATGCAGATGAAGTACCACCAATACTCTCAAGAAAATATTAACATTCTATTCTGTTCTGTCCTTTCCTGGATGGACAAAATGGACCTGTGGCCTTGAAGCCACATTTTCGTTTTATGTGGTAGCATAATATGGGTGAGTGTTCTTGGTGCAGTCATTTGCTGATGCAGCTCTTCTTTTTCTTTTGTTACACAATTATTCCTTCAGTGCCTGACCTCATATCTCATGTTATTATATGCTATCCACTTTCTGGTCATTTAGTCCTCAAGCAAAAAAAGATCTTGACATGTCCATGTATCAGTAGACTCTCAACTTTGTATTATCATAAAATTTCATTAGTTCTCTTTGTGTTTTGTGATGTAATACTTCTGAAACAGACAAAATTAGTTCAATGTAGGTTATCTCCCTCCGGTCCAACAATTTTCTTTCATCATTGTCCAGGCACTGCTAGCAACAGACTGTAAGTGGTACCCTGGTGATTCCAAAGCTAGATCTGTTTAGAGCAACCTCCCAGATCCAGAAAGTCCAAGTCCAGCTTTTATTAAATAAAGATGATCAAATTAGTTGGTACAGCCACTTTTTATAAGCTCACATTGACTTTTATTCCATTTGTCTGTATATGCATCTTTAATTTTCCTATCCCTCCAAGCTTGTCTCTTCAGTCTTGGCTACAACTGAGATCAAGAGCCCAAAGATTTCTCAATTCATTCTTCCTTTTCAACAATTTCCCACCTTGAATAAAGGTGCTATGTTAGCACATACTCTGTGGTAGACAAAGAATCTTCCAGAGGTGGCAACACAGGTTTACTGTTCTTATTAGTCCCTGATTTTCTGACTTACTGCGAGCGCCATTCATGCAAAAAGAAACAGCATTTGTGCAGCACCATAGCGAAGGAGGAGGAAATGGGTAGTAAAGTGTGAGAGCACCACAGCTGCAAGTGAGTCATGGCAACACTGCTCTTTGGGATGCATGTGGGAGCCAAGCTCTGAGGGAAATCAAATCACTCAAGCCTGAGAGAAATCTGCACTTCCCTACTGGCAGTGAGGACTAGAGAACATTTCAGCCCCTTTTTACAGGTCCCACATGTAGCTCTCAATACTTTCAGAACACAACACTATCTCTGAGATAACAGATGTTAAAAAATTCCTGCCATCAAGTATATTCAATCTTTCTGATATTTTTGCTTTATTATAGACATGCTAAGACCTGTCAGCCTGCCTTATCGCCAAGACCACCATTTTTGTCTTTATTAAAAGGTCTAGCAAAATCTTTCTTCAAACCAGGAGCCATTTTAACTCAATTTTCAGGGTCCCCCTCCTCCAGTCACTTGTCTTTCCTTTCCTATTTTTTACTGTGCTGGAAGGGCATTTTTGTCATTTTAGAAGTCTTTGCAAAGTCAAAGAAGTTTAAGGGATGTGTCAGTTTCCATTTTATCCATTTTTGCTCTCTCTGGCAGTTTTCTTTGGTGGGCCTGTCTTTTACTTCTAGCCTCATTTCTTGCCCCCAGTATCCTTACTGAAACAACTTCTTCTCCGTCTGGATCTGGAACTTTTTCTTATATTTTTTCCCTCTTTTGGATGCAAGTTAAAGAGAATATTTTTATTACTTTAATATGAAGAAATGCCAACCTTCTTCCACATTCAAGTCCCTAAGCTCCTCAATACAGCTGATTTCACTTTCCTAATTAGCTTCTTTTATTTATCAAAATGTGCAAGTCCCCTTCTTAGCTATGTCTGCTTTGTTTATTCTTCTATTTAATTTAACCAAAATAATCTCATCTATTTTCAATGCAACCTTATTTTCTATGGCAGGCTCTTCAGGGATGTCTTTGTTCTTTATGAAAACAAAGGCTGAGGTATATTGGCAAATTTACTCTGAATTGAAGAAATCTTGTGGGTGTATGTCCAGAACTCAGCTGCAATTTCTGTGTTTATTTTCCCCTTTACATATGAGGGCCTGCATTGTCCTGATGTTAAATCGTCTCCATTAGTTCTTTCCTACTAAAAGGAAGGCATTCTCATCCAATTTCAGGTTTCTGCATTCTTCACTGTACATTGTCTTTACAACTCTTCCCCAATGTAATTTTGGCTTTTACCAGGATATCCTCTCTCTCTCTCAATCTCTCTCTTCATTCTCCTTCTTTTATGAAGACAATAGACCTTATGATTGGTATTTCTCTTCTCTGATCACTGGTGCAGTTCCATTCTAACAGAATTGTTTCCATAAAGTTGAATTTTTATTTCTCACTGGGTTTTGATCCCCTATTTTATTTTATAAGTTCCTCACACCCTTTAACTGACTCTACTGCTTTTTATATTATCACTCTAGTTGAACTCCGCAATGATTGAGCTCCTGTTTTCTATATTTTTTGCCACCAACTTCCTGAAGCCAAAATTCCCTTGCCCTGGGTGGTAAATGAAGAAACTACATGGTTTCTTCTCAAGCTCTCTTCCCATCTCTCAACTTCAAGTTCTTTTTATTCATTCTGCCAGCTTGGATTGCAAGCTGGTATCCCATATGCTTAGGTGAAATCTGTCCATGAAGATATGAAACCTCTTCCCAGAAAATACCTTCAAATGATCAATACTCCAAATCTTTCTATATAACTTCTAGAACTATTCAGTCATGTGCCCGTGACTCATCCCATAATTCTAATTATGCTTCTATTCTCCTCTTGGAGAGGAAACAGAATAAGTTCATCACCAATTCCATACTCTTTTCTGTGAGACTTGGTTCAAACAGTAAGCAAATGAGAAAATAAGTCTTCAAAGTTACTTATGAAATAATAACTCTAAACATTGTCAACCTGTAATTCCAAAATTAGAAGAGCAAAGTGAAATGCCAGTATTATTAATTTGCAAAATAAGAAAATTTCTTTAACAAAGGAGGTGAATCTTGCAGGTAAATTTAGAAAAAAGTGAAAAGTGGAAACCTAAGGTTGTTCTAGAAGAGAAAAAATCTGAAGTATACAGAATTTTAAATTATTTCATAAATAGAAAGTTTGTAAGGTAATTATGATCCTAGAGGGATTGAAAGAAGTATTTAGGAGTACAGAAACATCACAAAGTAAAGAAAAACAAAACTTCTCTATCAATCTACATCACAGGGAATGCTGTTTAGGGTAAAATTGCAACTCAGTGCAGGTTATTCTGCAGCCATAAGGCATTTTGTATCTTCCTTTGAAGCACTTGGCAATATATATTATACTTGTTCTGAAATATCATTTAGTTTTATCCCGTATGGTAAGTATTTCATTTATTGATAAGCAAAAAGGAACTTTATTGCCAAGATCAAGTCCAAGATACTTTTATTTTTGAATGTAATATTAAGTCCTATTCCACTTAATAAGTGGAGCTTTTGGTATGCTTATCTTTAGAGGAAACAGAATGATAAGGATTTATTTGAGCTGCTGAAGTATGTTTTCCTGAACTTGTAAAGAAGAATCTAAGGGTGTATTTATGTCATGTGTTTCATTTGGCACAAGTTCACTCTACCCATGTTTCAAGGGAAGGAAAACCAAAGGATGCTGTTAGTATGATGCTTTTCCTGCAACACTATATTCAGGCTCCCTTTAAGGCCTAGTTCAACACAGTCACATAGCTTTTGCCTTTTTTTTTTTTCAGCTCAGAGTATGACTAAGTTTCCTTCATCTCTTTGATATAACCAACACAAAAGTACTCTCAGATACAGGAAATTAGAAGGAGCTCTTAGCAGCTGTATTATGGCAGTCCCAGTGTGTCTTAGGAGCACTCCCTTTTCTGCCAGTTCTCTCCTGGACTCTGGACTGACATTCCTTTTGCAAGATTCACGACTGCATGAGGAATGACCTCTCTGCAGTAAAGCTCTCTTCTTGGATGGAGCAGCAGAAGCAATTCATGGTGCTCTTTGGCACAATCAGCCAGAGCTAAGAGACCAAACCTCCCCACAGAATGCTAGGACAAGTCATTTTAAAAGACTATTTTTTTCATCTATTCTTAGCAGATATATATTCACCAGATTACTTTAATCATTGTGTTGAGGATGTTATAGGAGACTACTCTCATTCCATTAAATCAGTGACAACCTGTTCTCTGCCTCTAGGAGTAAATTCTACTCCTACTCCAATTCACATCTATTATAAGTACCACTACCTTCAGATATGCTTCAGATTTTGGCTTCTTAGAAGTAATCCTTTACAAGTGCATTTGGATACCTTGACATAAGCTGGTAAGTACATTGCCTTGTTCCCAAGAATGCATATGAAAATATTATCCTGAGCTGATGAAGCCATTTTTTCATTTGCAGAAAGGAATGCTAATGGTATTGCAATTTCCATCTTCCTAAAAATGAATCTGAGCAGTTGTTTTGCTTCTTAACTTTCCATCTTGATATGTGCATAAAATGGATTTCCTGACAGCAAAATCCCATGGAAACATGTCTAAATCACTGTGTGTGCAACACTGTGGTGTGTCCTCCCTAACAACAGTATCTGCTTTAGAAACTTCTGTTTTACTTTTGATCTCCATAATGATAAGGACTGAGCTATATCAGAGTCAGCATTTTCCTGACATTTCAGCTGCATATGGTACAGCTACATCTTGACATGAAAACAGACAAAAACACCTTAAACACATTCATCAAATGACTAGAATCCTGATTGTTGAGATTATTTTTAAATTATTTATTATTTGTAGAGTTATTTGATTGCACTGTTTAATAAATGCTGCTTAAATTATGTCTGCAGAAAAAACATAACCCTTCTGACAGACCTACTATTTTTTTAAGCTGTGTTTTATGGACTTGGATCAGTTTCAATGTTTAAACACTTTATGAAGATGATAATAATTTATATGACAGTTCCATTAATATTGTCATCTTTTTGCTATAGAACAACATCTGCTTACCTGTTGGTTTATATTGCTGTATTTGCTCAACGTAGGCAATAATTGCTGTCAGAAGATAGCACATGCAGCTCTTGGAACTAACAGTCTGACTAATAAGAAAAATATCCACTTGGTATCCCAGCCCTTGTAAATATAATTATGTTAACTAATTGTAAGTTTAGAACTAGCAGCAAATTGTAAAATATATCACTGCAAAGAAGACAGGAAGCAATAAGTGGCATCCTCATGTCTCTATGATTTGCTTCAATATTACCAAAATTCTCAGTGTCCTCTCATTCTAAAGACAGTTCCATTTTTCCAAATAATTCAAGTATTCACAGCATTTCATTTGAGTGCAAATAGGAAAAAGAACCTTTTGTGAGATGGCTGTCACCTATGAATATATGTAATAATAATCAATCTAGGTATTTTTATGTTCTACTTTTTATTCAAGTAAAAATAGCCTACTTTTTGAATATTATCCACACAGTTTAATGAAAAAAAGTGTTTATTCAAGTGCCATTCTGCACAGATCCTGTCTATGGTGAAACTCATTGGAGTTGTGATCCTTAGGACTTTTATTAAAATATGTTCTTAGAAGTAGTCAACTCTAATCAGATTTTCTACTGACAAATAAAATGCTGTTATATTAAAACCTGCTGCTTTTCTTCAAGACAAGTAAAGACATGCAAATGGCATAGTCACTATGTGCCAACTGGGATTTGTCCATCCCTCCTTTCTGTGAATTGCCACTTAAGGTTCTTAAGAGTCTTGGCAATATACTCAAGACACTAAACATTCCAACCAGTTTGCTTGAAATCAGTTGTTACCCACTGGAATGCACAGTAATTTTTGGATTGTTAGAGAGGAAAAAATTTGATTAATAAGGGACTGGTATCTTTCTATGCCTTTGTCTTGTTATGTTAGCAGTTATGACAGAAAGAATATTTCAAATTCAAACTTCCCTGCCACAGGTCAGATAGTACAATATACTCCAGGTGTTTTACTGGCATAAAGTATAGTGTCAGAAAGTCAGTGATGTGCTGTGGAAATTTAGAGCACTCCTACTCAAGGACAAGAAGTCTCCCTGAGATATTTTTAAAGTGACTGCAAAAGTACTTGTTATTAGATTCACAGGTGGGGTTAGAGCCCATGGACAAAATATTACTTTCTGAATCAGTTTTCATATTAAGCAAGACTTTCCTTTCTTTTTTAATTCTTCCCTTTGCAGTCATTAGAAGCAAAATATGTAAAATATTAATCAGATGTTGAGGCAGGTTTTGTAAAAGGATGGTGTAACCATACTGACTTGCTTAGAAAAAATTATGTACTGGTATATGGGTTGAAAGAGTTTGTAAGATTTTGCCTGTGCTTACGGTGCTGGGTATGAAACCTCAACTACACAATCCAGAGTCTAATTGCAGCACTGGACATCTGTTGTTTAAAAGTAGAAGAAAAGGTAACTAATTTGAGGTCCTGTAATTATACCTTTGGTTGGATAATCTAAAAACAATACAATCTTCTTTAGTCACTCTTATGAAACACCTGGTATGCTAGGACCATAAAGACTGTAAAACTTGCTGTGCAGCCAGCTTCCTGGTTAAAGATGAAGCAAGAATATCTGCTCTGCTTATGGAGAGCAAACACAATAGTGAGACAGGTGAACAAATATATATATATACATATATATATATATATATATATACACACTACATGAGAATATATACATTAAAGAAAAAAATACAGTGATTTCCATTTGAGCTTGGCTTAGTAAAAAACTGTATTAGTTTGCTCCAGTTTGCAAATGCATTCATGGAGTAAAAGAGATGTGACTCAGTAGGTTAGGCAGACAGAAGTCACCCACATCTCTCTTTGGTGTCACAGGCCACTAGGTCACTCACTGGGGTGAACTAGCCAGAACTGCCACAAAGAGCTAGTCTGAAGGGCTGGTTGCAGTCAGTTCACAGTGCTCAAAGGTAATCAGAGGAGATTATGGAACAGGATTCTGCAGCCAGGGTAAGCCGAACCTAGTAGGTGAGGAGCAACATTCTAGCCTTGCTAAAGACAGTGGGAATTGCTTTCTGAAAATGATTTTGCTAGGAGCTGATGCTTGCTGCTTCTTTCTATGCAGCTCTTACCACACTCCACGCTCCACCCCGCCAGAGTTCTGTGCCTTTACCTGTCTGTAGATTTACTGGTCTGGAGATGTATCTTGGTCCAGGTTCCCTGTTTGGCTCAGATCATTTTGTCCAGTCAAAGATTGTTCAAAAAATTCTGCCGTCACAAAGAATTTGAAAGCAGAAGTATAAGAAAAACAAAGCCCCATCTAGTCTAATCTGTACTGGGGCCTCTCCTTCTGACAAAGAAGTCTAGCTCATTGTTAATGACCATGTCTGGTCTCTGCATCCATAGTAACAGGTATGATCTTAAGTTCCCTCTTCTATTAGTAGACCAAGTAGATGCCTCATCTATTGGAAAATTGACAGCGTCTTGCCTCTATTCCCTAGTGAAAACAGAAAATATCCTGTACACTGGAACAGGTCAGCCTGAGCAGTTGTTGAGTCTCTGTGGCTGTAGACAGCGAAAGGCTGACTGGACATGGCCCTGAACAACCCACTCTAGTTTATCACTTTTTGAATGGGAGGGTTGGACTAGATGAACTCCAGAGATCAATTCCAGCTTTCATGATTCTATAGCTATATTGGTTGCATGCCTGTCACCCCTCATTTACCTATCTCAACAATATCATGATTTGCAGGCCCAGCCACAGTAGAGTTGTTGTCTTGTCATTTTTCAAGGCTTCTACTGTCTCTCAGAAAAGACCTTGATTCAGCAGATGATCATTACACACTTTGTCTGTATTGAGTTGGAACACAAAGTAGCTAATACTTCAGAAGAGAATACACAATCATCTTCTGTAGAAGCATTTTATTTATTCATCTGTTCACATGCTGTTTACAAACCTGTGAGTATCATTATAAGATGAATCATGTCACTGTACTTTGCTTTAAGACCTTGTTTCCAAAAGAAGCAGATGGCAGAGACTGGCAACAGCTTCTGAAGACATTCATCTCCCTATGCATGTACAGTAATGAGGCCTTCCAAAAGCTCAGAAAATAAAGGGTAAGGCTTTTCCTTACTGAAATATTATAATGGCCATTTTCGTTGAGTATCATCTATTTTCTTCCTTGGTGAAACAGGAAACAAGAGAAGAAAAGAAGATTATAAAAAGAGACTCCATAGGTTGTTTAGAAGCATTGGCAACTTGACAACATAAGTGTTTTCCAATTAGATGTTCCCATGTACTCTATTTACTGCAGCATATCAGGTCAATTTTTATAAAAATCCAGGATCCTCCACCGTGTCTGGGAGTTGAACATGGAAACACCCAAAAGTACATAGGAGGAATAATGGGCTTAGATTTGGTTTCTTTTAGCAGATGGAACCAGTTGACACGTACATGCTTTGCACGTACTTGTCTTGGGAGCTGTCACAGGCTACAAGTCCTTCACCTGCAGCCCTACGGAGCAGTTGAGTAAAGCACTGAGGAAACTGCCACTTGCATGACTTAGGTGCTGCAAGTGGAGATCTCAGCACTTGCACTGGTCAGAAAGTTCTGGGCTGTTTAAATTGCTCTGCAGGCCTAAACTACAAGATACACCTTATCATGGCTAATCAAATCTCTTGAAAAATTGCTCCTGATTGTGTCCCATCGTCTCCAATAGTCACCAATTTTATTCACTTCGTATATCAGCCTGATAGCCTGAGTATCTTCAGTAATATCTTAAGCCTTGTATTTTAAAATAGAACTATTTAATGTCTGAGATTTGTTGGTTTGTTTGTTTGTTTTTTTTAATTCAACTAATCTGCTAGCAAATATTAAAATAGAACAAAACACAAACCAAACAGCTTAACAAAACAAAACATGGTTTTAGGTTAAACAAAATTATTTTCATTTTTCAATTTCCTGTCTTTTATATAAAAGAAGGTGGAAGTTAAGTTATTCTAAGGACTTGAGCAATGTTTTGTTGCAGTAATAAAGAAAAAAAAAACAGCATAATTTCCTTTGACACAAATATGGTTTAGATACAGTAGCAAAGATGAAAGTAATAATAAAGGTGATGGAACAAACTACTGTTTCACACAATATAAATTAAAATCTGTCAGGGCATAATGAAGTTTTTTTTCAGAGGTTTTGGAAGTGAAATATCCTTTCTTTGTTTGGTTCCACATTTCAGTCTTTTGTAGTTGATCTCAAACAAGTTTTGGGGCAAGTTTTTGTTGGTTTCCTTAACAAAGCAACATCCTATAAAATGCTATGTATTTCACCTTTTTTTCTATGACATGCAATATAATGCTGAGACACTGAATAAAAAGTTATTAAAAATTATAGGTCACCCAGCTCTTTATAGGATCTAACTAGATTGCACCTGTTGTATTTTACAGCTTTTCGTATTAGCCCCTTTGTCAGCAGTAAACGAGTTTTCATACTTGCAGTTGTACAAGTAGGTTGCCTATTCTTTCTTGTTTGAAGCAATCAACAGCTGTGATTACTTCAAGAGAAGAAAATTAAGCTGATATGTACGGGCAGATACAGAAAACAGGACTTATTTCAGGAACCAGTGGAAAACAGTCTGGTTTTGTTGTTTAGTGGTTGTGCTCAGCAATCGGAGCACAAGGTTCTGAGGTGGGGCTGCCACTGGTACATGGTGCTAAGCCTCAGAGTGAATGTCTTGGCTTCGCTCCTGGTGTGACCTCTAAACTGAAAAAGGGGAGATTTTAAACTAAAGAGGGTAGACTTAGATTAGATATTGGTAAGAGAGTCTTTACTCTGAGGGCGATGAGACACTGGCATAGGTTGTCTAGAGAAAATATGGATGTCCAAACCCCGGAAATATTCAGGGCCAGGATGGATGGAGCGCTGAGCAATCTGATCCAGTGGAAGGTGTCCCTGCCCATGGCTGGGGGGATTGGAACAAGAAGATGCTTAAGATCTCTTCCAACTCAAATCATTCTATGATTCTACAAGCCTATGATTCTCTCAGCAGCAACATGGGCCTTTTCCATCCTACACTGTCCTCAAGGCAAGAGCCTGACTTCATTGTTAGGGCATGGATACAAGGGATCTTCTCCTTTAAGCCTGCTGAAAAATGCAGCTCAGTTTCAGATGACTGGACACACAGAACGAGGCATAGCTAGACTCATACTCTGTCTTTAGCAGTAGATGGAAGCAGGTACTGAGGATAAAAAGAGAACAAAGCGTGAGAACCCTGCATGTTGGGGGTTCTATATTATTACAACTTGTGATTCCTTCAATCTCAGAGGAGTTCCTAAATCTAGTATGGTATGTTTGTTAAGTAACTTTCAAATGTAGTACTTCAAATAAATAAGTAGTACTTTCAAATGTAGTACTTCAAATGAATAAGTAGTACTTTCAAATGTAGTACTTCAAATAAAAGTACTCTTACAAGTACTTTTCCAGTCTTTCCTTGAACGCAAGTAAAATTTTTTCATCTGCAGACTCTGTTAAGGATTTACTATCTAGTACAGCAACTTTTGTTTGTTTTTAATACAACTAGCCTTATTAAATAGCTCTAGCTTTTCTACGTGCTCCATCTCTCAGCATCAGTATGCCACTATGATGTTGTCTGGGAGAAGAAAGCTGGACCAGTGCTGCCACTTTTCCCAGAGGATGCCTAACAGAGGTGGTGTTACCTAATAGAGAAAAGTAAGAGCAAGGTTCGTGAACCTGGAGTGCCACTCCTAATCAGTGTCTTGGGGAGTTCCTGCACCTATTTCAGTTTTCCAGCTGTTAAATCATAAGGAGGATTTTTAAACTTCTTTCTGGATGAGCATACTGATAACAAACACTCTACAATACAAGTGGTAACCTGTATATTCTGATTCTAGGCTGAAATTCTTGAACATAACCTAGAAAGAGGCAAGCACGCTAACCCCAGAAGAGCAACAGGGCTGGTGAGTAGGGCGCTCTCTGGGGACTACGGGAGACATAAACTCAAGTCTTTTTCAAAGGGTTCTTCTATAATGGAATTGTCCTAACCAATAGGCAACAGTGAAATTTCTAGTAGTTGAGCCTGCCTCTTCTGCTTCCCCTTTTCTCTCTGAAAATACCCAGTAGTGGGAAAGTTCCTGCAATCTCAGAAAGTATCAGAAGCCCAGGAAAGTATTTATCACCGCGCAGATGTAGTATCTGATTAGCGATCAGCATTTTGCTTTGGAAGCGACAGCCCCGGGCGTGTTGCTGCTGCCCTGCTCGGTGATGCAGTGGCTGCATCTCTGCCCTGGCTCCCGCACTAGGTGGCAACAGAGCGTCACCGCCGTCCCCACCAGCGCCAGAGGAGCCACGGGCGAGCCAAACTGTGCCCAGGCATTACAAACCTCAGGCTTTTCCACTCAGCTTTCAACAGCACAGCACTTTTGCACCTGCAGTCTATTGGCAAACTCAAGGCAGCAAACTCGCAGCAAGGACTAGAGTTCCCATATTTAACCAGAGGCAGAAGAAGAGTGAGCATGCAGAAGAAGGGGAGGTTTTGTTTTGGGTTACAGTCATATTTAGCATGCAAGCATGCCAAAATCATGATCTCAGAAACAGCAGTGAAACTTAGATACGTCCTTTCAATAAATCAGTGCCTGGGTTGACAACTGAGAGATCTGCCCAATAGGCTTAAAATTCACCTCCTGCAAATGTAGCTTCCAGCATTGACTCATAGTTGCAGATGTAGGGCCAAGAACACAGTCTGCAAGTCACTTAGTAGCAATCTCAAAGTCCTTTTTACATGCTAAGCTTTTGCTCTTGTGAGTCTGGCATTCTTCTTCAGGCCAGTCCTGTTTAATATCTTTGTCAGTGATCTGAAAAAGGGGACTGAGTGCCTTCTCAGTCTGTTTGCAGACAACACTAAATTGGATGGGAGTGTTGATCTGCTGGAGGGCAGGAAGGCTCTAAAATTTAAAATATGCTGTTCTAGTGGAAATCTATTTCCTGTCCCTTTCCCTTCTATCAAAGTCTTCAGTATACCTCACTAATATCTGAAATAATGAAACATAACTACAAAAGAGCATATCACTGCCTTTAAACTGTCATATTCAAAGAAAACAAACACCCATCTGGCATTTATTTTGAGCATTATGTTACACCTTCTGTTAGCAACACACTGTTGAACATTATACCAAATTAACATGTCTCAAAGAATCAAAACTTACCCTAGGTCTTGGCTTGTGCTGTCACAGGGAATTCAAATGTCAATATGTGAAAGATTTAATTCTCTGCTCCACCTGCTGCTGATGCCATAGATCAAAGAGGGTAATGTCTGTATGCAACATATAAAAACTTGTTAAACAAATGTGCAACAACCAAAACACTACCAAAAAAAAAATAAAAAAAAAAGGAAAAAAAAAAAACACCATCATATATAATTAAGCATTTTCATCAGTTTAAAACCAAAGACAGAATAAAAAAAATGCTTGAAAAAAAATAGTTTCTCATTGCAATTGCTTCTGTTTTTAGTAGAGAAATTAAAAGTCAGTTATCTTTTCAGAAGGCAGATGCTTAGCCCTTAAAAGTTTTGGCCTTATCAAAAAGTTTGTTCTGCAAATAAATTCCTACAACATCAAGTCATATTAAGATTACAAGAGGATGTGACAGTTCTCTTTCTCCTGTTAGTTGCAGTAAGTAAACCAATATGCAGGAATGCGTCATGAAACACCTATCTAGTTCTGTTGCATCCAAAGTCAATATCAGAACTTATTTTCTTTTTTATGCATAGGACTATTGGTGTTTAAAACAGCACAGATGATCATCTTTTTGAATACCTGGCAAGACATTTGGCTTTCAGTAGCTACTGCTTGTAATTAAGAGGTCTCTCCACTCCAGTGAATAAAAGAACATACCTTGCTCTCTAATGAAACTATAATCTAAGAACAAAGTCAATCAAGTAAATTCCAGAAGCAATTATAATAATTCCAGATAGATGAAAATTCTGTGCTTTCTGTTTTGTTACAAGCATCAGAAAGTTACCTCTTTAGTTATATTATGAATGTAATTTAGGCTACTCTAAAAGCCCTGGGTTAGGTGTGTCAAGGAATATTCACTTTCTCCAAGCATATAGACTGTGCCTAAGACCTTTTATTTCTCAAAATGTCAATTATTTATGTTTTATGAATTAGGAAAGTTTCTCTCTACTTCTGTAGATTACTCTTTGCAGTAATAAACATTAAGCCTAATTCTGCAGTCATCCACAAAGACAGAAAAATACCATTGGACCTTACTTTGCAGTGCACAGTGGGAACATTCAACCCTGTAAAAAGCCATAGAAGTGATAAATCACCTGAGGTCTTTATAGATATTGGACCATTTTTCTTCTGAGTTGTAAACTAGTAAATTAAGTTTTTGACAAGTTCCTTGCTCACTCTACTTATTCATTGCACCTGGAATTTTCAAGAAGACCTAAATTGCACTCAAAACTTTGAAAATATCCTGCTAAATGTACTTTACAGTTTATTTCCAAATGCGATTGAAAGAGATCAATGCCCACTCTATTTCAACGGAACAATTACATTTTGGGTAGAAGCTGATGATGGAAGGCCTTAGAGTTGAAATTAATCTTAGTACACACACTAGACTAAGTTCTCTTTCTCCAAAAGGCATTCTAAAACAGAAGAAAGAGTCTTTTTCCCTTCCTTCTTTCTGTCCTTTTTTCCCCTCCTTCATTCCTATCTTCCGACTTCCAACTTCTGACTTCTCTATCTTCTAATGTCAGATACAGTGATGAAAAAATAATAAGAGAAATTCTTGTTGCCAAGATGTAAATATATTCTGATAAAGACACCTCCATTCTTTTGTTAGTTTTGTTTTTTGTCCTTTTTACCACATAGCTACAAAAGGCCTTCACAGTCATCTCATCCTTGCTGCACAAAGGGATCAGCTTTATCTAGGTCAGTACTGACTTGTTTTCTATTTTCTTACAATCTCCAATGGCAGACTCCAACTAAGGTGTTCTCACACTTCCTTTTTCTTGCCATTAAATTTTTGTTCTCTGTGTCTACTTTGAAACTTCCTTGTGACTGAAGCTTGCTTCGATTTGCAACAATCATAAGAATGGGTGATATCCTTCCTGCTTTGCTTATTTGAAGTTATCATGACCCACTCAATCATCTCCCTAATTTGTTCAATCTTTCCTCACAAATCATCCAGCTGCAGCTATGGAAAGACTTGTGTAGCTTTTTAAAATATATAAAACAGGCTCCTAAATATATAACAAGGAACTATCTAAAAGAAGTTGCACACCATTCTTGAGATGGTCTATATTTCTGAGGGTACAGATGGATAATCCTGATTTCCATTGAGTTTACTTGCTGTTGTGCAAACTCGGATGAGCATGGTGGTCCCCTAAAGTGTATGGGAGAAAGACAGCTCCCCATTCCTTAATTCAGGAAACTACAGATGTAAAGCAGGTAGAGAAAACAGAGTAGATGTGAAATTCTGTCATTTTTTATGAGCATATTTCTACATGGTTGTTGCTTTTATGAATTCCAGTTAATGCCATTCTTAATATGACATGGAGAACTGCTTTGTTAGTTGAGGACTAGTAAGCTCCGAATTTGTAGAACAGAGCACCTAACCCGCTCTTTTCAAAAAAGGATTTTGTTCCACTGCACAATTTTTAAAATTGGTTGGATTTTTCCATATCAGTTCATGCGGTCAAGGACTTCCAGGAAAGAAAAAGACAATGCAAGTCATATACAAAACTATACAAACCATATACATGTTATGTTACCTAAATGCCAAGAATTCAAAGTTAGTACCTCTATCTTCTAGAGTGAAGCTCGTCAAGAACATTTTTCAGGAATATAGTTTCCTATTTCACTAATTAAAAAAAAAAAACCTTAGATACAATGTCAGAAATTTCAAACTGATGAAAAGAACACTGGTTAAAGAGAGAAGATAAGGCTCAAGTGTATCACCTATATTCCCTGAATATCATCAACAGAAAATATGAATACCTCCTCTTGCATGCATGGAATTTTTTTTGTATAATTAAATATGCCTTTCTGCAGAGGGTGGTGAAGACAATTCACTCTTCCTTAGACAATTCATAAATAACTGCAGTATGGGTAGGCCATTCATGCAGAAAATATTTATTCTACAGAATATTGTGCAGCAATTTAGAGTATACATAAAAGAATGCATCCTTCCAATACCTATAGACCTAGTCTTTGTATATCCTTCTCCTTTATGCTTGTGAATCCCGTTAGCATTCCAGTGATAGGTTAGAATGGCATAATGGCTTACTTACCTGGCACAATTTAGACTTTTTTCTTTTTCATTTCATCAATCCAGCTGTGGAGTTAGCTGCACTTAAACAACTCAACATGTGCTTACATAATGGCTCACTGATGGCTATGTTTATTAAAGATAAAAAGAGCAAGGAGAATATAATCCAGTCACCAACAGATTTGAAACATCCTGTTGCTGCAGATATTTCCGTGGTGTTCCAAGTTGCATTGCAAAGTTGTCTCCCTGTTGGTCTTATATACCAGCTGCTTCCTGACATCACAAATAATTTAGCATTGCAGACATCCAAAATAATGCAACACTTTTCTTCTTCTTTACAGCTATGCTTGCTTTCAGACTTATCCTTCTGTATTTTTCTTTCCTTCCAGGTAATGCATTTGTGGTGAGCCTAGCTTTGGCTGATCTGGTGGTGGCCTTGTATCCATACCCACTGGTGCTCTTAGCTATTTTCCACAATGGATGGACACTGGGTGAAACACACTGTAAAGCGAGTGGCTTTGTGATGGGACTAAGTGTAATAGGCTCTATTTTCAACATCACTGCAATTGCAATAAACAGATATTGCTACATATGTCATAGCTTTGCCTATGACAAAGTGTACAGCTGTTGGAATACAATGTTGTATGTCTCCTTAGTCTGGATATTAACAGTAATTGCAACTGTGCCAAATTTTTTTGTTGGCTCTTTGAAGTATGATCCACGCATCTATTCATGCACATTTGTCCAAACTGCAAGCTCCTACTATACAATAGCTGTTGTGGTCATTCACTTCATCGTCCCTATCACCATCGTCAGCTTCTGCTACCTTCGAATTTGGGTTTTAGTGCTTCAAGTTCGAAGACGAGTCAAGTCAGAAACAAAGCCAAGATTGAAGCCAAGTGACTTCAGAAACTTTCTTACCATGTTTGTTGTTTTTGTGATTTTTGCCTTTTGCTGGGCACCTCTAAACTTCATTGGACTGGCTGTAGCCATTGATCCTACGGAAATGGCACCAAAAGTTCCTGAATGGCTATTCATTATAAGTTACTTAATGGCCTATTTCAACAGCTGCCTTAATGCAATAATATATGGTCTTCTTAATCAGAATTTTCGGAATGAATATAAACGAATTTTAATGTCACTGTGGATGCCAAGGCTTTTCTTCCAGGACACATCCAAAGGAGGAACTGATGGCCAGAAGAGCAAGCCTTCTCCAGCTTTAAACAACAATAACCAAATGAAAACTGAAACCTTGTAAATGTGTAATAGTCAACACAAGAGTTTGTCATGGAGAAAACCAAGATCGTAATTGTAATGTTCTGGTCATTCCTGCTTAATTCTGGGGAGTTTCCACTTGGATCACACTTTATGACTGGAATACTGTCTTCATAGTAAAGCACATTGCTCTGGACTAGTAATTTATACAAGATATTAATTGAAAATGTGTTTCAGAGGTAAAGCTGCAGGTGGGTGCAAGCTGTTTTAGTTCTGAGAGCTGAATCCTGCTTCCAAACACATGAACAAGGTATTTTTTTACTTCAGCGAGAGTTTTGCATTCTTTATATAAGATCAGGATTCATTTCTTTGAAGATGTAGTGAGTCTATGTGTTCAGCTCATCAAAGCTCTGGAGTGGTATTTTCCTCCTTCTGTGTCGGAACAGAGGGTGAGAAGACACTCTATTTTTTACACATAAGCCAAACACTGCATTTCTGTGCATGTACTTGTGGCAGTAATGATGACTTTGAATCCAAATTTGTAAACTGGAGAGAAGAATATTTGTGTAAAAGAAAATATTAACATTAGAGATTTTCCTCACATGTTCTTCATACTTACATACATTGAGAATGGGAATATACTGTTTCTACTTCCTTCATCTTTCATGGTTAATTTTGTGGCAGATTGGTTGATTTCTCACAGATTTACCTTACACAATATTGTTCCTTTAGAAAAGATTGAAATTTCATTGAACTTCATTTATTTACTAAAATATATCTATAAAATGTCATTTGGTGCACTTTAGCAGACCTTACACATTTGTGACAGACTAGAAATTATAGCATATGACCTGTGATCATCTGGAGTGGCAACTGGACGCTAGACAGGATATCCTAGATCATCTCAAATGATGTTAGACCAAAAGAAGAAGAAGCCCTTTTGAGTATAATGGTAGCTGCTGTACTTGACTCACATGTCTACATTGAATCTCAAACAAAACCCACCGCTGGTGTGTAACCTGCGGCAACCTTCAAGGTTCCCTGTACTGAAGACATGTTTCCTTCCATCCGTGATGATAAACACACTTCCAAGGACAAGATTAATTGCTTTGTGGAGGTGCTGGTCTCCTTTTACTGACTTTAAAAGCAGCTTTGATTAATAGTTCAAAGACCTAATTTTGGATAGCTAGAGAGGCATTTTATCTTGCTTAATTTGGGATAAATCCAGTGTAGATGTTTGCAAACAATCCATTTTCTAAATACTCACAGTAGTTCTTAGAGTCCTAGGAAATGATTCCTTTTCTTTTGAAACAGATATCTTTATTGATCAGGGGAGCTGATCAGCAGAACTCAGTAACTGTACCTTCACTGACTCTAACAAAGATCAGGTTGCTCACACACACATTTCAGGCAAGGACAGGTCATCTTAATTCCATAAATAATTTACCTACACTTCATATTTGCATTTCATAAAATAAAGGATTGTTTTCCACTTTATTTTTAAACTCAGCTCAAATTCCAACTGGATTTCTGCTTTTCCAGGTAACAAATTGTACCAGTGACTGTGCAGATCAGATTACAATTTGGGTTATACTCCAGAGCATCATAGTAATTTACACAATGTGGTTGTACTATTTCTAAATCAGACTAGGGATCTGTGCACAAGCACACAGTCAATGAGCTTATTTTATCATTAGGCTTGACATGCACATTACTCTTAGCATTTCTTAGTAGTGCTGTTCAGGATAGAGGAGCTGGGTTGCTGATATATCCATGTCAGGTTTTGAAATGGGACAATAAGGAATGCAGGTTGCTTATTACATTCCAGTTTGAGTTTCCTGACCTGGCTATTATGAAAACTATTTCTGCGGTAATATTAATTTATACAGCAAACATACTCCTTCTGAAGCCATAAAGATGTATTAACATCACCCTTATGTTGCTAAAGTGATAGAAAATTATCAAAGAACCAGGGTATCTTAAACGTTCTATTAGCTCGCCAAAAGCCTATGTAAAGTACAGCAAAGTAACAAATGTGATTATTATTTTAGCTGCTTTCATGTTCTTCACGTGATTTCTGATAATCTCAGAAGGCCAGCACCCTCAGATTCATCCAGTGGTGGGCTAAGAAGCTGAAAACTTTGTGCGTATGGGTAATGAAGAGATAGGACAAATATAACTTCATGGCAGAAAATAAAAATATTATGGCTAAAAGTAGCAATCATTAATATCTAGGTTTTACCTGAAACATAATTTTGTAAGTCTGAAACAATTTTGATATGTATTGTCTTTTTCCATGATGTCCACAGCAAGATATAGAACAAAATAATAAGTATATATGTATATCTACATGTAAAATTTCCCCCAGAGTAAATAAGGAGTCTCAAGAGTCTCTGAAACTTGTAGGAAAGGATAGAAATTTTGATTCCTGACAGTCCTGCTTTTTCTGACTTCTCAGTAGTCAAAATTGTGACTTGAAAGTCAAAATTGGTTGTCTGACTTACAGGTGAAATATTATTAGAAATAAGTTGATAGACCTTGGTTTTTCTCTCACTGGAATGAGTCAGAATAACCCAAAATTATCAGGTTAGCTCCATAAAATAAATTTAAATGTTGGAACCATTTATTTGGCCACAAAAGTGAGCTTCTATCACTTTCAATACTCATGAGGAGCAGACTTAATATCTGTATAAAGTAATTTTACAAATTTATCTGCTCTTTAAAAATTAAATATCACTTTCAGAATCCTTGTTCTGATATGTTCCCAACTATTCTAAATGAAGCTCACACAATTGAATAGAATCACTGAGTCATGGAATGGCCTGGGTTGGAAGAGACTAGAAAGATCACTTCGTGTCAGCCACTGTGACCTGGTCAGGGACACCTTCCAGTAGACCAGGGTGCTCAAGGCCCCATCCAGCCTGGCCCTGAGCACTTCCAGGGATGGAGCATGCACAACTTCTCCAGGCAACCCATGCCAGTGTTTCACCATTGTCACAGAGAGAACTGTTCCAAAATTGGATCTTTCCTCACAAGCAATGGAAAATTTTTGACACAGTGCTAAACTATTAGGTGTGGATTTTACTACCACAGCATTACCTGAAAGGGGCCCTGCACTGTATGGTAATTGTAAAGTCAACTTTGCTGTTATTGTGCAAGGTACTGCTACTTGTTGAGTCCTGATGTATGGAAAATAACCCATGCCTGTTAAAATAAGTTTTATACCACGTATTAGTGCAAAATATTGCATTTGAGTTGACCTGGAAATCAATCAAATCCATAAAATTTAAATGTTCTTGTAAGTCAATCAAATGTAAAAAATTATATTTAGATGACTAAATGCAGCTTTGTGTAGTAATGTATAATTCTACCTACATCAGAAGCCTTAAATTAGTTTTCTCCCTTTCCTTACTTTAATTCAAAATCCATTTCCCCAAAGTTAAGTTTGAAGGAAAACTGTATAAATGCACTATTAAGAGAGTTGATGTGGTTATAGCATGATTTGAAAGTATAGTCAGGAAGAACATATCAACTCTGAAAAGATTTATGCATCTTTGAGAAAATTATTACTTTTGTTATATAAAAGTATATTTACACCAGCATATCTGATATAGGCACTTTAAGAAAAAAGAGGAAAAAAGTCAGGTAGACCCTGTGTCCTGCACATGGTAACTAGTGAAGGAAAAACTAGGGCCTCAGGGAAAAAGTCTGTTTCCAGAAAATGTGGAGTGTTTTCAAATTTTTAGTGTTACCTGGATTAAAAAATGTTGTATTTTCTGTTAATTAAAAGAAGTAAATGTATTCTAGAATTGTTCTTACAGTACACTTCAGAATAGAAAAATGCTTACTCCAAAGTAGATGGGTGAAGACCAATTGTAAATTCTGTTCCAGTAAAGAGAGAAGTGGAGGTCTGGTAAAGTCTAAGTGAGACTGAAACAATGCATTAGTCTTATCCTGTCTCTCTGTGCTAGTGAAAATATCACTCTCAAGGAAGAATTAAAACTAAAGGCACAGTCCTATTACTTTTGACTTTCATGAGATTTCTCACTAAATTATTGACTGAATGGAATAATTCTGCCTGGCTCATTCTCAGGAGCAGAAATATATTTCTGTCTCTCCACTTCTTCCTTTAAGAACATACTTGGATAAAACTTATTGCTTTCATTTCCCAATTGTATTTTAATGAATTGCACCAGTCTGGGAATTTGCCAACGAATAAATATTTATGGAAGATTGTATATATTTCTTAATATGTATATAAAAAAATTTTGGTCATCTGAACAATTTGTTGCACTTGAAGATGTTTACAGAGTTAATGGAAAATGAGGAAGACAATTTATTTTCAGTCATCTATTGAAATGTTGTTAGTTTAACTGGATCTTGCACATCATTATTATCTATAATAATAAATCAATATTTTACCTCAAGTTACAATGAGCATGCAGTGAGACCACTATGAATATCAGCTACAGGACACACAACCGATTCCTGTTCATTTTCTTGTTAGTAACACCTTCATCTGAAAAAATAATCTAATAAGATACTTTTTTCAGTCTATATTTATAAATACTTCTATGGCATAAAATTAGTCCAGGTTAAGAGAATGAAGGAGCTGTGAGAAATTGGGTACTCCTAATTTAACTGGAGTTGGAGGTTGAACCTGGAGGTGATGCACTCTGTGACCCCCTGGACTCAGTCACAGAGGTGGAACTTTCCCATTCATTAACTGTAGAGACTCTTGCGTCAGCCCTGGGGGTTTTACTCCTTGTGGATAGCCAGGAAGATCCTATGGAATGTTGCTGTGATTCACTTACAGAAGTTAATCTCATGGCATTGCACAGGCAAAGCTCCAAATAGTGGCTGCAGAAAGAAGCCTTGAAATTGCTGTATAAAGGGAGAATTACTCTTTGGGAGAATGAGGTAGAGCTGGCCACAATAACAGCATTTTTAAAATTTATGTCTGAAATATGTACCAACTGATTTTACTCTTCTGTAAACTTACTGAGGTTCCCTTTACCTACAGTCTTGTGATAAAATCAACTAAATGTATGTAAACTGACAGTACAGGCAATCATAAATGAGGTCTGTTGATGCCAGATGTGTTTTATTTACAAACTAATGAACAGTGAAGTTTGTTCAAGGAAGAAGAAAAAAAAAGGAGGAAAAAAAGAAGAAGCCTGTGAAAGCAATTAATGTGACTAAAATTTTAAATTTCTTGTGGCAAATAACCAATTTGCCTGTATTTAGCATAAGCATAATCATTACATCCTGGGAACAAAAATCCAAAAGGCTTTGCAAAAACTGAATTATGCAGTCCTGTTTCAAGGCAAAAGATACTCTACTCTAGAAACATGCACTGTCCAATTCCTAATTTTCAGAAGTCTCCACAGGACACCGAAGATACACACTGGATTGTGTCAGGGCAAAACATGGAAGATGGCACAATTGAGAATTTAAATGCTTTTACTTTGCGCACAAAACAGAGCCTGCTTGACTACTCAGGAAACACACTTCAAAACTGTTAAGGGACTTTAAAAGAAAGACTACCTACGGTTTGAAATGTTCATATCTCTGTGGCAATCAGTATATGAGCAGATAGAAATTTTCCCTCACAATCTCAAGAATACTGCCAGAATTCCAGAATCATGACTTAGGCTGGGAGGGATCTCCAGAATTCAAATTGTCCTTATTCCCTGCTCAAAACAGACCTAAACTGATCAAGTTGTTCAGGTCCATGCCCGGTCAATTTTGTACATGTCCAAAGATGGAGTCTACACAACATTTCTGGACATCCTGCATCAGTATTTGATCATCCTCATGGGGTTTCCCCCCCCCCCCCCCCCCAATTTCTATTTGCAATCTCCCACCTTGCAACCGGCTCCCATTGCCTCCCGTCCTATTACTATGTGCCCTCAAGAAGACTCTAGCTCTATCATTTTCTAATCAGCTAGTTGTGGACAGCAGCATGGTCTGCCCTTCAGTTTCTCTTCTCCAAGCTGAACAAATCCAGCTTTCTCAACCTTTTCTCATATGGCCTATTCTCCATGTAATTTATCAGCTTTGTGGTCTCTGCTGGGCTCACTCCAGTATATCAATATCAATCTTCTACTTTAGAATCCAGAAGAGGACACACTGTCCTAGATGTGGTCTTAAAATCACTGAGCAACATAGATCACTTCCCTTGTGCTGCTGGTGACCCCGTTCCTAATGCAGCCCCCTCCTGCAAACACATGCTGCTGGCTTATGGTGAGCTTCTTGCCCACAAAGGAGCCCCACATCCCTTTCTCCAGAGCTGTTTCCAAGATGGCTGAGCCCCAGTCTGTAGTGATCCATGGTGCTATTCCATCCTACATAAGAGCAGTATCTTGCTCTTATGGACCTTCATGATGTTCCTTGTAACATATAACTTGTCCAGGTCCCCCTCTAAGCAGCAGCCCTCCCCACCAGGACGTTGACTTCTTTCTCCAACTTGTTGTCTACAAACTTACTAAGGATGCACTCTATCCCATCACCTGGGTTGTAACTGAAGACTTTAAGTGGGATTGGTTCCATTATTGACTGCTGAGGGACCCCATTAGTTACTGACCATTAGCTGGACTTTGCACCACTAATTGCATCTCTTCAGGTTCACCAGCTGAGCCAGTTACACACCCACCCTTTTGTCTGCCTATACAGCCCTTATCTTCCAAATTCAATAAGGAGACTTTGGGAGATTGTGTCAAAGACCTCATTAAAATCAATGTGCACAACATCCACGTGCTTTCTCTTGGCCACAACGCCCATCACCTGTTCTCAGAAGGCAGTGAGGAAGGTCAGGTATGATTTCCATTTGCTAAACCTGGAAAAATAAGTAAAGCCTGGAAAAGAGAAGGCTTCAGGATGACCTCAGTGTGGCCTTTCTGTATCTTGAGGGAACTTACAGAAAAGATGAGGCAAGAGTATTTACAAGGGCAAGTAGTGACAACACAAAGGGAATGGGTTCAAATTGAAAGATACTAGGTTTAGACTAGATTTTAGGGGAAAAAAAATCTTGGCTGTGAGAGGCACTGGAACAGGTTGCCCAGAAAACCTGTGGATGTCCCATGCCTGGAGATGCTCAAGGCCAGGATGGATAGGACTTTGAGCAACCTGATCCAGTGCAAGGGTGTCCCAGTGGGGTGAAACTAGATGATCTTTAGGGTCCCTTCCAACCCAGGACACTCTATGGTTCTATGATTCTATGATAAACCTGTGCTAGCTGCTCTTAATCTCCTTCTCATCTATTTTTGAGTTTAGAATGAATTATGAGTCTATTTGCCCCACCGTCTTCCTAGAGACTTAGGTGAGACTGCCTAGTCTGTAGTCCCCTGAGCCCACCTTCTTACCCTTCTTAAAAACTATGTGACATCTGCCTTTTCCAGTTCTGAGGCACATCCATAGTTGCCATGACATCTCACAAATGATGTAGTGCGGCATCGCAATGTCGTTAGCAAGCTTAGATGCCTCCCATCCAGTTCTGTTGACTTATGTATGCACAAGAGGCTTAAATGATGCCTAACTTTCTTCCTCTGCTGTGGGTACTGGTTTGCTCCCCTGGATCTTGCTAGAAGGCTCAGGAACCTGGGAGCCCAGAAGACAAACCTTCCAGTGAAAAAAATGAGATGAAAATGGCAATGAGTGCATCAGTCTTTTCCTTGTAACTTTTCACTAAGCTCCCTGCCCCACTGATAAGTGGGCACCCAGCATTCTTACCCTTCCTTTAACATCAATGTGTTCATAGATACTGTGCTAATTGCCCTTCACCTTGGTCACTCCAGGTCTTTATGTGCTGTGTCAAGGTGATTACTGCACAAATTCAATGTCAATCTCTGTGCTCCAGAGCCTGAAGAAGCCTTTCCCTTTCCATTCCATTTGCAGCAGCCCGAGATCGTGGCTGGGAGAAGGAAAAGTTGAGGTGAGCTGACACAAGCTGATCTTGATGATCCAAACAATGCACAGCCCAGGGAGAGAGAGACTGTGCTGGCAAGTCATTTAACATTCCTCAGCAATGACATTTTGATCAAATGCTAGAGCAAGTTGAGAAGGACATATTTTTGTGAAGAAATCAATAAATCAAAAAGAAAGAGCGGGTTTTGGGATTGTTTTCCCCCCTATATTTCATTAGCAATCTAGGGACATCTAAAGAATATTTTTGACATGGAAAATGTTATTATCATATTCTGCTCACTTTCACTACTATTCTGCTCTTTTTCACTACTCTCAAGCAGAATTTTGCTGAAAGTCCTTTTCATCAGTCTAGTTCAAGCAGTTGTCTCTCTTAGTGGTACAGCATCCTTGTCAAAAGTTGCTTAATCAGAGTAAATACTGCAAACCTATTTTCTGTTTCCTTTATAATTCACTTTGTTTAAAAGGCAATGAACCATAAATATTTAAAAGAAGTGTATGTCATATATAGAACTTTTGAAATTTAACCTAGATTTTTCATGCTTTAATGAATTCACCAATCCCATGTGCCTTAATTTTTGAATTGTAATCCATAAAGTAAAGAGCTAGTGATCCCAATGCTTTCCAAATAGTAAACCCTAATTCAGTATTTAATCAACTGCAGCCTTTTTGTCATGCTTCAATTACTATGTCACTGGAAATTAATGAAAATTTTATATTCATAGAAATAGATTCCTGCAAGGGTTAATTTGTTTTAGTCTAAGCACTTTACACAATAGCACAGTAGAAAATTGGAATTTCAAGCAAGATTACATCATTAAACATAGTATATCAAAGACTTTTCCCTTTGCCCTGAAGTAGCACTGTTCTTAAATTGGGTGTCACTGCAACACCACGAAAGCCATTCTGCTGCTAAATTTCAAGCAGATATTCAGTATTTTAGAGTATTTTATACAATTAGCAGATACAAACTATCAAAAAAGCTACTTTAGGGATTGATCTGGATACTATTGGCTTGGACATAAAAATAAAGTGAATACAATGGCCCTAACAGCCCATTCTGGTATAGATCACAAGTTGGTAGGACCTTCAAGTCACCTCTAACAAAGTGCTTTCTGTATATAGAGTTTGTGTGGAGAACAATTAAAAAATAAAACTGCAAAAAAACCTCAAACAACATGATCACATCCTGTATACAATGACCACCTCTCAAATGGAACACATTCAAGGAACTAGGTGGCCTCAGGTATCAATTTTTGGTGGGAAGAGCATACAGATGCTGGAGTTTTATGCTCTGGCTTGCTCTCTGGCTTGCTCCAAAAGATACACTTTCTTCTTGAACAACTTCTGCCATTATCTTAACTTTTCCAATGCAAAAAAATTTATATGAATTGAACAGAAACTTTTGAATTTGAAATGGTGTTATTTGAAAGAATTTGATGTCCTACTGATGCATTTAGTTCTGTGCCCCACCCCTATGCCACCTCAAAGGGCTTTGTTACAGCAAGGCTATGATCCCATGTCCTTTTTATCCTGATGGATTCTCCCATACATGCTCATTTTCTTGGGACTAGGAAGGAATTTTACAGTAAATTTGAATGTGGTTCTCTCAACTACATATAACTATTTAAAAAGAGGTATCAGAAATAGTGAGTTCTTCTTCATAGTTTGTAAATGAATGGCATCTGAAATTGCAGGAATCACCAAAGAATATGTATGCAAAACATGATCCATTCTGTCTGTCCTTAGGCCAGTATGCAGCAAGTGGGACAATGTGCAGATACCACAGCTATTTTTGTTGCTGATCTTCTTGAATAATATGTCTTTGTTACTCAAATCATTAAAAAAACCCCAAAACTGTCTAATTAAGAGATTTTAAACATCTCATACTTTTTATTCATGGAATGAATATGCATAAAAATCATGAAAGGCATCAGGACAGTAATAAAATTCAACCCATGGGATGAGAACCTCCTAGATTTCACATACCATGCATGTGATTACTTGCCTACACTCAACACTCTCCAGAGCAGTAGGGATCCCTGGAGCATGACATGTCCTACCTGACTTCCTGAAAATGAAACCCAGGTAAGCATATTTTCTACCCTGTCTTTTTCTCCTTGATCCAACAGATCTGCTGACACTACAAATCCTAATGCTTTAACAAATACAGATTCAACTAAAAAGCCAGACTATACTGGTTGTGAGGTTGAATGTGTTGTGTGCTGCTGTGATGCAAATGCTCCAACAAAGGAAGTATTTCTGCTCCTTGGAGTAAAGATCTCTGGAAAGGACCTCAGTTCCCAACATGTATGCAAACACAGGCACTGGTGAACTTCTTATACATTCCTCTGGGACACAGGCAGATGTCTGCAAAACCAGATTCTCTGAAAATGGTTCAGTAGGCTCAGGATTCCTCAATGACTCTATCAGCAATATTTGCTTCCCTCCTGCTCTAATGTTGCCACCAGCACTTGTATCATAAGACTGGATGCTAAAGAAAACACACAGTTTTCATGAGACTAGTGATAAAACCACAGGGGTTTTACACAATCAGAATAAAACAGGAGTATTTTGGAATGAGATGACATTCAAGGTCACTTTCTCTTCATGGACTATTTTATGATTGTATATTGTTTCTCTTTTTCTTTTTTTCCTAGATGATATTTCTTGTAAGTAGTTTGAATGGAATGCCTTACAGTTTAATGATACAAAGCTAAAACATGCAGTATTTTTCATGGCTCTATGGAAGACTCAAAGTAGAGAGGCTTGGTCTGATGTCTTGTAAGTATTGATGTTCCAAGTTTAGAACAAACCATCTCATGACATCAAGGTAAGGACAAGAAGCCAGGACTTCTGTCAGCTTTCAGTTCTGGCCTTCTGGATTTGCTCCAATGAGGTCCTGGGCTTTGTTCCCACCCAAACCCCAGGGACACTCCATAGCCTCAGCATTTATGGGCCATGTCGAAACAGCTGAAGAGAGGACAGTGGCTCCACCACATGTGCTTCCTAATTCCTTACGATTCCAAGGAACCTGAGTCATTTTGGAATCTGTGCTCCTTACCAGTTCTGTACTGCCCATACATGTGGGTGAAGGAAGACCCAGCCTGCCCAGCTGCTGGGAGACTTTGGTATGGTGGCAGCACATTTTTAAAAATATATTAAAAATATCAGCTACAGATTTGTGTGAACATGCAATACCACACATACACATACAAACTCCCTGGAGCTGTTATGCCATGAAAGACTGCAGTAATTTGCAAACCGACTGTGAGCCTATAGGAGGGATATATTTAAGAAATCAAGACATGCCAATCTTCAGTTTATTCAAGGAAGTGGGAAAATTTACTTGAAGTTTCCCTATTTTCTTAGATTTATGATAAAATTTTCACTTAAATTGGCAGAAATGGTGATGCAAATGACATTTTAAACTATTTTATCTCTCATCAGAAGTACATGGAAAGAAGTTTATTGTATTCTTCCCCAAAATTCACTGCCTATTTATGTTTTAAAAACCCATATATGTGTTAAAAATATGTTCCTTTAATATCATAAATATTAGTTCCTTTTAAAGGCCTTTTTTGTATTTAGATGCTCATTATTTCATTAGGATTTCTGTATTGTAAAAGGCGTGTGTGCTTTTGGAGGGTAAGCAGTAAGCACAATCTCTCATTAGGCCACAAGTAGTTAACATATTCCTATTTTCCAAGTGGCTCACAGCTCACTTGTCTGTTGCATTTAAGCAGCGTCTTGGTAGTTTTAATTGGATAAATTGTAACACAAAGTATTTAAAAATTAAGAAAATTTATTTTTGAGCATCTCTTAGAAAGAAACAGTTGGCAAGCAGGATTTTTACCACCTCATCCTTTGTATCTGGTTTCTTTTGCCTTTACGTCTACTGGTAGACCTCTTTATCTAAGTGTGAAGCACCAGGAAAGAAGAAGCAGGCACCCAAGTGCTCTTTAGGGAAAAAAATATTGCTGGTAGTATCCATATTTCTCCTCTGCTATATGAGATGTGACAGAAATAAGGGCTGAATCATTTCCTATGTTTCTTCAGAGACAGGAGCTGATGGAAGGATACTGGCTCTCTCTTCATGTAGAGAGAAACACTTCAGATTTTACTCGGGCTTCCCTGGTCATCCAAGTGTTAAATTAGCTGATTTTAAAAGGATGAGTAAACTAAGCCTAAGAGATCTTTTTTTTCCCAGATGATCTCATTCCAGGCAAAATTGCATAGCTTGCTATGGAGTCTCTGTAATTCTTCTCATAGCCCTTTTCATTTATGTTTACTGGATTGACACTGGCTGCAAGATTTAACTTAGGGTTTTCAAAAGTCCATGAAGCAAAGTGCCCTTTTTAAAAAATTCACATACTCAGCTTTGAACTTCAGTAGCAGCCTTTTATTTTAACACTTCATTTAAATGTTAATGTGCTATTTTCTAAACTTCAAACTGCTAAACTGCTGCATGATTTCCAGACTCCACAATGAAGATTTTCATGTTGGAATGACATTTCCTCTAGATTACACAGATACAAGTCTCCATAATTGCAGAGAGAATAGAGCAAGGCAAGGGCTCCGGCAGAGGAAAACATACCTGAGTTGTTAACTGAATAGCTGCATTGAAATAGAGGACAGTCATTCTCAGGCTGCATGGCATTTAAAGGCATTTGGAAAAGGCCATTTAAATCTCCCATGCAGATACAAAAAAAAGATAGAAGCCTCATCCCATGCTGTAGTAGCCATCTATCTGTACAATTGATGCATTTATGCAAGATATACATACATATACACTCCCAGTGAGGTTCAAACTGCCATTGAAAATAGGGACGTTGCCTTTTGGTGTAGGAGGGAGTCTTCACATTACAAATTTCATTTTTCATCATATGTGGCTACTATATGGTATCTGATCTGCAACAAGTTTATATTTTAAGTAAATAAGAGGTAAGTAAAAATATACTGAGATTTCATGTCTTGGTGAAAGGAGAATGAATTCTCTTGACCAGTGTGAAATAAAAAAAACCCTCCAAGACAGCAAAGAAAATGTTTTAAAAAAACCAAAACCAAAACCAAAACCAAACAACCAAAAAAAAAAAAAAATCCAGGTGCCAATTCTGTCCATTATTTACTATTTTCTTCTATCAGTGCAGCCACAAAATTTCAAACCCCTTCTTTCTGGAGTCGAAAGAAACAAGCAAGAGAAGTATAGGCTATCTAAAGGTACTCCACATTTCTCCCTGTATTCAGGGATCAACTACAAGGGCACAGTTGTTACACATACTACATGTTCTTCATCTAACTGTCTGAGTTCTGGAGCATCCAGGAACACAATGAGAGTTTCGATTTACCTGACTCCTGTGCATAAGACGTCATGTCAATGTCTTTTTGCTAGTGGATTAAACTACATATCAGGCATATTAGGCCACCTAGCATTCATTCACACATGGGTGTGCAGGGTCCTACAGATTTCCTGGGGGAACCTCCTAGTTGCTACAAGGGCACATTTTTAAGCTGCATGATGAGTTTCATCAGGTCTTCAAGATGCAGAGAGTAGATTCACTAATTTTAGCTTAATTTTTGTTCCCTTATAGTCCCTCATTTAAACAGTCTCCCAGTGTACTGGATATGAAGTATCAGGTTCAGTTTTCCTCCACAGATGAGGAGAAATTTCAGGATAATAGATAAATCTAGAATCATGTTCCTATAAATCCATAACATACAAATGGTAGTGGGATCATACCTGAGATATCTGAGGCTATATTTGAAGGCATGTATAACCAAGGACCTGTGGGAAATGTGCAGATTTCAAGAAACTCTGGGGCATTTCAGATGATTGAAAATGCCTTTGCATAGCCTGATCTGTTGGACCTCTTGTGTCTGGTCAGACAATTTGCTTTCAGTGCTACATGGGTTCTATGAGTGGAGCTGTCATAGACAAGAGCTTAGACACTTGGCTCATAAATGTTAATTTTCATTTTGATGTCTTAATTTATGACTTAAACCTATTGCCAGCGACTTCAGCTGATGTCAGATCTAATCCCACTGCAGTGTAAGCACCATACCTAGTCCTGAAAACAAGGAGTTAAGGAACAGTAAATTTTTTGGTCAGCGAGAAGGACTGGTGGACAGGCAGCAAGGATCCTCCTAGAGTTGTTTGTTTCTTTTTATCAAAACTAGAAACAAAAGCAAGACTAAAACTCATCAAAAGAGTAGGTGTTGCACAGGAATAATAGGGAGGTGCAGCCAATATAAGCAGAATCACAAAATCCTCTGGAAAGTAATTAAATGTTTCCTGCCATAGTCTGCAGTTCTAATTGAGGTCTGCTGGGGTAAAAGGGCTTTGCAAAATTACTATTTATTCAGTAATTCAGAAAGGTCCTTTTTATTTACAGCCATTTGGGTTTATTGAGTAACTACATAGAATATTTATAGTATCTGCAGTCTGTTCACTATTCGTTTGGAAACAAATAGAGCACATCCACAGTTGGTAAGTTAAAACCCTGTATTATGTCATCGTGATCGAGGTAAGAGCCTTTTACACAGCACTTAGAGACACCCCCACAAAGATCTGAATCATACTGTGTGTGGAGTTGTGGGCAGCTCTCCCTGTTGCCTCTCCCTCCTGAATCAGAGGGGCTGCTCTACCACAGAATAAGGAGGGTTTCTGTGGGGAATCTAGCCAGGAATCAAGCTAAATCAGGTAGGCATTTGACATGCAAAAATCAAGGAAAACACTTAGGATCTTAAAGCTTTGCGACATTAATAATGAAAGACTGAGTTTCATTAATTAGCAACATTAATGTATCTTTGCAAAATCATTAAGGAAAAACTACATCAAAGAGTGAAACCTCTCATTTACACTGCTGTGTTGTAGTGGTTCTTGGAGATTTAGAAATCAAAGGTTAATTCCACAGGCCACATCAGAATTAGTTTCGAGAGTGGTCTCTACATGCCTCAAGACTAAGGATCTGTTTAACATGATTTTCAACTTTTTCCATATTCCCAAAACATTACTTTTCTTGCAAAAAACAGCTCAGATAATGGGAGTTTTTTCAGCTTTTTTTTTACACAAACGTCTTTAATACAAACACCTAGCAGTCCAGGAACTACATTAATAAGAAGATGACTTAAAGCAAGTCATTAATTAAATTGATTTTAAATAATAACTGTCTAGTGTAACTTAAAGCATGTCGCTGGGTTTTCTTTTTCCTACTATATAATCTCAAACCTCTAAAATATTTTCCAACAAAATTACAGACTTGATTCAGCTAAGTGAGAACCGATTTACATTTTTGGGCCGTTTAATAGCCTTTAGTATCTAGTAACGCAGAGACCTCCGGTTGAAAATTCACATCCAAAAGAAACAATTTCCAAGGCTGAGAAACACAACATAGGCTAAAAGCTTAATAAATTTGACTTGGTTGTCAGTGGTGGGCAGAGCTGATCTGTGGAGGACTTGACACATAATTTAATACTCTTTAAAGATGAAAAAAGAATGGTTCCCAAAATAACTAAGGGAAATATCTCCACTATTACCAAGAAGGGAACTATCTTAAAGTTGGGCATGAGGCTTTTATCATTCATCTTCTCCCTTTCAACTACCTGTTCGGCTAGATTAATTCCTGACTGTCACTCATTCCTGACATTCCAGTATTGATGACTCAAAGTTAATTTGAAACCTTGCTGTGCACTCAGTAGTAGGCTCTTTTAGACAAAGGTCTCGATTCATGACTTGTATTCAAAATACCACAAGACTGGTGTCACATATCCTGTCTTTGATTGCAACTGACTCAGATGAAAATTTTTCTGTCTCTAGCTTATGCCCAAGGCTGGTCATTGCTCCTCACATCCAAATGGCATAACTGTCTTGTGTAATTGTTCCTTGGCAGAATTAATTAAATACAACTAAGACTAAAAAAGATCTACTACCTAAGAAGGTAGATCATGCCTAATCAATTACATTAGAAAGCAGTTCCACCAGCACTTCTGCTGGAAAATGTAGGTTCAGAGTCAGCTTGAGTAGCTCGATGAAGAATGATTCCAGAAAATCTCTACAAAGCTCTGGACACACACAGGTAACAAATGTGGTATGAAATTACACAGAACAATCTGCTTTTAGTCTCCTTCTTCAAGGGTAAGAAAAAGGATAATTGGAATTTGGATTCATAGCAAGAAGAATAAAAGCCTTCCAGGTGCCTTCCACACAGACTGGAGTCCCTCTGGTTTGTGGCAACTTGTCCTCCAACAAGGCACTTCTGCTTGATGATCGGAAGTGCAAAAGCAGGTAAATATCATTATATACTGTTGGAACATCTTCACAGTTTCCAAATGTCTTGGAAGTGGACTTGGGTAAAGATAAAAGTAAAATTTCAACTTCATTAAATAATTCAAACTTCATTTAAATTTCTTCAAGGAAAAGAAAGAAAAAACAGTTTTTAATGCAAGAAAAGCTCATCTTAGAGTACAGTCCAAGCCATGGGTGACCATTAAAGGTGGACCTCCTACTTTTCTATTGGTTTTCAGTCAAAAAACTTTTGGTATAGTAACAAAATACAGCAAATTTCAATACACCACTTAAACTCATGGAAATTCTCTCTAATGCTTCAGTTTCTGGACATTACTAATGACCAGTTTACTTCATGATGCCTCTGATGCAACAAAATCCTTGTTTGGTGGAGCACCTCTTGTGTAGTTCTGCCTCATTTAGATGCTAAATACTAAATATCAGTCAGACTTTCATGCTATCTTCCAGGATAAAAGTCTCATTTTACCCTAAACCTCTAGAGGTGCCCTCAGTAAGGACCTAACAGACCATTATCATTGAAGCAAATTAGGTCAACTCAGCTTCTCACTTTTCATTCACCAATGAAAAAGCTGTCGACTCAGATCTTCCATCCACATTGAATATTTCTCTTTTTCACTGTCCACCTTTTTATGGGAGAGATTGGGCTGTAAATCATGATTTTTATGATTTGGTTCAGACCAGAGTGTACATAAAGTTTCCAGAACATTGTAAAACAAGTCTTGGCTCACAAATGAGCACACTGGATACAAAAGAGGTTTATGGACAAGAGGATGATGCACTTTCAGCCTCAATGGTTAGTGGTGCAGTTGGCAAAGAAGGAGTCGCAGCTCTTGTTTCCCTCTCTGGCATCAAGTTAAAGACAGAGCTCAGATCTTGAACCAGGCTCCAAGAGTAAATGTATAGTTGATCAGAAGGGCTGTTCTTGCTGAGACCAGGCTGCAAATCTGCAAGATGTCACAGCTCTGAACTTCCCAGGCCAGGGGAATTGGCACATACAGGTAATCAATGTCAGAAATCAAACCACAGCTGACATGCAAAGAGTAGATTTATTTCATTACCTCACTGACACTTTATTTATTCTGTGATGGAACTGAAATTTTACAGACCCCAAGGAACTAAGGTTGGGACTCTGCCAGCCCAATTCAGCAAGTTTCAGCTTGCAGAGACAGTCTATATACTGTGAATGAGAACCCAAAGTTTTGCAAGGAAGAAAGCTAAAATAAAAAACCTTTGCATTCTGCTTAGTGCTCCGTGTGCAAGTGTTAATATCTTCATTAGTCATAATATGTCACTTGATCTTACTTCCGTTCAAAAACAATTGCTTTGTTTCCTTATCACAGGCAGCAAGAGATGAGGGCTGGCAGAGACAGCTCTTTGTGTAAGAACGGGTAGCACATACTGTGAGTAAAGATAGTTCTTGATTACTTTGACCTTTCATCATTATAACTTTGCTTAATATTGTAATTAGAATATTAGAATGTGCTTCATTTAGCCAGGAATGTGATAAAAAGTAATTCTTTCTGGGGTATTTTTGTACACCAGAGATGATTAAGAATTCAGTCAGTGTGTGATTTTCCATTTTCTTTCCTATATCCCTTTTTTAACTTGAACTCATGAGAACTATTAAGTTAGACCAAACCTTAATTATTGCATCCTTTTGCTTGACAGATTGAACTATATCACTAGAATCATTTAGTCTAACACCCTGGAATCATCATTTGGAACATTAAGAGTGAAAAAAGGTGTGAAGGAAGGGGATGAATCAGGGCATAAAAAAAGGGCTCCACTCGTGGAGTAAGGAGACAAAACCGGTACCATAAGGAGTGTGAGATATGCGAAGATAAATTTAGGAATATCTTGGCCACTTGTATAAAAAATTTTTAAATTACCTTCTGGAATAATCTTTTAACCAGTGCTTGAAATTTGCTTTTCAGTACATTCAGCAGGGTCAAGATTTTCCAGAATATTCAGAAATTCTCTTCATTTCCTACACAATATATTACATTACTGCATGCATTCAAAAAAGCTAAAGTCAGGAATCTACTGTTAACTTCTTGGCCCAGTCCATCTTTTCTAAACATACACTTCCACAAAATTTTGGGGGGGATTTGAAAATGTGAATTGGAGACTTTCCTCTGTTCCTTTGTTGCATCATTTTTTCCCTCAAACAATGAACATTCTTTGACTTTGAAGGCAGCAAATTTTGCATTTGTACTGGAATCAGTGTTGATAACATAGAGATATTTTAGTTACTGCTCAAAAGAGCTCACACAGATTTAGAGTCTTTTCTGCTTCTCACCCCACCCCACCAGCAATGAGACTGGGGGTGCACAAGGAGTTGGGTGAGGACACAGCTGATCCCAGCTGAAAGGGATATTCCAGACCATGTGGAATTATACACAGTATATAAAGCTGTGTGGATGAGAAGAAGGAAGGGGAAAGCATGTGGAATTATGATGTTTGTCTTCCCAGGTTGATGTTGTGCACGATGGAGCTCTGCTGTCCTGGAGATGGCTGAAAACATGCCTGCCATAGGAACTGGTGAATGAATTCCTCAATTTTCTTTGCTTGTGTGTGTAGCTTTTACTTCACCTAATAAACTCCCATTATCTCAACTCTTTATCTCAATCACTTTTGCTCTTCCAATTCTCTCCCACATCTCAATGTGAGGAGAGTGAGCGAGAGGATGTGTGGGGTTTAGGTGCCACTTGGGGTCAAACCACAACACAATTGTAAAGAGAGGGAAACTGTTATGCCACGGTCTGAGTTAGTTGTACACATTTTCTAAATCAGTCAGACAGAAACATGCTGGCTTCAGAAATCCTGCGGAGTTGGATAGACATAAGACTGTCTGTGTTTGAAGAAACTCCTGCAGATCCTTAAACTGTGAGCAACATCTCATAAATAGCTCAGGATTTCTTGAAGATCAAACCATTTAGTAAGAAATTAGATGCCACAATGAAGGCAGACTCCAGATCCTACCATGATGACAACTGTGCAGTCTTGGGTGCTCACAATCTGCTGTATAGGGTGAGCAAGACTTGAAGACTGCAAGAGGAGAATGCTGATCCATGCAGTGGTCCCTGAGCTCTTCTAGCACACAGCTGCCATGCAGAGGCCAAGGGATGGCCCTAAAGGCATCCCTTCAGTCAGTAGTAGCCATGCTCTTACAGAAATGAATATTGCCTGTGTTGGGGGAGCATAAGCCTGATCCAAGGAGCATTTATGTGAACTAAGCCAATTTCCATTTATTTGAAATGAAGGTGATTGGAAATTTACTTTGGAATTAGGTGTAAATAAATAAATAAATTAATTAATTAATTAATATAGTGTGCAGCAGTACTCTGCAATGTGATTATATAAGGCAATGCTCCCAAGCCTCTAGGATTTTGCTCATGCCCCAATTTTCCTTAGTAGCTAAATCCAAACTCCCCTCTAGTCTTCTTGCTTCCTATATTTAGTGTCTTCATTTGTTTGTTCAGACTCACAGAAATATAATAAAAATGCCTTGCTGGTGCTCTGTGCGTTTTGATGGTACATTAAAAATAAAACCTAACCAAAATCTTACCTGAAAAATTACTGCATAACCTGGTCTTGAAGGGCTCCACCTTCATATGTCATCCCCAGGGTAAGAAGCATATGCTCTGCATTCCATGCCATGAAAGCTCCAGTTTGGTGAGCTGTAACAAACTCATTATTTCACCACATTGAATAGCACAGGAAGATATAAAAAATTATGATTGTGCCTTAAGCCACAGGGGATCAGAGTAGACATAGGACAAAGTGTTGTGAAGAGCAGTCCGTGTCCCTCTGCTCTAAATAAGATTTATCCTCAACAGTAAGGAAATAAACCCATGTGCATGCTTGTGTGTCCCTCAAAGACACACAAGCATGCACATGGTCTTGTCTCTCTCTGTTTAGCAGGAGAGGTTCCTTTATTTTCCTGTGTTCCTTTATTTCTTACTGTGAAGAGCTGTCGACTCCCTTGAAGGCAGCAAGGTCCTGCAGAGGGACCTTCCAAAATGAGAGGACAGGGCAATCACTATCCATATGAAGTTCAACAAGGGGAAGTGCCAGATTCTTCACCTGGGATGGGTCAAACCTGGACATACGGACAGGCTGGGGAATGAGATGAGATGCAGGTGAGCAGTGCTGCACAAAGGGACCTGGGGATTCTGGTCAATGGTAAACTGGGTATAAGTCAGCAGTGCCCTGGCAGCCAGGAGGACCAAGTGTGTCTTGGGGGGCATCAGGCACAGCATGGCCAGCCTGACAGAGGGAGGGGATTGTCCCGCTCTGCTCTGCACTGGGGCAGCCTCATCTTGGATTTTCTGTGTAGTTTTGGGCACCACAATGTAAGAAAGACATTAAGCCATTAGAGAGTGTCCAAAAGAGGGCAACAAAGACAGTGAAGGGTCTTGAGGGGAAGCCATAGAAGCCAAGAAGTGGATGAGGTCACTTGATCTGTTCAGCTTGGAGGAGACTGACAGGAGACCTCATTGCAGTTTACAACTTCTTTGCGAGGGGAAGAGGAGGGGCAGGCACTGATCTCTTCCTTTTGGTGATGAGTGACAGGACCCAAGGGCACAGCCTGAAGCTGTGTCAGGAGAGGTTTAGGTTGGATATCAGGGAAAGGTTCATCACCCAGAGGCTGTCTGGGCATTGAACAAGCTCCTCAGGGAAATGGTCACAGCACCAAGCCTGATAGAAAAGCGTTTGGACAATGCTTTCAGGCACATGGTGTGACTCCTGGGGATGCCCTGGGCAGGGCCAGAAATTGGACTTGATGATCCTTTTGGGTACCTTCTAACTCAGCTTATTCTGTGATTTTTCACTATCATGAGATTTATGTTATGGTTGATTGGCTTTTTCTCACAAAGTCTCATCCACACTCTTCATTTAGTGACCCACTTGTTCTGTATATATTTTTTTCCCTTTCATCTCTACCCAGAGATTTTCAGCATGACTCACTTCCTACTACATTGGAGATCTCAGATCAAGCCTACATCTTTGATATGCAAGGAACACTTCCTTCCTTTTGTCCATGAACACATTATACCCTTTAAATTAATACCTTTAATCAATATGCCAATTATGTGAATTTTCTCTCCAAGTCTATTCTGTAAATTATATCACATGCTGATCCTCTGCATGAATAATTTCAGGTTTACAGATGTATTCTCCATGGTTTTTATCATATATAGAAACCTAAAATGTTTGGCAGGCTATTTTATAATCCCCTTTGATAGTTCTATATTCTGTAAAAGAAAATATCTCTTCTAGTTTCTTGGCCTTTGTCCAAGTCAGCAAGTCAGCTTGAGTCTCTACTCATCTGTAGTACACTGCCCATTGCTACTCTTGCTCCTGGTTTAAAACTCAACAGATTTACAAAATAATCTTCAAAATTTCTCTTCCTCTTTCACGTATTCTAAACTCTGCCATCAGTCAAAGAATGACTCATGAAATATCCTTGGATGAAGCAGTGAAAGCCCTCCTGACAGCACCATCTGCTTATCCATGGCTTTGTCAATTGGATACATTTTTATGTGGATGTGCTTTGTCCCTTCACTGGAGGAACAGATGGAAGTCCCCAGTCCTACAATTTTCCTTCCACTATCTCACAGTGAGTTTGGATCAGTGTAGGAACACTAGCAGGGCTCAGGAGAAAAAGCAGAATTATGCCTTGACCAAGAGTCTGAATGTACCTCAGCAACTTTCAGTAATATTTCACCTCCCAAGTACTCTTCAGTGCATCTCCAGGAGTCTCTGGGAGTCTGGGCAGAGCTTTTTCCCTCACAATACTGACATGCTGACTCTGACAGAGGCTTAGAAACTAGAAGAGATATTTTCTAGAAGAGAAATTTAGTAATTATAGACATTTACTCATACACTCATCTAGATCTCTGCCCCTTTGGCAGCATGGGTTGCCCAACTGAGTTCACTTTCAACCTGTCATGCAAGCTGTCTCTGAGTGTGCAATGGAAGAGATGACATATAAATAGGTATTTTCTCCTTTATTTTACTACCATGTTATTTTTTAAATGTCTCAATTAAAAAAAAAAAATCCATCTAAAAATTAAAATTAGGCAGGATTTGCAAAATTTGGCAAGTTTTGAATGATGAAAGTGAAGGTAAAAAAATAAGAAACAGAATTATAGAATGATTTCTGTTGGAAGGAACTTTAAAGATCATCTAGTTTCAACCTCCCTGTTGGGCAGGGAATCTTCCACTAGATCAGATTGCTCAGAAAATAAGAAAATACAGTCTTTGCTAATTTTCTTCCTTCATATCCTTTTATAACTTACTTTATATATGTTATATTTTGACCTCCCAACCTTCTTTCAGATTATACTTATTGAAAAATGTATTTTAAAAGTCAGTGGTACTAAATTCTAATACAACAACCCAGTAAGTACTTAATCAGCCAAATCTTTATTACTGTAATCTGCTAAAACCATTACTTCATTACAATAGTAGCATTGTTTTTTACTTTGTTCCTAGCCAAAACCAATTCCAATTAACAACTCCAGCTCAATTTCCCCATGCGGTTAACGTGCTCTGCTGCAGAAAGGTGCTACACTTCCATAGGTAACATGACAATTTTCGTGGATTGTGACAAGAATTCAGTTGTGTCAAGAAGCCAGAGTGTTGATGAAAGGATTTTTCAAAGTCAGCTTCTTTTCTGCTTCCACTTCTGTTAGTCCAAAAAACATCTTTGTAAAGTTAATGCATCAAGCAACACATATTGAAAACACCAGACTGCTTGCAGTACAAAACCAGATAATCTCATTTCTATTATTTGAAAACTTTTATCTCTCTGAAATTATTCAGAGGTAAAGGCATAATTTAAAGCTACAGTATTCTTGCTGCTACAAAGCTCCCTATTTGCAATGTACTTTTTTTAACTCCTCGCTATAAATGGTAGAAGCCCACAGCAGCTTTGCAAATGTGTGGGTCCTGGCTACACTGAGTTCTTGCCAAAGAGGCAATTTAATTACTGACAACAGACCTACAAATTAATGGTGGTCACTCAGGACATGACTCTGATTACAGGAGATGGTGTCTCTGGGATATTTCTATTAGCAAGGGAAGAACCAGCAATTCATAACCTGTCGTATAAAACTTGTCGTTTTATTCTTTTGTGTGGCAGAGGCTTAATCCATCAATCCCTTGTGGCATTTTGGTGGTATTCACATGTATCCATGAAAACTAGGGTTTTCATGGCCTCATAATATATGCAGTACTGTACATATATTTTTTGGTCTGGAAAGTGTTTATCTTTAATCACCCAGCAAGAAAACAGTTTGGTTTTGTTTTACTATGGTCCTCTAAACACACTACTGGATGTATCATGTTCTGGTTCCCCTTTAGCACCGGATGTTTTCCACTGATCACTGGGGTGCAATCCTTATTTTTGCAACCCAGTTAGAATTCTGAGCTATCTCGTTGTTAGTGACACTTCCAGGGTCACTTCGAGTATACAGCATTGCTTCCATTATTTTCAGTAATAGCAACGTGATCGTTGTCATAATTTCTGCAAAAGACATAATTTGTCAAAGAATTATAGAAATATCCTAATACTAGATATTTCTAGCTTTAGATATTTGAGCTGCTCCGTAGCTCATCTGGAGTCATGCATAGCCTTGCCAAATGAGTTTTGAATTTTTCCAGTGATAGATGTCCCTTGATTTCTCTCAGAAGACATCCTAATGCCACACAACACTCATGCTGAGCAATTTTAACTTATACTGCTTCAGTTTCCCTTGTCACAACTTTTGCAAGATTGCTTTCTCTCCTTTCACTGCTCACATCCAAGGAAATGATGGTTTCATCTTCTTCACTTTTCTCATTATGACAGTGAACAACTGCAACTAAGTCAAGCCTTCAGCTTCCTTTGCTCCAAACCAAACATACCCAGTTCTCATAAACTGAGCACATCTCCAAGCTAGTGGTCCTTCACAGTGTTCTCTCCAGTTTGTTGATCTCTGTTATGCACCAGAGACCCCTCAACTGGACAGTGTAGTCCAGGTTCAGCTCTCTTCTTCCCTAGCATGAGTGTCAGCTGTCTTCTTCCTCAGCATTCAGTGCAGGAGATTGCAACTTGTTTTGGTATCACATTTGTGTACCTCAGCTCTTGCTCCTGTGCTAAAACTCTTCTCCAGCTTTCAATTCCCCTTTAGCATTCTTACTTCATACCTAGCTGTGATTTCATGCTTTTTTTCTTTTTAGTGAGTCTTAGACCATTAATTCTATACAACTCATGGACATCCAACTTCCATGCTGCTAAGATGATCTTGTGTCATGTAGTTAACTTTGTCTACAGATTGTTAAATGCTCCCCCATGAGTCAATTAAATTTAACATCATCCCACAATAGTGGTTCACAGGAATATGATCAGATGCTTTCTCAATGCTGGACGTCAACAGAATGGAGAAACAGACTGACAAGAACTTAATGAAGTTCAGCAAGAAGAAGTGCAAAGTCCTGCACCTGGAGAGGAACAAAAAAATGCAGCCAGGCTCTTTTCAGTGCCAGGTCCAAAACCAATGGGAACAAACTGAAATGCAGAAGGTTCCCTTTGAACACCGGGAAAAACTTTGTTCTTGTCAGCGCTGGCACAGATTGGCCAGGGAGTGGAATCTCCATCACTGGAGGTAGTAAAAAAATGTCTAGATATGGTCTGAGACAATTGGTTCTTGGTGCTTGCCTGAGCAGGGGTGTTGAACCTGGTACCCTCCAGAGATCCCTTCCAAACAAAACCATTCTGAGATTCTGTCTAAAAACACTAGTAGGTTATTTCTCTCATAGAATCTTTCAATCAGCTAAGAAACAGCATAGAAGTCAGATTATCTTTTCTCATTATTGGAAACTGGAGGAAGAATGGGATCTATACATTGGTCCATGTTTTAGTGAGTGAAAGTGAGCATCATGTGCAGCTGGGATGAGGAGAAACAGGATTGCCAGGTTTTATGGCTAGTTCCCATGCTGCTTTTACAGATAGCATAGCTTAATCCCTCTGTTTTTTACTTAATCCGTATGAATAATGAGAACACATTTTACTCCCTTACATACTTACTGCTAGATAAGGTCATTTAATGACCTTAACATGTTTTAAGATCATTATATGAATGATACCACACACGGTGGTAACATCAGTTATTGAAATGGGTATACTAGCAAGAGAACGTTTCGTGTCTTAATTCAGGAATGCATCCTGAACCATGAACACGGGGTGTGCAAGGAATTTGAATATACCCGCAACAAGATTAGGATACAAACGAGGCTGAATGTTGGTAATAGAAATGATAACTCACTTTTATTTACTACCAAGGAAGACAATTAGGAGGAAATATAAAAAAGTAGGAAAAAGCAAAGAAGTAGAGAAAGCAAGAAAGGATCCCACAGCCCCTTATTGCACCGGGTTTATGTGCACTCACCTGCACATCGTATCGACGGCGCCCGGGTTCTGGTGGATCACGCTGTCGGCTGCTCAACCGCGAGAAGCTGCCATCTGCTCCTTTTGTCTTCTGAGTGTCGCAGTTCGCTCCGACGGACCCAAGCAGTGGTGAAATGGGTTGTTTTACAGCAGTTCCACAATTCAAGACCAAATTAACATGTGGCTTAACATGTGAAATTGCTTTGCATAAATATTACTAGTTAAATATAGGCCGTAGAAATGCATGTGCTGCATATATGAATATTAACAAATGCAGGGCCTATTTGAACAAGGCACAGGCAGCCTCCAAACTTCAAAATAAGAATCTGAGTCAAAGCATAACAGTGTGTAAGCTCAAAACTCTGTCATTAGTGTTAGTTGTCTTCATTAAAGCAGCCTTCCTCCTGCAGTCACTTTAAGCCATGTATCCTTTCTCTTACCAGAAATCAGCACAACTTTGAAATAAATATTCAGGTATTAAATCATTACAGTCTTTTGTTGTTTGAATCATAATGTTTAGCCAGCAAGACTGTTAAGTTTAAAGTCCCTCAGCCGAGGGCAAGTTCCAGCTGTGAAAAAGGAAAATTACTTGTCACGTTTGAAGAGAATGGCAGCACTACAGCAACAGGTCTCCTGTGTTTGATGGCTTGAAGACAACCAGGCACTTTGGCTATGGGGGGCAGAGGAGGCATTTGCCATAAAAAGAAACAGCATGGATGTAAAGAGGCCACAGGAGGAAGTGCTTGGAAGGGGAGTTTTGAAACCCTATTTGAAATACTGCAGCTAAAATTTTTAGAAATGTTCTATAATAAAGTAAATTTCAATCACAGCTGTAAATTATTGACATTGTGTACCAAATTGCTATCAGTGTAATCTTCACTTTTTCATATTTCCTTCTGTAGGAATTTGGTCATTGTTTTTTATCCTTAGGAGAAACAGTTTGATGAGCTTTGGAAGACTAAGCCTCAAAGCAGGTAGTGGTGTGCAGTTAGGTCTACTTCAGAGCGGAGCTATTTTCAAATGGACAGTAGAAGCAGGAGATATACAGATTTAGAGGAAAATTTTGGTGTCTTAAGCTGCTTCTCTCTTTCAGAATAACTGTGCTAGTATTGCTGTTGAAGTAAGATTTTGGCTTTGCAGTGTTTAAAAAACCAAAATATAATAATAACTGAGTTTTTAACACCCTATCACAACCCTTCACATGTTTATCCCTAACCTAAGGATTGCTGCTGGAATAGCAAATCCAAAAATACTCAATTTCCTTAGCTCTTGGCAAAACTACTTGCTACATGACAGGAAATGGAGACCAACCAAGTGGCTCCACACACAGAGAAGGCATCAGTTAGACAGCAACTGAACCATAATGCGTCTCTTCTAGGGACTCCTCTCAAGAGTCTCTTGGCAATGCTCTTACCAAAACATTACGCAGCAGTTAAGATAGCAATGCTTTTATCTATTTCCCCTATGAACTAAAAGGAGGACACAGCCCTGCAGCCAAAGCAGCATGCAGAGGAGAGGAGAAGTAAGGTTAGCATTTAAAGTTCAGGTGAACACTTCAAAAATTTCCAATTCTTTGACCTCATTATGTTTTTACACTGTTTCTGTAATAGCAGTCTCTAAGAGCAGCTATAACACACGCCAATCTGGAACTACAGAAAAATAATTAAATAGAACGCTTTCAGTCCAAGCAGTCTACATCTAGATAGTTGCAGGGTTATTAAATACTATAAATTTTTTCAAAGTCCATGTGTAGAAGTTTACTGAATAGGGACAAACATACTTTCTTCCACTTCAAGCTCATTCTTTTATGAAAGACTGAATATTTAAGTATTTTAAATTTTTTGAAGCTGAGATTAAAGCTTGATTTAAATTGCAACAATTCCAACATGTTATTAAAATTTTCTAAGCCATCTAAGATCTGTTAGCCATGAGGTAAGCCAATCCCACCTAGGGGTACTTTTAGTGATCTCGTATTCCAGCTTTGCTTTTTCAATTGACTATATTCCTGGCTCTTGAGCATTTATGCCAATTTCCCATTTTGGGAAAGGGAGAGGTTTTCTCTCTCTGCTTCCATATATTACTTTCAATTCATGTCTGACACTGAATTGATCCTAAACAAATTCTGATAATGACTGTGATAATTATAATAAAGATTAAGGCCTCAAGTAGCGTAGCCAACCTTTCAGTGACTAATTCCCAATTTCCTGCAGAATTTTGTTTAGCTGATTAGTCTCTGCAGCGTGTTGTAATTCCTCAGGGAATTGTCTGGCTCACTGACTCAGTGATAGGTATACAGGTGGTGATATTAATTGCACATTTTGCTAAACCCTTTAACTAAATCTAGTATGAGGTTCCCAGTTTCTCCAGAGGAAGCTATATCCCTTTGAGCTACTATTCTACGAAGTATAGAAATATAATCTTCATTAACCTTTTCATTTCAGACAAACACGATCATGCACTCTATAACCATCAAAAAAAATTCACTTGATCAAAGTACAATTTATTAAATATTTCATTTCAATCTTATCTGTAAAGGATTTGCTGTCTGCTGAACAGCCCAGTGAAGCGTTTCCCAGTTTGGGGCTAGCTTTGCCCAGGGGTAGTGAATGCAGGAGGCTCAGCCAACAGTTTTCACAGCCATGTGGGTATCCAGGAGAACTTGGAATGGTCCTTTCCACTTTTCCTTAAGTGGTTTATCATTCCACATGTGGACATATACCTAATCCCTGGGTTGATGAGGATGTACCTGAATGTCCAAGGTTGTTGAGGATGCTAAACAACAAACCTATGCAAAACTGAGAACTCTTTTCCCGAAGATAATACATACTCTTTTAAATTACTATTTCCTATCACATGGCTTTCTCCTGAGATAGTTAGTTTAATACAGCCTGTGTTAAATAATTTCATAAGAACTTAATATTTCCTTAGATCTAGGCTGTATTCTAATTCTTAATAACACTAAAGAAAAAGCCTGAGGCCATCTTAGTGAGATTTCTTGACAAATCTTACTTATTTGCTATTTCAAGTTCCAGTTCATCCTTTCCCTTTTCCACTGGACTAAGATCTCTAAGGAGTATGGAGATCCCATGTAACTCCCAAGCACTTTGCATAAACTTCGAACTCTTTTAGCCACAGAATGAAATTCTCTGTCTGAAGACAGGCCTAGTGGTACCCCAAATCTGGGTATAATTTTCTTTAACAAAACTTCTGTTACTTTTTGCTGTTTGTTGGTGCAACAGACAAAGGCTTCAGAAAAGCCATGCAGAAAAGCTATCTACCAAGATGAATATCAATAACCATCTTCCCAGGGTAGTTCTAAAAAATATGTATTGGTTTAAGACAGTTTAAAGAGGTGAACACTGTAAAATGAGTTACGTCCCCTTAGTTCCATCCAGTCCATTTCCACATAAGGAACAAATGCAAGTAGATATAAGAGAATAGATAACAATTTATTGACAAGCAAAACAGCAACAGGCAAACAATATCAGTAAGTAATCACTAGATAGAAAATTGTTAAATTTCACAAATCTCATGGCAACAAAGAGACACCCAAAATGGTGGAAACACCTGCAGGGTGACCCAGCCTCAGGGATTGGCTCGCTTTGCTAACTTCTCTCCAAAACAGTTTTTGATAGTGTGAGGAAAATCATGGTGACAAAGACCTGTGTCCACAGAAGAGTCCTGCAAAAAAGAAACTTTATTTGAATAAAGGGAGAGTCTATTAACTCATACCTCTGAGGGGTTTCTTGAGTTTTTGGAGGATCCAGTCTCCTTTTATCCTGAACTCCCAACTGCATATTGTCCTTCTCTTTCCCCATTGGCTGAGATAATAAGAATGTACAAACTTCCCAAACCACCTTATCTTCCTTCCAATATGTACCCCCATACTCATTCTGATAGAATATTATTGGGTCTTTCAGGTTATCTAGTTATATGATCTGATCTCTCCTAGACTCCCTCTAGGAAAACCTGAATATTTGAAAATTTTCCCACATGAATATGGAACTAGGCTCTATGGGTCACAAACAGGGAAGGCTCTGAGTAGCTTACTGAGGTAAGAGGTTGCTGGATTGTCTCAAAGACTTCAATAGTCTTGGCTTGCTGCTGGATTGTGGTTTCCAGCTTTGCCATTTGCATTTGGAGCCTGAAAAAAAGTACAGGCTTTACGACAGAAGTCCACAAGAGAACAAATCCCAAAGGAACAGCATGAAAGAACCCATCTAAAACAATAGCATCTTAGAAAATCATGTAATCGTATCTCACTGGGATGCAAGAAGACAGGCCTGTTGCTTTCACAGAATCACACAAAGTGAGGCCTTGTTCCACTGTCTTACCGTTGAATGCGTTCTTCCAGCTGGGGGATAGCTGCAGCTGAAGAATCAAAAGAATCAACCAGGATGCCTTGCATGTTCCTCAAAATTGTTATTACCTTCTCTTTTTGGGCATTCTTCCCTGAGTCAGCATAATATTCCTTCTTGTTAAGAGGTTTTTTCAGGTCCTTGAGCTGTCAAACCACAAGAACAATACCCAATAGAAAGCTTTTATATATTAAAAAAATAGTAGAGTGCTTTGACTCTGATGTTAACTTTCAAAACCTGTGCTACTTCTTCATCTTTTATAGAAAACCCTCTCCTACACTGATTCCCTGGGGTGTTACCTAAAGACTGGAACAACACTTTTCTTCTCCTCTCCTCTCTCAAGGACTCTGAACAGACTTTGTAGTATGTTCTGGTGTTATGGTTTAGGAATGCTATTCCCCAAATTTGTGCTCCCACTGAGACTCTCCAAATCACACTGCTGCTCCTTTGCTCCCTCCTTCTCTTCCCCCTCACTCCTGTGACAGGAAGGAGAGGAGAAGTGGGGACACAAAAGGTAAAGATCATGAATTCCGTTTGGAACAATTTACTGGAGACAGCAATGAGATAAGAAAACAGTAACAGCAGCAATATTCATAAGAAGAGTGTTCAAGAGAGACATAAGAGATCCATATGCAAAATGCTCAGAACCAGTGTTACCCAACCACTCCCTCAGCATCAGTGTTACCCAACCTCTCACCACTTATTCAACCACAAGGGAATAGACTCCCTTTCCTTTCCCCTCCCCCATTCACTGCATTCCCTCCCGCCCCCCCACCCCACCCCGCTTCCTCCATCCTCTGTCCTTGACACTGACCTGAGGTGGTACAGAATAACCTCAGGACCCTAGCCATGCCCTCTCCTGGCTACTGTGATTAGAAACTCCTCCTCTTACTAAAGTGACTTTACAACACCATTGCAATGGTGATGGCAGGAAGAAATACTACAAAACATCAGCACAACCCTCCAACAGGCCTATTCTTTCTCTGTCAACACACAGTCCACTTTGTGAAACCGCGGAGGAGAAGCAAATACTGTGTGCTTCATGAAGCTTGGGAAGCAGTTTTTGAAAGGAATACACGTCCTTTTCCTAACATCATAACTAGTGTTTTTTTTTAATTGTAGTCGCCAGACTTATATATAATAAGTTGAGTCAGTTATGTGTCATTCAACTTATTCCTGTTGCAAAGTTGTATAGTGTACTAAGACCACCTCAGTGCAGCCCTCCACTGTTACTTCATGTGATGTCAACAGGCAAACATCAAAGGCAGCAGTGCTGCTCCTTCCCCTGCACCACCCCATTACACAAAATCTTAAGGAACAGCCAGTTCCCTGCTCTGTTTACTATAAAGAAGGCTTGGGACCCTGCCAAGAAACAGGCATTTTCCACACCCCAGTTTTACACCTCTCCAGTTTCTCCAACAGCAGTTTCTGTTCCTTCCTGCTGTTGATCTTCACAGTTCAAAGTGGAGCTCCTTCCAGGGAGTCCTTTTTGAGAATTTTACCAAGCTTCTGCCTGGCTAGTGGCTAAGAAAATGGTGTTTCATAAGTGTGGCAAAATTCAGTGTGAACATGAAAACGAAAGTGATGATTTTACTGATGAAATTACATAATTAGATTGGTCTACATATTGAGGGAGAGGCTGACCAGCAGGTCGAGGAAGGTGATTCTCTTTTTCTACTCTGCTCTTGTGAGACCCTACCTAAAGTACTATGTCTCCTTCTGAGGCCCCCAGCACAAGGCAGACATGGACCTGTGAAAGGAGGCCAGATGAAGTCCACAAAGACATTCATAAGCCTGGAACACCTCTCCCATGGAAAAAGGTGGGGGGGGGGGGGGGTGGAAATCTGGGATTTTTCAGTTTGGGGGAAAGCAGGTTCTGGGCAGATTTTATTGCAGCCTTTTGACATTAAAAAAAATGAGAGATATATTTACCAAGGATTGTAGTGACAGGTCAAGAGGCAATGGTTTAAAATTAAAAGACAGTAGATTTAGATTAGATATAAAGAGGAAAATTTTCCAAGTATTGTGATGGAACACTGGACCAGGTTGTCCAGAGGAGTTGTGCTCATCCCTGGATGTGTTAAAAAATGAAGCTGAATGGGACTTCAAGCAGCCTCTTTTTGCAGCCCTTCTGCTTCAAATACATATGAAATTAGGTCCAAATTACAGCTCAGGTCCAGATTAGTTACTTCCTCTCAGCACTATTTCAAAATATACTCACTAGCAAGAACACATGTGCTTACACTGATAAGTTCTATTTAGGGATATTACATCTGTCTCTAAGAGTCACTTGTTTGTCCTGCTCATAATCTGTTTGAGCTGAAGAATCAACCTTTAGCTGAAGATCTTCTCCCTGTAATGTAGGGAGCTAAGCAAGCAAGAAAAAAGATAAAAAGATGGGAAACAAATCCTCGGCAGCATCAACACTGCCTCCAAGTAGGGAGCATGAAGAAACATGACTTCTGCCAAGGGTAGTGTAAGAGATCAGGAAGAGAGCTAAGTACCTTGTTCTCAAACGTGGAGATATAATGTTTCCTTTGTTCTGCTCCTTCAGCTGATAAGAGAGATAAAAAAAAGTAAGAGAGTTGCTGCTGTGAGTGCTTCTTTCACTTTGCTTTTCCAAAACTGATCCACTCCAGAGAGGCCTACAAAGGTAACCATGTAGACCCTCTGCAATTACCTTTGCCATGCTCCACTGCAGCAGAACTCACACCCACTCTGTTTTGGTCTGCAGCAGGAAGCTGCACATCTGCCAACACTTTCCTTCGACCTTCAGAATCAGTCTGCATATTTTAAAAAACACATATGAGAACTGCCACAGGCTGCTTCCACACCCTCTTCCACCCTCAAAGCTTCTGCTTCAGCCAAGAGGCCTAACAAGAGAGGGATCAGGTAAAGGAAAGAACAAGGGCAAACACATCAGCATATTAAGCATATCTCTCTTGAGTAGATCTTTCAAAACAAGACAAAGTCCTCCTGCCCAAGCTTGAGAGAACCTAGGCAGAAGAAACAGAAATTGTGGGTCATCCACAACCATTTGACATTGACTGGATCCACAGAAGAGAAGTGTGAGGTGGGAGAAAAAGATTCTCACAATGCCAGCCTCCTAGAACTTCAGAAGACTGTAACTAGAAGGAAGTTTTACTTATTTGCCTTAGAAATCCCACATGGACTTCAGCTGTAAGGAGGCCCAGGACATTAACTGGACCTCAGTTTGTCCCAGTCCCGTCTGAACAGCTTGTCTGAAGCAGCAGCATGTCAAGGTCCAAGTTATGAACATATGGCAGAAGCAGCAGCAAAGGAAAGTGAGCCCAGAAGCAGGTGAGTCAGAGGGACCCCCACTCTCTTCCTCAGAGAAGATACCTCAGAATCCCAGGGAAGTTCATTGTATTCCTGTTTTGCTTCCCTCCCTCCTGGCTGCAAGTGTCTGTCTTCCTTTTTCACTTTTTTACATGCTTGTTTCAAGACCCCTAAGAAAAGATAAGCACGCAATAGCTATGAGTGTTTATTTTACTCTGCTTTTCTGCATCTGATTCACTCCAGAGAGGCTTACAAAGGTAACCATTTAGTCCCTCTGGAACTACCTTTTCTGTGTAACACTGCAGCAGGGCACACATCCGACCTGTTGCTCTTTGCAGCAGCAAGCTGGACAGCAGCCAACACTTTCCCTTCACCTTCAGAATCAGTCTGCGTAATTTAAAAGACACACGTGAGAACTGGCACAGGCTGCTTCCCCACCCACATCCACACTCAAAGGCTGTGCTTCAGCCAAGAGGCTTAACAAGAGGGATCAGGTGATAGAAAGAACAAAAAGGGCAAACACAGCAAGCATATCCAGCATCTCTATTGAGCAGGGTTTTCAAAATAAGACCAAGTACACCTGCCCATGACACAGAGAATGCAGGCAAAAAAATAAATCTATAGACTGTAGGTCATATGGGAATCCAGTTGATGTTAACTGCATGTACAGAAGAGAGATGCTTGATGGAAAATTGAATCCTCACAATGCCAGCCTTGCACAGTTTTCACAGGATTGTAACAAACATGGAACTTTACTACATTATCCTTACTGCAAATCTAGATTGGACATTAGCCACAAGGATTCCCAGGACATTAGCTTGACCTCACTTTGTCCTAGTCCCATATGAACAGCATGTCTGCAGCAGCACAATGTCATCAAAGTCTAAGGTATGAGTGTGTGGCAAAAGCAGCATCAAAGGAAAATGAGCCCGGAAGCCAGTTATTTAGAGGGACCTCACTGTCTCACTCCGAAAAGGTACCTCAGTATCCCAAGAAGAATTATCATCTTCTCCTGATTTTTCTGCTGGTTGCAAGACCCCTAAGAACAGATAAGAGACCTGTCACAGCTCTTCCAAATCTGATTCACTTCACGGAAGCTTACAAAGGTAACCATGTAGTCCTTTTGAAATTACCTTTGCTGCGCTCCGCTGCAAGAGAGCGCACACCCACTCCTTTGCGGTCTGCAGCAGGACGCCGTCCGCCAGCAAACACTTCTTCTACAATTGCAGAAAAAGGCTGTGTGATTTAAAAAAAAAAAACACATAAGAAGTAGCACAGGTGACTTGTGCACCCAATTCTATGCTCAAAGCTTCTGATTCAGCCAACACACCTAAGGAGATGGATAAGGTGATGAAAAGAACAAAAAGGGCAAACAAAGCCAGTGTTGAGCCATCACTGTTGTTGAGCAGGATTTTTAAAAAGAGACAAAGGCTACCTGCCCAAGCTAGAGAGAACCTAGGCAGAAGAAATAAATCCCTAAATTGTTGGTCATACACAACTATTTAACATTGACAATTCACAAAAGAGATTTGCGAGGAGGGAAAAAGCAACTCTCACAATGCCAGTCTTTTAGGACTTCAGAGGACTGTAAGCAGAAGGGAGAATTACTTCTTTGTCCTAGAAATCCAGCTTGGGAATCAGGCCACAAGGAGGTCCCAAACTTTAGTGGAGCTCAGTTTGTCCCAGTCCCAACTGAAAAGATTATCTGAAGCAGCAACTGGCTAAGGTCCAAGTAAGGAGGGCGTGGCAGAAGCAGCATCAAAGTAGAAGGAGTTCAAAAGGACATGAGCCAGAGGGATACCACTGCCTCCCTCAGAGAAGGTACCTCAGAATCCCAGGAGGAATCACAATCTTCCTTTTCTGCTTCTACTGATGCTGCTGCTGGCAAGACACCTAAGAAAGATAAGTAGCATGTCATTTCTGTAGATGGTTATTTTACTCTGCTTTTCTCCACCTGTTTCACTGCAGAGAGGCTTACAAAGGTAACCATTTAGTCCCTCTGAAATTACCTTTGCCATGTTCCACTGCAGCAGAGCGCGCATCCAACCTGGTGCTCTTTGCAGCAAGATGCCGCACTCTGGCCCGCACTTTCCCTCGACTTTTAGGATCAGTCTGTGTAATTTAAAAGACACACATAAGAACTGGCACAGGCAGCTTCCACGCCCGCTTCCCTGCTCAAATCCTTTGCTTCAGGCAGCAGGCCTAAGGCGAGGGATAAGGTGATGGAAAGGACAGAAAGAGCATGCACAGCCAGTGCATTTAGATCACTGCTGAGCATTGTTTTCAAAACAGGACCAAGTCCACCTGCTCAGTCTGGACAGAACATAGGCAGAAGGAATTAATCTCTAGACTGTAGATCATATAGAAACCAGTTGATACTGCATGCATCTAGGGAAGCGAGCTGTGGAATGGAAAAACAATAATCATCACAGTGCAAGCCTTTCAGTTTTCAGAGGAGTGTAACCAACAGTGAGCTTCACTGCTCTGTGCTATACTAGAAATCCCACCTGAAGGCCAGCTGCAAGGAGCCCAAGACATAAGCTGGACCCCACTTTGTCCCAGTCCCAGCTGAACAGCTTGTCTGAAGAAGCAGCATGTCAAGGTCAAGTTACGAGTGTGTGACAAAAGCAGCAAAGGAAAACAGACCCAGAATCCAGGGAGACAGAGGAACCCCGTTGCCTCCCTCAGAGAAGGTACCTCAGGATTGCAGAGGGAGTATTTGTCTTCCTTTTTCTCTGCTCCTTCTGCTTTGTAGTCTCCTAACGAAAGATAAGAAGTGCATCATTTCTGTGAGTGCTTATTTCACTCTGCTTTTCTCCACTTGCTTCATTCCATGGAGGCTTCCGAAGTTAACCATCTAATCCCTCTGAAATTACCTCTGTAGGGCTGCACTCTATTAGAGCACCTAGACACTTTATTTTGGTCTGCAGCTGGACCATCATTTTTCTTTTCTGCTGCTTCTACTTTTGGGACATCACCTAAGAAATAAGATAAGAAGCACAGTGTTGCCTTGAGTGTTTATTTTCCAGATCTTTGACCTGTCCCCCCAGTCCAGCTTTCCATTGATTTGGTATCATTCTGCTACAGGCCACAGTGATTTTTCTCATGACCTCTTTGATAGAAAAGTGTCTTACATAACTCTTCCAAGGCAGCTGTTTCCAAGGGAATGACAGGAGTTGTCTCATAGCAGGAACTCCCAATTTGCTCATTAGCAATGCTAAATATAGAAAGGAAGAAGATGCTTTAGGTAAAATCCCCCCAGACTTCCATGCACTCTCTGCAGGAAAAGTAAAAGCTATGCATGCTCCATTCTACCCATATTCATAGACTAAATGGTCACACACACACAGAACTAAACTGCTAAAGGGTCACAGACACACACAACATACTGCAGTCCCAGGGTAATGAAGACTGAAATCCTCATTACAGGCATGCTGACAGTAGAGGTGCCTAGTCTTATCTGTGGAGTAACTCATCCCTGCTACAGTCTGGCTACAGTCTCATCTGATAAATCCCCTCTCCATTTCAAGAGCCAATTTAACAAGCCTCCTGGCAGACTGACATCACCAAAGCCTCTACCTCAGCTAGATGTTATGCTAATGGTGCAGCTACTCTCCACAGCAAGATGGTTTAAAGTCTCCTCAGTCCAGGTCCTCACTTTGAAGGCCTTCAGAAATTCCCATGGTTAGCCTGAGGACCTCAGAGTTTAGAGAGCTCTCAAGTGAGTTATCAACAGGCCAACAAATATTGCGCTTGCATTCCAAGACCTGTGTTGTCTTCTAACAACCCTGAGTTGACTGGGGCTTGGGTTTGTTTAATAAGCAGGAAAAAAGCCAAAAAAATAAAATAAGAAAACAAATTAAACATGTTCTCCAGATCGAGGTTGCTGTACAGAATGGTGTACAGAATGGTGCGTTATCATGACATTTATATTGTAACAGAAGCCTGGAGGGAAGGAATGAGTGCCACATATTGTAAGAACAATCTTCAAACATGCTTTATCCCTAAAGGGGTTTTTACACCACAGTTTACACAAGCTCCCTTCTTTCCTGCTTCCCATTGATAAAGGCTGCCAGAAGGGGCAGGGGAAGAAGAAATGAAGTCAAGATCCAGTGGCATGAGTTCATGGGGAATTGTTTATAGCTAGAAAAGGCATAAGGAATAATGCAGTACATTCACCCATCCCTTGGCTACCATCACTGTGAAAGAGGGCTTTTTTCCTCAGCCTAGTAAAGCACACAGGGGATATCAGTTAGATCCCCTCTGAAACAAAAGGCAAGTAGTTGCTGCCAATGTGGTGTAACTTGGAAGCACACAGGTGAATTCTCAGACAACTCAGGGGAAGGGACAAAGTTTTCCTCAACTTCTAAATCTACTCTTGACATGGAAAGAGATGACATCACCGAGCTCAGCTTCTACAAAGCTCTCAGCACCTCATTAAACCCTTCTGCTGTTACCAAAAAGGGAGGTACATCAGCCCAGACATTAGGAGAGTATGGTTGTTTTAACAATGGTGTAAAACACTTACAGATCATCTTGAACAATTTTGGTGAAAGGTTGACATGGGTAGAGTTCCTTGTCTGGCTCAAGAAAAACAGCACCATGTTGAAGAAGAAGTTGTATTACTTTGTTATTCCCAGAAAGAGTAGCAACTGCAAGAGGGGTCCTAGGGCATCCAAGAGATAAGAGTAAATATGTCAGCTTTTGCAAACATTGCCTAGCCAATACTTTAATTCCTCTTTGCTCCTTAAACAATTCATTTCCCCTCTCCCACAGGCAGAGTGAAGGGACAGCCAAATGCCTACAAATGTTGGAGAATTCAGGCATGTGGGACCTCGTGAGGTCTCCTGGACAGCCACTTGTCCAGAGCAGATGCAGGGCCTGTGCACCTGCACGTACACTCACATGTGGGTGTGTGGCATGGCAGAGTACTTTCTTGCAGTCCTCAGTGTGGAAATCACCCCCTGAAGAAAGTGGCAACTGAGCCCAGGACTGCTTTCACAAGTCACACAGGAGATACTTCTGGGTGACTCCTGGTCGTTTTTCAAAGTTCATTCTTATGTCTCCCATCAATCCAACTCAAATAGGGCTAAGGAGCCCTACGTGCACTTTTCGCAAACCCTTTACCTATAAACTTTATCCAGAGCATTCACGTCAGCTCCTTTTTGAAGAAGGAACTTGACCATTTCTTCATGGTTTTCAATGATTGCCAGAGTAAGTGGAGTGTATCCCCACTAAAAGGAGAAAACATCGCTCTTAGAATAACAGAGAGAAGATGAGCAAGTCGACCTGGGAAGAGCAGCTTTACCCAAAGTCCAAGCTTACTTTATTCTTAGCATCAATATCTGCACCATGCTCAAGTAACAGCTTCACTAGAGATTTGCTAGAAGCCATGACAGCAAAGTGAAGGGCAGTGTTACCGTTTACAGCCCTGTGGTCATGGTTGGCACCATGTTCCAGCAGAATAGCTGCACAGTCCCTGTGCCGGTGCTCTACTGCCTGGAAACAAGAAATAAAGTAGAAATAACTTCCAGCATCTGTGTTTCTCACTGTCAGAACTCCCACACCCTCCCAACACTGGAAAGTATGAGTGTCATTAAAGATTACAGAATGCATACCCCTTCTGCATACCTTTATTAGTGGTGATTTATCCAGTCTGTCACAAGGGTTTAGCTTGCACTTCTTTTCTACCAGAAACTGAACAACATCTGCATGGCCATTTATACAAGCAAGATGCAGAGGTGTCCTAGAAATTAAACATATACTGTTGTCCTGGTTTAAGTCTGGATGGCAAAGAAGCACCATGCAGCTACTCGTTCACATCCTCTCCCTCTCCACCCCAGTGGAACAGGGAGAAGAATCAAAATTAAAACTTAAAATAACAATTAAATTATAACAGATTGATAAATAGAAAAAATTGAAATAAAATAAATATAATAATAATAATAATAGCAAATAAAAAATCCCAAGAAAAAACTGGGATGTACAATACAGTTGCTCACAACCCACTGGCTGATGCCAAATCCCATTTCAGAATGTTGACCTGGCTAAGCTCCCTCCAGCTTTCTGTGTACTTTCTCACTGGCAGAGTATGAGACACTGAAAATATCCTTGACTTGGGGTAAACACTGCTTAGCAATGGAGGCTGTGTAAATCTACAGACAGTGCAGAACCAGTGTGAGCCCCTGAGAACCCCCCCTCCCCCCCATCAGTCCTGCATCAGTTTTGTCCCAGAGATTGATGGGATGGGACTTCTGACAGCATTAGGAAGGCTGTTCTGGCTTTCTGTGAATCCATGCCCTGCAAAACCAAGCTGCTCAGTCTGGCACCTGGAAAGGAAGCTGATGAGCTCCACAGAATCATCAAATCTTAATATGGTGTGAGATGGAAGGGATCTTTAAGACCATTTAGTTCCAGCCCCTGCCATGGGCTGGGACACTTTCCACTTGACCAAGTTGCTCAGAGCCCCATCCAGCCTGACTTGGATAAACAGGGATGGGACAAAAAGATGATCAAGTACAGGGCCCAGGCTCCAGAGCAGGGCAGGGCAAGCCAGAGCAGAGTGGAGCTTTCACTGTCTCCTATTACAGCTCAGGCAGGGCTCCTGTAAGGTTGGTGCTCTGGGGCTAACCCTGCTGCCAGGCACAGTTCTGTGCTTGGCTGGCTCTTCCAGACAGGGTGGGTGTGTTCTCTGCGATATTGGGTTTGTTACCTGGTGTGCAGCAAGTCAATAATCACACACTTGTGAGAGACGTGGATTATGTGTTTCAGAGTTACACGTGCCTGGGTGCTCAATGGTATTTCATAAATAAAGCACACCCCACTGGGCTTTCCATGCTATAATTAGTACATAGATGTTCAGAATTAATAGCTTCCCAAGTACTGCCTCTCTACCATGACTGGTTAATAGTTTCCATACAAATTATGTAACCACAGCTAACTTCTGTGCATGCTTAGGGGAGGGGTCTTCACGTGGTCTTTTTAACTTGTAGGTGTGGTTTTCAGTACTATAATGAAGAAAATACAACTACGATATACACGGACTTTGAGTCTTTTGCCAAACTGGCAACGTATAGACATAGAAATACATCAACATCTTGATTTACAACAACCTTTACAGATGTCCTTCACTAAGGATGCTTCTGCTGTCTGTTCTATTGAGACAACAATATCTTGATTTACTACATTTTTAATGCTTGTTAGTTCCAGGATGTCCTTGGCTAAGGGATGCTAGCTGCTGTTCCACTGATTGTCTCCTTTCTTGCTACTTAGGCTTGAAAGCAGGCAAAATACATTCATAAAAAAAACCCACCCCGACTCAGATAATTTTGACAATTTTGAACAGGCGGAGGGCCTGCTGTTTGTCCTTACTGCTTGTCCCGGTTGTATCCATTGATGCGGTGTTTGTTCAGCCACCAGTGCTGCCGCAGCTGGGCCAGGTCCGCGGTGGCGGCCGCGCTGTGCAGGTCCGCCAGCACCATGGCTGGGCTCGGCTGGGCTCAGCACAGCACAGCACACACGGCGGGGCCCCGACGGCCTCTGCCGAGCCCCGGGCGAGGAGGGGATCGGCGGATCCGAGAGGCGAGGTCCGAGCGGAGCCGGCGCTGGGGTGGCCGGCGCCCGGCGGGGGCCAGCGACCGTGGAACGCGCCCCGGTGTCACACACGGACACCGCGGGACACGCCCGGCTCCGGCTCCGGCTCCGGCGGGCAGCGCGGCACCTGCGGTAACTGCAGGCTCAAAATCACAGCCTGGGAATTCCTCCTTGAGAGAAATTCTGAAGAAGTATGGGCTACGATAATGAAGAATGTTATCCCAGATGAAAAACAAACAAACAAACAAAAAAACCCAACCAAAAAAAAAAAAAAACAACAGAACGGACATAACTGCTGGTTCCCAGGAGACTGCTGTGTTTTCCCCTCGGCAGACAGCGTTCTGGACATAGCCTGTCCAAGCTTCCTCTAAGCCAAGGGCAGGCTTTTCAATAGAAGGCAGGCTAGAAGCCTCCCGTGGTTTACCATATCCTAATCCCAGCGATCAATAGTTAATTGTATTTCTATCCTCTTCAAGCCACTGATCGTTTTATGTTAAAACATTAGCTAATTAATGACTACCTTCAAACACTGGAGTTAGACTCATTAAGTTCATTTTAAATAAATCAATAACAGAGACAAAATTCCTGGTGATTTGGGCAGCCTTTAAAAGGGGTAATTTAGAAAATGAGTTTTCAACGGCTCCAGTCTAGCAGTTGGCAAGAACTCAAAAAATAAGCTGAGTCAACTGAGGCCATGAACACTTTTATAGAAACTGTAAAGTCAGATTTTCAAGGAATTCAGCACCCCAAATTCACAGCCTTTTTAAAAATCTGGCATTAAAATACCTCATTTCAGAGGTAAAAACTCTGAGCCCTCTATCATGAGCAGGAGGGGGGGCTGTTCACTACATATGCACAGACAAAGAGAAAACAAATTATTTCCTGAAGAAAAAGACATTTTAAGGAATGATTTTGCATTTCCTCAACTTTCTGTTAGGAAAAATGGTGGATATCAGGTGGAAGAAAACTGCAAGGACAGAAAATAACTCTTTAGGGAAATACTACAACATATACAGTGATTTTATATTCTTTTTTTTTTTCACCTTAAAGATAATTGTAAAGATTATAATAATATAAATGAAAGATTAAAGTCTTGATTGCTTTAATACCTAACTGCTAAATCCTGTTAATAGGGAAAATATATCTGCTTTTTCTCATCCTTTTCATGTTTGATTTTCAAATTATATGGTAAAAATTCACTACAGCCAAATGCAAGGGCTCCCACTGAGGGAGGGGAATGAGTTAGGCCACTGGTTATTATAAAATAATTTCCTAGTAACTTACCATCAAGGAACAATTTACATTCACAAGTAATCAGGAGCCAGATTTTGACTACGTAGATAAAAGTCAGAGCACTTAACTGTTAACAAAAGAAGGCATAGACTTTGGATGCTAGCTTCTCAAAAACTTGAAGAAACAAGACTTCTTGAAAAGCTTGAAGAGACAATACCAACCGAGTCTTTTACTTGCATGGATTCAACCTTCACCTGTTACACCAGTAGAAGTTGTTCTAGCGGATGTGATAGAATCACACTTAGGGATTGTATCAGCAAGCAGCATAGAGAAATACACCCCACTGCAATGGCTGTTATTCTGTGTCCCCTAGAGATACCCTGCCAGAGCCAAAGTGTCATCCAAATACAGTCTTGTTTCACTGAATTCCATAAACAGTGCTGCAATAATTATCCAGACTAGAGGCAATTCCATTTATTCACTCTTGCATTTCATTCACACAGAGCCGAGCCTAAAGCACAGTTTTGCAAATGCTGTGTTTGATGCTATCCTAGCACACTGTCCACACAGCATTCAGAATTAAGCAGGCTAATTGAAATAGCAAGAAAAAACCCCAAATAATGCCTCCTCATGATTTCTGTGGGTCACATGGTGGTTCTCTGCTGCACGTAATTGGTTTCATGCAGGAAAATAGACACCTGAAGTGGCACAGGCCATTCCACCTGACTGTTACCATGACTTGAAAGCATTTAGATGTGCAACTAACAGGATACTGCTATCAAACCTCCAGCATAGTCACTGGGTATTGTGTAAGAACATAGGAGTTTTCATATTTAGCACGTGGCAAAAAAAAAAAACCTGCTCTCACAAACCTGCTGTATTGTAAAGTTCCCTGATTCTAACAGTGCATCCCATCACCAGTATTGTTTGCCACTATTCACTGGTGTAGCTCAAAGAAAGGAGCAGGGTTTGCTCCCAGTCATCACCTGAATCTCTTAGTGATTGTTAGATTTCATTCTGCTTAATGAACAGATTAGTTCTGTGCATTGGAATTATTCTACACTTGATTAGAGAATGTATTATTCACAGAGCATCAGAAGTAATCAATTCTATAATTTTTTTTTTTTCTCTTTTATCCCTCATAATCCTTTTTCACCTCATTCCAGAAATGCATTTTCTTCTGAAATTTGCACCCTAAGTTCCACTGGGACCATCCACAGAGTACCAAGCTTCTAAAGACAGCACAAAAATCAGCCTTGATATTTTTCTTAATTGTAGAGAAAAGTAAGATGATAGTTTAGTATTTTTCATCCTTGCATACCAATAGAGTATTGATTCTTGTGTATTAGCCCCTAGTTTTTTTATCCACCCTCTTTATTCACATTTCTTCTCAGGCTTTTGAATTATCTGATCATACTAACTGTGCAGGCTGGGATCCCTCTATTCCAGGCCTCCCTGAGATGCACAGCCATTGAGACATGCTTGCTGTCAGGACATAGCCTGTTACATACTCCTTTATACAACTCCTTAGCTGCTAACTACATCTTGTCTTCTCCAGCAAATTCTGTTTATGAAGGAACTTCCATCATGTGCTTACCTCCATGGTTTGAGACTTAAAGAACATTAGTTCCCTAATGTTGCTAGTGGGATAAATACTGCAGTTGCCTTTCAGCCAGAATCAGTCCCAAGAAGAAAAGCTCACAGAAGCTTGGCAGAGAGGGAGATTGCAAACCTCCTCAGGGCCAGGTCAGTCTCACAGCACTTTCCTTCCACCAGTGTACAAGAAAAGACATTTCGGAGAGGAAGTGCCACTGCCCCAAGACACTTTCCTGATTTGGGTCCCTTTCTTCCTATAGACAACCCTGTGCTTTTTTTAAAGCCATCTTTAAGAAAATACTCAAGTAAAGTTAGGACACAAGTTATTTAGGTAAAACTGGCAGTACTGAGCTGTTGTAGGACACCAGAGGAATGGCTGGCTGGCTGCCAGCATCCAGGTGGGGAAGTGGTAGGAGAAGAGGGGCAGCTGTGAGTGGGTGGGGCGGTGCCCCCTGTCCCATGTGTGTGTGCACGGCCAGCCCCAGAGCCCACACCACCAGGAACAGCCCAGCTCTGCTGGTAGTGCAGGAACAAGATTCCAGTGCTGGAATTAGTATAGGCTTCCCTGACAGATGACCACAGGCATAATGAAATAATAAAACTCAGCATAATTTTACAGTTGAACTTGACAATTTTTTCCCCAAACTAGACTATTCTATGAGAATCATTCTACAATAAAGATATATTTATGAGGGCTTATCACATAAACCCTGCTCAATACTCACAGGCCCTTTGTAAGCTGTGCTCCCTTTCATCTGCATTTTGTCTTTCCTCTTCTTTGGGTTGGTGGTTGAGATGAAGTGACTCACCACTGGACATCTTGAAATATCTTCAACAGACAGAAAGAAAGATAATTTAATTTGAATTTACAGGAACAATAGGTTTACCTGTCCAATCTGATTTATTAGTGTTCCGCTGCCAACTAGTTCGGATAATATTCCAACCACACGAACGCCTTCATGTGCTTGATCTCCTACAGACATTGAAGAAGATTGTCCTTTCTATGGATTTTGTCATATGTGACAAGCATAGCGAATTCCCTTTCTTCCTTTTTTTTTTTCAGTTGGTCCTTAAGAGACAGAGCACATGGTTAATTTGGGAGATCTAAGGAACAAAGATAAAGACTGGTTTAAGTCCACGTTCTCGGAAAGATTCTTTTCTTCTCTGGAATTATGTCTGATACAAAGATTTCTTACAAAGGAAATTCACAACAGACCCACAGGGGGATACTAAAAGGGTGGGCAGGATGTGCCTTCAAACATCCCTAATTCAACAACTGAATGCTGCACAAGGGAAATGGACTGCAGAAAATTGACAGGTTATTACCATGCAAACCTGTAATACAGTATTGCCATTGTCACTAAGAAAGCAAAAGCTTTGGACTGAGCTCTTTAAGCCTCAGAGGAAGGGCTTTCTTGACCTCAACAACCTGCACAAGGTAGACAAGCTGGAGCCAGCCAAACCTGGCTTTAGGGGTAACAGAGACAACAAAGAGTGAGTACTTCTAACACATATAAAATGCATCATATATCATATATTCAGATGTAATGTGGAGCTGCAGAGCAATTTAAAACGAGTAAAGTGTAAAAATGTGTTAGCAAATACATAAATGTGGCCCCATGTGTGTCTTGAAATGGAGGAGAGGAAAATACCACCATGAACATCCTGCACTTCCAGACACTGGTAGTGGGCTAAAGCTCCCCCTTCACCACCAACCACTAAACAAAAACCACCAACCCTAGGACCCAGAGGAGCAGGGAAATAGTGAGGCAGAAGGGGTCTAAAAACTAAACAGGGTGAGAATAATGATTGTAATTCTATAGTTATCGTTATTATATTATTATTGAAGTTTTTCTGCATTGAAGCATTTTTCTTTCTTATGTAATTATTTAGTCTGAACTATTATTTCCTTCTTGGATTAGACTGTTAATATTTCAATCACACCAGCAATAAATTCTTATTTTAGACATATTTATTCTGAAATTTCCTCTGTCCTACACACTCCCTATCCCTCATTTATCCTTTGCTCCTCCCATTGCACCATCCAGAGTGGTGGCTACACTGAAAATGAGCCAATGTGAAAGACAAGTTTTTTCCAGTGGTTTGTTCTGGGAGGGTTGATCAACTTTGCCAACACCATCAGAGTGAAGGGAAGATTACTACCTGCTTTAAAAAAGCTGGAGCTCTACACAGTTTTACTATCTGAGCGTCATTACAATTTCAAAACTATCTCATTCCAACAGAATGTAAAATGCAATAATAACTACCTGTGAAATTTCTATGGCTATGTCCTGACAGCAGTACAGCAGCAGCGGTTTTCCCCTACTCTTATTTATTCTTTCTTATTATATATGTGCATTTTCCTGATTATTTTAACTACAAAACTAGCTACATTCCAGGAAATAAGAATTTTAAAGCCGATTATATCTGGAGCAGGACAGTGATTGAAATGAAAATTGTATTTTCAATGTAGACTTTCTTAAAACTTACCATTCTTTGAGTTTCCATACCTCAATGCTTAGAGCAGGATGGAGAGCAAATACCACATATATAGAAACCTAGACTTAATTCTTGAATATTTTTCCCTTATCTAAAGCATATTTCTGCAGCATATCATACAAGTTAATTCTAGCCCAAATTTCAGATATTCAGGACTTTTTTTCTTGATGTATGTCCCCAGAAAGGAAAGATGAAGGGTGTAGGAAATCTACCAAGATAAACTAATGTATGAGATGACTTGAAATAGATTAGTCATTTAATCAGAAAATTTAAGAGACATCTGAAATACCTGTGCAGGGTAATTTTTAAAAACATCTACCTCACAATAAGTAAAGAATTAAAGGTATGCAGGCAACAGCTGCGCACTCCTCTGGGAAGAGATAATATTTTTGGTTTTTGCTTATTCAGCAATTAAAGAGGTCTTAATCAATTAAAGTCTTCTTATAACCCCAGTCACCAGAGGACAAAGGAAATATTTCACAGTCCTTTACGCTCTAAATCAGTCTTATCCCGAGCTTGTGATTTATTCTGGACTAAAGAAGGCTGCAGCCCTGCACATGGTGCCAGCGATTATCCCAAAGCATACGGTCATGCTGAAGCTTCACATCTCTGCAGTGTTCCAGTTCCAATTGAGGCTACAGAAACCTGGATCCAATGCAGATGAATGCTACATACAAGCCAAGATATTTATGTCCAAATTTCCTACAGCTTAGGGCATTAATTTCTTCCTTCTGTAATATTTTGAAAATTTTTGTCCTCGGTATGAGATTACATTTTCTGGAAAAAATACAGTCCTAAACCCGCAACTCCAATTTTGGCTGCCCTTTCCTTTTTAATGACTTCTATATTGGCAAAGTGTAGGAATTGGGCATTTAAAGCATCTTTTAAGGGTAGGTGTTGGATTTTCAGAACCAGATCAAGTAATCATTTGTCAAAGTCATATGTTTTTATAAATATGTTTTGTTTCTGGCTCTCAGTGTTAGTTGCATTTTCTATGGCTCACCAGCACTTTATCATTCTGAGCAACCCAAGTACTGCTCAAGACAGATGGAGTGCTGGGTTAGTGCAAATTCTTCATCTGACCCCAGTTCAATCTCATAGGAAAATACTCCATAGCCCTAGAGAAAAAGAAAACCCAGACTGTTCATATCATCACACAATTACTCACATTTGCACCCTGAAATCTGCTCCTCATATGTATGCTTTAAAAATAGCATCCTGCCACATCCTGGGAATACCTGAGCCAATCAAGGCAATTTATCTCCCCTCATCACTATGTCTGCTGATTTTTTTCACCATGGGTCTGCCAAAGGTGAGTTATTCTGACAACTTTTCCAGAGCATCCACCCTGGGAGCAAATAAGGATGCAGGCACATGACAGGCAAGGGATTAAACTCATCTTGTGGTCAAGAGCAGCTGTACAGAGAACATAGCACACCCTAAAACTGTCAGGACTGTGGAACACATCCAAGATCACCTGAAGAGCTCTGGGCATGAAGGTTTTCTGTGACAAAGGAGACATTGTTTGGCATATCACTCCTTTACACAAAACTCCTAGGCTTAATCTGGACTTTGCCTCTTTGTTTTAGGAACAAGTCTATTCTTATATAAGACCTGACAGTGTGGTGAAGGCCATAATAGAGACATCTCTACAAAATCACCTTCTCCAAACAAGAAGTGTAATAATTCCTTTAAACTGTTAAGTCAGGAACTGAATAAGTGTTTGTCATCTAATTTCAGCTCTCCCACACATACTTCTAGCGAAGTCAGTGAAAATTTAGGCATCTAAAAGCTATTTTGGTTTGACTTCAGTCTTCTAACCTCTCAAGAAGGACAAAATTCTGTACTTCTTCAGTAAGAAGTGATCTCATTGTAATCATTTGTTTCTGCAATTACCTGTAGCTCATTAGGAGTGAGTTATTTAATTTATTTTTTTCTCTCTTACCCAGAAAACCCCACTAGGCAGCCAAAGGCAAGAATCGGGAGAGATAGGCAAAATAAACTCTTGCTATAATAAATAATTTGCTGTTTGCTGAGTTCAAAGTTAGTTACTAATCTTCAGACTTTCTATTGGCAAGACATCACCTAAACTTGTATTTTCATCCACTGAAGCATCCAGTAAAAATTTTGGCAGAGTTGACACTCTGGAACTTGTTGATCTACTCTTTGTGACTTACTTTGCGCTTACTACTACCAAAACTACACTAACTCAACACTGCTTTATAATTCTTGACCCATACCTAGTTGTCCTGTCAATGGCATTGTGAAAGACAATGACATTGTGAAAGCATTGGTGAATCAATTCACAACAACCCTCCTTTGCAAACTATGAAGTCAGGAAAAATTGTGCACAAATTGCCACAAGAAATTGCCCTCAAATGGATTTTGTCATATCCAAAGGATGTTTTTATTACTTCACAGCATGAAATGATGTGATGACTCCTTTACTCAGGAGTAAAAAATGTTTAAAATACTTCCAAAATATTTTCTATGAATTAACCCAAGGACAAGCCCATCCACTTCTTCCAAGAGGTTGTGCATTATTTGATACTGTAAAATTTCTCAGCTCTCCTAATCAAGAACAGGTCACTATTTTAGCTTCTGACAGCTCAAAGCTTACATGGGTATTACTGAAAGTTCACCTCAGACCTGCTGCCTGCAGCCTCCTGAATCCAGAAACTAAGGCTCTGCTCTCTTTCAGCCATGCACCCATGAGATCAAACTCCAGACAGAATGTTATCTCCATTGCTTTGTCCCCCCATCCTCAAAAATGTCTCCAGGATAATTCATTTTTCTTGTGACATACATGTGGGAAACCACTATTATCTCAGTTTCACCTCCACTTATCTTCTTTTTGCTTCTTTGTGCTGAATGAACCATTGATCCATGAAACCCTCTGGCTGCTCAGCAGTGCTGCAGTCCTCACTCCCTCTCTCCTCTCCTTGGGCTTTGAACATTTGGCACTGTAGTAATAATCTTATTGCCAACTCACCTGAAGAACATAAATCACCCCTCTTTCTCCCAAATCACTGTTAAAAAACAAAGGGGGGGGGGGGTGGAGGGGGTGGTAGGATTACAATAAATAAATGCTGGGCCTTTTTTTTTTTTAGGTTTGTTTGGTTGTTTTTTTTTTTTTTTTTTTCATTTCACTTTTTCTCTCTGTTCCTGAAATGAACTTCTTACAAGCTGTCATCTAGAAGGACCCTCCATTTTTTACTATGCAATATACTTTGCCCATTTAGTTTTTGTCAGAAAACAAAGGCAGATGGTGATTATTTCTTTTCAGAAAAGGATGGGATTTTTAAAAATACCTGAATAGAAAGAATACTTTGGGTATCACTGACAGATAACCACAGCAAGAACAGTGAGTATTCAAATGTGTTTGTGAGACCAGGATAGGTCCCCATGCTTTCAGTGCTGAAAGCCAAGTGTCTGTCCCTGCAATGTGTACAGTCAGCATCTGCTACAGAGAGGAGTAAAACACAGAAAGATCTCAAAAGTTTAGGGAAATTCTGTCATATCCACATGTGGTTTATAAAAACAAGACAGAGTTACCCTCTCTTTTTCTGTTAGGTTTTTTATTTGTGTGTTTGTGTGCGAGAGTGTTGGGTTTTTGGTTTTTTGGGTTTGTTTTTTTTTTGTCACTGAATGCATTTGGAAGTGTTGACTTTTTATTTTGAGGTGCATCATCAAAATAAAAAAGTATGAAATTCACAATATTGGCACATATGTATTTGCTTGTTTCATAGGGCACAGGTAAATCATTGCTAGAATGATTGTTAGGAGTCTTTCCAATTTTAATATCACTGTTCTTTCAGCTATTGCAATGAATAAGCAATTCATCTGTCTTCATTGCCTTGCCTGACCATATTCTCTGGACTACTGTCAAAATATCCCCAGTGTCCTTGAAAAACCTCATAGACAGACAGTAATTAACACATTATCTGTGAGTCTCCAGGGATCCATATCCAGAAGTAAACAAAACAAAACCAGATCCCTGGTAACAGAGATCCCTAGAGGAAATGTGCTACAGAGAAATGCACTCCATTGTCTGTGATTCAAAAGTCAATGCTTCAGAAAACAATACTACTGGTTTTAGCCATTAGAAGGACATTTTAGCTAAAAGCAATTTTAAAAGAAATTTATTTTTATTTCCTTTTGAAAAAATTATATTTAAAATTAAGTTTTTCTATTACAAGCTTAAGGCAAAACATCTCATGGTGAATCTCTTGACTATTTATGTCAGAGGCCATGGATAACAAGTGGTCAATTCTGATTGTATCCTGTGGAAAGCAGCAAGATATGTTCTAATAAATCCTTTATAATGAAAGTTTTCTGAGCACAAATGACTCTAACACACTTTCTTGCCCATTTCTGTACTTCTCGGAAGTCAAATGATTTCCAGAAGAAGGAGAGAAGAAAAAAAGTAAAATTTGGGATAAGACTGTGACATCTTTAACTTCAAAATATCCTCTCACTGAGACTGAGTTTAGAAAATAAACTTTCCCCCCCTCAAGCTGCACTATCCATGGCAATTTTATGCTTTAAAAAACACAGCATCAAAATACTAACTGTAATGCTTTTGGCTGTCTGCTCCTTCCCTCATTCATACATCATTTTGCTTCCTTTTAGGAGGTGAAAACATCAGCCAATCTGAGGAAGGAGACAACTGGTTTGAAGCAATTGTTCCATGTAATACTCTTTGTTTTTGTATTCTCTCTTGTGCCATGATGGTACATCAATAATTTATAGAGCATTTAATTACACAGTAAAGCACAAGTGGGCATATTTTCTGTAGCTATTCCAAACACATCAACAAGGTCTTTTTCCCCTTAAGGCCTTGAAGCATGTATAGTAATGGACTTATAAAACTTTCCCTAGAGTACCTTATTGCTTTTGCTTTATGTTATTTTAATTTATTTTGGGGAAGTTGTTTTTTTTTTTTTCTTTTGTTTTGGTTTTTTTTTTTTTTTTTTTCAAAGGGGAATTTTCAGGCCAAACCTGGAGAATATTCTTACTGCTTTGACTTCAACCTTTCACATGATGAGTGCATCAATAAATAATATAGTACTGACCTGCACTGAATCACTTTTCTAAGAATCTTGCTCAGGCTTCACAGGAAACAGAACATGGGCTTCTCAGGGAAAAAGAATCAGATGGCATTGGGCTGGTTCCTTGCTGATTTTGGCGAGATACCTGTAGACAGTCCATTCTTGGTATTCCCTTTGTTTTCAGCAGGACCCTTGGAATGATGACACTGCAACACTCATGCTCTGAATCACTCAAAAATCTCAGCTTTTCCTTCCTGCAGTGGGCTCAACATTAGATAAGGGTCAGGGCAACGCCATTTCTATTTCTGCCGCTGATCTGAAGGCTCTTGGAGCGACAAGTTAACCCTGTGTTTCACTGTATTTTGTAAAACAAGCATAAAAGAAGCTTGCACCAACTACACAGAAAAGTACCATGAGACTAATTATCAGTGTTTCTGAAGAATTGTTATGTCCTCAGGCCAAATGTGTTAATGGCAATGTTTCTGACTTTTATAAGTGCCAATCTAAGCAACAGGCACCAAATTCATTCTTTCCTTAAGGCCACTGAAGACAGCAGACCAAGTTCTGTCCTCATATCTGATCCCATCACATTTTAACTCAAATCTCTTCAGGATTGCTGTTAAAATTAAGACCTCTTTTACACCTGAAAAATCTTCAACAAAAAACCAAAAAAAGCCTACCAGTGACAAAAGTTGAGCTCCATCTGCCTAGCACACAGCTTGGCCCAGTTTCAAGTAAATATCATACCCTGCACCTGTGACAGATTTTTGTGTCTAAAGTGACACAATTAGAGATAATAGAGGAAAATACACTTTATATATATACATTTATATATCTATATAAAATCTATATCCTGCAGAATGAAATCTACCTGAAGCTGGAAGCAGAATGCCATAAATATGTGGAATAAGCACAGTGATAGAGACAGCAAAATCATCACTGAAAAGAGAGGCGTGTTCTTGTCAGGGAGGGAAGAAGGAGCCAAGTTTGGCCCAATATTGAGAGTACCAAACCATGAGCCCAGCCTTATCTGTCAAGAGAAATTGGTGTGGAAGAATTCTCTGTTTCCCAGGTGCTTAGCAACATAAGGTTATGGAATTTTCATGCAGATTTTCCACAGCTGTGATTTCCAGAAAATAAAAAATCTGAACTTGTTTGGAAACAATGAGTTATTTCCTAAGCCCTAAGTGGGATGGACTGGTTAGTAAATGGAATCCCTGCTCTGCTCACACATGGGTGTGTGCCAATCTTCTTGCTACTTCTGTCTTCTTTCCAGTATTCTTTAATTAGAAAAAAATATTGACACAATAGCACATTTTGGGTTGACCAAAAAAAAAAAAAAAAAAAATCCCCAAGCCACCCAGTTCTGCAGAGGGAGCTCCATTAATTTTTGACTAATGCTTAAGATTTTTTGAATTTTTTGCAAGAACTTTCCCTTATTATCTTTGTATACAGGGCACATCCCAAGCAGATAACATTTAGAGCACTTGTCAACATTTTAAGACTCTTATTCAGGGAAAGTAAATTAGAAACTGCATTTTGTTTTCTACTGAAATATGCAGGAGGAAACCTTTCCAAATTACCTTTGGAAGATGCAGGTCCCTGTAAACACAGAGCTTTCTTTGGGACCACTGTGTTCTAGGATGATTACTTGGCTTGTTCATCTTGTTCCTGTATTCGGCCAAACAATTAGCTTGGCAACATGCCATAGCTAAACTTTTCCTTGGGAAACTACTCTTGTCTAACTGAATGTGCAATGAAAATATATGAAATTTTAAACTGTAACAAGAAAGAAAGAGGGTTAATGATTTTCTATGTTGCATTTTAAAAAAGTATCTCCTTGGCCTTGGTGTACAATGATATACACTAATTGACTAAGTTGCTAAGTGATCAAGATTTGAAAAAAAAAAAAGTAAATATAAACCTTGATGATTGCAGTGCAGGGGAGAATTTAGAGAGGAGAAGCATACATTAGGTTCATCATCCTCACATGAAAAGACATTACAGGACATATGCATTTTCAGCAATGTTATTAATAATAATTGAGTAAATGTGTCTTGAGAAAATGCAACTAAGACTTAAACTGATTTGCTTTTCCATTTTTTCACTTTCATGGCAACACTTATGGCTGCCCAGTAACTAGTGGAATCAAAGGGTTAATGCCCAGTTTTCAGGGATGTCCTCTTCACTGCAGATATAGAGATGACATTTAGATCTTAAAACATCCCTTGGGAATCCTCAGTATAGAACTATTAAATCTCATGCAGTTCACTTTTCTAACCACTGAATCATCTTCCCTATCTCCTCTTTACATACATGCCAGGCATTTGTCACCATGCTAAGCAGACAGGTATGTTTTGCAATATACATCCTTTGTCTCCTCTATGAAAATACAGTATTTAAACCCAACTTTCTAGAAATAAATGGTCAGTGAATTAGCCACTAATTTTGTCTCTTCTGTAATGATACACACATTTTCTGCATGCATTATGGGAAGTCATGAATATAGTTAGCATGGTTCAAAACAACATCAATAAATAATCATGTCTAGGGTGACAGCTTAAGTATAGATATCTGCACTGCACATAAGAGAAAATGGTAGCCAAGAGACATACATTGCACCCTTCTGTGTGGTTGAGGATTTTTGTTTGTTTGTTTGCCCTGAAATCACATTTAAAATATTTTTCCTATTTAATAAGCATTCTACTATAGTTCAGGTTTACATGGCAAATTGATTTGATAAGGTGTAAATAAATCGTTATGTATATCATCATGTATAATTATGTGCATGCTATGTAAGGCAACAAGAATTTACTGGAGACTCTTGAGCTTTCATGAGCTCGAGTGTCTCTTGATAACTTCTGCAGTGGTAGCTGAATTGGAGCCTTGCTAAAAAAAAAAAAAAAAAAAAAAAAAAAAAAAAGGATAAAGCAAAAAGGGAAGCAGCAAAGTGGAGAAAATGCACAGCAAAAGCAGGATGCTGGTGAAAGAACAGGGAAGTCAGCATTACGTGCACTGGCACCAAGCAGCACAGCAGTGTGTCCCACCCACTGAAACCAGAGGGTTTCAGCACCTCGGGATGCCACCCCAAGCTGCAGTGGCAGCTACAGCCCTGAATCTTCCATGGGCAACACCCACAGTGTCAGGTATCCTACAAAAAGGACCTTCAGGCTCAAAAAGTGGGTAGAAAATCACACAACCACTTCTTGCAGCTGCCAATTCACAGTACAGAGCAATGTCTCATGTCCATTTCTGTTTGTCCATTTTTGTTTGTCCTCTATAAGTGAGCTGGATCCCTGCCCCAAGGATAGCCTGAGGATGCTCAAGACGATGCAGATTTTCCAGGACACCACCTCAGCTAATCACAGTGAAAAAAACAAAGGTGCAGCCCAGACTTCCATGAAGACAGCAGTAGAATCTCCCATCTGGCAATTGGTCCAGTTATTTACTTCAAAAGAGGAAAATCTCTGAGAATGCACAAGTCAGATATGAGATCTTTCAAGAAAGAGTGAAGATAATATCATTACCAATGAGATATAAAACCAATACAGTTAAATGTATAGCTGCTGCTTTAAAAAAAATATTATTATTTCCTTTTTATTATTTCCTTGTTTTCAATTTTAGGTACAGCTAAATTATTTTTATTATGCATTAATTTATTTGAAATTTAATAATAAATTATCAGAGAAATATTTATTGGAGTTAACATAAGATTATCATAACAGCATAAGATTTCCTCTCCAATGACAACTAAAAATACTGTGATTATCACTTTGCTATAGTATAGTACCATTTAATTTGAAAGCTGGAATTACCTAGGAGAAATGACTGCAAGTTGAAGATATCAATAAACGCGCAGAACCAAAATATAAGATACTAGAAGCCATTGAAATAATTATGTTCAAACTTTTCCTATTACTGACTGGGACGATGATGATGATGAGGGCTGTGCTGGCCATTGCAGAATGCCTTCATCAGGAAGAAAGTTGTCCACAAGGGCAGCTAAAATTTAATGGACCATGAGTTTAAATTAGCACACTCAGTTCACGCAATCTCACTGATCTACATAATTTAAGAATCCCAGTTCAGGTTTAGCTGATGTCTTCAGATGAAATCATAATAAATTTTGGCAGCAGTGGCAATCTGAGGCAGAATAAAAAAAGGTAAAATCCAAAGGTGCAGAGAGGTTGTTTTGGAGAATGTGCAATCCCTAACCTGGGATGGGAGGATATGCAACATTTTGTTTTAAGGTAATGGGAGACTGGACAAGACTAGCAAAGTCTTGACTGCAAGCATTGGATGATAAGAATATTCCCCATACCAGAAAAAGATGTTTTAAAAGTTTATTAAAAACTACCAAGAAACTGCTTTGTCTGGACTGTGCTCAGCACATTTCCAAAATGTTAGATGTTTTTGGGGGAAGAAGGTTCTTTCTTGTTTTGCTGCTTTTCCTTTGAGGAAAGTTCTTCTTCTTTCTAATCTTCGTGGCAAAGATGTCCTATATTTGTTTTCCATTCAGTTTTCCTCTTTGTCATATTCTTCTCTCAGCAAAATATGACATTTTGAAGTTTTCTGAGCTGGAGAAGTAAAACTGCTTTTTGCCAGTGATCCTTTATCTAAAGAAATTTCTCAGCTTTTTGACAAACAACAAAATTATTGTGCACTATCCAGGACAAACTATATTCCCCAACAGAGGTAAGCCAAAGCTGTAAGATTAAATAATTTGGTATCTTGCTTTTGTTGAGGATGTCTCCTGTATGCTTTCTGTGGCTTCCTGATGAATGCACAGAAACACAGACAAGGAGGCAGAAAACAACTTTAAAGTTCATGTTGTGATAATATGAATGGGAGTGGTTCACCAGAACAGGGCTCTCATTGTGAGGGATTTTGCACTCTAAGGCAGTGGATGACTTCCAAGATGGATTTTCTTTCCTATCTCGTATACATTATACCTAAGATATTTGTTATGTGTAATATATGCAACTTTCCCATTGAAGATAGTAGAAATTTTGACTGGAGCTTAGACTCTGGCCAGAGGATTTAAAGGTTGATATTTATCTAGGAGTCAGAAAATCTGGATTCAACTCCTCAGTGGACTATTGATTTCTGGATAGATGTTAGTATGTCACTGAACAGTCAATTTTTAAGGCAGTTGGTTCCCAGTAGGTTTAAATAGCGCTGCTACTTCCTTCAGGTCCCAAAGAGAGAATTTATAATCTTGGAAAATGCAGCCGTTAATCTCTGCCCTCCATTGCTGTAACTTTCTCAACTCTTCTGATTCCCACACTTTAAGTAGCCCATCTCTTCAAATTATAGTTTGGGTTTTTTTGTTTTTTGGTAGTTTTTTTTTTTTTTTTTTGGTATTGGACCTTTTTCCAGCACTTGACTCTATCAAGCCCAGGCTTTGTGCTATTAGGCCTAAAAGCAATACAAATAGAAAATAATGACATCGTTTGTATTGAATTTTATTGAGTCCAGCGAACACAGCAGGTGTCACATGCTTAATGTGTAGAAGTGAGTGAGTGTAAATACTAAAAAATGAAGATGCAATACCCAAAAGAGAGTCCTGCAGCAAAATTAGAGGTGAGAACAAAGACAGCCCAAAGAACTTTCCCAGCCACTAATCAAACAGACATACACATATCTGTGTCTGTGTGGGTGTACTGGGTTTGCATGGCAGCTTTTGGTAGCAGAGGATCTACAGAGGTGGTTTTTGTGAGAATCTGCCAGAAGCTTCCCCCATGTCCAACAGAGCCAATGCCAGCTGGCTCCAAGAGTGACCTGCCACTGAGCAGGCTGAGCAATGCTGGTGATAAAATGCCAAAGAAAAATGAATAAATGCTGAACAGCAGCCAGAGGAGAGGAGTGACAATATGGGTGGGACAGGAATAGACAGCAAGGTCAGTGCAGAGGAGGGGCAGGAGGTGCTCCAGATGCCAGAGCTGAGATCCCCCTGCAGCCCCTGGTGTAGCCCATGTGAGGCAGCTGTGCCCTGCAGCCCATGGAGATCCATGACGGAGCAGAGGTCAGCCTGCAGCCCCTGTAGGATCCCATGCCAGAGCATGGGAAGCAAAAAGGGAAGCATGGGATCCTGTAGGATCCCATGGGTGCCTGAAGGAAGCTGTGACTCCATGGGAAGTTCACACTGAAGCAGGGACCCACACTGGAGCAGTTTGTGAAGAACTGTGTCACATGGGAAAGACTCAAGTTGGACAAGTGCGTGGAGGACTGCCTTCCATGAGATGGACCCCACACTGGAGCAGGGGACGGGTGTGAGGAATCCTGTACCTGAAGAGAGAGGAGTGGCAGAGACATCATAATGATGAAGAAGAGTGTGATGAACTGGCTGCAGCCCCTATTCCCTGACTCCCTGTGCCATGCTGGGAGAGTGTAGAGAAATCAGGAGTGAAGTTGAGCCTGGGAAGAGCAGAGAGATAGAGGGAAGGTTTTTAAAGCTCTTTTTTTTCCATGGTCCTTCTCTTTTACTAACACACAATAAATTAAACTAATTTTCCCATGTCCAGCCTATTTTGGATGTGATGCTAATTGAGGAGTCATCTTCCTGTCCAGTGATTCTGATATTTTTAACAGTGATTCTATGAATGGACAGGATTTTAGAAGATGGGATCCAATCATAGGGCAGGGATTGTAACCAGTAGTAACCAGCCAAGTACTTAACCAGCTACTAAGACTGCCACTGCTTTGGGAGTGCTGATGCTTTGTTCAACAATTTACACCTATGTTCTGATCATGGGAGGGTCAAGGTTGGGTGGACTATGATCAGACAGTTCAGCTGATAGTAATTGTCCTTCCTACTCCATGTGCACCCCTCTGTGCTCTTCTATCAGCTCATCAGCCACTCAGCTCTTCATATACTCACAAAGCCAGTGTAAAGTGCCCTTTCCTTTGACTAAATCCTTTAAATGCTATTGCTGTATAAACGTCACCAGTTCCAGTGCTACCCACAATACTACCCACTGCAGAGCCTCATGCTGCTGTTTTGCTCTGTGGCTCTTTTCCTTTTTTCTGCTCTCCTTCTGGCTTTGGACCAATTCCTTCTTTAAAATTCCTTTTGAAAGGTTCAGCTTGAGAACACTTCATTTAAGTACTGACAGTGGTTTCATACTTTCAGAAGTACTGCTGCAGAGCACAGGAACTCACCAACTTCCCTTGATGAAATGCCTCGTAGGTTTTTTTGTAATGACTCAAGGAAAAAAGCTGTCTTGGCTCCTTTCCTCTCTCCTCAATGATTCAGCCACACAAATATGTAGCAAGATGTGTGAAAAGCCATTCTGTAAACAAAATTATTTAAGCACAATGAGTCCTATTGCATTGGTTTTGTACAAGTCCTGTGTCAATTCTATGGGACAGGTTGAATTTAACCCTGGACTAAGTTTGCATAAATGAAGACAATTTGCTCTCTGAGATGCTGTCACAAATTCTTATTCCAGTACATGAACTTCCATTCTTCCAGACTGCTACCCCTGAGTGTGCAACGTGGTCTGGCACACAGCATGTACCACCAACAGAAAATCTTTCAGAGAAAGATGGACAGGAGCTGGAGGGAGGCAAGCATCTGTTCAAACTATTCAAGGATTAAATTGATTGTCTCTAAATTAATTGGGCCAGAGAAAGGCGATAACAGGTTGGCAACTGAACACTGCTCAGAGGGATGTAAATTTCATAAAAAGGGTTGGAGTACAGTGCAAGATAATTTGTAACAGTGAGGCACTCTATTCCACTGGGCTACAGAACTGAAAGAGCTGAAGAAAAAGTCTGCAAACTTAATGCAGGGAATTCTTGGTAGCTCAGAAAGGTTGATGATAAAATAAAGGATCCAGCACCTCTTTCTGGTAAAGAAAATACATGGATTCTTATAACCTTCCCTCTAAAATAACCCTTATTTGCAAATATAGCCAGCATGGGTCTAAGTCAGAGCTGTATGAGGAAGGGTAGGAAGGATTTTGGATGTATTTTTTGACATCTCTTTTCAGGGGATGATTGATTCATGTCTGGTGACATACCCAGTATGACTCAGCTGTAATGAGCAAAAACCATTGTATGATAATTTCCTCAAAGTTTTTCCTTCTTTTTTCCCTTTAAGTAGCAGCATGAAGTAACCCAATACAAAAATCAAAGCAAAGGTACCACCTTCCTGTTGCAGAGCGTATTCAGGCTGGTAATTCTTGTTCCACTCCAACAGGAAGATCTCTCCTGTTTCACATTCCTACTATGTATAAAATTTAAAACTAGCCCCAGCATCTGGCTGAAAGACTGCAATGTCATCACCTCCAGGAGAAGGAGTTTCTCCTGGTAAAGAGGAGTTTGGTGGGTTGACCCTGACTGTACATCAGCTGCCCACCAAGGCCACTCTGTCACTGCCCTCCTCAGCTGGACAGGGGAGAGAAAGTGGAGTGAAAGGCTCATGGGCAGAGATAAGGACAGACAAAAACAAATCTTGAAAACACCTTTCCCCCATCTCTTCCTCCTTGCCATGCTTAACTTTAATCCCTATTCTCTACCTCCTCCCTGATAGCGGTGCAGGGGACTGTAAATGAGTGCTCTGGTCAGTACATCACAGGTTGTTTCTGCCACTGCTTCCTCCTCAGGGGAAGAAGTCCTTCATCTGCTCCACCCCTTCACGTGGGTCCCTCCCACAGGCAGCAGTCCTCCACAAACTTCCCCAACATGAATTCTGCCCATTGACTGCAGTTCTCCATTAACTGCTCCAGCGTGGATCCCTTCATGGGCTGCAGTCCTTCAGGAACAGGCTGCTCCAGCAGGGATCCCCTGTGGGATCACAAGTCCTGCCAGCAAACCTGCTCCAGTGTGAGCTCCTCTCTCCCAAGTCCCACAGGTCCTCCAGGAGCCTGCTCCAGTGTGGGCTTCCCATGGAGTCACAGCCTCCTTTTGGCATCCCCCTGCTCTGGAATGGGATACTGTGCAAGCAGATCTCTGCTCAAACGTGGACCTCCATGGGCTGCAGGGGCACGGCTGCCTCACCATGGGCTGCACCAGGGGCTGCACCAGGGGCTGCAGGGGAATCTCAGCTCTGGCACGTGGAGCACCTCCTGCCACTCTTCTGCATTGACCTTGGTGCCTGCAGGGCTGTTCCTGTCACACGTTCTTACTCCTCTCCTTTGGCTGTTTCTGGTTCTTTCTGTCTCAGACCACAATCACTTCTGCACAATATGTTTTTCCCCTCTTCTTGAATACAATATGCCAGAGGCACTGCCACTGTTCCTGTTGGGCTTGTCCTTGGCCAGCAGCGGATCTCTCTTGGAGCCTGCTGACATCGGCTCTGTTGCACATGGGGGAAGCTTCCAGCAGCTTCTCAGAAAAGGCACCTCTGTAGATCCCCTGCTACCAAAATCTTGCCAAGTAAACCCTCTACAAGGGACTAATGCAAAAAAAAACCTGACTTGGAATAATTCAAAATGTCAGGAATGGAGACAGAGTCTGTTTCTGGAAGCTGTTCCTCTCTCAACAGGTAGGTAAGAGTACCAGAATATTTGGCATGAGACAATGGCCTCTACAGTGGATGGCTAGAGAAGCTTGCACTGCTGGCTGTTCATTAACAGTAAAGGAGGACCCTTTCTTCAGTGATTGCAGATTTTTTGCTAGAGGGAGAAGCAATTAAAGTTCTTTAAAATTGCCTACTCCTGAAGTATTTCTCATTATAAAGGACTGTAGAGGGAATTACAAATCTCTTACTTTTTAACTATGTGAGTACAAAATGAAACAATTCCTTAATGTATTAATGTGATACTTGCAAATAAATGTGAGATAAGTTTTGGGACAAAACCAATGTTGTTTGAAAATCTGTGGCACTCTAATGAGCAGATTAATAAAAATTTTAAAAGTAATTTGGTTCAAATACCAGAGCTAGGCCGACATGATTTTCATTCCTATTTCTTTTTCATTCTCCCACCCTCCAGGGAATAGTTTATCCATTATAAAATGGGGATTTGCCAGGACCAGGTGCTACTAAGTAAAAATCCCTCATGTCTGGTTATGTTTTACTCACTAAGATATTACATAGAAAGTTGGCAGTGCAAATACTGCCCTCACCTTCCTGAAAGGGAGGAGATGGTATCCTATCCATAATTAAAAGGCTGGTAGTTGCTTAGACTTAGAGACATTACAAGATACATTCAGTCTTCCTGAAATACATTGATACATTCAAGACACCTGATGATCAGGGTGTAAGTGTATTGCAAGCACATTTTTCTTCTCTGCATTGTCTGTCCCTCAGCTCTGTAAATTCACCCCAGGGCCAGAGATGCTCAATGGTAGGAAACACTGCAGATCAGTTTCTGAAACTCTGATAGAGGTTTCAAAGCTTCATTTCTACCATGGTAGGGAGCTATTCAGTGTAAGAGAGCATGGGCTAAACTACTTTCATTTTGGGGTAGTATAGACTGATTTTGCTTTAAATCTTCTCTGTTCTCTAGGTAAGAATACTGCTTGGGCACAGTCTGGCTCTCAGAATGATGCAGGTTCATCAGTTCCTGTTGAATTTAGCAGTAGCTACTGGGGCACAACTCTGGCATCAGCCACAATTAAATTCAGTCTTAGGAGGAAACTGCAAATAGCAGCAACATACCTTCAGCTGGCTATTCAAAAATCAGTGAAAGATACTACTGATTACATGAGAAGGTGTTTTTAAAAGGTTTGCTAATCGCCCCATGTTCCTGAAACTTGGATCACTGCAGGTCCCCTCACTAATGCCACTTTACCAGCAGCCAGCAGCTGTTGACAGACATTAGCTGCTGAAGACGAGCTGAAAATACCATTTGCTTTTTCACAGTACAGTACTCCTCACCCAGATTGTTTCATTTACGTCTTCAACAGTCTTCACTACCTGTCTGTGCTTTCTCTGTTTGAAGTCAGGTAATAAATTATTAATGTAACTTCAGATGCAAAATGCAGTGCCCACCCAACACGGTTTGACAGAGACTCTGGACACAGTTTGATGGTTGCCTCAAGTTATGCCTAAGGGTTTTGTCCACCCTCAGAAAAGCAAAGTGATAGGGATAGCTAACCTAGGAAAGTTGCAAGTCAGCAGGCACACAGGGCCATGAAAACACAGAGCAAAGCAGAGCTAGCCCTGTGCTGTGCTGGAGTTAGCAACCCCTTGTTCTCATCCACAGATCAGTTTATCATCCTCGTAAGTCAGAGTTTTAGTAACACAGGCTTGCGCAATACCATCTTCACAGTCAGCATGGACCAACTGGGGGAGTCTGCTTGTAGCCTCTGGCTTGCTGACATTCTTTGGAAATGGCAAGGAGGTTTTGAACCTACTGTTGTCAGAAATCCATCTGCCTCTAGCAGCTCTATCTCCAAATTTACAAGAAAGAGCAAAGAAACAAAGTCGACAACTTGATCTCACTAAAGAATTACAGAAAAGCAGAAATGGAAGAAAGAAACTTCCTCTTCCTCAACATCTGCCAATGTGAACTGTGTCTCTCCTATGTTACCCAAAGTCTCCTATGAAGTGCCAGTGATCCTCTAAAGACAAGTCAGTGAAACGGAGCTTTGCACTTAATGGAAAAGCCATTTTGACAGAACAAGTCATTTCCATTAAAAAATATCTATTACAGAAATTGGTTGCAATGCTCATACAGGGGCATATGAGAAGAAAAGAGACAGAAAATTTAAGCCATTCATCATTTCTTTACAGATGCATGCTCCCCAAAGGCTTAATTGTGTTTTGATTATATGCAGTAGTAGCTCATTTACACTTGCCCTGGCAGAAGGCAGTGGTGACTAAGAATACTTTAACAAAATGTCACACACAGCTTTTCCTTCAAACCATGACAGGGCCTGCTGAAGTCAGGGTGATGAAGTTCACCTTACCTATATTTCGATTTCCAGCCAGATTTCTTTCATATCATGATTCCTTGAGCCTATTTTGGTCATCTGCTCTAGTTCAAGATGCATGGGTCCAACAGGCAGGACCCATTCCTGTCTGTGGCATACAGGAGCACTGTCCTTTGACCAGCCAGTTGTGGTCAAACATGTTCCACTCTTAGTCTTTGCATTGGCTCAGTGGGTTCTGGCTGAGAAGTCAGCAATGAATTCTGGTGAGGTTAAACAGTTTTGGAGACTTCAGTACTGAAAGCACACATTGCATTGCACCCTTGAAATGAAAGCAGTGTCCTGTAGTCAAACCACAAGCCCTTCTGCTGGAAGACATTTCCTCCTTGTTATAATCTCTGCAATAGTATAAAACACACTGTTACATGTTATATTTTTCCTGAGCTTCCACTTTTCTTTTGGTTTTTTTCTTATTTCACTTCACTTCCTCATCATCTTTCTCTTTTCCTCTACATTTTTCAGTCTTCCTGGATCCTGTTTTTCCTTTTTACTGGCTTTATATAATGTTATTATTTATTGGATTTTATCAAGAAATTATCTCTTCGGTGCTCTTCTTACACTTATACTTTCCAAAAACTTTGGAAGAGAAAATAAGTCTGCAAAACACCTATTTAATGTGTTAATACATGTTGCATTTCTAAACAGTGTAATACATGAATGGAAAAACAAAATAAAAAAAATTATATTCCAACTATTTTCATATAAATACTAAATCTTTCCAAGGACTACATACATTTATGGGATAATAAATTATTTTCCTGTATCACTTCCATCACTTAACTTTTATTTCCTTAGTCACGTTCGCACTTTCCTCAATTATTTTTGTAATACAGCTCAGCTCAGTCACTCAAAGCTCTTAGAAATCACGCCCACCTTGTTTAGTCTCTATCCTGCATCAGGAACAGGAATTCAACTGAAGAAGCAGCCTCAAAAATTTCTTTTCAATCTTCAGAACCATGCATATCAGCCCTAAATACAACCAATACAAGTCCATCTGGCATGTTAATTGTTCCTTACCTCTTATCTATGATTGCAAATCAGCTGCAAGACCATAACATTTGGAAATATGTTTCATCTCCAGTGGGGTTAAAAGCAATACTTAGGTTTCTGTATGCAGTATAGAATGCAGGACAAGATTGCTCCTGGCTAATTAAAGCTAGGGACTGGGACATTAGGATGCTGAGGAGCTCTCCACATCCTACACTGTAGAAGACCCCTAAGCTAATTTCAGGAAGTCGTGCGAACAAGTCAGCAGAACTCTTCTGCTTCTGGGAGAAATGCATACACTGGGTTTTTCCATGAAGATACAGGAGCTCACTCAGTGCCAGCTCAGCGCTCTCTAACCAGCCCTTTAGCTCTTTCCTTTGCACTAATGTGAAGACAGGCTGAGAGAGCTGGAGCTGCTCAGCCTGGAGATGAGAAAGCTCTGGGGAGACATTCTAGGAGCCTTCCAGTCAGTACCTAAAGGTTCCTACAACAAAGCTGGAGAGGGACTTTTTACAAGGGTGTGTAGTGATGGTATAAGGGTGAATGGCTTTAAAGTGAAAGAGGTACGGTTATATTAGATTAGATGTGAGGAAGAAATTCTTTACCAGGAGAGCAGTGAGTCATAGGAACAGGTTACCCAGAGAAGCTGTGAATACTCCATCTCTGGAATTGTTCAAGGACAAGATGGACAGGGTTTGGACCAACCTGTGGAAGATGTCCCTGTCCATGGCAGGGGGTTGTAACTAGATGATCTTTAAGGTCCCTTCCAACCCTAGAAATTCTGCGATTTTATATGTAGCAGAAGTAGCATTGTGGCACAGCGGTGATTTCATACATCCCTTGATCAGTCTGGCAGCCACAACCTGGCTTCTTCTGAAAACTTTCCAGGACAATAAATAAAAGAGTTTTTGCTTACAATCCCTGCTGCTGTACTTTGGAAGGAGTATCTGGAACTTCCAGCAGTAGATGGCCCTTCCACATCTTCAGAGTTACTTCATGGACCTTTGATTTTTCTGAAGTTGCTTCAAAAAGCCAGCTGAGTCTGAATCAGAAAAAAATCTAAGATTCGTGAAGAAGTTTAACCCCTCCTAATAACCCAATCTTATGACATTTACAATCCTCCTGTTGTTTTTATATTCAATAACAAGGTAGAAATCTTTTGCAATCCAACTCCATTATTGCCTTCAAGGCTTTTCTAGGAGTATCATAACCATTTTCCAAGTGCTGCAAAGGACCTTAATTAGGAGTGTGTGGAGCTACTCTTCTCTCCCATGCCTGCAATTTGTGTTCTTGAGTACTGGCATAACTGGTATGGTTCCACAAAGCCATTGCTGACTTTTCTCAAAGATTTCTGCATCCCACTGGACTAGTTCTCTATTCCAGAGAAGAAGCATTAAGCTGTTTTTGAAGATAGTCATCTTCAAGTCAGTGAAAACAGCCTAAAACATGCATATATGCAGCACCTGTTTACCTCCCTTGCTTGCCAAATAAACAAGTGGTGGATGACTTCTGGAGGGTATGCAGGAATAGCTTAGTGCAAGGGCAAGGCAGTAACAGGGAATGGCAACTGTTGACTTGCTCTTCTGATTTGACCGTCCTCCCACATTGTTATCTCAGCACAAAGGTCGTGGAATCACAAATTTAAATCTACTTAATTATTATTTTTTACAGAGAGTAATTAAGTGTTCCTCTCCAACTCATCATGAAGGCCTTCAGTCCAAGGCATGTACATCTGTATCACGCAAAGCATTTGGCTATTGCATAAAAAGCTTTGCAGTGTGAACTGCGTGTACTTCCCAGCTCTCCCTGTCTCCCATCAGCATGGGTTAAAGGCAAACTTCAGGGGGATAGTGCTCCCCTCAGAGCTGCTGAAGGACAGAAATTCATCCAGTTAGTCGAACAAAGGTAGAGCATTTACATAAGCTGTCTACTCTCTGTCAGGACTGAGGGTCCAGAAATTCCCACAGATGTTTCTCACTTTGGGACAGTGCAAAGGGAAATACCTTTTGTCTAACTTTGTGCATATTCCCAGTTGTCCACCCTGAAGGGAGAGAAGTGGTCACCTCCACGGGTAGTCTTACCCACAGGTTTCATGATTTGCTTTGACAACATTGACAATAAAGGGAGACCACTGATTTATTTTTATATGTCTGCCATTATATGAAGTGAAAATAGCTCATGAGTGACTTCCATTTCCTTTGCCACAACTACCACATTGCCAGCGTTCGTTGAACACACCTCAAATGTCTTTTCCTTGTGATCATCCCAGTCTTCTGCACCTCCTTGTTCCATGGAGCATCCCTTTCCGTTCCATGTTCCTCAGAACATGTCCTGAGCTGTGGAGAAAGCTGACAATATACATGCTGTGTCAGCTGGTAGGTTTCCTCAAGCTGCTTCTACTACATGGGCAATATCACTTAAGAGCAGGAACGATGTTTACCTTGAAAACATGCAATCTACTTTTACTAATGATGGACTAAAGGAAAGGGCATATCTGAGATCCTGAGCAAGGATTAATGTCTGATCTGTATCTTTTCCCATTTTTTTACAAACTGAACTTTACATTTCACAAGGGAAAAATCAGGATGCATTGATCAGAGAACTGTTAACACCAGAGACTTATTAATAGTAACTACAGTACAAAAGCAGCTGTTTCCAGCTTTTATACAGCATTACATTTGCTTGATGCAGAGAAAGAGAAATTACTCATGAGGCAATGGAAAGAAAGGTGTAGGAGGGTGAATCATGTTGGAAGAATAGGAAAAAATGAAAGTGGGGGCAAAATTTTTTAAGCATGCTGTGTCATCCCCAGTAAAAGGTAATTTGCTATATCAGTGGAATGCTATTAACTCCTGCTTGGTTGGGCATAATGCATGGTGGAGGAGGGAATATTTCAGTCAAATTGAATGACAGTAATTTTGGGGGAAAGAGAATGACTCTCATTAGTTTTTATTTCTAGAAGGAAACTCATTGGCATCTTCACATCTAATTCTGATTTGCAGGCAATTAGTGCACAGTTGCACAACTGGAGCCAAACTCTTGCTATTAGCAGGGCACGGTCCAATTGTCTAAGATTGAAAATAAGTGAATACAAAAAGACAGCAGGTTTTCTTGAGAACAGGATGACAAACATGTAGTGAAAACATGGTTTATCAGTTGAAATTACAGTTGATTTTAGGTATGTTTATTTTTTTTCCAGTGATATTATCGAGATTACTCTTTGAAACAGGACTAAGGAATGCTCTGGAACAATCTACTTCAGGGATTACAGGCTATGTCAAATTAGAACTAACCAATCTACTATAATCTGCATATTACACAGGATTGACTGTCATATTGGATTTTTATACAAGTTTATAACAAGAAATACTGCATGTGTCACTCTGCTTTTTTTCAGGATGACATCTTCCATTTCCTCTGCCTAGGGAGACCTTTTGTTCCATAAGTAGAGATTGGAAAACAAAGTTACTCATGTCAAAGTCAGACAAAAACCCCATTTAATATTGTGCCACAGAAGCCAAAATTAAGGGCTTAACCCAGACATAAAAAGCGACATGACTTACAGGCACATTCTAGTTTTCATGTGCAGTTTGTTTCCTCTTTGTGCTGCCAATATCTCTGCCACTTCCTGGTGTCCAAAGAGCTGTTCCCAGCAGAGAGGGCAATGATCTGAGTTCTCAGGCATCCTAAATATTAATTCCTTGACCATTCCTTACTGAAACCTTTCCTAGCAGCCAGTCTGAGTCAATATACAAAATGAGGTGCCATGTTTCAAAATTTATAATCATCCCATGAAACCTTTCACTATTTCTTTTCCATTTGTGGGGCACAAAACAGTCATGTGGTGTATCTAAGAGGAAAAAAAAAAAACAAACCCAAATAGTCCTGTTTTCTCAGTGTTAAGCAGCTCTGGGGTACATAACCCATCCCTATGTTGCAATTCAGGTGTGTAAAACAGGCAGGGCACCCCAGGCCCATTTCTCTTTGCAACCAGGCTGGATCTCCAAGAGCAGTGCTGAGGGAAGCCCCAGCCTGGGTGCTTCCATCACAAGGCCAGGACCACGTTCCCATGTCTTTTTTCCCCTCCTGAAATACTGCTCAGTGCAATAATTCCACAGCAGATCACTTCACCATTTCACTGCAGTAATCCAAAGGACATCTAAATCCTTTGCATAAATATTGGGAGGGGTTTAATGGGGAAAATATTACTCACTAACCCTTTACACTCTCCAGCTGATAACTTGTGCCCTTCATTCCCTTCACTTACACTACAGAGGTCAGTATGACCAGGTAAATCCAACTCCCTGACCTGCTGCTGAGTGATCTATTTCTCTGAGTTTTTTTCTGCTCTTACTCTGCTCCTACTGCCTCTAGGGCTGTCTCAAAGTGCCACATCCCAGGGTGTGCTTTGGGACACAGACTTTGCTCTGTCACAGGAACACATGCTGCCCTTGAGGAAGTTGTTCTCAATTTAGGCTCAAAATTGTGCCACAAACTGCCCCTTGAATGCACCACACATCTCACTGTACTTCTCCACGCCTTCTGACGGATCTGGAGAGATTTGCTGAGGTGTTAATAGCAAATATGCAGTATTTCATGCAGGATAATATTGCAGATATTTTATGCACAAATACCTTTGCAATGACAAGAAGGTTTCAGTGAGGAGAAAGGTGTAGGCAGTACTGGAAGGAGCGGGTCTGATCAACTTCTCATTTCTCCCTGCTGCAGTGAATATCACACTTGAGAGTGAGACCAAAAGACTCCAGCTAGAAGGGATCTAAAGAGGAGGGGCAGGAAATGATTAATTATTTTAGTTAAAAGAAACAATATTACTTGGCCACAAGCCCCCAGGGAATAAAGAATTACTTTTTCTTAGCTAATGAGAAATTACACCTCTACAACATCTGAACAAGAATGAAGTCCACTGAAAGTAATTCTTCAAGAAAGGATGTCTGAAAAGACTAGGAAATGCACAAAACATTTGCACACCACTGCAAAAGGGCAGTTTTGCTGAGAAATCATGTGAACTGGATTTAGAGTAGTCCAAACTCATCCCAGCAATGGTCATGGAAGGTGCTCTATGTATCTCTTTCAGTGGCAAGACAGGACGTTATTATTACCTTTTTTTTGTTGTTGTTGTTTGTTTGTTTTGCTTTGTTTTGTTTTTCATAACTAGCTATTATTCCAAGATCTAGCTATAGCTACATTTACTAAAGAGCTGTATTTATGTCCAGTAGGATGAGAGGATCCAAATTTATATTATTTTTGAAAGACTTCAAGAAGAACTTCACTACATAAAGGCAGGGTTAACCGGTTTCCCACCTGCATCAGAAAGTGGTGTAAGAATAAGGTCCACATGAAACAAGCAAATTAGGAGCCCTTTCTCTAAACAATTGCCCTTTTCTTGAAGAATTGATGATACCTTGAAACTGTGAGAGAAAATTCTGACAGTGATAAACTTCAAATTTTAAGGGTCCAGAAAAAAGAAGAAGAAGAAAAAAAGGGAGAAATTAGGAAAAAGAAAATGGGAATGCTTTTAACAGCCTTTGTGGGTTTTTAGGAGAACTCTGTTCTTTTGCAAAATGGTAGAGGGCACACTGGGGAACTTGTGCGTGCATGCCTGTACCCACTGCGTGCCCACCAAAGCTGCTCTATTATCACTCCTCTCCTCAGATGGCCAGGGGAGAGAAAATATAACAAAAGGCTCATGGGTTGAGATAAAAGCAAGGAGAGATCATTCACCAGTTACCATCGTGGCTTGCCTTGGGGAAAATAGTTTAATTTCTTACAAATCAAATCAGAGTGGGATAATGAGAAATAAGAACAAAACTAAAAACACATGTTCCACTCACCCCTCCCTTCTTGGGCTCTGCTTCACTGGTGATTTCTCTGCCTCATCTCCCACAGTGGCACAAGGGGATGGGGAATGGTGGCTGCAGTCAGTTCATCACACACTGTCTTTGCTGCTCCTTCCTCCTCACAGGCAGGACCCCTCACACTCTTTTATCCCTCCAGAATGGTCTCTGCAGTTTTGGGAGTGGATATTTCGTATTCCTTTTCAGGATATTACAGTGACAGGAACACGTCATGGCACCCTGTTTCTTTTTTCCTGTATTCAGATCACAGATAACTGACACATTAAGAGATGACAGGTCAGAATTCATGAAGATAAGGGCTCACATTTAAAATTCCCTTATGTAAACATTAATTTTAGTAAGATCTGTCAAAAAAATCTTCCCAAACATTGAGAGCAAATGAGAAAGATTCACAATTTACTAGATACTTCAGATACTACTAGGTAATTTGCTTTGAGACTTTATTTTTTAAGAAATGTTCCTACTATAAAATTATCTGTGTATTTTGAACAGAATTAAAATTCTTTTTTATATGTTTTACGTCATATCATTGCACATCTTAGTTAGAGTTCTCCTTTTGAGATACATCCTGTTAATACCCGGATTTTTACTGGATACTTCTCACCTATAAATTCCAGAAAACTCCAGTATTCCTAAATCCTTTTTTTCCCAATGGATTTTCCCAAAACAACAAAACATGCTACTTTATGCCTCAAGGATAATCAAGAGCTTCTCCAGACAGGCAGATGACCTCTGTAGCTAGCAAATTTAAGCCAAGTATTTCCCCTTTTAGTCTCTCTAGTTCCATCTTTTATGTTTTCTTTATATTTTAGCAGTTAGATTTGGATGTCAGTGACCCACATCACCTCACACTGGATCTTTAACATTCAGTAGTTTTTATTTCCAGTGTTACTTCTTCTCCCTTTCCTCCTCCTCCACAATATGTGCCTAGTTTTCCTTCTGCTCTACTCCCATCCCCAACATCTCTGTCTTCGCCTGACTCCTCTCAGTGTAGGGCATTCAACTGCATTAACACACAATCTTCTTTTTCTTCTGCATCATTACTGAAGAAAATACTTGACAATTGTACTTACAAAGATCCCTGGTTTACCACCTCACTCTGCCACAAATATTACCCTTAGTGCTAACCTTATATGTTCTTAATTTCATTTTCAGTCCCAGGAGAGCTTGTATTCAGGCTCATCTGAATTCTTTCTGAGTGTGAGTTTTTCAACCACTGCAGTTCCTGCTCACTACTTAAGGAAATGATGTGTTCTAATCCAGAAGCATAATAAACTAGATCAACTGCTTTGCTTTCAATGACTGTCTTAGCTATTCTATGAAAAAAATCTGGGAAGATTTATTCTTTATAAACATAGTAATTTCTTTTCCTCCTGCTTCTGAGGACCAAATCTCTTTCATCAGTAGGCTGGTTATCTATCTCTCTGCTAAACTGGAAAACCTCCATAAAAGTAAATAACATTATGCCAGCTTCGCACTAGGCATTTTATCAGAGTTTGTTTCTCTTCTTTAGAGGCAAGGAGTTCTGGATACTGACCTTAACTAAAATTTTCAAGAAGATCATATAGACTTTTCCTTGGTTTGGAGCTGTCTGCTCATTTTGAGACTCGGTGGATCGCATTTTAAAGCATACAGACACCTTTGTTTGTTAGACACCCAGAAGTACTAGCAAATTAAAAAACCACTAACATTTCTCCATTTCCACGTCCATGAAATGCAAATACAGCTTATCTATCTTGCAGGAATATTATGAGGAAAAATACGTCACTGTAACTTAAGATCTCAGATACTGTGAGCAAATAAGGAAAACAGCAAATAATGAAGCAAATACAGTAAACAGCTCCATAGACATGAACTAATTTTTTTCTTCCTTCTCCTTACATTATTGAAAAGTTCTACACTTCAGCTGTGGTTACATTACTTGTGCTAACACATAAAATAGCATTTTTTATCCTTGTGTACTTTGTCGTTCACAGACTCAGGATGAGTTGTTGTCCCAGGGGAAATCACTGAAATGAGGAACGTGAGAAAGACTGGGTTTCTGCAATACAAACCTGACTCAAAACATTATCTACACTTTGGTGCCATGTAGGTCATGTAGGAGGGCAAAATGTACCCAGTAATAGCTGTGATTGTTAGTTTATATTCAGTGGGATCAGAAGTTGATATCATATCTGTTACTTTTTCTTCCATTTTAACCAGCCATCATGGTCTTCTAAATCCTCCTCCTCAAATTGTGAATGACTCTTAGACTTCAAAACTACAAAGAAGTCTTCCAAACTCAAATCAAATAAAATGCAGAGTGTCCCCTGTGTAAAGAGATTCCTCCATGAAGAATAAATCTAATGAATCACACAGATCTCTGCTTAATGATGCTTACAGCCTCTTTATTTCCTTTCCTTTCCTTCTGTAGAAAAACTCCCCATCCATCTCCTAGGAACTGAAGGGCTAAAAGCTGGTGCGAGCTGTGGCTGCTTGCAAGGGTTGGGAGTGATGCTGCTGGAGCAGCAGCTCCATGAGCAAGTGTGATGATCAGAACAGCTGACAGCTCTGTAGGGTTAATTTGAATGCATTTCCCCAAGTCACAGTTTTGAGAAAACTTTAAAGAGTATCTTTGACAACATTTTCAAGGTGATATCTATGCCCTCTGCCAGACTGGTGAATAGCTCTGAATGTGTCAAGGTCATTAAAAGGTGATATGACAGGCAAAGATCCTAATATGCAACTACATAATTCACTGCCTTGGCATATCAGGCTAAAAATCTCAAATTTCCCAGAATAAAATGTCACCAAGGAGAAAACAGTGAGATACATATACAATCTGCTTTGCAGGAAGAGAACAGAAACTTGACATGTTTTTCTCCAAAGAGAAAATGAAGTGATAATTCAGGTGTGATTGTTTCACACCTCCTTGAGGAGTGGCTGAAAAGGTTTTTCTGTGTAATAGATAAATGCCATAAAAAAAGCACAAAGATTGTAGACTGGATCTAGGTCTATAAGACTGGAAAGAAAATGCAGATTTTAAAAAGTGAGAAGCAACTTAAAACCAGCAACTGACGCTGCAGTCAGAATAGAGGAGGTGCTAAGAAGGTGAAGTTGCTATATAAGCTTTGAAATAGTAATATGTAGTGTTACAAAGATACTTTTCTGGTAGCAGTGTTGCCACGCAACCCTGCCCCATGGCTGCCTCCCACCAGCATCTTCACATGCGCCCCAAAAATCTCCTGGCCTGGACCTTCAGCCAGACAATTCTGAGCTCACTGCCTTGTCAGCTGGAAAATGTTTTAGCTGTTGGAGCTGAGACCAATGACATCAATGCAAGACCTGACACTGTTTAACATTGTCATCAATGAACTAGGAGTAAATATAAAATCAATGCAGACAAGTTTTGTAGAGCTGATGATGTAAAAAAGAACGGAGAGAAAAGTAGTACCAGAGACAGAACATTATTAAGAGCAAGCTGGTGTTGAGGAAATTATTTCCTTGAAATAAGTGAAAATTCATATTCATGAGGAAAAGAAATGCAATATTTATGCATCAAGATATTTTATCAACAGTAAAATAAGGGCAGTGAGCACACACTGCAGAACTGTCAGGAAAGACTACAAAAAGATGACAAAATATTATTTTTCAGTGAGAGAATTCAGTTGAATTAGTTTTCAAAGATAAACAATTATGTCATTCAAATGCTGGAATACTTTTATGGGAGAAAACACACTGTCCTATATCTTGAATGGGGGTCTAATCTGGTGGGGAATAAAACCAAAAACTTTAACAATATGTCTGGAAGCAAAAAGGAAATCTAAATTAGAAACTAGAAACAAAATTCTAGCAGTGAGGGAGACTAAACTCCTGAGCAAAACACCAGAGAAAGTGTTGGATTTTCAGCCTCTTGATGTTGTGGTATAATGACCTGATGCCCATTTTGTGTCAGGGCTGAGATTCTGGATGTAAAGTAACCACATGTAATGCATTTGGCTTGGGTTTGCTGATCTCCTCATGCCCTTTTTCATTTCTAATCTCTGTGAATATATGTGAATATTGCCTTTACACTTTCATAGCTGTTCCTTTTTTTGTTTCAGTTTCTACCCAAACTGAGAAGGAATATAAAATCTTTTGCCTAGCCTAACTAGTATCAGTCCATGTTTTATTAATTCATATCCATTTCTGTTTCAACAGCTGGAAGAAGAGAGGAAGCTGAAGAAGGCCTTAGTCCCAGACTTACACTCCTGGGCTATATATGTTTTCATATTTTTTCCAAATGTCAGTTAAGCACTGTGAAGTGTGAAATGAAACCAGCAATGCAGAAGTATATTTTTTGTGTATTTACAAAGCATTTTGCAAAATATATTCTGCTAGCTTCTTCTTCTATTGTCTGTGAGGCTTTTCAGCAGCATGTCATTATCCCAAACTGCATGATTTCTTGTAGATATTTATTTTGTCTCTATATACATTATAGGTCCAATAAAAATTTATTTAATAGGAGAAAAAAAATTTAAATTCTCAGATTTGTAAGCTGTAGGCAATGCAGTCATTACAGGAAAGTTTGAACTCATTTACCTTTATCAGAGTCCAATTAAAAGCACCATTTAAAAGGCACATGATAACTGCAGTGTTCAGCGATGCTGCAGGAGATTCACAAGATGAGAAGGGGTGAAGAAAGTTCAGCTCAAAAGAGAAATATATTCCAAATGAACAATTAACCACCCTTACTCAGGATCTGCTGACAGAAAGAGGCAACAGCTGGACTGGGTAACAGCTTCCAAGCTGGAGAAGAGAAGGCTCCAAGGAGACCTCATAGCACCTTCCAGTACCTAAAGGGGACTTACGGGATGGGGACAAACTTTTTAGTAGGGTGTCTAGTGATAGAACAAGAGGGAATGGCTTTAAACAGAAACCAGGCACTGTTCACTATGAGGGTGGCGAGGCACTGGTGGCACAGGCTGCCCAGAGAGGCTGTGGATCCAGCATCCCAGGAGCAGAGCTGTGCAGATCTTGTTGGAGGCACTTGATGATGTAGGCAAAAATGTAAAGGTGTTTGTTGCTTGCCAGGAGCAACTTCATGGAAAGCCAACCTTTGAAAAACTGGTTAGTGCATTTACACAGGTATTACTCATAGATAACTGCAAAATAAATGAAAATTAAACTCATCCTGAGGTAATAAATTTACCTTTCTCAAAATTAATAGCCAAGAAGACCATAAATATTTATGAGAAAGGAGGAAGAAAGTAGAAAAAAAGTCAGGTAGAAGTAATAATTTGTTCCTTTGAGTGTTGAATAGACACTAGAACCGTCTGACTGTGAAATTTAGTCTTTCCTATCATTAGATCTCACCTTTCAGTTTCAGAGTCTTCTCTCCATGTCTCTGCAGAACAGAAAGACCCAGAAATGAGACATTACAAAGTCTACATTTTTAAGTGTTTCCACATTTGGTCAGTACTTCAGGGTCTGGAGTGTCCTGCAATGTGCGAAAGGAGAAATTCTTTAAATTAAAATGTTTTGAAGCCTGTGTCATATAAAGATGGTACTTACTTATTCATCTACCCATAGCTAGAAACAAATAGATATCTTCTTCTATTACCTCCATTCAGTGCAATAAAACAAGAATGAAAGTTCTGAGACTCACAGCTGAGTTATAAAGAGCAACAGAGCCATTGGAATGGGATGTTTGAGACAAGCAAGCATGAGGTGATGGCTCCTCGAGATGCTGTGGCAGAAAAATTGGTTTCCTAATGCATGTATGTGCACCTGCCGTGTTATTTTGCCAAGGAAGAAAGAGAAAATGACAAGACAAGAGCTGACAAGAGCTGTAGGTGTTTCTCTAACAGAGCTGAGGGCTGTGCATGAAGCCCCTTTTGTTACATGGCACTGATTTTGCTGCAGAAATTGAAGCATTCCTAAAAATCTCCAATCAGTTAATCCCAAAGCTCCTCACATGGCTGTAGGGATCATTCATTAATTAAGAAAATGAAGAGTGAAGCTACAGCTGTAGATTATATACACAAACAGACATAAAGGTTTCAGATGCATACTGCTCTTTGCTAGTTATAAATCCTCCAGACTCATAATGGCTGAGTGACCCCATATCAGTAACAGAGTTTAGGAAAAAATTAGGAGAGTCTTGCCAAAAGTTTCTATGATGTTGTAATTTTCCATTAAAAAAACAAACCTAAATAAACAAACTAACCAAAACAACAAAAACCAAAACAAAAACCAAAACCAAACCAAACCAGCATAAAAATCCCAAAAAATCCCCAAACAAGTATGGAGGAAGATAAAAAGAAATGCTAGGGGGAGGTGTTTCATAATGCAGAGAAATTACATTAGCTCATGACATAGATCAGGCAAAAAGAAAATCCTGTTTTGTGCCAAACTTTGATGGAGGTAACTGAACATGAGATGACAATACCCTCATAACGTCTTATATAGTATTCTATAGGGGAGCATGTGTTCCATGGGTAAGGCAGCAGCTAATAAATACCTGTAATAGCAGAAATAAATACCTATAACTTTCAGCAAGCATTGCCCAAAGTGAGCCACCCAGATCCATACCTGTGTGCACAGAGCACTGAACATAAGAGCATAACTCCCTTCCTAAGTATGAATCTGCTGATATGAGCCAAGATTCTCCAAAGTAGCTATCAGACCTGGGGATCTCACTTGTATGCCTGATTTGAGATATTAAAAAAAAAAATAACTTGTATTGCAGACAGTTCTGGGTAAGTGCCCCCCAAGTTTTGATCTATTGATAGGAATACATTGTATTATTGGTCTTGAAGTGTCATCCTTCAGCAGCAAAGAGGAAGGGAAAGAAGAAAGAAAACAGGAAAACAGGTATCAGTTATTCTCATCTGCTTGCCTACCATGGCAAACCCTTGCTGATGCTGATACAAATCTGAGCAGTTTCCTCAAAGCATAGCACACTGGAGATTATTTTACAGAGATGCTTCCAAAGCAATTCAGTGAGCTAGAGCTGTCTGTAAATGAGAACACTGCAGATTTTTTGGCAGGTACATTCTTGAGGGAAATAGATTTATTTGCTGTGTTTGCTTGTCTAGCCCAGCACCTTGTCCTCAGTGGTAGTAAGAACTTTACTTTCTGTTTGACTTCAGAATACTGTGATGGCTTTATGCATTTCTGTCTTTTGATTCATACTTCTTTATTGAACATCACTACTACTCTTGCCATATCACTTCAGCTAACTCTAAAATAAAATGGAAAGGGAAAGATAAACCACACAGTCCCAACAAAAAAAATTTAAAACCCCCAATTTCTCTCACAGATACAGAGATGTGAGAGTAAGCGCTGGAATATGGCAATAAATGACCACTGCAGAGCCAGAAATTACAGTTTAAAGTAAAGTCTCCAGGCAAGCCATAGACTTGTTTGCTGCCACAAAAGGTCAGGGTAGCTGACCTCACTGAGGGACAAACTGCACATTTCTTCCCCTAAGGCCCAAACTACACTGAGAAAATAACGTTGTTGCAGCAAATTTTGCTGGCATTGCAGCATCTGTAAGGGATCATTTGTCATTGGATTGAACAACATGATGTTGCAAGAGAATTGTGATGCCAGCCTGGCCTCTGGCAGTCACAAGATCCATAGCCCTGTTCTATATAAAAAAGAATTATAATTTAGGACATTGAGAAGGGTCATTCTGCTCCATTTTAATTAAGAAATGTAGCACTTATGATTTAACAAAGGAAAAAAGTTCTGCAATAAAATGTTTGACAAGCTTCTTACGAACTATAGCTTTGCCTCCAGAAGAAGATCCCAACATCTATAGGACAAAAGTACAGAAACTGTGATAACAACTGGCACTGCATGTGACAGTGCCAGGCGAGGCATGTTACTGAAATATAATGTAACGTGGCAGAAATGTGATTGCAAAAGAGTAAAGATGATCAGCTGAACTGGCTGAATCTGGTGAAACAGAAACTGTCTGCTGAATAGAGGGGGAAGAAAATATCTGGAAGAACAACAGCTTGACTGGTGTGGATTTTTGTGAACAAAGCACACCTTCAGTGTGTAGTCTGAGGCTGTAGAAAATAGGCAGGACTGATGGTGAGTCCCAAAGTAGCCTATAAAGGCCTGAGGAAAGAGCTGAGGCCTCTGCTGTTGCTGGTGATTTTCTCAACAGTGAGGATCAAGTCTTGTTAGCTACGATCTCTCTGGGCTGTCCCCATGCACTTGGACTATATCCAGAAGGGTGCTCCTGCTTCCAGCCTGGATCTTCATCTCAGCTTTTTCAGCTGCATTTCTGCTCAGACATGGTCCACACCAGTGCTGCTCTCATCCCACCAGCCCAGCCTAAATGGTGTGTTTTCCAGAAGGGAGCCATGGCCCACCCGGGCAAGGTCTTTGAACTGAGTGACTGGAGACGGGAGGGCACCTCCAGATATTTGAGATACAACCAGAGTGCCCCCTGTGAACAGCTCTTGGAGCTTACCTGAAGGTATGTGCTGCAGCCACAAGACCATGGCTATTTTAAGGATATTTTATCAAGGGCAGACCTGAGAGACTTATTTCATGGAACTGAATTGAATTTAATGTACTTCATTTTGTTTCGTGGATAACTCCACTGGACATGGGCACATTTGCTTATTAGAATCATTGTCAACTGAATCCTTGAACTTCCCCATATTCTCACCTTTTAAAATCAGCTGTGACGCCAGGGTTCAATAAAACAAGCAGAAATTCGAGCTTCGCAATAAATATAATTCAGATATGCATTTATGATACACAGGTGTTTTGAATGAACAAAGTAGAGCATAAATAAAAGCTCACAGACCATGATGAGTAGCATGATTTTGTCTAAAATTGAGAGTAACGGACAGGGCTAGACTTGCATTCTGAGCCAGGAAAGATCATTGGATGCAAGGCTTCCAATAAAATAGCTTAGGTAGGAAGAAAATGGGTAATTTTAATAAACATTTATATGAAATGTAGTTATTTTTATACATAAAAGGATCCTTTCAAACAAGCTGACATGAGTTCAGCAATTAAAACAGAAATATAGAACATTAAATGACACAGAATTCATTAAAAAATAGAGAAGTCAGGAATCCCCCATTGACAGAGAGGGTGAAACATCAAGTTGGGAAGCAATTAAAATAGAAATATAGACATTTAAATGGAAGAGAATTCACTAAAAAATAGAAAAGTAAGGAATCCCCCCGTCACAGGGTGAAACCTCATGGACTGGTCAGACTCAGCAGAGAGAGCATTCAGATGCAATAAGCCTGCAGAGGTAGCACACACACCATGGGTTCTAACAGAAACTTGAAACAACAAAGAGTTGCCAAGTGAGGAGAAAGCAAGCAGATGAATCTGATCCAACTATCTACGAAAATAGCCTCAGCAAAGTGTTGGAGATTAAAGTAAAGTAGTACTTGTGATGTAAAAGCTTTGTACTCTCTGAAAGGTAGCTTGTAAGGCTGACGAGGTGAAAGAGTTAAGTTCCCATTGACAGACTTATTCCTGTATATAGTTGGGTCATATTTAGTAATATTAAGTTTGCTGAGCCTTAGGCTGACACCCTCTGGAGCCTACCCAGCAGTAGGAACAAATAGATTCTCTATCTTGTGGGCAAGAATTGCTCCAATAATTTATTATTGAATATGAATCCATTAACAGTAACAATGTCATAGGGTTTGGAGGAGAGGGTGTTGCACAAATTATGCTGAAAGACTAACAAATCTTCATAATGATTTTATTAACCTTGGAGAAGTATGAAAAAAGAGCACTGTTTCCCAGCATTTTGGTATGTCAGGGCTGGCAACTGAAACCAACAAAAAAAAATGTTGTGTTCTACAAAGAGATTATATTAGATATGAAGATGGCCCAAAAAAATATCAATAAACTCTGAAACTTCCAATGGCATTTATATGTCAACATTTAGAGGGTTGGATACATTAAGGATTATTTGAATTTTGGAAAGTTGCTTAAAATTAAAATATAGAACAATCAATTCTACCTAAGTATCTAAGATACACATGGGAATGCTTCCAAAATAAAACTTTGTTTCTGAGTGCATATGTAAGAACAAAACTGAAAGGAGTTCATTGGCTTCAGTAGTTTGAGCTCACTCATTCAAAGTAAAATAAATCCATCAGGTCAAGAGACAAATACAGTACAGCATAAATTATCCAGAGAAATCATGAAAAACACCTCCAAAAATGCCACATCCACAAGTTCTAAGAAGCAATTGAGCTGTTTAAAAACCACTAAAGAAACTATTACCTAAGGAAAAGGGGTGCTGGGGGAGCACATGTACCTTTTACTTGCAAGATGACAGAAAGCCCAAAGCTCAGCAGTATGAGGCGATGCTGCTGAGCCCCAGAGAAACCAGTTTTCTCAGAAAATATGGGGGAGTCTGTTAGAGCTGCCAAAGCTGGTAGCAGGAAGGAAGTGAGGTTGCCACAGCTCCATGTCCAGCACATAGTGAGGCTGGGCACATACTCCTGATCAGCACATGAGGTGTATACACACCCCAAGCAGGGTTGAAGCCAGGTAAGGGAAGAGGCCAATAAGAAGCAGATCCTGCGAGGTGGGATAATGCTTTTTATCATGCCAGTGTCCTCCCTTACACAACTGGCTCAGTTGTGGAATCTCCCTTCCAGGGGAAGTACTGGGACATTGCCATGGGTAGGAGTGGAAGCTTCAGAAAATTTTACTAAAAAAGCCAATTGAAGATGCAGAAAGGACCCCCCTGCTTTCCAAATTCCTTCTCAGAGACACAAGCTCAGGCACAGCTGGATTCAGTCCTAGTTTAGTGAGAAGGCAAGAGACTGCACTGGTCAGGCACAGGGCATGGACAGACTGACACCTGTATTCACCATTCCTGGCTCACATGGGATTGACTGGACCCTTTTATCTCTACATTCACAGAATCATAAATTTCCATTTTTTCCAACGCACTTTGATTCATCTCTTCTCCCACTTTTGGTCGGTACTCCAAATTTGCATTACAAGTCCTGTGCATTCCTTTGCATTGACAGAGATTGGTCTTTAGCCTCACCACGCCACGGGCTCCTCTTCCCTTTCCTTGCTGTGCTACAAGACAGGCTCCTAATCATTTGGTGCAACCTGTGAAACTTGGTCCTTTGAAATTGACCCTTATCCTGTAAGGAGAGAAAACAAAGTGAATTTATTTGAAGTGGGGTTCATCCCCTCACAGTTGAGCCTCTGTGCTCCTTTGCCTGTGGAGATGAGTGCTTTGCCACATAACCTTACAGATTCTTTTTCTGTAATTTGAGAGGCACCTCCTTTTGCATGCAGAGAAACTTCTGCTGAACTTAAACTGAATGTCTACCCAGATGCTGCTTTCTACACCCCAGCTACTGCCTGCTTGGAGTGAGTCTATGGAACTGTAAGCTGAGATCAGTTCTTAATTGTTAATAAAAGCATTTTAGGAAAAAACAAATTAAACCAAGAGTAAAAAAATTACTGCTATCAGATGCTACTCATCCAACCATTCTAGAACTTGGAGAGGAAACCACTGAGCTACTAATATTGAGTACAAACTAATATTTAGACCAGTCTCATTATGTATGTCCAGGCATGTAGTCAGCTCACAGACCTACATTACATTAATCAGAACCATGTGGGAGTCTGGAGGGTAACCCAGCTAACTGTGGGCAAGATTCAGACTTCTCATGTCATGTTAAGAAGGTCCAGGATGACCAAAACATCTGTAGATAACACATAAAACCATGGAGAAGGTTCTCCTCCCTTCCCAACAAGATGTTGCAGTTGTTTCTTCCATGGTCAGCAAGTGAAAAATGAACTTCAACAGGTGTAAGATGTATTGCTTGTTTTCCACCCGAGAACCCTTTGACACTTGAAGAATCTGTAAGCAGCAGAAATACTGATTAATCGATAGAAAACCAAAGAAATTAAAGCACGCAAACAGGAGGTCTGACAGGGTTCATAATACATTCCAGCAATTATAGAATGGTAGTGAGTGATTATACAGCTTCTCTAGTCCTTCTGGAAACATTTTAATACAGAATTAATAAAACAATCACTTTTCTATTATGTCCCTCTTCACTCTCCCTGAGATGAACTGAGTGGAATCTCTTAGGCTGTCCATCAGCTGATCTCATTCCTCACTTCTAGTCAAGAGTTTTCCAAGTTAACACGTCCCTTCTCTGTCAACATGTTGAGACAGCACTCCATCCTTACAGATAAGGCCAAGTCCACAGCAAGTATGTACAGGCTTGTCCAGTTTTAAAATGCCTGGACTTTTCTTTGTGGTTTTCTAAACAGGAACTGGAATTTCAGTGGGAACATCTGTATCTCTTTTTACATTTATTAATTAATTTATTACTACAGCATCTCTAAAAAGATGCAGAAGCCTAACTTTAACTGTGCCCTCATGAAAACCCTTGGAGTGAAGGTGGGATTTTTCAGAAGTGCCTATGTGACTTTAAAATGAGATTTATTATCAATGAAAAATCAGCTCTAGAGCTTGCCTGTGAGTCTCACATCAGTCACCATTCCTTGGACAACTTCAAAGGTAAATTCTGCATTAGGACAGCTATTTCTTCTAGTGATGCAGTAGTGGACACAGGTAGGATAACACCGAGTTTGCAGGGTAATTTGTAGTTTTATTGATACAGAAGATTAATGTTTTACAGAACATCAGGCAAACCCATCCTCTTATTTTCCCAATATTTGAGGATGAACAGTAACAGACAAGAAAATTATCCAGTTACCTGTAGTGCAGCTAATGATTAAATTACATTAAAACTGTTAACAGTATGATATTGTAAAATATAAATTCATGTACAGTATATAAATACAATAGCTTTCTGCTCCTTGTCAGGAACATAAGCTAATCACACATCTTGCAGTTTAATTTAGCTTGTGCTAAAGTACATTTCCATCTTAAATATATACCTTAATGTAAACCATACCTATGAAATCTCCTAGTTTCATTCCCTGCTTCTTAACTTGCAACAAATATTACAGCACTTTAAAAGTTGAATGAACACTCTTATTGAGAAGAGGTTTCTGTCAGAATTTCCTCTCTTTTACATCTTTGGCAATGCTTCACAGGACACTCTTATTAGTCAGACTTAGTTTTTTACCACATGACATTTTAATCTTATCCAAAGAAGGACACTCTGATTCCTGACTTTTTCTGTCTGAAAGAGCAGGCCATGCAAATGTGCTGTATGAGTGTTAAAATTATAAAAATCCTACACTGTAGGATAAAATTGACATTGTGCAAAATATATTAATAAAGATTTTAAAGATTCAAAAGATACAACATTGTTAGCCTTGGCTACACTGGCCAACTGCATAAAAACACTACTTCATTCCTGGTCAGTCAGTGACCTTTCACTGCTCTGGAAACCTGTGCTTACAGGTTGCACTGCAGGCAGAGCAGGAAGATGTGCATGGCTTTGTATTCGGGCCAGCCTTTCCGAGGTCTGATGGCTAAGCTAAGAACCCTCAAACCTATCAAGCTTCTGAACAAGTTATCTGACTTTTGCAAGGATATGTTACATTCACTGGGTACCAGGACCACCTCTGTAGGCTGTAGGTATCCAGCTCAGCAAATATTCATTGATAGAACCGTGGCAGTATTCACCTGCACCTGACAAAATCACCCCCAAACTCTGAACTGGACCAGTCCTTCTGCACCCTGGTAGAAGCACCTTCTCAGAGCTGCTCACCAGGACACAGCTGAAGCAGAACAGATATGAATGGACTTCAAAGCCCTTTATTCTCCCAATACACAAGTAGACAGATGAAAAATCAGGAGGAAAAGTAACGTGCATTTAAATCATTTCAAGCCTACTAAAGATGTTTCTTGCAGAAGTATTTCATGTCATGTAAAATATGCTGCACAGAAATATATTGTATCGGTGTGTAGTGTCTGCATTAGGTAAATAACAGATTCACTATGAAACAGATGGAAACACTGAGATTCAACGTCTTTTAAAACAGCTTAAAGACTAAAAAACCTTCAAGATGAAAAGCTGAAGTTACCTTTTTCTTCTCTGCTAACTACCCCTGTTTGCTTCACTGTGGCACTTTCATAAGAAAGGTTGATTCTGTGGTATCACACATTCATCCCTTCCAAGTGCCTTCCAAGCATTTAACTTTATCCATGCTAAAATCAAAATTAGAGCATTACTCAAAGCTATTGCTTTAACATATACATGCAGTTTAAACCACATGCTATAACAAATCCCTATCAGAAATGCCCTCATCCACATGGAGATAAAAGTGCTCATTACAGTCACCAGATGGTAGATGACAGTGGAAATATTCTTAAGAGAAAATATAAATATAGATATATTTAGCAGTATATTACTCTAGCACTGTAATGCCAAATGGGAGATTACCAAATGGCAAATTTCTGAGGAATATACTCAAGGCAGGCAAAATATTACATATATTTCTATCTTAATTTGTATGACTACAGTGGAGAGGTATTGACATAACATATTTCTTGGGGGAATGTTATGATTAAAAATATTCCTTGGAAAAATTTGTTTCTTCATAACAGGAATGACTATGATAAATAGTTATATTATTGAACAAACAACAGGGTTTTTAGAAAACAAGACCAAAAATAGTGTTTCAACATTTGGAGTGAAAGTCATCTGTGAAGTGTGAGACAGAAAGTCAAATATGAACCCTGAAAATCAGGATTGTACATGGGGACTCAGTAGGCAGGCTTGCTAAACAAAACCAATTTCTACCCAGATACCAACTTATGAACTTACTATTTTTTTCTTCCAAAATAGACAAAAGAAGCAAAAATACATAAGGAGCATGTTAGTACTACTTAAGGCAGAACATAAGAATGCAAAAATAATTATTATATATTCCAATAGAAATATAGGTATGTAGTCTACAGACTTCAAGCCACAAGTAATAAAAAATACAGTATTTCATACTTTTGTATAGTTGAAATCAAGGATAAAGAAATTGTGTAAAAAATGGGTCAGGGTAACAGTTACCAAAATGTACAAAAATAAACTGCTTATAGTGTGTGATGTTGAATGTTTTTCCATGAAAGTAATATTGCTTTGATAAACAAAACAAAATCTTGTAACTTTTCATTCAAAGTCCAGAAGAGATATATAATTACTTTCTAAAAAAATAATGTATTTTCACATGTATATCCTACAGCTTACAAACTGTACCTCTTTACACAGTACCAGTAGTTGAAAGCAGGTCCTGAGTCAAGAATTTCTTGTTAATGAACAAAATAGTTCACAGTGCCTGGTTAGTTACTTTAACCCAACCACCAAGTCTGTAGCATTTACATCTGCAGGAAAGCTCCCTGTTGCATTAGCAAGAACCGTGGATGCAGGATAAATTATTTCTTCAACTGTCACATATGTTCCTGTTAAAAATCCAACAAATCCAACAACAGCTATAAAAACATCTTTAAATATTGTCCATAAACTTAGGTTTTCCTTGTAGAAAGTGAGGATTTCAACCAGAGGTGGCAGAATCAGTCCCAGGGTGCTGCTGCTGACGGCTCCGACAAAAGAAATCACCAGGTCTAGGCGCGGGATCAGAACTGCCACAGCACCTAAGGCACAACAGGAGAAACGGCAGCTTCAGATTCTATGTCCTCATGAGAAACAAAACTCCAATAAACACATAATCAAGTGGTTCAGGCTTTTTACAAATCTCCATCATTCAGTATTTTTCCAGCTCCATGTGGTGTGCACTATACAGATGAATGCATATATTTGTCAGTAATCCACATCTTCATGCTCATCTGAGAGACCCAGTTTCAATTCTGAATTTCTGCATGAGCTGGCAGAGCATCAAGTTAAAGTGTTCTTGTACTTACAGGGTAAAGATATTTGGCCTGCAAATCATAGAGAAATGAATGATATGAAATTGCAAAGGGAATGTTTTACTTTTTTGGTTGTTGGTAGATTTTTAGGACGAAAGAATAAAAGCTGAGGAAGAGTAGAAGGGGCTGTTGCATGCTGCCCAGGAGACAGTGGGCAAAAATATACTACTGTCTATTAATTTGTATAATCAAATAATCTAAAAATCACATAAAATGATTCAAATGAACAAAGCCTGTTGATGGCTTGGCAGTCACAAATTCATTTAAGTGACTTTTACCTACAAACTTGAAAAATCTTGGTTTGTACAGCTACATTCAGCCTGTAAAATATTGCTGTAATAGTTGCCTAGTTAACCAAATGAGAACTCGGCCCTGGCAAGAGGAGTCTGAACACAAGGCCCACTAATCCTTTTAAGCTTGGCCAGTGTCACCTCCTGAAACTACAACAGTTACAGAAACAGAATCCATCATGTGAGACCAGAAACACTTCTAGATTTAACCACTTTGGCTGACAAGGTCCCCTAGTATTAACTCAGATACACCAGTTGTTGCATCATGTTTTCAGTCCTGGATTAGAAAAACAGCTTTCAAAAGTCTATATATGACCCCTGTATGTAGTGGAAATGTCTTTTTTCTCTTCCATGAATATACTGCCTTTTAACTATCACACATTAATGTAAACATCCACAGCATCAGCCTGTTTGCACACTTCCACCACATCTCATCAAGACAAAGAAGCAATCATAAAGAAAGGGAAAGGGGAAAAGAGGTGTAAATGCCACCAGCACACAAAAAATACCATGTATTGGTAATATGTAATATGTTTTGGTTCTCCCATAACTCCCTTCTTCACTCTGAAGCAAAAATAAAAGCATGTTTGGTTTTAGAGCAATTTCATTAACCATATGTTATTCAATGTTTATAGCAATGAACATATGGAACAAGCAGGAAGGAGATCTCCATAAAATACATGAGGATGAAAACCAAAAAGTGTGTATTAGCTTTATAATGTATAACCATGAAGTTATTGCTTTCTGTTTGCAGAGTATCTTTGCTGTGGTCTGAGTGGCACCAGCTGCATCAAATTCTGACACACTGTGATTATGAAAGGCAGCATACTCAAATGATGCTCCTGTTGATGTTCTCCACTGAGAATGGAGAAAATTGAGAACAGCTTTGGGAAAACCGCACTGGAAAATACACTCAAAATTCACTTACAGAACACAACAGTTGTCCACTGCTACCTGGCAAATGTTTGCTACACATCTTAATGAAACTTGTAACTATAGAATTCTCACATAAAAAGGAGCTAAGACTAAAAGGTATAAACCTGCAGAGGGAGAGTGGATTCACTATCCCATCCTATTTGAAATGAACATATCATGCACAGATCTGCCAGAAAAAAAAAAAAATCAATTCACTTGTTCCTGCTTGAGATTACTACAGTTTATTAACATTTTGGGATTCTACAGAGAAATGAGAGGCATTGTTTGGCCAGAGAAAGATTGGGCAGAGACAGAAGTGGAACCCTTAGAAACACGCTGGCACTCCAAAATAGGTAAGACAGTTTTTTTATCCCATTGTTAGGATGGACCTACTCAATGCAAACAGTCTATTCTGTAACATGATGTGACATTTGAAGACTGGAAATGTCACATGTTTATGCATTATCCAGGACAAAGCTGAATGAAATGAGAAAGGAATTATGCCAAAGTTAATAAAAGTCACCAAATACCTACCACTGTTACTTTTGCAGCCATAACTGTTGAAGCCATAAGAGTAGGCACCATAAATGTACAAACAATACAAGATGAGCACTCAGACCAGATTCCAAAAGTAATTGAAAAGTGCAGCTGAAGTGTACTGCAGTGTCTGGTAAAACTCTCAGCTAATGACTATGTTGAATCTGTTGTTCTAAAGTAAAAGAGAGGGCTGCACACTTATTATCTTGCCAATTCAATAGATGCAGTGGGTGTATTCATAAAATATAGATTTTCAACTTCTGTAATAGACCTCTTTCAGTTCCACATGTGTCCAGAGTTTAGAAGACACTCATTAATTTATAGTTCATGGTTTTGATTCAAACACTCAGCTTTATTAAAATAATGAGACAATGCTTCATATTTTTTAATTGGAAAAAAATCCAACTCTAGTTTGTAATTGCTACAAGTTACAGAAAAACAAAATGCAGTGTGTTGACTTGAATCTCATCAAACGTTTGTCTGACTCATACAAATTTGTATGAATCTGGATATTGCTGTGGGAGGAGGTTTGGAAAAGTGTTTCAAGGTTTTAATTAGTGTCTTATTTATTCCCTAACAAGCCAAGAGAAACACAATGCATGTTTATTACCTACCAAAGAGTGTATTCAAGAGTTAAGAAAGGGCTCCTTTTTCCAGAAGCAAACATGGGGCATTCCTACAGGTAGGGAGCCTGATTTTCCCAGCCATTTGTAGGTTTCCATACAAACGGAATAAATGGAATACATTTGTACATACAATGTAAAGAAGAAATGTAAATGTAAAGAAGAAATGTAAATACAATGTAAAGAAGAAATTCAGAATCTTTACCAGCAGTTATGAAACCTTCTGGTTTGGAAACCCAGCTGAAGAAGTAAGTTCTGTATTATAAATAAGACACTTTTTTTTGACAGTTAAATTGTCTTCAGGCTTGCATAAAAGAGTGGGGGCCATACGAACAAAGCATTCTGCAGAGATAACAAGAGGTAGCATCATATTGCTTCTACCTTAAACTCTGCAGTCTAATCTCAAAAACTACAACTTCTGGTTTCTCCAGCCCCTCTCAGCTATGTAGTTCCACATTTGGGTCAGCTGAGACTTTTTGAGGGGAGGAATGCTATAGTACAATGTTTATATTTTCTTAAGGGACGTAACACCCCAGTGGGAAGATACTTTTATTCTCTTTATTTTGTAGTGCTGCTTCTTTTACAACTTTTTGTTACAGAATCAGCGTACTAGTTGACAGACTTGCTTGTTGGGAGGTAATTCCAGTGAGATTGCTGGGGAAAAACTAAGTTTTGCCATTTCCACCCAACCTAAATACATTATACCTGCTGATGAAGTCAAATAGGTGCCATACTCCAATACTTCCTCCAGTAATCAAAAATTGAGCTGCTTTATTTCTATCAGAAAGTAATGCATATGCCATACTAAATTGTTGAGCAGGATGCGCACAGCTGTAATTAGGATCTATGGATCTAAGTGGAGATTGAATATAACTTCGGTCCTATCCATAGACAGTTCAAAAGCAAAGCATATTATGACTTCATCAGGACACTTTAATCATAGAGCTTACTTTAAAACCTTTATTTCCACATTTCTAGCAGGAATTAATTAATTTATAATCATTTTTTGGAAGCCAGAAACCGATTTTGAAATTTAAAATGCTAATAATAATTTCTGCTGTATTTTTATTTTGCTCAATAATAAAGATGTTTAATATTTCTTCAATAAAATAAATTATCTTTCTGATAATACCAGATTTTAGATTTTATCTAGGTATTCAAACATAATTCTGACAAAAATACCAGGTCAGTGGTATTCAAACGTTGCACCTGAAAAAAAGAAGTAGTACATGCACCACCAGATCAGTAGTATGGCACAAGCAAATTGTCCTAACAGTAAGTTTTATAAATAAGCATAGTCAAAAAGACTGGGGGCTTCTTAAGTACAAAAATGTTGGATATTACTAGGGAGTGGTAACTTCACACAATTGAAAAGCAAAGTAATTTTCTCAAGTGACATACAACCAGATCTCTTCAAAGGCAGTGACAATGCTCAGGAGGCCCCATCCTGCAGGAAGCCAGCATACCCCAAACTTTCTATTTGTACCACTTTTCCAGGACCAGATAGCAGTCTACAACATTGATGTATTAAAGATGGGTGTCTGACATCCATACGACCTTCCAAAAACACAAAATAAAATTCTATTCTTAGCACACAAATGTCTATATGGCAAGGAAAGGGTTCCTTCCCGGAGTTAAAAATGCAAGAATTCTGCCTGCAGGTAAAATAGCAATTCAAAATATCAGCCTGAATCCTCTTTCCTAATCTAATATCCCAGGCTGCCCTCTCTGTCCATCTTTCTTTACTGCAGCAGTGCTCAGCCACTCAATCTGGGATCCTTTTCTTCCCTTCCCCCTACTGCAGTGTTTCCTGGATCCCCTTCCTTAATGCAGCACCTTCATATTTTCTTCCAACTCCCTCCTCCTTTTCTGCAACACTTCCCTCCACATTGTCCAAGGTTGGTTTTTTTTTTCCTTTATCTCCTGTGAGAATGGAAAAACATTTCTCTGCTATGGACTGCCCCAGAAGGCTCAGCCAGTTTGGCTGCAAGGAGTTTACATGTGCAGGCTGGACAACTGGCAGGTCAAGATAACGTCATCTTCTCAAGTCACAATTCAAATCATTCACCTTTTAAAAATGAATGTCAAAGTCTAACAAAATCTGATGTTTTCATGAGAAGTTGCTCATGTAAATGAATAAAAAAGAATGCCTTCCATAGTGGACACCAAATATTTAGATACATATGTAACAAAAGAATATGCGACCAAGTAGAAATGTTTACCTATATGCAGATAAACCAATGCAAATAATAATTTAAGAACATTTGTGAATAATTTAAATGTTGATACATGCAGTTTTTAAAAAGAATTTTAGTTAAAAATCCTGGTATTATATAATTGCAAATTAGAATTTTACTCTTTTTTTAAATAAAAATTATAATTAACATAGGGTTTTAGGTGGCATTTGTCTCAGCTGTTGAGACATTAAGACTATAAGATACATACAGAAAACAATTTTTTTTAAAATCTATTTAGACTGTCTTCACAAAAAGTAATTTTCTTAATCCTATTTTCTAAAAAGCATACTTTTAAATTTGCTCAATCTCAAAACCAAAACTAAACGGGAAAAGGAACAAAGCAGAAGACATGTTGCAGTTATACTATGAACTGACAAATCCTACTTGCACATTGGAGAGAAAAAGAGGGACAGCTTGCACACAGGACAACCACACACATCATCTAGTTTGGCTTTGTTCCCTTTGGAATGAAAAACTCCTTCATCATTATCTTCCTGCAACACACGGTATGAGAGACAGAAACATAAAGTACTTCACATCACTTGCCCTCACACTACACCACCACATTTTTGATTGCTTTGTCCTGTGTTAGTAGGAAAGACCAGACTCACACAAGAGAAGATTATTTCAATATCCTTATCCTTTACAAGGAGAGATGACAGAGGACACTGCCCTGACACACAGCAGGACCCTGTTCAAGAAATGGGTAGATCTATCCCTTCCCTAGAGCCCTCCACTTTTCTTAAACATGTAAATAAATTCTGTTTTTACACCACTTTGCATCCAAGATTTCAAAACTGTTATCAGAAGTGGGTTTATTATTTTTATTCCTTAAGCAGAAAGACACATGAAGAATGACACCAGACCAAAGAGCAATTTAACAGCAGCATTGAGTCCAGTCTTCTTACCAGTCTACTTAAAATACCCTAGCCAGTGCAAAGGACTGGCACGTACCTCTGGTATGAAACACCTGTTTCAAGGCAGCATTCCCCCCTTGCTCCAATAATAAAACCACTCCCCTCAAGCTGTCTGTGCTCTATATAACCCCAAAATTCCGGCAGTGCAGTTAGTTCAGATTTCTGATTCCACAAACTGCACCCATTTTAGCAAAATCCAGTGACACAACAATCCAGTGCAGAAGGAGGCTGTGTGAGAAGGTGTGGCTTTAGCAGTGACACAGCTACAGTGCAATTCTTCCCCCTACTCTCCTCCTTGGGACCACCCAGACTGACTTCTAGCTCTGAGCCACATGTCCAAGTGGTAATTAATGGTAGCTTGTCCCCCTCACCCTGTTCTGCCTGACCCCATCAGATCTTCAGAATTAATGTATTTTTATTAAGCACCCCCCTTGGGTAGTGACCCAACAAGAAACCCAGGCTGTGAGAGGCCAAGGAATGTCCTCACTGCACCTGAGGAATGTCCTCACTGCAGTTTGTCCAGAGCTGCAGTACCAAGTGATCTTCATAAAACCAGGATGCAGATGTGCTTGGCACAGCACACACCAGATTAGGTGTAAATGTATTTGACCATTTAGTTAACTACAAATCATGTGGTCAGAAATGGCACCTCTTTTAGGCTGTCAGATCTGAAGCATTTTATTTTTTAATTTGTCTGCAGTAAATTTATTTGAGCTTTGCTGCTGATACTTTATAATAAAAAATCTTTTTAGACATTCTCCAGTGAAATAATGCAGCCAGCTGTTAACATGCATTTCTGGATTCAAGGAATGAATGCAAAGCATACAGCAAAATAAAGTAATACTGAGCTCAAACTGGATGATCCTAGACCATAAGACATTTCCCACTGGCAGTCTCCTTCTGATTCTAGAGGCTCACCAGAAATGAGTAGTCCACACTTGAACTTTTGTCCTCTTTGTCTCATTCTCTCAAAATAATCTGTAGCTGTGAGATGTTGGGGCCGAAAGGCCCACTGGTGGAAGGGCTGCAGCCCTCCCTTGGAGAGCCAGTCCTTAATGCACTGAGAAGTGCTCACATGCAAAGTGCTTTGCGCCTCACATTGTTACTCATTGGCTCAGCTTCCCTCACGCCACCTCCTAAGTTCCTCCTGATTCGGTACTGTGTTTTCCCCACCCCTGCCCTTCCCTATAAACACGCCATTCCCCCTATGCTCGGGAGCCGGCTGTCACTGGCCTCCTTCACAGAGGTGCCCCTGCACTCAGTAAAGGCTTTCTCTGTGCAACGCCACACAGCGCTCTGGTCTCTTGCTCCGCGTTGCCCCACAAAGAGCCGAAATCACCAGCCAGGCGGGGAGATGTACCTGGGCACCTGGGCAGTCCTTTTCAGGACAGCTTCTTCAGGGACTGTCGTGGCACTCTACTATCAAACCCTGCCGCGGCACTGAGACAGCTGAAACTGAACTGCACAAGCAAAAATTAATGTTTGCTTGTCCAAGGACAAGATTGTTTTTGCTACAGAGAGCAGAAGTGAAGAAAAGAGTCAAGAGGAGTGGTTAAGCCTTGAAGAGCCAGCCATGCTGCTTCCAGTGATGCTAGAGTTGTATTTTCCAATATTCACCATCACCATTCCATACTCCCCAATCTTTCTCTTAGATGCACTGTGTATATCAAGCTATCCCACAGGAAAGTAAGCAGGGATACATGGCTGCTACTTTGCTGTTTCATAACAAAAGCAATAATAAATTCAAATAATTTTGTATTAAAATTTTTATATTAAAAAGTTTGTCTTGTCATTACCCTTGAAAATAAAACTTTCATTATATACCTTTTGATTACCAATAAAGCAAGAAATAATGTGGTGAAGATGAAATTGAACATACTTAGCTTTAATTTCAAGCTAATATACTTTGCTCCATAAATACATAAATATGAGGGAGAAACATCGCCAAAGACACCTTTAGGAATAGTAAAAATTACTTATCTTTATCCTTCAGGCTTCTTTTCCTGTTTCATAATAAAATTTTACATTACTTTAATAAAGATAATTGAAGAAACAGATGATTAAGATGACAAGAAGCATCTGTTATTTTGGAACCCTTTTGTAGTAATAGAATCCATCAGGGTGCCATAAATTGTAACAGTCATGCCAGGTAAATTATCTTCTCTTATCACTATCTAAGGACTAAACAATATGTTAAGTAATAGAGTAAGTTAGCCCTGCCTCCTCTCACCAAGTATTAAAAAAAAAACATAAGGAGATTATGCTCTAAATAGCCTTTAAGAAACTCCTGAGTCTCTAACCCATGTTTTTGGGGGTTGTTTATACTTGCTACAGCTTCCACCAGCAGGAACACATTAATTTGCAGAATTTCCAAACAAGGAAGTGTACCAGACCAGTTTGCTTAAACAGAGAATTCATGACAGAGCTCTAAACTAAGAAACACCACAAAGAAGAGATTTAAGCGAGGACATACTATAAAAGAAAAATTTAGAAACATCACATGGAGAAGTGTGGATGCTCAAGAAATTCTATTAAACAGACACATTTAAGGGATGCTACAGGCAATAAGAAAAGCTTTTACAACCACACCAATAATGAAAGGCTGGAAGGAAGGAAGTGAGCTTGCTCCCAGATGGAGTGTGAGATTTAGTGACAGCATACCCAGCAAAGGCTGAGGTATCCAGTTCTGCCTTAGTCAGCCTCCCAGTCCCCGGTGTCAGTGAAAAGACATGAATAAGAAGAATTTCCTTTTAGGATATGAAGATTGAATCAGGGATTATTTGAGACCACTCAAACCATAAAGATATACAGAACATGAAGCATTGCATTCAAGAGTGTTGATGAGAACTGGCCAATGTCCTTCTAACACCACTCTGTATTGTCTTTTACAAGTCATTGAATTTGGGGGAAATCCCTGGTGACAAGGGAAATTAAATGTTGTCAAGAAAGGCCAAAAGAATAATACAGGGAAATACACGCAAGTCATAATAACTTTGGTTCTTGGAAAAAATCATGGAGCAAGTAATCTTGGAACATATTTCAGGGCACATGAAGGAGAAAAGGGTATCTGGGAACAGAAAATTAATGGATTTATGTAGGAGAAATCATGTCTTACTATCCTGATAGCCTTCTTTGATAAAATATCTGGATTTATGGATGAGAAGAGAGCAGTAGATGCCATTTACCTCAGTTTTAAGAAGGTCATTGACACTGTCTGCCACAATATTCTTGTGTCTGAATGGGGGGAAAACAGAGAAGTAAAGAACCTCAATGGACCAAACAATAGTTGTTAATGGGTTGTGCTCAACCTGGAGGCTGCTAAAAATCCTACAGCTAGTAGGGAAAGTAATAGCTTCCTGTAACTGATAAAAACACGAAATGACCACTGAAGATGACATGAATTGTGTTCTTTAAACTTAGAGAATGATAATGCGCTCCCCACAACACTACTATTGAAATATGTTCCTGTATCACAAAGTACTAGTGTTGAAAGGGAGCTGATGTCACATTTACATAAATATTAATTTACATCAATATTTTTTAATCCTGATTAAAAACCGGATTAAATTTTATATTTTAACAGTGATATTTCACAGTGTTTTTATGAAAATGGCTTAAAATATATTAATTTCTGCTTATTGATAACTTCAGATTACACATCATAGTATTTTAATAACAGCAGTATTTTATAAGACAAAATGCTTTATAATACAGAGAAAGTTTAGCCATTTTCAAACGGGAAGCCACACTGATTTTACACAATGTTAAAAGTTTTTCACAAAAAGCAAATAAATGGATTGTCATGTTGTTTTTAAGGATCTGATTTGGCCTACCTATTTTGGGCTGTGAAAAGCAGAGGTTTTGGGTATGATTAGCAGCTATAGCATATGGCATGTACTATATTATTACTGACATAATAATAAATAAATTGCGACTTTGCTGCAACGTCTCAAAAGTAAATTTAAAAATAATGCCCTTAAAAAGATAACAATCACTAACAAACACACTGCAGTGGGATGACCAATGCATTTCCAAAACAATGCTTTGCAACAGCTGGTGTCACAGGCACGGACTAGTTAAAGCCTGCTGTGGTGATTGATGATACGGAAACAAGAAGCTGCCAAGAGCCTTGGCTTCCTGGGGAGGATCACATGCAGTAGCTGGTTGAGGTTCATCTCCCTGTGCTGACAGTATTGAATTATGGTCTGCAGTCCAAATCCATCAAAAAATGCAGTCATCTGCAGATGTTTTTAGCCTTAATTTGTTGGTATTTCACCTCACAAAATGAAGTTCAAAGAGAGCAGCTTGCTTCGTCACATGGGTGAACTCACCTCCAGCTCAGCACAGGGAAATTCAGGCACAGCTCCTGTCCTCTCCCAGCATCCCAACGGGAAGGGGCACCCTCCTAAGCATTCTTTCTTAGTTATTTGTGACTCAAGTAAATCAATACCCAACAAAATTACATGATTGCACATCAGAAGCCTGTACCAACACATATTATCCTTTATCTGTAATTTTCAAAGAGCTAACCATCATCTTTTCACCTTGATGGAAGACAAGAGATAATGATCTAGTGCTTACTGCAGTTACACAGGAATAGGGGAACTCAGGTTGGAAATCCTCCTTGAAGGACTGAGGTTTAAGTCCCAAATACTGGGTTTTCACCTACAAAATTACCTTGCAATTTTTTTTTTCTAAATAAGGAACTGGGCTTGTGTTGTGTTTCTTCTGGCTATCCTCAAATGCTTTGCATTCTGTTTTAGGGGTGGTTTTTTTTCCCATAGCAACTCTATCTTTGGTAATGCTTTTACGTGGATAGTGAAATGATTATATGTAAATTATACTTTATAAAGCAGTATGAATTCCTGCAGAATAAAAGGCAATACTAAATATCAAGCATAAAATTACTTTATTATAATGCCATTTTTTAACTAGCAGACATTACATCTACCATATTAACAAATACAGCCAACAAAAAAAAAAATCTTCACAGTATCTAATACTACCTCCATACTTTGATACAATTACTCACCCTAATTAAAATTTATTGGAACATTCTTGTGGAAATTATTATGTATATTTGCTGTCTGTAGTCCTCGTATTACTAAAAAATTATTTGCAATTAGTTATAAACAAGCTAAAAAAAGTATTACTTGTAAACTAGCAAAGAAAGAAGGTAAATTCCAGTATGTCTGAAATTCATCCAACCCCTAACTTTTGACTGTCCAAAAAATTCCTGCAATGATTTCATTGTTAGCTCTGGATCACACTTATTTATAATGTAGTATTCAAACCTAGAGTAATTTTGTAAAACACAAGTCACCTGGAGAGGTAAGTAAAGGAAAGATCTTATATTAGTTTGCTTTTCCCAAAACACTTATCTGAATGTTGGACCAATATTTTACTGTCAACCTAAACAGACCTAAAAATCTAAACCACTTTATTGCTTGCCAAGAGCTTTGTAAATACTGCTTTAAGGTGTGTGATTATAACCATGGAGTTAGAATATTGACCTACCCATTGTCAGTGTAAGAACCAATTTAGAAAACAAGTGAAACAAAATTGCCACAAGTTTATTTCAATTAGAATAGATAATACTGCTGTTTATAAATCAGATGAGCAAGAATTTAATTAGTTTTCCTCTGGGAAGAAAAGTCATGAAAGAAACAAGAAAAGGGAACAATGAAAATACTCACAGGAGAGCACTATTATCAAATGGTATCAGAATGGACTAGGAGGATTGCCAACATAAATAAAAGGACACAAAATTATAGTAGATCTGGATTTAAGTAAAAGGGGGCTTATGATAAGATAGATCAGTATTGACTGTTGGTTTCTGGGCATAAACAAAAATTAATGGTTGGATCATCTTGAATGTAAACATCAAGTCACAGAAAGAAACTCTATTTTGTAGGTTAGGCACAGCTGAACACCAGGGAGAATTTGGAGAACTGTTAACATGGTCAGACAACACAGCAGGTCAAAATTTTGATCTCAGTGTCACGAACAGATATCCATACCTTGGTGGTAATGCTCTATATTTCTTTTAATGCAAGTTTAGTGTTTTACCCCACGGATGGAAATACTTATTATGTTTACCGGGTAATAATGCTTAATTAGAAAAATAATTTTTTAATGGTTTAATTTTATAAAATGTAGTTATGTAATTTGCATGCATTTTATAATATTAATTACACTTCATTATAAAAATAATACTTCAGATACTGTATGAAAAACCAAAAGGTATAGGAAGAAATTCTGTATTTAACAGCACCAAATGTTGACAGATTAGGAAGAGGTCTGTGAGATCCTTTCCCAAAGACCTTGAAGGATCTATTACAAATGAAATGAAGAACAGCTTTTGTGCTAAGGAACATTCTGATTTTATCCCTCCCTTTTGTTATCACAAGGTTTTTCATACACTCAAGAAAACGGATTCTTTTTGGATGACACAAATCACTCAATAATTACAGTGTAAAAAAGAAAGTCCTTCAATGAGGAGAAAGAGAAAATGACAAGGTTTCATCCATCCATCCCTCTCACGGCATGAGTTGACAAGTATATCCATACAAGCATGTCCTCCTGTTTGAAGTGAGTTGCAGTATTTCAGTAAGCCAGAGGAAGGAAAAACACGTAAAAAAACCAAAATAAAGCAATAATGCCAAAACAGAAACACCACAAGGATTTAATTAATTTAAATATGCTATAAATTTTTCCTTATTTTTGCTCTAACACTTTAAAGCTGCCTTTATTATGACAAGCAATCTTTGAAGTCCTGGCTCTGCAGTCTGGTGCAGTCATTATAATCAATCCACAGAGGACTTAATTTTCATACAGTTCCATCGGTTTCTCAAGACTCAGAATTTGGTGCTTATTACACGTGGTAAGGGTGGATGAAACAAATCAAAGATTTAAAAATTGCTAATTTTGATGGAATGCAGTTCAGAAAGCACAACAAGCTGCTACCACACAGAAATCTCTCTCTAATCCTTCAAAACAAGGCAGAAATTTGAAAGCCTTTGTGAGGATCAGCTTATCAAGCCACAAATCATGAGTAACACTCAGGCATCATTAATATTCTAGCTTTTATGCTTATTTGAAGCACTAGCAAAGAAAATGCCTGGAGTGACTAATTCCAGCTATGAAGTTATTTTTTAAGAGACAATTGAAAGCAAAGCTACATTTCATCCTTATTGAAAAGAAAAAGAGGCACTAGAATGCAGGTACACAAAGCAGTACAAAAGTTATGCTTTGATAGCCCTGAGTATTTGATTTATTTCTGTTTTCAATATAGAGTGAAAACCTCTCAAACATTTTCAAGGAACACTTTTGCTACTTTGCAATTTCCAAAATGCTTACTTGCAACCTGCTTATCATTTGTGGTATCTTGAAAGATCTCTGTACATTTGGCTCTCTGCACAGCAATGCAGCTATGCTTGAGGGGAAATGTATTTCCTCATCAATAAATTAGGAAAGTATTTTGAAAATAAGCTGCAACACAACTTTGCAGCAGTGTTCTGCCGGACCTCATTTTAAGAGACTTACAACCAATTCTTAATTTTTTTTTCACTCAATGTACATTAAATATGGTGTTTAGCTATTCAAATTTTAAATGCCCTCTCATGCTAACCTAGAAACGCAGATGGGTATGATCAGTTTTCTCACTTTTTATGTGAGCTCATACCTTTTGTGTGATGCTGACTGTACTTCCCCTGCCTCCCCTGAGAAAGCAGAGGTTGCTCTTCAGCAAGTAGTGCTGCTACAGAAATGTAATCAAGCTTTCTGTCATTCTTAAATGTACATAAAATCCTGAGTGCCACAAACATAGTACACAGAACTATGTGTCAGTTCTCCAGTGAATTCTCCACATGGACAGAGTCCTTAGCAGGGAATTCACTGGACCACAGTTTGTCATTAGAGCCAGTATCATGCTGGTCTACTTAGAGGCATTAAAAATAATTACCACCAGAAAATCAAAACAAAATGTATGCAATGTGTAAACATAAAACATACCTGGTGATATTTAGCTGAATAATTTCATTCTTGCTCAATAGTCAAATCTTTCCATGTGCTGCATTTGTGGATAAAACATGGAAGTATGCACATCATTGCTTTAAACACTTCCCTGATCAGTTAGCTGAACTAGTTAGACCATTTTCTTCTACCAGCTTATTGTGAGGACAGCATATCCAAAGAGAAATGAAATCCCATAGGCTACGGCTGAGCCAGGCTTCTCTTTTCATCTTGTTTCCTAGTTTTTAGTTAGAAAGTCATACTCCGAGGGAGAAATGGCTTCTGTGTCTAATTTGCAAAGACTGGTAACAATCTGACAGGTAACAACATCTCTTAGCATTTTTCTCCATATTTTACATACATCCCTGAAGGGAATTTGACAGTAACTTTCAGCTTCCTCTTCTCATACAATTACCCCAGTCATATTCACTTGCTTGCTCAGTAGAATGTTTGAAAGGTCTCAATTATAGCATGTACCTGAAAATGACTTGGAATTGTATCTAAGTGACTTTCAAAAGCATTCTCAGTAAGATCTTAAGTCTCCCCATTAAATACTCAGATTTCACTGTCAGTCAGAGGAATATCATTGAGCAAATAGTGCTTAGCTGGTTTTGCTCAACGTTTTTTTATCTATTTTTTCCCCAAAGCTGCACCACTCTCTAACTAAAATATTTACTGATCTGGCTCCTCTGGAGAGGACAGTGTTCCGCATCTCCCAACTTACTAATTAGCCTGCTTATCTTTACTGGCAACATAAATATCCTATCTGCAAAGAGCAAAATCAGTAAAGGGATTAACTGACTATCCCACTATTCTTTTAAGCCACAGCCACAGGGAAGACCACTTGACCAAACACTCACATCACTCTGGGCTGATTGTTATCACTGAAGATACAGATAGAACTTTATAAGAAAGGGAGAACAATTTGTGCTGGACAATAAAAGTAGGCAGTTGTATAAAAATTTGCCTATATATAATGCCTTTCCTTAAGCCATACTTGTCAGAAATAAAGATCAATTCAGCAACACAACCATGGGATAGAGTAAAGATTACAACATACAACAGCCTGAGACAGAGTTCTAATGCCTAAAATTCCCAAGATTTTATTGAGTAAATTCTTCAGACTTCATTTTCTACTATGCAGAGAAGTATAAATAAATAAATATAAACTTCAGAAATTTATGTTTTCTTTAATGAGATGGCTCACATAAGTAAGCTTATTTATTCAGTGCTGCAAACCAGGGAAGTCATCCCCTGGGTAATGGACCCATTTGTTCTTTTGCTGCAAAATGGCTTCCACAAAAAGACAGGCACATAATGTTAAAATCTGTTTTGAGTTACAGAATTACAAAGTATGTCAAGTTGGAAAGGATCCATATGGATCATCAAGTCCCAACTCCCTGCTCTTCACAGCAGCCATCTAATCTGGTTTTCAAATGTTAGGGAGACTTCATTTCCCTAGGCCATCAGACACTGATTGCACAACTCTTTCAGAAGTTTGTTTTCTCCTTGCTGACTCACCCCTGCCCTGCAAGTACTTCAGTTTCATTTTTATGTTACTAATTCACTGGTGATTAGAGTTTATCTTGCACTGTGTAGGCTAGGATTAAGCTAGAAAAGCAAGAGATCAGGAAGAGTAAATGATTTTTAAAGAATTTCTGAAGTGCAAGCTGTAACCTGTCACTGAAAGGACAAAGGAATACCAATATACTGAGAATTGGTAACAATGCAAACCCAAACCCAACCTACAGGAGAGCTTTGGCCATGATAAAAGCAATCACTTCAGCTGCCTGCTCCACTAAGAGACCAGTAGAGTAAAAGACCACTATTTAAATTATACTGCAACTCTGATAGCTTTATGTTTAGAAAAGAGATCTTTTATTCTTTTATTGGTTTTACCTCTGTTGTTATGGTCATTTTATACTTAATTCTAATTCAAATATGTTAGTTCAATTTGCATCAAAACCTCCCCATCAGAAAACAGAAGTTTTTTCATCTTTAACTTCCGCATTAAAATCAGTTCAGTACAGCTTATTCCTGAGTTATGTGCTTTAGCCCTGCTGAACATCACAAAAAAGGTTTTGTCCCAGAATAGCTTTAATCTTTGCTACAATGTTTAAGACGTTTTCTTTAATTGATGACGACATTGACAAAGAGACTGAACTCATGCTCAGGAACTCTGCAGATGACACCAAGCTGAGTGGTACAGCTGGCACTCCTGAAGGATGGGATGCCATCCAGAGGGACGCGGGAAAGCTCAAGAAATGGATCCATGGAAACCTCAGGAGGTCTTGTTAAGAGTGCTGCATCTGGGCTAGGGCTCTGGTACGAACACAGGCTGGGGGATGAACAGGTCAGAGCAGCCCTGCTGAGAAGGACTTGGGGGTGCTGGTGGGTGAGAGGCTGGACATGACCCAGCCATGGGCACTCACAGCCCAGAAAGCCACACGTGTCCTGGGCTGCATGCAGAGCAGCGTGGGCAGCAGGGCCAGGGAGGGATTCTGCCCCTTCGCTCCGCTCTGGAGACACCCCACCAGGGTGTACAGCTCTGGAGCCCCCTACATAAGAAGGATGTGGGCCTATTTGAACAAATCCAAGGGAGGACCACAGAGATGATCTGAAGGACGGAACACCTCTCCTACAATGAAAAGCTGAGACGCTGGTGAGAGTTGGGGTTATTCAACCTGGAGAAGAGAAAGCTCTAAGGAGACCTTCTAGCACCTTCTAATACCTAAAACGGGCGTACATGAGAGCTGGAGAGGGACTTTTCACAATGGCATGTAGTGAACAAGGACAACAACAAGGAGTAATGGTTTTAAACAGAAGGAGGGTGGGTTTGTATTAGATACTAAGATTAAATTCTGTAGTGCGAGGGCGGTGATCCACCCCTTGAAGTGTTCAAGGTCAGGCTGGATGGGGCTCTGAGCAACATGTTCTAGTGGTAAGTCTTCCTGCCCATGACAGGGGATTGGAACTAGATGGTCTTTAAGGTCCCTTCCAACCCAAACTATTCAAGTGTATTCAAGTGTGTGTACCCAGATGGAGGCCATCAAGAGCACTGGATCATGTAGTCTTACTGCAGTTTAAATGGCTTCCTGAGAGAAGCATAGCTCACTTTTTGATCTCAACAGACTCTTTTATTACTGGCAGGCTTGTCACTTTCAATTCAATGTACCGAGTGTCAAACAGTTACAAAGCTGCATCAGGATGAGTAGTTGAAAACAGCACATCAGCTGATTCGGTTGTTGCCATACTAATGTTCTTCTGAAAACCCTGAATTAGCTACACTAAAAGAAATGGAGACGGAAAGAGGTGAAACAAAAGGAAAAGTAATGATTCTCAAGGAAGGAAAATGCCAGAATGATGGTAAATGTAACAAGGTAATGTGATGATAAATATTTAGACATCTATAATATAGCTGTGGAAAGAGTTCATTGTGATAAATGCCAAAAAAAAAAATCTTTCAATTTTATTTCACACAGGTCTATTTTCATTACAGAAAATTTCTCATGCCTTCATTAAAAAAAATCTCACTTTTGACTTCAGACAATTTTGTTGTAAATAGGTATCAACAGAGAAACACAGAAATACTGTGAGGAGGACATAATTTTATTTTTATTTCTACCACATAATAAAATTCATGCAGAATTGTGGTTTTTGCACAGGTTCCTTTATACCTAGAAGTCTATGCCATGCAGAATTTACAATCAAACAAAAAGCTATATATAAGAGGCAGTAGTTGCACATCAGGACAAAAATGGCGGCATGCTTCAACATGAACTGTTTTTATAGTACAAGTCTAACAAAATATAGTGTCAGAAATAAAAAGGCAGCCTACTCTACATTACTGTTCAACTGCCTGTAAAACTGTACACTAAAAATGAAGCCTTTCAGAAATTATATTGAAAAGGATCCAAAATTATTTCACTTCTCCATTCAAGAAAACAAAATTCAATTTAAAGAAAGGCTTTTCCTGTATAATAATACAGTTTAAAACTGTATAAAATAGAAACTTCTGAAATCGAATGCTGCTGAAAACCCATGCTTTTAGAAAATATCTACTTCAATAAGTACAGAGGAGCAGCCTGCAATGCTTGACAAGCTCAAATCAACTTGTTAGCACTGCTTAGTTGAGGCTTGACTATGCAATGTGTGAGGTAGCAGCTGCAGAACGCTCACAGTCAAACACTCTCCAAATAAGCACACTTCTTACATCCTAAGTGTTGACACAGTAACTCTCTGTAAAACTAGTGAATAGAACTTGGAAGTTCTGGTCATATTTCAAGCTTTTACCGTGTTAAAGACAAAAAAACCCGTGAAGCTCAATGAGCTTGTTTAATCTTCTTCCAAAATACAATTCAATATTTAGTTATCAGCTTGAGAATTACTTTAGGGATGCTTTTTCTGTTCCCTCATAGATCACGCTGAATTTCAACCTAAGTAACTATCTAGTGTGTACCTTAAAAGAAGTCTGTCTAAGCACAACTGCCAATACCCCTAACGCTGTCACACACATCCAACAGAGATATCTTTCTGCATATTAAGAGACACAATCTGTTTGTTTTCTCAACAGGTTCATATTGACAAGTTCTAAAAGCTTGTAGCTGTTTTTATCAAATACTTTCACCTATTTCAAATAAACAAATAAAAATAATTCAAATAAACTTAGAGGTCATGGCCCTTCATAGTCATGTATATTCATTATGCTCTATTGATGTTCTGTAATTAACCAAATACTTTATGGTACTGGATATTAAATAGTCTAAACTTTACCTGGTTTCATGTTACCACATTATGGTGCAAATTGGACTATTTATGGTTGACTTTACTCAGTTTTGCTAACAAAAAAACACAAAGTGTGGGACAAAATCAAAAGCATTATAGTATGACCTTAGAACACAGCAGTTTGCACTGATAAATGTTTTAATGGATCACTTAAATTAAAAAAAAATTAAACACTAGGAACTTTCAGAGAAATTGGATTAAAGCTACTTCACAGCTGGCCAAGATGTATACTCAACTGCAGAAAGACTGAAATCAGTGCAACACAATTTAATCCAAATTATTTGCTGTGGCCAAATTTTCCAACACAGGTCCTCAAAAATAGTCAGTATTAAACCTCCCCAGTATTGTAACTGTGTGTTATGGCATCTAAATAATCTGACTGCTTTCCTCACAGCCTGACCACCTGAGTTGTATAAGACAAACTAATGAGGTAAACATCGTTGGCATGCTGCACCAAAGTAGCAGGCTGTGTAAATCTGAACATTGCTATGTTTTCATACAGTCAAAGCTAAATACCCCTTAGGCACCTCATCAAGCCCTAAATTGCTTCCTATGGATAAACTGAAATTAAAGATGACTTACATGTATAAGCACAAGGATAATTCACAACAACTGTCTGAATGACAGCATTTAAGTGTCAGACACAGAGAAGCGTGACTTGAGGAACAAAAATAAATCCTCCAAGATCTGCAACATCTAAGGATAGAAAGAGAAAAGCACTAGGAAAAACACCTGTCTCATACACATCTAAACTTTCTCAATTGTATGTTTAATATTTGAAATTTTTATATTTGGCCTACTTATGGAGATCAAATTCAAAGGTATATTTTCCCAATTCTAGAGAGTTGAATCTTTGCCTGAGTAGTCAAATGAAGGAAATGGAACATTTCATTCACCAATAATGAAGTCGAAACTTGAAATGCTGAAGTAGAGATAGTGAACATTTAAACAACAGAGTTAATTAACATGCAGATCAGACAGGTGATGAGAACATTATGAAAAGTAATTAGTCTGCACCGGGAGAAAAGAAAATGTAGAAATACAGTTAGATTTTTTGGAGGATGATGTTTCAAAAATTCAGTGACTAAAATCCTGACAGGAAATGAAAAATAAAGCTTGATAAGCCTATTCATTTTGGCTCATAAGCATTTGCTTAAAATGAAAGAATATTGCTTCTTACTCCAATAGACTTTCGTGATTTTGACTTGGGTTCAGGTATTAGTCCCATTCCATGAAAAGTATTTCAAAAAATGTGCAATACTTTTATAGAAAGACAACACCACCCCTCCTTCCTATGTTAGCTGTACCAGGGACAGATGAAAGGACTCCAAACTGCAGAAGTACAAAATAAAGCAAGGAATGCATTTTGCATCCTTATTGTATAGATGATGAATGTTTAAGAGCCTGGTCTTGAAATCATAATATGGACAAACTCAAGCTATTAATTGCCTTAGTTATAAGGCAATTATAACTATAATTATAGTTATAATTGCCTTATAACTTACGTTATAATTTGTAACGTTCCATCTTTAATGTAAGTGCTTTTCACATATCTTTGACAACCAGAAGAGTATGAAGGCAATGTATATATTTGTACATATAGAATATCATTTGCTCTCTTGATAACAGAAGGATCAAGACTATACAGGCAATCTTGATTTCATGATTTCATAAATGTCAAAGCTTCATAGCAAAACTACAGAATACAAAATAATACAATTTGAGACCAGACTTGAATACAAAATGACATTCTGCATATTGAATGTGTTTGACTGTTTTTAAACAATACCAGATTTGCCAGGTCAAAATCCATGCAATTTTTCAGCATTCACACTATCATATTGACAAAAATTTATTTAATCAACAGGAAAAAAAGGCTAGAAGAAAAACTAAGAAAAATCATGATTCCTAAGTTTTATTTGAAAGCTATCTGGTAAATGCTCATTTTCTAGCTGCAGCATTTGATTAAAATGTAAAGTACTGAAGTGCAGCATATTTATAATTTTTCTTCTATTTGCTTCAATTAAAAAAACTAAAATCCCCCATGTCCAACTTAAGTAAGCTTCTATACTGACAGCTCTCATCATCACACCCCTCACACTAGCTTTAAATAACTTCCTTATCAACCTTAGAAAGTTTAGTTCTCCACAGGTATTTGCACTAAGTTCTGCCTTCCATGGGTACCTTGAAAAGCCAGTGCTAAGGGCAATCATGGATTTCCTTCTCATCTGAGTATAAGAAGAATGAACTTTCCACACATTTTCCAATTTAAAGGGAAGCCTCCCGAATAACTCAATTTAAATCACTGCAGTGATAATTAATATGCAAATGATACACACTTGTTCCCTCAGGATGCCACAGTTCTGGGGTTTTCCCTCAACATGAATGTGATGGATACAAAGCATACTATATCTATTTCTCTTTATCCTTAAGTTTTTTTACAAAAGCAACTCGAGAAATGTCTCTGCTTTTAGAAGCATTATGCTTAGTAAGGACTGAGGCAGATACATTTCACCTTTTTCTCTCTCATCCCTTTATTTGCTCATTTCACCTATCAAAACACAGAACTTAACAAAGCAGTTTTTTAACTCCTCTGGAATAGGATAAGTTAGGAAAATTATTTACTACTGATTATATTTTATTTCTTTCTGTGCAGGAAAGAACTGTCCATGATTATTTCAATGTCCAAGGTATCCTTTATCAGCTAAAGTAGACTGCTTAGAAATCATGATTGATTATGAGTAATAAATCCCTAGGAAGATTTTCAGTTTCATTTATTGGTTTAAGAAGCCTGAATTTAAAAATGCAGCAATGACGCCATAGATCTCAGTACATAATATGTTTCTTGCAGCATAGTAATTCCTAACTTGAGTGCAATGAAAGATCTCACAAATAATCTCTAATAAATGTCTGTTCTAACTTGTGTATGGCGTAAGCAATGCTAATGAAGACTTTCAAGACATTAAAAAAAATTACAGTAAGAAATACTACAAAACCATTTGGAGAACAAGAGTTTGAAATGCAGAGTTTCACAGAATTGCTGAAAATCTCTCCCCAGAGAACTTCTATTGATAATCCATTCTGCTCCTAGAACTCACAATACAGCTCTGCTTCAGCAAACTATGGGACACTTTGCTGCTGTGGCTTCTTCTCCTCTTTGTGTTCCTTAAAATTGAGCAATCATATGTAAATCATCACCATAGTTAAGACTTTTGTGTCAAGTTTTGTTCGCCTAACCACTAAACAATGTACTGTAAATTATTTTGGGTTTAAGAAAGTTGTTGCTGCTATTTTCTGAGAGCAGGTTAATTTGCAAACCCAATAGTATTTAACGAATCTTTTATCTATTGTAAAAGTGATGTTTACCTAACTCATGTTTGCAAGGTGCTCTACAATCATGATGTATGTGAAGCACCAGCATCAATTTTCTGCACTGGAATTGCCTTTGGAAAATTGCAATTGTAATGTAATTTCATCACAGTATTGCAAAACTAGAGAGAACACAGTAATCTGTGACTGAGGCACTTCAACCCTCACCATTTTAACAAGACCAACTATCCTCTTGTTGTTTGTCATGACCATCTGACAAAATCCAGCAACTGTAAAAAGAATTAAAATCCGGACACTTTACCAGAATTGACTCTTCATACAATGAAAAGCAGACCACATTAGAAAAGCACGCCACTAGAAAATGAAAGGAGGTTTCATATGCCTGAGAGTACATTCCTGTAACAAGTTTAAGTGGGCTGAATTTGGAAGACTGATTCACTCACTAGAAGCACCTCTACACCACTTTCGTCATCATCAGATATTTCTTGAAATATGCTTATGTAAACAACACAGCCTTGAGAATGTTTTAGGTGTATTTCTAAAATGAAATGTTTGCGTATTTTTCTATCTGCAGTCATGTATTTTACTTTGGTAATTATTAACTTGTTTCTCCAACTTTCTGCTGCAACCACTGCTTTGCCTGTGAAAGAGGTCACATCCCTCAAAGCAGAGTTGATTTCCTCTATGATTTGAAAGTGCCTTTGTCCTCTCCAAAGGATGCTGATGGCAGAGATGCTCCTAATTTTAGTGTAACAGGGAAGTATCAAATGTTGGACTGAATGAGTCTGGTCTTGCGATTTAAGCTAGATAGGACAGATCTGTGTGACTCAGAAAAAACTAAGCTAAAATGTTATGGAGTTCTAACATATACCAAAACAGCAAATTTTAAAAGTTTTTATGTATGCAATTTTGAGTCTTTTCTGAGAGATAACAAGCAACTCATCAGGAAGCTGTAACATTTTCTGGTAGCAAAATAATCCTAGTTCACTCTTGCAACAGCATCTCTACTGCCTACATAAATAGGAACTAATGGATTCCGCTCCAGAACTCATTTTTGCCTATCAAGGCAACAGGAACCAGCAGTTAAGAGGAAAAATATGCTATGGAAAGGGGAAAGCATTATCTTCTCTAAGAGGCTGGGAGAAAAGGAAAGAGAAGCCTAGAGCACACCTATGGAGCTCCAGATCTAATGGCACAGGGACGTACAAACAGTGTGTACTCACTCTTCATTAGCAGGAACCACTCAGAAACTACAAGCACTTGTAAAGCATGATAGACATGAGTCCAACACCTGGAAGCACTCAGTGAGAGCTAAATCCTTTTATTACCTCTGCTGTTCAGTGCATGTATTGATTTTGAAAACATTTCCAAATTACTGCAAAGCTGAAGGATCCAATCTATCTTGTTACCTATGGGTGGATGCTTCAAATTTGCTGAATTACCTCACACTAGTAATGTTCCTCACTGACAGGTATCAGGAACTAAACTGTGAAAACAATATTCAAACATCTACTGGATGTCAGAAATGTCAATCACCAAGCAATCACCACTTTTCTTCAGTTACATTTGTTGTGTGGCTCAGCACTTCAGAAAATGAGATGTCTAGATCTAGGCTATATTAATTTCAGGCTTTCATTCCTTAAAATGCTGTCATCTTGTAAACCTGGGCAATATAAGGAGAATTTATAATTTAGTCACATTCTATACCTTACTATTTGACTGGCCATAAATATAAAAACCTTTTATGTTTATATGAGGAGCTTTAATGAACTGGCTGTCTTGTGTCCTACACCTCTTTCACTAATAAAGATGTCTTAATGGGCTTCTATGTCGCTCTACCTATCAAATGTTCCACCGAGTTGTGACTCATAATCTTCCACAGGAAATACCAGGATTTTAAAATGTACTGCTTTTTCAACTAAATCTCACATTTACTCTTCTGAACCCATCTTCTTTAATTCAAATGTCTCCATGGTTTAGGCTGAATTTTCAAAGTATTGCATTAGCTTTAAGAACAAGGAGAACTGAGATCTAAGGAAAGTTGTTCTTAAGACACATTTAAAAACACATCTTAAAACATTCTTAAATGCATTTCAAAATTATATTTTTAGACTCAAAGGATGTACACCTGCATAGCTCACGAACATACTGGTTGGTGCATGTTTGACAAAGAGCCACAAAGACCACTCAAGGATTGAGCACTGAGAGAGCTGAGACAGCAGGGACTGTTCAGCCTGGAGAAGAGATGTCTCAGGTAGACCTTGTCAATGTATACATTTACCTCATGGGAGTAAGCAAAGAATAGAGTCAGACGTGTCACAGTGCTGCCCAGTCAGAGGACAAGAGGCAGCAGACACAAATTGAAACATAAAAATTTCTTCCTGAACATGAGAAACAACATCTTCCCTGTGGTCAACACCAGAGCTAGTCACCCAGAGGGCCTGTGTAGTCTCAAAGTTACTCAAAAACCACCTGAGCAGGACAACAGGCCTGACAGGCTCCTCCAGGGTGCCTTCCTTCCTACCTCTACTGTCCTATGACTCTAGATTTGCTTTTATGTTTTCATTACAAGACTGTTATATTTTTATTTGTATAATGGAACTGTTTGTATATATGTGCTATTTATCTATTTTTTCCAGGTTTCTTTGTTTGGTTGGTTTTTTTGTTATTGGAAGTTATGCCTGGAAAGGTGAATAAAATAACACACATACTGTATGCACAAACAAATATATGAACAATTCAAAAGTTCAGTGTTTTTCAAAAGTAAAAGAAACCCGTATCAGCTTCAAATAAAAACATAAATATGTTTTTATATGTTTTTATTTGAAGCTGGTAAAATGTAGGAATAAGTAAAACTTGACTACATAAAGGACATAGAGTTGCACGGACAGATTAGAAGAACATGACTAATTTAAATGGCAATACTGAGCATAAAGTAAGAAAGAATAAAGGTTGACTTCATAAAGTCTAAACTGAGTAAGTACTTGCATGAACTTGGTAATAAAAGCATTTACCTTTTTCAGTGTGACATTATAGTTAATGAAGGTTTAAAGGACTGCATATTTTCACTAATCTGATTTTTGGGTACTTACAAAATAAACAGAGTGAAACAATTTAATCTATTAATGTAATGGCTTTTACACCGCACAGGAAGAACTAGAAGAATTTCCAAGCTTATATGATTGTAAATTATGTGCAATTCTCAAAGACAGGCACTGTGAATACCAGCATTTGAATACAGCATTTTTAACAACACAGAAGTCTCTATTTTATACTTTCCTAGATACCCTGTGTCTAATTATCTTGATACTGAGATTCTTTTTAAATGACCAAAGAGTGTTTCTTTTTCTCTAGAGCCTGGACCTTCTGAGGTCATTAACTGCATTGTGAGAACACCACCAAAACCAAAGTATTTGCAATGAGTCACATATGTGCTAAATGGCACAGATTCCCCGGATCTCCAAAGTACCTAATGATTAGGGCATTTCTTGAGAGCACCTGGACAAGCAAGTAGGTGGCAAGAACATAAGATGGCAACAAAGGAACATCTAATTATCCTAGTAACTATATGCATCACAAGTTCAGTGGCCATCCTGTACAGAGAAGATAAGGCACAATTCAGACAGTGTACGTAACATGTTTTACAGCCCCACAAGACAAAAACATACAAACTAGCATTGCTATTCCAGGGAGAAAAGATGCTGTTGATGTAGATCAAGGAAAAACAAAATAACCCTATGTCCACATTAAAAAAAAAAAAAAAAAAAAAAAAAAAGAAAAAAGAAAATGAGATTCAACATTGATGAAGCCTCAAATTTAACATCTGGTTTGTAACAATAGAATGTAATATTCAGTTCTTCCATGAATACATCATATCCCAAGAGGACACTGTTATATGATGACATGGGAGAACATTTTACAAGTTGGGAACTGAGAGAATGAAGGTTTTTTATCCAAGCAAAGGGAAGACTCTTTTGCTACAAAAAGTTGGTATGGAATTGTGTTGTAAATAGAGTATGTAGTCTTTAAAATATCTGACATATTTCACGTAGATTTTTCTAACAGTTTTGCATGCAATTTGTCAGCATCGATAGCAATATTTTAAAATGCAACTTAAACATGTAAGCCATTAAATATTATTTTGCTACAATCAGAAAAAGTCCACAGGCTTTGTACACTCTCAGTGCACAGGGTCTCTGGATTTGTCTGGACTTCTATTAGCCTGAGTTGATTTTTACTTGTTTTAACTGTGAGTACAATTTTTTAGCCATCAAACAGTCAAACTGACTTTTCTCTAATTTTTTCTAGCTTAGTTCTGAGACTACAGTACATGTTAACAATCTATTAAGTTCATGTACCCACTAAGCAGCCTTCTATTTTGTACAGCAAATTCACATTGCACATAGCTTTTCTATCATAATTAACTTGGGCTATGAGTGTTAGTGTCATTGCAACTGGACTACTAACAACTGGAGTACAACTAATTCAAGTACAACTAATTGTACTTGAATTATACTCATGTAATATTAGGATTTATTAACAAAACCTTACATCTGTGTAATGTATTCTGTCTTAGCACATAGCAAAATTCTGTGCAAAAAAACCCCAAACAACAAACCTAGGAAAAAGTTGTATTTGAGATTTTAGCCAAACATATGTATTCATATGTTTTCTGTTCTTGTATCACAACAAAGATGTTGATCATAGAACTTCACTCTTAATACACTGTATGTTTCTTTAACTAAGTTACAATACTGCCAGTTTCAGAAGAAACCATCCGATTATGATACTCATCAACAGCATTTTGTAATTTGTACAAATCCACTTCCACACTTTCTCTTGTAGCTGTTAAATATTTTTCTTCCTGACACACCATCTCACATACACTATATCTCTTCTCCCTTTATAACCATGAACATCTTTCACTTCTCTAAAATAAGGATTCATCTTTTCCCATTTGTTTTAAGGAAACTGCTACAGATCCCAGATTTGTTCATGCATCTTATCCTTCAGGATCTATAAAAACCACACACATGAAGGCTCAGTCCTAAACATTTCATTCAATTCATTGGCTTGGGATTGGGTTAATGTCTAGGAAGATTTTTTTTTACTAAACATCTAATTAAAATTTTCAGTTATTTAAGGGTTTTTTAACTACATATTGATTGATAAGCCTCAGCATTTATAGAACAGAAAAATCCCTACAATTACATTATAGTTTTCAGCTTTCTCACATGAAGGTCACTGAAATGAAATGGAAATGGAGAAATAATTGCAATTTGGTCCATAAGACAGAATTACTACCTGATTATATAGCAGGGTAATTAAACCAGACTTAATTGAGATGCTGCAGCATGTCTTCCACTCCCAGCAATGTGCAGTGTTAGCCTGGTCTTGACTGGGGTCTCTGCCTTCTTTCTGTGCTGTGAAGGCACTGTCTTTAACAGGACTCTACATTTTATATTGAAATATACTTTTTACAAGAAAATTCTTTCCTTGTCATTTTAAAAAAATATTCTCCATGTCCTAGATTGTAGGAGTACCCCACCACTTACAGACAAACTTCAGGAGAGAGCAAATCCCCGCACTAAAAAAGATGGAGATGCAAACAGTACTGTGGAGGACCATAAGTACATGGAGTGTCTTTAGTACAACACTACAGCAGTGCTTGACATCTCAAAATCCAGGTTGAAAAACACCATACATACCCTACAAAAATCCTGGAATGGACGGGACTTGATGACTCTGATAGCAGAAAGCTTCTGCTTTAAATGCTTTGGAAAGGAAATCCAATCACATTCCCAACATGAACAATTGAAAAATCGATTCAAATGCCTGTTAAAGGGAATTTTTTTGCTTGGTTTTGAATTCTCTGCTACCTCTTAGAAGGATGAGAAGCTATTGCCTGTATCTGTAAAACAAGTTATTGGAAAAGATCACAGAAGTTTACCCACCATTTACACTACTTTAGAATATTTGTTTCCTACTTATGGAAATCTCAGATCCTGACTGCTACACTTCTAAATAAGATATAAGTTGCAAAATTAAAGGTCTTAATTTGTTTATTCCCAAAAGCATAAGTACAACATTGAAACAGATTGTGGAATTTGTCTCTTAATTTCCAAATAAACATAGGAGACAATGCAATTAAATTTTGGAATGTAGAAGCACACACAAAAATCAATTTTTGTTCAGAACGAAAGATTTGAACCTGTAAAGAAAGAAGCTAAATCCATCTGAGATAATCAGTGCATGCATTGACAAGCTTAGCATATAAACTACTAACAGCTGTATCAAACTGCTCTAGTCCCTCCATCTGTGAATCTTGTTGATTGGAACTTCCTTGGGATCAGAAAGAAACATTTCCAGCACCATCAGTACTCTCTCATTCCTGGAGGCAATAGGTCTCCAGGAAAAAATGATGGTATCATATTTCCCCTGCCATTCAGCTGTTTGGCCCTACTTTGTGTAATCTCTCCCTGCAAAACATGCCTTTCCTGCATGAGCTCCAGAAACTCCCAGATCCCCAGTTTTAAGCTTTGCCATTATCCCTTTTCACTGAGTTAGAGGTCAGGCAGACACATCACCTACTCTGCAGTTCTGCAGTGGTGCTGCAGCCAACACCCACCACTGGAGAGCAAATAATATCTCGCTCCTTTGCGTCATAGTTTGCACCATTACAGTTCTACACTGATTTAAAAAGCTGCCATGAAAACCAAATTGCAACCTTCTGAAAAGGCTATGGAATTATGAAATTAAGGGAACTACAATTATATACTCAATTACCCAACACTGTTATTTTAAAAAGCTGCCGTTTAAGAAACTCAATTCTAAATCATGAGCTGTAGTAAATTACTTCATTGCACATACTGTATCAATTTAAGGTCAAACTAAATTACATTTTAGTAACTCACGGGGCTTTGAACAAGTCTCAAGATTCTAGTGCAACTTTGGGGTTCAAGAAATAACTAATTAGATAATGAAGTTACCAACCTCAAAAAGTTCATGTTCATCTATAAATAAAAGTTTAAGCATTCTAATAAATTCCTTTGCTTCAAAATTTAAACAGTACACCATGCCCAAAAATACTCCAATACAGGAGTAAATCAGCACAGAAGAACTTCTATCAAAATGTAGTAAAGCAAAAAATAGTTAAGTTTTGCTTTGTAAAACTACTGGTACTAAGGTTGGAAGAATTGTTCAGCTATAAAAAGCTGAAAATTATGTCCAGTTTTACAAATTCTCATGCTCTCAAAATGTGTTATTATTACCAATAATTCAGTTACTACTTCTGCAAATGAAATCCTTATAAATAATAAAAGTCTTTCTCCTTCAAAATTACTTTTTCCAATGCTTTATTTTAACAGTATTTATGACAGAGTATTTTTTTAATTGATTTTTTATATTACAAAACTGAAATTTTTCCTTAGGAAACCATTTCTGTGAAACTCCAATTTTCCATGGTTCTGTGCACATGAAAGAAATTAAATATTTAATACTGCTGCACAGTGTAGGGATTCCAAACAAATGAACTTTGTGATGAGAAAATGGCAAAAGAAACTAGGAAATTAATAATAAAAAGAGACCTTGAAAGGACATAGAAGCACAGTCTCTTTCAGGCCCCCCCAACACATACAAGTAGCCAGTTGAAATTTTAAATAGCCCAGGCAATACTGATGATCACAGCATGAATTCCAAATAGAGGACAACAAAAGTATAAAAGCTTATTTTAAAAGAGCAAGTGTTTTCCTGCAGAAGAAGAACAACAATAGACAATTCTTATATTTTCATTTCCTGTGAATTGCATCAAAACCCAGGTAATACTTTCCTAATGTTCAGCATCCCATGTAGGATTTATGGTTTCACAAACAAAGAAAAGTGAAATGATTCTTTAAGCAATTACTGGTACCTTGTGCATTATCCAACTCTCAAAAATATGCATTATCCCTCTTTGGTAATACTGTCAACCACTGGCTTCTATAAAGCCTCTTCAAGATCCTCTAATTTCATAGCTACATGAAGTGCATCAGTGAGAAACACGGTATCATGACTTTCCTGATTCAGACAAGGAATTGACAGCAGCAAGGAATGTATTTTATGGTCTCTGTCCATAAGCATAAGTATCAGGACTCTGTTACTTGTAGATTTTTTTTAAGTCAATTTTAGAATTTCACTTTAACTTCATACACCACATTTGCAGAAGCTGTCACCAGCCACTGGCTTGCAGCAGAGCTGCACTCTGAATTGTGATGACTAAAGAAGCAGAACATAAACTTCTCAGCCAATTTTCCTCAAAATATTTCCTGCATCATCTACATGCCCAACATCTTGGACTTTTTCGATGAACTGACTAAGCTACAATCCCCTCAGTTAGTAAAATTATTTGTTAGTAACTTATTTGTGTCAGTATTTTACTATTTACAATTTTTTCTTTAACTTCTACTATCCAGTCCAGTACCCACTGCCCAATATCCATTCATGCTGTACCATTTTCAAGTACAAGAAATTTGTGGAAGGAGAGAGGTATGATAAGTTGCCTTTGGTTGAAAAAAAGAAAAGCTATGGGTCACTCCTTCAGATGTCAGTGATGAAACTGAAATTACATGGGGTTTTCTTCATGACTTCAAATATGTTTGATGTCTTTACTCTCTATTATCTAACTTCAATTTTTTTCTCTTTTGTTATATACATAATATTAGTACATGCACCATCCAAATTCTCCAGTGTCAGATAAAAATATCATTAGAGGCATCTAGCAAGCAGTTTTCTTGAAATTTATCGATATAAATACAATAGATATTTTAAACAGGTCACAGGAAAGTGGACTGCAGTTAGGAGAAATAGATTTACTGGAAGAGAAATGCAGAAAGTGCCTTGGTGCTTTAGTGCCTGTAAGCTGCTGTGTGACTCACCCCCACTCAGGGAAAAAGGCTAACTAAGATTTTAGCTATTATACATATTTTTTGATCCCAGCTATTATTTCAGTGATTTCTAGTCTTACTCCATACTTTATAGCCTATAGTATAAGGAATGCTTACCTACTCTCTTACTGCTGTGTGAGACCCAATGAACCTGACTTTATACCAGAGTGGTTAGGGTCTGCTGCATAAAATCTTCTCTCTAATGTTTCATGGTCTGCATTAAGAAATACACAGGCATATATCTGAATATACATAATAGTCCATTTTGCTGCATAATGTATTTTGCAATGTTTTTTTCTGTGATATTACTAGAAAAAAATATTTTGATTCTCAGCTTGTGGGATAACTTTATAGCTGTACATAAACCAGCAGGCAGCTTTATGGAAATGCTAAGCCTTTCCACAACACAGAACAGCAAATATTAATGACATCCTACATTGAAACTTCTTCTCTAATCTTCTCTTAAGCTTCAAAGGAGGTTCAGCATGTCTAGTGTTTGCAAACACAACACACAGAAAACCAGCTTTAGATGAACTATTCTGGAAATAACCATACCAGTTTTTCTATGATCTTCATTTGCAAAGTGTAGCTCTTCCATGTGACAGAGCTGAACAAATAAGTTACAAAAAAAAGTTAACCATAATGTCTCTTTGTTCCCTTTTATCTAAGAAATAACCTTCAGTAACAAGTAGAAATGAAACCTTGACTGTCTAAAGGATCTAACTTGTTATTATGTTCCATGTGTTGGCAAGTGAGAGGGGCAATGTTCAGCACTGAGAATTGATTTTGAACTTGTTTCATGAACTTGCTCTACGTTCATGGCTTTTAGATTTAAGTTAGAAAATCAAGAACCACAGGATCCAAGATCCTTTTGAGAAAATTTCTCATGGTTTTTATTATACACAGTCCTTTGTTGCAAACTAGTTGAAGACTGATTGTCTCTGGTGAATTTAAAATGTTACCCTGCACTTTGGTAACTGAATCAGTACAACTGTATTCTTGTCTTGTATTTTGCTGTCAAGCACTTTTTTTGTATTTAATCATAGCCATTATTTCTATTTTGCTTATCCCCTGTAATTTTATGTTATATAGAATGACAGTTATTTGAGCTAAAACAATTGCTCACAACAATATGTGTGTTTATTTTTATTGTGATTGTCATTCCAGCTCCCTCATGGCAAGAGCAGAGCACTCTATGTTATGCATATGCACCATTTAATAACTAAGTTGTTCTTTGCCTTGGTGTTCAACCAACTACTGATGAAAAAACAAAACACAACAGCTATGCATAGATTAAAAAGTAAATGAAAATAATAAGTTATCTTCTTACTCCTCTGATAATTGACAATGAAAATTGTAAGAGTAACACGGGAAAATAGCTACTGTATTATTTATTTTTTGCAAGGAACGATCAGATTTTTTTTTCTTTTGGCAAGGAATAGCTTTTAAAGACATATATATTTATCAGCATGTGTTAATAAAAAACTGACTCCCCCAGAGCTGAACGTGGGCTGAAGTCAAAAAACATTTCTTTTTCTCCACATACTCTCTCTCACCCCAGGATGAGTCCTTGCCAAAATACAAGATTATATGGCAGCAAAATGATGCCCTTTGTCTTGCTTTCTGTCAATTTCACTGTCCTTTTGGTTACCAGTGGAAACTGAGTTCATGGCTTCAGAAATCTCTGGACACTGAGACCAAGATACCTTCCCAAATTTTAATGTGTACTTCTAAGCCCAGCACTATCGTAAGCACAATTTAAATTACTTTCCCCTTGATGGATAAGAGAAGAGAGATATAGCACCTTCCAGTACCTAAAAAGGGCTTACAAGAAAGCTGGTCAGGCACTTTGCTCAAGTGTCTGGAGTGACAGAACAAGTGGAAATGGTTTTCAACTAAAACAGGTAAATTTAGATCAGATATTAGGAAGAAATTCTTCAAGAGCATAGTGAAGTAGTGGAAGAAGTTGCCCAGAGAAGTTGTGAATGCCTCATCTCTGGAAGTGTTCAAGGTCAGGCTGGACACAGCTTTGAGCAACCTGGTCTAGCGTAAGGTATCCCTGCTCATTACTGGGAGGTTGGAACTGAATGACCCTTAAGGTCCCTTCTAAACTAAACAAATGTGAAAGAGATTGTATGAATGCTAGCATTCTTTTATACTGGGTATAAAAAAAATTATCTTAAACATGAAGTATTAGAAAATGCCTCCTAACATCAGTCTTTTAAGTTTATGAAAGAGTACATCAACTGCAACTTTATTATGACCCCCTTGTATTAACATATGGAACAAAATATGTGTAAGAAAGGATCCTCAAAACCAGCAAACAAAAGAATGGTACCTAAAAGCTCCAGCTTGATAAATGCAACACAGAAAAGAGCATATTTTAAATACACACATTAAAGAGCATGGATAGTGAGCTTCTGGATTCATCTTTACAATCAAGACAGATATACCCAACACTTCAGGTACCATCAGAGCTACATGGGACAGTAGTTCCTTTCAGCAATTAAAAAAAGTTATAGAGTAGTTTCTAAAACAGTGACTCATAGAAATGTACCTGGAATAACTCAAAACATAAAGGATTCTGGTTACTTTTCTCCTACTGAATAAATGTTAACACTGCCAAGTAATTAATAGTTTCTCCTAATTCCGCAGCAGACTTTCATATCCTCAGAAGGCAGGTTACTTTATCACTGCTCCACAGTTTATTTGGTACAAAGATGAATAAGAATTATATCTTAGATATCCAGCTCAACAGAGCTACAAAAATGAATAATTTTAGTTTTCATTCATGATACTTTAACCTTTCCTTAACCTCAGCTAGCTGCATTTCAATTTCTTTCCCGCACATTAAACATTATTTCGAATTTGTTAAAAATTAGCTAACTGAACAGACAGGACTCTAATCAATGCAGTGAAGTCCAAAATTACTACCCCTTTTTCCTAAAAGTAATAAATCTAGAATCTGTGCTTCTGAAATCAAAACTCATTCATGTCTCTGAGCTGCATCCTAATTCTACTGGACACTTCCACAAAGTAAGTAACTTCTAGATGGCCACCTTGAAAGAGGATCAAAATGTTAAATCACACTCCACATACACTTAGAATGTACATTTAACTGAACAGTAAATTATTCTAGTCTAGTCTATATGCTTAAGTACCAGGTCTTAAAATTAAATTCCTTCCATATTCTCAGTGGTGCACTTTGCAGCAAGCATTTGCAATAATTTTGCCTTCCAGCAAGATATATAGTGTAGCTATCAAATAGGGATAATTAAAGTAAACATAAACCACATAATTGCATAAACCACATAAAAGCTTCCTTCACCACTTAAGACTTTAGATCTGGAATACAACGTGTCAAGTTGATTACTTGTCACATAATAATAATGGCTCATTTGATGCATTTATACTAATAATCCTGTGGCTTCTTGTCTGCTATCACAGATGAATTATGTCCAACCATTAAAACATAAAATAAAGGGAAAGGCATAGAAATAAAAATGGAAAAATAAATGCAGAAAAGTTAGAAAATATAAAGTTTATGGTTACTGAATAAGTAATGCAATATAGCAAATAATAACATAATATTATAATGATAATAGTAACAAAACACGAGAGTGAGAGGCTTTACAAAAAGAGCAGAAATGGGAGGTCGAAATCTGAAAGGGCATAGAAAATGCAACCAGCAAGATTATGGTGAGGTACTAGTGAGGGGAATAAAAAAGCAGCAGGAACAAAAGCATGGCATCTGATCTTTCTCCAGCAAAGACAGAGCCAGTTGTGGGGGGAGATGTTGATGGAATAATTGTATAAACCTAATTCCTTTGGAGATCTGACTTTGAAACAAGGAGTCTTCAGTAAGGAGGTTCACACCAGTTTAGTAGGACAACAACACGATTCAAGGTATCTTTTACTGAAGGAAGAACTATAGTTGTGATAACCTTACCACAACACCACATGTTAAATAAGAACATCATTCAACCTCAAAGAATAAGACATAGAATTTTTTACATCAACAAACATTATTGTGACAACAGAAGAGTTTTATCAGTGAGCATCACTGCAAGTCAAAACACCGTATGTTTCATTGCTTGCTGAAGGAAAAAATACACAAAATAATTAAACAGAGAACAGTGAAGCCAATCTGCTCTTTTCTGAGTGAATGCTAGAGCTAGCATGATAAAGAATATGGAATTATGTACTATGGTGGGATAAAGAAAACCAAAGATAAGAGAGAAGATATTCTACATTTGTAAGCAGTAAGATGTTAATTTGACTCACATATCATAAAAATATATTGTAAAAGTACACCTCTTTCTCCCCTCATCCCCTAAACTCTAGAAAACAGTTTTTCTGTTTGTGCCAGGACAAAGGTCTGAGGCCACAGTGCAAGTCAGCTCTACGAAAATTTCCAGGTTTAAAAAAAAATCTAGATAGAATAAGGTTTGCAGGATACCACAGGAAGGCACAAACTACTGAATCTTTGAACAAGATGTTGAAAACAAAAGTATTAAAAAGTGCTACAGGTTCCTTAAACTTTCTGTATCAGTAAATTAATGTTTCTTATTGCCACAATATCTACACTGAGGGCCCCTATCAAGTGAAAATGTACAGATTAATATTCAACACTACTCAATTAAAATTAACCAACTAAGCAAAGTACTACGTGTTATTATTACTTTTGGTATGTCCATGAACTCAACATACTTTTCAATTCTGTGTTGTTGCACATCAAAAGGGAGGAAGGAAGACATATACCAATATCCTGGGGAAAAAAAGGGAAGATTTTTAAAATACCAAGCACTGTTATCTGTTTCCTCTTAACCATGCACTAAGAAAACTGATGTTTTTCCATCTGCTGAATCCTTTACTTTCCCCTTAGGAAACTCTGGATCTTAAAGGAAATTTCAAGTCTGTGAAGTACGGAATAGATGTAAAATGCATAATGGGTACATACAAAAATAGCTGCTCCACTCAATAAGCATGACAGAAAATCACTGGCTTGTGTATGACATTTAAGAAGAAACCTGATAAATGACCTTCTCTTCTAAGTCAGTTCATGCATAGAAATATAATGGGCTAAAATAATGGAGAAACACAAATTCATGAATTATTGAAATATTACAAATAAACTTCAATTTCTATGAGCTAGAGAATATATATATATTTCTGTTATTTGGACAAATAATTTTCACGTCACCACTTCCGTATATTTGTAAGCACACAGATGGAACTAAAAAATAAAAGCAGGCTTGACTAGTTTTAAAATTATTGTTAGAACGGGAAAATGGGATTTAACTGCAGGCAACTGAGCATGATATTCAGCATCACTTCTCACTCTTCCTGAGAAGAATTCATCATACCAAATGCTGGATATATTTCTCACCTATATTCCTTCAAATATGCCAAAGAAGGGAATAAGCACTTCGGTGGTCCCATTCAGCTTGCCCAGAAGCAAAAATGTAAACCAGATCAGACAAATTGTACCCTTCCAAGTACTTGCTTCTCTCTTGCATCCAAGGAGTCTAGCTTGGATAACCACTGCAGCTGTAGAGGTGCAGACAATAGAGTACTCCATGCTAAATAAGACAAGACTTAATGCATGAACTTTGCAACTTATGCCAGGCATGACCTCAAATCTCCAGAGCAGCAACTGACAAGTCAGTTTATACTGTAATAGTATGGGAATCTTCTACTTGCACTTCACCATAAGTGAATACAATTTACAAAGGAGACTTCAAAAAGGAATCATAAATTGTTTTTTTTTAAATTAATAATTAAAAAGTTAATGCAAATGATTTAAGAATTAAAATAATTATTGCTCTAGAATATGATTAACTGCTTCAGAATACATTAATAAATTGCTAAATTATTTGTTCTTCATTTGTTTTGCAAATTATGGAACAAATGTTGCAGAACAAAAATCAATCAAATTTCATGATAAGCCCTAAATTATTTTTTAATTTTCTTATTACAAATCTTTCAAAATTTTCCATTTTTCCCCTCAATCACAAATCATAGAATCACAGAGTCACAGAATGAGTATGGTTGGAAAGGACCACAGTAGGTCATCTGGTCCAACCTCCCCGCTCAAGCAGGACCATCCCAAAGCACATGGCACAGGATTGTGTCCAGACAGTTCTTGAATATATCAATTGCTCAATATTCAAGCTCATACTTTTCTTTCCCATAAAATATTTTTGGAAAAGAACTGTACACCAAAACCTGAAGTACAAAATCAAAATTCATTCAGAATCCTAACACCTGAACAGAAGAAGTACAACATACACCAAAATAATAAAAAAAGCCCCAAACAGATAAAGCAGGACTTGTTTTAGCTTTTCAGGAATTTACTGTACAACCTGAAGTTACTATATGTGGCTTTTAAAATATAAAATTTTGCAATGATGAATACTAACATTAGACCATTCTGGGAGTCCCTATGGCTCTATGTGGAAAATGTAATTAGACATTAATGTCTGTAGAACAATAAGCAATAAGAAATATTTCTATCGTTTATTCAAATTAACTGCAACATTTACCCATTAATCGTAAACCACAGATATCTGGTATCCACATATTAAAGTTGAGTAAAAAAAGATTTTAATGTTTGCACTGTTAAAAAGAACGTAAGTTACTATACTTCCATAAATTGATGCCTACACCAACAGCAACTCATAAGACAATTAGTAACAGCGCATCAATAGAAAGGACTCATAGTCAGGATGTATTAACCCTGAAATTAAGAGATTTATTCTTCTTGCAAAGATACTCAAAAAGGTTGAAAAAGTCTCATTTCACATATTTATTTCTCATGCCCAAGCATACGTCAAAAAAACACCCAATGATCATCTCTCAACTTAAAATCACAATACAAGATCTTCTACCCGAAAGCAAGAATTATGCTCACAGCTCCCCACATCCAAAAAGAGCTCCAGATAAAACCCCAATACACAGTGGGGAAAAATTAACTGAATTAATCAAATATTTAATTTTATTCCTTTGACAATTCATAAACAATTATTTTATGTTAAAGCCCACTTTGATGGACCTGTTAGCAGTCCACACAAATATTTTATATCCCATCTGGAATTTTCCTAAATCACTAATTTAACTATTCCACTTTTCTGTTATTCATATTACTCTCTGAAATTAACAAACTCTTATTAAAAGAAAAATCTGTGTCTAATAACTGATACATAAGCCTCTTCTATATAAATGATTATTACTTTATCCTAAGAGTATGCATTATTAGATCTTAAAACTCCTTCATGTTACCTCTCCTGCAGCTACTCTAAGCAAGTATTTTATTGGCACAATGTCAATAAACAGTGTAAGACATCTGGTAAACATAATTTTATCTTGTGTCCAACTGTTTAGTATGAAGAACTGTTCTTTCCTAAAACCTGGTATAGTTCAAATAGAGAAATATTCAGAAAACGTAACTGATAAGCTCAACTGAATAATGCATTTATTCTCCTCTTGGTGAAATTACACACTAAGCTCAGACTTGCTGGCAAGCAGCTCAGTAACAACTCTGTTCATGCTCAGCTGGATCAGCCCTTCAATTAAATTTCTTTCATTTCAAGGTAATAATCAAAACAGCTGACAATTCAAGTGATATCTCCACATCCACATGCAAATGCAGCATTTCTTAATTTACCTTTTAACAGGAAAACCGTGGCTGCAGGAACATAGCCCTAAATTAAGCTATTAAAAGAATAATATTCTAAACTTCTTGTGTGGATGAAAGATACTATTAATGCTCAGCTCCAGTTTTCTCCATTATATTTGCTGATATTCTTCAGCAGCTCTTACCAATTCACAAAAAAAAAAAATACTCTTTCACTACTATCTTTAATAAATCAAACACAACTTATTCTTTAAAAATTGAAGTAATGCTAGAATTGTTTCTTTGTATTTTATTCCCTTACTTAATGGATTTACTGCCACCTTTTCAGATAAAATATTTTCTCAATACTACTTTTTTTTCCCCCCATACTTCTTCCAACACATCCAGCAAGTAAATTTAATTCCAGTGACCTTCAGCCTTTCAGCCAGAAGATATGAAGAGGTCTTTGCTAGACAGTGAGATATTTACATTTTCATTCCAGTGGAAACTTCATTCTAAGTCTTGCCCCATCCTAAATTTTTTACCACAATTCCTACTGTGAGGCATCAGAAGTGAATATGTCTGATGCTTTTTAGCATCAACACTGGCTAAAGCTTAGCAGATCATCTCTCAATCTCCAAGTTCTCAGCATATTTTGAAACTTTTAATACAGGAGGGATTAATTGCTTAAGATGAACAAAATGTCTCCAAATTTTCCCCTCCCAGAATCACCATGATCTCAGCACCAAGTAAGCAAGAGACCAAAGCACACTCATGATGAAACAGCAGTTTATTTCAAGCAATGGGCATAACAGAACTGATTTGAGTAAAAAGGGTTTTTTTCTTGCTCTCCGAGACAAGCTGACCTCTAGAAAGACAAAACTTATACCTTTCTACATAAAAGTATTAAATGATCTTCTAAAAATTCATCCAGCATGGTCCAGTTCCTTCAGAAGCAGACTAAAAAAGCTTCACACTTTAACAATTAATTCCAATGTGCTGGACATACAATCCTATCATGCAAAAGGCTTGGCTAAGAGCTGAACCTTGGGCATGATGCTCAACCTTTACCCAAGTAGATGCTGCAAACACAGATCCTAACCATATTTGTGACATGTGTTTTAAATATGTAAAACTGGGGTAAATACTTTCAACATTATAAAACTTTCACCCTGACAAATGTTTCAAAGCACTGAGGTTATCTTACATTCAAATACCACAAATATCAAAGCAGTACCCACACAAAACACCTACCTGCATATCTCTTCTAGCATTTTCCAAATCCCATGGGGACTCTTGTCCTATTCTTTCTATTTTCCTGTGTTTCCAGTTTCTAACTTAGCCCACCACAGTGATGATCAGTCCAACTTTTAATCCTATTTCTGCCGAGCTAGCTAGACATCCAGTTCCCACCTGCTTTCAGCATCCACCAAATCCAGTCTCCAGCTCTAGGCTGGACTTTTAGCACAAGCTTAGCTCACCCCTCCAAGCAGCACACCAGGTGCTCCCCTAGGTTGTAAAATAATGGTTTATGTCAGGATTTTCGAAGTATGGTGGTATCTTCCTACTTGCTACAGCATCTACAGTGAAATCCAAACAAAGATGAAGAGATGTTTGTCTCTTGCAAAAGAAATAGAAAAAAGCAGAGGAAGCAGAACATGGAAATCTAAAAATGCAAAAGATTCTTGTGATCATTCTCCTGCAATGCTGAGTGTCCAAAAGTGAGCAAGTAAGTAATGAAAAGCCCTAAGCAACACAGATGGCTTTTGGGTGTGTGTTAGATCCCCAGTCAGTTGTTAAGTCCTTACTTAAAACAAACCTTATCAGACCAGAAAAAATGACCAAAAAAAAAAAAAAAAAAAAAAGACTCCTGTGTCTGCTTCTTCCAAAAGAAGTTTCTCATATACCCCAACAATAAAACAATGACATAATTATTGAGTAATGCAAAAGCCCCAAGAATTAGTAATAAGTGATTTTTCATGTCTTCTCTTAAAAAGCTAATGTGCTACTTGCACACAGCTGAAGTTCCTCTTCTCAAGAACTATTTTCAAGCAAGCAGATTCCCTTTAATCAGTGTATGACCTCTGAATGGTCCAGACATTACAACATACTCCGTCACTGATATCAAAACCATTTAATTTCTAAAATTCAATTTAAATGCTTTGGATTTTTACTTTCTATTAAAGAAACACTTTCTGAATCATTTTAGGAACCATGTTCTGCAGTTGGACAAAGTGCAGATAAGTGAAAAGTGATGCTATTTAAATTAATTCTGTTTAAAACCAGTGCTTCAACAAAAAATGAAGATTAATGTAAGCATGGGAGCTTACACAATTGTTGGTGAAAAAGTATTACAGCTACTGCATGCATACAGTTGTAGAAACCACTTGAGAAAAACCTGAAATGCCATTAGGTTAATACAACACATCACATAACAGTTTGGCAAATATAAAACCTTTAAGAGCAAACTTTTAAGGTTACTTTTTTGTGCCTTGCAGCAAACAATTTAATATCCTCAAATATCCTAGTAACATCCATAACACTTCAGCAGCTCCATTTTAGACATTCATATCACAGGTAAGATACAATGGCATACACTAGGTACAATTTTACTATACATATTTTTTTCAAAGACATAAAGGCAGAGCATTCTAATGCTACATCTTTATATATATAGCTATATCTTTTGTATATATGTATCTTTTCACATATATAGCCAATTTTCTTTCTTTTTCTACTTTCTTTTCTTGGACATTGTTTCCCAGTTTTCCCTTTTCGGACTACCCAGAAATTACAAAAGGTAATGATAAAATTAAGGAAAAAAACCTATGTCTGAATATTATGAAGTCATTTAAAATTTTCCAAAGACAATCAGAGAAATGTGTCTTTAAGCCTGTTCACCACCGACTCTTCTCATCAGACACATACATGGAACTATCTTACACCTATAAATCCTTGAAGTCTTTGGCTGTAAGCAGTAGTTTGGATATACAACACTTTTAGCTTTTCAAAGCTATTGCAATATCATTACCAGGGCAGGTGATAAGGGGCACATAAAGGGCAACAGAGATTGAGTAGAAGTCGAGGGCCTCATGACAGCAAGGCGTGGTTAGGACTGGAGATCTAACTGGTGACCTTTTAGTGTCCTGGAGAGACACTAAGAAGTGTTTTGAACCTTGAAGATTTTTCATCTAGATGTCTCTCAAGTATTACAAGAGCTACTCATCTATCCTCAATCTTAAAATCTTAATGCCTTGATCACCTGAAGTAGAACACAGGCTATAAGATGCTTCAGGAGATATGTACTTCATCATTCGAGAAAAGTTTGGGTTTTCTTTTTATTTTGTTAGTTTCACAAGGCAGATGTGTTTTCAGAGCTGCAAGTTATTAGATTGATGGTATTTCCCCTTGCTTACTGTAGTAATTAAATTGCACTGACATTAAACTGTTTTTCTCAACAGGTTTGACCTTAAGAAGGACTCACTGAATGTTAAAGTTTTCTTTTACAACGATCCTTAGGTGTTATCCAGTATACTAGCTACTGCATTCATCAAGGGAATGGAGCCAATAAACTTAGTATCTTCTCTTTCATCAATACTTTCCCCTAAAACACAAGGTTTAACTTTTTTGCTTATTTATCAGTTTTGTTTGTTTTTAAGATATAAACAGCTTATTTCAATATAAATAGTCAAGCCAAGAAGTCAGCTCTGTACTAGAAACAGTTGTTTTTAATAATGTCTTTAAGAAAAAGTTGCTATGTCATTGAGCACTTTGGCTGGAAGCTGTAAAGGCAAAGCTGAACATCCCCCACAGTTCATTTTCTTCAGGAATATAGATTTCTGGGTGAGACCACACTCACCATTCAATGTCAGCTCTGCTGACTCCTACTAGCACATCTCAAGCAGCTGTGAGAAAGCAGGGACACAGTAGGAGGGAAGATTAGGGGACAAGCAAGGAAAACAACAGGAGTAACAGGCAGTGAAGGTAGAGATGCAAAACCACTTTGGAGCATTATCATCTAAAATAAGTGGCACTTCATGAACTCCGTGACCATGCATCCATGTTTGCCAATGGTACTTTATGGATACAGACCCAGCACATCTCTAGGCTTAATCCTCAGATCAACAAAACAGAAACGATTTCTCCATGACAAGCATGTAGTGAAGAGCACATAGATAAATGCTGACAAATCTCAGCAATGTGTATCTCACTTAAAAAATTTTATTTGAGAAAGGCTTATTTTTCAGTTGGCAGCTTTAGGGTATTACCAGCAAAAGATATTGTTGTCAAACAATTGGTCATACCTACTAAAACAAATGTGGTTAAAAATACAACATTAGTTTCATTTATTTGTAAAAGTTAAAATGTAGTGAAGTATTGAAACAAAATTTTAGGTTTGCTAGCCTCCAGAAAAATAAACAACAAAGAATATATTTAAATAACCAGGTCCCAGCAAAATGTAAAAAACAAGCTTTTAAATGGATGTTCTGCACATACTTACAGGTTGAGCAGACTAATAGTGCTCTCGCCACAAGCTCACTGAGTAACTTCCACTTCTGCCTCACTCTGGAGGTGACAACTGGAATGAGAATCTCAGCAGGGACGTAGAACTGAATCGAGTATGTCACAAAAATCCCAAAGGAGTACAGAATTTTTACAGACTGATACAACCTGTTGAAAACATTTACAGTCATGTAAGTTTGTAAGTTAAAAATTCTTCATAAAAAATTAGCTTGATAACAGCCCTAAGGAGATACACATGTATGTATGAAAAAGTATTTTTTCCTCCAGCAAACATTAATATAATATTTTAACTGCCCAAGAAATTGAAGAAGATAAGCCAGCTAGAGTAAATCTTCCAATAAAGGGCAGACATCCTTACCACTCTTATTTGTGGCTGATGAAAAAAATGACAAAGAGCTATCCATGCCTCCAACAGGTTTAGATATATGCTTAATTCATGCTGCATTAATTACAAGCATTTGTCGTTACTTGCAGAAAACTGGCAGAAATTGAGTCTCTTTGTATGATTTCCTTTCTATGGATGTTATAAAAATTTTGGGTGAGGGCTTCAGTCATTAAAAAGATGTTCAACTGAAGCAAAGCTGACATGCATAAGTAAGAAAATAAAAAACAGCAGAAAGAGTAGGGAAAGAACAAATAGGACCTTGATCTCTGTATCTCTCAATGCCTGGCAGGGGTCACTTAAAGCATTCTCTCTTCGAATATCACAGTCTGTATCTGCATTAGTAAATAAAATGCAGCCAGAACTGCTTTTGGCTCCTTATCCTATGGCTAAATGGCACGGCATGGCAAAAATTTTATCTGTACAGCTCAGCTCTTTTCCACCATACTTTCTATGATTCTATGATATGAGGAAGAAAAGAAAAATAAGTTTCAACTAAAAATACATTTTGATTAATAGGTCTTAAATTATCTGTTTCAAAGGTTTGACCATCACTGTACACAATGTACAGGGATTCAGGGAATCTCCAAAGGCACATTCAAATGGACAGAAAAACTATTGCATCAATTTACATGCTGACATAATGGTGTAGCTAGTTTAGAAGCTGCTGCTTTTGTGACACACATCTTTTTGACTGCTCATCAGCTTTTAGAAATTTAGAGGGGAAAAAGAGCTCTGCAAGACTGTCCTTATTCCAGCAGTTTAGATAGATTTTAGCTGGTTAAATTTTAGCTGACCAGATACCCAGAATTCACCTCTACTCCTCAGGCTTCCGACTACCCCAAGCCTTTACAAAAGTAATTTCTAAAATATATTCAAAAACAAGATCAGTAAGCATCTCCATTACACTATTTTTTTACAACTCTATGAGGATTAAAACTTTCCAAATTAAAAAATATTTTTTATATTACTGAGATGATTTTACTAGAAATTTAATATTATATTCCAATCAGAACAAGATGACTCCTTAGGCTACCTTTTAATAAAAATATAAATCATTCATATGTGCTAAGCCTCTTTTCAATTTGTCATTTTAGATTTCATTATACCAATTTTAAGGCTAGAAACATTGGCAAGCAGAGCAACAAAACTTGCAGAACAACACAGCTAGACCAAACAGAGCAATAATTATGCAAAGCCTTTGTTTGAACTAGGCCCATGTGAAGTCTTGTCAAACTTCAATACACCAACGTTTGTATGGTCGTTAACTTTTGGGATTCACAGTAAGGGAACTGCTGCACAAAGACTCATTTGTATCTTAACAAATAACAGATAGTGGAAAGAACCTTTATATTCAGCCTCAAGAAGACAAGAACCCAAACGAGAACAAAGAAGAAATTTTTTACAATGAGGATAGTGAAGCTATGGATGCCCCATCCTTGGAAGTGTTCACAGCCAGGCTGGATGGAGCTTGGAGCAACCTGATCTTATAAAAGATTTCTGTGCTCATGTCATAGGGATCAGAACAGATGATCTTTAAAGGTCCTCTCCAACCCAAACCATTTTACGAATCTATGAGACCCAAACCAAGGACAGTAACAAGTTCTAAGGCAGAATTTGCTATAATTTACATCTGCAAATACTGAAAACTACTAAGTCCATTTTCAACATATTCTAAGTAATAATTATGCTGAGTGACAATTTGTACTTCCAAACACCATCTAAAATAGAACAGCATCAAGTCATTATCCAAAAGCACCAATCTAGACGGGGTGTTTTTAATACAAGTAGTCGTCTATTAAAATTAAACTTAAGAACTTAACTAGTCTAGGGCCTGTGCACGTCTTCTAGTCAATTCACCTGTGAGGACATCAAATAAAACTCAGAAAGGAGCAGAATTTTTATTTCATTTTCTTTATCAGGAAAAGCTTGTTTTTAAGACAAAGATTGTCCAGCTGGAATTAAACAATAAGCCAATTCTCACTGCCTAGATACATTCCAGGTCTTTTGCCTGACTGTCTTCTTATGAAAAAATTCCTCTGCTCCTTGCAATTTCTCTTGTTCAAACTGGCAGCTTACTGGCTTTTTATGTGAGGACCAAATAGCAAAATACTGTCCTACAGTTCACTGGAAATTTGTTTTGCTAGCCCAGTTAATTGCAACCACTTGTCCCTCAGTACTGTATCAGGTAGACCCACAGTCCTGCACAGCAAGGGCATCATACATCAAAATCCTTGAGCACACCACTGAGCTGCTTCTCCTAATTTTGTTTGGTGCTCTGGGGTACTCTCCAGGGTAAGACAAAAACAGATGACTTTGTTAACTGTGGATATGTGCCCTGAGCAGCTTTGAGGTTATTACGCTTATAATGCCAATTTTCAACCCTATAGAGTATCAGTTTCCATTTCTTTTATTATCTGTTTCCTTGCATTAGGCCTGCAAAGCCATCAGCACAAAGATCATCATCATCACATCTGCACTGTAGCCAAGAGCTATTTGAAAACTCGTATGTGAACAGCTCTGTTAGACAGCAGGGATGCAGAATAAAGTTCATTCTGTTGCTTGCATGAGCACAATAAAAAGCAACAGTGAGTAGCAACCTTAGCTTATTCCACATTTCTCTCACTCCCTGTTTTTTAATAACACCTCTCCTTAAGGCACAAATAAACCCAAAGCTACCATTTAAAACAAGTTTTTTTCACTAATCTTATAAACAACAAGGACTGACATGTTTTATTAGAAATAGGAGTATTTTTCCTATCAGCTGCATCACACAGAACAGATACAGTAAACACTTGCAGATTTCTGGTGGGTTTTTTTTTGTTTTTCTTTTTTTTTCAGAGAATCACAGAATGGTTTGGGTTGAAAGGAATCTCAAAGATCATCAAGTTCCAACTCTCCTGCCATGGGTAGTACCTTTCACTAGATCAGGTTACTCAAAACCTCTTTCAGCTTGGTCCTTAACACTTCCAGGGACGGGTAGTCCACAATCTCTCTGGGAAACCTGTTCCAGTGCCTTACCACCCTCATACTACAGATTTTTTCTTAATTTATAATCAAAATTTGCCTCCTTTACCTTAAGGGCATTCCCTCTTGTCCTGTCACTACATGCCCTTTTGAAAAGTCCCTCTCCAGTTTTCTTGCAAGCCTTCTTTAAGTACTGGAAGGTGCTGTAAGGTCTTCCCAATGCCCTCTCTTCTCCAGGCTGAAAATCCCCCAGCTTTCTCAGCCTGTCATAGGAGAGGTGCTCCAGCTCTCTGATCATCTCAGGCTGTCTTCTGGACTTGTTCCAACAGGTCAACATCTTTCTTGTGCTGGAAGTCCCAAAGCTGGATGCAGCCCTGCTGGTGAGGTCTCAGTAGAGCAGAGCAGAGGGGCAGAATCCCCTCCATGTTCCAGCTGCCCACGCTGCTTTGGATGCAGCCCCAGACACAACTGGCTTTCTGGACTGAGAATGCTCATTCCCAGGTCGTGATGAGCTCTTCATCCCCCCACACTCCCAAGACTTTCTCCCCAGAGCTGGTCTCAATCCACTCTCTGCTCAGCCTGTACCTGTGCTTGGGATTGCCCTCCCTTGCTAAATTTCTTGTGTGTGTATGTACAATGAAAGGATATAAATATATATGATAAGCAATATCCTCAAATACCAGTATGGGAGGGAGGGAGGACGGAGTAAAAGAAGGAGTGAAGGAAGGAGGGAGGAAGGGAGGGCGGGAAGGAAGGAAAGGAAGGAAAGGAAGGAAAGGAAGGAAAGGAAGGAAAGGAAGGAAAGGAAGGAAAGGAAGGAAAGGAAGGAAAGGAAGGAAAGGAAGGAAAGGAAGGAAAGGAAGGAAAGGAAGGAAAGGAAGGAAAGGAAGGAAAGGAAGGAAAGGAAGGAAAGGAAGGAAAGGAAGGAAAGGAAGGAAAGGAAGGAAAGGAAGGAAAGGAAGGAAAGGAAGGAAAGGAAGGAAAGGAGGTTGGTTAAGGCCCAAATCTCAGTTGTTACAACAGCAGTATAAAAACAAAGAAAGCAAACAAGCAGTAAGAAATAGATGAAAGTTCTAGCAATGAAAAATCATTCATCCTTCAAGACACGTTTTTTATACTCTCATGTATTAAACATTGGAATCAGTCTGGCAATTAAACAAAACTTCTTAACACTATTAAAAATGCATAGTTCACGTTGATTCCAAGGAATGAAAAGCAAGAAAATAAAGTGAAAAAGTAATACTTAAAAATCAAGAACATTCTTTACATGTGTTCTCCTCTTTTTCAAAGAATAAAAAAGTCAGCATTCAGTTCATCAAAGCAGGGTTTTTTTCCAATAATTTGAGATTTCACTACTTTAATAAGCTACTACAACAGACATTGAAGAAGCAGATGCAAGTATATAACCTGTTTTATACTTGATTACTTGATCAGAATGAAAACATTAAAATACTTTTCAGTTTTAGCACTTTTGCACTGCTGATATACCTAAATTTAGGCCTATTAGACAAATTTAAAAAATTAATTATATTAGAGATTAGTTAGAGTACATCCATCCACAGACAGATACAAAACTAACTATACAGCAGCTGAAATCATCTTCAGCATATGACATGTGCAGCCCTCATAACAGTTAAAAAATAGCTAAATAAAAAACTGTAGTGTCCTTGAGACACTGGCAAACATGAGCTTCATTCTCCTGATAGGAAGTCATCATATACACTATGCATGGACTTGCTCTTGAACTACAAACCAATTCATCTTTGATGTCTTCTATTCCATTTGTTCACCTGCTAAACTCAGTGATTACACTAAAAAAGGGCACTACATTACCAGGATATCCAAGGTAAAATTAGCTCATTGCAGAACTGCATGACACCTTGCTGCAAACTTCACGTTCCCTCCTTCAGCATTCCTGGAACTAGCTCCTTCTAGAAATGGAATGCTTTAATATCATTGATCAGCATTTATAATATCATTGATCACCCTCCATATACAAGTCCTTTTAATATAGAAGAAACGACTGGGTAGGACCACAGCTCTATCGTGGCTTCATTTAAAGTCTTAGCACCCTGATGGCACTGAGGTATGGGACAACCTTTCCAACATTTCTGCCCTCTAGGTTACTGCTTTTAAATCACAGAGGCACTTACCACTTATCCTGTGGCAGGTTTAAAGTTATGCTGCCTTTGACTTCATCCCCAAAGCGCATATATCCCAGGGTGGCCAGTGAGATGTACAGTGCCATGACTATTGCCATCCCAATGTTCAGTGCCAGGGGGAAACGTGTGCTGTCCTTCATTCTGTTTTCCAATGGCAGTACCTGGAAATACAGGGAGACTCAATCACATTTTATGTTCTCAGAGTAAAACTACTTGTCGCCCCTCTTTTAATGCCAAATCCAGAATTCAGGTGATTTTATAAATAAGTAAGATTATTCTACAATAATGTTTTACTGTTTGGATGGTCACAATGTTTCCTGTACCCAGCAGAAAAACTCAGTTATTGAAAAGCACATTTTTTGTTGGAAAAAACCATCAGTGTGGAATTATAAAGCAATATTTATAGGTTAGAAAAACTGCCAAGAGAAACTTATGGCATCGAGATGAAAATACATAAGCAATGAGAGTAACATGAAATTATTTTTGGTAACAAAATTTTTCAGAACCCAAGGATATTTCTCCTATTCCTATCATGTATGCCTGCACTGTCAGCCTCCATCACAGACAAACCTACTGACACACAAGCTCAGCCTTAGCACACAGTCTTAGGCCTCCCAGCAAGGACTCTGGAGTCCATGACTACCAGAATGCAGTCCCATGCTCTTTTTCATCTCTCTGACAGTAACAGGGCCAGGCACACTAAGCCCTGCTTTTCTTAAACATAGTACTTTGAGCCTCACATAGTCAAGCCATCTCACTGGGCCTGTCATCCCTCCAAAGTGAAGACACAGGTGTTGCAACTATTACTGCATGAAGTTTGCTGGGGATTGCCTTCTACTTGCACTCTACAGCATTTAGAAAAATACACTCAGTAAGCTCCAACTTAGGTTTTTAGACACTCAGACAAAATTGCCAGGCAAGGCAGTAAAACCAAGTGACAAGCTCACATATTGGTCTTCCCACCTTCAATTTCACCAGCAAAACAGATCCTTTTACATCATTAAAACATCAGCTAAAGGTACATGGATACTCCTAGACAAGCACACTTTTCCCACCCCTTTCAGGAGAACCGTACAGTCATCTCAAATACTCAATATGAGATATAGTCCAAGATTAATACATCTAAGTGAAACATCCAAGATTCCATTGATGCCTTAGGATTTTAGCTTTTCTATTTTTCATATATTTGTAATCCTGCAATTCTTTAGTGTATAACTCTAAACTCCATATACAGTTTATAAACTACTGTTTTCCCATTCTGGTCAGATAAAACAATTCCTCTCTAGACATGGGAATCAAGGACACCTTACCATCTCAGCCCCAAGAGATGTAAACAAAAGTGAGTGGGAGGGGCAGCAAACTTGGGGTAAAATGGCTTAATTACCTGAAGTTGTAATTGGTAGATTAACCCCCAATATGCAAAAGGACCAAACTTATAAAAGTATGGATCTGTCATTCATATTTGTATGTAGCCCCTGTGGGGGACTTCATCTGCCCTATATGTACCTGAAGGCCCTTTAATAAATATAACTACTTTTTATTCTCTTAATTTTGTCTGGCCTTTGTTTTTAGTTAGTCCCAAAAAGGCATCACTATGATGAAATTAGCTAATGAAGATCTAGGCAATACAGACAGTAGAATAAAGTTCGCAGTTCAGCTTATCTTTCAGTAGACATGCAGGTTATATTTGATGATGGCACTGTTAATTAAAGAAGCTTGTCATCCCTGGTTAGCACTTATGTCATATCTAATACAGACAAACAGTCTCAATGCAATAGGGTCACCCTGTAAAAGCTAGTGTTCATCATACAAAATTGCTTTTTAATTGGCTGAATTTAATATTTAAGCAATATGAGTTATGAAAAAAGCAGGTTTCATCCACTAATTAACAAACAAATTGATATATCTGTATTGCTGGCATATTATTTTCTATACAGTAATTACTCCTTTCCTCTAGTCACCCACTGACATTTACTTCCTGACTTTTAGTAGCATATCACTACTGCCAGTCTATACCACATGGCCCGATTTCTCCTATATTTCAAATCACAAAAAGTAATTTTACACTTGGGAACCGAGAGGTCCCTAAGAAGGTGTACAATTAGAGGCAATTTTCATTCCTATTCAATTAAAATGCATTATACATGTTAACATCTTTATATATTTCAGAGCCTCCATTGCTGATGTTGTTCCTCCAGAAAAGAACCTGAACTTGACTGTAACTTGATCTGGTGGGGAATGCAAAATTTAAACAAAGAAGAGTTTCAAAAATTAAATCAATTTTTAAATGAGTGTTGAGCAGCAGGAATAATACAAAAAAAGATGTGGTCTGTAACAGACTGGCCAGGATATCTGCCTTTTAAATATTTTTCTATTTTAACAAAGTTCTTTTCTCAGGCAGACAAGATTATCATAGAATTGTCTATCTGAAAATCAGTTCATAAAGGAAATAAAGGACTAGTGGCGCATACTATGTTCAGTGTGCTTGAGTCCAAAGGAAGCACTGAAATTTTCTTTTAAAATTTCTAACTATACTGAAATTTTTTATCTTTAGCATTAAACCAAACCAGTTTAGCATTTAACCCAGAAGACTCATGTTTCTCCAAGAAAACAAAAACTTTAAAAAAAATTAAAACCAATTTAAAACCATTATAGGACAATGCTCTTAGGCATACACACTCTGCCTTTAACTATCCACAAAGCTAGTTTACCCACTAAATGCAATTATATCATTTGCTATATATTTATGAGTAAATCAGAATGAAACACACCCATTTAAACTCATGTTATCATATCATCACGTTACATCTATCATTTTTGCTGAGTGTAAGAAAATGAGACACTATACAGGATAATAAGACTAGTGGTGAGAGACACATAAACATATGTAGACCTTGAAATCATATTTTAAAATGTCAATTCCTCGCGGCTTATCCTTGAGTTAGCATCAGGAGTACGCGTGCCTCCAGGCTGAACAGATGAGAATGCTAATGCAGCCCTTCGTGCATCCCCCAGTCCAGGTAAGAGTGCCCCTGCCCAGCTCAGCTCGAGCCTTCCCAGGTTCAAGTACCCTCGCTGAGCAGCAGCAGCAATCTCAAGACAGCTGTCATTGCAGGAGATGCTTCCCTCAGTAAAACTGAACCCCAAAGAAATTACGCAAAGAAATTGAACAGGTTTGATAGAGTATCCAGTATCACCCACTCCAGACAAGCTAAAAAGTTTTGTAACTCACAGGATTAGCATGATGCCAAGTAACAACCAATTACATGTATATCACACAAACGCCCGGCTCCCTACGCTGTTGAAGCCCGTCAGGATCCAAAAGATCAGTGGAGTGTTCACCAGGAGACAGAGGCTGCCAGGAGAGATGATGTGAGCCAGTGCTTGTTCTGACACTGAGTCACTGGTGGGCAGCTACTGGATAGATCTTCACTATAAAATTTCTTTCCAGTCCCTGCACAGCTCCTCTTGCAATGACTTCAGAAAATCTAACATTTCATCTGAATGCAAGAGACAAGGTTCTTTTCACAAATGCTTTTTAGTTCTGGTTTTACTGCTGCCTTTCTGGAACCAGGAGGTGAGATTAGTTAACATTCAAAGATACATTTTTTACCCTTTATATTTAATGACTCTCTTCTGTGCTTCTGATTTCCATGCTGTACTTTCTTCAAGGTCTTTCCCCTTCACTTCACACTAGTCCCTGTCATAGCCCTAAACACCTATGAAATCAGATGTTTTAGACTAAGCTTATTCCTTTCATATTTCTCAATTTCCATCAGTTTTTTTTTTCCTCACTGAGTAAACTCGTTATCATTTTTCTCTGTCAGCTGCTTCATAGAGTTTTTCCTACAATTTTTGAGACATTTGCATACATCACTACTATTATACTCCTTGAAACTTGGTTCTTTCAGTTACAATCAACCTTTGGCTTCTTAAAATTGCAGAACAAGCAGAGTACATATTGCTTTCATCTACCAAATAAATTCAACGCTACCCATAATTAGCTGGCATAGAATCATATCTGAACATTTGAAATAACCTGGCTAATCTGGTATCATCCATTATGCAAAGTGCTTTCCCCTTCATTTCAAGCTGCTTGAAGTAGGTATAAACATACCCAGCCAGTAACACCATTGCCTCCTCATCCCTTGCCTTGAATATCCTGCTACACTCACAGTCTTCCTGCAAATAAGCTGCAGGGGACTGCCTAATTTTAACCAGAAATTTCTCCTGTACTTTTCATATAACTGCACCAAAAAAAACCCCACAAGAGAATTCGACCCGCAGGCAATCAGATAAACTTTTATTTCATTTTCATAGCCACTGAAAGCTAATCTTGTAATGGATAGCTTAAGAGCAGACATGCTTAATGTTTACATACAGTCACCTTTCAGGAAATCCCACTAAAATGGACATCCTTTATCCCCTGCACTTTTAAAGTAAGTATATCACGTAGACAGCTGTATAGAAGTTTTGACTGGCTTAAGCTAGAGACAATACAAGAACTATGGAAAACTAAAACCAATATACTTATCAATTTACTCGGGGGGGGGGGGGGGGGGGGAAATCATCTCTTATCATGCCCTACAGCAGCGAAATAAAGCCCTGTTCAAAGCAAAGAAGCTGATAAAAAAGGTATTCAAGATATGTAAACCTAAATTCTACTACATAACCTCCAAAATATTAAATCCTCAGCAGACAAATGCAGTGCAAGCCTGGCCCATTCCTTCTTTTCTGCAGAAGGTACCAATGAATTCATCTGTTCACTGAAAGATAGATTTACAACCACACAGCCTACGGGGGAACTGTCTGCTGAAAAAGTATAGTTACCTCAAGTAAAATAATAATAACAACATACATCATTATTATATTGTCATGTTTGCTTGCCTGTCCTAGTGCATCTCCTCTTGCACTGTACAGAAAAAGGCCATGCAATATTTTGAGCAACAGGCTTCTATTCCATCACTTTCAGATACATTTTTAAAACTCACTCTCTTTAGTAAGCTACAGAACATCACTATTTAGAACACGTACAATAAACAATCCAATTTTTCTTAACAGATCCCTCATGACTGCAAACAAAAGGGCAGCTACTATTACCCAAGGAAAAATGCAAGCCAAATGGTGACTGTACATCAATTTTTATAGTAAAAGTTTTATATGAAATAAATAAATCCAGAAGACAAGTTCTCACTACAAAACACACTACCTTCTGAAATGTGCTGAGCAATTCCAATCACTCCAAAAACCAATCTCCTCAGACTCCAGTAAAGCCCCTTTCCACTTGTTTCATGAGGAAAAGTAATTACTCACCTACACAAAAAAACCAAACCCAATCTACCACCCTATTCTGACGGCCTTGATTTAACAATGCTTGAAGGAATTGTGTAAATCTTACCTAGCTTACCATCCAAACTTTGCACTCTCCAGGGGTTCCTTCTTTCTTTTATTATGTTCAAGAGTTTATTTATTACTTTATTGTTACATTTATTTAATCTTTAGCTTGCTCTGAAATTTAACAGACGTTCTGCAAGTTTGTATATTATCATGTCCTATGACTTTGTGAACCAAATACAAAAAATTTCTCTCCAATGAAAACTGAAACTGATAAGGCAGTATTTTTGTTCAGTCACCAATATTTTAAAATATTTTTAAATATCTGTCCTGTCAAAATCACTGCAGTGTTATATGCTTTGCTGGCCTTTACAACAGTATGTAGTTTTATCCAGCAAAAGATAAATGCTAATAGAAAATTATGTTTCTAATTTATCAGACAGTTCCAGCCCCCAGTCACTTGGACTGCAGCCTACAGACTATACAGTACTATGGACTAACATGCTCTGTATAAATTATGCTACTCTCGAAATTTCCACAAGGTAAGTGATAAAAGAAAAAACTACTTAGAAATTCAAGTGTTGCTGAAGGGCATATTTCATACTACTGCAATAATACATACAGATGTAGAATATGATTGTGTATTTCTGGACTCTTTCTGGCTCAGGAGGTAAAAATGAAATTTCCCAAAGCTGCAATGGCACTTATATGTTTATGCCAGCCAATGATCAAACCCACATTGAATTAAAGTCCCCTCAAAATAAGTTATAATGATTACTAAGTTCTCACCTATCCCTACCTGCTTCTTCGTAGGCAAGAGACAAAAAATTTACAAACTTCAGTCTGTTTCAATGCAAATGGTTTAAAATAAAATGTCTTCCCAAAAGGTCTTCTATCTTTTACCTGAAATGCTCCTCCACCCATATGTTGCTTTAGTTTCTAAGGGGATTTAGAACAAAGTATACACATATTGCAAGGTCCTGCATAGGGCTGTGCAAATTTCATTGCTGCAGAAGTGAAAAAATAAATTGCAATGGTTTCCATGGAGGACTAAAAAATATAACAGGAAATAAATGAAATTAAGGACCTACAAAATTTTATAACTCTAAACACAGAAATTTCTCTGCCCTGGGCTAAGGAGCCTTGAAAATACAGCCATATACACGCCTGGATCAAAAGTTAAGAAACAACAGGACCCCAACACAGACAGTGTTTTGCATGCCACATCTTACATTTACATGGCCATCATTGAAAGAAATAACCATCCAATTCTGAAAAAAAACCCCAGTCAATCTAAACAGAAGGAAGACACTGATGATTTTACTTTCCTAAGAACAGTTCCACACAATTCAGCTTGCCCTGAGAGCACACCACCTTGACAGATGCACTACTCATCACCTTTCCCATGACACACCCACACAGCTCAAGCACAACACAAGGCAAAGAATACACAAAGATAAGTTGAAGAACACACACCACATCACTTCCTGCTATAATCTGCTCACTCCAAATCCCTTCACCATTACAACATTTTCCCTTTCTATCTCTCCCGTTTCTTAAAGGATTCTTTCTTCTGCTGCTCCTGACAAATCAGTGTAATTTTTTACCACCATGTTTATGAGGGAGCCATTACAGATGCCTGCAGAACTGCTCAGCAGTACATTATTACGGCTCTCAACTCTGGGAGAACATGTATTAATAAAAAATTTTAGGTTTAGGACAGCTATTCTTCAGTGATCATTCAAGAACATTACTGAGTTTAAAGTTCCTTTGACAAAATAATAGGTTTATTAATACCTAGTATTTTCAGCCATATAATAAAATAACTTTTTCCAGCTGTTGTCTTCATCATCCTTGATTTTAAAAATAAATACCTTGGCAAAATATTTAAGGCATAAACTAGAACTTAAACTTTTTTTTATTGTTACATATAGACATGTTACATATAGACACAAACATCAATGAAAAGCCTGCACAGAGCCTATTATGCTGCTGATTAAATGACAGACATGAAAGTCTAAAACCAAGGATGCAAATATTTATTCTAGCTAGCTGCTCTCTCCAGGAAAAGTTATTAACATTTCTGCATCTTCAGGGTTATATTCAAAACCTTTCTTACATCATGAAGACTTACATTTAAGGACTACTTGGAGAATTCCAAGCACAGCAGGTAACTGCTCACTCAGAACATAACAAAGGAAATCCTATCTAGCCGTCACAACTAAGTTCAAAAACACTGAAGTTTAGAAGACTTACAGAATGATGGGCCAGGAGAACAAAAAATCTGGCTCCAAAAAATCAAAATAAACTGGATAAATATTCCTGCCTGAAATTATGCTTCTTAATTATATGTAACATCAGCGTAAGTAGTATGTGTATCACTCTGCCTCTACTGCATGTATCATTAAGGCAGACAAGTCTTTCATCTAAGACAGGGTCACATCTTAAAGGGAAAATTAGCTTCTGTACCTCACTGAAGCTGTCTCAGACCCCAAAACCCACCTGCCATAAGCTGGCAAGGCAGAGCACGACAACTTGGCACTCTTGTCATTTACTCTTTGCCCCCTTTTCTAAAGTCATCAACCACATAATGATTAAGAAAAGTTTCAGGCAAGTAAGCAGTAAACTTAAAATGCCTTTGTTCTCTGATTCTGTAAATGCATATGTATCGTAGGCTTTCTAAAGAAAAAGAAACATTTGAAGGTTGCAAGCATTTGTGTGGGATGCTGCCTGAAAGAAAGCTATCCTAGGGGCCTTCTGTTTGTGTTATTAAGAATTGCCTTTAAAATAAGAAGTAATAAAAGTAGAATATGCAAAAACCAATGGTTCTCCAGGGTGAAAGCAAGTTTTTCCATTCTCAGGAAGTGCAGATTACTGGTAAGGAATATTTAACTTGATAAAGAGGTGATATCAAGTTGTCTGGTACTTTATCAACATTCATCTGAATTGGGCAGATGCATATTTTTAAGAGTTTCTGATACAACGTCTTTGTATCTGCTGTATCTAACAAATTTCTCTGTTTCTATCACATTTGCTCATAATCATTTCCTGATTTTGCACAGTAGCTACAACACACTCACTTCTTGCTGACACAACATCTGAAGTCCACATTTACCATGAATGTTTAGTAGTAGGTCATCTCCAGAGTCATCAAATCCAAAAGCAAAATCCAAATACAAAAGCATGCTTTTTCAAATACAAAAACATCCTCAGACAAGTCCTTTCATATTTTGAGGATACAAGCCTTTGCATCATCAAAAAGAACACCAATGGAATTGATATACCTTGGTCCAAAGAGCTGGTGCCACAAGTAGATTTAGATGATGTCATGTTACCTGTTAAATGTCTGCTTCTGATAAATACAGTCTGGTCTTAAGGACAAGGGAAGCATGCCACTGGGTTTCTTTTTTTTTTTTTAAGGACAATACTAATCTGCCAAAAGAGTTTTTGACAATGAGAGGCTTTTATCTCAAAGCCACAGGCCTAACAAGCTCATCTGCATTACTTTCAAAATCCAAATAATGACATTTTAAAATGATAATCCACTTAGTTTTCTCTTTTTACATCTTCTGGAATTGGTTAGCTGCTGCCTAATGTGATTCCAGAGCCTGTCTTCTTGTATACAAATACCACCCTATCTTCGGCTGCAAAGCTGTGATATCCAAGTTCAAAAGCAGTTTGAATAGACATCTTCAAGTAATAGGCCAAAATATAAGAAGTCTTATTTTCCAAACCTGAAATTAATGTTGGAAAGTAATGTTTTCCTCTTCACTAAGCTAATCTGTCTGCAGCACTCAACAGGAGGGAAAAAATCATACTCAACTGTAAAAACTCCAGTTAACTTAGCATACTTGTATGAAATGGAGAAAGAAAATTGTATTTCTTGTTTAAATTTTATGATTCTATTGCATCCTTCATCCTCCTGAAGCTTATTATAAAATACCGCTTTCACATTTGGATTTGGTTTTTTATTTCTAGAACAAGAAACCCAACCCAACTTTTGATGCAAAGTATTTGTTAAGTGTAACCTGTATTACATAAACACAAAGTTATGCAAAGCTATTACCTGCACATGGCAAAGCTGTTACCTGCTCACGGCAATGCTACAGACAGAGCCAAGCCTGAAAGCGTTGGTTTACACCCTTCTAAAAAGGGCGTTCAAGACTCTTAATTTCATTTTGGACAAACTTAGTCCGAAGTTACTTTTAATTCAGCAACAAAACCTCACATTAATTTTAAAATCACTACTCACCTCTTGAATAAAAAAAAAAGCACTCAAACATGGTTCTTACAAAATAATGTTGTATGTTCTGTGAAAGACATCTTCACTCTACTACTTCATCCACAGCTCCTGTATTCAAGAAGTAGCATTGGAACTCCCATCTGTTCTGTGGCCTGAACACCAGCCCCGTGCATTGCGAGGCAGCATCATCTGGCACAGGGAACCCACTAGCCAGAGAGAACCAAACTACAGAGGGAACGCAGCAGCTGCAGAATCTCTCAGGCCCAGAACAGTCCTGTATTCAAAAAAGTTTACTGAGGGCTGAAGATACATTTTCTCCACTTCAAAATCAACATTCTGCCTGCTGAACTGAAATCTTCACTTGAAGGCTTAAACAAAACCAAATACCTTATATGGTTTATTGCGTCCACTTAAGAGTACTGCACTTCTGTTGCCACTGCTATTCCACAAACTGAACTGATGTCAGTCAGTAGGATTTTCACAAGGTCACCCTGATTATGTTAAAATCTAAATTTACAAGTGATGAAATCCCAAAGCATCTCTCAACACTATAAATGGTGACTCCGAGACAGGACCGAGCTCTCAGCTGCTGTTTGCTACCTCAAGATCACTGGGTGTCCCTGCCACCAACTTCTTCTGTTCCCACACAGTAATGATCCCCACCCAGCTGTCAAGACAGCCACCATTTGCAGCAGCAACCTTAGACCAATCTGCAGTAACCCTGTTTTTACAGACATCTCTAAGAGACAGCAACTAAATGAATAGCACAAGCAACTTACTGCAGCACTTCTTAATCCTGTTACAAGCATCACTCAAAGTGTAGCATGAATTAACATTAATCAGCTCTTCAATAGCACTAACCTTATTCTTGCCACAGCAATTGAAGCAACAAAAAACTACTTGCCTAGACTTCAGCAAATTGCCAAAATTGTTCAAACCTGCCATCGAATAAGAGTCTAGACAGATCTCACAGGCAGATATGAACAACTCAATTAATCACATTAATATCATCAATTCATCATATTAATTGTTTTTATTTTGAAAAATATCTCAAAATAATTTTATAATACTGGCTGATGAAATGATTAAACTAGCTCTTAGTACTACCCAAAGGGTTACTTTCTAGGCACTAACTTGGATTCTTTGAGATTCTATATTTCAATCATAAATAGTCCACATTTGAGTTATTACAGACTCAAGTCAGTAAAATTGAGGTTCTTCAAGTATATTTATTTAGGGATCGACTATAGCCAAAGCAACAATATTCCAAATTCCATACTGCTGATTTTCTTACAACACTATGACAGCTAATCAGTCCTCAGCTAACGATAAATTTTAACCAAAACCATACACTCATCATCTGTAAGACAAACATGGTCTCTCAAGATCAAGAAGAAAATTCTAGTAGGAATCTGCTGAAGCATTGCACCCCTCTGAAACATGTTCCGTTTAGTGATCAGATCCACTGTTTTATTAGTGCCACTAATTTTTATTAGTTACTAATGAACTATAGTCATATTTTAAGTGATAACAAGTGCTAAATCAAAGGAAAAAAATTCAGATATAAATATATTTTGGAACAATGGGATGAAAAAACCCCCAAACAAACACACTGAGGACAGTTTTCCTGTTTTGTCAAGTTTAGCTTAAGATGACTGCACCAGCCCAAAACCTCAGAATTTCACTGTCCCTTTTCTTAACACCTATTAATCTGGAAGCTCTAAAAATGAGAATTGGCATAACACACATTCAGATTCAAGGAAAAGGAAAAATGAGACCTCATAACTGTTATGCAAACTTATTGTATAAAATTAAGCAATCAAAATAAACTTTTCTGAGAATTAAGACCTTAAGGCTTCTGTTTATAATGCTATGTTCAGACAGCTTCACAGTAATATGAGATATTTGCAAGACATTCCAGAACAGAACCTAAAATCAAGTCTCTAAAAACAAGACCAAGAGTATGTAAATCCATTTTAAGTGCCTGCAGTCAGACAGAGTAGACTAAGGAGCCAATCTAATTAAATGGAGCTTTTTTTTTCCCTACCTGAACAACTCAACCACATGGATATAGGAAGGACAGTAAGATAGGGGGTAACAAAGTTACCACACACCAGCTACACAACAGGTTTATGATGGTAACTTGCTAAGCTGTAATAACTAATTATCAATTAAATCATTCACCAAGAATTACATGAAATACTAATTATGTAAAGAGGAAATGTCTTGTCTTGCTTTGCTTCACTTATCCTTTTTTTACTTCATGCTTCAACAACTTTGTTTAGTTTTGATTATTCAAATATAGACAATCATTTTTTCTTCAGATCGTCTCTATAGTGAATGCAAATGCAGCATAAAGATGCACAGCAAATATTCAGCATGTCCAAAATATCCCCAAGAGGCAGGGATATCTTAATATCATTCTGCATATAATGAACAGACATTAAGCTATAGATTTTCACTTTCATTTCAGTTTGTAAAGGTAGCTATGTTATATTAATGGTTTTGTGTAATGTAAGCATACACAAAGTGTATTGAACCATAATAAGCATAAACATTTCATTAGTTTGTAAACACTAATAACAAGGTGAAAACCATGCTTTCCATTTGCTTTGAAGTGGGAGTAAATTATGATCAAGAAAAACATAGGGATAGCTTTTGCAGAAATATATGCAATACGTACATAACACTAATATCTAATAATATAAATTAGCATTTATTACATGTTAAAGGTACAAATAGAATAAACTCTACATATTAAGCACTTGAATAAAAGAGAGAAAAAACCTGAGTGTTCTTAAAGATGTCCTTGGTAACAACCAGGGAGTCAAACAAGTAAATCCTCTTGGGCAGTTCTTTAAGAGTTTTACATCAGAAGTCAATGCTGCTACTACTGATGTAAATTTAAGGAGCTGTCTAATTTGGGACCCAATGTGCCAGAAAATAATTACCATAAACTAATTCCATACCTATAATTCAATAAACTACTGCTACCAAATGATAAGCCTTCACTACCTTCCCGAAGCTTACAGAGCTCTCACTTGGGATTCCCTGGCCACAAATACCTGTGAGTTATGCAGTATATGAGCAAACCTGATAAAACTGGGACATGCATCAGATCTACTGTGCATGACCAACAGAGCAGATGTGGCCTGTCCCAGGCAGACAATATAAACTAAAAGTAACAAGATTAGTGTAGTCCAGTCTGATTCTCTGAGCCTGGGGAGTTTTTTTGCCCAAGACCTGCAGGTAGCAAATAATCTCAGACAAACAGGTGATTTCCTATAATGAAACTTCCAGATAACAAAAAGAAATAAGTTCAGATATACAGTAGCTAAACCCCTGGATCAATCAGTTCATATGTGAGAAACAGTGGAAAATAGTTTGAAAGCATAGTTTTGTAACATAAGTTAAAAGGTTTTCCTATTCAGATCTTCTGCCACTGCTAACACAGCAGCAAGGCACAATAATCTGGTTTAAGTCAGAGTTGACAAAACCAAAAAAGAAAACAGATTTGAAAATCTTCTGTGTTACGTGACTAACAGACAATCACTTCAGATTAATTGCATGCTGCTTTGGAGTTGTTTTAGTTTGGGTTTGTTCAGGGTTTTTTTTGAGGGATGGGGTAGGGACAGAAGGAGAGGTTGGTTGGTTGTTTTTTAATTTTAAGCATACATTTTAAGCATAACACTTGGTTAAGTATGTAAATATAAAACAAATAAAGTATACACAATAATTTCCCCAAAAATTTATGATCTACCATTCCCAGAAGCTTTTTAGCTACTTTTAAAAATATATCATGTGGAACAAAAGTGACTAAGGCACAAGTAACTAATGACAGGAAATCTAATGTCTTTGCAAATAATTTGATGGGTGAAAGCATGGGTATTAACATCTTTGAAATGGGTCTTAATGTCTCTACTGGCTTTGGGCAGCAGGTTCATTACAGAGCCCCAACAGCTTGGCTCCTGAAACAACCAAGTGGGCCTGCACAAGCTTGAACTTCTGAACTTCGGGGTAAAATAGTATGTTCAAGGGGGGATTATCTGGTAGGCAGCTCAGGAAGGCTGCACCCTCCGAGTACCTCAGCAATGGGGAAAGGAAGAGGGCAACATGTGGCTGGGAGTTTGGGATAAAAGGAGGCTGCGCCCTCCAAAACCGAGAGAGAGAAAATTCCTCAGGTATGTGCCCCATGCCCCGGAGGACTCTCTCCCTTTATTTAAATGATGTTGCAGGAGTCCTCTGTCTCCTTTTTGAACATAAACCTCAGGTGTTTGTGGATTTTCCTAACACTAACTATTTGGGATTAAAGGCATTTTTGCAGTTTGGGACAGGGTTAAGCATCCAAGCGATGGGAATGTTGTATCCACAACTTTCACCTTATTTGACCAGACAAATGAATCCTTTTCATACCAACACAGATTAGTGCTTCAACTAAATCAATAAAATAACAATAGGAGTAAAACTACCTGTATCCCTGGCACAGAATCAGTGATTTTGAAGAGCCAGTAAAAAGCACTTACCACACCAATTCCTTCAAAAGCAAATACTGCTGTCCCAAAAAACAGTGGGTATTTCTTCCAGCCAACCACAGGTGGCAGTTTTCGAGGATCTGCAAGATCCTGAAGAAAACAAAGCAAACCAGTGCATTAGTTCTTCCTACAATTTTGATTGACGCATTCTGTTATACGAAAGAAAACTCAGCACATGCTGACAGTGGTGTATCTGTTACTATTTACAATCCCTGGTATTCCTGCCAAACCTAGTACTTTATACACATTTATAGCCACCTTCCCACACAGAAACTTGCAGATGTATTTTTTCTAGATTCCATCACTGTCACTAGAAATTTTCACATTTAAAGTATCACACTGATGTGTATAAGAGAGCATCAATTAAAACAGAAGGGAAAGTGCACACCTCAAGTCTTATCTTCTGCAAACTTCTTAGTGTACTGCTCTTTCTAACGTGCTTTCATACTGCACAGATATTCTTCATAATCATAAGGGACACTAAAGGAACATCTCTTTAATACAAGCCAAAGTTCTGCAGAATGGTTAATTACTATCTTACCCATTTTTTTTATAACTTCTCCTGCCTCCTTGCCCAGTCTATATCTCTCACTGCCTTTCTCCCCATGCTCCACTTCCTACTCATCAAAATATGTATTTTCATTATCTTAAATTAAGATGCCTCAAAGATGAGGCTGCCTTTCAGAAACTGTCAGTCAGTATATATCTATCAGAAAGCAACTGCCACATTCAACAAACATAACTTGCCATACTGAAAAAAAAACAGATAATAAATATTTTCATACTCACTTTAACAATATACTGGTAAATAATCACCAGGCTGACAGCCATGGACAGATTGGCAAGCAATGAAAGCAAGGACAGGCTCTTAAGGTCACGAATGAAGACCAGAAGGACCAGGAAGGGCAGGAAGCACAGCATGTATATTCGTAAATCAGTATTCCTCTTCTCAGAGGAACTGCTAGTGGCACTAATGTTCATGGGAGCCATCTTACTTTCCAAGAATCCTTCATGGACCTTTATTAAAACAAATAAACAAGACCAACATGTTAAACAGTGGTAGCAGTGAGTATATGGTCACACTGCAGTTTTCCTACAGGGAAGTTTGTCTCTCTGTTCCACCTGGTGAGGGACAAGAATTTTGAGATTCCTGTATGCATAGTCAGTGCAGAAGGGAAGACAAGGCACTTCCAGCAAGTGTTTCATACTTAAGGCAAATGATGAGATCAGGGCTTGAATTCATCAGTATCCCACCACTGACTAAAGAAGAAATTCACATATGCAGTTTAGATCAGAGTCCTTTCAGAAAGGGAGAGTTGTGTAAACTGGAAGAAAGCCAGACACATCTGGGCCTAAATCTTAGGAGTTTGAATTTTCGTAGGGAGAGTAAGTGGTTTAGATGATAAAATGCAATTGCACTTCAGTTCAGTGCCTAACAACCTTATGCCTTCACCATGCATGAACATCATAGCAGCATACATACAAAATAATGTTAGAATATGAACACGGTTGTCTTTCATTTAATCCAAATGAATTTTTTTTCACTCTTCACCTTCTTATTAATGAACATTAACTCAACTTTAAAAACCATGAGCTCAGACAGAATTGAGAGTCCTGTATCTAATAAATTGATATAAATTAATGCCTATAAATAATGTCTATTAATGCACTTGTGAAAGTGCATTCGGTTTTTTTGTACATAACATTACAATAGCTGCATGTAGTGCAAATCAGAAGATTGAGTTTGGAACTATTCATGACTCTCATTGTTTCTTTTGGGAAAAAGTCAGTGTGGCTGCAACTGCCAAAAATTTGTTTTGTGGAAATTTACACAGCCATCTGTGCTGTGCACACCACAATCAAAGCTGGCAGTTATCCTGCTTGCTGCAAAATAAGAACAGTTCAATTTGGTTTAGATCTCATCATGCTGTTTCCCTTAGGTATCCTTTCCTTCTCTATCACTGCATTCACCATCTTACAAATTAGCCTATGACTGTACTTAATCTGCTCATGCTGCATAAAGACTTTGGCTTAATGGCTATAGAAAGATACCTAGACAGTGAAAAAAAAAATTTCTTACAGCACAAACAAAAATGCAAAACTGATATATAACTGAAATAACTTGCTTGATTTCCATTGTTTCGAACAATCCACAAATTTAGGAAGAGAGAATTAACTTAAAACTATTCTGTCTGTAACAAAAAGCACTACACATTTTTTTTTCCAGAATGAAAAAGGGAAAGCTAAATGATACAATTCTGCAGCCACATGTTTTCCAGAAATCTCACTTTATATGAAAATATCACTGGTCATTATTGAAACACTGATGGCTTCTACCTTGCAAGAATCTAAAGGGTCACTTGCAAGACATTTAACATCTGGTAGTTTTCATTAAAATACCATTTTTAGAAAGCTACAAAAAAGTTCTAATTACATTTAGAATTTAATTTACATAGCTACAATAACTTGACTTTGCCAAGCAGTAAGTCAAACACTTAACCAAATTACTTCCCTAATGCCACATGTAGTAAAGCTCTCTGTGGAAGTTTCCTGCTTTCCCACCATACTTAAAATAGAAAGGCAGAACGAGCGCTTTAGGCCTTTCACTTTAGCAGGTCTTGTGTGTTTACTTGCTTGCATACACTTGCAGGTATCCAGAGGTGCCCTACACAAAAAGACATGTAAAAGAGCTTCTAAGAATCACAAAGTGATTTGAACACATAAACTCCCTGCTCCAATAAATATTTAGCCCAGCATGTCTTCAGTTTATACATAAATCTGTAGCCTGATGAGCTATTAGAAAAAAATTAATAAAACTTTTATTCCTTAAAAAACCCAAATGAAACAAAAACTAGCAGGCAAGATACAGTTCAGGTTCTAAAATACATTTTTTACAATACCACAGTATAAACCAGCTTCTTCTTAAATAATTTCAAGCATTCAAACACTTCAGTCTTCTCTTAAAGACAGAGGCATTCCCCTAGTACACATAAACCCCACTAGAAAGTGCCTGAAGTCAGAATTTTTTTTTTCCTATTACCAACACCAAATTCCAGCTAGACATTCAATGAGTTTACTGGCTAATACAGCTGAAAAATGCAATGTACAGTACTCTATAAAATTATCTTCAAATTTTGGCCTACTGTGATCAGCTATCCTGATGATGGGTGTGATGAGATCACATCTTTATATTGTTTTAGGTAAGTGTGGTTATACAAAATAGCTTTTTTAATTATCTGCCTTTTACTTTCCCAAGAGTACTTAGGAAAGCACAGAGAAAAGAACATACTAAGCTATACACAAACTGTCCACAACCTTCATCAGGTGAATGGATACTGATGCACAATCAGCAAAACACAGCTGACTAAAATTCTCAGATGGTGCCTCCCTGGCTCTACTTTCCCACCTCCCATTTGCACCTTTCATCTGAAAGCTATATTCCATCAATAAACCACAACATCATAACCTGCTTTACAATATAGTAAGTGTGGTAACCCTTCTCCCTACCCTGTTCCCTGCTCCAGAATTCTCTGGAGAAGGAAATGGAGGCCAAACAGATTCTCAAAAACTTCATGACTTGCAGGAGCATGTAGCAGGTCCTGTTTCTTGAAATACAGTTTAAAGAAAGAAGTTCAGGGCATCAAAGACATTAAAGACATTCTAGCTGGAAGGGGGAAAAAATCAAAAATATACGAATGATGAAATTCTTAACCTGCTCAGTACACATTACTATTCAGTATTAACCAGATTTGCAGTCACAGCTGTCTTCAGTCTGAGACAGGAGCAGCACCTACTTCTTGTATTTTTTTTTACAACTTTCTCTTGTCCTCCCATTTGACCTCACCAAGTACAGAACTTGACTTTATTTTTCTACAAAAACCTTTTGCAGTCCTGGCTGCACCCAAGTCCTCCAAAAGACACTTTTTCTCCAAGTTAACAAGCCCAGTTTCCACAGCCCTCACAGGACAAGCACTTCAGCCCAAATAATTTCAGCAGGCTCCCCTAAACTCACTTCAGTCTGTCAATGACATTCCAGTATTGAGGATACCAAAACTCAGCAGATATGGCCTAACAAATGTGAAATAAAAGAGGGCAATCACTTCTCTCCATCTACCAACAATTCTTCTGTTCATACAACCCAGGATGCTTTTGCTTTCAGGACACATTGCTGGCTCCTGATCATGACCACTACCCTCTGAATCTGACCATACAAACAGCTTTATTTCCTCACCCCCAGCTAGTTGTCTGCTTATTCATCCATCCACCCCATAGCAACGTTACTTGGATACAAGGATATTGTCAGAGACAGCATGGAAAAACTTGCTAAATTCAAAGTGGCATCTAGTACTTTCTCATCACGTACAAATTCAGAATCATGGACAGTTATACTGATAAAAATGCACAGGAGGTCACAGTTGATTCCCTTTTTTGGACATATATACCTTAAAATCAAGTTTGTATCAAAGAGAGCAGCTTTACCACCACCAGTCAGAGCAGTACCACTATGGGCTTAGGCAAGACCAGAGAAAATACCCTGCAAAGGTGGATTTTAAGACGTGACAAAATAGGGATTCTGTACATTAACTCAGAAGAAGCACACTAGATAAGATCCAGCAAGGGTTGATCTTGTGGGAGAACTAAACAAATTGGCACGAGTTACTGACAGGTCGTAGAAAGCTGAGTCAGAAAGTAAAATGCAAAAGTTAGAGAAAGTAAAGATCACTACTCTCTATTAAAATGGAGCAATGACTGTGGAAGATTTGACAGCAGAATGGCAAAGGAAAACTCTAATGAAGATGAAATTATACTGACTTTTTCAGGTGAGGGCTGATTGTGTTAGGATGAACTATGACGCACTGCTTATCTAACCTATTCTCCTAAATATTAGAATTAATATTACCTCAGATTCCTATTCTGGACAATAATCACTTTCAATCCTCTGCTGCTCTCTGCTAGTGCATTACTGCATATAGTAGTCATGCTGAGCCAAAAACAGCCAACACTCTATGTAACTGTCTTAACACTCTACGTAACTGTCTTTGTCCTGAACAAAGCAACATGATCTGGTGTCAACCATTTCCCCAAACCACATGAGGAAGTATCATTATGGTTTTAGAAAGGAAGCACATAGACACTGAAGTCCCTAAGCATAGTGATGTCCCCAGAAACAAGATTTCATCACGAGTTACTTCAGTTACTCAAGCATTAATTTACCATGCTGGTGTGATGTTTGAAAAAGGTTTTTTTCACTCATTTACACAACCAAGCATAGCATTCACCAGCTTCAGCTGAATCCAGGAAGATCAAACACTTGTGCAAATCTAGACATCAAGTTCCTTCTCCACTCAGAAAATTAATGCACAATTAGAGGTTGCAAAAATTCAGTTGAACCAATGAAACGTTTCCTTCTTACAGGAACTATCTCAGAAGAAAAATATAATTCCGTTTCCTTAGTCTCTTCAACTGAGACAACTGTTTACCTTGCCTGTATCCCAAACCACACTCTTTCTGTCATGAAATTTTATGGACTTTTCAACATCTAGTGAGCTCAAAACAGCAGTCCTTGAACTCACTGGTTCCTCCTAATTTCTTACTTACTTAGCTCAGAGCAACAGCCAATGCAACACACAAGGCCTGTAATTTTACATGAACAGGCCAAATAAATGTTTCACAGCTCATTTAGTTCTAGCACTTCCCTGCAACTTAATACTGTACTTTGCAGCATTTTTAACACATCCAGTTTTATGACTAAGCACAATTCCCAAAATTTTGTGAGGTTTCCCCCTAAAAAATTAGAAAAAAAATCAGATTTCTACTACATAGTATGTTACTGATGGGTCATCTTCAGGGTGCTAAAGATCTAAAAAAATGCTCACAACAAGCTGAATTTCTCAGCTTTTTCCTCAAACAGTGAAAGAGGACACTTTTGCAGAGAACTCAGAAAATATTCATGAGAAAGCTGATAAATTTTCCCTCTCTAAAAAAGGTGGTCAGGCATTGGAAGAAGTTGTCCAGGAAAATCTTGGAATCACCATCCTTTTAAATGTTCAGGAAGTGTGTGGATGGGGCAATTGGATACATGGTTTATTGATGAACATGGTAGCATTGCTTGATGTTAATAAAAATCTTTGCAAAACCAACCTTCACAATTCCATGACTCTCTGAAATGCCAAGACTCTTGATACAGGGTCTTCTGCTGTCCAAGCAGGAAATGCAAAGCAACTATGGCATGAAATGGGACCAAGTTTTTTTGAGCACAGGTTCTTTTTCCTATCCCTGTGTGTTCCTTCCCTAGCCTTGCTTCAGTCAGCCTTGAAGACTTTTGTCCCAGCTTTACTGTTCTTCTCCAGTCTGAAAAACTTTCACCCACAAGCCTCTTACTACATCCTGACAGAGTTAATCAGAACTTTTGTCACCAGCCCAAGTTTCTTTGGCGCTCCTGGAAAATATTTTTCCTTAGGAAAAGCTTGATTTGCTATTCAATACAACTGAAAATATGATCTTGCAGCACAATGTCTGGGAAATGCTAATGTAATGCAGAAAAACCTCAGTGTAAGTTTCCACCAGTTTCAATGGGTTTAATTTGCACACACCAACATGCAAATACGATCAGCAAAGTACAGATTATGATGCAGGTGTATTGGTCAAGGTGTGCTATCAGTAATATTTTTACTATGTTTTTCCTTTATCTCAGCTCTATCCTTCCTGCCCACCACCTCTGTCCACCTTCCTCATCCTTTCACTACCCCAATCATTAGAGATTTAGGCTGCACCAATTTTTGTTCTTTGGTGCCCTCTACGGGACTGATTTCTGCAATAGAAAGTTGCCAGGAAGAAACAAACCAGAGTTCTCCCTCACAGAAGAGCAAGCACAGGGCAGTCCAAATCAAGTACATTTGGAAGTGGAACTTCTAAATTGCTAATGACTTTAATTCACCCATCCATAGGGTCCATGTTAGAGGTCTCTGCAGCTACTGCTTTTGCAGCAGTTGTCTTCCTGTAAGAGCTTTCATTATTTCCTCAAGAAAGCAAAACGTTTCCTGAAAAACATTTTAGCTTTGCTTTTTTTTTTTTTTTTTCCAAATCTACAAAAGCCAAGGTCAGCAAGTGCTCAGTCTCATCTTTTGCCTAAGGCCATAGCATATACATAACCAGCTGACCAGGTAAGTATTTGATAAGAAAGGCTTTAATTTAAACTTACATTACACAACATGTATTAACGATCTCATTTCAGAAGGCCAGCAAAATGACATCAGATAGTATTTTTAGCTTTAGAGACAAATTCTAATGGTAGGAGTGTAGTTTTAAAGGCTGGGATTTTTTTTCTCACAACATACAAATTACAGAGTACTCAGCTTCCAAATACACAAATTTGCCTCAGTGACAGATCTTCATCCATACAACTTGGAATATTTCTTAAACAATATATACTCATCCACAATAGGATGAAAAAACAAACTATCTTCTGTGTGCTAACTGCCCAAGGGGACATTCTTCTTCCTAATTAAATTAAGGTAAGCTATGCCAAGACACTTGTTGCCTACCTTATGGGTAGAGTAAGAATCCATACGGACAATTAATGCTTAGAAACCTACTACACCTTATTCCTCACTTCACTACTCATGGGAGCATACAGAGAATCAGAGAGTCACAGAAACGTCTGGGTTGGAAAAAACCCCCAAGATCACCGAGTCCAACCTTTGAACAATCATCACCTTGTGAACTAGACCAGGGCACTGTGTGCCTCGTCCAGTTGTTTCTTGAACATCACTTCACCACCTCTCCCTGTAGTCAGTTCTAATGCTTAACAAACCCTTCCATGAAGAAATTCTTCCTGATGTCCAACCTGAACCTTCCCTGGCAAAACTTCAGACTACGTCCTTTCATCCTGTCACTGGTTGCCTCAGAGAAAACAACCCCCACCCGGCTAAACCCTCCTTTCAGGGCTGCAGTGAGCGATGAGGTCATTCCTGAGCCTCCTTTTCTCCATGTTTAACACCCTCAGCTCCCTCAGTCACTCCTCATATGACTAACTCTCTAGACATTTCCCCAGCATCACTGCCCCTCCCTGGACTTACTCCAGCATCTCAGTGTTTTTCTTGAAGTGAGGGGCCCAGACCTGGACACAGAACTCAGCAGTGCTTCTAGAGATACAGGCCCAGATTCAGACTCATTAAGCTTTATGACAACTGACTAACCATAGTCTCCCGAGCAAAAAACACTGCACAGCACATTGGTAGTGTCCTGGAATTGTAAAAAGAAGAGAGAGCACCACAAGCTCAACATGCCTGCGTTTGAGCATCCATCCTGTGCTGGCTGACCCTCCATGGGCCACGTGCTCCGACACACAAACCGCTGACTGCAACTGCCAAGTGTGCCCCAAGGAAGGACCAACGCCCACCAGGACCCCATCAACACAATCCCCCTATGAGAAAGAGCTTAGAAGGACTGGAGAGCAAGAGACAAAGAAGGTAAATGAAAGCAGGAGCAGTGTCACAAAAGTGCCAGGCATGGTTTTGTTTGCTTTTGTCAGTGATGGATGGCAGTAAGGAAGAAAAGGGGTAGTTGGGTTTTGTTGAAAGGTTTGGGGTTGCTTGCAATGTGTAAAGGTGTTTCTGGTTGTGGGGATCCATTTGCAATGTTTAGTTGACTTCAGCAACTTCAGGCATAAAACTTGAATGAAAGAGATGTGACCAAATGCAAAGCATTCACAGAAGAGCAAAAACAATTTTAAGATTATATCATGTCTCTTCTCTATTAGACAGAGGGGAGACAGGATAAAAATATTCAAAAATATAAAAGGTGTCTACAAATAGAAAAGAATAAATTACTTATAGCTAGAACATGAAATAAAAGAATTTACAGTATCAGTAAGAAATCTGAAGCTTCAACAAAGAAGCAGCTGTCTAACAGATAAAGAAAGCACTGGAACTGACTACTGAGGAAGCTGTAGAAATGTCAATGTCAGGCATTTTTTGGAACAAAAATCAGGATTCATTTAGATACAGTGGATTCTGTGAATAGAAGGGACTAAACAAGAACCAAAAAAAAAAAACCCAAAAAACAAACAAACCTCCAGTCACATGAAAAGGATAAAATATGCCCAGGAGTTTGGAGAGAAAAAAAAGAAGTCAGCAGAAAGCCTGGCAAAAAAAAAAAAAAAATCTGGGAAAACTGCCTCCTACACCATTTTATGTCTTATTTTGCATCATTTCCACAATTAATTTTTAAACTCAACAAACAAGTCAGAAGAAAATATACACTTTCACAAGATCAGAGTTTAGTTCACCTTGCCCACTGCCCCTTTTAACCAAAAGCTTTATAGGAAATAAAAGTGAGGGGAAATGAATAAACTGCTTCCATATGGCAGCTTTACTCACTTGTTTCACATTTTCTGCCAAGAACACAACATAAACGCCACAAAATCCCAGCTGTGTTATCACTAGGAAAAAGTCCACAATATACCTGAGGAAGAAAAACCAAACATAAATTATACGTAAGATCCAAACAATTATCCCATTGCTACTTAATATGCAGCTACTGCTCCTTTTTAGAGTAGTCAAAATGCTAGACTCAAATGCCACAATCAATCTCATAAGCAGAGCAGTGCAGGTTCATCCTATGTCAAAATAGGGCGGTGATCATTGAAAGAACACTGTAGGCTCAGACTGTTTTTGAAAAAAAGGGATACACAATGGTGGCCTGAAGACAGACTGTAATGTAACTCTGCTAGAGTCAAGCACAGAGCAGAGATGTGCCCCAGAGAATCAATTTGCAGCAGCACAGAGTCTCTGGAGAGCCAATTGGCCATTTGAGGATTGTAACTCTTTGGTGTAATAGAAAATTATATATCAGAATATTAAAAAATATATCAGAATTATAAATCATTACATATCATAATAAACCAATTTTACCTCTAACTGAACTCTACTCCATCCCTATGAAGTCATCACAACACATCTTAAAACACTAGCTCACTAGAAAGATGCTGCATCCTTGAAAGTAACAGGAATAAAAAAAAAATCTTCCACAAGTGAGGTAAAAAACATTTTAAATAAATGCTGAGCAACATGTCTGCTTCAGATTCACAATTTCACTGCTGTGCAGTCATACCATAAAGTCTACAAACAGCAACAGATGGCAAAGAAAAAATAATGCTTTTTTTTTGTAAAAGAGGGATAAAACATTTAACAGACACAACAAGCCATTTATATCTTTGTGTCATTATTGCAAAAACAGTAAATATTTCTCCATTATTTGTATGTTATATTTAAACAGGAACCAAAGATTTGTTTTGCTCCCTCTCAGAATACATGCATTAAAATAATTAACATTTGCAGTGTCAGCCTGCAATGCAGAGAAATGTTGGGAAAAATGAATGAAAACTTAAAACTACTTCACTGCATTAGACAACACAGAATACATTTCTGGTTATAACACATCTCTTCCTATATTACTAAACAGAATTCATTTTCTTCAGAGCTCTTGTAGAACTGAAAATTGATACATCTAATAAAGTCAGACATCCTCCCATTTCACCAGGAAATAACAAATAACACTGCATAAGAGCATTTTTAAGAAAGGTAAAATCTTAGTAAAATAGACATCTCCTAATCATTCCAGGTGTAGCCATTAACTTTTAAAAATTAATTTACTCAATTAAATTCTAGTTCAAACTTACCGGCCCCAAGAAGCTCGTTTCTGAAGAGCGGTCAGGGGCCCCACTTCCATGGCACAGCTGACTGTATCACTGTATCCCAGAGTGGACTTCTTCATCCTGAAATCAAAAAGTGGAGAAAAAACAGAGTTACCAGAAACTATGATGACCCAGAACGCTACTTTTAAAATACTGTTGGTCTTCCATGATTATAACCTGTGGCAACACTCTGCTGCTGAATTTCAGAAGTATGTTTTGGGCTTCTTTACTCCAGGAAGGGCTATATAGCACTCTGCAAGCATGTGAAACATACTGTTGCTTCACCCCAGTTCAACAGTATTAAATGAGCTTCTTAAAAAACATGGGGTTTTTTGATAAACTACTCCAAAATCATATTCTTATTATATGAGCTTAAGAAATTAATCTCAATCTAAAAGTCATGTAGAAGTTAAACAGAAATCAACTCTTGTTGCACAAGCAGTTAATCACGATTGATTCAACGATCTTATTTCAGTCATCAACTTTAAAGACCATTCAAAACTACACAGGAAAAATTCAGGAATGACAGGATCTGTTCACAGTACAATACCATATTAATCTGGTAAAATAGAGTTTCTAGCTACAGGGACATGAATAGTTTTGTGATTCTACTCAGTTCAGAAGTTCATTCACTCTGCAACATGAGACCCTCCCACTGCTTCTCTTTAACACTTGACAGTACAATAAAAATGTTTAATGAAAGTCACTATTAATCAAAATACTCTGTCAGTCAGATCTGAGTAACTCCTTGCCCACAGTAATGCATGTCTCATATGGAGGAATATTTAATATTTATCTGCTCAATAGCATCATTTTAACACAATCCTTCAGCACTACAAATTCAAAGAATCAAGTTGCCACAATTCAGAGCTCACATATAATCATGAAAGACATTAACAGCATTTCTTAGTTTATCTTTTACTCCTATGAAGTACTTATAAACTGGGTATTCATAGATTATTTACATTTTTCAAAGCTATGAAGACCCAGAAGTTCTATGAATAAAAAGAAGGACTTAAAATAAGCCATTAAAACTGCCATAAGAAAGACCTGAGTATTTGCCAGTAGGGAAGAAGGTACTGGGAAAAAAAAATTAAACCAACCTCATTTTGTGTATGAGCATAGAACAAATATGTTTTTTCAATGTGTTGCACAAAGCATAGCTATCATTACTAGGTGCACGCTAAGAATTTGAGAAGAAGATTCTAAACTGACAGAAGAAATTGCTACAGCACCAGAGTATTTTGTAGACCAAAAATCACAAAAAGAAAAGAGGAATTTTAAAAAATTGCTTAAAACTCAGCAACTGAATGAGTAGTTCCACATTTACCTCTGACATAGAGAGTGGCTGCAACGTACCAAGATGTGCATACAGTGAACTGATATAAATCCTATGAACACAAGGCTGATTGGTCCAACCTGGTATGAAAAAAAAAGGGGTAACACAGGAGTTACAGAAATTTTCATGGAAGTATGCCAGGGAAAAATCTTTACATGAAAAAAATTCACATTGTAGCAAATAAAGTAATAATTAAAAAATTTTCCCCCTCAATGGGGTGTTGCTGCTGATGTTTCAAGTCATCCCTTATTTTCAGTTCATTACTTTAGAGAAGGCTATTTCTAGGGTGATCAAGCCATAAGTACCAAACAAGTACTTCACTCCCCTGTTTCAATTGCCAAAAAAGTTTGTCAAGAAAGAAGACTGCATAGACTGCACAATTCAGTAGTTTGAACAACTGAATTAAAAGTTACCACTGACAGTAAAAGTTACAAGTTACAGACAACTATCAAATTAAACAATCTGTTTCAGAATAGAAGCTTAACCACAAGTTTTCACAGAAGAAACTTGCCTTACACACATGTAACTTTCCCTCTCAAACTGAACAACCCATACTATGGGATTACAGGATTCTTTAGTCATAAGGTGAAAATTTCATTTGATTAAATTTACCCTGCCCTAGGAAATGCATTGTTTGTTACCAGGCATAAACAACCTGGACTATACCCTATTTCTGCAGAAACACTAGATCGATTTAACAAGTTCATGCTTCATCCTAGCACATACAATCTATCTCTAGAGAAGTCTGTACAAAGATAAGACAACCCTATAGAAACAATTCCCATGTGACATCACAGGAGTCTGAGTAAATCAATATATTTCTTTTTTTCTGACAAACTTTTTGTTTGGACCAGAAAAATACTTCGGCTATGTAAAAATACAACTCATGCAATGAAGTCTTCAGGGTGACGAAGTAACTTCCTTTAAAACAATAAAATCTTAATCTTCAGTACTGATTTCCCCAATTTAAAGACAAGAAACTACACAACTCTATCAATATGGCAAATAAGAAGCATTGAGATTTTCGTTTTTCAGAACATGTATCTGTACATCTTTCTAGATGATTTTTCTAGTCTAGTAAAAAAGAATTCTTACCACAATGCCAGCGTTTTTTATTGCAAGTGGAAGACCAAGAAGCCCGGTTCCAATGTTTCCCTTGAGGAGGTGAGTCAGTGTTTGTATAAACCTGAGGATAAAATGTTACATTAGAAGTACACATGGATGGGGTAGAGGGCAAAAACAAAACCTCACCCTTTATAATAAAATGATAAATTGCAAGTTTCAACTTAAAATTTACAGTAGTCCAGCTATTTTAAAGGAAGTGCAGCAAATTCAAATAATGTTTTTATTCATACTTACATGTGAGCACCCTCAAATAGAACACACAAGTCTGATCTTCAGTTCTTTACTCCAGCTTGTGAGATGTTAATTCCTCAGCAATTTCATAGTTCTTTTGCCTCAGAGTCAAAATTACTAAGTTTTATCAATGTTATTTTAAAACCTATAACCTTCAAAGTAATCATCAGCTACAAATCACAATTCTGTCAGCCAAAGCTTTATCCAAAGGAAAAAAAACCCAAAACATTTACAAGCTTTTCTAATTAAACTTTCAAAACAGATATATTTCCAGAGTCTCCCAAAATCTTTTTTAAACAGTGCTTGGACTTTGAGTAGTCTCATCACTTTACAAATAGGAACCTTGAAATATTTTACAGCCAGTACATTGTTAGCTTCAAAAGAAGTGAGAACCTACTCAAAATGGGCTGATTTTTGGGAGAATTATGCAAAGTCCTTATGTATAACCACAAAATTGTTCTGCATGTGCAAGAAGACCCCTTCAGAGTTCAGAAAACTGCTTGTAAGAAACAAGCCAGAGGCAAGAAATCTGAACAAGCTGATACTTAGGATTAACACATACGTAATGCCTTCTTCATGATCAAGCTGGTAGTGCGTCTTAACTGGCAGGAAAGTACTTTCATGCTCTTCATCTGAGATGCCATCTGAATCTTCTTCATCAATTAAAGGCTTCATTACTTCCATGCCTGTACAACAGAGTTAACACTACATTAGCATTAGCATTAGAAACAAGCTTACAGTTCAGAAGACATGATTCACACTTCCCATATTACGAGGTTTTAACATGTTCCTAACTACAAAGATGATTTAAGCACAAGTTTGTGCAGGATATTCTCTCTCTTAAAAGTGACACACCATCATCATCATCATCATCATCATCATCATTATTACTATTATTATCATTATTGCCAAACACCACAGTTTTTCATTAAGAAAAGCAGATTTCTATCATGAAAATGTCACTGTTTTAAATCACTTTGCGAGCTACTGCAACATAAAGCAAAACAGAAAAGTCATCCATCATTACAAAACGGTGAGATTCATCTTAAACACTAGTAGCTACTTCAGAATTAAAGTCTGCACTCAGAGTGCCAAGACGGTACTACAGAAAGTATCTCCATTCATTGAAGAAAGAACCAAAATACAGGAATCAGGTCACATGCTTTGAAAGCTGCAATTCCCTGAACCTTTTAAACTGGCATAAAATTCCAGCTAAGTAACAGCACCGAGTAACAGCAAGCAGTCAGTAGTGAACAAAGTTGCCTTTTAGGCAAAACTAACATCTTATGCCAGTTTAATGTTGATGAAATTATAACCATTTTAAATTACTACAGTTAAGCAAAGCAAATCCTGCCAAGAGCAAAAAGATTATTTACCCTACAGTTGCCTACCACAGTATCCATTCATATGTTGAATAAGTCTCAAGTTCCATAACTTCCAAAAAAAAAAGAGTAATGTTAACATTTTGTATTAAAACAAAACAAACAAACCACACTACATTTACATTTGCATTACAAAACAGCCATTTCATATCAGGGTTTTAGTAGTAATGGGGCTACAGGAGTGGCTTCACTGAGAAGCTGCAGGAAGCATCCCCCACATGAACAGAGCCAATGCCAGCTGCTCCCAGGATAGATCTGCTGTGGGACAAATCCAAGCCCACCAGTGATGGTGGCAGCACCTCTGCAATGACATAGTTCAGAAGGGGAATAAAAGCCTGCTGAGCAGCTACAGCTGGAGAGTAGACTGAGAATATGTCACAGGAACAGCCCTGCAGACACCAAGGTCAGCGCAAAGGATGGGCAGGAGGTGCTCCAGGTGCCAGAGCTGAGATTCCCCTGCAGCCCCTGGTGCAGCCCATGGTGAGGCAGCTGTGCCCTGCAGCCCATGGAGGTCCATGGTGCAGCAGAGATCCACCTGCAGCCCCTGGAGGACCCCATGCCAGAGCAGGTGGATGTCCAAAGAAAGCTGTTTCCTCAAGGGAACCCCATACTGGAGCAGACTTCCTGGCTGAGGACCTGTGGCCACATGGAGAGAAGAGTCTAAGTTTGGAGCAGGTTTGCTGGCATGTTTGTCACCCCATGGGGACCCACAATGGAGCATTTTCCAGAAGACTTTCTCCATGGGAGAGGAACATGGAAACATGCTCCACACTGGAACATGGAAAGAGTATGAGGAGTTCTCCCACTGAGGAGAAAGAAGCAGAATAAATAATGTGGTAAACTGACCACAGTCCCCATGCCCCATCTCTCTGCACCACTGGAGGGGAGGAAGTAGAAAAATTGTGAGTGAAGTTGAACCTGGGAGGAATGGAGAGATGGGTAGGAGGTTTTTTAAGATTTACTCTTATTTCTCATTACCCTGCTCTTATTTGACTGATAAGAAATTAAATGAATTACCCAAGTCCGCTTTGCCTATGACTATCATTGGCAAGAGATCTCTCCCTGTCCTTTCCTCAAACCACATACAAGCATTTTTTATATTTTCTCCAGCTAAGGAGGGAAGTGCTAAAGTAGCTTTTGTGGACACCCAGAATCCAGCCAGGGTCAACCCACTACAGCTATTAAACAAATCTTTAAGCCTTGGAGATGTCTAACCCACCAACAGAGCACTGAGGCCAATGCTAAACAATTTCTAAAGAAAAACTGTAGAACTGTAAAAATTCCACAAAGCAGAAGGCAGCTTATCCAAGTCATTAAAATTAAATCATATATCTCAAACTCTCTTGAAAACACCAAAGGGCTGTCAAAATTTCATGTCTGAAAAGCTGAAAGCCAGTAATGAAAGTACTTGGCAGAAGCAAAGATGCCCAGCCAAAGGCAAAAATCAGAGGTCTGAGACTCAACCAGAAAGTACACTGTAAAGCAAATCTACACTCAGTGATATTCTAATTATATAAGTCAGGGTGGACTTCACCACATTTCTTTACATGGCCCACAGTCTACGAATTGATCAAAAGAAGGATGACCAGAGTTCCTTCCCTCTGCTTCCACAGCACTGTGCTGACCAGCTCTTGAGGATGCCACGGCCATCCCCCCCTTAGCTCTGAGTCCCTGCTGGGGTCATTTGATGCTCACAAAGACCTGCATACTCTAGTTCTGGAGTAAATGTTTGCCTCCCCAGCGATCAGAAGGAGCAGGAAGTTTCACTTAGTGAGACGATTTTCATTCTTTAAAGTATTGATTCTAAACTAACAATCTGAAGGAACAAGCCAAACTACAAATATGCAAATCTGTGATCACATGAAATTCGACAACATATAAAAAGATAATATTTAAATTAATTTTCCAGTTTTGTCTCCATTTTGTAGGATGTTCTTCATAATGCTAACCAATAATGACAACTTGCAGCAAGTCAGGCTCTTATTTAGCAGTAGCAGGGGACCAGCATGACCCACAGGACCAACAGCTTTCATGAGTATCAGCAACTGCTCAGCCAAGGGAGAAAAGTAAAATTTTCTTCTTTCATTGCAACTTGTGACTGGAATGTTTGGTATATATGTACATCTACACTGTTTACCATGCAGCCAAATGACACACAGAAGACTCTGAACTTTATTTACACATCCCATTTTACTTTGTCTCCTGACTTCCTGACCCATCTTCTGATCACAAAGGTAGCCCTTTAAAAATAGATTTAGATAAACCCAAGCATTCCCCTCATCTTTCAAGTAATAAAAATTTTCATAACACAAGCTATTTTTCTTCTGAAAAGTCATGTCCATGCTTAAAGCCATCTAGTCATCTCAGGGTTATTGTTATTTTTACTGTCCCACTGCCTCATTTACCCACTTTCTCAGAAATGGCTTAAGTTAGACACAAGAATATCAATTTCCAATATGCACACGAAGCCTGGGAGTTCACTGTTCCTATTCTAATGTAATAATGCATTTGAGAATAAATTCCATTAGAAGTTTTAAAACACAGGCTACAGCAACTCACATTGTCATAGCTACACAGGTTATGACTTGCTACAGGTTCCTCTGAAATACTGCATTATATAACATTCCAAGAATGCTATCTGGTCTCTATCCTAGTCATAAAAATGCTCTTGAATTGCTTCTTTTCCTCATCATTCCTCCTTCATCCCATGACTGATGTAGAGTTTTGGCCTAAATATGTGAACCCATTAACAGTAATAGTATTGATACATTAATGGGAGGTTTGGATTGTGCAATTTTCTAAGCATAGGTTTTCATTTGATAATAGATCTCTACTATTGGAATACTGTGGCTGTGTCCCATAGGCCACACCCACAGTGACATCCAGGTTTGCGTAAGATCCACATTCAGTGGGTCCAAACCTGTAGTCTAAGGCACATGAGACAAAACAGCTTGAGCTTTCCATACTTGGATCTAGTCTGAAATTAATTATTCTGGAACATTCACAGCCACTGCCAGAAACCTGGCACTGAATACCCCCACATTTACTTTGATTCCTTTCTACAAAGGCTCAATATGTGCAATTTAAATACAGTCTTGAACTGCAGCACAAGAACAGCATATACATATCATACCTGAATCAGAGATTGTCTGGCTGCTCTCACAAAGCACATGGTGCAGAGCACACCTTAGCCAACATTAGATCCATGCTCCACCAAGCTGTCATGGCTGCATCCAAACACACTATGAATAATCCAACCCAGCACTCAGCCACAGAACAAATTGAAAATTTTGCATTATTATTAGTCAGCACAACTAAGAATAAGGAAACTTCTTTCTGCACACCCTTTTGTTTTCACTTAGACAAAACACCTGCCAATTTTCAGCCCTGTCCTTCCTGTCCCAATATGATTTTCTTTTCTCCTTGTTCCACAACAAAAATATTTTCAGATCAAATGCTGTCTTCTGATTGTATTTAATAGTTAATGAAACTGACATTGTTTCTGTTTTTTTCTGCGAACACCCATGCAAGCAGAGTGCCAAAAAGCTCTGCAAGTACTGCTACTCTCAACCAAGGCAACACAAAGTGAATTTCAATGTCTCCCAGCATTATCACTGCAATGTTGAAACTAATTCGTTAAGCCACTGGAGAGATAAATCTCTGATTCATTACAGCTACACATGACACTGTAATCATGCATAAATGTCAACACTGTATCCTCAAAGACCCAAATTTCAATCACTAATCAGCTCCCAGTAACACAGAGAGATTAAATCCATAGTGTTAAAATTGTTATGACTACTATTCTGTATTGTGTCTTCATGTGTACTTTTCTATCCCCTGGAATTTGCCAGCATCTTGCCAACACTTATGGACATACTGCCAAAGAAACTTTTGACTGTCACTAAGTTTACTTAACTCTCAAGCTTTTCGAGCACATGGAAGAAACCCTCTAGTTCAAAAGTTCCGCACAGAAATTAATTTTCACCAAGAACTTTAGTTAATTTTTCTATATTGCTCAAGAAATTAATACTTCCAAATTTAACTGAACCACTCAGCACCACAGGGGATAAAACCGATCTCCATCATTTTCATTTTATGGAAGAAACAGTGACAAAATAATGAAGCAGCTTGCCAGGTGGGCACAGCAACCTAAAGGAGATATTAAAAATAAAAGCCATGATCTTCTAATGTTCCTTTGGAGAAGGTCACACCCCAGGCAAACTCATCTTGGAAACCCCTTTTCCAAATCCAATTTAACAATATGGTCCGGTTTTCATTTGCTTTGGTTTTTTTTTTTCCCTCCAAGTTTTTGAAGTCAGTGTCAGCAAATGGAATGAACTGGATTTGACATACAAGCATATAAAGATTTGGGGGATAGGATATAGCATAGCATTGTTTGCATCAACTGGTTTTATTCCTTTATGGCAGAGGGAACACACAGGTCTTTTGGAGCACCACTTCACACATATATTAAGTGCTCAGCAAAAACCCCTAGGCAGAGGAGGTCTTGCACATACTTCACGGCTCAGTCAGCTTCTACACAAGAACATGCCCACAGGGCCAGAAACACTGCCCAAGATTCACAAATTGTGAACTGTGTTTATTAAATAGAGGGTGACCCAATGTCTCTGTAATTGGGATAAAGATTAAATTTAGCAAGCATCTGTTTTGACTTCTCCATAAAAGAGAAAATCAGCACTACAACATTTTTACACTAGCCTAAAATGCAGGTTTATGCTAATATTTTCCCACAGGCTATGAAAAGTCATATTTATGATCCTGGGGGTATACCCAGAGCTTCTGTCACCAACCAGGACTGGTTGCTCTTATGGGACAAAGTTAGTGACTGAATCTATGAACAAGAAGACAAATTGAAGGAGTCTTCACTGCAGCGTTAACACAGAAGAAACATTTATATCTGGCAGCAACCACACCTGCGACAACAGGAGAAGCTCAGTGATCCCAGCAACTGCGTTCGGTTGCCAGATGATCCGTGTATTACCTCTGTGCTGCGGAGACTTTTCAATTCAGCATTCAGAATAGGGCCTCTCAAGACAAATTTAATTACAAAGAAGGCATTGTGACTAATTATTTTCAAAGTAATGCTCAGTTACTCCCTCAACCACAGAAGGAAATGGCTGTTTTGATATTTAGGTAATTTAGCCTAGAAATAACCCTCCCAGCACTTCTCCAGAAGACATCTCACTGTACAGTACAGCTTTGGCCACAAAGCACACATGATCAGCTAAGTCACATGCTTCCACCACCTCCAAAGAAATTAAAGAGCAAGACAAAGTGGCTATGAATTGTACTGCTAGAGGCATGCTGGCCCAGATAGATAAACCTTTGTAAATTTTCCTAGCTCAAGGGGAAAGTAACAGATAACCCCCATTAAACCATACACAAGCAAGCTCCCTTTATATTTTCCACTACAGCTACTCCTGTTGAATATAACAGACATAAAAACAAACAAACAAAATGCTCAAATAAAATATATTATTTTGTTTGAAAATTGAAAAGGAAAATTTCATCTGGTTTTAAAAATTACTGCTAAATACTAATAATTACATTTTCCAAAATAGTAAAAGTGAGCATCAGCTTTTGTTGTGTTTGTTTGTCAAGAAATCCAAGCTATGCTTTGTGCAGTTATTTGAATCCCTTTTTATTTTACTTTGGAAAATAAATATCAGGTCATTTATTTCTCTTCATTATAGACTGTAACTTAATAAAGTAGATTTATTCAGCTTTGTGATAGACTGTATTAATCTTGCAAATGGTTATTTCTAAGCAAATGTTGAAAGGCATTAACGCCCCTCAATAAGCAGGAGGAGCTGTTTGCTTTTGCGTCATAACTGTTGGATCCAGAAGGCTCATAAAATAGGGACACTTGGAGTTCTTAAACCAAAGTGCACACAGGTCTGCATAGCTGTTACACACTTACAGAGGAGCAATATCACCCCAACCCACAATGGATCATTTATTTGGACAGACACTAGTCTTAAATAATCCCCTATCCTGTCTAGACCAAGCCACACATTTCTACAGTTAACACACTCTTAAGTGATAATGCTTTGGCAAGATTTCAGTTTTATTAAGTATTCAATAGCACTGAACCATGCAAAAGATTTTGGAATTCTTACCAGGTGTGGAACTGCATTTTTAAACAGTTAATACCATAGAAAATCCTGTTTCTATGGGTTCTGACAGAAAAACTGTCCAATGTGTGAACTTCTGGGGGAAAAAAAGAAAAAAGCTCTAAATTTTCTTTCTGCAACCTTTCCTCCAAAGTAACAATCTCTTGACACAAGATGGATCAGCACTGGGGACAACAAAATTTGAAGCATGTCTTCCAAGTCCTATCATTGCCACAGGACAGGGCAAAATCTGCAGATTACAGTGGAACTGCAATCCTCAAATTTCCAGCAGGGGAACAAGGATGACTGGGGGACCAAAGCATCTCTCTTATGAAGCAAGGCTGAGGGAGATGGGCTCATTCAGCCTCAAGAAGAGGCAGTTGAGAGGAGACCTCATCAATAAAGGTAGGTATTTAAAGAGGATGGAGCCAGGCTCTGCTCAGGGGTGCCGACCACTAGGACACGAGACAATGGACAGAAACTGATGCACAAGAAGTTCCCGTTGAATATGAAGAACTTCTTTACAGTGTGGGTGACTGTGCACTGAACACGGAACCCAGAGAGGCTGTGGACCGCTCCTCTCCGGAGACACTCGAAAACCATTTGGATGCAATCCTGTGCCATGAGCTCTAGAATGGCCCTGCTGGAGCACGGAGGTCAGACCACATGAACCCACTCATGAACCCACTGTGGTCCCTTCCAGCCTGACCCAGTCTGTGATTCTGGAAACACAGCTCTGAGACGAGATCTTCCATGTGTCCAGCCCAGCCACAACTATACTTTATAAATAAACCTACTATGTGCTAATTCGTCCATTCATGGACAGAAAAACTAAGAGATTTAACATCTAGGCGGAAAGATTAATACACTGTAAATGCAATAAATACAATAACGCTAATATATAAACACACATACGCCCCGGCAAACCCTAACCCAGTCTTTCAGGGCAAATAAATGCATCACCTAACGATGCAATGCGAACGTATTTCCATGAACTCCAAAGGAGACCATGACTTCGCTAAGAACCGAGCGCCAGGCAGGTGCGCCTGAGGCCCGGGGGAGCGGCTCCTGCCGCCCCGCATTGCCCCGGCAGCGCAGCCCCCGCCGCCGAGGCGGAGACACCGCAGCGCAGCGCCCACCCCCACCCCAGGTGGGATGGTTCATCCCGCCCGCCTCGGTGCGCCGAGCGCCGCAGCGCATCCCCGGTGGGCCGAACCATCTCTCCTGAAGCGGAGGGGGGCAGCGGGCGCCCAGCCGGTCCCGGCGCTCACGCCCCCTCCTCCCCGCCGCGCAGCCAGCCGCCATCCCGCCGCCCCCGCCGGGCAGCGCGGCTCGGGTCGCCTCACCCAGCTCCTCCCTGCCCGCGCCGGCCATCGCCCCACCGGGCTCCGTTCGCCCTTCCGCCGATGTGGAGCCGGCCGGCGCGGCGCATGCGCCCGGCGGGAGCGAACCATAGAGGCGGCGGGCGGCGCGGGCTGAGGGAGGCGGTGCCGGGTCCTGCTGTGGGCCCGCCGCCTCCCGCGGCGTCCTGCCCCGCACAGCCCCGCGGCACCGCCTGCATTCAGCCTTCCGCGGCACCGCCTGCATTCAGCCTTCCGCGGCACCGCCTGCATTCAGCCTCCCGCGGCGTCCTGCCCCGCACAGCCCCGCGGCACCGCCTGCATTCAGCCTTCCGCGGCACCGCCTGCATTCAGCCTCCCGCGGCACCGCCTGCATTCAGCCTCCCGCGGCGTCCTGCCCCGCACAGCCCCGTGGCACCGCCTGCCCGCGGCGTCCTGCCCCGCACAGCCCCGCGGCACCGCCTGCCCGCCCATACAATCCTGGGGCAGCTCAATTTGGAAGGGACCCATAAGGATCTTCAGTGCCCTGCTCCATGTAGGAGCACGTAAAGCTAAACCGTGTGACTAAGGGCACTGTCCAGACATTCCTTGGGCCATGACTTCGTTGTCATCCTTAGGGATGCTCTTAGGCTTTGCTGCGGCCCCAGCGGTGGTGCCCCATAAAGCGGTGCCCCTCGGCAGGGCTGGGGAGCCCGGCAGTGGATGGGGCACTGCAAGCTTTGAGCCGTAATTAATCAGCAAAGACTGCAAGCAGGAATGAGTGTGCGCAGTTCAGCAGAGCGTGACAGCTGCAACGCTTGGAGATTAACCACTAACCTCACACCCCACCTTAACCTAACTTTTATGCTAGTTGCTTCCAGAATAACTTGCCAGTATTTCTTCAGCAGAACTACCTATATCTATACCTATATCTGATTTGACTTAAGTAATAAAGTTTACAGCTGCTGCTTTCCTAATACAACTTTTTTTCTATTTTTTTTTTTTTTTGCATGAAGAATATAGGATAAAGTAATTTGATTTTTTTTTTCTACACAAGAGAAATGCAGTCTTCTGAAGCTTCTCATAAACTTCAGTCATCTTCAGACAAACATCATTAATTAATTTATCTACGATGAAGAATTTCCAGTGGGGAAAGGATCCATTTTCAATTGTCAAATTTATGTGCATTCCAAATACTCCTCCAAACTTTCATTAAAAAAATGAGCCATGTGTGTGAGCTATTATCATCAAATTTATTTTAGAAAAGGGTTCCCAGTAGGCTGCCCATGACTGCAGGTTATTGATTTAAGGAACTGACTCACTAATTAAAATATCTGTGTCAAGCATTTATGCAATATTCTACTTGTTTCTAACAATGCCAAATTTTGTTCAAGAAAATATGTAATTGACAAATCTTTAAAGTTGTATTTAGAGTTGAGTGTTCATTCCTTCTACCTTGTCATTGCATCTCAGGACTTGACTCACTAAATCCTGCATTGACATTGAAGAGACGTTAAGGACATGATACATCTTTATTTCACATCCTACCCAATGGAAAACTCTTTGGTTCTACTACTTGCTGCTACTTGCATAAAAATTCCTTCTTCTAGGAGCAGGTTTGTTATGTGCCTAGAGAGATTTTTCTAATATGCTCCAAAAGTTATATCTAGCATTTGAGTAACCAGTGGTGACCAATGAATATTCAAAAACACATGGGAGATACTATAATGTGATGGGAGTTAGTTATTTTCTAATCTGCATTTTGTTTCTCTTTGGTAAGAATAGAATGATTTGCTTTAATGCACACATCTGGTTAAATTCTAGATATCCATCCATCAAAGCAAAATTACTATACGATGAGAATATTTCAGACACCAAACACTTGTTTACCATAGGCTTAATTTTCTGAATAGCATTTACAGCATCTTAGAAATCATGAATTCTACTCATGTTGTTTCTGTTGGTTCAGAGCAAGGTCAGATGGAGTACAATACCCAGCTTCTTCTATTTTTAATGTTTTTAATTAAAAGCAAAACCTGAAATCTTTAGGGGCCATTTTCAGTAAACTTTTATTGATCTGCTTAAATCCCCCTTGTTAGAATAGATGCTCTGCTAGGTCTATCTGAACATAAATTATACTCTGGCTAAATTTCTACACTTTTTTAGGGAAAAAAAATACAAGAATCAAATAAATATACAGAAATACTGTTTCAATATATAATTCGTCTACACAGATGCCAGCTGGCTTTAACTTTGAGGCTGCTCAAGTCTTGAGGGACTTCCATTTCTTCATGGAGTCTTCTTTTTGTGATACTATATATTTGGCTTCCAGACCCTCCATTGGCAATGAGTACCAATATTTTACTCATGCATTGTACAAAAAAATGTGCCTTTTGAGCCTGCTACATGATAATCTCTAGTCTTGCAACATAAAAATAATGATTGCATTTACCTTGTCTAAATCATTCTTGACAGATCACTGCCATACTCTCTCTCCTGTCTCTTTTCCAGGCTGAAGAGTATTAATTTATTGAAATATACCTTCATAGAGATGCTATTCCATGGCATCTTTTCTTAATTTCTGTTTCCTTCTTCTATGAGTTCTAGATCTCCCATGTTCAGCTGCAGTTGACACCAGAACTGCAGCCATACAAAGACACTAAAACCCTTCTGCTTACATCTGAGGGGTTTTCACTCCTGCTTTTTGTAATAATTTGTATTTTAACTTTTTCTCAGGTACTACTTTGCAAGGTGATTACTTTGCATGATGTTTTAATGAGCCATTGGTAGGCCTCAATTATGTTGCCATCCATCTGTCTGTACACTATAATTCTATCTGATTAGCAAATGATTGACATTCCTCTAAGATTTATATCACTGCTTTATATCTAAGAGCACATTTGGAAATCACCTTGAATATCAATATAGCATCTACATTTCATGAGATCCTGGATAGCAAATTGCTCATCTGTGTATCTAAAAGCAATACCTCCTGTTAATTTACACTGAACATCATGGGATCAAACTGAAAGAGGGATGTTTAGGCTAGATATACAGAAGAAATTCTTTACTGGCAGGGTGATAAGGCACTGGAACAGGCTGACCAGAGAAACTAAATGCCCCATCCTTGGAAGTGTTCAGGGAGAGGTGGGATGGGATTTTTGAGCAATCTGGTCCAATGAATGACTTCCTGCACATGGCAGAGGGGTTCACAGAATCATAGAATATTCTGTGATGGAAGGGACCGATTGGGATCATCAAGTCCAGCTCCTGACTCTGCACAGGACACCCCAAGAGTCACACCATGTGCCTGAGAGCATTATCCAAATGTTCCTTGAACTCTGTCCAGCTGATGCTGTGACCACTTCCCTGGGGAACCTGTTTCAGTGCCCAGTCACCATCTGGGTGAAGAACCTTTTCCAAATACTCAACCTAAACCTCCCTGACTCAGCATCATGCCAGGTTGGAACCTTAAGGTCCCTTCCAACCCAAACCATTCTATGAGTCTATGATTATGCAATCTGAAAACATGTATTTATCGCTTTATCTCTTTTCATTTCCTTAGTTACAAGCATGAGCTTCCTTTCACAGCGGTTCCTTGTGATCTGTATGCTGGTCTGTGACAGCCCATTTCCAAGAGTTCTTATTTTCCTCCTTTTGCTTGGTACAAAAATTAAGCACAGAACATCTTTAACGGTGATTAAAAACTCAGTGTTGTAATGCTGCTTTAAAAAATTGAAGTTGATAGGAGAAGACTCTTAAGCTTTTAGAAGTACTTCGTTTGATGTCTATCGAATGGGGAACTGTTTTGTAATATGTTGATATCAAGTTTCATGCGATGCTTGCTTTTCTTTGTCATAAAAACAAATTGGAAGGAGATGTTGATTTCCATTGTATTTCCTAGAATCACAGAATGGCTGAGATTAGAAGGGATCTTTGAAAATTATCTGGTCCCATCACCCTGGCAAAGCATGGCCACGTGTATCTATCCAGGCAGCTTTTAAATATTTTCACAAAGGGAGACTCCGCAGTGCCTCTGGAGATACTGTGCCAGTGCCTGGTGACCCTCACATCAGAAGAGTGTTTCCTGATATTCAGAGAAAATCTCCTGTGTTTCAGCTTGTGTCCATTGCCTCTGGTCCTGGTGCTGAATGCCACTTAAAAGAGCCAGGCTCCATCCTCTTTGCAGCTTCCCTTCAGTTATTTGTAGATACTGATGGGATCTGTCTGAGCCTTCTCTTCTCCCAGCTGAACAGTCCCTTTCAGTCTTTTCTCATGGAAGAGATGCTCCACTCCCTTCATTCTTGTGGCCCTTGCTTGGACTCCCTCCAGTCTGTTTACAGCTCTCTTGCTCTGAGGAGCCCAGCACTGAACACAGCACTGCAGGTCAGGCCACAGTGGTGCTGAGCAGAGGGGAAAGACTGGTCACACCCCTTACCATGGTGTCATTACTTTGCTCAGCACACCCCAGGATGCCACCGGCCACCTCTGCATCAAGAGTTCCCTGCTGGCTCCCATTCAGCTTGGTGTCCCCCACTCCTCTCTTGCCAAGCTGCTTTCCAGCTGGGTAGCCCCCAGCATCAAAGGGTGCCTGTAGTTGTTCATGAGGCATGCGGCTGAAGACGGCAAGCGTGTTGTCAATTTCACCACTTAAGAACACAGATCATAAAAGGCCCATTCAACAAATATGCTTCAAACTCTAAAACCGCTGCTCAGAAGTTTGATTGCTACAGCTGTAACACAGAAATGTTGGATGACCCCCACTGGAATCCATAAAACATAGCTGTTTAGTAACAAAATGTTAAAAGCTTGGGGTGTGTTTACTCTCCCTAAGCTTTGATGAAGAATAAATATGACTATAGAAGATACTGCAGCTGTCAAAAGTGCTGGTGGTCGTTCATACTTCAAATAGAAATTATCAGCGCATTTAAAATACCAGAAACATTTGAGAAAGCCGCCAGGATTTTCCCCAACATGAATCATTATCATCTCAGTAAAGTAAAATATTTTATTTGTCACTTAATGAAAATAAAATATCTTTATTTGCATATAGATCTGTATGTGCTGGGACTTATCATTCAAGCATTGCCAACATCAAGGTTTGCTTTTGTTGTTTAATTTGGTGGGCTGCCAGTATCAACTTTCTTTCAGTACACTTCAAAGTCAAAGTACAGCATCCCTTCAATAAGTAGGTCACTTTGGAAAATGTCACAAATGTTCAGTTACTTGTGAATCTTTGTTAGCTCTTATTTATCTTTAAATAAAAAACCAGATGTGCTGCATGATAAACATACCAAGTTGCACTAAAGGAGACTATATGATAATTTTGGTCAGTGCCTCAGATTCACAACACTTTTCCATCTTATCCTGCTAACTTCATGAGTCCTACAATCTGAAAAATCGTGCTTGAATTTTGAGGGTGTCCAAGAAATGCAACACTCCATATACGCTTAAGCATCTGCATAGACTTACCTTGGTGCTTATGAAATTGGGTAGATGTCTGTAGTTCTGCTCATGACCAGAGACACTGTCAAATCATCTACCTCCAACTTATGGTCAGTTGTGTCTTGTTCCAGAGTACTCACAAATGAAAGGATCAGGAAGGTCTTAGTCATGGCCCTGCTCTGGACTTATAATGAGATTTCTTCAAGACTATGTCCCAGGACTGTCAGGGAACAGGCATCTTCAAGTCAGCCCCCAAAAAGCACTGTGGACAAGAATGTACAAAATACGTCTTATTCAATTTCCACACTCCCCCCACAATATTACAGCAGGCTTTACACCTTCAAACAGCTCATGTGTCCTCATTTCTAGGGCATTTAGTATACCCACAAGAACTGAAAACAGATGACAGGAGAGGTGAGAAGAACTGTGATGCTGTTAAGACAAACCATTTCTGTTTTAAAAATTCTACCATTAATATTTTTTCACAGCCAGATATAATCCATTGGCATAGGTCTCTTGGTGCCCACAGCTGTAATATTGCTAAAAGATATGGCCCACCAGCAGAGCCCTAAGGTAGCTGTCAGCCACCCTCCCACTCCTATGATTCACATCAGCTTTGGAAACTATTACAGCCCATGGCACAAAGCATTACTCCCAAGTCTGCTCTAATTCAGGAGAAAACTCCAGAGAGCTACAGCTCAGAGCAACTGAAAATCCACATCACATCATGCACTGCAGGGACTTCTTTCATGTGTCTTAGGAGGATCCTCTCTCCACCAGCTGCAAGCCTTCTACAGCCCTTGTATTCCTGTGAAGAGGTGTTCAAAGAGGAGTGTGAAGAAGAGGATGATGATCTGCCTGCTTGAGCTTCCTGAGGTAAAGATAGTTGTAGAACACTGTAAAACCATAGCCAGTTAGTAATTAAAAGGTGATACTGCAAATATTGTTTAAAGCTGCAGGTATTATTAACTATAGGAATTTAAAAATACTAGCATAGACAATTTCAATTTACTTCAGAGGACAAATCACATCCAATTAAAAAAAAAAAGCCTCCTGGAAAGGGTTATAAAGCATGAGATGTTAGAAAATCTATGACCATTCAGACAACTGACCACTGGAGTAAGGACATCGGTAGGATTTTCCTAGGATCAGTTTCTTACTCTGAAATTTACAACTGCTGTATACATACAAGTAACTATATTGGTAATAATTTATTCAGTAAACGTTGTAATCAAGCTCTTTCTCATCTGCTCTGAGCTTTATTTAATGTCTTTGGAAATGAAAGTGTACAGTTTGGCATTTATCTTAGAAACTCAGGTCAGCCACTCATATTCAGGAAGCATTTAGAAGCTGTCCTTTCATCCACAGGAGCCACCCTATTGAGCAGCATAAAATCAATGACACACACATCTGTCTTTATAGCCAGACCCAATGTGAGTAGTTCAGAAAATAACTGATGGCCTGTTTCTGTCTGCATAACGTATTCAGTGTGCAGGCGAGCAATCGTCTGTCTGGACAGCTGCACTTTGGCTGTTGTGCTTGAGAACAGCCACCATTCCCCGCTCCCTGCATGCAGCCTCCTGCCCACTGGATCTGCATAAGCATGGTTTTAGGTTCTGCCCCTCTTCTGAGCTGCTATGCTTCACATGTTGGAGGTAATGCTCAGCCCAACTCGGGTGGGTTGACCTTTGCTGTCCACCAGATGCCCACCAAAGCCACTTTATCACTACCCTCCCCACATGGACAGGGGAGAGAAAATATGATGAAAAGTCTGTGAGTAGAGATAAGGAGAGATCACTCAACTTTTACCATCATCAACTCAGTCTTGGGGAAATTAATTTACTTTATTGCAAATGAAACAGAGCAGTATAATGAGAAATAAGGAAAAAAATCTAAAAACACCCTTCTCCCAGCCTTCCTTTCTTCCTGGATTCAACTCCCAAGATGAGGGTAAAGGAGTAAAAAAATTCACTTACTTCTATTCATGGAGTGTCAATGTCACAAATTATCAGCCATTGTTTCATCTTTCTGTTTAAACACAATGAAATGGTGTCTTCCATTCATGGAGAAGTTCTGCTACACTGTAATTAGAAGCCAATCTCAGTACAACCTGACAAAAAACATTTTTCTCCTTAAAGATCTAACTCTTCATTGACTGCCATGTTTGCTTTTGGATTGTCAGTTTCATAAAACTCCATCCCAAACCCCATAAATAAAGCATTTACCAGAACAAAAGGATGCACTGACAATGTTGTCTTTTTCTGGAGTACTGACTTTGAATGGTATTTATCAATACAGTGAATACCTCCCCTTCTATACAGAAGTTCATTCTGCTCTTTATTTCACAAAGACATTTTCAAAATAATGAGCATATCCATCTTTTACAAGTGCTGCACATTTAGACTGAGGTAAATAATAATTCATATTAATTGAATGTTGAGTATTATACTTAGCTGTGGACTTCTAACAATAGAATGGGTACTGGTACCCATTTACAGCTACAGTTCTGTATGTAGCATAAAAAGAAATGACACCATTAACTTTATCCCCTTTTTTCTTTTTGCTAACCCTTTTCATTATTCCTTCTTCCTCCTTTCTCAGCTGAAAAGTCTGAGATAAGCGTGATGTCAGCAGCAAAAAATAGCAAATCATTTAACAGTCAAATAAAGTGTAACTACAAAGAGGGACTGATGTGACAAAAAGCTGCTTCATGGAAGCCATGGCTGCTCATACTAAGATCTCTGCTTCTGGTAAGGTCTCTGCCTCTGTTAGTTTGCATCAAAGGATTACATACAGTCTGGAAATAATTAATATATATATGTGTGTGTGTGTATATATATGTGTGTGTATATACATATATGTATATATATATGTGTGTGTATGTGTAGATATATGTGTGTATATGTGTAGATAGATGTAGATATATAGATTTGGAAATCCACCAATTGACATCACCAAATTATATTCTGAATAGGAAATTTTTGGTGGAGACTTCAATTGATTAGCAAGGGTCAATCATGACTTCAAAATTCAAAAGGTAATACTCTGGTGCATGTGTGCCAGTCCTGCTTTGTGGGTAAGCTGCATCTCCCAAAAAATAGGCATATAGACTGACTATACCAGTAAGTTTCTTAGAAGGTGAGTAAAATCAGCTTTCTGTCATAATCTATATTAAATTATAATCCAAAACCTGACATGATTCATAGCTGAACCTGCACTTTCCCAGGCACAACTGGCACACGTACTATTCCCAATAAGGTTGGATGTAGCAATCTCATTTAGGAGGGTGGTAAACCTTAAGTATATGAGATCCTACCTCATGCTCAAAAAGAAAGGCTCATGTCCTGTTTTGGTCACAAGTATAGAATTTGTTTTATCATCTAGATGCATTAAAGAGGGGGACAGCAAGCATTTGGCTCCTGATGGAGCCAAGAAGTTGCAGAATCTCCCTTGTCTGTAGCTGGAACAAGAGCAGAGCATGGGCAAGGGGGAGAGAGAAAGCACATGTTTGCTGTGCAAGGTGCTTCTTTCCTGTGTAAAGCAGTGCTGTGAATCAACCACGTCTGGTGTAGCCAATGGCCACAGAAATGAATGCCAGAATCTTCTGAGTCCAGTTCTCCCTGCCACTCCAAGTAAAAATGCCTGCAATGTCCTTTTCCAGTCACAGCTTGCTGCACAGCACCAGATCCAGTGATAACCACTAATGAAAAGTTAAATTTTTTTCATAGCAGGACATAGTTATTTTTTCCTTGGCTTGTTCAGACAAATTAAGACAATATGAAAACAGAAATATTAGCTGCTGACATTTACCAGCTGGTTCTGGTGGCACAGCAGTGGGATGCTTGATGGGAAGTATGGATGTGATTTCTGCTCAGTTCACTCAGTCTGAGTCAACCTCCCCTCTGTACACTACAGCACTATAATTAGTAGCAGTTCAATTGCATTTCACAAATTAAAATGTTGTGTAAATTGTTCCCCTATTCAGCACAACACTTCTGCTCTTAAGGGATAATCCAGGCCAAGGAAGCATCCAGAGACTCCGTGGAGAAAGACTACCACTTTTCGCAGAGTGGAGAGGAAAGAAGCAAATAAGCAATGTCTGTTTATGTATCTGTATTCTAGGTATGTGGTAGTTCATCATATTTTAGCCAGAAGCAGGATTGAAACTAGTTGACCTTTAAGGTCTCTTTCAGCCTAAACCATTCTATAATTCTAACGTTTTGCTAGTAAAAGGCTGTTAAGGTAGGAAAGAAGAGGCAGAAGCAGAGGAGGAGACCAAATATTGCTAGGATAGGAAACTATCCTGGACAAATCCTCCCTTCACTGTATAATAAAGCTGGTTTAAGAAGCTGGGAGCAGAGAGAAAAGGATATCTGAATACCTAGTCAAAGAGTACATGGGCTTTAAATGCTATTTAGTCCTCCATGAAGATTTTAAAACTCTGTACTGAGGACACAGAAGGCTTTTTAGCATAGGTTAATGCTCCTGTGTTAGCAGCTCAGTGGGTGATGTAACTGAAGTGGCTGCCTCATCCTTCCTAGATATCACAGATACAACAGGGGACAGCAGCTCCTTTGGGACATCTCCATATATCGTTAATCAGGTTCTAACCTCTACAGCATTATTTGAGGTTGGAGCTCCAGGGTCAGACAAGGCACTTACTCCTCTTGAGGGTGCAGACTCACATGTCTGAATTTGGGTAGCAGCAAATAATGAGCAGCACTATACAGCAGGGTTGCAGTGGTGAGCTCAGGGATGCCAGCTCTTACTCTTAATACTGGACTGCACCTGGGCAACTGTTAAAATATCTGGAGTGGAGGACTAGACTGTACATGTCAGGGGATTGAACTTTGGAAGCTCAAATTTATGTCTGCCAGAATATGCTCCTACTTCTCCAAAACAAAACCCACCTTCTCCATGTAGCACATTTAAAGCACAATTTCAGCAACAGGTATGCAAGACCTATTACTACTATTGCCAGTCTTTTTAGTGTGAAAAAGTTAAAGCACTTTCTCAGATAGGGAAAAGTGGTTAGTGCTTGGGATTTTTTTGATAAATAATCCGTTTTATGGTATTTTTGGTGGACTGAATAGGTACAGAATTTAAAAGTATTGGTAAGATTCAGCCCAAAGCTAATATTAGAATATTAAATGATAGGAAGGTCTGAGTCAAGATTTGAGATTTGGGCTCAATTTTGCTTCATCTCATGGTAAACATTATTAAAACTTCTTAAAGGAGAAATAGCGACAATATTGACTAAGTTTTAATTTTAACATCATGATTAATGTCTTTCTTTTTTGTAAAAGAGAGGGTTTTTTTAATGGAAACTTTCCACATTTGGCCAGCATTTAGGTCATCCTTTGTAGGGAGAAGATGAAAGACAATTTCACTGGGAGATGGTCTGAAGTTGTTAGTGCTGATGTCCTGTTTTCTTGAGGAAAAAGCAAGACATATTTTCAAAAGAAAAAAGAAGTAGCAAAGGAAGCAGCAAGGATGGAAAACACTGTCAGGGAGCAGCAGGAGCAGGTGAGACATAAGGTACAGGTGACAGTAAGGAACACAACAGTGCTCCCCTGACATGGCCCCAACTCACAGCACCCAGCTAGAAGAGCCGAGCAGGGCCAGAAAATCAGCAGGGCAGATCCACAAAAAAACAAGAGCAAGGCCCTGAGCCTGATGAGGCCACGTCAGAGCTGCCCTTGAGCACAGGCAGCCAGGCTCCAACAAGGACTTGGTGTATAGGTTCTGCTTTTGGTGTTCTTATTTGTCCTTTTTTGAAGAATGTTAGTATGATTCAGTCAGCTGCTCTGTGCACAGGGCAACTTTATCAGCAGCCTTACCATACACACTTTCTTGGCTAAGGGAGGAAAAAAGTAAGAGAAGAATAAAAGACACAAAGAAGGTACAAGCAGGGGAGAAAAGGAAAAAGAAGCTCCAGATCTAATATTGAGACATTGCCAAAGCTGGTAAAGGTGGAGATGAGGGATCTTTCGGGTCCCTCTGTCTATCTCAAGAAAGTTACTCTAACTCCCAAAATGGAATGTGACAGAACACTCATACTGAATAGCACTTCCAGGATGTTACAGAAGTCATTTGTCACAATTCCAAATTATACTGTTTGTGTCACTATAGTAAAAGCTTCAGCAAAGGGTCTGGGGTTAAACTGAGTTTTTTCCTACTTTCTTAATCTCATGCTCTTAGTTTCTTACGTTACCAGCTCTGGTTACTCTGGGTCCTCTGGTTACTCAAACCACACCCTTTTTGGCTAATATTAGTGTGTCTTTTTCTTTCAAAGTATTCAATTTCCTAATTTTTTACTATGTCAGCTTCTACAAATAGTTTTAGGTAACTGGCTGGATCAGATTCCTGCTATCCTGGCTTAAATATAAGAAGCCACACAAAGCTTTGAAAAATTGCGACTTTTTCCTATTAAAAATGTATCCACATATTGTTCAAAGACACTTCTGTATTGTGTAGTCTTACGATGACACAGTCTTATTATTAACACATTATTAATCTCCACTGGGAAAGACATGAAGTTCCATTATATGCAATTTCAATAGGGGGGAAAAAAGAGAAGCCAAGAAAGAACTGAAATACAGAGGAAAAAAAATCAGCTTGCCTAAAGCTACACAGAAGTTCTGCAACATTGAAAGGTCTTGAATTCCATCCTCCTAACACATAGGCTAATACCACTCCTGCCTCATAAAAGCCTTTGGCAGTTTTATTTGTAACAGACCTCATATATATCAGTTAATGTGAACAGTGTTCATTTCCATCAGCCCTGCAGATGAAAACAGAGAACTTCTTAAGGCAAAGCCATTTAGAGGCAAAGAATTAACACAGTTATTTTTAAAATATTTCACTCCCTCACCAGTTCATCACCATCACTATCAATTAATAAAAAAATATTTCAGTTCGGTGAATAACCTCCCTGTGTACAGTGGTCAAAGTGGTCCCAGATGTGTTAGTGTGCAGTTCCAGGGTGGCATGTCACAGCTGGCAGTGGCAGCTGATAGGAGTTCCCCAAGTGCAGCCCCAGCTCAGGCTCCTAGTTCCTAACCAGCTCTTGCCTCCCATCTAGTGGCTGTATCCACGCACCAAATAGTTTATTCAGTTTTTGTTTTTTTTTTTTAATTTAGGTACTAAACAAGTAAGACTCTTGTCTGCAGTAGAATAATGTAAGAAATTAACCCACATTCTCAGAGTTTTCTAAATAAATTTGCATAACTTTTTGGAATAACTTCAGTAAACTCTGTTACTCAAATATTGTTGGTTCCTTCAAAAGTCACTATAGGATCTTCAGAGCTAAGAGATTGAAAAAATAAATCTGAAATGGAATTCTTCTATTACCTCCATGAGTTTGAGCCCTGTAAGGAAGCTGTGTTCACAAACCTTTCACTGCTGATGATAAAATAGAAAGCTTAATTCTCATCTCCAACAGCAAGGTTAAAATCTTGTGTGGAAAACTCCAGAACAGCAGCCTGTAAGGAAAAAAAAACTAGGGGACTGAAAGAAGTAGACTAGAATCCCAAAAGTGAGCACAGGCTCTTGACTACATCCTGCAACAGCCACAGAACCTGGAAGGGACCTCCAAAGGTAATCTGGTCCAGCCTTTCATGGGAGAGGGAGCCTCCATGAGATTAGACTCTGTCCAGTCATGTCTTGAAAACCTCTGGTGAACAAGGAATTCCCTCCCTCCAACCATGAGCCAACCCCCTCCTATTTTGCACAAGCCATCTCCAGAGGAGGCAGAGTCGGTAGCTGCACAACCTGAACAAAGAGCAGCACCAGCTGAAGTCACACCTGAGTGTGGCTCACACAAACAGAGCTGCAACAAGGAGATGGCAGGAAAGATGCCAAACAGCAGAGCCCGGCTCCTCACTGCTCCCAAAAAGCAAATGTGTGTCCTCAAGGAAGGCTGCAGCTAAAAATGCCACTCAGCATCTCTAGTGTACAGAGTGCTGTATGTGGGGAAGGGAGGGCAAAGCAGGGATGTTGCTAGGGGATAACAGGACCCAGGACCAGCCTTGGTGCAGCTGGCTTCTCACCCATTTGGAATTGCTGCTTTTATAAGACATTAATCATCCGTCTTGTTGGCGAATATAGCAGGCAGAATACAAAGCAGGGAGTTATCCCATGCAAGAATATGCTGGCATTTATTGCTGGTCAATAGGTATTGGCAGTACTTTGGTGGGAAAATCTCCTTTTGAGTTTATTTCAATATAGGACCTATCTAGTTCTGGATTGTATTCAGCATCTAAGCAGAGCTCAGAATTGATAAAGCCAGAGATACTTTATATTACCAGCATGTACTTCTACTAGCAGTAAAAGTAAATTAAACAAAGCCTGGGCACAGTCTTTAGACACAGCAAGTGATTGTTTAAACTGTTTAATTGTTAGGGTAGAGCCTGGGGTATTTTCTTATGCTCAAAGTCTCCTAAACAACTCCCAGGCATAATTTAGGATTTGGCATACGCCGTGCATCAATCTCAATTAAATTGTCTCCCTATTTTGAAGGGGAAAAGGCCTTGAAAGTTGGCCCCTGTGCAAAAGAAGTAATTTAATGTGGGACTACAGGCATCACCTTTGGCTACATCCATGCTGCTGGAAAATAAAAGCACCAGGCTAAAAGTTTAAATTATGTTCCCCTAAATACATAAATTCTAGAGTTTCAGGAGCTTGTATAAACAGCTTCCCCTCAATGTGGGCTGCAGAAATCAGAATTATTTTTTTACTTTTTATCTTTTTTTTTTCAGGAAGCAGCTCTCAGATTTCAAGAGTTCTACCAGTATTTGGAGCAGTTGTTTATAAAAATCCTCCGCTCACCTAAAAATGCAAGGAAATACTGCAATTTAAATGGAGAATTAATTTCTTATTTGTCTTGCTGATCTTTAAATAAAAGACAAAAATTCTCTGTTGGTGTCTATTCTTGAGTAAAGAATTGTGTTCTGAATCTTTATGGAGTAGTGGTATAGGGAAGCATTTCATTGATAAAATCAACAAATTATATAATCACAGAATGATTTGGGTTGAAAGGGACCTTAAAGATCACCCAGTTCCAACCCCTCTCTCATGGTCAGGGTCACCTTCCAATAGACCAGGATGCTCAGAGTCCCATCCAACCTGGGCATTATATAGCTCAAATAGTCAATTATTTAATTAACTAATTTGCAGGATTATTTAACAAATATTAACAAATATTAACCAATAAGCTCAATTTAGTTAGTCTCAGTTCCAAAGCGCTCTAACTAATAACTCTGAGAATGTGTCCAGCATTTTTCACTACTCCTAATTAGGTTGTATACATCATTAAGACCATGCAGGAAAAAAAAAGTGTTTTACCTAGAGAATTACAGGAATTACCAGTGTGCCATGCCATTGGTATGTAAAGAATTAATATTGAATGATTATAAGTGAATGCACAAAAGGTTGGAAATTTGCAGAGTCCTCTAACTACTGGCCCTTAAATGCACCAGCTATCCTGATTTAAAAAGTACTATCTGAAGTACAACAGCCTGAAAGAAACAAAAGTACTGCCTGAAAATGATGTGCTAAAATTTCTAAAACACCCCAAGGAATTACCTAATTAAATTTAATTCAAAAAATCAGCCCTTTTTTCGCTTTTCAAATCTCACTTGAGCTATTTCTGCTTTACAAGTTAAATAGCAGCTTTGCAAATGGATTGGACTGATTCTCAGTCTCTTTTACAACCCTTATTCTCTCCTACATCCAACATGCTATAAAGGAGCTTCACCATAGGCAGTCTTATCCAAAGTCTGACAAAAATAATGGTAACCTTCCCATAACTTAAATAATTTTAGTGTGAGGCCCTAAATAGTGACAGATCTCAAAGCCTAAAGTACTAATATGGATGGATGTATCAATTAATAAAGAATCTTATACTTATTTAAGCACAACCATTTTTATAAATACACGCATAAATTGAAACTAATGAGATCCCATTGGAATAAATATTATCATAGATGATCCAAGGCAGAGGAATAATCAAGCAAAATTAGGGAATTAACACACTGTCATTATAAATGCTAACCATATTTGTTTAATAAATGATGCTTCAGGCAGAGTCCCCAAGCAAAATACCCTTAAAACCCAAAGATTCTTGAACTCTGTTTCCACTACTGAATGATGGATGTGCAAATCTGTAAATCTGCAGTAGGCAACGGCCAGAGCTAGGTCACAGAAGATGTTGTTAAAAAAAAAAAAAAAAGTATGCTAAAAATCATCATAATATACTTTCCTTTTTCCACTGAAATAAGCTCTTTTTCTAGAAACAGAACTCTTCTAGGCAACATACTACAGTGATAGCTGTGGTGTGACCAGCGCTGTGCCTGAGACAGAGTTTGAAATCTCCCTGGCAACAAAGTCCCAGCTGTGTCTGTCTCAGGTAGTAGTTTTGTGTTGAGATCAATTGCTAAATAAGAGATACTTGCAGACTTCAGCGAATGAAGCTCTGTAGTGTGATGTCTGCACAAAGATAGCATGCAGTTATCAAGCTATTTTGCACGTGTCAAGCCCATTAGGTTTGTATCCAAAGCATATAACTTGCTACATTTTGAAGCCTGTCTAAATGGTACCCAATTTTCTAGTGATGATGATGGTTTTGTGTTGATGTGCACAGTAGTGCAAATATAGATAAGCAATGCTAATTCCACACAGGAGAAAATATATCACCACATTACATTCTAATAACCTTTATAACTGCCTCTAAACAATTGGTGCCAAAGTCTTTTTAACTCCTTTTATCACAGTGAAGATATTATGACCTTAGTCTTTGTCTTGGTTACATACTTAATTCACATTGCACTCTTGGAAATCACTGGTGGTATTGACACCAGGAGACCATTTTATTTTTCTGGTGCAAACAGCAAGGTGCTCATAGGTCCACAGAGGGTAGTTTTGGGAAGCAGATGTTAGAGATGGGGTGTTATTTGCTTGTATCAAAACACGTTTCTCATCTATGCTGCTTGTAATAGTTGTTGTGGCAAACACAGGGTTGATAAGGAGTGTGTGAAGAGCTGTCTACTTCTCAATGACTTTCTTCTGCTTGAAAAAGTTAATAACTACTTCAGGTGTGCACAGATTCTGCAAAGAATGTCTCTGTACAGGAACTACATATTTCTGAGTCTTGAGCTGCTCCTTTTCAAATTCAGGACAGTTGGAGCAGGAGAAATGGGTGGGTAAGTAACAGCACTAGTCAGTGTAACTTTGTAAGTATTCTGCACCGTCATAAACATCCCTTTGCAACATCCACATATAACCATCCTGATAATTTTAAGCAGTTCTGAAAAAAAAAATTTTCAGGCCTTGCCTCATCTTGAAATTAGTTTCCATTCAGCAGTCAGTTGTCAATAATAAATACACAGTTGTATCCATTCTTGGGCTTGTAAGACTTGGTTGGTTTACCGTTTCATATTCAACACAAGTGTCTTTATCAATTCCAGCTGATCTCATAAGAGGGGGGAACTTCTAAGTAGGGAGAAAAAAGCCTAAATATTCCTAGACAGAGAGCACATGCCTAAATGCTATTTAGATACAGCAGGACAGGACGGTAATAGAAAATGTTTTACTATAAGCCAATAGTACTTCCAAAGTGTGTATTTGAATACTTTTCTGGAAGAAAACTAGTTAGAGGTTCCAATGGCATTCGCATGAGTGATGTTTGCTTAAATAAATGTTTGCATTTATATAAAGAAAAGAGTGGGTGGGTTTTTGTTTTGTTTTGTTTTTGTTTTGTTTTGTTTTGCTTTGTTTGTTTCCAATTGCTTGTATTAATGTTCAGCCATAAGTAAGCCAGTTTCTTCGATAATATTCCAATGGCCTTAATCTCTACAGGATAAAGATTTAACTAAACAATAAATGGGACTGTTCACTCTTAGCTGCTATGGCTGCTTAGTAAGGTTGTGCTCCTTGAGGAGCTCCTGGTGAAGGAACAGTCCTAATGAAGTACTGTCATGGCTCCCATTATAGTACTTAAACTCTGAAAATTACACCAAAAAGAGCAAATGTCTAATGTGGAAGAAAACAGCTGGTAACAATATTGCTCTGTAATGCCATTTGTGACAGCAGAGAGGGTCCTATTCTGTCATGATCAGGTGTGATTACAATGGGATCAAAAGCATCAAGGGAAGTTTATCCCAAAGTACTAATGTGGTGCATGTGAACAAAACTGTTCCCAAGTCAATAAAAAACATTGGGGGTTTTTTCTTCCCTGATTCTTTTTCATTTTTTTTTTTTTTTTTTACAAGGACAGAGGATCAGCCAGACATTTGGGCCACCTGCAGTAATGAAATGGACTTGTCTTTTAATGCCATTTGCAAACTTGTCGAGTTCAGTCATAATCTAGTGAGATTTCTTCCCCTGCTGCTTCCTCCTGGAGAATTGTCCCAGTGTGCTGAGTGGGAAGAGTTACACCTACATGCAAGACTCTCTTTGGTCAGCATTTTCCTGAATGCAGAGTGCAGGTAAGTCAGCATGGCCACTCCAGAAACACAGAACTCAGGAAGAAGCAGGCAGGGAGGTAACACTCAGCAACAGCCCCAGGCCATTTGCACATGCTTCTTAATAATAATAAAAAAAAAAAAAAAAAAAAAAAAAAAAAAAAGGTGCTTTACAAAACTTGATCAACCAAGATAATCTCGCTCCATGGGAGGGCACGGGAATGTTGTACAACAATGAAAGGATCTTCAGCTCCTTCAGGAATTGAAGAGGATCCCCCCCTTTTTCAAGGATATGATCTCTTAGGTAATCTTTTAAAATATATGATCTCTTAATCAATGAAAGGAACTGTTCCCTTAAATCAATAAAACCAGTGGAAACAGACAAACTAATGTTATCCACAGTAACAGAACAGCACCAGTTCAATTTCACAATCAAGTGTGCTGAAAAAAATGCCTTGTTTTTCATTCAGAAAAAATGGGGGGGTTATAAACAAAAAAAAATGTTGAGGAATCTACTTTTAAAATAAAATATCTCATCTACAAATGAAAGACAGTGTGTTTAGCATGCAGTTTGGAAAATCTGGATAAATATTTCCCTGGTGTATCTACCCTGCCGTTCCTACAGATGAATGACAAAATGTCCAGTTCTACTCTAAACAGTGAGAACTGTCATTCCAAAATAAGTGGGCCAAAAAAATCCTGGATTTATGACAGGTTATGTTATTTAATGCTTAGTTAACCGGTCTTTCACCAACAGGAGGTCTGCAGTAGATAGATCACAACAGCCTAGCCTCTTGCCCTCTTGCCTACTGTGACTTAGACTGGAGCTGAAGGGCACACAGGGGACAAGGTGTAGAGCACTGATAACACAGGAGTCATGCTGTGGCCATGCTATTCAGTCCTCTGTATTATGTTCTAAAACTCCTTGTAAGTTAGATATAGTCCAAATATTCATTAAAAATTAGGTGAGAAGCTATTTGGACAAAAATTATTTTTAAAATACAGTCTTCCAGACTAAGATGGAATGGTAACCAAGTTCTTATACAGCTTTTGCGCTTTTGTTCGGTTTGGTTCTAGCTTCCATTCTGGAAGCACATTTCTTACAACACTGCCACTTTGTGCCTGGAAACAATGCAGTTTTCATTGACTATTTTTTATTTCTGTTTATTTGCACAAAATGTTTCTCCCCATGTGATAAACTGTGTTATTTTGCTGCACAGTCCTAAACCTGAAAATCTTTCAATGGAGTTCCCTTGGGGACAGAGGAATGGAGCCTTAAGATCACTAATTGTGTTTCTAAATATGTCTCACAGTAGCCTAGCAGGCTGTAAAGAATTCCAATATCTATAAGGAAGAACTGGACAAAAATAAAATCTTATTGACAAAAGCCAACACATGGCTAATACAAATGAATGGTGGAAATCTGCCAATAATGGCAATGTCATTTCCTTCTCAACTGTTCTTGGGGGCAATGCTCAAATTGTTTTTCTCATTGACCCCTTTCAGGAAAAAAATCCTGCCCAATATTTATTGATCATATTTAGAACGGGACAGAATGAAATTATATTGACATAGGTTAGCCTGTAGGGTTTAATTAACACCACTGAGAAGTCTGATGCCCAGAAGGCACAGCTGCTTTCATATAACATGAGCTGGTAGAACCAAGGCCAGGAAGAGAGCCCAAAAGTGCCATTGTTATTCATCTGCATCTGCGAGAGCAGGGTTGCTGGAGACCTCCAGGAGTTAATCTGTAGGGTTTGCATGTGGTCTTTGCCAGAAGATACCACATGGCCCACAGCCTTGTGGAGTAATACCTCGAGTTAGAATCAAAGTGAAAATAGCCAGGCAGGGAATATTGGTGAACGGGTCTTTTGTGTTCTACAGAGAGTAAGGGAAGGGCTCCAGCCTGCTTCACTGTACATCAGGTATGCACATACACACAAGAATCATCTGTTCTCATCCTTCCTATTGCTTTGTTATCCAACCCCTGACTACAGTTCAAGTAACCCACCCAAGTTAAGGGTTTGATTGCCAGCAAAAGATGCACGAACTGATAACTATGATACAGAGAAGTGTGTAGTAGGTTATACTCTTGTTCCCTTCTGAAGCATCCTGGTGGTCAGATCTTAATTTGAAGAGCTTTTCAGGAGAAGTCCAATGAAGACTGAGAAGTGCTTTTGGATAGCAAAAAGAAGACTTGCTCGCTGCCTGCCTTCCAGAGATGTGTTTTTACCTTTACATGTTCTTTTGTCACTTTCTTTGTCCTACTTTTAGAGAGTACAAGACAGATGTAACAGGGCAGTCTTTCTCCAGAGAGGAGGTACTAGAATGAAGTAATACAGCCAGGTGAAATTGCTCAAGCCCGTCCTGTCGCTATAGGACACGAGAAAGCACAACGTGAGCCTCCTGCCACTTTGCAAGGTAAAAGGGGAAGTCTATTTTTTGACTCCAACTTTTATACTTTTCCAAAGGTGACAGTGGATTGGAGAGTGAATGGGCCACCTCTCCAAAGACATTGGACAAACCACTAGTACATCAAGTTTCTCCACCCCCATGAAGGAATGCAAAACAATATGTTATTTACAGAAACTGTGTGGGAAAGTTTTCCAATAGAATGTAAACTCAGAAGGCTTTAGAAAAACTTAAGAATCAGGGCGACACCGTCCCATGGAGTTCACTGGTTCGGTCTCAAAAATAATTCAGTGGCATGAGAGGTACCTGAGCCAGTTCTGAACAAGGCAACTGAGGCACCAAAAACTGCTTAACAGCCCTGTTTGAGCCTGCTGTAGTCAAAGAAAGTGGAACAGGCTGAGAAGGGACAGCAGTGTGCAAAGAAAAAGGGAGAAAGGCTGGAGAAACCTGGCCAGCAACTATCATCCCTTGTAAGCTGTCCACGAAGCGTCTTCATGCACAAGCTAAATTGTTTGTCCAGAGTTTCATTTATGCATGTGTACTAGTGTGCTGCTGTGGGGGGAACTCTGGTGGTATAAATGCCCTTTCTGAAAGAGTAATATGGCCACTAAAAGGAAATTACAAACTAATCACAGAAAAGAAAAGAACTGTAAAACGCTTTTAAGCAAACTGTAAAAGCTGTATAATGGTCACACACACAGCTGGCCTGTGCTGCTGCATGACCACCACAGCACACACAAAATCCATTACTCCTGACACTGGGTGAGAAACATCCCCTCCCTCTCATACCTGACAACAGAAGATGTCCTATGTGACCAATTCCCCTTCTATAGGAAGGGTTCACACTATTTGCAGGTATTTTTCCCATGTAGAGATTGTCCATTTTGCAGTAGCAACTCCCTGAAGGAGTTTCTGGGCTGGCCAGATTCTGCACCTAGGATATTAGTCAACTCACATTTTCATTTCTTGATAGCCATGACTGGACTTCAGCTATATTATATATAATATATGCTATGCAGCACATAATATGTACTGTGTACATCATATGCACTGTGTATTGTGTATCTATGTATCTTAGCTTGCTGTTTGAAATTATCATGCCAATAAAAAGATATGAGGCATCTAAGAGCAGATGAAGATCCAAATAGTTATTTATATTTTCAGGCCTGTAAGAATCCTTTAGAATATGCCTTTAGATTTGAGCTTTGTAACAAGTGAAGCCTGTTGTACCTGGAACTGTGAAGGTCTGCTTGGCATAAAAAGTGAAGGAAATGTTGATATAATTAATTTATTTTTTTTTTACTGGGACTAGGCTAGATGAGTCTTCTGCTGCTGCTTCAGTATCAGATCACCCAGGAGTGGAGAGGCAGAAGATGACAGGAACAATTTGACAGTGCTTAATGAGAGGACATTTCTCACTCAGCCACTGGATTTTGACAGTTTATTTTGAAATCTTGCACTGTTTGCATAAGACAAACAGCAAAGAGTATTCACAATTTAAGCTGACATTATCTATCCAAGTTTTTAAATGTGAAGAGATTCAGTACTGGGGAAATATTTTACTCTTTAGCTCTTTTTACTTTAAAATTGTTGAGCCTGTTTATTCTCCTAATTACCCCATCAAATAGTCTGGGGCTTATGTTTCCATTTCTGTTAAAAATCTTCTGATTCTAGTTCTGAAACAGAATTTTCCACATATGTGGGGAAAGGCATTGCCCATCTGATGAACTGTGGAATTGGCAATGTGAAAGGAAACAGATGAAGTAATATCTTTCTGTGCAAATTTGCCTAAACAAGACTAAACTCACTGGCCTAAATGATTGGTAGAAGATAAATGCAATAAAGATAGCTGCAGTGCTCCAGATGAAAACATCTTATCAAGTTAGTGCTTGACTTGATGAGACTCATCTTATATACAGTGATTGTGTCTTTTCTAGTTATCACAGTTCTCTTTTCCTTATTGTTCTAACAAAACTGTTGAAAGAACTTCATTTTAAGTCTGGAGTCCATAGAATTAGAAATACCAATTTCCATCTTAAATGAAGTCAACATAATTAATGGTAATTTTAAAAGTTTCCTTTAAAATATGGTGGGACCTGCCTCTCACAGGATCAATAACTTTTGTTTTTCAGTAACTATTGTCTGGAATAAAAAAATGTAAAGGAAGTCAATAGATGTGATTTGAGGACTGGAGGTTCTGAATTCCCATAAAGCATGTGTAAAGTTGTCAGAGTGGTCACACTGGGCACATACACGCAACTGGTGTTCTTAAAGATTTATACTTGCATGTCATCTTACCCAAGAACAGACTTTCAAAATAGCTTACCTTCCATTTAGGCCCAAAAAATACAGTCAAGTATTTTTTGGTCCATTTCACATGCTGAGGTAGTTTTGAAGCCCTATTTTCACAGCTTTCCTGAAGCCTAAAGTGTGCAAGCGTGAGGTTCTGATTATGGTGCTGATTCCCAGCTAGCTCTCTGCCAGGCAATACTCAAGTGGATCTGAAAAAGATCCCTCAACACAGCTCCCAAAACATAGTGCGGTGACGCTGCACCAGTTTTTGCCTTGTACCTTCAGGGGAGAAAAGCTGACATCTCCCAGGTGCCCTCAAGCCACATGTCCAGCCGCCAACATGTATCTGCAGTTTCACCTGCTGAAGACACCACACCAGTTGGCTCAGAATCAGCTCTTACACCATTACAGACACCCTATGATGTGAATATGCAAAAGCGTAACCTCATTGCAGGGCTACAGGGGCACCAGGCATCATCCGGAGGAGACCCATGTCCCAGCCTAAGGCAGTGTGGATGCTGAAGGACTTGGCCAAGGCTGCCAAGAGCCACACTCACTAAATTGTGTGTGGCTGTGCCTTCAGCATACAGTCTGGATGCTCATGAGCTGTAACTCTCAGAACTGCAGCCCTCTTCATGGCTCGAGGACACATCCAAGTGTGCCTTCAAGTTACTGCCAAAACTTGTAGGCCACCGGCAGGAGAACCACAGCAGCTGAATCAGAAAGCATGACAAAACTGCCAAGTTAAAGTTGTATCTTCAGTTCTGGAGTTTTGTACAGTTTAACTACTTTTATTTTCAAACTTATTCCTCATTTAGATGGTGAAGCTTTCTACAGCAAACAGAATTGTTTTAGTTGTTTGGAAAACAACCGCCCTACCAGGCTGTAACCCAGAAGTAGAACTACATAATATAAACCATTGCTAGTCGCACCTTGACACCTTGTTTAAAGGATAGCTGCACCATGCTACATTTGTTCTGCTGAAGTAACCAGATCTGTACTCATTTACGCCAACTTCTGCTTTGGTCTCTTTGTAAAAAGTACATAAATTCTTTAGACATATACATGGTTGATGCTACAGGTCTTTCATGAGTTAGCCCAACCGCTATTAATTTTTCCTTGAGATTTCTTATTTTTAGATCTTTACATTAAGTACAATTAAGCAGTCTTTAATTTTAAACTTTTATGTCCCATTATATTACTTTTAAATTGTCAGCCAGATGATATAACAGGTAACATGATGGACACATCTGGCATCAATTAAGATTTAAAAGCTAATAATGGTCTAAAAATAGAGATGATTGGAATTACATGAGAACAATTTTGTCAGAGCATCTTTAGACATGTGTAGGTCTATTATGCTAATGGTAAATGATCTTATCCTATGGCTGTCTTGGCTCTTCCTGAGTACAGCTGAAGGTCAGACTGATATTCCAGCCTTGAAAGTGGAAGAGACCAGCAGAGGGATTCTTGTTCTCTAACTAAAAGTAGAACAAAGGTTCCTTCTCAGTAATGTTTGTTGCACATTTGTTGGAGGCACTTTACTTCACTCCTGCATCAAAAACACGGAGAAGTTAGAGCAGGTAGAAAGGGGACTGAGAGATGCACATTGAGACTTGCAGCTTTTACATCTAGTGGAGTTCTCCATGGGAATGGGAGAAAATAGATAATTTTTAGTGTGCTGACTAAAACCTTCAGTGGAATAAAGTTTCACAGGAAGTTTTTATCATTTTTCTACCTTCTTTCTTTTTGTCTTCTCTAACTTTATCTTCTCTGTACTCAGAAGAGTTTCATTTCCCTCTTGCCAAGCTGCTTTGTTATTTTTCAGTTTAAAAAATGCAAAAAAACCTGAAAACTGTTGGGATTGTTCATTCTATTGCATTTAATGTCAGAAGAGGAAAAGAGGAGAAAGAAAGTATTATCAAAACTATGAAAAGTTCTAACATATTTTATTTCTAAAAGTTGAAAGAACAAGAGCTTTTTGTTTAATTTTTGAGATCAATAGATGTTTAAATGAGGAGAGATAATCCACTCACAGTTGAAGGAATCCAGCTGAATCCATAGGAAATTAGGCTGACACAGAGACTCTTTGCAGTATTTTTTTCAGTCTGACCAGAATAACTTCTATAATTTCTATTCCTCCTGTTGCTCTATTCAGAACTTTGCACGAGCATAAGGTAGTATCCGTTTTGTTTAATTGAATATTTCTTACCTAACCTACACAGAAATGATTGAAAGTGTTGGACATAAAAGCCCTATAATGGCTGAATAAAGAAATTTACTCTCCAAAACTTCCTAACTGTAACTGAAGTGTTTCTCATATCTCTGTCACTATATAGCAACTTCAAAAATATTTCACCCCTAAAACCTGGAACCAGTAGATAATTAATACCTCCCACATAGGAGTAAGTGACAAAATAAGTGCTTAGGCTATTTAGGCTATTCCTAAAAAGAAAATAAAAGTAATTCTTTCCAGGAAAAAAAAAAAGTTTCCAAATAAGAGATTTCTATGTGTGTATGTGTGCATGCATGTGTATGAGGAAGATTCTAGTCTGACAGGAAAATTACATACTTGGCAAAGAAAAGCTTCCAAATATAGGGCTTGCCTTTCTGGGTGGTTCTGAATGGCTGATTGTCATGTGTAATGTTTTGAAATATGTGATTTTGTAAGACAGCAGGGCCCAGATCCTGCCCATCTCTGAGAAAATGGCCTAACAAAGCCCTGGGTAAGAACTAGCAGTTGCCATTATTCAGAACAACCCTCAATTTTTCTTATTGTATCACGGCAGTTGCCCTCTGAGACACCAGGGATCCAGAGTCTGGAAACTATCATGCATTAAGCAGTAGTGTACTCTCTTTACCAGGTCTTGGAGGAAAATGAAGAGCCATTAAATAGTAACAACAAACCTTTCCAAGGTGATGAGAATAATATTTAATTCATTTTTATACTGGTTTCTGATGTGATTTGAAAAATACTGTTTCTGTTAATGTAACCTTGGAACAAAGACAAGAATGAAAAAAGCAGCCTCTGTTACAGACCTTGCAGTATGCCAAGAGAGTTTAAAAACACTGTAAATTATGCAGCTGTCAGGTAACATGTGGGAGATAGGGCTCAAAAAAGTTCAAGCTCCTCTAGTTTACCCCAAATGATGTTTTCCTCCAAAGATGATTAGGCTCTTAGGAAACACCTGCAAATGTAGACCTAATTAAAACCCTGATTTGCTTAGAGGGCAGGTGACTACCTTGCAAAAAATGCTCTTTCTGTAGATCCATGTCCTTGTTGCACTTCTCTGTTTATTCTCTGAAATTCTTCTCATTTCACTTCTTCTGTGGACATTTTCCTAAAAAGAAGTGTAAAGGTGATATCAGAACCTGGCTCAGTCTCATAAATTATAAACTTCTGGGTGCCTTCTAATTGCACCACACACCAAAATTCAGAACAAACCTTTTATACTGAAAGCAGACAAAACTAACCTGAAATATAGAATATTGTCACTGAATTTTCTAAGATATTTTGATGACATCTGGTCTCATACATAGTTACAGTGGAGGAGATTTAATCTCTTGCAAAAGACCCTGTATTTGTGCCTCACAGCTTGGGAAACAGGCAGGACACCAGTTCCTGTCAGAGCTGGTCTCACTGCATTCACAATCCATGTTATTATCCATATATCCAAATGATCCAAATGCATATTATCCAAATATGCTGACTATTCTTCTCAGGAGCCATCTTTTTGCTGCGAGGGCTCATTGTCCGCCATTCACCATCATTAATAACCAGACCTCCTCTCAGACCTGCCCGTTCCTGTTGCTGCGGGCTCTGCTGCCATCCAGTGGAAACCAGCATGAACTCTAAAGACCTCACCTCCAAACCCGGGGTGTGTTACTGCTGCAGCAGTCGCCCTGAGGCTGCGGGGGTGGGCGGATGGATGGATGGATGGATGGATGGATGGATGGATGGATGGATGGATGGATGGATGGATGGATGGATGGATGGATGGATGGATGGATGGATGGATGGATGGATGGATGGATGGATGGATGGATGGATGGATGGATGGATGGATGGATGGATGGATGGATGGATGGATGGATGGATGGATGGATGGATGGATGGATGGCCCACAGCAGAGCGTGGCTGACAGCAAAGATGGCTCCTCCAAAATATTCTGCTGGACACTGTGCCATAGGGCAACCAGTGAATAGTCATGCAAGTCTGGTCTGTGACAAAGGAGCACCTACTCATCCTCACTGAAGTGTTTGAGTCCGAAGGGCGATTTCTAGTGCACAGACATATACCCAAAACCTTGCATAGACTGAGATGTCCCCCAGGGTGTCAGGCAGGAGAGATGAGGCCTCAGAGTGAAAGTGAGGGCAAGGGCAGTGCTGACCAGAATCATAGAATCACAGAATGGTTTGGGTTGGAATGGGCCTTAAAGATCACCTCATTCCAACCCCCTGCTGAGCATAGGGATACCTTCCACTAGACCAGGGTCCCCAACCTGGCCTTGAAGACTTCCAGGAATGGGACATCTACAACTTCTCATGTCTCACAGCACTCAGAAAAGCACAGTAGGTAAAGGGACAGGGACTGGTGTCAGCCCAGGGATGGCCAGCCCAGCCAGTGGTGACAGGCAGGTCTCAAGTGTGTCAAGTCTGCCCCCAGCCCGAGCAAACAGCACAAGTATAGGCTTGTCCCAGTGATGCCTTCCCATCACTGCTGCTGAAGCTGAGCTGCTTTGTAGCATAAGCATTCGGACCAGCACCACGATCCCCTTTGCTTCCCCTTCCTCTGGGCATACGTATATCCCACAATCATCTTTTTGGTGCAGAGAATGACTTCGCTGTTTGTACCACTGACAGCACCTGCAGACTTACCTAGCTGGTTTCTATGTGTTACAACATCATTTAGAGTCATATTTAACCCACAGATGTAAGAAAATATCCTTAGAAAGAAAATTGCAAAATAATTTCTGCCGTGTGGATTTTTGTGCTAGTATGTATTGCATACTGCAAAGGGTGCAGGAATCTTTTCTAGGCATCAATCAGTGAGTGATGAGTGCAAGCAGACCAGCAAACAGTGAGCATTTAACTCTTCACACAGGAGGAGCAACTCCATTTCCCTTCCAGCACCAGGTGCAAGGCTGGCCAACTCTACAGCACAAATCACATCACTGGCCACAGTACCCATCCAAGCACCCTAAAATGTTAAATCAATGTTCAGTTGTTACCTCTCGCAATGATAATTTCTGAGGATAGCCTCTCTCTGACAGCAGGTTTCACCTGGGAGCCAAATACACTTTCCCTAAGCCAATTTAACCACATCTGCAGACCAAACTAGAATTCCAAATGTTTAGAATCAATTTTGCCCACTGAGAAGTGGTTTGTTTTCAGTTTAGTGTAGACAGTTTATATTGCAAATCTCAATTCTTTTAGGAATGAGACAACACCTCAGTTTTTCTGGTTCATCTTTGCCTAGTAATTCAGTAATTCAGTTCATCATACAGATATATATTAGCAAAATATTCATCCATGTCAGTATTTATATGGTGTATGGGGCAGTAGTGCTGTGATCCCTTGTCACATTTAATGCTGGATTTGTAGCTAATGAGAGAACTTCTATATACTTCTTACACTTTGTATAAACCGATCAGGTTCCATCCTAAACATACTCTTATATTCCCTTTAGCCTCCTTAAATTTGCTTTCCAGTGAGTTAAAAATTTTCCTAATTTAATTCTTTTATGAGGTCATTTGTGTGTTTTCACCAATGTTGCATTTTTAATTGTCTTCACTCAGTGAATATTTTCTCCTTTCCCTGACATATCAATCCTGATGTATTTATATGGAGCAGCTGTATTACTTGCTAACTTTGGTTTGGAAGGATAAACAAGCTGAAGTCTTGCCAGATTTTTCTGCATTAGTAATATCAAACAGGCTTGTACTTGCTTTCCTTTGCACATATGTGTATGACCAAGTAAAAGAATGACAATTGAAAGTAAGAACCAAAAATATTGTGGAAAGGGGGAAGTCACTCAAAGCCCTGTAAATGGGTGGGAATGTGGTAGATGTCTCTGTTCTACAGCCATACTGAAAAACCACTGCAGGAATTTGGTCTGAATGGAAATATAAAAGCATTTATATTCAAATGTTCTACAAAGAAAACTGAGACAAATAGTTTTGGTTTACATGGAAGTTTCTTATTCAGTCCTAAATGAAGCATTTAATTTAGTTGTCTTTTAAATTATTTGGTCTTTTTGTAAGCCCTGCAATCCTCTTTCTTTTTTAGAATTCAGTAGGTTTCAGGTAGATAATGTCAAAACAAACAATTTAGCAATACCAAATATTTCATTCTGAAAATGTTAAAATGAAATGTTTTGACATTTCCCCAATTTATCCTCCTCTTTTACAGTCTTAACTATTTATCAGATTTGACATGAACTCACAGTTTGCTTAACTAAAATGTCGATTTTTTGCAAAGTTACTGATCCTCAGAACAGAAAATGGTCCATATCTACCTACTGGATCTGCCTGATCTTACTCTTCATCCTGTCAAAAAAGGGTGGTTTATAGCTGTAAAATGACAGGTGAAATGTAGAGGGCGAACAGGTTTCAGTTATTATCTGCTTTTCCGAATAGAAAAACTAACAAATACCAAGTGTAGTGGTAGATGGCAGGTTTAAAAAAAAAAAAAAAAAAAAGGATTTTTCCCACAGAGTTCCTTTGTACAGGATATTATGAAGACTAAGAAGTTTACATGGAGTAGAGGGATAAATCTATGGAAAAGAGAGCTTAAGAGGATGGCTGAAAACACAGACATCACCCGTGGCTCATAAAATGCCAAGCTGCAAACTGTTAAAGGCTGGAATAACATTCTGGAAAATGATTGTTGCATGCTTCCTCTGTTCCCTGTGGATGTACCTCTGGACATTTTCTAAGGAAGGATACTGAGCTAGACAAACCCTTGATCTGACCCAATCATCTGGGCTGAAGTGCATTCGTGCAAATAACGCAAAGGAACAGAATTAATGAAAGAACCAAGCTCGGCTGCTCTGCCCGTTGAGCACAGCTGTGTTTCAGTGGTACAAACCTTATTAAAAATGTCACATTTGATGTCTGCAATGCTCTTCTGAGTTCCTACTGAAAAGTGAGCAGCTACCCATCTGGGAAGCTTGAACAACCCGGATATTATCTGTTTTATTTCCCTATTGGTAAGCTTATGATAGCTTGACCTATTAAACTGTTTACTGTGCCACACCAGTCGACTTTATTTCTTTTTGTCTTATGAAGAGATTCAGATATGTTGAAAACAGCAGTGTCAATAAATAAGCAGACAGCATCTGCTAATGTCTTCTGCCAAGAAAAGGAGAGTGGGGAAACCAGCATAATTTAATTTAGACATTTACTCAATAGCTTTAAGCCCATCAAACACCAATACTTTATAGTTCCCTTCACATTGCATAAACATTTAGCACAGCATAGGGGTGAAGCTGCTCCTCAAATTCAGCTCTCTCCACCCAATGCTGATTTCATTGTATCCTTTCAAGAAAGGGCTGGCAGCATTACTCTGCTTACTCTTCTGAAATGAGCAGAGAGAAAATTAAACTGATTAAGTTGTTTTGGGCTTTTTTTTTAAGCCTTGGTCCTTTAGCTGGGTTCTTAAGCATCATGGTGACAGCTGTTGGTCTCACTTGAATATGTAGCCTTGAAAAACTACTTGAAAATCTGCTCTTATGATTCATAAAAAGCATGCTGAAATCACTGTCAATGGAGTTGAAGAGCAAATGTGTGGATCACTGCAAGAAGAGTCAGGCCACAGAGAGGAAGTTCCTAGTTTTGTAACACCGTAATAGCTTTTCCATTAATTGCAACAAGAGAGTAATTGGTTTTGCTACTTTTAGAGACATAGGAAATGTCTTCTCAAAGAAAAAGATGGTAATGCCATACTATGTTTAAACGTTAAATAAGTTCTCGAAGTTTCATGGATCATGGATCACATGTTAGAAGTTTGTACACATTTAAAAAATACAGTTGGTATCTTCTGATTAACAGATGTGTTAAAAAATGCAAATACTCAATATTGTCAAAATAGTATTTTGTCTGTCAACAGCTCCTGATTTCATTACTGGAATGGTGTAATTCTGTAACTGGGAGTTTATTATCCATGATGGTGAAGGAGGTGACAAATGTCACAAAGGGCTACATGAATCACACACCAAAAATCAGGATAAGGTTGCAAAAGAATCATTATGCAATGACTCACTGCTTAAGGACTATGTTAATTAAATATTAGTCAGGGCCTGAAATGTCACATTGAGAGCTCACTGCAAATTGTGGCCCCAGTTACAGCTACAAACAATTGGAAATGAGCCCAGTGAGACACAAAACACCCTGCTGAAGTACTTGGGCACAGCTCTTCAAGTTGTGCATGCTATTGCACAAAGGAAGAGAAAATGAGGAAGAAAAATAAGGGTGGAGAAAAACAGTGGAGCCATAAGCATTTGTACCACAGAAAGATGCTGCTGTAAGAGGAATAGTGAGAGGCAGGTAGGTGTGGAGAAAGAGAGGAGGTCACTGTTATTAGGGAAGGTGCCAAGAGGAATGGTGGGCTCAGGATGAAGGAAGCTCATCCCTGCCCTGCACTGCAATAATCATCCCTTGCCTCTACCCTGCTGCTCCCAATGCCAGTGCCAGCCACTCAGACTGGACATCCCCCAGTGAGGGTGGGATTCACTTTTAGCCTAAAGAAAAGTTCTAAACTAAGTCAGCTGGGAAGCTGATCCTGAAGTAGGGTGTTGTACCGATGCAGCAGCGACTGCTAGGTGGGTGTTCAGGAAGTCCCACCTGGGTTCCTTATTTCACCAGGGAAAGGTTTCATTCCTGTGTCTCAATTCTTATTCTGTAAAATGAGATTATCTCCCCTTCACCCTAAAGGATTTTGTGACAGTAAATACATGCCTGGATACCCTGGTTAAAAAAAAACACGTGGAAAGTTGCAAAATGAAATTAATATCTTTTTGTTTTCAGAGTGGGCTTTAAAGTTCTAAAGCAACAAAGAATATTGGTCATTCACTGAATGAGGGAAAAGTTGATGATAAAAGACAGCCTGCAGATAAAAGTATTTCATAATGCATCTGATAATTAAAAACCATGTAATAATGCAGCTGGACAAGAAGTCTGATGTAGAATTGTGCAGTGCTAACCTTGCAATTTTAATAACATTCATTTACTTCTGACTGGGTGGCACACATCAGAGTTATCTCAGGCCACCAAATTATACAGCTTTCACTCCTTAATTGCTCTAAAATATGCAGTAGACCTTTGCAGGTAATAAGATGCACTTTTTTGAAAGTATCTTTTTTCTAAGGGGCTATCAAATACTTCAGAGATTAGAATCTCAGAAAGCATATAAGGAACTGAAATTACTAGTTGCTTCATTGTAGTTTTGTGCACCAGCTTGCTCACAAGTACAATGGTAGGGTTGATGAATCCATATAAGCTTTTCTGATATGCAGTCATACGTATACAAATAGACACACACAAGCACACCCCCTACCTCTCTCATTATAACTTTCCCTTTGTCTGAGTCTCTCTGAGTCTCTCTCTCTTTTATTTTTCCAATTTTAGAGTTTCAAAACAGCCTTAATTTTGTTTTCCTGCACTGTATTTTTCTTCAAAAATATTCTCCAGTGTTTGCCATTTCCTCCTGGTTTGGTGGCCTTTGCAGATCTCACAAGAGGGCACACTCTGCAGACTGTTGGTAAAGATGTTAAAAGCTAATGGGACAGACCCATGCAGTATCTCCTGTCTTAATGGCCTCCAAGGTAGAGTGTGACCCATTAAATGTGACCCTTTAAGCCCAATCATGCCACCAGTTTTTCTGATTTTGTTTTACCTCCCTATAGCTCACAGTGCCCTAACTTGAATCCTGCTTTTTTATCCATTTTCCTGTCCACATCTCTATGTAACATCAAAACATCAAAAGGCTGGTGGTAACGAACATTGATAAGGTATATATAGGAATTTGTGTTATCCTAATAAACATTCTTACAATAACACTAAGCAGTCTTATTAATGCAATGATAGTGAAAATGCCACAAGACAGACAACAATCCAGGTTCACATGATGCAGGAATACAAGAAGACAACAGCCATTAGTAGAGTCATTGAAAAAAAAGAAGATGACTTAGGAAAAAGGCACTGAATGCTAATTCTCTGCCGCTTGTCATTATTTCAGGGAAACTGGACTCTTTCCAAAGTAAGGCACTTTGTGCATTGCTGTGCAACAATGAAAGAGCCATTTGGGGTCAGCAGTAACTGTAAAATGAATGGACAGCAAAGGAGTGCCTCATTATTCAGCTTGACTGAAGACAGAAGAATATTTGATGATCACTTTTATATTCTGTCTCCGAAGCTGACCGCAATTAAGCCGAGCCAAAATGTTGATGGCTAATGGGATGCCACTGAGATTCAAATGTTATGTAGAATCCCATGGTATGTGAAGAGCCAGTAACATATTTCTGTGGTCTAATTAAAAACAATGTCTTTGCTTTTACATTACAGAAATGTAATGAACACTGTGTTAGTGAAAAACATTGTCCTACCAAGAGAAGATGGAACACTTGTGAGAGCTGAAAAAAAGCCCAGCTTGGCCAAAGGATCAAAAGGTCAAACATATTTCACCATTGTTTTTAGTTTCCTGCAGGAATTATAAACAGAAGGATCTTTGAGAAACTTAAGCAAGAAAAATAGCTACAGCAGCACCTGAAACTAAAGTGGCCAGAAGAATTTAAATAGCATTCATTGTAGCCTGAAAGAAGAAATTGCTCATTTCACTGGGTGAAATGTATTAACCTCTAAAAGGCAGTGAGTCAATAAAAATGATTTAAGACTTCTTTCTGGCCTGAAATTCCATGAATCTATGAATACCAGACAACACCTATGCAAAGCCAACTGTTTATCATTCACACCATGATCTGCTTTGCTTCCTCAAGTATTAAAAGGACAATGTTCTTCTTCTCTATCTGCCTACTTGCACATCTTAAAAGAGGATGTAATCATATACCAGAGACTCTGACTTGTTGCTGTCCTCCATGTGACCTGCTTGGAAGCTGTGAACTTGGGATATATGCACAGAATCGCAGCTGTGCTGCTACCACCATGTGATAAAACTGAGAATAGGACTAATTCCCGGTTCTTTTATTTTTCCAAATTCTTCATTTCAACCTATGGGTTTCCTATAAATCCCATAGCTCTCACAACACTGCCAGGACATAAACGGCAACAGTGACTTCAGATTGTGACCCCTGGTCTAGTCCCACCACAAGACACAGAAGAAGACAAGGGCATCTTTGAGTAGAACAATTCTTTAGCCATAAAGTTTTGAAAAGATCTTCCATGAGACAGGGAAGAAAATGTAAGTGCCTCTTAGGGACTTAGGGAGAATGAATGGTTTTCCAGAAGTCAGATGAAGTCAGATGGATGGGAAGGATGAGGCGCAGAGAGGGGGTTGTTGGGGAATCCTCTCTTGGTGCTCAAGCTTTGGTTTTACAGAAAGCACTCCATGTCTGCTTTCCTGGAAGATCAGAGGAGATTTTATCGCCCTGTGCCACAGCTCTATCAGAGGAGTCATTCTGCAACTTGTGAAATGCCAAAAGTTTTTTGTTTTCACCTCTGCTTCTTTTCCCTTGCTTTTTCCAGTGCAATCTGACAGTCACCTTCTTGTGCAGCTGTACACCCTCCTACCTCAGGGGTGCTGGGGCAGAGTTTTGTACCCCTCTAACCAACATGCTGTCATCCTCCCAGCTTTGCACTCTGTACTCTGGACCACAGCCACAGCCATTGCATGGGATTTCTTATGAGAAGCAATTGCTACCACTATGTGAACCACTCTTTTTGTCTTTCTCTTCCTCTTCACCCTTTGCTTTGTAGCTTTTGATGTCTAATATTATGTTAGGGAATATGAATTTCCTAGTAGCTGCCAATAGGAGATAGCAGTGATTTAGGTAGCCAACCAGCATTATCCAGTGATATATTTGCAAAAAGCTGAGGAGACCACTGGCATGGGCAATGTGTGTGTAATCAAACCATGCTCTGAGCAGTATGATTAGCACAAGAAATAGGGATGATTAATAAAGAGGTGGAGTGCATCAGGGTGAAACCACCGAGTTACTGTAGAAAGAATATCTGGGAGAGAAAACCAGACAGAGCACCAGAGGTGCACCACTACCACCAGCACCAGAACTACCACTTCACCTCCCAGCTAACTGCCATGGAAGATTCCCTTTTCTGTATCCCTTTCCCTTTTTTCTTTCTCATATCCCATTTCTCCTTTTTTTCCTTTCCTATTTCCTTTTCCCTTTCTTAAAATTGTGGATCTTTTAATCTTTCCTTGAAAATGGCTATTCCTGCCAGAGCTGATGTCCCTCAGCTTTTTTATAACATCACTCATATACAGACACACTCTCTGTAAAACTTCTATGTGGACGTTGTTGGATAAAACAGCTGGGTAATGAGTCCCTTCAGTGATTTATTGCTGCTGCCTGGGGTGCACAGGGTTTCCAGTTAGAAGTTTTGTAACTATTTCCTATGAATTAGTACAACTTAATACTTAACAAGCCTGAAAGATCTTGATTCTCCTTGTCTGTTCTTTCTGCATATAAAAGCTCTTGTCCACAAAGTTCTGTATCTTTGTCTCTCAGCCAAACACTTCTTTGAAAGAACTGCACTCTCTGCCTCTCTGGCTTTCCTCTAACAGCCTGGAAGAATTCCTGCTGGATAGTTGCTGTCTCAGGAGTACTACAGCTCATCTTTGAAAACTGTTTTGTTACTCATTTGTGGCAGGCAGCAGGCACCAGTAGACAAGGCAGTATACAGAGACTCAAGTCTGCAGGGTCTGTTCCTGTGCATGACTCCCTTATCAGTGTTTTTTGGCAAGCTATGCCACCTTTGGGCCTTAATTTCATTATCTGTGATAAACAGAGCATTGATACAAGGTTCTTACACTTACCTGCAAAGTACCTTGACTCTAAGGATGAGAAGGGACTTAGATAAGTGTGGGTGTTTTTGCTAGGTTGAACTTGTTGGCAATTTAATCTTTACGAACAAATGGGTCTTAAAAGTAGACCATTCTGAGGTCAGCTTATTTCATTTCATCAAATCTAGGAACCTGGTGACAAAGGAGAAAGGAAGATCCTGGAAAATGCATGGAGAGGTGCTTGGTCAGGTTCTTCTGTTATTTTATACAGTCTGTTCAAATGAAAAATCCCTCATTCACAGATAATTAATAGAAGTGTGACTTATTTCACGTGATTTATCCATACAGAAAGTAGGAATCTAATTCAGACATCTAATTTTCCGCTACAGTTGAGAGGGAGACACTCCTGGATGAGCAGTCCCTCCAGCTGTGAGGATACTACCCTGCACAATGGCATCTTCATCTGGCATCTGTTTTTCTACTAAACTTACTGTAACTGCAATGACCTGGCATTATCTGTACAGCTTTGTAGTTGTATTTCTTTGGTTGCCCATAAGCTCTTTGTGAAAAAGCAGTCTGCTGAAATCTTCCTTCTTGGTTTTTTTTGCCAATATATGTCTTGTTCAGTGACTGTAGAAACTCTTTTTACTATTCATTAAATTCATTGCTTGACATTTTTTCCACATATGTAGATTTTTTTTCCCATTTCAAGTGCTTTGAATCTGAAGATAATCTATTTATAGTTTGAGTGATAGCCTGAAATTCTTCTATATTAATCATGTCCCATAATACAATGTCATAAGCAATTTTTGTCAGCATGTTTTCATTTAGTCCTAAAAGAGTGAAAATAGTTAAGACATCAGTCACTGGACTACTCCTTAAGGAACTCCACTCCTGACTTTCCTCTGCATAGTGCATTCTCCTTCAAATGCACCTATTGCTGTCTCTCCTCTATCTAATTTTCTATTCACCTGAAATTTCTTCCACTAATTTGCATACTTTCCAATTTCCCATACAGCTGGTAGGCCAGACAGATGACATCAATGCCATTTCTTTTGTCTAGAAAATAAGTTAGCAAAGAAGGATGTCAGGCTATTCAAATGTGATTCACATTCAGTAAACTCAAGCTGCAATTTATCTCATTCTCCATTTTTTCATTGTCTTTGGTTTCTTTTTCCATGGAAATATATGTCAGGGCCCTCAGGACATTCATAGTACTTAATTGCCTGATCAGCCTTGCCTGAGGCCTCCACCCACCCCTGCCAGTTCCCCCATAACTGCAAGCCCTGCTTGTTTCCTGACAGTATTTTCTTAAACTTCTCATACCTTTGAATCAGAATAATGGGCCTGTAGTTACACAGAGAACCATCCTTAAAAAACATCACTGGGTTTTCATGCTTTCCCTGACTTGAGGTCTGTGTGGATGTACTACTATGAGACCAACAGTTTTGTGTATTCTCAGATTTCTTTACAGAGGAATCTGTAAAGATCACACTCTGTCCCTGATCTGAACTCATCAATTTCACTGACATTTTTGTGTGTGCCTCAGTTATAGTAATTTTTACTTCTACATTCTTAATCACAGAGCTATCCTGCCTTCGCCCATATGTTGAGCATGATCATCTTTACTAACAGGTGAGAAGCTGTTAGTAAACAACAACAATTAATGCTTCATCAGAAAACTTCCTGTAGACCCTCCTTCAGTCAGGTTGTTAGGTCCAAACTTAGAGACCATTAAGAAAATTTGAATGTTTAAAAACTTCACTCTACTGGAAACCTGCACCCAGTTGCCAAAGTTGCTGTTACAAGATTAGGGACATTTGCACTTCAGCTCACATAACTAGTCTTCAGGCATCTCAAGGAGCTGACACAGGTGTCAAGAGACAATTTCTAAGGAGAAATATTGGAGCCTGCATTTTAATACAGTACATTATTACCAGCAAATATTCTCATCTAGCAGCCATGCACCATATGGTTATCTAGTTTCAAGCAGATTGGTAATCCCAGACTGCCTTAATTCAAATAAATCATGGCATTCTCTTAATATATTGGAGACTGCATCTGTTATCCTGCACCTGTCACTCCTGCAGCAATAGAATGATTTATGGTTCTCAACTTCAGGGTGTTATGAAGTGGCAGATGGATGGATGCACGTGCCACCATCAGTTTGGGGACAGATGGAAGTGTAGCAGTGTCATAAACTTCAGACATTTCCTGATAATATCAAGGCTCTCTTTTCTTTTGGGAAACACACCTAGTTACTCACCAAAATTTGCATGATTGTGTCATTTACAGTAACCACAGTAACCACATTGATTATTTACCAACATTTCCATGATTGTTTGATAACTAGAGCTATGCTTAACATCTGGTTTAACAACATATATATCATGAAGTTTGATTAAAAAATTTGTCCCCACTGGAGAAATGAAGATCAATACATACCTTTGAAGTAAAAACAAGAAAAAAACCTCTCTAATTTTTTGTTGTTTGCAACTCAATTTAAAAGTGGTTTTGGTGGAATTGAATGTGTTTGTGTGCGTGTGTGCGTGCGTGCGTGTGCGTGTGTGTGTGTGTGCGTGTGTGTATGTATGTACACCTTAGAGAAAACAGATCTCCTATTTATTCAAAAACCAGCAATGAAAAGCATTCATAATTTGGCAACTAAAAACAACAGCAATCTTATTTTTAAGTTGCTCCTTCTTAAAGGTAGGATTAATTTCACCTAGCCTTAAAAATATAATAAAAACATGTGTGTTTCTTGTGGCCCTATGGAAAATGAAAGGCAGCTCCACTCAGGTTAAAAATCCATGTCAAAGAGAACTACCTTTTAAGTAAACGCAGAATACTTTTTTAAAATTTGTATGCCAAAACTGCATTGCTTGAAAGATCAATCCCAAGACTTTTCTAAACATTAAGGTTAAGACATAGCATGACTTGATCAGTTTAAATTACTAATTAATCTGTTTGCCCTATTTTTTTTTCCACAAGGTCCTTGCCCTAGCTTTCATGTATTAGTTGATTGAATAATCATATATTACTAAGAACGTCTTGTTGATATCTGCTCTTTTCAAGGTATTTAAATATAGCTGTTAATATTTTCAATTACAGACTGTTTGAACATGAAAATAATTCATGTAGCTTGAAGTATTACCAAACATTTGCTTTGAAGAGTCTTGGGTTTTTTTTAACTTTATGACTTCATGATTTCAGCTCTCATAATTATCCCATTGTATGCCTGGAGAGCAGCACAACATGGTTTTCTTCATTATCACATAAGCATAATAGCTTAGAAAACAAGATGAGGAGGATCAGAAATACATAAATACGTTTTATATAGTTTTCCTTCTCTTTCATGACCAATTGGAGCAATTGAATTTCACTAAATGACAGAATCACTAACCTGGAAGTGACCTTCAAGATCATCGAGTCCAACCCATGCCCTAACACCTCAACTAAACCATGGCACTGTGTGCCACATCCAGTCTTTTCTTAAACACATCCAGAGATGGTGGCTCTACCACCGCCCTGGGCAGACCATTCTAATATTTTATCATTCTTTCATAAAAAACTTGTTCCTAATAACCAACATGTATTTCCCTTGATGCAACTTAAGATATACTGAAGATTATTTTCTGTACAGACAGTTTATTTTTGATTGCACTTTTCATTCATAACAAGAATCTGTAAATGACACCTGAGATGGTCTGAAAATTTCTGTAACAAATGGTTATATGAGAGTCTTTCATTCACATTACTTTTTTGATGGTTGCTTACCCGGTTCCATGCCAACTTGCTTGCTTTCTCAGTAGCTACCAAAGGACCTAGAAAAATTTCAGATTCCCCAGATTTTGAGCTCTGTGACTACCAAAGCACAACAGCTAAATTTACCGATTCTTCAGAAAATTATTGGCTCATTAATGAAAGAGCACTTGATTAGTTACCTCTGCATTCTGGATCTGAAGAGTTTCATACAAACAAAAAACCCTGTTAGAGCTTCAACTACAAAACTCCTCGACTCTTCTACAGGCCACCAGGCAGGACATTGTGGAACAGGAGATGTTTAGACCCTGGAGTATATATTCAGTTAAATATTAAGGAATATTGACTCAGTGAAAAGTTCTGGAGTAATAATTACCCATCCCTGTTCTCAAAACTATTTTTTAAGATGCAGAATCTGCTTTTTCAACAAGATATGAACTAGACACCATGCACTAACAGATGTTACTGTACATCTCAGTGGACATCTCACAGCTCACTAGAGTTTTCATATTTATTTGATGCCATGCTGCAAGATTTTCAAGGTTTTTACATATGCAAATTTGCAGCTAGAGTACTTTAAAGGCTTTACAGAACGGCCTATAGACATGTCATTCCACTGATTTCAAACATGCTTTTGCATTCTGTGTAATGAGAACAAACATTTCTGAAGTTATTATTATTCTGAAGTTATCATTATTGCCTCTGTGGCAAATACTCTGCAACAGGAGACCATGCTCTGCAGAGTAGAAATTTCTCTATATATTACAAGAATTACTACACATTAGAATGGTGTTCTACCATTGGGCTTTAGAGCCCAGAAGGTGTTCAAAATGCAAAATTACTATCAAACTGTGCCCAAATTAGCACTGTTTCCTAAAAATTGCATGTATGGATTTCCATTCCTGAATGGAAACTGGTCTTTAATATAACATAAATAAACTTTAGGACAGCTGGACAAATTCTGACTTGGCAGAAATGCAGTAAATTCTCTGTATTTTCCTGACAATGAATAGACTGCAAATCAAGACAGATTTTCACCAGTACTGAGCAATGGAAAAGTACTGGTCTTGGAGGAGATATAAGTTAATTTTTCTATTAAAATTGAGCTGGCTCAGACAAACCACAATTCTCAGTCAACAGCTTTACCATATGAGAAACAAGATACTATGCCAACCTTATGCTTTCAATTGAAAATACACTCCCAGTGTTATTAGTTATTTAAGGATGGATCCAAAACCTGTGGAAGCCTGCCATGTATTTTAATAGACTTTGGAAAAAGCCTCTCAGAATCATAAACAGGGTAATAGTAAATAGAGAATACTACAGAAAGCAATCTCAATGATCGTTGATTATTTTAGAATGCCTACAGTTGGAAATTACCTATAGAAGTTATAAACGTATTTCTGATTTATGAAATTACATATGCAGAGAAACCTGCTCACAGAAATAAACGTTCTTCATGTCTTACCTTTCGTTTTCTGCATTGGATACATAAGCTATTTCAACCTGAAACTCAGCAGCCTGAAGAAAGCTGTAAAGCTGGTAAAAATTCTGAATAAAGTAGAAAAGGCAAAGAAATCGTATGTCTGAAAGTCAGAGAGAAAGTTTTGTTAAGTTTAAAATATTTCTGTAGATTACCAACAATTATATACAAATGGACTTTTTTAAGAAACCAGTGGTTGTCAGATTGGTATTCTTGAAGGAAATTACTAATTTCACCAATTTTCTAAATTTTCATATTTTTTTTTATATTTAGCTCTATTCTAAGAGTTCTAGATTCTTTGAATCCAGTAATAATGTAGTAATTCCAGGCTTTATGAGAAGGTAAATTAAGTTTCTAATCCCTAGAGCTAAAGAGAAAGCAACATGCCAAGGTACACAACTAAATAACTAACAAAAGGATCAATTAAATCTACAGGGGTGCTTTATCCCAAATTGTACTTTTCAGAACTACTAGGATTTAGCAGCTATTAGGAACTACTGTTAAAAATACAAAAAAATGCTAATCTTGCATAACTTGGGGTTTTATATTCTCATTATGTGATTATATCCTCATTCAGGCTTTGTAAATCAATGTAATTTGGGGGTTGGAAGTAGGATATTGTTGATGAGCCAATTTTTCTAATGTTACTGGCAGTCTTTTTATTTTTCTCCTGAGATGTATACTTGTCTCAAAAGAAGACTGTAATCCCAGGCAGTGCCCCCAAAGGAGTCATTTGCGTAGTCAGTCAAAGAGAGAGCAGCAGCAAGTGTTAATACTCGGTTCAGAAAATATGACCTGCTGTAGGAAGTTGAAAGAATCAGGATTGTTTAGACTAAATGAAAGAAAGGACAACATGTTTGTATGCTCTTACATAAAATAGTGCCAAAAAGCAGAAAAGACTAACTCGTTCTGCGTTCCTCTGATGGACAGGATGAGAAGTCACAGGATTAAACTGCAAGGAGGCTCGCTTAGGTTAGATATTTAGTAAATGTAATTTGACATGGTTTTGCAATAGCCCTTTAACATGTCCCTCACAAATCCTATCACTGAACGTGTGTAAGGGAAAAAGCAGACATAGAGAGGATATTCCTTATATTACTGGTAACAGAACAAAAATACAGCATTGAATATGAGTAGCTTCTTAGGTTCTGTAAAATGTGGCTGAAATTAAGAAATTAAGAGGTGAAATCAAGAAGGTTGAAGAGTAGAAATTAAGAGGTGACTTACAGATGCTTTTTCTGTACCCTTCAAGTCTACATTTTATCATAATGAATTCATAATTATTATTATAATAGCAATGCAGGATTCCCCACATGCTAGATGAATTGTCCCATTATTCCCATCCAATTAGCAAAAATTAATCATTCTTTTCTTGAGCCACACTAATCCTGTCCCTTTTAAGACACTAAGAACTAATATATACGCTCAATCACAAGTTTCATATAGCAAGAGTTTGACATAAAGGGTTCATTATGCCAACCACTGAAATTATAAATTAACTTCTGCGAATTACAACTTCTTTTTTTAATCCACTAGAAAAATTATGTAGTTACATATATTTACTGTTTTTACCTAGAAATATCAAAATACTTGAGAAATTTGAATTATCCTCACAACAATCCAACAAGATAGCAAAGTTTCAATGTGACCTACTTCAATCATCAGAAAAGTGAATGAGAAAGACTAAGTCACTTCCCTCAGATCATGCAGTGGCTATCATTAGAGCATATTAAATAATTCTTCTTTTCTATTTACTAGATAGTGCTTCCTCTCTAACCATGATAATGTCATGATTGCTTATTTATGGCAGAATCGTGCAGAAATAATTCTGCTACATTGCAATAACTGATAGAAATAAAATGAGAATCTGGTCTATCAGGTGTAGCATTTCTACTTCTGCTGTCATTTGGTCTTTCTCTCAATTTTAACATACAAATTTGGTGTTCTGTAACAGCATCTGAACAGATCGAGCTTTCAGAACATCAAATTCACTGAAGCTGAAAGTGGAATACCTCACTAGGGAGAACAGACTCAATGCAAGTGGTTAAAGGTCACCTGCAAGGTATTCTGCTTTCTAAACTGCATATGGAAATCGTATTTCTTGTGCAGTACCATAATAGAATAGCTGTCCATTAGACAAAAGTAGCAATGCAGAAACCTCATTGTGATAACACTGTCTTTCAATAATGTAATTACTTCATTTACCTTACAGCTTCATTTAGGCTGGAAAAGATCGAGTCCACCCATTAACACAACACTGTAAGTTCATCACTAGCCGTGTCCCTAAACACCCCAACACCCCATCTACGCATCTTACATATCTCCAGCAATAGTGATTCTACTACTTCACTGGGCTGCTTGTTCCAGTGCTTGACAACCTTTTCAGTGAAGGCATTTTTCCTAACATTTAATCTAAAAGTCCCCTACTACGAAACCATTTCTTCTCATCCTGTTGTTTGTCACCTGGGAGAAGAGACTGACTCCAACCTCTCTACAACCTCCTTTCAGGCAGTTATAGAGAGCAATAGTCCCCCCTAAGCCTCCTTTTCTCCAGGTTAGGCACCCCCCAATCATCATTGAACATTGAATGCTCCAGACCCTTCCTCAGCTCTGTTACCCTTCCCTGGACATGCTCCGACCCCTCAATGTCCTTCTTGCAGTGAGGCGCCCAGAACTGAACACAAGATTTGAGATGTGGCCTCAGCAGTGCTGAGTAAAGGGGGACAGTCCCTGCACTGCTCCTGCTGGCCACAGCAGCACTGATCCAGGCCAGGATGCCATTGGCCTTCTTGGCCACCTAGACAACAAGCACTGGCTCATGGTGAGCCACTGATGACCAGCACCCCAGGTTTTTTCCCACCAGGCAGTTTTCCAGCCATTCTGACCCAAGTGTGTAGCGCTGCCTGTGGTTGTTGTGACCCAAGTGCAGGACCCAGCACCTGGCCTTGTTGAACCTCATACAGTTGGCCTCAGCCCATCAATTCAGCCTTTCCAGATACCTCTGCAGAGCCTTCCAGCCCTCCAGCAGACTGATGCCACTGCTGTCTGTGAACTGACTGAGAGTGCACTTAATCAAAATTTTATTTTGGTGAGTCCCAGTGAAACAGTCTTTGCTAAGTTTACATTTAGTTGTCTTCAATAAATTTTTGTCTCTTAAGGAGTTTTAAAGCTGTATTAGGTTCCTGAATTACTGTTTCTAGGCTTCATCCATACCTATTACAGCATAGAAACTAAAAAATAATAAATGCCTTATACTTCTCATTGGCATTCAGTAACTCTATTTTTTTCATGTCATTCTGGAGTGATTCTTAAATGTTTCTGAATGCTTTGAGAACTCCAGTTCCAGATTATCCTAGCAATAAGTGCATACCAACACATGACATTTTCAACTACACCAGATTTCTCAGAGCCCCGTCCAATGTCCCCTTAAATGTTTATAGGGATGGAGCATCAGTTCCAATCTGGGAAACCTGTTCCAATGTTTCATAGCTCTCACAAAAAATTGCTTTCTTTTACCTACTCTGACCTGACCTCTTGACCCTTGTCCTATCACATTCTACAGGTCCTATTAAAAAGTCTCTCTCCATCTTTCTTCTTTTAAGTATTCAGAGGCCTCAATGAGTTTCCCCTTGAGCCTTCCCTTCTCCAGGCTGACCAACCCCAAGCTCTCTCACCCTATCTTCATAGGAGAGGTGCTTCACCCTCTGGTCATCTTCATGCGCCTCCTATGCACCTGCCCTGACAGGTCCCTCTCTTTCCCATACTAAAGACCCCAGAGCTGGGCACAACACTGCAGTGGAGTCTCATCAGAGTGGAGTAGTGGGGCAGAGTCATCTTCCTCGGCCTGCTGGCCACACTGCTTCTGACAGAGCCCAGGATACACTTGGCTTTCTAGGATCCAAGCACACATTGCCAGGTCATGTCCTGCTTTTCATTCCCCAGTAGCCCCAAGTTCTTCTGTACAGGGCTGCTCTTGAGCTGGTCATCCCCCAGCCTGAGTTGATACTAGGGCTTGCCCCAAACCAGGTGCAGCACCTTGTACTTGGCTTCCCATGAGATTCCCATGGGCACACTTCTTGAGCTTGTCCAGGTCCCTCTAGATGGCATCCTGTTTCTCAGCTGTGACAGTTGCTTGATGTCTGCAAAATTCCTGAGGGAGCACTAGATCTCACTATGTCATCAATGAAGGCATTAAATTGCACTGGTCCCAGTACAGACTCCTGGGGGACACCACACAACACTGATCTCCATCCAGACACTGAGATATTCTCCACTTACCCTCTGGATGCAACCATCCAACCAGTTTCTTACCTCTTGAATAGTCCATCCATCAAATCCATATTGACAGAAGGGTGGGTGGCCATGTCAAAGGCTTAGCAGAAGTCCAGGCAGATCTTCCCTTGTCCACTGATAAAGTCACTCCACTGTAGAAGGCCACTAGCTTTACTCAGGTTTTTACTCAGTTTCCTACCCTATGTGCCCCTACGTGTCTTACTGATACTTGAACCTTTATGCTTCATCCTGTTAAGCCATTCAGATTATTGCAGATAGAAACAGATCTACAGAAGATGGGAACAGAATCTGGTTCCTCAAATGAATGGGTTTTGTCCACCTAGCAGAATACATGCAGGAGATTTTGTCAAGCTCTGCTTTGCTTCTCCTGAATTACTGTGCAAATTAGTTGTATAGCGCTATATTAGTAGTCCAGTGGCTGTCATTGAGTGCTCACTTAGCCATCTCTGCATTGCTTCTCAGAAGCCCACTTAATATGGTCAAGCAAATAGTTCTCAAATGTCTTAAACTTCCTTCAGTGAAAAACTTTCAACAAAAAACCATTATAAAACTGGATCCATAAATTTCTTTGGAGAAGAAATACAACAAATCAAACAAAATAAGTGAGTTCGTTCTGTGATATTTTTCAAAAAAACTATATCTTTAAGAACACAAATATGTGTTATTTTATTTCTAAGATTTTCACAATGACTTTTTCATATTGAGGTGTCCATAACAGTTCATTGTTGTGACAGCCTCTAATATCTAATAGCCCTTTAACACCTCTGTGCACTCCAGTCTCCCATATCTTTTCACAGTAGAATCTATATATTCTCCCTGCCCCAAGGGCACTAACAAGTCTATTGTTCTCTTTTTCTCTTATTTTGCTTACTTTTTCCAGGAAGACAGTATGATTAATGTTTCCCTAGAAAATGTCAGGCAGCATTCACTTCACTCTAAGTCAGCCAAACCAGTTCCCTTCTGGATTTATTAAATAAATCAGTCCTTCTATTACTACCAGCACTATTATTACTCATTAGTTGCACTGCAGGAGTGCTGCAGCACCTCAGTTCATCTTGTTAAGGCATTCCAGCAACACATAGCAAATAACTGAACCTGATCTCATTAAAAAAAAAAAAAAAAAGGGAAACAATGTATATGACTAATACATGAGAGAAAATACAAATTAATCATAGGAAATATTTTACACCAAATTGATTACAGAGGGGAAAACAGAGACAATGAATGTGATTTTGGTGACAGGTAGGCAAGGTACTCATTATATGTAATTACAAACAAATGCTGTTTTCTCCAAAATATGAACATGCCAGTCTGGAAAAGGCAGTGCATCTGGAGCAAAGGAAGAATCCTGTATTTCTTCTCCCAGCAGGAAGGCTTATAGCAAAGTAGACACAGAACTGGCAGCACATTTGTAAATTCCTTCCATCCTATATTGTGATTTTAATTACCAGATGTCCATGATCTCCCAGCTCTTCATAGCCAGCTTGGTATTTCGATACTGGGATCTCCTTAAGGGGATAAACAGACCCTTGAATCCTTAAACATCCCTGTTGAAATAGAACTTCACTGACATTACTTCTTTTCAGGAGTTCTCATTTTTTTCATATCCAATATCATCTGCCCTCTGGTGCATTCACATCCTGAACAGTGAGTATGGTCATAGTGCTCAAAGGGCAGTAATATTCTGAAAAATAATATTCAGAAAAGAAACCTCAAATGGCACTGTATGGATGCAGATTTCACTTTCTCCTTGGTACCTCTAATGCAAGCTGTTTACTTTGGCATATTTGAAAGAGTAAACTGTTATTTGTCCTAAAACTTGCTACAGATTGATTTGATAATCATGCCAAGTTCTTCCTGTTTCTTTCTGTCTTCAGTCCTAGTAATTCAACTCATTTATCAATGGCAGTGAAGGAATGCAATGCCTCTTGCTGTGCAGCACTTGCAGAAGTATGAGTTAAATATCAATTTATATGTTCAGAAATTGCCGTGAAACACTCAGTATGGTTCCTATATGTTGTGTTTCTGAATTCACACAACTGTAACTACTCTATTTTGCCCATTTTTATGACTTTCATTGTATTTTTCAGAGCAGTCCTTGACACATATGCATTCAGCCTGCTGAGGATACCCTGCCCTAATATCTGCACTGAAATGCAGATCACTGGAAATAGAGAGGTTAGCTTAAATCCTTTGTCAATTATAAACTTATATTCTGTTCTTAAGAAATTAAATTTGAGGAACACTCAAAACCGTGTCATCTAGATCTACCTGCACCTATTTTCTGCAAGATTTAACTGAATTTTCAGGTGGAATCATCACAAATGTAAATAAAAAGTATCAGTCTTCATCTGTAAAAACTCTGCTCACAGTTACCATTTGCATGCACTTTCAAATCTCACAGCTCCTTGAAGAATTACTCTTTATATTGCATTGGACACAGTCTGAACCAGTGTGACTCATTTACCTGCGCTGGAAATCTTGACATATCACAACCCAAGAGCTCCTAATCTCAGAGTCAATATACTAATTTGGAATAGAAAATCAGTTTGCCAGGCAACAAACTTAATAGGAGGCATGGATAAACTCTGAAGTGTATGAAAGACCCACAGAAAAGAGCGCTTGATCAACAAGGGCAGGTGATCTGAAAGAAGGCATGCAAAAATGAGCCACTAACACTGGAGTTTGTATCCAGGGAATTTGATGCCACAAGGACATCATTATTGTTTAAGTTAATCATAATAGAAAATAGTTAGTTTAACACATGACAAAATAATGCAGCTAGCAAGGCAGCAAATGCACTTCTATAATTTGGCTGCCCTTATATAGGAACTGCAGCTTACAAAGCTGTGTAGCAATACAAATTCTGCTCTGCAGCTGTGGTAAAATCTACAGCAAATACTTTTTAATTTTGTTTTCAGATTCAACAAAACTAAAAAACTGAAAGATTGTAAATAATGCATAATTGTCTTTATTTTGTATCTTATCTTATAAATATTTTACCTTGTTTATCAAATGGGGTAATGGATTTTTTCTCTATGCACTTTTAAGTCTGTAAGTTCATAAAATTGCAAACTGGATACAAGTTTTACAATCCTCCTATTTTTACAGTGATTTGTATGCATTTCATCATAAGTATTTGTTCATTTTTCCCTTCCAGTCCTACTTCAGTGCTGAAGAACCTCATGTACTGATATACAATTGGGTCCACTACAAACCAGCAAAGAGGTCACTCACGTATTTTGATCCTTTTAATCTCAGTAAGCGAAAATATAAATGCATAGTAAAATTATGGACTTGAGTTTAGATGTTTCAAAGAAAAGGGAAGAGGCACTATCTTAGGCAGCAAAACAGCTGTTGTGTTAAAGTACAATGTCCCATAGGATAAGGATTGCCACAGCCCCTGGGTCCTTTGAGGAAATTCTCTCTTTACAAGTTCAGACTGTGCCTATTAATGCTACAAATGCCCTGTTTTCATCCTTCCTGTTGCAGTCTGTTCATACTTTCTCCTGCAAATAAAGCATACCCTGTAATGTGTTTCTTGAGCAGAAGTAAAAGTAATATATTCAAGCCCTGTAACATCCTAGTTTCTTTGATCACAGCTGGGTGGCAATATAGACTAGAAAGACTAATGACTTAGAATGAAAAAGTATTCCTCACACATTCAAACACATTTTCCAACTATTTGTATACCTTCCTCAGGTAGCATGAAGAAATTCAGACAGTCTTTTTGGATAAAACAGGAGTTAAAACCAGTGGGAACCAGATAATCATGATACTAATTAGCTGTGATTTTCTTTCAAGCCTTTGTTTACCTCAGCTATTTAGATTGCACTTTATCATTAGACTACCTTTTCTTTTCATGGGTATATTTACATTGCAGGCTCTGTAAACTGATTATAACAATGTTTTTGAAAGTCATTTAGTCTTTAAGTCCATGACGCAACAAGGAGTAGGATGCAAGACACTTTTCCTGTCATCAAAGCATGTCCTTTTCCTGTCATCAAAGCATGCCCTTTTCCTACCAGTCTGTAGAATTCATCTCTCTTTATTTTTTCCCTCTGGTTTTGAAATCTTGTACATACACTAGCTTGATCTAGCTCCAAAAAAAGTGATAGAAAGTGTAGCCTTACAGGGAGCCTCCAGACTATGGAGGGGTCAATTTACCACAACTATTTTTTTCTAAAGTTTTCTAACCTCAGAGTTATGATGCAAAAAATATCTCACAGCATTAGCACCAAAGTCCAACACTTGGCCTTCTGATTTCTGAAAGACACAGAAATCAGGCATAAAAAATATACACATTCTGGTAAAGTCAAGTTACGGTTCAAATATAGCCCTGCATCTTGTTTTTCCTATTGGACCCTATTTCCTATTTTCCTATTGGACTTGTTTCTCCAGTTGGACCCTTCAATGTTATATGGAAAGTCAGAACACTATCAATGTAGTGTAAAGGTACGGGGTAAGAGAATTTTCATGTTAATCTTCTGACAATGAACAAAGGAAAGCAATAGTAACATTATGTAAACTGTGATAATTTCTAAATCCTTATAAAATCCTTTAGTCATTATGCCAGTCTTTTTGTACATAGAATTTGTTCATCAGAAAAAGCAATAGACTGAATCAAAAGCTTCAACATGTACTAAAAATATAGCAGCCATTGAATACAATGTGAGACAAAGGGAGAGGAAGAGGGGTGCAGCAAAGCTGTTTGCTATTTAAGGATCACTTCCTCCAAGCTCAAGAAAGATCCACCCCCAAAAACTTCAAAATCAAGCAAAGGTGACAGGTGGCAGTAAAGGTGAGAAAGGAACTTCTGAGTGAACTCAGACATAAAAAGAAGTGCACAAGAGGTGGAAGCAGGGGTGGGTTAGGAATGCCAAGGCCAAACCAGAGTTGAATCTGGTGAGGGATAAGCAGGGCTTTTTTAGGCTTTCTTGGGAAACAAGAAGGGTTTCCACAAGTACATTTGTAGCACAAGAAAAACTAGGAAAAACATGGTCCCACGCTGAGTGGGGCAGAGGAACTGATGATAAATTACATGAGAAAGGATGAAGTTCTCAATGCCTGTGCCTCAGTCTCTACTGGCAAGCCCAGTCTTCAGGAATCCCAGGCATCTCAGGCCAGATAAAAAGTCTGAGACCTGAGGGAAGACATACCTTCAGAAGAGGAGGATCAGATGAGGGAGCCATTGAACTAATTGGATGTACAGAAGTCCATGGGACCAACGGGCTGTACCCACAAGTACTGAAGGGGTCAGCTGATGTCACTGCAAGGTTGCTCTTGATTATCTCTGAAAGGTTAGGGCAGCTGGAAGAGGTTCCTGAAGACAAGAAGAGAACAAATGACACTTATCTTCACAAAGAGCACTGAGAGAGATTCAGAGAACTACAGGCCAGTCAGGTTGACCTGAGTCTCCAATAAGATGGTGGAGCAAATAATCCTGAAAAACATTTCCAAACTCATGAAGGACAAGAAAGTGACTGGGACTAGTCAGCATGGATTTACAAAAGGGAAGTCATGCTTAGCCAACCTGACAGTAATCTAATTTGATGGATGAGGCAAGAGAAGTGAATGTTGCTTAGTTCAACTTTCATATGGCTGTTGATGCCGTCTCTCTTAATATCCTCATCAACAACCTGACAAAGTACAGGCTAGACAAACAGACAGAAAGATGGATTAAAAACTGTTGAACAGCCAGGTCCAGAGGGCTGTGATCAGCTGCAAGAAGTCCAGTTGGAAGCAAGTCACTAGTGGTGTGCTCCAGAAGTCAACACAGAGGCCTATGCCTCTTTAATGACCTGGGTGGTGGGGCAGAGTGCACCTTCAAAGAGTTCAAATATAATACAAAACTGGGAGGACTGGCAGATTGGTGTGCTGTCAGAACACGTTGGATACATTGGATGAGAGTAACCTCCTGAAGTTCAGAAGAGGGAAGAGCAAAGGCATTCACCTGGGGAGGAATCAGTGGATCAGTTCATGCTGGGGGCTGACCGACTGACACACAGCTGACAAGGCAGACAAGGATCTGCAGGTCACAGCAGATAACAGTGCTGGCCGTGAGGCAGGAAATGTGTGGCAAAAAAAGTCAGCAGTTTCTAGGGCTGTATTAGGAAAAGTGCTGCCAGCAGGTGGAGGTCCACTCACTCAGGGCTGGTGAGGCCAGATCTGGAGTACTGAGTCCAGTGCTTGCCAGTACAAGACAGGCATGAACTTACCAGAGCAAGGCCACAGAAATTATTAAGGGAATGGAACTTGTATCATAACAGGAGAGACTGAGAAAGACAGACTGTTCAGCATGGAGAAGAGATGCCTCAGGGAAATCTCATCAATAAATAAATATAAATACCTGATGAGAGGGAATGAAGAACAGGCAGTCAGACGTTTCACACTTGTGCCCACTGAGAAGACAAGAGGTAGTGGGCACAAACTAAAGAACATGAACTTCCATTTGCTTTTATGCACTCTGCTTGAACTGTGGGATTTGACTTGATCTAAAGAGATTCTTCCCAAACTAAACAATTCTGTGATTCCGTGACAAAACAGCAATGAAAAATCAACTCATTTATCCTAAAGTGATGCTCTTCATAAATTAAGACGCAGTAAAACATGCTGAATGCCTCATTCTCAGGAAATAAAATTAAAATTTGGTCTTACAGAAAACCTAGTATTGCAAATGACTGAAAGAAAAGCTCAATGTTTCTACAGAAATACTGTGTAGCTCTGGAAACCAAAATCCTCTGTAGAATTATGAGTATCAGTCATTTTGAATTATATTAGAATACATTATTGTGAGGAAAAATAGCAGAGTCCTAAATCAAAGGAAATACAAATTCTGCTCTCTTTTAAAAGCCCTGCTTTTCTCATTAAGAAACCCTTAAAATTCAAGGTGTACAGAACTAATTGTTATTGAAGCACAAGATACCTAATGGTAACTGCCAAATTAAGATGGTCAGGTTGAACAATCTGGTAAAAAAGAATCCATTTTTAACATATCACACCTGCTATTATGTTTGTCCTATTTAAGGAAAGGGGAAAAAAATCTGAATTTTGAACTGGGAATATAGTCCATGCCTTCTGATTCTGTTTTCTCTGCTTTTTGATCTAAGTTTTAGAACAGGCATTTCTGTATAATATCTGATAAATGAGGCTTGAGATCCTGTGTACATTCTTAGGAGTGACTACAGTGCAAATAAATAGCATGGAGGGCACAAGGTGAAAAGGAGATAGAAAAAAAAATGTTTGAAGCATAGTTCCTGTTTCTGGTTGAAAAAGAAATAGAAGGCTGTTGCCTAAGCTTCCAGAGAGTCGCAACATGCTGGAAAATCTGGCTAAATCATGGATCCACAAAGCTATGAATCAGAAGGCTAAAATGATCTTTTTCTCTCATTTCCAAAAGAGAAAACTCTGTTGGTTCTGAGGTCAGACAGAAGAAAGCAGGGTTTATCTGCCTCAACATTGATGTCTGATACTACAGAAGACACCATAAAGTAACTAAAATACCTTGTATGTATGAAACATAACGGAAAATATTCAGGGAGTGCAGAAACCCATCCAGATGAGAAAGAAATCATTTAGGGGCACATACCATTGCATTATTCACAGTTACAGACCTTGAAATGATAATACAAAGCTCCCTAGATTTCAGTATGCAGTCACAGAAAAATAATCATCTGAGAAAGTATCATACACTCACATTAACTTTGTGCCCAAACTAAAAGTTGTACATAAGATAATGACTGTTCAAGATGTTAGAGAAATACATGTAATCTATGGATTCAGGTAAAAAAACCCTATCGATTCAGATAGAATTATTTAAGCCATTAATTATTGGTATGACTGCAACCTTGGCAAAAAAACTGCCAATAATAGAATGGAAAAAGTCTGAGTTAGTGATCCTACTGGCAAAATTATTGTTGAAAATTCACAAGTTAAGGCATATACATTACAATGAACTGTAGAACTCTCAGATGGGTTTGTTTCCATACTTCCTTTCATCCAAAATTATAAAGTAAGAATAAAGCCTTCAGCTTCCAAAGCAAAGTATAATGAATAAAAAAGCTGAAAATTATTTTTACTTGAAGAGGAAATATGCCTTTCTCAGTCTGAAATCACTGTTCTCTGAGAATAAATTATATTCTACAACCAGTGATGTCTGAGCATGATCCATAGAATCCAAAGTAGCGAAGTGTGCCAAACACTTCACAGCTAACTAGCTACAATCTAGTCTATAGCCTAAAAGCATCCAAAAAGAGACTGAAAATAAGGGAATGTAAGAACACCAAAAAAGTCACACAACCCTAGTTGCAGTACTGTATTCTTAATGGAAATTAGTTATGTGTAACTCATCTTAAAAAACAGCAACTTCCAAGGGAGGAAAACTTCTTCATTAACTGTGGTTTAGAAACATCCCATTTAGATCTCAAAATAAAATGTGCATAAATAACACTGTCAATAATCTGGCTTTGGGGTTCTCTGAAAGGTTGCAGTTTTCTACTGGTAAACCAAATAAACAACACTTGAATAACTACTCTTAGAAAAATGTCACACTTTTCAAACAGGTGTTAAGTACCTATCACTTCCTGTTCCCCCACATTCAAAACTATATTCCAAAAGCAGTCTTTTCAAAAAGAAAACAGCAAGTCAAGGAATCAAAATTCTATTAAATAACATCTTTCACTTTCTGAGACATTGTTTTGACAAGCTTCTCTATATCATTTCATTAGCAGCAGCATTTATAAAGAAAGAAATGTCACATTAAGTAATAGAACTACATATTCAAGCCACCTGTGAATTTTCTGCTATACTAATTTCTCTAGATGGCGGAAAGTATCACACTGATGTGAAAAATGTTTCCTGAGTTTAAGATTCAGTTTACTTAGCTTTAAACATAAAATATACAGTTTTCTATGTAAACTAGGTATCATAACTTTCCTTTGTACTCACTGGACAGAAATAAGAACTTTAAAGGTGATTTTCAACAACCTCATTTTATTTATAAAAATAGGAAGAGACTAATTGGGCCTAGAATGCTTATTTCTGTTCACAGACAGAAGGTCAGAAATTTCAGCTACAGACAACAATTACGTAGATCTTTCCAGGTCTTGAGACTTAGTTTAACTTCATTTGACCTAAAATCATAGAAAAGCAGCATGATTTATAACCAGATTTTGAGGCATTTGTTGCATACCTAAATGACATTTTCACAGAGTAGGTAGACAAAACAATTCCTTCTCTAGCTGGGGAGCAAGGACAAATGATCCAAATTTCAGGCTCAACAGCATAAACAACAGTGGACTGAAGAAAGAAAAACAAGAAGGATGGGACTTCATAAGCTAAAGCAATAATTGGACAATTAGCTCCAATGTGCTAATGGACCAGAACTTATAAAAGTGTGATACCCCGGTCATCCATTTTGTTTCTGGCACTCTGACACGAATCCCTGGCTTAGGAAGTTAATGCCTTATCCACTAGACCACTGGGACCTGTCATGTCTGAGGGTTCATGTCCCTTTGTGGGCACCAGAGACTGATGCCTTGTGAAGGCTGACCAGGAACAGAGACTAGAGAGACTTAAAGAATAAAATAGGTATTTATTAAAAGGCCTCAATGGCTACACCTTGAGCAGTACAAGAGCCCAGCCGGGGCTACACCCAAGATGAACCCAAAATGGTCACAAAATGGATGATTGGTCACAGGGTCTCACACTTTTATAAGTTCTGGTCCATCAGCATATTGGAGCTAATTGTCCAATTATAGCTTTAGCCCATGAAGTCCCATCCTTCATGTTTTTTTCTTTTCAGTCCACCGTTGTTTATGCTCTTGGCCCTGAAACTAAGATCATTTGTCCTTGGTCCCCAGCTAGAGAAAGAATAGTTTTTTCTACCTACTCTGTGAAGAAAGCTTACTATCCCCTAATATGAAGCTCAGAACTACACACTAAAGCAGTACAGAATCTGAGAAATACAAAAGCTAAAACCTGAATCATCACCTTCCCTAAACTATGCACATAAAAAACATATACCAACAATAACTGGCTTTCCAGACAGTGAAAAGGATGCAGAATTACAAGCCTGAGTGCACACTAAAAATAATAAAAGATATTACAAATTCACCATTTGTATAACAACATGTCAACTTTCATAACTAAGAAAAATAACCTACTAGACCCTGAAAAGTTACAGAAGGCAGAGACAGAAACGTTTGCAGGTTTGGTTCCACGTGGCAGTAACAGATGACTGGCCATGTGGCTTGGAAGAGTTCTTAGGGAAAGAAAAAAAAAAAAAAAAAAGAGTAGCATTCGCTTCCCAAAGCTCAAGGAAAGGACAGCAATGTTGTGAATCTGTTTAGACAGCACTCTCTAATGCTGCAAATATGGCTATTCTCTCTTTGCACTGATAAAGAACTCAACACCTCACAAGGACACATGCTTTTTTTTTTTCCCCAAAGGTTTGAAAAAATTCAAGAAGAACATAAAAAAAAATCTTTATCAGCATGTCAGTTGGTGCTTTGATCTATGGAATTCTTTTCAGCAGAAAACTCGGTGGGAAAAGCCTTTACACTTCATAACAAGAACCATCAAAGCAGCTAATTTTAAATGGTCAGAACTGGCCAATTTTTAGCACAAAGATGCTAAACTGCAACACATACATTTACAATGTTTCTAAACAAATAAACTATTATTTCAAGAAATACATTAAAATTGTATTAAAGACCTAATTTTCAGACATGGTAGTGCTTAAAAGCCATATAAAAATTTTAATATCATACTGATTCTGAAAATCTGAATGCAACCTGTCTGATTTCAATGCAACTCTAACAGTCATTTTGTAAAATAATCAATGATATGTTTTGAACTGCACTGGAAAACAGGAAATATGTTTTCATTACAACATATTAACAGAAACATTAGTTTGCTTAGATTTATTTTTCTCTGTCAAGAGAAGGCAAGATGAAATTGCATTAAACTACTTTTAGCTAAAATGAGTAAGAAGAACAATCTGTGAATGAAGAATGTTTATGAATAATTAATGTCATGACTACTGAATTATTGAATCCCAGACAAGAGAATTATTGGATGAGATGACTTGTTAACCAAGCCAAGACTGTTTCTTTCGTATTCTGTGTACAACAAACCAGAAATGGTCACTGCAGCAACAGCCAAAGATAAAGGACAGATAAACAAATGAGAATACAATTAAGTATATCAAATTTCTGTGTCTGGAAATCAATCCAAATAGTTTGCTGAAAAGTGTATGAAGCCTTTGACAAATTTCAGAGTTGCATCCAGAATTCATTAGTTCAAAGAACCGCCCTTCTTCTCTAATTGTTAAAAGTTATGGTCATAAATTTGGCCTAGATAGTTTCTTTTTTTTTGCAGTAACCATACATAAGATGGTCTAAAATCCATTGCTCTCAAGCATCCTCAGATACTTCAGATGATCTGTTATCCTACTGAATTGACATAAGTGCATGGTTTTGGCAGGAAGCATGAAATGTTTCAGAAAAATTGCTACCACGTAAGTGTGGCTAGCTCCATCTGACAGGTCTATACTCTGTAGAAATAGGAATTTTGGGGATTGGAGAAATGAAACTAAGAAAATCTTAGACACCACCACTGGTGAGTTTCCAGATGACTGGAAGCTGTCCAATATGACACCCATTCACAAAAAGAGTGGGAAGGAGGATCCTGGTAACTATAAGCCAGGTGGCCCAACCTCAATACCTGGTAAGGTAACAGAGCAGTTTATATTGAGTGTAATCACACAGCACTTACAGGATGACCAGGGTATCAGACCCAGCCAGAATGGGTTTAGGAGGGGTAGTTCGTATTTGACCAACCTGATCTCCTTTTATGACCAGGTGACCCATCTGGTGGATGTGGGAAAGGCTGTGGATGTTGTCTATTTAGACTTCAGCAAGGCCTTTGACACTGTCTCCCACAGCACGCTCCTGGAAAAGCTGGCAACCCATGGCTTGGACAGGAGCACTCTTTACTCTTTGCTGGGTTAGGAACTTGCGGGATGGCCAGGCCCAGATAATTCACAGAATCACATAGTCACAGAATAATGAGGTTGGAAGAGACCTCTAAATCAAGTCCAACCTATGCCCTAACACCTCAACTAGATTATAGCACCAAGTGCCATGTCCAGTCTTTTTTTAAACATATCCAGAGATGGTGATCCACCTCACTGGGAAGACAATTCCAGTACTTTATTATTCTTTCAGTGAAATATTTTTTTCCTAATATCCAACCTATACATTCCCTGATGTAGCTTGAGACTGTGTCCTCTTGTTCTGTCAGTTGCTGCCTGGTGGAAGAGACTGACCCCCACCTGTCTACAACCTCCCTTCAGGAAGTTGTAGAAAGCAATAAGGTCACCTCTAAGCCTCCTCTTCTCCAGGCTAAACAACCCCAGTTCCTTCAAACGTTCCTCCTAGGGCTTGTGTTCCAAGCCCCTCACCAGCCTCGTTGTCCTCCTCTGGACGTGCTCAAGCGTCTCAATGTCCTTCTTAAACTGAGGGGCCCAGAACTGGACACAGCACTCAAGATGTGGTCTCACCAGCACTGAGTACAGGGGAAGAACGACCTCCCTGCTCCTGCTGGTCACACAATTCCTAATGTAGGCCAGGATGCCATTGGCCTTCTTGGCCACCAATTGTGGTGAATGATGCTGCATCCAGCTGGTGGCCACTCACCAGTGGTGTCCCTCAGGGGTCCGTGCTGGGGCTAGTTCTGTTCAATATCTTTATCGACGATATGGATGAGAGTATTGAGTCTTTCATTGTAAATTTGCAGGCTACACTAAGCTGGGAGCATGTGTTGATCTGTTGGAAGGTAGGAGGGCTCTGCAGAGATACCTGGAATGGTTGGATGGATGGGCAGAGTCCAGTAAGATGAAGTTCATTAAGTCCAAGTGCCGAGTCCTGCATTTTGGCCACAATAACCCTCTGCAGCATTATAGGCTGGGGACAGAGTGGCTGGACAGTGCCCAGGCAGAAAGGGACCTGGAGGTACTGGTCGACAGCTGACTGAACATGAGCCAGCAGTGTGCCCTGGGGGCCAAGAAGGCCAAGGGCATCCTGGCCATCAGGAATGGTGTGGCCAGCAAGAGCAGGGAGTTAATTTTCCCGCTGTACTCGGCACTGGTGAGGCCACACCTTGAGTGCTGTGTCCAGTTCTGGCCCCTCAGTTTGGGAAGGACATTGAGATGCTTGAGCACATCCAGAGGAGACAAGGCTGGTGAGGGTCTTGGAACACAAGCTCAATGAGGCATGATTGAGGGAGCTGGGAAAAGGAGAAAAGGCGACTCAGAGGTGACCTTATCACTCTCCACAACTTCCAGAAAAGTGGTTGTAGTCAGATGGGGGCTGGTCTCTTTCACCAGACAGCAACGGATAGAACAAGAGGACACAGTCTTAAGCTGCACCAAGGGAAAGACAGGTTGGATATAAGGAAAAAGTTTTTTATTGAAAGAGTGATAAAGTATTGGAATGGTCTGCCTGGGGAGGTGGTGGAGTCACCATCTCTGGATGTGTTTAAAAGAAGTTTGGATGTGGCACTTGGTGCCATGGTTAAGTTGAGGTTTTTATTTTTTAAATCAAGCACATCTGGGGCATGGGTTGGACTCGATGATCTTGAATGTCTCTTCCAACCTAATGATTCTGTAATTCTGTGAAAAAATCACATCAGTGATGTCTATCTGCTTGAAGATAGACCTCATAGTTGAAGAAAACCTCCTGAAGAGTGATACTCAGGAATTTCAGTCAGCAGAATCTAGACTGGATATAGAGATTATTAGAACTGGCCTTTAAAGATCATTATGACTTTGAGAGAAGTAGGTAAAGTAAAAGGTTCTTTATAATACCGTATATTGAGTGGGAGAAGCTATTTTTAGTCCTCAATTTTATATTTGGGTTTTCAATTTAAACTACTGGAAAGGTGGAGAGCTGAAAATATTGCTTTAATATCTCCCCAGCTGTGAACTTTCTCTGATAAGATGGAAAATACTAATATCACCTTATATGTATGCAGCTGCCTTTGTCCCAGAGGATCCTAGGACATCAACAAGCTATTCATAAAGAAAAGTATATTCACTCAATCATAGATTGCAGCAATCAGGTAATAGTCAGGAATACAAAACAAGTCAAAATAGGAGACTAAACAAGGACATTTTGAGCACTGATCTCACACAAATCCCTGTGCTTATAACTCATTAGACAACCCTGTAAGATAATAACTTAATTATTCAACAGCTGAATTTGAAAAGTAAGCAGCATTGGAAAGGGAACAAAAATTGAGCCTGTCCTGGGATGTAGAGGATGCAGAATACAGCATTTCTAGTCAAAGGTAATTTTTTAGCTCAGTGTTCCTAAACATGTGCAAAGATGTGCAAGATAACTGTGGAGGATATGGAAAGTTTCAAAGAGATGGAACTAGAATTGTTTTAAGGAAGAGGAAGAATATTCAAGATTGCGAAAGAATTACTATAGAACAAATCCCGGTGGCTCTAACATTACTAAATAACCATGTTATTTAATGAAAAGGTAATAACCATGTTATTTAGTAGTTGGTAATAAGTAATTAGTAATTAAGAACTAATAATAATTTAGTTATTAGTAATAACCATGCTATTTAATTATTTAGAAAACAATCAATTTCTTAATTAACAACATCTTTTCTACAGACCCTTGTCCACAGTCATCTGGTTTTATGCAACATTATGAGAGTAGCTAATGACATTCTGGAAATTCCATTCAAATGTTCTTCTTCATAACTGGTGCAAAAGTTTGAGAGGAGGATTGATTCTTCATTTAGTATTTGTTCAGTTCTCTGTTTCAAATAAACTGTAAGCCTTTCCTGCTCCAGTAGCAAGGTATAAACATAAAAAAAACCCCATAAACATTGTGTAATGGATATGATTTCTCCTTCCAATTCTCCTTTGCCCAGCATCAGTGTATGTACAGCTAGCAACTAGCATCCCAAACAGCTCCCAATACCCAAAGGTGATTTGGGACCTTGCTGGAAGAATCTCATTCCTCTTACTTAAAAACTACTGTTGTCCAACTCCTTTCCTCATATGCTCCCCACCTTCCTTGTCTTTCATCTACCTAGTCCTTCCTCAGACTCTCTCAACTCCTCCCTTTATCTTGGTGTTTCTCACACACCACAGTGATATGTGTAAGGACTGCTAAAGAAACATCTTCACTCTCAAGTCTTGTATTTTAGATAGGAGGAAGCAAGCAGAAGATAAATCTCATTGCTCATCGGCCAGAGACACAATTAAAACCAGAGCTGATTTCTCTCCTACTTTCTTGTTTACTACTTTACAGCAATATTAGCAGCATCTACAGTGCACACACACGCACACACACACACACACACACACATAAATACACAGAAAATCCTGATCTAATTGCTTCTTCCTAGAAAGGGCAAAGGAAAAGGTAATTTGTCAAAGGTCGAAGTTCATGACATTCAACAGTGATGTTACCTGTTTCCTTGCTCCAACAATAGGTTCAAACCCTGGCAAATTATTCATGAGAAAAACATACAGTTTGAAAATATCCAGTAGCCTGAAGAAACCATTCCCTGGATATACACTTTGCTTTTGGTATCTTCATTGCTTTGCCTTAAGACCTGATGGAGGTCAGGCTGAAGCTAGCAAGTAGCAGAAGAAGGCAAGTTTGAATGTACTAGTAAGGAAAAACACAGCCCCTATCCCAGCTGGCTCAGCCTAATTGGGCAGGGAGGTCAGCAAGAGCAGCTGCTTTGAGGAGAACTCTGCCTTACACACCAGAAATGCCAATCAGAAACTTGGCCAAGCAACCCTCAAGTCATGACGGGCAAAGGCTTGAGTCAGCTGTAGCAATTTTCTTGCCACACTGTGTTGGAAGATGGAATACTTCAAGAATACCTCTCCAAGAATCTTTTGCTCTAGACAGTCAAACACTTAAAACAAGTGTAAGATTCGGGCATCTGTGTTTGTGCATGCTTTCATACCCAAGTGTCTGTGTCTTTCTCCATGGGTCCTGCACATTTTTCCCCACTAATTTGCTTAGCTATTAAATAAAAAATTATTTATTATTTATTTGCTTACCTAAATAAAAAATAAACTGATCATGGCTTATATCTGTCTGGCCAATTAACCTTTTGGATAATAGCATAGTGCTTATAATATAATAATTAGTTATGCCTGCAGTAAAGTTGCAATGTAGTCTTATGAGACGGCAGTGTTCAGGTTGGGAGGGAAAGTCAAGGATTAAGACCTCACCCTTAGAAGCAATTGGGTTACTCTGATGAACAATCCTCATTTTCAGCTTGTAGAAAATGTAGAGTATTTCTGTTAGCTCAAATTTTCAAGGAAAGCTTTGCTTGCTTTTGCTTTTTGTACCTGGAAGGTGAAGCAAAGTTTCCATTGCTGCTGGTGGTGTTACATATTTGCATGCACTTGGCCCCACAAGAAGCACTCACACTGACCCAAGTCTCATTACTGTGAGCTGCCAGCTGTTAAGCAGAATAGGATGTTCAAGCAGATGCAGTATTTGCCCAGCCCAGACTCAGCCTTGAGCATGCAAATGTTCAGAACAAGCATCTGCAGAAGGCAGAGACAGCAAGCAAATACTGTGCTACTGTTATTTGCACTCTGATTAGAATTATGGCTCTCAAGGTCAGAAGGGTGAGTTTAGATGTTAGGTTGATAAAAAGCTCTTTTCTGTCTCTAGAAAAAAGCAAGAGAATGACAAAGCCAGTATCCTATGTGCCTGCCTCTGAATCCCCAGCCAAATACCTCTTTACAGTCAAGTTAAATGGGGGTTTAACTTTTCCGGGCAAGCCAAAAAGCTCAGGCCTCATAATGCACTTCTATAGAAGGTAACACAGCAATACTTTTTAATTGCTCTACCACTGTACTCCAGAACTAATTCTGAAAATAATGACATTCAGTTAATTAGAAAACTAAACAGGAACTCCGAAGATAAAAGAAATAAAATTAGTTAAGGCAGAGCACTTGATCACCCAAGTACAACTTAAAAATATCATCTTAATATAACCAATATAGCACTGTATTCTATATGAATACATTCTTATGCAAGTGAGCAATGTGAACTCTCATGACATCTACTCAATTGCTATCTCTGAAACCCCAAATGACAACCTAAATGTCAGCACTGTTAATTATTTCTCTACAAGGTATTTCAACAGAATATTCACTTAATGTGCTTGATTTAAAAAATAAAAACTTAAATCTATGCAACATTAAAAAACTTCCAATTATCTACTCTTCCATAATTAAATTTAAATATGACCAAAAGCAGCTAGTGCAATTGTTAGCACATTTGTGCCATTGAAAACTAAAACTGTCAAACTATCATAAAATAATTTACATTCAGGATGAAAACAAACCAGTTTGTTTCCTGTAATCCCCTCAGACAGTACAAAGTCAAATGTATGCATTTAGAGTGGGTTTTTTTCTATACCTTGCCTATCTTAACCAGAATAATTTTCAATAAATTCTTACGTCACTATGATACAATATAAAAACTGAGGCAACTGTGGCAGGATATAAAGCCACAGAGGAAATGTACAGTCTCGAGTTTAACAGTCTTCTTTTTAACTGCAGACAAGATCACAGACAACATTTGATAAGTAAAAACAAGTTAACCAAGAAGTATTTTTGTATGTAGAGCTAGAAACCATCCATATGCTGCCAAACCATAAAATATTTTTATATTTTTATGTTTCAGTAGGAATAACTACAAAGGAAAGACTATGCCATACTGAAAGATTTTGCAGTAATGCTAAACACTATTATGACTTTCCAGAAAAATATTAGCAGCAAGCTTTAAACAAGTGATTGTTCTTTTGTGGGGAAAATATCTAGAACTATACAGATAAAATTCAACAAAGATCTTAGGTCAAAACAACCTCATGGAATGCTCCAGGCTTGGTTCAGAATGTCTGGGAAGCTGTCCAGTGGAAAAGGATCTGGGGGTGATGGTCAATGAATGGCTGAACATGATCCAGCAGAGTGTCCAGGTGGCCAAGAAGGCCAATGGAATCCTGGCCTTTATCAGGAATAGTGTGGGCACCAGAACCAGGGCAGTGACTGTCCCCCTGTACTGGTGAGGTCACACTTTGAATCCTGTGATCAGTTCTGGGCCCCTCACTACAAGAAGGACATTGAGGGGCTGAAGCGTGTCCAGAGAAGGACAACAGAGCTGGGGAAGGCTCTGGAGCACAATTCCTGTGAGGAGCAGCTGAGGGAGCTGGGGGTGTTTAGCCTGGAGAAAAGGAGGCTCAGGCGGGACTTTATTGCTCTCTCTACAGCCACCAGAAAGGAGGGTGTAGCCAGGTAGGGCTCAGTCTCTTCACCCAAATAACAAGGGATAGGACAGGAGGAAATGGCCTCCAAGTTGCACCAGGTGAGTTTACATCCTACATTAGGAAAAATTTCCCCACTGAAAGGCTTGTCAAGCACTGGAACAAGCTGCCCAGGGAAGTGGTGAGGTCACCATCCCTGGAGGTATGTAAGAGATGTGCAGATGTGGTGCTTGGGGCCATGGTTTAGTGGTGGACTTGGCAGTGCTGGGTTAGATGTTGGACTCCATGATCTTAAAGGGTTTTACCAGCCTACACAATTCTACCATTATTTTTTTCTCATCCTGAGAGACTGACAGAGAAATACTAATTTGTAAGAGTCACAAAAACAGGTGTGATGGCACCTTTATATCCTGTCTGCATTCTCCTAGAGCACTACCCTTAATTTTCAGGTTTCCTCTTACAGGATAAATTCTTAAAATTCTCCACTCCAACGTTTCAGCCTAGAGTGTGACATATCAATTGGTTTACCTGGCAAATCCTACTAAATCCAAACTCTGTCCTTTCCTTCAGTGATTTCATAAGCAGCTTAAGAAAAGAGTAATTTTCAGTTTAAACAAGAAACAAAATACTTAGAAACAGTACTCTTCATCTATGTCTGTATTGTGCCAGGATTTATCAGCTCCTGCCAGTAAATTAGTTAGGCACTTTTAGAATCTTCAGGCACATTTTATGCCTGTCTCATTTTCACAAGCAGAAATCCCTCTTGCAAAGGTTCTTTTTAAAATGTCATTCTTCTGTTATTGCTTACATCTTAAGGATCTTTTTCATAGATTTTATTGTCTCTCAGTGACTCCTGCATAGTTGTTGATGGATGGCTTATACTCAGCTATTCCTTTCCTTTTCTATAAATTAAGCTGGGGTGTTCATATGTATTCAAACTAACATACAGAATGCAATTAATAAACTTTTATAGAGCTGCTATGAATCCATGACATAAATATCACTAAAGTAATGTGGTTTCTATGCTAAAGAAATGAGTCTGTTTCTTATTAAAATTATACTGAGCTTACTGGAACAAAATGTTCAATCAAATCTGTCATCTAAGATTGCAAAGTTGTGAATATATCCTGTAAATACAATCTGTATTTAAATACACAAATGCACTTAGATTTTACCTGCTATTACATATTGTAGTACAAACCCAACACATATTGAAGAATTCATGTGACAAATACCTAGGAAGGATAACTAGTAGGTATATAATCATTTATCACTGAAATTAGGTCTAAATTATGCTACTCCTTTAATACCACCACTTTTATTCTGCTCTGAAAATATTCTATATTGAATTGTGTATTATTGCTTTGTTATTAGAAACTCTCACCTGCTAGGTACAGAATCCAATATTTTGACGTGCTAAATTCCATCCCATTAATCATTGCCCAATGCTCCAATCTGAGATCCCTCTGCAAGGCAGCTTCCTAGGTAATGCCTAGTTCCCCTCGTTTTTGTGAATAGATCAGTGTTGTACTTTGTCTTGTTTGCCATTTGTTCACGCTCCATTGTGTAACTGCCCTGGTCTACTTTCCTTTTTTTTTTTCCTAAAGAAATGCGCTTATAGCTTTCCATGAATTTTAATCTAAAAGCTGATTTAAAATTAGCTTTTTTTTTTTTTGCCGGCTGGCTGGCTGTCACAATTTGTAAGGCATGTTCTTTAAAGTCAACAAATAACAGTTCTGAGTCTCATAAGACAAGCTCTAGTCAGGAGATGATGTGGATGAGCATAAGCAAATAAAAAAGGTCAGAAATTTGATATGGGATTTTTTTAATATAGCGGGAGAGGCATTTGGATATACATAAGAGAGTTAGAAACACAACTACAGCTAGTGGCAGTGGAATTGTCCTTCTAAAAAGCTTTGAAAATGTAGATAACTAATTTAAACATTACTTTTCTGTATTTTTCTAAGTTGCCCCCCTCCCAGTTCCATTTAGGCATGACAGATGAAGTTAAATTTCTGAATAACTGATTACCACTGAGATAGGGTAAGACAGGGAGGAAATTAAAATATATACTCTGGGAATATGGCTGAAAAGTTCATTTCAATTGAGCAAATGAAAAAATGGAAATTTGCTGGCAGTTGCATTAGAAATTACTTCTAGTATATAATACTTGAAATCATCTCAAAGTTCAGTATTTAAAATAAATAAACCCAAATTTCACTATTGAAAAAAATCTCAAAACTATTTAAATTATAAGAAATTGTATTTGAAACATTAACTCAATTACAGTAAGTAAATAATGAAGAAAAGTGTAATGAAGTATTAAAAGTGTAATGAAGAAAACATTTTCAGGGCTCAGAGTGCAGCAACTGGTCCCACAGCTTTCTCCTGTCATCCTGGTGGGCCTGGCTACAAGGGAAAACTCTAATTTTCTAGAATTAACCTAGGTGATCCTGCCTTGGCCAGGGCGTTGGACAAAATAATCTCCAGAGAGATTACCTCCAGAGGCCCATTCCAGTCCTGATAATTCCATCATTCTCTGACTTTCCTGAAACTCTGAATATAGTTTCAGTCTCTTATTAAAAAAAAAAAAAAAAAAAAAAAAAATCATTTTTCACAACCTGAAACAGTGTTTCTGCCGACACGAAAACCATCTGCCACAGTACAGTATGTAGGAACCCAATGAAATAGATTATACCTTAGAACTGGTACTAAAACTGCTGTTCACTTAGCTAATTTCAGTAAACAGATCAAGAAAAACAAAGCCAAAACTGGACATGTAGTGCACAGAAATAGACTAACAGGTCCTGAAAGTGCTCCGTGAAAATTTCAGGAAAACACATACCAAGTGAATGGTACCTTCCTGGTAGACAAACTCACTGGTGTTTGAAGAAATGTAAACTCCCTCAAATTATGACTGTAAAAAGCTGAAATAGCTGTGATTCCTGAAAGCATTATGTTGTTCAGTAAGACAGATGGAAGGCCACAAGAATGGAAAGGCATCAGGTCAAGGTCGTTAGCAAAATAATCTGAAAATCGTTGGATGCTCTTTTACAAAAGCATAGGTAGTCATTCAGGGAGGAAAGGGTAATGTTCAGCCTTTTCATCATCTAGTAATAACAGAGTTTTAAGGGGAAGAGGAGAAAAAAAAAAATAAGAAGAAAACACCTTGCCTAGTGATTTCTTACATTATGTTAAAGGAAAAGTACACCTTCTTTACCCGGGGGGAAATTTTCCCGTGGTGAAATTCACTCCGGCTTCCTTCGCGCCGAAGGAGGGGCGCAGGGAGCGACCGCGGGATGTGCGGGCCGCTCCCCCGGCGCCCCTCGGGGCAGGTACCCGGCCCTGCCCCACTCCCGGCCCTGCCCTGCCCCGCTCCCGGCCGCCTTCCCGCCTCTCCCGCCGCCCTCCGCGTTACCGCGGCGACGGGCGGGCGCCGCGGCGGGCCGGGGCGCTTGCCGAGCCGGGGTGCTTGCTGGGCCGGGGCCGGCCGGGCTGCGGGGCTCGTACCGCGGGCACAGCGGCAGCGGGGCCGGCAGGAGCGGAGGGGGAGCACGGCAGGTAACGGGAGGGGAAAGGGCGGCCTGTGTCATTGCCCACACGCCTGTGGGCACTGGTACCCGTGCCCGTGAGAGCCCACTGCTCTCCCCCACCAGGAATTAGGAATTAGTGTTGTTTCAGGCTCCCCCGTCACCCATAACATTGTTGCGTGCAGGCAGGCATGCCCCACATCCTTGTGCCCTGCTGGAGCCGCAGGACCGGGCTGGTCTCCGCAGTAGCATTGTTCTGATCGTCCCGCCGAGGTCTCTGAGGGCTGCGTGTCCCGGACTGCATCTGCCAGGCGGGGGAGTGACCAGTCAGTAGGAATCCGAAATGGTGTTCGAGAGCAGTTATGGCCGGGGTGGAGGTTAGTCACGGTGAGCAAAGGTACAAATGTTTGATGAGCGCTGCCATGGATCTATGGGAAATTAAGATTCACGTGCTTCAGAGTGTCTTCTCAAATCATTGACATCACACAACAGCGAACGATCCAAAACAAATTCCTGTATGGAGACCCAGGGCTAGGTTCAAGCCCAGCACCACCTCTGGTATCTCAGTGCTGCACCAAGCGATTCTCGAATTTCTGTCAGGGAGCTGAGCTTGCTCCCGAAGTTTTTGTCTCGCCCATTCCAGCCTGTAATTAGAGCTGCGCTCCCCTGTCCTTGTTGTTTTTAATGAGAAAATTGCATAATATGAAAGAAAAGCATAGAACCATCCAGTTTGCACTACTTGGCTATGTAAATGAATGCATTTAAGAATCAGAATTATTTGATTTTTGGTGTTTTAACAGGTTTAAACGACAATCATTATTATGGAGGAGGACTTAGAAGTGTTCCAGGAACAAGCTGTGACTAAGTACGTGGTGACTTACTCTCTTGGGAGTTGAATATGTGATGGATTTGAATTATGTATGCTTATTAAAAATGTGAAACACAAAATATTAATGATTTTGGAAGAAAACTTGATTCTATATTTCTTTTCCTTTCCATGCAAACTGGACAAGTTGCTGATAATTAAGACAAAATATCTTAGTGCTTTGGCTAGTACTCTCTTCACTGTTTCTGTTAGTTATTTTAATGTTTTAAATATTCATACCTGAACCAGAGGTGGAGGGGAGAATGAAAGCTATGTAGGGTTTTATTAAGATGTTAAGAAATGTAATTTCAAGCATTTTTTATAAAGTACTTGAAGTTGCTAGGCTACAGAAATATAGACTTATATATCACAGTTCTTAAAACATTAAGAATCTTGAAAACAAGAATAACTGCTAAAACCCTAGCCTTATTTTGCACAGATAATAACTAAAAGTGCTCTCCCCAAGTACTAAGTGCACTTTTTATAAGAACACATAATCTTTTTTTTTTTACATAATCCAAGTTTAGTTCTTTTAATGTTAATCTAAAAAATATATTAGTATTTAGTTAATCTAAAAAATACGTTAGCACAAAGTCTTTCTAAAGAATTGAGAACATAAGTAAGATTTTATGTAGGACCTCATCCCATTCAGCATCTTCAAGGAACACACAAATATAAGAACTTCCCCACTTAATGACTTAAACCAGAATATTTGTCCATCACAATTTTGTAAGTAAACTTACTAACTACTTTTCAAATAAATCAGTTTATTCTGCCATTATTACCAAGAAACAACATAATGTCATATGATGCATATTAAGTGTAAAAATATTTCTTAAAATAAAAGAGGCATAATCTATCATACCTTATTCTGGCCCAAGAAAGTTTTTAATGGGATTTTAAAGTGTGGTATGTCATACTGAAGAATAATGCATGCACTTTTCATGGTAGATAAAAATTATTACTGCAGTAAAATATTCTGATCAGTGTGGTGCCCCCTTCATTTTAATTTTTTTTTTTTTTTTTTTTTTTTTTTTTTTGCTTTGAGGGAATTCTTTTTTCATATCATAGTTATATGATTTGTAAAAGTAGCCATATAAAAACTTGAATTAGAAAACCCCAAAGGTATTGCCGTTCTTTGGCTACAAGTCAGAAATCTATTTCAAAAAATCAGGATTCTGCCTTACCTTTATTTTAATCAATTTATGAAATTTCAAGCTATTTGCAGATGCATCTGGAAGAATTTGTCCCATCATAAACCGTAATTCTTGCTAGCTAGGTATTTCCATTAACTATACAAAGAATCTGGAAGAGTAGTTTAGGATGTACCTTCACTGAAAGAAAACAATTTCAGTCTATGCTGACAGCATTCCAGGGAAAATGCAGTGCCTTTAAAACTTGGTAAAATGGCTGAGTAATGGTGGTGAAAATCATGACAATCACATTCCAGCTTCAAAGATGCAAAAATCACAAATTATCTATGCATAGATATGAATGATTCAGTGTAGCTGAAAGCTGTTAAATAAGTTGGTTGTAGTTCTTAGAATAGAACTTTGGGGTAGAAGAGTCTATCACAACTGGTTCGTATATTTCCTATTTTTAGAGCAAGGTTTGCAATAATTAAATGAATTGACTGTAGAAGCTGTGGTAAATATCCAACCTAATGAATATACTGTGTAAGACTGAATAAGTTTTACTTTTGTTTGCATAAATATGGCCATATCCTATTTGTGAGGAAATGTAAATAATAAGGGAAGAAAGTATAAATTCAAGAAAGACGGTATGAACCTTAGATTTCTTAAATCATCTGTTTTTAAATAACATCTTTATTCTAGAGTGTATGGACAATGCCATTCTTTCTACCATTCATTTTTCTGTCTGTTAGGAAACAATCAGAAAAATGCAGACCTGTGCAGAACTCCAAAGCAAAATATGGCTAAATAGAGCTAGAAAGGTCTAACTAGCGCAAAAATTGTTTGTGATAAAAGGTGGTAAAACTTTTTATCTGGATTTTTGCCTAAATTTGGAAACATTTTGTTTTACATGAAGATAAATAGTTATCAAGGACAGTAGAATATGACTCATCTCTATTTTCACTTATATGGAGTGAAAATCATTTGCAGAATAAAAGAAGACTAAGAGCTTGCCTACACCACTTTAAAATGAGATAACTTTTAAGTGTTTTGAGCTGTTTCAAAGTAAATGAACCAAAAAAAAAAGTAGCTGCCACTTGCTGAAGTACAAGTCATTACTTCCCTGCATAACTTCTCCATTCGATGTATGCATTCAGCAAACTGGGAATGCTGAATCTACATGGGTAAAAAAAATCCATGCATGCTTCTTTGCTTATGAGAAAATTTGTTCTTTGTGTGTTTGTTTACATATGCCTTACTAAACAAAAGAAGCCATTGTATTCCACTTCCAGTGATCAAAATAAACTCTCATGACTGTGGTGCCATATAATTTGCCATATTCTGAGGGGGCTAATTGGCACTTTTTCTAAAACACTGGTGGACTAAAGCAATAGTTACTATAACAAGTAGCACCTCTCTGCTAGCAGGTGGGGATGACTGCAGATCTGTCTTCAATGCCAGAGCCTTCATACAGAATAGTTTTGGTAGTAGAACAACAGCAGCAGTAATCTGCAGCTTGACATACAGATTTCTTTTTGCAGCTACAAATGTGCTTAGAGGATCCAGGTAAGGAATTAGAGAAAGTGAAGGTAGACTGAGAAGCTCTTTCAACAGCTTCCTTTTATATAATGATGGCTCAAGGTTCAAGAAGCATGCAAGAACTGCTAAGAGAAAATTCTTTTAGCAAAAAATGTAGAATTTGCCATGTGCAGAAAGATCTGAGAGAGGCAGGTGAAATTTAAGAGTGAAGAACGTCAGCCATGGTGGATCTGAAAGGGTAATCTGATGATCTAGGCTAGAAGTTGCATTCTTACTTGCATAACAGTATTTAGATTATCCATGTGACACACAAAAAAGCAAGTACATGTTTCTGAAGGCTAAAATCAGGTAGCTGAGTCATTGCAGGTGGTTCACTAAAGTGTTACAGTGTGACATTAGAGGAGGCTGGAAGTGCACAGGTCTTTACAGCAGTATCAAGGAAAAGGTAGCCCTGATGTAGCGGGTAGACGTGATAAAGTAGTATCGCTTTATCTTCTGTTTTCAAAATCCCATTTTATATTCCACCCAGAGTCACTCAAAGTTTACCCATCATTAATGCTATTTTTGAGAGGGGTATTTTTGTTTTGAGTGATATACATCACTTGTTTGCACTTTGCTTATTGTCATCCTATGATTCATATTAACTTTCAAAACATCATTACCAACAGTTTTAACATTAAAAAGTCATTAAGATTTATATGCATTTAAAAAGCCCTTACAAGCTTAGCACTGATACCATTACAGTTTCAGGATTTGTGGATGTAAAATAAGTTTTAAAGAATTTAACTTCAAAAAATCATGCTAAGTTTTAATAACAATGTTATAAATCTAAGAAATTCTCTTAAATTTCCTGTAATAATTATCAGAACAAGGGATGTGTATAATTTAAGCATCAAAGAAAATATTTGTGATAAATCCATATCCACATTAAAGAGCTGCTTTTTCAATTTAGTACAGTCAAAAGTTGAGCATACAGGCAAATTCAAGATTGATGAAGTGAGATTCCACCTACATTTGAAGGCATCATTTAACTTTCCCATTTCTTTCTTTCTGTTGTTGAAAAGTGGTTAGTTTGGTCACAATTAAAACAGAATTGAAGCAATGCAAATAAAAATTTGTTTTCTCCCTTATTCTTTATGTGAAAAAAAAATCTTTTTATGTTTTTAGAGCTTCTCCATGTGAAGCTGAACTTCAGGAATTAGTGCATCAAATTGACATCATGGTAAACAGAAAGCAAGTAGAATGGGAAAGAAAGATGAGAGTTTTGGAAGCAAAGATGGATATCCAGGATCAAGAATTAGCAAGTGCCCAAAGCAAACTGGATCAAAAAGGTCAAGAGGTATTTAGGAATATCACATTCTATAAAGAAAGTATTTATTCTGGTAGTTTCTTATTAGTATGCTTTAAATTCTCCATAAGACCGTTTGTTCTATCATGTAAAAATACCAAACACCTCTTAAAGGTCACTAATTATCCTTAGTGTTTTGTTTTAAAGTGTGCTTCTGTTCTGAAAAGTGATTGTAAAAATGTCATTGAAAATCTCATATTTCTTCTATTTCCCTAAAGTCTACATCAAATATTCTCAGGTTAGCTGTAAAAAGATAGTTCAATGTTTTTTCTAAATGCCAGAACTTCTCATTTCATCAGGAGTTTTAAATGGAAGAATGCAGTTCAAAAAGGTTCCCAAAATTATGTCTTTGCTACTCCTTTTTACTCCTGATTTTTAGCATTTTACATTTTATACTGTCTTTTTATGATAATTTTACTCATTGTGATGACTTGAAATGTATAACTACTTTGACTTTCTTGTGAAACTTAAAGCCCCAGTGTACCTGATGTTGGCTGTATTTCACAGTCTTTTCTTCTGAATAATTATTCAGAAGCATCAAGAAATCCTTGCATAGCATTCAGTTCTAGTTCAAGCCTGCTGAATTTTAAGTGTTTACACGAGAGCATCCTCGTGTGAGCTCGGTGGCTAAATTGCCTGTGGGAGTTTTGAAAATTGAGTGACTCTCCCTAATGAGCAATTAGGAACTCGCCCTTAGTCCCTGCAGTCAGAGGAACCAAGAGAAGAATTCAAGTAGCCCATCCTGAAAGCATCAATTTATTTGCTGTACAGAGACATTATCTGGAATACTTCAGCATATTCTACCAAGATTCCAGCTGCCCCTCCTGGAAAGCACAGGTGCCATATATGCTCTCTGTCATATTTCTCAGGTCTCTGTAAACCTCAGTAATAATTCATGGTATCACAAATAGCACTGCACTTAGGGAGTTCACAGTGTCTCCTGGTAATTTGTACATAAATATGGGAAGGTAATTTGTATCATTTTATAAGCCATGCAAAGGAAAATTTCACAATGGGCAACAGCATAGTTTGGTTTAAAAAGCTTTTGGGAATGGTCTTTTGTGACAGACTTGTACAATATTATCACTAAATCAGCATGTAATGAGATTTTTTACAATAAAATCCCTAATTTGATGTTGACACAATCTAGGTCTGTGGTATGCACTTCTATTGTCAAGCTACTGATTTAATACTTATTTTTAATATCTCTTCTTAAAGCAGTGATCTTCTTTCAGAGTTTCAAATTACTTTCCCAAAAATTACATATTTTGAAAAATGTCAGAAGAGGTACTTTTGAATGCTTATTTTAACTTTAGGTGGGACTACTTCAACAAGAATTGGAAAACTTACAGAAAACTAAAAATGAAATGGCTCAGAGTTATGAAACTCAGCTTCAAGCACTGAAATCTCAAGTAAGAAAAATGTCAGTTTCATTATTTTGTGATTGCAGTATAAAAAACTTATACATGCCAAATTGTATAGATGTGCCATTGTGGATTTGGGAAATATCAATCATGTCATACAAATGATGATGACTACAGCTGCCTACTAGGCTCTGTTATAATTTATGTACTGTCGTGTCAAAACTCTTTGGATGGATTTTGATGTGGATATGATATCTGTTATGAAGAAAGAGACTTGTTTTCCTAACTCCAGACTAATAAACTAAAGCCTTGGTGAATGAATAAAATAGGTAATTGGATTCATGCTAATATGAGTCTGATGCACATTAGGGATTTTAAGATTTATACTGTGCTTGTCATGTCTTTGCTATATCTTTTTCTGGTTTTAGTTTCCTTGATTTACCGCTAAAGTGGCCTGATAGCTTTCCATAAGGTATAGATTTCCTTTGTATCAAAACTGGAGTAACCCACATTAATGATGTTGTGAATTTGTTCTGACTTTATTTATTTCTGAGTGTTCATGTAGACCACAATAAAAAAAAATGTGGGCTGCATAAAAAGAAATGTGTCCAACAAGATTGAGGGAGGTTGTTCTCCCCCTTTTCTGTTCTGGTGAGGCCCCACCTGCAGTGCTGTGTTCAGCTCTGGGGTCCTCAGTACAAGAAAAAATTTGGACCTGTTGGAGTGAGTCAAGAGGAGGCCATGAAGAAGATCAGAGGGGTCTGGACCATCTCTCTGGTGAAGACAGACTGAGAGAAAGGACAAGGGTTTTAAACTGAATGAGTGCAGATTTAGATTGTACCTGAGGAACAGTTTATTATTTTTTTTACTGAGGATGATAAGACATTGGAACAGGTTGCCCATAGAAGTTGTGGATGCCCCATTCCTGGAAGTGTTCAAGGCCAGACTTAGATGGGGCTCAGAGCAAGCTGGTCTAATGCAAAGTGTCCCCGTGTATGACAGAGGGATTGGATTAGAGGATCTTTTAAAGGTCCCTTTCAATCCAAACCATTCTATGGTATTATGATGCAGTTTGGCTATGTTTGCTCTGCACCTGTCTTTTTGTTTTTTCAATATTTTCTACTTCAGTCATGAATATAAATTTGTAGCAAACTTGAGTTGATTCTGTTTCTCATCTTTTAACAACTCTGCATTGTTTTTCCTGCTAGTTTTCTGTTTCCTTCACTGGATTCTTCTACCAGAGACATAGTGTTGTAATTCAGAATGTTCAGTCAGCACACTTGTATAATGATGTCAGATCACATAAATTGGATATCATTATTTTCATTTAGAAGTGATAGTACACCTGAGTCCATCAAATGAATAAATGTATTACTTATTTTTAAGGTTATGTTGTCTTTAATTTATCTTTTCTTTTACAATTGAAAACTGATTTGGAAAACAATTCTGTAAGTAGGCGGTGAATGTTTTGGATGTTTTGTAATTAACACTTCTAATAATTTGAGAAAGTAGCTAGAAATAAAAGCTGGTTTATAACTTACACAAATTACAGAAAAGCATCTTCTTAGCGTGATTGTTAAGAAGATAAACATCACACAATGAAAAGGAGTGTGACATTTTATGCAGAAGTATTAAGGTGTCTTTTAGCAGTGCAGAACTATTCTCAAAAATGTAGTAAAGCTCTCTTTTCTTTATAACATTTGCTGCAATATTTTTCATTTCTTAATTATTGTTTTTATCCCATGCTAAAAATGCTTGGGTTTATGTTGCATGTTGTTGCTAGTATCTTCACTGAAATTGAACCTTCTGAAATTGAGAGTCCGGGCAATTTTTCATAAAGATTTTTATTTTGGAGAGTTTAATTGCCCTACAAGTCCTTTCCATGGGCAAATACAACCTGTTTTCTCTTTTATTTTTTTTAAAGAACCTGAAATTTTCTAACCTACAAGCTTTTTCTTTAAACCTGGTTATATTTCTTCCCCAAATTCTTCTTTTTAGTTACTGCTCAGACTACTTAACCTTTATTTGGGTTTCTTGATTGCTTCTTCTTCTATTTTTATGCAAGATAAACTTGATAGAACTTTGGATTTCTAGCTGTTAAGAATATGTGTCACTTTCCCAATACATGTCTCCAAGCATTTCATTCTCTCAGTCATCCTATTCCTTTTTCTAAAGCTTTCAGCACTGATGCTATTTGCATTTTATTTTCCAGTCCCCATTCCTCTCCTTTGACCAAACCATATTTCTTCATGAAATACCCACCTCATTCACCTTGACTGAAAAAGAAAACTGTTAAAAGTCTGTGTTAAGGGGCCTGCCTTGATTCTCCATGTGATAAAGAGAAATCTGCCTGTCAGAACAATTCCTAGCACCTATGCTAGACAATAGGACTGTCCCACTCTGCTCCTCCAGCTTTTGTCACATCTCCTTACTGAGTTTCTTTCCTGAATAAGATTGTCTGCAATCGAATGGCTTTAATGTCCCCAATTCTGAGCTACACAAACTCATATCTAAAATATAGACCTTCTGTGACAATATTAATCTTTGCCTTGTTTCCTTTGATCCCCTTCTTTTGGTTATTATTCTCACTTGGAAGTTATACCACCTTCTAAACTGTAGAATCTTATGAGCTAATTTAGTTTTGCACAAATTGTGTGACCAATAGCATTGTATCTTTTTCTACATAGGTATTCTTAAAATCCCAACCAAGATTTCTTCCTTCCTAATCTTGATAGAAATAGTAAGGATCACTTTTTCTAGCTATCAGAATGCTACACTATTCAGAATTAATTTCTTTTCTGTTTGATGAGCCGTATTCCATCTGAATTGATTGTGTGCCTGTTGAATGCAGTAAAACCTGTATTTTTCTTGTATTAGGGAAATAATTCCTAGTATGTAACCTGAAACTCTTAGGCCACACTGTTGAGTTCGTTCAAACATGCAGCATTTTGTCATAACTAAATAGCAAAAACTTCTGAGGTTCATCTGCATTACTTTGATCCTTTATTTTTTTTATTTTAATGTCTAGTAGTTATTCTCACTTTGAAAGTGATGGAAACCTCTTAGCAAAAGAACAAGGACCCTTTCTTGCTCTAAGAACTTTGCAACTAATTTCCTCACTTTGACACATAAAAGCTACTTCTGAGCTATCTCAGGCTCCCTTTAGAATCAACAGAAAGAAATGGACACCCCCAGAATACAATTCATCTCAGTGCATGACAAGAATTTAAGATAGCTGAAATGACTAAGCATTTACAGGCAGATTTTTCTGATGCAGAGTATCTCAGGCTTTCAGAAATCTAAACTAAAATGGATTCCACCCCAGAACTCACTAAAATGCCTCTTTTTTTTTTTTTTTAACATGCAAAACATGTGAACAGAACAACTTGGACCTTTTAAAGCAAATATCTGGGCTTAAATAGAAGGATTTTTGTCCTTCAGTCTCATTTCCAGTCATCATAACATTCAGACAATAATTTGCTTTTAATATCCTACTGTCATTAAATATCTAAGATTCAAACTAAATTATATCATTTTGGCCACTCTGTTCCATTTTAGACTGATTTACCAAATTGTTGGATCATGTATTTCCCAGCCTTTTTAGCATAAGCATTCCAATACCTGTCTTACCTGCATTGAGTCTTCCCAGGCAGATCACATATGCCATAATACATTCAAGAGCAAAACTCTTATTTGAAAAAGGATATCTTTCTTCCAAGGTCATTGAGTTCCATGTTGTTTGAGCTGGATACTCTGACTCATTTTAAATATTTTATCTTAACTTTGTTCTCTGACAAAGACAATTTCAAATATAGGCAGCTTTACTGCAAAGCTTTTGATTTGGGTTTAAAGGTGATAACTCATCTCTTTTATGCCCATGTTACAGAATTGCTATTCAGATATTCCAAGCTGGTGAAATCTGTGCCTGGGCCTCTTCATGTCATGAAACTTTCTAGTCCAGGACAATCTGTCTTTTAGTCATCTTTTCAATTAGTCTTTGCTGTCTCATTATGATTCTCAAGTTCATCTTGAATGTGTCTAGAAAGTTTCCAGATTATTTTTAATTTGTTTCTTCTGGACTTCTTTTGGCCATGTGTATTTATCTGAACAGACCTCTATTGCTCATTCAGTGTTGACTCAACAGGATTCCATTCCATTTCCAAATAGTAGTTCACTTTGAGCTGTTAACAAATATATAAGATTCTATGGATTTTGTTTGGATATACAGAGAACTTTATGTGAGAGTCAGTTGTTTTTTAAGTCATATATATTTAAATGTAAAGGAACTAAACAGCAAGACACATATTCAGTATTTATTGGAAGCTTCTTTTCTGCATAATGTTCTTCACGAAGTTCTTCCATTCAACTTTCCTCAAGACCATATTTTTAGTGTTTCCTTTATTAATATCCTTGGGTTTGCTTTTTTCCAAAACCAAATGTACATATTCCTACCAAACAGTATCACTTTTTTGTATCAAATCTGTTAACAGGCACTAGACAGACCCTTTGTTTTGTGCAGTGTAGTGAACTGATGTGAAAAATGGCTCTTTTTCTGAAGAGGCTGGTCCTTCTGGTACCTTTTCTTCTGTGCCTCTGACTCCTAAGCCTTTCATGGTGACATCAGTAGGCAGTGTCTGTTCTCTGTTTAGTGTCTAATTCTGAGACCCACACACTGGTACCAGAGAGTGCCAATCATCAAAGACAAAACATTTCAACAATTTTCATTATAAGAAAGAAACACACAAGTTTAGAGTACATTAATGATAATCTTTCATTCTGGCTAGTGAAGCACCCTTTAAAAATGTCAACACAAGATGGCAGTAAACAAGTATAGAACAATCCATATGAGCACTGTAGAGGAAATTACTCTGCGGGTAGCAATGCCAGTGGAGAACTGCAGCAGAATTAAGTAGCTGCCAAATAAACCCACTTGAACAGTTAGTTAACAATTATATGAGAGCTTAGTCTTGTTCATGTGTGATAAATTTATTAATTGATGTTAACTTTATTAATTGATTTGTTGTTGCACTGATTAAACATTTAGAATGGTAAAGCTGCAGTTGGTGATTCTAGTTTAAACGAAACTGTGGCCATATGGTCCTCCTTGATAGATTCTGCATGTTCAACTCTACTTTTGTTTTTAGTTCTCAAAGTTGATACATAGTTATGAAAAGCTACAGTCACATCAGTTAAAACCAAAAAAGCTCCAAAGTAGAGAAAATTGTGAGGAAAACCTGGAGACATCATCTAACTCAAGGAATTTATACGTGAAACTTGAGGTAAGAATATTTGTCAGTATATTTTAATATGCTTCTAGAACTAATCTTTGATTTAAAATTGTGAGCTTTATTTTGCTCATAGTTCTACAAAAATTATATAATTGTCTTGCTTTGGGAAGAACAGTTCTTCATTTTAATATTATTTAATAGCAAAATTTTTGTAAATGTATCTATAAATAAATTTTACTTTTTTCCTGATGAATAGACGTGTACTGGATAACACAATCTCTTGAGACGTGAGAGCTTCTACATATGCAGGATACTGTCACATAATACCTATCATTAATTCAAGTTTTATAGACCTCAGGACAACCTTGACCGCTTTGGGCTACACAGAAAAAAGGATTTAGGATTGGAAAACTGCTTGTTACACATATATCCTGTCAGCACCCATATGCCTGCAGCAATCCTCTACCTTGACCTCGGTGCCTAATTTCCCTAGGCAATGTATGAGGAAGGATTAGGCACTTAAAAATACATCCTGCAGCATATTGACTGGGGGACTAGATAATAGATGCTGAGGACAGGATCAGTCATACTCCCTATCTCTTTGGACACAGGCTGGATATTAGTGGACTTATTCTTGAATACAGGAAGACGCTGATTTTTGTTCATAATTCCCAGCCTTGACTTCTCAGAGGTTACTTTATGATCTGCAGAATAATCAGTTATTCATTGGACCAACAGGAAAGTTAGGGAAGATAGAGAGCTTGTAGAGAATGTCCCCACGAGTGGTGTTTTCTCTCCAAATATTCCTCTGACTGCATTCAGTGGGGCAGAAACTGATATCCAGGATTATTTCTTATAACTGAGCAATATCATCTCTGGATATGCTAATTTTTGCTGCTTCTTTTTTACCTATCCAATAAATTTTCTCATATCCTGAGATAAATGAAACAACTTGAAAAGGAAGAATGTCAGAGCTTGTTGAAAAATAACATTTGTCTGTTAGATAGAAAACTAACATGGGAAGATTACACTTCAGATTCTGTCTTGAAAGATTTTTACACCAAGTCCTCCACCTATGGAAAGACCAGTCTAACCAGTAATCTGATGAAGCATAGGACGATCACAAAATCCATGTTTTCTCTGTTGATCCTTTGTGAAGACCATAATAAAGTAGTGTGTGCTCCACATGCTTACTGGGCTGGGTGCTGTAGGCAAAGCAAGAAGATTGGTACCAGTTGATAAGGGAGCTGCTTGCCCAGCTCTAAGCATTGGGAGGACTTAGATGTTTATGATGTAGATTTATGATGTAGATGATTTGGACACTTTGAGGACTTTGCAATCAAGAAATTCAGCACTAGCAGACTTTAAGTAATTTCCTAATTTCAACCCAAACTATGCAGGGTCTTAGGATCTGTGTTTTGGACTTGCCTTTTATGTCATTCTGTAAGATATAGGACTAACTTCTGCGACCTCCGGATTCCTGTATCCGCATAGACACATTCCAACTCTATATGATGTTGGCTGTCTCCTCCACATGGAAGTTCTCACCATCAGAAAAGCTACAATGCTTTGGACTGCAGCATAGCTCCCAACATCAGCTACTTACAAGAATAATAAATGGGTTGTACATCTTTCATTGATATATCACTACTGTCAGCTAATTTGAGAATAACCTTACTCAAGATTAAAATGTGAAAATAATGTAAGACAATGCTGTAATTTGATTAATTATGCAGTTTGAAAAATGAGTACTTGGAATATATTCAGCAAATCTGAGTATTCGGGAAATAATTACTGTGGTGAAAATCTACTAAGCTCAGCAGTGCTTTAGTAAGGCCTTGAACTTGCAGTCCTTACTAAATAGTCTGAAACTCTGTTTCTATCATGTTTTATAAAACAGGGATATGTTTGTTGTTTTAAATGCCAAAGCAGATGTCAGGAAAGCTATGAAAGAAGATTTTTATTAATCTGTGTTGAGAAATAGTCAGGTTTTATTCAGCAGCAAAATAAAAAAAAACCTTATTGTTTTAAATTTGGGGAATATTCCAGTTTAGCTTAATTATAAAATATCATCTGTCTTTTTGGAACAACATTTCCATTAGTTTTCAATATATAAATCAGTGTACTGTTATTTTGCTGAATTTTCAAACTGAAAGAGCAACAGCTCTAGTAACTGAAGTTCTGCTTATTTTTAGTATACTGCCTTTAAAATATATTTGTGAACATATAAGGTTTGGCATGAGTTTAAAGCAAATTCAAATACACTATAAATATGAATGTAAGTGCAAATACAAAAACAAAATTAGATAAATCTAATATAATTAAATTTCTTAAACAGCTTTTTGTTTAAACTAGAGGAACTGAGAACCTGAAGCAGCAATTTTAAAGAGAGCAAGATGTAGAATTTATTCAATGAAGCTGCTGTCCCATTAAAAACAAAGGCAAAAAGTGAGCACTTTGTGTCTGAATATTAAGGGTTTGATTCCCTACTGATTACCCTTCTCAACACTGATACAGCTTTAAAGCCACAGGAACTACTATCCAATACAATTTTTGTATCATAGTAGTAACTCTAATATTTTATTATTTTTATTCAATTGCTATGTTTACACACATTGTTCTCCGTTCAACAGCCTTTAAGACTAGTGTTTCTCTGGTTTATAGAATTGTTATTTTTTTTAACTTCTTTCCAAAATTATGGAAAGATTATGTATTAATTAAAAAACTAGGTATTTCTTAGAACAATGCACATTACAAAATTTCTTTCAATTGAGGAAAGTAGATATTTCCTTTATGTTTACTAGGCTTGTTTTGCTGTCTTTCAGGAATTTAAGGCAAAATCACAACAATGTGAGAAGAATGTGACAACCTGTGTAAATAACCCTTCTTATGTAGATATGCAACCCAAATTATTTCCCGAGAAATGTAATTTATTTCAGGTAAAATTCCTACCTTCCTGCTCTAGGAAGAAAATGAAGTCTTTACTCACCTAGAGCTTACTTAAACTTAATTTTTAAAAACCAAGCTTACAGTGAATATTACAAAGCATGTCTATATTGATAGTGAATCCATGGTAAGGTAGAACCATGCTGGATGATCTAATGATACATGCAGTTAATTTAGTTTTTCTCATGAAAATGAGAAAATGAATAACGATCATGATGAAAATGTTAATATTTCTTTAAAAAAAACCAATTACAAAACCCATGAATGTTCCTTTTTACATTTTAAGCATATTATAAATATACTTTTCCATGTTATTTGCTATTATGCAATTAATTGTGAGACGTTATTAAAAAGTATCTCAGCAGGTAAATAGTGCATGCCATTTAGGTGTTAGTACAAGTGTGAAGTTCCTTCAAATCTGATAGCCTTCTTTTTTTTTGGAAGACCATAAATATACAATAGTATCATTTATGCAGAAAAATGAATTTTCATATGCTACTCCAGAATCACTTTTGGAGTTGTTTGTTGGATCACTTAGCCTTTTTTTCATATTTTTTCAGCCTTCTAGTTACCATGCAGTTCCTTGGTTGACTTTATGATTATTTTTTACTTGCCAATTTGCTTATTGCTTTTTTTATATATAGACTATTGATACTGTATATATTTTTTTTTAAATTCCTTCTATTCTGGAAAAAAAATGTTATTTAATGATGTCATGATGACCTAACCTTCTCTAAAAATAACACCAGAAAATAACTTACAAATTGACTGCACCACAAGAGAGCTTGAAAATTAAGGGGAAGCCAGTTATGTTGCTCGCTGGTAATTCCCTTCTCCACTGTTACTAAGCTCATTGGATCTTAATCTAGTGAAACACTTTCTTAACAATTCCTGTGAGACTCTTTACACATATCCAGAGTTTCCAAGGACAACAGTTGTTTTGGGTTTAGCTGCTGAGAGTATTATATTCCAGCAACTGAACTTTCATACAAATGTGTTAAAAATGCAAGTCTTTGACCAGGTTAAACTATTGACTGATGACATGTTGATTGTACAGTTATACAAGTCAAAATAGAGTACTCGGGGTGATCATTCACAGTTTTCTGTTGAAGCTTTCATTGCCATCAGTGAACTTGCTTTGAAGACAATTTCCTTCACAACTGTAACATAGCACCAACTATTTTTTAAAATCCAAGTCTGATGGACTGTTACCCGTAGTTGTTTCAAAAGTGTTAATTGTTCCTGCATCTTTGCCTCAAATTCATCTTTCATGAGATCTTTGTTTTCCAGTTGCGGTCTTGCACTATATTTTCACAGGATGTATTGACACTTTCGTATATCAGAGTCCATAACTTGGATGTCAAAGGGACCTTAATTTTTTATCTATAGAAATGAAACTTAACCTACAAATTTTTTTTTGCTTTTTATTTGATATGCAGCCAGTGGTCCATTCTACTTAGGTTCTCAGGTAACACAAATTGCAATAACATCAAAAACTGTCTAAAGTATGACTTTTTGCAGTCCTTGTCAGTGAAATATAGTGTTTTTAACCCTATTTATTTTTACTTTATATTTTCTTGCCCAACTTGTTTTCTGCACATGATATATGATTTCCAGGTCATATTGTGTTGTAATTTTTCAAGTAATTCTCAGTCTTCTGAAATATTAGTGCTGCTTGTTAATGTCCCAGTAGTGGGATTCATGAAGATAATTTTTTTTAAACAGCAAAAACAGTTGCTATAGTAATTATGCTTCTTCACAATGCCTGTGGATTCAGAAATACTGGCAATACCAATTTTCTGAAGTTTTATGTTTAGAATTTTAATTGGTACAAGAAGCTGCATGGGGTGTAGGACTCTGCCAAATACGAATGGTTCTTCCCCAAGTTTAAGGATAATGATCTCAAAGAAGTGCAGGTTTGTAGATGACCTGTGTAATGTAGCCCTCTAGTCAAAGGTTAATATCTATCCTGAGGCACACACACACACACACGCAGCTCCTGCTGAGTTCAATGAATCAAAGAGGAACATTTCTCTCAAATTATTTCTCACAGGTAACTGCTTTGAATAGGTCATCATAATCACCTTTTTCACATTTGAGGCTCATTAACATTAAATACTAGGAAAATACACAACACAGGAGAAAAAAATCCTTGAAAAATTCCTGTGTCCTTGAAGGTTTTTGAAACTTTTTTTTTTTAACTGAGGGCAAGTATTCAAACTGTTTGAATTATGTCCTCTTTTCTAAGCAAATCCAGCTGAAGACAGGAATAGTCTTATGATTTCACTAATAACAATTTGGTCCTAGCAATTTACATACAATTATTGAGTTTAATTTAAAATATTTGTTTGTTTTGTAGAAGCAGACCCAAAATTATCAACATCAAATATGCAATAAGAAACAAAGCCAAGAAGAGCTAATTACCTATACCCAAACCAAAAGTGAAAATGATGAAAACGATGATTCGATTATTGAAAAACTAAAGGCGATTGTGAAAGAAATAGCAAGCAACAAGAATAAACTGGTAGAGGAAAACATGAAACTCCATGAGGATCTAAAAATGTACCAAAATCAGTGCCAGGTAGTAATGGATTTTTATGATGACTGTGGAATTAAGGTTGGAAAATCAAGATGAGATTCCTACATAAATATACATTAGATGTATTCTGTGCATCGACAGAATAATCTGGGAGCAGTATGGGATGGTTTTTTTAGTAAAATAGAAATAAGTTTGATTTGTAGCAATATATTTTTTCTCTTGTCTATGTATCTAGGGTTTTATAACTCTCCTAACATGAACTTCCCCTAGTTTGGTTCCTTGTATATAAATGACTTCTGTGAAATCTCTTTATCTGATTTACACCTTGCTGTTCATTGTGCCATATAGCTAGTAAAGAAGTATATACAAACATGTATGGTATATTTTGTTTATTTTGAAAGGAGATTGTGCAGTCAATTTTTAAAATTTTTTAAGTTTGTGGCTATTGTAAATAACCATCAGGTTTTATCACTAATTTACTGTTTTTCAGTATAGCACTGATCTATGAAGTCAGCCATTTCCTCCTCTTCTTTTGGTCATGGTATATGAGTTGAGAAGACTGAGATAACATAAGATCTTTACAACCTTTTTGTATTATCTGTGTTTGAAACATATCAGGAATGAAATTCTAGTTGATTTTTTTTTTCTGGTGACATATACCAGTTATGCTTTTGCTTTTTTATTTAAACACTTCTAGGTTCAGTAATATATTGAATGGTGTATAGAAACTTCAAACCATTTTGGAGAAAGATTTGTTTGTTTATAAACAGTCTTGCAGAGTGCTAACAGTATATGCAATATACTTCATAGGAATTAGCATATATGTGGCAGAGGTTAATTTCAGATTGTGTTGTCAGGTGTTGTCAGAAGAGCCAAGTTTATACATGCTATTTGCATATTGGTTCACTGAGTCGTTGCCTGTGTACGCGTTATCGGTGTGCAAGCAAAACTTCTGTTTTGGGGCCTGTTAAAAAGGCTGTCATCAGAAGCAGTGGGACTAGACTGTGCAGTGGAACAAATCATGGCAGTCGCAGCAAGTGGATACGTGCTATATGACAGAGAGATTGTGCTGTCGCCTTGAAGAAAATCTTCAAGCAGGAAGAATTCTGGAATCATATTCAAGAGAATACAGGAGCTGTAGGATGCTTGAAGACACTTTAAGTAGAAGTGGAGCTAGATGTACATAACAGTGTCATCTGAAGGGCAGAAAGTTGCAGAATAACTGTGTTGGTGGTGTGGAATGCTGTTATGTTAGTTAGAAAAACTGCATTTGGAAATAGCTGCATAAGGGAAACACTGATGTCAATGAATGGTGGAAAGGGGTAGCTCAGGGAAAATATTTTTTTAGGAATGTCTGTATGAGAAAGAAGGAAGTACAAGGCCTGTTGTCAGCCAGAAAAAGTAAGCAGGTTTGCGCAAAAGAGAATTAGGTGGAGGATGGCAATAGTTGGGATGTGATATGGGTAATGGAGGAAGGAGTAGATGGGAATCTTGGTGTGGAGAACTCTGATGGCAATGAAAGCAAGAATTGCTGAGCCTCATATGTTCCTTTATGCCTATGATCATTTCAGTGTGCTTCTAATTATTTTACTTATACTGTTAATTAGCAAATAATAAAGTGAAATGTTTGGAAGAGCAGTTTGTTGACTTTACAGAAAACGCAAAGTTTAAAATATCTAAATGGAGACTGCAGTCTATTTCTCTACCCTGTGAATTATCTGACAAACTTAATCTGCAACCATAACTTGAGAGGTAACCTGAAAACATCACACAAGGGGCTTGGTTCTTGAAAAGTCAGCATTATGTCAGCTGCTGGATACTAATTTATGTAAAAATACACCATATAATTGTATTTAAAAGGTTGAATAGTGATTTGGGGTTGTGTTGGGAAGGTTTTGGTAATGGGGGCACTCCAGGGATGGCCTCTGTGAGGAGGCTTCCCCCGTGTCTGACAGAGCCAATGCCAGCCGGTTCCATGATGGGCCCACAGCTGTGCAAGACTGAGCCCAACAGCAGTGATGGTGGTACCTTGGGGTTAATGTATTTAACAAAAGGTAGGCGGGGGGAGCCCTGTGCAGTGGGGAGAGAAGAGTGAGAATATGTCACAGGAACAGCCCTGCAGACACCAAGGTCAGCAGAAAGGATGGGCAGGAGGCTCCAGGTGCCACAGCTGAAATCCCCCTGCAGCCCATGGTGAGGCAGCTGTGCCCCTGCAGCCTATGGAGGTGCAGGCTGGAGCAGAGATCCACCTGCAGCCCCTGGAGGAACCCAGCAGGGGGTTGTCTGAAGGAGGCTGTGGGAAGCCTGTGCTGGAGCAAGCTTATGACAAGACCTGTGGCCCTGTGGAGAGGGAAGCCCATGCTGGGGCAGGTTTCCTGGCAGGACTTGTGACCCCACTGGGGGGCTGACAGTGGAGCAGCCTGTTCCTGAAGGACTGCACCCCATAGAATGAAGCCACGCTGGAGGAGTTAATGAAGAACTTCAGGGTATGGGAAGGACTCACCATGAGTAAGTTCATGGAGGACCATCTTCCTTGGAAGGGACCCACACTGGAGCTGGGGAAGAGTGTGAGGAGTCCTCCCGAGAAGGAAGGAGCAGCAGAGACGAGGTGTGATGAGCAGACCGCAGCCGCCATTCCTCATACCCCTACAGCACTGGAGGGGAGGAGGTAGAGAACTGAGGAGTGAAGTTGAGCCTGGGAAGAAGGGAGCCATGAGGAGAAGGTGTTCTAAGATTTTGTTTTTATTTCTCATTAACCTGCTCTAATTTGCTTAGCAATAAATTAATTTCTCTGAGTTGAGTCTGTTCTGCCCTTGGCAGTAACTGGTGAATGGTTTCTCCCTGTCTTTATCTCAAGAAACAAAGAGAAAGGCAGTGACAGTGTGGTTGTGGTGGGTACCTGGCATCCAGTCAGGGTCAACCCACCACAAACAGCTTTGAGTAGAATTAGAACAAGAGCTGATCAGGAAACTTTTGGGACTTTGTTTTGATTGGCAAGCTAGTAGAAGCAAAACTTTTCACAGAAGGAAGAAAAGATGTAATGATTTTTTCAACTCGAAATAGACTCTTTATATGAGATATTTTCTAAACAAATCCTAAAGTTTTCTGCTTCAAAATTAATTTTCATTTTAACCAGATGCGGTAGATATTTTCTAAAATAGTAAGTGATGCATATCTAATTTATTTTTTTAACTGATATGTGAAACTGTGAAACTCTTGACCTGAAGTTCTGTTTCAATTATTATTGCAGCTGCTGCTGTGGCTGCTGTTCTTCCTGCTACTATTTAAATTCACAAGAAAATACAATTTATGTAAATATGTGTGCTGACTGCAGTCTATCACAGAAAATATGACTTCTGCCACACAATTGTGTGGAATTTATTTCCCTTAGCCACCCCAGAATGAAGTCAGAGGGGTAACCATCTCCCAGGTTCCTATGTTATAAAACAATTGTGGCTATTTCTTGAATGTTGGAGTCATGAAGATAAGAATAAACAAGTCTTAGCAAGAACTTTAACAGTTCATTAAGCTTTATTTCACTTGAATATATGCGGAATTGCATTTGGTGTTTAAAAAAGCTCTTGTGGTCTTAATGTAACAAAGGATAAGATGAATAAGTCTGTATATGCAGCCTCCCCCTAAAAAACTCAAAAAAATGCAAAAGCACTTCGTATCTGTCTTTAGCAACCCTTTCAGCCAGAAGACCACTAGCTTCTTGGGAGGAGGGTCATTCTCATAGGAGCCTCTAAGGGAAATAAACCTGTGAAGTTCTTCCTTGCAGTGCAGTTTCTGGAATCCAGTTCTCTTTTAAAATCTTAAAGGCTTTATTTTTGCTCTTAAAGATGGAAGCTATATTCAAATAAAATGAAGAAATTATGAAAAATGTGAATGTTTTTAGTGTAATAGTTTGAAAGGTAAAGGATCAATATCCTTGGAAATTTTTTTTTTTTTTTCAATCTGAAACATGCTTTTGTATCTTAGGTGAGAAACAATACATATTCTCTGGATATTACTATTGGAAGCATTGATTGTTATTGGTACTTTTTTATTTGGGGATTGTATTTCCAATTTCTTATATGCACTATTTTTGTGAAATTCTGATATTTTTTTTTTTATTTCATGTTTTATCATGCCAAATGTAATAGGTGTCTTCAGGTTGTCTAACACACTATCAATCAGAAATAAAAGATAAAGCAGAATAACGTTTGTCAAGTCCCTAAGAAAAATCTTTTTTCGATTGTTCGAAATTTTTGTGATGCTTATTTAAATAAGCAATGAACTCCATGCAGATGGAACTAGTTTTGAAGAAGATTTATGCAGCCTAGTCGTTTCTAAAGTTTATAAATTTGGAAGTGCTGTTAGGAAAATAGAAAATGGAAGTGACTTATGGCACCAATTCCACCATGTGAAACATGTTCCAGGATGCAAAACCTGCTAAAACAAGCAAACTATATATTTTAGATGCATTTAGTACAATAAAGAACTTCTGAATTATGTTTCCTATTATAATTTTAGAGGCAGATGCATTGGAACATTGCAAGGGCTAAAGAATATTCAGAGTCTGATTTTTAGATGAGAGGAACTGACGTGGAAGCAATATGTTTTTCTGAAATTAAAATCATGTATGTCCAGATATTGAATATGATGTGCTAAAAACCAGCATTTTGAGCTGTCTGGTTTTATTTAACTCTTTGTGTATTTGCTTGTTTCTTTAGAACATGGAGGCAGACATCTCAGAAATGAGAAATGAGCTTCAGTCAAGGGATGGTCTCTGGAGAAGAATACAACTGGAATGCCAAAAGTTGTATACAGAATTATTGAAAATCAAAGAGTATAAAGATATGCAGGAAATTCAAATAAAGTATGGATGGTGAAGACATATTTAAATTAACAAGTACTTCTGGGCTAATAAGTTTTTTCTTATATTTGTTTTAAATTAAGTCTGAAAAGATACTCTGGATTCAAATGTCATCTTCTAAATTTTAGACTGGATATTTTCATTGACAATTGTATCAGACAATTTCTGGCAATAGATACAGGCTATGTTAAAAAGCTTTAATGATGGCTAGATTTTTACAAATCAATGCATTTCAGATATTTCTACTTGTATCTTTACAGTCTTTTCTCAGCATTAAAACACTTGAATAAAATTGTCATGGTTTTATGGCTTATGTAATCTGCTGTAGCCATTTCAAATTATATGAAATACCAGTCTATAAGGGCTTTCAGGAGTCTTTCTGTAGATAGTTGTTTTGTCCTTGATTCCTAGACATCTCCCAAAATCCACCCTGGTTTAGGCCAAATGTTGATTATGGCTGGGGGTATTTTTTCATCAGCAAGCAGATGTTCTACAGTTTTACACTGTGGAGAGGATACTGCAAGGTTAAGAGTATTGAATCTTCTGGTTGTTTCATGTTTTGTTTATTTCTTACTTGAAGGCATCAATCATCTCCTGTTCAGCTTACTGAGCAACTAGAAACTAAAAACACTGAGTTATTGATATTTGCAGAAAGTCGAGAACACCAAGAAGAAGAGCTGAACAAGGTATTTCCTGTAATTTCCATATCTTAATTGCAGTATAGGAATTTTAGGAGAGAGTACTGACCTAGGGTATGCGCATATACTGTAGAGAGCAGGAGGATACGCTGTAGGTTCGGGAGAACATGAAGTTTTTTACATGGAAAATATTTTTTATATGGTTGCATTTAGTTGTGTAGCTGTAAAACTGACATTCTGATTCTGTGCCTACCTACTTCACTGAAATAATAAAAGAGACCATGCCTATACATTATTGTGATTCAGATAATACCATGCAGCTAAGAAAGCCTCCAAAGCTCTGATTAACTGGTAACCTGTAGAGCTAAGCTGTAATTTGTTGGTAGTCTCAGAGGTAAGATATGCAAACAGATCAAGTGATACAAGTGACTGTGGCTGGTACCCACACAAGGCTGAGCTTGCTCAGGTACCTGCAGCACGGTTGGTCTAGGGCAGAGCTCTCTCGTTGGAGCTACGTGCCGCATTGCATTGCACATTTCAGAAGTGCTGTGAGCAAGCAGCAGTGGCATGGCACTGTGGAACCGTGTATGGCTTGGCAGGCTGAGATACTTTGGAAGTAGAGGATGCTCAGAACTCATCTTAGAAGCATGTTGTGGTTTTGCTAAGTAGCAATGTAAGCAAAGCCACAGAATTGTTAGGTTGAAAGGGTCCGACTACCTGCCACCTAGGGCAGGTTATGGGAATGCTTGCCAAGTGGGTCTTAAATGTCTCTATTTGGATGCATCTGACTTGGGCTCATCAATTTTGGTATGATCTAGCCATGATCTAGCTCATAGGTTTTTTTGCATTTATACATATATATATTTACAATTCTAATATTTCAGAACGCAATCTGTTATCCATTGTGTATAGTACTGCAAAAAGTTGATAAAATGGCTTCAAAGGTTGTTATGCTGGGTTTTGATGTTCTGTTTCTTATACAATAAAAAAATCTTTCAGTACTAAATTTTTGGTTATAGTAGAAAGATTAGTAAGACAATTTTTGTGTTGATACTTTGGAGAACTCTGCACAGGAGGTTTTGAAGAAAGTTTGACCGTAAATTTTTACATATAATGGCAGGAAAAAAATCTCATAAAATTATTTTCTATATATACCCATTTCTAACATAGTTTCTTTCTAAAGAGCCTCTAGATTGATTTATTTTGTTGCTCCTAAGTTAATTTAAGCTTCATCAAACTTTTTTTAAACTCAAGTGTAGTATAAATAAATCATACTTAAATTTATTTAATGCATATTTCCTTGGATATTCTTTACCATGAATTCTAATTCTATATGTGATTTTATTACATTCTTTTAAAAGGTTCATTGAAGCGTATTGTACTTTGTTCATTTCTAATATTAAATAGGCAAATGAAAGTACAAGGGAAGTGAAAAAAAGATTCAAAAATAAACAAAGCTCTGTGCACTGACTTCCAAAGGCATTTTATTTTACAATTTCAGAATCTCTGGTTCAGTTAGAAGAGTTGGTGTCTTGGATGCAACAGCAGAAAAAGTCACTGATAAGTAGCAAGTGATGCAATCAGATTTACTGCACAGCATTTTTTCTTTTTGAAATGTATTTGCTACAGATAAGAAACCATGTTTATCGAGAGGAGCGTTCCCATTGCTCTGAGCAGGAAAGAATGAAGACAGAAATCTCTGACCTGACAGAGGAGCTTCATCAGAAAGAGATCACTATAGCAACTATCATGGAGAAAGCTAGTCTTCTGGAAAGACAGTTAAAAATGGAGTTAGAGACAAAACACAAATTGTTAACAAAACAGCAGGTATGCAAGTAGGCAAAAGCAGCCCACATCATTTTGCTCCACTATTGATGACATTCATTTTCTGTGGGAAAAAAAGACATCATGTTTCTTGCTATAGTTTTTGTCAGTGGTGCTGTGATATCTGTGAAGTATTACAAAAGCAGCCAAATTCATACTGGAACAAGAAATCACCAGTAAATGTCAACTGTACATCTAAATAGAAATTCATTCTGACCATCACATCTAGTTATCATTTTAACATGCAAAAGATCTTGAAAACTTTCAGTTTGTGGTTATTACATATGCTTCAAGTTTCTAATTTTCCAGTGTTTCCTAAAAATTTTTGAAGAATGTTACAAATCTGCGTAGAAAATTCAAGTAATTTTATAGCTGGAAACTGTAAGACACCAGTGTGGATTTTGATGGCAAATTTTTATTTAAGAAAAAAATTGTCATCTTCATTACTTAGTTTGTAAAACAAAATAACCATCATATTTAGAGGTTTCTGAGTATCTCTGTTTTTTATGAGAGGGTCACTACATGTTGACAACTGTGATTGAAGTAATACGTTACTTTTGACGATAGTAAAGTTAGTGTGTGGGGAAAATGATACCTCCTGCTGTGTGGTGCTCTGTACCAGGTATTTCCATATCACTAAAAGAATAGATATAATTTCTAGACATCATGAATAGGATTTCCTCCAGTTTCAGTGGCCTGTAAAATCTGTCCCTCTTTCTATGTACTAACTGCATGTGACTTTGTTTTCATAAGTCATTACTTCTTTCAAAAAGGTAAATAAATTCAGAGGTATTGTATTTGTATATCTTTTATAGATGGTTTAATACTTCTACTTTGCTATTGCTATATTTAAAAATATTATAGTAAATTTTATAGTTACTAATGTATATTTTGTAAAATTAAGCTTAAATATATCTATACTCAGTGTTACTCCAGTTGAGAGTACTATTCTTGTATTTAACTAAGAATTTAATCTTTTCCTAGTTATTGGAATTCCATTACCAAGCTATCAAATCTGAAAACACACATCTAAAAGAAATGGTGGAAAACCAGGAGTGTGAAAGTTGCATGGTAATTTTTTTTTAACCTATGAAGTACGTATAGTATGCAAGAATAGTTACTTATACTTATTGTAGATGTAGATTAAGATTATGGCAGATACAGACATTTCTGGCTTTCATTAATCAAGTAAATAAAAATAAGGTGTGCAACATAATCAAAACCAAGTGGTATTCACAGACAGCCCGAAGATGAGTATAGCTAAGAGTAATTTTTACCTTAATCGTATTAAACTACAGGTAAGTTAAGTTTTTCAGTAACTGTCTAGACACAGAACAATTTCCAGAAGCTTATTTTTTTGTAAGAGATATTGCTTATTTAAGTTTAAACAGTCATCATCCTCACAGACAAAAAATATATCCCTTTTTTTTTAATATCTTACCCCTTTGTTCACATGGCATTTAAATAGCAGTGTAAAAATCTGACACATTTTGCTCCCACCCAGCTTATTTTCAGAGTTTAATATTTATATCTCTCCAAACAGCGGAGCTTTAATATTTAATTGATAAAAAGTGTGCCATAAGATTATCTAGAACTATGGTTTATGAAGGTATAATAAATTGTATATATGCTGTTTTCCACAAAAAGCTTCAAAACATCCCCTGCTTACAGAACATCTGCAGTTACTGTATCACTAAAAAAAATCCCACTGGAATGTTGTTTGGAAATACTGATGTAAATACATTCTGGGGGGATTTGTAGCCTATTAATTGTCATGAAAGAATGTTACATTTATCCACACCCTTAAAATGGCACAGATGTCCATCAGTGATGTCTTACCTGCGCATACAGACGCACTATTATGGATATCTCTGTGTGTATATATGATATATTATTGTGGAAGCATAGATGGATGTGTGTATGCATGTCTAACTCTTCTCTGCAGTGACACTTTTCTTGAAGATTGAGAAGAGCTGCCTGACAAGGGTCCTTGAAGACATCACATGTTTGTTATATTTTAACAGTAAAATCCAGTTACTACAAACACCAAGGTCAATACATGTTTCAGTAGATTTGTGGCCTTAAAAATGCTTTGCTGCTTTACTAATGTATTGTGAGGATCTAAACATTAGAGATTGTGATATATTTGATATTAAGAGTCCAGGGACTGGAGAGATTTTTATGGACGTGTTTGTGCTGTACAGTGGAGCACTACACAGACCTCTGAGACCAGTGCCAGCCTAAGTCAGTATGGTTAGGTTAGTCAGTCAGGCAAGGTTACTTTCAGGGTTTAGATGTCAAAAGAAATGTAGCTGGGCCAGCTCAGTTTTGGAGTTCATGCCATTATAATTTACTGCTTATTCTGCAGCTATTAGTGGTAGGATGACTTAGTACCCTCCTTCTCCTGCCACTCCTCCCACTTGTGAGACATAGCTGAGCCCCTGCTCCCCCATAGTTGCACAAAATATTAAATTTTATTATACCTTCTGGCATTTCCATGCCAGCTTGGCTCAGAAATTCAGCCTAAAACTGAGAAAGGTGAGGTTCACAGGAAGAGATGGCATCAAGTCAGTGCAAGGAATAGACAAGCTTTCAAATACAGGAGCACAATTGTGTACTGAGAACCAAATCTGTAATGACTGAGTTCCAAAAGAATGAGGTAAATCTAGGGATATATGAAAGCACAACTTAATGAAATGCAAGGAGTTTTAGTCTTTTGTGTGTAATCTGATTAACCTTTTGAGAATTTCCTGGTGATGACAGTATACTGTTATTGCAAATATATTACACAATGCTGTGCAGTACTCTGCAGAGAGATAGTTCCAAAATAGTTGGCTCAGGTGTGCAGCATAGGCTTCATGGATTAAATGATAGGAGAAAAAAGGAGCAGAGTATCCTGGCTAGACAACTTCCAGAGTTAATTTCCATCTTCCCTTCTTGATATCCTAGTGGATGAGGGTCTTTAGCTCCTGATCACAGTGCACCTGTGGCTTGCACTTGCAGTATTTTGCCTTGCACACCGTGTGGGTTAACCCAGCTGAGAAATGCGGTTTAGTGACAGGGACAGAGAGCACTGTGCTGATGTGGCTTTACTCACTGTTTTTGAAACTGAAGGTGATGGTGTCAACACACATATTAAACTATGCCTGTACACATATTCTATATCTAGTGTAGTAATAAACTCCTGTAATTTTGCTTGTTATTTTTGGAGGAATTATTACTGGAGGGAGCAATGCAGTCTGGAGCTATAGCTGTTATGGTCGCTTTTATATCATCAGTTTTACAAAGCAAGCGATAAATTTACAACAATAATATTTTGAATGCATATTTGCTGAGAAATTTTAATTTGTTTTATTGTGTTGTAGAGGCTGTTATCCCTTCTTTTCCATTTATCTACTGTGATTTTTTTTTTTCTGGAGGCAATTCTCATGGTTTGCTCTAAATGTTGCATGATTATATATGGTAGCTAGGTCTTTTCTTTAGCATAGAACATTGTTTTGTGTTTGCTTGTTAAAAATATACCATTTATTCTGGAAAAAATAACTACTTAATGATGGTATTATCTCCTTTCACAGTGTATAGATTTATGTAACAAAGAACATGGAAATTTCACAGCTTCTCCTCACAAAATGAAACTTGAGAATCCAAGACTACAAAATAGCCTTGTTAAACCACAAAATGACACAGAAACATCGATACTGGGTTGCATGGATACATGTAGAGAAACAGAGCACAGCTACCAAACTCATTCAAAGATGCAAGAAAAGGAAGAGAGGTAGGTAATATTTCGACTGTGCACATTTATGAAACTTCTTGTGTTTTGGAAGGTCTGACTGGGCCAAACTGTCCAGTTTTTTGCTGTTTCTGTTCATTCAGAATTCCCACCAATATAAATATCAGACCTAATTAGTATATTTGTAAGGACTTCCTACATTTTTCTGGATGGCTAATGGAAATGGACAATAAATGAAGTCCCAGAAATGTTTAATATCTGTTTTAGTATTTAGCACATGACACTTAAAAAACCTTTTATGTGCCACTTAAGCTATTCTTAGTTCCAGGTTTTGCAAGATAGACCAGACTGTATTTTTACTACCAAATAAAAACAAGACAAGGAAAGGCTAGAAAAATCAACATGAGAGGTAAACTTCTCAACGGGAGGTTTTCTTAATAAGCAGTTTGAACTATAGGCCCTGCTGAAAAGCTTTGTGTCCTCCAGTTTCATTTGTTGGAAGTTTCATTAAATGGATTTTAATGCCTCGTCTGGTTTCAGTGTTCTTGGGTGACCTGATTTTTAACAGAAATGTAATTTCAGATGCCCTGAGTAAGTCATTACTACAATAAACTCCTTGTTAGGGAAAAACAATGAGACTTGAGAATATTCAGACTCATAGAAATCATTGTAGTGATGACTTTCTTCTTATTTCTCTGTATTCAGTGAGCCATTGAATTACCTTCAAACATATTATAATTATGGCATTGCAATTAAAAAAAAAAGAAAAGAAACACCCTGCTAAACAGTATTTCACAGTACAGGAAAATAAAATTAATAGGAAGCTAAATATGTTGATTATTTGTAATAAAGAACTGACATGATAACACGAACATGAAATAGTTCTGTGAAGTAAATTTGAAATAGTTGGAGCCAAAATTGAACATTTTAAGATTTCAAACTCATACATTTAGGTTTTGGCAAAATTTAAAATTATTTTCTTTCTGCAAAATAGAGCAGTATCCCAGAAAATGTAGCTCCATTTCTACCTAAAATTTCTTTTTTTAAAGTGTGTTGTTTTGTGTTGAAGATAGCATTCATGTGTATGTAAAAATAAATAGATATATGTATTTTATATATATATGCATATACATAATGCATGAATATATATATACACACACATACACCTATCTTTGGAAGTAGCAGGTATGTCTGATTTCCTATGAAGTTTGAAACCATGCTGAAGATGTTGCTGAAACAAATACTTGTAAACCAAGATACATATTATTCTGCGCCAGTAGGTCTCATAACTTCACAAAATTGGTCATTGCCATTTTTGCTCATGCTTCAACTCCTCTAAAGTCAGGAAGAAGTAAGATTTTTTTTTTCCCATTTTCTCAGGATTTACACTTGCTATACATAAGAGACTGTGAAATTTAATTTATGAGAACATAAATATTTGATAAATAGAATTATGCATGTAATTTGCAGGATTGTGATTTCATAGCTGGTGGAAGATCAATCAAAACTGTGAGAGAGACAACTGTGAGAGTAGACCTTTCTCACAACAGGAATCTCAGCCAGACTACTGAATACAATATAAATTATTATTATTATTGTAGTTAATATGATGAAACAGATATATTTAGCCTAGATTTCAGAATCTAAATCATTTATTAGAATTCCTAAATGTAAAGCTATTCAGATAAATAAATAAACAGATTTTAAAATGTGCAAATTTGACATGTACTGTGTGTGCACATCACCTAGCCAGTGTTTTTATGATTGGGCCCTCTCTGTACTTCAGTTCTCTGTTCCCAAGCAGGAAACTACCTCAGGATTTTTCCAGAAAACTAAAATTAAATTTTCAACCATCAGATGTTCACAGATAAACTAGGAAATTGATCTTGGTTAAGTTAAAATCTGGGGTATGTTTATTTTATTTTATTCTGAGTGTAAACCCTGTTATTTCTGCTTTAATTTGCAGTTCTGTTTCCATGGTAATTATGGCACTGGAGAAAGGGCACAAAAGACTTTTTTCATAGGGTAAAAAATTAGAAAACATGGTGTTTGTGCAAGGGACGGGTGTATAATTTATAATATCTTTCAGTTGTGTCTCGCAGTCAGTACTGGAATCCTGGGCACCCTCATGTCTTAGAGAAGAGACCTCTAGAGAAAACACAGGAAATTGCAGGAAGTTATACCGGCAATCCAAAAAGCAGCATGATTCTTCCTTCTTTCAGTATACAGGGAATTTCTAAATACTAGGAAGTAAGATATGCAGAAATAGCATCCTTTTGCTAAAAAAATTGACTGTGCCCACATTCTACCTATAACCACCTGTTAATTACTGTTAATTACTGTTTTCTTATGTAATTATCTTACTTCTAATCGCCATTTACATAAGCTTTCCCCACTCTCAAGATTTCAATCCTTTACTTAGACCTTGACCATATGCAGTTGATTTAAATTTGGGCATGGTCGAAGAGGACAATCTGATGAAGCTGACCAGTTCAGTTTGTTTCTTCCAAAATTAAAACATGCCTGTGAGTTTCAAAATGAAAAGCTATTTATTTTCCACAAAAACATACACAAAAAAGATAACTGATCAAGCCAAAGTGCACTTTCATCATGTGGGGAAAGTGAAGGGTAAATTCTGAGATTTAATGCCTGCTAAGGTAGCTGGGGATCATTTAATGCATGTGTGTTTGCTGTGAGTATCTATGTTAAGGAGGTTTTTGGGAGATCATACAACTCTTAGTCACACCACTGTATCAGTTATTGCAACAGATAAAGTGGAACAGTAAAAACAATTCTTCATGAAATGGGTTTTTATCCATTTTAAAATCAAGCTAGCCGTTATATGTGCCATGTAAAAGCAACAGCTCAAATTCTTGAAGACATTCTGTCATTAAAGATTTGTAGTTTTCTTTCTCAAGACTGGTTATGTCACCAGCAAAGCTGAGTAAGGAATTCGGGGTTTTTGCATTACTGAAGTCATTGACTGCACAGAGACCAGGCAGATTTTATGTGTGAGTCAGGATAAGTAGATCCTGTTTAAATTGCCTTTGTGAGAGCACTGTTCTTTCACTACTTGTCCCCTGTGTCACCATGTCAACAGTGATATTATTTGTGTGGCATGTGTGCATGTTAAATACTCTATGACTAACCCCACCAAAAGCGTTACTTGTTCAGCTGCAGTAATCGTGTATTTGCATTGGTAGTGTTAACAAATGGACAGCTTTTCACAAATTTGCAGATTGTATTTAAAGTAGATCTATGTTTTTAGATATTATTTTGCACGTGAACTGGTAGAAGTTTAAACCACAACTGTGGACACCATCCAAAGTAAAGGCCCAATATCCCTATCAAAGCACCTCAATGTAGGTTTCATGTTTTTCCAAAATACCAAGAAGCCTCAGCAATCCTATGGATCACACTAGGAATGGGAGAATGGGAGTCCCTTTTTAAAAAACAGTCTTTTTTTTATTTTTTTTACTTACTTTTCTGGGAGGGGAGGTGCAGTATCTGTTTTTATTATCTAAAGGCTACCATAACCCAAGTCAAGTAGGCACTCAAGTCTGAAAATTCTGATCTTAGAGGAATTATATCACAACAGTAGTAATTTTTATTAAATACATAAAGAAGCAGTTCTGGGAAAAAAAAAAAAAGAACACAGATCACATAGACTTTACTATGGGTTTAGAGAGAAAATTACTTCCAAAAAGGTTAGAACATGAGATTTAAAAAAATTTTTAAAAACCTGTGATTTTATTATTTATCCCATCTATCTTCAGTTGTGTCAGGCTTTTTTTCACAGTGCCCTTCATCCAAACCATAGGTGGCATGGATTTTAAAATAGGGGGGAAAAATAAAGAAAAAAGTATTCTCCGGTGCCCAAAGAGCAGAGTATATTTATGTAAAGAAAGGAAAAAACTCTGCGTCCATAAAGGTAAACATTTTAGGTGATTTAGAAAACTTGAAGGTTTGGTGAATAGAGGTTTATGTTAACATGTATAATAATACTATTATGATTGGAGTAAAAATAAAATTAGAATAACAAATAATAATAAAGCATCATGCTTGTAATTTGCTTTGCTGTAACATTCAGATTATCTTAATCACAGCTTCTTTTAAAATCAGAGGAAAAAATATGTTCTTCACTAGTTCTCTGAGTTGTTCTGTACAGTCTATGTACTGAATACTCAATTTCCTGTTTTGGGGCTATTGTGGTTTAACCTGGCAGGTAAACAGCGCACTTGCTCACTCCGCCACTCATAAGGAAAGAATTGGAATTTTAAAAAAGTAACATTCATGTGTTGAGATACAGTTTAATAGGACAGAAAAGGAAGGTAGTAGTACAATAGCAATAACAACAATAATAAAATTCTATAATTAGAATATACAGAAGAAGTGATGCCCAGTGATAACAGTGCAATTGCCCACCACCTGTCATGTGATGCCCAGGCAACCTTCCCCCAGCGTTTTATTGCTGAGCATGCTCCCATATGGTTGGGGATATCCCTGCAGTCAGCTGTGGTCAGCTGTCCCAACTGAGTCCCCTCCTGACTCCCTGTGCACCCCCAGCCTCCTCTCTGGTGGGGTGGGGTGAGGAGCAGAAGAAGCCTTGGCTCTGTGTAAGCTCTGCTCAGCAGTGACTAAAACATCCCTGTGTTACCAACACTGTTTCCAGCACAAGTCCAAAACACAGCCCCATTCAGACTACTGTGAGGAAAATCAACTCTGTCTCTGTGAAACCCATCAGAAGGGTTTATGTAAAAGCAGGTCCACCAAGGCTCCACAGCCACTCTCTCCGAACACCAAATATTTAAATTAAGATTAGAAAATGATGGTGTGATCTTTCTGCAGAAAACACTTTCTTTTCTCTGCACTTGGCAAGTTCTTCATATTTAAAAAGAAAAAGATAGCACTGAGTAGCACTGCATACTCTTGAATATTTATTAAATTATATTTTAGTGGCAGAGAACATGCTCTTAGAAAGCTTTTATAGCTGCATTTCAAATTACTAGTGTGTTTTAGGATATTTGCAATGATAGAATCTGTTCAAACTACTGTCATGTTTTAGTAGTTACCTCCCAAGATTAAAATTTCATCATAAGCACAGACCTCAATACAATGGAAATTTTTATCTCAGCTAAAAATACTGTAACATAAAATTAATAGAATCTGAAATAAGTTTTTTTGCATGTATTGGTATATAATACAAGGAATGCTGCAATTGAAAATTAGTGTAATTTTGAAAACATCTGGGCAAGCAAGTCTCAAAATTGTCTGCTTTTATCAATACAGTATCAGAATTGTTCACTTAACTATTTTGGGAATGGAAGGAAAATGGCTTTCTTTTTCTTATTTTTGAGGTGTTAATAGCTAATTAACCCTAATAGCTTTTGCTTTACAGAAATACAAATTATTAGAAATACATACTTGCACATCAATTCTGATCAGTGAGATACAAGAGTTTTGGAAAATCATAATAATGTGCTTAAAAATTTTTTTTTTAAGCTTGAAGATTTCATTTATTGTTACAAAAGCATGTTATTGTACAATTTTTTAGAATGTGCATTTTAAAAAGCTAATAATTTTTTATATTAATCTCCAAAGTGTTGCCATTAAATCAGTGGCAAAACTATCATTGCAGTAAAAATGCAGAATCAAAGATTCCTGTATTATTTTTTTTTAAAGTATTTATTCTAAATTCTAGCCACTTGAACGTAGTTGTTTAAGATGCTATTAGATCAAAATTGACTAATTTTCCAATCACCAATAATAGGTTTTTTTCTCTCCTCTCATACTTTCATATTTCATTTCCTCTGTTTGTGTGGCTGAATTCACTCTGGCCCTAGACATGGCCATAGATTGCTTGCATAGCTTTTTCCACTGGAAAAAGGAATGATGGCCATTAGCAAAGGATAAGTAACAAACACTTAAGGAGTATTGGCTTCTTCAATACCTGAAGTGAGTTTGTATTTTAGCTCGTTCTAGCCACAGTATACCAAGCAAGGCAAGGTTCCTCAACCTAAGCTCCAGGGAAAGGGTTTAAATTATGGAGGTTTAATTCACAGCTGAAGCACACTGAGAGTTTTACAGTAACCTAGGTGGAAACTGGTAAATTGCTGCAATTTGGTAATTCTGAATCTTATGCCCATAACTTCATGCATGAAGCAGTTTGAACAGCTAAGTAATCGAAACTATGTAAACAAGTAAAAAGAAAAATCCTTGGCTTTGCTGTGATAGTTTAAGAGTTTTAACTGGGTTTCATATGTAGATTTTTTTTTCTTTTAGATCCTTCCAAAATAAAGATTCATGGGAAGTGGAATGTCAACAGACTGCTATGCTCACTGCTGGTGGATGCCACAGAAACTGCAGTCCTACTTTGTATGGCCAAGGCAGTATCACCGGTTCAAAAAATGATAGCACTTTATCTTCTCCTCCACTTCACAGAGGCCATGAAAAGAACAAAGATTATAAATCTCCATTACCACCAGTGGGGTGTCCTTTGGGTCTTCCTGGGCCATTTCCTGCAGTGGGCAGAACAGGCAGCTTTCAGAGCCCTGTTTACAATGCGGGAGAAATCAAATTATCGGTAAGTAACTATTTTCCTATAACACATATATTCTCAAAAATCCATCTGTGGACCAAATGTAGCCTTGGAGGAGCCAAAAATTAGATCACTCTTGTTGTCATTATTATTTATACAGTGCCAGCCCAGCAAAAATGGAAATACCTTATCCTAACACAAATGCTGTTTTTCTGGAGATTAAACATCCCCTACTGAGCCATACCTCTGTTCTAATAACAGTGGTGGTAATTACCTGCCATTATGTGACTGTGAGAAAGATTTCTACATCTTATTGGCTTCTATATTGGGGCACTTTGCTGTGTATTGCCTATATAAGAGCACTCTGCTTCAATTGTATTTCCATAATGCCTGCAAACTTACTGCCTTAAGTGCTGTTAGACAAATCAAGTTCCTATTTGATCTACATCTCTTTGATTGATGGATGAAATCAGAAAAATCATAGCAACTATTTTCCATATGTTAGCTATTGTATTTGAAAAGAAACAGAAATTATAAGTGCTGTGATTCTTACTTTTCTTGAAGTGAAAGAGTAATAGGACAGCATTCTTTCTTTTTGTCTTCATAGTCTGGAGACTATCGCCCTCCATGACAACTGGGACAAATCCCACTTTGCCTAGGACAACTTAAGAAAATCTTTCCATAATTATTTGGCTTTAGACCTCCCTTTAAATTTGAGATATATCCTCTTCCTTAGTATCGTCTCTTCTTCCTTAGGCCTCCACTAAAGGCCACTCCTGTTTTGCACTTGACAATTAGCACTTTCCTGATCTCAAACCATGAAACCCTACCATCAGTAAGCAGTGAAATGAAGAATGTAAGTGAGAAATGAACTAGAGGCCTCCCTCTGTCCAGCTGTGATACATGGATCTTTGTAACCAGGAGATTCTCAGCTGCAGGGCTCGGGCTGAACCTTTAGAGAGAGAAGAGGGAAGACTTCAGCATTTACTGGGGTGATTGACAGGCAATTGTACCTGTGGCTGCTGTACCCCAGTTCTGCTGTCCACTTCAGAAACAAATGCACAGCCTTTCCTGTCAGAGACATGGCTGCTGCAGAGCTATCTCCATAGTCCAGACTTTCCCTGTTGATAGGAAGAGCTGTAATGATGGTGCACTTGGGAAGCAGGGATTGCAGTGCAGCCTTTCACTGATTGTGGTCCCATCAGCTTTGTCCCAGTGGACTGAGAACAGTGGGAACCATGTAGTCCCAGGTGTTTGACCTCACTTGCATTTTTATATTCTTATGTTTCACAGGAACTTTAAGTAAACAGCTTTTGGTTTCTTATGGCTTGAGAGTTTTCCTCTTTAAACTGCCAATCATAAAAAGAGTCATTGGACTTTTCCAGATGAGTCTGATAAACACCAATTCTTCTCTCTTCTGTCAGAAGTGTCAGACAGAGACACCAAATTGCAAAGCTTCTGTTTCCAGACAGCCTGGGGGAAAAGTCCCTTCTGAGACACTACTGCAAGCTGCAGAGAAACTATTTCCCAGCTGGCACTCAGGCCAGCATCAATGCCAAGACTTTACAGCAGGTGTGTGGGCAAACACATAACAAAACTCTTAAGCAAGAGATATTTTTCATGCAGAGTCTAGGTCCAAATCAGTGCAATTGAAGCAGGTACAAGTTCAGACCTCTGAAATTAAACCATCACTCCGGCTGACATTGGATACCACAGCTTTAGTGCAGAAATCATTCAACAGTCTGTTACTCCAGAGTTCTGTGTTCATATGCAAAGATGTTCCATTGAGGAGAAAGAGGGGGGAAATACACAATATGTTAAACTTAGAGTTATTTGACAGAGTTCTGATGTCTTCAGTGGCATAGAACATAGGGGCAGGACCCGTGTGAAATCTCCAGTATGTTCAAAACTTCAGAAAATCTTATAAGGCGCTAGTTTTCTGAAGAATATTTGTATTACAAATTGAAAACATCAAATTTACAGGTGATGGCCTGATACCTACCAAAATAACTCTTGGTATTGAGGGAAAAGAGAAAATAGTCTGTAGCGCTTTAGACAGTGACTTATATCTCTCCTTTTGGTAAAGAATCTTCAGACAAAGATTGGTAAATGTTCCACTGCAACCTCTGTCCTTTCACATTCTTACTTAGAGGTGATATGTATAGAAAGAGTCATTCTTGCCTTATAATAAACCAGAAAGCTCAGCTAGGATTCACTGGAAATTCCCATAACCCCAAAAATTCCTGTTTCAAGGGTTTCCAAATCTAGGGAAATACTTTTTCTTCTAAACAGTACTTCAGGCTGTGTTCTCTGAAATGAACAACTTCAGAAAATGATTGGTTGATCTTTTAGTCATAAATAGTTTCTCATGTTTCTCTTCAGATGATAGTTGTTTTTTCTGGCTTTAAGGCTTGGAAATACAAGACTTAAACTTTAATATTTAAAATTTAAATTATGCATTAGGAAATTTTCTAACATTAGTATGGGAACTTTCTTAATAAATAGATTGCAATGGAAAGTTGTGGAAATTCTACCACTGGACACCATTAGGAATTATTTTGACAGTCTTGCTACTACCCTGAGGCATGCTATAGTCCATGCCTCTCACTCTTAGGTATTACTATTACCTAGCTACGTAGGCCGTCTAAAAATCTTCTTATGTCACTCAGCAATTTAAGCATCTCAAATTTAATTTTCATACATGAGCAGAAGCAAGTTTAAGACAGCACCTGCTGCCTAAGAGCAGAGGAAACTGCTCCCTAAACATCCCAAATTTAGTCACTATAAACTAAAATTAGCCAGACCACTAAGACTAATTAGCCAGCCAGCCAGACTACTCTTGGTATTCCAAAATATTCCCTGGAAAGTAGAAGCAGCTAAACATGAGAAGACTAACCGTGGGGTTTGACCGCTCATGATTTAACTGGTAAATGTTAAAATATCCTACATGTTAAAGCTTTCTGGCTGCCCTGCTGCAGGTGCATCCAAGAATGCTGGGTCAACTCATGGGGCAAGTAAGAGATTACCTCTAGGCAAATTAATTAGGCAGTTCTGTCTCTCTCTCTCTTTGAGAGATCTAGTTTCCTGAAGGGTTCCTTCCCAGCAATCCAGAATGAATTCTTGACCATTTTGGGTAGTTCTTATTTAAGGAGAAGACATACGTAGCACATATTTCATCTGTTGAAATATGCATCTCTATGGGGTGCACTCCTTCATTTCCAGCTAATGATGAGGCAGAAAGGTGTTTCTCCTTACTGGTATAAACCAAAGAAATATGAGATCAGCTGGCACTGTAGGAATGAAAAAATAGAGTCCTCCTTGCCTTATTACCCAAACAAGTTAGATGGAAAGCTTATGATGAACCCATCCCTATCCAGCTGCAGTTAGAAAACCAAAAGACATAAAAGCAGTAATATCTGAGAAAAAGAAATTCAAAACCAAGGACCATGAATCTCATCTGAGACATGGATTAAAGCACTTTCTTTGTGGTTTTTCTTCCTCCAAGGCCAAAAGTAAAGACAATAAAGAACATAATGAAAGAACAGACCAGAGGCTTGGAACGCAAAATGCTGCTAACAAGGAATGTTGCCTTTTAGACTTGCTTAGATAAAACCTTCTCTCAAAGTGCATGAAAAAAAATGCATTAGGGACCTATCTAAAATCATAGTCTGTGATGTTTAACCCTCGGGTAAGGAGCTGTGGGGAGCCATGACCTGCTTATTCTAAATGATAAACATTCTTCTCTCTGCTCTGAGAGATGAAATGCCTCATTCAGAGTTTACAGTGTATTTCAAGAAGAAACACATCAAAGTACCAGTTGAAGCAAAGGACATTAACAGTTTGTGAAGATAGCTTGATTGTGAGGACAGTCTTTTTCCAATGAGAAGTCAGTAATTCTTAGCATTGTTATGTTGAATTTCTAAGGATCTTTTCTACACAGACTGGCACCTGTGTAAATTTGCAGTCCATAAGGAAAAGTCTAACATGACATTTTTCTCTAGGTGATGACACCTGTTAAATTTGTATTTCGGATTCAGATTTTCCCAGTTTCTCATGCTTCTCACTGAAAGTGTTTTATTTGTTCAGCATTGAATCAGTTATTTCATAGCTGGCATTTAGAAAGGGAGACACATGGTGATTCTTTAAGTTAAGCCTCCAAATCCAATGTATTCTTCATAATACAAAAGCCTTCTTCAAATAATTTAAAATAGTACTAACAATTCTGTCACTGAATCTTGACAACACAAGGAAATGTATTTGTGACCTAGCCCATGAAAGAATAAATGGCATGTAGCCATGGCATTCAGAATGTCAGGAAAAACTCTTAATATGGGAAAAGTGATAATTTGTGAATGGGAAATCATGCACATGTTTATGAAGAGAATCAAAAGCAGGTGATGTCTCTCCATTTTCTTAAACTTTAGAGGATTGGTGTTCTTTTTCTTGCTAGTACAAGTATTGAGAGAGGGTTTTTATGGCAAAAAGTGACCCAATATCTTTAGGTTTCTTATTCATACATGTCAAATTAAGTCACTTTATCTTGCCCACCATTTTAAATCATTCTTTTAGAGGGATTGAGAAAAGGAAGATTCTGCTTTTTCTGTGAATTTCATTTTAGGAGCCCTGTATATCAGGAGGCCTCTCTCACGCAAGAAGGATGGTATTAAACTCAGAATTTATTTCCAGCTGTCACTCACTTCTGTACTTTGAAAAGAAAATGGGTTTCCTATAGGAATTCTCTAAATTTTATCTCAGAGTCTACTACAAAGGGTTTGAATGGATTGGTGCTTTAGAGCATTTTCTAATTAGTATATTTTAGCCTTAAAAGCTGCTAGAGAGCAGTTTTCAATGAAGTTGAAAACAAAGTCCAAATCTGTCTCTAGCTGCTGTGGAAATAGGGAATACCCCATTCTGACATGGTGGAGCCTGGAGTAAAAATTTATGGATGTAATATAATTGGCCTTTTCCACAGACCATCTGAATATTTGAATTCCTGTTTGATGTGCTAACACATAAACTTCAAACATTTTTAAATTCTAGAAAAATCCCTGAAATTCTATACTACTAACTTAATCTGTAACTAAAACTATTTAAGGTATGGTTTAACTAAGATTAAAGATGTCAATCATTTTTCTCAATATATGACAATATAAAAATAGAAGATTACCTCTCTTTTAATATTAAAGCCTCTATACTGTTTTTTTTCAGCCGAATCTCAAAAATTTGTGTCATAAAATTGCATTTATCTCTACAAAAGAAGCATTGAATGTGTTTAAACAGGCATAGTGTTGTTAGTAAAAGAAAAATTATTTCATATTTCTTTTGATAAAGATATTCCAATGAATTAATCTTAGGTATTAGCAATAAAATTAACAAAAATTGGCGCTTAAAAATTTAGACCTTGTTCCAGCAAAGATTCACACATGTCATTTTTATACAGCTCTGCATCTCATGACAACCATCTAAAGGCTGATTATTGGTATGGTTTGTGTCCGAGTCTACTAAATGCTCATGAAATGAAAAGAAGATTTTTCAGTGAATTACTTGCAGTGAACAAAAATTTAGTACATTCACCAGAATGTCAGGGCTTGGAGTTAATGGTATTGAAATGAGCACAAGTTTTCTTCCTTTCCTCAGAAAGTATCATACCACAGAAGCAGAGAGCTAAAATTACAGGAGACAATCAGCAGTATCCAACATAATTATACTCAATGTCATTCCAAAAAAGACTATTGTCCTCTGCCTTGGTCTACATTATGCAAACAACTAACATAGCCTGTAGTTGATAGATTTTGGAGGTTCTGCAGCAGCTTAATTCTGTCTAGTGGGATATTTAAATTTTTAATGGCCAAGCTACATCCTAATGCTATGAATATCAGAGATAATCAAACACAACGTTCAGTTCATGTCATTTAGGCACATGGATGCCTTTAAAAATGCATGCCTGTAAAAATGGTGCTTTCTTGAAGAGGTGTAAAGCATTATAGTGTTATTAGCTGCTGTAGGTCAAGATGTTTTTCACATCTAGAATTTGATAATGCAAACACGTTGTAGCACTTGTTGGTTTTTCCTAACCATGATTTTCTATTCATTGCTCAGTCTCCCCCTGAGATGTCCTTCCTTTCAACAACAGAAAAGTTCCTTCAAGAGGAAGAGAAACATGCAAGAGAATTTGAAGAACGTTTAAATTCACACCTTGAAGAGCTGCAAAGATATTCTGAAAATACTCTAAAAAAATATGCCAGAATGCAGCAAAGCAGGCATACTTAAGCCAGTCACACAATTAAGAAAAGCAAACCAAGTAATCACCCATGAGTTTCTTAGAACTAAAATCTGCAACTAGCTGCTTAATGTATTTAGGCACATCGCCAATATCATGTATTTGTAACACCAAGTTTTCAAGAAAATCATCATTCTCCTACAGATTTAAGTATATTGTAACTTAACTATATGACAAAATAAACTCTGAACATATTCTGAAATATACAGATGGGTTTTGCACAGTTAAATTGTGTGCAGCAGAGACCCTGTTGCAGCACTGTAAATTAAGATACTTAAAATTCTGTAATGTACAAAGGGCCAATAAGTGGAATTATTCCCTTGAAATTAAAATCAACCAAGACAAATTATCTAGATTGTACAGAAAAATAATAAAGGCCTTTACCCATGTCTCAGCTCCTGGCATGAAAAGCTTATCTATGCTCTGGTGATTCTTGGCCATGGAAATAGCCCCTGGGCCTCTGGAAATGCTGCTTTGTGAGAAGAACATTAAAAGACCAAGCACATGTTTTGAAGCCACCCATATTTCCCCTTTTACCAGACCGATAGACTTCACCAGGGGCAGAACCTGATCTCAGGCACTTTACATTAAGACTTTACAATTTTTAAAACCTGGGTTCAAAAGCACCTATTTTGGATTGAAGTTTTCTTACCGTGTTGGTTTGTTGTTTAACTGTATTGGAACATTGAGGAAAAACTTCAGCTTCAGACAACATGTGATCAGTCTTAGGTAACGGCCTAAATTCTTTACATTTTCCTACATCATAGGAAAACTTTATATAATTGAGCAGAGTTAATTCAACTACATGTGCTGAAAATCTGCATAATATTGAGATTCCTTTTATTTGCAGTTCACACTGAATTCTATTGCTGTGCAAGCGAAACAGAAATTACAGACACTGTTGATGAACCACCAATTTCAGTGAATGAGATACTGAAGAACTGCTTTCCACCATATACTGTTGCCAACTTCCTGGGAAAATCTGGATAAAAATAATACCAGGCTGTCAAACTGCTCCAGTTTGTGAGTAAAAGAAGTCTCATTAATATTCAGGACCATGGCTAAAATGTAAATTGTTTTTCGATTCTATATTTCCACTAAGACAAAATACACTACATCATACTTACACAAAATACCAAGATTTTAAATACCACTTTGGCTCAGCTTGCAGTAAAATGAGCAATGAAGATGAGGACATCAAAGAACCTTTTACAGGAAAATTCAGGAAAATTACTAGACTCAGCTGGAGGAACAAGAACTGAATAAAAAGATGATGGAAGGACATCTGAACAAACTAAATATATACATACCCTCAGCTTAGGGGGAGATGCAGTTTTAAAAGAATTAATAAAGAAATTCAGAAACCCCCGAAAATAAAGCTAAATTTTAAGCGGGGAAAGATCTGTATAAGCAAAAAGACAGCAAAATACTGCCTTTCAGAAGAGCAAAAGAAATAGCCAGTTAGCCAGAATCTTTTGCCACTCTCAGATTCAAACATACAAGATGACAGACTGCCCCAGATCTTCCAAGAAATGTATATGTCTGCCTCCAGTTCAGGCATGAGGACAATACTCAAGGTTAGATCTGTGAGATGATGCAGAATGAGTGAATGAAATCATCAGAAATGGGTACGATGGTTTTTTTCCTAAAGGTTTTTAAGATCTGGGCAAGCTACTAATTTTGGCTGATAAAATACCAGAGTTAGTTTCAGCCTGGCTTTTGTGCAATGCCATATAATAAAATGCCTTTGAGAAGCACTGGAAATTGTGAAGTACCTGTATCTGAACAGCCTACTTGTTACTGTTATTGCCTGGTCAGAGAGCACTGTGTCACAAATATGCTGAGACACAATGGATCAAGGTGCCATTTTTTTTTAACACCTACTAAGCAGAAAGTTTGTCCTTCTCTTTCTCAACCAAACAGCAAAAGTTGCTCATCTAACAATCCCCAATGTAAATGAGACCATTGATGCCATAGTATAGAAACCACTGGTTTGTGTTGCCTTTATAAAGGACAACCAGGGACCTGGTTCAGGTAAGGCAGCACGGCAGCCTGGTCTCGCCCAAGCCACTCGGGCTAATCAACACACGCAGACACCAATATGGCAGACGGTCGAAAAGCGTTTATTGTCCTATCTCGTGGGTTTAAATAGTTTTAGGGGTCTTTGCTACGTCAGAGGGGGGTTGGGGGGTCTCAGGGATTAGTAAGGAGTGGAAATTTACCAGGACAGGTGTGGCTACATGCTCCTGGGGCTTCTGGGGTTAATAGATAACGTGGGGAAGAGAGAGGGGGAGGGGTCTATCTTTCCGTCACATCCCGTGGTCTTCCGCTTCGCCTGTCCCTTATCTACTACAGGTTTGAACACTTTAGTTACATTAAAAGGCAGAAACTCAACTGAGCAGGTGAGAGGTTTCTGAAGGAAGATACATCTTCCTGATGTTAACCTGATGTTATGCCAAAAAAACTTTTAATGATGGACAGCAGAAATAATAAAGACTGAGAAAGTACTCATTTATGGACAGGGATTGGACATGGATGTATATTGTTAAAAAAGGAATAATCAGAAGGGTCCAAGGCTATAAATTCCTCAAGACACCAATAAAAATGAAAAAAAAAAAAAAGTATTAATCATTAGGCTCATTTGACAAGACAAGGTGCAATCTTTGGGAGCTGCAAATTGCCCGGATATTACAGAAAATTTCTATTCTACTTTGTGAATAGTGAGGCAATGGAAAATTTTTATAAGCTGCTGGACTTTGATGATTTTTCAAAGCTGTACTGAAAAGCAATTTTTTGGCTCCCAGTTGAAAGACTTGATTTAAATACAAAGAACAATGGTTCAGGCTGCCACCAGCTTTTTTTTTTTTTTTTTTTTTTTGGCTGAAGGAAAAACAGAGGTCAAATGCACGCAGTTGCCAACATGTTTCATCAAGATGTAATTTTGAAATAGTTGGTGGCATAAAAGCTGCCAGAGCATTGCTGTCCAATTCACTTCCCAAAACTTTCTCTGAGGAGGCTGAAAAACCAGTTACTGAATACTAAATAGCCATTTAAAAGTGGCTCACATGAAAGTTGGATATGTAGCGCATTTTCTTCTATTTCTTACTCTCTCATGTATGGGAAATTGAGGAGTATAAGAATGGAAGAGTGTCAGACATTGGAAGAGTGTGAGTACTCTGAGCCAATGTAGAGAGGAATGCAAACTGCAGCAGCAAAACACAGTGCCAAATGAACCCAAAAACAAACAATCATAGGCACAGCTCTCTTGCTTTTCCAATGGGTAGACTTAAACAACAGCCAATAAATTTATGCTGTGATCAGAGACAGTACAGGAAGTGCCTAATCCCTCAGTTCACTGTTCTGGCTTTATTGTAGTGGAACTGGTTCTAACTCCTGGTTTAACAGCGCTACGACAGCGCACAGAATCAAGCCCACCAGCACTTAATAATTCCAAGCTCAACTAAACACCACCAGTAGGAATGAGAAGGAAGCCAGACTGCTGAATGCATGAGCCAGGTGACTGCACATCTGCAGTCTGTCCTGCCAGCCATCAAAGCCTGGATTACACAGCCAGCTCAGGTATGTGATTGACTCCTCTCACTCCTGCTGCTCTCTACTCCTGCGTCTCCCACAGACTCAACAGCTGTCAGAGTGCACTGGGGAGAAGGTTCTTAGCTTGTAAATTCCCCTCTGGCTTTACAACCTACAACAGCCAATTACATCATTCACAATCTTTTTCCTTTCCTGTTTAATGCCATTCAAAATAGCTATCCACTAGATTTTACACACAAACTGCCTTGCACTAGGAAAATCTGGGTTTTCTCTTCTCACACACAGCTTCTGCTGAGAAAATGCTAGGTTAAACAGAATTCATTGGAGTTGGGTAAACCAGTGTGGGAACTGTGTATTGTTTTTTCCTCGCTGTGGGGATCAGATCTCAAAGTTCACTGTGTTGGAGTTACTCTTTAATCACATGGACACCTTCAAATCCATAAATAGGCTGTAATTTAATGTACTGCATTTAAGTTTCTGCTAGTGGATTGAGCAATGCCCCTAGACTGTGATATGCTGCATTCCTGTGTCCCTTCCTAAACCAACAGATCAATCTGTTTCTTTCAGCTCTTCCACAGCTACAGGAGTGTTCAAAGCTGTACATGATCCATCTGGACGCTGAACGTAAATGGTCCAAAAAAAGAACAGTGCATCTTCTCTGGTGTGTGCATTTAAACTGAATATCAGTAAAGTAGATGTTTTCGTGTAGATGGATTGAAACATGAGACCAGGAGCCAATCTCTCTGAGTTCTTAAAATACGTGTAGTTCTTCCTTCAGACCACAGGCAGTGCCACTGGCTTCTCTCACCTGGCTATGGGGAGCTACGGCCATGTGTAAGGCAGCTGGGCATTTACCCACTGCAAGAATACTTGACACGATCGCTTTGTTTTCTTAGCACCTTGCAGACATTTATAAAACTCCATTCAAACCTTGATGTTTAAGTATTTGACTCAGATTTGATTTATGCTTTGAAAAATCAGGTTTTAAAAACTGCTTCTATAACTTGATTTATCAGAAGGCAATGGCAGATTTTTAATGACTTCACCTGATAATGAGCACTCTTGGAAATCATAAGACACTGCTGAAGAAGTGTCTCAGCATGAGTTTTCTGGAAAATGCTTGTAATAAATCATTCAATTTTGCCCACAAGCTACTGTATGCTGGGAAAAGGTTTGAAACTCTTATTTCTAAGACATTTTTGAAGGCAACTGACAGTTGGAGCAATACATACAGTTAAAAAAACAGAGGCACTGTTACACCTTCAGCTGAGAAGCTCACACAAGTTGACATTTGGGCAACCACCATTTATTTATTTCCCCATTATTACTCAGTGATTTTTGACAGTTTCTGTCTGCAGAGGCTTCATACCTTTTTTCCAAACCCACATTCTCATATTCAGTACAAGTACAAGGGAATTTGGTAGAAAATGTCAGAATCCAACTTTATTGTTTACTAGAGAAAAAAATACTGGGTTTTTTTTTAAGTTGAACTGTGAAATCAATTCCAGCTTCTACATAAGGAACTACTTAAAGAACCATTCAAAAAGTGTAACACTATTTTCCTCTCAATTAGCACTCAGTAAAATTGCACATTTCAGAGAATTTAAATACACATCTTTAATTAGCTATAGGTTCATATTAATAGACATTTGTCTCTGAAAATATTATTATTGTGACCTGAAGAATTTACAGATGACAAGAGATAAAGGAAGGGCGTAAGAAAAAATCAGCAGAAATGTAACATCTCATTAGAGGAGTAATCATAAGTGTTATCTAGCCCAACTGACATTTTACCTATTTAGTTGTTATCAGCCAGTTCATCAGTTCATTGCTTTTATGTCACAGACTCAACTCTTGCAGAAAATGAAGGTGGGGCAAAACCACATGACTCTGAACAATTTTGGGGAAGGCTCTCTGAATTATAAGATCATTGCCTGGGCTCATAAAAAAACTCTGCAGGTGGAAGAAACTGAAATAAGCTACTACTCAGAGATGAGGAAGTCACAGGAACTTCATTAAGAGCCATCACAAAGTATTACAGAACAAGAAGAGTCAGAAATCCCTGGCTAAGAATCTATGGAAGAGGACAATGAGGAGGAATCTGCGCAAGAGGTTATCAAAAACTGCACTTCTATTTTAGACACCCAAGACACCAAGTACACTGCAGGACATGCATATTTAAATTGCACACACTTTTGGTCACTTGCTCAGGCACAAATTTTATTCAAGCTGAACAGCACAGTTGAAAAAGGTGCAAACTACCAGAGCTCCACTGCAGCCATCCCTGACTGAGGATAAAATAAAAATAGGACAAGGATTTGGTGCCTAGGAGAACAGAAACAGCTGGGAGATGACAGACTAAGCAATTACTGTTAGAGATTCATCATTGGAGAGCTCCCCAGCTGAAGGAAGCGGTTGTCAGTGCAAAGCACAGATAATTTCAGTGTCAGCACACGGCCCGCTGAGCACAGGGGTTTGCCAGCAGATTTCCCGCTGGCCGCTCCGCGGGTAAACGCTCTTGCAGTCAGACCACGCTGGCCATGCTGTCTGTGCAGCTCGTGCAGATATCCCAGCTATGATGCAAGCTGCGGGGGGGAACAACCTCACAGTTCATCCAAACTCTTTCTTTAGGTTTTAGTAAACTTTGTATGTCAAAATCATCTCGATCTTCAGGGCCAGTTTTATTCTAGACACTCCCAACAGCAGTAGCACCAAGTCAGGAGCCACAGCCACCCTTGCGCCATCAGGTATCTGCATCATTCCCAGTTTATAGCCAGCCATAGGCTCACCCTACTGTGGGATTATGGGCCTTAGCTTAGGGCAAAGTACACTGCAAGGACCTGCATTTGCTCACCTGAAGCGTTTGTTTTTTTGTTTTGTTTTTTTTTTTTTGGTAAAGCAACTTTGGATGGCAGCAGTATTCTGCACAGGAGCAGTACATGGGGGTGATGCAGGAAATACAGCCCCCTCTTTCATTGGCACCTCAGTGAAGAGTCCTGCTGACTTCACTGGGACTATGCCTTAGACAAAAGACTACACATGAGGGAAAGACTCAAGGGGTCTTTAAGCACAGAAATATTTCCTGCCATGCACCAGTGCATCAGAGCATCATGTTCTTCCTTCTTTGGCCTGCATTTAAGCAGCAGTGAGGAGTTCTCAATCTCCTTTCCCAAAATCTTCTGAAGGTTAATGCCTATTGAGTGTCTTATTTTACTTGAATAAGAAAGGGCTGTAGTAGAATACAGGGTCATTGGGGCATTTTGATGAGAATTTGCAGCTTAATTTCCTAGAATTAAACTGCCCAACCTGTGCTCACAGGTTCCTTCCAATGAGGGGATGAGGACCAAAGTTACAATGTTACTTCTCCCTTCTTAATAAAAGAAATAATCAAGGTTTTGTATGCAAAACCACCTTTTTATTGCCACTTACACAGTTTCAAATATTGAACATTCAGATAAGCAACTATCTGTGTTTATGTACTTTGTTATTAGTTACTTCATCATAACCTGGCAGAATCTCCATGTCCAAATTCTGTACGATTCCATACAGCAGATCCTGAAGTATTCACTTTGCATGTTGGCATCTCACACCAAAAAGAAATTCTTTTTGAGTGAACTATATAGTGGTTGATGAAAAAATTATTACACAATGTAGGCTTTCACAATGTCACTTTTTTTTTTTTTTTTGCAAAATAATTTGAAGATTCCTAGTAAGACTTCTTTTGTTCAAAAAATAAATATATCCTTTCTGAATCAAAGCACTTCATATGACATTATGTACAAAGAAGAAATGTACTTCTTTGGAAGTTCTGAAATAGACATACAAGAGCTCTTGGGAGCAACATTATCTGTAACAGTGATAAAAGCTGAAAGCTGATTTTTTACAAATTTATAGCAGAACACGATTTCCTTTTACAATATAGAGCTTCAAACAGCTTTACGAAAAACACCATTTTTAAAAGTCTGAAAGGCACATAACTGGACCATAAAACGTACTGGCACATTCACTAATACGTTTTATGTTACATTCCTAAAGAGAATCTGTGGGACTGTAGCCAAGAGAAAGACTGAAAATACCAGCAAGATCCTTTGCAAAGTACTAAAAGAGTGGCAGAGAGTTCCTTTTGGCTCTTGGTAAAATTAATATCCCAAAGCTAGAGAGTCTGAAAAGCTGCATCATTCAGTTGTATTGGGACGAGTCGCTACATAAACAAACACAACAATCAGCAGTACTACGACAGCCAGTGTGGGAAGCACCACGGTGGTGATCTGTTGCCGGGCCTCTTGCATTGCCTGTTTTCTCTCCTTTTTATCTTTGGAGGTCTCTTTTTTGGGTTTTCCTCTAAGCTGCCTCATCCTCCTCTTTGATCTTTTTTTTGCTCAAATGTGGGACCAAAGGGAGTGTAACAGCAGAAGATTGTCCAAGGTCTTTTGAAACAAGAGGCTGAAGAATTCTTTTTCCACTGAGTGGTTGGCTGTGCAAGAAACTGCAAAAGAAAGAAAACAATTATTTTGAGCAAGATCTACATATATTCCAGTCATTAAAAACATTTGCAGGTAAATCTTTCATCCAATGGACACCAATGCAGCTTCTTTCATAGAAACAGAATCATGGAGTTCAGCTCATCCACACAACACTTTCCCCATAAAAAACAGAGCAGTTAGTTCATCATAGTGTGTATCAGTCCAAGAACCCTGAACTTTTATCGTACTCTGTTCAGCCAGAAACAAAGCCCAGCACCATACATTTTGTCCTCCAAGACAAATAAGATAACACAGCTAAAGACTTAATGAAAGTAATCTGAATTAGTCTCAAATGAACACAGCTGTCCATGGAGAAGGCAGGGAGGAGGGTCCCTGCTCAGGGGCTGTGGCTCCCACAAACCTGCAGAACAAGGGCAAGCTGACACACCCTGACAGAAGCATTTATCATCCACAACAGGTATTTACTGGCATAAAGGGTACTCCAATAGGAATAAATGGGGAGAAAGAGATGCTTAATTTAATACTTCTGGTTCTGCTGCCATACAGCAATAATTACTGGTATCAAATACTGAGTTAAATTGAAATAAATTATGAACTCAAGTTTTTCCATCACTATAATATACTCAAATAAAACATATGTAGAAATTAATGGGCTACTGCCAACTTCCTCTTTTCTTTCCCTCTTCTTAATATCGAAATGTAAAGATGACTTTAATGTGATGCTGTAAGTGAGGAGCATATATCAGCAAGCAAAGGTGCAAAGCTCAGTTCACCCCAGACATGACTTCCTCTTGATGTGTCATCTCTGGTTGATGCTAAAAGCTGTCTTATGACTACTTTTTTGAAATCCAAGAAGAGGTTTTGCTGAGAGTGAGATGCTTTCTTTTGGTGTTACCACTCAATCTCATTTGTCAGCCTGATCACAAAAGCAAAACAGAACTAAAAACACTCACAAAACAAGAATCCTCACCTAGAGGTTATGTGCAGCTACAAAGGACTTTTCATCGTTTCTCACAGGTAACAACCTGCCTGCTGTGAATCTCATCCAGGCAATTCCTTTGCATCATTTAAGATACAATGTGGAATAACTCTGCTAAACTTGGACTGATAGAAGTGACCAGACTATCACAGTAAGCCTGTGGTACTAGAAAACCAGCAACAAGGCACAGAATCAATACTTCTGGCTTTATATGGTCCATCCTGGATGCACTCTAAATAAATAAATAAAACCAAAACAACCATAAAAAACTCCAAATCCAACCAAAAAAAAAAAAAAAAAAAGGCTCAAGCATGAAAAGATCGTAGTGTTCAGCTGGATTAATCAATTCTATATCCCCTGCCTATACATCTTTCAGGAAGTTGTTTTCTGACCATAAACTTAGCAAATTCAGCTTGAAGTCTGAGGCAAACCCTTCATTTTGGTTTTGATAGAGAACAAAAGGAGAACTTTTGGTGCCTAGGATATTTTTCAAAAGAGGAAACTATAAAATTCAAGTCTTAAAAAGAATCATTTCCTTCTGCATGGTACAGCACTAGGATCAAAATATGTAACAGATTTAGAAACCAGAAGTGGTCAATGAACTTAACGATGGAGAAGCAAACAGATTGGATGCCACAACTACATACAACACCCTGTTCCCGTCTTTTAATCAAATGGTCTGTGTAATTTCTAAACTTCCTTAATTTTCTTCTCAGCAAATCTTCAACACTTCCTGACTCAGGGAGGAGCTTTTGATATACACCACCAACAAGCCATGGGTTTCTGGTGTGGTGGTGTCACTTCCCTAACTCCTGAATTTCCACTGGGGCAAAACAAATTTTTTACTCCTTCCATTCCCTCTCTTGCTCTGCTCACAAGATTTATTACCAAACTCTAGAAAAACTACTATGCAAAATAGAGTTTTACATTTGTCCTTTGGGATAATTAGCCAACCAGAGCATTTCAGACTGCGTTTTGGTATTATTTTCTGTTTTCACTGTTAATGTAGTCTGCAGGTTTTGTATCTGGATTACCCACAAGACCCAAGAAGTGATGGACAGTAAAAGCCTCTGGGACCTTCTGTGTACCACAGTAACAAAGAGGAGTTGCCATGAAACCAATCTCTCTAACAATAAATGTATGTCTTGCTCTGTGCAGCATCACTTACTACCCAGACACTAAAAACATCAGGATGGTTTTTTTTTAAGTCTCTTTTGAATGTATATTTCGTTCTGAAGCAGAATTATACCAAGTTAATTACATACACTGGCTAACATCTGACAGCTTAGAACAGAAAGCCTTCCCACAAATGTCAGCACCACTTGAATTGCAAGCTGGCATTCTCCAGTTTGGGAATCTGGCATCAGTCTCCAAATAACGTATCTGGTAGACTGCATTACTTGGCTTTGCTACTGGCAGAGATGGACTCACACAGAAACTGACCCAGAGTTTCCAGAGAAATGAGCCTTAGGCTTCTTCTTAACTGAACCATAAAATGGAAATGGCGAATCTCTGCAAATTGCTTCCAGGGTCCTGCTGCCACCAGGTGCCCAGCCATGACTGCCAGGATTGGACAGTTGCTGCAAGAGAAAACACTTTCCCACAGGAAAAGTCCAGGATGTTGTAGATTCTGATATTTTCATCCTAGGATGAAACAGCCCTGAAAAACCAGTGTTCAGCTGGATATGAGGAAACTCTACAGCCCATGTTGTACAAGCACATTCAGGGTGCTTTACACTGCCGAGCCCCTTACCAGACCCCGTGGACTTCACTGACTACTAAAAATTATGGGAAGAAAGAAACAGATCCATAAAGCACATCAACAGTGACAGGGGCAGGATTACAACATTAGGGTCTTGTTCTCTGTGGTGTGCACAGTCCATGAGAACAAATTATCTGACATTACTGAGCTACATCCTCCCTCAGCCATCAACCACCCTGCTTATGCTCTGGGAAGGCTGAATGCCAGTGAAGAGAGGAAGGAAGTAACACAGCATTGGGATAGGTGTAATTAACAGTCTCATTAGCACTGCTCACTTAAAACATCTCAGAGCAAGCCACTATCAAAAGGTCAATGAGAAAGTGTTGTCCCACAGGCACTTCAGTCTTGTGCAAACTCAAACCTTGGACCAGCTGCAAAAGAACTGGAAGCTCACTTTTCCTCCTCAGACAGAAGCCAAGTCTTCTTTCCATGCCAGTCTCCCTTGAACAGGGGAGGGCTCACAGCCACAGGCTGCACACATCCCATTCTCCTAAGGCTACTTCCCATGGATATTAATGGCTCAACTGGCCCAAACATCTGGCAAGGGGGAAAGTGATCACCCAACTGGTTCAACTACTGCCTTAACTGGAAAGCCAGCAACTCCCTCAGCTGGGACACAAGGAGAACATCAACAGAAGGGATTAACACTCTAGCAAAAGTGGTATGCCTGTAGTCCACAACACTATGACAGCAGCCTCGCAGTAGCCAGACATGGTAACTTCATCTTACTTTGATCAATTTTTAAATTTAAAATTTAATAATAAAATTGCATGGGGTGATGAGGTTATTTTTAAGTTCACTATAGCAAATTTTCCCCCAAAAGCAGAAACCTGCTGGCTACTTAGAACAATCGTTCTAAGAAACACCAATTGCCAAGTAAAGGAAATTAGTTGGTAAAGTTGTTTTAAACTTGGTAAAGTTGTTTGAAACGCCCATCTCACAAAGCCTATCCCATCTTGATACTGAAGAGCTAAGGTTTCCAGGAGAAAAAAAAACAGTAAAAAAATTCAGGCTACTGAGGATAAAACTAAAGGTAACATTCTTCATCGTTCTTCATCGTTCATTGTTCTTCAACATAACACAAATTCACTAATTTAGTATTCTGCGTTGCCTACTAGAGCAGTTCCATGCCTCTTTGCCCTTAATCAGCATTTCTTTTTATATACAAAAGTGTTCTTCATTCCATCTTCTGGGTTAAGTTACTGTGCACTGTTTCTGCAGAGCTAAAGTCAAAACCTAAAAACATGAATTGGTGGACTGAGTCACTCATGTCAGTCATACCAATGCTGAAGTATTTGACAGCATCTTAGACCAAGTCAATCTAAGCAGGGATAATTTTATACCAGAATACTATAGTGGAACCTGACTGATTTCCTTCAAAATATACCAACAATCTTCCAACCACATCTGTGCCAGTCTGTCATCTCCTTTTTTTGGTGAAATTAACCCTGAACTTCAGTAATCTGCCGTTAAAAGCTCCTCACACCACAGAAGGCTGTTCCTGTGAGTCCTGAATGGCAGCCTCAACTCAGGCTAGACCACTGCTCATGGAGAATTGCAAATTTGCATATCCTTCCACATGCAACACATGCAGAAAAGATTTTGTTTATCTGCACTTAGGGTAATTGTATGTCTCGATGTCTAAAGAACTTATTATCACAAACCTCACAGCATGAATGTATTAACCATGTTAAACTGACAAATTTTTCTCCAAATCCAAAATTACAAGTGTATGCAAGCCAATTTGGCTCAACCTGGCTTCATGATCCTGGCATTGACACTGCAACATTCCTGGAACAGCAAAACAACTTGAAATTCAAACAAATAATCTGACAGGAATTAATTTTTATAATTTAAATTTTCCCTTAGGGGTATGGATGTTACTGAGACATTAAAAATAAAATCAAACTATGAACTAGCAGACAATCTGGACACACAATTCAGACTGCCTGCCAGCAGCTGGAAAAAAGGACATAAAACATCTAAGCAGACAATACTTTTCAGATTATTTGAGCATTAAAAAGCCCCCAGACCAGTAGTTCCCAATCACCAAGACACACCAGCATCAGAGTTGCGAAGAAGCCAAACCAAAATAAATAAAAACCAAAATAACTTATCATCTTGTTACTTATGTTTGCTGCTGGGCTGATTACTTCAGGGTCATGCAGCCAGAGCTGCTGCGTGGAGGCTGGAAGAACCATTGGGCCCAAGAGCTGGAAAGAGGAGGTAGGGATGCTACTCCAAGGGCAAGAGGAAGCCTGGCCAGCAGGGAACCACTGCTCAGCACTGTGTGGTCATTCAAACAGGAGCACTCCCCATCCTCATGGCTAAGACTATCCCTTCCACCAGAGAAACAGGATTGTTCCTTGAGTGCTGCCAAAGCCCCAGGCCATGGCACGGCGTCCTCTCCTTGCACAGTCCCAGCAGAATGGACACTGGGACTCTGTGCAGCCAGAGCAGCGGGCCAGGGCCTCCTACACACAAAGGTAATCCACCTTACCTCACAGAACTTCAGCTCTCCCTGCAGCTGAGCGGTGACTGCTGAAAAGGGACAGCAGCTTCTGACAGAGCAGAAGGAACCCTGATGTGCTGCCCCACCCAGCATGGGGAGCCCAAAACCCACAAGTTAGCTGGAGTAGTATCATTTATTTCCATCTCCAAAGTGGGGTCTAAGCAATAGAGACGCTTTATTTCCTAGTTTTGAAACCAGGCAAATGTTTTGGGATTTTTAAATGAATGACTGAACTGCATGTAATACTGTTACACAAACCATGAGTACTATTAATAAAGGACAAGTCTTATTTTAGGCTATCACACAGAATCACAAAATTACACAATCAACTGGATTGGAAAAGGCCTCTGAGATGATCAAGTGTAGCCTGTGACCAGACATCACCATGTCAAATAGACCATAGCACTAATTGCCATATCCAGTCTTGTCTTAAACACTTCCAGGGACTGTGACTCTGCCTCCCTGGACAGCCCGATCTAAGGTCTAATCAGCCTTTCTGTGAAGAAATTGTTCCTACTGTCCAACTTGAACCTCTCCTGGTGCAGCTTAACACTGTGTGTTCTTGTCCTGTCACTGGTTGTCTGGGAGAAGAATACAACCTCTTTTCAGGTAGTTGTAGAGAGTGATAAGGTCATCCCCTGAGCCTCCTCTTCTCCAGGCTTCTTCTCCATGGAACACAGATTTATTTTTTTTATCATTACTTCATAACTGTTTTTACCTTGTGATGACATACCATATTTTGGATGGGGAATTTTCCTCCCTGAAATTCTAAGGTCTGGCCATTGCAGGAACAGCATCAGTAAGGTCACCAATTTCTAAGGTGATTTGGCCAGATTAGACACACAGCTAAATGGGAATTTTGAAAAGTATTTCAGTAGGAATCTGGAACAGATGTACAAGCAGGAATACTCATACATGGAGCTCTAGATGAGGTCTCCAGAGAGTACAGTTCTGAAGAGTACACAGCCTTTCCATCCACCAAGGTCCAACTTTATTTAACCTCACATTTCAGTTCTGGCAGATATGTAAAAAATAACAACCCTCACATCTTCTCTGGAGAACATGTTCATCATTGAATGTGGCTACTACACGGGAAGAACTTGCAGCAGCACTTGGACTGGTTTGTAATTCATCTTCCACACACAGACAAGCTAAACCTGCCCATGTTTGTGTCAGACCCATTAGGCACCCATTGCCTTGCAAGACTGGCTCTATGGAGGAAGCTTTTTGGGAAAAAAAAAAAAGACAAAAAAGCTTGACTTCAACAGTTTTTAGGCAACTGCAGTAGTAAATGTCCAGCAATATTTCCATCACATTCAAGCACAATTATTACACTTCATTTTTAACACTAAAAGTAAAATTATAGTTTAAAAAAATCTTCATTACTTGACTGGTTCTATGTAATCACTTTTGTGAGTGACAGAGCGAAGATTTGCTAATTTGACTGTGAGTTCTGAACCCTAAAGACTGGGTCTGCCCAAAGGATTAGCAAAACACTTCAATCCTAGTCACATCCTCCATCCCTCTCCCAAACCTCCCCAGACAACCCACTCTGAACAACACAAAAGCAGTTCCATGACAAAGTGAATATTCCAACTACAGGAGAGCTTCTTATGGTACTAGAGCACAGTTCTGTGCAACCACTAAAGAGGAGAACTTATTATCAACTGCATAAAAATCCCCCCATTTTTAATTTGTACAAGCCACCCCCTAATAAAACAAGCAACAACTGCAGCAACAGCCAAAAAAATAACTTTCCTTCTCCATGATCAAAATGCTCTGGGTCACGCATTCCTTTTAAACTGAAGCTACACAGCAGAATTGATGCATACCTGAAGATAGTGTTTGCAGTGCTAAATTTGGGATCCTGTCTTTCAGTGGCACTATCATGATTTCAGAGTCTGCTAAAAATGAAGAAAAGCATTAAGAGGAAAATTTTTGCTCTGTGAAAAATGGATTTTCTCTTTACAGCATGAGGTCAATTCTTAATATCATAAAAATTTACCTCAGTCTATTTGACTGTAGCAAGGAATTACAATTAGCAAATAAAAAGAACCCTGTTTTCAAGGGTGAAAGCTTTTAATTATACACAGAGCAATATGGAACTATTAAGATTCTGTTTGAAGTCAGTTTAACATTATTTTTTAGTGAGAGGTGGTGGCTTTTTTTATAAAGCTGAATTGACCCATCATTACTGCAACATCACATTTACTGTAAATACAGCTTTGAGAGTCTCCAAACTATTCACAGCATTTGGAAAATGAAAGCCATCACTGAATGCTGCCAGAAAGTCAGAGAGAGCAAGGCGACCAAAGCAAAAAGCTATTTCTGTATGATTCTCACAGTTCTAAGGACTAGGGTATAGCAAGCAATCTCCATTAGAAACAAAGAGCTTCGGATCTCTGTATTTGGGGAGGCATTGTTAAACAGAGGCCAGGTGACCTGCAGTGCCATCCTATCTGCCCTGAATGCAGCAAAGAAACCGAGCAGAATGCAATTAAAACAAAATAAGTAAATAGGCAAGTTCTTTTGCTCCATGAACAGGTGGATAAATAACCTATATTTTTCCTGGTAGAGAACCAACATCAAGACAACTTTTCCAACAGGCAGTCCAATGAAGAAATACAACTAATGTTTACTGAAAACACAAGAAAAATAAACATGTAATTTCTGCCACTGCATGAATTAAATTCCTAGGGGAGGCTGTAAAAGAAGAACTTGGCATTCTGCATCTCCACAGCTACAGATGATTTTGCACATAAATGCAGTAAACCACAACGTCTAGCATATGACTTGGTATTATGTGTTTGCTCAGCTGTTTTCATAAAAGGTAATTTTCTCAGCTGTTCCTGACAAGGCTCCTTTGGATACAAAACATTTATCTTTCCAGTATATTTACATAAATTCAGTCAGTTTGTAAACAGCTACACTAAATAAAACATAACCTAGTCACTGGTGTCAGAGCTCCTCAAAATTTAAGTGCTGCTTTCCCAGACCAACCTTTGGCATCTGCCAGAAGGAGCAGCAACAGGAATCTGGTGAGAAAACAAGTTTCTTTTTTCCAGTTCAGCTGCGTCAGCCCACCCTGATCTCGAGTGTCACTGCTCACACCTTAACCTGAACTGTCACCAGAGGGTAGCAGCGCCCATCTTCTGAAATGGTGATGACCTGGACGGGAAACGCACTTTTCCTACATGAGGTCTGGTTGTTGCTTCCCCTGTTCAAACTAAGGGGTTCCCAACACAGTCACTCTGTGAGACAGCATCACTATAAAGGTCTTTGAGACAGATCCCCGAGGCATGTGCCAGGCACAATGCCAGCAAGTCCGAAGCCTGACGTTACAGTTTTGTAATGCAAAAAGGAGAGTTGAGGGACTGTCACTGCTTTTCATTACGATTCTACTGTCTTTAAAACTTTGGCACTGAAAGGCTAGTCCAGGCTAAAGATTGGCAGGCAGAAAAACCTTGCCCACAGCAAGCAAGGATGGAATGTTAAATCTAAAACCACAGAAACAAGAGAGGCAAGAGCTGAGCCTGGGCGGCAGGTATGTGTGTGTGTACACCTGTGTGTGCAAGAGAGGGGAAGGATGCAGTGTGACTGACAGAAGAGAAAAGCTGGAAGAACAGTCCAAGATAGCACAAATCTAGAACATCCAGAAGTGTTATTTCCTGACCACAAGACAATCTGTGTATGCTGGATCAGAACTATTTGTGAAAGTTTGTTTCTTCAGAAGGCAAAAGGGAAATCTCACTCTTCTAGCTCAAACATACAGAACTGTCTGGCTCAGGAATATGCAAGATGGATGTGCAAACCTCTGGGCTCCTGAAATCCCCCAGACAGTCCCAAAGGGGAAAGTGAACAGCACTGCACTGACAAAAGCACTTACCATTTTATTCTATACAGTATCTTAGAGGTATTCACAGATTTAAAGCAAGCCTGATGCAATGGCAGAACACACTGAATGAGGGATTCAGATCTCAAACTCATCCCCTTTGGGGCTTCTCTGAAGTTCTGGTTTTTCAAGTTTTTCTTGGCAAGGATAGTTTTTCAGTAGGAGGCTGAGGAAAGACTGCTGGCAACATGCCTGTCTCTCCGTGCTTCTACATGTGACAGGGAAAGACTGCATGACACTGGAGAGTAACTCAATCACATAGAAATCAACTCAAATACAATCTATTAAGTGGGTACCTGGTATTCCCCTCCTTACTCACTTTCCAAGCTTTATTTAGAGCTTATGCAGTGCTACCATTTGGCAGATTTCATTCCCACCTCTGCTGCTTTCTACACACTCATTTTGTCTGGATAATCAAGTTATCAATGAATGAAATAAAAGCCTCCACCTTACACTGGATGAACACTACAGTTTTAGCTAGAGCTCTTCCTCCAGCAGCCAGAAATCTACACCTTTCCCAAATTCCTTTCAGTTGCAGGAATGTTCTCAACATCAGTGTGAAAATAATGCAATCAGGACACCTTTTTTTTTTTAAGAGGGGTGGGGGGAGGAAAGATAAGAACTGAGACTTGCAACACAGGATGGGTGGGGAACTTTTTCTTCCTACTACTGGTCTCAGTAAAATCTCATTCTGTTTACTCCCCAGCTTAAACCTGAAGTCTTATTACATTTCACTAAACAATCCCACATTATAATAAAGCAGTCAGCTTTCCTGCCATGATTGATAGACTTTGCAATTATTTAAGGGGAAGGCACATAATTACATACAGCTGGATTAGGCTGATCAAATCCCTGTTAGTGTCTGTCAATATACACATAATAAGACAGTGTGACATTAATGCAAACTAATTTAAATGCAGAAAGTTTAATTAAGACTTAATAAAATTAAAAACATAAAGAAGAAGGTTTTGCACATTCTAACCAAAGGGAATTGCTCATCAAAGACACCCTATAAACACAAACCTGTTTTGCCTGATCAGCTCTGCAACACTGATTCTTGCACCATCTATTTATTTATATATTCTTACTTATAGTTCTACTGCCAAGACTTTCCCCAGCTCAAAACCTTGGAAGCAAAAGCAAACGCTGTGGAGCCATGTGTGTAAGAGAGTCCATTATGAACAAGCCCAGGTAGTCAGAGAAGGATGTTTCAGAAGTTCAGAACACTCAGCAAGCAACTATTGATCAGTACCACAGTTCAACACAGTACAGTACAAGTGACCTCCTTTTAAAGCACTTACCAAGACCAAAACATCACCTCCCCCTATGCAACACTAGTCACATTCACCCCTCTCATTTAGTCCTGTACAGCCTCCTTTTCCACTCGGGTTGTTTTTAAAGCAATCTGCTACATTCACAGCATCATTCTCGGAGGCACCAGTGATACAGGATACTGGATTAACCCCAGTAAGCTTAGTGCAAGACTAAGCTTCACTCCCTGCTGCATTGTTCCAAGGGTAGTCATGCTTGTGCACTGCCTTAATTGTCCTTTTCCTGAAACTCCTAAGGATGTGGTTGCAATGATTCCCTAATTATAGCTAAAATACACTCAATGCTTGGTATGGCCCTTTGTGTAATCCCATGCATGCAGGGCCAGGGAGATTTGGGTATGGATGCCAGAAGTCCAGTTGTCTATACATGTTCCCTTTCCCCCTTCACTCAGTGAAAATGACTCCTTCTGCATATGCACATGTTATCACCATTTCTAACCTAGATGCCCTTGCTGTTTCTCTGCCAGGCACTTTCCAAGACAGTGATCCAAAGAGAAGGGTTCAGGGGCAACTGTGCCACAGAACTTCCCTTCACCATGAAGGATACCTGTGCTTTGTTACTAAAAAGTAGGATATCGCTCCTCCCCAACACACTTATTTTCCCATGCTAAGATTTCCTGGTATGCTCCCTGCCAAATTAAATCAATTTGAGTATCTTGTTAAAGAAAAAAACATTGCAGATTTTGATCTATTTTTATTAGTCTGCCAGTTGAGCCTGTTGCTCTGATCTGGTTTACTTGACAATTCCTTAGCTGCTATGCTCAGCTACTTCTCTGCAGAGGCCCTACAGTATTTCAAGAATATTAGAAAGTTCTGAGTAAGATACAAGGATCCTCACCACGGCCTTATCCAAAAAGGCTGCAAAAATTCTGAACGAGTCTGTTTCACAAACATGAACATTTCCTGCAGAATTAGGTCTTGTCAGCTGGGGGAAGAGGAAGAGGGAAACAAGGAAAAACCTGAGAAATCTAAATGCTAGAAAGGATTACAGTGCAATCTGCTGGAAAATATATTAAAACTCAATACCATCTTAAAACTGATGAAAAAAAATAAGCCCTCCTGTGTTCAATCACATCCCTCTAAAGCTCTTGGCCAACCTCTCCATGTTAGAGACAAATCACTGTTAGATAACCTTTTCTGAACAAGTCCATCACTTATTCTAGTTTATGTTCTGTCTCCTTTGGCAACACAGCTATTCAAGTCAGCCTTCTAATCCAAAATCTATGGTAATTTTTCTTTTCTGTTCTAGGGCAATTCTTCAAAGCATCATAAAGGCAAATTTAATAAGCACCTCAATTTGTATTGCTTTATATTTATAATACTGCAAGCACCTGCTGCTGCTGAGATCTAAGCACATATCTATCGATCTTAACTCTGCACAGACTGATTCAGATTAATCTTAATAGTTTCATATTTTAAAGCAATTTCAAGAAATATTACTCCAAGCTGCTGGGTGGATTGGTTGTGGAGTTTTTTTTCTCTTTGGGGTGTTGCTTTTTTGTTAGGTTTGGCATTTGGGGTTTTTTTTCTTCAGTGTTTTTTGTTTGGGTTTTTTTTTTTTTTAATTCATATTGTGGTACCCCCTTATTTTTATTAAGATACTGCTGACCAGCTCTTAAAAACACAATTCATTTTGCTTCCTTGTTTAAACCAGCCACATTTGATATGTGTATTTTATATATATATTTATCATTTTACTGGAGTACTCAGTAGATCCCTCTTGTCAATTTAAAAGCAGGCACTCAACAATCAAACCAAGTTACTCCTGGAACCTCAACAGTGGAAGCCAAGCCACCACTGGAGCTCATGGATGGTTTTGGGAGCTCTGCACATGCAGGGAATGGGTGTTTAAAGGTTTATACCATGATCCAGTATGCGTAGGGTTTGAATCACGTATTATCTGACCTTCTCTCAAAAGAGGGATATATTAGTTTTTAATCTTATCCAAGTGCTTGCAAACATCAAGTGACAGCTAAGGCTACACAGTACAGAAGTTAAGTCCTATGTCTGACCTTTCAAGAGGGGCTGAGGAATCATGTCCTTAGGCAGCTCTTCAGAGCCTGTCTTCCACAGCTTACAGACAGAATATTAATGGCTGCACCCTGGGCTGTGGACATCCTGGTATCTACAACATCAACAGCAACTGCTCTTGCTGTTATTTCATTTGACAAGATGACAGATAAGAAGTTTAATGCAGTGGGGGGAAAGGAAGAAAAAAGTTATGATGCAGTGCAAGTAGGTGAGTGAGATAATGAAGCCCAGACAGAAAGCACAGGAGAGCCCCCTTAGTGTTCAGGAAAAAAAAAAAAAAAAAAAGAAAACAAAAACAAACCAGCACACAGAAGAAAAGCTGCATGGAAGTAAAATAAAGACTGAAAGAAGCGGATGGAAGAAGAGTCTCTCCATCAAAGAGGACCGACATTAGTGATGGGTCTCACTTCTGCACTGTCTTTGCTTTTAGTGGCTGACAGCTGAGGTTCGTACTTCTCATCCATCTCCTGCCTACGTATTTAGGTGTGATGGAGCAGCCTCCTCCACAACCCATCAGGAGACCTCATGGAAGACTTCACAGGATACTCTGCAGATAATTTAATCTCAAGAGTGACTCTTTCCCATAAACTCCTACTCCAGAGGGGCTGTGCTATGTGACTCCCTGCAGTATATAATATGGGCTTTACAAGGAAGGATTTTAAGTATTCCCATTAAAAACACACCTCTTTATTAACAAAACAGAGTCTGATTGCTGTTTTTATTCACCCCAATCATGGCAAGATTGTTGTTAACCTCATAACATGCTCATGAATATGTAAAACAAAGTTTGCAAAACTGTTTTTAACTGCATTTTTTGTAAAATTAGGCAAATGGAAAGGCTCAGAGACAGGAAACATCATTGTAAGATAATCAGTAATATGCCCTCTTATTTATCAACAACAGAAGCCAATACAGACATTATCTTGGGAATCCATGGATTTTTAAATTTTCTCCTAACATGTTGATACAAATATCCTCATAAAATAAACGAGGCACAGGGAGACCTTGCATGTCATTTATAAAGAAGAGATGCCATTTATCCTTCAGCTTCTGGCTGTGGATTCCAAATTACTGTCCCAAAACATCTGTAACCTTCATATGTTCTCATCTTCTTTCACAATTACTTCTTATCATGTGCGGAGGTCTTGAACTTTTGCAACAGCTATACTGAGTAAATCAGCTATAAACAGACATGCTATTGATACTCCAAGCCAACAGCTAATCATGATTTCTAGTCTTTCAAGCGAATAGGACAACTTAAAATGGCAAACACTGCTCTATCTACTCATCCATAAATTAGGAGTGACAATTGCAGATTATTACTCATTCACTCAGAGCATTTGTTTGGCCCTGAGAGAACTGGCTTCATTCCAAGAGCTGGCAAACACTGGTTAATATACATGTAAATGTTTTATTTCTCTTGGAGTAGGCAATTTCACAAAATGAAATACCGAATTAAAGATGACCTCAGTTCTTCTGCTGATGCCTGTCTTGGATACAATGCTGCTGGAAGCCTTTGCAAGCTTTTTCCACACCAAGTCAACAGGGAAAAAGACACCTTTTCTTTTCAAAGTGAGACAATTTCACTGTGGAAACATGAAAGCTTTTAGATAAATATTAATCACCACATTTGTCCTCGAGTTAAGTGGATAGAGACTGGCTTATACAAGGCTGCAGTACTGACTTGAAAATAGTGAGTGAGACATACTGAAATGGTTCTGCAAATACTGCTCCAAATAAGCTGTGCTTCTATACAAGTACTGTGGTGCAAGGAGTAGATTAGTGACCCAAATATTTAATCTGAGGGTACTAGATTAAATAGTATTGAGAGTGAGAGTGGAGAAGGGGAATTTGGTCCTTTGAATTCCTGATGTAACTGTAAAGAAAAGGAAAATGTTAATTTCCTCCAAAACTGCAACTAATTTGAATGGGGAAGAAGAGACAAGACTAAGAAAAGGAATGGAGGTTCAACAAAGAGTGGGGAATAAACTAAATATCTGAGCAGAAAACCCAGCAGTGGTTTAACAGACCCTCTTATCAACCAGACCAAAATCTAAATATTCAAAATAATACCAAGTGTACTGTACCCATACTCTTGAGCATGAATCTCCAATACCCAAGAGAATCAACAAGCTCGTTTGAGGTGAGGACAGTATACACCACCTCCAGCAGGACTCTGAGAACCATCTTTTTCCTACAAAGGGCTTCAGGTATCAGATCTGCTTACTCTTGCTATGATATAGGCCATCGGCCATTGCTTACCCCTCTTTCCCACAGAGAATTGAGATTTCTTTTCACAACTCAACCAAGTTTTGAAACTAGAACTACAACTACAAAGCAGATTTCTGAGAAGGGGAAGAGAGAAACAAAACCTCTTATCTACTGTGCTGTACCACAGGTATCACCTCACTTTCTTTGAGAGCACACTGAAGTTTCAATCAGTTGAGGATGCTAAAAAGAGTTCCAAATCGTTCATAAACTTAAACAGAGATGACACAGTATTAATATATTTCACAACAGCAAGTATAGAATGAAATACAAAATAAGTTACAATACAATGCATGACTGAGATCACAGTAACTTGAGGGAGCCCACCAGCAGAGAGCATACAACAATTAAGAAGCCCCCAATTAGCAAGAGGGCGGCAGTCTAAATTCACCTCCTTGGAGTGAAAGGAATAGAAGATGAACAAACATTGATGGGAAGCAACTACCAAGAGATGACACCATCAAAAGATTCAGGACTATATTTATGTGGCAAGAGCTGATGAAAAGTTTAGTTCCCATTTGGTAATTCATCTTTATTTCTATTGCAGTGCTCCACAGTTTTCAGCCAAGTCTCTCCATGGATACAAACAGGACACCAGATCTGTATTTTCTGGAGACAAATACATCAAAAACTGCAGACATTAGAATTGCTCTCCTTCACATTCTGCATTTGAACAGGAAAACAATTTAGATTTTACAGGTTACTACATTAACTAAAGCTACTTTTGAAAGATTTTTCCATTATTTATTCCCGAAATGATGTTTCTTTTTTTTCTCACCTGTAGAAAACTACTGCTGGAGCAAGCACACTAACTAGCACTTGACATGACTTTGAAACTTGAACCTTATGCTGCACTTTTCCATGCTGCTTTCACACAAAGCACACCCTCCCCACTCTTGTGTGCTACTGCTTACATGGCACCTGGAGATCTCACAAGGAAACCTGCAGGAACAAAGGGCAACACAACAGAACACAACAGTGCCGGCCTCAGCTCTGAAGAGGATTTTAAAATTTATAACAGGGTCTCACTTGGCTGCTCGGTGTTCTACGTGGCTGAAATGAATACACAAGCCAGGCGGAACTGCAAGAGAGGCACCTATAAAAGGTGACAGCACTATTACCAGATAAGCCAGCAGTTAGACATCACTGATTACCACACTAGACAGAGATTTTAACTCACCTAGAGAGCAGACAGCTAATCGGATTTCTTAATGGGCTTCTCTCAGTTTCACTGGGGCTGATGCATGCTGCATACTGGATTTGGAATGAGATTTTTCCCTGAATAGCACATACTGCTTTACTACAGCATTCTGTTAACATCTTGGCTTATGCTTATATAAAATACCAGATGGAAGTCACATGAACAGTCATTAAGAGGTTGTTAATCATTAAATTCAAGCTATGCCAGGGCAGCAACAAAGCTGACCTCTTGAATAAATTGAGCTTGGATACAGGTAACATTGATTTTCCTAAAGACGTTTCATTACTTAACTCTAGAATTGTGATTTCTTTTGAGAGTAGGAAGTTAAGAGCTAATCCAAATTTGCTATTTATTTTCTACCAAAGAAAAAACAGCCCATTTAAAATGCAGAAAATATGTTAGATCTCCCTCCCTTTCATTTTTCTCTCCCCTCTGAAAAAATCTCAACTTCATAGGACTTCAAACCTCAAGGAGGAGGGGAGGAACCCAGAAAAAAAACAAACCCTAAAAACCTTTTAAAAAAACCCAGTTCATCTTTATTCTACAAGCTTTTCCTCCAGCACTGAAAACCCAATGTATATTTTCTCCCAACTACTTCTATCCCTGTATTGTTCTTCATTCTTTCCTAGAAATTATGGTTTTTTAGCACCCAAGTGAAAAATATTTGATGAAGGGATAGGGACTGTTTGGAGCCCAGAGTCAGCAAAAAGGCACATGGTAAAGATTTGGATATGCTACAGGATATTGAGCCTTTCTGCTATATTTTCTCCTTTCCGACTCATCCTGGTTTTGTTTTTAAACAGTTATCAGAATCAACCAGGTGACTATTACAAGTTATACCATTAAATTGAAGAGTTTCCTCTTCACCTCCTTCAAGTATGATAAAGATCATCCATAAAAACAAAGTGATCTGAGTTCCCCACTTCCCACAGGTATGCTAAAATGCTTACTCAACCACGGCAGTAATATCCATGATAAATGGAGTGTGTTGCGGACTTGGAGTTTCCTAACTTTCTGAAATGACTATTTTGACTTACTCATATCTTTGGGAACGCAAAACTTACTTAAATCTAAGAAAATGATCTAAGAAAAAAGGAAGAGACAAAGTTATTCAAAAAAAGAAAAAATACGCAAAACCTCCAAAACACACATCTTTTACAAGCGGCAGTTTCTTACTCTCCTTGTTTTGAGAGCCTTGCTTCTTTCATAAAGCGAAGTTTTCCCAAAGCAGGCATCACTGACTGCATCCATCTGGAACTTTTATGTAAACAATGTTGAAGTAAGAAGTGAAAAGCCAAAAAAGGATATTAAATCACAGGATATATACATCCTGGAACCTTGCATGTATCTTTTTCAAGAGAAGAATAACAAAAAAACAATTGGACATGAAAAAGACATAACAAGGAGGCAAGAATGTGGAACATGAAAGGCTTTTTGCTTAAGGTCCCTCATATCTTAAGAATTTACTAAAATATGTTAGAGCACCTAAATTTCAGCTAATTGCTTCTGAGATGGCTCCTGTTGCAGCAGCAGCTTTTGCTGGAATATTTCACTCTGGCTGTCAGCCAAATCTTTGCCATGCTGATGCCAAATAAATGATACCCAATTTCAATGACAGATGCTGTTGTGTTGACACATAATTAATAGGTTTATAATCAGAACTCCCTGGAATTCTGAAACACTTTATTCACAAGAAATGTAACTGACAGCAGAATTCAAAGGGACTTGCACATAGCTGGTGCCACTGCACTGCTGGTATTGTCAGACTGGAAGGAAGAGATTGCCAACTGTCCAGGGTGGTCAGGAATAGTGGAGACCAAAAATGTTCCAGGACAAAGGAAAATATGGAGAGATACAACCCAGCAGTAAAGGTTAACCTGCTCAGCTAGAAACCTACATGCCCAGAGAAACAGGAAATCTGAAAGTTTTCAACACAAGTCACATATCCCTTTCCTGCAGAGTTTCTAACTGCGCAGGAGATGGAAGTCAGAGAAACAACACAGCATTGAATAACAAATATGTCCATAATCTTCTTTTATCTTAAACTTCCTTGGTTTCCTAGGCAGGAAACAGATTAGCAACTGTTAAAAATATATTTACCAAAGGTATGTTTCAAAGAAAACATTACATACCCTGATTCTTGCATGTTCACTCTCCTGGAGTCAATTTGTAATAAACTTTCATAAATAGCATTTCTTTTGGAAAGCGACTATATCCCTCCTCAAGCTAAACACACCTTTGCATTCACTGTCATTCTTACAGGAAAAAAATGCTGATGATACTACAATATATTCCTACAACCTGAGGGTTTTTTTGTTTTCGTAACAGCGTCATATTATTTTCACACAATGAATAAAAACCTGGATGGGAATATTCAGCAAAAGATTTGTACCTGCCCATTTCACAAGGAAAAAAAAACAGCAAAAAATAAAATTTAGCATAAAGGAGCAAATAAATGCCACATGGCAAAGTTTTCAGTGCTTTAACCAGATAGTATGTGCTGCTCAGCAAACATGCAATGTGGTATACTCTACCATAATGCCTTTTTCTAATTAAAATAAGGTTAAGCTTAAGAATACTTTTGAATTGCACTATATGGGGATTATCAAATACATCTGAAGTTTGCAGACAAACTAACTGAATACGAATTTTGTTGACAGTTTCTTAAATAGTATTTTAGAATACTGATCACAGCCCAGAAAGCTTCTTCAGTGTGATACACTTCTGCTACTTTTGAGGCCTTATCTAGGTCTGAGATATTGTCTGTACTTCTCTACCAGTACCACAGGAAAGATTTATTCTTCCAGTCAGCTCTTTTCTTTCCACTGTATGAAAAAGGGACTGATGTTAATTCTTCAGACTTTGCACACTGCAGCTCTTTCCTTTAATTCTTCCTCTCCTGCGCTTCTAAGGGTTGCTAAGGGCAAAACTGTCACAAGACCTCTCTTCACACTGAATTTCTCCTTCAGGAGTGCCCAGCACAGAGAATACAGATGAAATTTTACAAGGGAAAAATGCATTTGTCATCAAAGTTCCTATCTCTCAAACCCCCAAATTTCCAGTTAGTTCAGCAACACAGAATATATAAAATGTCCAGGTTTATATCCTTGCAAAAGCACAAAGTACTTGAAAAGGTCAAGGAAGTGCATTAAGCAGAAAAGCTTTAGAGGCCAGGAGTTCTTTCTTCACTGTTCTGTGAGGCATTGGAAAAAAAAAAACCAAAACAATTTTTGCCGAAACATATCCAGAAGTTAAAAGTTAAGCAGCAATTGCACAGGTACTTTCTTTCTAAAACAAAACAACCATCTAAATAAAACAAAAAACTACAGTAAAAAACTTTAAAAGCTCACCCCAAACAAATCACATCCCTCCCCAAAACACATAGAAATGTTGTCAGTCACAAAGACAGCTGGGACTAACCTCCCACTGGCATTTGGGCATTTCAGGAGCATATACAGAGAATCATAAAATAGTTTGGTTTGGAAGGGACCTTAAATATCATTTTGTTGCAAAGAGAACATGAATAAACCAGCTAAGCCAGCTGTCAACAGCTTTGATTTACCAAAACCAGACATGGGGAATGACAGGGTGCTATACCACAGGCAGACCCAATCCTCCACACTCCTGTTCAGAGGGGATCAGATGCAAAGCAGCTCCAGATGCTGTGCCTCAGTTAAAGAAGGCCATTCTCTCAGCACTGCATTTTCACTGAGCACAGCACGGAAATATCAAGGCTCAGAGGCTTACACAGAAGATCCTGCTCCTGTCTAATTACTTGGAAGGATGTGCAGAAAAGGCTGCAAGGCACTGTATAGCTACACTGTGCATGTGTTAGGAGGGGTGTGATTAGTTCAGGAAGAGATCAATGCTAAGGTGCACAAACCAACTCAAATATTTCTACTTGTTACTGAATTTCCTCCAAGGATTTATTCCTACAGCTCTTTTGGGGTGTTTGAAAACTCCCCCTGCTCATCCCTTAAGCACATACTAAAGTCAATACCTTTCCTTTTTTAAAAAAAATGCAACATCATATTCAATAGTAATAACCCATCCTGTTATTAACAAAGGCCAGAATTTAAAAATTCAAATGGATTCTCACTCCTACTCCTACTATTGGCTTCTGCATTATCTTCTGTTCGGACACAGAACAGAAAGGTTTCACTTTGTCCCAACTCAGGAAGGCAGTGCTACAGCTGGAAGACATGGGGGGAAAATGACTGTATACAAATATTTCTGTTTCACTTCCTCAATTTATAATGCAATTTAAAAGAAAAGCAAAAGTGTGTTTGATGCTCATTACTATACAATGAGTTTAAAATAACTAAATCATCTTCAACTTTTAGAAGTGTAAAGACATAGCAATACTTCAGGCAATCAGATTTCAGATCAAATCTTAGTTTTACAGACACCGTTTCCTGTACTCTTAAGTATTTCTCTTACAACTGTGGGAAAGACTTAAACAATAGAGGGAAACTGTTTGCTCTGCAGACTGAAATAATAATTCAGCAGCAAGAACTAGCATCAAGACTTTTGAGTAATGGTATCAAACCCTAACATTAAGGCAAAAAGTTGGCATGCAGCCTTTTCCTCTATGCTAAAGTACTTCATCACAAGTAACTCTAAGACTCCAAACCTTCAAATGTACTTCACAGGTTATAACAGCATAAATATAAGCCTCTCCTGAATTCAGAAAATTTAAAGTTTTCAGATGCTGTGCAGCATTAACACCTAAACCTCTCAAGCCACTTCAGACACATCTATCCTGCAGTTTTTGTCCTAAATTATGCTAGAGTTTAAGTGTATATTTTTCCATTCAAAGTAGGCTGTGAAGGTTGAGTTGATGGCCAGACACAGCACAGTAAGTGCACAGGTTTCTAAGCAGACCTGAATTTGCAAAGACAACTAACCACAGATGAACTTCCCGAGCCTTTTTGTGGCATGACTGCAGGCTCAGAGACGTATTTTATACTGGCACCAGTAAGTCTAATAAAAGGCTCTGGGTTCTCTTATCTTATTTGTATCATGACAGCCATGTACCTAATCTATGTTTGAGGGTGCATTTTTATAACTAAAAACTCCATCCTGCAGCTTCCTTCTTTTTGTTATGTTTCTACCTGGGTGCCAAAGTTAAGTAAAAGATTTATCCTGATGCAATGATACTATTGACACATAATTACCAGTAAGCAGCCATGCTAAGAACAAACATTTGAGAGGCAGAGCACTACAGTGAATTTTGGAAACAAATTTATGTAACACACTTCCCCCTCCACACCTGACACTAAGCACTGTACCATGGTCTCCTTTCCAAATATACAAGCAAAGCCAAGGTATCAAACCAAACTGACACTGGGTGAAAAAGCAGTGAGACCAATTTATAAACCAGAAGCAGTCTGAGAAAGAGATGGGATATACACCCTGAGGTCTAGTACATCCAAACCCTGATTATCCATACCTCTAGCATGACACAAAGCCCAAAATCAACATGACCTGAACACAAGGGTTTTATGCTTAGCAACTAATAAGACTTGAGAAGCCTTATTAGAGACCCTTCTCAAAAGAACCTATCTGAAGACAGATGGTACTTCGAGTGTTAAAGCCTACCCAGGCATCTCCTCTCATTTAACATTTTTCCCCATGTTTACCATCATGCAAACATAGCTCTTCAACTCTTTAACTGTAATGCATCTTTATTCTTCATAATTTTTTTTAGACCAATTTATGGAAAAAAAATTAAAATTCACAGCAGTACCAAGGCAGAACACAGCCACAATCAAAATGGATTGGGTTTGTTACTGCCAAAGTCTAAGGGGTACCCATGTAAGTAAACATAAGACCACATCATTCTGCACTTCCCCTCACCACACCAGCTCATTTCAGCCTGAAAAAGTCATTTGTGCCTGCAGCAGCACAGGCCACATTTTTACTCTTCATGTGACAAAGACACAAACATTGGTTTGGGCAGAAGCAGCTTTTGCACTGATGTTGCTCTTTATTTTCCACTCTTTTTGTGAAATACAGAGACAATTTCTGAGCAAAGCCTTTTGGGAAAGAGCTTTACTCAAAATCACTAGTCCTCTGTCTAGCACAATAAGAGCAGAGAATGTAAATTAGTTTCAATAAAAGCAGCTGGCAATCAATAAGAAAGGGATGGTCTCAAAGAGTAAAACTGGTTCCTCCAAGAATAAGAGTTAAAAGGAGAAAAATGTAAGAAGATGAATAAAGGAAGAATAAATGTAAACAACACAGGTTGTGCACAGGAGAAAAATCTAACAATGCAATTAAAAAAAAAATCAGAGAAACCGTCAAAGAAAAGCTAGGGTAAATAGAAAGAAAAATACCAGAGCAAATAAAAGGACCACAAGAAAAAGTCTAATGGAAAACAAGTGCAATCCAAACAAGATAAAATAAAAATCATGAAAGGGATCAGAAAAGAGGTTAGCTGGCACTAAGACTTAGGGCACCAGTCACGAGTTCACATTCTAGCCTGGTTCACAGGCTTTGGTAAGTCCAATAATGAGTTTCAGCATTCCTGCTTCCACACATCAGACCGTTTCACAAAACCTTGTAAACCTGCCTCTTCTGACCCTCTGCCATAACACAGAAAGTCAATACCCACCCACTCTACATGCAGTCAGACTCCTCTGCTATGACCCTTTACCTTCAGGTCCACAGGCACCTGCAGAGGACTGGGAAAAGCCCAGCAGTATTGTTACTACCTATTTGAAGAAAAAAAGAATCCAAAAACTCAAAACTGACACTTTCACTGAATTTCCATATTATTGTGTCTCCTTTTTATAAGTCAGAGACTGCATTATGGTCACAGAAGCAGCTCTTACAGACAAGGGAAAACACAAGCATGGCTGTGTTAGCAACCTGCACTCAAGAGAAACCTAACAGTCGAGTGCCGTGCATGCTGCAAAAGTCAGTGTCACAAATCACTTACCCTCCATCTTCCACCTACAAATCCAGCCCCACTTTCTGGTTTTATCAACACCTCCCACCGAACCTTGGTAAACGTGGAAGTAAGGTCCCTATCTTGCACATACCTTTAATAGAGCGTATGAGCAAAGAGGAAGGCAGGCAGCTACTTACCAGCTTTTTATACCCAAAGAATCTCACCACAAAACTACACAATGTAACCCCTCTGGTCCCAAGAATGCAGCCCCATCAATGATGTAGCTACTTAAGCAGCACACGTGAATTGCAAAAACTGGTGTTTTCTACACTCACCGGAAACTGCAGTGGAAAGTTCACTGCACGGCACACTCTTTCATTTACATTAAGTTTTGACCAAAATACTGATGGACTCAAAAGATAATCCCTCTGACAAGTCGCTCATATACTTAAAATTATGCTTGTACTTTCAGAACTTTAATGCAAAGTAATTTGATTGGGGTATGCCCTACCTTTTGAGGTACAAGATTTCTAATTACAACAGTGGTCAGAAACTTCTAGATACACAGACACCCAAAAGCTCACAGTTTTAAGAAAGTACGAAGTGACTACCTTTGTTGCATTGTACATCCATTTTAGATGCAAAGAACAAAGGATAAAGAAGACCAAAAAAACCCCCTACGGAAACTAAACTAGTGACAGGGCAAAAGACAACAGAGAGAATAGTATCACACATTCTTATCCCCTCAAGATATATATGTGCTCAAAGGGCTCACGAATATCTCATCTCTGGCTGCTTCCCCCATTCATTATACAAAGCCTGCTTCCTCTGTTACCTACAGTACTTATTTTATGATCTGTCTTTAGTAAAAATATCTCTCTCAAAAAGCCAAACAAGCAACCAGAAGGAAAAAAAAAAAAAAAAAAAAAAGGCTGGTGGTCTGCTTTGTTGCAGGATTTTACATCTACAACTTCATGGCCTGTACCTACTTATAAAACAATTAAAGCATTTTAACAGCACGTTTCCCTAAGGTGGTGAGCAGTTAAGACCTTTATATACTGAAAGAGATGCCCTTCCATATTTGCATGGTCTATCAGCCACAAACAGGATTAAGAGCTCAGCAAATACGCACACAGGCCACATCTGCCCACATAACTCTTTGTCATAATGAGTAGAAAGGAAGGTAACTCCTCAGCTATATGCAGGACTTACTGGGAAGCTGTTACTGCTATAATTAAAAAAAAAAAAATTAAAAACCAAAACAAACCAAAAAAGAAGCAACCCAAAACAGCATCACAGACACCTCAGGATCTTTCACGCTCTAAAGAAAAGTCTCACCTGGTTACAGAACTTGTGGACTTACAGCCCTACCACTGCTCTGGTGGCCCTGTAAAGCCATCAGCCTTGGGGATCTCCAGAGAAGACAACAGGCAAGATCTCTTTGTGGGACAATTTCTCCAAGCATTTTCATAATGAATCAAAAACTGGAGAAATCTATATTGGCATGCAGTACAAATTGTTACTGCATGTCACGGATGCCAATCCACCCAGGATGTTTCTTGCAGTTCATGGTGGAGAGATTAGTATGGAGACAGAGATCCTTTTGTTCTGAAGCACCTGAACCTGAATGAGATGCCAGATCCATTCTCAAAGGGCTCAGACAGCTTTGGGAGCAGCTGAAGCTACTCCGTAGCAGTAAAAGCAAAGCCCAGCCCAGTTCAGCAGAAAGAAGTCGTGGTTAGCTTCCTCAAACCCTGATAGAACTGCAAGAGATCTATGCATCTCTTTGAGCACAGCCCCCATAACAGCAGTGCTGCCTGCTGAATCAGGACCCATCTTCTGTGACTTAATGCAGGAGTTCATTCAGCTTCTCACCACTGCTTCTTGGTGGAACACCATCATTGGGACAAGCCTTGTTGGTCTTCAAAGCAACAAGAAAGGGAGAAAGATGATGGAGAAGGAAAATTTGTGAAAACAAATAAGGAAACTGCGTTACTTTACACACTGCCGTCATCAAATGTAGCTACCATCCAGTAAGATAGGTCATATCACCTAATCAGCACATGTATCTCTTATACATACATACATATGTGCAAAAGCATTTGTGTTTATTTAATGCATAGAAAAACATGATTAGATTTTTTTTTTTAAACATTGAAATTATTTTGCTAGCATACAGATCTAGCAGCAACCAGTGAGCACACAGTCCACTCAGTGAGCACACAGTCCACTCTCTTGCTGCTACTGCACCCAGACCCCTCTCCAAACAAACAGCAATGACCCAGCGATCAGCTAGGGAGCATTACTGAGGGTTGTCACCTCACACAGGCCCATTTCCACCCCACGCTTTGGGGCAGTTGTAAAGCTCAGATGCTGTTCCACAGACAGGCGGCGTGGGTATGCAGTCACTACTGAACATTTGATGTTCACTGGTTTGAACACAAACCAGTCCCATGAGACTGTGAACACCAATCATATCCCAGAAAGGTGTAATGCGTGCTCAGGACTCCCTAGGAGACTTTTCCAGTGTCCATCCTGGCAGCATCTGAAGCTGCCCAGCTCTGCAAGTCACTTGTCTTTATCCCTGTAAGTCTGTCAGTGCTGTCCATGCTCCTCTGTACTGCCCTGCATTTGTGGCCAACAGCTCTGCCAAAACCCTCTCGAGGAGCAGAATGGAGACCTATGCAAGTCCAGGCTGGAAAATGCACTAAAGAAACAGGTTGTTCTCCCAAAATATTGGACAGTATTTGATAGCTTCACCTAAAATTCCTGTTGGTAGATGTCCCTTCCACATTTCCCACAAAGCATTAGGGAAACCAGCAGCTAAAACTGCTGTGCAAGAAGTTCATTTATCTGACAATTTCATTTCAATTTCATTTATCAGTGAAATCAACAAAGGTTGAGAATAGTCTTCTTCTTAGCTTCATCTTAGGAGGTCTGTATGTTATAAATAGGCTACTAAAAGGCAATTAAGAGAGAGAAGGAGAGCAAAAAGTTATTAAAAATGTACCAGCAGAAACTCATTTCACTTTTTTTCAACAGGGCATAGGGGAATTCCTGTAAGACTTCTAGTTCATTTCAAGGAGGAAATTCTGAAGGAAGCTATAAATAACTGACAATCAAATTTTCAAAACTGAGAGAAACACAAAGCCCCCAGAGGTTCGACCCAGGGTGGCACCACCCCACAGACTGATAAAAATATCATACAAATTTCAGGCAGGAGAGGGACCACGGAACAGAAACCACTCTGACAAGAGAACATTTTAAACGGTCGAAAAAGAAGAGAAAGGGTTGAACTATAATCGGTTTAGAAACACAGCAAGAAAAAATTTTAAAGTATTCAACAATAAGGAGAACCACAAAACTACGCACCGAACTCATCACAGGGACAAAACACGCACAAATTAGGGCACGGTCCTTTAAAAAAAAGACGAACCCCGCGTTTTTACATTCAGAACAGACTGGGGTTGGTTTTTTTTTCCTTCTTGGGTCACCTTTACTGCTTTCCTGAGAATTTTTTTTCCCCAACAGGCTGTTTAAACACAGGTCTCGGTCGTTTCCCGGCACAACTGTACTCGCGATTGGGAATCGAAATTAAGTAGATAAAAAAAAAAAAAAAAAAGAAAAAGAAAAAAAAAAACAAAAAAAAAACAACACCACATAAACCCCGAAAGTCCTCTGCGAGTCTTCGGAGCAGTTATTTTCCTGGCCAGCCTCTAAGCGGAGCTTCCCGGGGGTGCCACCCGGCCCCGGCAGCGCGGCCCGGCGGCAGCTCCCTCCCGCCGTCCCCGGCCGGCTCCCGGCTCCCCGCCTGCCCTCCGCCTTCCCAAACTTTCCGGGCTCACCCGCGGCACCCCGGCCGCGGGACGGAGCGCAGAGAGCCCCAATCCGCAGGAAGCTGTCCCGCCCGGGAGCCGATCCCGCTGCCCCGCGGCTCCCCCGGGACACCGCGGGCTCGCCCGTGCCCCGTCCCGGCGCTCCCCGCCGCCCCTTCCCCGCGCCTCCGCACCCCCCGGCCTCTCCCGGGACAGCGGGCGGGAGCGGGGCCGCCGCGCGCCCTTACTTGGAGTTGCGTGCTCCGAGAGACGGGAAGGGCCGGGCAGCGGCGGGAGAGGAGCAGGGTCCGCAGCGCCGGCCGCCGGCAACTTCCCCGCTCGGCCGCCACACGTGGGGCTGAGGCACGGGCTGCGCTCCCCGCCCGCCGCTCGCCGCCGAGGACGTGGCAGCTCCGGCCCTCCCCGGCCGCGCCGGAGGCTCCTCCCGGCCCCGCTCTGCGGAACGCGGGGCGCCCTCTGCCGCCCGCCCGGGGACCGCCGGCCCCGGCCGCGCCCGGCCCCGCCGCCCCGGGAGCCCGGCCCGGCGCCGGAGCCGCCCGGAGCTGCCCCGCGGGCCGGGAGCTGCTGCTGCCGCACGCCCGGCCCGCTCCGGTGCCGGCCCGCTGCCCGCGTGGGGCGAGCGCGCAGGACAGGGCAGAGGGGTCTGTAAAGGAGAACGCCAAAACACGTGGGATCAGCAATTCCTTTTCTTTCCGCGTACCAGCAGGACGGAAGCGCCTGTTGAGTTGATCAAACTCTGCGATAACGGGCCGAAAATAAAAATGGAGGGCCGGCTCCGCGTCCTCCGGGAGCAGGGGCTGTCCGGGCAGAGCGGCGGGACTGCGTGTGCTGAGGAGCTCTGTCACACGTAGCCCCAGCTGCTGTCATCTCTGCACCAGCGACGCCCCAAAACACCTGCAGCTGCTTCCCAGCTCCCATGGCTTAGGCTGACTGCCACAGAGACACTCTGCTCTCTCACCGCGTTCCTAAACAGACAGTAGCTGTAACTGGTGGAAAATGGAAGACCTCAGACATCTATTTGTCTTTTCTTCTTGTTAGGATTACACATTTTGAAAATTAAAAAAAAAAAAAAACCCAAACGTTTCTTGTGCTTGCATTGGCTGCAGTGCGCCTGACAGCTTTCAGCTTCCTGCTGAAAAGGTTGGTTGGGAGGAATCTTGCCCTTCTTCTATGTTAATAACAGCTACAGAACTTTTTCCAAGCTTAGTGGTTTCCTCCTTTTCCTCATGCCTTTCTTAAAGTGTTTCCTGTGAGAGTGTTTGTGACAGGCGCCTTAGTGTAACCTTAACAAACCTTCTAATTGAGTGGTCTTAGACTGTCATGTTGCTACCTCCTGTTGCTCTTCTTCCTGCTGAAAACATCCATTTCTCTGAGTGCTGGGCACAGTTTTAATCTCGAGGTGCACTGTCAGTTTGAGGTTAGGTTCCGACTTTGAAGTCATAAAGAAGTGCTGTTGCTGATGTTCAAATAATGCTGAACTGCTTAGGGCTAAAGCAGAGAAGAAATAAAAATTGCGCTTTTCTAAAACATCCCTCACACTGTGTTTATCTCAAAGGGCTTTATTAAGTAATGTCAAGTAAAGGGGCACCTTTAAGCATAGCAGCGATTCCATGCACAAATGTACCTTTGAACGAGGAAAATTTTGGCATTAGAGTTATCTACTCATTTAGTAGGGCTATTATGTATGTTTAATGATCACTTGCAGTACCATGAGAAATATCCAATAATGGTCACCGCTTAAAACCATTAAGGAAAGATAAATTATGTGTGTATATTCAATTCCTCCTTGGGCTGACTCTAAGTAAGAAAACGCAGCCAAGTCGATTTTAAGGTTAAAGTGACTGTGTGAATCTTTGCTACATATTCCAGGAAAGCTGTTAAACTTACAAAGTACATAATTTGGTGGTTATTAAGTTACATATTTATGCTGAAGTACTCCAAAAACAAACTATACTGGGACTTAAAAGTTTGAGCAGTAGATCCTGGCTGGCACACAATTACTTGCTACTGTAATCGCTCCAGCTTCAGCGATGTCCAGCAACAGGATGTTGCCATTTAGGAAACACAGATTCCTGTCTAAGCTCCAGGCAGAAGACAATGTGTGGGCCATATAGGTTTTCCAACCTGCATCTGTCCAAAACAGATATGATTAAGTGCATTTTTGTTTAGCTATTGATTTATTCACCTGGCTTCCTCAAATATCGGGTATATATATGTCTCTTGTCCAAGAAAAATAGGGCTCTTCATAGTATTGATTGCAGCAGTGGAGTCTGCAGTACAGCTCAGTAAAAGGTTTGGTTCACATTTTAACACATTGCACTGTTATAGGTAATAGGTAGTAGTAGGTAATAAACCTACACGTCCTTTTGATGTAGGTGTAAAAATCTGCTGCCAGGATTGTAATCTTTATTATTTATTCTTAATGTAGAAAAAAAAAAAAAGATCTTTTCAGGTTGAGCTATCAGTGTGCAGTAATCCCCCCATAAAGCTGCTCAGAATTTATAGATTTGTTTTATGCAGTACTGTAAAAGCATGGGAAATGCTATTGCCAAATTTAGTATTTTGTCCCTTTGTTGTATCCTACTTCTGTGACAGTAGCAGCTTAGTCTTTTAATAAATACATATGGTTTTACATATGTGCATGTATGGAGAGAACAAGAAAAATAATCACACATAAAGTGCAACTGAAGTGCAGAAACTGTGGTGTTCATTACAAGTTCTAATACAAAATAGAATCAATTGAGTTCATATACATGTACACTTATTAGGCCCTTTCCCTTGAATATTGTTTCCTTCTCTGGGAACTTACAGTGGCAAAACCCTACAACTGATATCCTTTGACAATAAGAAACAGATGTTTCTTGCCAGGACTCTTTGTGGTTTTCACAGTCTCTGGCAGTTTTCGGCTTTTTCTCCAACAAGTGGTGGAACCACACCACAGATACTTTCCACCTCTGTGCAGTTGCACTCCTGGGTTTTGCTGGTGTCTTTGCCTTCCAAGAACTCCTTTGACTTTCTGTTGATTTCTTTTTGGTTCCACACTTTGTTCAGATTTACTCTGGGTTTCTTGTTTACCTTATTTTCTGTTCATATAAATCTTCTGTGAGGCTTCCCCTAAATCTCGTCATCAGAGTCTTCTTTCTGTCATAAGATTCAACATGGAAATCCCACAATTACCTCCAACACTCAGACTAGATAATCTGTCAAACTGTGTGGGACAGAGGTGCCATGGAAGTGCCTATTTATCTCTTTCTGACTATGAAAAGTACATAAGAAGTAGATCAGATTTAGACATTTAAAGTGGGGTGAGATGAATTCCATCTTATGATACTTCTCTGTTGCCAGTGAATTTAAAGAAAAACTGAGTCATTTTAGTACTGAAAGATAAGAAATTTTTATGTCCTGGAAACAATGGTATCTGAGGGGATGGATAATGAATGTTTTCTTTTCTAACTCAGCAACTACCTCAAAACACAAGCGACCATTACTTATTTGTAAGTAGTTTGGTAGTCTTCAACAAATGAGAATTCCACATGGATTTTAGTCTGTGTTTTCAGTGATTGCTTTGTGATGGATGTCACTCACTGAACTGTCTCAGAGATTATAATGCTCCTTCTCCTCTGGAGAGGTCTTTGGAGCTCAGTCTCTGTTAGAACAAGTATATCAAAAAGGTGCTTTAAGGAGCACAGCAGCTCAGTACTGGAAGTAACTATGTACAGAAAGAGCCTAGGAACAGACTGTTAACTAAAGTTAAAGCTCAACATTTTCACACTAAGAATGAGATTAAAAACATGAAAGCAAATAAATAGGGAAAGTAATATATATATCCTGTAAAATTGTCAATAATAATAATGTCTAAATTGAGGCAGGATGCTTTCCTGATTTGATCCCAGAAATTATGATGTCCTCTCTATATATAGAAAGTCAAAGTAAATTACCACAGTGCTTTCCTCTGACTTTACAAATTACCGAAAAAGCTCTTCAAACGGAAAGCTGGGCCATATTGACAAGGTAGAAGAAGCCGGTTTGTACTGTCACCATCCTGCAGAAATCCTTTTTCTGAAACCTGAATAATACTTTCACAGTCACAACAATTTGCCCAGTGTAGAGCCTAAAATAACCTTTAGAAGATGTGAGTTTTGATACAAAACAAAAGACTGGATTCATCTGCTGGTGTTAACTTGGCATAGCTCTATTGAAGTCAGTGGAATTATATTGATTTACAAAAGGAATAAATATGATCTATAAACATTTGAAGCTAAGACTAACACGCACTAAGACACTATCCTTTTTCCCCAGTACTCCAGGTCACAGCAGAACTCCTGGACTTTTAAGATTTCTTTTTCGGCAGAGCATTACATGTAACATTCTGAAAGATATAGAAATGTGATGTCACCAGAACTTTGGTTGATCTTACCTGAAAACCATAAAAATATTAGTCAGAAACTTCTGAGAGATAATTTATATTTTGTGTGTTGGATACAGGCCAGTATATTTTGCAAGCTTATTCTGTAGTGCAAGTTTAGTCTTTTTATATTTCATCTGCTGTCACAAATGATCGAATGACAGATAAAAAATTTACTTGATAATAATTGAGTATGTCATCTGCTTCCAAAGGCTCACAGTTCCAAGACTGGGAAAGACTGAACAAGGAGAAATGTATAGTGCCTCATTATACTTTATCTTTCAGGTAGCTAAATATTGTGACTAAAAGTCAGACTAGACAGTTACATCTGTACCATGTTTTACAGACGTGGAAAGATAAGTCACAGACATTGACAAGGCTTTCTTCAGTACATTCTATTGAAAAAAATGCTTTAGTTGATCTGCTTTTTCAAGCCATGTCCTCTTTTGGCACTGAACTCTATAAAATTTATGAAAGCAACACCTGCAGCTCTCTAAATCACAGCCCTTTTGAAAGTTGATGTCTACATATAACACTCTCACATTCAATCAACCTAAATGTGTTAACAACTATGTGACTTACAAGTGAATCCCCGAAGACTTATGCTTGAGAAAGAATCTTCTTTGTTTGAAGATGTCTCTCTCTGAAGAATCTGTCATACCAACCAGACTTTCAAACTCTGCTCTATAAAAACTATGGCGCAGTGCTGAGCAACTTCCTGCAAGTTACTAAGTGCTTTCAACTCTTACTGAACTTTTAGGAATTGTAGGAAGTTGACTATTTACAGGAAGAGCTGAGACTTTTAAAGAATGAAGTGCAAACTAATTTTATTAGCTTACATGCTTGTAGCTACTTTTAGGTATAGTTTGACATTTCCTATTTTTTCTTCTTGACATAAAAATATACTTAACTGGCAAAGTCTTGCTGTCACTTCAATTAAGATTCTCACACCAGCCATCAGCTTCTTCTGTTGCTGTTGATGTTAGAGGACAAAATGTTTTGGAGGAACTTATGTGTAAAAAGCTTTAGATTTTAAAGTTAATGTGTAGTGCCATGAATTATAGCAGATAATTTTCTTCCCTTACATATATAAATTTACTAATGCTATGAACTATTTTATATTTTTTTCAAAATCATAGCAGCCAGATATCCAAAGGACCAATTTGGTTGTGGACTTTTCTCTAAACAATAAGTGTATTTTCAGACCAGAGCTGTTGACTGCTTAATGATCTGTTGAAAGATTCAGTAGCATTTGGCACATTGATATTGTTTACAGCATGCCCTTCATTCTCTCTGGCACATAACAGAGCCTTCTGCTTCCTCTTGCTTCCATGATGATCACCTTACAGTGACTCTGGAAGTAAAATAATATAATTAAAGAGAATGCGGGTATCTCCAGATAACATTAGAAAATCACATAGCAGGATTATCCAGCTTTGTGCTTAGCAAGTTTAGCAGAAAGATGGGTTCTGTGCTTTTTGACATAGATGTCACTATAATTCTTTGTGATGGGCCTTCACATTTGATGATATTGCAAAAGCAGAGTGGGATAGATTTAACCTTGAAATAAATTGCAATCTGTGTGAATAATTAAACAGTAGGGTGTCTTCACAAGGAAGTGGTGGATCACTATAACTTTGCTTTTTTCAAAGAGTTGATATATATTTTACAAAATATGCTTAAATCATCTGGAAGAAATTTACAGCGCCTGTACTGAGATTATGGGCTGGAGACATTATATTTTCTTTTGATTTCTGGAACCATGAATCCATGAAGAGTTTCTTTTCTTTGTGGATCGTGGATAGTGAGCAGAATTGTGCCCATAGTCCTTGCTTTGTTCATAGTACTAGTAGTTCTGTATTACATTAATGTGTGTAATTAAAATGTCATCTCTCAGGACTTCAGATGATTTCCTGAAGGGGTTAGGAAGTTTTCTCTGCCTTGCCCCCTCACTTGCCTGGGCAAAACTGGCCAGATGTACTTTTATTTATCTTTTCCTCCACCAAACCCATCAAAAGTGAGATGCTGTGAACTGGCGGCTGGAGAGGGTGAAGATTTCACACTGGCTGGCTGGAATTTCTTGTTCACAATCCAGCTTTGGGCCTAAGGAAGAGAGATCAGTCGTAAGATGAATGTTTCTATCAGAAAGGAAGTGTTGGGGGTTTATGCTTACAGTTGGGTGGAGGAGTGGAGTAGATTCTGGCTGCAGATGGGTTCCAGTAATATCACTAATGATGTCACTATAAAGCATTTTCACACATAACATGATTCAAAGAGAATGTGTGGTTCGTGTTGACCTGCCTCTGAAAAGAAGTTTGTAACTCAACTGTAAAGTCTGAGGGTTATATTGCCATGCAGATTGAACTAGGCAGTAAAGGCCTGTTCCTCATAAAACTTTGCAGGTTTAATTCCAGCCCCCAAACCCTTTTATTTGTTAATATCAGACTTGGAGATTTTAGGAGAAGCATAAGGAACTGTCTTGTATCAGCAGTTCTTTCTGGGCTCAATTCCAATGTCTTTCTCCATATTGTATCCATGAATATATCTAATATTACATCTATGGACATTCTTAATAATTCAATTCCTTGGATCCCAGAGGCCAAATTCATACTTTTTTCTTTTTTTTTTTCCCTCAAGGTTCTATACTTATAATGCAAAGATATATACTGAACTCTTTTTTTTTTTTTTCACTGTCGTGAGAAGTGAAGGGAGGAGATACTCTTGCCCCCTTTTCCTTCAGGCCCCCTTCTCCTTCAGTCTAATAACTTCCACAAGTAGGTGCTACTCATCATGGGGGACTATGAGAGCAATCTCACCAAGCTGGGCTGGGCATGAAATTCTATTTTGAAGCTGGACCCACATAGAAGCCCATAATCAAGGGTGGGGGAATTTGAAATAGTTCTTTCCTGTTGGCTTCAGATTTGGAGTTCTGGCTTTGGATCTTTTCCCAGTGGAGGTAAACATGATTATACACTCTAGCAGATGTTATATAATCTCTAGTTACATTTGGATTCAGTGCTATGCATGTTTGATACTTCCTCTCATAGAAAATATTAGAGATTAGTTCTCTTCACCTCCATCGGTGTAGCTGGGATTTTTTTCCTATAAAATTCAATAACAAGAAAAAATCCAATGCATTTATACTCACAGAAAACCAGTCATGCAAAGCATTCGCTTATGAAAGAGAGATAGTTACACTGAGTCAATACTAATACAATTACCTACTTGAACAAGGTCAGTTACTCAATGCATTACCTAATTCTGTCTTTTGAGAGTCTTGCTAGGTTGTTTTTTTCTTAAGCTTCTCTTTCTGTATGCTTTTATTCTCGTGTTTTCAAGAACCACCAGTAGCTAGAAATGTAGAAGTACACACTGTTGTCATGGAAAACCTGACTTACCTACACAGATAACTTACCATCACTATAAACAAAAAAACAGATGCAAGATTTGCAAACTATATTTACAATTCTGAGACGCGGTAGGCTATTTGGTAGAGCTGGGAAATTTTTTATTCTGTCAAAATCTTGAAATAACCTTTTCTTATTCCCAATGGGACTAAAGTTTTCTTAGTCCAAGTGGGACAAAGGTTTTGAGGGGCAGGGAGATGCATGGGATGAAAATTGTCTATATTAAATTTTTAAATAAAAAAATGAATAATTCTAGATGACTTCTCATGTTTTACCTTACTCTATTCCAAATGTTTTGCTTCAATTCAATTTTTTACGAGTTTCATCACTAAATGGCAAACCATATTGAGTTTAAACATTTCTAATTTGGAGAATATGGAAAGAGGAAGACTTTTACTATTTCCGAATAGAAACTGCTTTGAAATTTATAATTTCACATAACCCCCCCCCACACACACACACTTCTGTAGAAATGGTGCTTTCCAAACAAAACATTTATGTTAGAAAGTGTCACTAGTCTAGTTTATCAACCATTCTTTAAAATGAAGATTGTTGGTTTGGAGTTTTATCTGTGACCCTCTGAAATCAATGGGAATCTTTGAGTTTCTAGAGACTGTATGAATTGATTTTGCTAAGTGTGATGTGTCAAGCTCATTAAAAAAACACTTATATTTAAGCCAAGCTCATATTAAAAAACAACTTTAAATAGGTTTGATTTAATCTTAGAGACCTACTGAAGTTTACCATAGCCTGACATCATTGCCCAGGAGCAATAAAACAGGAGCTGATTTAAACTCTGCATCCAAGGAGTATGGAGATGTTGGTTCTTCCCCTTTACTTGTAGTTAGAGGAAGTTGCTCCACTGCACTACACTTGTATGGTTGCACTTGATCCTCCAAATTAGTGGATTATCCCAGAGTATCGCACTGATCACAGTTTGAAGTCACTTTAAAAGGCTCCAGAATCCAAACATGATCCACAGAGGAGTGAGTGGTAAAGATGCTCCTCTAACACAACTGTTCATCTCATAACGTAGTGTTATGAGCAAATTTAAATGTGTGCCATTGTGCATTGCCTGCTTAGCATTCATCTTAAGTTTTCCATAATATATTGAGTAAATTAAAACTTATATACTCCCTGGAGAACAGACAAGAAACCCCATTCCTTCTCCAGTCCCCACCTTAATTACTAAGTTACAAGTCATACTCTCTCAGGTCCCTGTGAATATCATTTGTTCTACATAGAGTGGAACAGCTTCAGCAAAGGTGGTGAGACAGACATTCAGAGTCCTCTGTGACTTTGACATTATGGCACTCCAATGGGAAAACAAGCTAAAACTTTTAAGGTAAATGAAGTAACTGGGGCACTTCTGTCCTGGGCTGCATTCAAACTCAAATCCCTATCAGTGAGTTGTTAGGCAAAAACACTTATCAGAAGCACCCAGTAGGCCCAGAAAAGCTCAGCCTTGAACCTAATCTAAAGCAGTTTGGTAGCAGTAGTCATAAGACCACAGCTGGTACTGGTATGCCTTCTTCTGGAGTTAATCATTATTTAGAAATCATGGCTGCAGTGGTTTGTTTTTTGGTCAAGCAGAAGGAACGAGGGTAGAGCAGCCCTCATATTTGCTGTGTCATAAGGGGAGTGTGATGCAGTAGCTCTTTGGGAAAGCTACTGCTGGAAGTCTGCACCTGCTCCATTGCTCTGCAGCTCACCACTGGGAAAGGGCCAGCTTTGCCCAGCTTGGCAACAATGAGCATGGCTTGGCTGAGAACTCAGAGAGCTGGGGCTGGCTCACACACAGCCATTTCCAGGTGATGAGTGGGTCAGTTGATACATTCACTTCGGGAGTCATAGTGAATACTCTCACATGGAGCAAGGCTACACTGCATGAGTATCTTCCTCATCGGAAAGAGAGATGAAGGCTGCCTACAGGACAAGGCGTGATTAGCATGAGGGAAAAGAAAGAGAGGCAGTTTATCTTTTGGAGAGAATAATTTCATTCATTTTCCCTTGATCTTTTGAAGGTCTGGGTTTTTTCCTTTATTGTCATGTATCCCATTTGTAGCCAACGGGACTCTGTGCTTCAACCCTTTCCCCATTTCTCACATACTCTGCACAGAGTGCACATCTATGGGTGCAACTTAACAGTTGTGCCCAAACTGCATCCCTTCTCCGAAGAAGAGGGACCATTACTTTGCAAAAGACTCAGGAATTAATTACTCTTTTTGAGAGCAAAAGAAGTGTAGCTAGACACAGGAGGGGACCAATCTCTATTGGGTTACAGGGTAAAAACAACAGATTTCATGGATCAGATGCCTAGCAGTAAGCTTCCCTCATTGCTTTGATATTGAGCCATCTGGAGCAGAGCAGGTTGTTGGTTTGATTTTTTTTATCAGGTTGCATGATATAGTATAAATAAGAACAATTCACAGTTCAGTACTGCTCTTCTAGGCAGTACCTAATCTTTTTTGGTGCAGGGAAACAATGAGCTCTTGGCTCCTTTTTTAATATGTCATACACAGGAGGAATTCCTCATGTTTTATGTAGTCAGTTGCTGATAGATTATTTTCTGCCACCGGCATTCAGTCTTTGTTGTTGCTGCATTTGCCACAGCTCTAAGTGCATAATAACAATGCAATACATATTAGCAAAAATATAGTGACCTGTCACTATGTAACCTGCTGCTATAGCTGCTGCAAGAACAGTTTCCTCTTTCTCTTTCTGCTCCTTTCCTAAAAGCCCTTAAATAAATCTAATATTCCCAGAGTGCACATTTTACTGTCAAACTTTGCTGCTTTTAGGGCAGTGTACAAGTGTGCAGGATGCTGTTGTGAGCATGGTATGTAATGGAGGAGCTGGGCCACTCCTCTGCCACAAAGGGCCACAGCTGACAAGAGCAGAACAGGCTGGAATCAGCTAGAACCAACTGGAACTGGCTGGCACCTGCAGGGTGCAGCCCTTATACTTCCAGACTTGTGGCCTCTGGTCTGTTGACTTCCCTCTGGGATAGATCTTGGACTCTCATATCTCCCCATTAGGGCAGCTCTTGGTTTCTCTTATCTACACACCGGCACAGCTCTTGGTAACTCTCATCTTCCAACTGGTACAGATTTTCTATTCTCACATCATCCCATTGGGACAACTCTTGGATTCCCCACATCTTCGGCTTTATATAGAGATGTGTCATTGGCAGCCTTACAATCCTGCAGTGTTAATCAAACCAAACAGTGGGCTTATTTTGTTTCTAATACAGATACAGAGCCTTAATTACTCCAGTATTATTTTAACTACCTCAGCACATTCTTATCTGCTTTACTGCACTTCATTTCATATTACACATTTCCAGTTGGAGGCTTGACAGGAGGCAGAAGCAATCAAACCATATTGTCTTGCAAAACAGTGGGGAAACTGCCATGTCTCTCATGCAAAAGATTAATAATAGACTGTGCTTTGTTAAATAAAAACATGCCTCGCTTAAACAGCTTAAAAGTTACATCCTGTGTGATGCTGTCAGGGTGGGGGCCAAAAGTCAAACGTCTAAAGAGTCAAATCTTTGAAGAAGCAGCATTTTTTTCCCCATTTGTAAATCATAGCATAAATTGCTGCAGCTGATCTGGGAGCACGGCGCTTACACGAGACTGCTGCTGCAGATAGGAAGGACAAACTGTTGCTGGGCAGATTAGTGGGGAAGCCGGGAGTACTTCAGGTGGAGAAGGAATAGCCTGCTATTGCCAGCCGAGGGAGCTTTAGGTGCAAGCTTGAATTTTAGATCCAGAATTATCTCTGGAATATAAGGAGCATAATTGCTGCCCAAAAATACCCGTGAGGGCCAGGCACATTATTTCTAGGTCTGACAGCAGCTTGGAAAAACCCATATAGGTGCTGTCTAATCTGAGGAGGTAGGGCCATGTCCAGAATTATTAAACAGAATAAACAGGAGTAGCAAGGCTTGTGAGGAGGCAACAAAAGTTTATTTGGAATTTTTACTCACAGATTTGTTAAGGAATGCTTCAGAAATACATGAAATCACTATAGGGGCTGATTTTTCCCCCCAGGAGTGTGACTCCTCCATGTTGCATTTACTGTGATCCGTCTTGCCCTAAATACCTGAATTGAAGGTAACGCAGTACAGAGCACTGGATTTTTATGACTCTCACCAAAGTACAGAGAAATGGTTAAACATAAAATGTTTGCAGGTGGTGGGGAGGAGGCAATAGAAAGTCCTGGTGCAGGGACTTATCCTCTGCTTGCAGGGAACATGCCTAATCTTCATTAAAAAATTCAAAGCCTGCTTGGCATGGATCCTAGATGTGTAGCGGTTTGTTTAGTGATGATGGAAAGCTCACTCTACATTAATTCCTAATGGTTTATTGCAAAATGTTCTGTAATGATGACATGCTTGAGCTGTTAATTGATTATGAAACGCTTTGAGATCTTTATGAAAAGCATAAGATACAACTATTATTGGATCATGATGCTCATTAACTTTAAAGAAGGTAAACGTGCTGTAATTCCCACTGTCCTGTAAATCTCTTATGTCTGGAAATATTTTTATGTCATCCTTCTTTTCTCTGGTAGTATCAGTGTTTGCTGTGTGTTCAAATTCCAGTACATTCAGGGAGATTAAGGGTCTGAACCAATCTGACTGAGTCAACCTGAATTTTTCCCATTGAATACAGAAGGAGTTGGAGCAGTCCTTGTTTGCTCTGTCCAAGTCCAAAAAGAAAATCTCTGGAAGAGTGTGGCAGCCATGAGACTTTCCAAAGAAAGGGGACGTGAAAATTCTTGTTTCTGAACTGAGAGAACTGCTTTATCCTAGAGCAGTTCCTAGAACTGTCTTTTGTTGTCAAAAGAATTCTGCATAAATGGTGAGGTGTAGGAGATTGGGACAGCATTTCCTGTGATACTATTTAATCTGGAATACTCAAGATTTGGGTACAATTATGTCCTAACCTGGTTTCAAGAAGAGTTATAATTCTCAGGGTACCACTGAGATGTGGCAAGGTGACCCTGGCCAATGCATAAGGGCCAACCCAGGAAAGGACATTAATGAATGGGACTTTTGCCTTGTTCTGGATGGGGCTTAGGGAAGAAGTTTGCTGGTAATCCTCTGTGTAGGGCTGAATTTCAGCTCTAGTTCTCACACTTGCAACAAGACCATAATAAAAGAAAGCTGAGCATTTTTATACATTAGAACTAATTTAATTGGAGACATGCAAGTTGTATTTTTGGGCATTTCTACCTTATACCGTTTCAGAAATAATGCTGTTGCCACCAGTTATGTGGGGAGCAAACACATGTTGCAAAAAAAATTTCAATTTTATCAGAAATAGTGTAGACCCCTAATTTCTGCAGAGCATTCTGTCTAGAGAAGTCAGCAGACTCCCACATTACTCCAGACCTCAAATGCTGACAGGTAGCACTGGCACTCTGGAAGGTGAAAGAGAATTCTGGATATTCATAAGTAAATTTAAGTAACTGATGTCCCATTCTTCTTTTGCTTTCAATTAAAAAATGAAGAGAGAGAGAAAATAAGAAATCTCCCCAAATGTAATGAAGTATTTGCATATAAAGAGACCTTTAACTTACATTCTTTGCTCATTGGCAATCTTTGGAAGCCCATAATTCTTTTCTGATGTTAAATTTACTCGGGAAAAAACATTCACATTTCTGGAGTAGAGGTTTGTTTTTAAAATTTATTGTTGTTCATTTATTTTCACAGGATGCATACTTTTCTAGACACAACAATTGTTTCTAGACATGAGCAGGAGAAAGATGTAAGATTCTATGGTGTTGTGTTGTTTTGGTTTTTTTTTAATATCCTAGATAAAGTTTTATAGATGCTATATCAGTAGAAAATCTCACTATGGCAGCAAAGGAAATGTGGATGTTTTCAATTTCTCATCCTGAGTGTGCAGCTTTGTGACTAGATAACCATGAACAAATGACTTATTATATCAAGGACTAAAGTTAGTGTTATTTCCACTGGTGTAAATCTGGAATAACCCCACAGAAGTCAATGGAGTTACAGTGCTAATCCAATATTGTTTCCTCATCTGTAAAAGAGGTTAATGACATTACCCTCTCTTGGGGAATAAGTCAAGGATATTTAGTTAATGTTGACACTGTAAAATACTAATTAATTGTTAGTGCAAAATTTGTACTTTACAGGTGAAAGAAACAGCACACAAGGTGCTCATACTTAACCCACGCTGCTAAAGATAGATTGGCTTTCATTACAACATCTCAAACAATTTTCCCATTATCTCTTTCATTTGGGAGGGAAGACTGATCATTCTACTAGGAAAGCAACCAGATGCATGTAAATAAATTAACACCAAAAGATTACCAAGCGTAGCATGTGCATATGTTCTACACTATGCAGCTTGCTTGGGTACCAGTCCAAGGAGAACATTGTAAATTTAAAATAAAAAGCTTTGATTCTGCTAACTAATTTGTTGTTATATATAGACTGAGAGAGAATAAAATATACACAGACAAAATGGTGGACAGATAAATAATTACTGCCAGAAGTGATCTGCAGCTTTCAGGCAATCCTTTTAACATTTTTCTGTCTCATTATTTCTGTATATAAATGAGAAGTCTTTGTGAGGAGCAGCATGAAAGCCCTGGTATATGTCTTTCCAATGCAAACAGAAACATGACTGTAATTCTTAGTAACTCAGAATTAGCAATTTATGAAGCACTCATGGGACACTGTCACAAAGCAAGTAGGAGCATGCGAAACTGCAATAGCAGTAATTTCCACCCCTCTTCTGATGTTCATGCTGGTAATTCTCAATGCATTTTTCACAAATGGGTGCATTATTCCCATTTTGCAGATGTGGAAAGGGATGGCCCTGGAGCAAGTGCCTTGCCTGAACAAAACAGCCGGTGAAGGAGGTGCGAGGAGGCCATGCAGCTGCGTGCAGAGAAGAAAAGGGCAAGAGTGGGGGTGGCATTTCCAGCAGCAGGCATCCCACAGAGCCACTCCCACTCCCACTTTCTCACATGGAAAGAGAAACTTGGCCGACCAGCCCCCATCGCCTGTCCACTGACATTAGATTAAAGGTAGAGGACAGAAGGATACAACATAAAATAGCATCAAGGAGCTCTTACTTATGAATGACCAACTCAAGTGTTAGGATCACCTGGATTTTTTTCAGGTGCCACTCTTCTCAACAGTGTGTTGACACTGTTTTGCATTGCATCTTCTACTAACAACCTTCCGGTGTCCTCTTGCTATTCCCTCTGCTAGTGCTGGAATGAAGAGGAGGCTGATTGAACGCCTCTCATGTTCTAATCTTTCCAGGGGTTCAGCTGTGGTCTCTTCAATCAGGTCTGTAGGACACATCTTTCCAGCACAGACCAGCTCAGGTTTCTGTTCAGTCTTCAGGGACTGGTGTAAAACTGGTTAAAGCTTCCTTCTCTCTTAGCCATGTGACTGTGACTGTGTCCAGTGAGATGGTATTTCCAGAGAAAAACATTGTTAACCAGTTCTATATTAACCAATATTCTTTTTACATGGAACTCTTGAGCTGGCAGTGTAGTTAGAGTGGCCTTGGGCACCATCTGCCAAGTGTTTACACAGGATATCAAGCTGGCTTGTTCCATTCATGCCATGAGAATTCACTGCTACTGGTCCCTCAGTCATCATGATACACAACCTGGCTTTATTAACATGACATAAGAAGATGCTAGACTTACCTTTGTTGCCAAAACATTTGACAAGGAAACCCCAAAAATTCTACAACAATCATTAGAAATCACACACTGAGAAAACATTTTATTTCCAAAATTAGGTTTTTGTATATTCACATGCTAAAAGGAAAAGCAGCAGCAATATTTCCTATAATGTTTTAATTTAGAACATAAAATAATCAAGTAACTTTTTCAGTAGCCTCTATAAATTAGAAATAGCACTGGTTTGGCCAACTTGTCCTTAAAATGAGCTCATTAAATCTAATTGTACATACTGTATAGCAAAGAATCATATGAAAAAAATCCCTGAGTTTTATTCCAATTAAAAGAATACTCTGTGGTGTTCAGCGCTGATTTCAGTGGTGGATGTCTGCCAAGATACATTTAGCTAAAATTAATACACTTTGAGATAGAATCAGCCCTGACAACAGGGAAGTAATCTATTAGAGGCAATAACTCAAAGATCACAGCAAAATTGCATGTTAAAAGAAATTATAAACTTGGGAAAAAGTCGATTTTTATTAAAATTTATTATCTCTGATTTAAACAGATGGCTTAGTAGAAGAGATTAAGATATTTTTAAGATTTTGTAACTTGACCGTAGTGAATCAAAATGAATGAGCACATGCCTTGCAAGTAGAAAATGGGGCTAATATCCTCCCCTACAGTCAAAAGCAAAGGGAAAATGCACAACTAAATAATATGAGGATGAGATCCAGAGTGCCTATTTATGCATCCTGAAGTCTGGGCTCAGCAGGGGAACCCAAATAACTAAATGATGCATGTCACCTCCATATTCCTGGAGAAAATAATTAGACACCGTGCAGAGTAGCCCAGAATGCTACACAAGGGTTTAGTGGCTGGCAGTATGAGATCCTCAGGATTACTGGTGTCTGAGCAGTCCCCTATTCCTGCACCTCGGAGCTTCTTCCTGCTCAGGACACACTGCACAGAGCCTTCCCCCCACTGCAATGGCCTGGCTGAGCATGGCTCATTCTTTCCAGGTGAATGGAATGGCTGAAGGACAAACCTAAGCTGGAGTCTCAACTCATTCATTCGCTTTGGAAGTCTGCCTAATGTAAAATGCAATGATCATTCAGAGCACAGCAGAGAATTCAATCTTCACCTGATTTCCAGGGCCCCTCACCTTTCTCTCTCTGGCCTGGATGTGCAGCAGCCCCTTTGGCACAGGATGTGCCCCTAAGAGACTTTTCTAGCCTGAGACAGGGCATTTTCAGGCCAAGGATTAACCCCAAATCTCCACTACCCTGGGGAACTTCTTTGACCACTAAGCAACAGGAATGAAGAAGCAAAAGCAGCATCACTTCTGTAAAGGGTAACTTGGCTGTCATGCTTTACACTGAAAAAAAAAATACAGTCCTTATGTGATATATATTTAAGTTCATAGCTCACACAATCATTTCTGGTTGCATCATGGTGGACTTCTGTTTTCACCAAGCAGACACCTACTTTCACAGAAAAGAGCAATACACAGAAGTCTCATTTCAAGTGTTGAGAGAGCTTCCAAGTCAAGTAGGGGCATGACATCTCCAAGAGTAGGTTTTCTGTGGAATACGGGATTTTGAAGATGAATTTCTTGTCTTCTTCCAACTTCTTGTCTCTAGGCACTGAAGGGATGTCCCTAGAATTGCTCCTGGCTGCAAAGTATGATAGCAGCTATGGGGCAGTTGCAACCAAAGGACAAACTTGAGTTTTGTACTTACCTGCACAACTCTCTTCACATTTTGTTAGCTCAATTCCCAATCTATATGGTCTGAAATGGACAGTATGCTTCAATATATTTGTCAAATGCCTTCCCTCTGTGGATCAGGATTTCTCAGAACAAAACCTCATATTGAATCTTTAGCATTTTATAGTAGAGATTGAGATACAACATGCAGTGGTAGCTAGCAAGCAAACAAGAAACTTATGTTTTCAGTAAATCTGCATATTTGTGTGTCTCCCATCATTGCAGCACCCGAAGGATTCATTGCCTCTATATAGCATTAGTATTAACCTAATTTTATACTGGTCACTGGAGCTCAGCTTTTTTGAGTCCCAGTCCAGTGTCTTCCAGTACCTCAGGCAACCTGGTCGTAATTTGATTATTGTTTTTTCTGCTAGTGTTGCTTTTCTAGAAATAAAATCATGAACATAAACATTGTTTAATTCTGTCTCCTTCATTCTTAAACCAGTGTTCATTTCCATGGAATAAGATTTAACTTTTGGCAGAGGATTGAGCAGCAGACCTAAGCACATTGACAAGGGCTGATTGGCCATGTGTGCAAAGAATTCAACCTTGGTCAGTCTTTTTCATCCAAACAATCTCAGTGTCATTCACTGATTTGTGCCTGGCTGTTCCCTGCCACCTGCACTGGAATGAGATGCCTGACCAGGCAACCCAGCCTATCTGAGAGGAAGTTAACAGATAATGTGCAATAAAGCTTTATTGTTTCCCCAGTATGTGTTTACTCTGCATCACAGAGAATCCATTTGTCAAATATTAATTGAATTCTCCAACATTTGGCATATTTGCATAAGTATTATGAAATAGAACATTATCTCCCTTGGTATTATACCCATTTCCCTTAGATGGACTCTCTTTGATCCATTAATCATGTTTCCTGTATCCTCCCACAGAAACGTAATTGCTCACATCCTGTAGAACTGACTCACAAAAAAAGAAATTAGCTCTATGTAAATCTAAGGTAATTACCTTGCCTCTATAAATGTAAAACAATTAAATTATCCTCTAAAAAGGACAGTGAAAAAATTCCAGATGAGCATTGATCACCCAAAGAAGCAGACTGAGGTGATTTTATTGGACCAGTGGGGAAAAAAGTGGTTTAGCTCTACCAAGGACATTACTGGGGCAAATGATACTGCTGCCTTTGTCTCTGCTACTGCTGCTGTCGCCTCTACTGATTTCAGTATTACTTTAATATCTGAAACAAAGTGTTAGATTGAATTTTAGGGCAGCCTCCAATGTTAGGGCTGATGTAGCCTCTTACTGGTGGGTACATCACCTGGGCTTTGCTGGAACCTCAAGGTATGATCTAAAGATGTGAGCACACCATTAGGTAACCATGTAAAGTCAAAGGTACAGCTATCCAGCTGCCTTATAGGAAATACTAAGGAAAGGAATATATCTTGAATATGGTGGTGTATATATATATACATAAAGACATAATTCCTGAATCTTGTTCAAGTTTAGATTCTGAGCCTTTCTGTCCTGTCAACATCAGAAGAGCTTGGGCATATAAAGATCAGCAAATCTAGAGGCTCATGGATCTCTAGCACTGAAAAATGTTAACAGCTTCTAGACTTTAGTAACTTAGCAAGGCTTTTCAGGATCAAGATTCTGGGACTAAGTTCCATTTATAAGATCTATACCAAAATGCATAAGCCAGCATTACAGGCACAAAAATCTCTTGTAGAAAACAGAAGCAAAGACTCCAGTTTACCAAACTAGCATCTAAATCATCAATAGCTTCCTTACACATTTGTTTTCCTCAGACTTGACTCTAGGTTTAATTCTTTGCAATCACTAAAGACCCTTTGTTCTTTCACCCTTCCTTGGATTCTGTAATATTTAGCAAAATTATGACAGAAAGTGTCTCCATATCTTTAGAGAGATTAGTTTCTGTTAAAGAGTAAAATGGGAGCAGTAAGAACCAGTATATCGCTACTCCCTGTTCACTGCTCTCTTCTGAACTCATTTGTTCCCTTTGCAGCTTTTCCAAATTTCTTCTCTAGGTGCAAATTCATTCTCACTTCTTGTAAATTTTTCTTCACCACCCATTCCTTTTGTAAGGTTTTCTTTGAAACATATTTCATCCCTAAAGCCTTTTAATGACTTCATCTATATAATCAGTTTCTACTAAAGAAAACATCAAAGCTAATCTGTAGTAGAAGTATAATCTGCTATATCACAAGTCTGTCTGATCATATAGTCTCTTTGATTTACAGCATGAAGGTCTTGATCAAACCAGGATTGACTCTTTTACCCTGTGAACACTTTTGCTGGTATTTCATAAACAATATTAAGATGTTATAACAGCTCTCCCAGAATAATGACATGTACTTTTCCAAGAGGAGATCTGCATCCTTGTGTCTTATCCTGTAAGTCACCTACTGTACAGGTTAGTTGTCAGAGAGATAGCATTAAGGAAAGGGAGTATCTAACACACATTTTAAATAGCTTTATGTATGAATGACTACTAAGACACCAAAAAGGATTCTGGGCTTCTGTGCTTGAATTGGTCAATATATTGGCAGGTCCTGACAATTTCATTTTTTATTATTTATTCAGAACCTTAATTAAACTTCTTCTTTGGAGACTTGTAGACTTAAAGCCTTAAGCTATTCTTCAGGATGTGTTTGCTTTTTTTTTTTTTTGTTTATGGCACAGCATTTGGATGCCCATCTGAGAGAAACTGAAGCTTGTGAAAACTCCTATGTATCCTGTATAAAATGTAATAAACGTAATCCATCAAATGGAGGGGGCAAACAATACAGAATAAGACAAATTAGGTTGGAGAAAACGTAATCATTTTGGAATTAGAAAAAAAACCCTAGTTTTCTCCTTTCACCTTTACTACATGCTGAAATACAATGCTTACTACTAATGTAGGACTAAACTAAAAAAGCATTTTTCATCACATAAGGAGTGCTTTCCCTACAATGCAAAATTTTAAACCATTTAAGAGATCTTGCTGGAGTAGAATCTATTATTTAAAGAAAATGTCAGAAAATCCAGGTTTCTGCTTGAAACTACCTGTAATAAAGAAACAAATGTTCAATATAGTTTTTGAAATTGAATAGAAGTAGATATTAGAAGAAGCAGCTCAGGAAGGTTAGCCAAACAAGATGTGGCACAGTAGTTGAGAAAAGCTGGCAAAGACCAGCTGTAAACTCACTGGACTGAACATAATTGGCCTATGAATGCACATAGTTACTATGCACATTTTAAGAACTGGAGAAAATTCTGTTTATGGTTCTCATATATTTTAGAAAGCTGAATGCAGGTTACAAGAATTTTAGCAAGTGAATATGCACACACCAAGTTTTCATTGTAGAGGTCTACACATGTTGGCATCACTGAGTAATTAGGCAGACTAATCACAGAGTAATTAGGTTTTGAGGATATACAACAGGTACACAAGGCTCATTTTTGCCTGTAAAAACCTGAATCCAGCTCAGTTCTGTTGACTTCAAGGTTTGGGAGACTTCATTTGTTTGAGAGCCTATTTTAAAATTACCTCAGGCAGCACGGTGGTTCATGCACGCATTATAAGTTCTTAGTCACTTGTTGCTGCTGGTACCACCCCAAGGCTGGTTGTTTTACAGTGACCCAAATCATTAAGATGGGCCAAGGATGCTGAGTGAAATCCCAGGAGCATTTGTGACAGAGAATGAGCCTGGTTTCCTAATAAGAACTTTTAGATCAATGTCATAGGACAGCCTGCCTTTTGGGTTTTTTTTTGGTCTGTAAGACAACACCATATATGTCCAAAACCACATCTGAATTTACAGACATTTTCTTCGAAAACAGTAATTTTAGGATGTACACTATATTTAATTACACATAATTATCCTTTTGCCAGCTACATAGGCGTTTATTCTTCATATTTTACTTCTTTTTTTTTCTTTTTTTTTTTAACTGTAGCATCTTTTTTTTTTTTTTTTTTTTTTTAAAGAATCTGCACCTTGAGAATTTATACAGGCACAGCTGTGGATACAGTTGCATTGGTACTGAAAATGTAGCTTTGCAGCATTCTATTACATGACATGGAGTATAATAACAAAAGCTATTCTTCCACATCTGTCAAGAAAATTTATCTCCAAATCAGTCTCAGGCAGAAACTATTATAGGCTGTGCTTGCACAAGCTGACCATGGTAGATTAGTCAGCCTCAAAAATAAAGATTAGCCCTTCTTCCTTTCTAGGAAACTCCTTGTCTTTTTGCAAAGCTTACACACAAATGTACTTACTGCAAACTATTTAACAAAAGCACTTTGCAGTTTTGAAAATGTGTGGACTGGAGGATTACAAACATTCGTAAAACCACGTCCTGTCAGCTCCTGGCGGTCACGATAATTAGACATCAGGTGCCAGGTGTGACAAAGAACAGCACGGGGAAGTAATCACACATCAAACCAAAATGAACCATAGGGGAACTTTTAAGATTATATGACAGTGTGGGATGTGACATTGAGGAATACTGAATGCAGAGAAAGGCCAATTCAGACTGAGATAAAGTCTCATTTCATTCTAATACTTCAGTTATCAGCAGGAAGGAGACTAAAAGCAGAAAACTGCAGTAATGTATAATGATGTTAGAGGACTCAGGGCAGGTGAATTTCGTGTCTGAATGTGACATAGTTTTTAAAGCTCTTCCTTCAGGGTTTTTCAAGGAGAATACTTATTTCATGCAGGGTGCTAAGTCCTTAAGAGAGTACTTATTTTGTGCAAGGGTGATCTGTCAGGTGTTTGTACTGTTCCCTTACTAGCTTGCAGAAAACCTTTAAAACCAGGGCTTCCCTGCTAAAGATGCAGAAAAGCCTGTGAAGTTGTCTTTCCCTTGTGCAAGTGTTCCTGTGGTAGTAAAATATATAGGTTGCTTATGCTGGTCTGCTAGACCTGCCCATGAGACAGGGAATATTTTCTTGTGAGACAGGGAATATTTTCTCTCAGGCCACACAAGGTCACCTCCAGCCTCATGGAGCTCACATTGGGGCCAAACGGCCCCACAGAGCACACGGAGGCAAGGTGCCTGTGCCAAAATCTCTTGCAATGGTTCATCTACTGATGGAATAAACCTCCTCTGTGATAGGGAAGTACAAGCAGTCTGCTCTCAAAAGACATTTTCTGGAATAGCACAAGGCCTATACTGTGATTTGAGCTCCTGACTGTGCACTGCAGGCCAACTCATCAGTGGCTTTCAGAGTCATACAACCCCTCTTCAACCTCAAATGCATTAAATTAATATGATTTCTTTCAAATATGTGTTTTCACATAAATTCACTCTGAGACATTTTATACATATGAAAAGCATTATATTTCTGAAAAGAAATTCAAATTTCCAGTGGATATCTTGGGAATTTGTAGATAATTCCTGCAAGTGTAATTTCTTTCCCTCAAGAGGAATGTGACCAATAATTGAAGCTCAGTACCTCCAGTTTTATGTATCCCTGACTAAATGCACCAGTACTGCTGCATGACTATTCACCTTTTATAAAAGGAACACCATCTACTTCACAGGGGGAAGGAATTAATGCAGGTCTGTAATACTGTAATTTAAGTGTGTGTAGTCAAATGTAGAAAACATTACAGTATTAAAATTCCTGGTTTTCAGTATATGTATGTAAATTGAACAATAGCAGAAATAATTCTGCAAGACAATGACAGAAAGCACCCTTGAAACAAAATTCTTACCCAGCACATGTTGGTTTCATAATATCCCTTTTATTCAACAGTATAATTGAGGAGCATATATTTGACCTCTTTCACATTTTATAAGTAGAGGATTAAAATCCATAATCTCAATTACTCTCTTAATAGACTATCTTGACTTTTTTTTCACCTGTTGACCTGCAGGATAAAGCTATTTACAAGTGATGTTATTGAGGAGAGCACTGCCATAATGAAAATGCTGAAGGACAAAAAAATCCAATAAGGAGACTAGAAAACACATTTGGAAGTGCACTTCTCAACTCTAATTTATTCAATATGCATACTGTGAAGCAACTGTGTGTCTAATGTACAATCAGATATTAACTTGGTACCAGCTATTTCAGTCAGTAGTTTGCAGCAAGTTGCAGACACTTGTCAGAAAATAAAAATCTGTGAACAAGAAGGTAGCTTAGCAGTGAAATGCAGAAGGCAGGGAAGAAAGCACATTAAACTGCTATATTACCTCTTCTCCTTATGCTGATGTCTTTTCTCTTGCAATTCTGTATTTTTTTAGTCTATTTTTTTTGCAGCCATGCATCCGCATGCACCAAACCATAAGTTTTACAGAGTAATCTCAGCCTTCCTGGTTTCAGTCCTGTAGGGCACAATGTGGTGGGTTACTATGACAGCTAGTTCCTAGCATAAAATATATTTTTTTCTTTTTCTATAAGAAACTGCCAAAAAGGTAGCTATATTTTGCACTCAAGTTTCATCCCAAGACAATTGATTATCTGCTTTGTTCCTGGCCTGTTTTAAGTCACAAACATTTCTTTCATTTTTGTAGCAGCAGGTCAGACCCTTGGAATGTGCTCCATGCAAAGAAACAGACTAACACAGCTTATCTTGTCTCATTTGTATGTGTGGCAGAATTTTTTCCTTCAATACAAATAACATTTATATTCCTCATAAATCAAAGATATCTGACATCTCCACTTTCAAATCCCAGCTGCTGCAAATCTTACACATATGATAAATGGTTCCTCTTAGAAAGAAAGGTGAAGTGTGAAGAAGAATCATAGAACGGTTTGGATTGGATGGGACCTTAAATGTTGTCTGCTTCCAACCCCTCTGCAATGGGCAGGGACACCTTCCACTGGACCAGGTTCCTCAAAACCCCACCCAACCTGGTCTTGGGGGATCCAGTTTCCAGAGATGGGGCAGCCACAGCTTCTCTGGGCAACCTGTGCCAGTGCCTCACCATCCTCATAGTAAAGAACTTCCTCCTAATGTTTAATCGGAACCTATTCTCTTTAAATAGGATTTTCTCTTAATGGGTTTAAACCCATTACCCCCTTGTCCTGTCACTACATGCTGCCAGCAAGGAAGCAAGCATTCAATCAAATTTACAAGGGGCAGACGTTAGTTAAAAATTAGGGTTATAAAGGAAAGGTTTAGCTACAAGGTTGAAGCAGCAGCACAGTTGTGCCTACTGTAGAAGCCATGTGCAAGCCTAGAGGAGAGGCAGAGCAGCACTACACGTACAGGGGCACTGCCATAGCCTGAACGGGTTGGAACTAAATGATCCTCGAGGTCCCCCTCCAAGCCAAACCATTTGATAATTCTATGATACTGCTTCTACTGAAACAGTGCAACCAAATGCAGCACTGAACAGGGAAGCTGCATAGAAGTAACACTAGTGAGGCAGAACTAGCAGGATTCACTTTGATTCCGCTCTCTCAGCATTTCACGCTTGGCTAGAGAGTGCCCCTCCCACGCGAGCACTTGGAAACTCCGACCGCGGGCTCCAGGGGCGGTGTTGTGAGGGAGCCGGGGTGACGAACCCCGCCCCCGCATCTATTTCTGCACGTGCCGCGTTAAGCGAGCAAGGCACCGCCCGCACTTAGATCGGCCATGGGGAAGAGGCTGACCGGCACAGAAGAACCCCCAGGACACCCTGCGGGACAAATGCCTTCATAGCCGCCAGCACCGCTTTTATATTGGGCGCGCGCGCCCCTCGCCGCCGTCCCGAGTCCCAATTGGCTACAGGGGGACGGGGGCGGGGCTCGGGCAGCGGCGCATGCGCTATTGGCGGCTCGTTGGGGGCGCGGGGTCACGTGGCGGGGCGGCGGCCGTTGGCGCCTCGGTGAGCGGGAGGGCCCGGGCGGCGGTGGGTGCGTGAGAGACGGGTCTGCCCTTCCCTTCCCTTCCCTTCCCTTCCCTTCCCTTCCCTTCCCTTCCCTTCCCTTCCCTTCCCTTCCCTTCCCACCCCCCGCTCCCCCGCGCTGTCCCTGCTCAGCTCGGGCGGATGCAGGTGCGGGTGTCCCGGTGACTGCCGGGGCCCTCTCGGCGCTCTCCGCCCCGCACCACCCGCCCCGTGCTGCGGCTGAGCCCGGGCAAGCGCGGCGTCCGCTGTCTCTACCTCCGCTCTTAGCCTTTGGATCCAGGCTCTGCATTGGTCATCCTGTACATTTTTCCTCTCTTTAGGAGTGTATGTGCGTGTGGGAGAGAGAATGTAGTAATTTGCTACTTAATTTTGTGCCGTGATAAACTTCTGTAGCTCATCGGGTGACTAAGGGAGGGCTGGCAGGATCCAGGATGCTACTGACCCTTTTTATGCTGTAAAGATCTTGGGATTCATTGCTTTAATAACCCTTTACCGAATGTGATCTTCGGCTTTACATCTCGCCTGATTTCTTTACAGTGTTGCTATTTTATCTGCGATACTGTGTCTAGATATACCAAGATCATTATATATGATTCTGAAAATAATAGTTTTCAGGTGTGATATGTTGGTTAAACTCTCACTAGATTTTTTTAGAATCAAACAGTGGCTTTTGAAAGTCTTTGTTTGCTTGTTTCGTGCGAATATTTTCAGGGTTATAAATATTTAAAGATTCAGTAAAAATCTTACTTGGTTTGAGGGAGGGGAATTTTAGACTTTCACAGTAAAATTTTGAAGGAAACATAATTTGAAATTTGTCTTCTTAGGAAAATTTGAATAAAAAACCGTTAGTGAGCACTTTCAGCTTTCCAGTGAAATGCTTGGTACGCAGGCTGTTGCTAGAGTTTCAGAGCCTGTACACCAGAAAACCTTGGAGTGCAGCCAAAAACATCAACAAAATTGCTGTGGTATCTTACCTCTTCTCTGCAACAGTTATGAGAGTATTTCAGTAGAAATCATCTGAGTGACCAGCCTGTTTTACTTTACTTTTACACCTGCAACGTGCTTTTCAGTAGTTTGTGGGTTTGTTTTTAAATCTTCTCAGGAGCAGAATGGTGTTCACTCTTTGCTTTGCAAATGTTGGTGGCTGGCCCGCAGAGTGGACTGTGAATGTCATGCTGTTGCAGTGTTTGGTACATAGCTCAAAGAAGTTCAAAAGCATTATCGACTGTGACAAAGACAGAGCCAATGCTGTTGAGTACAGTTAAGAGTCATTAAGGTTGGAAATGGCTTCTGAGATGTCAGCTCCAGCCTCCAGTAGGGACAGACATGAACAGTTGTAGCTCTCACATGCAGATACCATCATAAGGTTGACAACATTATGGCAGTATCCTGTTTTTATAGCTGTTTTGCCAGTGTCATTTATGCATAATTTCTTTTTTTCTTTGCATTGTTCTCGTAGAATTTGATTATTCAGCATATCCAAAGATGAAGAGGAAACTTGCAACAGCTGGGACATTGAGGCTAAGTCCTAATGAAGAAGCCATGTTTCTGAAAGAAGAATATGAAAGAAGAAGAAAACTAAGGTTACAGCAGGTATGCCTGTGGTATTTTTCTATGTGCTGTTTTCATTTGATGATGTAACAAATAATTTAAGAAAAGTGAAAATATTATTTCCTGTAAGGTACATTTCAAGGTAATAGTATTGTAGAATGGTGGAATTTTTTATGTTGGAAAAGACCCTTGAGATCATAATCTCCAGCTATTAATCTGGCACTGCCAATACCACCACTAAACCATGTCCCTCAGTGCCACATCTACATGTCTTTTGAACTTTTCAAGGGGCGGTGTCTCAACTGCTTCCCTGGGCAGCTTGTTCCAGTGCTTGACAACCCTTTATGTAAAAAAAAAAAAAGCCTAAAATACAAAGTGGAAAATAATAAACTATGTATACTAAGTTTTCGGTATAGTTGTTGATTTTTTTTTAATCTTGAATTGTAATAGGAGCCTTTAATAGATTATTGCGTTATATTTTTGGAGAGGAGGATATCCAAGCAGTGTTTGCGGTTTGTCACCTGTATGTAATTTTTTGGACTTTAACCAAAGTGTTTAATTGAGATTAAATTTATTATTTTATATATTAATTTTGGAAAAGAGTAGGAGCAACTTGAAAGTATTTTCTGGATAGACTGTGAATGGACTAGTAGATGAGATAGAAAGATGGAAGTAGAGTAAACTGTGTTGTGGAAAGTCTTGCTGCAAAAAGTATTGTGCTTGTCTTGAATTGCTGATAAACATAAATGCTATTTCTACAGGTCAGAGAGCAGCAGAAGTATATCTCCTACCAGATAAGGCAGAAGGTAAAGCAGAAGAGAGAAGAACAACTGCATCAGTTAGAGGAGGCACTGAGAGCTGAATGGCAGAAGGCACAGGATGAGAAGATGAAAGCCCTGGAAGAACTGTATCTATCAAGCTTAAGAGCGATTGGGGAGGGTCACCGACAGGCCAAGGAAAATGTAAGTGAGCTTAATATTATTCTATCATGGTTTCACCCCAGCCAGCAGCCAAGCAGCAGGCAGCTGCTTGCTCACTCCCTTATCAGTGGGATCAGGGAGAGAATCAGAAGGGTAAAAGCCAGAAAACTCATGGGTTGAGATATAGACAGTTCAATAGGGAAAGCAAAAGCCACACATAGAGCAAAGCAAAATGAGGAATTCATTCTCATCTTCCCTTGGGCAGGCAGGTGTTCAGCCATCTTCAGAACAGCAGGGACCCATCGTGTGTAATGGTTACCTAAGGAAGACAGCCACCATCACTCCAAACATCTCCCCCTTCCTCCTTTGTTCCCCCACTTTATGTACTGAGCATGCTGCCAGATGGTGTGGAATATCTCTTTGGCCAGCTGGGATCACCTGTCCTGGCTGTGCCTCCTCCCAGCCTCCCATGTACCCCCCACTCTCTCGCCAGTGTGGCAGCACAAAGAGCAGAAAAGGCCTTGGCTGTGTGTGAGCCCTGCTCAGCAATAACAAAAACCTTTCTATATTATCAGCCCTGTGTTCAGCACAAATCCAAAGCATGGCCTCATACCAGCCACTACAGAGAAAATAATTTCTATCCCAGCCAATACCAGCATATATTGTCAGAGACAATTTTAATGTTTTAGAAATCCCAAAATTGCTGTTTGTTTGGTTTTTCCTTTGACATTCTAGATTTTGAAGTCCTGCCTAAATAGACAACTTTTTAAGAATGGAAACTTTTTAGAAGTGGTTGTGTATTTTTTGCAGGTATCTTCCTACAAGATAGTCTATGGGCCTATATGTGAAGGCTTTTGCTGGGCAGACTTTAAAGTTACTTTGTATTAGCTTGTATGATCATGTATGATTGTACTTGACTAAATTGTACATAATGACTCCGTTTCTCAATTATGCCAGTAATACAGTAATTTTTTCTCCATCATGGATCATTTCTATGGGCAAGAAAATACACTTAACATTTTTTCCCCTTCAATGCTCCAGTGATATGGAAGACATTGATAAGGGCTTCAGAGACCTTTGCCTGGACTGCAAATGGGTGTCGCTTTAATTCTGCACCTATAAACTGATTTAGCTTTCTTTAAAATCCTATAACTTGTGTAGGCTCTGCTTGAGAGATCATTTAAGATTTCTGGTTAGAGATTTTCTATAGGTTTGACTCTGAATCAGGTTTACAGATATCAGCCGTAGATTTCTTACATGGATTTTGCAAAGTAGTTTACTACCTGAATTAATAAGACTCTTTAAACCCAAGTGCATTAGCATTATGCTTTTCCATGTATCAGTGTCTTTAAATCAACTTCTTTTTAAACTCCCTTCCAGTGCTAGGATGGGTGAGTTAGCAAAAAACTGTGGAACCAGTGTTATAGGAACAGAAAACTAGTTGATGACTGAAGGGTATTAACATGCTTCTTCTACAGTTTAGTTTGCATTTGCTACAGGGTGCTTAAATAACTATGTTTAATTATCCTTTTCATCAAACTGATGTAGAAGAAGCTAAGATTTCTACGTCAATATTTGGTTAAATTGGCCAAGGGATGTTGCAGGTTTGCTGCTGTTGTTGGCGGAGAAGAAGAAAATAAAAGATGGAAGAGAAGGAAAAGTTATTAAAGTACTTTTACTTTAATAGAGTAGAAGGTAGTTTTGAGCTTGTGCTTCTTACCAGCAGTATGTAGTTTGAAATATCATACTGATCGTATGAGATTTGAGTGGAATTCTGTATTAAGTGATTACAATATTTTAATGTTAAGGAACCTGATTTAGAAGCTCTGGCAAAGCAAGCAGAGGAAAGGAAACAAAGAGCAGAGACAAGACATAGAAAAGCTCTGATAGAGCAGAAGCACCAAAAGGAAAAATTACTTCGTGAGCAAGCCAGGTATGCAATAGTTATTTTGTTTTATTAAGAATGAACTTTACAGTGTCACAAGGTGAAAGGCAAAAATGTTGATGCTTCTTGCTTGGAGCTTTTTCAGTCTTGAAATTTTATGGGTTAGAGAATTAATGCTTGTGGACAAAGCTTGTGCCTTTTGATAAAAACTGTAGCTTTAAGACCAAGACAAGAATGTCAGGAATTCAAGCTGGCCCTATAGACTCTCCAGGAGTTCAGTGACGTATGAAATGAAATGTTGTCAGGGCAGTTCCTCATGGAGAGTTAACCACCTGAAAAAATGACCTAATGTATTTGTCATGGTCTTCCTTCTTACATTGTTTTTTATTAAGCAGATTGGAACAAACTTGTGCTGGCATGGAAAATGCCATGTCTCCTCTTGGGTGTAGTTGTGCTTGGGTTGAGCTAAGACCTGTAAATTAAATAGTTAACTATATCTACACTCAAGCAGTTAAAGTAGGTTGAAATGCACAATGCTTTCTGGAAACTTAGGTGAAAAGCAGAGATTTTTGCCTTGCTTTTGGGATGCTTGTGTACATTAATGTTTTTGCATAACTTGAAGAAGGTAATTTTTAATGCTGCCTTCCAGCCCAAGTTCTGTTATCTTTTTAATATGCTTCCCCATCCCTATGGCCCGACCAGTTAGTGCAGGTACTTAAGAATCTCATTTTAGGTTTACCTTTTATTTTGCACTGTTCTGTCACTGTTGCTTGAATAATTTTCTGTCTCTCTTTTGTGGTTTGTTTTGTCTTTTCCCCCAAGACGAGCAGATGCGCGTAAACGTGCTCTGGAAGTGGAAAAACAAAGAGCAGCCAAAGTTGCAAGCCTGCCACCTCCTCCGCCACGTCCTTTTGAAGTATGTATCCATGATACAACAGGGATTACAATTTCAAGGGTACCATATATATTTATTGGTCTGACTCCTTGCAACAGGACATCCAGAGTCGGTATTTGCGTATACAAGGAGAGTTATTCAGCAGAAGCCGAGGGAGTGAATTCATTAGATGTTAGCGGATTTCTCGCTACTAAACTTGGGTACTTTATTGATCTCTTGTTATATGTGAATTTTATTTCTTGTAATCAGACTCTTATTTTTGTAGTTAATGTGTCTTTTTAAACTTCCATCATATCTCATTTTCATTGAGTAGCCTCAGTGATATTAGGCTTTACAATGATCTCTCTCAGCAGGTACATTACATGCCTCCTCAGCCTGCTGTCATACTGATATAGTTCACAGCATTTTGTTTAGTTCTGAAATAAAGGCAATTCTGTGTTTTTAGCTGTGGGGCAGTTTTGTTGGTTTTTTTTTCCTCCCTGCAATTTTGTTTTCTTGTAAGAAATCCTAAATGAATGGGAAGCTCTTTAGTTTTGATGGGAAACCATCACCCAAGTCTACTGGGGAGGCTGCAGCCTTTTGAGGTGTGGCTTTGTACCTCATTCATGCTGTTTTGATTTCATAAAGCTGGTGCATACATGTAGAATTTGCTGTAGGATTGCAGATCTGCACTGCAGAAAGAATATTATTATATGTGGTTTTACTTTGGAGTTAACTAGTAGGATTTTATGAATGCAGAGCCTAAGTTGCCTCATGTGGTGTCAGGGATATTCAAACTACTGACAGTAAAATAAAGGGTTGAGGTATACTAGCCCCTCTCAGAGCCAGTGAAACTTTCAAAACTTTTCCCAGCTACATCCCAGCACAGTATGTACAGCTTAGAGTGCAGGATGATAGGGGTTTGGTGTTGTATCTGGAAAAACTGAGTAAGGTTTGACCCTCCCAGTTTTAAGAATGATTAGAAGGAGTACCCGTGACCTTTCATTAGTACAAGTTTCTCTCTAGATCTTTTTGTTGGCTGCCCAAGGGTTTTTGTTTTATGTAAGCTGGATATGGGTGAAGATTAAAACAAATGTTGTAAGGGAGTGGTAAAGTTTGGGGTTATTTCTGGTGAAACATATGCTGTATTGAAATTTAGTACATCTGGAATAAGGTCCTGTCTGGTACAGTTCAGGTAAATTCGTACACCCTTTCACGCTACTGCTGCCCTCTATGTTGTGCCACAGGGTACATTCCCAGTGTGTCTGGTGTAGAGCAGGCGAAATCTGTATCGGTCCAAACTTTGACTATTTCCTGGTTTCGGGTGCTTCTGTTGCTCAGTTTGGCATTGTTGAGAAAACATGAGATACTGTAGCTTTGCTTTGTAGTAACTTTTGCAGTTTAGAATGGGTCTTGTGTCGCATTTTATTTAACCCTTCCCCATAGATAGTCACTGCAGTTGATTTCCATAATAACTGAAATGACACGATACTTAATATGTAATACTTTTATCTAGCAACATCAATAATGCATCTTCCTTTCCATTTTATAAATGCAGAATTTTCTCCTCATTCTTTAGTATTTTGTCACCAGGGGAAGCAAGAAGGCTTTATTTCCAGGTTTCTTCAGGTTCTGGTGAAGCCAGAATTGCATGTACAATTTAGTTGGATGATATGTCTGGGTCAGTGCTCTATTTAAGTATTGTTCTTTTACACTCATTTTAGGGGAGTTTGCAAACATCTGGATTTTCTGCAATATGTAGGTTTTGTTTCTCTTTGTTTTGTTTCATGTTTTGATAATGGTAGATTGAATCAGTAATTTTGCAGACATACTGAGTTTTTGTTGAAGAAAAAAGATTACTCTGTTTCCATATAGCACAGCGTGCCAATTTGTTCCATTTAAAGACTAGCTGACTTTAAGCCTTTTTTCTAGTTTTCATATCTGTATAGATTTTAATCCTTTTATTGTAGACCTGTAGCTGGGAGGGCACAGGGCTAACAGGGCTAAGAATAAAGTTATTTTCTTTAAAGAGTTATTGGGTGGCATGTACTACATGGCCATGTACTTCATGGGGGGAAAATGTTAAGTAATTGAAAGAGTGAGAGATTTTTATTCCTGTTTCTGCTTCAAGAGAGAGAAAACAAAAGATATTGACTGTCAGTTGGTGGAAGGTAAATCTAGGGCTTTTTCTTGCAAATGTGTTACTCAAAAGGCACTGAATTGGAATTGTTTAACTTTAAATCCTGTGAATTAGAGAAATTACACGGTCATCTGAGTAAGTCTGCTTGTTTTTTTTTGAATGTTTGCATAAGGAGCTTAGTAAATGCGACTATAATCACAATCTGATGCTCTTTTGCAATAACAATTGACTATAATTTCATAAAAAGGAGCTAGGGCATTGTTGTTCATGGCGTGATTACTTAGAATATAAGAAACATTCTCTAAAGATACTCCTATTATTGTGATTTTACCCAGTTAGAAAAGAAGTATTTTTACTCTAATGTCATAACCCATTTTGTTTCTCAGAATTATGGATTTTAAGAGGCTGTATTTAGTTAGACCAAATGAAAAATTACTTAATTCAAGTTAAACTGTAAACACTATTTTATTGGTGGTTTTTTTTGGAACAACATTTTATTGGAAAATGTGGCAGCGTTCTTGGAAACTTACTTTTTCTTACATGATCTATTAGATTTTTATGGAATGGAAATAAAAACTGAAAAGTATTACTATACTCTGCTTGAGTAGTCATAGCATTTTTAGAGTTGGGGTCATGAGTTTTGTGTTGGGTTTTTGTCCCATTTCATGATACTTTGCTGCTCCAGTTTTGCCAGATTTTAGTATAGAATTATTTGCTTTTTGAAGGAAGGAAAAAAAAAAAGAGAGAGGAGTTACAAAACCATGATGGAAGTATGGTATTTTTTTCAGCCTAAATTGCTTTTGACACTGATTGAAAAATTGCAGCCTCCAACATAATTCTCACATCATCGCAGCTTTTGAATAAAATTCTGGAGATTTGATTGACTACATGTAATTAATAATTATTTGTTATTAGTTTGTTAATAGTTTATTAGTTTGTTAATTTTAAGTAATTCAGAAGAAGTGTTTAATTGTACATTCTGAAAGTAACCCAGTACAGGGCAGGCACTGGTAATCTGGCTAATGAGGTTTAGGCCTGGGACTTGTCTGTTCTCATAGCTATAATCATTATCTGCAAGTGTTGATCTGTTACAATTACTATTATTAGCATTGATTAAGAAATTTAGCAGTTTCTTTTTTTTTTTATCTACTAGGATAACATGCAAAAATATTGTTTAAGGACCATAAAATAAGTTACTGAATTCTGTTGGTAAGGCTAAAATTAATTTTATCGGTTTTGGGTCCCTTAGGACAAAACAGACATTGAGGGGTTGGAGCATGTCCAGAGAAGGGCAACAGAGCTGGGGAAGGGTCTGGAGCACAAAGCTGAAGAGGAACAGCTGAGGGACCTGGGGGTGTTTAGCCTGGAGAAAAGGAGGCTCAGGGGGAACCTTGTCACCTCTACAACTGCCTGAAAGGAGATTGTAACTAGGCAAGGGTGGGTGTCTTCACCCAGGTAACAAGTGATAGGACAAGAGGAAATAGCCTCAAGTTGCACCAGGGGAAATTTAGACTGGCTATTAGGAAAAAATTCTTTGCTGTCTCATCAAGCACTGGAGCAGGCTGCTTGGGGAAGTGGTGGAATCGCCATTACCTGGAGATACCTAAAAGATGTGAGTTGTGGCACTCAGGAACATGATTTGGTGGTGGACTTGGCAGTGCTGAGTTCATATCTGGACTCGATGAAGATTTTTTCCCATATAAATGGTTCTATAATTCTTTGATTTTCATTTAAAGACTTTACTTTCTACAGTCTTCATAAAATAGTGATCGTCAATACTGAAGTTTTGTATGTCTCTTCTTATGCAGAGATAAGTTTAAGATATTTCTGAGAATTAATGCTGCTCTTTGTGTGTGTTCATTTCTTTATGAACGTGTTAGTTTTAGAGCACTCAAGCTATGAATCTTTCCAGTTTAGTTAATGTGGATAAGAACACCTTTTTAGGAGGAGGTTGAGGGAAGAGGAAGCTGAGAGAAAATTAATGGAGGAAATGTTAAGTACAAAGACAAGTCCAACGGGATATTGAATAACCTAACCTGGCTACTTTGCTACTGAGAACATGAGGCTAAGCGAAAGAAGAGGGAGGGTCTGTTGGCTTATTGTTCAGATTTCCAGAAAAGAGTTGAAATGTGTTAGAGTACCCAAAACTTCTAAAAAAACTACAGCAACTTAGCATTCTATGAATAGGCACTTTTCAGTGAAGTTACAGAAAATGCTCTTTTCTCTGGTCAACTAATACATTAGACATAATGGCTCTGAGTTTCCTAAAGCAAGTCTGTAGTTGAGAAGTGTTGCTTAGCTGTTGGGTATAATTATTTTGTGGGTCTGTGGTTGCCCTGCTCTGAGGTGAATGTGACAGCTGTTTAAGTGGGACTTGTATTAATGCATTAAACTCAAGTGCTTTTAAATTAGTGCTTTTGAAACATGACACTGATGAGCATCAATATCTGTGTAGGGGTTTGCCTATGACTGTTATATGCTCTCCATTATAAAAGCCCTCTAGATCTGCCTTGTGCTGATGTAGTTTATTAATTATTACATGTATATAAGGTTTTAAACACTATTTTCAGGACGTAATTTGGTGGGGTGGGTTTCTTTTAATAATAATTTAGCTATATAGATCACTTTTGTTTAGTTGCTTTGGTGGAGCTACTGTTCTGTGATACAGCTGTGGTTGTACTTTTCTTCCTAGAGTTTTGAAGTGAAAAAGATCCTTGCGATGAAGACCTGTGGTGCTGACAACTTTTCTGTTACACGTTACCATATTGCTGAAGCTTTGGTGGATAGAGAAGTAGAAAGAGGGCAGGTGATTAACTCCAAGTGTTTGTGCTACAGCGTTACATTCATGTTTCTTTACATTGCATACACTGTCTGGATATCAGCCGGTGGATTTTCTAGAACCTGTTTAAAGATAACTTGTATAAAGCAGCTTACTGAAGAGAATCTCAGATGGGCAGGCTTCTAAAGCCTGTTATGTGCTCAGTCACTTAGGGGATCACACCTAGCCGTCCCTTGTGAACAGGCTTTTATTGGAAGGTGAGATCACAAGACTGGTATAATGTTCAAACACCAAACTGGAAGACTTGTGGCTTATGCTGATAGGTGCAGTTGCCCTGGTTTTCTCTCTTCCCCTCTTTTTAGCAATGTACTCCCAGACTTGCCTTGTATTTTCCTTGCTTATTTGAAATGACTTTTTTTTATTCCTAAGTATATTTTTATGTTAGGAAGATCTTTCTTCTTTGAAAGTTGCAGATTGTTTCTGGTTTCCCAAATAAGATTGAAGATATTTCAGGGTCTTTTTTCTCCTTGTTCAAAACAAAAGCATGAGAATAGAAGTATTCAATCTGCAATGTTGACCATATCAGTATTGTAGGAAAAGTAACCACTTTGTGATAACAAATCGTATAAATAGTTGCCCCTGGTACAGCTTGAAACTGGAACACTTTGTCACCTAAATTTATAAAATACGTAACAATGAATTTTTTTCCAAAGGTAGAAAGTGATTTTGGTCCTGCTTGCAACATAGACATTCAAGCATGTTCACATAGCATTGTATGTAATTTAAGTGCTATTGCTGCAGAATTATTCATTTATTTATTGTTACATATGCTTTAAACTATCAAATAACTTCACGGACTAAACTATTGATTGACTGCCAGCCAGACGCTCATTTAGCTGCTGAAGAAGAAGGGAGACGTTTGGAGGAACTACGCAGGGGGGCAGAGAGGGAAAGAAGAAAGCAGCTTGAAAAGGCACATATTAGGGGAAGTCACGCCTTGAAGAAGATCCAATTGGCCAAGGTAGGCAAAGCAGTTATGTCTGTTTTTAATGTCAGAACAGCCACTGTTAAATAAGTTGTAGGTAGGTGATTAATAAAGGAATTACATTTACAGGAGGGAAATTGATGGACTAAATAAAGTTTGCAGAATGTCATTGAAAAAAAAAGTCAAAATCTGTTTGCTTGTTTTAGCATTTAGAAGGAGTGAGAATGATAGAACATCCTCTTAATTTTTGTTATCTGAATGTTTGACCAGCTATTAAACAATAGTCAAGCAAAACTTTAATAGGTAATGAGTTCTGCTTTTCCACATTAGATGTAGTTGGAGTTGGTACTTCAGTGGAAAAAATATTGCTAAGAAGGTAGCAAGTTTTTTTATTTTTTGAAACTTTCCTAAGTTTTTACTCAAAGACTGATATTCTGTTAGTGTGCAAGTCTGGAAATGTTGAAATAGTTTCCTTTAAGAAATAAAAATTGAACTACTAAGAAAAGTCTTTGTACTGTGATCTACATTCAAAAAAATTTTGTGATCTGATAGCTTCACATCTATTTTCATTGTCTAGAAAAAGAAAAGCGTATGTTTTATCATCTGGGATATGATTGGCCCTGAATGAATAACCAAACTAAAATGGGGATTTCTGGAAATATTACTGGTGCTCCTGAAATTAACAGAAAAAAAAAATGCCAACAAACTTTTTTTTTTTTTTTTTTAAATAGCTCTCACATATACTCAATGCGCCAAAGAGTATTTAGTTTGCATCTTAAAAAGTAGCAACTGCTGAATTATATCCTAGCAAAAGTCACTTGGCAAAAGAAATACTTGTTTACCTATAAAACAGGAAGCTTAATTATCTTGAGTAAAGTTGGCCTGCAGGTGTAGTCTGATCCTGTATTTAACATCAGATTCTCTAGGTAGTATTGATGACTCCTGTGTCTAAAGGGCTGATATGGCTTTCTCCTGAGGAAGCACTTTCTCCCTAGAATGAGATTAACTTTGAACATTAACCAAACATCATGGTAACCAAATGGAAGCATTTTGTATCAGTCTTGATATGTGGCTGTCTGAATGTGAACACTGAAAGTTTGTTATCCCTTCTTTATTCTTGAAGGACAGGGAAAGACTCCTGGAAGAACTGGAGCAAATGCATGCTCAAGAGCGGATGCGCAGGAGACAGGCTGTTGCACAGATGCCACCTCAGCTTTCAGTGCCACCATACAAACGCATGGAAATAAAAGAAGAATGGCAGAGAGAACTGGAGTCTGCATTTGAAGAAATGTGCAGTGAAGACAGGAGTAAGTTCTTTGTTGGAGATTGCTGGAATCTGGCACCCAGTAAAGGAGAGGCTGCTACAGCAGCCTCTTCCCTGTGCAGCTGGTAGCAAAGCTGTGTGTGTATCCTAGTTGGCATGCACACAGACAGCCTTCCAGGGCAAATCCATACAGCTGGCCATGGAGGCCAGCAGGAAAAGCAGCACTCACATAAGTACAAACAGCACAAATGGCTTTCTTCTGTTTATTGCTCTGGCTGATCAACATGAAGGCCTTTTGTGGGTTATATGTGTGTAATATGGTATGGATTCCTTCAGCAGCTGGTCTTGGACACTCAGTCTATCCAGGAGTAGTTCCCTGTATCCTGGGTCTCTCTCTGCCAACTGCAGATCCTCCTCAGGTTTCAGACACCCAGTCTAGAGTCCAGTGATTCATACTGGGCCCTGGAGCCTTAACATTACATCTCATACTCATGTATGTACTCAAATGCACATGTGCTCAAATATGTGCTATGGATCACTTGGTGGATAGCTTTAGACACTTGCTCTTACCTGGCAGCTGGCCCTTGATCCTTAGTCTTCCTAGTTGCTGGCTGCTGGGCCTGTGAATCCCCAAGATCTGCTGCTCTTCACCAGTTGTTACTGCACAGACCCAGCTGGGCATGTGAGCATATGGACAGACATGTACATGCTATGGATTCCTGTGGAAACTGACCTTATATATTAAGTCTACCCAGTAGCTGACCCTGAATCCTCTTGTAGTCTTGGAGATGCACACACATGTGCTAGCAGGTTTCTTAGGATCCCTTCCTCTCCTCTCTAGCTGGCTTCAATGCTTGGATCTCCTGATCCCTTTCCTAGACAGTTTGTAAGCTCTCCTGGCCTCTACAATACCCAGCCAAGTCCTAGAGCTGACTGATGTATAACTCCTAAGCCTCTTACCATTCTTGCTAGCTAGTCTAGCTTGTGATTTGCTAGCCACTGCATGCGGATACTCATACCCAGCTAAATGCATTCATTATGCATTTAGCCTCTGCAGTTAGCAATGCTCTAGACACAAGTGCACCTGTGACTTCTGGTCCCTGTTTCAGTTACTGGCCCTCACATATCTATGTACACACATGCATACAAAACAGTGTTCCTCGTGTAGAAAAACAGCTACAATTGGAATTTAGTGAGAAAACAGAACAGACTGTCAGATACAGTGCATGGCCAGACCAGTGGACTGACTCTCATTTTATCTCACTCTTTTTGCACTTTTATCTCATAATTGTTCTGCCCCTGACTAACTTGATCCTTTCCTTTCCCTGCCTTGGGTTCCTCCCCTAAGTATATGTAACAAGCATAGAATTTCAAGGTGTTCTTCCCCTGTGTCCCACATCCCTTGTAGGCAGTAACCCCCTCAGTCAATAAGGTGATCATAGGGGAATTCCTGTTATGCAGTCTTCTGGGATTTCACACCTGGACTGTGTGATCACTCTCCTGTGGCAGCCTTGTGAACAGACAGGTCAGGTTGTGTCTTTTCCCTCATGAAGTTTTTTGGATCTTGTGAGCTGCTTTTGGTGTAAAGCTAAGCCTTTCACCACATCAACTTTTATTTTGAAAAACATAGCATATTGTGGTGGAAACTGCTGTGGAGGTTCTGAATGAATAGATGGCTATTGATCTAAACAGTTTTGAATCTTGTATTTTGGTGGGGAAAAAAAAGCTGGATTAGATTTGTTGTAAAATAACCTCTTGATATTTGAATTTCCTGGGGATTTGTGTGTGAGTGTAGTCTTGCAATGTTGTTGGATTTGTATTCCAAATGGTCATTTTATTTCATTGTGTTCTTTTAATTAGACATGAAAAGAGACCTGATTCTGCAGTTTGAGCCACAACCTTTGCCAGCTCCTTCTGACAGAGCTCGAGATAATGATCTTGATATCTCCTTGGAGCATGAATCTGCTTGTGACACTCAACCAGAGCTCCCTTGTGATACTCAACAAGAATCAGGACATATGATAGAAGAGGAGGTCCCTAATGAACCAGAAAGTAAAACTTCTAAACTGCATATTTAAATTAAACCTTTTCATTTTATATTAGAAAAGATTAGTATATCAAATAAATTTTAGTAATAAGTAAAATGCCCTAAGTAGTAAAACTTCATAATGTCCGTAAAGTAATTCAGTATAATTTGGTTTATGTTTAGTGTAGAGGTTAATACCCTAATGATTATGAATTTAAAAATGACAATGGGACTTCTTTCTCTGATATGCTTCAGTTTATTAGTATGCTGAGAATAATTTTCAATTGTAAGAACTACACTGTTAGTAGTCATAATGATTATTGTATACTTAGTATAAATTATGGACTGATGCTGATGTGTGAAATTAAGATTTTGAGATATTTCAAAGCTTTATAGTCTGCTTATTGTATGTCTTATGTTCAGGTTTGTGGCTGAGCTGCTGCACATTTTGAGTAGGCTGGAATGGATGCATGAGTGTGTCCTGTTTGTTTGTGTGGTCCAGGGTCATACGATGTGAGCCAGAAATGTCTCCGTGAACTTTGCTGCTTGAGCAAGCACTTCTGCATCCCTTGGGTGGCACAGTCTGATGTTTGGTCTGTGGTGCATTGTGCTTCCAGTGCTGATAGAAAGCAGAGGGCAGGTGTGGGGATAGTACTGCATATTTCTGCTACAGTTTGACTATAAAAGACTGCATCCATCTTAGTCCTTCTTTTATAGCTTGCAGAGACAAGTTACTGCTTTTCTTTTGCAAGTAAGAGAAAATTCTGCTAAGATTTTAAAAATACATCTAAGCTACTTGTCCGACTCTGTAAGCAATAAAAAGGAAATAGAGGCCTTTTTTATGATATGAAGATATTCATTACCCAAAACTCTTAACAGTATCTATTCTTTCTAGGGCATGAAGAAGGAAAAACTTGTCAACCTCGATCAAAACTTGCCTTAAAGAAATTGTTGAACAAAATTAGAAGCCAAAAAGAGGAGTGGACGTCAAAAAGTGAGAAAGAGAGTCAAAGTGATTTTGAAACTATTGAATCAGGCACAATTGCTAGTGAAAATAGACCATTATGTGATTTAGAACTTAACAAGGAGCAGCAGAAAAGTACAGTGTCTGAAGCCAAAGGTACACAGTACATACTTGCATCAAAGTTTATTGTGTAGGAGCAAAAGACTTGTACCGGGGGAACTATGACAGTGACTGTGACAAAACTGTTAATGAACTTCCAGTGTTAAATGTTTTGTCATGTTGAATAAAAGTACAGTTTCCTGTCTGTGCCCACAAGGTATTGTGGATTTGTTGAAACCACATATGAGAGGTTTTTGCTCTTATGTCCAACTTGTCCATTGAGATCTTGAAGAGAGCAGATGTCCAAAATACCTTGCTATCTTTCAAATCTACTCAAATTGTTTCCACACTTGGTATTGCTGTACTTAATAGGTGTTTGCCTCCAGGGATAGAATTCTCAGTGCAGGAGTTAGCATTGAATTTCTGTACCTGTGAAAAGCCACTTTCTTTGGAGATTCACAGCTATAAATGCCCAAGACAAGTATAAGCTGATGCGTGGAGTTTTTTTCTGCTTTTAGGCACCATTAAAGAAACCTTTCTGTAAAATTGGAATTTATAGCAATTAGACACTGCAGTTTGTTTGATAGCAAATTATCTTGGGCTACTTCCCATGTCTGTCCTTGGTGCCCTTCTGGTTAGGCTAATGCCGAATTGGTGATCTTGTATGTTGGGTAGGATTTCTGAAGTTTTCAAGTAATCAAGTTGAGGCATTGGGTTTTGGGTTTTTTGCTTTCGGATTATTTGTTTTCATAGGGTGCTTGTTTTTTTAAACAAGATAAAGTGATAGTTCCATCATGTACATGGCTATGCCAACATAATGCCTGGGGGTTGGAGAGTGCAGCATGAGTGAAACCATGCCTTGGGGAAAATGTGCTGCTATTTGAAGCTAACAGTACAGGATTGAGACTTGCTTTTTGTACAGTAGCCGAATGTTAGATAATTTTCTCAATACCGCCAGTTTTAGACCCTCTTTGTTCCAAGTGGTTAATGTGTGGCTTTTGATTCTTCAGGATGATCTTGCCCTTGGTCTCCCAAGTAATATTAGAAGTAATTTTCAGTCCCATTGAAGCTGGGACATTACTGTGTATTCAAGAAAGACACACGATAAAGGGCTATTAAAGACTTAAATTATATAAAAACTGATTTTCCAGCTTATGGAGACAGTCAGAGTAGTAGGATATAGATCTCTTCAAGAGCAGCTTATGCATTTTGTTGAGAGATATTGGGAAACTGTAAAGAAAGATGTAAAGAAGATCCAAGGCTTGCTCTGACTGCAATTACAGCTAAGTAACATGTATATTTTAGACTCTGTGAAAATGTTGGAAAATGCAGTTGCAGATGAAAAGTCAGTTCCAATCCATCCTCAAGAACAAGCAACTAAAATGAGAATGGAAGAGGCAGCTAAAATGAGAATGGAAGAGGAGAGACAGAAGTGGGTAAGTGTGTTTATATTTATTCTTACCTCAGTTGTGCTGTAAAAAACAGATTTACAAAAGATTTTAAAATATTTCAGGTTATACAGCAGCTATAGGCCCAACATTTGAACTTTTACTGTAACATTTTCTATACTTCTCAAAAATCAAAGCTGTAGCTGGAATTTAGAATAGAGTGGAAACCCCCAGTTTCTTCAAATGTAACAAGTGCTGTAGGCAAGGGTAGTCAGGGTTAAATGAGAATCCCAGTTGTACATTAATACCTTTGTTTTATAAAGGGAGGGTATAGTCAGCAATACACAACTCTGAAATCAGTGAGGTTGTGTATTCCTGAGTGACAGGAAAAGCATACAAACTTTCAGTAATTTTTTTCAGTTATCTAGGAAGGTTATCTGGGAAGCAAATGCAGAAAGTTTTTTGTGTCTCTGGGAATGCTATATTTATTACATTTAGAAAAGAATACCTTTATGCATTATTTCATTATATCTATTGTGTATTGTGTTTCATTGTATTTTAATTTTTGTTGTATCCCTAGAGACCTACCTAGAGACCCACCTATGTGGTTTACCAATTTAAAAAAAAAGTTGAATTTTGGGTCTATGTACAACCTTCAGTTATAGAGTTTAAGTTCAGAAATCAAGGAAACAAAAATTTGACAAAATAGTAATATTAAAAAAAAAAAAACAACAAGCAACAGATCCTTTATCAAAGTGTGGCTACTTTCTTTAACCTTCATTGCCTCCCATTTTGCACCTGGCAGGTGTATGTAGTTCTGTGTCCACATTAACTGTTCTCAGGTCCAGCATTTTCTCAGGTTGCTTTTCCTGACATGCCCATTCAGACTGTTATTAAAGGCTGTTGTGCACTTCATCTTTGCCAGTACTTTGAAATTTTTCATTGTTTCCATTCTAAAAGCACATATGCTGCCACTAAATGTAGATCTAAGTGAATCGTAGCTGACAGGTATATGGAAAGAGAATAAACAGACTACTTCAGAGGCTGATGGACTGCTCTCAAAGTGGTTATACATTAGCTATTTCAGAAGCTTTTGTAAAGTTTGAATTAGTGTTTAGATGTGATGAATTCTGATGAAAAACTGAGTAAAATGCAAAATAGATTTTCCAAGTAAGTTTAGGAAAATTACTTCTTTTGCAGTCTTCGGAAAATGATTATATATCTTGAATGGATTCTGATTTTATCCATTTTATTTATTTGAGAATAGATAATAATGCAATAGTAAATGGACTCAGAGATTGTTAGAAATATTTAACCAGTACAACAAAGTTATTCCTGTAGACTTTGGAACTACTTTTAAAGGCCTGTTGCAATTTGGAAATATCTGTCACAAGCAATAGAATTTCTTCTTTAATTTGGAACAAAAGTTTGTGCGTGGTGTGGTCATGTGTGTGAGCAGTCTGGTTTCTTTGATATTCAGTTCTAGAGATTCTCCCTTATTTTTCTTTTGATAGAATGAGGAAATAGAGAAACAGAAACAGGAGCAGCTGGCCTTGATTAAAAAAATTGAGGAAGAGAAAGCTCTTTTGGAGGCTGATTATCTAAAGATCCAAATGCAAACCAGTTTGGAGCAGGTGAAGAAAAAAGAGGAAGAGCAACGTCAGCTGGTACAAAGCCACAGTCTCCATTCCACAGATCATCAGAACCAAAAGGAACATGAGGTGAATAATTAGAGAAAATTTTGTGTATGTTTTTATTTACTATTATATAAATAAAGAACACCATTTACCAATTTTAACTATATCAATTAAGACAATTTTTATTTCTTAGGCTGTGAATTAGAAATTTGTACGCATTAAAGCTTCTTTTTCTAGTGTGCAAGCTTCTTTTTCGCATGGTATCACTGGACCTGAAGGAGTGGCATGAATATGTGTCAGAGGAGGTTTAGGTTAGATACTGGAAAAAGGTTTTTAACCAAGAGGATGGTTGGGCACTGGAACAGCTCTCAGAGAAGTGGTCACAGCACCAAGCCTCTCTTGAGTTCAAGAGAGTTTGGACAATGCTCTTAGGTACATGCTGTGACTCCTGGACATGGTGCTGTGCAGGGCTAGTAATTGGACTTTGATAGGCTTGTGGGTCCCTTTCAACTCAGTGATTCTGTGATTTTGTGATTGTGACTTTCTGCTGTTGTATTTTCTCTCTGTAGTTCAAGGGGCAGCCTTGATTATAATATCTGTTAGTAAAATCTGGTTATAGTCAGATAATGATTGTGCATGTAAACATAACCTTTTTCAAGAAGGTAAACAGAAATCACAGTGGGAGAAAATAGACAAAAATCTGCCTCTGTTTAAGTCTCAAACAAATGCTTAAAGAAGAGGAATTTATGGAGGATGTTGACAGATAGTAATTTTTTTAATATATAAAATCTTGCTTCATGTGCACAACTGGTAGTCTTTTGAGAGCGTGATTGCCTTGGAAATGCAGCTACATTGGCTCATTGCTCCCTGAGTTTGCAGGGTATATTTACCTCTTTAGGCTGAGCTGCTGTAAGCACCATTGACTTTGATGGTGTGTGTAGAGAGAGGCTGTAGCTGTGGGCCATGTTCTAGAATCTCCTTTAGCAGCATTGCCTCAGGCTGAAATCTCACAGACTTCTAACATGGTGGTACCCAGCAGCTCCTGTAAAATTAGGTGCAGGAACATGCAGCTTAAGTTTGCTGCCGTAATAGTTTTCTGTGAATTAGTTGCATATGTGCAATTAAAATTATTTTATTTTGATTAGTCTGGAAATGTATCAGAAACCAGGAGCCCAGGAGAAGGCAGTCATGGACAGATGATACGTAATTTTCAACAACGCCTTCTGCAGCAAAAAAGGTAGGTATCTGTGGAATGGAAAGTGTGTTTATGGAATGCCTGTTCAAAGTCATTGAATTGCCTTGATTATTGAAGTTGATGTTTCTTTTTGCACTGCTTTGAAAAGAACCACGTTTTCGCTCTGTTCAGGTTGCACAAACAAACCATTGAAGAAGCTAGAAAGAATCTACAGCAGTATCAGAATACACTGAGGCAAAGGTACTTGTCTAGTTCTGAAATACCTCTGAGCACAAGGGAAACAAAACCCATTAATTTGGAGCCTGTCTCAGAGCAGCCCCTACAGATACAAGGAGCACAGCCAACACAGTACCAGGCATCAGAACAAGTTCATGCCCAAGAATATGCACGGTCGTTATCTGTGTTTTCAGGAACATTGGGTATGTTGGAAAAACTATCTTCACAGAAGCAGCAAGAGCAAGTGCCTAATACTTGTCCTGGAAAATCAGTGCAGTTTTCAGAAGCATCAAAATTGAAGCATGGAGAGTTTCACTTGCCCTGTGACTGTCCTTCACAGGAGCAAGTGGGAATATTCAAAGCTGCCAATAATCACATCAGAGAACCATTCCAGTCCCATTTACCATCAGGGTCAGTCAGGAAAGAAGTGACTGCAGTAAGAATACAACCAGAAGCACACCAACAACACTTTAGGTTTACGTTGCCTGCAGAAAGTTTCTCTGAGTCTTCAGAAACAGTACTCTCTAAAGAGTTGCCTCAGAAGATATCTAACTATCAAAACAAGACAGAAGATGGAGAAGAGCATGCATTTAAGACATCCATCCTGCCAGTAACGAAGAAATCAGCCTTGGCTGATCCTTCAGCCTATCAGCAGGGATCTGTAGAGAGCAGCAAAACAAGCCCTGATCAACCTCTCAATCTTTCTGAACCCACGATTCTAGCGCATGAAGAATCTAAAGCCCAGAGAGTTGAGGAATTCTTGGTATCAAAAGCAGGAGATGCATCTTCATTAAATTATTCTGGTATACTGAGCCTAAGGGACAGAGTGTTGGCCTCATCAGAAAGCATCCAAGCTCAGCAAAAGTATTTGAAAGAACTGCAAGAGCAGCTAGATGCGCAAAGAGAAGCTCTTCTTTCTAAACAGAGAATACAAGAAAAACTGCTTTTACAGAAGCAAGATAAATTGAAGGAACAGATGCAGAGACAGCAAGAGGCTTTGAAAGAACTTCTAAACAAGCAGGTAAGCTTTAGAAACACCTTGCATAGTTAATCATCAGTAGGTGATCAAATGTACAAGTCAGTGCTACAGTGTACCCCATGGAGTATTGATAGTTCTAGGTGATTTACCATAACAAAAATTTTAATTAGGATTTGTGATTTGTAATCAGTAGTTTCCCCTGTAAAGCTCCAAGAGCGCAGTTTTATCAAGTCTAACAGAAATACTGTGAAGGTCTGTGCTTGGTCTCTGAATGCAATACCCATTGAAATTGTTGTCTGAAACACCTGTAGGCAGAGTTGTTTTCATATCTGTAAATGCACCTCCAGGTGTAAAACAGCCCTTGTATTAACAATACATAAGTAATACCTGAAAGGATATCATAATCATCTTGAATAGATAATTTTTAAAGCTTGTCTTTTGTGTGTACTCACTGTGAATTTGGTTTGGCAACTTCAGTCTTGAGTTGTAATTTGCTTGTTTTTCAGTAACAGAAGAAAAATCCAAGTTTATTTTTGAGCTTATAAAGAGCCTCCTTTTGCCTCTCCTTGTGTTTTTTTTTAAACAGAAGCCATCTTAGAAGAATAACTGTTCCCTCTAGTTCCTGTCTTTTGATTTTGCAGTTTCCAAGCAGCTAAAATTCTTGAATTCAGGAGATGAAAAACTAAAAGCAGACTTTTTGGCAATTGTTCTTGTTAAAAATTATGAGTACTCTGGTCTAATCTCACAAAGGCCTTGAAATGTAGCTAATTGTGTTTTAGCACATTAGGTTTTTAGAGCTCAGTAAAATACCTACATGTCCAAATGTTTTTGTGAGCTAAGAGATCTGTCTGTTATCCTGCATAATTGAACTACTTTCTCAATGTGCTCAATATTGTCTTGCTTGGAATACACACAAGAGAAAATTTTCTTTTGATAAATGAGTATAAATATAATCTTATATAAAAATGCTTCCCCCTTCTAAGGTGAGATATATGCACCCAAATGAAGAAATGACAGAGGCACAAAAGCCTTTCAGGAGTAAGAGAACTGACTTCTTCCAAGTTTTAGAAAACTACCAGCAAGAGAATTGTGGCAGAAATAAATTTCACGGAAGTGAAACAATTTCACCGTGCATTGGTCCAGTTGAGCAAACTGGTAAGGCAGTTACGTTATTTTTCATTATAATTTCTATTGCTTTACGGCTGAGATGGAGTTCTCTTCCATCTCTCCAAGTTAATTTGAAGTATTTGTGTGTTAGTACACATATTATTGCAAGATATTAAACTTTGTTTTACAGATCAATCTGAGAAAGTTCTCTGTAGAGAACAGAAACAGAGGTCCTCCAAACCACCAGTGACAAAAGTCAAGTTAGGGCTTGGTTTGGAGCAGCATGAACTTAGTGTTATACCAGAGGTAGACACACCGAAGAGTTGCAGCCTCTCTTTGGCGGGTAATGTATAAAATATATAATAAGTGCTGTTATGAGTAGTAGATTGGAGGAATATAATATTTTCTGAAGAATCTTTGAGATTATTAGGAAATAATAGCTGATACTGTTGCCTTTCTTAAAGTATAATTTATATACTAGCAAAGTTGTAGTTTGGAAAAGTTTATTCTGTGAGTGTCTGTCTAGAAAAAAAACCAAAATTTCACTAGGAAAAGAAAATTGAGTTACTCCATGACCTGAGTTCCCTGTTGATTTTTCTTTTGGGCAGGGTCTGTGTTAATAGGCAATTGTACAGTAACTAGAAAGAAGTTGGTAGATTTTCTTTAAAGGTTTACCTTTTGATCATCCCAAGAAAGTGACTGTAAAATCTTTCAAGTAAAGTGTTAGTATCAAGCTTCTACAGAAGCTTTTAGACCATCTGTTTAGGTTGTTTTTTCTAGTTAAAAAACACTCATTGCAAAAAAAAATTTAGAGAGCAATAAAAATTTTATAAATATATTACAGTTACAATCTGCAGACAATGCTTTGCAAGTCTCTGTAAGGAACATTATTTAACAGGTACAACAAACTCATGTTTTCTAAAGGTAAACAATTTTTTTTCAATGTCTCTTCACATCTAAAATGTAATGCATATTTTACAAAGCTTTTTTATGTTGTGTTCTTAAAAAGGCTCAGCAGAGCAATGTGAGTAATTATGGGCTTGTCAGGCTGGCATTCCTTGCAAAATAATGAAACAGCTGATACGGGACATGCTTCAATTAAAGAAAAGTAGTTAATGCTAGTCAACATCAATTTATGCAGAGCAATTCTTGTTGGAGGAATTTGATATCTTGATTAGATAGCAAGTTCTGTTGGGGAAGGTTTTGATGGAAAATTGTATTTATGTTTTCAAAAGCACTTGGCTTAGTGACTTACAATTAGCTGTATAATACTGTTGTGATCCATAGGTGATTTATTCTTATATTATCAAACCATTGCTAATGGTAGGTAGTAAAAACTTGAGATTTTTATTGGATTGGGTGGCCAGAAAGGGCTGATTTGTGGGCTGGGTTGCAGAGAAAGAAATCTTTAAACCAGAGCAGAGAAGTTGTATTACCCTGGGATCAGGAGAAGTTACTGCAAGTTTTCTTGGATTTGCTGTGTGAAAAATTTGTTTGAGGTTTTTTTGAATAAATACTCTGGTGGAGTTAGGAATTAGTTTTTGAGAAGTCTATTATCTGCATAATCTTTCAGCCTGTATAATGATGTGATATGGCTAAATTCATTAAAATGGAGACCATACAAATTCAGCAGTTTATTTCTGTTGAATAGAATGTGCATCTTAATGTTCCTCATGAAGTGCAAAACACTTCCTTTTTATACCTAAACTGATTACAGATGTTTTAAATTTGGATAAAACAGATGATGGTACTGGAGAAACTTCTCAGAGTTCAGCCTCTGGGGAGTTTGCATGTGTGAAACATCACAGTTATGCTCTTCATGGAGGCGCCTTTCCCTTGGGCATGACAAACTATGACAGAAAAGCTTCCAATGGAAGTCCAAGGCAAACTAATCCATCAGGAAGATTATTACAAGAATTGCTGATGATGGCTGCTGAAACGTCATGTGATTCAGGTGAGGAAATCCTCTCCATTAAAGAATACTATTCAGCATTGCTGATTTTGCTGCTGTTTATTTGTAGAATATGACCTGACTATTAAAGAACATGCAATGTTATTTAATGCCGTTGAATTTTGAGTGTAAAAAAGGGTGTTTCAATAAGCACTTGTTTCAGAATGAATGAGTTTTTATCTTTTGGGTTTTTGGGATCCATTACCATTTTGGTAACAAGTCCACATTGCAGGACACTTCATTGCTGGTCAACAGCTTCTTGTCCAGAGCATGTGCTTTGCATCTGTAACCTTTAGAATTGTAAAGGTTTGCAGGTATTCCAGGTGGGAACCTATTGGTAAACCAGTGGCATTCCTGATTCAGTACCTAATAATTCTCATATTGATACATAGGAAATCAGTGCTTAAAAAGACCTCTGGAGTGTTAATGTGTTGATGTAGACATCCACTGAAGGATCACTGTGTATAAGAAATTACTTAAAAATACGGTTGAGACAAAAAATAGAAGCATAAGGTCATTGTCAGCTCAAAAAAACTTGGAAAGAATCATGTCTTAGGTGTGACAGACACGAAAATTGAGAGTTGTAGAATATTTCAAATTTAAAGACTTATTAGGCTCATTGAGTCCAACTCCCTGCTTCTCCCAGGATTACCTAAAACTAAACATGCTCCTTGAACTCTGATGGCCTTAGTGCTATGATCACTTCCCTGGGGAATGTGTCCCAATGACTGACCACCCTTTCAGTGAAAAACCTTTTCCTAATGTCCAATCTGAGCTTACCCTAATGCAGCTTCATTCCATTTCCTTGTGACCTATTGCCTTACTTAGTGTCAGGTAATTATTTTGTATCTGCAATTTCTGTTTAATTAGGAAGTTATCAGCTCACAGTGCATTAGCCTTGACTCTCAGCTTGTGAGACTAACACAATGCTAAAGCTGAGCCAGACACCTGGGATTTTCAAGTAGCTGTGACAGCTCTCCTGTCTAGGAAAAATCTGTGCACAGCCAGTCTTGGAGAGAGGTCCATTCTGCTTTCACCTTTCTAGGAGCCATCATAGGCTTTTAACATGCTCCACTGAATATGTCAAAAGGAGCAACAGTGTAATAGTGTAAGGACTGCTTCAGCTCTATTAGTGTCTGTCTGTGAAGAGCTTTTATTAAACAAGAACACCTTTGAAGATGGGCCATGTTTATAGGTGGCAGAGTTATTCTGATTCCATAAAATAAAACAAGATGTTTTGGTTATCAAGAAAAACATTTTTGTTAGAAAGAATGTTCAAAATAATTTTGTTACAGGGACATTGAAACCTACTAAGCATGTTATGGGTAACTTGATTGGCTTTATAAAAGAACAAAGAGAACTAGTTTGTAAAACATTCACTAAAGCAATTTGAAGTTTATTACAAGATGACAGCATTGCATGGTCCAGTACAATTTTCAGGATTCATCCAAAATATTATTGGAGTTGCATAGGAGTTCTCAGAAACTTGGCAGCTTGCATATGCCCATTGGCACAAGCAAAACAACTATGTAGTACACACCTCCTGGTGTTGCTAGAAATTTCATCACTGGCCCTAAGCTTTAATTTTTCATTTAGTTTGCATTGAGACATCATTTCCAATTCAATCAGATTTACTTGGAATTTGAGTTGTTTTGAATGAGTACATATAAGCTCATTTTCCTTCAGCTGTTTCTTTATGTCTCAGAATGCCCCTTTTGAAGTATATCTATCTCTGAGCTTCAATTATAATGAAAACATTTTGTCTTTTAACAATATTTGAAGAAAAGACTGGTATTTTTCTGAGTAAATTGTAGAACTGTTGCTAGAGCAGCTGTTACCAAATTAATATAAAATATTTTGGTGTGGTGCCTTTTTACATTATAGACTATTGTGTATGAACAATACAATAGTTTATGTAAGAGGATTAGGAAACTTTATGTGAACATCTATAGTAAAAGAAAAAAACCCTAAAGCTTTCTGTGATTATGTGTTTAAGAGGATTGCCCTCTTGAGCAGATCAGCAACCAAATGTGCCAGCAATAATCTTGAAAACATGTAGGCTGTGAGGCTCTCTCTGGTACTTTCAGTAACTAGTGTGGTATTTCATCAAGAAAATTTACAGTCCCATGCACTTTATATACAGGGTTTCTGAAGGAAAAATTTAAGGTTCATTTTAGGTTGTTGCTTATGATTTTTTATTTAATTTGGTTTTTAAATTTTTTGCTACTTGATTCTTACCAGAACATGTTTGCATTTTTTTCATGTTTTCAAGATGTAATTGTATCTCTACAGGTAAGAGCAAATGAGTGCTTTGTGTGATCTTTGACCCTGTTCTTTGAAGTAATGTTCTTGGTGGTTTGAACCTTTGACCAAATAATCTAAGTCTTTACAATTTAGGAGTTGTACTGCTTTCATGACTACAGAACCACTAGATGTGTAAAAATCCGTAGTCATTGCTCACATGCTTTTTCAAATCAGACGTAAAAGATGAAAAGAGAAAGGTGGTAAGTCTGCTTTTTACATGCAGATGCTTTATCAACAAAGGTGAGTTTCCTTTGATAAGAGGGTTGCCTTGGGTAATAGGCAGGTTTTTTTTGAAAAGTCTGTAATTAGCTGCCTATAAAATTTGCCTCTCAACTTTAAAGGCAGCTATGTCTGTAAAATGGGTCTGAAGGACTGCTTGTGATTAGAGGGGATGAATCCCTGTGCTCAGAACTGAGTGGCTGCAAGTGCTACATAAACTGATCAGCTGGTTGCAGCCAGAAGTAATATTGCATTGAGCGCCACCAGTGAGTCTGAAATCTAAGTTGCTCTTTTACATACCACTGATGCATTGATAGGATGTGTTGGGAACTTTGGACACTTGATGTTCTTTCCAATCCTGTTTGATTAGAATGGGCCAGTAGAATTCAGGCTGTTACTAGGGAATTAAAGAGTAACCGTGCAGGTGAGACAGGCAGTATAAACCTGATTTCCTTAGGAAGTCAGCCTGCAGCTGTGACTAGGTTTGATACATACACCTCTTCCACAGTTCTCCTTGAGGGACACATCAACAGGCTTGTCTCTGTATATTTGCAGTGATTCCCTTGAGCAGTGTTCCAGATGTGGTTACCTTCATGTGTTGCTACTCTGGACAGAGGTGTTATTCCAAGCATGACTTTATTTTGTGATCCAGGCTAACCTAAGATTTCAATTTATCTTTAGTAATCACAAATAGTTGTCCATAATTTGGCATGTCAACAGACTGACTGTCTTTTCCATTACCAGTTTAGTTTTTGTTTGTTTCTTTGTTTGTCTACATGGCTGAATTTGGACTAATCCTTGTTTTTATATTGCTTTCACTGAGTGTTGGATTTTCGGTCATTTGCACCCTAAAATAATTGTTGCTATTTTACTGCCATTCCCCTTGGGGGGAAAAAGAAGCATTTGGGATATTACAGATTCAACTTTTAAACAGAAATTCTTTGTCACTTTGTGGTGGCCAGAAAGTTAAAACATGAAATTCTCATGTTCATTTCAGGATGCTGTGAAGAACAAGAACCTTGCACTATTATTTTAGAGGAGGAAGAGAGAACTGAAAAACCCTCCTTTATGAATTACCAAATACCAGATTTTTACAGATATTATTTGGTTTATAGCATGAAATTGATACAGTTAATCCCTGGTATTAATATCACAAGAACAGTGCAGTTTATTAGAGTTCAGTAACAAAATATTTGTAACATAGCTGTCCACAGAATTTATATACAAGAGACTATGAAATGCTTGAATCTCATCTCTACTGTATCCTGAATGGTGGTATTCTAGAGAAAATAAAATAACTTCTCTCAGAAAACTATCTCTAATGTTGATGGAAAGGTATCAAGAAATGTAGAATTATGTGGTAGCTTGTTCCAGCATTTACATTTTATCAAATTTTAAAATAAATAGTCAGTTTTTAGTTTCTGAACGTCTGACAGCCATTTTTAGATACTGCTTCTTGTTATTACTTTAAGTTTAGCATTTTGTACTATGCATTTTTTTCTTCTATGGAGATATTTAAATGGCAATTGATTAGATGATCACAGTTTTCATGCTTCTTCAAGGAATTTTCTTGAAGGCCTTGCTCATTTCCAGGATCCTCTGTCTCCCTGTATCCTGCTCAAAGGAAGAGGAGTGGACTTAAGCTGAGTACTTGATCTCTAAACAAATGTGGTTTAGATGTATTTCCTTTCATGTTTTGTACTTTCTCCTAGATGTATACTAGGTGATAGTAGCTATAAGAAATCTTGGATTTTTTTTTCTCTCCCTAGAATGAGTTTCAAAATGTTTAATATTTGTTGAGAACACAATCTTTATTATTGTCATATCATATCAATCCATCACGGTTGTTGCTTTACAGAGGAAACATCTTTTTTTATTGTATGAATTAGAACAATCAGTTTGCCATCTGTTAGGAAGCTGAGTTTCAGCATATAGAAAGTACAAACTAGTGTTGGGATTCAGAAAAAATCAGGTCTGCCTAAGTAGAGAGTCTTATAAGAGCTGGAGATTTGAAATGTCTGTCATTAGCAGACTTTTTAGAATTGGGAGAAAACATGCCTACTTCACTTGTGCTTAATTTCAGTTTCATACTTAGCACTTTCTTGAAAACTATACTAGAAATAAGAATATGTATTTGTGACAGTTAAGTTATAATCATAGAATTGTTAAACTTTGAAGGTCCTTTTCAGCACAGATACTGATCTTACTTACTTTTATGTGTTAAGAGCATTATGGCAGAAGTGACTCAGTTCCATGGTATTAGTCAAGCAGTTTGGTGCTTCTGGTTTCTCTGATTCATTTAGAATGTCTGCTGTTCTTTGTAATCACTGTAATGGTAGATTGTAAAGGGTTCCCCCCACGCCAGTGAAATGATTGGGATAACGCTGGCAAAGCCATGTTTCATTCTGCTAAGCCAAAACATGAATTTCGAGCTCTTCCTGCCTGCTCTGTGGTAGTTAGAAATCACAGGAAGGCGTGTCAAGGACCACAGGTCACTGTGAAATTGGTGGTATGGTGCAGCAAAAAGTGTTATGTAGGTGAGAGGAAAGTGGTTAAGGATGGGCAGAATCAGTGCCCGAAGAGTGAGGCCAGCAGCAGTGGAGTGTTACTGCCCTCTGCTGTGCATTGCTCACTATGAAGTTGAAAATGGCTTTTTGTTCCTTATTGCTTCTGTTCCTTTTGTGTTCAGCCCAGTCCGAGGATTCTCAAGTGTCTCAAGATTCACCAGTTGTCGCTGCTGAAGGTGGAGAGAGACTTAGAACAAGTTCTGGACCATCATTCGGGCTTGATAATACGGTTGGTCATATCAAAATAATCATATTACTCACTATTTTGTGATGTAATCTGTCTTTCTTATATTGGGTGGCTAAGAGTGGGTGCACTATTCTAGATGCAGCAGTAAGGACCAGGTAAAGAGGTAACCACTGTGATGCATCTGCTGGCTCTGTTCCTGTTCATACAGCATGGGATGCTGTTGCTCCTCGGTCAGGGCACACCATGGGCTTACACTCAGCTTGCTGAGACTCCCTTTTCACAGTGCTGCTCCCCAGGCAGGCCCAGCTGGGACTGGTGCTTTGGCTTCTTTCTTCACAGGTGCTGGACTTTACGCTTGCTGGGTTTCATACCATTCCTGTGGAGGCGGCCTCAGAGGTCCTTCTCAATACCAGCACTGCTGTTCAGTGCATGGGATGCTCTTCCTGCCTTAATGTATCTGCATATTTGATGGAAGTGTGGTGTAACCTCCTCTGAGTCATGGCCAAAGACAGGGCCCTGTTTACTTGTTCCCCACCTCCACAGAGTGTGTAATCCTTCAGTCACTGACTTCTGAGCCTGATGGTCCAGCCAGGTTTTTACCCTTCTTACTGTCCTTCCATCCAGGTTCCAACATCCAAACTGGGATCATGGAATATTGTGAGAGTGTTAAAAGCCTTGCCAAAACCAGCACCAATCTCCCTCCTTTCTCTCCCTCAAAGATTCCATCATTTTGGTAGCAGATAAAAACAGTATTTAAAGCATGCTGTATATGACATGGATATATAAAAGTACCTTGGGATGTTAATGTTCTACATGTGTATGTTTAATACACACATATGCATACATATATACATATATGTAGTGAGAGAGAGAGGGTATGTAATGAGAAATGTAGCAGAAGGGTTTCCTAGATTTTTAATTTTCTTAGGGCACATTTTAAGTCAAAGTTTGAAAATAACTGTTCACATCTGATTCTTCAGAATTTTGAAGTACAAGAACCCTCATTTGTGGCAAGCACATTTCTCTCCCTCTCAGGATTTTTCATAGAGGTGCACAGAGAGAAATGAAAGAGAAAACAATTTCTATTTCTGCTCCTTGTTTTCCTATGTGGAATGTGTTTGGAGAATTGTTTACCTAGAGTGAGTGCTTGATTGGATTCTGGTGAGGACTGTTTGAGCCTGATGGCAAATCCAATCCTCCTGTGTCGGGATGAGAGAGAGAGAGGGTCACTAGTTGTGTTAGAGTCAAAGAAAGTAGTATGTAGTTTTAGTATCCTCCTTTTATATAGCATATTAATATATTTTAGCTTAGTTATAATAAAGAAATAATTCAGCCTTCTGAATTGAGTCAGACATCATCATTTTTTTCCATTGGGTTCGCCTGCATTTACAACACTCATCTGTTTCGTGACTTTGTAGAGCTTACCTTAAAATGAAAGATGATAATGCTTTAGAAGATTTTGTATATTTTTGTTTAATTTCGTAGAATTAGATTTTAACTACTGTGTGCAAAAAGCTCAATATTGGAAGTGCTTGTAAAGTTCATGAGTTTTTAATGTTATGCATGTATGTCCCTCTGAGATCCACAATTCAACTTAAGTGGGTCTGTGATGAGAAATAGCCAAATCTGACCACCAGAAGATAAAACAATCTTCCAGGTGTCATGATTTATATGCAGTTCTGAGAGGCTTTATATGAGAGTGAGTGTGTATGTGTGTGTGTATGAGGGGGGCTGTTGGGGGTGATGTGCCTGGGACTTGGGGTGTGAGTGTGTTGTACTGAGCAAGGATGAATCTATATTTGCCTGATTGTGCAAAACATGAAGGTTCCTACACTTGAACTGAGCTCAGAATAAAATCTGTGGGTTTAAAGTTTTACTTCTGACCATGTGAATACATGGTAATATGTGTGTGTTACTTTATCCTAGGAAGTGCCAGGTTCAGAGGCTTTTGTGCAAAAAATACCCTGTGATGTAAATTCAACAGTTTCCACTGGCACCTTTTCAACCAGTGAAGTGCTGAATGCAAGCCCCGTTGACACTGGTGAGTGTTCAGGTTTTGTTGTTCTTGTAAAAGGAAAATTGTGGTTTCATTTCATGGCAGAATGGGTCTAACTCACTGAATGTAAGTTCTTCCGAAATAATCCTATGTCAAACTTCACTGACGATTGATTAATATATCTTACAGAGTTTAGTATAACCAGAATGTTTTCGTAGGAGCTCATGATATTTTACCTTTATAATAGTTTAGTATTATTATACATCTGCTTTGGCAAAGGATATTTTGAGTTTTATTATGCAACTATTAACGCTAGCAGCTTTCAAGTGGCAATTTTTGTTTTAAAAATTATCTTCAAATGATACATTGATAAAAGTTTCCTAATCAGTCTATATCGTGGATTATTGCAGAGCCATGATTGTCGTGCTGTTAAGAGACTTGTTCCAGTATCTGCTTGTCACCACAGTAATTCTTAATGACTTATTTCTGAAAATGTCATTTGAGTGCCATATTGACTTTTAATAGTTTTCTGGGAAATGTGTTCTTACTATTTTTTCTCTGTAGTCTGCTTCTTAATGTTAGTTTTTCATAAAATCAAAACCAGTTCCTTTATAATAAATACGTAAATGCTCCTGACATTATTACTTGTGAACATAGAAGTGAGTTTGAAATGTATTAGATAGTGACCCTTGGATTTACTTACATTGAGGCTTAATTTTGGATCATTCTGACACGCATCTGATTTCTTAAAAAATGTATATGTATGTGTTACTCCATGTTTATAAATCAGTTTTTGAAGACTACAGTTTTTACAGCCTGAGATTTCAATGGCTCATTTTAACCATAATGTTTCAAACAGATGTTATTTTGAGTAGTGAACTTTATAACTCGTGACGCATCTGTGTTTTATTGATGTAAGAAAGCTAAAGCCATTTCTAAGATGATCTTCTTGTATATTTTCCTCTCTATTTTTTAGTCAGTTTTTTAGTGAAAGGAAAATACTAGAATTTTTCTTGGAGAAAAATACCAGAAGTTATTTGACTAAATAAATTTTTCAAGTCTAGCTGTGTCTTCACCATACCCTCAGTGCTTAGTAATGACCTTTTCTGGTTGCTTTGTGCAGTTCTTCTGTAAGCTTATGGATAAAGAAGGGTTGGTGTACTGTTTAGGAACATGATTCTGGTTGTCTTGGTCCCTCAGATTTCTAGTGTTGGTATGAAGCAATTTCTGTTTGAGCATGAATAAAACCACTGCGGAGTGTCATGAAGATACTCAAGATCACATGAAAGGATTGACAAATTTATATGCAGTAGGAGATAAAGATGTGCTAGTTAGCATAAAATAGCAGTATTAATTCTTTTTGGATTTAATTTCAGTATTTCTTAAGTCTACATTCTGGAAAAGTGCTATGTACTGACTGCTCCCTAATTAGATATTAGCAACTTACATTTGTGAAAATGCGTGGTAGGGTTTGTAGGAGCATTGACAGGAGACAATTAAAGAAACAAAACCCCAGAACACTTTGTGAATATTTCAGGATACTAAGCACTGTCTTTTCAAATTATATAGTGTAAGAGGTTTGTATGCAAAACTGTGAACATCTAACTTACTATTTCAGGATTGTCTTCTGATAGTAGAGGAGATGGAATTCTGAGAGAAACAGGAAGCCACCCTTGGAACTCCTCACTTCCTTTTACCTTGCAGCAGAGGCAAGAGAATTTTTCTGGAGCATCTGAAAGTCAGTTCTCCAAAGGAGAGATGTACTTTTACAAAGAAAACCAGATACAGCAGATCTTGGGGAGACCTACTGGGAACTTGAACTCTTACTCGGAGGACAGTACACATTTCCAAGGTATTTATTATTTTATAGCATTTTTGTGCTCCTCTCTGATCATACAGAATGAGGAGCTTGCTCAGTGTTAGGTGTTGGTCTGTATTATTTATATTCAATTTACATTTTAAAGTCAATAAGGATTCTACATGTAAGAATTCAATACTTTTATGCCACCAAGCAACATTTTAATAACTTTCTTCTTTTGTGTTTTTTTGGTTTTTTTGTTTGTTTGTTTGTTTTTGGGGGTTTGTTTGGGGTTTTTTTGTTTTGTTTGGTTTGGTTTTTGGTTTTGGTTTTTTTTTGCATGTTCAAGGAGACTGTATTTTCTTTAAACTGACAAAGGACAAATTCAGATTAAATACTAGGAAGAAATCAATCATAGTGAGGGTGTTAAGGCACAGGTACAAGTTGCCCAGAAAAGTTGTGGATGCTCCATCCCTGGAAGGTTGGATGGGCTTTGAGTAACTGATCAAGTAGAAGGTGTCCTATTGCAAGGGGCTGGGAACTAGATGATCTTTAAAGTCCCTTCCAATCCAGACCATTCTAGGATTCTCTGTACTGTCTCTTAAGAGGCAGTAGACAGCAGACATTTTTGTACCACTTCCCTCACACCCCCAGTTCTTCTTTTAAAATTGAACAAACTCGTTTATTCAGCTGCTCTTTGAACCTCGTGTGCTACATCCGTCCTCTAATCATCCTTGTGGCTCTTCATTGGTCTTGTTCTGTTGTGAGTTTTGTACTGAGAAGCCCACACTACTTCTGAGCCAGTCTCACAAGAGCTGAATGGAGAACTTATGGACTTCACCTTTTCACTTAAAGAATAATATAATTGAATCAGGGTAGCACTTTCTTACTGCTTTATATACCTGCATTCTGTCAAGATTCAAAGAATTGGATGCTGTAAAGATTTCATTTTTACAGCTGGTATTTGAATACCTGCAGAATACTATAGGCTTTATTTACTGTATATAGAAACAACTTGTGATATGCCCATTGTTTTGGGGTTTGTTTGTTTGTTTGTTTTTAAAATAACCTCTTTCTTTTTATAGCTCTAGCAACTGAACTCTGTTCTCCTGAAATGGAGAGACCTTTTCCAAACTTCCATCACCAGCTCTTTCAGCCTCTGGAACCAAGTGTTGACTTTGATACATCATCATCATCATCCTGTTCTCAATACAGAATTTCCCAACACAGTCAAGAATTTAGCAAGGTACTACAAAAAAAACTCTGGTGGAGGAAAGCTTTGGCTGAAGTTTTTCATAAGATTAAATGTATACTCCCTGTACTAATTAGAAAAAAAACCACCGTATTTTTTTTTAATATATGTAGATTGCTGGTTGTAGCAGAAACATGACCCAAAAATCAAAAACTACCTTATTCTTTTTGGCCTTCATATTTCTGAGAAAATTATTCTTAAGTCAAAAATTTTTTTTTATGCCACTAGGCTTCGGAATTTTCAACAGAAAGTCCTGATGTGTCTGCATTTCTAGAAGAGGAAAACTCCGTTCTGAACAGACAAAGAAGCAGTCAGCCTTCTAGTCTTGAAACAAATGGGCAAAAAATTTCATCAGAAGAAGGGCTGATTAGAGAAAATGTTACTCCAGGTATGTTCAGTGTAGTTTTCAAAATCAGTTTTGTGCCAGTGTATAAATACCAGCCCTTAGTGTGGGTTTGAAATGGAGACAGATCTCGCTTCTCTCAGCTGTGCTTTGAAATGTCTTATCTCCACTCTCAAACACAGTCTCCTCCACCACCTTTAATGGTAGAACTAAATTTTTTAAAGTTAATTTCTTCAGCAGTTATGACTGTGATGCAAAAACAGACCACCGTATTCAAGTCACTGTAGGATATTATGTTACTTATTCTCTCTGCGATGATTTGGTTGGCAAAGAAATATAAACTCTGGCTGAAACTGCCCTGTATTATCTCTCTACAAAATGAAATGGAGGATAAGACAGCAACCTTTTGAGCTATGGTGTTGTAATTAATAACTGGAAGTATATGATTAAGTTAACTGCAGCTTATAGCAGGAAAAATATTTTGTAATGTATTGCAGTTAAATTTAAATTAACTTGATATTTCATGTAATTCTAAATTCTAAAAGTTTCAAATGCGGCTAGTAGCAATCTAAATATTTCTGGAGCAAGAATTGGTGTTTCAGTGTTTCAAGATGCTCCAGCAAAAAGCTGATCAGGAACAGGAAATGTGGGACAATAATTCAAGTAATAGATGTAGTTCTAATGCAAAGGTTATTGGTCAGTTATATTTGTGACTTGCAAAGTAATAAAAAATGCTGGAAGAGGTTGACACTTCAAGATGTGATTGTGGTCACAGCAAATAGGATTTAGGAACCTCCATTGTAACTTCAACCATTCTATTTCTAAATTGCTTATAGACACAGTCTTTGTGGTTTAACTGCAAAATCTTCCCATCTCTTACGTGTTTTTGTAACTATGAACTAATTATTGTTATGCTTTAAAAGGAGGGGGGAAATAACATAAGCAGCAGGCTAAGCAAGTAAAAACTATTTTGGATTGTTCAAGGAAGGCTGACATGGAAATGCATTATCCACAGAATTTGCTGTTGATGGCTGATGTTGCAGTGTAATTCTTCCCTCCCCATTAACAGCTATTTATCAGCAGACAATATTATTTATAAAATTAGATACTTTCTGTTTATCAAATAATAAAAAAATGTCTAAAGGAAACCATTAAATGTTTCTGTGGTACTTTGCATGTGGATAAAAAGCCTGGTGATAGCACAATGCTGGAGTCTGTGTAAACAATTTTATCAAACGTAGGAAAAAAAAAAAGGGATCTAAACAACACTGTTGTCTGTTTGGCAGATGCTGTTCTACTGAAATGCCTCCCCAGTAATTAATGTTGATAGCCAGTCTTACTCTTTGCCCAGCCTCTTCTGGGGAAAAATGGTATCTTGACTTCTATGCTCAGATAAAGAAAGATAATTTAGGGTGCAGTACTGCACCTTGGAGGAACAGTAGTCTCTGTTCCAGTTTTATGATGCTTTCTACTTTCAAGATTTTCTGCCCAAGTAATGGTGTTTTGGATAGTTTTCTTTCTGGTTTAGAGACTTCGTTGCAGTCCCAAAAGCAACTCAGAGGACTTCCATTTAAACAGTATAAGCTGTAAAGCCTTCTGGCTTCCAGTGTAGTTATGTCAGCACCATCACAAAGTCCATTCCTAAACATATTCTAAGAAGCAGCAAAAAGTGTTGTTTCTGGAAGTTTTGTGCACAGTGATGGAATAGTTTTCTGTAATGTTAATGGTATTATGTTTCAGGAAACTTAAGCAGTTTTTTAAACAAGATGTTTCTTCCTATTTACTAGACTTCTTGTTATACATTACTGAAAAGTCTTCTTATAGAGAGACTTAAAGTGGAAATTCTGTTTTGTTAGCTAGAAGTTTGACTTCTGACAATTTTTGAAACAGGATCTGAAGAATCTTTTCACCCACTGCAATTGGAATCTACTCTGAGTGATGATTGTCAGAATACTGATCAGCCAGGGGATATGAACATTGTGTCACAGAGACCTTTTGAACAAACCCCTGGAATTAAAAACAGAGGTAATGAGAGCTGTATTTCACCTGCAAGTGGATATGAAGAGCTGTCAAGAAGTATGGAATGTATTACTCTCCAGTGTTCAGTGGAAGATCTGCAGAATGAAAGTCTGGAAGAGCAAAAATCGTTTTATCAACTAGATCCCATACCAGTTACAATGGATGAAACTTCCTCTGAGCAGTTAGTAAAAGAGACTGTGTCTTCTGAAAAATTACCTTTGAAGGCATTTGATAAGAAGAAGCTTCCTGAAAAATCAATTCATGTAGATGAAGTAAATAAAGCTATGGAGCTGCATTCTCAGTGCAATATGGATATAAAGGAGCCGGATCAAAGCTTTCCAGAAGGACAAGAATCTCTGAGGGTTCCCAGGGAAACCAACTTGGAAGACTCAGACATCTCTTTGCACAGTATTGTACAGCAGAACAGTTCTTTATTCCAAAGACATGGAAAACATTCCCATCCTATGCCCAGAAGCTCATGTCATATTCCAGTCTGGGTGAGTAGAACAGATTTCCAAAAGCAGGGGTTTTGTTATTGCACAAAGTTATTTTAGACCTTTAATATCTGAAAGCTTGGCAAATATTGATTTTACACTTCTATTCCCTGTTTCCTGGAGTTTTGCCGTACTCCTTCTTCCAGATCCTAGCACTGAGATAATAAACAGTAGTTTAACTGAACTGAGTTCTCACAATGGTTGGAGGAGCTGTAGCATGCCTACTGCATCTCCTTCTCTTAGCACCAAGTGATAATGTTCATGCAGCTGGGTTACATGGCATGGGTGCCTCACTGAACAGCCCCTGGCTCCATTTAGAAGCCTGAAGGAGGTAAATAAATTAACCAAAGCATAATCAAACTTAACGAAGTAGTGTTGATGTAGCTTTAAAAAAATAAGTTTGCCCTAGAGCTAAGTAATTTAAACTTGTGGAGAGGGGGATTTTTTGTAGTTGTTTGGTTTCTTTGGGTTATTTGTTCCAGTTTTTTTAATTCTGATATACAAATATTCTTTCTGTATTTCGTTTACTGCTTGGGGCAAGTTTTCTTTTTTCTATATGTTAAATGAGCTTCCTTTTTCTGACAACAGAATTTTTTTCCTTATTAATGTCTTGATTAATTTATTTTGTAGGAGACTGAGTCAGGGCAAGGTATTATGGAAGAACCAGAGCTCACCCTGATAAGCTCCAATGACACCAGTATTGTAGAATTAGACATTGAACATCCTAACCAAGAGAAAACTAAGGAGGATGCAATGGATAACTCAGCATGTGTGGATCAATCTGAATGTAATGTTTATACTGAGGTGAGCATTATGTAATGTGATTCTGGTTTGAACTTAGTATTATTTACAATAAGGAGAGGCCCCACTGTAGCAGTTCATCCACAGTTGAAAAACAAGAGGTTGTTGGGTTCTCCAAGCTTTGTAATTGCTTTGGATCATCTTGGTTTGGTGTTGTGTTTTCCAGACAAATCAAAAAGATCCTAGATTTGAGGTATTCCTTCGAATCACATGTTATATTGATCTAGATAAGAGTTTGGGAAGACTTGCTGCAAAAAACAAAACCACCTTGCTGGTGTTTGCAAGACTGGATTGCATTTTATTAGTTGAAAACTGAATGAAAGGAGTGTGGAATAAAATGAAAACTACAGACTAGACAGGAAAAAAAGGAGAACCTCCTCACCTTGTGAGGATGGAGCCATACCAGAGTGCCACAGCAGTTAGAGGTTTATGGGGAAAATGAATCAGCTCTTCATAACTGCCACACTTAATTAACCTGTGTTCTTTTGGATGCTTGCTTATGTAAAGCAAAGGCTTTTGTAAACTGCAGAGGGGCTGGGATGTAATGAGACCATAGTCTGCGTGCTGGAGCCCTGATGTAGAACCAAGTAATCTGTGTTTGTTAGATGAACAGATTAGAGTAAATCATGCACTAATTTCAAGAGCCATCTAGAGAGTTCCTGAAAGTGTCTAAGGATGGATTTTTATCAAGTAGTTGATACATGGGTGAGGTGGAGGTTGGCAGCTGGAGGCTGTACTACTGCAGTGGATGTTACCTGCCTCTGGGAAAAGGGAGGAAAAGAGCAGGAAGAGAGTGAAGGGGAGAACTGGAGAGAGCAGGAGGAAAGGAAAAGAAATTGGATTTGCAGACCTGTATTAAGAGCATACAATTGAAATCTGATGGGCAAAAGGCTTTAATGCATGGTTTTTTGGGGTTTTTTGGGTTTTTGGGGGATTTTTTTTTTGTGTTTTGTTTGTATTTTTTTGTTGTTGTTTGTCTTTTTAAGTTTTAAAATGTTTTTAGAAAACAGCTTTTTCATACCTATTACCAAAATTAATTTCTGATTTTTCTTTGCATCAGGCATAAAGACAAAAGTATGTCTTTTATTTGTATTGGGTCTGTGTTAGTGGTACAGTAGTACTGCTTCACTCGAATTTGTCGTGTGTTAAGCATTTCCAATCCAATCACTGATCCTTTTGAAACAGGAGAGAGAATTTTTCCCACTAGCTCCAGATGCAGATTATTCAGCATTCCAAAGGCCTGACAGTTCTCCCAAAGCCCAGAGTCCCAACGAGAGTCACTGTCCGTCACATCAGACTGCAGGTAATTATGTGGTACTTCAGTACACTGAAAGTATTTTTTAGTATTAAAATTATCAACAAAATACACCTCTCATTTGGAAAACCTAGAGCTGCTTTTACTTAGGCGAGTGCATCCTGCTGTTCAGGCTTGGTCTGTAGTACCTTTGACTGAGGTTTAGTGTGTGTCACATGCACTAGTCTCTTCCTGGACCAGGTTCTTTCTCATGAAACTTCAGAATCTCTACCACTACACTTGTTTCATTTTGTAATGACTTAATTTTTAAAAAAATATGTGCCATTTTCTGATTTGTTGTCATAATTTATGTACCTTTGTTTATTTCTCATTTTTTGTTAGTCCCCCAAGTGCTGTAGCTAAAGAATTGTCCTTTTTCCTATTCTGATGGTAGTCTGGAACAGTAGTAAAATACTGACTTTTTTTTTGTCCAAGGTGAACTGTAGTAATGTGAAGGTCAGGAATTCACAGACCTTAATTGTGTTGGGGACTTGTTAGGTCTTCCTAACAATATGTTTTGATACATCCAGATGCTTTTCAGGCAGTATTTCTCACAGCATTAGTCTGGGCAGACCTGCTGACCTTTACTGGATTCCATAGATCTGAAGTGCTGCTGGTTCTGCACGATGCTTCATCATTCAGTGCCATTCTCCTCGTGCCATTTATGAACATGCTTAAACTCAGCATTTTAGAAGTACCTTGAACTGCATGACTTACTGCTCATTGTTAAAAGTGAAAGATGTGGAGACTTTCCCTTTTCTTTCACAGTGATGCTGCTGGAATTTGCAGCTACACCTGGAAGTTTACAAAAATCTTTTTTAAAAAGAAAGCAGAATTTCATCCAGGAATCTCTGAAAAGAGTAGAAGCAATAAAAAATAAGGAAAGAGAAAATGAAAAGCTGGAAGCAAGAAAGCTTCAAGGAGAGAAGTCTGAGAATCTAAGAAGCAGACAGAAGAAGTCTGATCTTCTCTCTGGTAGGTTTATCTTGGGGCAAGACACACCATTAGGTATCCCTTCCAATAGCTGTTTATATCAAAGAATAGATTTTATATTTGCTACATGTTTGCTGTTGCAAACTGGGATATTTTTTAATATGTTTTCTCAGGGAATCAGGGAGCTTTGTTTTCCCCCACTGTCTGGCTGCCTGTTCAGTGTTGTAAAAGCCCTTATGGGGGCTCTTCATCTTTCACAATCAGCCCACCTTACCATCATAAGGTGCCTCTGCAAACAACAGCTGCTTATCACAGAACAGCCACATTTAGCAAACTGGTGCATCACTAGCACCTGGTCCTGGGGACTTTGAGGTTGGCTGTGGAGAGCCATGGATGGCATAAAGCACAAGCAGCAGCCTCAAAAGTGAGACTGGGGGGATTTATTTAAAAATCTTTGGAAATTTCTCATGCCTTTGAGTTAGCTGAACTAGAAATTTGAATTTAGGGTATGTTTGGCTTCTTTTTTTTCTCTTAGGAAAAAATGGTGCACTTGCCAATCAGTTGAAAAAAGTAGAAGTGAAAGTATGTTCTCCAGAGGATAGGAAGTCTGGAGAAATTGAAATGCACCAGCGTACATCCAGGTATTGCATGAACACAAGTAGGAGAAGTTTAACTGCTTTTTTTTTTTTTTTTTAAATAATCTGTGTTTTGTGAAAGCTGCTGCCCAGTCTGCTTTCCCAGCTGGACCCAATGCTGCTTAACATTGAAGAGGTGGGAGAGGAGCCAGGGGTGTTTGATGCAGGTACCTGCTGGGAAATGCTGTTGCAGAGGTGGCACTGAGGAGGGTCACTCTGCTGGTGTCACCCTGCTGAGGCAGCTGTACCACCTGGGATGAAATGGGATGAAATTTGATGCCAAGTTCACAGTTGCACTAGGGCGCTTAGGAGCAGAAACAGGCAACAAGTGCAGCTCTGAACAGGGAGAGGGTTTGTTTGATGCAGCTGAAGAATTTGAAGTGATTCTGGATTACTGGACAGTGCAGTCAAATTGTCCCAGTTGCTGGCAACTGACCCAGGGCAAAACCTTAAGCTTGTTAACCTACTCCATCTTTACCACTTCCTTCCTGCCCAGACACTGACTTTTTTTTGTTTTGTTTTCACAGACTTTATAATCAGCTTGCAGAAGTAAAAATCAGAAATGAAGAAAAAAGAAGGCAACAAACTTATGCTAAGAACAGAGAAAAGGCTAAAGAGTTTCAAAAGGTGATGATAGTTTGCTACATGTCCTCTTGCCCTTTCGTCTGGATTTCACTGAGCTTCCAGTCAGAGTAATTGAGATGTATGAATGGAGTGGAAATGGAGACCCTCAAACCAGTCTGGATGTTAAGTGATGCCATTGGTACAGCCTATGTAGGAATTTTCTTGTTAACAACTGAGCTCAAGTTTTCTCTAAGAAGTGTGTCTGCCTCAGGCTGAATTGTTTTATGACCTGAGCTTCAGCAAAAAGGCTCCAACTGCTGGAAAGCCTGTAGCAAAAGAATAGCAGCCTTGGTCCAGACTTGACCAAATACCCATTTTAAAGCAGCATTCTGGGTTTGGTGGGTTTTTTGGGCTGCTTTGGCTACTCCAGGTAGGGTAGGATTCTGGGTATGCCTCATCTTGAAAGGTGCAAGATTGTTGCCAGCGTTTTGATGGCAGTTGTGGAACAGGGTTGAACAAGAGGCCTTGGGCTTGTCAATTCCCTTTCCCCTGCTGCACCCCAGTCAACTGAAAGGAAACGATGGATAATCCTAACGAGCCGCGACTAGTGTGGGGGAATCCAGAGCCAATTCCTGCCTTTAGCCCTGGCCAGCTCACCTGCTTTATGGCATGAGTGGCTGCTCGTTACATTGCTTTACAGATCCCATGATTAACAGAAGAGGAACAAGCACACTGTCCCCGCCCTTGCCCTGTAATCTGTGGCCTTTTTGGAACAAAGGAGGCACTGCCCATTCCTGATGTTTTGGTTACAGGCACAGTACCTCGGGCATGCTGGCTTTAGGGCAGTCATTTCAGCTTCAGTATTGTGGTCTCATGATTTGTTTTATTTGCAGAAAATGCTGGAGAAACTGCGAGCCAAGAAGACTTGGAAAGCACTATGACAGGCAAAGACTTTGAGCAACAAAGACACACGGTGGTGGTGGTACAATCCAGGCCACTGAGTGGTACAGCCTCAATGGTGAACTGTGAAGCCATTTAGGAATCCTCAGCTTTAAGCTGAGTACCCCAAACCCCTGTGGTCCCTGTTCAGAGCACACCAAGCAGATGGTGGCCTGTGCTGCTTTCTTCATTGTTTGTCTCAGACTGAGCTACTGGCCTGAAAGGCCTGTATTTTATGTTAATATTTTAAAGAAATACCAAGTTTTGTAATATACATGTATAAAACATTTTCAAATAAAGTTTTAAGGTTATTTGAATCCTCTGGTGACAGGACTTTTCTTCTGTAAAGCTGCAGTTTTTAATCTGTTTTTTGCACATGTGATTTAAGAGTATGGTTTCCTGCAATCACAAAGTAAATCTTAAAGCACTTGAGTGGGAGATTTAAAAATCTTACTTCTTCCCAAGACATGTTTTCCATTCCAGTTTTCTGAGCTAAGCACATCTTGAGGACAAATCCAAAGCTCAGCTTTAGCTGTAAACTTAAGTTATTAACAGGTGCAGTACCAAGGGCTTTTCCTTAATGCCCATTCTGGTTAAAATGCACCACAGCAAGTAACTGAGTAGTTGGGGGTGGGGAAGAGACCTTTAAAGGTCCTCTGGTCCAATGCCCCTGGAATGCTTAAAGCTCTATGAAGATCTCCCTGGAGCCTTCTCTGCTCCAAGATGAACCCCAGCTCTGAGCCTTTTCACAAGTGCTCCAGCTCTGTACTCATTTTTGCAGCCTCCTCTAAATCTGCTCCTAAGCAGCTCTAAGAAAGCAGGTTTTTGATCAATTAACTCTACACTTCTTTTCACCCATTTCTTTCAGTCTGGTGCAGTTGCATGTACTGCAGCAGTGAACCATAAGCCAGAACCAGCTGGTGAACTCCATGGAGTCAGGTGGAGGCTGTTCGTAATTCTGCGTTATCAGTAGAGCCTGGGGAGTCTCAACTTCACCATGGCAATTCTGCAAGTACTGCTGAGGCTCACACACATCAGTTCTTGTTTCTCAAGAGTATCAAGGGAAGAGACCAAGCCTGCATTCTGCTACCAGCAACTCACAGGTGATTGATCAGCTGCCATAATTTCCTCAACCTGTTATTGGCATTTCAGTGCAGCACCAGGGAATAACCCCAGGCCGCAGCCCAGAGCTGTGATATTCTGTACAGAATAAACACCTGTCCAGGGCTTTGGTACAGTTCAGTTCAGAGACAGGGAAGTGAGGGAGAAGACCTGATAAAGCTCTCAGTTTAGCTTGAGCCTTCTTTAACACTGAACAAGCACCTTCACCACAGCTCCGAGGGAGTCCAAGAGGCAAGTCGCAACATGCACTACTACAGTTTACAAAGCAGTAACAAATTGAAATGAATGTTTAATTCCAAAAACTGCAATAAAAACTCTAGAGAAGAGTATTTGTAACAGCTGTGCAGTTCTTTACAGCAGGCTTGAAGCAACATCACCAGGATCTAAGGGAGGAAAAATATTTATTTAGTATTTTCAATCCAAATAAAAGCAACTTTTCTAACATCCAATCTAAACCCATCCTGGCACAACTTGAGGTCATCTCCTCTCATTGTTAAGTGGCAAACCAACCTCCACCTCACTACAAGCTCCTTTGAGGTAGTTGCAGAAGGCTCTCCCTGTGCCACCTTTTCTCCAGGCTAAAGACTCCCAGCTCCCTTAGCTGCTCCTGATCAAATTTGTGTTCCGGACCTTTCCTGAGCTCCATCACCTTTTCTTGACACACAAACGGCAACTGGGCTGCAAGGCAGCTCAAACCACAACTGAAGCAACCCTGTTCCCTAATGCCCCATGCTACGAGTTATTGCTTCAGAATGGAACTGAGTAGCCTCTCCTCTACATCAGCATCAACAAGCCCCAAAGGAAGCAGGGTAAGGCCCTTTTCCAGCCCAGGAGGCCTCACATGAGGTGTTATCTCCTCACAAATAGACCATAGCACACACAGAGTGTCCACGGCATCCTGCAGAGGATTTCAATATGCGGTCACCGCGTTAAGAGCTGCTGGTTTTTCAGCCACGCAAACCCTCTTTGAAGTGACCTTCAATCTCTTTACACTATCAGTCTTTTTGGTAAATGCCCTTACCTTCACACTCACTTTGGTAGCTCCCACATGGTGTTTTTCATCCCTCTGACATGCAGCAACTTGGTGGCAGACCTAGGAGTTAAAAGAGTCAGGTTTGGTTACTACAGGGGAAAAGTGCACCTTGGGTGTGAATTGCATGAAAACAGCCTATGGTTTTTGCTTCTGTTCCAAAGAATCAACCTCTCAGCAGCAGCTCTGGGATCCAATCTACGTCTCCCAATGGGAACTTCTGTTCCCCTGCAGTTGAAGTGTTGAAGGTGCCCAAGGATACATCCCTACAAGCCTTATCCCTAGAACTCAGGAGGAGCTTGCGCTCAACAGCAGAAGGGAGTATTGTGTCCTTGACCTATGTTAAAGCTTTATGCCCAGCAGACTTGGTGCCACACATCATGTGGCAACACAGGAGTCTGGTGGATTTGCTTTATGGTCATGTCCACAGCTCACCAGAAACAGTAACATCCCAGCAGCCTTGGTAATGACCAGATACTCCTCACTGCTCTTACAGGACTTCACTCAATAACCAGCTGCCCATCTTTTCCAGTGAAGTACGATCAATCCTGCCATTACATAGCCCAAGTTGTGAACAAGCCTGAAGTGTGGCACAAACTCCAAGTCCTAAGGAATTCCTCACAACCAACAGCAGAGTAATTTAGACACCGGTACCACAAATGGCTGCACAAGTGTGACAGCAATTTTAAGTATGTAATGACTCACAGGTGAGCGATCTGCTGAGATGTTGCCAAGATCTGCAGTAATCACTACCCAGAAATACCTGGTACTACACAACCATTTCTACACTTAGTTCTACAACAGTTTAGTAGCTCCCATATTTACAGTCATACAAAGCTAATACACAAACTGTGAAATTACATGGAACTAGTAACTGAGTGCTTACCTGCCAAATAAGTTCCTTCCATCTTTTTAATTCAGGGCAGTTCACTTTGTTCTGTATCCTCAAGCACCTGTTAGAAAGAATTGAATGCACTTGCTAAGTTCCAGGACCAGTAGCCAGTTTTTACACAAGAATCAAAATGAAGACAGATGGAAACATCTATTTTCATTTGTTACATGAAAATAGGTAAGTACACTGAAATCCCCGAAGACGTTAAAGACTGTTTCAGCAAAAATACCAGGTTTAACAGACACAGCAGATTGAAAACCAAGGATACCAAGTGCTGCACTGGTGTAGCACTACTTTTTGAACATCCCACCAGGAGAAGTCTGCTGGGTGCACAGACCTTCCACCACAACAGCTCATTTTACATTTGAGCTTCTTGCATGCATCAGTGGGTGTCAGGAAGTAAGAGGTACTCCTCACAAAACTGCCATGCAGCTGAGATCAAGAACAGACTAACATGAACAGCAGCTTCTGTATTCTCCTATGTTTAGATTTATTTACAGAGTACTTTGCTTCTTTTACTTTGAACTCTTTGTTCTACAAAACAATTTCAACAGTATAGCAGTAAACTGGCTGAGCTGCTCAGCAATTAACTCTTTAAACCCCATACTTGAAGAAATTGACCAAATATTGCTGCTCTGTATGAAACTGTGGAGTATCCCTCAATACAAAACAAAAATGCAGTAAGTTTAAGAAGTTACTTCATAACAGACATTACAGTGCTTCTCTTCTTACCTATATCCACTGAAACAAAAAACAATAATCACTCCTGCATGATTAAAGGGGGGAATAGACTGTTTCATCCCATCCAGAAAGCAAGCAGCAAAACAACTGTGTTACAAGACAAGTGCCTACACAAAAACCTGGGGAAAGAGACTAAGCCCATGTCATTCAGAATGTCAGTGGCACCTGAAGTCCCAGAACACACCCACTTTTTACTACAACCAAGCCTCTCCACTTGAATCTATTTTTATTTTGTATTCCAAAAGCATACTTCAGTACACCTGAAGTAGAACAATGGGCATCCTGCATTCCTCTGATTCTACTCTAAGATTTGTCTTGCAGTTTTATCCCACAGAGCTAACAGGTAGTTAAGTGGGTAAAGCCAAACTACAAGTTTATTCTGTGAGGCGTTTCCAACGACACGAACCTACAGAAAAGATCCCATCGGGATAGACCTCAACACTTCTGGTACTATAAATTAACACAAGAGAGAAATAAAAATCAAGCAGACTGTAAAAGTATCTCGTACAGATCCCAGTAAATGTCATTTTTATGTTGTTTTAAGACATTTATGGGAAGGAAGAGGGTAAATGATACACTAGCACCTCCTTCATATTAGCAAGTTTTTAATTACAAGTTAAGTTAACCCGAGAAGGAAACATCAACAGGAATTATCTACAGAACTCTGCAGAATCCTCCCTGGAGATTTCCTATTACATGTAACTTAACTATCAGTTTAAGCAGTTAACCTGTTCACCTCATTTTTGACTGTGGAATTCATATGAATATTCCTTGGGCAAACTCAAGTTACAATAAAGTCTTCCTTTAACAGTATGAACAATCCATTTAGATATAGTAGTGTAATGTTGAAAACAGCCCCTGAAACCTTCACAAATTTGTAAGCTTAGTCTGAGAGACTTCTGGGCTACTGACAACCCCTCTACCCAGCCCCTCTGTCTTTAAGGTACAGGCAGAACTTCAGATGTCACACTAACCCTTGAAGCAGCTTCAGACTTCTGTGAAATGGCAGCCTGCACTTCTTCCTTCACTTTCTCTAAGTACCTGCCACCAGAAAAGAACAAGTAAAGTTACAGACCAGCATAGAAAACAGCAGAACCTACAACAGGAGGACTAAGCAGATTTGTTCAGAAAGGCTCTTCTCACTCACTCTCTTCAGAGCAGTTGAACATTTTGCCAATCATCACAACAATTTTCTCACAGCATTTTTAAGCTTGGGGAAAATAAACTCTTATGTTTTCTGAAACAACACTGCACTCTTTCAGTAAGAGAGGAGCAACAGTATAACCAGTTCACTAAGTTAAAGACAGGTGGCTGACCTGAAACAGGCATGGGTAAAAAAACCAGTCACTCAAACTTACCAAGATGCTAGCTCAGACTGGACTTCAGGTTCACCTCCTAAAATAAAATAAATTGCTGCATCTTAGTAATACTTTCAAGTTTCTTCAGTATTTTAGCACTTCATCAAGACTTGGGTGCTTTTATCTCAGTATGAAGCCAGGAAGACAGTAGTCCAGTTACACTGGCTGAATGCTGATGACAAAGTATTTTATCTGCAATCAAACCACAGCCCAGTTTAGCACACAACTACCAACAAGGTCTATCCGCAGTTGAAGGAACTGGAGCACTATTGCACAGAAGGTGAAACTAAGGGCATTACCTCACAAAGAAAGCATGGAAGAGACCATTTTAAGACAACTTAAAAATATGCTTTTAATAAACCATCTACAGGAATTCAGCACTTCAAGTATTTTTCCTCTACCTGCTAATTCTACTTCTTTTAGTACACAGGATGCAGAATTGAGGCACATCAACTCGCATTTATGCTTAGATTTCATAGTAGCTGCATTTTTAAGTATGTTTGCAGACTTGTCCCACTAAATGAACTTGTTACAGGTCTCATTGTCACCACTGTAATTAAGTGTACAGGGAGAAAAGCAGAACCTGTTACTCTTCTAGCCACGTTTTCCAATTCAGACACACTGCAGCTTGTGTCTAGTTGCTGAAGAACGGGGCATAAAAACTCCACAATGTCTTTAGAATAGTCTGGTTTTTAAACCTAGCCAGGTAACTTGGAAAGAAACCTTCCCTAGTGGTCATCTGGAACTTGGGATTTTTGTTTCAAAATAGAATACTTCTTTTTAGTGTCAAAAGGCAGCCAAGAAGTTAAGATTTGAGCTTTTATTGTCATACAACTACCTCCACCTAGGAAAAAACATGACTGTTTCCTCAATACTTACACCTGAGTAGAGGCTTTCCAATCTGTTCCACACATCACAGGAATGCCCTTTTAAGAAAAAATATTTCGGAACAATGTCACTAGTTTAACTGTACTTTTATGCTGTAACAGCTTGACAGTTTTTTGATGTTCAATTTGAAAACCTTCCCACTAATAAACACTAAATATACTTGTTTCAACAGAAATACCAAGTTTAACCAGCACATCTGCATGAAAACCAACGATGCCAGCTGCTGAAATACTGTAGCACTGCTTTTTGAACACCCTATCAGGAAGATACTGCTGGGTGCAGATACCATACAGTGCACAAATCAGTCCGATTATGTGCTGTGGGAATAGCACTGAACAGAAGAAACTCTACGCTGAAGCTGAGAAGAAAACACAAAGCTCACCTCTTTTGCTACCATGTCGCACAGAGGCTACAAGATTTATGAATCAGGTCAGCAACAGTTGTAAGAATTCAAGAGATCCCCAAGTAGTTAAAACTGCTGTAGTGTGACTGTGCTCATCTGCAAAGAAAGATAAAACCAAACTACACTTCTGAAAATTCAGAAAATTCTAGATTGATCAGTATTTGAATGGATGAATGCTATTTGAGCCCATGCAAATATTGTCCCTTCATATAAGTAACACAACTAATACATTAATCAGCTGTGGGTTGCAAAAGAAGGGGTTTTTCTAAGCACTAGGTTCCAGGTTTTTGCCTACAGCAAAAGACAAAACCTGATCAAGTGCTGGAACAGACTGAACACATTTGTTTTTTTTTACTATTTTTGAAACAGCATTTGAACCTACTTCCCAACTGACTATACTTGCTGTTAGCAGTAGAAGCTGATAGTTACTGCCCTTTCCAGTCCTTGAGACACGTAGCTTGAACCAAGGTAATTGTGGTAAGGAGCTCAGAACAAGCTACGCTGTGCCAACCTGATGTGCTTCCTATTGCAGCTCTCTACCTACAGAAACACCAAGTAAGATGTCTGTTCCTATCCTCTCACTCAAGAATCTTCTTGTAAGGTTTCACTACTTGCCCACCCTCAGCTCAGCATCAAAGGGGTTTTCCTATGCTGTATCCTTACACGGTGCTTTCTTCCATGCTATTTCCTACACTGTCCCAAGCTTGGCAACATCCAGGCAGTAAGAAGCTTTCACAGCCATGTACATGCAAGACTACCAGCTGCTCCTCCTGTTCTTGCAAGCAATATGAATTAAGATGGAATTTTACCACAGGGAAGCCACCAGAAGCTGCAGCTGTTGATACACCCTGGTACAGAAAGTGTGGGTGAGCCACCATGAAGACACTGAAGGGAAGGTAGTTCTTAACATCTTCAGCAGAGAAATTCCAGACAGTGTTGTCCAAACCAAATCAGATAAAGTTGCAGCATTTGACAGCAGGTCAAACTTCTGTTTTTTCGCACTTTGAAGTATTTAAGAAGTATTTGTTCAAAGAGAGGCTACAGACTGTAATTTTGGCCCGACTGATGAAAGGTTATGTAGCACTGAACTCATACTTGGGAAGCTTCACACTCACAAGCTGCTCAGCTGTGGAGCACTATAACATATTTATTTTAACTATGGAGCACTGCTTTTTCAAAACCTTTTGTGCAATAATGCAAAAAGGGTTACCTGAAGGAAGCAAAACTGAAACCCAAGTAACACCTTACCTTATGCAGCAAGAAAGCCAAGAGGTATTCCATCTTCCAAAAGCAACATAAACTAAAAGGGAAAGAAAAGCAAAGTGGTAAAAACTCTCATATACAGTCAAAAAACCGAAGATTACTGAAGTCAAAGCTAGATTTTAACAATGAATTTAACAGCCGTAATAACCTTGACTTTTATGTATATATTTATCCAGTTCTAATAAGAACTGAATTTAGTTAATTTCTGAGTCACTCAGCAGCTGAATAGCAAAATTCATCACATGAACTGCAGAATGAACAGGACTCCACATATCCCTCACTATGACCTACCAAGAACCCCACTCCTTGATCCAGGATGAGTCTTTCAAGCCATTAAGCATTTCTCAAGGAGACAACTAAAATAGTTACATTTAGCTATTAATTCTGGATCAGTTTTAGTTGTGATCATTAAATGATTAAATGCTGAGGAGTAATTTCTGCAGTCCTAGAGAAATCAAGCTGCATTTGGGAAACTTCCTTTGCAAAGGTTTGGGACCCTAACTCAATGATGTAAATTAATACTGCAAATCTCAGACTACCAGTTTAATTTGAAGGAAATTTAACCAGCAGGCAAAGTCTTTTTCTGATAACACACTTGGTTCAGCAGAGTACTTTTACCTGCTGAACAGCTGTCAGTCAGCTGTAGACAGCAATTTGGTTAACACTACCCAAGTGAGGCTGTGAGGTGACTGGTTTTTAAATCTTCCTGATTCACAAGTGAGCATTTTAAACATTTATTACTTCAGCTACCAGAACTGCTGCAGGAGGAGTCAGTGATATTCAGATCACTTTCTAAACACTAGCCATATTTCCCACTGACTAAAACGCCTTTGAGAAAGGTATTTGCAGCTGGGGCAGTGCTTGGTAAGAACTGTTAATAAAGAGCTTTTAGCTTCTGCTAAGTCATGTTCACATCAGAAGCCATTCTAGACAGAGGAGGAAGAGGGAAAAAGTAGTTTTTATCCCAAGGTTCACTATATTGCTACAGTTACTTTTACAATAACTTACAACTTCTGATTTTTGTGTTAGATTAAGGAGCAGAGAATTAGTTTTCTGAGAGGTTATTCCACATGGAATAGAACACATCATTCAAATGCATTAACCGTATTTTTTCAATAGACTTTTGTCAAAATTGACCAACCACTTCTGCCTTTTTATGATCAGCACTTGACTTGCATTAAGCTTTAATTCTTTCTTCAACCCTTGAAAGTATTTTAAATGCGCACCTCCAAGACAGAAAAACAATCTCTAAAGGACCACTCACCAAGAAATCAGCTATGAAAGAAGGGTATCTATACTGCCCTTTTAACTTGAGCATACAGATGTATGCATGCTTTTCTATATACACATACTTTTCTATCCTGTGTTCTTGACAGAAGAGCACAGAAGACACTTAAAAGCTTAGCATGAGGACAAGTTTTTCTATTTTTATAACTGTCTCAGACACAAGCCCAACATACTCACAGCAAGCCAAATGAACCTAGGCAGCTGGGTGGAGAGCTCAACACTGACTCCAGACCAATGTTTTAAACCAAAGAGGCCCATGGAAGAGCTATGTGAAGAACAACCACTGCCACCTCATTGGTCGATCTGCTGTTCACCGAGGGGAGCCTTGCAGAGGCACTGAGTTCTCTTCAGCACCATCTTCATCATCCACTATTTCAATCACTTCAGATGGTTTTGTTTTCTTCCTGGCTTTGACTTTTTTTTTACTGGGAATTGTACTGCTTAGAATGAAAGAGCTGTTCTCCTAAGAAAATGGAAGACAGAACAAGTAGTAGGAACGAGTCCAGTTTTGAGATACTTATGTAAGATTTTAAAAGTGAATTTGCAGATTTTAAGAACTCTACAGAGAACTGCAGAATTTCTATACATTTCAGCATTACACTGAAGAGTGTGGACTATCAACCTTCTGCACTAACAGATCAGAGAGGTCACAATTAACTCTGGATTTAAGCTCAAAAATTAAATACTGAAGACATTATCTACCAATTCTTCAACTTCAGAACAGAAAGGCTACAGTGTTTCTGAAGATAAGGAGTGCTTACTTACCACTACTCTGGCATCAAGTTGCTCCTCAGTATCAGAATTCAAGCTGTCCTCATCATCACTGAAATAAAAATATGAAATCAAACTGTCTACTTTTATAGCCCCTTAAAATGCATAAACTACAAGCCCTTAAGTGAACAGTACCAAAAGACAGCATTGTAGCTCTCACTGACTTTTAGGCTTTCTAAAAGTTATGAGTATATTTACAACAGCAAGTATTCTTGCTTATTTACTGATCTTTTTATTGCACTAAGCTAATTGCTTGACGCTGAGGACCAAAGGTAACACTTCAGTTTTAATAACGTAAAAAGTTATTAAAAATTATCCTTTATTCTTAGAACACTGTACTTTATTTGGGATAACATTAGAGGAGTGCATTTCATGAAATACTTTGTTTCAATTTCTATCAACAATGATCAGGCTTCACATCAAATTAAAAATACTCCCTTCTCTGAAAACTTTTAAGTCACCATCTACAAATATATAAAATCCCAAGTGGTAGAGTGCTTTGTTCCCAAAATAAACAATGCTTTCACAGGTTAAAAGGAAAGAACAACTGAACTTGATACATACACGTTTATATTATAGTAAAGCACAAAAGGGCAAGTAAAGATGAACTTACTCTGTCTCCTGAATAGGGGAAATGGGGCCTTCATCATCTAAGTATTTGTGTTTCCGTAACACCATACACTCTTTTTCCAAGTCATCACTGGCCTGAACGGCTTTTAAAGCTTTTTTAAGATGTTCTTCATATTTAAGCACTTCAATATACTTGAAAAAGCCCTTTGCAGCTGCCTGCTGTAGAAAAAAAACCTCGGATAAGATCTTAGAAATCCTCTATAAAGCATTTACATTATGAACTAAACTGTAACATCCTATCAACACCCACATATATTCTTGCAGTGTTTGCTTTAAAAGATATTAATTTTGGAACTCAAATGTCCTGTTTAGCAGAACTAAAAAATGTTTCATTGTCTTATTCTAGTAGAAACACAACACAGCCCATTTCAATTCACAATTTTTAGACTAAGAAAATGTTTATCCCACAAAACAGAGAACTTGCCTCATAGCCAAGAACCATCTTTAAGGGAATATGTTTCTCCCCATAATGTTTTTCAACAAAAGGAAACTGAAAACCTCTGTCTAGAAGCCTCCTCTTTTGTTCCTGAGGTGAGGCTGTCAGTGGGGGCCTCCCTGTGGGCATCTGTGTGCTCTCATACTTTTTTTTCTTCTTGTTCTTCTGTGTGTAAATTTTGTATTTTCGGTGTGCAGCTGCTTTGAACTTCCTTCCCCTGAAGTGATAGGCAAAAATGGCCTTCAAATTGAGTTTTGACTTCTGCTGCCTGGAAACTTCTAATGATTTCCCTGGACTTTGGGGAGACAATGAAGAATCTGAGGAGCTTTCATTGTCAGCTACTTCTGTAACAGAGTCAGCTTGTTGCCTTGAAGATTGAGATCTCCTTTTCTGCTTTGAAGGTGCAATGGAGCGCTCAGGACGAGCAGCAGAGACATCACTGGAGAAGAAAAAAGTATTTACTTTCAAAAGAAGGTACAGTTTTATGACACATCACAGAGGCTCTCCATGGGAAAAATTCTGAACTAGAGATAAAAACTCACATTTCTGAATCACTGCTGATCAGTAAAACCTCAGCTGAAGCTGCTGATGTTCTACACATGCTGTTAGGATGATCTGAAGACTCCCCAGGTGCAGCAACCTTCTGCCTTGACCGCTCTGTTCCTGTATTCCTTTGCCATGAGTACACCTCAGATGGCTCCTGCAGCTGATGGCTCATCAGCTCTTGCACATCAGAGTAATCAGAGCCAGATGCCTGGGGTTCATCAGTATCAGTCATGTTTCACTTTTGCCCTAAAAGGCAATGAGAATTCAAGAAACTAAAACAAATTTACATTAATCAGACAACAACCTTTACTCCACTTATGGTCACAGAGTAAACTTAAAAGAACAATCTTGAGCAAACTTGAGCAGGTATTTTCCTATGAACCATGACCAGTTATATTCTGCATACTAACATTTAAGTCACACCCACTTACCTAAAGATATTCACAGCATAACTGAAGTCAGAAAAATTTTTAAGAGTCCTTTTAGTTCAGCTCTTGACCACAGGAAGGCAAACATCAGTGGTCCAACAGATTGTCCAGAGACTTACTGAGATTAATGTTTTAACCCTCTCCCTACTAGGGTTAAGTTTTCCTCCAAACAAGCGCACATACAAATAGCCAATGGATTCTCTTACTTGTAAGGATATTGCAGTTTTAAGTTATACATAGATATTTACTTCACTGTGGTTTAAAAACTTTAATCCAAGACCATGTCACCATGAGAAGCAATGCCATTTTCCTTCTGTTCTTTTGTGAGCTGCAAGATACCTAAAATCTGCTGCTCTCAAAAATCTATTATATATTTGCTCACTGGTTATCAATCATCATAGAGACCAGCTCTGGAACTGTTAATTTTCACTTGAATATGCAAGACAACACAGTCCAGCTCTTCAGTGCCCCAAGTCTATACAAAAGGGACTGTAACATACAGCAAAAGAACCTGGTTTTCCTCTATATGAGCTTAGTTATTTTACCTGTTATTTACTAGCCCTGTAGACCTGTATGTTTTTAATTCTACTGTGCTTTTAAAGAGCTTCACAAAATCATCATCGTACCCATTAATATTTCAAATGCAATTACACAGTTCAGCATCTGAAGACACTAGAGCAGAGCTCATCCAATGTCCTCACATAACCTGCAGCAAATGATCCTGAGGGTACATCAACCAACGGATTAGGCCCAGTCAGCTTGAATTTAGGACAGGCAGGTCTGAACTGACCCACCTCCACCTGATGATCTTCTATGACCAGTGTATGAGGCAAACACTATGGTTGTTGTCTGCCTGCACTTTAGTAAAACTTTGGGCACTACTTCTCACAGCATTCTCCTGCAGGAACTAGCTGCTCGTGGCTTGGATGGGTGCACTGTTCATTGCATGAAAAGCTGGATGGATGGCTGGGCCCCGAGAGTTTTAAGTGCACCCTCATTCCGTTTGCAAATGACACCAAGCTCGGTGGGAATACTGATCTGCTGGAGGGCAGGAAGGCTCTGCAGAGGTGTCTGCACAGGCTGGACTGATGGATTGAAGCCAAGTGAGTTGAGGTTCAACAAGGCGAAGTACCGAATCCTCCACCTGGGTTACAGGAGAGAAGACCCTGGGGGTGCTAGTCAACCGGAGCTCAATATGACCCAGGGTGTGCCCAGGTGGCAAAGGCAGCCAGTGGCATCCTGGCCTGGATCAGCAATGGTGTGGCCAGCAGGACTAGGGCAGGGATTGTCCTGCTATACTCAGCACTGATGAGGCCACACCTCCAAATCCTGTGTATCATTTTGGGCCTCTCAAAACAAGAAAAGGCACTCGTATGCTAGGTTCACGATGCCTTTGCAGGCACACTGCTCACCCACAGCCTAACAAACACAAAGCCCAGAAACAAAACCAGCCAAGGCCAGAGGCAGGACAATGCCCCTCTGACCGCACAGGCCCTGCCGAGTACTCACAAGTCGCAGCTCAGTATCTCTCGAGGTCTCTACCACAGCTCCGGCCTGGAGCGCCGGCACAGCACGTAGATCCCTTAGGGAAGAAAAACAACTATTTAAACTCGCTGAAGAACCTGCCAAAGGCACCAAGCACGCCGCTCGCCCGGCTCAGCTGCCCGCTGGGCCCGGCTTTTCAAACGCGGGCACGCACCGAGTCACACGGGCCGGGGACACCCCGCCGGCACCGCTCCCGCGGGGTCCCTCACCGGCCGCCCCCACACGCCCCAACCCCCGGGGCACGACTCCACACCGCCCGGGCTGTGCCTCCATCCCCGGCATCCCCGGTGCCGGGCCCCCGCGGCGCGGATGGCGGCGGATCCGCCGGCGGCAACACCCACCTCGCCCCGCCGCCGTCCCGCCGCAAAGAGAGAGCAATGGCCGCCCCGCGCCTTAAGTAGCGCCGGGAGCTCGCGAGAGGCGCGCGGGCCCGCGGGAAGGAGGCGGGGCGGAGGATGGCGCCATGCCGGGAGTGGCAGCGGGGCGGCCGCGCCCGGGGGCGGAGCCGAGCCGAGCCGAGCCGAGCCGTGTCTTGCCTTGCCTTGCTTTGCTTTGCCTTGCTGTGCCAGTCCCGGGTGGCAGGGCAGGTACGTGCGGTCGGGCGATAGCGGCGGTCGGTGTGTGGCAGAGCTCGGGCAGGTGCCAGCTTCCCTCGGCTTCCCGCCCAGTGAGAGGCTCCCGTTCCTGCTGCGCGGCTTGTCCTTCCCCGCGCTGCCCAGGCTCCTCCGAGCTGGCTGTTCCAGCCTGAGCAGCCCCTTCCTTCCCCTCGCAGCTGTGCCGGCTTTAGCGTTCCCTCGCTCCAGTACTCCTCGCTGCCTTTGCCTGCCGGGGTGCTCCCAGTCCCTACGGACCCCAGCCTCGCCTAGCACACCTGTAAATACCTGCCGTGATTCCCCAAATCCCAGCCACTCGAACAGCTGCTTCTGCTGCCCCGCAGCCTTCCTCTGCCCCGTACGGGATCTCCTCGCACCGCCCCAGCATAGAAATACCGCTTCTGCCTCTATGGATGTCTTGGTGTCATCACTACATTTCTCTCTCACAACTGCCGTCTTCATTTTTTTCCACTGATATTTCTTCCCCCACCACCTCCCTCCCCAATTCGTGTCTACCTGCCTATAACCTCTCCTTTTTGGCTTTAAGTCTCCAAGCTAATTTCAATTCAGGTTTTGACAATAGACATTCCACATATATAATCAATCTAATGGTTCACATGTCATCTGTATTCTCCTGGCACCTAGTTACTCTCTGTAATGTTTTCTTCCCACTTCAAAGGTAGGCTTTTAAGTCTCTACATACTTGTTGCCTCCATTCTAGTTGCACCATCCCACATCTATAACAATTTTATCATCCCTTTAACATTTGTGTTCTTTCTTTGAAAGTCTTCTGTAGCGATTCAGTGTCACTGCAACCCTCTGATAGATCTTAATTGTGTGCTGTTGTTTTGGGTTCTCTCTGTCCCCACACCACACAATTCACTCCCCTGTGAATATTTGCAGTGGTGGGCCACAGATCTACCCTTTTGTGTCTTTCCTGGTAAGAACAACTGTCTACCAATCAGACTGGGTTTATTATGGTACATCAAATTTTTCCACAGTGTTTCCCTCCTTTCTTGATTGTGGGGAGCTAACTTATATTGTACAAGTCTCGTCTCTGCCTTTTGTACAACAGTAATTCTAGCTTACCTTCTCAGACTGTTTTAGGACAACCAATGTGTTGAGCGCTGGCACAGCCTCCTCCTGGATGTGGCAAAAGGTTCTTGAGGGGGTGAGGATTGTCTAAAACAATGCTCCCAAAGCCATGTTCTCACATTACTCCCTTTCTTGGTGCACACTAAAAGTCTTGTGGTATGATTGACTCCACCTGACATGAGGCTTCTACCAGAGGCACCAAATCCAACCTGCTACTTTCCAGAGCCAGAGGAGGGATGCAGTCAACTGTGGAGATAGATAGGACCAACTAAGATGAGAATTACTATACACAGGTTGCAGTCATTCTTCCCTTCTCTACTGCTTGCTATGCATTAACTGCTTGCTAAGCATTGAGCTCAAAGATTTCAGTTAAGTGACTGCTACAATCTCCCCACTCCTTTCTTTCTTTTTCCCACTGGTTTGGTGGGATTTTTTTCCCTTTTCCCATTTTCCCTAATGGTGTAAGGACAATTACATTTTTTGACAGTCATAAAAGTTAGAATTTTTTAAAAACAGAAGCTAAATATATACGTAAGCAGCTGTCTTACACCATAGTCCTTCCTAACAAAGAATCAGTCAGGTCTAGAAATGTAGTTAGGATTTTGGCTTTTTCCTTCTTCCACCTGACATTGGGGAAATGGAACCCATTTTATTTTTTATTGCTGTGTGTAGCAAGTATGTGGTATGTGCCTAAGGAGTTAATGATTGCTGCAGCAGATTTTTAGGTAGTGTGCAATCAGTTGTTTCTGCCCTGACCTAGTGGCTTGCCCTTCTAGCTGGCTTTGCTGTTACATGGCTGACTGCAGTGCAGTTCATTTCTGGAGGGGCTCTTAAAGTCATGTTCAAAACTTTTTGTTACAGTACACACTGGTTTTTTAGCATACTTTTTGTATGGCTGCAGAGCCTGACACTGCAGAACTTGCTGCTGTTGATTTCTATTTTGCTGCTAGTCTGTTCCTCTCTGGAAGGGGAAACACATGCCCAGAATCAATTGGAGACCATGTCACAGCTGCAGTTGAAAGTCCACCATTGCCAGTGCTGGAAAAGTAAACATTTTTAAATTCGGGAAGACCTTAGGAGACAGCTGATGTGCTCAGAAAAGCTCAGGTTTCTTTCAAAACTTTCTTGTGACTCCAGGCTTACAAAAAGACACCCAAATCTCCTGACCACTTGAACTGCATTCAGCATAGGATATGTTTTCTTTACACCCAGTTGTCAGCTTGAGGACTAGTGTGTGTAATGCTCTGAGCCAGCTATAGGGCTGACAGACACATCTTCTTCCAAAAGACATAAGAAATTTAACGTTGCTATTGAAGCTGTCAGTGTCTCCTGTGATGGTAGAACTACAGTTCTATTTTTTCTCTGTATTCTAGAGTGAAATTGAAAAATAATTAACATGTTGAAAGGAGCATGTTTAAATTGTTAAACTATTATCTTTGCTGGCAGACCAGTTTCTCTGCAGTGTGCTGTACTGTAACTTCTTACCTGAAGAAATCAGCACCGATCAGGAAATGGCCAAAGTCGAAAGGTTTGCTTTTCATGTCCCAAGTCTGGAGGAACTTGCTGGGGGTAAGTAATGCAACATGTGACTTTATACAAACTTGTAATGTACTCTTCAAACTTATCTTAAAACTCATACCAAAGTCTTTCTACAGCTAGGACATGCAGAGTTCCTGCTTTTAGCACACTGAGAGGTAAAAAACAGCACTATTTCTCTATAAAATGAGATTATTTTCTTAGAGCAAACAATGAGTCCTCCCCAAGGGCCCAAGATATTTAATGCACAAACTCAATTCCTTTAAAACTGCTGCATGTGCAGATTTGTGTGCAGGTCATGAAAGTTTGATCACTACACACTAAACTTCTTTACACCTACAGAATTATCTGTCCTCCTCTATCCTCTAATATTTCTTTCTTTTTCAGGACTGCTCAAAACATAGCTAACAAGATGCAGTGTAGTATGGCAGAGGACAAGCTGCAGTGTAGTATGGCAGATCCTCTCGCTTGAACCTAGTTGGCTCCTCCTTTGGTGATTGCCTTAGAACAGGGCTGCAGGAAACATCTTCTGTAGTTTACTTCTTTCCAAAGCCTTTGCAAGATCTGCTCAGAATAACAGAATGGTTGAGGTTGGAGGGGACTCCCAGATTTGGCTCAGATGCTCATGATCTTCTTTTCTTGCCCTAGTAGGAAGACTTCTGGCAAGTCTCTCCCCTGCAGCAGATATACAGAAGTGTTTTTGTCTTTCAGATTGATCCTCAAGTTCAGTTTGCCACTTTCCCAAATCTGTGTCAGTGTGACATTTCCATGTATTAAGAACGTGTGGTCCCAGCAGTGCCCAGGGTGGTTCTCAGTGCTTTTCTCACCGTCAGATGGGGGCAATAGGCCAGGGCTGCTGTAGACCTCTAAGCTCTTCAGAGAACACCACGTACTTGCAGTAGAACAGCTTGAAAGAGTATCAGAAAAGTTTAATCACAAAGCAGAATTTTCCCTTTTTTCCCCATCTGTCCTGAGGATCTCCTGTAAACTGAGAATTGTGTTGCTGGGAATTGTTCAGATTTGGGGTATAATTTGAGGAGTGCCCTTTTACTGTCCTTGTCCACTTGCCAGAAGGTACTGAGATGTATTTAGAAATGTACCAAGTACTAGCTACTGCTTTTGGTCAACAGCTTGGTAAATCTGATCTTGAGAGGTAAGGTATGGCTGAAACCCTAACTGGAGTAAACAGAGGCACAGAAAGTCTTCTGCATAAATAAGGAACCACCTGATTTGAGATCACACACTGAATGTCCTGTTCTTTAATTTAAGACACCTGTCAAAGCAGACCCCCAGGTATGAAAGAACCTGGACCTTTCAACATAATATTTGAGCAGTGTATGTGAAGACAATCACACACTAAAGGTTTGAAAGCTGCTTCCAAGCAATGCACTCATCTAATCCTCCCTGTTGTTTGAGTGACTTTGCAAGTTCTGAGCCTAAAAAAACATTGCTATGAAGCAAACCAAAAATTTTAGATTTGGTTCCTTATCACTAACACCATTCATTATCTGTCTTGCTGTGACAGTGGCAGTTGTCAGAAAATCTCCACAAGAGCATAAACATGATAGGCAGTATCCCATGGTGGTAGAAATTTCCAGGTTTCCGGCAGAGGCAGTTTGAGATTATAATCAAGCGATTGCAAACCGTCTGATTAATGTATGTAAAGAACTGATTGCTGCTTCAGCTAAATCTTGCTTCCTCCTTTGCTCTTGAATCAAATTTGACCGTGATCATAATTGTCTGCTCTTTGAAGCAAACCCACTGCTGCATGTGATTGAAGTTTACCCATGTTAATTCACGCTGTGATGCTCCTAGTGCTAATTGGAGCAGTCAGTCAGTGTATTTCAATAATAATGTTTTTTCAATTCTTAAAATTAATTAATGAGGCAAACAATTATCTGAAAAAACTTTTGCTCCTCTCTGAAGCTCAGAGTAACATAAAATGTGCCTGCAGACATTTAAATCAATGGAATTACTTAGGGTAAGCATAAGTAATGTATCTTGCAGAAATAAAGCTCAGACAGATATGTTTATTGTTGTTAGAAACTTGTCAGACTCTTGGTAATTTTTTATTGTTGATAATTTTGCCATTATTCTTTATTACAGTTTTGCAGAAAGGGCTTAAAGAGAACTTCGCAGATGCTCAAGTCTCTGTTGTAGATTGTCCTGATTTGACTCAGGAACCCTTCAACTTTCCTGCTAAAGGTAACCTAGCATTCCTGTCTTCCACTACAACTTCTCCAGTTCTTTCTGCATGATCCTGCTTAATTTTGACCCTTTAAAGATGTTGAGAGAGCTTAAAATGTTTTTCAGGTAGAGCATATGCATGAGAGGAGAGCTACATTTCATTTCTGGGTTTGCTTCCTAGTTATGTATGAACAAGGACAAGTCATTACTAAGTAGTTGTCATTTTTTTTTTCTTAAATTATCATTGCATACCTACTTATTTCATGAGCTTTATTTAAGTACTGAAAATGTTTTGAATTTACATTGTTATTTTTCATATGGAGAAATTTTTTTAGAACCATGCCAATCACTATCTGAACCTAATGAATTGTACTTCCATTAATTTTTAAATTCCTGGCATTCATGTATGTCAGTGAAGTGAAACTGTCTTATTCTGAATGGGATGAATCTTGTTTGACACTAGCTGTCTGAAAGACAAAAATGTCATCTGTGCTACTCATCTGAGTTCCCTCTGGCATCAATGGGAAAGAAACACCTCCAGGAGGTTATTCATCCCTTTTAAAATACATATCCAAATAAGTGGGATGAATTGTCCTGAGACAGCTTTCAGCTTTGCTAAAATTTTGCAAGTGGAATCCCAGCAGAGTTCTCTACTGTGTGGTGGGGGTGTTACTGGAAAACTGGCAAATGGAAGGTGTTGTCCACTCTGGCAATTCTTTTTTTGTGCTTAGAGAATGTTATTTTACAGCACCTTGTGTAGCATTAAATCCTACTGTGAATAATTTTAGAACCTGGACTTCTTGATAGTCCAGGTAGATAAAGTTTAACACTTTATCTAAGCACGCTAGGGAAATAGTGTTTGAGAACTTTGAGGAACCAGTTCTTTGTCGGCTTAGAACGTGTGCTTATTGAAGACTATTGGGAAAAAAAAAATTACCAAGCTAACTGGCTGTATTTTTCCAGGAATCTGTGGAAAGCCTAGGATAGCAGATGTGGGAGGTGTTCCTTACCTCATACCTATTGTACACAAAGAAAAAGTGAGTTTTTCCCTGTAGATGTGGGGTTTAATATGTTTGTCAAAAGAAAAGCAAACAAAATTAAGGACTGAGATACTAGGATCTAGATACTAGGATTCTACACTTATGAAAGACACTTTCCAGTGTTTAATGAGACTGATTCTGATGTGTATTGTATGTCACAAAATCTAATAAGAACAATAATTCAGTCTTTGAATAAAATGAGCAGGGAACATACAGGTAGAATCTATCTTTAAGCAAAAAAATGGACATCTACCAAATTTGTTATTACTAAATGTTATGTTGCGTTCAGAAGCCATGTTCAACCTAATTATCGAGAATTTAATGAGGGTGGGTGTTGTGAATTAAACGCCTCCAGGACTACAGTGAACAGACTGACCATTGCAGGTCAGAGCACCACACCAAAATCATAGAATGGTTTGGGTTGGAAGAGACCTTAGAGATAGTCTAGTTTCAATCCCTCCTGCAGTGAGCAGGGATACCACCCACTAGGTCAGGTTGCTCAGGGCCCCATCCAGCCTAGCTTTGGGCACTTCCAGGGATGGAAGTATTGTTTTTCTTTTGCAGGTTTATGATCTAAATACAGTTGCAAAGGACATAGAGCTGCCTGGAGCTTTCATTCTTGGAGCTGGAGCTGTTTCATCCAGAGTTCTTGGAATAAATGCTGAGGTCAGTATGTAAGTGTGATGGTTCTCAATGAATTCATGGAAGTATCATAACAGTAGAGCAGTATCATGCTGGGTATTCCCCATTTACAGCAATGTTTTTAATAAACGCTTTCATACCATAAACACATAAAACACATTAGAAAGAATTGAGATGAGGGGCATCCACTGAGGTGCATACTCCTGAGAAAATAAAGATTAATTTTTAACTTGTAATTCTTCAGGAAGCATGTGATTACCTTGAAGCATGCAAGAAACATGGTTTTTGGAACTGATTGACAAAGACCTGACTAGAGGTTTTAATTCCGAGATTTAGAAATGCTTCTCAAACATACTGGCAAATGCCTTTGAAATACTCCCTGTCTTTTGACTTCTTGGATGACTTTGTTTCACTGTTGTGAATTTTAAAGATACCACACAGAAAATTACAAACTGCAGGAGGGGTAGGAGACAAAAATTATTGCCTATGGAGACCTTGACAGGTTTTTTCAGGCATAAACCTTTGGTCTTGCTGTCTCCTTTTGATGGGTTTATTGGCAGATGAGATAGTCCATATCAGCATTAAATTTGGGCCACTATAATAGTGGTTGTTACTGTACACCGAGAGAGTATTACATAGAATTCCAATACTTGCATGCAGACTATAGATATTTTTTTCTTTCTTTCTTTTGTTTTCTTTAACACTAGCATTCATCTTTATATAACATCAATGGTTCAGAAAAAGTAGACCTGTTTTCTGGACCTTTCAATTACATTACAATATTAGTACATTTTTCTTACCTCATCGTGATAGGCAGAGCTGTGTGATGAAGTGGATTTTTTCTTGGTATCATGGCCCAAATCACATTTATGTGAGTTCAGTTCATTTGGCTGATTCTTATACTTGACTGATATGTTCTTTTTCCCAGTTTATCCCTATTGTTCAAACTAAGAGTGAAAAAAAGCCTGCTGTAAATGGGAGCTACGTTGCTCAGATAAATCCTGCAGATAAAGGGTGCCTGCTTGAGAAGTACAGCAGTAAATACACTGACTGTGAGTTTGGATTGTTGGCCAACCTTTATGCCAGTGAGGGCCAACCTGGTAAGGTACGTACTTCCACCTAAGGTGACTTTGCAGTGCTTGGTGACTGAATGGAAATTCATGGTTCTTCTATCAGTGTTCTGTGGTAATAGTAAAGTAGTAATTCCACAAGGGAAACATGCAAAAATAAGGAACTGATGCCAGCGATTGAGGGAAAGAATTAGTGGAGACAGAGGCATTTGAATTTTTGAGGGATAGGTATAAGTTTACAAAAACTTTTCCAGCATAAATAATTCATCCAAATCCAATCCAAACTAGCAGTGACTTAAGGTAATAGTGCAATGTACTCGTGTAAATGAAATGTGGGCACTTAGGTAGATTTTTGCACAAGTGTTTCTCCTGACACAGTCAGCACAGTGCTGGCAGAACAGTCGAAAACCTGAGTGGTGCATGGAAACGGAACAGTCTTCTCTGTTACCCAGTGTTTCTTTCTGACACAGTGGAAGCCAGCTGGTGGACAGCTCAAGTCACTGCCTCATGTATAGGTAAATTTCTTGCTGCCCAGCTCCCTTTACAGGCAAAGCTAGCATTGAACAGAACTAAGGAAAAGAGAGTTGGTCACATACTGGAAAGATGCAAGTGCAGCGGTGCTTGCATGGAAGGTTATCTTTTCCAAAAGTGATCTTGGGTTATCAGCTTGGGAGAATTTCAGAACAGCTTTCACAGACCTTTTCAGCCTCTTGCAGCAGGACACGGCAGTGACAAACTGACTTTATCTTCCAGGTCATTGAAGTGAAAGCCAATGGAAGAACTGGGGAGCTTAACTTTGTGTCCTGTCTGAGACAAACTTTAGAGAAACACTATGGAGAAAAGCCGGTTGGGATGGGTGGTACGTTTATCATTCAGAAGGGGAAAGCAAAGATTCACATTATGGTACGTTGTTCTCAGTGCTTGTAACTCTCTTTGTCCTCCTGAAAACAGAAGTATAAACAGGGTGTAACATCTTAGTTCCTTCACTTTGTTTTGTATTTCTAAATGTATGCATAAACTATTAGGATGAGCACTGTATTAAAGTAAGGAGTTGACATTACAAAATCAGTGTTACAAAACTAGTAATTCTGTTTTAATTGGCATTAATGCCATCATATTTTGAAATCAGTGTGCAGCTAAAGAACTGAGAACTATTGTAAAAGTAATTGAAATGAAATACATGAACTCAGATGGTACTTATAAGAAGCATTAAACTTTGTAAAAAATAACTGAGCTTCTAAAATGTACCCGGAGGAGGGGCATTCTCACTTCAGTAGCTGTGCCACTGCCTGTGTAATGAAAGATGCAATATTCCAGACACTTCTGTTCCTAGCAGAAACAGAGTGATGGACACTGTGAGCTTCTTTCAGTCAATAAGGAAAATTAACAAAATAATGGGGAGTGAAAAAGCAAAGTTGCTAGAGAAAAAGTATCCTGATGCAAGTGCCTTCCTTTTACTTAAAAAGTTTTTATTTTTGTTCTAGCCTCCAGAATTTTCTGCCTGTCCCCTGGATACTGATGAGGATGTGAATAACTGGCTAAAATTCTTTGAAATGAAGGCTCCACTGATTTGTCAGCCAGTAATAGTTTCCAGAGATCCGGTGAGTCTCTTTTTCTCCTTTCTAAGTATAGACGGGGACCTGTAATGAATTTTGACTTGGATGTGATTTTCCTTTCAAGAATGGAAATGTGTATATATATATTGTGTTCAGCTCTTCCAGAGCTGGGGCAATGATTGAGAAGCTTCTCATTTCTGTGAATTGTTTGAATTATTTGAGTTTAGGCTAGGTGAATCTGTTCTGAAACCTAGTGGTTGTTCATAGTGGATTAACTTCATGGTTCTGTTGCATGTGTGCGAGTGTTTGCATCCCAAACCCAACAGTACAGTTTACATTCACTGCTGATCACACTGGGAGAAATGTCAAGAGCATGGAAGGTGGTTCAGCCACCTGTTTATGTAGTTCACTTTCATAACAACTCCCTCTGCTAATGCTGTGTCAAAAGACATGAAGCCTATGTCCTTTTGCTGATGTAAATTAAAGATTAAAGTCTGCAGAGCCTCATGCTGGAAACTTCTCTAGCATCTTTCACAAGCACCAAGTTCAACAGCAAACAATTCAGGATAAATGCCAATCTGGTTTCAAAAACCATTAAGGTGTTCATAATTAGGAAGACTATTTGTTTAAAAGTAACCAGAAAACCATAGATGAAAATTATTATTTTATAAATAACAATGCAGTCAATAAGTAATATAAAAACATTTTTCCAGAGGTAAGTGGGACATAACTGTAGGCTTAAATATGTTGAAGGGTGTGATTTTATTGTGTCATTATGTGGCAGCCTTTGGCCTAAGGCTAAACCATATCTTCCCATAATCCACTGATGCATCCTTTGAAAGCGGCCATTGGCAGCTGCTCCGTTTGGAACCAATGCAGTTTGTGTGGTGGATGCCTTTGGGTTTCTCCTGTCTACATCCACTGCAAGTTCAACAGCACTTGGGTAGGCCCGTGGTTTTGGAAATGTTTGAGTGTCACTACAAGAAGAGCAGCAGACGATGGCATTCCGATGCCATAGCACTATTCACCAGTATTCCCTTGCAGCCCAGGAAACTAATCATGTCCTGGGCTGTGTCAAACTAGATGTGGCCAGGTGGTTCTTTCCCTTATGAGACTTCACCTGGAGTGCTGCATGTGGCTTGGGGTCCCAAGAAAGATGTGGACCTGTTAGAGCAGGGCCCAAGGAGGGCCATGAAAATGAGCCAAGGACTGGAGTACCTCTTCCTATGAAGAAAGACTGGGAGCTGACGTTGTTCAGCCTGGAGAAGAAAAGGCTCTGGAAAGACCTTATTGCAGCCTTCCAGGACTTAAAGGAGGCTTTTAGAAAAGGTGGAGAGAAACTTTTTATCGGGACATGTAGTGACAAAAGAAGAGGCAAGGATTTTAAATTGAAAGTGAACAGATTTAGATTGGCTATGTGGAAAGAAAATTTTTAGGCTAAGTGTGGAGAGAAAGTGGAACAGGTTGCCCAGCGATATGGATCCTCCGTCCCTGGAATTGTTCAAGGCCAGGTTAGATGGGACTTTGAGCGAGCTGGTTGAATGGAAGATGTCCCGGCCCATGACAAGGGGATTAGAATAGATGGTCTGTGAAGGTCCCTTTGAACCCAATCCATTCTAAGATACATAAAACTGGTGGTGTTGATCTGATGGTTTAAGATGTTAGTTGCTATTTCATTCCCTGTTCTTCCTGTATTCATCTAAGCTGGCTCTCAGAACTGCAGACAGTTCATTTATCACATGGGCCTGTGGCAATTCAGTTTGATTTCCAGTAGGGGTTCCTTGGTGTAACTGCATTATTTAATCCCAGTGGGCTGGAGTCTGTCAGGCTTTCCAAATTCTTGGTTTCACAAGCGTCTTGCAAGCTTTCTACGCATAACGTTTGGAGATGTGTGGAAATGTGCATTAGGATAGATATCCTGTGATTTTACATGCTGTTTCCATCAACGTGTTGATGTGTGACTTTTACATGCTGTTTCCATGAACCGGGCCTCTGCCTGGTGCCAGGGCTTTGATCTTCGTGTGGAGCACACGCACTGTTTCAGCCACCACGGGGAAGGAGGGCACTACCACCAGGACACCAGCCCGGACAGCGTGCAGTACCTGGGCTACTTCCAGCCCGCCGAGCTGCTCTTCCGCATCGACAGGCCCCAGGAGACGCACCTGGTCGGGAGAGACTGAGCCCCGCGGGCCGATTTCATCTTCCTCAAGTACAAATGCTGATTTTTGTAATGCTTTCTATTATCACTGATCAGATTTAAGAATAAATATGGGAATAGTTAGCTGCCGCCTTCTTAATTGTGTCAGAGTGCAGAACGTGGAGCATACGTGTCATTGGAGTTGCGACCATATTCAAAGGATAACTTAATGGCAACGTTACTGTATGTTTTCCTTTTGTTCGGTTGAGCTTCCTGCGTGACCACAGCTGACGATGGGGAGCTAGAGGTGAAATTATGTTTAAAACGGGACATGAAACCAACTTCTGGTCAAAAATAAGACCGTAGAAGAAACCGGCAGCAGGTCCGAGCTTCTTCGCTCGGCACCGTCCCCTCACCGCGCCGGCCCCGCCTCCTCGCGAGTGCCTCCGGAGGCAGCCGAGCCCACTCGGGCTGGCCCCGCCTCGTTCCGGCCTCTCTCCGGAAATGGCCGAGCCCGCTCGGGCTGGCCCCGCCTCGTTCCGACCTCTCTCCGGAAATGGCCGAGCCCGCCCGGCGCTGGTCCCGTTCCCTCGCGAGCGCCTCCGGAAACGGCCGAGCCAGCGGCGCGGGCCCCGCCCCTGCCGAGCGCGGGCGGGGGGCGCTCCAAGATGGCGGGCGTGCCGGTGGTGCGCATCAGCATCGAGTCGGCGTGCGAGAAGCAGGTGCAGGAGGTGGGGCTGGATGGCAGCGAGACCTACCTCCAGCCGCTCTCCATGTCCCAGAACCTGGCGCGCCTGGCGCAGCGCATCGACTTCAGCCAGGGCTCCGGCTCCGAGGAGGACGAGCCGGGCTCGGCGGGCCGGCCCTGGGCCGAGCCGGGCGAGGCGGAGGATGAGGAAGGTGAGAAGGGCCCGAGCCGAGCCCTCCCGCCGGGATCGGGTGGTGGCGGCCGCTGCGCTGTGGCGGTGCCGGCCTGAGGCTCCGCGGCTGGTTGGGCCTGGCCTGCCTTCCCCAGGGGTTGGTCACAATGTTGTGACACAGCCCCAGTAAATTGCAGCGGGAAAGTACAGCAGCCGATTTCATGTCGTGCTGTATGTCGTGCCGTTATGAGCTCTCTGTGGTTCAAAAATCAGCCTTACGCGTACCTTTTTAAAGTCCTTTGTTTTACCTTCCTTTGTTTTATTTTTAGGGTTGGTAAAGTTCCAGCCATCCCTCTGGCCTTGGGATTCAGTGAGGAATAACTTAAGAAGTGCCTTGACCGAGATGTGTGTGTTGTATGACGTTCTTAGCATTGTGAAGGATAAAAAGTTCATGACTCTAGATCCAGTCGGGCAGGATCCCCTTCCTCCAAAACAAGTATGTTGTACCTAGTTGAACACTTTTTGTGGCTTGATGCTAATGATTTTATTCCAGTGGATTTTTTGTTCACATGTGATCAGTAAAAAGTTTATCAAAATGTTCCTTTTGATGTGCTAGTGCAGTGCTTTGAGGGTCAGAGTAAGGCTGGGATTGGGAGTTCAGGCCAATTTCAGAAGACTCATTGCTGAAGCTCTAAGTCAAAATGCTATTTCCCACTGTATAATGGTGGTATGAAAGTAGTTCTAATTCTGAATAAATTACTGGACATCCAGCAAAAACAACTTATCAATTGCTGTCAGTTAGTTTCTGCTAATAAGAAATAAATATTAATTTAAATTATTAATAATAAATAATAATAATAATCTTTTGTGAATTAAAGTGCAAGTATCTTGTTGGTTTTGGTACTAGAATCCTCAGTTTCTACAGCTGATTTCAAAAAAGAAGTCATTAGCTGGAGCAGCTCAGATCCTGTTGAAAGGTGCAGAAAGATTATCCAAATCAGTTGCTGAAAATCAAGAAAATAAGCGACAAAGAGACTTTAACTCTGAACTGTTACGACTGAGACAACACTGGAAGCTGAGAAAAGTGGGAGATAAAATTCTTGGTGATCTGAGCTACAGAAGTGCAGGTAAACAGTAGGATCTTTTCACAAGAAGAGATATTTTATGAAATTGTCTTTTTGTAACTGGAAAAAGAGATGGAATATATCTTAATAAATAATTTCAATGTGAATTTATTTATGAGACAGGTTTATAAAGGGAGAACTCTTGTTTTAGTATTGGGAAATATCTTGGCATCTTCAATCGCGAAAGTAATTTTAAAGGGTAACTGAAGTATTTTACTAAGAATTTGTTCACAAAAACAATACTGCATTTGCAGTGTAGTTGATCGATTGACAGGCAGGCTTTGTAAATCCTTGGCTTTTAATCTATATTTGGTGTGTAAAGCATTAAAAAAAAAGTGAAGAGTTGATTACATTTCTATTAATCAAAGACCAGACAATCCTACAATATCTCAAGTTAGAAGGGACCCAGATGTCTAACTCCCTACGCCCCAGAATTCACACCATGACATGAGGACAGGATGTGTTGGGTTCCTGTTGTCCTTGGTGGTGGGGGGAAGGACAAATTGAGATTTATTAATGAAAAAGCTGTAGATGTACTCCAGGCTATATATCATTTTTAGTTGATTTACCCTGGACTAGGTGAGCTGTGCCTAGGATGAAAAAGGTGCGCAGCTAGGATAGATGTGAGTATCTGCTTTTATCAGTCACCGAATGACTGTCCATAGAGTTATCTTTTCCAGTCAGAACATGGTCATAATTTTAAGATTTCAAGGCAAACATCAGAATTCCTTTAAATCAGTAAGGGTGTTGTACCTTTAACTACCTGCTTGCAAATCTTCACACACTTACTTTTTGCACTTTTTTTTAACCAAATATCTTTTCTTTTGCCTTCCTTGCATCTAATGACTCAATTTCAAAAAACTCTTGGCTTCCTCCCATAATTATTAAATACTCTGTGTTAACTTACTGTAAAATATTACACATTGCACAGTGGAGGATTGACATGCTGTTACAGTGGCATAAGCTTTCTAATTTACCTGGGTTTTTTTAAGAAGTCATTAAGATATGTGAGTCAAGTGCAGCTCTGAAGATTTGGAGACTCAGAAATACATATTCTCCCAAAACAAAAGCTTTTTTATTTGCAGAGGGTGCTTAATATTTAATGTGTATATCTTTGTCCTTCTTTACTCAGGGTCACTTTTTCTTCATCATGGCACATTTGAGGTGATAAAGAACACTGATATTGACCTGGATAAAAAGATACCTGAGGATTACTGTCCTTTGGATGTTCAAATTCCAAGTGATTTAGAGGGATCAGCATACATCAAGGTTTGTCAGAGAAACCTTAATAACCTAGTGGAGTTTCGTTTCAGATTTGTATGCTTGTAACAAAGAACAAACATTAAATACTGTTCTCTCTTGCCTAGGTTTCTATTCAAAAACAAGCACCAGACATTGGTGACCTCGGGACAGTCAATCTCTTTAAAAGACCTTTGCCAAAATCAAAACCAGGTACAGCTTATATGTTGTTTTATGAGTATATTCTCAAGGAATGAGTTTGGATATGATGCTTGTTTTAAAATTTCAGCATATAGCTGGGAAGAAGAGTGAATTAAGACTTTTCTTATTTAAACTGAAATACTCTGGGTGCTGCTTGGGCTTTGGAAGTTATGCTTTCAAAGCATGCTCCTTCAGTTTTTCATGTGTTTATTCAGTTCTGAAGCAAAATTATTAGGGTTGTATTTTGAGTATTCTGGAGCCTCTTTTGTTAGACATTAAAAGTTTGAGCCCATATCTGAAATCAAATCAAGGTCTTGTGTTTCAGTGAGTTACATCCCATTAATTCAGCTGAACTAATGATTGTTCACTCTTAATTATGCCCAAAATGCATCATTTGTGTCTGTTGCTCATATGTTTTATATGGATCTGAAATTCTGCTGGTGGTCTGTGTGTTAATTACCAACAGCTCACCTGGCAGATAGTACATTGATTCATTTAATATGTGCCAGTATGTGAAGTTGTAAACTTTTGGATTAAAAAGCCATCCTTTACTCTGTAAAGTTAGAAATAAAGTGGCAGGGCTTTATTTCACAGTTGTCTGTGATCCGGATGCTGGTACTGTCCTGAACATAGACAGAGTGCTGTATTATGAGGTATTTCATATGGTATTGTGAGTACATTATACAGCTTGTGTGCCTACTCACTCCATAATCTCCCGAGAATTTTGGGCCTATATACCCAGTGAAAGCGCATACATGCACTGAACATTACTGGGTAGTTCATCATTGAGTGCATTTAATAAAGCCAGAAGTATCATTGAAAGTAAAACATAACATAAGGAGTAGAGGTTCATAAAGAGAGGCCTTTGCAAAAGGCCCGGGAGTGTAATACACTGTTCCATAAGGGTGTTGCACTTCACAATACACATATATGTAAAATTGAATCCAAATTAGTTTCAGTTTTACCATAAAGTGCTTACTTAACTGAGATAAAATTCTGGTAATACTGAATTTGGGTATAAGGCACTGTCTGCTTTATTTTAGTGATCACACCTGGCTACTGCATAGTATCTGGCATCTGAACAAAAAGATGGCTTCTCTTTGCACTTCCCTCCTGCAAACATCAATTTATGCTTTTCAGGTTCTGCACACTGGCAGACAAAGTTGGAGACTGCACAGAATGTTCTTCTATGTAAAGAAATTTTTGCCCAGCTCTCACGAGAAGCTGTTCAAATTAAATCACAGATTCCTCACATCGTAGTGAAAAATCAGATAATCTCCCAGCCTTTCCCAGGTAGGAAGCTTTTTAAGACTGTTAACGTACAATTATTTCCTTAAATACTGATTGATGTCACCTTTTTTAATGCTTGGTTTTTAAAAAAGAACAAACAAACTCCTTGAATTTGAAAGGTTTGGAAAAACAGAATTTCAGCTAATGCACAGTAGTTTCTAATGTACTCTGTTTCCCTTTATGGTTATGTTTTTTGACAGCAGCACTTAAAACTGTCAGCTGTAATGCCATGTGCATGTGGCAGTGTGGAGCTGAGCATAAGTCATTGCTCCTGGATTGCATGTAAGAAGAAATTTAAGACTTGAGTTTATGGGTCCCTCAGAAGAATAAAAGCAAATGCTCATCAGTGAGGGTAATTAAACAGCATAAAGGTGGCTCAGAGTCAGTGGTGAATCCTCTGTTCTTACAAGGGGTACACAACTGATTGTAGCATGCAAAGAATATGTTTCTGGATTGCTTAAAATGTGTGTGATGGTTAATCACTCCTTCTTTGAGAAAGGAATGGGGTCCTGGGGGCTTCTTTTTGTGTGGGATTGGGTTTTGTGGGAGAGAAATTGATGCGAAATGCACCTGGTGATTTCACAGTTGTCAACACTTGAGTGAATATCAAGTTTTACTTGCCTTTGTTGCTGTGCTCTCCACCATCATTCTTTGATTTTTCTCTGATACAGTGAATACCTGTTGTTAAACTACTGAGTATAAAACATGAAGAAAAGCAGTTCTCAGTTAGTAACCTTGAAAATTGTCAGTGCTCACTTTTTAAAATCTTTTTTTTCCATCTGCTTTGTACAGGTTTGCAGTTGTCTATTTCTCTGTGTCACTCTTCCAATGATAAAAAATCACAAAAGGCTGCTTCTGAAAAACAGAATCCAGAGGATCATCTCTATGTTCTTGAACATAATTTGCATCAACTTATCAGAGAGGTACTGCATCTGTGGCTGAAGTACTGAAGAATTTTTGGGCTTTTGTTCAGCCTTCTGCCCAGTGTGTGGTACTGGTATAACAGCTGAGTGCCACTAGAGGCCAGTCCTTCTCCATCCATTTGTGGAAGGCAGCCTACTGCTTGGGTTTCTGTGGGTGTGGGTGGTTTGGAAGTTCCAGTTAATGCTTTCATGGAATGTTAGTTCTTTAGTTAACCTCAGACCTGGCTGCTCGTTTCAGTAAAGCCATGCAAAGCTTTTCCAGTAGAGTTCATCAGTTCTGCCTTTTTTTGTTGTGTCTAATAGTGCTTACCAGGCACTGTCAGCAAACATCTGGTCAGCCATATCCTCATGAAGGAACAATAAATTGTCATAATAGCTTTGTTTATTTGAATGTCCACTTCTCTGCTTCAGCATTTTAGATTCTTGAATAATCTAGCAGAACCTGGGGTATGAGGTTGAGGTTGTGTCTCTTCAGGAAAAAAAGCACAGTTTTACTTCTCTAAGTAGCATTGAAACCATGTTCAGAGAGTGTTCACCTCCTTAGAGCATGGCTCTGCAAGTCATGTGGAACAGTCTAGTATTTTAAACATTGATTTAGGGTTCATGAAGCTTTGGCTCAGTGCCCACCTTTCCTGTGGATTTCCTTTCTTTACTGTTGACATATTGCTAAAATCTTGTTCTTCACCTTTTTTTGTCTAAAATGCTTCTTTTATTTTTAAGTGACCATTCTTTCCGTTTACATAGATGTTTATAAAGAAGACTTATTAGCAGGAGCTACTGCCATGGTACCAAATTTTTGTTAGCTAGCACTTTTTTATTTTTAAATTACTTTCTATAAGGTTTGAAAGACATATAAATGGAGGAAGCAAAGTATGAAGAACTGTCTTTAAAGTGCTGTCAGGTTGATAAAGTTAAAAAGGTGTACTTTTTGAAAGTATGTACACTCAAAAAATATGACGTGAAGCAACATATTGTAGGATACATATTATTTCTTGTAGACAGGTTATTTGGTCCCTTCCTTTTATAATATCTGTTGGTTGTTGCAGTGTCACAAGCAAACCCTGAGCTCAACAGTGATGCCACATCCAGCTAGTGCACCTTTTGGCCATAAGAGAATGAGACTTGCAGGGCCCCAGGCTTTCGATAAAAATGAAATCAGTTCTTTACAGTCGAATGAAGGACTTCTGGAAAAGATCATAAAACAGGCAAAGCATATATTTTTGAGACGAAGGTGGGTCACAAGATACTCTTGTTACAGTAACACGTACCATTACATAGAATATAATTGATCTATTTTAAGTGTTCTTAAAACTAGCTGCTATTTCCTTCATGGTTAATACAGTCTTTTTTTGTAAGTACTAAGAACCAAAAATTATGAAGAAATACGAGAAAACAACATTCAGCTAGTAATAAGAAAGAATACCAGGTTTCTTTGATATCTCTGTGACAGTTGTGACATAAGCTGCTGATAATTGTCCCTATTTATCTCAAAGTGCATAAATCCTTTTTAGTATTCTTTGCAGTGCAGTGGCTGATAACGAATAATACCACTTCAATACTGTTGCAGAATGTATGAGAAATGTACAGAATAGACAAGTGTACTTCATTAGCACCAGAACAGTGCTGAAATGGAATTGATCCACGTGTTTCTGTTACATCTAACTTCCTGTGAGCAAGATGACAGCACAAACTGCCTGGATTATTGTGTGTGGAATATGGTTTTATCTTCCAGAACTGCTCGAACCATAGACAGTCTGGCGAGTCGTATTGAGGATCCTCAGATTCAGGCTCACTGGTCCAATATCAATGATGTTTATGAATCCAGTGTGAAAGTTCTAATAACTTCTCAAGGATATGAGCAGATATGCAAGTAAGTATGATAATGCATGTCCTGTTAGTTGTACAAGCACGAAGCAAAGGCAGCATGTATTCACATTGTGCTTTAAAGGCTTAGATTCTCTTCAGACAGACAAGTAGGAGTCCATTATTTGTCTGTGTTTGTTTTTCTGAGTTGACTGTGGAGTGAACAGTCACCCTAAGAAAACTTCACCCATTTTACCTTTTACTGAAGATATTTAGTACATCTTTAATTAGTACCATTTCCATTCAAAGAAGAAATTCAAGAGTGGACACTTGGGGGAGATTTATTTTGGTTAGAGATGACTGAATACAAAGTATTATTTGATGGTGCTGGATTCTAAACTTCCAGTCTTGTCATGGAAGACTAATCAGTGCTCAGTCCTAGCTCGGTTGCATAGGTACTAAAATGTGGAGCTCATGTAGTTCATGCAAAAGCTATGCACGTTGTTATCGAAATACAAGATGCGATGTTGCAGAAATAAATGCCTGCAGACTGACCAGCAGTCATTAATGCATCAACAGTGGGGTTTTTTTTGAGCAGTGCTCTCTGGCTGTGATCAGTGTCAACCACAGAGGCAACCTGCAGTCATTGGTGCATTTCCAGTCTTGGAGTACATAAGCTGCCCAAGTCTTGTCTGTAGCACAGAACACACCATTTTCCCCTGCACAACTGTAAGGAAACTTGGGCACAGGGGCAGGCAGGGAGCTGTGAGGCTTCCTTGTCCTGAGCAAATGGTAGGCCAGGTCTGGGAGCATCCACAGAATATGTGACCTGCCATATAAAGGGAGCTGTTGTGGTGACTGATGAAACTGGAATGTTTGGAGTTGCTGTCCCATTCTGTAGGCTTTGTTCCATCTGTCTTAGGGATTCTTGTCAATGATTGGGTGGGATTTTGTGTTCTTAGTTTCCTGTTTTCTTAAGTGTTTTAATGCTTTTTTAATAAATATGGATCTTGTTTTCAAAGATCCATTCAACTACAGCTGAACATTGGTGTTGAACAAATAAGAGTTGTGCATAGAGATGGAAGAGTTATTACATTGTCCCATCAAGAGCAAGAACTGCAGGATTTCCTATTATCTCAGGTAGACTCGCATATGTTGTTCTTCCCTTTCTTGTGATGTTTGGGAAACAGAAGAAGTTTGAATCTCACTTTCATCTCTGTAGAAAATACTAAAAAGTTCAAATTAAGATAGTGAAGATGGGAAGCTGGATGACTGAATTTTCACTATGATTGTGTAGAGTCTTTACCAACTGTTCCTAAAATATATTGCCATTTTTTACTAGGGTCAGTAGTCATAATAATTTTTCCCTCCAATTTAAAACGCTTTTCTTTATGCTGCTCATTATGGGAGAAACAAGTTGGTGGTAATCATAGCAGACAATAAAGTATTCTATATATGAAACTTAGTGTAGCTAAGTTCTTAATGAACCCATAATTACTGTCATTTCAGCATTGTCTGCTAATGCTCACTTTGCATCTGTCGTTACTAAATCAGCTGATACTTGAATGAACTCTGTTTTCTTAATTGCTTAGAACAACCTGCTGGTTTTATTCAGAAGTAACAATCTCCCCACCATGCATTATAAATAGTCAAAATACAGGTCTTTAATAACAGTGGTTGGCCTGTTGCAGTTATATAAAACTCCACGACACAGAAAACAAGTTGAAACAGATTCTGCTGAGGTCGTGTCTTTTTGCTCAAGTGTTGTCAGACCTGTTCACAGAGAACTGCTGAATGGTGCTGGATACTTCCTTGTTACAAGGGTTAAGTCATGATGCAGGAAAACAGTAGCATTTAAACTCCTAAGCTGTTAGAGCTCAGTGCTTACGCTTGAGCGTTAATGGAGATAATCATGCATGTAAACACCTCAACTTTTTTTTCCTAATTTTCTCTGCTAATACTTTCTCATATTTTTATATATTTTACAGCAGAAGTTTTGTTTCTATTGAAGGACAGAATTGTTTGCAACTAATTTTTTGAGACCTAAATAAAATTTTTTTTTAATTGATAGCAGCATTAAATAAATGGCTAAGCGCATATATCTATGAAAAATTCATTTACCTGCATAAGAGTGATCTTTTCTTCTGTGGAGGAACTAGTCTAAATTCAAATAACACACAGCTCTACCATCATATAAAAAAAAAGTTCTTCTGAAAGTAGAGAACTTAAAGTCACTTCTGTAAGTAACTATTGTACAGAAAACAGGCTTGCTAAACTGCATAAGCAATTCTTTCTATGGTCTGCAAATACTGAACAGAAAACAAACCTCTTGTTATGTTTCAGATGTCACAGCACCAAGTACATGCAGTTCAGCAGCTTGCAAAAGTTATGGGATGGCACGTGCTGAGTTTCAGTAATCACGTTGGTCTGGGGCCGGTGGAGAGCATTGGCAATGCATCGGCAATAACTGTAGCATCACCAAATGGAGACTATGCCATTTCAGGTAGTGTTCCCTCTTGCAAACAGAAGTCTTTCTGAGAGTGTTTGTAGAATATTTTGCTATAAATTGATACTATGCTTTAAAAGTCTAGAGACTATTTCTTTTGTGTATGGAATTGACATCTAAATAGAATCAGCACCTTGCCCAGGAAGCTACTTAGTATAAACATGATTTAATTTACACAGGCTTGAAAATATTTCTTACAGTTACCATGGAAAATAATATGTATTCTATAATATGTATTGTATTAATACATTATTTAAATATATTCTTTTGATAAATATTATATAAATATTTGTTTCTATAATTATATGTAATTAATTATATGTATTATTATTAGCATAGGAAAAAAGAGATCACAGAAACCATCAGGATCCTTAGAGAAGAGAACAAGATAAACAGATCACAACTCCAAACTTAGGGAGAACAGTTTTGGTCTCTTCAGGGATCTTTTTGAAGGAATCCTATGGGATATGATCCTATGGGATGGAAAGAAGAGGGGTCCAGGAGTGCTGTTTGATTATTGTTTTCAAGGGTCACCTCTTTCAAGCTCAAGAATGGTCATTCCTAATGTTAAGGAAGCTGTGCAAAGGGGACAGAAGACCTGTGTGTATGAGCAAGGAGCCCATGGTTGAACTCATGACAAAGGAAGGAAGCTCCAAGAGATTATTAGTTGTCCTGGGAGGGATATAGAGAGACTATCCAAGCATGCATTGGTAAGGATAGGATAGGAATCTGGTGGGGGATGTACAGGGCAGCAAGAAGAGCTTCAACAGGGATGTCAGCAGCAAAGGAAAGATTAGGGAAAATGTGGGACTGCTGTTAAACAGAGAGAGTACCTGGTGGCGGAGGACATGGAGGAGGCCAAGGTACTCACTACCTTCTTTGGTCTTAAGACTGGCCTTCAGAAATGGATCTGTGAGACCCGTGGGAAATTTTAGAGCAAAGATTCAGCCTCAGTAGTGGAAGACCAAGTTAGAGAACCTTTGAACAGACTTAGACGTACACAAGTTCGTGGGACCAGGTGGGCTGTATATCCATAACTGATGAGGGAGTTGATAGATGTCACTGCAAGGCCACTCTTGATCATCTCTAAAAGGCCAGGCTCAGGAAGGGCTCCTGAGGACTGGAAGAAGGCAGATGTTACATCTGTATTCAAGATGGAAAATGTGGGGAACTACAGTCTGATCAGCCTCATTGCAATTGTTGGGAAGATGAGTTGGAAAAAAATAAGTCTCAGAAGAATTCTCCAAACATACTATGGAGAACGTGGTGATGAGAAGTAGTTGACACCAATTTATGAAACAGAAATTATGTTCAATCAGCCTGATAGTCATCTCTTTATAGAGGGTTAGCTTGGTAGATGAGGGAAAAGCTAGGCAGAACTTCTCTAACTGTTGATTTAAAAAGTCAACACACACCACTCCCCTACATGAAAACAGAACAGAAGCCAATGAAGCACCACCACCCCTCCACCAATCTCACAGAATTTGGTGATTAAAAGTAACTGCCTAATGACTTAGATCCTGTCTATTTGAGAGAAATCCCCTAGAAATAATATATTTTTCAACAGAATAGTGGGCAATAAATCCAAAGAAAGAAGAGCAATGAAGCCTTTGCCCTTCCTGGTGTCACTGGGGAAAAAGAAATGCATATGTAAGGTGTACATTTTGGGGCTTATTAAAAGTTTCTCGGTCACGATCTAACCAAGAACCTGCAGTGCGAAAGCAACAAAATCATAGAGAAGTGGGAGATGAGAGAGAAAGTCCAGAGAAAAAGCTTTGAAAAAGGAAGAGAATTTCCCTTGTTTGCTTTCAGCATGTTTGGAATTGAGTAGGAGTAAAGTACAGAATACACAAGGAAGAACATTTAGTATGAGGAATTCATACAGTGCTCATTGAAATCTTCTTTCCCCACAGTCCGTAACGGTCCGGAAAGTGGCAGCAAAGTCATGGTTCAGTTTCCACGGAGCCAGTGCAAGGATCTCCCTAAGGGAGATGTCCTCCAGGACAGCAAATGGAATCATCTCCGGGGGCCATTCAAGGAAGTTCAGTGGAATAAAATGGAAGGGCGTAACTTTGTGTATAAAATGGAACTTCTCATGGCTGCCCTAACTCCTTGCTAGTGAAGCATCAGCCCCTCTCTGAGAGCTTTGAAGTGTCTCTGTGCAATGATAAATGCCACTGAAACAAAGGGAAATGGGAGCTATTGGTCAATACAAAAAGAAAACAAAGTCAAATTTATTTCCTGTACAGAAATAGCCATTTTGGTATTTGTAATAAAACCTTTTTCAGTGACATATAAAATACATACAGTTTTTTGTAAAAGTTCCTTTCAGCTGTATCTTTGAAATTTGCTCTGTCCACAGAGTGATAGATGAGTAATTAATGTATTTTTTGTTTATAAAATTAAATTTGATAGTCCTTGAGTCGAAGCATTCTTGAGTTGGAATTTTTGTACATTGATGGGGATTCTGGGTGACCCCTTTATTTTTGAGAAATATGTTTACTTGGCAGTTTAACTTGAGAGTGTTACAAAGTCACTGCCTGTGGCAGAAGTCTTTCTCCTCTGATGGCCTGTGTCATGTCGGCTAGTTCGCCTGCTTTTTGAACTTGTTTTTTACAAGAATATGGAAGAAAGGGTCTTACTTGGCTTGCAAAGTTCTGACAATTTGAGTTTGTGGGTGACTTGTGACATAGTGACTGGTTAGAAGGAGGTAACTCTCATGCAGTAAACCTCCACCCTTGAGTATCTGGGTCTCTCTCCTGCATTCTCCATGATTATCATTCAGAGAAATAATAGTATCTTCCCAAATATCACCTCCTTCGAGTTCTTTCAAAATAAAAAAGTCACTTTTTTTATAGTTTTGGTTGTAATTCTTGAATTCTTGTAATTCTTACAGTATGGTGTTCAACAAAACTTTCATTTTGTTTGGTACTTAAGTGCTAAGGGTCATTTTGCAACCTGTCTGTCTGAAGTGGTTCATATTCATGTCCATGTTGTCTTATGAGATATCTGTCTATATGTATGTATATGAACTTCTTGCACATAAACATGGTCAAATTGAGCATCACACTCCATGGTGACAGTTGTTATTTTGTTGTATTCTCAAGTATAAAGAATAATTGTAGGCAAATAAGCAGCAAGCTGCTGCTCAGCAGGTATCCAAAGCAGTTCTTGTACTTACATTGGTGTTGGCCAGCATGGAGCATCTTGTTTCAGTTCCTGGAAGTACTTGCTCCTGTGTGACTGAACTAAGATAGAGAAAGGGTTTTCCTTTCAAGTGCTCATGTGTTACCCCAGACAACTGACGAAAATTAAAAGCCCTAGTTGAAAGTAAGTCTCTTGATCTTGAAACAGGGCTGAGCCTAATGTAACCCCCGTGATGCCAGGTGCTGATTTGCTGTGCCAGCAGACACGGTATGATTACAGGCAGAGGGGGGGTTGTTCCCTTGGTGAAGTTGAGCCAACAGCCTGATGCATGTGTTCATGCACCCAACTAGATGAGGCTGTTCTGACTCCTGCTAACACAACAAATATCTTATTAATAATTAGAAGATGAGTTTATGAAACTTGAACGTGTCTTTACACTTTATTGTTCTTAACCTAAATTGACAGGTCTGCATGTAGCAATAGCCTTTTAATCAAGTTTCTTGTTACAAGTAATCAGATCACTGTGCAGCTATTACAATCTCATGGTTGCAGAACTTCTCTCCTGAAAAGGACATATCCTATGTTGCAGAATGCAAGCCCTGCATGTTAGCATGAGAACACTTGTCAAGACTTCTAGGTCTAGCGGAAAAAAGAAGAACAATAATAATAACATGAAAAAAAGAGTTATTAGAGACCTGGAAAGTCTGTGTTTTGGTGTTGAATACACAGGAATTCCTAATTTTAATGGAAAACAGACTGATTAGACATCTGACAGAGAGACAGTCTTGAAACTTGGTAGTGCATCTTTGAATATGAAATGACGATATTACTAAATTATTAAGACCTTTTCAATTGATTGCCAAAGCAATCTGGTGAACTTGGACATCTCTCTAATTCAAGTTTAAAAGTAAAATGTCGTAATCCCTTAGATCATCTAGTATGTTCTAAATAGTAAATTTGCTGCTGTTCCGCAGGGAGTTTACAAGTACAGTAAGAACAACTGTTAGTTTCTGAATTTCTACTGTAACAACCTTCCATAAGACTTCAGATGCTCCAGGGTAGCAAGAAACTGCTACAGTTTAGCCTCACATTCTGTACCTCAAATATTGACCTTAATAATGCATAGTGACAAACATAATTTTCAGGAAAATGTGAGTATTTTTAAAGTAATGTTACCTGTGTAAAGTAAGCATGGTAAATTGTGGGCAAAATTTTTGGGTGAAAAATTGTCTATATAAAGAAAGCTACATACAAGCTAACTGTACTGGATGTTCTGACTGAATACTTGGAGTCCCTGCTATTCATATGGGATATTACTGCCTAAAAGTGAGGTTGGCACCAGGTTTAATAGCCAAGAATGGGTGCCTGATGTTGCAGTGACATTAGCCAAGCTGAAAGAGGTAGAAAAACTGTGCTAGTTGTAAACTTCTTTTGTTGTAGTACATTTTAAACTGAAGAATTTTAAGTGTTGATTTCCTACTTTCCTGCCAGCTTTCAAACACTGGTTTAAATGTGTGTGTGACCCTGCAATCACAGCAGTGCACTGGAGCGGTCATTCATTGTCTGTACACGTTTCCTGACTTCCTCTGGCAATTGCAGTGTTCAGGTCAGTGTTAGCAGATGATAGTGGCTCTGTGTGTAAGCTGCACTTCTTGTACTTTCTAAGTATGGCAGAGTATCTGCTGTATATTCAGCTCAGCCTAATACCTAGCTTCACATTCAAAGTATTTTAATGCAAATACTTTTTGCCTTAAAAGTCCAAGATTCATTCAAAGTCTAAGATTAAGAGCTCAAAAAGAACCTCTAACAATGTTTTCCATATTCTATAAGCATACTTTACCAAGTAATTCAAGTATGGTAATTGAAATAGATGCACTTACAGTTTCCCTGTTGTCAAAGCTTAGTTCACTCAAAGTTACAAAAAAGGGCAATATACGTGTAAAGCAGAGAATTAGAATAAACTGTTATTTGTCTGTGCAGTATCTGATACCTCATTTTTCACCTTTTTTGACCTGTTCTAGATGTAGGAATGAGCAAACAGCTGAATCTGGTGCCTCAATTTATGAGTGGGAGAGAGGCCCCACACAAATGACCAGCTCAGTATGGGATGGTTTAAAGGTATTGTACACAGGGTACTTTGGCTTGTTTGGCACCTACCTGCATCATTATACACTTGGTGAGAAATTCCCTGAATGTATTTTCCAAATGGAGCCCATAGCACCTCTGCACATGAGCATCCCAGTCCCTGACCAGAGGCAAAGCTCTGTCAGCCTGCCCTGTAAAGGTTTTTGCAAACAAGTGAGACAAAGTGTCAGAAAGGCAGTAGCAGCAGTTTGACTCAAACAGCAGCGTGGCGATCTACAGGTGCAGACTAGTCCACGATGTCTTACAAGTTCAAAGTTTATTTCACACTGCAAAATTCTCATTACAAAAGCAAAACAGAATAATTTGGAACTCAATTTACTGCTTTCTCACTGACAAACACAAATGTTGTTCCACCCAACAGATACACAGGTGGAGAATTGCAATATGTGCAATATGCAGATTCAAGAAAACATTAGTTGGGTCATTTCATGTTTTCTTACAACATAGGGAAAGCAAAGGTGGCTTCTCAACAAAAGCAATTTTAGAACTGCATTTGTAAACACTGTATTTCAAAGTAATGCTGTTGTAACATTTCTTCTCAGATAGATTGTTCAGCACTGGGCTGTTTGCAAAGAACTTGACAGTTCACAACAAAACTGTTTAGTATTTTGCCACCCCACTGGTGGTGTTGTGTATCAGTATTTTATCTGACCCCTCTTATCTTTATAGACAGTGTCCTCTTCAGTGCCTGCCTGCAATGTTCCTTGTACAACCACCTGCTCCAGTAATGTCATAAAATCTATGTTAACATCCATCCTGGGGCAGTGTAAACAACTGGAAATACAAGCGGGATAACTTTGACCAGCTCAGTATTCTTTCAAAGTCAGTTTTGTCTCATGAAAAATTGCAGCTTGTCTTCAGAGCTTCAGGAAGTTCCTTACAACCAAAAGTAGCAGCATAGGTGCAATAAACAGGATTCAATGCTTGCAATTAATTTTTTAATGTAATACTGTAATTAGATATTTATTATGTTGATGGGTGCTAATGACCACTCTGTCTGTAATAGGAAACTTGCTGTATCCAAAATGCAGGTGTCCTTCAAGGCCATGATAATTTCCTTTATGGGCTGATCTTACAGACTTGCTTGGTTGGTTGGTAGGTTGGTTGTTTTTAAGAGTAGTAGAGGCTGTAGATTTTATTAGCTAGCCACAAAAATGTGTTCATACTCAGCATGAAAGCATACTCTTTTTTACTCTGACCTTGACTTAAAAACTTAACAGGTTGAAACAGCTCCATCAGACACTGCTGATTTAATTACTTTGCAAGTCAGGATGTTTCTGCAGTAGTCATGGACATTTTACCTTCTAGGTTTGTTCTTGCTTTCTTGGCCAATACTTTCTCCTGAGGTAGAATTGTTATTTTTATTATGATGCAGTCCTTGGCTAGCACTCAATGGTTTCCAGTTCAATCTCTTCTGTTGTACTTGCTGTAAATGAAAGGATATTGTTATTGATGGGCAAATGGATTGGAAGGCCAACATTCCAAAATTAACTGTGCTGAGACATTTTTAACTTTTAAATAAAATTAGCTCAAGCTTTCTCATCTAAAATTAGGTTTTAAATGCATCTTTTCAAAATATTTAACTGTATAAAGAGGTTCTCACAATCTTTAAATTGACAACGATTTATTCCAGTACAAGGCTAAAGGCACTAAGAAAACTAAGTCCATAGGGACCGTTCTTCTATCTCTCTTCATGACTTCTGAAAGGAGGGCTCTTCTGAGATAGAACTGAGGCAGAAATTTGATCTCTGCTTTGGATCATTTCCTGGGACATCACATAAGTTTCTAGAACTGTGCTTTCCTGAACTCTGCCATATGTTACACGAATATGTCTGTTCAGTTCACCTCTGTGGGAAGATTGGCTTTAGCTGGAGGAACAGGCTTTATCTAAACATATCCTGTATATTCTGCCATGATAGGACAGTTTTCAGCAGCTACAGAAGCTTGTGAGTGGTGTATGCAACATGAAAACAGCAGCAGCCCTTAAGAGCTGTAGGTGAGCAACAGGAAGGAAGACGCAGCTCAACCCAAGTTTATTTCTTCTATTGGGTTTTGCAGAGTTGACACAAAGTCTAGGCCATGAATCTTAGGATGCTTGAACGTCTCTCTTGGTCCCGTAAAATACTGGTAGCTAGGCTGCTTGTTGTAATGTAACACTAATTACAGGAGAAATACAGACCTTTTACCTAGAGGGCAAGAAACCACAAGTGGATCTGCACTTACAAAGAAGAGAGTTAAACATCTGAAATATTTTGAAGTGGTAAAGGAAACCTCCCATTTCAAAGATGTGCCTAAGAGCTTCATCCCAGGCCTGTAATGTGCACCTTGTCTTTCTGCCTAGGCCAAATATCCGTGGTGGTGACTTGGAAATTTTTTCTCTAATATGTTCCTTCAGTGTAGCCCTTGTATTCCCTTGACCTCCTTTTCATTACTGTTGTCTTCAGTGTCAGATTTTGATATTACTCAAGTGTTCACTGGAGTCTGCAACTGGATCAAAAGTGAACAGATGAAGAGGGGGTTTGAGAAGAGGAGATGCAATCCTCCACTGAGGATTGAACTGAGGTGGGGGCCACTCCCAAGGGTCATTTGAATATTTTCCCATAGGATACACCCTGCTGATGTGAAGTCTCAGAGAGTTGCTGATGCTCTTGACTTTGTCTTCTGCCCTTTGATGGGGCTTATTGCAGCTCTGGCCTTTTCTCCCCAAGTTTTGCAATTAGCAGTGTTGAGAAGCATTTTATTATTTCTAATGTGAAATATATAAACTAGATGTCCTGTGGACTGTTCTTCAACTAAACACCGGCTATTCAGTTGCCTCAGCTAGTTGGAACAAGGAGTTAGAACAGGACAACTGATCCCTTCAGTCTTGTTATTTAGTGTCCCTGTTTAGCACCTTTATGGTACAAATTTTAGGCTCAAATTTCAGGCTTGAAGACTATACCCTGACTACATTTTTAGAGAAATACCTGTTAGTTTGTGTGTTGTCTTCTTCTGAAACAGATGCAGAGATTTATTACACAGCCACATGAAGCAGATTAGAATGGCAGATACTGCAGCGAGAAATACGAAGAGAACTGCTACAAAATGCAAATCTTCATAGATAATCTCTGTAGGGAAAATGGAAAAAAATGAGTATTATGAAATTGATTACTAACAGATTGATGCTTAAACACAGGGTAAAGCTGAGAAGTCCTGTCTAGTTTGTACCGTAAACATTGACTATGATGGTGCCATAGGCATTGGTTCCGTGCTCCTCCATTATAGTGACAAAATAGTAGCCAGCATCTCTCATGCCCACATTCCGAAGCTGTATAGAGCCATTTTCAAAAGTAGTCACTCTGTCCTTGTAGACCGTGGATATGTTGACATAACTCCCACTTCTCCACTCAACAATGCTGGTGGTGCCCCAGCTTGACACATGCTTCCACTCAATAGTGGCCACACCTTGGCAAAAGTATTCAACTGAGAGGAGGATGTTTTGTGCCACTGTTGCATTGATGTTGAGTTGTGGGACAACTAAGGATACTCCTCCGGGAGCTGAAAGACAAAGGAGAGTGATGAGTCTGGAGGTGATGCTGCACCAACTGTCCAGGGCAGGTTGGGACCTCTGGATCCTGGTGATTCATCTTACCTATCTCAGTGATCTGTTTTAAGAGAGGATAGATCATGCTTTTTAATACCTTCTTCCTTCTGCTTTCCACAAAAGTAACATACATACTTGAAGACTAAATACACATTTATAATTTGTGATAGTAAGAACGCTTCCACCATAGAGGGCATATAATTGCATATGTTTCAATGCTTTAACACCCACACAGAAAGGGACTTCAAATAAGCATAACATTTTCTGAAAACTGGGCAAGGTTCATCAGTAACTAGCTTCCTTTAAAAACCTTGCATTTACATGGGAAGTTTAGTCGCCATATCCAAGGTAATCTATCATAGTCATTAACTACCATCCCCCAAAAGCAAGAACTGTAGTAGGCGTAAGTACGTGGGGTCTTGGCAAGGACTTTGTTGTGTTTTCAGGATGTGTAATCAACATTGGAAATATCAGCTTCTTAAAGGCAACCGGTAAATAAGCCAGTGCAGATAAATCACATGTAACCAAAGGTATGCAGTTTCATGAGAAGCCAGGGACTTTATGTTCCTGATGATATCCAGGCAAAAATGCATATAAAAGAATATTTAATTCTCACCTACCTCCTCCTGATGTGATTACGGAGCTGTTCATGACACTGTGAAACTGAACCAATGGCTTATTTTAATGTGTAACTGCAATAATTTCTGCTTGCATCTGGTGTTTCTGCATGAAGATTTGGAAGAATACCAACACTGGAGTTTTAACTGGCATAAATTTTTTCTCTTGATTAATGGCTTGCTTGAAACCCCTGGCTAAAGACTGAAATCCTGTTATCTAGCCACAAAAATCAAAGCAGACAAAAGGCAGATAAAGCACACAGTAAGGCTGAATGCCTTTTCCTGGTTTGGCTTGGAGCAGCTCACCTGCTCTACTCCCTTACTGTGGGAACAGCCTGACTCCAAGAGCAGAATGAAAAAGAAAGGCTGACCTGTAAATGTCTGTAACCCAGTGGGGGAGTGAGAATGAGACCCTCAGCTACACTGCATGACTGCAGACCAGGACACCTGGGCATGATCCTGGAGGTTCTGCAGAGTCTTCAGGGATAAGAATGATTAAGAAAGGCAAAGAAAAACATCTCTAAGGGAAAAAAAATTAAAAAAAAAAAATCCTAAAGTAAGAGCCTTCTGTGGTCAAAATTCCACAGCCACCACAAATGCAAGAGATGGGTGAATTACAACCTGACTTCACTGTATCCTGGGATCTGAATTCACTAACTCTGCTGGTCATGGTAAGGTAGGGGAGCTCAAGAAGCCAGTTCAGTTTTCCCAGGCTCTCATCTACAGTACCAAACAGGATCCAGGCTTCTTCCAAGATAACACTCCTGGGCTCCCCCTTTCATGAGCATCGTCCATACTCAGGCTGCCCAGTCCCCCTGCAGGAACATCATGCTTTTTGGGCAGCTCAGTGTGTCCTCAGCTGAGCTGTGGTCTGCTGTTCCTGTGTGCAGGAGAAACTAACCAGAGCTGTGAAAATGAGGTTTGTGCCAGCCACAGAAACAGAAGAGCCGGGAACCTCTGGTAATCGCTGCAAATTGTTCCAATTGTTTTCTGGTCCATGTGTTTATTTAAAGGCCTTTCCCACTGTTTCTGACAGGAGCTGAGTATCTTCCCTCAGTCACTCTTTCATGTTTTTATAGAGGCTTTGTTTTGAATATGCAATTGCAAAATAAATGTAAAAAAAGAGAAAATTTAAATCTTTCCATTAAATTATTTGCAAACATGTTCTGTCCCTATCTGGTATGCAAAGCTAAAAAAGGCAGTGCAGTATCTATCTAATGATTCAAAAATATTTTTAGTATGCAGTGTGCCTAGATCATCTGAATCAGTGTAATCCAACAGAGCTGCACCAGGCTGGAGAGCAAACATCACACCCACATGCAGCGCCCTACGCAAGGTGACTGCGCCCTGCCGCTCGCAAAACCAGCCCCTTCACACCCAGTGAAACACGCACCCGGGAGAAGAGCGCACGGGGGCTGCTCAGAGCTCACGGAGTTTGCCATCCTGGCACGCTGCTCTACTCCAAAGTATTTGCCTGGCCAAGAGTCAAAGTGGGATGTGCGGCTCTGCGCACTAGACCTGGCCGCGGCAACGCAGCTGGGCCTGCAGTGTGCTGGGCAGTGAGTGGCAAAGAAAAAGGCTGGCAGCGAGGGGCAGGAGCTCTAAACTGGGGGGACAGCTCTCGAACGGGCCTCTGAAGCCCTGCGGGCTGTTTCTCCACCCTTTGGTGTCCTGCTCGCCCGTCACTTCTCTTGGTGGAGTGCCGTGACCAAACCAACCTCGCTGGCGGCGCCGACACCCCGGTCCCCAGGCGAGGGTGGGGCTGGAGCAGCGTCCTTCGGGCCCCTCCGGGACAGGGCCGGACGCTCCCTGCGTGCTGCCCCATTCCCACGCACTCCCCGTGGGGTGCTAGGCTGGAACCCACCTTCCCTCCTCACCCAGCGAGACCCGACACCCCTGGGGCTGACTAACCGGGCTGTTTCCCCCTCCACGCCTTGTCCCCTCGGTCGCTGGAAAAGCAGCGGGGCACGGCGCTGCCGGCAGCGGGCGGGAGGTCGGGGCGTGGGGCGCTCCCCCCGCGGCCGCGCTGGTCCCGCTCGGCTCCCCCGCTCCCTCCGAGCAGCAGGGGCGGGGACGAGCCTCCCCTGACCACGTCAGGGAGAGCAGCGATGTCTGCCCGAGTCTCGGTACGTCCCGTCCCCTCCCCAGCCGCTCCCCGTTGCGGACGGGCAGGGCAGAGCGGGGGTCGGCGGGCGCTCTGCACCGCCCCGCGGATGCCGGGCGCTGGGGCTCAGCCGGGACGTCTCGGCCAGGAGCTGGAGGAAAGGGCCGGGGGAGGCAGGGACGGAGCCGGACACTTACTCTGCAGAGCCCACCCGGCGGCCAGGCAGAGGGTGACGGTCCCCACGACGACGCTCCGGCCTCGGGAGCCCCGCAGCGGTCTCATCAGCGGAAAGCCGATGCCCCAGGGGTTGCATCTAAGTGGCCGGGCCGGCCGGCGCGGCCCGACCCCGGGGGCTGCCTGCCCCAGGCCTCTCCCTCGCTTCTCTCCCTCCTCTTCCTCCCGCTCCCGCCGCGGCGCCGGGGCCGCCCCCAGCTCCCCCCGCAGCGGCCGCCGGGCGCTCCCCGCCTCACAGCCCGCGATCGCCCATCCCGGCTGGAGATGCAATTGGCTGAGGAAGGGCAGGCGCTGCCCGGCCATCGCCCAGCCGGGAAATGAGTGCGATGGGCGCAGCCCTGCCCGGCCCTGCCGAGCCCGGCCGGAGCCGGGAGCCCAGCCCGGGATCGGGACACCTGGCCGAGGAGGCTGGCTTTGAATGTGATTTGGCATCCGTAAGGGAAATTTCACCTCGGGGTGCTAAAACCGACTTTTTTGCTCCAAGAAGTCTGGTGATGACGCAGGTGAGACGGGGATGGGGGGGAGGGCTGGAGAGCACCATCTCTGTGTCCTCAGAGATCATATCAAATGACCACGCTGAAAATGAACCTGGTTTCCATCCCACTGTGCCCGGCACATGCATTAGGTGTTCCTCTCTCCCTTCTGTTGTCGTCCAGAGGAGGTCCCCAGCTTCTTTCAGAAGCACTGGACAGTGTGAGGTAGTGGAAACATGATTAGAAAACATGAGAGCATCCCAGTCCTGAAAATTCATCCTTTCTCAGAGGCACCCTTGTATATGGCTACCAGAAGCCATATACACCCCAAGAAGATCCGCCCCTCTGACCAGGGAAAAAGTTACACACCAGATCAGCCTTTTTACAGATTATCTATTCTCTTCCTTGCATTGCCCTCTCCTCAAGTTTTCTTTAGTAGAGATGTGGATTAAAGAGAGACATTTCAGCGTGCTGGTCAGCGCAGGCTCCTCAGGGTGAGTGGGAGGAAAGGACAATCACCGAGGCGGCGAGGGACCGCTGCGATCTGCCCGAGCCGCCTGCACTGAGTAGCCACTTTCCCCCTGCAGTGTATGGTTCCCGTGCAGGTTTCACATGCAGGTTTCCTTATGTACTGGCTGTCTGTGACAACAGCGGAGTCCCACGGGGGTCTGGATGACTGAGGCACAGCTCTGGGTGGGGGGCTGAGCAGGAATGAGGCTTGTGCAGGGCTCAGCTGCAGGGGACTCACTCCTGCTGGGGCTTTTCAACCAAGTGTGATGCTGTCCTGTGCTGCCATGCTTTATATGGCATTACAGCTTCTTTCACACACATCTCAGGGGGGAATTCCAGGGCTTAAGTCAGGCCTTGACAAGACACAGTGCAATCTTCATGGACTCCAGGGCCCAGATTTTGTTCAGGTACAAAAAAAATCATCAGCTTCATCAACTTCTGGTGCATCTTCTGAAGCTTTAGCAATGCTACCCAGATGAAGAGGCTGGGAAAGAGAGGTCAGTCAGGATGTACTGCCCACGTATTTGATCTCACATATGTTTTGCAGCCTGCTGTGGTGCTGGGGTTGCTGGAATTGTGTTTGCAGAGGCAGGCCATGGAGTGCTTCCCTTCCGCCTCGTCTGTCTGAGCTGCTCCTGTGCTTTGCCAAATCCCCTCTGTGGCAGACCGACATTGTACCTGGGCATCGCTGCTGAAAATGTAGTTGCATGAAAAAGTGTGTAGTGCTTCCCCTGGGAGAGATTCTGTCAGGCAAATTTCTTCCTGATCCCATCACTTTATGGCAGTTCTATTTCTCAGAGCATTAAAGAAGGTCTCATAGTGATGTGACTTTGTGTAATTTTCCTATTTTATTTCTTTCACCCTTTATTTAAATTATTTTTGAGCTTGTGGCCCAGTGCACTATTTTGGCAGCACAACTTATGAGCTATATTCTCATATAAAATTAATTGAATTCTGCATATTTTAAATGTATCAAACTGGTTGCATTGAGGAAATGCACTCTGTTGGAAAGACAGATGATAGTAACAAAATTGAAATACAGGCTTGGAGGTCCTCTCAAATTTTAGCAGTTTTGGCTACCATAGGTCAAATGATCAGTCGTGTGATAAGAAGAAGTCCTGTGTTTGTGTTCAGCATCAATAATTAACAGCAAAGAACTTTTAAATTCCTTCTTTTTAAAGGGAAAATTATAAAATATCTAGAGGTTGGAGGGGTTTTTTTAATATCAACTGTACCTCAAGAAATACATATCACAAAGAGCTCAGCATTAAGAAAGCATTTAATCAAGCTATTATAAACCATATTTATTTGAAAGCTGGCTGGTTCCTCTCTCCCTGAGAGCCCCTTGGAAGCAATGCTTCCTCTGTCTGTGCTGCAAACATCCCCCCTGCAAGGGAGGTTTCTCTTAAGCAAAAATGCATTGGAGTGTGAAATGGCAGTGCTGGGTGACAGCTGGGCAGGGTGGGGGCCCACTGGCAAGGCAAGGGAGCAGCAGAGGCAGGGGAACTTTTCAGGGCAGTCTTCTTGCCTGCAGCCTGTGGAGAAGTGTGGTCATATCAGCTGCGCTGTGGTGACTGGTGCTGGCGGCCATGGGGTGCAGCCCCATCTACAAGTGACTGTGGAGAGAATCACTTGGCTTCGAGGAATCATAGAATCAGTTTGGCTGGAAGAGATCATCAAGCCAACCATTAACCCAGCACTGCCAAGTCCACCACTAGACTATGCCCATAAAAACCACATGTGCATGTCTTTTAAATACCTCCAGGGTGGTGACTCCATCACTTCCCTGGGCAGCCTGTTCAAGTGGTTGACAACCCTTCCAGAGAAGCAGTTTTTATTAATGTCTTCTGGCATAACCTGAAGTCATTTCCTCTTGTACTGGTGCTGGCTGGATTATTGATTAGCAGCTAATCTAACTGAATTTAACCTTGATGCTCGACCCATCTGAGTCCCCCCAGCACCCACCTGCCACCCAGCGCCCCAAAGGCAATGGGGGATGAACTTCAGCAGATATCTGCAGATAACAGCTCTGCTGTTGGACTGAAGTTTGAAGAGGACGCTGTGGACATCCTGGGCTTTGGTGCTTGGGCATTGGTGCAAGGCTTCAGTGGGGGAATTGTTTTTGCCAGGTGTGAGTGAAGGGATGCACCCTGCTGGCTCTGCTGCAGGATTTGGTAGTTAACTTAGAGTAACTTTACAGAAAAGCCAGATTGGAGTGTTATTCTTAATTTTACTTACTTTGGCATATTGATGATGTATTTTTCTAACAAAGCTTTTTATTAAAATCCTGTCCAAACACATTCAGATGAGGCTAATGATATGCCACTCCAGGTTGCAGGTTTTTCATCTATTAGTGCTGCTCTTCTGGTTTTATTTTTCTCTTCTTGTCAATCAGCAGTTCTAGGAAACATAAATGTATCGAGCAATATAATACACACTGTAAAAAATTAGGTTATCTTTGTTTAATTACAAAGTGGCTTTAAACTATCAGGCTCTGGGAATGGCTTACAAGGTCTGTAAAAGATTTAGTTTGCCATTCCTACCGGGCTGTAGGCATCTGCAGATTTTACTGCTACATGCTCAGTGTTTTAAGTGATCCCTTTGCTTCTTTCAATTATTTTGAATGTTTTTTTTCCTTTCTTCTTATTGCCAGATGTGAAACAACAGTCTCTCAAGTTTGTCTAGAGGGCCTGATTTCTCATTCTGGTGCCATTAGTAATGGAACAAAACCACATTAACGATTGCAACAACAGCCAGATAGGAGCCAGAAAGCTCCTTTTGCTCTCTAATATACTGCATGGGTACACTGAAGTGCTTTATACAGAGGGTTTGCTCTTTTTTTCTCGCCCTTTTGCATTGATGTCTTTTTTTGGGCTTGATAAAATGCTTGACCTTGTCTTTTGCTGAAGAAAAGATAAAAACCACCACAGTTAAATATTCAAAGAGATTACAGACCTGAGATAGCTCTTTAGAGGTAATTTCATCCTGCAAGAAACCATAGGAGAAAACAAAGAAATGTTAACAGCGACTGCAGGGCATTGCATCTGCTGGGTCAGATGGGCTGCAGAGGCTGCTCACTTGTTTTTGGTTGATGATGCAGTGAGCTGGCAAACAGCTGGCAGAGAGCTGCAGGCTTCCAAACCAGCAAAGAAACATGCACCTGGCACAGGAGTAGTCAAGAAATAGGTAACATTCTGCTGCCCCCTCTTCTTTCACATGAGGTTAGTCATCCATGCTTAGCTTATTCTCGTCTTCTGGAAGTGAGAAGAACATTTGTTGTGAGGTCTTGGTGTGTAAAAACATTCCTTCATTTGTGTAAGATGAAAAATGAGTTTTCAGCATCTGAAGTAGAAACTGGTCAAATCAGTGTTTGCATGTCACTGGTTTCTTTCTGCCTTTTATTTTTTCTGCAGAGGCCCAGTACCAAAAGCCCTTTTCTTACCTCAAATCAATCAATAGCTGTAAGAGAAAGACAATGCGGTTCTGGTCTGTTAGCATTCATCCACTTTTTAAGCTATCTAGACTGCCTAAATTTTCTTGTGGGTTTGGCCTGTGGGTTTGCAGGTTAGGGAAATAGAGGAAAAAAATCAAATGATGATGCAGAATATCTGAGAATGCACAGATGCTTTGTAGAAGGGAGACATTTAGAAACAGCTTTTATCAAACGGGAAGTTTTCAAAGCACACCTTTGAGAGGGGATGGCTGACATTTGCCCATGGGGTGCTGTTGTGGCAGTAAATATCTTTCGAGACAATACATCCTCCTTTTATATTACAGAGAGTGGAATATCCCCATCTTCTTTCATTGGGGAACCAAAGCACAAAGTTGCGTTTTTTCTAGGAAGTTTATATCAAAACAGAGAAAATAAATCCTCACTATCTTGAGTCTCTGAGGTGGTCTTTATCCTGCCTCTCTGAGCAACCTGTTCTAGTATTTCACCATCCTCACTGTAAGAATTTTCTTCCTTATATCTAATCCAAATCAAATCTCCTCCAATTTAAAGCCAATACCCCTTTTCCTTTCACTACAGCTGCTCCTTGGCCTTCCTCACCATATCTTTACACACCTGAGCAGTGTCCCTATACCCAGGTTACCTGCTCCTGCTCCACTGCCTGTGCATTTCCTTCTTGCCCTTTAGTTTCTCTAGCAGGTCTCAACTCAGCCATGCTGGTCTCTTGCCTTCCTTTCCTGATTTCTTATACCTGGGGATTGAGAACTTTTATGCTCTATGAAAAACGCCCTTTAAGATCTCTCAGCTCTCTTCTGCTCCCTTGCCCCTGAGGGCAGTTTTCCACAAGTGTCCTATTGACTAACTCTTTGAATGAGTTTGAAGTTTGGAGTTTGGAAGTTTTTTTCTAAAGTTCAGGGTCCTGATTTTATTCTTTGCCTGACCATTATCCCTGAGGATGTGAACTCCACTAATACATTATCACTGCAGCTCAGGCTGCCTCCAATCTTGATGTCACTGATTAACTCAACTTGTATTGTGGTGGTAAAGTAAAATATGTATGCATTTCCAATTAAATAAAATAATTATATTCCACTTTGGACACCAGAAGGTCAGTCATACCTACAACCCTTCACCTCACATCAATGTCCCAAGTTACTGTCAGTTGGTTAGTGTTATACCATACAAAGAATATACAAGAGGAGCCTTTATCACAAGGAAGATTCATCTGACCATTTTCCAAGTTTCTAGTTCAACTTTGCAGACCTATGGTATTTTCACTGTTTCTCATTAGCAATATAAATATTTTCAATTGCAGAATTCAGCAAAGTGAATGGCACGTCTATCCACTGTGTGCAGAATGAAAACAGTCTCAAAAAGGGAAGGAACAAGTGCAAAAGGGTCCCTTCTGTCTTCCCTTTTTTCCTTTTCCCCCCTCTTTTTTCCCTTTATTTGTCTGCATTGCTGTCCACTACCAGAATAGTACAAAGCTTTTTTCATCTCAGATCTTGGGATGCTCCATGTGCTCAAGCCTGTCTCTCATCTCTGATTTGATCACTGTCCTAGGATGCAGGCTATGTACATTATATCTTAACCTGATATGTACAGGTTGGGCGACAAGCAAAATTAAACATGAGTTACAATTATGAAAAGCAATAATTAAGCATTATTAAGTTGGTCTAGTTGAAATGGATTGTTTAAATATTCACACTTCAGTCTTAACCACACTTTTTATGTGGATCACCTAAACAGCTCTCCAATTCATTTGGCCTAAATTTGGTGCAGAGTATTTACTTTGACCTGCCCTGTCAACACAGCTGTGTGCTCATGGCTCTGAGCTGACAAAACCAGAACTCTTCTTTCTACCACTGATTAGGCTCACTGTGGGCTTGCTGAAGCACTGAGCAGGGGCTGCCACAGGGTCTCTCTAGAGAGCCAGACTTGATGATCCTTGCTGCAGGCAACCTCTTTATCTGTGCCTGGACACAGCACCTGCAAGGCAGCTGGGAATGCAGAGCACTGAAGTGAATTGAATCCAGCCGGTCTGGCCTTGCATAACAGCTGCTGAAGCATGTCAGGCATGTGGTCTTTCAAATAATGGCTGTGATTGAGCAATGGTGGTGTAATTATGGTGTCTCCCATGGAAACAAGTATGGGTAACTCAGGGCAGTCACAGCTCCGACCCTGGCACAGTGGGTGGTTTCCCCCTGGAGCACCACACATGGACGTCACAACACCACTTACAGCCTTGGCCTTATGCCCCACCTCAGCCTATGTGTGTGGAGGACTTAGGAACTGCTCCCAACACAGCAGAGATGGAAACTTGATTTTTCAGTGCAGGAATGGGTAGGTGGCTGCTGGAGGAGTCATGCAGCGCCATCACTGAGAGAAGGAAACTTTCTTCCCTCATCTTTGAACAGACACCTTGGGGTGCAGGATACGGAGAGTCTGCTGATGGAGGACGCAGTTTAGATTTAGAAATCTAAAGCACACTGTGTTCTTGACTTCTTACTGTTGGAGTTCAAGGATTAGCAAACAGGGTTCTGAGCAATGTCAGCATTAAGACAAAAGTGGCAGCGGTTACCACAGTGGTACCTGATTGCTCATCTCCAGCAGGGCTCAGAGAAGTAAGGAACAAACAACGTTACTGGGATTTGTCAGTCTGAGCTCTGGGCTGCACATGGACGTCAGATATCCTAGGGCTACACTGTATGGATTCCTCTTAAAACAGAGGTGTAACTTTGAGAAAAACTTCCACTTTCACTGTAGCCTTTACAGTGATGGCAGATCCACCTCAGCCCTTGCCAACTTGCTATGCTTGATGGACTTTACATTTAAAATGCTGAGCCTCATTTTAGTCTTAATTTGTCTAGTTTTAACTTCTAGACACTGGATGTTGTCATAAACTCTGCCTGTGAGGGAAAAAAAAAAAGAGACAAAGTAGCAGGAGCATGCTCTGAGTAAGACTGATCTCACCTAAATCTCAAGATTGCAGTGCATAGCATTACTCAGACCTTTCTTTGAGGACAACACAGCCAACAGTTGGTTTTAGGCTGTGATACACTTGATCTGTCTATGAACACCTGCATTAGATTGTCTGTGAGCCCACACTGACCTGCAGCTCGTTTGACCAGCTGAGCACACGATGTGGACTGCTCCTCATTGCCCACCCAGTCACTGTCTGCAGTTCCATAGCAGATGCCAAGAATCACCCTCACTAGAGGTTCTGATACTGAATGGTAATTTCCTACTAGTAATTGCATTTCAAACCTGACTGTTGTTAATCTACCTAATGCACATGACATTGATTTTATATGGTTCTTCTTTCTTAATCAAATTTCAGTCTGATACCATCTCAGATGCTCTAAAGATGAACTGTAAAAATGTCAAAGAAAGGCAAGACAATGGAAGCCTCAGGGTATCTCAGTGGATCCCGCCAGCCCAGGCAACAATAAAGTACTGCTGGATGCTGATGTTTGCTGCTTTATGTAGCAGCTGTCTAGGCTGAGAAAAGTTAATCAAAAGTGGAACTGTATAGAGTCACTGTCATGGACACTTCTAAGGGTCAAAGGAGGTAAATCCACATGTGGAGAGGTAAACTGGAAATAAAATAAAGGAATATGAACTGGAGGCTGTAGCCCATGAACAGAGTGGCTTCATGGGAGTTGGGTCATTATCCCCCATGCTGGCAACACCTCAAGGACCTTGAGTCTGCTGGACTGGAACAACTAGGCATTTGGGCATTAAGTATAGGACAGAAGTACTTTTGTATTTATTTTACTTGCAACTAATTGCTTCCAAAACTTTATCCAACCTTGATGAATGTTTTCTTTTTAAGCTTGCTGGGGGATGTTTGGAGGAGAGAGTCATATAAGGATGGAAAATGGTAAGCTTTCATGAGAGTTACAGTAATTGTGTTTTTGCCGTTTTCCTCTCTTCACACGAAGCAGAGAGCTTTAGTGGTATGAAATTTAGGGAAGCTTTGCAAGGGCCACGTATGGCTGAGTATGCCAGATATCCCTGACAGTAAAGACTCTCATGTTTGAAGTCTCTGTGAGTTTCTGTGGTGACACTGGGTGCTAACATGGTGGCGGTGGTGACACTCTTCAGCACTGTTCACCTTCACCTGCCATGCCAAACCTGTTAGCACAGAAAGGCTTCAATATCAAGCTTTGTGTCTCTGCAGGGTAAAAGCAGGAAAGGTTGAGCACAACAGTGGAAAGGTACTTCTGGATGTCGGCATTTGCCTGTCAGAGCTGTTGTGTGGAATGGTTCCTGGGCTGCATCAAAAGCAGTGTGGCCTGCAGGGCGAGGAAGTGCATTCTGCCCCTCTGCTCTGCTCTTCTCTGGTGAGACGCTACCTGCAGTGCTGCTTCCATCTCCAGGGTCCCAGCACAGGAAAGATGTGCTGAGTGGATCCTGGGGAAGCCACAAAGATGATCAGAGGGATGGAGCACCAGTCTGGGAGATAAGGGGTTGCTCAGCCTGCAGAAGAGAAAGCTCCGTTGGAGTCCTCATTGCAGCCTTCAAATACCTTAAGTTGTATTTGTATGAGCAGATAGTGACAGGACAAGGGACAGTATTTTTAAAATGAAAGAGGGTATTTTTAGGTTAAATAATAAATCTTTACTCAAAGGTTGGTGAGGCATGTAAACAGGTTGCCCAGGGAAGTTGTGGATACCCAGTCCCTGGAAGTGTTCAAGGCCAGGTTGAATGGGGCCCTGAGCAACCTCACCTAGTAAGTGGCACCCCTGTCCATGGCAGGGGGCTTGGGATTAGATGATTTTTAAGGTCTGTTCCAAGCCCTTAACATTCTGTGATTTTATGGTCAGGTAGTAGGGCGATAATCTTGGCATGAGGACATTGGGGTTTAACTCCTATTGGGTTGTGCAGCAGGTCTGTGCCCTGGTTCAAATGCAGCATGTCAGCTATGATCTGCCCCACGAAGGGGGATGGACACGTCCCCAAACTAGGTCACCCCTAAATCTCTCAGGGGAGTATGTTTGAATCAGCATCCAGCAACTGTGCTTTAATGAGAGTCCTGTTCTCCTGGCGCTGGGGTAATGACAGCTTTCGTGCCTCCATTGCATAAGCACAACCTCACACACTCCCACTCAAATCACTGCTGTGTGAAAGACTCCTGTGGGTGACAGCCTAGGACCACAGTTAATGGCAAAGATTTTGATTTGTAAACCTTTTTTTTTTTTCCCTTTTCTAGACAGGCTATAATTAATATTTCATGTCAGTCTCTAGAGACACAGGAGAGAATTTCTGGCCTTGGTTTAACAAAGTATATCAGTAGGACAGCTGTGCATTGGAAGGTTAGTGTGCCCAGGTGTTCACTAACACTAGCACAAAATGTAAGGTTATGTGATATTTTTCTGATGAGGAGCAGAATCTCCACCTTGCTGAGGATGGATATTTGAAAAGAGAGGAATGATCCCCCACAGGGAGCAGAACCCTCAAAGCCATATCTAGAGTGCAGGGCTGGCAGTCTTCCTCCAGAGCCAAGGCAGTTGCCTTGGTACAATTCAGAGTCTTGTGGCTTCTTGCTGAGCTTGCTGCAGTAATGCACAGTGGCACCAGTGGAGCTTCTCACCTTGTGCATGCACGTGCTGGAAGTAAATCACAGAGCAGCACCTTGTTTTCACCTCAGCAGTTCACTCTGCTGCAAGATATTTTGGTTATGCCAGTAAATATCTTCCTTTCAGTAGTGCCAGGTGTTTCCACTTACAGCAGCTCCCACAACCACTTTGGAAAGGTACTGTGATTGTGGTTCCTGCTGGCTCTTGCGGCTGGATTTGCAACTGACCCCACTAAGATGCTGCACAGCTGCCGGGGAAAGTATAAAATGGCAGCCATCCATGAGCCATTACTATGGAATTCTCCTGAATCTTTAATTTAGCTCACATCTTATTGATCCATCTCACTGGGGCATGTTCTCAGTTCATCAGACTTCAGGCTAGAGTCCAAACTCACTATTTATCTGGGTTTCTTGTCTTCCAAGCCATTAAGAATTTATGCAAAGGTACTGGGGGCTTTTCTGTACTTATCTGTGGCTTGAATCTTTTGGGATCTTGCCTTCAGCATTTTAGGATTTTGTGTCCCTGCAGGAAAGTTTAGGATCAGTTTCCAGCACCTTTCTGATATCACAGTCCTCTGATTTCTCACACACCAGTTTGTGTATGTCACATACCATCCTGTCGCTGTGCTAGGGTAAAACTTTGACATAAATGATTTAACAGGTTTTAGATAAAATTCCAATAAGTCCGTCTGGCACCTCTATTTTACTATCTTTTTTTTGTTGGTTTTTTTTTTTAAATAGTGGCTATGTAAATTTTTCTTAGTGAATAGTTAAGGGCTGTTGCTTTACCTTGCTTACCTGTTACTGCCCTACCAGATTTTATAGAGGGGATGTCTCACACATTCCCAGGCTGAGGGATCCACTGGCAGATACTGCAGTGGGGAGAGACGTGCAAAAACTTTTGCAGTATGAAGGAAACCTTTGTAAAGCATACAAGGGATTGTGAAGAACTGATATTACTGCTGCACTGCTGTGGCAGTTGCACTGCTTTCAGTAATTTGTGTTTTCAGGGGTTTGATGTGCTCCCCAAGGATGATTATGCTAAACCCCTTGCTATGTAATGGAAACAGGTCTGCTTGCCTTTTTTTTTTTTTTTTAATCAAGAATATGCAATCTATCAGACATTAATTTGTCTTCCTTGTGGTCAGAAAAGTAGGTGACTTGGGAACACTCTAATTGTTAGAGCAGGATTATAGCTTTGCTTTCAGATGGAATACCAGGGGCACCTCAAAGCAACCACTGCTGGGCCCCAAGGTGTCCCGTGGTCACCACCACAAGATTGTACTCCATCACTGATGACTTCAAACTCACATACTCTCCTTGGATGAACAGAATGCCTCTTTATTTCTTTGTGAGGAATTTAACAAAATCATTAGTGGAGAAAGCAGAGTGATGCTGTCTGTGCGGTGCTCTAACTGCTGAACACACTGTGGCCTTTCAAATGAAACCCCATATTTAATCGTGGTTCTCTTCTAGTGCAGTGGTCAGCAAATGCTCCTGTTTCTCCACCTGCTGCAAGGGAATGAGGATGGCCGTTCCCTCTGTGATATTGCAAACATCCCAGCTGCGAGGGAGGAGGTTGTGCTGAAACAGGGCCTTGGCCAGGTGTGAAACAGCAAGGATTGTGCCCAAGGTAAGAAGCACCGTGAATGTTTTAAAGGGGAAGAGTTGGCTGTAGGTCCCATTCACCAGGGAGCAGGCTGGGTAGCGGATGACAGGGGGAATGCTCAGGGCAGGCTCCCCTGCCAGTAGCCTCAGCAGGAGCCCAACCAAGAAGCCAGCAGCTGATCCATAGGTGTTCGTGCTGGGTGCAAAGAGGGCACAGCAGAGCTGGGGGAAGAGGAGGGCATACACCAGCTCCCCGCTGAGGAACCAGAGGTTGTAGACAGAGCTGGAATAATACGCCAGACCAGCAGCCCCAGCCCCAAACACCAACATGGAGGTCCTCATGGCCCACAGCACCTCTGTCTCTGACGCCTGTAAAGCAGAGATTGCAGCATTAGAGACACTGTTTTCTGGAGGGATGGCCAGCACTGCTCTGGCCTGGGCTGGTTCTCCCCAGGCCCTTGATGCTTTCAGGCACCACTTGCCACCAGCAGCCAGGCAGGGCAGGTACCCCTGGAGGGGCCCTCTGATTTTAAGGGTCATGGTTTTATGCTGTTTCCATTAATACCTTAGTCCAGATTTTTTTTATACTAGTCTTGTTAGAATGAGCAAAGGTCACCAGTATGGGTATTGGTACCCCTACCAAGGATATGAACACCCCTGGCTATGTCTGCAGCTCTATCTCCAGAAACCAGTTCAGCAGCTGAAGGACACACACCTCCAGTCACAGACTGATTTAGAAATAGCCTTGAAACAAGACTGCCTTTAATGACACCAAAACTACTGAATGCTGCAACCAGGTACCTTTTTCCTCAGGATTTTCCTGTAGATATTGTGAGCGAACATGGAGCCAGTGGAGAGAAGAGCTGAATCTGCAGAAGACATCACAGCAGCAGCGATGGCTCCCAAACCGGTAATGGAGATATATGCTGGGCAGAGATGTTGTAAAACGAGTGGTAGGATCATCGCTGACTCCCCTCTCTCAAATGGACTTGGAAGACCATAGCTTGTCTGATTCCAGTCTTTAAAACAAAACAAGGGAAAGTCACAACAAATCCTTCATGACCATTTTTGCTGGCTTTGAAATTGCCTTTTCACAGGGGTCACAGAAGGACTAAGAACTGAGATCCACTCAGTATTTTAGGACGTAGATTGATTTTTTTTTATTATTTTGTGAACTTTAGTGATTCCCCTTAGCATGCTGCAGCTCCCACTAGTTCAAAAATTTCCCTTTTCCTCAGCAGCATCTTTTGAAATAGGTGTGCCCTGTGTGATTCCAGATTTGGCTCAATTGAAGGTCAGCCTCTAGACACTGCTCATGAGGAGAAGGGAATTGGATGAAGTAATGACTTCAGCTGATTTCCTTAAATGTTCAGTGATCGGGCTGTCCTTTTACCCTTGCTCACAGCCAACAGGACTGATTCCCTGCATGGAGACTGTGAGTTTGCAGGACTGAACTTCTTGATTACTTTAAGAAAGAACCTTATTAACAATCTTTAGTAATATTGTTGTGTCTTACATGTCTAAGGCATAAAATTTCTTCTAAATTAGGATGATACAAGAGAGTCTGCCTTCATCTTTCCTCAACACAAAGCCTGGGAAAAGTAATTTTTTATAAGAAAATAGCTTTAAACAGGTCTTGGGGCTGTTTAAATGTCTGTAAGTAGTTGTGCAATGTAGCTCAGAGGGCTCCACATTTTCTGGACAGATTACCTATCTTGGTATCAAGGACCATGGGACGGGGTAATTTGAAGTCTCTATCAGGACTTCTTTGGATCCCGTTTTAATCACCTTTGCCAAAACCACATTGATTACTCAGAGACAGATGATTCAATTTACCTGTTGATGCTGCGACTGCCCCAATGAGCACTGAGGGGATGGCCATTGCAAAGCACCCGAGTCCAGAGAGGTAGGAGATGAGCCTTGCCTGTCCTGTCGAGGCAGCAGAGAGCACCCTTTGGAAGTAAGTCTGCCACGGGATGCTCCCAAGCACCTGAAACATTCATCAGTTACCAGTGGTACCCACCAGGCTGCTGTAGGGCGTCATCCATAATAAATTCTAGTTTCAAATAATCAAATTCTCATTTCAAGTGCATAAATGTTGCCCAGCTGTAACTCTTGAGGATTATATTTCTGATGGTTGAGAATTCCCAGTTTCCTTTGTTTTCATCTATTTCACATTGGATGTGAAATTTTAATAAAAACAAGTGAATGGTTTGGCAGATGGAGAAAGCTGAAAAATGGTTGTTTGGAATTGTGAATCAGGCACAGAGGAAGTGAAAGGGAAGTTTTTCAGAAATGCAGATTTTGTAAATAAATATACCCAAACTTAGCAATCCAGCTTTTAAAATGAAAAATAAAGCCATAATTTTCACTTTCTTAGTACACAAAATTAATCAAATAAAATCTGAAGATTCTGTCCTCACCAAACAAACTTCTATGTGTCCGTGTTATCAGTTCAGTAAGAACAGAACAACCTCCTGGAGTCTTGGCTATACTGGTAACTCAAAAGTTGTGTTGTGCAGTGGAGCCAATCACACTGTGCTTGCTGATGACCCACAGTCATGTAATTTTAATTTTGTTGGTTTGTTTTTTTTTTAAATAGAGGAAATTTTACATATTTATGTTAAAAGCACACTATTGAGGCTGCAAGACCAGTGTCTCAAAAGGTAGGAAATTACTCATTTAGGTGCCAGGAGAGGAACTGGCTGTCTGGATGGTTTTACTCAAGAGGTATGTTCCTCCACGTGGGTAAGGGATGGAGTGTCCCTACTGCTTCTTTTCATCCCAAAGCTAACCCCTGAGTCTCCCCAGTCCATTTAGGTTGCTTCAGGAGGTGCTTAGAGACAGTTTTACACCTCCAGCCTGTGTTAACTGGCCATGCAATGGCTCCTGGCTGGTAGAACTCACAAGTTTTCCAGACAGAAAGTCCCCACACACTTCCTCCTCCCAACCATTTGTCTAATAAATACTCCATACCAAGTAGAAGAAGTCATCCAGCCACCTTCCAAGATACTGTTTCTCTATTTTCCCAATCCAAGGGTCTTGGTAAGATTGATGGGTTGCAGTGTAATAAATACTTTCCGTTGCAGAATTCACCAGGGCAAAGGGGATGCAGATCCACTAGGACAGAAATGGAAGTTGTTAACCATTTTCCCAGTGCCCTTGTTCTTGGAGAACAGATACTTAAGGTAGATGTAGAATGTTGAGTTACATAAAATTAAGCCTAGACTTAAGAGTCTTCTTTTCTCTCCCTTCCTTACTCTAAATCTACATGTTTCTGGTTCATGGCATCGTCAGGAACATGAGTCTGTATTTCAGGTTAATTGGTACTTTCTGTAGACAGATCTCTCTCCATTCAAAATGGTTCTAGACAGGTTCTGCAGACTTCACTTTTGTGCAGACCTTTTTGTGTTCACCCAGTAAGGCCAGTGGCTTGTGTGAGCACTGTCTGAAATGCATGAGGTACAAAGACTTACAAATACTGCAATGTTTCTCAGGAAATATGTTTTCCTATAGGGGAGCTGCAGGTCAAGGAAGTTATTTTTTGTCTGAGATATGCTGAAAAGAAGAGCAGCACTTTTCCCTTTAGTTAAAAAACTACCAAAGACATGCATAGGACTTGCCAGGCTGAGGGTAATGAAAACCATCTGGATGACATCGGTGTAGGCAACAGAGTAGAGGCCTCCCAGCAGAGTGTAGAGTATGACAGTACAGGCCGAGATGGTGATAGCCAAAGAGCCTCCAATATCCAAGATAACCTTCATTGTTGCTCCTGCAGACAAGGACAGCAGTCAAGTATCTTAAGACAGATTTCATATGTGCAGAATACAGGATAAATGAGGATATGTTATTCCCCTGGTGCCAGTACAACATACTGTATGAAAAGTGCAGTTTACAGAGAGTGTGTACTGTGGGAACTCGAGAGAGCCCACGATTCCTTCCTGCTCTGCTGCTTCACCTTGCTGCAGGGCCATTGCGTCTTTACATGTTCTCTCCTACAGGCGAGAGGAAGGTACAAACTCACATTGGAAGAGTTCTCTATTATAATATAATGAATATATAGCACTATTTATTTTAAGCCTGAAAACATATTTTCTAGAAATAAGAAATGCTTGTTCCTCTCACAAAAGGAGACATAAAGCACAGCTTTCCACAATTCCCAAAGGTGTACTACACTTTGTTAGTCCACATGACCTTTAACAAATATAACAGGAAAGCAAGTATTTACCCAGGGATGCCAGGATAGCTGCAAACCAGAACACCTCTCCTAGCAGTGGTGGAATGAAGAGTAAGGTACCCATCACGTTCCCATAAATTTCTTGAAGGGGGTCCATCACGGTCACATAGTTCTTTGATCTCATTGGATTTACAAAGAAGAAACCACCTATAAGAAAGAAATGACATTTTGGTAGAATTTTGCCTGGTTTATGTTCCAGGAAATAAGAGGTAAGAGCAATATGGTATATGTGTATCAGACCCACCTAGTAAATTCATACATAAGGGACCCTAGAGAATGATGCAGCCAACCAGACACTAGGGTTTAAATTCACTTGCTAATGTAGGGTTCCGTCCATTTGAGAATTCCCATCTTATAAAGGATATCGGCTTAAAGCTTATATATATAACCATCTGCTTTTGGCACATCTAGATCTTTCTGGAGTGGCTACTGGAGGCCAGAAAGTGGGGTGCCCTGTGGCAGCCCAAATGGCACAAAATACCTGTGTGACTGTAACAGGAATTTAGCTCAGAGGATACCCATATATAATCTCCTCTGCCTCCTCAAAGACCTACCAATCTGAGACATAAAGTTTCCTGAAAAGCTTCCTGTGGAAGATGCCAGTAAACAGACCAAGTCATTGAAGACTCATGTTTGGCTAAAAAGGAGGCAAAGTTTTGTCGTTGGTCATGTGATGCAACCTGTTGATAGGTGGTCCTTTTCTGATTACATTTTTCATTTTGGCAGCTTCATTGTCTCTTCCCAGAACTATATTGTTTTAATCTGCACATTGAGTGGAGTCCCACCCACCTTCATCTAAATATTGAACCTTGATGTGAAGCCATCTCATTAAAATCAAAGAATACATATTGTGTCTAACCCTGAAGCTAGCAGGACAGCTTGTCTGGGCACTACTGACCTGAGCAAAGATTGCAGGATCAGACCTGCACTTCTCATTTCATTAGTAAGAATTACTCACATAAGCAGCCCTTGCAATATATTTCCAAGCTTGATTCATATTCATGTCAGTTGGACTCTTTTCTTTGACTTGAGAATAAAGGTTATTGTTCTTTTAGGAATTCCTGTGTAAGGTCTGCACAGGTCTCCTTGCTTTCATCATCCTGTGTCCCTAGGAGAGTTATAGTACAATGTGGCCTGAAAGCAACTTTGGTCTTGGCAAGAGGGCATGAGTCTAGCAATTGTCAGAGTTAGAAATGGCAACTCAGGTGTAGAACACTGCACACTTAGCTTAGTTTCAAAAAAAGAAAAAACCAAAACAACCAAACAGCTACAAAGTGGCATAAGCTGGATGCACAACACATTCATCCTAAAATGAGACTACTCAGAAGAATGCATTTTAGTGGAAAAATCAAGATACTATTATTTCATCACTCAGAAATTCCAAGGAAAAAAATAGATACCAATACTCTCAATAGACTGTGAATTAGAGACCATGTGAGAAAAGCAATAGACACATTCTTCTAAATCCTCGGATAAGATTTTTGTCCCATAAATTACTACAAGCAGGAAAAACACTACACTAGCTCCAAGCTATCCTAACTTACGTTTCAGTTAAGAGGACAGCATTATAAATTATGCTTATTCTTGATATATGGGAAACTGAAAAAACAAAATCACATTTAAAATGTACCCTATATTCTATTACATATTTTAATATACTCCTATGATATATTTTTAAAGCTTATGTGCCTTAATCACATTAATTATTTACCAATAACAAGGGACAAGGCAAATCCCACAGGTGCCTGGACCCACAGTAATCCTTTTGAAGGCAGATAGACGAGTTCAGCTGTGCTGTTGATATATGCTCCTCCAACCCAGGTGGCTGTAATCATGGAAGATGAAAAGATCAGAATTACACCCAGGTGGCTGTAATCATGGAAGATGAAAAGATCAGAATTGAGAGACATATTCTCAACTATCACTGCAGAACACTCTGAGAACTTGAAAACATTTTTCTTCTACAAATATTTTATCACACCTCTATTTTCTTTGCAAAGTTTTCTGCCATACAGAGATGTGCTGACTATAGGTAATTGTATTAGAATCTCATTCTAAATAATTTTCCAGCTTCAAGAATGAATACTTGTGTGTGCATGGAAAAGCTCAGTGTTTAAACATTTAGAGGCAATTTGAATATAGTAATTTTTAATTAAATTTTTTTTCTCAGAGGAAGACTTTTGCTAGAGGAAACAGAATTGTCTTTGTAGAATTACCCTCCTTCAAGAGCAACAGGGTTGTCCTTCAAGACTTGAAGGGTCTAAGAAAATAGGCATTAGGGAAGACAAATGCAAACAGGCAATGCAGTCAGATAACAAACCTCCAACAATTATTTAAGTATCTTAGCCATACAAATGCCGTTGGGGGATGCCTTTACAAAAAACAGGTCAGGGAGGCAAATTTCAGATTATGCCAGGCAGCAAGGAGAGAAAAGTGAAGTTGAGGGAAACTCTCTCTTTAAGAGAGAGACCAATGCTCACCATGACTGACAATTTATTTCACACAGAACTGGAGTTTTCTGTGAGTAAAATTTTTCTGTTATGTTGGATAACAGAAACTGGTTCACAATTAAGGCCACAGTCCTCCTTAATGAAAAGTGTTGTATTCTTTTGTCACTCTTAAATTAAACTCTTAACTCTTAACTAAACTCTTAAATGAATCTCTTTAATTTAAGAGAATATACATAAACATTAGGTTCTGTTCAGTGTGAAGAGGTTTGTAAGAATCCGTCCCAAAATGATTCATGAAACCATACTCCTTTAAAGTCACACTTAGGCAAAAATCTACCTTGACATTAAAGGAGTTCACCTCCTTTGAAAGAAAAGTCACCCAGATCTATGCAATACATGTGTTTTAAGAAGAATTTTTAGAAGTCTTTTAAGATAGCTTACCTGTTGCCGTAAACAATCCAATGAAAACATGTATATTCCTGCCTCCAACCATGGCCATCTCTGTTGGGTTCCTGTTTTGCTGATCCTTTCTGCTTTTCCAAGAAGCCCAAATTCCAGTAGCTAAAGTTAATGTAAAAAATACACTCAGAGATACTAAGCCTGGTATATTTAGAGCCATTTTCTGTTGCTTAATTTTATAGAGAGGAATAATGGCACGATGGTAATGTTCTTTGATTGAGTACACAATCAGAAAAAAAATCAGTGGAAATAGTGGTGCCTTGTAAAGAAACTGCTGAGTTTTTGCAGGACTTTGCAACCAAAGAAGCAGTATGAAACAGAGCGATAAACCCAAAAGTCTGGAGAACCAGAACTTGGAAAAACACTGGCAGTTCTGCAGCCTTCCCCCTTCTCTGGTAGATATCCAATCTTATTTTTGTGAGAAGCAAAGATTAAGAGCATAGGAATTAGTGTTGATATGCCTAATGGAACACTGATGTGAGGGGCATTACCAGATTGGCTAAAAGTAGGGGAGATGTTATATTTTGTCTGATATGAAATGGTATGAAGATAATCCATATTTCTTTGGGTTCTAGGCACAAGGCTAAAGCTGCAGATAGGGCTAAGAATTTGTCTGTTTAAAAAACTAGACTAAACTCTCAGCAATGATCAAAATAAACCTAGGAAGCAGTAAAAAAGATTTACCATTGACCAGTGAAAGGAGATACATGAGATACTCAAAACAATCTTTGGAAAGTGGTAACAAAGCGAGGTGGTGTTGGACTCTTCAATGAAACTATAGGAATGATACAGATTTTTAAACTTTGTGAACCTCTCTGAAAAAAGAAATCATTCTGGGGAAAAGCCTCATACATGCATTATGGAATTAAGTTGGTTACATTTATTGTGCATTTATTGTAGAGTTGCCACACCGATATATTTTTATCTTTTTATCTCTGTCAATCTTTACCATCTCTCCATTTATGGCTCTTTATAACCAATTCTTTGTAAAATCTGCCTGTTTTAGGGCACATATATGACTTTCCTGGATACCTCTGTTCATCCCTGGAGTGGGTAGCTCATTTTTGTGGTGAAATCTCAGGTGTCCTCTTCTTAGATGCACTCTGAGTGGAAGGCCAAATCTTTAGGAAGATTTTCTGCAGTGTGACAGCTCCTACAGACAGACAGGAGTGGCTTTGCATGGAAGTGACAGTGGCACAGGCTAAGCATATCCTGTTGGCAGGACATGGTAGGAACACGCAGGCACATAGGTGATAGCTCTGAGAAGAAAAGGGGAGAAGTGCAGGAGATCTATGCTGTCTGTGACACCTCTATGTACAAGGGGAAATAGAAATTTTGGCAAGATATGCAGTGATCTGGTGGGAAGACTCCATAATTAGTGTTTAAAAAGAAGTGAAAATTAAAAAATATGAACAAGCCTGACAACCAGATGCTTACTTAACCTACCTTAGGAGAAATATTCCTTTATATTTATAATCATATGCTATTTTCACTGAGTAATGGCTTTTAAATTTGACCCAATTATTTTAAGTACAAAAAGGGACACTGCATTTTTAAGGCACATTTTCTGGGGTGGTAATTAGAAACACTCCCGCCTTAAATGAACCTGCTACAAGGCCCCAGAAACTGCAGCTCCAATGGCAGTGGCAGTGGAGCCCTTGGTTTCTCTGGTTTGCCTTCCTTGCTCAAAATGGGCGTTCCACAAACTTTTAAAACAGTGTACAACTACGAAGTTTATCTATGAACAAATGTTTTGCAGCGTATCTTGTAGGCAGGAACAGGAAGAGGTTGAAGGTGCATGTGGCTGAGGGTGAATGCATCCAGGTCTCAGCCTACTCTGCAATCAGACACTCCTGGGAGGACATGTCTGACCTTGCACCCTTCATGTGAGGGTCATCTGCAGAGAATGTCTGAACTGACCCTGGTTTTTTTCATCTCTTGGGAAAAAAACCCCACAAAATTGTCAGGCATAAAATTCTCCAGAGAAACTTAGGGGTGGAAGGCAGATGTGGTAGGACACAATGTAAATGAAAACATGACATGATGGGATGAAGGCAACTTAGAGAAAAAGGATGTGTAAGGTAATTCATCTGAATCTGGAGTGTTTTTGCTGATGTACAGTGCAAGGAGAAAGGACTGTAAAAATATAAGCTTATACCAAGAGGACCAGTTCCTCACTGAATCTGTTATTGTACTCTTTTGCCATTAAATGACTCTCAGCTAATGCATCAATTTTAAGGAAAAAAAAAAAAAAAAAGAAATCTCACCACTGGAGAGATTTTTGAGAGTTTCACTCCCTACTCATGACAGGCGGCTGCAGCTTTGGGTGCCAGCTGCTGTGCTGCTCACTTCCAGCTCCCAGAATAACCCATGGGGACAAATCTTAGGGGGAATTGACTGACCTGTTTATAGTCTTGTGAGTGGGACAGAGTGAGGCCAGGTCTCAGACTGATGAACTCAGGGTTGCTTCTAAGAGCAGTGTCACCGTACCCAGTAGATGTTTCAGAACTTGAATGCTCACATAGAGGTGGCTGGTGTCACATGCGATGCTATAAAACCTCCGAGATGTCCACTCAAGCCAAGCAGAGGTTACAGTCCCTGTTGGCGACACCTTACCCTCTTGGAATAGCAGCCAAGATACTCTGATGTACCTCCAAGGGTTTTGAGCTTGGGGGATACAAGTCCTTTCCAGTAGCTGAAGGGAATACAAGAAAGCTGAGGAGAGACTTTTTACAAGGGCATGTAGTGACAGGACAAGGAGTAATAACTTTAAACTGAAAGAAAGTAGGTTTAGATTAGATATTGCAAAGAAATTCTTTACTGTGAGGGTGGTGATGCACTGGCACAGGTTGCCCAGAGGAGTTGTGAGTGCCCCTTCCCTGGAAGTCTCAAGTCTGTGTTGGACAGGCCTCTGAGCAACCTGATCTGGTGGAAAGTGTCCCTGCCGGTGTCAGGGGCTTAGAACTAGATGATTGTAAAGTCCCTTCTAACTCAAACCATTCTGTGACTCTACAATACTCAGCTGACCTCTTAACTCTTACACTTATTAGTTGACTTTGATGGAACAGACTCTGACATGGGTTGTTGATAAGAACAGGGAAAGTAGAGAAGTTCTGTGTCCAGTGAAGTTTTCTATGTGTTGTAGAAATGATCTGCACTGTAGTGAGCACTTACAGCTTTGTAAGTCTAAGCACTCTAGTGAGATACTCAGCATTGAAGCTGAAGAAATAAAGATGGACAAAGCACTGGCCTCTGTCTCTAAGACCATGCCTTTGCTCTTCTTTTTTGGGTAAAATGTGCTTCATGATTGTTGATGGACTTTAGATGGCTCTCTCTGGTCCATGGGCTCAGGACAAAAGAGGTGATTCCAGGTGAGAGAGGTCCTACAGGGAAGGGCATTTCTGAAGGGTGGCTGTCACTCCTCTGGAAAGGGACAAGCCCAAAGAGCTGATGCTCCATAGGAGATTAAAGCACTCTGAGAGTCTGGAAAGGTTTGGGGTTTTTTGTTGGTTTTTTTTTTTTTTTATTCCCTTTGGGATTTTTAAGTTGGTTTGCACAGAAGAGTTCACCTGGGAGCAGAGGCACAGAACTGGGACTGGGGCAGTAGAGCAGAGGCCATGGCACTCTGAGGTCCGCAAGGATGAACCTTTCACTGGTTTACTTTGCTCTGCAAGCCAAAAAAATCGAGAACAATGAGTGCCGGGGCCTGAGGCATCTAAGCCATTTGCATCAAAATGAACTGACAGTTCCTCTTGAAATGAGAGGGTATGAACTAGTCTGTGGTGTCCAGCCCAGGTATTTGGATTGTGTCCTCGATCCTGACAACTGAAACACGGGGTTGTTGTTATCCAAACATTTAGATTTTTCAGATGATGTCCTTGCTCTAAAGTTTTATTCCTGTCCCAAGTTAGTCCTAATTGCAAGTGGCTGATCTCCTGCATGAGTTTCAAAGGCAGGAGAGACAGGGATAATTTGATGCAAACCCAACATATTTAAGTTCTTCAATCAGAGCCTGTGTAGTGTGATTGTGCAGTGAATTAATATCAAAATTACACAAATACTTTTGTCTTTATGTCTGGGTAATTCTTTACTATTAATTATTTAAAGTTGATAGATACAGAAAAAGATAAGATAGAGCATAGAGAATATATGAATATAGAGAAAAGTCATATATAATAACAGATATAAAAATCTGTTGTAATCCTAATTCATAACCATGATAATTTAATCTTCAGTCAGGCCAACTCTCTGTTCAAATCAAACTTTTTATTATATTTAGTATTATGCAGACATTTTCTTTTGAAGCCTTTCCCACCAGAAGAGCTTGGGTTCACAGGTCTCCCTGCAGTGCTCAGCATGAGGAGCTGCCCCTGTTGCAGTGTGCTGGATGGCTCCTGAAGAAGGCTCTGGTGTCACTTCTGAGAGCACAGGCTTTGAATCATCTAAAAAGTGCTTTGGGGGATCCAAAAAAAGCATGAACTGAAATAATTTAATCTAAATTTAGTCACCTTTATGTATTTTCAGTAAAGGAATTTTTAGCATCCTTGTGTTTGCAAGGGACAGCTCTTTGCTTTGGTCAGCCACATCTCTATGTTGTTAGCTCCAGATAAGACTCTTGTCTCTCTGGACATCTGTGACTGTGTTTTTTGCTGCACTGCAAATGGCACCAGATGTTCCATGGTGAACAACTGAACCTTGCTCAGGAAGGCAATGCCTCCCACTTGCCTTATGCATCCCTTTCAGTGTGGGCTGGGGGAAGGTTGCCTCTCCCCATGGCCTGTATATCTCGATGCCTATCCTAGAAGAGACTTCTTCATGGTGACTCAAGTAAAATGATTTAACTCTGCTTTCTCTGTTATTCCATTTACTTCTTATTGGAGGTAGTTTGAGCTCACAAGTCCTTCAGACCACACAAATGAAGTCAGAAAATAAGTTCAGAATAGCGATTTTTAATATTTACATATATCAGTGAGGCCAGTGGTCACACGGTTGGCAGGACAGAGGGTGTTCCCAGGAGCACACAGACATCCCAGGGCAGGACAGCCTGGAACAAGCAGATGGCGGCAGCACAGAGCACTTATTTTCCTGTGCGGGAGGTGTGCTCTTCCTCTCCTGGTGCTAACACAGCCAAACTTGGCTTTATCCCAAAGGTGAGAGTCAGGGAGTCAAAACTAAGGGATGAGGAAGGGTGGGTATTTAGGGACTGAAGAATTCATAGAGCCCCTGTGCTGATGAAGAGTCTCTCTCCACCTGACTACATGCAAATATCCTTTCCCACTGCCTCTTAAACTCTTTTCCTGGTTTGCTGTCTGCTGTATGTGGTTGCACTGTCCATGCTTCACTACTGGCAAAGAACTTGAGCTTTTTAAGCCACCTGGCAGGTTTGGATGCACCTAGTGATGGATTGCACACTTCAACAAGTCTTACACTTTCTTTCTCACAGAAGTTGCAGTTAAATTTAATAGGTTAAATTTCCTCCTTCTAGGCATGAAACTATGCTCCAAGGTGCATATGCTCCTCATCTAGGCAACTGACCTTTTTGTCTTCATTTTATATGAAGGAGAATGTGAAGCATTTTGCATGTTGCATTAAAGGACAGCACAACGAGCCACATATGTCTGCAATAAGTGCATTTAAAGAGCTTGCTCCCACGCTACAGTGCAGAAATATGAACAACTCTGAGAAAACATAAATCAGGAAAAATAGCCTCAAAGTGCTTTAAATATGTTCAGGTTTTCATAGCTGCCTACGTGCATTCAGGATGAGTAAAGATTATTTCACAGTTTGGCTGCCAGAGTCAGTTCATCTCCAAGAATTAACCTTTGAGGAAGTCACTGAAATGATGAGTTTTCTGAAATTTCCCAGTCATGGACATTAGCTCAAGATTAAGAGCTTGCTCTTGAGTGATGATGGGGAATTATGGAGTTCCTGGTTGGTATTGCCGTTGCTAAAAACTAGTGCTGATGCAATTTTCTGCCTTCAGATTATAGCTTCTATTTATTACTAAGCTGCACATAATTACTACATTTATCGTTGGTGAGTTAATTCCTTGATCCATGTGCTCTGTTCTAGAACAGCCCTATAGACCTGTGTGAAAGTTAGTGAAATTCTTAGGCAGTTTCATGAAGGCAAAATTGGTGGTGAGGTTCTTCACCCTTTTGTTAAACCAGACATTTCTAAACTCTTGCTGCAAACCCTACTGTCTGTGTTGACCCAAACACTCCTCTAAGGCTGCCACAACTCTCAGATGCTCCTGAAGAAGTAATTTAGGAGTGCCCTGGGCTTTGGCAAGGGGACCTGGCTCCAGGGTGGCAGAAAGAGCTGAAAATCATGTTCTCCAGTTCCCTCTGCAGTGTCTCAAACACTGCTCGATATATTCTCTGTTCATCCTCATTCAAATCTGTGAGTGCCCCATTCGAAAATTAATAGGAACAGACAGGTGAGCTCATGGTGAGATTTGGGGAGGACAGAATATTATTTACATGAGCCAGAGAACAGCTGCTTCATGCAGCTGCTAAGTTAACAACACCTCTATTTCCCGCATGAGAGGGCAAGTAGTGATCTTTTATCTGAGGACTATTGTGCTTTACACAAAAGTACAGCAGTAAGGGCCAGACTGTTTAATGTTTTTTGCCAGTACCTGAGGTTTAGCAGGTATTTTTAGAGAGGTGAAAATGTGGATTCTCAGATTGAGATGATCTAGCCCTTTTCTACCCTGACTTCTTTATAAAAAAATTATTTTGCTCCATGAAACACCTGAACATTGTTTTTTTTTTTGTTGTCCCCCCATAAATAAAACAGCACAGTGCGCTATCCTTATTGTATGTGAATCGGCATTTTTGGGCTTGTCTTGGCATTCCTTGTAGGTCATTCACATTCCAGAAATATTTGTCTGAAAGGCAATGAATGAAAGATGATTTATTAATATTACAGGGAATATCTGACTTACTGCAAATATCTTGTACAATGAAAAGGAATCAATAGTGATAAATGAAATTTGGAAGATGTTTTCTTCCATTCTGTAAAATTACAACATTATTATGTTTGACCAATTTAAAACATCTCAACTTTCTGTGTCTCACTTACATGTGCTAGGGAGGGTCATTACACTTTATCAAGAAGGCTTCTTAAATAGCAACAGAGCCATGCAATGAGTATGTCAATATGTCATACTGCTGTTTAGAAAAATCTGAGGACCATGTTATTGCTGACTATAATGTGACAGACAGAAAGGGAGTGTGCAAATGCATCTGTACTGCCCAGAGGAGCTTGTCCAGGGACTGTGCAGATCTCTCTGCTCATGTACCATTACCAGAGCCTGAAAAATAAAACTGGAAAGAACAAAAGCTCCCTTTTACTGCATACCAACCTTTCTTCTCCTCATACATGTGCCACATATGAAGCCAGTGAGTCCATTGATTACTTGAATGAAGCAAAGAATAGCTTCAATCACACCGATGATCAGGAGAATAGAGAAAAGGACAATATTCCAAAGGATGATGTTTTCAGGTTGTTTGCAAATACTCCATGTTGTCTGGTTAAACAAATAATTGTCTCTATGATAGAGGAAAATAATTGGCAAGATATTAGAAAGTAAAAACTAGAGAATGCTTTCTCTGTTTTCTAGCATTTCATTTTCTGAACTTGACTGCACAAAGTGAATCTCAGGTTGTGCTATAATTGGTCAAGGCTGGTGATTCTCCGTAGAATTCCCTTTGCAGAAATGCAACTGATAATTAGGGAAGAGAGCCACATTTGTACTTTGTTGCATGCACAAGAATCTCCTCTTTGTTGTAGGGCATGTTAATAACTGAAGAGAAAGGTCCATAATGGTTTTAAAATGTGTCTCCACATTCTCCATTCCTGCTGTGGTGTCTCAGCCCAGTCCATTCATTATCTCTAGCTCTGATTTCAAGAGCATAGTTGTCAAGGTTGACTTTAAAGATTCAGAGATTTTTGCTTTGCTTTTCAGAAGTAGGTAGAGCAGGCTGAATCCTTGCTAATTTAACAGATTAATGTGGCACAGTAAGCAAAGTCACAGCTCACTGGCGTTTGAAAGCATGGTGCAAATTGCACAAGGGGCTTGAGGCAAGCACAGCAGATGAAACTTAGGCACTTTGCCCAAGGATGATTCCTTGGTCAAAGAGATGACCAGCTGGAACATGCTACTCAGAGAACTGTGAGTTTAGGTGTGCACAGGGTGCATACCTGTATGAACCATCAGTTCATTTTGAAAATGAATTGTCAGTTCATTTTGGAAAAATTCAAGTTCACTTAAAAAGATAGGGGAGGGATCAGGGAAAGCAAAATTGGAGGAGCCTGTAAGCCATACTCACTCCAGAGTGTCATTCCTAAAAGGGTAGAAGTATTCTCCATCACCTGTGTCGCACAGAGGACCCCCAATCAGACCCAACAAAGAGATGACCACACAGTATGCTCCTCCTGCGAATCCCAGCACAGACAGGATCACTGACAGCAGCATCTGAAAGGGAAGTAACCTTCAACATTGTGTGCACAGAGGTTTGAGTAGCATGGAGAACTCACAATGAATGAGAAAGAATTCTCTTTCTTGTCTCTTATTTTATGCTGAAACTACTACTGCTACTACATTTGTGGGAGTAAAAAATAGTTGACTTCTTCTTTGACTGTTGTAGCTGTGCCAGATGTTAAAGAACTTACTGAGCTTTATGCTTAAGATATCAATTATGAAAAATCTGGTGAGTTTTCTTTTAAAAGCCAGTATAAGGCCAGTCCTGGATTGATCTGTTCTGTATCATGTGCCTTGGCATTTCCAACTCTTCACTTTCCTTGGCCCTTGGACCAACAGAAAAAGGGAAGCAACTACTGAACCAAGTACGAAAGCAACAGAAGATACATTAATTGTTTTTGCTAATTGATGGCCTTTCTTATTGCTGCTTTAATTGATGGCCTTTCTTATTGCTACTTTCCTTCATTTTGCAACACCATGACACGTGATTACCACTTCTCACATTGAGAAATCTAATTGTGCTGCATGTGGCAACAAACAAACCAGCAGTGACTTCAAATTGTATGTAGTGCACTCATGTTTTACATTGGCCACTCCCACAGAAATGTTACCTTTACTCCATTCTAGTTTTCTAGTAATGAATGGGATGCATCCAGTTGCTGTTTGTCTCTAGAAATAAAAGTCCCAGGGGGCTGCTAGTGGTGGTGCATCTAGGACAGGCTTCTCAATAGTGTTTTTAAGCATTACTGTTTGTTGTTCACAACTCTGCCATAGAGCCAGGGGAAGACCTGCAGCAGGGAGAAGGCAGCAGGTCTGCCTTAAAGTCAGGGCAACGGCATGACCAAGGAAACAGGTACAAAATACTCTCATCCATGACTCAGGTTTGAAGCCAAATATTTCAAGTCTCATAATTCCCTGTTGCCAGCAAATACCAGGTTAAGTCCACCACCTCACAAGGCAGGTGGAAACCTTCTCCTAGTCCCAGGTGTTCCACAGACCACTGTACTACAGAATCAAATGGAAATATCCACTATCCATGTTGGAGTTTTTTGACAAAGCCTTGTAAAGTCTTCACTGTCTGAACACATTCAGGCTGGTGAGTGCAGTTTCCAGCCAGCCAACTGCTTTCTGTAGAACCTTGCACGATGCTGGTGTGTGAATTGGCTAATTTTGTGTATTGTTTTGCCTCTAAAGCAATCCTTGAGTTAAAGGAGCTGGAATTTCTCATGAGATTTATTTAATCATAACTGATTAACAACTCAGTCTTTTCTTGCAAAGCTGGATACTCTTTTCTTGGTTTTTATCTGCATGTTGGCTGAATTGCCTCTTAGCAGAGCTCCATTGTCAGCAAAATGTAGGTAATTTAGTCTATTGTCCTGGACCAAAACAGCGTCTGGGTTGTAGCTGATGCACTGTCTCTCACAGTAAGATTACCAGCCATGCCTTGTGGTGAAGGTGACTGATTGATACTCTCTTTGAAACTCCTACCTATTCTGAATCACTTTTCCCCACTTGTTTTCTCATTTACTTTAACTGTGCATTCTGCTTCTTGGTTGAAGGATCTTAATTATGTTAGCAATTCGTTTTAGTACAGCATAGCAGTACAGGGCATCCCAAAGATAATGATGAAGAAAAAGTCAAATGTTCTTTTGGTATCGCTATGTTTTATGATAGCAGTTAGTGCTAGCAGTACTTGTCAGCGTTACCTGTGATGACTATGCTCTGTCACATGATTGTCTCATTAGGAATCTCTTGTCTGTATGACTAGCCTCATCCCAGCTATTTACTTTACTGTATACAAGGTCATCTAGACAGAGACTTGTCACTGAAACAGGAGTCTGCAGTTGCTACAGCTGTTAGATTGGCTCTCCTCACATTTTCTAGATATGCAGGGGCATTTCCCCATTTTGTCTACTGATCTGGAGACTTTTCTGGAGTCTTGCCTCATAATCTGTGAAAATCCAATAATTTTATTAACTATTTAATCATCTCAAACTTTCAGCATTTTCCCTAGTTGTACTTCTCATTGAAATATTTCATTTCCTCATTTGTGTCCTTAATTGCAACAGAAGGCCTAAGCTGGGATGCTTGAGTGTGTTGAAATTTGTTTCCCATTATATTGACCTGTTCTGTACTCCTGAAAAGGTTTTGCTGACCATTTTTGCTGATTTTCCCTGCTTTATCCTTTAATTGAACTGTCCCTGGTGAGCTGATGAAGACTCTTAGAATTCATTCTTTGAATGTTTGCATCAGCTACTTTGTTGAATTTACCAAGTTCCTCCTGTCCCAGCTTGTGCTGATCTTTAATAACCTGGTTCTTTTTCCATACACATTTCTTTCTTCTCTGTTTCTTTGTCTGGAAGTGGGTTTTGGTTTTGGTTTTTTTTTTTTTTTTTTTTTTTTGGTGGGTTTTTGGTTTGGTTTGATTTGGTTTGGTTTGCTTGTTTTTGATGAAATTGTTATTGTATCTGGTTATCTGGATATCTTTGCTTAAGTTTGTCTGGAAGGCTGCTATGGCTATTCTTGTTCTACTAGTAACTCTTAAGGAAGACTTAGAAATACTGGAGTATATGTTTGCTGATGCAATGAGGGAAGCTGAATTTTGGGTGCGTCTTTTTCCTCATCACGTCAGTGCAGTGGATGATTTCAGATGTGTACGTGCTAAGCTGCAAGACACTGAAGCTTTCTAAATCTATTACTTTCCAAATTCATTGTTTTGTAATGCAAGGACAAGAAGCCATTGTTGTATGTTTGTAAATATTAATTTAAAGTTGATTAATGAAAAAACTTAATGTAGCATGTAATCACTGTGAACTGGAAAACTCACTGAAGTGAATAAAAAGTATGAGAAATATAGTAATTTTTATTACTGTTGAAGGTACTTTGGCAGTGTGTAAAGGCTTTGATGAAGTCTGAAACTATTAAACCAGGAATTGGGCAAAATAAAATAGAACAGAGTCCTGCCCTGAGGAAAACAGTATGTTTGATTGAACAATAATTCTGATCAGTAATATTTCTTTAACCTTTTTTTTCCTTTTTTACTATTGCAAGCAATTCTGCAATTTGGAGTATTCAGGGTAAGTTATCATTTTATACCTAAGATGTCCAAAGCAGAAAGGTGCTCAAACTTGCCTTTGGATTACAGAGGCTCCCAAGCAGTTCCATGAGGGCTGTTTCTCTGCCAGTAGGTGGAGACCCCTTAGTAGGTCCATCCAGACTTGTCTCCCAAGGAGCTCTGGCACTTTGGGAGGTTGCTGACATTGTGGATGTTTGAAGCAATCCCAGGAGCCCTCTGCTCTCCAGGGCCTCACACCATACCTGCCTTGCATATACAGCCCTTATAGTCAGAACATCTAAGCACTCCTGCTGTGGTTATCTGTGCATTTTCTTCCAGTCTCCATGAAGCAAATTTTGCCTGAAGTTTCTTCCGTTGAAGTAGCAGACCATCAGCCTTCAGATCTCCCTGCAACACTGACCTCTTTTTGAATGTTTGGAAATCACTCTTCCCCAGGAGCTGTGCAGGGTAAACTTGTTTTTGGTATTGTTCACAGCCACTCGTTCTTCACTCATGTCCAATCTCATCCCTACTTTGAGCCACAGTCTCAAAAACATAGGGGGTAGAGCTTCACCCTTTCCACCTCACAGAGGTGTGTGACTCCAGAGGAGTGTGTGTTCAAAAAGACAGCATTTTCATAGATAGACTGTCCTCACTAGCCCTATTTTCCACTTTGGTTTGGGTAGCTTCATCACTTGACCATCAGCCACTTTGTGATACGCTTTAGTGGGCATCTGAAGGTTGGACTTGATGAACTTGGAGTTTTTTCCCAACCTTAGTGATTCTGTGATTTTTCTGATTCACAGTGCATAATCAAATTACTTTCTTAATATATAATTTATTCCTCCATAACAGCAAATAAAGAAGAGGAGGAACAGTTTGTAGGTAACCAGTCAGTGATGGGAAGGTGCAGACAGGGTATCTAGCATTGATGTACTGCTGCTAGGAATGGCTCAGGCAGTGAAAGAGGAGGGGGAGAATGGAGGATCGTGGTGGGTCTGTGGATGTGGGTTGCTGGATGATTGTTCTACCCACTGTGTTGTTGGGCTGGTGAGCGAACCCAGCCAGTCTGGGGAAGTTTGACTCTTGGCCCTGTAATATTTAGGACTGGGATGAAGGATAGAGAAGAGACAATTGAGATGTTGTGTGAACTCAGCCCAGTTCAGCTGGATTTCCCCTCATGACTTAGCAGATCCAGTGAGTGGAGGAACCACGACAGTGGCTTTCTACACACTACACTGCTTTCTACATCACTCAAAAGCAAGCAAAGCAGCTGGCTCAGGCACTGTTTGCAGGGTGCTTAGGATCTCACCCCAGCTCTGCAGCTGGCCTGCTTGGCCATTGTTAGCATCCTGTCTGTGCATGTGACATTTGGTAAAACCAATGTAATGGCATGTCCCTTGGAATGTGCTTCCTAATGTGTGACATCCTAATAAAGAATGCTATTTTGGTATTATGAATCATGAACTAATTTAAGTAAAATGTTTTAAGGAGGCAAAGGTTTTCTCATGGATCAGACTAAATATTAATTGAAGAGTACAGAAGTTACATTATTGCATGGAATCTCTCATTCCAGGCTGCTTCTGGGGAGGATGCAGACTCAAAAAATTTCTAAGTCAGTTTATTCTTGCCAATAATGATAGCCACACAGAAGTCTATGCCCAGGGCTTGAGGATGAGTGGAGATGCCTTTATCACATGTTGCTTTATAATATTTTTAATTATCAAGTAAAACATCTCTCTGGCCTTTCTTTAGATGTCAGAGAGCCTAAATTGCATTTTCACATTTCACATGCATAATATTTGGGCACATGTGAACTAATGGTCAGAACTGCAAGAAGCAGTGCTGGTTCCTCAGTACCAGATGCAGCATCTCACACTTTTGGCATGGACCTGCAAATAGGGACGTATGTATCCCTACAGAGAAAAGCAGGGATGAACCTGTGGAAAAGCAGATTGCCATGGAAGGGTATAGAGGAGACAGGATTCTGTGGAAGCAGGAGGAACAAGCAGCTCTCTCAGTCTTTATGATTGCCTTGAGCAGGGGAAGCTGGAGCCATGTTTTACTTTAGGGGATGTAGTCCCATTTGCCCTCAGCGTTGTGCCTAAGGGCTCCAGCCCCAGCCCTGGCTGATTTCCCTCGTATCAGCAGCTGCAACATCATAACGTTCTTGTTGGCTGACTGAGCTCTCAGTCCCAGCCCAGGGACGCTGCAGATCAAGCTCCTCTTCTCCATTTCCCTGACATGGCTGCTGACAGTGGTGTGATGGTTTGTCACTGCACATTTCCACCTGCTGAGCAGCCATTTAAAGAGCTATTGCACCAACTCTGTAGGGCCATTTCAACACATAAATATCCACTTACCCCACATCTGTTAGCGCAACATCCTGCTCCACCTGCTCCCAGCATCATGAATGCCGGCAAAATAACCTGTAAGAAAAGCACAGGCTGGATTGGTGTGCAGCACTTCTGCTGGGGTGGCTTTTAAATTCTTAGAGCTTGGGCATCATGCTCCTCAAATGTAAGTCTCCTTCTGACTCTTCTCTGGGAGTTACACCTGCTTGGATGTTGGTGCTGCTGAAGAGTTACTCGGAAATAAGTGTGGGATTACAGCTAGAGCTGTCTGGCAAATTGCTCGTACATCAATTCTGATTGCTGAAGCTATACTGCTTTTTTCAGGGTATAAAAAGGTTCAGCACGGTATTGTTGAGGTTTTTTGTTTGGAAAAAAATGTGTCTGTCTGGAAAAAAATGGATTTCTGCTCAGAAAAGATGCACAGATGGACTAAGAATTATGGCCAGTGTAAGCCTCCTGAGCATTCTGCTCTGGATTATAATTAGGAAATCAGCTTTGAGGTTCCTGAAACAAATCTGGCTTTGGTTTGGTTTTGTTTTTGTTTTTTGTTTGTTTGGTTTTTTGTTTGTTTGCCTTTGTTTTGTTTTGTTTGTTTGGTTTTGGGTTTTTGTTTGTTTGTTTGTTTGTTTGTGGGGTTTTTTGTGGGGTTTTTTTGGGGTTTTTTGGGTTTTTTTGTGCTAAACTTCTGGCAAACCTACAAGATGGACTTCAGTCAATGAGGAACTTACAATTCACATCAGATTTCTCCATGGTAATTATCAGGAGGAGCTGGACCAATACAATGCGGTCAGTAACCATCTATGACTTGAGATATAATGCTGCCTCACAGATACTCTGGAGTTAGGAAAAGTTGCCCTTAGTTTGGTAGCCAGAGGGCAAGAAAGCTTTTGTGGGTGTGGCTGTGCAGCCAGCACACTCCCACTGCCTTGTCTCTACACACCAGTGCTGGTTAAAGCACCTCAAAGAGCAGCACAAATAATGGAGTATTTAAAAAAGTAGGAAATGGTTACCATCAAGTTAATGAAGGAAGGAGAACACAAATCAATCAGTCAATCAATCAATCAATCAAACAAACATAAAAGGTAAAAACTGTAAAAATGGCCTGACTAGATGCTGCCAAGATTTTTTGTCATGTAGGTAAGGAAAAGCAGAATGTCCATGATGAACAAAGCCCATGGAATTTATGTGAGTAGTGTGAAGATCTCTGTTGAACAGTGTGGGGTATTGTTATGAAACTTGCTTAGATTTGTAGGCTCCTAAATATTTTTCAAAATATTTATTCTCTGTTGTCTTTTATGCACACCCTAGAGGCAACCTGCAGCACCTACAGGGTGGCTGGAACACATCTGGAAGCCTGCAGAAGTAGAGCATTGAGGTGAAAAAGGTGTTTCTCTTCTTGCAAAGAAGTCCTCTCTTAAATAATCACAAAATGGTCCCCAAGGCAGCCTCAGCCCCAGTGTTCTACTGTCTGGCACTCAGAAGAAGATTTAATACCTCTGCCCATCAAACCAACACTCCTATTCCTCCAGGGCTGTCGTTTTTCTTTCGAGGTTTCCCATCTAATTGACAAACACTTTTGTGTCATCTATTAGCCTGGCTCAGGATGAAGGGTTTGCTTGGCAGCTTTCTTTTTATGCAGTGCCTGATTATAAACACTTGCCTTTTGACATGGGCATGAGAATTTGCTGGGTTTGGCTGTTGTCAGTAAAACAAGAGCTGTGTGTGAGCCATGGCTTAGTCAAGCCTTTCCTTCTGTTGCATGCAGGCTTTCTATGAGGAAAGGCATTACTGTGACACATAGAGCCAGTCTTACTCTCTTTACATCCTAAATATTCAAAATAAGGAAATTGAGAGGTTTTCATGTAATATAGTTTCCATTAGAAATTTAGCAGAGGAGGAAAGGGAGGAGCTGGCTACTCAGCCAAAGAGTACAATGACTATCTGTGTATCAGTCTACAGATGAAGGTCCCAGGTGGAGGGAGGTTTACTGCCTCACAGAGCTAAGCCAGGCTGTTCTGAAGTTTCTCCCACAGTCTTCACTCTGAAGGCTGCATCCTAGTTGAAGGGAGATTCTCCAAGATCGGGCAACCTGTTGGCATAACTTGCCTCAGTTTCCTTTGGGAGGAATCCTGGTGCATGGGGGAACATACTGTGTAGTGTCAGGATATGGATCAGACTCCAGTTGTGGAACATCCTGTCCCTTGTTTTAACTCCTTAGAATACTGAAAAGCCAATCTTCATTTTCCCATGCTTCCAGCACCTGGAAGATGGAGCTGATGATAATGCTTTCTTTCCTCTTACCTGTGAGCATTTCTCATGCTGTTTTCTGGAAAATATGCACACTCAACAGCATTGTTTGTGGATCAATAATTACTCCTAATGCTGTGTTTTGAAGGTCAATGCAAATTTTTCCTCTCCTCTGACTAACTGTTCTCATTTTTGATGTATGTGCTGCTGGCCACAGGCAAGGCTGTGTGGAAGCCTTAAAAGAAGGCATGTTTTCAATGAGCCAATGATGCTCTCACATCTAACATCTTTCCTTTCCTTTCATTGAATGCCAATGACTCCTGGGCTTGCAGTGACACAAATTTTCCACAAGGTTTCTCATGTAGTTGCACTTCTTCCTTCTGCAAACTCACGTTTATGTTCAAGCTCAGCATGAGTAATAGGCCCAAGTGGAAGCCACAAGAAGAAGCAGACAAGCTGCTGGTGGAGAACAGTTCACTGAATGACTTTATGCCATGTTTCTGCTTTGGGAAAGATGAGTATGAACCAGATCCACTGCAGGTTTTCCATAGACTTAAGCAGCAGCTGCATCATAGGCTGACTGTAAATGAGATTTACTTTTTTCTAAGTTAATTATTCTTAAAGATTCTTTTATTTTTTGGCCAGCTCTGTGCCAGTTTGCCATCTGCCCAGTACTGGTCATATGCATATTACTTGCTCAGCTTTTTAACTGCACTTGGGTAGATAATTGAAAGGGCACAAGGGGAGTAGGCTTTCTGATGAACTGGAAAGACAAGTATTCCCCAACACGTTCCCTTCTAGACATGGATATTCACATAAAAGTGATCTTTCCTGAGGCCTGGAATGGAGAACTAGTTATAGAAGAGCACATTCAAACCAGATCCAATCCAAAAGAAGGTGGGTGGAAGTGTAGGAACAGGAGGCAATCAGCTTATTAAGCCATTTCCAGCTACACATTTGTCAAGTGTTAGCTGGGTCTCAAACTAACACCTGCTGAAATATGTTTCGGTTTTTTCCTTAATGTTTTTGTGAATTGTGTGTACATAAAATCAGTTGGAGGAGTAACGTGGGGGTGCAGACAATAGTGAAAACTCACCACCTCCAGCTGACCTCAGCTTTGTTTTCACTCCTGAGTAGTCAGGCCTAGTGTTTCATCCTAACTTGGAGTCCTGATATTTATTCCAGGAATGTTTTGTATTTCTTTGACTAGGCACATTTTTTGCCTTAGATGCATTTTCTCAGTTATATACCCAACTTCTCATTCAAGCTGTTCATGTGTTTATGCAAAACACATTTTTATGACCTTTTTTAAAATGGAGATTTTCTTGGCTCCAAATTTAAAACAAAACTGAACAAAACTCACAAGAAATATTAATCTCTTACCAGTATCCCAGCTCCCAGAATGCCGTGGAAAAACCAGACCAAATCAGTTATCTCGCTGAGCTGCAGTACTTGTCCATTGGGGAAGTACAGGAGAATGTTGGAGACAATGGCACATACTGCCAGTGGGAGGAGGGTGATCCCAATGCACTTTGAACACCTCCCCGTGCACATGGCAGCTCTCTGCTCAAGAAAGATACAGGGAGGTTTGGGTTATTGCAGTGCAAGGAGCACCATATTTCAGCAGTTTTACACTTCAATGAAAGAAGAATCAATTTTGTAGAAAGAAATCTTTCATGTAAGACTTACACAGATAATCCTGTTCTACAGACCCTGTTCCCCTCAGATAATTTATTCAAAATTGAATTATTCACCGCTGGAATGTTTAATTGAATTTATTTAAAATTGTAGTGCTAAACCTGTGTTGGTAGGAAATTACCGGAGAGTTTCATTGGAGTTGTTGATGGACAATTGTCTGTCCATTGGGAATATCAGTAACAAAACCATGAGCCCACAAGCAGATACCCTGGCTGGCAGGGTGTCAGTCCCAGCGGGCTGAAGACTGACAGCTGAAGATTGAGCCTGTCCCAGTGCCGCGGGTGACTGTGCAGCCAGCGCTGCTAGGCCGGAGTTGGCGTGGCGGAGACAGCGCTGTGCGGCCAGGGCTAGCTCAGCGTGGCTCGCACATAAACTTTGCTTTACTCCAAGACCAGCACTGGGAGTGGCCCCACAGCCAGCGCTGGAGATGGCCCCAAGGTCAGAAATGGCCAGGGCCAAAAATAGCCACTGCTGACCCAGTCCAGGAGCAGCCATGTGGCGGAGACTGCGTGGCCACAGCTATCTCGGCATGACCCGCGATAGACTTGATTTGCTTAGCCGCTTTTAGCCAGCCATGCTGCAAACAGAAAGACAAAAGCAGCAGCAGTTTTGTTTCTTTTTCCTGGTGCCATTCATGAAGAAAAAGCTGCACATTCTGTCAGCCAGCGTGACTCACACGGTGCTGGTGGGGGCCATGCAACCAGCAGCAGATGACACAGCGATTCCTCAATTGCAAAGCCTAGATGAGATCAACCTTTCAATGCCACAAGACTATAAAAACTGTTTCAATTGATAAAACTTAAGAACAAACCAACCTACAAACACTAATTCTCTCCCAAATCAGGAAAAAAAAGAGTGAAGACACGTAGCAAAAACACGTAGAGAAAAGGTACTGAAGTCAGTAAAGAAGTCAAATTCTAGATGGGAGAGGATTTAAGGAGATGCCTTAGTCTGAGGCTGAAATTCTTTTGTGAGGCTATACTGGAGATACACTTTTTGATAAATCAAACTTCATTTTTTCCCTGTAATTCATTAAGTGCATAAAGTAATGCATCATTCACCCACAGTCAATGAAAAAAAACACTCATGCTAAAGTATATAAATGCTAAAAAAACTATAATCCAATAAAAACTTTAAACAGAAAAAGATAGAAATTAGACACTTTGCCCCAGGGATAGAAGAAGTAAAACCTCTATTCCCAGAGATTAAAAAAAAAAGACCTTTTGTTTTTATGCTAAAACAACTCATCCTCAAAATAGTACCCCATAAATTGTCATAGCACATAAAAACAGCTTTGAGAAATCTGCAAAGCATAAGAACGACATTTACACTGAAAACAAATTATCCTTTCCCGGGTGGCTGATTTACTATGACATTGAAGACACACAAAAACTGTTTCTTGTAAAAAAGTCTCCACAGCATGGCAAGAGAGACTCCTCTCCCTAAGTAAACTAAAGAAAGATTATTTTAGAAGTGGTAAACTGAGTAAAAGTTCCAAGTTCTGTCTCTTTGTGTTGTCAGGGGGAGAGAAAAGAGGGTGTGGGAGGAAGAGAAGTGTTCTGAAGATTTATTCTGATTTTCTTATAATTTTTCTTTTAATTCTGTTAATAAAGTTTTCTTTATACCCTTTAAAGTTTTGAGCCTGTTTTGCCCTCCTCCTCCTCCTAATCCATATCTCACAGCAAGTAAATAAGTAAATAATTTATAGTGGGTGCACTAACATTTAGCCAGTACTAAACCCACTACAGATGCCCTGGATTTTCTGGGACCACTGTCTTGGGAAGCTGATTTGAAACCTCTTGCACTGAAGGTCTAGAAGAGCAGGAAATGGCTACCAAAGATACCATGTGAATGTTCAACCCTGCCTTGGCACTGGAACAAGCAGGAAAACCATCCCAGGGTGCCCACCAGCTGCATTTCCTCTATTTCTGTCAAAATTACACCCTCAGCAAGAATCGGAGAAATATTTATTACTGTTTACTGTGATGTGCTTATTCTGCACATAAAGGTTGATAAGACTGTGGATTATGGGCTTGTTTGGCACCTACCCTTAAATATCTGAAAAGCTGAAATCTTGTCTAATTCTGTGTCTGTTTGCTAAGGGTAGGTCAAAAAAACATCCTATCTCATTTTCAGACATGTCTCATAACATACAGTAGCTTAGTAGTTCATAGCATTCAGGTTCTTTTTTTAAAAGCAAAGAATGAATATAAATGAAGCACTGATTGAGAGAGATCTCTGCAGGTGTCCAGTCCAACCTCCTGCTGAAAGCAGGACTACCACCAACACTAGGTCACTGTGTCAGCCGTGGCTTTGTGTAGCTGAGCTTGAAAAGTCCCCAAGGATGGAACCACCACTGCCTCTCTGGGTGACCTGTTGCAGGATTGACCCAATCTCTTGATGAAAATATATTTTCTTGTGCTCAGTCTGATTCTCCAAAGCTGTAAACAGGGCTGTAGCTCCTCATTATATCCTCTTACATCACTCCATCATCTCTTTCACCCCCCAGTTTTTTGTAGGCTGTTATTAGACCACTCTTCACCAAAGTCTACAACCTCAGCTCACACTGCACCCATGCATTGATCTTCAGCCAGAGAGAAAAGCCTGATCAGTACAAAAGTGGACCCACAGATATATCTCCGTGTCAGTTTGGAAATTTCAAACTACTGGGTCAGAGGTTATTGAACTTGCATACTACCTTCAACTTTATGGCACAAACTGGTCACAGCTTCTTCATGATGTTTTATTATAACTTCAAGGTTTTCAAATGCATAAACATATAAAATGTGCATGAAAATACAAAATATCAAGCTGTGGATTTCTGTCCTCAGAGAGAAGCATCAGTTTATGACAAAAAGGGCTTTGCTCTCCTTTGAGTCAGTTACCAAATGCAAGAGAAGGAAAAGGATGTGTACACACACCATTTCGTGCAAATGCAGATGCCTTTGCTTGTTATGTGCAAATAGTTTTTGTAATAACTGAGGCCGTCAGCAGTGAAATGTCCCTCAATTTGCTCATGTGTCTTGGCTAATCTGGAAAGTTTTATGACAAAGATTGGTGTGGAAAAGGCATTAAGTAGGCTAGGAACACAGAAATCAGTTAAGGTTGGGTTCCCAAGCAAGAAAAAAAGCCCAGGTGAAAGGTAGCTTGAAGCCATTTGAGAGAGGCAGAGACAGACTAAAACATAATTTGGTGATGGAATGAGCATGGTAAAGATTAGGTAAGATATCAGATGAGATGTCCTCTGACCTATTCAAATGAGAGGGAAAACAGAAAGACTTTATGGGCTGCCATATATTGCTGTGAAGTAGATGTAGCTGCCAGAGACTTCTGAATTTGCATTTCTGTAGCAAAAAAATTTGCATAGTTCTCTGCTGCTACGAGTTCAACAAGAGCACTGTGCTTACATGCATTTTCTTCTGAGCACTTCGCAGTCATGTTGAGCTTTATAATCCGTCTTTAAAATAAGCTAACTGGCATTAAACTATTCCAGATGGGATCATTTTTAACAGAGATATTTCTGTGTTTATGGTCATTACCTGTTGTTTACACAGTGCTCAAAATTTGGCAAAGCATTTTGCAAGCCTCTGGAGAAAGCCCTAGCTCAAAGAGATAAAAATCTAAACAGACCAGCAAGGTGAATATGAAAGATGAAGTGGGGAATGGGAATGGAGGAAAATGGAAAGAATACTGGATATTTCACCTGTCTTTCAAATAACCAGTGTCTAGGTTATTTTTTTACACTAACTCTTGCCTGCCTGCTTTCCCATCTCATTCCAGCTTTAGCTTTTCCATTTGTTTGCCCAACCTCACCCTACTTCCCCTCCCCAGAGAGAAGCAAACAAGCACAGGCACAGCCTAACCTCCTTGTATAAAAGCTAAGCCTTGTAGTTGAGCTATAAATTCTCTTCTACATCTTTTGTACATCACCAGAGGGCCCAGTTCTTGTACGGCGCAGAGCAACATGCCGCTGCTTTGGCTGGAAGAGCTGGGGGTTCCAGCCCTTTCTGTCTGACCTATCTCAATACCACTTCAAAGTGCAGGGAGAACTTACCTACAACAATCACCAGACCTAGTGAGAGCCTCTGCCACCAAAATCAATGCCGCTTTGCCACCTGTGCACATTAGAGCATCTGCATGTGTTATTATAGCTTAGGAAAACACTCCAGTTTGCCAGAAGCACTTAAAACACTTTATTAATTCACCAAACAAAAGCACATTCCACAGCTTCATTAAGCAAGGTGGCTAGAGCAAGCTTCTATTTTTTAGTGAGGTTTTTAGAAAGTTTTGGTTTTAATGCTGCAGTAAGCATGTAAATACTTTTGCTTACCTTCTAAGCAGGGCTAAGATGGCCTCCAGACTTCCCCAGAACTGGATTCAGGCTTTCCAGCTCCTCTCTCCTGGAGCACGGCCGTCTGAGTGAGGCACAGCGATGTTTTTGGGTGACGGCCTCTATTAAACAAATAGCTGTTTCTCTCTGAGAATGAGGAAATACCCCAAGTTATCCCTGGTTGGCCAGTGAGAGATTGGCGTGTCACCCGCGGTTATTGATTATTTTAAGGCAGTGTTCCAACGGTCAATGCCTCAACCCGCGGGACACATGGATCGGAGCAGCTGTTTACAGCTGGAACCATTTCAACTGTTTGGAGTTTGGCAGAGCAGGAAAGGCAGGAGATGGCAGATGAACAATGAGTACCTAGCAGCAAATGTGGTTGGAGCATGAGGTGGTGGCACAGCAAAGTCTGGCCATTGGTGTGGCAGCATCTTCTGCCCACCAGGCTGTGGCTGCTAAAATCCAGTACTGGCTGTGCTCCAAAGCATGTTCTTGGGAGGGTTAGGTGAGGAGAATGGGGATGGGAAGGCTAAAAGACTCATAGTAAGACAAGAGAAAAAGGAGAAAGAAGGACAGACAGGCTGGGGAGAAAAGAGAGATGTGACCAAGGGAGGGAGCAAGGAAACAAAAAACCACACTATTCCAAGGAGGAGAGAGTAAAAATATGGAAGGGAAACTGAAAAATTGCTTTGGCAGTGGAGAAAACAGAGGTAGAAGAGACACTAGGAATGGGCCAAGAAATGTAAAACACAGTGAAGAGTATTAAGGAATTAAAATTGAACTGGGAGAAGACTCATACTGAGGAGAAAGGGAGTTTCTTTTGTAGAAAACATGATGATAATAATGACTGCTAAAATATGTTTGAATTTTCAAACAGAAATAAATATGTTACTTGGTAGGTCAGATTTGGCTTCAGTTGTGCTGGGAATATACCCAGATCCCTCCCTTCAACTGAAAACATCCTCTCTCTGAGAAATACCTGCATCCTCACTTCTCACCTCCGTCCTCCAAACTCTCTGGGAAAGATTCGTTGTGAAGGCTGGAATTTATCTCATGTGACTTTGGGCGTAGATGTCAGCCTAGGCTGTGCTTGTTTCTTGTGAGAGAAACAGATGCTTCTAAGGAAAAGAATCACAACATCTATTTCAGGAATTACTGTAGGATTACAGTAAATCATTAATGGCAAAAGAATCTCACCACTTGTTCAGATCTACATGTCAGAATTTGTTGTCAGATGAATCGCATCCATGAGGACTACCAGCATGGCAGTGACTGCAAAAGCACCAGGAATTCAGTCCCTGGTTGCATATTTCATATAAATAATCATATCAACTAATCACTGACTCACAGCCAGTGAAAATCTTTAGTAATCTCAGGGGGATCTCAGGCAAAGAGCCTTCATTAAAATGCAAACAGTATCAAGGAGGAAAACTGAATTAACTTACTGAATCCAGTGCCCCAAACTTCAACTGACATCAGCAGCAACAGCCTTTAACCATGTCTTTTGTGTCAGTGCTTCAACCCCAAGGGAAAGGAGCAAAGGAAGAATCTCCAGACAGGACAAAGGCATAAGGTCTAGTGACATTTAAACCAGTTAAAGAAGTAACTTTAGAAAATCTTGAACCATCAGCAATTTGCACTGACAGCTGGAACAACTGGAGGGACCTGCCAGCTTATGTAGAGAGTTAAGAAGCAAATAAGAGAATTTCATAATAATACTTAAGATGAACTCTGCCCCTAAATTTCATATCCTGGTAGCTTGGAGTTTTTATAGACTTTACTCCATAATATTTCTCAGGCACCACCTTTCTCATCTTCCCATACCTAACACCCTAAGCTGGGCTCAGCATCCTTCATTTTGATTCTGCTTTTCTCTGGTTTTGCCTGGCTCATACTCTTCCAGGACGATGTGCAAACCTCACCTCTGTAGTTTCTCACCTGTATGTGTCCCCAGCATTACACATTTGTTTACTGACCTTTTTCATTTTCTTCTCTGCACTTTCCAAAGTTTGTCTATTGACAATGTAGATTTTAAATTGTATGGGGCAAGTTCAGTGTTTTCATCTACCTATATAACACTTACATGCTCAGGGGCTTAACTAAAGACTAGTGCTTTTAGTCACTATAGAAAAAATAAAATAATAGTAAGCTATATTGAACTCCATTCTCTTACTTGTTCAAGAATATCTATAAGTGTGCTCATTATTAAGTAGGATCTACATTCAGTCTTTGATGAGTTCTCTGCTAAGTACTGCGCACTGTGAAGCACAGGAAGAATGCCAAAAAGAAGAACATTATAAAAATCTGTATTAACACCAGGCATCCTGACTCTTACCTGTTTTTCTAAAGCAACAGACTCACCCAAAAGAAATGAAAGCAAGCGAGCTCTGAAACACTTAAAAACACTGAGCTTTGTCTGTGAAGTGTTTAGTGGCTAAGCTGAGTGTATATGATTGTGTACATCTATTTTTCCCCCTGCAATATTGACTTCTAAGGCAATGAAAACATTTTGTGTTCCACTGATCAATGCCTCCTAATTATATTGATTTACTGTACACCAGCTCTGATACTCCTTTTATTTCTACCCTTTTAGCCATAAATTCTTTATTAATTTTCCAGTTACATGGGACTTGAGAGATGAACTGTAAATATGTAGAAAATCTTGTTCATCATGATAGGAATGAAAACATCTCCAGCCCCACAATTTCCCTGAGAGGTGCAATGTGAGAAACTAAAGAATTACGGCCATATGCAGGTTTTTGAAGGGCATATCTGACTGCCCACTTACTCTATTAATTGATCTGCCCTATTTGGAGTGCAGCTGCTGCACACTAAGGAAAAATGGCCAATTTGCTGTTGATATGATGTGGAAAAAGGAGCAAGGAGCTCTCTTTCCGTCTATGCTTGTACAAAACTTAAGTGACTGCTCTGAAGTCACAGCTTTTTTCTGAGTACACAGTGGCTCTCCACTCAATTTAATTTTTTCCATTTTGACACAAATTATTTCTTGCTGCTGTTTCCTGTGACACTTTGCTGTTAATGTTCCCTTCAACTGAGTGAAAGGGAGGTTGATTTTCCTGAGATAAGACTGCTGTTAGGAAATTTAACTGCTGTTAAGTTTTTCCGAGATGAGCTGGCTCTCAGAAGGTCCTGGCACTGCAGGTAACCTGGCCTGGAGCACCAGCTGCCCCTGTTTCTCTTGCAGCAGATGCCCAGCTGAAACTACCTGCCTGTGTCCAGGAGCATACAGATGCTCTGTTAAGGTAGAAATAAGAAGATGGAAATTACACTATTTTTCCATTTTTTCAGCATTATTCAGGTTTTCCTTTATCTGAAGTATCCAAGACCTTCCAAGGCCACAAAGAGCTGATTGTGCAGCAAGACTATTGAGGAAGCTGAGGAACAGTTCAGTAAAAAAAGGCTCATTACTTGAATCAGATCAGAGACAGACAGAAAACAACCACTAAAAGTTGTTGTTTTAAATGGCTGAGTGGAGCAAGTTAAGGTTTTTATATTAAGGATACCTATGAGTTTGAAGAGGGGGAATGGAAGTCATTCTGGACAAATTTTGGAACAGGCTCTCAGTACTCTTGGGGAGTGTATTCACTGCATTGCACCATCATGCACTGGTGGTCCCAACACACAGCATATGCTGGACATGCCCTTTGTAGCAACAACAGTCAAATGGATGGATTGTTCCTTCTCTTCTGTTTTACCTATTTTTCATTTCCCCCTGCTTGTTTCTTTTCTCTTGTCTCTCCTTTTATGTGTAATCCCCTTTCCTACATACTTAGGTGCTCTCTGCTTCCTGAGATGACATCCTGCTAAGCACACTTTTCCCCTGCAATGGCAGCACACACATCATTGCTTCTGGGGACACTTGCACCACTACCAAGAGACAGTGCTCTGGGAATAAGCCCCATCATTATCAGTTACTATATGACCCGAGGGTGGCACAGCCAACCCTCTGCAGAACCTTCTGGGGCGAGGAGAATAGTCCTGAGACAACACCCAGTGAGCTCTGCCCATCCAACAAAGCATTATCCATTCCTTGCTTGTGTGTATGTATGTTCATCTGATTTATAACAAAGCTTCTTTTATTTAATTATCTGAGTGGTTTGCCCAGGGACAGCACTGTACCAACCCCAATGTTTTCTATAATAGCAATGGACTATGACCTGTGGCCAAGGGTTGTTTGTACTCCCAGCACAGAACAACACTGTCACTATCCAATATTAAAATAATTAGAGGTTTGTGCTTTCATTTTGCTGGTTTCATGCAACACTTCTTTCTGGTTTTGGCTGAAAGGCGTTTTTCATCCATATGTTTTGACACTGGGGTTTGCCCAAGAATGTGCTTAGGGAGAGGGTGAATTAGGAGCTAAAAGTAGTACTGACTGGAAAATGCCCCTATTTACCTGAGCAAACAGGAGAAATCTTATTGGTGATCCCTCTCCCTTCCTCTTTTGCCCTGAACTGCTCCAGGTTTCTTAGTCTTCAGTAATGAAGAACAAATATTGGGAACACACTGAAGAAGTATGTGGTTTGTCAGAAAATGCTCATTGTATTTTTTATAGATGTTTGACAGTGTCAGGAGGGAAGGTTTCTGTAGTCCAGAGTGCTGGTTTTAAACAGGCTGAGAGATGTAGCTTATCCAGGTAACTTGAAAGAGATTACAAATTTCCATGCAAGGCTGAGGCACCTGGGGTATCTGACTCCCACCAGAATGAAAGAGGAGGGCAACACGCAGGACATTGCGTGTTGAGGTCAGAAGTGACCATTAAGTGTTTTGCTATTGCAAGGGGCACGTCCACTTGTTCGCCATCTCCATCTGGTTTTGTGCCAAAAGGAAAAATAGGAAAATCAATACTAGCTCTGTGTGCGTAGTTGTGATGTTTTGAATATGCATATGAGGCCAGGTTTGTAGCCGGAGTTATTGCTTGCTAGTAGAAGTACTTACTACTTACTTTGCCTGTTTCAGAGAGATTAATATATGTGAAAAAATTGGATAAGCCTTTGGAAATACAGCTGAAAATTTTCAGATCCTGAGGTTTGTTTCTTTCCTGGCTGGTTGAAGAAAGGACAATTCATCCCTTTGCTGACTCCAAAGCTGTTAGTTGTTTGCATCCATTGTGGAACAGGATAGTATTTAAAATCTCCACATATGTAGCAGAAGGGCCTGAGGCAATTAAGTCAGTATTTCCCTAAGTGGAAAGTGCTTTCAGGTATTTCTTAGCACTGGATTGGTTTCTGAAATGGATTCTCTGCTTTCACAGACAAACACACCCCAGATTTTCCCAGAAATTAAGCAATCTTAATCCTCAAATTATTTATTCTTTACTGTCTCTATGTCCACTGAAAGGCAGATTCAAGGCTTTTTTGAGGGTTAAGGGGACTTTGAGGAAAGTGGGCTGCAGGTAGTTTTTTTGGTGTGTAAAATTAGGCAGACATAATTAAAGGTCCTTGCTGAAAAGGGGTGAACTGTCTATCCCCATCCTTGGAGATATATAATCTCCAGTCCTGGAAATATTCAAAAGCTGTCTGTCCAGGCAGCCCTTCCCAAGCCAGCATGAGGAAGAGATCCAAAAGCAAGACTTAAAAATGAACAAACCGTCTGAAGTATGCTCATGTCATTCCTTGGTGGTGTAATCCAGTTTTTATATTAGGTGTGGGTCTGAGCTGAGCTAAGGGCAAGACCTGCATTAACTCTGTGATGATGGCAAGACTCCAGAGGCTGGGAGAAAGGCAAGGATACTGGGAAGTGATAAGAGGGAAGATACTGGGTGGAGACAGGATCATAAAAAAGCTAGGTGAGAGATGAAGGCACACACATTGCCAAAGTAGAAGCCTGGAGGGCCTCCTCCAGGTGGCACGTCTCGCCCTGTGCAGTGGCAGGGCTTCATGCCTTTGTGGTTCCCCTGCAATGGCTCAGAGGCACAATGACCCACGGCGTCGATGGCCATTAGAGGGAGCTTGGAGGAGCCCAAGGATGAAATGCAGCCCTGGAAAGCAGAATCAGTGTATGGAAGACAGCTGGTTCAACATTTTAAACCTATTTTTAATATTCTTGAGATGCTTAATGAGATAAGAAGGCATTTCCCTATGATATCCAAGAAATACAGCTGCTTCTTCCTTGGAAGAATTGCTTTTTGAAAGAGGCTAGGATTCTTTTAATAGTTCAATAGTTTAATTAAAGAACATGTCCGGTGGTGTCTTCCATCAGGCATCCTCATCCCATGATAAATTAAAAAAAGAAAAATCCATCTGATGTTGTCCCAAGCATGTTCACTAGCTGTTACTAAATGGACTGGGTGCTTTTACATGGGAAAAAGCAAGCAAGAATGCCTTTTGGATTCATACAGCAGTCAGAGGAAGGTTCAGCAATTGATTGATTCATCCAGGACATTGCAGGTCCAGCTACAAGCTCATTCCACTGGCGAGTTGAAACAGATCCTGAAGGAGGTGAGGTATGCAGATGCCTGACCCCTGGGCTAGCCTGATACTTCCTGACCCAGGATCTGCCTGTGCAACCCTTCACATTCTGAAGGAAAGGTGTGATGGCTCAGATTGGCACATCTCAACCCAGAGCATCCCACTCCAGCTATGCTATTGGCCTTGAGCGTGTTTCCCACTCCCTCCACCGAGCCAGCGCCAGCCCTTTCACAGTCATGTGTGTGAGTGTTCACCATCTGTCTGGGACCCACTTGGGTTTTTTTTACTTCTGTGTCTGTCTGCCTGTCTGGTCAGGCATTAGATAAAGGAACAAATTACTGTGGAGCATCTCATCACTGCATGCAAGGTCTTTCTAACACCCAGCCTCCTGGTACTTTGGAGAGAATGAAAACTAATTGTCAGAGACTCACTAGGTACATGGGAGGGAAGAGGGATGAGCTGTCACCAAGCTCACTTCCTTCCTGCTGAGCAGTTGCTTGACAGTAACCTATTACCACCAGGAATTTGTGCTACCTATCCAAATATTTCAAGTTGTTCATGAATAGTTTTGACTTCTTCTTTATTAATGAAATATTTTCAATGCTCATGGCTACAAAGAAAAAACTTCAAAGCTTGATTTGCTCAAAAATTGGAGGGCAAACAAGGAGAATTTGCATTTACTACCTTTTATGAAAGACTGTGCCATTTTTGAGATGCTGACTTGAGATTTTTAAATACCTCAGAACAGTAATATCGTGCTTTCTTTGGCTAACAGGACACTTGTAAAAAGCAGCTGTTGCAAAACCGACCCGTGTGCGGTAAGTCACTACATGCATTGTTCTTTTCTAGGTACTCGCTTCCCCCTCTTTGTCTGGATGATCTGGCTGGTGAGATTAGGAGCACCGCAGGGCAGGGAGGATCCCCGTCTGTGTATTTGCGCTGTGTCTTGACACTTGTAAAGGAAGCGAGTAATCATCACTCTTGCTGCTTTCAAGTATCCTTGCACAATAGAAATAATTAATAGTAATAGCAGTGCTTTGCCTATCTGCGGCCCTTTTCATCTGAAGACCTGAAAGTGCTTGACAAGCATTAACTAAATTAGCTTCCAAATACCTGGAGAGGGAGTCAGATGTAATCATCCCCACTTTTAGATGAGCACACAGGAGGAGAAGCTAAGCTAACTGAGTGCTTACAGTTAGTCAGCTGAAACCATGTTTCCTCCATTGAGGGAGCTTGCTCAGCACTTAGGAGGCTCAGGCTGCTTTTTGAGGTGTCCAGAGGTAGGGTTTGATGTCCACTTTTTACTTCCAAAACATACAGCCTGTGGAGCTGTGTGATCTGCCCTGCAGAGGCTGGAGATGCCCATCAGGTACTGTCATTCATGAAGTTTACCATTTGAACAGCTAACGTGGACTAGGAAAGAAGGAAGTTCTGCTGACACCACGTTGGCAAAGCCAGAGTGACTCTGAATTAGTCCTGATTTCAGAAACGTAAGCGGCCTCCAGCACAGAAACACTTAAGCTTGGATCCAGGGGTGGTGCAGCCAGGTTTGCACTGTGCTGCCTTGCATTCATAACCCTTTTGGTGGCAAATTTGATCAGCCTTAAATACAATGTGTGGCCTTATTAGGCCCTGCCGCAGTGTTCACAGCCCTTTCTAGCAAAGAAAGATGCTGACAGTCCTGACCCAAATCTGGAGTCTTAAATAGATCTCTGTTAAAACAAGGGTTCTCTGCAAGATCCAGGACTGTAATCAGCAGGGGAAAGGAAGAAGTTCATAGCATCAACTATGTAAGATCTGGTACTGACATGAAATTATAAAACAAAGGCAGGTGATGTTTTGAAAGACTACAGCAAGCTCTTCAAAGTGGTAACTGGGCTAGTGGATGAGAGAGGTTTTTTTTTCCATAGACTATGGAATTTCTAATGCTGCTGAAATTATTTTCCTTTTTAATATCAGACTTGAAAGGCTTCCATTCCAGCAATGGCTGTCAGGCTGTAACATAGGTTCCTTCAAATCGGAAGTATCAGAGTCACTGAAGAGCAAGGGCTGCTCCTTATTGCAAAACTTTGTAGACTCAGATGAAAGACACTAATAGTGTTGGCAGCATATCCCATAAATCACATGATTTCACTGTGGACAATCATCCATGTTTCCACAAAGTTGTGACATTTTCCACATTTTCTCCTTTCCAGCTGAGAAACTGGCCAAAAGAAATTGTCTGGACATCAGGTAACTCCTGTCAGCTCCTCCACTTCACATGACACCCTCCTATTTAATCAACAGACCCTAAGCAAAATGTCACAATCCTGCTTGGAATATGCAGCTTAATATCACTCTTGAGGATGGGTTGCCTGTCAGAATTGAGTTTGCAACGGTTTGAAGCCACTTGAGCAGGTGCAATCACATCAGTTCTTTATTTTCTGCTTGAAATGCTTGATACCTTCTTCTCTGCTACCTGCTTTAAATAGACCTAGTTAGGTTTCCAGTGCTGGGGTTTATTACCTCAACTCTCCTGTTTACCCAGAGAGAAAATGAGGTAATGATCTCATAGGAGGAAAACAGAAAGGTCACATTTCCTCTAGAGTAAGTAAGTAGGTCAGTGCCAGGAGACATGATGGAAGAGGGTTCCCATGATGCCCATGGGGTGACTAGAGGAGGCTGGACAGGCAGCAGAGCTGCCTGGGGAGAGCTCAGGGATACCTCAGCACTGGCCCTCCCTACTGGCAGGCAGCAAAGGTGTGTGTGAAATAGTTTCACCATGCAACCAATCACAGCATCACTTCCACAAACACTGGAACTCCAGCAAGACCCTGATCTTCACCAGCCTTGTGCTCAGGGGAAAGCCTGGGGGCCAGGAGGGCTGTAGCCTTGCTCCCAGCTCTGGACAGGGAGTCGAGAGACCAGGTGGCCTTGCTTCATGAGGATCTGGACATTGTGTTCTCTTCCTCCTTCCTCATTTGTATAATAGGGTTAATAAACATGTTCTGTCCCACAGTGCTGATGTAACGTTAAAGCTCTTTCATGTTTGTTGAGTGCTACAATACCACTCCATGGAAACTCATAAATAATGTACCTTGAAGTTCTGTTGAGGTATTAACCTTGTTTTAACAATGCAGATTTACATGAGTTGCCACACAGCTTCTCTTTATTAAGATCAAAACTTACTTTTTTTAAGCTTTGTTTTAATGGCTCTTAAGGATGAAAAATTTGTACTCACCTGCCTATTTGGCAACTTATTGTAATCTCTTCAAGCTTGCAGTTCCTTTCAGTGCACAGCTAAATGCCTTTCTTCTCATTATTGTGTTCCTCTACACTCTTCAAATTGAAATATCTCTAGGGGATTTTTACAAATGTATAATTTGTTTCTCTGAAATCTAAATTAATCTATGTTATCATACTTTGTTGGTGGTGTGAGAGATACTGGGTTTGGCTCAAAACCTTGGCAGAAAAGAAAGGATCTGTGTGCTGCTTCTGATACAACAGAGGCCCTTTTTTCCATTTCACACTTGCCTCAAGATTTGCCAACAACTGGTAATGTACCAAAGTAGCTATTATGCAAGGGGACTGTCCACACAGAGATGAACAGAGAAAAGTATTCTGCACTAATGATCTCCACACAGACAACCACTGTGGTAAATGCCCAATTGTGATCCTGAGCTGGTTGCATGGACTGAGCCCCAATGGAAGGCAGCTCCAGGGAGCCATGTGGGCTCTGACATGGGAATCTGGAGGGATGGGTTCAGTTTCCATCCTGCCACAAAGACTTCTGGGCAGATGTGAGTCAGATTCACTGGGTCACGTGTAATAATGAGATATAGCTGCACTTCTAATATCTTCACTGATAGTAGATCCTTGTTATTCTTGGAGTTTGAGTAGCGTTTTTGTCCTTCTATCTCCAGCAGTTTCAGTTCTCAGACTTGGAATACTCCAGGGAAATGCTGTGCAAGGCTTCCAAGGAAGCCTTTCTCACCAAAATCCTATCCAGAACTCCAAAGAGAAATTCTGAACACCGTTTGAGATTTCTGACTTATCAGTGTGAACTCAAAAGGTTCAAGTAATTCACATACACTTTGTGTGACTACCCAAGATAATGTGAGGTTTATATTCTGTTCACTACTGCTGCAACTCAGAAAATCTTTTGAAAGTGCAATAGAAACTTGTTTTGAGTGATATACAAAGAGACTTTTCCATTTAATGCATGTTTGTGTCTGGAAAGAATGGGAAAACTGATGAAGGGAGAGGATATCTTGGTTGAAAGGCTGATGCAAAACGTAGGAGGGTTCAGTTCCCAGATGTATCACAGACACTCTTTGTCACCTTGGGATAGTCACTACAGGCACATCTCCAGGGCTGGTGGTAACACTAGCTGAGTGTAATATTATGCTGGAAACCAACTCCCCAGCCTGGATTGCAATGGAGACACAAACCAACGCAGCAGAGGCAACAGGAAGCACCAGCTATTAATGGGATCTGCTACTATCAAGAAGAAGCAGATGAAGCAAGTAGACAATCACAGAGTAGGCAATCTGCATGAACATCAGCTCATCATCTGCTCAATGGAGAGTCAAAGCTGGGCTTCAGTCTAGGCAGCCTGAATAAAGTGCTCATCTATGATCTAATTGCAATGAATTCACAAAGGTCAGTACATCCATCATCTCTCTTCATAGATCCTACAGTCATCACAGCTTAAATATTTTAGTCTAATCGCTAACATTAGTTAGTGCAAGTCTGGGCTTTAATGCACTAACTTAAGCTAATTCTTGCAATAATTCCTGACTTACTTGAAAGAAAGCTCTATTTGGTCATGATTCAGGGCTCATTCACAAACTGGTATTCAAGATGTTCACCCTTCGGTCCTATGAACATTGCTTTTCATTGCGAAACTTTGAAACCCAGCCATACTCTAATTTCAGCCTTCAGAGGGACAGAAAGTCTCAGAACCAACAACCAACCCCTTTGCTGAAAGGATCCTGGACAAAGTGACAAATTTAATCCCATGACCTCACTGCTGGAAGGGAGCTTCCCAGAAATTTTCCTTATGCAAGGGCAAAACAGCTGTTCTTTCATCTTTTTGGAGTCACGCCCACAGCACCTCCCCGGAATGCAAATGTGCCTGGGTTTAATGATGTGACAAGGTAATTAAGTGCTAATGTGTGGATGCAAAGGGTATAGAAGTTGCCAGATCCACTAAGTGCTGAAGCCAAACTGAGGCGTTTACCAGACTTACAACACATTACTGATATAGGGTGTTAATGTCTACACATTATTCCTGTTACACAAGGAAATTTTACAGTAATAGACAAATAAATTAACTTCATATTTGAATTTTAAAGAGTTATTCTAACAAGAAAGGAGCCAGGACCCAATCCTAGGTGCATGAGAAGCAATAGAAAAACTAGGACATAGCACTATTATTATTTAAATGACTACAATGCAGTCAGATGACAGCTCAGAATTGGACACTCCCCCTTCTCTATTAGCTTGATGTATTTGTGTTATATTAGTCCACATATACAGAGATTTAAGCATAAAACAGAATTATTGAGTTACAAAAAAGCACACAGACAGGAAGTCATAATAACATTGTCTAGATTAAATTGGCCCTGTACCCAGTCCTTAAATATCTCTAAATGGCATGCAAATGTCTGATTTAAGCAATTGAACTCCACACAATCCCATTCAAAGTGCACACTGCCCTATAAATAAACATATTTCCTACTCGAATGCAAATACTTGCTACATTATGACAATGAATATTTGCATAACAGGCACGAGTTCTTGTAAAGGCAGGTGCTTGAGTGACAGGTGATGAAGTCTGTAACTCCCCCGGGCTCAGGAGAGCTCCTCTGGGCACTGGAAGTATTCCTAGGTCCTGTGAAAAGATGAGAGTGGGATGGCCTCCAAGTGTCCCCTTGGCCTTTTCACAGTTTGTAGCCCAGCCTGTCTGTCCCAGCCCAGGGGCATGTTCCATGGCTGTGCCACGGGCTGGCGGAGCTCAGCTCAGCTCCCACTGTCATTGTCTTTTCTTTGCTTTCCAATTACACCTGTTAGAATCACAGTGCTTTTAGTCATCATCATTTGAGTTGTGCAACAAAGTGACACAACAAAGCAGTGGAAAAGGAAGATGACTTGTGAGTATCAGTGTTTTGGAAGAGAGTATACAGACTGACGTGAGAAGACAAGAGGCTGGGCACTGTACGGTTTGCAGCAGAAGACTGAAGAGATCAGCAAGGTGTCCAAGGATATCAGGAAGACTGTAGGTGCTGCCTCTGAGGATCAGGATCTCTCTACACCTGTATTGTCCTGTTGCACAACACCTGCATTGTCCTATCACCTCTCCTCTTCTTCGTTGTTCGTCGATTAACTGACATGACTAAATGAACATCAGCATGTATCAGAGAGAATTTTGGGGGCCAAGAGACTCCTGCTTTTATAGGAGCTGTCAAGCTGACCCTTTGCAGTTTGTCTGACTGGCACATATACTGGGCTTTCAATCCTCATAGCTAAAGAAATGGAAAGCATAGCCTAAAACCACCAAAGTTTATTGTGCTAAACCTTCTTTAGCACAATACTGCATATGTCTGTGTGCCTTGTCTTTTGATTTAGATGAGACCTATCAAGGTCCAGGTGGCTGGAGTTGGGCTGCTGTGAACAGCACCTGTTTTTTTTGAGTTGTCCTTTGTGACTTCAGAGAGACCTGCACACCGCTGAGGAGAGGGGAGCTCAGCACAGCTGACCACAGACGTAGCCATCACTGCCACATGCCAGAGGGTGAACCTCACCCGACTGCCACATAAAACATCATTCACATCACTGAGCTACGTCCTGGTGGACAGCATTAAACCTGTGACTTCCAAATCTGTTTCCGAAGCCTTCTGCATCCCTAGCCATGGATAACCATTAACTTCCACAGGAAGAGGTCAGATAGTTCTGGACCTAAAAGGGGAATTTCACAACTGTTTAAGCTTGCAATAAGTTTCAAGACCTCTATTTCAGAACAGCAACTTTTTTTATACCTGTAGTCACTTAAAAATTAGGAACAGAGCTGTATGATTTTGAAAAATGTCTTGTTACCTAGATGATATTTTTTAGGAAATTTCCTAAGTGGTTTAAAATACTCTATCCTATCCTATCAAGTATACATTTCCACTGGGCTTTGCCAAGATGGTAACACAGATATCCTTTTAGAAGAGGTTAAGCTATAAAGCAAGGGAGTGATTTTCTAGAGAGCTACGTGGGCATGTTAATTACCAGGGTTAATAAAAGGGTGATCCTTGTGTGCCTTAATTCTAAGGTGTCCAAATGGAAAAAGACTCTAATTTCCAGGGATGCTTGTAAAAAGGTACTTCATTTTGGGCACTCTAAAACTGAATATATTCAAATCAATTGCAGTCTTAATAAATAGATGAGAAAATTATGAGAGGTACTGGCCAATTCTTTTGCTCTTTCTGATAATGCTGGATTATACCTTAGTGTTATGTCCTTAAAAAAAAAACCCAAACAAATAAGACAACAAGATGCTATTTTTAGAAATCTCAGACATGACCAAGAAGTTAAAATTTAAAAAATTTAAACAGGGTTTTTACAAGGATGTCAAAAACACCAACCCCTCCTCTGCCCCAATATGCCATATCACCTAGTCTGGAAAAAGAAGGACTAAAAAGCATCCAGACTTCTAAAAACTACCAACTGGCTCTAGCCTGGACAGGTAAGTGAGTAATTTACTCACTAACCAAAGGATTGGCAAAGGTCCTGCCATGACAGCAACCTTCTCCCTGCTCTGCATAGCCTGCCTCTCTACCTATCCCAGTCCTAACCTGCTGGAAAGGAGGAGCTTTGCTCTGTCCCTTCCTTATTTATAACTTGTTGAGAGCTGGGAGGGAGGGAGGGAGGGGTGAGCTCCCTGTGGTGCATCCTGCTGCTGCCTGCCCGTGCCAGCCTCGCACCACCACCACAAATGCCTCCCGTGCAGCGCCGTGGCCGCCTCCGCGCCCTGGGCTTCCTCTGGCTGTGGGCGCTGGTGGAAGCGAAGACCAGAACTTACTACCTTGGGATTGTGGAGGAGAACTGGGACTATGCACCATCTGGGAAAAATCTGATCACAGGGCAAAGCCTCTTAGAGGACAAGTAAGTGACTGGGGGCTTTGATAAGCTGGAGATGTACCAACAACTCCGAAACAAAATTCGTTAATGTGGTAATTTTGCTGCAAATGTCTTAAGATGGCCTTTTCCTTCTCTTTATTCTGATGATGTTGTCATAGGTGAGAATTCAGTTTCAAGGCAAGGGTAGACTTTGATTGATTTCTCTTCCATTGTGGTTGATTAAGAAAGGTGATATCTAGCATGCATTTGAAGAGGATTTTAATGAACTGATATTTGTCAAAAAAGCATCAGGTATGGGCTCAAAATCCCCTATCTGTATTTCACAGAGATGCAGGTATCCCTGGGACTAGGTATCAAAAAGCAAACTGCAATTTTGCTATAACCAAGCACACTCTTTGCAGTAAAACACAAACCTCTGTTTACTGGCATATTGCATAATTTTAAATATTTTCCCTGATAAAATTTGGGAAACTTGGTAAGATATTATGAAATTCAGTTGTGTATAGTACCTACGAATGGGACACAAGTCCTTATATCCATGCAATCTATACAACTGTGAGGACTTCCATTTTGGAAATGTGTATAGATATGTGCTTAGATACACAACAGTGAATGGTCAGACAGAATTCCTGGTGATCTCTGAAACTGGGGAGTGCAGGTGAGCGCTGTGATGAATCGTGCCTTGGCCAGTGAAACAGGTGTCTGCTCTCATGCCCACATGGCTGGGGCTGGCTGTGTGTTCCTCCCAGAGCAGGAGAGCTGGCCAGGATGTTGGTGGAGATGCCTGGTGCCTGTCTAAAGAATGATTTGGGTTGGAGGGGACTTTTAAAGGTCCTCTCGTTCACCTCCCCTGCCATGCTCAGAGTCATCTTCAATTAGGTCAGGTTGCTCAGAGGCACATCCAAGCTGAATTTGAATGCTTCCAAGGATGGGGCATCCACCAACTCTCTGGGCAATGTGTGCTGGTGTTCTACCACCTTCATTGTTAAAAACTTTTTTCTTACATCTGAATTGACTCTCTTTTTGTTTGAAACCATTGCTTCTTACATGATGGGATTCAAATGTGTGGACATATTTTTAACATTGCATTGATATTTTTGGCACACTAGAAGTATTTTGGGGATCCCTCCTCAGTGTCTAGGCTTGGGATTGGAGTGGGAGCTGTGAGGAAGTGAGGAGGTCCTGGTCTCTGTACCAGCTTTGGAGGCTCACTGGGAGCTAGATGCTGAGTCCCAGAAGCTAGAATTGGAAATGTACGTTCTGACTTTTCAGGAAATTCCAAGCAAGTCTGGACATGTCTCTAGTGGTAAGTAATTTCAGAATCACTCTCAGATGAATTTAATAAAAGAAACTATTTTGTCACAAGAAGGAGATGAGAACGACTTTTATTTTTCAACACAAATTTATGCTTAAGCTTTTAATAGCTAGAAGTCCCAGATGGCATCCAGGTCAATAGGTATTACATTTATAGGTAGAATTAAGGGTATTCGTTTGTTCTCAGCCCATGAAAAAAAGCTTTACTGGCAAAATTATTCCTCATTTATATTAAATACCCGAATTTCTCACTGTCCTAGTCTGTATAGCAGAGGATAACTTTCTCCAGTCAATAAACTAGAAGATCTCTCACTACAGAGTAGTTCAGCATTAACTGAAGAGCAGCTACTTATAAATCCACTTCAATGGAGAGGTATTTAATAGAGATACCACAGAGAGATTGGAATCTGTTCTGTGAATTGTACTTTTGAGGCTGTGTGCACTTTGTGCTCCATGAACATCAAGTGGCACACTTACTTTTAAGTTTCTGACATAAATGCAATTTTTTTTTTACTAATTGGCAACACAGGGATGGAAGATAATTTATGTCTTCAGTCATCATGGCAATGTAATAATTACAGAATGCTAATTACAAAAGGTTTACCCACAGAGGATTTTCATCTAGAGTACACATTCAAAGCTGGGGAGATGTTTTCCACGAACTCCCTACATGCAAAATAATTAAGTGATTTTTGTTTTTTTACTCCATTTTTAAATTGTATTGAGTTGAGCGAGGATAAAGTGCTGTAATCTGGAATAATAGTGTCTGCATAAGTATGTGGGTTAAATAGTGAACCAGAAATAGCTATTTTGACTATTCAGCTCTTTAGGATAATCTCTAATGTAAATTTAAAACAGTATAATAATGGGCTACTTTTCAGCTAATGAATTGGTTCCTATGGATATTATAAAAAATGTAGTTCCATAAGCAAAGTTTAAGGATCAGTTTCCAGGTAGGGACTGGAATGCCTTTCGAGCCATGTCTGTTCTGCAAGCAGCAGCACTCAGGCTGGCTGAGCCAAGCACTTCTCACCTTGTGAAGCATCCTCACAGCACCCATCTGATGGGGCACGGTCCCAGCTGTATTGAGAGGGAAGTGAAGATAAAGAGGTTGCAGACAAGTCGGTTATCTTTAAAACAACTGGTGCATACACAAAAAGGAATGCTCCCTTTGATTCCAGCTAGCCCACAGAGATATAATCAAAACCACTTATTCCTCAGTACTTAATGAAAATCCTGAGTTAGCAAGTGTGCAATGGAAAGTGTTACATTACCTGGATCAGATAGTAACATTTAAGAGACGATTTTCAATGTTGCTTGCCAAAGTCAATATCTTCCTCAGCCTTTCATTTTTAGTAGTAAAGAGGATAAAGGGGGCTTTGGTAGCTGAAGTATAGGGCTAGAAACCAGGTGAGCAGATTCTGGCACCAGACACAACTATGATGCTCAGTTCCTGTTGTGCTGGTGCTGAGCGAGCTGCCTCTGGAGTCAGGAATCCTAGTGCTGCATCAGAACCTGCCTGGGTGTGAGCTGAACAGACTGCCTCTCATCAGAGCTGATTAGCCCAAATGAGCCCTCTTAGCAGAATTATTCTGCTAGGATGATTATTTTTATTATGCCTTGTCTTACTGCAGTGCTCCAGAGCCAGCCTGCTGCTTGCACAGGTATCTTGCTGGACATCAGTAATTTTAAAGCAAAAAGACTAATGAGGCTGTTCACCTCTTCCCTTTGTCTTGTCTAAGCTTGACACCTCAAGCTGTTCTACTAATTCTCAAACTTTGGAGTGCTGTGAGTAAAACCAAAACATTTCACTCTCTGTTCTCCCTTCAGAAATGTAACTTACATTTTCTGGAGCACACAGGGCTTTGAAATCACAGGTCTAGATTACAGCCACTGAGCATAGGCGAGCTGTGAGGGGGATCAGCGTCCCTTCCCACCTGACATAAGTGGTGCTGACATCATTAAACCATGCTGAACTAGACACACAGGGTGCAAGTGCTGTCAGTGCTGCTGGATGTGCTGCAGATCCCTGCGAGATTTTGTGAGTTTGGGCATGAATATTGCTGCTGCAGGAGGGTATTGTTTGGATGTTTTCTGCTTTCTGTAATGGTCCCATGGAAAATGGTCCTTCAAGAGGAGAATAATACCTAGGTGTCATGGTTTAACATCCACCAGTCATTATTTCCCCACTGTAGCTCAGCCCTCAGGATAAAAGTTTAGTTGATAATCCCTTGAAATTACCTTGATACGAGTTTATATGATGGACTCTTAAATCTTGCTCTGCTGGTGGTAGATGTTAGTAAGTTTTGCCTGATGGAGCAGCTCATCCCTTCTCTTTAGGGCACCAATCCTACGTTTATTTATCTGGGCCAAGTCTTTCACCCACCAGCACTAACTGGTGTTTTTTGTTAGCACAGCATTGAACACAGTTTGTGCAATTTGCCTGTGAGGAGATCCCACCCAGAGAAATGACGGTGAAACTGTCGTCACAGATGCTACACTAATGGCTGAGTAATTATGAGGTCAAATAACCCAATTGCAACAGCAGAGATGATCATTGTGGGAAGGGTCAACATCAAAAGGGTATTTGAGGTGAAATCCTGGCTCTAATGAAGCCTGAGAGGAGCTTTGTTACTGACTTTGGGGGCAAGTTTATTGTAGGAGGGAAGCCATCAAACCACACCAGTGACACCTCAGAGCCTCATCTAAGATTTCATGGATTTTATTGACCTCTGTGGCTCATGTGGGTCAGAAAAAGCCTAAAAACATCCTTTGAGGGCTTTGTGTCTCTGTCTTTTGAGGACACTCAGCTTTGTTGTTCAAGGCTTTGTGGTTAAGGCGCCATTTAAAAAAATGAGTTGGCAGCACTGGTCCCCCTTCCCTGGCCATCCCTCAAGCATAGACATTGCACTGGCCTGGGCTTGGGAGTAATGGTTTCTTAGAGAGTTACCTTGAACAGGTTACGTGACCCAGGGGTTAAAACAATTGTGTCAGTCTGGAGCCCTGTCCTGGCACTGCCCTGGCTTACTTTAGCCACAGGAAAAATCAGGACCTTTGAGGAATTAAAATGGTTATAAGCCCAAACACAGGGTATGTAAAGAGTGTGAAGAGTAAGGAAGGTTTCACCATCTATAGATTTTAGGGAATAAACCCATAAAGATGGTTGTTTAAATGGTTATGAGTGTAAAGTTGATGGGACTTTAATGGAACAACAATAAAAATAAATTTTGCACTTGTGTGCATTTGCACCCAGGACTATACAGTAGCTAGTGAGAAAGTTAACCACAGGAGAAAATTTGGGACTCCACATCTAGTAGTTATTCTGAGTGCTATTTTTTGGCACTCAGTGGTGATTACAGCAGCAAACAAACTCAGGAGGCTTTGAATTTTTATCTGTGAGGATCTGTCTCCAGACTACTGAAGAGCTGTTTACTTGTCTATGCACAAGGCATCTTCCCATTTCTTTCTGCTCACTGTAACACAGTGCTCATGTAAGCACCTCTTGGAAAACATAACCTGTGTTAGGTTGTAGATCAAAGGTAACACAAACCCAGTAAAAATTGTGGCAAAACACATCTTCTGTGTGATAAAAGAAATGGGTGTAGAAATTACACTTCACACATGGATCTACCTGGAAATGGCCAATTGTTTGCACGTCTAGTCTTGATTTGAAGTAGAATATACACAACACTCTTGATTTACTCTTTCTGTGGAAGATTTGTATTGCTTGTCATTGCAGGGAACTGGATTTCTATAATTATGCTTACACTTACTTTAAAGAACTAGAGATAATTCCCTGTTAATAATTCCCTGTTCCACTCAGGTGCATTTCCAACTTTTCTTGGAGCTTTGGAAGTGCTGAGAGGGGTCAAGCACCAAAATGAAATCAGACACAGAAATAAAGGCAGGATTTGCATGTCGTTCTCAGTCAGAACAAGACTTTTTATGCCAATTTGCAAACCTGCTTATCTCTATATGTAACCTCGAGACTGGCCTGACCACAGGAGATGAAAAGGAATTTAGGAAGTTTGCATGGGTACTACCCCAGAGGATGGAGTATTCTCCTTTACTGTAGGAAGAAAGGCTGTCTGAGCATCATGACTTTATGCACATGATGGCAGACTTTATGCAGGCTGATAACTGAGTTAGAGGGAAATAGTTAAAATTTAGAGGAGCAGCTCTTACATCTGCACAAGATCAGAAAGATGGAAGAGATTCAGACAGAAGCATCAAAAAGCCACCAGGAGGATGAAGCAGTTTGAAGTGAGCAGGAGAATATGAAGAGGCAGGGAGAAGCTTTGTGTTCTTGTGAGAGGAATGACAGATAGGAAACATTTTGGCATTAGATCCAGTGTGGATAGTCCTTCTGCAAAAGGACCTCAAACACTGCAATTTGAAGCACAGCAACACTTGTAAAGAGGCACGGAGCTACTAGCTACTTGGGAAAGCTGTGTGGGCCTCCAAAATCCTCCTGGATGAAATGGGACAGCCTGGGCACCTAGAATGGGACTCACAACAACGTGAGTGCTCTGTTTTCAGATACTGAGGGCAGCCAAAAGGATGTGCTGGAAATACATCTGTACAGACAGAGCATCACCTACACTGTATCTGGCTGCAGCTGATATCCATTGCACCCATTTGAACAGTCCTCCTTTTAGAAAGCTGCCACTGAAAGACTTTTCTGACTTCTAGATGGCTTTGAGTAGAAGGCAAGCACAGATAGAGATATTATAGCATAGCTTTAGGCACTGAGACTTTCTCAGTGCCTAAGCCTAGAGGGTTTTCTTATGGCAACTTCTTGAATTTTGATAACTAACTGGATTTTGGGATCACAATCTATGCATCTAAAAGAGCTAGGGTCGTGTGAAGCATTTAACAAAGCCTGACTAAGAAGTTTGTTTTTCTGGGGTACAATTCTCCTTCTTCAGAAAATAAGTGTATCCCAGAGGTGTTCTGAAAGAGTGTGCAATGTTGTCTGGACATAAAGATACATGGCAAAAGCATGGTGCCAATTGCACCAAAATATTTAGTGGCTGGTGAAACTGGGCCACTAAACTGATGAGAAATATCTCATGAAAAGAAGGATTTTCTGAAAAAAATAGATTTTATATTTTTCTACAGAACATTTCTTATAAACTATAAAAAAAAAAAATCAATTCATAATTCGAATTAGGGATAGCCAGGTGAATACATTGCCATGAGGCAAGGAAACGTGCATTTACACTGCACTCCTACTGACACCACCTCCTACTCTGTGGTAAACTGCTAGCAGCTCTTCCCCCAGGCAATAGAAGGTATCTTCTTGGTGAATGTGATGTGACTTGCCAGGTTGTGCTATGTCCACAGACTACAGACACCTGCTAATTCACTGAAAATCCAGATTTCCTGGCAACTCATTCCTTAGCCCTGCTTTTGGGGTGTATTTATCCAGCATATGCTATTCTGTGGAGAAGCAGAATGAGAAGCTTCTGCCTCTTCCCCCCAGTCCTACCCCACTGTTTCTGCCCCAGCAATATAATTGACAATGTTTTAATTTCTGCCAAAACTTGTGGCTTCTTATAAAGTGCACATTTCAAATGAAAAAATGTACTTTTTGGAGGCTTTTATACCTAGATTACTTCAGGGGCCTGTTTTAGGCAGTGATCCTGGAGGTGTAATGGCCACAGGTGGGAGATGTTGTGTATTATGGTGTCATAGAAATCACAGAATCACAGAAAGCTTTGGGTAGAGGGAGAAGTGGATGTTGTGGTGAAGAAATTAAAGCAAATCATGCCTTTCAACTTATGTGACATCCATCACTTTGGTTGCTTGCACTTCACAAAAGAATCTAAACAAAATTTGTGAATCAAGTGAACTCACCAGCCAAAAACCTCACGATACATATGAAATTGCTTTATTTCTGCCAGTGATATTTCAGGAAAATTTAGTTCACTTTTTAATGAGTTTTTTAGGAAGCATGAAAGTTCAATCAATCTTCAGGGCACGGAAAAGCTCATGGTCAATTATGGTGAAATTGGCCATACAATTCCTTGCTTGCTATATAGCAGAGTCTTATTTTTGCCTTCATTGAGTGTTATAATTAGGGATTAAGATTGTATATCATATTTACCAGCTATAACATGAAGAGAATTAAAAAATGGATTTTATATCATCACAGATAGGATGAACATGGGTCATCAGTATGATATAGTTAAAAGGGCAAAAGTGATTCCCTGTAAGAAATACTGACTGGGAGCATCTCTGGCCCTAGTAATATTACTTGCCTATTGTATGAGTTCTTGTGTCCAGACTTCAACAGAGACAGAGAAATTCTTGCTTTCAAGAGAGAGCTTTGCGTAAGATTTGTGATAAAGAGTGTCAGTGTGCTTCGTTTGTACAGAAGAAGGGTAGGAGGCAATTTAGTCAATTAATTAAATCTTATGCAAGTGCCTGCATAGAAAAGAAGTTTTTGATGGTATGTGGCTCCTTTGATCTGAGAGAGAACTTGACTGGAACCAGTGGTTGGAGTATGGAGCTGGATGATATTAGACTGCAAATGCAATTTAAGCTTTGAAGAGAGCAGCTGTTTAAAAGTCATAATGTGTTAACCACTGACCATATGGTTGGTTCTCCATCACTTGAAGTTGCTATAAACATAGACTCTGGAATGTGGAAGTTATGCATTTCATGCAAAATACATTTAATGCTACTCTTCCAGGGAGTTGAGCTGGTTGATTAGAATCTCTCTTACTGGCTTTGAAAAATCCTAATTTAGTTTTAATTTCCTTCTGAATAGTCATGCTTTCAGAGGTGAGGTTTCAAACCTTCAAAAGAGGGAGAAGCTGTTAAAATTGAGCAGCTTGAGGTTTGAGTGGCTGGTCCCCTATGAAGGCTTGGAGCAACTGTGCTAAAGACCAGACCTGCAAGGGGAATGGTTGTTACTGTACAGAAAGGGGCTTGGGCCCTGCTAGTCCTGTCCTGATGTACTCCTGAGCTTTAACTCAATTCCACCAGCCATGAGGTGTGTCCCAGGGAACTATTTATTTGCACTGCAAGCACCAGTTTTTTTACCTGTTCTTAAGACAGGTTTACTGTCTCTCAAATTTCCCCTTCCCAACGCTAGGTTTGCAAGTGTGTATGCAACAAGAGGAGCCAACCGGATAGGACGTGTGTACAAAAAGGCTATTTTTAGGCAATTCACGGATGACACTTACTCCCAGGAGATCCCCAAAGCAGCATGGCTGGGGTTCCTTGGCCCAGTCCTGAAGGCAGAAGAAGAGGATGTCTTTATCATCCATCTGAAAAACTTTGCTTCCCGCCCATACTCTGTGCACCCACATGGGGTCTTCTATGACAAGGATTCTGAAGGTAAAGTCTTGCCTTTTCCTCTCTTTTTCCCTGGAGTAACTAATATCATGGCTACAAGTCTGCCCCAGTATTTATTGTTATTGACATTGACATCAGAGGACTTTAGATCACCCTCTGATAAACTCATCAGTAATTGCAGCTGATGACTAAAACCAGGAACAGCCTCATCTCAAAACTTTTTGCCACAAACTTTCAACACCTGGGATAAACCCAGTACTGAAACAGGTTAGATGGGTCTTTTTGCCTGAATTATTTTTCTGAATCATAACTCACCAAAACATCTTCCCTCCTTCCTTCTGCCTCTAGTCTGTTTGAATAGATGGAGTTCTTGCAAATATGTTTTCCTCTCTTTTAACCTATAACAGACATGATCTAATTTTCAGAATCCCAGACCTATGGATGTATATTTTTTTTAGAGGATTCTGTGGATGTGCCTACAGTCAGTATTCTCATCAGTTTCCTGTGAAAAAATACACACTGTTAGATGACAAAATTCTAGATGACTGATAAGAGTGAAGAGACTAGGAAGAAATAGAGCCTGTTAATGCATTTTTAAAGATTTATCTACCAAAAAGAAATGGATTTTAACTCCCAATATATTTGTGGTCAGATTGACAGAAATTATGAGTTTTTAAAAATTTCTCAATGATTCTGCATTTGTGAATGCTGCTATTATTTTATAAATGCAAGTTAAAATAGAATATTTAACAAAAACAACTAGGGTATGACTAAAGTCTTTCTTTTTCCTTTTTACGTATTAGGAGCACTTTACCCTGATGGAACTGGCGGTAAAAGCAAAGAGGACGACTTTGTTGTTCCCGGTGGAAATTACACATACACATGGCCAGTAAGGAAAGACTATTCCCCAACTTTGGCAGACTCAAACTGCTTGACTTGGATTTACCATTCTCACATTGACACACCAAGAGATATTGCATCTGGTTTAATTGGGCCTCTGCTGGTGTGTAAAAAAGGTACTGAGCTAGAAACACTGATAGGGCAAGCCCCTCTGCCAAGCTTGGCATCTTAACAGTCATTTTTGCTTACAGGTTTAAACATGATGGTCTAGAGTCTATCCCTACATAGCCCATAAAAAGGGGCAAGGAATAGATGGGCCATTCCAGGAGCATCCCAGGGTAGGTATTGTAGCTCTGGGACAACCCCCTTCCTGCTCCCCTTTGGCTTCACGATAGATTTGCCTCAGCTGGTGGAGGGACTGCAGCATGCTCAGTGACCATCCCGTCGTGACCAAGACCAAAAACAAGTATTCCCAAACTGAGGAAATTTCAGGATGAACAAAGGACTTATTGCTCAGGAAATCAGATTAGAGCTGGGTGGGTGAATTTGGCAGTAGCATTTACGTACTTGAAAGCCCAGTATTTGTAATTTTTTCCACATAGAGAGTATGTATTTATTTTTGTTTACAAGTTATATCTTACAACCTTATGGGGGTGTGCACAGAACAGCCTCTCCTGTGTATTTTATAGTCTGCTAATGTTGTGCTGGAGATATATGAACCAGCCCTCTCTATCAGCTGAGTCATTGCCACCTCTCCCCCTGGGCACATGTAACTCTCCCACCTCTTTTCAGTAACTCCTAGAGTACAAAATCAGCCTTGATCTCATATGCAGTACTTCTAAGTGAAATAGGTTCTATATATGAAGAAGAGAAAGACTTTAATGTGGAAAAGAAAGGCCTGGTTTCCATCTTAACTTACACAATTAAAATGTCTCAGACTTACATTCTCCTCAAGAGCCTTTGAAATTCACAGAACTGAATATGTGACACTGAGCTGATAACTACAAGATAACATATGAAGCTAGGAGACAGCATATTCCAAACAATCCTAGCCTGAAAGACCAGATTATCTCCATGTTTGGCCTTGAATTCATGAAGGAGCATATCTACATGATATAGTCCTCCAGCTGGTGGTGGTGGACACAGGACTGAGAGCAAGACTCTCAGCTTCCCCCTGGAGAAGGCAGAGGAAGGGAAAGTTTTCATGGGATCAGAGACAGACTGATTGGAGTGAAGTCTACACCCACCAGAGGATAACAACAGACTACTCAGTATCACCAGTCCTATGGTCTCAGGTTGCTCCCCACATAGATACAGGGATAGAGATGTTGAACTTAGCTGGAATAAATTTTGTTCATCCTGTCTTCAGCCTTTTAAAATGTAAGTATCTAGTCCTAGATAACTCTCATGGATTCCTTGTCAGTCTGTGGAGAGTGAGCCACATTCAGAAGGCCACTCTGGGGGTTATGGTTCAGCATTCATTTCAGTTCAACAGAAATGCAGGCTACCACTCATTACTCCTTAATTCCTTGTCATAAAACCCCATGAGTCACTGGTTTCTGGATAGATCCAGCTCATGACCTGGCTCACTGTGCAGGAACACATATGTTATCTGACACTGACTAAGGGACAGGGCTGGATGCAGAGGGCCAAAGAGTGTGGAAATGGGACAACAGATATTGGCAGGTACTTGTGCTCATGTCAGACCAAATACATGCTGAAATATCAGCTTGACTTAGCTTAGCTTCGCCTTCTGGAGGCACTCATCTGTTCAAAGTCTGTTGTGGGGGGGCGGGGGGGTGTGTCAAAATGCCTTAGAAGAGCAAAATTAGGTGAAATTCATCCTGCCCTGCAGACTGTGGGCAAAGAACTGTATCTCCTCAAGTGTGCCAAGGTTATTGTCATATCTAGATTCAATCTGGTCCCAGGCTTTTTTTATCACTTTCCTTTTTGTTTGCAATTTAGGAACTGCAGATGAGACCACAATAGAAGGGACTGGTGCTGCTAATGCTTTTGCCCTGATGTTTAGCATTGTAGATGAAAACTTCAGCTGGTACCTCGATGAGAATATAAACACCTTCTGCTTAGAACCAGACACAGTTAACAAAGAGGATGAAGGTTTCCAGACCAGCAACCGAATGCATGGTGAGAAGGACTTTTGAGTAAATGGTGACCTACAGCAGTGACCAGGCTCTTTTCAATTCATTAGGACTTTCTGTCTCCTGTGATGTCTCTCCTTTATCTGTGTCAGCAAGGAATGGGTCAGAATGTTGAACTACTGTGTTGATAAAAACCTCTCCCTAAAAACAGCATGACACTTGCACAAAGGAGATTTGGCTTTCATGCCCAGCTCTGACATTTGTTTAGCATTTTATCTTAGGCAACAGATCTTTGTCCAGCTGTGCAAAGAGCAAAGAAAGCTGCAAAGCAATTTGAGGTGTGTGTGTATTGAAAGAATGGACTGGCTGGTATAACCACTGCTGCCCTTCAGAGATATACTGGCCAATGGAACTTTGTGTTGTTTGGACATTTGGTGTAAGAAGTTAATTCCAGATATTTCTGTATATTTTGTTTGCTCCAGGGAGCCTAGGAAATAAAGTATTTTGCAAAATATGAGTCTCATTCTCCTAGCATCCTGATACATTATCAGATGTGGAAGCTGAGGAAGACAGAGCTGAATTCACTGATTTGGCTGATAAAATTTTCAAATCTAAATTGTTTGAGCCTGGCATCTAATGGTATATTTATGACGTAGGACAAGAGGAAACAGATTTCAGCCATGCTAAGTAACTGCAGAACAAGTTAACTTCATTATCAGGCCTTTTTGGTGATGACTTGGCCTTTGTAACATCTTGATATTACCGAGGATGTTTTTCACAGGCCCAGACAGAGAATTTGGGGCATTTGATCATACAGAGACGTAAGACATATGTACAAAACGCTACTCTTCATCAAAGTGCCCATGAGGGCCTTATTTAGTGTGAACATTCAGGTAGTTTATTTTCTGGGCCAGGAAAGGATCACCTGTAGAAACGGGATCAGAGGCACTTTTCTTTCACCTTTCATAAAGTCTCATACTTTTGTTTTTAGCTATTAATGGTTATATATATGGCAATCTTCCCGGCTTGGAGATGTGTGCTGACACTTCCATGTCCTGGCACTTGTTTGGCATGGGAAGCGAGATAGACATCCACGCTGCTTATTTCTACGGCCACACGTTCACTAGCCGAGACCAGAGAGCAGATGTGGTCGGTCTCTTCCCGGCGACATTCATCACAGCGGAGATGACTCCTGGCAGCCCCGGGAGGTGGCTGATAACCTGCCAGGTCAATGAGCACTTACGAGGTACGCTGCCATAGACCTCCCTCATCAGCCTCTGTTATGTTTGGAAGAGAAAACTGGGAGATGTTTCCAGAGGAAGCAGGATTTGACACTTTTCTGTGTGACTTTGGAACAATCTGCAACTGTTTCAGCAGATAAACATCATTATTATGAGTTCTGTCACCAGAAATGATGCATGTTGGGCCAAATCTTCAGCTAATATGAGTGACTTGGCCGTGTAACTCATGTGAGGAAGACCTGCTAGACCTAGCACTGTCACTATGCTTCCTGGGTAAACCTGAGATTTTGATGAGCAATGAGAGGAGCTTTGAACACCAATTTTTCAACACAGTTTTTTTGTTATAGATAAGTACTTATGCATTAAAAAACACTCATGCCAGCTGAACACTTAATAGCTTTTTGACTTATGGAAATTGGGCAAAACTTGGCAGTGTTTCCAGAAACCATTATGTGAAGGAATTTGTTGGTGATGTGATACTTGTGTGGTGCAAGACCCCAAAAGCGTGTATCATAAACTAGGTGTCATGGCAGCAGGCAATGTATAGTTATCGTAGCAGAAACGAGTTGGGAGAATTCTTACACATTGATTGCAGTGGGGTTTGCATCAGGCAAAACAGACCCGATTCTGGCAAGCAATAGTGCCAGCAGAAATAACCAGTCTGTATTTCAGTGGATGTCAGGGGGAGATGATAGTATTTTGCAGATATCTGGAGGCACTCTGACCTCCAAAATCACTGTACAATCTTTATGAAGGTTAAGAAGTTGAGTAAATAAGTCCCCTAAAGAGCGTCATTGATGTCTGTGGGTTTCACCTGTTGCATAAAGTGTACCACCTTGCAAAGGAAGGGTGTTGGTATCTGGCCCATTGTAGGCAGAGAATGTATTTTGAAGTAGAAATTCACTGTAGTAATTTTTCTAATTCATGTAGCTCCCAGAGAATTTTGAATGTGCATTTGTATCCATGAGATTGCTGATTCTGCAGGTGGTCAGTGACAGTCTCCAGACTCTTTCTTCTCCCAGGTGGTATGGAGGCGCTATATGATGTTCAGATCTGCCAGAAAAACCTGTCTCACTCTTCATCAATCAGTCATATGCGAAGATATTATATTGCTGCTGAAGAAGTGCTCTGGAATTATGGACCTGACGGTTATGATAAATTCACTGGGCAGGGTTTGAACGCCACTGGCAGGTAAGATTTCTTGTCAACTCCCATTGTGCTTTAATTTCAGGAGTCTGTGTGACACTGCCCCGGTGACTCACATGGGCTAGGTCCTGCACTGTCATTAGTTTTAACTGAAAGGGGCAGGGAGGAATGGATTTAAACAGCCTTTTCAGGAAGCTAGATGCATAACTGTGATGCTTCAAGGTGCCTTCTGGAAGCACTTATCTTACTGCATTAAATCCCTGGGGAAAGTGAGGCACGCCAAGTTCAACACAGTTAATGACTCTTCATCGAGGCTCTTCAGGCAGCTTTCACACTTACAATCAGTGCAGTTCAGAGCTGCCACAGAGGTGGCAGAATTTTCCCCCAGATATTACTGATGGAGACAAATTGCATTATAGTGTCCCCCAGAAACGCCAACAATGATTAGACACACATTGTGCACAGTTCTTGCCCTAAGGTAAGTTGATATAGATGTCTCCCTAAGTAAATCAGGGTTAAACATAAAAGTCCAATGTACAATGAATGCTCATTTGTTGGCTAATTCAAACCAGCAATATCTTTCTTCATGTGCTAGGAAAGTGTATGGAGATTAGTAACTTGGGGGCCATTTTCCCTGTGTCTAGAGTAATAACTTTATCTGAAATGAAGAGTTCTGCTTGAACCTTCAATTATTTAACCAGTCCGATTTGCTAATTCCACAGTGAATCTGCAACATATTTCACACAAGGGACTGACAGAATAGGAGGGCAATACTGGAAAGTTCACTACGTGGGATATACTGATGCAACGTTCAGTAAGAAGACTTGGTCAGAGGACATGAAACACCTGGGAATACTTGGTACAGTGAATATTTTCCCCTCCTGTCATTACATCAGGTTTGAATGTAGAACCACCTGGACTGAGGGGGGAATTTAGTGCATGCAGCTCTCTGTTCTTTTGGTAGAAATGTGCTGGAGAGTAGTCCTTCTAACACCTTCCCTTACTCTGTTTTTTAAGGCCCTGTTATAAAAGCTGAAGTGGGAGATACAGTGCTGGTTACTTTTGCCAACAAAGCCAGAAGAAGCTATAGCATTATGGCACATGGTGTAAGCTTCAGCAAGCTGTCAGAAGGTGCTCCCTATTTAGATGGTAAGTTTTGGCTGCACTACTGGATTCAAATATCTGTAATACTTGAGTAAAAAAATCTGCTGCTGAGGTCCGCAGGTTTTCCCTTTCATGGATGCTAAGGCATGAAAGGATGATTTGATTAGTTTGAATCTACCTTTCATGTCACAATCAATGGGACTCCACAGACTGCAAATGTGATGGTTCTTCTCCTTGGATATGTGCCAGACAAGACATCTAAAACTAGCTGAGGCCTATGTTGAATAAAAGTCACAAGGACAATCCAATTTCTCTTAGTTCTAAACTAATATTGCTCCATTTCAAGGACTGGATTACCTCTGGACACGCTCCAGAATTATGACTCTTAGGATCTGGCATGATGGCCCTGCTGAGTCTTTGGCTACAGCTGTCCACATGGTCTCAGCTGCATCACTCCCAATTCTCTAATCCAGGCTGGCCATTATCCTTGCTTAACTCTCAGGATAGTTTCAAAGGCAGCTTTTATGTGATTTCTCTGGAACATATCACAAAGCAGTGATAATCCTTATTAATTCTCATAAATACATAACTGCTGAAATGGAGCATTTATGAAATTCTTCATATCATTTTGTGCAAATACAGGGTCTATAATCTAAGTATAACTATTGAATGTTAAATATCATGTTAATTGGTAGGCACCTTTTAGAGTCAGTAACAAGAAGACGCTCTGGAGATGTGATTCTGTCTCCACCACCACAGAAGTCTAGAGTTTGAGTTAGGAACTAAGCTTGAGATGGCCCAGTTAAGGTGAGATGAATCACATTCATAGTATCTACAGAGATAATGCTGTGGTCTCTGAAAAAGTGCATTTTCAGCACTAAAAAAGGAATGTAGTTTTCTTGTTGCCTAAATTGCTTTGCTTCCACTACAACACATCAAAAGAAACTCATGAGACATAATCCCTCTTTTGAAAATCGTGCTGGGAGAGAATTAGGTCAACATGTAAAACTCATCATACAATAAAATCAATGCAAAGGGCTTTATTAAATTGTTGTCTCTTGTTCCTGACTTTGTAACTCAACAAATTCACCAGGAGGCAAAACATAAAAAAACAACTGGCTTAAGTTCAGCCTTGAAATTATCTGCAAAGATCCTAATGCCACCCACGTCAGAGATAGTTCTTCCATGGACGTGCAGCTTCCTGCTTGAAAAGCTGTTGTGCTTTCATTTAACAGTCCCTGGTATGGTGCCCTTCAGCACTGCACACTTCAGTGTGTAGCAAAATCAACCCCAAACCTGCAATTCAGCAACCATGTGAGCTGGTGCACCTCTGGGTCTTTGGAGAGAAACCTGACTCCAGATCCATCAATAATCTGTCTTCCCCTCCTTCTCGCCTTTTAACTCTTGTGCCGTGGATTTCCATTACATCTACCGACAGGTGTATACATGCAGAAATCCTGTAGGTATACATGCAGAGCCTGTAGGTTTATGCTGAGGGTAAATAATTTTTCAGAGGTTGTGCATTGTCTAAGTGCCGCTTACTCATGTGAAAATACTGTAAATAAAAATACCTTACATCTAGAGATATCTGTAGATACGTGGGTTTTTTTCAGTGCTCTCAGGAAATACCCTTGCATGTTGCTTTTGACACCTGTCAGTCTCAGAGGTCTTTTGACTCCAAGTCAATGTTTGCCTCATTGAGGACTGTTGCAGGATGAATCCAGTAGTATTGGATACTGTGGAAGCTATACTCTGCTTTCTACTGCGGTTTACAGCAAATAGCTGTGCTCAGATGTAACACTGCTATTTTCACTTGTTCTAAGTTTCTAAGATTTTCTTGGAGTAGTAGAGACTGAGCATGCTGAGAAAATATAGATAATGAATGCTTCAGTGTCAAAGAAAATCTAAATGCACCCTTTGCATGGCAGCAGACAGTGGCCCAAATTTAAAAGTAGCCTCCAACAAAGAACATATCATTCACTCTCTGGAGATGCTGGCAAAGGCTCCTGTCACTGCTACAAAGTAAAAAAGAAATAATTACCAGGATCAGATTTGTTTTGAATTTCTAAAGAGCCACAGCTCCAGCTCCACTCACTAATGTAATTGATTTTTTGGCACTTAATGAAAAGCAGAGTCTGAGTTTGTGCCACAGATAAATTCCATGATAGGGCAGGTAAGTTATAAACATTAGAGGAAGCCATTTAAGCACCAGGATGAACTCTGCTCGTCTTGTCTGATTGAATCCAGATAATCCAACGTAGCATCAGAAGGTGTCTGAGTGGAGCAGCTAAACTTGTTCTGTGGGGAATTGGCTTGGTTGTCCCCATGGCATGGGACTCGGGTGAGATGTTCCTATGGCATAACTGCCCAGATTATGGGATGGTGCTCGAGTTGTGGCGGCAAGGGGAGCTTCTCCACAGAAATCTGTAGCTATGCCCTACTTCCATCTAACTCTTGCAGTCAGGAAGACAAAGCCTTCCTGTAATCTTGGTGCATCTCAACTTTGTCTCTACAGGCTATCTGAAGCCAGGAGCCCACGTCAAGCCAGGTGAAACCTTCACATACAAATGGAGGGTGCCTGAAGATGGAGGTCCAACAGAGAGTGACCCCCCGTGCCTGACCTACCTGTACTATTCAGCCACCGATGCTGTCAAGGACACCAACTCTGGCCTCGTGGGACCTTTGCTGGTCTGTCGGAAGAACAGCCTGAATCATGATGGGACGCAGGTGCTCAGCATGAACATCTGCTTGTCCCTAAGAGCAGGGTGCTGCACTGGGGGCTCCCAGACAGGCAATTTGCCCAGTTCCCAGCTCTGTTTACAGAGATTAAACAAATGTCACTCCTCAGGGTAAAAGCTGATCTAAGGGGATGGTTAAGAAGACAAAATCACTATTCCCTAATATCCTGTCTCTTCCCTAGCTTTTCTATCTTTTGCATGCAAATAATAAGTCTTTTAACACCACATAATGGACACTTTATTTATCCTTCTGGCTGATGAAAAGGTGCCAACTCCTGTCTCTATGCAGACTTAGTAAGAAGGTGGCTTCAGGGAAAAGAAAGCTTTGTTATAAAAACCTATTCATTTTTATTGAATAGACTTGTTTTTTTTTTTTTATGTCTTGTCTTCCTTATTGTCTACAGAAAGGAATAGACAGAGAATTTTACCTCCTCTTTTCAATCTTTGATGAGAATGACAGCTGGTATCTGAACAAGAATATTGAAGCATTTACTGGAGATCCTTCAAAAGTGGATGAAAATGATGCCGATTTCATGGAATCCAACAAAATGCATGGTACAAAATATCTAATGTCTGTTAATGATACTTTTTATTCAATAATATTAGGAAGATGAGTTGGCAGGTTTTATCATCATTCATAGCTTTCTGCACTGCACTGGAGAGTGAGCTAGAAAGCTGTCAGTCAGCCTGTGGCCAGCTCCTGATGCCCTTGGAGTGTACACTGAAACCCCAGTCACAACAGCAATGAGTGCATCCATCTACCAACTACACCTTGAAAAAGGGAACAGAGCATTGGTTTTAGATACAGTATTTAGTTCTGTAAAAAGGCACAATGCCAGCGACAGGTGCGGAAGAAGCCAATGTTCACTAGTGTTTTAAATTTCACGGCTGGCCTTGGCACTGACTCATGCAGTAAAATCATGCAGACCTGCCCTGCTCTGTCATCTCCCATTTGGGCAGTGACCACCTCTGGAAGAGGAGACACAAAGACCAGGGGAGTTGCCAGAAATATTTTACTGCATCATTTCTGGATGCAAGTATCTGACTTCAGCATGGATCTCTGTGGGAACCCCTGGCCTGGTTCAGGGGTCCAGTGGGGTGGTAAAGTCTCTCCTCCAACCCGTGCTTCCAAAGAAAAACTCTGCAGCCTCTTGTTGTTTGGTCTCCAGGCAGTTTATTGCTAGTTTTCTAAAAGATTGTCTTCACAGGCTGAAGCTGCTTGGTCAGCAGCCCAGGCAGAGGCACACACACTCCTGACACCCTCACTGTCTGGTGTCTTCTTCTTCTCTCCCCCGCCCGGGCTGCTGCTATCTTTTATATGATATATTACGTATTATATGTTTACAGCTTTTCCCCAATACCTACTACCTATGTTACAAGGTGCTTTTCTACTCTAAACCAATCCATAAGTGCCAGCATCACCAAGAACATGGAGGTAAGGAAGAAGAAGGAGGAAGAACAGGATCAGGCCCACTTTCCTCCATCTTAGAACTTCTGACCCCCATGTACAAAGTAAAAACCCCCCTATATAGCTGCTAAAACCCCCCTGTACAATACTAAAAAAATTTCCCCTCTACTTTGTAATTACTTCTACTATACTATCTAACCCCTTGTGACTGCTTGTTCCACCTTCAAAGTTGGTAACTCATTCCATGGCTCAAACTCAAAATCACAGCTGTTTCCAGCTGCTTGCCAGGGTCTAAAATGCTTCTGACCAAGGCCTGGGACCTCCAAAAATGTCTGAGGGACATTTTGAGTTCCAACAGATCTCCTTCAAGGTATCCCTGGAATGACAGACTTGAGCAAATCACATAACCTACCTTTGTTTTAGATATATATTGTTAGAGGACTCTGGGGCTTTTTGGACCTATCTATTTTATTCTTCTTCTATGAGATGGATCTCATACTGAAGTTTTGTTCTTTTATAGCTTCTTTCACACATTGATCACAGAGAACATTTGAGGATTAGGGAATTTTGCCTTATAACACCCTTGTAACTCAGACTCTTTATGGCCTTCTCCATAGCCTTAATGACATGGTTACACATTCTCCAGGCTGAAAGGAGGTACCAAATTTGTACACTTGGCTGGTGTCTAGGAGGTGCACTCAAAAGCTCGGAGGATGAATGCTACATCACTGCAAAGTGCTATTGAAAGATTTTACAGGCTAAAACTAAAGAGGTAGAAGTTGTGAGTTTATAGGAATAGTATTTCGATGTTAATTTGGTGCTCTCCAATGCTGCCTTTCCTTCACAAAATGCCCCTTTAGTGACTTGCTGAGTCGTGAGTCTCTGGCCAGGTAGGTGGTAGGATGCTCTGTGATACATTTCTGTGGACCTGCTGCTAACCAGGATTTTTTCCTTCTCCTGCAGCTGTCAATGGCTACTTGTATGGCAATCTGCCAGGCCTGACCATGTGCAAGAATGACAAGGTCTCCTGGCACCTCATTGGGCTGGGCAGTCACTACGACATGCATGGGGTTCATTTCCAAGGAAACACCATCGACTTGAGAGGGACAACAAGGGATGGGCTGGCCTTGTTTCCGCATTTATCAGCTACAGCACTAATGCAGCCAGACCGTGTGGGTATGTTCATGAACTGATTCTGGTTGTGTGGCGCTTGCAGATACCAGTGAGCCAAAATAACAGACAGTGAGAAGCTCTGCTCTGCACAAGGAGGCCAAAAGCATGGAGAGAGACCCTGGGGACCCAGCATAGCTGAGAATTCAGGCTGGATCACTTTTCTGACAAGGTGTATAAATCAAATATGCATGTGCACCAAAAACCAGAGGCTTTAATGACCTGGGGATGGGCAGAGCAGCAGGCAGAGAGATAACTAACAGGATGCTATATATAGAATTTTATAATTCTCCAAACAGACTTTTTTAGAAAAGCTAATTCACTGCCATGTGGATAGTCAGCATCATTTAAGGTACTTTAGGACTTCAACAAAAGCTTTTCAGTACTAGTCAGTCTTTAGGAGTTTCTTCAGAAGCTTATAAATTAAAGGAACTTTTAAATCTCATGGATAATCCAGTGATTCATACTTCAAACTAGGAGAGCGTGAGTAGTTTGCTGGAGACACCAAATAATCTTCATAATACAAAGTACAACATTACCTTGCTTTGCATTGGTGCAACTCTCTTTAAATTAACAGAGTCATCTGGGTTGTACAAGACTATGCCAAGGGCCATCCATGGCCAGGGCACCTGATAGAAATGTGCATTGGAGTTGTATATGTGCCAAGCTAGACCTCTGTTGCAGATGCTGTAAGAAAACTGAATTTTTTCTTATACAAATCCCAAACATTTCCACTATCTCTCATGAAATTTCACTGTAGGACTCAACAAAACAATTATTCTAAAAGATTATTAATTTTTGAGTAACTTTCTACCAGCAATAAGGGAAATATAATGAATTACCAGATATTTACAATCATCAGTGCATTTTATTTTAATTAAATAAATAACTTATTTAAATAAATTTAATTTTTTAAATTTTAAATTTAAAATTCTCATTACAAATTATTAAATATAAAATTTAAAGTTCTCACTCTCTATAACTACCTGGGTGTTCGTTTCCTCTCCCACTTGTCACTAGCAACAAGTGACAGGAAAAGAGGAAACAACCTCAGGTTGCATCAGAGAGTTTTAGCTCATTGGAGCAGGCTGCCCAGGAAGTGGTGGAGTCACAGTCCCTGGACGTATTTAAAAGATTGTAGAGATGGCATTTAGGGACATGGTTTAGTGGTAGACTTAACAGTGCTGGGTTAATGGCTGGCTTGATAATCTTGGCTTGATAATAGGTCTTTTCCAGCCTATAATATTCTATCATTCTATTTTAACATCCCCTTGCTTGACTTTCCATACAGCATTGTACATTAGGATTACCTGAGGACAGATCAGAGATGTACACAGGACCTAATTTGCCCAGACGCTTGTTAGGTTTTTTAATTGCTTAACTGTCACATGCTTTTCTTTGCAGGCACATTCAAAGTGGTTTGCAGGACTTTTGATCACTTTGTTGGTGGGATGAAACATCTCTACGAGGTCAGCAGTTGCCGCAGCACCACCCGAGCCCAGCAGCAGCATGGAGCCATGAGGCTCTACTACATTGCAGCAGAGGAGGTTGAGTGGGACTATGCCTCAAATAAGAGCTCAGCACCAAAGGTTTACAACATCAGCAGCTATGAGGAAAGGTACCCAACTCAAAAAACAGTTGTGGGCACAGGACACACTTATAGTGGAGGGGAAACTTTGAAGCAGCATTTCATGATGCCAGGCTTGTATTTTTTAGGAGGAACTCTTCATCAAACATAATATGAGAAAATGTATTTGCAAAGTCACAGCCTCTCAGTATAGACTAGTTCGTAGGCACCAGATTCAAATGCTTTCATTTCAGAGCGTCTTGTAATGCTGTTGAATTCAAGAAGGCTTCCAAGTTTGTGTTCCAGCCCTGGCTCAACCTTACAATGATGCGCCCCAACCCCCTCCTCTCCCTTACTCTCCCCAGCCTTGCCATCCCAGACTTCTGTTTTCGTAGAGGAGAAAGTCAGGCACCTATTCCAGATGTGAGCTCCTGTAGGCAATGCAAATGCATGATGGGGTTGCTGAGCCTGCTTTACTGCAGCATGGTAACCCCTAGATCCCCTGAAAAGATCAGAACATACATCACCCTGCAACTGAATCACTGTACTGTGTTTTAAGGAATAAAAAACCTGTGAAAAAAATACGCATTCCAGATCATATTGCATTGACTGGTCTCTGAGAAAGAGAAGCAAAAAGGAACATATGTCAAAAATAAACCTTAGAAAAACATCTGTGAAAATGCTCTTTGTACAGAGGAAGAGGAGTCTGTAAAAAACACACCTGAAGAGTCACAGGTGATGATGTGAGTTTAAAGAAAACACAAACTCCAGTACTGTCAAAGGCTGCTATTGCACACACAGCTTACTACACAGTAAGCAGTATCCCTTGGGCAGTTTTTTGGTTTTATTTAGTGTATTGTGAGCCAGCCTTGCAACTCCCCTGCCACGGGCATCTTGGAAATGAGCTGCCAGGAGAGGCTGCTCCCAGAAGAGGGTGAACGCTCAGATGCACAGCGGGCTGTGAGTGTCCTCTGCCGGCAAGTCAGCCCTCTGGAATCCCATGGGAGCAGCAACAAACTGGGCTAAACCTGGAAAGCATCCACTTCCAGGTGTAGAATGGAAAATACATTTCTCCTTTTATCATCATGCTGGGAAAGCATCCAACCTGTGCAGTACAAAGCAGCAAGAGGGAAGGGCAAAGCACCTCCTTCTTTTCTCAGATGATGGCATTTGTTTCTGAAGGTCAAGATTTGTTTACCATCTTCCCGTGGCTGATAGCCAAGATAGCAAAAGCAGCCATCATGACAAGAGGACTCAGGTTTCCAGGGACAGGCAGTATCTTTTATTGCAGTGAACGATGCAGCTGGAGAGGGTAGCTGAAACCACTCTCATCTCACACTTCACCCCTGCTCCAGCTCTGGTGAAGGATTTGTCTTCCCAAAATTCTTGGAGAGTGCAACTTATCCTCAGCTTTACCTGTTTGAAGGGGGTGTGCATACAGTGATTATCACTCTTGCTATTCAAAACCTCTTGCATCTTTCAGGGCCTTCACATCCATCAGCACATTGGCTCAAGCTATATATTCTCATTGAATCTGTTATGAATAACACAACAGTTAACTAGCTTTCAGCTATGTACACTTTAGTGCTTTTATTGCCTTTTTATTTTGCAGCTATGGGCATGTTTTTCTGAGCCAAGCAGAGGACCTGATCGGTTCAAAATACAAGAAGGTGGTTTACAGGGAGTACACAAGTGGCAACTTCACACAGCGCAAAGTGAGGACAGAAGAGGAGGAACACTTGGAAATCCTGGGCAAGTAGCTCTCATGTCTCATAGACCAAGCCTGTGGTCAGGGAGAGGATTGCTTTCCAAAAACTAAGATGTTTTCTAGCTTTTTGAAGATGGAAAATATGGATCAGTGGAGCCTATTCCAGATATCAGTGATTTTATACACTATTTATATAAACTACTGAGTGTAAAGATCCTTTCCAAATTAAAGAATTCATTCTTGTACATGAATAAGGAGTATCCTAAGGAGTGCTATAATGGCTATAATTCCAGGATTCACCTTAGCTTCAGAGCTTGTAATGTGGGGGAGACTCTTGTAAACAGATTAAGACACTATTCCAGGAAGAACAGAAAAGCACAAACGTTTTGATAGAGACCTTGGCTCTACTTCTAGGCCAAGCTATTGAAAGTTTGTTGAATTCAGAAAAGCAGCATTAAACACTGGCATCTTCTGTTCAAATTTAGGGCCGTTACTCCATGCTGAGGTCGGGGACTCCGTACTGATCGTATTTAAGAACAAAGCCAGCAGGCCTTATTCAATAAGTGCACATGGTGTAGAAGAGGTTGGATGTGAAGAACAGCTTGATACACCAATTACCCTCCCTGGTAAGGCTCCCCTTTTTTTTTTTTTTTTTTCCCCTCTTCTTTTCTTTGAGCTACAGAGGCTGTACATAAAACCATTTTAGCACATTAATGATAATCTCTCTTTCAAACTTGCCCATATCTGTATGTTCTCTCAGGCATAATATGCTCAACACTTACTCAGCTACAGTTCTGAGTTGCTAGACATGTAGGTTCTTGATCAAATGGGCATGTTTGGGCAGAGAATGAGCGTTCATTCCTATCAGGGGTAGAACCAGGAATGTAATATCACTAGACTACCTCCAAGAGAGAGAGAAGCAGGCCCATAATCATAGCAAGAGAAATGTGAGTCAGTGCTGCATTTGGCTCCAGACTGACACTCTAACAATGTTTTAAAAACTTTCAAATTCAGAGGTAAGAATTGCAGATGTTAATATTAGGTCTGTCTTGTTAATACTAGGTCTGCCTTGTTAATACTTGGTCTGCAAAATGCCAATTATCTGTAGCCTCAAGCTACAGATAATTGGCATTTGCATTCAGAATCATGCATAAAATGCCAAATGTAGCTGTCGTGCAAAATGTTTGGAAAAGTGTACCAAATATGCCTCAGTTTCTAGTGAGGAAAACAGCGGAAAACAGTTTTTCATCTAGAAAAATTCCTGTTTAACTTTTTGAACTTCAATTTTTTGTTTGGTTTATGTTCTAAGGAGGAAGCCAAACTCAGGCATTGTAGTCAATCCAAAATGTACCCACCTTTGCTTTCCAACACCCATGCATTTTTTTTTGCGGTATTTGTGAACTTCAGTGTGAAACCAAATTTAAAGAAAATTTGATGTAATAAAGCTCTTTGCAAGCTGAAATTTCTTTGCTGTGAGCAGCTGTGTCAGTACAGTAGAAATACACAGAAACTCATGTCCAAATATGAGCCAACATATTTGAGCCTGCCTTGCTGGAGTTTGATGAATCTATACCTGAGATTAATACATGAGGAAGGGGAAAGAAAAGGAATTTATATACAATTCCCTTGTTTTGTTATTTGCTCTAAGATGTTGTTGACACTGTTAGGCTGGCGTTTGAGATGCAACAACGGGAACACTACTGTCATGTCTCCTGTGTCCACATGGGAGCAGGCTTGGGATGAGTGTGATGAGAGAAGGTGTCTGTGTTTGAGAGTAGGCCAAAAGCATTCTTCAGCAAGGTCTAAGGACTGAATTTTCCTTAGGAGTTTGGAAAGAGCAGTTAACATAGAAATTAAATCCCTGAAAATAAGAAAAATTTCTGGACACCTCAGTCCCCACTAGCATCACCAAGAAATCCTCACTGTCTTTCTTCCTAGGCCATGCTGGACTGCTCACACCAAACTTGCCAAAGACTGTCTAATTCTACTAAATGCCAAATCAGTCATCAGACAGACTTGCATCATGACAAACTGTACTTCTGAGAGCACTGCCAGGTCCTAAAGAAACTGTGGGGGGCATGGTAAATGGATGCATATCCATAGCAACCTATGCTAAACCAGCTCTCATCTGCCGCAACTTTGTTCTCTCCCTGACCATTCTTCCAATTACCCAGAAGGAAAAAAGGGGAAAACCATCAATATTTCCTCATGTTCATTGCTTTTTTCAGGGGTTATGCCTTATTTGCACTTCAAAGATCAGTCTTCAATGCCTTCTGAAGTGTGTCAGCTTTTTAAAGTAGGGTGGAGATTTTTTCTGTCTACAGCCTCCAAACATGCTGAGCTGAGGAGGAAAAAGCAAGGAAGGGGTGGAGTACCATGACCAGCCTCCCTTCTCAGAGCACACCCTCTAAAAAGAGGTGATGACATGTAGGTTAGATACAGGTGGATGAGAAACCATTCCCTGGCCTATGTCTCCATGACATGGACTTAATGTCTCCATGACACGATGCTTATCCCGTAAGAGTAAATGCTATAGAAATACTCACATGAGACCCATCTCATATTGTATGGGAGTTGAGAGTCACCACTTTTTTGTTTTTGCATTTACCGCTGTACAATTAAAACCCACTGTTGCATGGTGCATGAACAGTGTAGTGGCTCAGTGACACACAGACTAGGTTCAGTCACTTCCCAGCCCTTTCAGCTTGAAAACTCTCCTTGTCTAGATGTTCACAGCTATTGGCAGCCGTTGGGTTGCTGCTGTACTAAAACCATGGTCCTGTGATTTCCTGGTTTTCATCTGACTCATAGCATGTCCCACGATGCTCTTGGCTGTTGTCACCCTGAGAGACTTTTGGGACAGAGATTGATTGGTTCCACATTTCTCCACCACTTAAAAGGGCAAGGTGTTGACCACATCTTGGTCTCCTACCCTTTCCTGAAGTACCAGCAAAAAGCAAAGCAAGGAAGCACAGCACAGCCAGTTCATCTGAACACAGATGTTTGTGTCCAGCGTGAAGAAATGAGCCTCACCCAAATAGATCACTTCCTCATCCTTTTGTTACAGTTTTTTTTTAAATCAGGGGTCAGGGAATTTCTGCTCAGGGAGGATGTGGCAGAGATGATGACATTTGGGAAGGGATAGAGGTTATCTGGTAATTGCTGTGGAGCAAGGTCTTATGTGGAAGAGAAAAGAACCCCCCTGCTGCTCCCAGACAGCAGGTTGGCACATATCCAGCTCTCCTATCTGGGCCCCCAGCTGACACATTTCTGCAGCTCCCTCTGCAAAATCCCAGTGGCAACTGCCACTTCTTTTTGCCCTTTTCCATGAGAAGGTCCAAGAAACATTTTCTGGGCTTGACTCCCAATGCCTCAACTGACCTTAAGCATCAGCAGCCAAAATAATTTAATTACTACAAGTTTTGCCAAGGGGAAAGATGAAGAGTCTTGTCTGTAAACTTCCTTCTGTGGGGTGCCCCTTTTGTCAGTATCATTTGCAGATCTTATTTTCTGGAGCAATCTGCCTTAATACCACTGGAACCTCACTGGCCTCCTGGAAGGCACAGTCAGATCCCTATCCCATTGCTGCATGCTTCCACAGGTAGTTTTGATACAGACAATTGTTTGATGAGGAGGATAGGAGGTCTCAGTCAGATACTATTCAAAACACTAATACTTAGCTGCTCAAGGTAAAATTGTTCTCTCTCTGTTTTAGGGGAAATAAACACCTACAGGTGGAACGTCCCAGAACGATCCGGTCCTGGCAAAACAGATCCCAATTGTATCACTTGGGTTTATTATTCAACAGCAAATTTTGTTAAGGTAACCAAGAAATGGCCATGAAAGCTTGCGTTGCTTTGGCTAACACGTCGTGCCTTGTGTAATGTTTCTGAAAGGATCCTCCTTCTCAGCTGGGAGAGGACCACAGGCTAGAGGAACCATTTACACGGCTAGATGCTTTGAACTCTTTACTAACGGTTGCACATGCCTGAGTAATTTAATCTACAGAAATTCCAAGGCATATGCCACTGTGGTGTGATTTCCTCCTTAAAGAATAATTGAAAGGATTTGGCATAAAGACAAAACATTACACAAAACCACAGAAACACAGAATGAGTAAGGTTGAAAGGGACCACTGGATGTCATTGCTTTGGTAAATTACCAGAGAGACACACGGAGAAAGAAGTTTTTAATCAGTCTCATTTTTTTCCTCATCTGATAGGAAAAAGCAATTTACTCTTCAGTTAATCTGTATCTATTTCATAACTGGATGAACTGAAAATCTGTAACATATATTTATTTCATTTCAGGACACATACAGTGGTCTGATTGGGCCTCTTGTAGTTTGCAGAAAAGGAACTTTAGATGAAAGAGGTCTAAGGAAAGACATCGATCGTGAATTTACTCTTCTGTTTATGGTGTTTGATGAAAATGAATCCTGGTATTTGAAAGAAAATATTGAAACATACCTTCATAAGAATCCTGATGATTTTAATTCCACTGAGAATTTCGAAGACGGCAATAGCAAGCATGGTATGTAGGACTCGGCGGCAGCAGCCAAGAGGAAAGAGGTTTATTTTTCACAGCCCTTTTAGGAAGACATCGGACTCAGCCTGAAGTTACCCAGCCATGTGACAACGTCATAAACTGCAGTGCTGGAAACAAAAAGATTTCACAAGGTCCAGCCAAGATATTTTTCTAACAAGATAGTTTACTTTTATACTTTTGGGAAGAGGCTGCCCTGCCAAGATTCCCTTGCCATTTGGGAGCTGTATTCCTCCAAGGCTTGTTTTTTAGGAGCATAGGGATGATATTTTAAAACTGTGGCTATATTTGCAGCCAGTCCAGGAGCCAGGCTGAATAGTCTGGATGGGGACACACAGCCCTGGCAAAGCAATCTTTTCTTTCTACAGTTGATACCCATTTTAGGCAAGAATTCTATTCCCTCTTTTTCCATGTAGCTTCTCAGTATAAATCCAGTTTGCTCAGGAGTTCAATATCAACCAGTAAAAAACCAGTTTGATGCTCTCTAAGACAGAAAGATGTTTGCTGATGTATACTTACACAAATTGGAAACTGAAACAAAAGCATGACTGTCTCCCTGCAGTGGCAGTGGTCACTAGGGACAGCAGTTGTCCTGACCACACATGCCTGTTGCCTCTCTGCCTGAGCACTCCTTCTCCCCTCAAAGTGCAAAGGGTGCCTGACGTAGAGGTTATAATAACCCATACTCTGGCAAATTATTAATAATTCCTATTTTGTCATTCTTCCAGCAATCAATGGGAAGATTTACAACAGTCTCTTGGGTCTAACGATGAATGAAGGTGACAGGACAAACTGGTATTTGATAGGAATGGGCAATGAAGTGGATATCCACACAGTTCACTTCCACGCACAGACCTTCATCTTCAAGGTTGGTAAAATCAATTAAAGTGAAACTTTTATAGTGTTACGGGAAATTTATGAGAAAAACAAACAAAGAAACAAAATCCATATTTCCAGTCTGGTTTTGTCACTTAGGCACAGAGCCCTGGGCTGATGCTGAGGTTGGTGGGACTTTTGCATTTGAAGGAAATACAAAATGAATGAGATACTTGCAAAGCTTCTATTACCCTAGTAGAGGACATGTTTAGGTGGGCTAAAATATGTGATTAACCATAGGTGCAAGGGAAGACACAAGGAGGAAATTAGAGTTATACCAAGTTAAAGTATGGTTTTATGCTGTGACAGTTTGCCACTCACTACCTGAAAAATCTCTTACAAAGAAACATCTTTGCTCAACCAACAGCTGGAGTCATAAGGAGGGGTCTGCTGTTGTTGTATAATGGATTAAATAAGAGGTGTCCACAGACCTCAGTTTCTCTGGATGATGCTCACTAGAAATGTACAAGAAGCATTTGATCTGCCTAAAGGAGCTGGAAGTCTAACTGGAATATTTCAGTGTCCATGGGGGAGTATTTGAGGCATGACTCTCACAATTCTGGTTTTGCTTTGCCACAGACAGACAAGGACCACAGAGGAGATGTATATGACCTTTTCCCTGGGACTTTCCAGACAGTTGAACTCGTAGCAGAAAACCCTGGAACGTGGCTTCTGCACTGTCACGTGGCCGATCACATCCATGCTGGCATGGAGACGACCTACACCATCAATAAGTCAGGTGCAGTATCAGAAATATCCTAGGACTCAGAGGTGGTGCTGCAGCACAGTTGGATGGAAGGCAGGGATGAAAGGAAGAGAGCTCACCTGGGCACTGATGGGAAGCACCTGCACTGCCATGGCCAGCTAGCAGTGATGAGACAGGACAAACATCCCTAATGACATGGCAATCTTTGGTGCACTTTGCTGCAACTTGAAAGCAGTTGGTGCTTCACAAGTGCCCTTCTGAGACAGTGGCAGGCTAGGGACCGTTTGTCATTTAAAGGTAGCACATAAAACATCTGCAAAGTCATTTTTCAGCCTTTTTGCCACACTGTGTGGGAGGGCCTACAGTCTGGCATGGTGCTGGTTCCTTCCTGTGACCCCTGGTGACTTGCAGAGCTGTTTGGGCTCCTCCCTGCACAGGCAGACACCAGCTGGGATAAAAGGAGCTCCAGAAAATGGTTGTTCATCTTGTCCAAGAAATAGGTGATCTCTTGACCAAAAAAAGTTGGCAAATTTTTGAGTGGTAGTTGTCTCTTTCAACACATATGAGTGAAGCCGAAAGCGTTTTGTGAGCCTCTCCACATCACATTACTTCACTAAACATCTGGATCTAGCATCTCCCACAAAGGTCCCCACTGTGCTGGCCACACTCCTCTACAAGAATTGAAACTTGTGCCAGTAGGCACACCTCATACCTATAACCCTGTAGCAACACGATGACAAATGTAGATGCCAAATGTAGCCAAAATTCTCCTTCCTTGGATATCATGAATTTGTTTGATTCCATATATTCATGTGGGCTGTGAGATTTCAAACAGACAAATAAATGCAGAACTGAATCATGGAATGGTTTGGGTTGGAAGGGACCTTAAAGATCATCTTGTTCCAATACCCCTGCCATGGACAGGGACACCTTCCACCAGACCAGGCTGTTCAAGGCTCCATCCAGCCTGGCCTCGCACACTTGCAGGGATGAGGCATCCACACCTTCTCTGGGCAACCTGTGACAATGCCTCACCACCCTCATCATAACAAGTGCGTTCTTTATATCCCACCCAAAATCTACCCTCTTTCAGTTTAAAAGTTACTCCTTGTCCCATCACTACAGTAAGTAGGGGAGTAACAGAGATGCCTACAGAGAAGGGAAATGTTGCCCATGGAGCTGCCCAGAGGAACAGTTGTGATGATATAATCACAAGGTAGAAATAATGAACTAAAGTTAACTCTAATTTTTCAAAAGAGGAAAAAAATATTTATTAAGGCTTCTGACATAACTATGATTTTTTTTTCACCCTGAGAAGAGAGAGAAGAGTGGGAAGTTCCTTCAGAAGGAGGGCACACAACTGGAACATACAATAAAACTACTGCAACAAATGAAACCATTGCAAAGGGTAAGGATTTTTTAAAATGCCATTTAAAACTCTTCAGATTGATGTGTAGATTTCTCATTAGTGACTCTCTTTTAACAGATTACAACAACAAAGTGGGCAATTTTTTTGGCAAAACTTTGAATCCTGGAGAAGCCAGCCTGATACTCGCAGCTTTTTTTTGCATTGGACTTGTTCTACTGTCAACAGCATTAATCTTCTTCTGCTTCATAACCCACCAAGGAAACAGAATCCATTACACAGCTCTGGATGATAAAAGTGCACTTCTGGCAGATTCCCTGTAAATCCCCACTTTTAATATTGTTCACAGGGACTCACTGGATTTCACAACATAGAACCATAAAACCTCTAAAATATTGAGTCTGACCATTAATCTAATACTGCCAGGCAACATGCTGCTAATAAAACTGGAGCAGGGCATATGCTGACAGTCCTACCCCATGGCCAGTGCCCATAAGAATGAACATGAGCTGTAGGGCTCAGTTCTGAGAGCCAGGTACCCCCCATCACCATTTCCACCCCCCTGGGTTCAGATGAGCTCTGTCCAAGATCCAATCTGGCAGCTGAGCAGAGCAGCACACCTCTTGGCATCCACTGGGTTTTCATAGGAGTAAGGAGCAGGCAGAATGGCATCCATGTGCAGAAACATGGGGTGCACACTAGGAAATAAACACCACCAGGAACTGGCTTAAGTTGTCAGCTTCTGAAGGAGCAGGTGCCAATCTCCAAGTCCCTGCAGTTTCCCAAAGTCTGGCTCAATGAATTCACCACAATTCAAGTTATTGTCTCTTTCTTTTCCCTGTTAAATGAGGAAACTTTACACTGGGGACAGATTTCTGAAGACCTACAAATAAATTTACTTTGTAAATGCTGCTTGTTATGGTCCTGATTCTGTACCTCTTCTTTGCACTGAGCAACACCTCTCTCCCTACCTGTAATGCAGCCATCAGGAGGATGATCTTTGTGCTCTGCAAGGCAGACAGACAGAATCAGGACATGTTTAGTGATACTTGAATGTTTATAGCTAATTTTTTTTTTGTTAGGTTGTGTTCGTTCTTTCCTGCTCATGCCTGCTATAGTTCTAGCAGAGGAATTCCAGAAGAAACACCTTTGTAAAACTGTTTACACAAATTTGCATTTGAATGTAAATTCAAGTTGCTGTTTTGGTTTTTTAAATTTTTTTTCCACTTCTGTACTTTAAAGTATGCTCAAAAGTAGGAAATTTTACTGTGCAACACTTACTGTGGCTTAAATGTGTCCTGCAGTGATGTCCAGCCAAACAATATGTTGAAGGTTCTTGGATATTTCTCAGTAATTTCTTTGTTTTTCTCAGTAATTTGAAAGCACACACATAAAGCACAAATGCAGGACTAAGCCCTTATAGAATTTACATCATATGAACAAACAAAATTTCCTTCTCAAAATCTCCAATCTGAGCTGGCAAAAACAGATTCTCTAAACACTTTCATCTTCTGTCCCTTAAAGTTTAAAATTGGGGTCTCCTGTTCTCTGCACAAATAGTGTCTGTGCAGAACTTTAGCTCTCTGTGTACATATAAAATTAAAGTCTTTCACTCAAAATGCACTATTAAGAAAGGAAATTATTTGGTACTTCACTTCTAGGGTAGCTAAAGCACCTGATGTTTTAGAAACAGAGTCATAAGTACGTTTTGACTGTAGAAACTAGTTTGCCAAATTGATTACATTGATAATAAAAAACCCCAGCTATTTGTATGAATCTTCTGCCACAGTTCATTTCCTCTGTCCCGCTCCTCAGGGATCACGAAACATCACTAAAAGCAGCAAGTTTACCATTGCCTGCCTGGTGCAGGCAGCCCTGTGCCAGCTGTGCCTTGACACTGTGTTGACAGACAGCATCTGTGTTGGGCTGAAGCACCGGCAGGAACAGAGTTAAGCAACAAAATGAACAGAAGATCAAGTCACTGAGGCAGGGATGTTCTCCACTCAGTGCTACAGGCCCTCAAGTATGAAAAATCTGGATTATAAACTGAGGTAGCAGTCGGGAACTGTCCTAAATCCAAAAGCTTGAAAGGTGACAAATACAAGGTCAATCTTTAAAAACTTTCCAGATGACTAAACAGCTATGTTGGCCACACAAAAGGAGTGAAACTGTTGAAACTGTTCTAAAAACAAAACCAGGAAAGTGTCCAAAGGAACAGAAAAGAACATGGAAGAATTTATACTCTTTTTTCTTTTTCCCACAAGAAAAGTGTATCTTAAGAAGGTTTTTGAAGGACTCAGTGCGTAGGCAAGAAACGTGGATGAATATAACCTGCTTATATTTCCACAAGATCTTTGAAAAGGTCTTCAGTTAAAGCTTCTTAAGGAAATGAAATCACCATGGGAGAAGGAGTTCATGGATGTTAAATACCTGGTTAAAAGACAGTGGAAAGTTGTCAGATTCCATGCTGATGGTCACTCACGGGGTGTTACATGACTTGCAGGACATGCTTGTCCTTGCTTTTCACTATTTTATCTAAGTGTTGTGAAAAAGAGTGGACAAGTTGAGTGACAATCTTAAGCACATGTAGCATGAAAAATCAGTGACAAAAGACAAAATTTAGTACTGATACATTTACACTACTACATGTGGAAAAAAGCAATCCTAACCTTATGTGTATAATGCTGTCTAAGCATCTCTGAAATGGGATGTTATTTGTAATACTTTAATGACAACATTAGCTCCAGTGTTGTTCTGTGGGCAGAAAGGCAATTAAATATCAGGAATCGGTGCAAATTAAGAATAGAGCAAAACAGAACACCACTTAGTCCCATTACATAAATGTATGGGGCACTTGCGTCTTGTACACAGCATGAGTCAAATCTCTTGGCCTCATCTAGCCAAGCAGCACAAGACCAGCACAAAAGAACAAGAAAGGGAATCAGTATTGTAGAACACTTTCCATATGAGGAATGATTTCCTCGGCTTATGGCTTGGAAAAAATAGGAAGGACAATTGAAAGCAGGTAGGATAGCAGTTTTATAAAGGAGAATTTGAGTGGAGGAGGGAATAGTTTGTCCTTTTTGTAGAAAGAAGTGAGCTGGGGGAGTGTTACATACATTCACAGCACAGGAAGTGGCTCTTCATGGGGTGGACTTCCTCTGTGACTCCTGGCTGAGGATACTCCAAGCTCACAGAGGTCCAGAAACCAACAGGAAAAATACAGAAGGGCAAACAAATTAAGGGCTATTAAAGGTGAAGGCACCCCAGTGACTGTCAAAAAACTGACCTGAAAAACAGTGATCAAACATTTTGTGTGGGGAAAATGCCACAGTACATGATGCTAGGTAGGTCAGGGGTTTGGAGCATCTGTCAGACTGTGGTGGGGACGTGAGTGCTGGGACAGCTGGGGCTCATCAGCCTGGAGAAAGTGCCTCAGGGGCTCCCCACAGTGTGTGCAAACAGCTGATGGAAGAATAGCATGGACAGTCAGGTTGTTCTTGGGCAGTGCCTGCTGAGATGACCTGCCTGAGCTGATGGGCACAAAATTGACACAAGAAGTCTCCATTCAAACACTGTACCTGTGTTGAAGCAGCCACAAACATGAGTAGAGACTGGGAGAGCCCATGGAGAGTCCCCCTCACCGGGGGCTCTTGCAGATGAAAGGCTGGACATGAACGAACTGTGCTTAGAGTGCAGAAAGCTAACCTGATCAGAAAGAGCGTGGCCAGCAGGACAAGCAAAGTGATTCTGCCCCTCTATTTTGCTCTGTTGACATCCCACCCAGAGCGCTGTGTCCAGCTCTGGGGCCTCCAGCAAAAGAACGACATGGACATGCTACAGCACATCCAGAGCAAGCCACAAAGATGTTCCGTGCGGGGGCTGGTGCAACTCTCCTAGAAGACACACGGAGAGTTGTGCCTGTTCAGCCCAGAGAAGACAAGGCTCTAAACAGACCTCACTGTGGCATGCCAGTACCTAAGGGGGCTTGTAATAAAGAGGGAGAATGACACTTTACAAGGATACACAGTGATAGGAGAAAGGGGAATGGCTTTAAACTGAACGAGGGTGCGTTTAGAATAGATTTTATGAAGAAATTCTTTATTGTGAGGACGGCAGCACAAGCGGCACGGGTTGCCCAGAGAAGCTGCGGATGTGTGGATGCCCCATCCCCGGCAGTGTTCTGGGCCAGGCTGAATCTGGTCTAGCAGAAGGCGTTCCTGCCCACAGGATCTTTAAAGTCCCTTCCAAGCCAAGCCATTCTGCGACCCGCCGGGCCCCTGGCGCTGGCTCAGCCCCTCTCCCGAGCCACAGGGCCGGGCGGGGCCGGGCCGGGCTGCGGGGGCGTTCCCGAGCCGAGCCGCGCCGGGCGGGGCCCAGCCAGCCTGACCCAGCCCAGCCGAGCCCGGCGCAGCCCGGCCCGGCCATGGCCATCGCGCACATTGCCACCGAGTACGTCTTCTCCGACTTCCTGCTGAAGGAGCCGCCGGAGACGCGCTACAAGGGGCTGCGGCTGGAGCTGGCCCTCGACAAGATCGTCACCTGCATCGCCGTGGGGCTGCCGCTGCTCCTCATCTCCCTCGCCTTCGCCCAGGAGGTCTCCATCGGTAACTCCGGCAGCCCCTTTCCCGCCTCCCGGCGCTCCCGCGGCGGACAAAGGGCCCGGCGGGCGGGGGGCGGCGGAGCGGAGCTCCGGGCTGAGCGCTGCGCTCGGCTGCCGGCGGGTTCCCGCTCGGGGCAGGGCGGAGGGCGCCTTTGGGCCGCGGGAGGGAAAGCTGCCTTCCCGGAAAGCATCCCTGGCGGCAGGCGCATCCAGGTGTGCTGGGCTTCCCGGCCGGCCCTCCGCGCGCTTTCCCGTGCCCTGCTCCTCGCCGGGGCATTCCCTGCCCGCTGCCGTTCTCTCAGCACCTCCCGGGCAGGAGCCTTGTCAGCCCAGCCGGCGCATCTTCTCCCGTGGGGGCGATGGGGAGCGCTAAAGCCGTGCCGCCCTTTGTTTCCCAGCGCAGTTCGGACCGGAGCAGCCAGCTGGGATGTGCCCCGGGAAGTGCCCGTCTGCCGCCGCTCCTGGCGCTCGGGATGTTCGGCATTAGGATCTCGGTGTCGCTCAGCTGTCAGGGACAGGTATCGCGGAGAAGGGCTGGCAGACCTCTGCCTTGCGCTGCAGGCGGCTCGGTGGGGCTGGTCATCCGCAGGATGGACAGTGAGAGAGCTCTCTAAAGCTTTCCGCTGCTCCTCTCCCCTCCTGCAGCCGTTCCAGTTCAGTTTCCAATTTCTGCTCTGGCTCGGTAGATGAAACTATGCTTTACAAGGTAAAAGGCCAAGTTTTCCGATGATTTCACTATATTTTTATTTGCCCACCTCCCCAAGTTACAAAAGTGATTATGCAGCAACCCTTGGTGTGAGGAGTGGAACTAAATGATCTTTAAGGTGTCCTCCACCCAAGCCTTCGTATGATTTGCTAATATAATGAAGATTTAAAAGGTATATATGTAATACTGTCCATTTGGAGGCTGAATCACAGGATTTCCAGACTTTCAAAGAGATAGTTTGATTTGCTGCATGTACCTGTTTATTGGCATTCAGTGTTATATACCTGATCTCCATCATATACAGGTTTGGGCCAAGTGAATGTCAGGAGAGTTGAAACTGGAATGAAACTTTGGATGAGTGGTGAATCTTTGCAAAGCCATCATTAGTCAGATACCAGATTGCTTGAGAGATAAGATGCCCCAGATTGCTGTATTTACAAGCAGCTACACCCCTGTTGCACCTGATTGCTGTGGGCCGCAACAACTGTGTAGGGAAGTGAAGGACAACCAGACTGGGAATGCTGAGACCAGATCTGAACCCCGTGGCAGCTCTATTCATCTCGGACCTGGATGAACATCCATCTTTTGGCACTCTAACGTTCTTCTTTTAGTTTTAGATCTGCTACTAATAGATGCACATTTCTTATTCTTAAAGCAATGAAAAAGAGGTGTATTTCCATACAGTAGCTTGTATATGGGCCCCTTAATTCTTTCTACATCTACTCTAGAAGTGCTGGATCCAGTTTGAAACAGTTGAACAGTACCCAGTTGAAGGCTGGGTACTAATGTTTCTTTTTTTTTTTTTTTTTTTTATTTTACTCCCTTACACAAAGATTAAACACACAGTTGAACTGCAGAGTTCAGCAAAGTGTGCCTTTCTTTCAGATGAGTTAAGTTTTTGTCTTTCAATTATTTCAATATTAAAACTATTTCAAATTGAATCTGTGAGTGCAGTAGATTAATAAAGGAAGAATGGAAATGTGGGCTGCATCGCTAGTGTTTCTTTTTGGTTATAATCCTGAGAACCTGTTAGAAGAAAATATTGGGTTGAAAACTGGGCTTTTTTAGTTGAAAAATAAATATGCAAATAAATATGGGAAGTACTTTTTATTGTTATTTCCGGGCATGGGTGAAACTGCACCACGTGTTGTTCATACAGAAAGTGATAGTAAATCAGCCATGCTGCTGTAACAGCTGTCACCTATTTCCCACACAGTCCTTGCAGCTCAACAGGCTGGCTGCTTATGGGACAGCCCAAAACTGCTCCCATTAAAGCATTTGGAGGAACACTGAGGATTTTAGGAGCTGGAAATGCCTGGTTGTCTGTGCTGTGGTGTTCAGCTGGTGATGAAATAGACAGCAAAGTTTGTTTTCAAACACTTTGTGATATAATCATGCTCTGAAAAAGCTCAGGAGCACTAGACTGAGCGAAAATGTCATGGTTCATTTTTGCATCTGAAAAATAGCAACTCAGAGGTGGATGTGAAAATGTTTGGTGGAAATACCTGCCTCAGAGTACAAAAACTGAACACCCTTTCCAAAAATGAATGCTCAGCTCCTATTTCTGTTGGGATAATTGTATTCCTCCCACCTCAGGTTCTCTTGGCACCTCATCCTGTCCCCCTCCCTTCCTGCTCTGCTTTCCTGTTCCATTGCAGTGTGGTGTCAGACACCTGCAATTTTCCTCCTACACGCAGTTGCTCTTAATTGTGCAAAATTATTAAAATGTATGCAAAGGCTATGGAAGTTTTCTGAAGCCACCAAGTAACCTTTAGTTTTGATGGGAGTTTCAGGAAATAAATGAGATTCCAGTTGAATCACAGAGGATTTCTCTGCTGGAGGCAAGGAAAACCCAGCTGTAACACCCAGCCAATGAGCAGTGCTGAAATCCTGGGGTTAGTGCCTGCACCCTGCTTTGGCATTCTTCAGGGGTGGGAGAAGAACTAATCTGAGTTTACTGTTTGCTATATTTTAGAAATCCATATTCAGTTGTAATTTTGTGAGGACTTAAAGCTGGTTCTGGTAGTAGTTAAGCAGTGACTGAGCTGTTGTCTGCTATCCCTGGGAATATTTGCTACTTGAAATCCTGCACCTGTTACCTCTTTGCACTAGACCTTGTTTTATACAATTTTACATAGTTTTATGCAATTTTATATATTCTGGGAATGGGAAAATGGAAATAACAATACCATTGTGAGGATTGTGTTGTAAATGTATATTCCTTATATTGTGGCTTGGTATTGTTTCCTTATATTATTTGGCAGTTCTTGGGTAAATTATACTAGAGGTGGTCAGGTAGTATGGTAACATAAACCATCTAAATATAGCTAAATCAGCAGTTCTTCTTATAAAGGGGAAAAAAATCCCCTGAAAGATGGGGCACCCTCATCAGTGTACGAGCCAGAAATGAATAGAGTTTTATCTGTGCCATTTTTAGTAAGAACAGCTCTGAGTCAGAATTGAGATTCCAGTTTCTGAAATCAGATTGTGTGTATTGCAAGATGTACTTTCTTACTGTAGACACCTTGGCTGAAAACATAGATATTTGTTCCCAGGGTGCTGCTTGGAGCAGGATGCTGCAGCCCTAAGTTACAGTCAAATGAGCAGAAAGGAAATTGAAACAAGCTGCTTCATTTTGGCCTCTGCCAAAATTCAGCTTAGTTCTGGAAAAAGTATCAATGGGTGTCTCAGGCTGCAGCTGAAAGAAAGCAGATATGAGAGCTGTCCACTCAACATCAGATATTTTCATCTTTTTCTGTAGGAAGGTAACTGTGAACTGCTCATCTGTGCTTGTCACCAAATGATGTTTGCATAGTGCAGCTTCCAGGCACAGCTGTGCAATGGGCAGCCTGTACTGGCTGCATTCACTATAGCCTTGTGTGGGAGGTGATGGCTGGGAAGGGATGAGAAGGGAGGGAGAGAGCAGAGAAGAAGGGAATTTTGTGGTGGCCACGGCAGCCCTTACTACATGTTTGGTTTGGGTGTTGGTTGTGCATGGCTCATATGTAGCTGGGATGAAGTAATCCATGTGTTTTAGCTTCTCTGTTTTATCATATAAGCAAACACCTTGTAGGCCTTTCCAGGACACACAAACCATCACGTGTTGCATGTAGACAGCTGGGAAACTTGGTTATAATCATAATGAAGGCTTGGGTAGTGCAGCTGGCTTATCAGTTGTGGCAGATGCTGGGCTATAAAGTACCATGTCATGTGGGCCAACCCACAGCATCTGCATGAACCTGAAACGGAGATTTGTTGCATTAAAACCATCTTATTTCTCACTGGTGCTCTCTGGTGTATCTTACCGTGCTGGAGGGTGCTCAGTGGTGGGAAGGTGGAGCCATGCCTTGTGCTCTGCACACCACGGGGTTGATGTCCCCGTTGACCACTTTGGACTTGCCCAGTGGTGACAATCCTTACTTGCCCTGCTCATTTTCCACCTAATTTATGGGCACTTTTTTCACCCAGTTTGGTTTTTTTTTAGTTTTTATCCTTGCAGTTGGTGGCCTGTGGGATTTGAGGTGCTTTGGCTGACAGAAAACACAGTGAAGGTTGTTAGTGGGGAGCTCTGGGTGCTGCATCCCAGAAGCTTCTGTGGGAGCCACAATGGCACCAGTATCCCTTACTGCATGTCCATCTGGGCCTGTATCTCTCTATATAAGTTAGTAATGTGTCTGAAGCAGTCATGAGAATAAAATGTATAGAAAATGGAAAAAAAAAGCCTATTGTGACTAAATCACAACAAATATACTGAAAAAACTAGTCTTAACTCTTGAATCGGGCTCCTTTCCTCTCCTGCTACCCCCTGTCTGGTACTCCCTGCTGATGTCCCTCTCCCTTCATGTTCTCAAGCTCCTGGGGAGGCTTTTAGGAAATAATCCTATCTTGTGACTTTGTAAGAGCTTGGGGCTAAAGTCGGGTTGGGTGTAATTAAGCCAAAGACCATTACTATGGAAGCTGCTGGCTGAGAGCTGGAAAAACCCCTCCCAGTGCTGCTGAAGCAGGCTGTATGTAATAGTTGACTTTTGCACACCTTGCATTTAATTCAGCAGGATGCTGTGAAATCCAGGGTGTTAATGAATGACTGAGACAAGTGTGTGAGTAGCCTCAGCCCAGAGCAGCCAAACAGGCTGAGAACTTCTGTCAGCAGAGGTGCAGATCCCAGCAGGATACACTGTGCTGCTCTTTGGCATGTAAGAGTGCTCAGGAAAGAGCAGAAGTTCCAGCATCAGGCACAGGCCTGCCCGGGCAGCCAGGGCAAACTTGTAAAAGCATTTGCTTTAAATCAAGTTCTAAACTGTCATTGTGTGAGCATCGTCTGCTGTTGGTTAGATTTTTTTCTGTTTAATTCCTATAGAGCCAGCTTTACATTTCCTGTGGAAATGATGGTAAGCTGCTTTAGCTACCAGAGTAAATGTAAAAATTGTGAGCCTCTGGTGTTGCCTGAGATTTGGGGTACCACCCGTGTTGGCAGGGAAGCTAAATGGTCATTGCCACTGTTTCATAATGCTTCTCCTTCAGATGAAGGGAAACTCTTTGTTTAAAGATGTAGTGGAAATCTCAGTGGTGGAAATTTAATTCACAATTCCTGTTTCCCATGAATCAAAAAATTTATCACTCTGAAAGCTATGCTTGATAAATACCCAGCTCTTTTCCCACTGCATGATTCTCTGAGGGGCAGAGAAAGAAATATAACTGTTAATTTCTCTGTCCCACTTCACTTAAACATTGTATCACCTGAGCTTTACATTCTGCTCACACTCCATTACCAAAGTAACACTGGGAAGAGGTTCTTTTCTCCACTGCACCCATTTATTTGCTCCGTACTTTCTTCTTCAACACATTCTATTTCACCCAGCCTTCCACTTTGGTCATTCCTTCAGGTCTGCTTTCCACATGTACATTTGTTTCTTCTTTGGTATGCATTGGGATTCCTTTTTTCATTCTTTAATATATTTTTTAATGTTGGTGTGGAGGATGTGCGTTGGATGATGCCTGGCAGTCTGTACATTGTCTATGTGTGCCTTGATTTTCTTGTTTAGGTTTTTGTTTAGTGGCTGCTAAAGAGTATAATTCTTGCTAGATGAAATCAGATGTTTGGGTATCATGACAAGTTCATTTTGCTTTGTGGAAAATTATAGAAATAATTAATGGCCAGGTGTTCCTCCAAGTGTATGCAAATCTTTTTGCAGTGACTGCAGTGTATTAGAACCCAAATAATCACTTACTGAAGATTTAGTCTTGTCAACTACATGAATTTGATCCTGGTTCAAGAAAAATAATTAAGCCTATGATTAACATTGATTGTTGAATGTCCTGTCTGTTAGCTGCAGTTTCTTAATTAGCTGTGTAAATCAGCAGAGAGCTTTTGAGCTACTGAAGAGGAAACCAGTCTGGCTTGCTGGCTTTACCCTCTCTTTTGTGAAGGATGCATCCAGAGGGTGCTGATCCCTCAGGTCATCCTGCCTTGGACCCAGTAAAGCTGTCCAGTACTGAGCACAGGTTCTCCTTTCAGTCTGAGATTTCCTTGGGGTTCTGAGAGTTTCTTCTCATACACAGATTTCCTGCGCAGAAGCTGCAGAAGATCCATTTGCAGGGGAAGAAAAGGGTATTCGTGCTACAGATGTGGAGGCAATAGCTGGAAGTTTGTTGGCAAAGTACCCATGAAGATGTGCCACAGCTGTGTGGGGTGACATCTCATCCTTGCTGTGACTCAGACTTGTACTCTGCACTCAGTTGCATGCCAGCAAGTAATTGCTGCTCCCAACAACCAGCTCCACCTGGTAACCTTAGCGCTCTTGGAAAAGCACTCTTCCTCATATGTGGCTGCACACTTGCTGCTGCCTTAGTTTTCTTCGGCTCTTTTGGGTGGTCTGTCTTCAGAACAGCCATCATAAATGGCATTTTTTCATCCTCATTTGTTTGCAAAAGTAAAAGCCAAATCCCTATTGCTCCCTCTCCAAAGCTAATGTAGTATCAGGAAATTATTACAAAAAATGTCCGTTGCCAAGAGTAATGATAAGTTGGCCAAAGACTGTTGTGACAACTGCTTAACAAAGGCAGTCTTTTGTTAGTCTTCATCCTTCTTGTTTGTATATTTTATCTCCCTGTTGTTATGGGCTTATTAGCGGCTTTTCTCTTTCCCAGGCTATTACTTGCAGGAGCAAGGGACAAGAATGGCTTCATGTCACCAAGCCAGGAGGCTGTTCCTGTGGTAGCAGAGGGCTATTAGCCTCTCATAAACTAGACCTGGGCATAGCTGTGTGCACAGCAGGTCTATGGAAGGCATGTAGGTAGCCCTGTGCCAAATTTCTCTAATAGAAACCACAGATTTTCTTTTCAACTTCCTCCAGAATAGTCCAACATAAAATAAATTATCACTATATACTGCTGTTACTCCTTTGGAGAACAGAAGGAAGGAATGAAAAAAAAAAGATGGAAAATGGTGACCATTTTCTGAGGCATGTAATGAATGGTCTGTGTTTTGTATGGATGATGCACAAAAACATCTTCCCTGTATAAGTCCTAACATTACTACTGTTACTGCAAAGTTGTAATTTGAATTTACAAGTGTTTACAAACAAGACTGCAATCAGATAGTTAAAAACCAGTCCAACAACTGGAGTGTCCCCCTGCTTGAGGTTGAGCTCTGTCTGCTTGGCTCCCAAGTCAGGTTTCCAGTGTCCCTGCTGTGAAACACTGGGACTGTGAGTGATGGTCACTGCTCTGCTGCAGCACTGGCACAGCTGTAGCTATTCTGCTATGAAGCTGTGCGCGTGACATTTTGAAGAAGGAGGCTGGCTGCCTTTTTCATCACTAGTTTGGGAGAAGGGGCCAGCCTGCCTTTTTCCTCACTCCTGCCTTTTAAACACTCCATCACTTTAAGTGGTGTTCCACCCTTTAATAAGAATGAACACATGGAATGTGTTTCTTTTTGTGGATGCACAAACATGAATAAGACAAAGCATCTTTCTGAACACTTCATTGCTCTTCTCTTGAAAGGGTCACTTGTTTGCTGCTCCACACTGGGCACAGCCACCAGCAGGAGATTGGTTAAATGATGAGAGCAGGGCATGAATGGTTCCTATCCAGTGGAGAGCAGACATTAAATGCTTGCTTTTTTCTTTGCTTTCTTTCCCCCCCGCCTTTTTTTTTCCTGCAATATATTATTTCTTTTGTTTCTACAACTAACAGTTGATTTCCAGAAATCAAGGCTTTGGGGGAGTGCAAGTGCTAGTCTGGTGCCAATTTTGCTAAATCACGTGAGCTCTGCTCCGATAAACAGTAACTTGTTTTCCATAAAGGAGACTTGTGACTGGTCAAACCATGATGATCCAACCATGTCCTTATGATACTACAGTCCTAGAAACAATTATAATAGTGACTCATATGGAAAGGCTTTTATTCATAAAGCCTCCTGGACTATGCTACATTGTAAGAGGCCATACAAGATACAAGGCAAATGCAGTTGGCTCCTTTTCCAAAAGAAGTTGTTATTCCCTGAGAACTAAACCAGCAAAATGGCACAACAAATGATACAGGCTTATATTATGTACTTACTCCCATAAAGCAGAGAACAATTCCATTAGCATAGCTTAGATGAATGTGTTAAGGGGAAAAAATATAGCACATTTTCCCCTGTTGGTCTTTTGATATTGGCAAAAGTGTTGTAAGTGGTGCACTTAGAAGAAATGTTCATGGAAGAGCCATGTCCTCTGTAATTATTTGGTGAAATGACTGTCCTGTTGCAACATTTATGAAATTCTGGTGGAAATGTATTTGTGTTGGGGGGATTGCTTTCACTATCAAAGCTTCAGAAAGAAAGTTGAACCCCTTCATCCTGTTTTACTGGCATTATTTGAGGAGCCACTGGTACTCCATGTCCCATAACCACTTTTCCTTGTTGAAGTATGCTGTGGAAGGAGTCACCTGGTACCTGTGACTGGCCAGGGCAGAATTTGACCCTAAGGCTGGTAAATAGCTGCTCTTGCTGTCAATTAGGGCCTTGATATTAATTTGAAGCTCCTGACCAGCTGGAGAGGTCCTGAGAGTAAGGGGGAATGACAGTGTTATGCATAATCTTGGACACAGCACATCACTGCAGTTATGGGGGAGGGCCTGGCACCCTTTGTAGGTGTCTGGGGCCACAATTTCTCTGCCAAAAATTATAGGAGGAAACCTTTGTTTTCACAGATGTAACTTGAGCCCCTCCAAATAATTTGCAGTCTCAGAGGCAGAAGTGGCAGCACCCTGGGAAAACCTGCCCTTCCATCATTGCAAGGACTGCCAGGCTGCAAGAATGGTGTTTGAGGTCTTGTTACAGTAGACATGGGAGCTGCAGGCTGTGCTTTTGGGAAGTTGTGACACCATGGTGTGTGATGGTATTTGTTGCCCTGGGCCTGATCTGGTCACACTTTGTATCTGTTAGCTCCGCTTTGGCCAACCTGAGTTAAGTGCAAGTGGGAAAGGTCTTAAAGGTTACATTCCCCACAAAACTTACAGAAATAGGCCTAAAATATAGGTGTTCTAATATGCTGTCTCAATCTTTAGGAGCATCCTCAGATGGATCCCTGTGGGAGTTACATTTGGGGGCAGTAGGGACTCAGGACCTTCCTCCCTGCAGAACTGCTGGGCTTTGTCTGATTGCTTAACCTGACAACTTTGGGTACCATAATGTCTTAAATGTGCGCTTTTCTTTCTAAACCTGTTTTCTTCTTTTTTTTTTTTTTTTAAGTCTTTTGAGGATGCAAGAACTTTTGCTTTGTTTTCCCAGGTGCTCAGATAAGCTGTTTTGCACCCAGCTCTTTCTCCTGGCGACAAGCTGCTTATGTGGACTCCTACTGCTGGGCAGCTGTGCAGCAGAAGCAACCATCCCACAACAACTTAGAAAATATACCCCTGTGGCTGCATAAAGTATGTATAGGTCTCCATCTCCTGGCAAAGTTATTCCCACATAGAAACCTACTTTTGCCTCACTTTCCTTGTTTCTCTGCTCTGCTGTAGTCCTTGCCTTTGACTTGACTCTCTATTTTTAGAATGTTTTTCTCTCCCTTCCTCCCAAAGAGGGTAGTACCAGAGAAGGTATTTTCTGCTTTTAAATAAGGGGTCACCAGTTATCTGATGCAAGAGTAATGTTAATGTTGCTGTGTTGCCCTGGAGTGAATGCTTCACCTGGCTTTAGCCAGGAACTATTTTAAAACTGGAATACAGGACACAGCAACTGCCTTAATACTTACAAAAACTTATTTTAGGAAAACAAGGTAATAAGAACATTTTATATTTTTATTGTGTTACTCTTGGACAGTTGTGCATGGAGAGAGAGAGTTGTGGCAGATAGATATTTTGGTGAAATTAATCAGTGGTACCAACAGTTTTAACCCCTGTCTTCAGCATGCTCTTCTGCATGTCTGCAGGCAAATGAGCTGGTTTTCATTGCTTCAGGTAAAGCAGTATCGTATAAAGAAAGAGGTTTATTTTATGGGCTAAAAGTTTAGTAAGTTTTAAGATACTTGATCTGGCTCAAAGCAGTTAGCTGAGGTTTGGCAGGAGTTACACACTGGGTTAATGCCATGCCAATGCCTGGAGCTGACTCAACTCGAGAGGCATCTTTGGCCTGCTTGGGCAGTGCTAGTGCCAAAGTAAGAAATGCTGGCTGGGCTCTGCAAATTTGTGTTCTGCCTTCTTCAGCCCCTTTAATACTTGCCCCAGCAAATAAACCCCTGGCACCTGGGAGCAGAGGAGAACCTGGTGCTAGAGGGAGCTCAGGTATGAGACTTGCAGTACATGTACTTCTGGCTTTGCTTCTCTATCCTGAGCCTCAGATTTTATTATACAGTCATCTGGTGGTATAATCTCTGAGAGACTATTCAAGGCTGTCTCTGATTTGTTTGCTAACTCAAATCATTAATTGAGGATTTACAGTTGGCTTCTCCTGTTAGCTCCACTGATAACCTTGATACTGATAACCAGTAGGCATGTGTTTCATGAACATTAAAGCCAGACTTTGTTGTTTCTAGCCTAAACTTTTCCTTGCACAACTAGGACTCCACTTCAGACAGACCTTCTACAGAGGCCAGTCGTAGCTGCTGGAACATCTCACAGGGCTGGAAACTCCACCTGCAAACCTGGATATTTTGCTGCCCCTTTCTCTTGAGGGAATGAGCTCTTGTTACTCAATTTTTTTCTATTGAATTTCATGTGATAGTCATCTGCTGATAGCATTAAGTCTGCTCGTTTGTCAGCCACAGATAGCTTAAGCACTCATACTTTTATGATCCAACTCATGTTAATTTGCTGACTAGTGCTCTTTCAGAAATTGCTGCAGTTCCTCCATGATATGTATGGTATATGATGTTTCCTGCCATTAAACCATAAAAAAAAGGGTGATGGTATGTGGTTGTCTCTGCACAAATACCACAGAGTCCTCTTCTTAAAATAGCAAGTCATTATGTTTGATTGTCAAATGTAGTCAGATGAGCTGGACAACCCAAGTCTGCTTCTCTGAAACCTAGGACTCATACCAGATGACTTTGCATTTTCACTTCTGCCTGTCATTCAAGATCTTAAATTTTAATTATTGAAAACAATTTGCTGGTTATATAAGCCTACTGTTAACAAATGGAACAAGTGTATCTTTCATTTTTAAAAAGCCAGGATCTGAGAAGGATGGAATTGTGCATCAGATGCTGTGGAAAAGATGACAAATGCAGACTTTTGTTTGCAAACAAAAAGAGCTGCACTGATGATCATGTACTGCTCTGGTTTGGAGACTATTCAGAAAAGAGTTGCACAGAGTTCAATTTTTGCTGCCACAGGCTGCAGCTTTGGGAGTGATGAGAGCCTGGTGAGAAGCCGCCCAGCAAATGCATAGCAAATGTGCCTTTTCCCCAGCAGTGTGCTGCTTCTGGGTGAGGAAGCAGTGGTGAAGGAGTTGGGGAGAGGAGGCAAGATGGCAGAGGCTGTTTTTTTTAAGGCAGCAGTCTAATGAGGGCAGGCTAGAGGGGGACATTGGAGGACATCTGGGACAGAGCAAGAAGGCTGATGCCAATGTGCTACACAAGTGCAGAATTCTTCTAAGTAATAGAGGAAGAAGTGGAGACTGGAACAATGGAGGTTTGGGGCTGTGACTTCAGTGTGAAAACTATCTTGCCTCTTACTACATGTCTTTGTAGTATTTGGGGTAAAGAGATCTCTAGGATTATATGGGATACTGCTGATGGCATTTCCAGTTTTGAGGGTCAGAAAGGGAATTAATAAATCTTCTTATGCCTGTAAAATCTGAAGTGAGTGAGTACTCAATCCAAGCAGTGTAAACCATTGTAAGGCATTTTAGTTGCTCATTACTACATCAGGTGTGCCTTTGTTGTTTCCTTCCCCACCTGGCACCAGTGGAAGGTGGCTCAGAGGTGTACAACACAGGTGTAAGTGGAGTCCAGCAGGCTTTGCAGCTATACAGGCAATCTTAAGCATTTGTTAAGACCTATGGAAAATGTGTTGCAGCACCTTAGAGCAGCTTAGATAAGTATAAGATGGGTTCAAAAACAGATAATTTCTATTTCTACGTAACACAGAATTCAGAGGACTGATAGAGCCTGGACATGAAATTATGAAGTTTTGGGTAAACCAAGGCATCAGGACTCAAACCTGGTGGCATTGTTAGCAGTGACAAATAAGAAGACCAAATTCTTGTGTTGATGATGAGATGTCCAAAATACATTGGACATGTCAGAGCTTTAAATCTCAATTGGAAAGTGTACCCCTGGGAGAAGGAAGATGATGTTATCTGTTGTGTGCAAACAGGAGGGAGAGGCAGTAGTGAGAGCAGAGCTCTGCACAGTTTTTATGGGCTGCTGTGGGTAGGGGAAGTCAGTCATTTATGGTCTAATACATCACATGCATTCCTACTGCCGATAATAACACAGGATTTTGCTTTAATGGTAGGTGATATTCGAAGTAATTTTCCTGAATAAAATGTTCCATAACATCAAATTACTTACTTTGTGCATGCAAAACTTTAATCTCTCTTGATTAATGCAAACACAAGTTAACATAGTTATATTAAGTCCAGATTTTCATCTTGTTAAATACCTGCAAATGTACGTGTAGCTTTTCCACTTGCAGTGATTAATGACCTCAGTTCAAGCTTCCTCTAAAAATCTCCTCTGCCTTTGCCAATGAACATGCATGGGCACATGGCTGTTACATTTGTGATGTCTTGCATCTGTTTCATATTTGTTCAACTAACTTAAAGTTTCTTATGAACTGATGCTAGATTTGAGTGTGCTTACTATCAAAAGCTGAAAGTAATGAATTAGAGGTTGGCTGAATTTGCAGTACATTTCATTAACAAACTGCTTGTCTTACATCATGTGTCTGTAAGGGTAATGTTATGTATAATTCTATGCTTCGAATATAATATCAGAGTACATAGAAGCACCATTGTTCCTGAAGCTGGGAGGAATTAGAGATAAAATTGCATGACAAAAACTACTTGTTGATGAATAGAAGAAAGATGGAAAAACTTCAGACTTTTATTTTATACCTGCTTTAGCACATGCCCTAAGCAGTTGTGACCATGCAAGGGCTGACTTCTCAGTGCTGCGTTAACACCAGACCATTCTGATGCTGTGTGTTGGTTTCCATTTAGGTGTTATCTGAAATTATTTAAATACCCTGAAGTATTACAGTCACTGGATGTCATGCACTCTGAGTGTGTTTGCAGGCAGAGGCAGAACTGTAGCACTCTATTCATTTACCTCCTGACAGCTAATGGAGGGCAGGAGAGATTTTGCTGGTATTTGGAGTGTTTTAGTTGCTATGAACAGTGGTGACACATCAGAGAGGGAGAGTTAGGTGATGCTGTCTTCTTTCAGTCAGCCCCTCTGATAGCTGCTCTGCTGTGCTATTTGTTTTTTTCCCAGGTTAATGCTGTATTTCTCCATGTCAGCTCTGGTGGTTCTGAATATGCAGAACTTGTTATCAGGGTTGAAAATGTTATCAGGATGGCACCTTTATTCTGTGTGCTTTTTTTTTTTTTTTTCCGTTGGTGGGGGGAAGCTCTAAGCAGCAGCAAAGTTACTGGAGCTGTCTGAAAAGAGATTTTGCTTCCCTGCATATCCCAAATAATCACAAAATTGTGTTTGAGTAGAAGGATTTAAATAAAATCATAGGGATTTAATAGGCATCTAGGAAACGTGGTGCTTATGGGGAACCATGGTGATAGGCAGACTTATTACTTATTACTTATGAGAGTGAAGCCTAATCAGAGTTTTTTCCCCTCTGCAGTTCTTCCCATACATCCTTCTGCTTGTTGCCATCCTGCTGTATCTGCCATGTTTGTTCTGGCGCTTCACTGCAGCACCTCACCTTTCCTCAGACCTGAAATTTATTATGGAAGAGCTTGACAAAGCCTATAACAGGGCAATCAAAGCTGCTAATAGCATTCGAAGTGGAGACCCCAGGGACCCTACTGACTTGATTCCAGCTGCTAATGAGAACATGACACAGAGGTAAGATGCTGGGGCTTGGCTTTCTCCACTCTTCAAGTTCGTAACAGATGTAACATTTATACCCACTTAGAATTTTATTGCAAAGGTTTGAATGGTGACCCGACACAATTTTAAGATTGGTTAAAGAAAAGAAAATATCTGAAATTATTACTTTGGTTCTTGGAGCTAGAGCTTATAATTTTCTTTTTTCAAAGAAAACTGTAATGAGCTCTTTGGATTACTTATTGCCTGAGATGTTCTGATTTCTTTAGTTGCAGTAGGTGTTAAGTAGTTTTGCCCAGCACAGTGTAAGAAAAGAGATACTTCAGCCCTCAGTTCTCGATGTTCTTGTACACTGTCAAGTTACTTGTCATGTCCTCTTCTTTAAGATCAAAAAAATTATTAAAAAACCCAAACATTAAAACCCACAAAAGCGACCCCCTCCCATTCTGATCAAGTTGGTGCACTGTTCCAACCAGATCCAGCTCCTGTTTCCTTGCAGGTCAAGGGTACCTGTTTCTCTCTGTGTGGGGTTACAAGTAGTGCAGCAGTCTTAGGTCTCTTTTAAATGTGGAGTTAGGTCTTGGCAAATAAAAAGCCTTCTAGTGTTCTATTATTGAACAAGTGCTTGGAGAGTCTGCTTTTCTGCATGGATTTGCTTACTGCACCTGTTTCGTAGAGGAAAAGAACAAAAATATTTTGTTCCCATGAGGGCTAGACTTTTTTCCCTTCTTTCCACCGTTTGAACTCTTCTGTTTCTTAAACAACTTTTCTGTAGTAAGAGTGTTGATATTTTTCATATATCTGCTATTCTATTGGTTTTCTGTTGACTTCAATAAAACTACCCTTGATTTACCTCAGTAAGAGGATGTGAACGTGTTGGAGTGGGTTCAGAGAGTATTACCAAGATGATTAGAGGGATGGAACACCTCTCCTACAGATACAGGCTGGGAAAGCTGGGGTTGTTCAGCCTGAAGAAGAGAAGGGTTCAAGGAGACCTTAAGGCACCTTCCAGTACCTAAAAGGGATATACAACAAATCTGGAGAGGGGGCTTTTAGAGGGGCATATAGTGAAAGGATAAGGAGGAATGTCTTTAAACTGAAAGAAAGTAGGTTTAGATTAGGCATTAGGAAAAAACTCTTCCCTGTGAGGATGGTGAGGATAGCACAGGTTGCCCAGGAAAGTTGTGAATGTCCCGTCTCTCAAAGTGCTCAGGGTCAGGTTAGATGGGGCTTTGAGCAACATGGTCTAGTGGAAGGTGTCCCTGTCCATGGCAGAGCACAGGGATCGGTTGGAAATAGATGATGTTTAAAGAACCTTTCTAATGCAAGCCATATTGTGATTCTATGATTTTAAGAAGGTTTCCAATCTTTTATCTCATTTAGAGTACTAGGTTTTGTTGATATTTGGAGTAGGTGAATGTTGTAGCATCTGATCTATATGATTTGATTTTTTTTTCTCTCTTTTTTCAGTTTGTGGGAAATACCTGAAAGCTACTTTAAATACCCAATTGTGGAGCAGTACCTGAAGACAAAAAAGAATTCCAAGTGCTTAATAATTAAATATATTACATGCCGTTTGCTCACACTAGTAATTATTTTCCTTGCATGCCTCTATCTGGGCTACTACATTAGTCTTTCCTCTCTGAGTGATGAGTTTCTGTGTACTATCAAAACTGGGATCCTTAAGAATGACACAACTGTTCCAGAAGTGGTTCAGTGCAAACTTATTGCTGTTGGTGTCTTCAAGGTACTCAGCTATATTAACTTGATAGTTTACCTGATGGTAATGCCCCTGGTAGTGTATGCAATGTTTGTTCCATGGAGGTGGAATTCAGGTGTTCTCAAAGTGTATGAAATCTTGCCAACTTTCGATGTTCTGAAACTTAAGTCAAAGCATTTTGATGACTTAAGCCTTTACCTCCTCTTTCTTGAGGAAAACGTGAGTGAACTTAAATCATTTAAATGCCTTAAAGTGCTGGAGAACATTGCAGTTTCTGAGAAGTTTGATGTCATGCAGCTTTTGGTAAACCTTGGTACTATTAAGACTGACACTATAGATGGGAAGCCAGGGACTGCTGAGTTGGAGAAGCCTGAAGAAGCAACTTCAGAAGAGCTGGAAAAAGATGCGACAGAGTTACAAGGTAAGCTGATCTAGATGTGTATTCCTACCAAAAGCTTACTAATACCTTCTGTAAGATAATGGACCTCCTTAGTCCTTGCTGTGTTGCCTGCTGTGTAAGTACTGTAACCTCAGAAGACTGTGGTGGTGTAAGTCTGTGGCACAGCTAAACCCTGGATTACTTGTTGGGTCGGTGGTCCTTGCTGACATCTCTGCTCTGGCACTACCAGGCTTCAGCTGTTTGAACTTTAACTGCCTAAGAACCCCTGCACAGTAGGAGAGCTCTAGGGTGGGTTCTGCTTGAAGCAGCTCCAGTGAGAAAGCTGGTAGTTTCAGGACTTTTCTTCAGAAATTGGCTCCAAAGTGTAGTAACTGCTGCTCCTGCTTCTGTTCAAGCTTTGGCAGAAGTCGTGGGTGAATATAAAAATAAGTCTGATGCTCAGAAATGCTGCTGGCAGAGAAACAGGAAATGACAAAAGAAGGAAAGTGGGACTGGGATCAGTGAACACACTCCTATTCCCGCTTTCATAGAGAGCAAGGAAGATTGACTGTAAAGAGAGTTTTATCAAAATGGTCCAAATCAATCTGGATTGGTGCAGCAGTTCTCTGGATATTCCATCAGTCTGCAGACATGGTCAGCTTGAGCAATCACTCATCTATGATATAGTCTAGGATTCTGTCCTAAAAAATGTGGCATATCTTAATTGTGAAACCAGTTCCTTCCTTAAGTGCAGAATTAGAGAAGTCAAATATCCAAGTAATGATGTTTTAAAACATTTAGAAACTTACCTGAGTATGTGAGCACAATGCTGAGGAAAAGTTAAAGAGCTGTTTCAAAGGTAGGAAAAGAATAAATCTATTTTCTCTTCATAAAGCTATGCCCTGTTATTAATAAAAAAGATGCATCAGTATCCAGGGGTTAGGTGTTCCTCTGTACTTGAGTCAAGCAGTTGTGGTAGGCAAGACTTGGAGAAGTCAATTTATACAACAGGAGAATTCAGAACAAACAAGCAGAATTCTTTTTGAAACAGAAGCCCATTTGGCGACTAGCTCTTGTGCAGCAGCTTGGAGTAATTCTGACAGCGTTCTGTCCATTTTTGAAATGACAGATGGGTTTGGAAGTAAAATATAAGAGCCTAAGTGGAGATCTGGACTCAAGGAGCTGAAAAGGTTAATAGAAAATCTGACTCATTTTTATCTGAAAGCAGAAGTTTTGAGATTGTTTTCACCTCACAAAAACACTTCCAAGATCTATTTTTGTCTAGGTCAGAACAAGCTAATGCTTGAAGCTTTGTTAAAATGGATTGCAGAAAGAACCTCCAGTGCTGTGTATGTGACCAGCTCTGGCTGGTGCAGCCCCTCTCCTTCTGCCTGAGGACAGCTGCAGGCTCCACACCCATCAGCAAAGCTTTACCCACAGCTCATCATCTTCTCCTCTCTCCCTTGTGGTGTCAGCATGTTTTTATTAGGGGCTGTGTTAACAAACCAGTGGTACCTGCTGGCTCTGGCAGAGCGATGTGCAGGGCACCCTGGTGCTGGGCGTGGGGACAGTGGAGGCAGCACAGGACAACAAGCAGTGCAGCATGGGCGTGGTGGCAGTTCCTTTGTGCACCAGAAGCTGTCCAGGGGTTTGATGTCCCTCTTCTCTTCCTCTTCTCTTCCTCTTCTCTTCCTCTTCTCTTCCTCTTCTCTTCCTCTTCTCTTCCTCTTCTCTTCCTCTTCTCTTCCTCTTCTCTTCCTCTTCTCTTCCTCTTCTCTTCCTCTTCTCTTCCTCTTCTCTTCCTCTTCTCTTCCTCTTCTCTTCCTCTTCTCTTCCTCTTCTCTTCCTCTTCTCTTCCTCTTCTCTTCCTCTTCTCTTCAGTTCTGACAGACCGTGAAGCAAGTGGCAGTGTGAATACGAGAGAAGACAAGAGACTTCGCCAAAGACTTATAGATTCTTCGTGCTGATGCCTCCCATGTGCAGGAGCTGGAGCACGTTCTGTGGAAAGGCTCCTCCTCCGCCCCCGCTGTGCTCAGCACAAGGTGCTGCTCTTTGAATGCAACGTTCTCAATTGCCTGACAGTTCCCCAGAGGCCAGACTGGTTTACAGACTATTTGGTGTATAACAATCAGGAGTCTTGTGCCTGAAAAGGCATGTTGTACACTTCCGTTATTTATTAAAAATATCAAACCACACAAAGCACATCAAGCCACAAACAAAACAATTCTGTCATGAGTAACAAGCAATAGGCATTGAATGCAGTTGAAACTGGCAGCTGGACAGAGCTCACTCCATGCTGGACAGGGATGGGAACATAACCCTGAAGGTAGCAGAAAGATAGGGCCGCATTGCATTCTGAAGTGTTGCTCTGCAGCAGTGGCCATCTCAGTTCTAGGGTTTAAGTAAGGTAACTTTGGGCTCTGGCCTGGAAAAGGGGGCCGGGGGGTGGGGTTTTATAATGAATCTGGTTAATATGTCCTGAGTGGTGGCTGCCACTGATACTGGCTGTGTCTTCATGGGAAAAATAGAGGTTACTCTGTTCAGCCTGAGATGTCTCGGTTAGTCATCCCAACACTGATGTATGGGATTAAGTACTTGACACTGGTGGAAAAGAGACTACAGTTTTAGTGTTAAGAAGGTACTGTAAATACTAGGGATTTTGAATTTTCTATGTATTAATAAATTAATAATGTCTTAACAATGTTTTTACAAAATATAGTGATGTGTAAGCTAAGTGTTGGTTTAATTTCTATCCCTCAGTTGTTTTGGTCTTAAATGTCTAATACATCCGCCTTGGAGTTTTGGACTGAAGATCAGTGAAATTCGTTCTATTTTTGTAATGGTTTGTCAAAATTATTTTGTAATGTTTTTATGTGTAGAATTTTTCTCAACGTGTTTGTAGTATCAAATGCACTATTAGTTGTGCTGTCTTCCAAACCACACTTGAGAATACAAACTAACTTGTATTAAAGTAGCACCCAAATACGTCGGCAGAGCCAAGCACCCAACAGCCAAGGTCAAGTAGATGTGAATACTATGAAAGGTTGTTCTTCCCCATACACATTGTAACTGTATTTTAATTAAAGAAAAGATGCTTAAGTGTATTGGAACAGACAAAATAAGGAGGAGTGTTTGTACATAGGTTTGTTATCACATCATTTGGGGAGGGTAGAATTCAGCATTAATGTTGTCCCTTCTGCCCAAGACCTCAACCTTCATTGAGTATTAAAATGACCTTTATCTTGAAATATTAGATGCAAGGTGAGGTGGGTGGGGAGAGTGAAGCACCACAGTGGCAGTGTATATCTTTCACACATGTGATATACTGACTTGTTTTTCTATGTTGTCCATGAAAGTGAAATTACTTACCTGCCACCTCTTCCAAGTTGGCTTTTTAAACAAAGAAAGACTTTTTTTATAGCTAGGTAGGACTTCCAGTTTCCAGTTCCTTGGTGTCACGCACTTTTGTGCTCTCGTCTGCTGGCATTCTCCATATGGTTGTGGACGAGGAGCAAACACGAGTAATTGGCGTTACCATATTTGCACAGAACTCTTTATCTGCTGCAGCAGATTTCAGAGATTATGTCCACAGTTGAATTCAGCAGCTGCTGTGAACAAGTGGATCTGAAAGTGCTGCTGTGCTACACTTAGGGCTAGTATTACAAGAACTCTTCACTTTTCTTACGGCTTTCAACTAAGGCAAGCCTTATTTTAAAAGAAGTCTTTAAAGCCATAGTTTTATGCTACCTCTGCCCAGGACAGAAGCACAGCTGCAATCCTGCAATGCCTTGTGCATTACCAGCACAAAATAGGGCTTATGTTGGACACTGGTGGTCCACACTGCTGAATTTTACTGCCATACTTCTGCCACCAAGCCTACAATTCCTTTGACCTTTCCTAGATTCTGTCTGGCTATGCTGATGTGTTGCTGATGGTCCTTTGTATGTAGGCAGTGCATTGTATGTCTTGGACAAGGAGCTATAGTGCAATACTAAGACTTTGTGATGTGGATGTGTTTGAACTGTTTGATGTAAGTAGAGTTGTTAAAATTCAAAGCTCCCGAAAGCCACACGTTCATGTTTCATGTTGGATATGTACCTAACTTTTTACTAATTCCCCTTTTGTATTTAAAAATATGACTTGCTGCAGTGGATTTGTTATTGTCTTCTTAAGTGCTCAATAAAATGCCTATCAATCCTTCTTGGTTATTAAAATAAGATCAGTTTTGTGAACTACAACAGCGTAAGGGTCCGAAGGTTCCAGGAACAGTTACACGTTGCCACAGTGCAAATACATGTGGTCTGATGCTAAACCCTGAGAAACATTTTGGACAGGCATTATAATTCTGCTCTTTTTATTTGTGTTCTCATAAAATTGTCAGAGCAACAGAAAATGTCAGCACATGATAAATAGCATATCCGCTATGTAATTTGCTGTCTACAAATTGGCCACAGTGTCAGCACATACTTTTCTGCTGCATCATTTTGTTTCAAGGTGTGTTTCTGAACTGCCCGGCTCAGTTCTACTTATGTTTTAGTGGCACTGCTCTTGCTGTGTTTTGCCATTTTCAAAAGATGGGTTGATGCCAATTTAGGCCTTAAGGAAAAGAGTCCATCTTAAGCCCCTTCACCACTATACTATTGTAAATATTCCTCTTCTAAATATTCCAGAAAGTAAAATTACAATGTCAAGGTTCAGGTTTGGTCCATGCCATTCCTTCTTGCCCTTTCTCCACACACTCTAAGTGTAGGAGAGTCGTAACTAGTTGCTCTGCTCATGCTTTGCCTTACAGTGGTCTTGTGAGATTTTAAACTTGAGATTTAAACTGCAGAGAACAAGTAAAAATGTTTATTCCATTAGCAGATGGTGTCCCTCTAAAAGCAGCTGTACCCACTGTTTTTCTGCCTCTGGTTGTTGTCAGTCCATTTTAGAACAAAGATATATTTTAGGTCCATTTTTTCCCCTTATTTGTAACAGCGGATGTTTTAATAGCAGCTTACTAGATTACTGGTTTAGTGCCTAAGCCTAGAACCTCATTAATAAAGGATGTCCTGACTGCACTTTGGGAACAGAAAGACAGAAATAGGTTTGTGAGTGGTTTTCTGAAGATGGAAGTGGTAAGAGGGATTTAACCCCCAGTACAGGCACAGGTGAATCTGCCACAGAAGCGGGGAAGAATCAAAGCTGTGTCTTGGGAATAAGCTTTCCTAGAAATCTTTTCTTTGAGCACCACTTTGCATAGACCACATGAGAGTGGCACAAATGAAAACCTAGCTGTAGATTAGGGGCATTTTGTGTGTTTCCGTCATGCAGGCTGTGTGGCCAGAAGCTCCAGAAGATTGCTTCCCTCATAATGGCATATTTGACTAAATGTACTAAATTACTGGCATAAAGATAACAAGTAACTACTCCTATTAAACATTTTAAAAAGTATATTTCTGAAGTGACACAAGTAATGAAAATACTATGGCTTTATGTCATTAAGTAGTCAAACATCTATTTGGTTCCTGTCATGTTATCAACCCTCCCCTGAAGGACTGTGAGAAAGAACTCAGAATATAACACTATTTAATCTTTTTAGGTAGAAAAATTTGCATTTTCTTTTTTGTTTCTTCAGATTCTTTGATGTGAGTCATCTCAAACTTTTTTATAATCATTGAGAATAACCAAACACCTTAATGCAAACAACATTCCTGGCCTAGAAATGAACTTCCATCCAGCCCAGGGGCTGCTGAGTTAGTCAGTCCCCTTAAGTCAGAGTCTCACTTCCCCAGAGAGTCCAGGAAAAGTGCTAGGTGCCTTTGAAGGCATTTGAATGGGTAAGCAGTCCAGGGATGAAAACAGCCTGGGCTCAATCTGCTTGTGCTACCTTTGAATTGCTTTAGCTCTTGTGCCCCCACAAACTTCATGTACGTAAACCAACAGCAGTGGAATCTCTCATCCAGCAACAGGGGAACTGGAGGCTTTGTTTGCTTTTTCCCTCTATCTGAGCTCAGCTGGGATGAGAGAAATATGTGCTGCTGCACAGCTCAGAACAAGGCCTCTCTGCTGGGAATCTGAGCTGCAGGATGAGAAACAGAGCCTGAGGCTACTGTCTGCCTGTCTTGAAATGTGTTTGCACTGCTGAACAGGAATGCCAGGGATGAAGGTCAAGGGTTTGGTCCTTGCTGTCCTCCTTGTTCGAGTGTCAAATCATTCCTGAGCTCTGTCTCAGGACTTGTTCAAGACAAATTCTGGGCAAATAATTCACTTCCGGAGCAACTTCCAAAAATCGTTAGGGATGAGACCATAACAACTTGGTTATCCCCACCCTACATATCCCTCCAACATATCCCACCAAGTTCTATACCTTCAGAGGCTAATGATGCACTTTTAGAATGTCCTATTAAAAACTGGTGACGTCTGACAGACCTGTCACATCATAGTGTTTTAAACTGAAAAAAAGCCTACAAAAAATGTAACTGTGTCTTAAAATCCTGATAATCTCTGACCTCAGGGGCTAAAAGTCAAGCACTTGTACCACCACATATCTGCTCTGGATGGACCTAACCCTACATGGTGTGGAAATAAGTAAGCTGACACCTTAGTGCCAGGAATAATTTGTTAGACCTTCAGTTACTTAACTGGTGCCCTGATTTCATCTGGGATACAGTTAATTTTTATTAGTAGCTGGCACAATGCCATGTTTTGGACTCAGTATGAAAATAATATTGGTCACACACTGATGTTTTGGTTATTGCTGATCAGTGCTTATCCTAAGCCAAGGACTTCTCAGTTTCCCAAGCTCTGCCAAAGGGCAGGTGCACAAGAAGCTGGCAGCAGACATGGCCTGAACAGCTAATCCAAAGTGGCCAAAGGCATAATCCAAACTCAGTTTACAAACTGTGGCAGTTGGTCAGGAGGCACTGATTTGTTTTGTAGATAAAGGCAATTTTTTTCCTGGTCAGGACATTGTGGTGATGACGGGATTCACCTCTGCCTCTCTAAACTATCATTAAATGGCTTTGAGCCTAAGGCAAAAGGTGGGAAGTTTCATCTCACCTTGACTCAGAAATCCCTTCAAACTTGCAAGACAGAGGACAGGCTATGGGGGACATTGTGCCCAGAAGAAAACAGGATGGACCAAAGAATTTCCCTGTTCCTTTAATGCCAGTCCAGACCTCCCAAGCCCACTGTGCCACCCCCAGGAAGGAGCAGGAGCTGCCTTTCTGTTGGGCTGAGCAAGGTGGGGAGAGCAGAGGATAATCCCATTCTCATTCCCCTTTGGTGGCACAAGGAAGATCAGGAATAAGACAGAAAACCACCAGCCACCAGCACTGGACACCAAGGCTGTGGGAAGGCACAACATTCCCAGCCAAGCCTCCAAGAGCTGTTAGGTGGTATAGATGCCTTCATGGGTGCAGAGTGTTCACAGCCTGCTGGATTCCACACAAGGCTGGCAGACTGCGTCAGCAGGGACCTGGCTGCACTCTCACCAGCACTCAAGAGCTTTATGAATAAGGCAGATGTGGATAATAGTTATTCTCAGTCTCCTGGGAAACTGCTGTTCTAAAGCTCTGTGTGTCCACATGCAGTTTCTAGGTCAGTCTACTTAGAGGACTAAGACTCCCTGGAGCTCTTGAAACAACTAAGTGCATGCACGGGTCATGGCTCAGTGCTGTGCAGATGTATCTGTTCACATCCAAGAGCTCTATAGCTGCATGCAGCTGTTGCTAAGCCCAGCATAAGCTCCCTACTCAGTAGCTTCAGTGCACAATTGTAGCCTGAAATTTGGAACAAGCAGACAAGTCCATAGCTGGCAATGATATCATGGTCTGGTAGAGCGATCCTTTCAATCATAGCCAGATTGTTTTAATCATGATCTACCCAAACCACATCAAAATACTTCTTGAAGTTTCACATTTAATATGCAAATATTTAAGATTCCCCATAATAAAATATTCATAAGGTATCCTGAGTTGGAAGAGACCCACCAGGATCATTCTGGCCCTGCACAGGACACTCCAAGAATCACACCCTGTGCCTGATAGTGTTGTCCAGATGCTCCTTGAACTCTGTCAGGTTCAGTGCTGTGACCACTGCCCTAGGGAGCCTGTTCCAGTGCCCAACCACCCTCTGGGTGAAGAACCTTTTCCTGGTATCTAGCCTAAACCTCCCCTGACTCAGCTTCATGCTGTTCCCTCATGTCCTGTCACTGGTCACCAGAGAGAAGAGATCAGTGCCTGCCAGAGATAAAAAACACGTTTGTAACAGCTAGTGGTGGCTAGTTAATATATTCATTAAAGAAATTAGAGGTTTATGCTTCTCAGAAGACTGTGATTTTGAGATCTCTGGAATCTCCCAACACTTTTTCTGTAAGGGTGGAAATAAATAAAGCTAGCTTAGAAATGGTGTCTGAAATCCTTTGAAAATGCCAGAGAGACAATGGAATTACTATTCCTGGAGTTACAGGACATTGCTATATTTTAAGAAGTTGCCTTTTCATCTCCACCAGCTGAGAGAAGAAATTCATCTCACACTGACAGGAGAAGAGGAGGGCTGCCCTGCAGTCAGGAACACCAACCAAAGCTGAGGTTCCTTCCTTCTGTGCAGGAGAAATTTGTCATCTTTTCCCTGCATGATCTCAGTATGCTTAGAAGAATTGTCCTCCTTTTATATGTAAAAGCAAGAGGTGGTTTCAAGGATTTGTTTTCCCCTGAGCACTATTCAGAATAGCACAACCTGCAAATACATTGTATTTGTTCCCTTGTGAGGTCTCTGCATCTTTCTACACAGAGAAAATGAGTAAAACACTAGGAAAACACACACAATGCTTGTTCTTGGGCTATGCAGATCTCCTGCAATGAACAGCTGTTCAGTGCCTTGTGCAACACCGCCCAAATTCAACATATATCAAAAACTCCAGCTACAGCAGGCAAACACACACCAAATGGAAAATTGAAGATAATCTCCACCCTGTACACATGTCTCATTTTATCAACATTCAGATCCTGCCCTCACACCCACCAAGATGGCATCTGAATGCAGTTTATGCATCAGTGGCTGTATTAGAACCCTCTGGTCTGCAAGAGAGATGGGGTAGAATGGAAAAATACCCATGAAGACTGGATGGCCAAGTTAAATTGCCCAGATTGGAGTATTTTGCATCATACTGCACTTCGTGTGCACAGAACACAACCTCCCCCCCCCCCCGCCATTGATTTCAGCAGCACTGATGAATGCCAGATGTCTGTCCAGAATCCCAAATCAGACATGAAGAAAATGAAAAATAGCTAATTATTAGAAATTACGCTGTGCCACATTAAGCACATTGTAGCACACACAGTGTATGATACACAGTTTCCAAGGACACAATTTCTAGAGCTTTAATCATGTCCTCCTCTTCCAGGCTGTCCAAGTCTCTCTGAGACTTGTACCTCTGCTGGCCACCAGCCACTGTTTATTCCTGGATAGGCTCCTGAAGTTCACTGTACAATCTATCTCTTCCTTTTATCCAGTCCATCCTTCCTGTTCCTTTGATCTAAATCAAACAGCTTCAATTTCTTGCATTCCCCCCACTTGTGCCCAAATTCAGGATTGAGCAGGGCCTGGAGGGGAAAGGTTTGCCAGCCAGTGCAAGGGTGCAGGATCCAGAGCTGTAACTGCAGGAGCCTCACTTAGACCCACCAGCAGCATTTGAGATGGCATTTGAGGATTTTGTCTACTGGAATAACAGCTGTATTCTTCATATATAGCAGGATGACAACTGCGCTCAAAAATGGTGAATTTTAAGATGTTTCTTTCAGCTTCAGAAAGAACATCTTACTGAGGTACTCAGCATTCTCAGAGATTTATTTGCTAGTAAAGTGCTGGATTCTGCTGCCACTGGAATGGGGAGCATGGTTCACAAGCTCTGCACAATTGGGAAGTAGAATAGAATAGAATAGAATAGAATAGAATAGAATAGAATAGAATAGAATAGAATAGAATAGAATAGAATAGAATAGAATAGAATAGAATAGAATAGAATAGAATAGAATAGAATAGGTTAATTTTTAAGGGACCTACAATGATCATCCAGTTCAACTCTCTGAACAATTCAGGGTGGATGTGTTGCAAGTGTTGAGGGAGGAAATGGGACTTGGTGCAAGGAATCTAAGAAGGCAGGAGGAAAGATTTGACTCTGCAGATCAGTGATACAAAATATCCTGACTCCAGGAGCGTTGATAAAGGGCAGTAAAATAGCACTGGATTCACAGTAAGAGGCTGATAACCACTTGTGCAAGGGCAGGTTAGCTGCAAGGAGTGGTAGATATTTCAGTCTCTTTAAATACTGAGGTGTGAAAACTCAGCACAAGGCTTAAAATTATGGCAGAACTGTAAGTTTATTACAGGACACTGAGAAAAACAGCTTCACTTTTTTTTTTTTTTTTCTTTTCATTTATAATAAAATTTTTCTCACTTCACTGCTGAATGCTGCAAGTTAAATGTGGAATGGGTCAGCCTGGTGTGATGTTAAAACTAACTTCCACAGCTCAAGGAGGTATTGTTTTTCTGTGCAATATAAGGTACAGTTTTTGGAACACCATTTTTTTTATTATTCAAACCCATATTTTCTCTTGCTAAGAACATTAAGTTCTGAAATCTACTTCAGACAGTTGCAGTCATGAATTTTCTTAGACACTCCAAATAGGACACATCTCTCTGTTATCCTGAAATGCACCAAAATTGTACAATCACCAGAGGATAAGCTGCAGAAAAATGCTCCATTTTTATTACTTGCTATCAGAGATACCATCTCTTCTCTCAGAGCAGTTAATTTATGAATTGATTCTAGAGAGCTAACTTCTTAGTTCACTCCAACTTCTTAGTTGGAATGAAATGCCCCAAATGTCTGAAATGACAAGTACACAGGTGCTTTACAGGGTAAGAGAACAACATTCAAAGGCAAGTTAAACAGTCAAACTGTGTGATCCTTCAGCTGCAACTTGACAATGATGCAAAGGTATTTTGATAAAAATATCCAAACCCACAGTAGCACTTAATTATCCATTCTCCAACTGTGAAAGTTATGTCCAACTTCTGGTATGTTTCTTGGGTTTAGTTATCTATTTGAAGAAAAAAACATCTTGAAGAATAGGCATGCACTTTTCTTCAAATCTATCTTAGAAAAACTGCCTGTTATGTAAGAGACTCCTATTTATCAATGTCTAGCTTATCCTCCACTTCTCTAAGTGCATTTACACCAAAAAAAAATTATGGAATAGATCTGTTCATTCATTCTGAACAGGTTTTGACTTTTCAGACCCCAGTTCAGAAAGAATGCTTTCCTACCCAGTTGCACTGGATCTCAGATAGCAACCTAAAGGTCCACACCTCAACCATTTCCATGCTGCTACAAGGAGACTCAGGAAAGGGGAAGGGAGATCTGATGTGGTGAAACTGTTGTTTAAGTACCAGCAAAACACACCCAGAGTCCTAGTTCTAAAAAAGCTTAGTCATGCAGGTAACAGCAACACACATGCAGAGAATCCCATCCTGTGAGCCAGTCCAAAGTCACCTTGACAAAGACAAAAGTTCCTTCCTGGGAAGAGTTTACCTTCTCCCCTCTAGGGTCTACTCACCATTGTCATCGGCCTGCATCAAACATGCAGCTTTTTTATACTGCCTCCTGCAGAACCTCCTTCTTGGTTTTATCACCTGTTGTGTGTTCAGGGCTCCACATCTTCCCACCATTTTAGCTCTTGCCAAATCTATGTGCAGTCCAAGGCCACCTTTTAGCTCACAGCTACTATTGGCTCAACTGCAGAGATGTCTGTCTTCCCTGACTGGATGGTGGAGGATGGTGGAAGGACATGGGAGGACTGCAACCTCTTGAAGTTGCCATTTTCTGGCCAAGCCAGTCGGTAGGATGGGACTGTGGAGGGAAGCCTCTGCTCTGTGGGCTTGGGGGGCTTTCTGCACATGTTGAGCAAAGCCTTCAGTTCCGATCGGAAGCTGTCATTGAGCCAGCAGTAGATGAAGGGGTTGTAGCAGGTGCTGCTCATTGCAAACCAGTGGAAGGCAAAGTACAGGGCGTTGTTGGTGTGGATGGTCTGGCTGGAGAGGAGGATGACGTAGCAATTCAAGGGGAACCAGCAAACTGCAAAGAGGATGACAACGAGCATCAGCATCTTGATGGTCTTCTTATTCTTTTTGCGAAGGACAACGTACTGCTCAATGGTGACATCCCCAATGACATTGCGCAGCCAGAGCTTCTTTGCCACTGTCATGTAGGCAGCGGAGATGATCAGAAGGGGCAGGACATAGAGCAAAATGAAGGTTGTTAAATCAAGGTACTTCCAAAAGAGGTCAGCAGGCTCGGGGAAATCTGGCAGACAAAGGCACCGGGTAACATCCTCACTGCAAATGGAGAGATGGGACAGGATGAGAGGCACATATGGCCAGGCATGGCGAGATAAGTACATCAGAAACAAGGAGGCAGCTGGGAGAGGGCTCCTGCCACAAGTCCTGAAAGCAAACACTGTGTTTATCTCACAAATGTCACAGCTGAGCAGAGCTCTGCTCTTCAAGGATCTGAGCCATGGAGCAGCCAGTGAGCAATGTGGTGATAATTTCTTATGGGCATTCATGACCTTATGATAATTTTATGAATTTCATCAATTACAAGATTTCCAGCTGCACATAAGCAGGTTTTTATTTTCTGTCCTTTGGCAAATAGGAACACATTCTCTGCACATATTAAGGACCTTTCCCTCATTAAAGCACTTTCCAAATACTAAGGCTCTTGACAGCTAAGGCAGATTTATCTACTTTCCTAGGTCTAAAGAGTAGATTAAAATCTGTTGGGTTTTAGTGGGGTTTTGGTTGGTTGGTTGGTTGGTAGGTTGGGTTTTTTATTTCCCATTTCTGGTCTGACCAAACAGGTCAGATTGGTATATGGCATAAAATGCCTGTGTATAGAAGTAAAGGGTCAAGCCAGATCCTCTAACTTCTTAGCCTGTTTTGTGTGGTTAGTGGGACAGAATAAAGATAAAATATTTAAAAATAAAAAGGACGGGATATCAGACATTGCAAAAGGAATCGGATGAAAATTGTAGTTTAGATCCATGTTTGGCTGACCTTGACATATGCTCAAGACTTTCTGTAGAATATAACAAAGTATGACTGCTCAGAGTTTGGCCTCCAGGGAGACCGTGGAGGAAAGCAAAGCACATCCTTACCTGTATTCAAAAATAAAGAGCTTTTGGTAGATAGCATGTGGTAGGGAAAAACAAGTTGCCATGATCCAGATTACAGAGATGTAGATAACACCTTTTCCAGTAGATATGCGAGGTTTCAGGGGGTGCATTATAACCTGTGCAAAATCAACCAAAATCTAGGCTTATTACATTTCTGGAAAAAGTTATGCTTTTTTTTCATACAATCTTCCAGCCTTAAATTTAGCATGGTAATTTAGTACCCAGCTCCCAATGGCAGTAAGCTGTACATGAAAACCTGAAATTTAACATCATGAAATATGGTTCAAATCATATCGTAGTCCTATCCTCAGATTTCAGTCCTTTCATCTAGGTTGGAAAAACTGCATACTGCTGTTAATACACGTTCATTACCAGGTTCAATTTCCTTAATAGAAAGGGAAAAAAAAAAAAAAGAGGAGAAAAAAAGTCTCAAACTTTTCAGTTTCAGTATCAGTGATGCAAAGAACCAAAGGGTTTAACCAGACCTCCATGGGAATGCTTCTGATAGTGAGCACATTTTCTGGAAACAATCTTTCTAGCAGAAAATTCCAACTGTAAACAGTTTTGGGTGGTTGTTGGGTGACTCCAAGCTGATAATACCCAAATGTCCCCAGTCTTGAGCCCAATATCAACAGTAAGCTATAGCTCTGCTTGTGACAAACACCAGTGTCCTACAGTCAGGTCTCCAGTATTCAGGGTAACAGGAGGTGGGACATCCCCAAACATCAGGAGATAGAGCTGAGAAAATTAACTAGGATGTCCCTTAGAACCCTGGTACTGGACAAGCCACCCCAAAGGAGAGCTGTCCACATGAATTCCTATCAGGATCTTGATCTTTCTCTTTCTTTGAGAGCTACTGAATTATCCACTGCATACAAACTCCCTTTACTCAGCTGGAAGAGATACCAAGGTGATGGATAGGATGGATACCTCCTTTTTTGCTGTGGGTTTGAAACTATTCTGAGAACAAGAACTGCTCCCCTACCCTGTCAGCTCCTCATGAATCTTATGGTACTCTGGGAGCTGGAAGGGAAAGGACATGTGATCATCCTTTCTCAGTTTACTTATGCCCTCCCAAGCTTTCCATCCCTCTGCTTCAGAGAGGTCTCACCTGGTGCCTGTCCACAGCAATGGCTGTAAGGGTCAAGGCAGAGACGTGCAGGGAGCAGTACTGTGCAAACCTACTGACATGGCACATCCCCTTCCCAAAGATCCAGGTACTGTTCACAAAACGAGCCTAAAAAAGAAGAACGTTAGTTTTGTGCACCCCACAACTGCTTATAGGTACACCTCCAGCGTACACACATTTCCTTGTGCTGTGTAAAAGACACTTAGAAGATAGCAGGTTCTTTGTTTAATTGTATAGCGTTCTGGCTTCTGAACGCTGAAGAGGCAGGTTACTACCGCTCAGTGGCCTCCCGAACAATACAGCAGCGCAGTACCAAAGATGTTTGTTCTTTTTTATTTACAGTGTATCCTTCTGCAGCCTCACTATTGAGTCAATACATTTGCTCTTCCTTTTAGTCTCCACTTATGGGATAGGGCTGACCTGTACATCTTATCTCACTTCAGGCAAACTACACCTTTTCAGAACAACTTGTTAAACGATGCTAAGCATTTATTTATTTTTCAAAAAGTTTATAGCATTGCTTTCAAAATACTTTAGAAAAGAGAAGGGGAAAAAAAATCAGATGCTACAAAGTACTAAGCAATCACTGCAAGGCTATTTTTGCTCAAGTACTATCAGGGCCACATTAAAAAATGGGTAATTTCCGATCTTCAGCTAGATAACAGGAATCAGAGAAGAAAAATACATGAAGGGTTTTCCAAAGGCAACTCCAATGGCTGTAATTTGGAGTGGACAGGTATCTGCAGAAGATCCACACACTGCCTATTGCAGGAAAAGCCACCAAAGCACCTTTATGGCACTGTAGAGGCTCAGAGAAATGTATTTTAGTCATGGGGTGGATTGTGGTGGTGCATCCCACCCTCCCAGGCTGCACCATGTCTGGGAATGCTGGGGCGCTTCCTTTCCCTCTGGGGTGGGGTATCCCAGGCATCTCTGCCCCCTCTTACCAGCGTGAAAGGTGTGTTGAGGAGCGTGATCATGATATCGGCTACAGCCAGGTTCACAATGAACAAGCTGGTGGCGGAGTGCACACGCTTCGTCTTAATGACAACATGACAGACCAGGACATTGCCGAAGAGGGCGAAGACGATGATGAAGGAGTACGCCGCGATGAGCAGGGCTTTCACCGTGGTGCTCTGCGACTCCGCTCCGTACCGGCTCCTGTCCACAAAGCTCCGCCAGTCGGCCAGGCTGTCATTATCCCAGGAAAAGAAACCCGACGCGTTCGGGACTACAAAAGTCTTCTCCAGGCTCCCATTGAGGGATAACTTTCCTGGGGTCACAAAGGCGTTAACCAAATCGGGGAGGGTGAGCCAGACAAAACAGGGTAACATCTCTGGACCCGCTGCGCCGCTCCAGCTCTGCAGGAGCTGATTCGCGGGAGCAGCACCCGCTCCGTGCGCCGGGAGAGCCGCTCCCGCCCCGCTCAGCCCCGGCGCGCTCGGGGCTGCAAACGCGGCACACCAGCAGTGGGAGCGGGGAGATGCTCCTGCCTCCCGCAACCTGCTTCTCCTCCCCTCAGCTCGCCGCTACTTTTGCTCCTTCAGCCAGCTTTATATCCCCAGAAGAGCTCCGAGCCGGGATCTTCTGCAGTCATTGGGCTGCATGACATAATTTGAGATCTGACGTGCTGCTTTTCCACGCAGTTGCGCTCCCGGGCGCTACTCCGAGGTAAGTACATCTGTGAGAAAGGCAAAAACATTCTCTTCAGATGTCAGAATCCGTTTTCTCTACCAGCAGCCAAGCTCAAGCAAATTCCACGCTGTTTATACACCAGCAGTATGTGTGCCAGCTCTGCTCTCTCTCAGGACCGGTCAAATCTGAGCTATTTTACAGGTTTGGCAGGCAAAGTTTCAGCCTATTTCTTAGCTAGAATAGAATAGAATAGAATAGAATAGAATAGAATAGAATAGAATAGAATAGAATAGAATAGAATAGAATAGAATAGAATAGAATAGAATAGAATAGAATAGAATAGAATAGAATAGAATAGAATAGAATAGAATAGAATAGAATAGAATAGAATAGAATAGAATGGAATAGACTGTAACAGATGAACTGTAAATAACAAGTTGCCTTATTGTACTTAAGAGTATTTTTCCAAATACCTTTTTTTCTCTCAGAGAGACATGGAATACTCCAGTTTCCCCTTGGCAGGTATTTCCTCACAGGCAAAGGAATAAAAGCCTGATGTGAAACTGCTTTCTAGGGTTTGTAGAAATAGAGGTAGTTACAAAGATGTGATTACACAGGACAGAGAACAGGAACTGTCCCAGCCAAGTGAGCCCAGTATCCAAAGCAAAAGAAGCTGTATGCTGCTCCCAAGCACTGATGATCAGATAGCAGCATGTGTGTTCCCTCTGCCTTTCCCACAAAATACATAAGGAAATAGAAAATCAGGACCAGGAGACCAAGACCCACAAACCTTAAACAGAAAGATGTGCCACTTCCCAAGTGCACATGTACAGTGCTGCACCTCTGCTGAGGACAGATCTGCCTGGGTGATGCCAACTAATCCCAGCCAGAGCTGGTTTCATACATAAAAGGCAGGCATTAATTAAATGACCATTATCTTAAAAGCTTGCCTTATAAGCTGGTCATTCACTGGGGAAAAAAACTCTTCCAAAGTATGTTTGTGACTGCCTGAGTGACCTGCTCAGGCTGCCTTCCCTTCACCACCCCTCAGGAGCTATGCACAATAACACAAGCAGAATGGACAACCCACAGTGCTACTCTGCACACTGCTACCAAAGTATGTTTCTTCCATAAAATAGTCCAATTTAAGCTCTTGAGGCAATTCAGCTGTGTCAGAGAAAGTTTTTCAGTACGCCTGCTGGAGCTGCTAAGGTGGTAGTCACACCTGACCATTCAGAGAGAAGAAACATGTCCCACTCAGAAGCACTAGCAGGAAACCAGTCTCAAATAAAAGCCCAAGAAAATAGTAGAAAGTAGGACAGAGCAGCGTTCTTATAGGTTTAGGATGAGAACAGAGGGGTCAGCGGCATATATCGCCCTGCTTGCTATGCTGCTCCAGCAGCTGCCAAGGCCCTCTCCCTTCCAGCACTGCTGGCCAGTGCATAAGGGCATTCTGCTACTCAAACACCAGCTCTGACTATTTCACATGTATTACATCCTGTTCTGTACTATAATCTGTATTTCAGCAAAAATTATCATGTTTGTTTATTTATGCTCCTTGATCTAATTCTTTATTTCTAGCAGGGTACCCTTACATATGTAGCTGGAGCTGCCATTGCCTTTGAAGATGAGGTGCATCCAGGAGAGTAGGGCACCCTGTCACCTCCTAAACCAGGCTGCTGCAGGATGGGAATCTCCTCCCCAAGTCAGCTCAAGCCCACCCTCCTTCTGAGCTGCATTCTGTGTCTTGTGATCCAGAGGAGGTGGTCCAACCACACTGGGCAGGCACACCCAAAATACCCACAAAGCGTCATGGAAAAGCCCAGTGGAAAGTCTATGCCAGGTGTCTCCCACACTGCTGGTGTGTCTTTCTCTGCTTCACTACACCGTTCTGATTTAGTTCTGTATTTAAAACATACTCCAGTATGAGCTGTTTAAGCAGCTCACCTAAGTTTGGTTGTTACTAGAGAACAGGCTATAGCAGATTTGGCAGTTTGGTAGTTGGTCCTGCCAACTTCACCCTTATTCAATAATCCCCAGCACTCCAACAGCAAAACAGGAAGCTGTACAGAAATGTCAGGATTTGGCAGGCTGAATGTGGTTTTTATAAAAGGTACCTGTGAAATTATGCAATTTCTAAAGTGAAAAATAATGTTTGAAATAAAGCTATATGGATGGACCATTAATTCAGTCACCAAAAAAGTCACCAAAAACAACTTGTGCAAGAGTACTGTTAACAAGATTATAACAAATTAGAAAACAGGCCTGGTGGGAATAAAAGATTGTAAGAAGAGTATAAAAAATTCAGCTAGACACGCCAAAAAGTTTGGAAGCATTCAAAAAGAGGAATAATGCCTTTTTTTCTTTTTAAATACACAGCACAGTGCGCTTCTCTCCCTGTCCCTGGGAACAATCTTTCACTACCATGGCTTTAATTAACTTTTGAGCTTTGCATTTGAGCTTTACTGAATTTTTGAGCTTTTCTGAGGCAGGGGAATTGAAGTTACACGGGTGAGAAGTGATTTTTCAAGAATTACCCAGTGTGACCTCTGAGAAATCATGTTGATTTTTGGAGCCTCTTGCCCCCTCATATAATCACATTAATGTTTAGGATAAGCATCTCTTTACAGTACAGTCTTTCTTCACACACCAGTTACATGTTTTCCCCTGAAGTGAAGGCTGCTATGTTTATCTTCCATAGACAAAACACAAAGCCACTGTGAATTTGACAGCTGACTGAAAAAAAAATTGTGAAAAGGGAGAAAGAGCCTTTGATATGATTCCTATTATTCATACACATTCAGCTAAAATCTTTTCCTAAGATGTGTGTAACATCAAAATACAGAGTCCCCATTTGTACTGCTTGAATTACACAGCTGAATTCATTCTCATATACCATGATGTTTAATAACAGTGCAATACTGGGTTTAAGTTCTCTTGGTAGAGTTGATATCACTAAGACATTTTACAGCTTCAATAATGAAAACTGTATTCTTGTGTCCAATTATGACTCGGAGTTCAGTTTTCAACTGTATCCACATCAGATTGCAAGTAAGTACAAGTTCCACTCTACTGAGACTGTGTCCATATTCATACCTGCAGACTATTATAAATTTATTTCTCTGCAAAATTCAAACCAGAGATCGAGTTTTCTATAAAAGATTTAACTGTCATTTTTTATTATCATCTCAGAAAGAAAACAGTTTCAGAGCTTTAGAAAGAACTAGCACTTTCAGGCAGTACTTCAGAATATGAGACCTTCTAGCCTAGTTGCATCAAGCAACGTAACAGACATTATACAAATTTGGTGCCGCTGGAAAAAACCAACAAACCCAAACCAAACCATTTCACAGAAGTGAAAATGGAAGGCAAGCCATCATTTACAGAGAAATATCACACAGACAAAGTTTTGCAAACTGCTTCCCATTTTCTTCACAAACTTCCACAGTCTCTCTTGCACAGTGAGGCAGAAATCACTTAGTTCTTCTTGTCGTTGCAGGGCTCATGAATGGATCATCCTGCAGTTTGCAAAGAGATACACATTACTAAAATTAGCAGGCATTCCAAGCCACAAAAAAGCAAAGTCACCTTTAGATGAAACTAGAAAGCCTGGCCATACAATTCCATCTTTTCTGACAGATCTGTTTTTGTTGGTTTTGATGTGAAAGAGGTCATTTATTGACTTAAAAGTCCATGTGAAGTATGTGTAGAGAATAGAAGTTTATGTCAATGTGACCACAACAGCTACTTTGAAATAAGGAACAATCTATATTTCAGTTGTAAATGAGCAGCACATACCTCCGTAAAATTATGTCTATATACACATTGCGTATCATAATTTACTAATATTTGTATGGTTCAAAAATACTGTTTATTTTTGCATATTCAAGCAAGCATGTTTTTATTTCAGCTACAAAAGAGATAGCACAGTGGGGAGAAGGGACAAGAACGTAGTATTTTCTCTGAAGTGGCCACCATCTGACACTGTTAAGGAATGGATTCTGACCGCACATGACAGACTGTGAAAACAAACTGCACAGTGCTTGACAGAATAGTGTCTTCTATTCAGTGCAGAACTGTGTAAAAAGTTCTACTTGTTTAATTGTGGAAGAAACCATTTCCTAGCAAAGATACACTGCAAGAACAGACATATTAGACTTGAAAACATTGTTTTAAGAACTGTGCTTAGATAATTTGCAACAATAAAATGACCTGAAAAAAGCAGTTTCTAAATTAAAAAAAATTCCTTTTTACAAGAATAAAATATATTATTATAAATTATAATAATATAATCATTATAATTACAATTATAAATAATATTATAATTATTATAATATAATATAATATAAAATTCAATGAAAGGATATAGCTAAGCACCAGAAGAGATTATAATTACTTTCTCTCCCAGGCAATTATAGGTCCACTTCAATAATGACAATTCACTGATTAAAAATTGAAGGGAAAAAGGATTGGGTATTTTTCTGAGGTCCCTTCTAGCCTTATTTTTTATAATTATGCAGGTAGTCTAATCAAAGTTGGCAATAATCTAGCCCTGTTAGTGAAAAAAAAATAATAAATTCAATTTCACTCTGAAATGCTTTACTCGAATAGCTGTAAAAGAGTGAGCTATAGAAACTTACACAAAATAGAACTAAAAAATAGTACTGTATACCTCATCTGACTCAAAATCAACTCCTCTAGATGCTTGGCTTTGTGAACCTCTCTTACTAAGTGAAGACATAGTTGGCAACCTTGAAACATACAAAGAGAAAAAAATGGCATCAGCATGTTCTCAGTCACCAGACATTCCAATAACTTCCCCTTTAGCTTAAGAGTTGCGTAACCAATACACAAAGTAAAAATAAACAGACATAACAATAGGTAGTGCAATACAAATTCTTAAAATAACCATCTTCATACTAAAGCTCTGATCAAGTTTACCTCCATCAGTAATCAAATTTTTTCTGTTACAGGAAGATAAGCCGTATTAGCAAGTAAAAATTATATAAATTCTCTAAGTAGTGTTATGACATTCCTAAAAATTTGGTAGTCAATCAGACCCTTGGACTCCGCCAATTGCCAGTCAGAAATAAGGCACACACTGCATTCTTGAAACAAACATACTGACCTTTGATTTATTTTAGAAGAGGGAGGAACAAAAGAAGTATCTTCTGGATCAGAATCAACATCTATAATATCCTGAAAAAAATGTATAAAGATTTTCCACAGAATTTATCCTTACAGAAAGAGTGCATAATGTGTCAGCACCATAACACAGAACCTCTGGGTTTTTTCCAACTATACACCTATTTAGTTAGAATAATACATGCTTGAGAGGGCTTCAGGCTAGAACTGCACAAATTTGCAAATATAGCACAAGTTCATCCTTCACATCTTTGACCTTGCACAACCCATCAAAACACTCATGTAAATACACCTTGTATCTTAGACTATGGTCACAAATAAAACATGGCTTTTCTCAGACAAACCCCATAACAAAAAAGGATACAAAAGGTCTACAGATTAACATGTAGAAACTTAATGATGGAATTGACAGCTTGGGAACATCTGCTGATTTCGGCTAATGTTTTGACTGTATATTTATTTTTCAAATCAACAGTAAAAGACAGCACAACTTCACTCCTACAACAAGGTGCTTACCTCAGAGTAAGACTGGAATGAATTTGAAGAGCGGTCTGTTTTCGAAGACCTAAAGGCTGAAATAAAACATATGCAATACTTTTAAAATGCTGACACAATTAAATGCAAACAACATTATACACTTCTTTTTATTTAAGATCCTCCTAGCACGCATTTCCACTGCAAAACACCCTGTAAAACAAACAAACCAACCCAAAACACAAATTAGGTCTGTCAACCCAGGGATATAACCCTCTGTGCAGCTGCAGGTGCTTCCTAGTCTGGCTGAAAAACCATCAGTAATGCTGGTTAAGAAGATGGAAAAATACTGCTGTAACTGAAATTTCTGTGTATCTAACAGGCTAATTATGAACACATCTGCTAAAATTCGTTTCTCTGCAATATTTCATTTGCTGATCTATTTAAAATCAACGTAATTTGCTGATTAATTTAAAATTCAGTCTACCTTGGGGTATTTTGTGGGGTGTTTATGTGTAGTGGTGAGCGGTATTTTTTCCCTTAATTCTGAGATGACCTATGCTGTTTCCTCAGTGCCTTTCCTCTACAGCAAGGAACAGTTACTCTCACATATGTAGGTGGCTTAACGATAAGGTTTTCTTCCCTAGTAAAAACTGGCATTTCCAAAACTCACTACAATGTAAGGCTAAATGGATTTGTATTAAAGCTTACTGACTTGCAAACATCAGCCAAATATAACTTTTTATCCCCTGAGGAATATTCTGCCTAAAATATTAAGACACATTCTTTCTATGCTTATTCCTTAAGAAACTGCATTATGTAATATGTTTCCTAATCGCAGTTCTAGCCAGAAGTTCCTAACACATTCCATTTTACCCCATGACAGAAGAATGTCACCATTTTTTTTCCTTTTCTTTTTTTCTTTCTCTCACCACTGTTATTGTATTTGATTAGTGCTGAAAGAAACTCTCACAGCTGAAACGGACTAATAGAATAAAAGGCAATAAAAGCACTTCATCATTAAATAAACACCTTCACTACAATTTGAGAGAGCAGATTAGAGTAACAGACAGATCACAGGCCTACCATCCATGATAGACATATTTTTGCCAGGCCCAGATACAGGCTTGTAGGATCTGCTGCCAGAAGCTGACTCTTGGCTAGTGGCTCCTGTAGAGATAACAAAAAAAAAAAAAATGCAAATCTGTTCAGCAGTTGTTTTTTTTTTTCCTCTTTAGTCTATCATTACTGAGTCACTTTAAAAAGTCACTTAAAAAAAATCTACAATCCTCTTTACTCCTCACTTTCTCCTTGAATTAAAGCCCTCATTACATGCAGAAAAATTGTTCTGGGTCAAGTGTTCAAAGGTCCCCAGACACAACCTCTTAACACATACAGCTCTACTCTGATGGGATCACAACAGTGTTGGAGCACAGCCTCACAGAACTAGTTCAAACCAAACCAGACCCAAGATGACAGCCTTCGTTTCAACTCAACCCACTCTCAGACATTTGGGCATACTACTGAGACAACTCAAAGGAGTTATTTACTTTTTATATATATATATATATATACACACATATATACTTATATATAAAGTATATATATATATATACTTATTTATATATATTTTTTATTTACTTATATATATATAAGTAAATAATATATATATATATATTTATATATATATTATTTACTTATATATATATATATATATATATTTTAAAGGAAGTACCACTACCACTGCGAAGTGTACAATCACACTCAGTCCAGGAGCTATTTAACTCTTTTTGCTTAAGAAACACTCCCCATTTTTTCAGTCACTAGAAACATTAAAGTCTCTTGTCACTTACATTAGGATAGAGAAAATCTGTACCTCCTCTTTACACTGATCAAATACGTTACCTTTAGCAGTAACAAAGGTCTATCCATGCACTTCACTGTACAGACCTTCCCAATAATGCATCTTTTAGGACTAGACTATGTTTCCACAGCTGGGAAGCATGATATTCTTTTTCTTTTAATCACAATGAAAAAGTGCCAACTTAAGCCTTTTAAGGCAGTCAATTGTATGTAATAGGATATCACAAGTATTTGAGAAGAGTTTTTTTTTCCCAGAAGTAGTTCTTAAGCAGCAAATTTCCACTTGATGGAAGCGTCAGAAGAGAGCCACCTTTTAAAGAAAAAAAAGTCAGGAGCTGCAGTACAAAGACAGCAAAGTTTTTCTTACCTCTTCCTCTTCGAGATGAACCTCTTGCTGTTGAATTTTGCCCTCTTGCACCTCTTGCCCTACCTCTTGCCCGACCCCTTCCTCGGCTCAGTGTTGAAGAAAGGCCATCACTTGGATTGCTAGTGCCTGTCATCTCAATATCCATGGAATCTTCATCACTGGAGGCTGCAACCAGAACTTCATCCTCAGATCGGTGGGCTCTGGCCCTGATCATTGCCTGAAATCGAAAAATAATTACAGGAAAAAGAATCTTAAATCATGAAACACACCATTGCTAAATCCTAGGTATGTACAATAAATATATAATATAACTAAGTAAAAATGTGTAATTCTAAACCAGTGAGGCTTAGAAGACACAAATCCAGTATTATGGAAGATGAGGACATTTGTGAAAATACTTATTTAATTACATATGTACACTTAAAGTAGTTAGCTAAGATCTGATAACAGAAAGACGCTCATTAATTTGTCAGTGACCAGCTCAGGTCATCCTGTGTCACCTACATGTGTCTGCTCAGAGAAAGCACCCTATGGGCTCCACTGACCTGAACTCTATTGGTGACAATGGTTGCCTAAGACAACTAGGTCAGGTGATTATATCCCAGATTAGGAGGACTGAATTTCACCCCAGGTGTCCTTGATCTCAGAATTTAATTACAGTCTCACATAACTTGCAATGACAAAGGAGCACCCATGCTAACAGTGGTTGGCAATTTTATTTGGAAATACATATGCAATCGAAGTATGAATATATGAGAGATTTAAGAGATTGCTGATAAGGACACAGGACCTAAAGGTTACCAATACTCCCCATTTGTTCCAGTAATACCACCCATTACAGTCCATGCACATGTCCACTGGTGACAAGATCACAAAGAGCTTAAGCTGAAAGATCTTTGAAAGGCACCTGCCTGGTCTAACCTCAGTTAAAAGCAAGAAATAATGAACATTCAGGTTCACAAATTTGTGTAAGAAAAGAGACCTCAAAAGCCAAATTGAGCAGTAGCTTAGGTACATATTATCCTAACAAAGATTTAAAACAGACTTACTAAGTCTTAAAGACACATTTTGGCAAGGACAATGCTGAAGTATTGCTGAAGCATTGCTAAATGACTGCATGAATGCAGTCTGAATGCAGAATTCACCACTCCAATTTTCAGCCTATGTTCAAAACCCAGAGTAATTACCTCACGGACTTCCTTATCCTCTTCTTCAGTATTCTTTTTTCTACTCTCCCTGAATTTTCTCACCTAATAAAAAAACAGTTCCTGTCAAAATAACAGTTCATGTCATACAATAATCAAAATACATTAAGTGCATAGCTTTAATCACTGAATAATTAAGTCAAGCTCATGTAAGAAGTGGAGAGTCCAAGAATAACTGAACAGTTTGTTTAGGGCCCTTTCATGCTGTCCAATGGTTTAAGAATCTCACATTCTCTTAATAACTGGAGCTACATTGCTGGGAAGAAAGAAAGCCTGGCACATGATGAAGGAGATACTGTGTTAAAGAGGAGTATAGTGATTTTGACAATAAGGGACACTGAAATATGAATAACTGGAAAAAGAGGTAGAGATGATGAAGCAAGACAGAAAATAACTATTATGAGAAGAGACATTGCAGTACATGTACAACTAAGGAAGCTCAACTTGACAAATATGGAAAAACCATGAGGCATAACAGAAAGACGACTTTAGTTCTAAAGACAAACAACAACAAAAAATACACCCTAAAGGGTCACAGAAAGCCTGCAGGCACTGATTGTTTATTGTCTCTTTAAACCCCTCATGAATTAAAGCAGTTGGTAAGAAAACATGTACATGCAGCCTTCCTTCCCCACCAGATTATTCTTTAAACAGTGCACAGATAAGCTGCAGAACAACTACTTCTACAATGTTGACTATTACAGCTGAATACATGGGCTCATGTGAAAGCTCAACTAGTTGACAAAAATGTCTTTCAAGGGTTGCTCAATACACATAAACCAGGCCTGTCTCTATGATACCCTGAGCTGCAAGCAAGGGTAGAAGCAAGTAGAGCATCTGAAGGATAAATTTCCTTTATGCTTGTCCTGTTCTTGTACTCTAAGCTAAGCCAATATGAAAAAAGCTATGAAGAGATTATACCTACCGCCTTTCTCACAATAGTGGTAAATATGTAGTTTTACATGTATTACACAGATTTTTTAAATGAACATGTGTGCAACCTAAACTCCATTTTCAGTACAAGTTTTGAAATCATGTATTTGAAACTTCACCATAAATTAATTATTCATTTATTAATTGCAGAAAATGACTAGAGGCAAGTGGTGCCTCTGCTTGCAGCAACAGTTGCCTTAAGCAGATGCTCCACACTCAGGCAAATCTATTAAACCATGTTTGAGCACTGATTTTTCTACTGTCTTGACCTCTGTTGGGGAATCAACATTAACAGAACACTACCTCCTCATCTATTTTTTCTTCCACTGCATCAGTGCGACGCTCCTTGAGAAATCTCTGTGTTTTTTCTAGTTGAAATTTCACCAGCTCTTCTATGGCTTCTTTTTCCTCTTTGTCCACGAACTCTTGCACTGCTTCTCCCATTCCTCTTTCAGTTAGAAGTGAAAGCTGTACTTTCTTTAGAATTGGAGAAAACAATTTGTTAAGAAGCAGCTGCCTTTAGAGAAAGCAAGCAATATTCCAGCTGTTTCAGATAAATATCACATTAAATTGGTTGAAAAACCAGTAATGTGCACTGCTTATTTAAATCAGAGAAAAGCACAGCAATAAGCAAACGTTACTCGTCATAAACCAGTTACAACTCTCTTGCTACTAGCATGTCACATTACCTTTACAGAAAGTATTTTTCAAACTAGTCAAAGCAAAAGGTTTTATGAACAGTAAAGAAACTGCAATGCTAGTAATATCTAAAATAAAAACTTTCAGGAAATTATGCTGCTCAGAGGAATGAACTTCCTAGCTATTATAAAATAAAACGCTTAAATAAGTATAACAAAGGAACATGATTTATGCTGTCCTAATACACTCACCTAGCATTTGTCTAAGGTTAGGCAGGATGATGTAATTTGAAGGATCTTTACCTCAAGAATTCTTGCTCTAAAGACTTTCTACAACTGAAATAGCTTCTGCAAGTTATGTTTGTTCAACTACATCAAGCATTTGTGCACCTGTCTCATTGATTATTTTTTTACCTCATAGGTGTTACTGCACGGGTGCTGGGAAAGGGAAATATACTATATAACAACAGGTGGGAAGAAAGCAAATTATCAGGGGTCTCTCTTCCTTCTCCTTGCTGTGCTTTAAATAAAACGTGGAAGAGCACTACATCTGAGGGCACAAATATACTGCCAAGTAACAAGTGACTCTAAGTCAGCTGGTAACAGTAAATGCTACAGTCTCACACTGGCCCTAGAGTAAATTAAGGTAGCTCTTCCCTCACATTTTCCTCCTGTACATGACACATAGTACAGGGCACACACTGCAAGTTCACACGAAGAGCTATCATGCTCTCAAACCAGCGTGTGTTCACACACCTACACAACCTATATTAACAGTTACTTGCTAATCTAAGACACACACTTCATGTGGTAATTCTCAGACATGAGAATTAAATTACATGAGAAATAAATTCACTTCTTGGTGAATATCAGAGTCTTTTCAGGGCACAGTACTTCCATTAAGAAAAGAACGAAAAAAAGCTAAAAATATCATATGACATTAAAAAGGGAAATTATAAAAGGTAGAAAAATACCTTTTCTGCTGTCTGGAAATACTGCTTTACAAGGTCTTCCACCCTCAGTGTTGTTCCCTCAGCAGGTCTGCTAACCAGTTTTCCAAAATTAAGATCAATATCTAGAATAGGAAAGCACAGTGGCATCATTCAGATTTACAGCTTTTAATTATTACCATCCCACTGAACCATCCCACTGACAGTAGCAGGGAAAGTTCCTAAGAATTGTGGTCCCTTTTATATGTAAAGCTTTTTGGTCTTTTTAGAGTCTATTCATTGGAAACATGGAGAAACATAATAATTGTGCAGACAACTCCACGTCTAGCAGATATAAGAAGTTCTAACTAACATATGTCTGGAATTATATATTGAACACTGTGTTCTTATAATTGAACTCTAGATCACAAATGGAAGAAAATTGTAGGAGCCATCAAAGCACTAAAGGTTTTTATAAGTAACCCATTTACTAGAAAAGAGATTCTCCTCCACAGCACAGCTCATCCCCCTTCTCAGGCAGCAAGGTAGGAATGGCAGAAGGATGAGAGGGATAATCATCCTAGGTTAGCACATATCACACAAATAACATAAAGTGACTACAGACTGCTTTAGACTATAGACTGAATTCCTGAAATCTTAACATCACCCGTACTGAACCACAATGTGTGCATATAATGAAAATGTTGAGTGCTTCATTAGCCACTTCCCTTGTGTTAGAGGCTGTGTAATAAAGCAATGCAAAAGCCACTTTCACATTCCCTTCCTAAAGTTGACGTGCCCATTAAGTAGGAAAACTAAATAAGTGAAACATGGTGGCAGATGTCGTAGCTATTGTGTATTCTGAAAATGTTAATTAGATTATACAGCTATAAAAAAGGAAACCAAAGCAAAATAAACCAAGATCAATACAGTAGAATTTTAAAAATGCCTCACTAAAACAGTTTTTATTCATGAAATAATCTTTTGAACTTTATAGAACTGATAATATTCATAAAAACTGTCACTGGAACTGGACAATGCACTTGCAATGTACTAATGCAAACTAGTAAGAGTTTTTTAGCACTTTATGTTCCTGTACAAGCTGAATCTTCATTAGGAACTATTACAAATCCAGTATTTGGACAACATCTATTAACCATTTATTAAAAATTCTAGAAACAGTGAGAAATGCTGCAATAGTAACAGCTACTGGTTTTGCACAAATATTTGAATAGAAACCAACCTGGAAGAGACAAGCCAAAAGCACCTCATACACACTATTAATTAGGGCAAACAAAATGTTATCCTACATTTGGATCTTTTTTAGAAAATATATCAACAGCTCTTAAGCCCCTACCCTTCATTACTATTTTAGGTATGAACAAATGAACTGGTACAATTTAAAATTAAAAAATAAAGGGAAAAAACACTATACTGCCATTTCTTTTCCTTCAGAGTGTTCAAACCAAATCATCTTATTCTAAGAGGTCTTGGAAGTGAGCCACTTAATGCCTTTCATAGTAATTACCACAGAACCAAAGAGTAACTCTGTCTGGCATGGGGCTATATGTATTACTATAAACAACTCAGTAAGGTCTGAGGCCAAAGGAAAATAAAACTGTTTATGAATAACTGTCAGAAGACACTGTGCTGAATATCAGAATTTTGGACAAACCCAGAAATAGAAAAGAAATAACTGTGCAATATATACACTTAAATAAGACAATGCACCTTTACTCCTCCTGTAACATATTAGATGGTAGACACCAAAACTTTGCAAGTGCTGGGCAACAAAATATAGACAGATGAATGAAAACAAAAGCAAGCCAATGATTCCTTCTTTCATAATCACCTTTTTTCTCTTTTTGTTCACGATGCCTGAAAAAGTGTACGATATCTTTTGGGTTAGCCACCCTATGCATGTACTTCTGGCTGAAGCGATGGACACTGAATGGTTCAAAGCCACCTGCATAATCAACCTAAGTGAGGAAAGGACAAATTTAAATATGAAATAAAAAAGTGGAGAAGCCACACAACTCAAAACAGATTTGTTACGCTTCAAAGGAAAAAATTAATAATAAGAAATAAGTCAACCTAAAACGAATGCTTTACTATACATAGTAAGTTAATGGCTAGTGACAGCCAGTTAATGTCTGTCACTATTAATAGAATAGTTAATGGCTAATGACAGCTAATAATAACATTAACAGAAAAGCTAGTAACAGCTCATATTTATAACTTGTTCTTAATTTGTTTCATTTACTAGCCTTCACAACAGTTTCCAATTGGGTTAGGAATGCACACAGGATAATGTGACTTAAAAAACTTCACAGTAAATAGCCACTTTTGATGCCCTTACTCAGAACAGCAGTTAAGTACATTTACTGATCAATCTCATCCTTTACCTTAGTGTACTGGTAAACAGAAGTATGGTAGGTATTTGCCTGCACACAGCAAAAAATGTATATATTATGTCTTTACACAAAAAGCATGATTTTGCTTTGAAACTTTTCACAGTGACCTTTAAAAACAAAGCAATCTAAGCTGAACAATTTCTTACTCTTAATCTTATGATAGGCTTCTCTGGCTGGCGGGGATTTCCCAAGCGTTCTCTTTCTGCAGTGTCCAGCATCAATTCCACCTGTGAAGGAGAATTATAAATTCAGTTCTGCTTTGTTCTCTTACAGATACCTGAACACTTCAAGTATAACTTTAAATACATCCAGTTGCAAGGGGAGCTATCAAAACAAATCATTATAGAATGTGCTCTCATTCCTGAACACGTATGTACCAATATGCAGCCAAAAGCCATTGAGAATGACTGAGAAAAACGTGACAATGAAAGGCTTATCCTTCAGATACTGTGTAGCCCAGCAGTATCTACACCATGATCTCTCCTATTTTATAGCCACTGTACTTTGCTAAAGTTCTAGTTCCAGGGAAAAGCAGAAAGAGCCATATAAACCTAAGAACTAAGCAATTAATAAACTTGCTTAGTTACTTCTGCCACTTCAGACTGCATGGTTGAGCTCTCAGGGTTTAGGTCAATGTATTTATGCTGGTTCCAAAGTGTACATCCAACACTGCCCCACTCTTGGGTGCAAGCTTTTGTACAAAAATCATATGGACACCCAAAAAGCAGTTCCAGCCTAATTTAATAGGGCATCCCAATAAAGGAATCTGGAAGCCAAGCTTCCTATGGAAACACTGCCTAAGTTCGTTTTAATATGGGTAACACACAAGATTTCTCATCTTCCGGTCTCAAAACCAGTACCAGATCCCATCCCCTGTCCATACACTGATATCCATAAACTGTTAGCATCATAAGTTACCTTTTCCATGCAGAATGCCTGTATTGCCTGAGTAACATTAGGATTGTCAGGATTAAAAAGTTCTGGATGATCAGCTAGAACAATATCCTCTATATGGAAAGTTCGCACTGTCTCTAGAGCAATCTTCTCCATTTTCATTTTTTTCCCTTTAACATGCAGCAAACCAATGTGTCTAGAAGGAGAAAGGTAACTTACTAGAAGATAAACTTGAGAGAACTATGGTATAAAGATTTGTTTTCAAATTCATGTTTACTTTTCAGGGACAAAATTTCACAAGCTACAAAATGATCTGTACTTCAGGGTTGGCCCTGAAAACTTCCATTTTATTATACTTAGATTGTACTTATTCCATATACAAGCACCTGCACTCAGTTCATTGTATTCCAATTTATCAGTATGTAACTCCTCTTAGCTAAGTTCCATTTGCTTCAAATGTTAGATTAAATTGTGAGTAAAGCAGAAGTTATACCAGGTACTCATTCCATCTACTTTGTTTATTATGTCACACTCTGACTGTATTCAAGTATTTTTCTGTTCTCAACAGACCACTCGAGACACGTAAAACAAGGGATAATCAAGAACAGGAAGAAAAGCTCACGCACTTCTTCACAGCTTCTCCAGGAGACAGAGATGTCACCACTGAACTTCCTGGCTGAGAAACATAGAAACGTTGCTGTTCATTTTGGAATGGAGCTATTTTGCACTCATGTTCATGACCCCACACAACAAGATTAATAAAGTCATCTAAAAATTGCTCTGGAATGTAGTTGGTAGCTCCATGTTTGCTCCTGTTCAAGAGAAGAGAAGAATAATGGATGGGCAAGTGGAGAGTGAAGGAGGAAAAAAGCATCAGTGTGATTTAAAATGATACAGGAACTCCAGCAGAAATATCAGGCACACATGTCAGCTCTTCTCCACATTCCTTACACAGTTGTTTAGTGTTTGGTTAAACAAAAGGGCAATGTACATAGCTCACTTTTGTACATAGCTCACCATTTTCTGCTCCCCTCGTTTTATTTGGATCTCCCTTTTCTTCTTACTTGGCTAGTAAGACTTTTGGGTTTTTTTCTATATAAATGCTTTTATAGCATCTCATGGCAATCAGTTTTTTGTTTTTAAATGGTTGGTTTTTGTTTTTAAATGGTGGGGAAAAACCAACTGAATTAAATAGACATGGGCCATGCCATCCCCAATCCCTTTCTGGACAACAAGGGAGATGGGGGAGTGAGTTTTGTCGGTCTACAGGACAGAAATCTACACAGGGTAATATGAGCTCTTTTGTTTATGTCTGCCTCACCACTACTTGAGCATGATGATTGCCCTCTTCTTCAGGAAAAATAAGAAGAAAGTATTTGGAAAAGAATTCTGCCTGTTCCTACTACTGCTGCTGGGAGAAGCCTCTAGGCAGACAGAACATGTTACCTATCTGCAAAGCACAGCAGTGCAAGGGAACATAGGGTACTTGCTGAACTATGGTTCAAACAAGGATAGAAAATACAACATGAAGTTTGGTGTTCTGCCAGCTCTAACAAGCAGAAAAGACCTAATTTTATGTATATAACATTACAAACCCTCCTCTGCCTCTTGACTATAAAAGTTTTGGAAGAGATCTCCCAACTCCCCAAACTCATTTATTTCAAACCTTCTCCTTTACAATTCTTCTCCAAAAAGAGCTGTAAACCAATGTTCTCGCTTGTAAAAATCTTAAGAAACCAGAAGCATGAAATAACACAGCTGGCTTGCTCACCCATCCATTTCCAGGCAGTTTAATGAAATAACACAGTAAGTTGCTGTAATTCATTCAGTACTGTTACCTATTTTGATGTATCACAAACAAGTTAAACCAACTATCTTCATCTTCCTTTGGTCTCAGCATGGTTACTTGCTTATTGACGAACATACGATACAACCTCTCATCTGGAATTGCTCCTGAAGTGGACAAACAAACGAACAAAAATAAATTAGTGTGGTAAACAAGTCCATATTTCACAGCATTTTTACTAGCAACTCTATTTAAAAAAGCATAAGGAACAAAAATATAGCAGCCTCCCAGTACCCAAAGTGGATTTACAAGAACGCTGGAGAGGGACTTTCCAGAAGGGAAAGCATGACAGGACAGGGAAATGGATTTTAACTGAAAGAGGACAGATTTAGGTTGGATATTATGATGAAGTTCTTTACTGTAAGGGCAGTGAGGCACTGGAACAGCATGCCTAAGAAAGTTGTGCATGTCCCAGTCCTGGAAGTCACTGATTATTTCCTTATTGATGTTTTTAACTAGGTAAAAAAAAACCCTCAAATCATCCTTAGCCAGGCTCTGATAGATATCAATAAATCCCATATGGAGTGTCCATATTTTATATAAGAACAAATGCTCTCTGAATCAGAGAAAGTCAAAAAGGTATAAATAATTCTAGCACAAACATAAAGAAACACGTCATGAATATCTTCATGCAGCAACACGGGTACTTTAGAAAGTTGCTGCATTTCCCAGTAACAACTTTGGTACTGAAAACTTCTATATTTTGATATTAGAACGTTCCACTAACTACTAACCTTTCAAACATCTAGCAAGCTTTCAAAATACCTCATTAAACACACAAAATCATGGCCAACTAGGACTTAATTTAGAGCTATAAAAGTTGCTTGGAATTAAATGTTTAAGCATTCATGACTGGACAAAAAATAAGAGTGAAAAAAATAAGACTTTAACAGTTCTCTAGACAGAAACCAGTCAAAAATAACAATTCTAAGTATGAAGTGAGGGTAGAGGGGCATTCAGCGGAGAAGATACAAAGGAACAAACCTGAAGTTGGAAACATATCACAGAACCATTTTAAAGTATGAAACTCTTATGATTCTTCAAGGAAACTGAGATTACCCATGACCAATGCTACTTATGAGCCACTTCAGACAGACACATAACACATTAGATTTCTGCTCAGACGGTTTATGTTTTTAAATATAACTAAAATGGCACATAAACATCGGGTGTTTAAGTTTTGCCTAAGAAGGATGAAACAAGCTTAATACAGAACAGAGAGAATTTAAGAGTGCGATTGCTCTAACTTGATACACCAGCACTATGGTTAACTGAAGCAGGGTTCATTTATCACCAATAAAAGTACAAAAATCAAGTTTAGGGAGATTTATCTAAACGAGCAAAAAAAAAAAAAACCTGTCAGCTAGTAACACAAAGCAGGAGGAAAAACCTGACATTGTCACAGAATTTATATGTTTTAATTTAGAATCATGTACACCTTCATGTTTGTTGCAGCCTTAGACATTTGTTCCAACTTTATTAGACCTGTTAGATTTCAGTAACACATGAACAGTCTAGTCACAGTCTGGCAGACAAATACTTACCCAAGCCATAGAGAGCAATTTTTGTTCTACCTTTACGCAATAAAATGGGACTAATATCTATTTTCTCCACAGAAGTTGAACGTCCAAAGTGATTCAGCAGTCCTGCACAGCTTAAAATATCCAATGCACACAGTGCATCTGCCTACAACAAATATTAAGAAACAAATACAGAATTTGAATAGGACATTAAGTGTTTCATGTCTATATGAAAGTCTCAAAAGAAAGAGAAAATATCTTTCCTTAAGTAACTTCTGCAGTGGAAAAGCCCCATAACATATATTAAGGGTTTTGCTAATACTCAGAGTACAAAAGCAAATCCCTTTTCCTTACAAGTCATACTTCATTTGAACAATATGAAATTAATCATTCAGAAAAACAAAACCACAAAAAGAATTCAAACAAGCCAGTCTCTAAACTACTACAAAAATTATCTGGTTAAGGTAACTACCTTATAGTAAGTTCAAAATTAAACTGCTGCTAAAAACTCATCTCCATGATACACTGCTATTTGGTATTAAATGCAAAATTATTTTAATGTATTTTAATGCTTTCTAAACATTCTTTTCCTGATTACTTGTAGTAGCTTGTTTTTAAGCTACCATTTCACTATTATTAGGTTATCCTCCTTGCAAATGCATGATGCATATCGATTACATATGCACAAATCAAAATATCAAAATTCTTCTTTAAAAAAGAAGCTTTCAGTCTCTACAGATGTAATATTTCAGAAACTTTCTGAAAGACTGCCACTTCTTGGCATGAAAAGTGATTCTGTTCTCAATTACAGAAACCTACATAAATTTAGAAATTAAATACAGTTCATATGGATCTCAGCTTATTTCCATTTGCTTTTAGATGCCACATTTACACTTAACTTGTTGTCACTTACTAAGATAATTCCTAAAGATACACAAAATACTTACACACAGAGTGGAGCAACTGACTAAAACTAGCATGATCTCCCAGAACTGTATTTCTACACAAGTTTCTATTTCTGTATCTTTGTAATGCAACAGTAAATTATTATTATATGAATTATTATTATTATATGAATTACCCCTGTGGGATCATCATGATTGCCATGAATGCTAAAAACTGGAATAGAAATGTTGAGATTTTCATCCTGATAATTCACCCAAGGAAACCTGAACATAAAGAGGAAAAGAAGTTACTATATCTGCACATTTGTGTATGATTCTCACTATTCTCTTCAAATTAACTTAATCACAAATAGATGTGGTAAAAATCAGAAAAAAGTGATTATGAATAAGCTTAAGCTTAAGCATACGAAGATCCTTAGTCATGGTCTGGAAGCACTTTCTACAGGGAATAGGGTAGCAAAAGAAACCATTTTTTTTTAGAACAAGCCATGAAAAGAAGTGTACAAAAAAATGCGCAGTAGTAGTGGATTAGGCTGTGCAACCTTTGCTTACACACAAGGAACTCTGCTGATTTTACCAAAACAACTCAAGTGAATTGGATTACTTGTATTGTACTCACAAAATGGAAACTACACATTACATAAATATATCAAGAGTCACAGCACATTCAGAAGTTTCTCAAAACATTGTACACATTTCTTTACAGACTTAGATGTCAGGTGAAGTTATTCTTAAAACTGTCTCACGCAGACACAGACAGGCCTAAAAATTCCACGTTCCAGTCATGGAGGATATAAAATAAAAATCACAACACATTCACCCAATACACAAACCAAGCCTTACACGATAATTTATAGTAACATACTTACTTGCTGTAATGAAAATTAACTGCCTGATCACTCAAAATTTCAAACTGAACAGGACGATCACCCATGCAGTATTTTCTTAGTGACTCCAAACAAGAGTGTACTGTTTTTCTGGAGGGTTTGTTGTCGTGAAAAAGATCCCCACCTAATAAAACAAAGTCCACCTGTATGTAAGAAAAAGCTTTATTATTTTAATATAACATTTTGTATTACCTTGAAAGACTTCTAAGCAAATTGTTTAAATTATTTATTCTAGGGAGTTCCACATACTTCCTCAAATATGAGGAAATATACTCTTAGGTAAAAGGAGTATGAGGAAATATACTCTTAGGTAAAAGGAGTTAGTTGTAAGAGAAACAATATTTAACTTCCTTATGAAAAAAAATTAATTATTAATTAAAACAAAATCAAACCCAAAAAGACCCATTTATAAAGAGCCATAGAAGAAAACAACTGATAGTGATAAAAAAAGAGATTAGTCTACTATTGTAATAAGGGTCTCCAAACTGGCTCCTGAACATTTTTTGACAGGCATGAAAAGCTACATTATTTTCTTACTGCTGCACTTCCTAGTGTGGAGATAGCTACTGGTTACTAGCTGTCACCACATTCTTTTGAGGGGTGCTAGCTGCCGTTTCTGCATATATTGCACATATGTAGCTTTTGGTAAAGCATTAGGAAAAAACCTTATCAAAATTGCAAAGAATCTGACTGATGAACATCCAGTCCTTAAAATCAGAATCACAGAATCGCTAAGGCTGGAACTCTGAAATCATCAAGCCCAGGCATTAACCCAGCACTGCCAAGTCCAACATAAAACCATGTCCCCAAGTGCCACATCCATACATCTTTTAAATACCTTCAGGGATGGTGACTCCACCACCCTCTTCAGCAGCCTATTCCAGTGCTCCACAACCTTTTCAGTGAAGAAATATTTCCTAACATCCAGTCTAAATCTCTTCTGTGGCAACTTTGGCCACTTGCTCTAGTCCAATCTCTTGTTGCTTGGGAGAAGAGATCAACTCCCATCTAGCTGCATTCTTCTTTCAGACAGTTGTAGAGATAATAAGGTCTCCTCTGAGCCTCCTTTTCTCCAGGCTAAACACCCCCAGCTCCCTCAGCCACCCCTCATCAGACTTGTGCTGCAGACCTTTGCCCAGTCTGTTGCCCTTCTCTGGACACGCTCCAGCCCCTCAATGTCCTTCTTGTAGTGAGGGGCCCAGAACTGGACACAGCACTCGAGGTGTGGCCTCAGCAGTGCTGAGTACAAGGGGCAATCACTGCCCTGGTCCTGCTGGCCACACTCTTGGTGATGAAGGCCAGGATGCCATTGGCCTTCTTGGCCACTTAGCACATGCTGGATCATGTTCAGCTGCTGTCAACCAACTCAGGCCCCAGGGATGCAGCAGGCTTCCCTAAAAAGTGGAGCCAGTCTGCATATTGGGCCTTCTGTTCCCATCAGAAGGGGGTGTCCTATAACAACCCACCTTTCTTCTTCATGGAAGGAGTTTTGATACTGGGCACAGGCAACAATCTCAGCAACACCTCTATGCTAGATGAAGCATTGTCCTTGTTCAGTTCTACTTGCAGAGCCTCACACCTGTTATGCCAGGGCACATGGGGATGTGGGGCAGTCATGGAGGAGATGAACCTGCCGTGCTGGGCAGGAACTTGTTGCCAATGCCCCCTGTCCCTTAATTCAGTGACTTCATCCAGAGGGAGTGAGGATAGGGAATCCCCTGGATTGTGTGTCCTGTCTTCCTGTCAGGCCTGCCCTATGGAAAGTAGGGCGTGATTCCAGCAGTCTCTCTCTCTCTCTCATACACACTCCCTGATACTCCTCAACCAGAGCTGTGTCTGGACAAGGACTTCTGTCTGGGCAGTCCTGTCAGCCGTGGTGGATGCAGAAAAAGGCTTTCTGCCAGGTAGATACCACTGCTCCCTGGTGAAGCTGGCAGGGCTCAAGTGCTGCTCCTGCACAAAAAGTCACGCCACGTTGGAGGTGCTCCTGCTTGTTGCCACTGCCCAGGAGCTTCTTTTACAGGTGTAGGGGGAGGTCTTGCCTGCCACTGCTCCGGACTCCGCCCAGATCCCATCAGCGGCTGCGGGCTCCTGGTGGCTCTCGGCTCCCCCGACACTGCCCCAGTTCAGGAAGCCCCTCTGTCCACCCCACTACAGGATTCTGCTGCTGATTGTGCAGACCCGGCACTGCTCAGCACCAGGACTGCTCACTTCAGCGACTCAGCACTGCATGACACTTCAAAAGCTTCTAACAAATCTCTGCTGATTTGCCAGAACTCCCTATATCGCTACCCTCACTCTCCTCAATTATTTTTCCTCCTCGCAGTGACAACTCTAGAGAGCACTGAAACTGGTGCAGGCAATCCAAAACCACTGCTAATGCAACCAAAGTCATGATTCAGTAAGAATGCTCTGACAAAGAATCAGGCGTTCCTTCTACTAGAACAGAAACGAAACTGAATGCAACTAATAGTTCAGCCATTTGGTATCACTATAGACTGTACCAGGATTAAGCTTTATAGCTTCTAGCAGATTGGATCATATTTTCAACAGCCTCAGTCCTTCCCTCTCTAAAAAGTAGCACTTACTTCATTTTTTTGAGCGTGGTCCAGAATTTCATTAAAAGTTACAAATGTGTCATTTCCACGCACCGGGTCCTTCTCCAAATAGCCAAGATGAATATCAGTAGCAACGAGTATTTTAAAGGTATCTTCATCATTCCTGAACAAGACAGGAAAACTAGTGTCAGAGAGCAATACACATAGGGAATTTCTACACAGCTTTTACTAAGGTAAGCTTATCCGTCCAAAGTCATGAAACACAGAGATTTGCCATAAAACTCTACCAAATATCAGTCCTGTAAGAGTCTCAAAATACTTCACGACTTGTATTGCAAACAGCATATCGCCAAACATGCCAGTTGGAAGATTTATCCCAGTCATTCTGCTCCAGTAAAGGGAGCAAGCACCCCTCTGAAGTATCTAAAAACTAAAGAGCCCTTTGTATATTTTTTGGGTTTTTTAAATATTTGTTGAACAGTCTAATTCTCTCTTTGCTCTGGTAATCTACACGCGCCTGAAGGCAAGCATGGTGATCATACGGAACAGAGGGAAAACACAGCTGATGATCCCAGCTCTCGTCTCAGACACACAAAACACTTGCTGCCCGATGTGCCAGGCCTGCAGGGAGCTGCAGACAGCGGGGGCTTACTGTGAGCTGACGGCGCTCATCCTGGTGCCGAGTTCTCCCGGGAAGGCTCTGGCACAGCGCTGCCAGTTCAGGGACTCAGCTTCTCTCTTCACAGGCGCTACGCGAAGCGCAAGACCACCCCAGGCGCGGTGCCAGGGCAGGGGCACAGCGAGGCGCGATCACACGGGACGATCACTGCCGCCGCTGCATCCCCCGTTCCCGCCGCCCTCGGGCCGAGCTCCGCCCCCGGCCCGGCCCGGCCCGGCCCGGCGCGTTCCGTCACGTCCGGCGGCCGCGCGGCCCGGAAGCGCTCGCCGTGCCGTGCCGCGCCGTGCCGTGCCGTGCCGCGCCGTGCCGTGCCGTGCCGCGCCGCGCCGTGCGGTGCCGGGCCGCGCCGTGCCGTGCCGTGCCGTGCCGTGCCGTGCCGTGCCGTGCCGCGCCGTGCCGTGCCGCGCCGCGCCGTGCCGTGCCGTGCCGTGCCGTGCCGCGCCCCCCGCAGCTCCGGCGGCGCGGGCACCTCCGGTACCGCAGCGGGGCCGGGCGGGGGGCGCTCGGTGTGTCGGGGCCTGCCCGGCGTGAGGGGAGCGGGGCCGGAGCTGCGGGCCGGGCTGCCGGGGCGGAGCGGAGACTCTGCCCCACAGAGCCTTTGTTAGTAAAGGGAGCAGCGTTTCGAGTGCACTCGGCAAACCCCGCGCAGTGCTGCACTGCACTCGGAAGGTGGTGCCGTTCGGGGGTCGGGGTAACACGGTGCTTTTCTAGCGTGGATGTTATCTGTGAGTTCTGGCAGAGCTGGCAAAGCCCGGGTTAGCGGAGGATCACTGAGTTTTCCCTTGAGCTTTGCCGTTTGTTAACATCAGCATCATGTATCAGGTCGTTTTATTGACAGTTTGTGCACCGGGAAAAATTACAGTTGGCATAAATGCTGTTTTACATCTGCTGCTCACAGATGCTGGCTGAAAATGAATAAAGACAAGCAAGCTGATGAAGACGATGATGACAGCGACCTGTTTGAAGACTTCACCGAGCATTTTAACCAACTTGAACTGCTGGAGACGCACAGGCATTTGATTCCTGTAGGAACTCAGAGCTGTTGGTCAGGACAGTCTGATGATGATGATGATGAGCAAGAAAGAACGGAGGAATGGTACGAAATGCAAGAAAAGAAAATGGAAAAACATCCAGAGAAATTGCTGCTCTGGGCTGCTGAAAACAATCGGGTAAGGCACTTGCTCTGTTGATATATATAAATTACAAGAATGTTATTTTGAGCACATGTCTGTAGTCTCATCCACAAAGAAAAATTTACCCATACTTTTCTTTCTTTCTCTGAGCTGTTTGGATCTGGTATGTAAACCATCGACCTTTGTAGCCCATACACACTAAAGCATCTCTGGATCCATTGGCTTTTAGAACAAATTTTGATTCCAGTTCAAAGTTCAAGTAACAGCACTTTAACTTCTATCAACTGAAAGCCTCCTAGGCTCTTCATGGCAAATAAGCCTTGTAACTGGGGTGGAGAGGCTGTATCTGAGATTTTATAAGTGCTTCTGGCACTGACAGAAATTGCTTTTCCATTAAACTTCAGGACCATCAAAGCCATGCATCTTGTTTCATAGAATCACATGAAGTTCCTTGTTTTCTTGCAACAGCTGAGTACCGTGAAGAGGCTCCTGACAGAAAAGCTGGCTCCAGTGAACGCTCGTGATGAAGATCAATACACTCCTCTCCATCGAGCTGCCTACAGTGGGCACTTGGATATTGCACACGAGTTGGTGGCCCAGGGGGCCGATGTCCACGCGCAGACTGTGGACGGCTGGACGCCCCTGCACAGCGCCTGCAAGTGGAACAACACCACAGTGGCCGAGTTCCTGCTTCAGCAGGGTGCAGACATCAATGCGCAGACAAACGGTCTGCTGACACCCCTGCACATTGCTGCAGGGAATAAAAACAGCAGGGAAACCCTTGAGCTCCTGCTGATGAATCGCTATGTGAAGGCAGACTTGAAAAACAACTTGGATGAAACTGCTCTTGACATTGCAAGGAGGACTGATATATATCACTACCTTTTTGAAATAGTAGATGAGTGCATAAACACTGTGTCCCCATAAAAGCTTGTGAATGTGAGGTTTTCTGCCTCTTTCTTGTTAGTGTTCTGCATGCCTGTCGGTGGTGGTGTGTCTCTTTGCAACGAGGTTTTAACGTAAGATATTTCAGTATTCTCAGGCGAAATGTCACCTCCTGCAGCGCAGTTCAGTGGTCACGCTCATACTTTGAAGCGTTACTGCTGTTAGCCAAGGTGGTCAGAAAGTCTCAGTAATTTCTGTGAGTGTCTGTTTAATAAGTGCGGATTTGGAGAGGCCTTTCTAAGTTGCCTGTAGGGTCCAAGCAGGAGGGAAAACTGGAATGTTTACTTGATGTGAAAAAATTCTGGCTTGGTTATGCAGACTTTATTACAGCTCACTTGAAAATTATTTTTGAGAAATTCTAACTTTTTTAAAATTGCATGAAAGCTCAGAATGAATGTAACTTATTTGGGTGATACACAAAATGTTTAATGAACCTAATGTAAGGCTTATTATAAAATAAAATATTTAACCCAAAGTATTTTGTTGTATTTTTAATTGAAAGCCCATTTGGGCTTTTCCAATGCAATCACCTGCTCATAAATCAAACACATTATTCATAGGATAGAAAGTAGTTCTGGTTTTTTCCCTGGTGCTTTTCAAGGAAGTGATTTTCTACCAAGATCCTGTTTACTTTTCCCTTGCAATTAAGTTGCAGAAAGACTAAATGTCAAGAACGTGGCATTAGTTGGAAAAAATGAGCCACAACCATGTGAGGACAAACAGCCAGGATACTGTCGTGTCTGATTTAATTACAGGTAATTGAGTATTTTTCCTGTGCTCTTTAGTTAGTACACTAAAATTTTGCCATGGTAAGGGCATGCAGTAATGTTTTCAGCTTCAACTTTGCCATCTGTAATTTAGACGTGGAGAAATTGCGTCTCTGTTAAACAAACTGAAAATAGAATGTAAGTGCTGAAGTACTGTCACTATGAGAGCTGTAGTAAACACTTCACTGTCCCATGCAGATGCCTTACTGAGCAATCCCAAGCTCCTTCCACCAGCACACACGCAGCACAATTGAAGCAGTAGCAGCAAGATTGGGGTATGTTGGACCACATTTGGTGCTCTTATCAAGCTACTGTGGAGGGCGCTTTGGTCACCCACCTTTTAGAAGGAGGATGTAATATTCAGCACTTTCTTTTGGAAAATGTTAATACAGCTTCTGAACTATGAATGGTGTAACATGATTTTAATGTTTATTATTTTTAAAGGTTTGGTTTCAGGACATCTGTGGATGATGAATGTATCTTGAAATGTATCAAGGAATAATAGAGACGTGGATTACAAGGCCACTTCAGTCCAATAAACAGTGTCTGAAGATGCCTCGTTTGATGACCAAACTAGTGCTTTTGAGTACCAGTAGGTATACATCAGTAAAACGGGACTCTCGTTCTTCTCTTCGGGCATTGCCTCGGGCGGGAATGGCACGGCATCCTGCCGCAGGGCAGGCGCGTGGTGACAGCCCGCAGCGGTACAGGTGTGTGATGTGCGTGCCCGCTGCCGTGGCCATGCCGAGTGACACGGAGGAGCAGCTGTTGATGACAGCCACAGCCGTGCCCCACTGCGTGCTCCAAGCCAGGCCCGCAGCCCCCGGGGTTCGGCTGCCCGCAGCCCGCCCGGGGCCGCCTCGGTGCCCGGGGAGCCCGGCCCCGCCTGCCGGGCAGCCTGGCAACCCGCGGCAGCCGCCCGGCCCGAGGCCCGCAGCGGCGGCCATGAGGGCGGCGGCCGGGGAGCCGGGCGGGCACGCCCGCGGCGAGCAGCCCCGTGAGCACGGCCGGCCCCGCTCCCCGGCCACCCCCGCCCCAGCCCGGGCCCGCCCCGCAGTGTCCCCTCGGCGGCCCAGCCGTTCCCCGCGGCTCTCACCGATGTCCCCCGGCTCCGCCGCAAGTGCTGGCTCCGGTGCCGCGGGGCGTCCGCATCCCCCTTCAGCCCCCTGGAGACTTGCTGCAGCGAGACATCTTCTTGGTGCCTCTCCATCTAGGGCCCTGCCCTGCGGTGTCTGGCACGGGGAGGCACGGTGGCCGGCTCCCCGGTGGCCCTGGGGTGGCCCTGGGGTGGCTTTGGCTACCAGCGCTCTCCGTCTGGGTGGAGCCACCACGGCCCTATCCTCTACGATCTTCCTATCCTGGGGAGAAGGGCCTGGCTGAACACTGTCATATGTTTGTAAATTATTATGTGTATTGAAGACGGATGTAGAGTAGCCTAGCTTGACAATTGCATTCAGCAAAGTACATCGTCATTCAGGGGATTTATAATAACTGGTTGTTTTGTAATATATTTTACTAACAGGGCAGAAATGTGTATATGTTGAGCCACCTAGGAGAGTTAAAGAAATACTGGAGGAGCACTTTCATTTACAGAAAGAAGAATGCAACGTTAATCATCGAGCTGCAGGTAATCCTCCTTATCAACAAACAGCAAGTGTTTGTCAGGACAAATTGTTTTGAGGAACTGTGGCAAAATTACAGAACATTTATGTAATATTGTGCAGAACATTTAGAAACAGCAGAATTCCATATAGTCTTTATTACTTTTTTTCTCTTTTTGTTTTTGGTCAGAAATTATGAGACCAGAGAGAACACAGATAATACTGTATGATATATCAGTTTAATAAACCAGAAACAATTGCCAAGCAGTAGGGAGGTTTTGTTAACTTTTTATTTGAAAGAAATGCTGTAGTTATTAGAATATAGGATTGAGGCCCATTTCTAAACTCACTCAAAATGAATTTAAAACAGTTGCATTCACAGACAAAAATGTACCTAAATTAGGTGATGTAATCAGTACCCAGCAGATGTAAATACCATTTCAGCCTGTAATTCTTATTACTGTGATTAGGCTCTGTAGGGAATTACAGCACACACCTGCAAATGACTGACCTAGGTAGCTTCTGTGTGTAGCAAGCAGAGGAAGAAAGGCACTTTGGACATTGTTTTGACTTGTCCTAGACACCTGTCATTGCATGTATCATGCTCTGAAAGTGTTCTTTTCCTGTTCTTTTCCTGTTGACTGAAAAGGAGTCCTGAACACAGATCTGAGTTGCAGATGTTAACACTGGTGTGCTCAATCTGGTCATATGTCTAATTTTACTAAGAGCTGAACACAACTATTTTTTCTGCATTCATCTGCCAATGGATCAAAATTGTCTGGAATATTTCAGTCTGGTTGAATAAATCGATATTACCTTATATGTTCTCATGACTTTTGAGGAGTGTCCTAAAGAAATGTATGTTACAAAGGCTTAGAGTACAAAGATAATAGAAAAACACTACACAAATATTTGTTACAGGACTGTGTAATATGGATCTATAGCAAGCTCAGTACAGAAATGGTATGTACAGCATAATGTTATAGGCATAGCATAACAATGATAAATATGAAAAATATAGATGCTGGTGTACAGATTATTCCTCAAGTACTGAATTCCTTTTTCAGCTGTTTGGACAATTAGAGATGTTTACTAAGTGGCCTGGGTTCTGGTAGGCAACAACTGTGAGGTTAGATGGTTGTGATTTACACAGTTTAGACTACTAAAGTATATTGTTTAAAATAAATTAGATGGCTAGTAAATTGTAACCTTTCCTCAAAATAAATTAGCTTTTAATTTTGTTCTATGGTGATGGCTTTGGTTTTTTGTTTGTTTGGTTAGTTTTGGTTTGGGTTGGGTTTTTTTGGGGGTGGGTGTTATTTTCTCTATTTTTATGAGGGCATTTGGTATTCCAGTATGGCCAAAGAAGGATGCTGCCTGCATCAGTGGTATTACTGCTGCTTCTTATTTATTATAGACAAACTATATCCTGCTTCAGTTGAGTGCCTCAGTAGTCCTAAGAGCTTCTATAAACAGTAGAGAGCATTATGCACCTTTAGCAATCTGAATTTCTCTCTGAAGATGTCAATCTGTTTTCATTAACTATGGAAGACTATTATTGTGTAGTTTTATATTAATTCTAGAACAAGCTGAAGTGATCAGTTATAAAGCTATTATTTTGACAAATTCTTAACAGCAGCTCTGGAAGAAGTTTGGAAAGTGAAGAACAATTTCTCCATTAGAAGCCCGAAACCAGTGTCACAGAACAGCAGTGACTTACTTTTACAGCCTCAATTCTACTCAAGACATGCAAGAATGAAAAGTAAGAGTCAATAATAACTATGACTGTATTCCACTTTAGCACCTCATTTTGAAGTTGCTGGGCATCTTTCTGCAGAGCTAACCCATCTCTTCCTTTAGTAAGTAGGCAATAGACTTTGAAATCTTTGCAGAAGAAATCTGTTCAGGACTGCTGTGTTGAGTCACCTTATTTCATATTCTGAAACCTTTTGTAAAGGTTCCTCATCTGTTTTGTGGAATAATCACTTGGTTCCTACTGATAGATGGTGAGTGTTGTTTTCATGTTCATTATGAACCTTACTGTTCTTAGCATCCAACCCTAAGAAATTCCAGAACACCTGAAAAGAACTTGATCTAGGTATTCTTTCAGGCATTTTAGTATTTACCTGCAGTGGTCAGTGGTTGCTCTGGGAAATGTGTTTCTCTCTACAGTCTGTAGAGTGTAGCTTTTGTGGAGCAGACCTGTTCTTTATAGATTTTAGCTTAGTGTGTGCCCACATTCTCTCCTAACCTTACTCTCTTTAAACCCTAAGGAAACAGAGCTTGTTTGCTTTTTAAGAGGAATATTTTTAATACCATGAGCTTGCAGAATATATGAACTCAGCATATTTTGCCATTACATGAAGCTCATTCCCACATTCTTGGGAGATAATGGTTTAAAAATGACTAGCACCTCTTTCTTCCTCTCTTGATCTTGCGAGATCAGGAGATAGTGGTATCTTAGTTACAAGAGCTATTACTCCATTACTGGTATATGAAGTGCTATTAAGCTATAATAGCCATTAAGCTATTACTGGTATAAGAAGTGTTTCACCAGGACAGCCTTCTGCCACACTGTCTTTACTTTAGAGATACTTACTTGTAGGAACAGACCTGACAACTACAGAATGACTCAGAGTTTTGAGATGTTGGCATAATTTTAAAACTCATGTACCTCAGGCTTCTAGTGAAGGCAAGCAGAGTTTTCAAATATCATTATCTTCTTCATTTCCTGCTCAGAACCGTGAAGAAGGAAGAGCTTTAAAACAAAGCAGTTCATTCAGAATGATGTAGGTGCTGAAAATCTGTTGATTTTCCTTTGGGAATTTGGATGTACCTTCATTCCCAGGGACTGCTGCTGGAAACAAGTGGTGCCCTCCTCACTACCTATGCTGCCCGTTTTGCAGTGGGCAGGCAGGCAGGCATCTTGAGAGAAAAAGTGGTAGAAAAGATACGTAATGGGAGAGAAACTGGGAGCACTCTAGCTTCAGCTCCTGTGTTCACCAAACCATCTCCATTCATGCAATCTTTTCTGTGTAAGGATCTGGGGAAGAAAGGAGAGACTAGTGGGGAGATGGAGGGGGTACAGGCTACAGAAATGGACAAAAGGGAGGAGACAATGAGAGAAGATGAGCCCTCTGTATTTAGTGCCAGAAGAGAGGAACCAGTGAAGGAAAAGGAAGGAGCACTGATAAGGGGAATGAAAGAGGAGACATACAGAAGGTTAGAAATTCCTGAAGGAAACAGAAAAGAGGAGAATACAGTTCAGGAACACAGAAATAGAATCTATAAAAAATGAAGGGAAAATATGGAGGAGATATAAACAGAAGAGAGAAAAAGAAAAAAATGTATTCGTATTGCTGAATTTACTTAAGTAAATGCATTTTGCTTCTTCCTTTTATTGCTTTTCCCTAAAAGCAACCAGTGGTTTGGAGGGCTCACTATGTGGTGTCTCATCTATCCTTAGAGCAGATGTTTTCTTTTTTACAGATTGCTGAATGTCAAGGCTGTGAAGACCTGAGCCTGCTTTGATGTGTCAAATCAAACATCAGCAGTACTAGCTACCTTTGGAAATGTAGATGTTTACTTATAGGATTTTGAATAAAGTTCTAATTGAATATGGAACTATTTCCTTTTTGTTGTTTCATTCACATCCTCATACTACTTTTTAATCTGATGTTGTAAGTTGTCAAATCTGAACCATATTTCCACCAGTGATGAAAATATCACAATCCAAAGATTAAAAGATCTTCTTGCTGGAAAATGTGCCACTGTGAAAATCAACATTTTCATAGTTTTCTCTTTTGCAAAGTGACTCTAAGTTCCAGCAGATGGTTTTAATGTAATTGATGAAATGCCTCATAATGCTTTAGGCTGAGTTCATCCATTAATCTGAGCATTTCAAAGGTGTTGCAGTAATGTAGAAAAATTGTAAAAGAAAGGCCTCATGAAATCAGGCCTGCTCTGTTAGATCAGTGGCTAACCTGTCATTTCTTCTACGCAAAGCTAGCACTTTGCAAGTTCCCATGTGAAAACAATCCTGGTGTGAACAGTTTGTTAACATAACAATCTATTCCTGGGTGAAAAATAACTAGCACCCGCATAAACATTAAATCTATGCCATGAGAATAATTGAAGAAAGCATGTAAACAATTTAAGAATAGAGAGATTCGATAGACAAGAAAAATACCTTTTACTCACCAATAGAGTAATTGACAAGAAAGCTACTAACCAATTGGAATCACACATGAAGTCTGTAAAACTGTGTAAAAAGGGAGAACAGGCAGCAATAAAAAAAGTCTTTGATACATTGCTCGGTGTGTAATTTCTGTCCATCTCTACAAAAACAAGAAGGCAAGACTTTGTGATTCAGTATCTAGCCTGATTTAATGAAAGTTTAACATAAATAAGCCTCTCTCCATGTAAGAGTTATAGTATCAAAGAACCAGAGAGACAGCATGGAACCTGAAATAACTTACCACTCTCACTTTTAAACCATTATTACAGTGAGGTAACACCAAATTAATATTAGTTTGCTTTGTATTAATTAATATTAGTTTGCTTTGCATTATCATGCCACTTAAAAAAGAAATCTAGATCCTTTGTACTGTATAAAACCAGAAAATATATCGAGTCCTCCAGAGGCTGTTTCACCATGGATCTCTGTGTGCTACAGGGGCACAGCTGACTCACCATGGTCTTCCCCATAGGCTGCTCTGTCTCCTGGAGCACCTCCTGCCCCTCCTTCTTCTCTGACCTTGGGGTCTACAGGGCTGTTCTTCTCACACATTCTTACTCCTCTCTTCTCTGGCTGCAATTACTTCTGTGCAATAACTTTTTCCTTCTTTAATTTGTTATCCCAGAGGCACTACCACCATTGCTAATTGATGCTCAGCCTTGGTTAGCAGTGGGTCTGTCTTGGAGCCAGCTGGTATTAGCTCTGTTGGACACAGGGGAAGCTTCTAAAACTTCTCACAGAAGTCACCCCTGTAGTCAGCCCCCTGGTACCAAAACCTTGCCTAAGAGGTGGAGATGGGATTTGTTTCTCAGGCTCTCAATTCCTTAGGAAGTATCTATAACACACTGAATATTTTTTAAAAGGAAGTCTTAGTGATAACTTTGTGAAACTGGACTTTGATTTCCTTTGGGTTTTTTCTACAATTATCTGTAGATCATTTTCTGGATCTCTGCTCTGACATTACGAGTTTGATTTTATTTTTGTATCAGTGAGAAGGGGAAAAGAGAAAACCAAAACAGCACCTTAGCAGGCTTCAAGCCAATCTTTTCAGTGTTTCTGTTTGACTTCTAAATGAAAAAGGTTATTGTACTGAATATTGTACCTGAGGTGCTAGAGGAGTAGCTCCTTTTGAAAATACCATTCTCACTTTTTAGATGAAAATCTGATTATGAATCACATAATGTTTGAAATGCACTGGATTTTCAGACAGAGACTTTGATTAGGCTTGTTTCATCTTGCTTCTGTTTTGTTTCATTTTTATCCTGCTCTCCTCTCCATGCTTTCCCATTCTGTTTCATAATCTTGTTTTAAAATTTTCCAAATGAGAATACTTTCTGGCTCTATCCTGGATTCCTGCACTAGCTCAGTTTTGGTGCAGCATTTGGTGCTCATTTTCTCCCACATTTCTTTTTTGTGTGACCTTTTACAATAGAGAAATCCCTGTTAGATCTTTTGTACTGAATATATTACCTCAATTATGAGGCCTAGGTAATCCTTACCTAGTCTGATATATTTGTGTTTGTGACCTTTTTATGTGTGTCCTCTGTTATTTGAATAAAACAAAGCAATTTGTTTAAATAAAATATTGCATAACAATAATGTTATTACTGCTGTATTTATAATATCTTTATAATATTTCATTAAATAGGGTGGTGGGTAATTTAAATTAACTGTTCTCACATTTTATCATAGTGACTTTTTACTGTCTAACTGTTCAGCTCTCCTTTTCTCTTTTATTATTTCATTGCCAAACTCAATGCTACTGTTTTGAAAGAAATTGTTATCATTGCTTAAATCATTACACCATTGCCTGTATTAGTACCAGTGATTAAACACTTATATTTTTCCAAGACTACATATACATTATTAAGTAATGAAGCACAAAAGGAGAGGGTCAGTTGGTACTGAGAGCCCCATAACTGGATTATGTGTGGTTTAGAAGATTTACTTCAAATTAGGGCTAGTTTTGTCTCCTGGACTGAGATATGACCCCAACCCCTGATGTTCAAAGATGTCCAAAGAGAAGTTTTGTCACAAGTCCTTGCTCTCTGTAATGGGAGATGTTCACTGGGTGAAATCAGTGCTGGTTGCACATCACTGTCTCTTGCCACTGTGGCTGCATAAGATGATGTCCAGTGCTCAAACAAACCCAAGGAAGATTGAAATTATTGATAACTGCTTACAAATACCCACAGAGCCAAATTCTGGCTTGCTGGTACCTACATATGTGTCAAAGTGTCTGAGGATTGTGCGGGACTGCTAGGAAAATTTTCTGCTCTGATTTCTGCTCTGGTCTACACTGGTGAACAGCAAAGCTGTATGCTTCAATGGAAGACTGAGGAGTGTCCTGGAGAGGATCTTTCATTCACAGTGCGCACAGCACATTTGTTCATGCCTGTGCCTTGACCTGGAAATATCAACTTCATATGGTTTTATTCCAGCATTGTTCACAGTCACAAGTGAAACTGTAGCCAGGCAGAATATTTTAACATTGCCTTTGGTGCATATGCAGAAACATGAGTTTATCTGTCTAGAAACTGTTCAGGCATCAACTTTCAACTGAATCCTCTCATTGTATTTCTAAATTTTAAACTTCCAAGCAGAAAGATCATAATACTACATATGAAACACTAGGTAATCACAATACAGGCATTTAAACTTCATGCTGAAATACAAAGTGTATCATTTATACAGACAAAACTTTTACCATGCCTTTTCATAGAGAATTTAGGTTCTTGGAAAAACTTGCATTGAAACCGTGGAGACTATTTATGAAGAAGAGACTTCAACATCATTCTTAGTGTCATTTTCGTACCAGACAGCATCCTCCTACTCTTTGAAGCTGATCACATTTGCTTATGATGAAAAACTCCACAAAGTTTCCCCACCTGACAGAATGTCTGGGTTGATAGCTGTGGCTGAAGACGTAACCATGTCTTACAGTACCTTTTAAATTGCCTTTGTAAAACAGTTGACAAATAGCTTCAAAGACTTTTCTAGGCTTAAATATTTCTGAAGTATGACAAAACAGAGTGAGTCAGAGTAGAGGAGGAAGCCAGCTGGGAAGTCCCAGACAAAAATATTTTCTGCTGTTAGTGATGGCAAATATTCAACCTTTAAATAAGCAAAATATTTTTATTTTGCAACAGCTTTATTACTTACACACAACGTATCATTTTAAATTCCTAACTATCAGCAACATGAGAACTTGCTGTGATTTCCTCGGAGCAGTTAAAGCACTCCCAAGCTGCATATATAGTGCCGAGAAGTCTGGGTGGTCCTCAGTCCATGGGGCTATCTCCTGCACTGACTTATCTCCAAAGCAGACAAAACCAGATGTGTTCCCTGTGGGAGGTCTTCAGGCATCTGGCAACACTACTCAACCTTCATCATGCTGTACTTCTCAGTGATGTCCATGGAGTTTTTCCAAGTCAGAGTGAACAAAACTGCTTGACAAAACCCTGCCAGCACAAAGTAGCTGATGTGATTGTGCCACGGATGTTCTGTGTTTTATGGCAGAAATGAATCAAACTGAAATTGACATGGGTTACTGCCTGGCTGGTGTTTATTTCTCCGGACAAGAAATGAGAGATTAAAAAGGGGAGAGAAACATTTGACCTACACACAGATCTGAGGACACCTGACTTCCAACCTTGGTCCTGACAGTGAAGTCACTCCCTGTATCCCTCACACTACAGCAACACATCCCATCTGGCTGTTCAATTTACTACACCAAGGAGTCTGCTAGACTTGTAGATGAAGGCACAACTATCATTACTTTCAGCAGTGACTATGATGAATATCCAATTAAAATGTATTTCTGCTATTTCCCATACTGTGAGGGTTTGAAGACGGCAGCAACAAAACAGTTGGATCTGTGATTTGTAAAATTCTAAAATATATCTCAAATATACATTTCATCTTGCTCTAGATATAAATTCTATAAAGATTTTTGAACTAGTGGACTACATACAACTTGTAAACATATATTTAGCTTCCACAGCAGCAGGTGTAACAGGAAAATTAATTTAAAGTGACAATATTACTCACAGAAACGATTTAGGCTACTGTCCTCTCATCTTGAAATTATTAAATTATTATTTGCCATAATAAAACAAATATTATTATAGTTCTGAATGTCTGTTTTGTATATACAACCATAACTTACTGTGGATTTCAGTAATAGCTTTTTTAAAGATGCAGAGATATGTAGATCTTTAGCTGATGTTGTGTTGAGGAATACAGAAAGTCATGGTTTGATTTCATACTAAATAATTCAACAGATTTGTCTTAATATAACAATTGTCTTAATATGGATGCCACTGAAGTGCAGATAAAAGTCACACTAAAGTTTCACTGTGAGACTGCAAAAAATCAAAAGTAACTAGGCAACCTTTGCTATGAATCCTCACAAGGGAATTTTTTTTTTGTTTTTTTGTCTTTCAAATTTAGCACTATTTGGCTTATAAAGATTTCTATGTTACATTGTCCTGAAATATTTCATAAATGCTGAATTAATGTCAACATTTTTGTTAACTCACTATAGGCAGGATCAGGCCTTGCATCATCAATGTAACTAGTCAGGCTTTGAATTTGGAATGCTTAGCAGCAAATGCTTAGCAGCAATGGAAATGAAAACATGACTAGATCAAATTCCTTCAAAGTCATGTATCAATGCTGAAAGCTTCTGAAGAAAAATAAGAACTGTCATTGCAGTTGATATGATCAAATTTATTGAGTGAATGAGAATTCCATAGAAGTCAATTGAGCTCTCCCACTCACTTTCACAAGTCCCTGAATTCTCATATTATCCGCAAAATATTTGAATAAACAAAATAACTAACAGTTGTGGGTTTGAACCATTTGGAATCCTTGATTAATGCAGACTAGGGATTGTGTTCATTTCATGCAGTGTTTGTTGTATCAGGTGGGCTCTGGATGGAATCTCCATACAGCTTAAGGCTTCACAGGATTCTACTCTTCCTTAGCATTGTATTTCGGTATTTTTTTGCAGTTTTCTACTGTAGCAAAGTAACTTTCCCATATTCCCATTTTGTGACTAAAACCAGTTATTTATCAAGACAGTTTATTTATTGCTAGTGCCGGCAATGATTCACCTCATCCACTAGGGTGAATTGGTGTTCCCTGGAAATCCCTTCCAGCCAGCTCTGTGTGTTGAAGCAGGCAGCCAGATACCAGCTCCAACCACAGCTGTTGGAATGTCATATATTTTATGAGTGCTTGCAGCATGGACTATGGAAGTACTATGTATACATTATGGAATGACTACGTACAATAGGTTTATGGGTGTACATGACTTAGTTTCTAACCTAACACCACCCTCACACAAAACTGTTTTATTTTTTTGAGTGGACAGACCTGAATCACTTTTCTTACTAACATAGAGTCAAGTCACAGGGCCTTGACATGTGTGGTATGTAAAATCTGTGCTGAAATCCAAAAAGTCAGTGAGAATTTATGCTTGGTGTAACTTTGCTGTCTTCACTAGATATATATGAGAAGACCTTGGATCAACAGCTGTTGGACGTGAGCATGTGCTATGTCAGAGTTGGAAACTTCTTCAGTTCTGTACAAACACTGTTTGAACTGTGTGAGTCAACAGTCTCACAGTCCACTGAAGCAAATTGCTTAGGAAAAAAGTTTTGAGCCTATGTGACGTACTTTTCCACAGCAACTCTGTGATGCAGAACTGGAAAATGTAATTTTCTGGTAACTATGAGGTTTTGTAGTTTTTAAATAACTGTGAGATTTTCAAGCAAACATGTATGATTCTAAGAAGGTTGTAAAGGAGCAAAAAGAATCCTCTTTTAAAATTGATTTTCTTTTAGTTTTTCCAAATTGCTACTCCTCCTAGAGGTGCTTGAAATGGATTGAATTTGACAAGAATTCAAAGCTATTCTGGCAGCTATCACTTCTTTTTTTTAATTTTTTTTCTTTCATATATAAGTGATTTATCCAAACTTGCTCTCAGCCTCACTCTCTAAATTATATCTGTTTTTAAAAAAATCACCTGCATCTTTCAAAGGACTTCCCTGTGAGGCCACAGGACACAGCATGTAAGTCATAGCTCAGCTGGTGTGGGAAAACCCTTTTGCCAGAGTTTAAAACCTCTGGCTGTTAAAGATGTGGATTGGAAGAAATAAATGAGAATGCACTGGGAAGCAGCAGAGCAGTTCTACTTTCTCATGGGCAATAGGGCAGGGGAGACTGGAGACTGCCTGCCTTCGTGATGTGAATGGGCAGGGCTCTCCCGCCCCTGTGGCCCTCTGCCCTGCGCTCCTACACATTCTCATGTATGGGATTTGTGTGGCAAGGTTCTGCTAGTGACGGGGTGACAGGGGTGGCTTCTCCGAGAAGGTGCTAGAAACTCCCCCCCATGCCTAGTGGAGCCAATACCAGCCAGCTCCAAGACAGACCCACTGCTGGGCATGGCTGACTACATCCGTGATAGCAATAGCACCTTTGGGATAATGCATTTAAGACGGAAAAAAGTTACTGCACAGAAGCAATCGCATCCAGAGAAGAGAGGAATGAAAATATGCGAGAACAGACACCAAAGTCAGTGCAGAAAAAGGGGTGGAGATGCTGCAGGGGCTGGAGCAGAGATTCCCCTGCAGCCCATGGTCCATGGTGAGGCAGGACATTCCTGGATGGAGGACCTCATGCCAGAGCAGGTGGATGCCCATAGGACTGTCCGTTGCTGAGCAAGGTTCCTGGCAGGATCTGTGACCCCATGGAGAAAGGAAGCCCATGCTGGGGCAGATTTGCTGGTAGGACTTGTGACCCCACCGGGGAGCCACGCTAAATCAGCCTGTTCCTGAAGGACTGCACCCTGTGGAAGGGACCCAGACTGGAGCAGTTCATGAAGAGCCGCATGCCATGAGAAGGACTCGCTTTGGAGAAGTTCAAAGGACTGTCTCCCGTGGGATGACCCACATTGGAGCAGGGGAATGGTGTGAGGAGTCCTTCCCCTGAGGAGGAGGGAGCAGCAGAGACACCATGTAATTAACTGACCGCAGCCCCCATTCCCCATCTTCTTGCGCCGCTCTTGGGGAGGATGCAGAGAAATTGCGAGCAGTGTTGAGCCCAGGAAGAAGGGAAGGGTGGGGAGAAGGTGTCTTTCAGTTTTGGTTTAATTTCCAATTACCCTAGTCTGATTTGATTGACAAAAAAAAATTAAGTTAATTTCCCCAAATCGGTTTTGTTTTACCGGTGACTGTAACTGCTGAGAGATCTCTCCCTGTCCTTAGGTCGACCAGAGAGCCTTTCGTTGTATTTTCTCTCCTCTGCCTTGCTGATGAAGGCGGAGACAAAGCGGCTATGATTAACACCCGGCACCGAGCCGGGGTCAATCCCCCAGAGGTGCCAGGGTGCGGGCTCCGTGAGACTCCTTGTGAGCGTCCCTACAACCCTTCCCGTGCGCGCTGGGGCCTGGGCTCTCACCGGGATTCCTCCTGAGTGCGGAGACACAAATTCCCTCTGCAGCCCCGAGTCGGGCATGAGCAACCGAGCGGCCCGGGGCCGCAGCTCCCCGGCTACCGCGGCGCTGCTGCCGCACGGGGCAGGCAGCGGGGCCGCAACACCCGGCCGGGCGCCCGAGCACCGCGCTCCCCGGAGGCGGAGCGGCCGCGGCGGGCGGGGCAAGGCGGCACCCAGGGGCGGCCCCCGGGCCGGGAGGCGGCGGGCGGCGGACGGGCCGGCATGGCCGGGAGGGGCGGTGGCAGCGGCACCTCCCCACCGCCGGGGCTGTGGGTGGGGGCAGAGCGGCGGCGGCGGCAGCAGCCCCAGCCCCAGGATGCGCTGCCCGGCCCCGGCGCGGCCGGTGCCCTGCGAGGGGCAGAGCGGCGGCAGCGGGCGGCGGGGATGGATGGGGCCCCGCGGCGCTGCTGGCGGCGCTGGCGGCGGCGGCTGCGCGGGCGGCGGTGGGCGCTGGCGGCCGGGCTGCTGGGCGCCGCCGCCGCCGCGCTCGCCCTGTACTCGGCTCTGCCCGAGCCGGCCCGGGCGGACGGCGAGGCGGTGACCGTGCTGCTGTGGTGGGAGCCCTTCGGCCGCCCGCGGCGCTTGCCCGATTGCCGGCGGCGCTACAACGTCAGCGGCTGCCGCCTCAGCGCCGACCGCAGCCGGTTCGGCGAGGCGCAGGCCGTGCTGTTCCACCACCGCGACCTGGCGCGGCACGGCGCCGGGGGGCTGCCCCGCGGGTCCCCGCCGCGGCCCCCGCGCCAGCGCTGGGTGTGGATGAACTTCGAGTCGCCGTCGCACTCGCCCGGCCTGCGGGGGCTCGCCGGGCTCTTCAACTGGACCATGTCCTACCGCCGCGACTCCGACGTGTTCGTTCCCTACGGGTACCTCTACGTCCCGCCCGCGCCCCGGCCCTTCGTCCTGCCCCGCAAGACGCGGCTGGTGGCCTGGGTCATCAGCAACTGGAACGAGGAGCACGCCCGGGTGCGCTACTACCGCCAGCTGAAGGAGCACCTGCCTATCGACGTGTACGGGGCGCGGGGGCTGGCGCTGGCCGAGGGCGGCCTCGTGGAGACCGTCTCAGCCTACAAGTTCTACCTGGCCTTCGAGAACTCCCAGCACACCGACTACATCACCGAGAAGCTCTGGAGAAACGCGTTCTCCGCCAGCGCCGTGCCCGTCGTCCTGGGACCTCGCAGGGCCAACTACGAGCGCTTCATTCCCCCCGATTCTTTCATCCACGTTGACGACTTCCCCAGCCCCCGGCTGCTCGCCACCTACCTGAAATTCCTCGATAAAAACAAACCCAACTACAGGCGGTATTTTGCCTGGAGGAAGAAGTACGAAGTCCACGTCACCTCGTTCTGGGATGAGCATTTCTGCAAAGTCTGCGAGGCTGTTAGGACAGCTGGGAGTCAAATCAAGACTGTTCAAAATCTGGCCAGCTGGTTTGAAAGCTGATGTTCCTGGCGAGCGAGGCTTGCCTGGACAGCCTGGGCCAAGTGTCAAGGTGTCGGGAAGGATGGGTCTCGCAGAGATCATTAGCCCAGGTGGTCGGCATTAGTCACAGGAGACTGGCATCGTTGGAGAAGCATACAGGTTTCAAATCAAGCTGTGAACAGCCTACAAAAGAAAGATTTTTATTAAAGATTTTTATTAAATAGAAAATTATGAAGGTACAAAAAGACATTATGCCAGATGATTCCTAAAGAGCAAAGTTAAGTTTCCAAAAGTTGTGCAGTTACAGAACTTTTAAAGTTCTGCACAGCTCAACATAAATACCTGATGCCAAATTCCTCAGCTGTACAGCTGAAACCAATTTTGTCGGCTATGACAACTTCCTGGACTGTGAAACTTTCCTCTGCTCACAGAAGATACATGATCAGTGCTGGTTTTCTGTAATACTAAGACAAAAATGAATGTTTTAAACTGTTTTTTATGCGTATGAAAGGTATTTGCAGATAAATTCTGAGCCGCGAGTGTTGATTGTAAGAATCTTATACAGTAGCACCTTTTAGCAAGGCTTGAAATTGCAGCAGCCTGCTAATAATGCTTTGAACCAAATAATTATTCCATTTAGGAAAAAGCATATGGAGGGGACTGAATCTGAGTGGACAAACAGCTCAGATGATGTAAAGTATTTCTCCTACTACCTGCTGAAACCATAGGCATGCTTATCCTGTAGGACAGTAGAGTAGAACTTTACATACAGGAAAACAGAGATTATAGGGAAGAAAGCTGGAACACTTCCACCCTCCCTTTATTCAGGAATTAGAAAATGTTTACAGGTATCTGCATGTTTTTCTCTGCAAAGTTATTGCCATACAGGAAAATGCAGGGAAAGGCTCAGAATGGCAGGGGTTTTATTACTGTATTGAATATATATACAGAAAGGCTAACTTTTTTCTCAAGTATAAGTAGACAGTGCTGTTGTGTAGCAACTCTTTTGATTTTTGGCATGTATTTTTAAAAATTCTGCTGGGGGGCAGACTAGTCTTTTTGGTTTTTTGTTGTTTTTAAAAATAGTAATTACTAAAAAACCCACAAATCACTTCCATTCAGAAAGAAAATTACTCTAGAGAATTAGATCTACATTGTTGGTAAAATGCAGATTGTGTGAGGAAAAAATATATAAAAGGAAGAATTTACTATTTTCTCTTCCTTTGGTTTTGAGTTCTTTTTGTGGCTCAGTTTTTTAATCAATAAATAGATTCTTAAGGTAGAACTCCCTTTGCTCAGTGCCTGTCAGGAACATTTACAGTAGTTATTCCCTTTTAGACTCCAACATTTGGCTGCAGCCATCCTAGAAGTGGATATGTGGTTACTTTTTGGTTACATGTAATCTTGCTTGACCAAAGCCAGAAAGAAACTTCAGTTACAATTACACATCCTTGCCAAGCTCAGCCTTCCTGTCTTTTGCAGCTATGAAGTTTGGTGGCAAAAAAATGGCAACCTACAAGAGACTTGCCCACATGACTAAGGTATTCATTCTGCTGCTTTTTAATCCATGGAGTTACTCAGAGACTTCATTGAGAGTAAAATCATGGGCACAGAACATTCCCACCTTTCCACAGGTGGGAAAAGAAGAAAGTCAGTTGCAAATAAAAGATGGGCAACCTTGCTGGCATTTGTGAGTCATATTTAGGTTAGGAAAGGATTAAATTTGATTTAAGCAGTATGGGATGTTGGATGAGTGCTTTTAAGATATATGAGCTGGCAGTCTACTGTAATTTACTTCTATTTAGATACTCCCCACGATGAGATACTCATGGAGCCAAGGATTATTGGAAAAAAAAAGGAATAATAATGAAGTTCATTAACAATTTGCACAGTTTTACCAGTTCAGATTTTGCAGGCTTCTCCAATTACTCCCTTCTGCTTTAGTGCAAGGAGGGTTGGCTGAAAGTACTTGATGAATTTTTTGTTGTCAGTGCCAGAGCTGCTGTAGAATATTTACTCAAAGGGAGTGAAAACAATCTATGCAATGTGGAATATAGTAGGGATGATTCCTAATGCTGCACTTTCACTCTAAGAGGTATAAAGTGATTGTTTAAAGTACAAGAGTGTTCTTAATGGCATGGTCATCTGTTTTTCAATCAGTAGTTACTACTCCCATAATACTGGGTTTGATATTTTTAAAACTCCAATATAGGTATAGTATTAAGAGTAATACCCAAGTGTCAGGATGATAGGTTCCCTCTTTTCCTTTGAATGTATAGTAATTTTTTTCTATTCATTTTTTGTCAAAATTTGCAGGACTATATACAAAAACCCAATCTTAAAAGTAATGAAATAATATTTAAGATTACACTATTTTTAATCAGTCTGCTGAAATCAGTGCATTTTTTCAGTCCTCCTAATTTTTTTAGCATTTTGTGAAAATTTCCAGGCACACAGTTCTTCTGTGTAATCATTAGTAATGCCACATGCAGAAGATTAGGCTGCAGGAGCATGGGAATTTCCAGAGATCACAAATGTTAATTTTCTTCTCAGCCTCTCTAAAAAAAGAGTTGAAATCTTTGAGGTAATATTTTTGTAAAATTCAGAAAAGTGCTACAAAGCAATTAAAGCATCATTTGGGTAAAGTGTCAGAGTTGCACAGTATTTGTAAATTGTGCATTGAGGATTTTCGAGAACTGTACAGTGAAAACTGCAGATTTGTAATAATTATTGTAGAGCACTTGCACTGGGAGAAGAGAAGTTTTTTCTAATTTCATCATTCTTACATGGATGTTGCAAATTTGTGGCTTTCCATTTGGGAGGAAACTCAGCCCAGGCCTATAGATGTACAAGTCAGCATTTCAGAATTTCTATAGATCTCTGATTTTTGGTTATCCACACCATGAGCTAATAGTGTTTCAGGCAAAGGACTGGCTTTTGTAATGCATTTTGTAGAGCTCTAGTTCAGTGATAAATGTAAAGTTTGCCTGAATGAACTGGTTTGTACATTGGGTACCAGACTCCACAAGGCATTGCAGATGATGTATACAATCCAGTTGTAAAAACTGGGGAAAGCTATTTTCTATTTTTAGTAGAAAAGTTTCCTTTAATACATTTTGAAAAAGTTTTTATTCCATGCCTTAAAATATTGGGGTGGAGGGAGAGAAAGGAAGGTCGTTATCTTCTGGGTTTTATAAGAAGAAGAATTGCCATTACCTTTTGGTTATGATGTAAATGGAATAGAGAATTATGTGATCCCTCAAATTGCATATTTTATCTCAGGGAATTTTATACTGTAAGGTGTCTTGACCTTCATAGAATGAAGAAACTTTATATTAATTATATAGATTGACACTCAATAAAATGAAAGGAAGTAATGCAAAACGACCCTATTTTTCATTCTGTTGTCTGTGTTATGAAGGCTGAAGAAAACTGCTTTTTAAAGAGAATGAATGTCTTTTCATGTTTGTTTAATAAATAAAAGTGCCTGATTGTTCTCAGAGTAGTCAGGCCATCTGAGGTTAGGCATGAAACCTGGTTCTGCCAGGAGAAAAATATTTTCATAGGACAGGCTGTACTGAGTTATTTTCTATATGAAAAGGTGCATTTATTGAAGTCGGGTGTTGGAAAAATGTAATTTCAAACAAAATCAAAAAACAAACTTTCTCTTGACTTACAGAGAATTTGAATGTGGTTGGATTCTTTTTGCCCCCCTTAAACTTCAAAATGAAACTATGTTTATTTTGGTATTCAGCATGTAGTGCTTGATCTTCTTTTTTAGCTACAACTTTTTTTTCACAGTTGTTCATGGTTGTTTTCAACTGAGCGACAAAAGACCAAGGCCAAAATCTGTTTTCCCTAAGCTGTTAACACTGATTGCTGCCCAAGTGATGGGTTACCCCATTTTTTATTCATCTTCTGTACAGCTTGGTGCACAGTATTGAGAAAGCATTTCTGAAAATCCCTGCCCAGCCAGGAAGGGCTACAGACTTTGCATTTCCCCCTGAGGTGATTGATGTTGTATCATTATCACATTTAACTTTTCTAAGTAGAGTTTAAACTGACTGCTTCCTTACTCCTGCCTGAGGGGGGAAACATTTTTTAGCTCATTTTCCAGATGGCATTGAACACTGAGTTGGGAAACTGGTTAAATATTTTTCTGACAAATATTAGGTACCATTTATTCAATCTTGTTTGGTGAGGGAGTGAGTTATGCCTGATTAAATTCACACAGCTCTCCAACAGCCATATAAAATGGTGTTTGTTTTAAGAGAGTAAATAACCCTTCGTAGGGTGCACAGAGCCAACTCAATCTAAAATATGTTGATGAGAACACCGTGCCTTAATGTGGATTTAAATGGTGTTTAACTAAAGGTAACTCAGGATCCAAGTATAACAGAGTGTTTTTAATCAGTAAAAAAAAAGTCATTATTTGAATAACTTGCCTGTAACCAGCTTGGTTTATGTAACCAACTCAGTTTAACAATTTGCGGAATTATGTGTTTTCTTCTGTGTGGTCATTTAAAAAACAATACCCCAGGCCAGAATTTCTGTCTTCTTTGCATTCTGAAGATTTTTTTATTTTATGGGCTTGAGCTAAATACTTAAGCTTAATTTTGACACAATAACAGCTGTTCCTGAGAGTCTCGCCCTGAAATTATCTGAGATAAAAGAGTCAAACCTGTTTTTCAGGAGTGCTTTGGGAGCTGCAGGGTTTTCTCACTGCTGGTGCTAAAGATGTTCAGGAAGCATCAAGAAGATGTGACCCCCTTTTCATTGAAAAATTTTCTCTAAAGGAGTACATTTCTGAATTCCTTCAATGATTTTAGTTCCTTATAATTGCATGGGTTTAATTTTTGCAACAGATTTAAAACTGGACTTTATTTCAGGAGTACTCAATATTTTAATAATATTATTTTAATAACTATGAAAAATTGTCCCAAATTTGGAACTTGGAATTTTTCTCTATTTATCAAAACATGTTTTGAAGTTAATCAACCCAAGGTTGGCTGTATGCATTACGGAAGAAAATTCTACATTTGCATCCTTGAATTTGCTATTGATGTAAAAGATGCTGTTGATATTTTGGATTATGAGAAGCTTATAAAATAGGAAAACAGAACATTAGGAATGCCCAAGCTGTGGCCTACTATGGCTCCAAGATCCTGGTCACATGAATGCCTATGAGTGGAAATTGGCCATCTTGCTTTTAAGCAGAAGGCAGAAAGATGATTGCAAATAGAAAGCATAGATTATCAGATTATGAATGTATTTTGGTGCATTTGTAATGCTGCCAAATTACTTTGTGTGGTATAAACATGATTAATTTATTTGAAGTAATCACATGACTACATGAAATACGGCAAAGCAATTGTCCTAAAGGCGAAGTTGGATTCAAAATGGAAAAATGATACTGAAATTAAAAAAAAAAAAAAAAAAAAACAAAAAAAAAAAGACATGCAATTGTGGCAAAGCATGGGTAGACATTTTGAATTGTTAAGTGGGAACAAACAGAGAATGTCCTTGGAACTGCTGACTCTAGCCAGATTGAAATCGGAAAACACAGGTTCAGAGTTATGCTGGTACTCATGCTTACATCTACTTCTGAATAGGAATGGCCTCCTGAAATTAAGGCAGAGCTCTGAACTTTTTTATTCCCCTTCCAGTCCCAAGTGTATGTTTGTCTTGCCTTATTGTTTCTGTTCTCTGTCATCCACATGTTTCTCCTCAAATGTGCACAGACCTGAGGATGTCTTCTTTAACACCTTATTACTTTAGAGAAGGAGAGCTTAGAGGAGATAAGTTAATACATGGATGGTTGCTGGGAATTTTGGTTGTATTTTGGAAGTGTTCTGGGGTAAGTGCAAGTACAAACTGAATAGCAAACAGAAGCATGTTGTAGGGCAGCATCTTGTTGGAGACCCTAGCCTGGTCTGAAACATCTCAGTTGTTTTTAAGGCTGAGACTTTATGATGTGAGTCTTCTATTTAGTGGTGAAGATTATTGTATCACGTATCCCCAGATAGTCCCACTGATGTATTATCTCAGAATAAAAGAATCGTAAGGTGGACTATAAACAGAGGCAGTAAGTCTGTGCTATGAAAAAATTTGTCAGGTTAATTAGAGCAGAACTCCCTGAGTTCAGGGAGTTGCTGAGTTTAGTAAAGAATTTTTCATGGGACTGCTGATACAGAGGACATGAAATCTGGTCTCCTGCTCAGAGTCCAGGAGAGAGGCATTCTGGAGCAGCTCCAAAGCAGCATCACTGCACATAGTATGAGTGAGCTCCATGTGGGAGATAGAGAAGATAAAGAAATGTCACCAAAGTAGTGGGATTTTTTAAAGTTACTGAAGTGCTTTGAACCCCATTGCCTAAAACATTTGAGAAATGCAAGGCACTTCAAAACCGAACACAAAAGGAGACTCTTTTGGTCACAAGCATAGACTTTGACATAGTCTGAGCATATTCCCATGGCTAAAAGCTGCAGAAACAAGCCTAAAAGCTCCCATAGGCTTTTTCCAGGGTAAAAAGCTTTTTCCAGCCAGAAGAGAGAGAAGAAGAAAGCAAGGACATCACCAAGGCTGTAAAATAATTGAGTTAGTTGAAAAGTTTGCAACAGCCTCACTGGCAGCCCCAGTGACCTGACCAGGACAGGAGCTGAGGGAGGGTTCCTCTTGGATTTCACATCTGGGAATAACTTTACCCCGAGCATAGAAACAAGATACACAATCCTTTCAGCTGAGCTGAGTATCGTCAACAGGGCACTGAGGAACAAGTTAAGGTACATTTCCAGTGTTTCAGAGGAAAGATGAATCTCACTCCTTCTCTTGTGAATGTGTGAGGCAGAGCCATAAGCTGCATTCCTTGCACTGGTTAATGACTTGTGACATACAGTGGGAAAAATCTTTTTCAGACATTGCCTCAAGGGCAGAAGTGATTTAAGCCAACCTTTTTTTAAAAACAATGGTCTTAGAACTTGACAAGCTCTTAAAACTTAAAACCAGCCTCTCTAGCTGGCTGTGCTGTGGACTCTTTAACCAGTGTCTGCTGGTTGTGGGACAGCTACACATGCTATTTAGGCATCTGAATAGGATTTTTACTGTTTAAAATGCTCAATTTCTTCCTTTTGCTCTAGAGGTTGATGTGTCTACCTGTCACATTTCTGCTATGGATCAGCCTTCACATCTTGCTTCCATTTCCCTTTCGATGGACTGCTGGCCAGCTCAGCTGCTTGGGCAGGTTAACCTGGACTGGTGGGTTTTAATACTTAACAGAAAAGTAGCATCATGAAACAAAAGGTATGTATGTGGTTTTCTCTTTCGCTGGCCTTTTGGGATTTTGGGTAGTCAGGCTGGGGTTGGGCAGAGAAGGAAAGTGAAATGTAGAACTGAGTGATGTATCTTCTTGCTTTACCTAAATCTATACCCAAAGAATGTAAGAGCTTCTAGAAGATACCTGTCTCTAAAAGCCAAACTGAAGAAATTCTCTCCATTTGTCCCGTAATGTTCCCCATGACAGTGGCAGAAATGGGGACGGAGAAATCTCCATTTCTGATTTTCTGAACAGCTGCTTCTCTGCTAATTCAGATTTGATCCTTGATGGCCTCAGAGCACTCCCTCATCTCGTATCATGGCTTGTTCACCTGCTTGATCCTACTGAAGTGCAAGGGGATCTGGACTGTTTTAACCTGCTCTTGGGGCCATCTGCTTTCCTCTGGCAGATGTGTAGGGCCTGGAGGGGACAGTGAGCTCTGTGTGTGAGTGCTGGCATCTCAGATCCCATGGTCACATCTACCTGGGGGATCCAGAGAAAGACTGATCATACTGTTCAGCTCCTCCCATGTCTCCCTCTGCCCCTGCATCTTGTCAATTGTCTTAATAGTTGGGCAGTATTACTTGCAGGCTATGCTGGCTCTGCACAGAAAAGCCATGAGACAGCAGGAGATCATATCTTGGCCCCACATATTCAATCCACAAGACAAACCCACAAAGTAGTCCAAATATCTCTAAGTACACCTTCTGTGAGACATCGGATACTTTAGAAAGTCTGATATCTAGGCCAGATTCTGTGTCTTTTGTAATTAATGACTTAATTTATTTTGCAAATGCTTCTTTAAAAAGGCAGACTGTTATACTGGCTGAAGAGAAAGTAGTCTGCTTTTTTTTCCCCCCCACTGGAGTATGTGCAGGCTGCCAAAAATTTCTGGTTGCTTGGGATATTGTTCAGCCACATGCTGCTTGTAATATTCTGTCCACATCCATGTATCCTGTGGATTTCACAAGTGGTTTTGTGGTATATAAAGTGTCATCAGCTCTTGCGCAAATTTCTGCATCTTATTGGTCTAGACCACAGTGTGTGCTATGAAGCCAGCAGCTGGAGCAAGACTTTTAAAAATAGATAACTTTCTCTGTGTCATGCCCATCTCTCTTGGTCTAGATTGGGATCTGTCTTTTAAATCATGCTGGTACAGTACACTTACTGCACTGGTGCACTATGCCCTACTTCTTTTGCAAATCTGGCACGGTCTAGCAGCTTTAATGCTGCCACAAAAATACATGCAAATGAGCAAAGAAATAGAATAGATTTCATGAGTTCAGATGAAACTGTCACTTTATAACCCTTAGGCTTAAACTTAAGAATGCGGAGGGTAATTTCAAATGGTTTATCTGAAGTTACATAAATAAAAGATAACTTAGGGACTGGGAACCTGTTGCCTTGTGTTAGGGTGAGTCTACTGTCACTTCCAGTTAGTAGGCTCAATCTGGCCCTTTCAGCTTCAAGATAGACTGGATGAGAGCCCATATATTAAGTCAGGAGTAGTTTGACAGAACATGAGTGAGAGGTGGGCAACAAATTTCATCACTTGCTCATTTTGTGGTTCTTCAGATGAAACCAGAGATCCTAACCAGTGCTTATTTATTTTCAGCTCTGATGTGTCATATTGATGCATATGTGGATTACTTATGGGTTAATTACAGACTTCAGTTTGAAGTGTGATATGAAAGAGTAACGGGGATATAATTTTTACATTTTTACAAATGTGTGTGTGTGTTGCAAGATGCTTCACCAGCAGAGATCACACTGCAGATGCTGATCATAAAGCAGACTGCTGTACCGTTAAGGGTTGAACCCAGAAGGACTCAGGCATTTCACTTGATACTGAAATTAAACCTGATTTGTACATCTGTAGGATTCCGTGTTTAGATTAGAAGCACCTGCTTTGGCTTCTGTTTCTGTCCATCCCTACTGCATTCAACAGGATGTTCTCAGGAATACTGAAGTACTCTCTTGGACTTGCAATCAAGATTTACCTGTGCACATGAAATGCTGACGGAATGTGGCCTGTGTGACTGACAGGTGTGTGGGAGGACAAAAAATGCCACTGCAAGGGAATGTTGGCTTTGTTATCACTGAAGGGTCTGACCACTTAGTGCCTCTTTTCCTCATGATGTTTACAGCACAATAAAGTCTTCTATATTGAACCTTCTGAAATGCTGCTTCTGCATCAAAGAGAAAGTACCCGTTTGTTTCTGTGGCATAGCACCTGTCTGGTTTTACCAGAGGGTTGCCAATCATCTGATTTTACAGGTACTTCTCCATTGTTTTAAAAGAAAATAATTTCACTTACATCCCAGGTTACTTAGTTTATATGATGAAAACTCAGCATTATAATTAAGCTAAAGGCAGGTCTGGCTTCAGTGAAAATGTCACAAAATTTTATCTTCATTTCAGCCTCCACAAAGTCTGATATAAAACAAGAGAGAGGTATCTGAGGGGTTCTATGTCCTGTGATCAGAATCTTTCCTGATCTTTGCTCTTAGGACAATATTCTATATATTTTATGATTCTATGTCTTCTGTAAGAGGTAGCCCAGGAGGCACAAGCAGATTTTATCCTTTTCTGAAGTCTTGCATATTCCTAATTCATTGGAAGTAATTTTAGCCTGACTTTCCTGGAGATAGCAGGGCTGGTTTCTAGGATGATACGTTCCCCAGCATTTACCTCCTCCTTCAGCTGGTGCCCCAATGTGTGAGTTGTGGAGGTGAGAGTCTCCACTCAGCCTAATATCTCAGGTCCATGTGTATGCTTACAGCTGTCCTTCACACAAAGCAGTGCTCAAAATAGGCAGACATAGCTCATGATCAGTTCTTATCTGAGCTCAGGGATGGTAGTAATTAATGGTGGTGGAATGCTGACATGTTTGGTACCGCCTGATTCTTTGCCCTAGGAACACCTCAGTGGAGTAAGACATGACCTGCCCAAACCATTCCCCCATCACTTTGATTACAGCAGGCAAAGAACCCCTCTATTTGTAAATGCACCTAATATTATCCTTATTTCCTAAGAGGATTGTGAGGTATTTTCCTCCCTTAATAAAGTACTTTGAGATCTATAAACAAAAAAAAGCTGCTACAGTGGTATGAAGGAGCTGATGCTAGAGACTAAGGGAGCGCATGGCAGTCAGTAAGATGAGAAGATTGCTGTATTAAAGCAGCCTGGATTTGTGACCTCTATGGGATAAGTCACTTTCATCTTTGCTAAGCTGAGGCTCTGAGAAGGCAGAGCAACCTTGCTCCCAACCCCATTCCCACCCCATTCCTGTCCCCATCCTCTGCATATTGTCTTTGAGAGGAATATTGTAAACATGTGGAGATGGGAATGTCTCCTTTGTGTCAGCACTCTCCCGAAAGTTTCACCTGGTTCTGTTAAAAATGTTCACCCATGTCCCACCAAAGCACAAGGGAAATCTCTCCAGTGGCTTTCTTGGTGTATCACCTCACATGTTAGTGCTGTATTTGCCTGCAGAAATATCACAGGAGACACAACAAAAGGACTGCTCCAACACCAACCAGAGTGACCATGCTGATGTGATGTTTATTCTGAATGCAGAAGAAAGTGAGATAAGGTCAAAGTGTTCTTTCGATGTGCACTGTTTGCATTGCATTAGTGTAGTAATATTTTTATATACCCCTGGTGTTTTGCATCTCTTTGACTCTTTGATCTTTGCAATCTCACACACTACAGCACAAACAGAACAGGGTCTGCAGGAAGCAACAGTGCATTGTGTGCTGTTGTTTGCAGTGAGCATGACCTCATGGGTTCAAAAGTTCCAGAGAAGACCATAGCCCCAGAGCAAAAAAGATGTTTCTATTTTTCCACCACTTGTATACACATCTTTAATATAAAGGAGAGGTGTCAGATGGTCATGTCTTGTTGTGTTTTGATTTTCAGGGGACACGCCATGATTTTCAATAACCTGATGCTCTACCATCATGTGCTACATTTCATTTGCCCCCCTGGGGGCACACACTGGCAATGGGGGATGTGTTTGTGTCTGCACATAGCAGAGCGCTTACAGTCTCAGGGGCCATGGGGAAGAGGAGGTGCTGTATCAGAGCAATGGGCCATTGCCTCTTGGAGCAAATAGCAACAGTGATGGTGGCAGGCACCAACATCCATCCTTGGCCAGGCTGCTACATATTTTGGGTAAAATGAGGTGATTTTCCTTATCTTTGAAGGTGGCATTCCCTATTCTCTTCAGAGGCTAAGGGAAAATTAGTTTGCTCTTACATGCGTGGTATCCAGAGCAGAACCTCAAAACAATGGGCTAAATTGAACAGCAGAAACATGACCTACCAAGTAAAGAACAACTTTCCTTGATCCTCAGCCCAGCTTTGAAGATAAAAGTACCCTGAAGAATAATACATATACCAGCTAATGGAGCTCACTGCAGGCAATGTCCTTCTAGGGTGAAGGTGGGCTTCTAGTTCAAAATCTGCTGCCAATTTTAAATAAAACAGCATTGAGCAAAAAGAATCACAAGCTCTTTGGTAGCCTACCAGGTCCCAAAGACCATTCTGGATGTTTTCAGTAAAAACTAGTGTCTTGGATTTTATCTGAGACTTGGAGTGTGTCCTAGGACAGAGGGGTGAAAGACACAGCTATAATTCAATTCTAGAAGTGAAATTCAGGCCCGTGGGGTCACCTTGGGAAAAGTTTGAAGGCCACCCTGGATCAGAGTTGAGCAGGTTTTCATACCACAGGCTGAGAGCAATTTTCTAGCCTTCTGTTGCGGTGATCCAGTCCTAAAGTGAGATAGCACACAAAACTGAGACAAAGCCTACATAGAAAAAGGCCTGGCTGGAAAAATGCCCAGGTACACAGAGAACTCCTTCTCCAGGAGCAGGTCAGGCTACCTTAGTGCTTCTGTTTTGTTCTGTACTTACGTTACAAGTGGCAGCTGATTCCCATCGGTCGGGTACATGGATATAATTGTCACTTTTGCTTCTGGTTCCTTTCCAGAAAAGAGTTAGGCTAGCTCAGTCCTTGCAGAGGCATTGCCAGGTGGGTCTCACCTGAGGCCAGGACTCACCTGAACACTGAATCCTTTGTTCCACTGCCCTTTCTCAGTCAGACAAGAAGCAAATAATCAGATCACTGTTTACTGGCAACCTGTTTTCCTTAGAAAATAGGCAAAGAGAATGAGATCAAAAGGTTTATCACCTAGGGCCTTTTCTTTGCCAAATCTTCATCTAGCAATCAATATTTTGGCATAATTAAAGGACTAAATGGAGACAACTGTACATGCAGTTAACTGCATGAGTGTTTAAATAGAATGTGTATGGATGGAGAAATACTCAGAAATATCTATTTCCTTTGTTTTTCTTCTCATTATCACCAGTGAGGACAGCTGAAGTGTGCATGCTCTTGCAAAAAGAATGACCTCTGTTAATAGATATGACTTCTCTCTGCTGTGTCCATTGATAAATGCACTTCACTTGCTTATCAGTTCTCTAGCAGTGTATCTGTGCAGTGATTTAACTGTGTAGGCAGCTAAACACCTCCCAGCCACTTGGAAAAAAGGCAAAACTAGTGGGTTGAGATAAAGATAGTTTAATAGGACAGAAAAAGAAGGGATAATAACAACAACAACAACAATAACAACAACAACAACAATAATAATAATAGAATATGCAAAACAAGTGATGCTCACTGCAGTTGCTCATCACTCACTGAATAATACTCAGCCAGTCCCTGAGCAGAGATTGGTCTCTCCTGGCCAGCTTCTCCAGTTTTATTCTTCAGCATGATGCCATATGGTGTGGAATGTCCCTTTGGCCAGTTGGGGTCAGCTGTCCTGGCTGTACCCCTCCCATCTTCTTGTACACCTCCAGCCTCCTCCCACTGGCAGGGCAGAGTGAGCAGCTGGAGAGTCCTTGACACAGAGTAAGCACTACTTAGCAACAACTAAAACATCAGTGTCTTATCAGCATTATTCTCAACATTATTCTCATCCTAAATCCAGAGCATAGCACTGTACCAGCTACCAGGAATAAAATTAATTCTATCTCAGCTGAAACTAGGACAAGCTTTCTACTTCTTGTGCTTTGAAGCTCTCTGCTACCTGTGTGCATTAAGACTTATAAAAGGAGTGAAGGATTCCTATAGGACTGTCTCTCTTTGACCTCTATTAACAACATAAGCATGGCATGTATCAAACAAGAAAATATACAGGCTTCCTGAAACCTAAAATAAGAAATCATAATTACAGCAGCCTTTCATTTATGAGCTCAGCTTGTTCAGCTGTCTTTAAAGCCCAGGAATTTAGATAAGCATGACAGCAGGCTCTGGATGTTACAAGATTAGAATCCAGATTTTGGTTTTGAGAGGTGAGGAACTGACTTCCAATGTTAGATTGCAAAATCCACTCCACTAGCACCTGCCAGAGCTGCTCCAGGAGCATGCTCTCTGCTGTAACTCTTCCAAGATGGCTCAGAGATCTCAGATTTCAGGTATTTCAGATTCAGTAGAAACCAGCTCAAACTCCATCTCCTAATCTGCATACCACCAGTACAGAGTATGGGATCTGGGGTTTCCTGCAGCACAATGATGCTACAAATTCCTGTGATCCAAACTGGTGTCCTCTGTGCCTAGAGTTGTATCTATAGAACCCTGTAGAGGGAGAGTCACCAGGTTGCAGGTACAGGGTGTTAAAATTGCCTATCATAAAGAAGCACGTGTTCTCCTGGGTACAAGGAGTGGGTGGGACTGGATAAGGACATTTGGTTCAGCAGGTTTTGCAAGTGCAGGAGGTAGAGTGCAACAGCTTGGCATCCTGCAAGTAGTACTTAATGTCTGCATGCAGCTGAGGACATGTAGGAGAGGAGTTTTTAACCTCTTTCTTCTTGCTTCTCCTCTTTGGGCTTGCTGGTTTGTCTGAAGGGTTGTTTATTGAACTTCTGCTTTGTTGTGCCTCTGGCATGATACTGTGTTGGAATCTGTGGGTATTGGTGATTCCGAGATTGTAGAAAGTCTCTGTCTTTCTGCCCCGTTGCCAAAGAAGAAGCCATAATTCGTCTGTGCTGTTTTCAAGGTTGTTTATTCTTGCTTATCTATAACATGTTCTGCTGCCCTGCCGCAGGTCTGTCCTGCAGGGCAGTGTGCGGGGCTCTGCCCCTCAGTGGGATGGTACAAACATTATATACCAGAAACTACGTGTACTATATTTACAATCATGTGCCAATATCTATCATCTACGTTGAACAGTGTGTCCCCAGCCTAAACCAATAGAAAAATGCCAACACTACAGTGAAACATGGAGGGCATGAAGAAGGAGGAAAAGGACAAGACACACCCAATTCCTCCATCTTGTCCCCTCTGAACCCCTAATCTAGAAACCTAAAATTTTACTTTTGCACCCGTGTCACACTTAATTATTACTCTTATCAAACACTCAGAGCTTGTAATTCATCCTGTAAGATTGAAAACTCCTCTCCATGGACAGAGATCACAGAGGGTGTCTCTTGGGGCTCTGTCCAGGAGGGTTCCTGACCCCCTGCCAGGGTCCCAGACCTGCCAGGGCAGCCAGAGGGAAGCCCTGGATTCCCACAATGCTGCTTTTACACTGTCTTGCTTTTGGAGTGTTAAAGCTTTCAGTGAAGAGCAAGGTAAAGCTGGGCTTTGATGGTTTCCTTGCTCATTACTTCTTTAGTGTCCCATATCTCTAGCTAGAGTGTGGGAGTCTGGGTGGGAGCTGGAATCCATGCTCACATGTATTGGCAGAAGGTGACAGCAGAGCCAGCTCTGCTCCTCCACTTCTCCCTGCTAAGCAGAAGCCAGATCCAGATAGATAAAGCAAGAACAATATAAATTAAGATGGTGTAAATACATAGAAATAACAGACCTAGTTAATTCCAGTCCGAATTAATTCTATCTTTTTACACTAATGTTATGAAAATGTCCAGCCTACATTCCTCTAACTGGGAAAAAAAAAAACCAAAAACAACCAAAAAAGAAAAATTTTGAGAAGACTTGTTTTTCTTGTAACTCTTACAAGAAAAACATTACTATACTGAATATACAATGAGCACTGTGTTTTTTCTGTGCTGTATAAAAATATACATGAAGAATGGTTATTTTTCATCTTTTAGCATAATATATCCATGCCTCTCTAGCCAGTTATATTTAAAATGAGATGAATCATGGACTGCTGCTGCCCAGTGACTATCAAAGGAGGCTTAAATGACCATCTCAGATGCAGATGTCTTTTGTAACCATTTTTATTGTACTATTCTTCCTTAATTTAGTTTCACAGCTTGGATAGAAAAATCTGTTTATAAATCAGACATCAGATCTCTTATGTCAAAGCTAAATGCAAAATTAATTTATTTTATATCATAAAGTCCAATCTAGAGGTTATAAAAATGTCAGTGCAATGGGCCAGGACCAGGCAATAAGTTACATAGATTGTGTGCATTTGCAGAAATCTGATGATAATCTTTATTAAGAAACCCATACTTTTATACCTTAGTTTGCTACAGGTGTACTTGATTGCTCCTTTAATTAAAACACCATCACCATTGGCTAAATAAGAAACCATCCTTTGGTAAACAAATCTCCATAACACATTCCACATGCTCACAACAACAGGTGCAGCAAGTGAAGATAAGAATTGTTTATCATTCGTTTCTCTGATCTTCTCACAGACTTTCCCAGAACGATGCCTGGGAAAGGTGTCTGTTTCTCTCTGTAGCCAGAGAGCTGCTGCCACATAAAAAAGTAGTTGGTAATGAAGTAACCCCCCGTGCTGGGGTGGTGCTGTGGGTACAGCGCAGATGTGGCCAGCTGTTGTTTGTGGTTTCACAGATGGATTTCCAGTGTCTGCAGACATGCTGGGCCAGTCACTACTCGGGTCCTGCAGCCTGAGAAAGGAGCTTCCACCTGGTCTGGCCACAGGGGAGCATCAAACCTGGCTCCAGAATGGGAACGTGCAACAAGCTGTGCTGCTTTGCCTAAGTAAATGAATGGTAAACGTTAGAAGCTCAGTAGGGTAGGGGGCATCTCTCTTTTTCTCTCACTCATTCTATATTGTCATAGTAGAGATAATAATGCTGTTATTAAATATCTAAATGGATTACTGAAACATAGTATTTTTGGACCAAAGGTGTTGATATTTATGAGCTTTAGGTAAAGAATACAATAAATAAATTAATTTCAATGTTTTTAAAATTTTACTTTTTGTTTTGTAAACTAATTTATCTTTGTTTATAAAATAATTTATTGTTGCTTATTATGCTATAAAACTATACAGTGTTTTGCAAAGTAATCTGTCTTTTGCATTGATGAAAAAGGAATTAATAAATTTTAATGCCGTACTAGTCATTAAACTGATTGGGATGTGTTTAGTAAAGTTAATTTTTCATTCTGTTGCTGAGTACTCTGCTGGGCAAATAAAAAACAATTAACTATAACAAATCCTCAGACTTGCTATTCATTTTGCAAACCCAGGAGAAACAGAAGGTAGCAATGCTAACTGTATCTAAGCTTCATCAATCCCACTAGACCCATTAAAAGGAATAATTTTAGGTTTTTCTCCATATTTCCATTTTTTCCATGCTGCAGAAGGAGTTGCCCAATGGCAGAGAGGGGGAGGACGGCTCATTGTAAGGTTCAGGTTTGAGCAATAAATACCTGAAGACAGTGTCAGATGGCAGAGGTCATAAACCAGGTAGAAAAAAAGACTTTTTTTATTACCCTTCCCTGCATTTGTGGATGGGATTTGGATAGTGGCTGAGCACTGGAAGAGGTAGCTTTGCTGCTTTTGCTGTCAGTGACTCATAAGTGACTCAATCAGCTCTTGAAAACACAAAAGCACTCTTGTGTGAAGTTCTCATCTCTGGTTATAGGTAGTCATTACCTCTGAGAGGGTGCTCAGAACATGCGTAGGAGTTTCTTTCTGCCAAGAGGCTATTTTGAGGTGTCTGGTTTTTGACAACCCAATTTTCTTTCCATGCTTCAACTCCTTCCTGACAAGACAGTTGTACGGAGCATTTGCAATTTTTCTCGTTCAAGGCTTTTTGTAAGGTTACCAAGGGTAAAATCCTGTTTAAAAAGTAGCAGAGAAAGCTTTCTATTTGTTTTAGCAAGCATTATTTGTATTTTTAAAATACAGATTTTAAATACAAATTTAAATATATTTTTTAAATTTACATTTACAGCTGCTTGTCATCTTGGTTGTCTGCTAGCATTGCTGAGAATCAGAATGAAATACCAGGATTCCCCAGACACACAGCATCAAGGTGACTGATCCCCTGTGTGTTACCCACCTTTTCCTGGCAAGCACCAGCACCAAGCACATCCCAAGTTCATCAGGCTGATATGTTAGCCCATTAGCAGCCTCTTTGCTCCTTAAAAACAGATGCTTACTGTGTTCTGTTCACTATGGACATGTCGCTGTTGAGGCAGGGACAGGAATGAAAATGACTCCAAGTTCAGAAGGCAAAGAATGATCCGTTTATTAACAAGTACGTCTCTCTTTTATAGAGAACATTGTGAAGACTAATTTCATTAATCTTAGAGTAAAAACATTTCACACCATTGGTGCACTATGAATAGCACACTGTGGCAGAACATATCTATAAACAATATGAACAGAAGGAGAGATAATAATTGTTTACGTTCCTCTCGGACTTTTTCCCAGGCTTAGCCTGGTAGAAAGCTCTCTCTTTTTCTCTCTGACTGAACGGAGAATCTCTATATGCATGTCCCTTTTTTTTTTCCTCTTGTAATGGACTTTAAATCTGCTCAAATGATATGGTAAGCTTTAGAAATACTACGGTTGGCTTTTTTCACAATGGTACGGTGCAGAGGGAAAGTGCAGGGCCCATTACTCCCATCAACAGTTACCTGAAGGACACTTTGGGTTAGATCTTTGCAGGGAGCTACTGCTGCAAATCCCAGTGGGGTGCCCTGGATCACGTCAGGAAGCTGGGCAGGGTGCGTTCTGCATTCTGACTTTCCAGCGGGAGCTGCTGGGATGGGGCAGCCCCTCTGTGCCCCTCCTGATCCCTACTGAAGGGATTATGGTGTTGTGCTTCCTGAAGCCCATTGGTGCCTGTAATCCACTGCTGCGTGAGAGCTTTGCCCTGGGATGATGCTGCAGTGCGAAGCAGTATTTTTACTCAGAGGATGTTGCTCTGCTGCAGCAAACCCATTATGCTGGAAGCTACAAGAGATCCGTAATGGTGAGGGCTTGTTACTCTGCCTGTCCATGGGAATCTGGGCTCTTCATTCAGCTCAGCATTGTTCTCTGTTGTATTCTCACAACCTTGAAAATAACTATTTTACTGCCTTCTCTGACAGATTTGCAGGGCTCTTTGGGTTTGCTTTCAGTGCAGTTGGTTCTTCATTGTGAATCTTATTTCCATAGTCCTTCAGAAGACCCTGAATGTTAACTCAGTGTCAGTTTACATATTTAATTGGGGGTTTAGAGTTAATTTTTTATTATTTTTCCTTATTTTTACTGTCTTCATAATTTCCATAAGATAGTACGTATTGATAGTGGAAAAATAATTTTTTTATTCTCACTGCTAGCATCTTAAATTTTCTTGTGCTTCACCAGGGAAGATACTGTTGTCATGAACCAACAAGAGCTAAGATATTTCTACCAACCATACCTTAAAACAATTTTTTTCATTTAAAACTGACTTCTGTAGTGGAACTTAAGGGAAAGCAGACACAAGCCTCTATAGTGTAAGGTTTGCAAGGCGACTGCAATTGTATCAATACTGCATAATGATAGAGATAAAACTGCCTTCAGAGTGCCTGCTACTTGCTTGGCTTTACAGCCTGAAAGGATTTCACAGGAAAGCAGGAGCACCTGGTGGTGCTGTCACAGAACCTGGAAGCTTTTAACCCTGCTGAGGCAGGTAAATAGGGATGCAATTTTGCATGTGTGTATGGCAAGAGAAAAAATAAAAAATTATTACTTACTTGCTGTGTGAGCACCTTGAATGTTAGAATTTCTGGGCCTAAGTGCCCCTTCCAACAAAAACCATTTTATAATTCTACATTTTTCAGAAAAAGTGGGACCCACAGTGCCCATGCACCTAAAACTGAGGACTTTGCCTACAAAAACACTCAGTAAAGTCTAGGATGAACAGAAAGAAGAGGCACATGCACTGTACTCCTCACTGCTAATCTTGATGTGAACAGAAGCTGAAAGTTTAATTTTCAAAGCCACATTTGATTTGGCTTTTTCTTATTGTAGCAAATGCATGGGTTTACTGGCTTTTTAAAAATAATGTTTGTTTCAATCATGTTTAACCAGCCAAATCCCTCATAAAGTATTTGATTTTGTAAAGCACATACTTAGGTTTATATGTAATCAGTACTTATTGGGGACAACAAGCGTGGAAAATGAAAACTAGAGTAGCACAACATGTGGTAAAATGAAATGAAAACTGAAGACAAAGCGTGTGACGTAGTGCAGGTATCATGGGGTTTAAGAGCTGTGTGACAGATGAGTTATATGTAAAAGGCAGGGAAAGTGGGGGTTTGGGGCTGTAGCAGTGCTTTTTGATTCAAAAGCAGTGCCCTTCTCAGCTAGCCCTGGGCTGCCAGCTGCAGGTGCCTCTGCAGGAGCTGAGCCGGGGCTCAGTCCCCTAGATGGGGTTAGAGCACTGTGATTCCCAGCTGCCTCCTGCTGCTCCATCTCACCCTGAAGGGAGCAGCTGATAGAACAGACAATGTCCTAAGAGGATCTTTGGAGAGGTCACATCATGTTGGCAGCTGCTACCCAATATAATCAGCCAGTATTGGGCTGCTTTTCTCTAGTAGTTGTGTGAAATGCAATCAGATTCTTTGATAAGGAAAGCTTACTCATTTCATAGCTGTTTCTCAATTATGTTAATGCACCCTAAAGTTCTTGTCTTTTATATCAAATCAAATGCTTCTGCAGAAACAGAGGCTTGTCTTATGTTGCAGATTGTGTGCCAATTTTGTTTGAGTGAATTAGCTCTCACAGGTGACAAATCTTAGAAGAGCAGAGAGTAAGTTCACAAACTTAACTTGAACCATTAATGGTCTATTTCTGTGTGTCTCCACAGTCTGGAACTGCCCATCAAGTGTTCTTTATAATAATACATCTGGACTTTCAAAACAAGGGGAGAAAAGCCTGCTACTGGAGAAAGGACAGCTAAGTCCTTTCATTAATGGTAAAGAAAAATAAAGAAGGTATTTTATTTGATGTAAGGGGTTGCTATTCAGTGTTACACAGTTTGTATCTGAAGTTTATGCTTCCATGAATAGAAGCTCTTTGGCTGCTTGAGCTGCTGCTCTGTAAGGAATGACATTGGATTGCCTCTTTATTGAGGTGCAGGAGCTCTCAGGAATGACAGCTCCTGTCTGCTGCTGGAGGAGGTTGAGAAGAGACACTGTGCTGATTGTGGAAGCGTGGTGAAGGAAATGAGTGGCATCAGTAGATGCTGTGCTGGCATCTCTCTGCTTTGCTGGTGCTCATTACCCAGCACAGGTTTCACAGGTTAAGCTCCTGCCTTACTTGGGGGAACTGCTTTGGGCTACAGAATCACCAAGTGGTACAGATTGATTAAAGCTCATTTAGTTCCAACCTTCCACTGGACCAGGTTGCTCAAATCCCCATCCAGCCTTGAAGACTTCCAGGAATGGGGCATCCACAGCTTCTCTGGGCAGCCTGTGCCAGTACCTCACTGCCCTCATGGTAAAGAAATTCTTCCTTTTATGTGATCCAAACCTACACTCTGTCAGTTTAAAGCCATTCTGTCTTGTCCTATCACTTCACAGCCTTGCAAAAAGTCTCTCTCCAGCTCTTCTGTCATCCCCCTTATGGTACTGAGAGGTGCTGTAATGTCTCATCAGAGCCTTCTCTTCTCCAGAGTGAACAACCCCAGCTCTTCCAGCCTGCACTTATAGCAGAGGTGTTCTCTCCTCTGAACTCACTTTGGCATATACATGTTTGAACAAGGCATGTATGTCTGCAGACAGTCATTTTTCAGGGTCACAGTGGCCAAAGTGTCTGCTGCCACCCAAAGAAGCTGCTGTTGAGCATGCTACAACATGTAGGTATTATTGCAGCATCCTTTATAGACTCATTTTGGAAGCAATTGAACTAGTTACTCCAAAAATCCAGATTTTACAAAAAAACCCCACCCCAAACAACCCAATCACAAACCAGGTTTTCTGAGAATTATATTTGGTAGATGTGGTATCACATCTTATTACTGGTAACTGGTCCTCATCTTGGGAGGTGAGCAGCAGACTGGTATTTGCAAAGTTAGGGCTTGTGGATGTTATCACTGCACATGGTTTTGTTCACAAATATGGGCAAGGCAACAACACTCAAATGTGAGGCACAGCTGGGGCTGCTGCCTTTTGTTTACTCAGGCACCAGTTTGTTTTGCACTTGAAGAAAATGCAGCCTGACTTCTCGCCCTTAGGGAGGAGAGTCAGAGGAGGAAGCTGTGTTGACACTGCAGAGATCAGAAAACTCAGAGCAGTTATTTTGGATACTGGCAACATCCTGGCTGCAAGGGAGAGGGGCTACATGCTGCCCTGCAACCTGCTCTGGAGGTCTGCTCCCATGGCTGGGCTGTGACTGGTTTTAGAGTTGCTGATTGAAAGCTGTATAAGGCTTATTCATGCACAGGACAGTAATTTCTTTGTTTTTTAGGACAGATGTGAAGAGACTGAGGAGGGAACAGGATGGAAATGCGATAGGTGCCGGGTCAGCAGCTCAGGGACACTGTCCTGCTGCACCCCTAATGAAGTACATTTCCTTTATTTCTCCCCAAGAAAAGGGTAAGAGTGAGAATGCTGCATTTTCTCTCTGGTCTGGAAGCATTGCCACCACAGAGGTCTCCCCTCCTGTGCTTTCAGCTTGTTTCATCCTGACAGGATTTGGTCTGGAGCTGTCACTGGTTTGTTCAGCACAGTCCATTTGGGCAGATATCTTCAGCTCTGCTACATGGATCTTATTTTCCAGTTGTCATTGTATGAAAAAGAAATTTGTGGGGTAACCAGATCAGTCAGAATTGATAAATTCTTCCCATTTCATGAGAAAAATTGTATGTGTTTAAAACAGTGGAAAAACCTTGCCATGGGAAGGTGTGTGGAAGCAGAGCCCTGAATCACCCCTTCCATGTCTGCTGGGGAGGGGACCCATGTCTCCATGGCTTCTGTGAAATTTACATCAAGATTTAATTATAATAAATAATAAACACAAAGGCATCTCTTTGTGTGGGGTCTTTCAGCCAGGTTATGTGAAGTAGCTGACATGAGGGAATACTGTAAACCTAATTATCTCTTTCTCTTCACCAGTAGATCATAAGTTAATTCCACCTCCTTTTCTAGCTGGTCATTTGAAGGTGGATTAGGCCCACATTAAAATGTTTCTTGATCTTCAAAAGTAAGTAGGTGGTTTAGTTTTACAATTAGACAATTATTTAGACAATATTGTACTTTTTTATCAGTGTATTAGTAATAGGAAAAGTTTGCCCCTATGTTTTTGACACACCAGCAGGAAATTTGTTTTTCTTTACTGTTTTTCTCCCCATATTAACTAGTTCAAAAAGATTTGTCAGCACTGTAGAAGTCCAACCACCGGTGTAATTGGGTCACATACTTTGATTTGAAGTGACCCCTCACTCTGAGTATTGGCCTCATTATTGAAATCTGCCCATTTTGTTTGACTTCTGTGCATGAGATGTCAGGGGCCAACTCCAGTACTGGCAAGATTCCTGCCTCAGTTACAGACATAAACCAAATTATTTCCTTTGGAGCCTCTATCAGCACTCAGGGGTTGTACAAGGTGCAGAAAATGGCATGAGGCATTATAAAAATTATAACATAGAAAATGTAATAAAGCATTAGCAGCTCATCAAAACCAGTTTATCACTAAGTTGCTCCAAATTTAAATATGTTATTTCACAGTTCACATCACTGCTAGTGATGGATGCTGGTAAAGATCCCACCAGTGCAGAAGGCTGGGTAATGGGCCTTGTGACCCACCCTAATTCCAGCGTCGTGAGGTAAGGCTTTGCTAACACTGCTGCTATTATTGCTATTTCTGCCTTCCTTATTAGGGAAGTCTGAGGTTTAATTTCCCCTTGGACTGCCTTGGATCAGATCACCACTGAACTGGAAGATGGCAAAATAACCATAACACTTGCAGCTGACCATAACAACCTTATCACTTGAAACCTTACCATAAAACTTGCAGCTGACCCAAACTTCAGGAAACGGGTAAAAGAAGAGGGAGCATAACCTGCAGATGCCAAAATTACCTCCAGTTACAGCCAAATTCTTGCAGAATAGCAGGAGGTAGTGACTCATCTGGTCAGCCTGATTATGCAGCACAGGGCTTTGGTCCTGCCCAAAGGTGTGTGGTTTTGGGATGGAGCCAAGGGCACCTCAGCAGCCTGCAGGGAAGGCATAGAAAAGCTCAAATCAGGCTCTGCATGGTGGTGCAAGGCAAGAGAATGACAGGCAATTGGCAAAAGCTAAAATATGAGAGGTTTGGATGGGCGTAAGGAGAAATCCTTTCTCTATGAGGACACCCACCCCACCACCCAGAAAGGCTCTGCAGCCTCCCTCCTCAGAGGCAGTCAAGACACAAGTTGTAGTCAAGACACAAGACAGTCAAGACACAAGACACTGAGTACCTGAGGCAGATCTTGGAGTTGACCTCCCAAGGTTCCTTTTAGCCTAAATTTTTCTCTCATAGTATGGAAAAGCCCAGTTCTACCAAGGTAGATGTGGGCAGACATTTATATGTGCAGGAAATTCAGTAGATGAGCTAACGCACCTTCTCATTTGGCAGTGTTGTGGTGTCATCTAACACTGGCACAGTTTAGGGGTGAGTCACAGATTTAATGAAGTATTGGGAAAAGTGCCTTTGTTTTGAGACTCTTAATGAACTCATGTACTTAGCTTAATGAAGTGAGGATTGAGAGTCAGCTTTGATCCCTGTAACTGTTTATTGGAGGAACAAATTGAATTGTGAAGTTTGCAGTGTATCATGTAAAGTCACAGCAAAATCCAATGGCTGAAGTCAAATTTAGATGGATTCAGGAGATAAGTCAATAATAATCACTAATAAATCCTTTTAATAAGAGTTCTGATTTTTGGGGGAAAAAAAGTTGCCATGGATTATGATCAGTCCTCTGTTGTATTTAAATCAAATACATTTATTTGACAGATATGATCCACCTTAAAGGAGAGTGCATTCAGGTGAGTCCCTTGTCCCTCCTGATGCAAGCTGTGGTAGCTGAATGGGTGCACCTGAGCAGCAGTGCTGGCCTCATTTCCTGGTCTAGTACAGCTCAAGGAAGACACACAGAGCAGCATTCAAGAGTCTGGCACAAAATCACAGCTTTGTTTCCAGTGATCTATTTCGCTACTTGGACAGATATTCAGCAAAATATTTAGTCTTGTTGTAAAATGCTTTCATCATCAAGAAGTAGCTTAAATTACACTTAGTTCCCATGTCTTGGTCATATGGACAGTCATATTTCACTTTTTGCAACTGTCAGATACAGACAATGATTCACTAAAATGCAGCATTTCATTACTCATCTCACTGTAATTCACAAAATGTGAAGCACTTTTGATGAAAGCCACATATGAGCATTATGGTGTTGCAACTAATTGACAGTCAAAGGCTTAACCTTTATTTCAAATAATGCAAAATTTATGTAAGCTCAAAGTAGAAAATACACATCCTTTGTACTCAGCATGTTTAGCCAGCACTCAAGATGTACTCAACTCTGGAGCAGTTTTCATCAAGAGGTTTAAATGCATTTAAATGTTACGTCATTGACAGTCCAGCATTTTTATGAGAAAAAAGGATGAAGTAATGATTTGATTATAAGAGCATATCCTGAGGACCAGCAATACACTTAGCATAATTCCTCATGGCAACACTGGTCTTTGCAGCCCTAGGCACGATTTTTCAAGAGTTTTTTAATTTAGAAAAGTGTACTTACATTTTAATCTGCCCAGTGTGATTGTCCTCTCTCAATCCACCAATTCTTACAATCCAGCAATTACTGCCTACCCCCCTTGGAATGAATCTTACATTGGTGAAGAATTTACTGCCACACCATGACCTGCATCAACTACTAGAACACATTCCTGTGTAAATCATTCTAAATGGATTCTAAACTGATTATTCTTCATTGCTTCACCTATACAGTAAGTACAGTGAATTTTGCCACTGAACTTTGTTCCACTTTCTCAAATTTATATTAAATTCTTGTGCTAATACCTTTGACAGTGATTGAGTGGTTGTAAATCTTCATTGCTTTGGTCAGAGTGTGGTGCTAACAATGTCAGGGTAGTGGGTTAAACCCCTGTATGGCCCATTCACTTCAGAGTGGGACTGGATGACCCTTGTGGGTCCCTTTCAACTCAGTGTTCTGTGGTTCTGTGATTCCATGACTACAGTCAGCTAACAGGAGTCAGAGTGCTCCCAGCTGAGGTGTGAATGAGTATTGAGAAGCACAAATGGCTGAACAGAATCATGAGAAATGACTCATCTAGAATTTGTGGGATGCAGAAATACAGCCCTAACTGGGAATCAGACATCCCAGGCCATCCAGGACGTCTAATAAACTGAGAGAATGCCATCATCTTCAATTATGAGAATGTCTTAAATAGCATATGTAACAGTGGATAAACTCACATACTTTATATACCCATTCTGTTCTTTATCCTGATAGTAAAATCAGCCAGAGATGGCCATAGCTGTTGAAGTTCCCCCACTGCTAAACATCACCAGAGGATACATGAGATTTCTTGGATTTTTTTTCACACCCTAGGAGTCTGAGCAGGTTAAACACTTACCTGCTCTGTGAGAGTTTGGGGTTTTTTTTCTCAAAAGCCATATATACATATATTTTTTAAATCTTAATGTTTCTTACTTCTCTAAGGAAGTAAGGGATTTAAGATGTAGAGAGACATTGCCTAGTTTTATATCACCAGATGTCTTTCCTCTTCCATGCCCAACAAATTGCTGCATTCACAGTGAAGATGTGTGGTTGCTGTAGGCTACACTGCTTGAGAGTGAAGAAGGCCAGGAAGGTCCTGGAAGGACCTTACAAGGACTGAGCCCATCTTCAGTGGTGATCAGCACATCAGGGATCTTAGGCCAGGGCAGGATCCTGGGACTTAGCTGCTTCAAGTGCATGTGAGATAAACCTGAGCTTAAATTCACCTATAATTAGAATATACATATATATATATATATCTATATGTAAGTGCCTGGATACGTGGCCTTTGATTTCTTAGTTGTTTCAAGACCCAAATTGTAACAGCTTGGTCTGAGACAAATGCATGCCTTGGTTCCTTGCATGCACCCTGAATGCCAAGGACACATTTACACCCTGCTGAGGAAATGTTTGGCATCTGCATATGGTCCAGAGAGCCAAGCTAAGGGGGAATATGTGGCTCAGAGGGAATCTGCCACCACTCCTTTGGAGAAAATATTAAATTCCAAACCAGACCATGAACCTGAACTGAATGAAGCTGTACATGACTATTTTTAGCATTTCTCCATCTAATAAAACTCGCATTACCTGTATTATTTTACAGAAATTTTCATATTTTTAAAACTACAGATATAAATTAAAGTTCCAGTATGAACTTGCTGACAGAGTTGCATTGCAAAGGGTGCAAAGCAATCTATATTAACTTTTTTTATTGCTTTAGGATATCACAGCTCTTTAAAAATAGAATAAATTGCATATAGGACATGTATAATCTTAAGTTTTAAAGGTAATTCCTAATACATGTTCCTCCTGGAAGAAAAAATATAACTGCAGATTTTCTCTTTAACTGATCCACATAAATCTGATTCCACAGTTTCTCACATTATTTCTGCATTGCTGCCAGTACAATTTTTAGAGGGAAGTGTAATAATAACCTTAATGGCCAAGAAACTGTATTAAATAGGTATGGTAACAGGTAATATATTGTGAAATCATGCATGGAAGAAGCGTGCATTTAGGTATTTCATAACATTCAAAATCAGAAAATGAGGTATCCTGGAGACGAAGGACTTTCCTAGAAAATAAACAAGAGGGTTGCCACAGAGGTGCATGTGGAGCCAGAGGCACTCTGTATGTGACACTGCGACCCTTCACTCCAAGTGCAGCCTCTGCATCCGAGGCATTTCATGCTCAGATGCACAAAATGCTCCTCCCGCTCCTGTAGCTCAGGTTCTGCAGGCACAGGCAGTGCTACTGGTGCTGAAGCTCCTTTCAGGTGTCCAAGGGGAGCTCTGGGGGAGCTGAGTACGACACAGCTTTCTCCATGAGCTTCCTGGTCAATCATCTGGGAATGGGACAGGCTGCTCTGTCCAGGTTGGCAGTGGGCATGGGGAAGGGAGACATTGCCAGGCTCTGCAAAGGCTTCCCAGAAAGTCTGCAACTGCTGAAAAACTGGAATGTGCCTGTGCTTTGAACCTGTTCTTACTGTCCCTGTGAAGGGCTGCTGGCTGTGAAGAGCATCACTGGTAGCTGCAGGGAAGAATCAAAGCTACTAGCTTCTCTTTCTCTGCCAGTATTCAGGGGAGACTAAGGGCCTTAGAGAGCTGGGAGCATGGCTGTGGAACCTGGGCCATTTGGGACCATTCCTTCCAGAACAAGACAGAGTCTGTGAACACAAACATTTAAATGCTTTTGCATATCTGCTTGGTGCACACACTCTGTGCACTGTGGTGAAGGAAAAAAAATTACAAATATTTAGATGCTTGGTCTCACTTGTCTTGAAAGATGGCTAAATGTAGAAGGCATCCCAGGAGGCATCCCACCATGGTGCCTCGACGTGCATCAGAGCTGACATCCCAGCAAGCACCACCCCAGTGGCACTGCAGGCATCCCTGCAGGCATCCCACTCAGCAGGCAGGAGAGAGGCAGCTCAGCAGACATCTCTGCACAGAGTCTTGTCAGGACATTGCAGCAGGAGCCATGCAGCTGGTGCTTTGCTGCCAGCCCTGCCTTTGAGCCCGGTGGGGGCAGTGGGTGAGGAAGGCAGGGCTGTTCTCTGGGCAGCCACAGGCAGTGCAGGCGGCTGATCACCCACGGGTTAGCCCAGGTGGGGTAAGGAAGGGCTCCGGAATGGAGAAGCAGCAGCCTCAGAGAGCGTCCAACAATTGCTGGTGGAAAGAGGAATCCTGAAGGTGTCATGACAGCTCCTCAGCCGAGTTTTAAGGAGCTTTTAGGCATGTTTAGTCCAAAAATAGTAAAACCCGGCTTTCCTTCCACCAGCTATATATATCGTGTCTGAAAAATATAGTTTTCAATGTGAAATTGAGCCTCTGGCTGAATGCAGAATGTGACCTTGGGTGGTCTATGGCCACCAGTGATGGGGAGAGCAATTTCATAGTAGCACTGTGTACAGGGGAAAAAATAAAAAGAAACAGCACTGATGCAGATAAGAAATGATCATTTACTTTCTCAAATACTTTTTTCACAGGGTCTGGCTGGCCTGTGAGCACCCCATGCCCATGAATAGGGAAACAGAGCAGCCACAGGGAGCCAAGCCTGGAGCTGCCTGACCAGCTTCTCTGTCCAGTGAAGTGAATAACATACTGTAAAAATGATTTTCTGAAATCTCATTGGAATGTCAAGGCTGCTAGTAAAGTCTTGTTCTACATCTCTCACTTCCCCTCTCATTAGCAAGGGGAAAACATCTGGGTTTATATTTAAAATGAGGAATAATCTGTTCTCTAAATTAGGACAGCTGAGGACTTTGTGTGCCCAGGGTAGCAGAGCATCAAGAATGATATTTAAATACACATTCTGGTGTCCAGGGGCAAACCCCCCACTAGTGCCCTGAGACGTGGGGCATAAATAGACCACATCTTATTCTGCAGGCACATACATTTGACTTCTGTGTTTCTTTTCAAGGTCACATTTCCATTTACAGAATTTATTTATGATCTGCTTACATGAAATTTCAAACAGTTCTTAAGAAATAAAGTTTCATTGCGTCATAGGAATATTTTTGATACATGTGAACATTGGATTACAAGAATATATTATGTTGAAGCTTTTGCTGAACTCATTCCATTGTTAATCAGGAAACAGGCCCTGGCACAGATATTTTGGAAAATGAACCCTGATGTCAGTGCCGTGTGGTGTAGGAAGGAACAGATGAACACATAAAACCCACTGACACAAGGGCTGGAAATGGAGGAAATGCTCCAGGTCTCACACTGGTCTCAGTCTGTGAAACTAAAATGTTGTTTCTATTCTCGCTGTACCCTCACCAGTGATTTGAAGGAGGGCTGTGCTCAGGCCTGCTGTGCAGTTTTCTCTCCCAAAACACATGCTTTGCAAAGGCAAACTCAGACTAAGTCTTTTCTAAAAGAAGTTTGCATATTTCCCATCCAGCCTTGATGGACACAACTGTGTGTCTGTCCAAACTGTTTCCCCATCTAAAGCATGACCTTTGGCCATACAAATGTGGCACTGAAGAGTGCTCCTACTGTGGTTTGGATTTTCTATGCTATAAGCATGGATGTTCAGGTGATGAATCCAAGAGGATGAAAAGATCATGTCACCCATTTCAAATGGCAGTTTTTTGTGTATTTCCTGCTTATATTTCAAATATTAGGAAGGTAACAAGCTGGTAATTTCATTTACAGGTGGTTTGGCAATACTGGCATCCACATTTGTCCACCTCTGCTGTTCCCTGTGTTTGTCAATCTCTCATGGACATGCTGGTCCAAGGTCTTTCACAATTAGTTTCCACAAGGTGGTTATAGGATATCAGAGCCATATATGACTATGAGTTTAAATACTGGCTCATGAACAGCTGATGCACTCTTAAATGGTAAGAAAACTTTCTGGAAATTATTTTCAAGGAGTGGAGGGGAAGGGATTGCATGAGTTTGCTGAGAACTGTCAAGGCCAAGGGGTACCTGTCCTTAGTGACACGTTAGTAAAAGATCTCTCAAAATCCGTATTTAATTAAGTCTTTGCTATCTTGCCATATCCAGTTGGATCAGACTTTCTTTAAATCAGTGGTGCTATTTAATACATACAAGTATATTACACTTCCTGCCAAGGCAGTAAACACACTTTTGTACTTCCTTTTACAATTCTTTTCAAATAAGTAAATTAATTTCAAAATAGGAGTGGGGGTTTTAACATCATAAAAGTGGTTTTGACTCAATATTTTTATTCCCTGATAACATTGTAGCAGAATAATTTGTGGGTCAAGAAAAGCTGTGAGAACTTCATGCAGCAGTACCCAATGCTTTACATTTTTATTGAAATAGCTTAGCTTTTCAGCAAACAGATAACTAGGAGAGCTGGTGGCAACCAGGAAATGAACATCACCTTGCAATATCTCACCTTGCATTTTATCTATGACCTGATCCAGACTTTGTCCTGGCAGTCCCAGGACAAGAGCTGGGTCTAGAAGGATTTGACTTCTGGGGAACTCCACTCCTACCTGGATCAAGCCTTTGAGCACTTTGGCTGTTGGAGCTGCTTATGGACATGGGCCACTCTGCTTCTGACAGCAGATTTCTACATGCACTAAACTGGCTAATAACAGAAAAATTTCAGAAGTCTTTTAGTTAACCACAGGGAATAAAAAAAAAAGCCAAAAAAAGGCAAAAAAACCTATGTGAGAATGATTTTATTCAGGACAGTCTTGAATACAGCATCTAATTTAACTGATATACTTTGAATTATATATAGATTTAGCATTTATTCTTTAGACGTTTAAGGGCTCTTAAAAGGTCATATTTCATTTTGTATTAGAACATGGCATGCTGGCTTTCTGCACATATGAATGCTTAAGGTAAAATGCAAAAGCAGCAAGCATACGGACACTTAATAAAAATATAATTTCTTCATGCCCATTTGTAGTTAGTAGGAAATTTTCTTCTCTGAAGCAGCAAAATAGAGGAATTCAGGCTGATTTCTTCAGGTTTCCATCTCAGATCCTCCAGAAAATGATGAGTATCATAGTAATACAAAATTGCTCTTTATATTCAGCACCATTCCCAGATGATTTGTCTCTCAAACTCATAATAGAATCACAGAATCATTAGGTTGGAAGAGACCTTCAGGATCACTGAGTCCAACCCATGCCCTAACACCTCAACTAAACCATGGCACCAAGTGCCACATCCAGTCATTTTTTTAAGCACATCCAGGGATTGTGACTCTACCACCTCCCCTGGCAGACCCTTCCAATACTTTATCACTCTTTCTGTAAAAACTTTTCATAATATCCAACCTATAATTCCCTTGGTGCAGCTTAAGACTGCGTCCTCTTGTTATATCCGTTGCTGTCTGGTGAAAGAGACCAGCCCCCATCTGACTACAACCACTTTTCTGGAAGTTGTGGATAGTGATAAGGTCACCTCTGAGTCGCCTTTTCTCCTTTTCCCAGCTCCCTCAATCATGCCTCATTGAGCTTGTGTTCCAAGACCCTCACCAGCCTTGTCTCCTCTGGATGTGCTCAAGCATCTCAACGTCCTTCCCAAACTGAGGAGCCAGAACTGGACACAGCACTCAAGGTGTGACCTCACCAGTGCCGAGTACAGCAGAAGAATTAACTCCCTGCTCCTGCTGGCCACACCATTCCTGATGGCCAGGATGCCCTTGGCCTTCTTGGCCCCCAGGGCACACTGCTGGCTCATGTTCCGTCAGCTGTTGACCAGTACCTCCAGGTCCCTTTCTGCCTGGGCACTGTCCAGCTACACCGTCCCCAGCCTATAATGCTGGAGAGGGTTATTGTGGCCAAAATGCAGGACTCAGCACTTGGACTTAATGAACTTCATCTTACTGGACTCTGCCCATCCATCCAACCATTCCAGGTATCTCTGCAGAGCCCTCCTACCTTCCAACAGATCAACACATGCTCCCAGCTTAGTGTAGCCTGCAAATTTACAGTGAAAGACTCAATACTCTCATCCATATAATCGATAAAGATATTGAACAGAACTGGCCCCAGCACACATCCCTGAGGAGCACCACTGGATCACGCCAGTCTCAGCTGCCTGCTTTGTTTTTTTTGTGTTCTGGGAAATCAAAACAGAAATCAATTTTGCTTTAGCAATTGTAACTTCAACCAGACAAGACAGAAAGCACTTGTGAGCCCTCCTCCCTCCCTCCTCAGGCTTAGAAGCAGAACTGAAGTTAATGGTGTAAGTACTATAGTATAAATAACAGAATAAAACAGAAGATAACAAGGTGCATGATATTTACTCTAAATTGTACAGGAGTTTGGTCCTTGGAGGTCTGGTTTTGACTCTGTTAAACTGAGTCATGCCAAGTGTCCAGTGCTAAACTGAAAAGTGTATCTGCTTAAACATGCAGCATTATACTAGTTTAATTAAAGTAGCACAACCCTAGGTGTGCACACCATGGACAAGAGTGGCTGTCACTCATAGAATTTGTGAGTCAAATAGTAAAACTTTGCCAATCTGACCTGTTTTGCTTCAAGTGGCCAAGGGCATCTGCCTCCAGGTCCTGGCTGCAGATGCAGAAGGCTGAGGTCAACGCACCCATGCTGTTCCTCCAGAGGAGGTCATCTTCTGCAGATGAGCTACAAAACTGCAGCTCCTGTGTTTGAAGCAGCCCTCTATGAAGCTCCACAGTAAAGTGTCAGGGAAAACTGGTATGGTCCCTGCAGTCACAGAGTTGTAAAGCAAAAATAACTTTGAAGCAGAGAAAGTGTGAATTGTCTTTGAACAGAAGCCACTGGCACATACGAAAACAAAAACTGGAAACTAGAGAAAGATAACAAAATGTGTGTGTGTGTGAGAAAGACAGAGACAGAGTCCATGCTATAGAAAGAAATTGTGTTTTCCACCTGATCCATCTCCATGAGATCACTTTTTATGTGGGCAGATACTGAAAGGACAAAGGAGCATGGCTTTAAACTGACTGAGAGAAGGTTTAGGTTGAATGTAAGAAAGAAATTTTTTATACTATGTGTGGTGAGGCACTAGCACAGGCTGCCCAGAGAAACTGGAAGTGTTCAAGGCCAGGCTGGATGGTGCCCTGAGAAGTCTGGTCTAGTGGAAGCTGTCCCTGCCCCTGGTGTGATGGGTTGTAACTAGATGGTCTTTAAAGTCTCTTTAAATCAAAAATATTCTGTGATTCTATGCTTCGGTGACTTCAGGTTTATTAAAATCTGCTAATTGCAGCCCAGAGAATAGTCACAATGTCCTGCTTGTTTTCCTAGAGTTCTGTGGATGACTCACTGTGATATTTTTGTTTAACAGGAGGCAAAGGAACATTTTTCTATCGCACCAGTCTGTAGGGAAACGTTTCTCTCTGGAGCTGGCTGTTGCTTTGTGCAGATGCAGCTCCACATGCAATATCCCTCTGCCATGCTCACTGACACATCAGTCTGCCTGAACATGCCAGCAGCAAAAACAGATGAGAAAATACCCAAAGGGAAACCACAGAGCATCTAAAAATTCCAGAAGAAAACACAGTTTGCAGAACACTATCTCTTCCTGAGAAAACCTTCCTAGCTCATCAGCATGCCTCACCTAACAGGCACAGGAGGGACGTGTGCATGCCTAATTTAGCTCTGCAAGTACGTCACTGGGCACTGGGATGGAAATCTACCTGAAGTTTAAGACATTATAAGAATTTAGAAGATCACAAACTTTAAACACGAGAAATGCAAACCAAAGCTGACCATAGGTGCCCAGCTCCAGCCCTCTTTGGGCACAGAGACTGCAGGGAGTGGCCAGCTTCTCCCAGCTCTGGCTCATCTCGACTGTCCACCTGCTGGTGTCAGTGAGACGAGAGAGGGCTGCAGCTTTTGAGGGTGAATCAAATCATCCCATGTCAGGAATTTTGTGTCATTAATCTCATCCTGATCCTAAACCCCAGGCTCCTCCATTCTCCTGGGATGAATTTTAGAGCTTTAAACAGGTAAACCCCATCTGTGTACCCTTTCCTGGTTAGAAAATGTTAAAAGTAGTCTGCTATTGTAAATCCATTTTTTTGGGGGAAAAAAACATTTTGGTCCCTATTTATGATATTCAGAAATAATATATTCAAGTCTAAAGTACTTGCTTTAGGCTCTCTTTTTAATCAGTGGAGGAAAATGGGCACCTCTGGTGGGATAGTCATCTGTTTTGGGAGAGCTGGTGGGCTGGTTGGCTGAATCATCCTTTGGAAATGCTCATGCCTTCTGATAAGGCAGGTCACTATTAACAAAAACTGCTTGGAAATAAGAAAAAAAATCTTTTTGGGAATACAGAAACTGTTTTATGAGCTAGAAAAAGGAGTTTACTAGCAGTGAGACATTCTGGGGCTGGCTTGGTAGTTGCACTGCTGAAAGCACTGGACAGAAGTGTAGGGGAAGTGAGCCCTAATCTGACTTACACACGTGCCAGACAAATAAAATCCCATAAGTTCTCTGATCTGGGGTAAAATAAGGAGTGTGACTCCAGAGTAGTCCCTGAGGATGATGAAACACTCTTTGATCAGGGTATTCATGCAGCAGTGGACACTGGATGCAGCTTCACAGGGCTGACACCTGAGCCAAGGTGTTTACCTACGAGCCAGCTGTCTAACCCTGGGTCAGGGGAAAGAGAGAATGAGGCAATGAAACAATGAGAAAGATTTCTCTCTATCCCTACACACAGAGAGAAATCAAATGAACTGACTCAGAAGGAGCTGCTGAAGCTCATTTTGTGCTCCAGCGCACAGGTTAGAAGAGGAAAGAGCTCGGTATGGTTGCACAAGGTAAACTAATTTTCTGCAATGAAACATCATATTGTCAGTTACTACAGGCACAGGCTGAGGCTGTGCTTGTGTACTCAGAGGTGGGAATTCATGCTGGTAAAAATAGCGAAGCAGTTTCATCTGAAATAGGCATTTCTGTATCAGAAGTTCATTATAATGCAGAATAATAATTCAGTTTTGTGCTCAGGTACTGTGTAGGTGAAGCTGGTGGGACAGTTTTGGTGCTCTATCACTCAATAACTACATTTTTATTAGCTACAAGCTAACCCATGTGTAGGTAAATTCATCACATATTCTACTTTTATGGGTGATGTGGTGTTGACTTGGCCACAGTTTTCTTAGTTTTTCATTATTAAATTGCATACAAAATCCATATTTAGCAATCAGAAATGACAGAGTGCTGCACATTGAAGAAGAAGGAACTGTTATCATTAAAGCTGCAGATTCTTTTCTGTCTTGGCATCTTGCTGGATGAAGGGTTTTGGTTTTGCTTTTGTATTACTTAACACAATATTAGTGAAAAAGCACTTCAGCTTCAGACATGCCTGTGACATCTTTTAAACCTTAGTAATTGTAATTTGTCATAGTGCTCTGTAATTTCATAATGAAAGAAGTAAAATCAAAGGATATTCATTTCTCTAAACAGAAAATACATGTTATGATACTTTCAAAAAGAACACAGATGCAGAATACACATAGATGCAGCTAATTACACAACCAATTTTCTTGCAAAGTTATGTTTCATTTGTTTCCAAGTAGTCTCTTTAATTTTGATAAACCTACATGCTAGAATAGAATTAAGAGGATGAATGTTTACATTTTATACATTTTGGCTGGTATGCCTTAGGGCATACCAGCCAAAATGCTTTAAACAGCTTAGTGCTGTATATACTGGTTGTAGTTGCTAATTTAAAAATAGATCCCTGAGTTAGAAAAAGGAATGTTCTATGTTCTATGTTCTTTTCTAGTTTAAAACTGTTTAAACTAGAAGAGAACGTAGGTTTTAGAACAAATGGATATGAATGCCCATGAATGTATTTACACTGGAAATTAGAAGAATGTCCTTAACCACCAGAAGATGAAAACATCCTTCTGAGACTAAAAATGGATATAGAGGATGAAACTAGCTGTTTCTGAGATCTACCTCAGCTGGTTTAGCACAATCTCCTGATGTGATTCCTTGTGGCAGACAGCTGTAGACTATGATGGCACAGAAGCTCTGCTCTGGCGTTATCTGGTTCTAGTACAATATAATGAGTACCTTTTATGTTAATAACCACCATGGCTCTTCACAAGGCGTGCTTGGATCTCTGCTAATCACCAGCGAGTTCATTATGTTCAAACTTTTGGACATGAAAGCTGTGAGGCAGAATCAGGTGCCCTTTGGCAAAGGCATTTCCCTGGTGGAAATGGGCAGGGACACAGGGGGAGGTGGGAAGACGAAGGTGCTTGTAAGGTGTCCCTGAGCAGCATCAAAGAGAACACATTAATCAAAGTGGGAACAACAAAGGGCAGAGGGATGACTGATCTGAGAACAACGCCGTGTCTTTCTTGTTAGCTGGAGAGTCAAATTGCAGCAGATGTCCTCAGTGGTCACAGACTTTGAAGGCCTAATGATGCACAATGAAAGTGGTTGTGAAACCTGTAAATGAATGTCTGGATGCACAAGAGCAATGCTGGAAAGAAAATGAAAGTGATGGCACCTGATCCTTGAAGATGTCAGATGTTTGTGTCCCAGGAGTGAAACATTTCTCTGAAAAGTATTTGAATTTTGCAGCTATTTGAGAATTAATAGAAACACATACTCCTGATGCAGTGGGCATATTATTCCACTGTACAGTGCTGATAAGGGCCTATTTGCACTCTGCTTTGGAGGGAATACCCTGGACTTGAATCTTCCACATCCCATAGGCATGGCACAGTTTTACAGGCTGAAGCTATGGGGATGATTTTCTTTGAGACAGAGAAATTTGGAAATACTCTCAGCAGCCCTCCCACATATCCAATAAATCTGATTAAGATCTGAAGAAGATTTCATTACAATAACAGTAAGATCTACAGATTATATTAATGTACTCTTAGGCAGAGTTAATGTCAAAAACAAGAGGCTGGACTTGAGGGCCATCAGCCTGTTTGGCTCCACTGCCTTTTGCAATTAGCATGGGCTGGGGGCAAGTACTGAGAAAGCTGTTAAGGGTTCTCCTGTTTCTCACAGTCTGCCTTGGAAAAAAGTTCTTCCTGTGGCTGCGCTTTCACTGTCTGTTTGGTGGCTGCAGAGCTACTTCCTCAGGAAAACAAACAGACGGTCTTTCCTCACACCAAAATACTACAGTCTCCATTTTTCAGGTGCCACAAGACTGCAGCAAAGCGAGGCAGTTTCTCACACAAGATGGTACACTCAGAAACAGAGAGCTGCTGCTTCTGGTCATGTTGAACTGGGTTTTTCTCAATCTCCATGCAGAAGGCATGTGAAAATTCAAAGCCATTATTGCAACAGCTTTCTGGGATGTGCTTCCCACGGAGATTAGAGATGCCTTTCCAAGAATCAGCAAAGAATCAAGAGAAAAGTAGCGTGTCTATGGAAGACACCACAAACTGCAGAAGCCGTCTTCTGGCAGAACTGAGGTTGTCAAAACCAGCCTGAATTGCAATTACACACCTACAGCTTCCACCCAGCTCTACAAACATCAGGCAGACTTGGGTTCAGAGACTCCTCTTGGGTTTTAGAGTTTTCTCTTCATCATGTGGGGGAGACTGCCTCTTTTTCCCATTCCTTTTCTTTGGAGGTACTCTTGTCTTGTGAATGCTCTAGTTAGTGAGAGCTGCAGCATCCTCTGGAGCAGGGATTCACAGCTGCACGAGGTGTTAGGGGAGCCCGTGGGCTGGGACTTGCCCAGCTTTACCTCCCCTGCCATATCCCCAAAATGTGAGAGCACCTCTGTCACCTCCCAACCTTCTACTCTGACCAGCAAAGCAAGGGACAGCAGCTCCATGGGGGCTGTGGGATTTTGGGAGGGGTCCCTTTGTCCATGTCATGGGCATGCCTAAGGAAGCTGTCTGCTTTTGTGCTGCAGCAGAGATGAGTGCACCTTGATGGGAGGCTGGTTATTTTTGAAGGATGATGAAGTGTGGCTGTGGGGCTGGCGTAGAAACTCCTGGCTCCATCCCCTGTCCTGTGCTTGGGTGGGAGGTGGTTGCAGGGTGTTGTCTCTCTCTTGTCAGCCTGGCAGTAGCTTCCCTCCAGAGCATTTTAGGACTGTGCTAATTTCCTAAATTTAACCAATGATGTCAAAGGCTCACGTTAGCTCCCTGCACAGAGTCCTGTGCCCACACACACTGATGTAAACCAGGAATAACTCCACCACCACGCAGATTTGAATCCTGCCCCAAGCAGTGGCACCCAATGCCCAGTTTTGTAACAGAGACCCCTAAACCTTCACTGTGTAGGTGGGTCAGCCACACAGCTGGGGAAAGGAGACTCTGGGGCTGGGAAAACTCACAACAGGAGAGCTGGATATAGCTGGCAGTGCAAGGAGAGACCTCTCAAGGTAAGCTGGAAACAGAGCACTGTTATTCTTTGGTACAGTGAGGGCCAGAGAGCAGGCATGGGGATGGCTGTGCTTGGTTTGGCTGCTGAACCGACAAAATGGAAGAGGAACGGAAACACACTCGGGTGTGTATCCAAATTGATGTTACTTTCTGCTCTTGGTTTTGCCAGTTAAACGGCAAAGTAAAGAAGATAAAGTTCTGTTCAAAACAAAATGTGGGATGGTGCTGGAGATACCTGTCTGACCTTGAGTGCTGGCTAAAGGAAAACAAGGGAAACAAAGGGCTTGTTTCACAAAAATGCTGGATAGGTGGCAGCCCCCCACCAGATTCCCATCCTCTTCACTCCTTCCCTTCCTGACCCCAAGAGGCAGCATTGGAGCACCCCACCAGTGTTCAGGATATGGACTAGCGTCCTGAGAAGTGAAGCCCAGAAAGACTTTGTTAGGAAAAAGAATCTGTTTTCAGACAGAATTAGGCAGCCACAGAATTTCTCATCCCATTGCCTCTTGCAAACCTCTCTCTCCATTTGTCTGCTTTTTCAGAGGAGTGCAGTGCTTGCATCTGGGCAGATGTTTAGCACAAGACCTTTCCCCCACCCGTTCAGAAGAACTGGTGAGCAGGATGAAATGTGAGGAACAGGAGTTTTGCCATGAAGATGTTTTGGTAGGGCATTGTTGTTTGTGAGGATGGACTAATTCGGTGCTAGTAGGGGACAGCAGTCCCAACCATATGTGAAGTTTTTCTTCCTGGGCAGGACACAGGTGGAAGCCAAGTTAGTGCAGAACATCCATCACCTCTGCATTTCAGTCTGGCTGCAGGCTGTTAAATACCCCTGAAGCCTGGAGCCCTTCTCGTCTCCCAGAACTGAGCTGCAGAGGGTGTGGATAGTGCAGCCTTGGCTTGGGACTGGCAGCACCATGGGAAACCTGTGGAGAACCTACCCTGGGAGTAAAACAGGTGGAGCTAAGACTGGGAAGAAACACTTTTTGAGCTTCACATAGCTTCTCTCCCCGCTCCTCCCCCACCCAGCTTCATAGGAGGATCAAATCTCATCTATATGCTTTTTGATTTATTAGTTTTGTTGGAAGAAGACTTATAGCCTAAGACTGTAACCAAAGGGTTGAGGATGTAGGAAGCTCAGGTCAGAGACCTGCATTGAAACAGGCCAGCTGAGGTCCCACCATTGTCCTGCCCTGCTGATTGCTGCTGCCTCCCAGTTGGTTTTCCACACATGGACTAAAAGTTCCAACCTAAGAAACTTTTCCTGGCAGAAGTTTTGTTGAGAGTGATACATTCCTGAAATGAGGGGGGAAAAAAGAAAAAATTGATTAGTTGATATTTTCCAGGGAAATATTGATTCCTCTGTCAATTGGGAAGCAGTGGGGTGAACATAGGGGCCACAGCAGATGCTGCTGATCCTCATGAGTCCAAGTGTTGAGGGGACAAGGCACTTCCACGGTTAGGGAGCATCCCTGAGGTCTCTGTGCATCCTGGCCACTGCAGACACAAATGACAGTCCTTTGGAAAACTGCAGAGACTGGTGGGCAAGCTCCAGTGCCTGGGAAAAGAAAACAATAATGGAAAACCCACTGGCACAGCTCAAGCCACAGACAGCCAAGAATGGGCTGTTACAGCTTGTTCATGGGAGAAAAAGAGGTAGATTTGGTCTCCTTCAGGCCCCATCCATGGAACATATGCATGAAAAAAATTGTGAAGGAAAACCCTAAATCTTGGTTTTGCAGATAATCCATTCTTACATTCAGTGTGGTTCAGTGTCCCCATAGGGTAGGAGAAAATGGGTTTGCAAGGGACCGTGTCTGTTTTTTGTGGAGAGACAAGACTGAGATATGGAGGCAATCAAAGACTACCATAATTTTTGGGTGAAGCCTAAATGTAGTAGCTTATTGGAAGGAAAGAAAAGGGAAAGTGCAGCCTTTGTCGCACAGCTTTTTGGAAAGAGACATGGAATTGCTCCATACCCTAGAAGAGGGGGCCCCCAATTTACTCAGATCTACTAAGAATGCTTCCAGCGTAAGAACAGAAAAAAGCAACAGAGAGCAGTTGCTTCCTTTGGGGGAGAGGGAGTCAGGCAAAAATTAATGCATTTAATAGAATTTAAAGCTTATTCTTTGTCTATTCATGGTAGCAAAAAACTCTTAAGCAACCCCTAAAAGAGTTCATAGCCATGATACTTCTGATTAGAGAATCATAATGGTCGACGTGGGTAGGACTGACTGTTACAATGAAGTGCGTGGTAAAGTCACAGGAAGGTTTTTTAGTTTATTTGCACCATCACAAGCATGAGAGCATTACTGGAGGTATCTCCTTGGCTATTAAGAAGTGTAGGGCAGTTATTTGGTACAATATAGTAAAAAAAGAGAGCTATCATCATCCATTTGCTTTGCTGCAAATGGGGGGTCTGCTCCATCATTTCTTCAAGTCAGGGAAACTATTGTTGACCGGATTAGGTTTCTCTTTGTGCCACACCTGGAGTTGTTTCCATTTGAGAAGTGCTACCACCAATGTTGGATTGCTGATTAATTTTTCAGTAATGTGCATATGTAAGTAATACTACCTCAAGGGATGATTAAATCACCAGGTGTCTCAGTCTGCAGGATGCAGCTGGACACATCCTGACAGGCACTGTTCTTCCATAATTGACCTGAGCAGACACTTTTTTATTGGTTGTTCCTCACCGATAGCTCATACTGGTTGTGTGGCATCAGCGTTCGTCAGAGTCTCTTGTGAATCAGCAAACCAGGAGGTGGATAATTGTTACTTTGGTTCCTTGCTGTGAGTTTAAATAACATGCACAAATTGAAACCCCCTTATTGACACAAAATAAAAGCCTAATGAATTGCTGAGGTGGTAACCTGAAAGGAAAGAAGACGTGCTTCACATTTCAGCTGGAACAAATGCCACTGCAATGCTGATGTTTTTCAGGTGGAGTCAGGATTTTTTCTTAGGTAGCAAGTAGACCTGGCTGGAAAATGGCATATCTCTTTACTGAGATATTTAGAAGTTTCAGCTTATAGGTTTGTTCTGATGCGGAGTTTTTAATGAGAACCACAGAGAATGAGGCAGGGGCTTGGTAACAGGGACTCACACACCGCCATGCCTTAGATAGGACTGGTGGTCAAAATCTTGCTTGTGTAATTAGTGGTGGGGGCTATAATTGCACCATCCTCATACCCTGGAAGCTGCCCTGGCTCCCCTGTGCCAGTGGGTAGATGAAACCCGATGTCAAGTGGGACTCTGCCCTGGATGCATCCAGATCTTCCTGCAACTAGACAAGGGACCTACAGAGAATGTGAAGTAGGAAGTGACCACAGCATCCCACCACACAGTTCACAGGGAAGAGCAGGTAGCCAGGAGAAAATCAGCAGAAAGCAACTGTCAGCTGCACTTCTGTGATCCCAATGGCAAGACATTAGGTGTCTGTGTTATGGCTGACCCCAGAGGCAGAGATCATCGCACCCTCATAAATTGGTACCAGACTCTTGGATGTAAGGAGACATCCTTACACCCAACAGGATTTTGCCATCAATTCCTCCCATAGTCACCAACATCACCACCTCCTTATCAACCTCTTTTCTGCTCCTGTCTGATCCTGAGGAAAGTAATTCAGTGAGAGGCTGGTTGGATTCCCTCTGTATTTTTCTCTTCAGAGTTCTGATTTTGTTCAGCACAGAAAGATTGCCCCAAAAGCAGGTTTCTCAGAAGAGGGGGCTGTAAATAATTGATGTCTAAGTCAGTCCTCTGGAAAATATTACAGCAAAAAGTGTTTCCTACCTGCCAGTAGAAATCCCTTCAATTGCATTGAAGGATGTATGTGGATATTTGAACAAAGAAGCTTCCTTGGCCTGCCCCATCCTTCACCCGGGAGAAAATTATGGTGGATATGGCTGTGCTGTCTGTCAGGGTCTCAGTGAAACAGAACTCATCCTCTCTGACACCCATCACTGAATAACTCAGATGCTGCTGCCCATCTCTGCCTGCCCCACAAGTAACCTGAGACTCCCCGCTGCCTGCACCTAGCCTGGGACTTTTCTCCTTCCCACCACCAATCACACTTTCCTCCTCTCCCTGGAAAAGGCAACCCAGCGTGTCTGTGAATAAGACAGCATTACAGGCATGGCATGGTCTAGGCGTGGGGACTGGGACAAACCAGCCTTCAGCCAGGAAACTCCACTGCTTCTCAAGAGGCAGCTGTGCAGGACCCCACCAGTGTTCAGGGTATGGACAATCTCCCCCCCTACCTCACTTATGCCTGAGCTGCCCTGTGAAGTGAAGCCCAGAAAGGCTTTCCTAGGAAAGTGTCTGTTTTCAGACAATTATCCAACAACAGTGGGACGGCCCCTCTCATCCTGTTGACTGGTATGATCATCTGCCTCTGCTCCACTCTTTTGGGGGAATGCAGTGTTGCTACACATCTGGGCAGATGTGTAGCAGAAAACAGGCCCTGTTGTGAAGACTTCTCCCACCAGTTCAGAAGAACTGGTGAGCAGGATGAGGAGCAAGGCATGGGAGTTTTTACATGGGCACCCAGGGGCACGGCTTAGGTGATGTGGCTGGAGAAAGGGCAGGAGGCTGGTGATATCCAGCACCATCCCTTGTCCTCAGTACAGGGTAGGAAGAGAGGAAAGAGTGGTTTTACCCCCTTTGTGGGTAAACTTTTCTGCAGCAGATGCACTGCAGTGCAATGACTGCTCATCTCTGCCTCGCCCAGCCTCACCTGGGAGCTTGGCTTGGGCTGAAACCATCCACTTCATTTGAGTCAAGGCAGATCAGTGCCTCTGGCTGTAAATCTCCTGGGAAGCTCATGACTCACAGCAAAAGAGCAGTGGAGCACTGTGAATTATGCAGCACTGGCTTCTCACCCTCCTGAAGGCGGTTTTGACTCCCCAGGAAGTTTGTGCAGGATGGGATGAGCCTGTGCCATGGTGGGGCGACCACAGCCCTGCACAGACATGCCAGGAGGAAGGTAAGAGCATGCCCCGAGTCAACAGGCCTGGAAAAGCCACCAGGACTTGGTATCCCTGTAATTACAATCCTACTATGTGGTATTTTTTTTTTTTTTTTTAAAGAAGCTTAACCCAAAGTCTCCATCACACAAATGACCATTAGTTGACTTCTATCCAACCAGTGATTTCTCCAAGTTTCTCCCACTACAGAGTTGAAGCCTGGTGGCATCTCCATCCTCCAGGATGGATTCTGGTGCATCAACACATCAGGGGCTTAGTGGGAGCGCTTTGACACAGCTGGTGCTGCTCCTGCTGCTCTACAGCTGTGGCGAGTGAGCCTGGATGTAAGAAGGGCCTTGAGACACACCAGCACAACCAGGTCTCTCTCAGCTCCACCCATGTGCATAGGTGGTGGCACAGCCAGAATCTTTCACTACTCCAAACACTGGCTGCCAAGACATCCAGCACCAGTTGGCACCATTCTGGCAGTCACCAAAATGTCTCTTGGTAAGAGCTTGAATGCTCTTTCCTTTGTGGCCAGAGCTACGCCATTGGAGAAAGAATGGGAGTGCAGGGTATCTGAGGGTCTTTTTTCCCTGGCTGGTATCTGCTGCTCCTGGACCTGCTGCCTTTCTGAATACACAGGCGGTCTGCAAACCAGCTTGTGCCTGGCAGCATCCCAGCCTGCTCACACTGCATGAAGGTGCCAAGCACAGCCAGATTCTGACAGATGTCTTAGGCAATGCTGGCCAATGGAATGGGGTGATAAAACCAAGCCTCAGAGTTGGCTCGAATGCTGCACAGCACATTTCTCTGTGTCATGCAGTACACAGGGGTGCTTGAAACCCTCCTGGCCCTGGGAATGGGGGCTGTTTGCCTCCTAGGTGTGAGGTTTTCTGTCTAATCTGGTAGCTGGAAGCATTTAACAACCAAGCTCAAAATTTTCTATAATCTTCTGAGTACTGTAAGCTGTCAAGAGACATGATGGATGGTCATGATCTTTCAGATGGAGCAGAAACCAAGATCTGTTCACATCTGCGGCAGTTGTGTGGGCTGCCCATGCTCAAGTGAGTTTTGGATGTTGTGTGGGATTTGGAGCTTCACTTCTGGGATGTCCTTGTTGTAAATCATATGGGAAAACTGGTCCCTCTGAAAAAAGATTGCGGAGTGTGAGCATCTGCTGGAGCCATTCTCATCATGGTAAGAGTATATTTTCCTTGCAAAAAAGTGGGGTATTCAAGGCTTCATTCACTCTTTGCTTTTCATTGTCACCCTTATCTCCTCCCATCTGGGTACACGTGGCTTCTCTGGAAAGTTAACTTACAAGGTAATATTCTCTCATGTTATTTGTTCCTCTTCTGAGACTGCCTGAGGTCGCAGAAGAGGAATCTGCCATTTGATCATGGCAGATATCCCTTTCCTGGTATCACTTTCCCCAGGTGCTTCTGACTCAAGGGAAAACCCAGGAAGACATCCACCATCCTTATCAAGATGTAACTAGCCCAGACACTGCTGCATCACACCATTTTTACATTCCATGTCACTGATGACTCAGCCTTCATTAGCAGCAGTCATCAAGGACTATTTCACCCTACATTTCCTCCTGGCTAGAGGCCATCCCATAACCTGTGTAACCCAATGAGCTTCAGATTGTCTCTTATAGTGCTGTGGTTGCTTTTGAGACTGGGCTGCTCCTTCTCCTTGGCACTTCCCACATGTGGTGCTGCAAACTGCCGAGGAAGGTGGGAAGCACACAGCCCAGCATCTCTGCTAGCTTTGGCATTTTGGACGTGAGAATCAGCAAAGCCTCTGTTTGAGAAGATCTCCTTGCAGGGTTACTTCTGCCTGTCGAGGGATTTAGACAGCCAGTTGGGTTTTTTTCCCCTCTGCTGCATTTCCACTGGTTACTTTCCCACAGATAATTACGTGACTCAGGAAGACAGACACATACCTGGCATATTTGTGGGAACCATAAAGCGAGAGGTGGTGTAGAGCATTTTGAAGCTCTTTGAACACAAAAGAGCAGCTGAATTCCCCTGACTTACCTACCCAAACTAAAGCAAGTCCAGGCAATGGCTACATAGTTTTTGTGGAGCTCTTACCCAACAGGGGACAAACATTTCCCAGGAAAGCTTTGGTCTTGCAGCACCAAGTCACGGACGCTTTTTGTCGCCAGAGAAATCACGAGTGTTTTTTCAGGTAAGATTTACCATTTCTACGTTACTATTTTTTTCAGATGTTGTCTGTACTGAGGCTGGAACAAGGGCATTTTCTCCTATGACTACAAAAAACAAAACAAAACAAAAACAAAAACAAAAAAAAACCAAAAAAAAACCAACAACAAAACAAACCAAAAAAAAAACAACCCAAAAAAAGGGCAGTCGTATGTTTTCTGAGAGGTCAGGGAAACAGCACAGAGAAATTATCATCTCTTAAGTAGATAAGTGATTGTTATGGTTAAAATATCCTGGCAGCTAATTGCCTGTGAAGATAACTGGCAGAGCTGAGGTGTGGTGGCCTTTGGTGCTGCTGGTTTAATACAGACAGCTCTGCAACAGACACAAAGAGAGACACAAGCTTTGCTTCAAGGAATTGCAATTCAATTTTCTGACTTTAGAACAAAACCAAAGAAGTAAGAAAGAGAAATTTTATTCCACATGGTGACTTGGAGGACCTTACAAATCTTAAACTCACCCCAAATCTGTATTGATATATGCACCCAGCATCTCCTGCACTGTGTCATCAGAGCAGTGGTCCTAGAGCACTGTGAAGTGGATCCTGATGTCCTGCCATACCTGTGAATGGCGGGGATAGGTTTGTGAGCAGCTCGTTTGGGACCATTTTGGGGGGTACTCGTGCTCAAGAGTCAGATTAAGAGTTTGGCTGAAATGAAGATTATTATTCTCAAAAGTTTTCAAGATTTTGTTTGGTTATCTGTGTAGATATTGTCCCCAGTTAGAGATGATCTATTTAAATGAAGTTGTGACATGTAAATAGGAATTTATTTATTGGTTTGCCTCCTACCTTTACATCGAAAGGGATGTAGAGGATAGATAGGAGCTTCTAGTGCCAGTTATCTTCACAGGCAATTAGCTTCCAGGGTATTTTAGCTATAACAATCACTTCTAGTTTCCATCCCCATTAGTGCAGGTGACCGGAAACTACCCACTTGTCCCCTGAGACCAGACTGGGACAAGTCCTCCAAAACAGTTTTGTCCTACAGAGAGCTTATCAAAAATGTCTTAGGGTTCCTGAGCAATGCTGGGATCTTGACCCTGAGCCCCTTCCCTCTCTGGTCATCCTTGCATCCACTGAGTCAGTGGGATGGTGGCTGTGTTTCAGGGAAGGTTCCCTTTGGAGGAGTGCGTTTCCTGGCTTGTGAATGTTTTTGTTTGTCAGGCTGAAGGGAGCAATACAACTTGCAGCTTGCCCTGACATGTGCCTGCTGTGTGTAAACCTGCAGCCTTTATAAAAAGGGCTCCTGTCTTGAAAACTGTGGAGCGTTCAAGTGCTTCTTGGCGCTGGGCTTCTCCTTTAGCTGTCCTAAGATCAGATTAATGATGTATTAGTTTGAGATAACTGCCATGAGATCATGTAATTAGCTTGTGATCATGCACCGTGCCAGTTGGCTGAAACTCGACACTTTTAAAAAAAAAACCTCTTTCAGACCAGCTACAGAAAGAGCTTTATGATTGATGATATTAACAAATAGCTCATTAGTCACCTTTTGGGCTAATTAAAGGAGAGCACATCCAAGGCAGTAAAGAACAGCTGTGGGTGATTAAAGGCAGTCGTCAGGCTGAGCTTTGGGGTGCAGGGGAAGTAGTTTATCACCTTGTACCTTTCACTGTGCCCATGCTGTTCTAGGTTAAATGAATTTGTAATGTCCCTCTCAAAGTCCTGATCCTGCCCTACTCAGCTCTGTAAGGCTCAGTCAGACTTTCCCATTCCCACTCACATTGCCTTTGGGCAGATGAGCAGCTGCAGGAAGGCAGGTGCCTTCGTAGAGCAGTGATACCTGCCCAAGAGCAGCTGCTGCTTGCCCAAGTGACGAGACTTCCCCTTGGCACTGCCCTCGCATTCTGACTACATGGCCTTTTTGATACAAAAGTCATCAAACGTTACTCAGTTGGCCAAGCTCTCTTCCTCAGATGGACCAAGTTCTTTTCTTCAGTCCCTGCTTCTTGTCTCAGCCTCAGTTCTGCCTTGGCTGCCCATATCATCCCTTTGGTGTGGTGAATATCGATCCCAAAGCCCAAAAGTTGCCTGGAAGCATGTGTTTGGATCAGTGCCCTCTCTTGCTGGAGAACACACTAGGAATGCCCAGCCACCCCTGCGGGGTTTGCAACGTGAACAGAAACAGATTTTTCTCCCTTGTCCCATCCTCCCTCTCCACACTGATACTGATCCCCACTCTCCTTGCTGTGCTCCCTGGTGCCCCATCTACCAAACCTCCTATGACCTGTGACCACCTCAGCTGCTGTGCAACCTTTCCCTGGCTGCAGTCCCCACCCATGCTCACTCTCAATCCAGGCTGCTACAAGCTGGTGGTGGCTCTGCAGTCACCAGCCCTGGCCTGGCCACCAAGCAATGGGATGGTGTGGCTTGGGGCTGCTCTGATCCCAGGAACCAGTTGTGTGCACCCCACACTGCCTGGCTCCCCCAGGACAGATGCTACTCAGAAGGGATCACACGTGAACTCTCCTTAGGTGTTACAAGGTGTTGGAAAGGTTGCTCATCTAAATCAAGAAATCATTAACTGCAAAGGGCTCCAGTGTGCTGTTCTGGGGGCTCAGACCAACAAGGTGGTGTGTGAGTATCACCAGGCCTATGTGATCACCAGCCTCAGGTGGTCACCAGCCCTGGTGATGATCTCGCTGGATCAGATTGAATTGAGTATCTCATGACACTGTGCCCTCGTTTGCTCCTCATGGAGAAGTAGCTGAGTTTGTGTATTCTGGAAGTGCCACTGAATATTACTCCCAGTCAAGTAGGTGGGTGCGGTTGGAGCTCTAAAGCTGAGCCATATGCAAGGAGACATGATAGTTCAGAGAAATGTGAGATCCTTTGTACAGCATCTGCATCTCCATTCAGCAGCAGCTGAGCCACGTGGATGGAGCCAATTTTGAGGGCACTGTTTGGGCAAACACTTCCAGCCTATACTTGTCCACCAGATCAAGCCCCTGCATGCTGCAGCACTTAGGGTTTGACGCTTTAATCTCTAGTCTGTCTGGGTTAATCTCAGGTCATTAACTTTTATTTTCCTGCTGTTCTGGCAATGTGAATTCTACAGTTTATGGTACTAAAAAAAAATAACCCTGTGCAGTTGCTGACTGCTCTGGTAGGCTGTGTAGCAGATTGTCTTGAGCTGGAAATGCTCCAGAAGAGGAGCTTAACTGGGGCTTGTGCTCCAGCAGCCACTCCTGAGAGATTAGAGGGATTGTAAAACATTGGTGAAATGGTCATTCCAATATTATACTATTTTTTCCTGTAGTTTGGAAGAAATTTGCAGGTTAGCTTGAAAATCGACAGTGCTTGTGATCTACATTGCTGTGTTTGGGGTAAAAGCTGCAGAGTGAGAGGTGTCTTCATGTATTTAGCCCCTGTTATTTTTTTAAATATTGGAAGAAAGGATATAGGAAGAATGTGGGCCTTTTCTCACCTTGTTTTTCCTCAGAGGAATGGTGGAAGCTATAGGTTTGTAAAATGAGCACCCCTTGCCCTCAGTGAAGACTGCACACAGAACCTGAGCACAGGTCCTTTGGAAAATCTCACATTTGATTTGTCTTCTTGAAAGGTCGAGTTAATGGGTGTCAATTTTTGACTGTAGCAAGGCTGAGCCCTTCAAGCAGCTGTAGCTTGAAGACTCCATGACACAGAGCTGTCATTGCAGCCCTAGTGAGACACCAGCCTGAGCAGCGACGCCTCCTTCTCCAGCTCTGAATTTTAGCAAGAGGTCTATTGCATGAATATAAATGCAGCTAGTGGGCCTTGTCCTGTGTTTCCACCCATGCCTCTCCCTCCCATCCCATCCTGTTGAGCAGCCACAGCAGATGGTGGGTGCAATGAGTGCTCTGCGGTGAGACAGAGACCACAAACCCATCTCTGATCTCTGATGCTGGCACTGAGTGCCTGACCTCAGCAGCCTCTGCTGGCATCAGGTTCTGCTGTGAAGGGAAGAGATGGATGCCCCAAAGCTACAGCAAAGACCGAGGTTTATGATCTTCTGGGTGTTTGCCACTGCTGGTGTTATTGACCCAAATAAATTCTGACCTTTGCTTTGTCTAATGTTGTTTAGGCCTTACATGTCAGTGAAGTCAGAAGGTTTCACATCTGCAATTAATCTTCTGTGTGATGAGAGCTCAGGACTCGTGTCTATAAGATTTCATATCTATATGATTTTGAGCAGAGTGGGGCAGCAGGCAAAGAGCTTCCTTCTTTCAGAGAAACAAGTAAATGTGGAAAAGCCATTTTTTCTTCTATGCTACATTGATAAATTGCCCTTTTGTTATTTCTCTCTTATACTTTTATTGAACTTGAAGACAAACCCCTCTCTTGGCAGGTAGGAAGATGAAATTGCCAGAAGTACACATTGAAGAGATGTCTTTCAGTAGTGTAGCTGTACAAATAATAGGTTTTTTATTTCAGTGGCTGAAGGGAAAAATTGAAAATACTTTTTGGTTTGGATCACCCCCTAAAGGAGAATGTTTCTTTTCTTCTTTGATTTCTTTTCATAAGCGTAGCATGAAACATTCTGGTTTGAGATTATTTACTGCTTTTCATGACTTTAAAAAATAAGGAAAAAGAAAAGAAAAAGCAAACTAGGTCACTTTCAAGCCAAAACCAGCACTTGAAAAAAAAAGGAAAAAAAAATCAGTTTTTAAAATGTCAAAATGGAGCCTTGCTGCTCTTCTCAGGATTCTTTTCCTTCTCTTTCACCTTACACTAATAACTTAGTCCACCCAAATTTTCCTGAAGTCTCAGTACCTCTTAATTGCAATTCAGGTGAATTTGCTACATCAAAAAACTCCAGCCCAGCTCTGCCTGTGCGTGCAGTGACCTGTCCTGCTTGCTGCTCACCAAACATATACAGACAAGTGTTTAATTCTACTCAATTAAAGTGTTGAGCAAGAGAATGTGTGAAATGACTTCTTGCAGGTCTGGCCAGTCGAGGAAGCACCAGCACATTCCCAGTTCATGCTGGTGAGACCTGGCAGTGGGCTGAGGCAGGGGCTTGGGCTGTGCCATGCTGGGAGCCCCTGGGAGCCAATTACCTCAGTGTGGGGTTGCTGCCCCTTCCTGCAGCCCCCATCAGTAGATGGTAGCTGAGAGGTACCAGTGCTTGACAAATGCAGTGGGATGGCTCAGCCATGCTTTGCTTCCCTGTGGAGGCTCTTTCTTGGCCTCATTTCCTTAGGAGGTGGTGCTGGTGTGATGGTGTCCCTCCATTGCTATCTGCCTATTTCTCCCAGGAGTGTCCTGACTTAGGATTGTGACACCATTAAGTTACAAAAAATTCCTACAAATAATGACAAAATCAGAGGCTGAGTAGTGATGACCAGCTGCCAGTGTGGTAGGTTTCATGGGACTCATCTCTCTATGAAATCAGCTCTATTGCTGCCATTTGGGGTCTGGGTTTGCTTCTGACAGTGCTAGGGAAAATCCTTGTCACCTCCTTTTCAGCATCTTCCAACAGAAGCAAAAACTTGTTGCATCACAACACTTGTATGCTTCCTTAATAAATTAGAGCTTGCTGATACTGCAATGACTCTGTCCCCTTCCAAATCCATGTAATCCTGAAGGCCTAGGGATGCATTAAATGCTTGTATGTGCTACAACACCAGGGATCATAGAACACAGAATCACAGAATTGCTTGGTTTCAAAGGGACCTTAACGATCATCTAGTTCCAACAGCCCTGCTGTGGGCACTACCCACTAGACCAGGTTGCTCAAAGCCCCATCCAGTCTGGTCTTGAAGACTTTCCAGCAGGGCAACCTGTTCCAGTGCCTCACCACCCTCACAGTAAATAATTTCTTCCTGATATCTAATTTAAACCTTTTTATAAGCCACCTTTAGGTATTGGAAGATGTTATATGGTCTTCTTGGAGCCTTCTCTTCTTCAGTCTGAGCAATGACAGCTTTCTCAGCCTGTCTTTACAGGAGAGGTGCTCCAGTTGTCTGATTATCTTTAGGGCCCTCCTTTTGACTTGTTCCAGTAAGTCAATGTCCTTCTCTTGCTGGGACCCTAGAGCTGGACAAGCCCTGCAGGTGGGGTCTCACCAGAGCAGAACAGAGGGGCAGAATCCCTCCCTGGCCCTGCTGCCCACGCTGCTTTGCATCCAGCCCAGGATGAGCTTGGCTTTCCGGGCTGTAAGCACACACCATTGGCTGATGTCCAGCTTTTCATCCATGAAAACCTCAAGTCCTCTAAAGGGCTGCTCTCCATGAGTTATTCTCAGAGTCCTTGCTCACATCTGGGATTGCCCAGATGCACAGGTCCAAGGAGTCAAGGGAAGGAAAATGTCTCCATGAGGATTCCCAGGTGCAACAAACCTGTGGGTTGCAATGAATGACTGATAATCAAGAATATAGTTTAGTGTCTATACCAGAAAATGGTCTTTTAGGGTGGAGAGCTCTCCTGTTAACTGCTCAATAATCCTTTCCCTGGTAGCCCACAGCCACTGCTCCAGGGCTGGGGAGCTGTGAGAGCCAAGTGACCAGTGGTGGCCTTGCCTTGGAATGTATATCTGACTGTAACTTCCAGCCTGCAACTCCTGTCCATGGAAGAGCTGGGATGTGGGAACAAGGGCCAGCAAGCCTGCCCACTCCTCTCACTTGCCAGGACCTGATGACTGGGCTTGTAAAGCCAAGACACACACCCTTGATGGATGTCCTTGTGAAACATCATCCCGCTCAGAAGTAAGACACCATCCCTGCAAGTATCATGATGGATTAGGAATTTCTAAGTGTAGGTCAGACTGGTAACAGAAATTTAAGAGATCCAAGTCTTGCTGGCCTTTTGATGCAGTGGGGAAGCTTGTTGATGTGATAAGTTGAGTAGAGTCAGCAGCTTCTTGGTCCTTGAGTAGAGTCATAAGTTCCGGTGAGCCATGTGGGTTTTTCCTCAAATTTAAAAAATTATTTTCTTTTTTTCCTGAAATATTGACAAGATTTCCCTCTGCTAAGGTGAGCTTCTCAGCAGCTGGCTATGGTCTAGCAACATGACAGATGCTCAGAGTATCTTTTGGTTATTCCCCAGAGAGAGCAGCAGGAGGCATTGCAAGCAGATCTTTGATGCTGCGGATCAGAGATGGACCCTGGTGAAAACTGGAAGCTGGATGAAACAAACTGGTTGTCTCATGCTGGGATCCACCCCTTTTCCAATGTGAAAGGAGGTAGGATATGATTGCTGGCTCTTAATCTACCCAGTGAAAGTGCTGAGAGCCTTCCCAATGTGTTGCTGCCATTCACTGTGCTTGCAGTGGTCCCAGGGGTTTTGCTGGGCTGTGTCCAGAGCCAGGCAGTACTTGGTATGAAGGTGGGAAAGGTCAGATCCAAACTGTCACACTGACACAGCCACTCGGTCTGAGGCTTGTTTTCCTGCTTTGGAGTGGGCTTAAAAACAAACAAACAAACAAACAAACAAACAAACAAACAAACAAACAAAACCAGAGAATAAAAAGGGCCCCAACACCCATCTTTTGGGCAGTTAAAGTTCATTTGTGCTAGATATAACCACCCTGACTCGCCACAAGTAGGACTCTGCAGATTACCAGGGTTGGGAAGGAGTGACAGGAGAATTGATAAAATAGTCTCTTCAATCATATTTGTGTGGAACAATTTAGGTTGGCTGCAGGGATACATGCTGTCCTGGCAATGAGAAGGGGGCTGCCATAACTGGTCCTCCCTGTGCCACGGCTGTTCAAGGCTTCAGCCCACCTTAACCAGACAGAAGATGTCCCATCTCAAGGCTAGAGTTCATTGCTCTCTATAAATTCCCTGTTTCAGGAAAGTGCTTGGTGGAGATGCAATGAGGAGTAGCCAGCAGTACTATTTCCTCTATCGATTCTTCTCTACCTAATTTCCAGTCAGCTGCTCTTACTTGCTTTTTAGTCTCCATTTGAACATTTGGCAGGAGCAGCCACAAGTGCTCCTTGCTTAGCCCCAGATCATATTTTTTACCAGAGGTCCCTGTCCCCTGGGCCAGCAGAAGCTGTCCCTCCCTGGGCATAGTTCCTTCTTTGTCTGGGATGTGCTGTGCCCCAGACTAAAACCAAAATAAACCCACAGCCTTCCAGATGGCAGCACCTTGGGAACGGAAACACTTTGCTTTGGTAAAGCGCTCACTTATCTCCATCTGTTTCCCTTGGCTTCCCGCTGATAGCCCAGATGCTGGGGGAAGGGAAAGGGACAAACCAAGATGTGGCATCGCCTCCTTTTCTGTGACAGCTGAATTACATAAGTAGCTTTATGCTTTTGAACCCATAAGTAGATTTATGCTTTTGAGCCCTGGGTTCAATATCCCCAGCAAAGCACCACTGGGCAACATCCTTATGATAGAACATCTGTTGCTTCTGCAGGTACCCAGCCCAGGGCGGCTCCAGGGGAACAGCACTGGGAAGCTTGCTGCAGTCCAATCTTTTTCTCCATTAGAACAATCTCTGCTTCTATTGTTTCTTAAAAGTCTTTGTATGTGCATGGTCTGTGTTATTGTTTATAACTGTATTGCTAAATGCCTGTAGACGTCAGGATTCCACCGTGTCTGTAAAGCAGAGGATGGCAGAGTCACTGCCATCAGTTCATAGAAATCCAAACCAGTTGAACAGCTGAATGTGGATATACATTGGCTTTTGGCTTTTGTATGCAACCCATTGCTACCCTAAACTCGTGGCTCACAACTTTTTCTGTTGAGCCTAAGAGCATTTTATAACAGGGGGCAAGATCTCTTAGAAGGGGTACAGGTATGGGATTATGGTAGGGTATCATGTGCCTTTCCTTCTCAAATGTCCTCCTGGAACCCCTAGGAGTACAGGGATCCCCAGACTCCAGTCCAAAAGTTTTTAAAGTCAAGCCTATTCATTGAAAATGATGCCATGAATTATAAAGGAAAAAAAATAAACCCACCACAAACCCCTCACCCTCTGCATTTTTTTTTTTTAATTTTCATTGGGTTTTATAATTTAGCAGCATTTTTGACATTGCAGGAAATGTTTGAAAATAGCAAAATCCCCATAAACTACAAGGCACAAAGGGAATTCAGTGCTTGGTCACATGTTTCTGTGTAGTTGTGGATCTTAGTGGTAGTGAGGGATCTGTGTGTGTTGTGCTCTGCAGTTGGGAGCAGAAAGTATTGGGTGGGCTCATTTATGAGATGAAAAATGAACCCCTACAAGGTTTTGGTGAGAGACGCCAGCAGCTCAGGTATTTCCAGAGCCCGTGGTCTCACCTGTCACAGGCACTGAGTTACTGCAGTGCTGCTATCTGATAACTCATAGGTTTGGTCAGTTTCTGAATAGTTCTTGCTCCTGCTGGTTAAACCTTCCCCAGCTGCTGTCGCTGGAGGAGACTGTAGCATACAGGAAAGCTTTGCTGCAGGCAGGGTGCTCCTGGCCATGCCCTGAGCACTGGGTAAATTGAAGAAAGGGAGTGAAGAGCTCTGGTATGGACAAAAAGGGGAGCACTGCCAGGGATCCCAGGGAGGGCACAGATGGATAAGTGGGGCTTCTGTTCTTCAAGGTTCATCCTGACAAGTCTCTGTCTTGAGCTGGTTCTGAGGTTTTTCAGTAACATCTGAGATAAAAGAACATCCGCAACATGCACATGAAAGCTGTCAGGATGAACTGGAAGCAAGCTGAGCAGGGGCTTATCTGCAGTGTGATTAAAACAGCGTTGTCATCCCATCTGTCCTCATCTACCTCTCCAGCTGACTTCCTAGCATTTGTTCTTCTTCCCTCAGACAATGAGCTCTCCGAAGGTGCCCCAGCCCTCTTTGCTCTGGATCAGCTGGGTAAGTCCATGCACAACACATTTTTCTTTGCCTGTTTTTTTTTTTTTTTTTTAATTTTGAGTAATTAGGAGATGACTTCAACAGGGCAGCTGCTAAATGCTTTTAAATTTATCAGCACCAGTGCTTCCTTTCTTTGCTGCTTTTGAATGCCATCCATCAGAGGGCTGGAATAGCTTGACACTAGATGTGTTTGATAGCTTTCTGTGTTAAATTGATGCAGGGCTTTTTCCCAGGGGAGAAAAACTGTTACCTTTCTGGTGCAGAGCACTATAAGATGCTGTTTCTTGGCTGGGGGTCTGTGGCTTAGCCAGCAGCTGGTACTAGAGTTTCTGTGACTTTCTGGCACCTTGCGAAATGATGAGGGGTTTTTCTTCACCTGGGAGGCAGAAGTAGAGATGTGTAAAGCAAGAGAGAAGAGTAAGACACTTGGAGAGAAAACAACCTCCAATGAGCAATGGAAGCTGAAGGCTTCAGAGGCTGAATCCATGGGAAAACCTCATCTGGCAGTGATCTCCCCTTAATCCCGGGGCCAAGGTCAAAAGAGGTGTGATTCTCAGGATGAGTTAGAAGTGTTCTAGATAAGGTATGGTGAGGCCTTGGGCTGCAGGATGGGAAGCTTCTGAAGGAAGGCTTCTGGCCACCCAGCACTGGAGGTCTGATGTGAATGGAAAGGGGAAAATCACAGAATCACAGAATGGGTAAGGCTGGAAGGGACCACAGTGGGATCATCTGGTCCAACCTCTCTGCTCAAGTGCCATCAATTGCACAGAGTTGCATCCAGATAGTCCCAAAATATCTCCTGTGATGGAGAACCCCCAGTCTGTCTGGGCAGTCTGTTCCAGTGCTTGGTCACCCACACAGTAAAGAAACTTTTCCTCATATTCAGGTCGAACTTCCTGTGCATCAGTTTCTGCCTGTTGCAGCTTGTCCTATTGATGGCTCCACTGAGAAGAGCCTGGCTCCATCCTCTTGACACCCTCCCTTCAGATACTCACAGACATTTATAAGGTCACCTCAGTCATCTCTTCACGAGGCTGAGCAGGCCCTCAGCCAATCCTTGTAAGGGAGATGCTCCAGTCCCTTAATCCTCTTTGTAGCCCTCTGCTGTACCTGCTCCAGGAGCTCCACGTCTCTCTCGTACTGAGGAGCCCAGAACTGACCAGCTCCCAGCCTCTCCTGAGAAGAGCATGCTGGAAATATGCATGCCGTGAAATAAGATGTGCTGGGAGATATGCCAGTCTCAGGACTAAGCACCCTGCCCTGCTCTTTGGCAGCATGGTGGGACTGCTCTGGCACACTGCAATGAGCATCATCTTGACATGACCAAACACTGGCCCTTCCTCACAAGGAAAAGGCACCCTCCTCTTCATTTTCAGGGCAAAAAATTCTCCATAATTGGAGATACTCAAAAACTCTCTAGACATGGTTCTGGGAAATGGGCTATAGGTGACCCTGCTTGAGCAGGGGATTGGACAATATGAACTTCAAATGTCCCTGCTAAACTCAAACTTTCTGTGATTCTGTGACTATCCCGCTGCTCTTGAAATCCACCTTGACCCCAGTAAAGATGACCCACATGCATCCACTGGGTACTCACCATGTATGGCCCTGGTGGAAACTTGGGATAGGAGGGTAAAACTGCAGAATCCGAGAGAGTGGTTTTTATCAGGTATAATTATCTCCAATGTATGTTTCTGCTGCTAGGAGACAGGTTCTTGAAAAAAATTCCTAGAAATACAAAAATGCTTAAAAACTGTATGATGCCTCACTGGTTCTAGAATAGGTGGAACATCGAGTGGTTGTCCTCACTGTCAGTGAGGATATACACTCAATCATATTTTAAAGTAGTCTGTGTGAGTTCTCTCCGCTTGGTGTCAGGATAGAGACTGCTCTGACATGCATTCACCCTGAGGAGTGTCTCAACAGAGAATGGGAATACAGCCAAGAACGTTCTTTTGGCTGCCTCATTCATTACCTGACTGTGGTTAAAACACGTCAAATAACTTTAAAATTCATTTTCTTTGACAGATCTTAGACCAGCTCCTTTTATCCTCTTGGTTTTCCTTCTCTTATTCCTTGAACAGTCTTTCCCCAGTGGCATATGCCCACTTCTAACCTTGCCAAACCCTCTAAATCTTAGTATGTAGTGATGAAGATAAAGCTCTCTTTCCCAAATAACAAGTTGTGGTTGATTTTAGGAGGGACTGTTCAGACACCACATTCCTCTCCCCAAGTGTTTAGACATCCTCAGTCTGGAAAAGATTATCCAAACCAGTGCTTATATCACCTTACAATTCCACTCTGCTTTCCAAACATAGCACAAGACATGATTACTCCATCCAAGGTAGACTAGACAAAGGATATGAGATAGCAGAACAAGTAATGGAAATATGATTTCTTCTCTTGCCTTCCTCCCAGCTGGTGAGTTTTCAGCTGGATCACTCCCCTGGCCTAAGTCAGGCACAGCTGTCTGGTTTGCAGTGCCAGGTAAGACAGGGGGTAAGACCAAGGTTGGAGTGGTAGAGGACAAGGCCATCCAGTAGCACCTTGGATTTATGCTGTGAAGTGATTGTATAATCAAAGAATACCAGGTCAAAAATACTCAGTCCTGGTCAAACCAGCCACCTGAACAGCAGGAGTTATTAGCAGAGGAGCAGCGGATAAAGGAGTATTGTAATAACAGCATGCTGAGACAAAACATGAATACTGTAATAAAGCATCATCAGGATAAAAATCACAGGAAGGCAGGTCTGAGCAGGACTTCAGGAAGACAGATACACCTCACTTCTGCCTGGAGGCAGGGATAGTGGCTCCTGTTCATGCATCACCCTGTGTGCAGGGCCAACTCATCCTAGAAGCTTTCCCAGGCAACGCACCCCAGTGCTCTGCTGCCCTGGAGGGGTTTCCTCAGTGTCTACTTAGATTTCTATAATTTAAGCCAAAGGGAGGCATAAGTATGAAAAAGACCTTCCAAGGGTCAGATTGAGAGTTTCTTGCCCACCCTGCCGGGGCTGAAGGGGGCATCCAATGGAGGATCAGTGGAATCTATCCCTTTTTTCCTGCTCACCATGTCTGCCTTGACCTCTAGTCCTATGTCCAGCTTTCTATCAGCTTGTCCCAGCTTGCTGTCAACTGCAAATATAAAAAAGCTCTCCTTGGATTTTGCGTTATTTGTGGAAACACTGTTCTGGACCAGATTCATGAGAGGTTTTTTTGCATCACATCATACCACGAGTAACTAACCTCTAAGAAAAGTTTAGACCAGACATGCATCCATCTTTTCATATTCTATTGTGGCCCTATCCTGCGTATAGTAACACCACATGACACAGTACCCGAAGTCACACTTATACAACAACACATACAGCATCTGCACCTTCTTGTTCATTACCAGGTTTATCACCTCATTGCAGCAGTCAGATGAGACTGACAGCTCTGTTCTTGCTGAATCTGCGCTGGATGTTTCTCATTCTCTCCTTTTTTACATGTTTGCACAAATTTTAGTGATTCCAAAGCTTCCAATTATGGAATTAAGAATGAATGGGAACTCCCTTCCTAGCTCTTCTTTCTCTCCTTGTCTTAAAGATTTGTGCTCTGCTTTGCCATGCCTGACCTTTAAAAACCTCTCTGTGGTCTGCTGCTGCATAAGTCAGTCCATGGCTCACCTGTACCTTGTGCAGTAAGAGCATTTCTGACATTCCTTGGAGAAGTACCCAGCAAGTGAGGTAAAAGTGACTGAGGGAAAGAGCAGCTTCCATGAAATCAGGCTCTGAGTAAACTACAGGTGAATTAGGTGGAAAAGAGATGCTTGAAGGAAGGTACAGTAGCAGTACAAGAATTATGAATGGCATAGAAGTAAGTGCAAGAGAAACATGGACACAGTGGATGTGGTCCAGCAAAGAGCCACAAGGGTGATGAAGGGACTGTGGCACTTCTGTGAGCAAAGGCTGAGAGAGTTGAGTCTCATCAGAATAGAGAAGGAATGGCTCTGGGGGATCTCATCAATGTGTATAAACATCTGTAGAAGGGTTGCAAAGAGGTTATAATCAGGCTCTTTTCAGTGGGGCCCAGTGCCAGGACCAGGGGCAATGGGCACAAACAGAAACATAGAAGGTTCCCTCTGAATATCAGGAAACACTTTTTTCCTGTGATGGTGACCAAGCACTGGCACATATTTCTCAGGGAGGTTGTGGGCTTTCCAGCCTTGGACTTATTCCAAAGCAATTTGGACATGGTCCTGGGAAACAGGCTCTAGGTGATCCTGCCTGAGCAGGGTGCTTAGATCAGATGACCTGCAGAGCCCCTCCTGACCTCAACCAGTCTGAGATTCTGCAAAAGAGGGAAAAGCTTAAAACAGCCCAAAGGAAGTATGTCTTCACTCAGCACACAATTCCATTGTGCAGCTTGCTGCCACAGAATGTCCAGGGTGCCCAAAGTATGCAAGGGCTCAAAAAGTGATTAGAAAACATCATGGGAGAAAGGTCTATGAAGGGCTCTCAAACTCGATGATGGAGCTAAACCTTCTGGCTCAGGAAGTGAAATGGGATCATGTACTAGAGGAAACAGCACTTGTAATCTTCTATGTATTTTCTCTGCAGTCATCTACCGGAGAGGACACTAGGAGCTCGTAAACTTTGCAATAATCCAATGTGGTCCTCCTTGTCTTAGGTCAACAGTGACTAACCAGAAGAAAAAAAAAAAAACAAACCACCCTTTTCTTTCTTCATCTTCTCTCCCACAGCTTTAGCTGCTGGGTTTCAGCAGATATGAATCAGATGGTAACTGTTGTGCTCCTTTTGTTCTGTAAATGATTAAAACAGAGCATTTCACACTTGCTTTGTGGCCCAGCAGAGAAATGCTACATTTTCGGCTTGGCAAATCCTGAGGTGGAATTTCTGGCTATGAAGAAAGTGAGATCAGGGAGCGAAAAACTATCCCAACAGAGGAACATATGCAGACTGCTTTTCTGTCTCTCCCGTGCTTGGTATATCTTCTCCCCATTTTCCATTTCCTCATCCTTCCTCTCTTTTCCATCTCTTTCCCACCCCACTGGCATATTTTTCTGCTTGCTGCTTAAAGATGATTAAATTGAATATCAGAAAAAAAGGAAGCAGACTGAATAAAAAATGCGAGGTGAAAGCCCCCAGCACAGAAAGCCCTGCGTAGAGTAACGAGAATGTGATGAAATGGAAAAATAAAGTGGGAGTATGAATAAAGGGGGGTATGAACCTCACTCTGCCAAAACTGAGATGAATATGTATAGGAGATGCAATATATCAGTGGAAACCCCTAGGACCTGTGCCTCACATTTCCCGACAGCCGACCAGAGGAGGAATTAGCTGGCTGTGCTATTTATAAGTGCACCCTGGGCATGGTCAGCTGCTGGAGGAGGTTCCCCACAACAGCGGCTTGCAGGAAATACTGCTTTGTGATACTGTCTGCCTGGGGAATAAACACGCCCAGAAACAAAATTGGATAAAACATTGGATATAAAAGGGAAGGAAAGAAAATGCCCTGGTCCCTGCCCTGTTTCTTCCCACTGCTTCATAACCATCCTGCTGTTTTTTCTTTCTTGTCCTGACCTCATCCCATATTGGAGCAAGTCCAGAGAGTGAGTGTTCTGCTTAACTGTCTTCTGCCAGAAACCAAAGAGGTCAAGTTATTAGAGAAAAATGAAAGCTCTTTGACAGAACTGGAAAAACAGATGTGCAGAGATATTTCTGCTGCCTCCAAATACAGTGCTGCCTATGAAATGTGTATCAGAGGCGATCTGATAAATGTGTGCAGTTGTTGTGGTAGAAGTCTTAACAGTGGCTAATTATTTAGCAGGATGGGTTCCTTTGGGGCTCCAGGTTTACTGGAGCTGAGTTTACTGGCTGCCAGGTTACAAGATTACTTGAAAAACTTCTGCAAATGTGATTTAGAAAGTGGTGCTCCAATGCTGCAAGAGGATCTGCCTCTGCCCAGTAGCTAGAAGTCTCTGCAGGGCAGGTAAAGCCTGTAGCTATCAAGAAGAGAGAGGGTATTCTTCACCTGAGATATGGTAAGAACATCTTTTATGTCAAAGGCTTTGTGGCTTTGATTTGCTGAATTTGCCTGGGTGGAAGTTTCTATGCAGTGTATTCTGATTTCTTGATTCATCTGTTGCTGTGGGCTCTGCATTGCAGGGCGGCTATTTGTGCCATCCCCAGAGGTGGTGTTAGTAGGGCTGGACCCCTCAGTCTGCCCATCAGCCACTGGTAAAAGCAGCAGAGACAGCAAGAAGTGGAATTGTGTGCAGGCATTTGGGGTTGCCGCAGCGTCAGGCGGAGCAGGACAATTATTTGTTTGCTTGCAGCATTTGGAATCTGTGGGATTACACGCATGGTTGGCTGCAAATGTAACGAGCATCAATACCCGTGTGCACTCGTGGTTTGGGATGGCTACATCCCTGCTGCAGGGCCTCAGGGCTCCAGCCCCAGGTCTGTCGGTAGCAATTGCTCAGAGCTCCCCAGCCAGCAGGTGTCTGGGATGCAGCAGAGATGCTGAGTGATGCAGGGGGCTGCTAAGGACCAAGCCATGATGGCACCTGGAAATGCTTCTCCCTTCCCAGGTAGCTCACCAAAATGCTTGGGACAGCCATGAGAGGTATATGTTTTCCCTAGCAGGGTATAAGAAACATGAGATGTGTGGATAATGCAGGTCTCCTGAATCCATGGCTACCAGGGAGAAGCAGGAGGGAGGCAGTGAAAAGAGATGTCACTGTCATATCCTGAAAAGATAAATCACTGTCATATCATATCTGCTGACCTTACAGCTGGAGTTCTGGTGGCAATTGGTCCTGGTTGAGCAGGTTAGAACCAAAAGGGGTGAAAAATTAACTTATTTCCTGCCCCGAATTCCTTAGAAAAATGACATAAAACAGACAAACAAACACACAAAGAAATATTAAAATATTGGAACTATTCCCAAATTGAGGGACTTTTAATAAAATATATAAATAAACAAATTACTAAGTACATATGAAATTTATTAAAATGTTGGAGCTGAAAAGGGGAGAAGCTTGGGTAGCAGTTGCCTTGCCTTCCTGGGCAGACACAGCTCCCCAGAGGTTATCAGATGTATGAAACCACAAGGGGTTAGAGAACTCCCTCTCCAATCTGCCATCCTTTTTGGCCACTTACCGGTTTATCAAATCAGAATGGAATTGAACAGGAGAAAAGATTTTGGAAATCATGTGGAAATACACACCAGAAAATTAATAACATGAGAGAAAATTGAAACCATACTTTTACTTCAGCACAAAAAAGGAAGTCTTTTTCTTTGGAATGTAACGGCATGGTTCACCACTTTCTAGTCTACTGAAAGACAAGCTGGCAGATACTTTTTTTTTCTTGATCTATTTGTTCTTCTAGCACTAAAATCACCATGATTACCATGTAGCACTAGGTGAAAGGGGAGCACAAACCCTGGGGCCAGAATGAGAAACAAAAATAAGCCCTTGAACAGGTTGGATCTGCTTGGCCAAGGGCAGTACAGCCAGATTGCACCCAGACCCCCATGACACAGACTGGGAAGCAGAATAACCAAAATAATGCGTCCCATTTTGCCCAGCTAAATAATTCGGTTGGAACATGACAAAAAGTAGTGCTTGAATTGGCACTTTGAACTGGACTCGGTGGACTCACTGGACAGCAGGGCCCTCATTCCACTTCATCTGCCACAGTGAACAGGCATTTAACAAGCAAGGGCAAAATTTCACCTTCATTTTACAACTGACCTGGTTCATGGGTCACCTGTGCTTATAAGCAAAGCTAAACTCTCTGTGGGAGGTAGGAAAATCTGAAAAATCCAAGGCAAATTCCTCTTGTGGACCAAGGTGTCTAACTCTATTGTCATGGTTCTCCATGACTTTGCAGAGGATTTAGGCATTCAAAAACCTTAATTTGGGGTTAATCTTCTCCCACATACTCAGGGAACATCCATCTCTAATCCAAGTCTAGGGTACCCTAAGCCTGTAGTTATTTTCCTGAAGTGGTCAATGATGTGATGGTTCCCCTTGCCCCCCACCTCAAAAAGCAGCAAATTTGCCATTCACTGCTCCCCTGTTTGAGCATAACCCTAGCCTGTATTAGGTGACTTCATGGAGACAGGTAAAAGATGTTTGAGTTTCAAAGCTTCAGAGAGACATTGCAGCACCTGACTGGCACCTTGCCTTGCACACAGGCATGGAGGGAAGGGCACCTCTGAGGATGCCCAGCTCACATGGAAATATTGTTCTGGAGTAACTTCTAGGAGATGCTCAGATTCAGGAACTGAGGAACCTGATTTCACCATTGAATATGTTTTCCTTCTTTGCATGTTCCCATATCCTATAGCTTCCCTCTGAGCAAAACCAAAACTCTGAGCAAAGCTGGATTTTGTGATGCAAAAAAAGCGATGCCTTAGACTGTTGTGAACCACAGCACTCTCCCAGTGCCTGTAGCTGCTGGGAGTCTTCTCTGCATCCATCCAGTCCTGTGGCCATGGCACTGGGCCAGGTCCTCTCTTGCTGTGCGCCTTTATGGGGCTGTGGTCACAGTGAATGGTTTCTTCAGCCTGTTGCTGCATTTCTTCCTACCTGTCTTTATCTATTTGGCACAGTATTGAGGAGGAAGAAGCCACCATCAGTCCTTAGGAGAAAGAAGTACAAATACAATGGACAGTCCAGGCATCACTGGGCAGCTTTCTGGACTGAAAGAGGTTGAAGCACTGAGATGGGGAAACACAAGCAGCATCCTGGCAGTGCCTCTTACCCCAAAAGATGCCTACCCTACAGGGCAGTGCTGGGAATAGGGTTTGCTGGGACTGCACAATCCAGTCTGTGCCCACATGGCTGTAGGGATGGGAATGAAGTGCTGTGCAAACATCAGAGGAGCTCTTCTGCCATGTACCCTCTGTCAAACCCTTGGCAGCAGGGCTGGAGCAGTCTGGGGAGACGGAGTAGTGGGTCACTCCAGCCCTAATGAATGCTCATCCCGTGCAGTTGGTGTGCCGAACCACAAAGACATGTGGTGGAGCAGGTGGGCAGCGGGGCAAGGGGATGTGCTCAGGAATGGGGCGCTGAGTTTAGGAACGAAATGGTATTCCCAGTCAATCCCCGAACAGCCATCGACTCCTCCATGGACAGGGAGAAGCTAGAGGTCTGGGAGACAAGGAGGATGCCCAGGGTTAATTCACGGGCTTGAGACTCGGCTTAACCCTCACCACCTGTCCCGCAAGGGACCAAGGAGTCTGTGGCGGTCTCTAAGTCGGGATTTAGATCCCGAGCATCCCCAGACACAAGGCGGGGCAGCCGTGGTGCCACACAGGCTCGCCCCGGGCGTACCCAGGTGCTTCCAGTGGCTCCGGGTGGGGCTGCGAGTCTCCAGCCTGGGGTGCGAAGCTCCCCCGAACCTGCCTTCCCCACATCCCCGACAGGAGGGGCGAGAGGGGCGGGCCCCGCGCCGGGAGGTGCGGGCCCGCCCCAGAGCCCGCCCCGTCGGCTGCCCCCGCCCCCGGTGTCCCCGCCCGGCCCGGCCCGGCCCGCGGCGGCCGGCGGAGCGCGCCCGGCGGCGGCGGGGAGCGGCGCGGATGGCAGCGGTGCTGCCGGGGACGGCGGGGCGCGGAGCCGGAGGTAATGGCGGGGAAGGGAGCCGGTGTCCGGGTGTCCCCGCACGGCTGCGTGTCCGTGCGTACATGTTTGAGCACACGTGTGTCTGTGCGTGGGGGGTGCGGGTGCCCGCGTCCACGTGTGTGCCGGGGAGCGCGCAGCGCTGTCCGTGGGTGCCGCGGCTGGATGTCGCTTCTCGTGCCCACCCGTGACGGCTGCCGTGCCCGCCGCCCTCCCGAGAGGATGCGGGAAGGCCTGAGCAGCCTTCCGCCGGCTGCCGGACCCAGCGCACCCGCTGCTCCCCGCGCTGCGTGGGTGCGGGAGCGGGGCCGGGTCCGTGCTAAGCCGGCCCGACGCTCCGTTAGACCCGAGCCGCCGGCCCGGCGGCCGCCGCTGCTCCCGCTCCTCCGCTCCCGGAGTCCTCCCCGGGAATCTTCCCCGCTCCGGGAAGGCAGAGCAGCGCGGGGCGAGCCCCGGAGCAGCCCTGGTCGGAGCGGGGTGTCTGCAGTATATTCTGCGGGAGGAACGCGCCGGGGGTCCGCCGCCCCGGCGCTCCCGGGAAGAGCGAAGCGCCGGCCGGGAGCGCGGGGAGTGTTTCCCGTTTCCGCAGCAGCGATGGCAGCGTCCCCGCGGGTCCCCGGCGCCGGGCTGTCACTCGGAGCGGGCCCGGAGCGGCCACCGGGGACACCGGCCCCGTCCCGTCCCGTCCCGCGGGTGCATCGGGCGGCAGCGCCGGCCGCAGGGGACACGCAGGAGCGGCCTCCCACGCCGGGAGAGCGCTTTCTCACGGCGTTGTTATAGGGGGATGGCGAGAGGGAACTTTTTTTGTATTTAACCTTCCTACCTATGCAGGGAACAAAGATAAACTCCGGTTAAAAAAAAAAAAAAAAAAAAAAAAAAGTCAGCATTGAAAGGAAAAAAAAAAAAAAACCAACAAAAAAAAACCACCACGACGTGAATTTAACCCGAATCCTCCTGCCAGGTTTTGTGATTCATAGCTTTAAGTACAGGAAGGTCGCTGCTTGGGCTTTTTCCTCTTTCGATGGAAAGAGGTTTTTTTTTTCCTTTCCTGGTGCTGTGAGAGCATCCCAGGAGCTGTAGGCAGCTGCTGTAAGAGACGAGGATCTGGTGACTGAGAGTCTGCAAGACCCTTCTTGTGCATCCACTGAGTTTGGGTTATGCCTTTTTATGTATAGAAATAAGCCTAAAAGCTTCGTGAGAGAATGGTGGCAGTGAACATGAGTCCTATGAATTTTCCTGAGCACAGCTATCTGGCAGCACCATTCCTGCTAACAGGTGTGCATGTATATAGTTTATATATAGATATTAAATATATATCTAAATATATTTAGATGTATGTTTCTGTATTTTTATATTTTTACATATATATAGACATATATGGCTGCATATATTGTATATAAACAAAATATAAACCATGTATATATATTTACTTTTATATTACAAACAATAACGACATATATGTGTGTATATATACATAGTCATTTCTAATGGCCAGAAAAGCTTTTCCAAGGGTTCTACAAATACATTATCAAGAAATGTCCAAGTGGTGGGGGCAGGGAATATTGGATTGGCAAGAGCCCATAGTAGAGCCCTCTCTGGGGCTGTGCTGGGTGCATGGCATGGCCCTATGCATGGAGGGTCCATGTCCTGCCCAGCCTTCCTCATCCCCAGCCATGACTGGAGCAGTGGTGTGAGGGCATGAATTTGGGGAGGCTGGTTTTAGGTTGTTAAATAGGGGAGGTATGTGCCCCACAGTGTTGCTGGGGCTGGGCTTCCCAGTTTCCCCAGGCTGTGTGGGGGCCACTGGGACCCCCCAATCACCTGCATGTCCATTCTCATCTGTCCTGATGTTCCTTGCTCCCCTTTTCTCTCTGTCAACATTTGGCAGGGGAAACTTTACTTTCCCTCTTCTTTTGGAAAGCGCTCAGCTGCTGGAGGAGGGCAGCTTCAATCCATAGATGCACGTGTGGCCGCTCCTAAGCCCAGATGTCTGCAGGATTGGTGACAGGCTGAGGGCAGTTTCCAAGTCCTGGCCTCCCACGGTGATCTGGACCAAGTCTCTGCACGTTAGTCCCTGGATGGAGGGATGGATGCATGGCTACACCTCTGGTGCTCCTTGCAAGAGCTCCTCTGTGAGGAAACGCCAGCACAGAGCCAAAGGCTTTGCGTTTCTCCAGCAAAGACACACCTAAGGGGCTTGGAAGGGATCCCAGCAGCAGCCTGGGGAGGGTCAGGCACAACCAGACTCTGTGCACATGAGTGTTTCAGGATTATGCGGAGATGTTACTGCTGACCATTGCACCTTTCCTTCAGGAAATGAAAGCCTGAGTCCACAGTGCCTTTTTTTCTCACTCATAGGCACGTAACTTGATTTAAAGGCCAGGTCTGGTGTAAATGTTATTTGGTGCTAAGGCAGGAGTGTGTGCCCTTTGCAGCCTTCTGGTCCTGGAAACCATTAGGAGGACAGCTGCATACTTGGATTTTCACACACAGACTATCTGCTATTGTAATAGTCCCAGTGGAAAGTTTAGTGCTCAGGAATATTTTGCGGATTTGAGAAAAATCCCAGGAGGATTTTTGGTTTCATATAGCAATTGCTTTTTGGCAGCTTTGGGGTAGATGTAATCTGGTCCCCATTTATATCCTGAATTTTTAAATGGAATGGCCTGCCTTCCACTCAGGGCAGAAGTAGAAATAGATGGAAATAGAAAATAATAGTAGCAAGAACAACATTACCTCTAAAAAAATTAATTCTTAGGGCAACTTTTCTGTTCAAATGTGGCATTTAGGAATGTGTATGTCCATTTTTGGTCATTTTAGTGGCTTTTTGAGTAGGTAAGATGCTACTGTGGGTGTAAATTTCAGGTAAATCTGTAGAAGCCAGTGAAACTGCTCCAGGTTTTGATTGGTGCATGTGAGAGCAGAGTTTGGCCACACAGTAAGGTGTATCCCATTGGTGGCAGGAGGTCCTGCAGCATTTGCTGGCTTTCCGTAGCCTTATCCAAGCCAGATGTGTCCCACCATGGTGTGTGGCTGTGGTTTTCCTGATGCATGTCTGTCCCACACCTTGAAGCTGTAGCACGTCACTTCTGTGCAAACCAGGCAGTGGCAGCCAGCACGTGTCAAGGTATCAGCAGGCGAGGAGAGGGGTGATCTGCAGGGGCATGGCATGTCTCAAGGACATGTAGCATGGGGTTAAATAATCGAGTAGCACTTGGGATTATCTGCTCTGACCGTGTTGGTTAACACAAATATAAACGTGCTTTAGACAACAGTAACTCCAGTGATCAAGTGTCAGACTGGAAAATAATGACATTGTTAATTTAATTTAATTTAATGATTTTAAATGCTTTTAGTGAAATTCCTCCCTGTGATGTCTACCTGGGATAGACAGAGGGTCCCTGCTAGTGACATGTCCCATTCCTTGGGATGTGTCCTTCTGCTTGTGACCAGCATCATTTCGAGGCTGGCTTTGGTATGATGGCTCCGTACTGGTGGCTGTTGCTGTGATTTTCCCTGTTCTAATTCTGAGCTGAGCCATCTGTGAGCAAGAACTACAGGCAATTATCTTGTTAGCACTTCTACATATAACACCTTTATTCAATTTCTGCATTTTGAAAGTGGCTGAATATAAATTGCATGTAATGTTTTAATAATGGAAGGATCATAATTGTAATATCTATTCTGGTGGGAAGAAGGTTTAATTTCTTTTTGCTTTAAGTTATGACACTTAAGAATTGTGCAAAGACTGTGCTTAGTGTAGGGTTATCTTAGTGAAGAACAAGCAGTTTTTCACACAGATCAAGTGAAGTAGTGGATCCTTAGGATGGTTTGTTGCTTGTGTTAAAAAAAAAATGGAAAAACTCTAGAAATCCATACGATAGAGTTCAATGCCCGCCTTTTCAGTTAGAGAGTACTGAACAGCCTTTGTACTATTTTTGTTCTGTCCTTATCCCAGGCTCCTTTGTACACTGCAAGCTTGTGGGAATGACTCAGGGAGAAAACTATTTAACCTAAAGGACACCACTGGCAAAAAAAACATAAATGGATAAAGAGCAATGTCCATGACTGTGAGTGGGAACCAAGAGGAATATTTCTGTGTGTCTGAGGAAGAGAGATCCCAAAACCTCCTCCAAATGGGGTGAAAAAAATTCCTCTTCTTCAGGATGCTGTTTATTCACTTCAAGAAGGGAATTTTGTAACATAGTTGCCTGAAGTAACAAGGAACTAAGACTGAATGATCCGCAGACCTAGGTCCTATTTCACTTCTGGTTAATTAATGGAATGGCTTAAATATCGGTGTGACATGGATCATGCCAGTGCTTTCTGTAACATGATCATTTTTAAAGGCAGTAAGTACAGCAAAATTTATCATGGCTTAAACTCCTGGTCTACAAGTGTCTTGTCTGTATGTTGTACCTGATTGATGATTTTGCTTTTTTCCCCCAGTGGAAGAAGATTTCCTTCCCTGAGAATTTATGTGATGAATTTTTATCTTGGAGGTTTTTTTATTGCTTGGAAATCAGAATTTATAGTGTAGTGAAAATGTCTGGAGACGGTTGCTGGGCTGACAAGTGGTGTAGCTATAGCAGAAGTGTTGTCTCACTCTCAAGCTCCATGTCAGCCTTTGTATTCCACTCTTTTACTGGAGTTTCTTCCCCTACTTTCAGGTCTGAATGATATTTATCCTTTCATCTCAGAGCAGCAATGCTGACATGAGTTGTCATTGTGCCACTGGCACTTTGATGAAAGCAGGAGTTTCAATTATTGATTCAATTCTTTGAATAAATTTGGGCTGGGTGTCTTTGTAGACTCGGCATTATAGCTGTGAAGGCAAATGTGTAGCTTATAAAATAGAGAGACCTTAAAAATGCACATATTTTTGCAAAGCCTAGCACAGCTGCCTAAGGAATATACATCTCTTCCTCCATCAGGTTAATGCCCAGGTAATGTTTGGCACGTGGAGGTGTGATGAGAATAGTCTGCCTGTATCCTGCCTCTGCCTGGGCTGAGCCTGGGTCGAGGGGGAAAAACCAGCATGTTATCTAGCATCATAAAACCTGTTACCACCTGAGATGAAACAGTGGTGATGGGCACTGTTTGCCCCTACACACCATCTGAGGGGATCTCCCGGGGAGGCAGGCTTGGCTCCACTCTCTCCTGTATCCATCAGATCTCATGCCAGGTTTGGGAGCTGCTTTCAAAGCACATTTGCTTTGCTTCTCTCATAGGTTTTTTTCTCCTCTGCTTTGGTTTTTGCTGAAGGGAAGCATATATGAAAATAAGTATGTGAGGCTGAAGTTTCATGGAGAATGTTCATCCTTGTAGGCAGTTAAATTTGAACATGTTAGCACAATTCTTTGGGAGAGATGGGGTTTGGCTGCCTCCATTGCCTATTCCCATTAGTCTTGCTCGTGTTTACTTGGACAATGCACTTCCTGGAGAGTGAAATGGCAGTCCCAAGGATGGGTGACTCTAGAAAGTCTTCTTGAGCAGGGGAATAGCACAGCACGTATCCTGGAGCTGATACTGGGATGAGGATCTCTTTCCCCAGAGCAGTGAGTTGTGGAGGCGTAGCTCGGTCTGATAATCCTGCCAGGCACAGGGGTGCAGCTTCTCTTACTTTCATGTGGGAAATGAGAGGTGCTGCTCACTCACATCTGGTGTGCATTATGTGTGTTGGATGTTTGTCCTGCAAGATATTGCTCTTCTCCTGTGAAAATAATACTGGTGGTGCTTGTTCAGTCCTCACAGGGCTCAGGAGCCCTGGCAGTGGATGCAAGGTTCACAAGCAAAATTATGGGGTGTGAGGATGAGTCAGCCACCCCACAAGTGACCTAGAAAACTTGTGCATTGACTGCGGAGCTGCTGATGCAACACAATCACCAGTGGCTGCCTGAGCCCCTGCACCTCATCGGAGCTGTGGCTGCAAAAGAGTCCCAGTGCTGTTGGAGGTACCAAAACCATCCCTTGTGACATTGTTAGGAGTCCAATTTTCATACTTAAACCAAGAAGCGAGATATGCGAGTTGTTTTTTTCTGCGCCAAAGGAAACTCAAATCTTTCTCCCAGCTTTGGGAGAGTGGCATGGCTGTGTGGCTGGGGTATGGCAATCCCTGCTCTCAAGACTGGGCCAATGCTTAGGAGAGAAAGTAGAGTTCATGAGCCAGGATGCACATGGAAGGGTGTCCAGCCTCACCAGAGGGTCCCTGTGACCCACTGCAGGGACTGATTGGTCCACCCTGGGAAATTCATGGCATAGCCTTTGTGCAGCCCCTAGGACCTTGGAGTGCTTTACTGTCCTTTTGTTATTTCCCTTAAAGAATTATCTTCCTTTTTTGACCTGATTTTTTTATGCAGCAGCAGGGCAGAGAAAATATTTTAAATGTCAAATAAGGTATTTATACTCCTTTTTGGCATGGCTGTGATACAGAGGGGCAGATGTGGGCTTGGAAATGATGTACATTTTCTCTTGTCTTTTTGGACTTCCCTTACATACTGTGGCAGGGTTTATAGGAAAGTGTAAAGCTACCTTACTTTTTAATTTCAGATGATTGCTTAGGATCATATTTGAAAGACCTCAGTTTCTTTTGAACCACTCGGTCAGTAGGGTACAGATTGAAAGAGGAATTTTTGGAGGTCAGCTCTGTGGTTTTGTTTGGCTGGGTGGCTTTTGGGTGGTAGAACGGTTGTCATATGTGCCAGCAGCATGGGCTGTGCTGCAGGCAGCCACATTATGTTACCTGGGTGGGCAGTGGGTGTGATACAGAAACTCATTACCTCAACACCTCTGTCTTGAGGTATTGCCTCTAAATAGCAGCAAGCTGTGTTTTCACGACTGGCATCTTCTGGTGTTTTACTGAAGACAAGAGTAGTAGTACAGTTTGGCTCTAAGATAACCATCTTCTCTGTTTTTGTAAATTTGTTTCTTGGGGATGCTGTTACTGCTTTAAAAACATGGCTTTCTTCTCATGTCACAGCTTCCTATGTGGTTTGCTTTAGATCCTTTTCAAAACCAGACTGAAGCCACATCAGAAACAGAAAATATTTATGTGTTGCTCCACTGTCTCTGGGTCCTGGCTGACTGTCTGATGTTAATCTTAGCAACTGATTCATTTGAATAGTTCTGAATCTTCAAATGAATTGCACTGCTGTGCAGTAACCTCTAGGATAATATGTCTGCTTCTGTACAGTGGAATGCATGCTTATCTAAAAGTAAAGGAAAACAAATGAATTGGTGTCAGGCAGTCACTAGATGTAGGAGAGTTGGTAGAGATGCAGAAATGAAGGCCTGGAGCAGCCACCCAATTTAGCAAGGACTGAACTGGGCCAGAAATATGGTCATGTCTTACAGAGCTAGCTATGAGAGACACTAGATACATGGCACTTGAAGACATGATGTCTGTGGACTGGGCTGCATGCTAGCTTTCTGGGGCTGAGGGGGCTGGGCTGGCTTGGGAGGGGGAGAGCAGAGGGCACAGCACAGCTGGCAGCTGCCTACAGGCACCTACAGGCATGATGAGGTCAGTTCTTCTTGGCAGTGGCTGTCACAAAACATGGGGCAGCAGCTGCAGCAGCTGTGGTTTGTGGCTTGTTTGGGCTAGATATGGGTAAAAAGCCATTCCCCAGGGACACGCCCCTGGCAGGGTGATGATCTTCATCCTAGGTTGCCCTCAGCTGGCTGGGCACTACTGCTCTGGCACAAGGAATCAGTTATAGGGAGGAAAATTGTTCTTCTGGTGAGCATTGTAGGGGAATGAGGAGGTCTGGGAAAGGAACATGTGCCTGACCATTGGATGCATGCCTTGCACCATGTCCGAGCTGGATGTAGTAAAGCCTTTCCCTTCAGAGAGGGGAGCTGGGTTTTGGAAGGCTCCAGTGACAGCAAGGGGAGAAAGAAATAAGGCTTGTACGTTGCTCCAAATGGCTTGTGAGGTTCCACTAAGCTTTCAAGTGGTGCTTTATTGCCCATGATCTGGATTGTGGCTTTGTGCCAAGTGCTGATCTATTGGCAACTATTTTCCATGTTACACAGAAACTGGTTTTCTGTGTCAGTTACAGCTGACATTTTATTAAAACCTACTGTGAATGAACATAAAATATTGTTACATCATTTTTAACATCATAAAACATCATGACATCATTTTATGATGATAAAACATCAACAGGGGTACAGCACAGTCCAGTAGTTTCTGCCTGGATTGGGACTACTTGATTTTGACTGTGATATAACAGAGATCAGAAACTGAGCAGTTTGGCAGATGCTGGCATTTACCAGTCCTGATTTTAGTAGAATATTGCTCTGCCACGACAACCAGGGACAAGTGGTTAGGTGAGAGTTTCTGCTCCTGTTAAAGACATGTCTTTGTTCTCCATATGGTAAAATTTGCAACCATTACCAAAGGGTGCCTATAGACTCAAAATGCAGAGGGCGAGGATACAATTTTAGTAACAATTTTTTTTTTTTTTTAATTCTCTTTGGTGAGTGGTGGGGCCAAGCCAGTATCTGCTGGCTGTCCAGGTTGCCTGTAGTGCTTGAAGCTACTTGTCTTCTTCCTTGGGTGTGCAGGTTTTCTTTGCTTCACCCCTGTGGGAATCCAGGGCTTCCCTCTGGCTGCCCTGGCAGGTCTGGGACCCTGGCAGGGGTCAGAAACTCCCCTGTACAGAGCCCCGAGAGACACTGTCTCTGATCTCTGTCCATGGAAAAGAGTTTTCAATCTTACAGGATGAATTACAAGCTCTGAGTGTTTGATAAGAGTAATAATTAAGTGTGGCACGGGTGCAAAAGTAAAATTTTAGGTTTCTAGATTAGGGGTTCAGAGGGGACAAGATGGAGGAAATTGGGTATGTCTTGTCCTTTTCCTCCTTCTTCATGCCCTCCATGTTTCACTGTAGTGTTGGCATTTTTCTATTGGTTTAGGCTGGGAGCACACTGTTCAACGTAGGTGATGGGTATTGGCACATTATTGTAAATATAGCACACGTAGTTTCTGGTATATAATGTTTGTAACATCCCACTGAGGGGCAGAGCCCCACATGCTGCCCTGCAGGACAGACCTGCAGCAGGGCAGCAGAGCATGTTATAGATAAGCAAGAATAAGCAACCTTGAAAACAGCACAGACAAATTATGGCTTCTTCTTTGGCAACGGGGCAGAAAGACAGAGACTTTCTACAATCTCGGAATCACCAATACCCACAGATTCCGACACACCCCAATATACTTTTTATTCCTAAAACAAGCTCCTTGAAATGCACTAGTTACATACAGGATTCCAAATTCCAGGGCAGGACTGTGTGTGTAGAAGATCAACGAAGGGTGTCTTTAATCCTATTCTCTACCAGAATAGGCCAATAATTTTGGAAATTAGTGTACTTGAGATTTTTCTTGGGTCTGTGTCAGCATCAGCACAATTTACAGACCAGTCTCCTATGCTTGTTTTCACATACTTATATGGCTAAGATCTACTCAAGCAATCTTTCCCTCTTGCTCTCTAAATATAGATAACTGCCACACACATTCATGCATAATATGAATGGTAAAGTGATGAATTCATTAACATTTTGCAGAAATGCCTATTTCCTCTCCTCTTGGCACAGAAGAAAATATTATCTGCATGCCTGTAGAAATGACAGGCTGGATCCTACCCCCTTGTCATCCCCTGCTGCCTTGCTCCATGCAGTTGCATGGGGTTAGTGATGACCTGTGTAATATATGCAGGCAGCATGCAGTTAGCTGAGCACAAACCAAGCAGTCAGGATTAATAAATCCAGGTCATTTGTGGATGACTGTTTTTCCTGCAGAGCGGTGTGCTGTGGATCCCTGTGCCTGTGGCCTTCCTGCCCCACAGGGATGGCCAGATGCATCACTGGTGCCACTTTGAGCACCTTGCTCGAGCAAGTCCTTGGCAGTGGCTGGTGCTAGAGGTTGATGACCATTCCCTTAGCCTAAAACCTGTGACAAGCAGTGGGGTGAGTGGAGAGTGAGCCTGCTGTGTGCCTGTTGTGCCAGGATACTTGCAGCCAGGAGATGCTAATTTCCAAGGTTTGAACCTGAAGGTGCCTCTCTTTACAAAATGAGTAAGTTCTCAGAAAAATGAGAAATCACAAAAGCACAGAACAGACCAGGTTGGAAGTGACCTCACAGATCACCTGGTCTAACCTTTAGAGGGAAGGAGACAATTTAGATGAGATTTTCTAGGACAATGTCTAATCTCATACTGAAAACCTGCAGTGATGGGGAGTCTGCCACATCCCTGGGGAGGTTGTTCAGTGAGTGATTGTTTTCATGTAAAAGGTTTCACCCTTCTGTCAAGATAAAACATCTCTTAGTGCTGCTTGTGCTTGCTGCCCCTTCTCACTGTAGCTCCTTGTGAAAAGAGAGCCTCTTTCCTCTCTGTAGCCTCTGTTTAAATGCTGATAGACTGTAATGAGAGCTCCCTCACAGCCTTCTCTTCTCTGGGGAGAAAGGACCTAACTCCTTCAGCCTTTCCTCTCAGAACAGGTTCTACAGCCCACTGATGATTTTTGCAGCCCTTCTTTGGATCCTGTACAGTCTATCTTTCTTGAATTGTAGGATTATTCCAATGTCATTTGTAGCTTGAAATATAGGGTCAAGCCAATGTCATTCCTGGCTTAACACTGCTGTGATGCGTTCTGTATCAGTTTGTTAAAACAAGCACCCTTGAGAACAGATTTAGGATGAGCCTTGTTGTTTGCCAAGTTGCAAGCAGAAAAGGCCTTAATGCTGTCTAAGTGCTGCTCAGCAGAGACTAAAACATCCCTGTATTATCAACAATGTTTCCAGCACAAATCAAAAACATAGCCCCACACTAGCCACTGAGAAGTAATTTAACTCTGTCCTAGCCAAAACCAGTGCAGTCCAGCCATCTGTGTCTGTGGGATGCTGGGGTTGGGACATGCAGCTCCCGTGCAGTTGGTCTGCAGCACAAATTCCCATGGTCCTCCAGCTATGTCTGCTCCTTACCGTATTAAGAACATCTGGACAAAGTGATTTATAAACTCTCCCTTGATAGCACTGGTTGTATTTTATGTCTCAGCAATTTTCTGTATTGCTAAACTATTACTCATGAGCAGATTTTGTGGTAAGACCTTTCCCAGACTATAGTCCTATTTAATGTGTGGCCATGTCCTCACCTTTCCTTCTTTTTACTCACTCCCTTGTTCAGTTTTATGATGGCTCTGTTGATTTCGTATCCTGGGGCTATGCCTTGATTTGTGAGCTTGTGACTTTTCACTGTTAGCTCTTACAAACCTTTCTCTGTACCTGGGCTGAGGGCCTTGTAGGCCAGGCTGGGTCAATGCATGAAACAGCACTGGTGACTTGGTGTTTTGCCTCTTGTTCCTCAGAGCTAATGTGTCATTTGGGAAGTGCAGACTGAAGAGATGGTTTTCTCACTGGGCGCAGAAGGGCTTCTCAGCACCTAGCCATGCTCAAGAAATTTTTTTGGACTACTGTCATAAATCATGGCTTCACATTTTGTCATTCATGCGGTTTCTTTACTGGCATTCTGTTCTTTCTTCCAGGCTCCACATCTGTTTGTTACAAGCCTACCAGCCCAGTCCAGGTACTGGAAGACTCTGGCTTTCTCTACCAGGATCACCAGTTGTTTGCTGGCAGGCATGAAGTGTCCCCGCTAACGGCTGACGTGCTCAGTGCCAAAGAAAAAGCTGGTAAGCGCATGGCCACACTTCTGTATGAACTCACTGCATTTACTTCCATGTTTTCCCTAAAGTATAAATTGAGCATCAACCCATTTACAAGTAATATTTAGAGAGTTGAAGGCCAGCTTCTCATTCTTCATAGAGTCAAAGTTACCTTTGACTTGTGTATTGTGACCCACCTCACTTATCACCTGTATTTGTGGAGGGTGCATTATTTCCACTTGTCCTTCAGGACATGGTTGCTTTTCACTGCACAGCTGGACCAATTTCCATGGCTCTTTTGCTGATGGAACACGACCATAGGTACTGTGGAAAGTTCACTGTGGTCAATCCTTCTGCACTTCAATAATAGGCAATTTAAAGTACACCTTTCAGATACAAGGATGATAACATGACTAGCACACAAGTGGAAGTCCTGACAAACTCCTCTGAGAATTGAGAAGCAGGAGAGAGAAAGTTGCCAAGAGTGACCTGAAGAAACCAAACTGCAGAAAGCACCTCCTTCTTGCCTAGGGTCATTGGAAGACTCTTCGCACTTTCGTCTGCACTGGAGTCATTCAGGAACATTCCTCCGAACTCAGACAGTGTTCAGATAGACATCTTACAGCACTTTTGGGATGGAAGGGGGGCTCCAGGAGGGAGGGATTCTAGAGGTCTCAGCCGTGGTTAAATCACAGAATATCCTGAGTTGAAAGGGGCCCATTGGGATCATAAAATCCAACTCTTGGCCCTATGCAGGATACCCCAAGAATCACACCATGTGTCTGAGAGCTTTGTCCAAATGCTTCTAGATGCTTAGCTCCAGGCAAGCTCCACTGCATATGTAATGCAAACATGGTGTCATTGACTCTGAATTACTTCAGCAGCCTGTGTTAGGGTTGTGTAGCTGATCTGTCTGTGCTTTTTTTTTTTTAATGCTGGCTTTACATCTATAACCATAACGCCTTCCTTGTGTTGACCCAACAAAATTACCACAGTTAGTATTGACTCCCTTAGAAATAGTGTTTTCAGCCAGAAGGGAAATTGCAGTTTTAGAGGAAGATGCCAGAGCACAGATTATTCTCAGACCTTTAGGATCATTTCATTTTCACGGTTCCATTTCACAGGTTTTCTGTGACACATTTTACATTTTATTTTGTCATGGCACACAGTACACTGAACACCTTTGGCCATCAAAAATACAAGAAGTTTGTATTGTCATGCAGGCTGCCTCTGTAAGTTGTGCAAGCCATCTCTGGGGAGAGGTCAAATACTGGAACAGGCTTCCTAGAGAGGTGGTCAATGCCCCAAGCCAGTGTTTAAAGAGGCATTTGGACAAAGCCCTTAATAAAATGCTTTAATTTTTTTCTGAGCTTTGAACTGGCCAAGCAGTGGGATGAGATAACCATTGTAGGCTCTTATCCCATCCCCATCCCCATCCCCATCCCCATCCCCATCCCCATTCCCATCCCCATCCCCCCACCCCATGTTAGAAAATACCAAGTTTCCCTGTGACATGGAATGTCCCTTGTTGACTTAGAGGGAGGTTCAGAGCTGTGGGCACTGGACACGTGGAATATTATGGAGGGGAAGGCCAAGGAGGGGACTGGAATGTGTTCCTAGGTGTTACTGCTAAACAGAATTGGGGTGGAGGAAGAGCAGGGAGCAATGCTCTGCCTCCTTTGTTGGCTTCCAGCCATGTCCCCTGTGTTTCGAGGGGAATCCTGCAGGATGCTGCCCATGTGATGCATCCTGGGCATGGGATCACCACTGTGGGATGCAGGAAGGGAAGAAACAGCAGGGGGAATTAGACCTCCTGGACAGCAGAGCTAATGGCCACCTTTCTCTCCTTGCCCAGCCGAAGAGACCCTCTGTACCCTGCGCCCACCCAGTTTCCGCCGTGTGCCAGAGGCGGAGATGCGAGGGGCGGAGGAGGTGGCAGCCGGCACCGTCCTGCAGCGCCTGATCCAGGAGCGGCTGAGGTATGGCAGCCCCAGCGAGAACATGAACCTGCTGGCCATCCAGCACCAGGCGACGGGCAGCGCCGGCCCCTCCAACAGCACTGCCAGCACTCTCTCCTCCGCAGAAAACCTCGCTCCCGAAGACCTGCCAATGGTCCAGCCGTCAGGGCGGCAGGAACCACAGGGGCAGGAGCACCAGGGGGACGGTGCTGCCATGGAGAAGCAGCCTCGGGCCCCGCAGCCCCCGCACGGCACCGAGGAGCTCCCCACCTACGAGGAGGCCAAGGCCCAGTCTCAGTTTTTCCGTGGCCAGCCCGCAGCACCGGCCACCGCCGCCACACCAGGTTTTTACGGCTCCTCCAGCCAAAAGTCCAGGACGGAGGGGAGGCCAACAGTGAACCGGGCCAACAGCGGGCAGGCGCATAAGGATGAGGCGCTGAAGGAGCTGAAGCAGGGCCACGTCCGCTCGCTGAGCGAGAGGATCATGCAGCTCTCGCTGGAGAGGAACGGGGCCAAGCAGCACCCCCCAGCCCCAGGGGGTGGGAAGGGTTTCAAGGCAGCCCCACAGCCCAGCAAGGCCACGGACCCACGGGGCCCGCCTCCCGAGTACCCCTACAAAGGCAAGGCGGCAGCCCCAGGCGGCAAGGCGCAGGAGCACGGGCTCTTCTATGGCGAGCAATCATCACAAGATGTCCTCAAGGCCGCCTACGCCGCCCCCCAGCCCGCCCGGGCAGAGCTGGCCCTCGTCCGCTACCAGCCGCCCCCCGAGTACGGGCTCAGCAGGTAATGGCCGTCGGGGTGGGTCTGCAGGGTCCCCTGCTCCTGCCCGCCTTGGAGGAGCCGGTGTTTGTGGGGCTTGGGCTGTGTGGACACGGCCAGAGTGAACTGTAGCTCCACGCACATGGTGGGGACATCACAGCCTGCAGTGGGGACATACCGTCCTGTAAAGGGATGGCAGGCCTGGCTGGTGGAGGTACCTGCATCTCCCAGAGGACTCTGTAAAGCTTCTATTCCACTTATGTGCTTCTTCAGTCTTCCCACAGAGCTCATGTGGGGCTTTCATGGTACTGGGCCCCTCATGCCAGGCCTCCCTGTGAGCACAGGTTTATTCCAAGCGCATTAAAAATAATCCAGTGTTTGCTGGCTGTATGCTGATCCCTGCGAGTGGTGCAGGTCCTGCCTTCAGAGATGAAGTTGTGTGTTAAGGGCTCATTTTCCTTGCTGTACCTAAATGTGAGTGTTTGTCTATCTCATCCCTGTCTCTTTGACCTCTCAGACAGGTATTTTGTTGGGTTTGGAAGTCTGAAGTTGTTTGGTGTGATGTGAGCAGTTTCCATGTTACAAGCTGCCTCACTTGGTCTTTACTGATCCCAGAATCCCCAAAGATTTTGTTGGCATCACTTTAAGTTGCACACAGTTATTTTACCACAGCACAGGCACAAAGAAAAGGTGGCTCTTTCTATCCAAAATGTGTAAGGCATGAAATGCAGGAGGGAATGCTCTGCTTTTCCATGTTTGCAGAAAAGATGGGTTTTGTGTTAAGACAGGTAGAAACCCAAAGTGTAGCTTCAGTGACAGGGGCAAGTTGGCTTTGACAAGCAGTAGGCCCGCACTGAGTCTTTCTACAGCTATGTGTATGGCCATTTTGTGGAGTTTATGCAATTTTTTCAGAGCAAGATGGTATTTTTAGGACCTCAGCAAAAATGCCTGTTCATTCAAAGAAAGAGTGGATGTGAGGGCAGCTAGGGCCATTCTTTCCTGCAGTTGTTTGTTGTGCTAACAAACATCTCCAACACCAAGCAGATTCATCCCCACAGAAAAAGAGCTGGTTTGGGTATTTTTATCACTCTTGGAAAATGCTGCTTCAATAGCCACAGAGTGTTCTGAGTCTGTGCAAGTCTGGGTGCTGCATGCACTGCTTCAGCTAACTGAGAATGTCAGTGGGGTCAAATGGAAGACTCTTTGGGACCACTTCCAGAGCTTTTCCCAGTTTCCTGATCAGCAAGGTTAATGCTGAGAAACCTCCTTGATTCAGTGCAGATTTCCATGCCAGTCCTTAGCAAAGGCTGGATCACCCCATCAGCTGTGGGGAGAAATCCACTGGCTCCTGATGGTGGTCACTGCTCGTTCCTGGCAAGGCAGCATCCTTTACCCCCAAATCACACAGCAGGGGATGTCACACTATGACACAAAATAACTCATGCACTCATTCTAAAATATAAAGAACAAAAGGAAGGAACTTTTATTTCTGACCTTGTAATATATAGAATTCTAAAAGTGACAGTGGATTGGAGGATGAAATTGCTACCTCTCCAACCACACTGGTTAAACCAACAGTCTATCAATTCTCTTCTCCTACAAAGAAGAATGTAAAACAATCATTATTTACATGAACAGTGCGTGAGAAGCTCTAGTAGAAATATGTAAACATCAGAAAGCATAGAAAACTTTTAAAAGAACAGGGCGACAGGGGAGATGTCTGCTACCCCTGTGTGTTTCCTTTGCATGGTGCTGGAGAAATGTCCCTCCTGTCAGGTAGGCGGGCACCAGGGGGAGGGATATGCAGTGCAGCTCAGGACAGGCAGCGTGACAGAGCAGGGCTGCCAAGTTTTGCACACTTACTAAAAAAATCTTCAGTGGTATCTTCCTTGTAACTCAGCAAGGGCCTTATTACTTCTCAGTCTGCATATATCCCTGCTGGCTGTGCCAGCAAGCTTGTACATATGTAGGTTAGGGGGTTGGCTTGGTAGGGCTTGCTTCACTAAAGCTGGGTTTGCTTTAGGGTGTATGGTGTCTCTTGAGCATCATTTAAGATACTTCTGGATCCTGATGTACAGGTGATCATTTTCAGGTCCTTCTCGGCTTCATGTACTGCCTGGATTTTGGGGAGGTTTCTTGTTAGTGAGTGGGGGAACATTTGGCTGTGTTCAGATGTTAGACAGTGAGCCTCTGGGTCTCAGCAAAGTGATGGTTTTCATCCTCATCTTGGGCTTCTCTATATTTTTTAACACAGGGATGCCAACCTTTCACTTCCCTTTGGCACACTGAAATTTTCATTACTGGGGCTTTTTCTCAACTATTATGAATTGCTGTCACTAAAAACCAGGAAATAAACTCACCTAGTTTATTCTGTGCTTATCCCAGTTTATAACTGGTCCCAGGTCCTGTATGGTCCTGTCACCTAGGAAGATTTGGTTGACAAAAGTATTTAGGAGGTAACTGTAGTCCCTGTGTGCTTATTCATCGCTTGTCATTTCTCTATCTGTAGCTGCTGTGCTCCAGTGCATCCTTGCATGCATCTTGGGTTGCATGATAGGATGGACTTGCCCACATCTGGGATGGTTAAAATGCAATTTCATAAAGTGGTCTCTGCTCCAAATGTTTCAATCTTTGGAGAGGATCAATGCATTTCAGGGATGTCAGCCCTGTCTTTACTAGAGGATTTGCCTGGGCAGCAGTCACTGTCTGAGCCCTGCTGGAGGAGTTGGGTGCCAGTGGAGCACTGTGTTACAACTCCTGGATTGCTCCCAAGCATAAACCTTCCTGTGATCTCTGCGCTTGCTCACTGCTTCTCTCCTTACCTGGGCTCTGGGGATGCTCACTGACAGGCATCTAACTGAGATGGGTAGGGTTTGGAGAGGCTGGGTTTTCTGTTAGAGGAACAAGTGAGGTAAGGAATTTCTGCTCTCTTCTCATCAGGAGTGTCTGGGAAAGCAGCTGATGGAAACAGAACTTTGCTCCTGGTCAGATGGGACTCTCATATACCCCAGCATCTCCTTCCCTCTGTCATGGTCATATCAGTTACACATCCCATCCATCCTGGAATCCTCTGGACAGGGACCATGTGAGAGTGTTCTGTGTTCCAGAAAAGAGGAGAAAAACAGAGTGCATCAATCCAGAAAAAGCACTCTCAGATTCCAGGGATGGAAAGGACTTAAAGGGTCACTGAACCCCCACTTCCCCACAGTCCTTCTTTGACAAGGGAAATGTGGCTGGAAATGGACCAATGCTGGCTGGGAGCTGTTGAAGGATAATTGAATAACTGTAGCTGCTGCTTAGTTTCCTTTTTTGGTTTGACTTTTTGTTTTGCACATGACTGGTTTTAAAGGAAACATTGCCTTTATAATCATTGGAGTAAAATCTTGAAATTTATTGTAAATTTCAAGATAATTAATTGGTGTTGTACTGAAGAAATCCTAGAGTAATGTGATGTAGGGATAGTCTCAGCATTTATATAAATTAGATTTAGTGACTTCTGTTTTATGGACATCACAGTTGCAGAGCAGAGCTTGAACCTTGAAGCTTAAAGGACAAAACAACTAGAAGGCAAATAAAAATGAACGAGTATTTTTTCCTTTTAAAATGTCAGTATTTTTAAGCCAGTTGCTTTATGTCTGGGGCCCTGACTCACAACTTCTGAATGCTTTAAGTTGGCCAAGTATAACAATCTTTAGAAAACATTTCCTTTCCTAGATGTTGCAGCCATTCTTGAATGGTGTCTTTGCTAACTTTCCTTAGGTGCAGTTTCAGAAAGTCACAGCTTGTTAGGTAAAAGGGCTTGGAACTAATATAATTTAGTTTTTTTGCATGATGCGTGAATTAATTCCAGTGTGTGAAACATTCAGTCCTGGTGAGTATAACAGTCTCCATCTGGAGAATCCATCATGGATTTTATAGCCTTGTTCCACTAGCTAATTGCCATCTCTGGCAAAAATCTCAATTTTAGTTTCAGCCTATATTTTCTAGTTACCAGGGATTTTGCAAAATCTTTGTCAAATACAGTGGAAAGACCTGTGCTATCAGTTCTTTAATACATTTAACAGATGGAGCCTGGAGCCCTTCACTGTCATCAAAATCCCTATTTTCCACTGTGGAAAGTCAGCCTGCACACTGGTTCAGTACCAGCTGGACCAGAGACTAATCAGGTGTAGTAACACCTCTGATTTGACTCAGTGTTCCTTGTTTATGTAGCTCATTAACACTTGCAGTTGGCAGCCTGGGTCTCCCCACACAGCTTGTTATTGAGTCAGTTGTGTGAGGGTTGTCACAGTCCAGGATAGTATTTTCCACCCTTTAGCTTGCTGTATTTATTCCTGGAAGGATGAAACCTGGACCAACTAAAGTAGATATTTTATCTCCATGTCATGCTTAAACTGTGATCCAGATCACTTGGTGCAATGAATCCTCTTCATTGGTCCCAGTGGCTCTTGTCAGATCTTGTCTTTTATTCAGAATGATTTCTTTATCTGCACTATTAATTAAAAACATGTATAATGCAAATGAAACCTTGGACTGGAAACTGCTTCTTACTGAGGGGAATTAATTTGTGGTACATTCAGAAGGCAATAATGCAGGCACCTTTTTATTCTGATTTAATCCATACGTTTTCAAAGTCAGCATGCAGACTCAATGAAAAGAATAAATCTGGGCTGTTTTTAAAGACATCCCATTTTTTATGTGCCTCATAAAATTCCACCCTGCTAGGATGTAGAAGTCTATAATTAACTGCCGAAATAGTCTGCTGCTTCTCCAGTATTTGTGTATTTATTCTCCCACACATATTACTGCTGTTTGCAGACAACCTGTTGATAGTTACCGATGCAGCCATGTCTGTGGCTGCTGACAGGACACAAGGAGCTTGTTTTCTTCCCTGAGACAGCCCAGGCAGGCTGGTTTGCTGGCACTATGGACAAGCTGAAGGATGTTACACCCAAACTGACTTGTCTTGGCTTTTCTGTGCAAGGATAGCCCAAGCATGAGCGTGGGTTGGAGGCTACACTTCCATCTGACGTGAATGCTGGCAGCCCTGCAGAAGAGCTTTGCTTTGTATCCTTTCCTTCTGGTCTAATATGCCTTACATTAAAATAAATGAAAGTGAAATGAAGCTGTTTCCACAGCTTGGGTGATGCCTTGTCATTTCTCCTTACCCTTCTCTGTTATTATCCCAGCTGGTTCCTCTAGAAGTGCAGAGGTTCAGGAAGGCACCTTTTCCTTATGCTGAGAATCTATTCTGAGTGTAGATCTCTGTGAGGAAATACAATATCCTGTCCCTCTCTTAACTATTGAGGATATGTTTGATACAGGATATGTCTTTTTAGATTATCATTTTTCCCTGCAGAATCTTCACATAATCCTGCCAAAGAAGCGGGGCCAAGTCTTTTCAGAGCTATCAAATGTCACCAACAAAATAGTAAATTCAAGTGATGTGAGTCCAAGTCTGCAGAATGTTTTTTGAAACAAATACTTGAGTTTACAAGGTGCTGCAACTATTGCTGATTCCATAAAACAGAGAATGCCATGAGGGCCATGTCTGGGCTTTGACAAATGTTCTCCCATTTCTTTCTGTATTACCATTTAGTGATGGATCTATAATTGTGTTTCCTTGCACCATGACCATCAGATTGGGCTTGCTGACTTTGCTAGGATCCTGTTTTTTCCCTGCATGGTCATAATACTGTTTATTCCATGTTATTCACAGTGAGACAAGGTAGTGTTTGAAGTCTGCTTCATGACTGCAGAAATCATAATGAAATCAGGTAGACACCTGGTCTGAGGTTAGTATCCAGACTGAAGGCTCCCAGTCAATGGGCAGGAATAAACACATTTCACACACTTTTTTACTCTCATTGTGAGGTAAAAGCCTAAGGCAACTTCAAAGAGCTGCACCCCAGAAACACCTTATTCTCATCGCTGACTCAGCCAGAGCATCCGCAGAAGATGCATGAAGTTGTGAGATAAAGTTCCTTGGGAAAGTCTTTGAAAGATGAAATAGACCAGTCTGCCCTAGAGGCAAAGGAAGGCAGAGCATTCAGAGAAAGATGAGCTAAATAGGTTAGCAGAGGGTATTTTAATTATGAATGTAAATGCCATGGTGTGTTAGAAACAAAGCCCTTCCTCCACTGGCCCCTTTTCATCCCTAAACAGAGGAGAGCCTTCACTGTACCTGTAGCAAGGCTGAGGCGGAATTTCCTTTCCAGAACATTTACAGGCATTTTCATTTACTAATAGTCTGCTGCTTTATCCAACAACAGCTCTTTTGTATTTATGATTTCCTGGTCATCAACAGCGAGTAGACTTTATAATTAATTTTCATTTCCAGGTTTCTTATTCCTATATAAAGTTACAAATTCTCCTCAAATTTCTCTGTCTTGGTAATTCTTGCTCCCAGATGGTCCAGTATAAGAGGAGTATTAAGACCATGGCCAAATTTGGGGGCTTGGGCAGCCCCAACATCTTGAGGAATTTCTTATGAAAGTGGGGTCCATTGTCAAGTATTTTGCTGAAGACATTGAATTGCAAGCTATAGGTAGAAAGCTATTATGCATGTATCACAAGCTATATCTGTGAAATAGAGTGCTTGGTGACCTCAACACAGTAGCCCTTGAAAGCCTCACGATCTGCTGGTGCTTTTTATTCAAAAAGCTGTTTTCCTTAATTTTTTTCCTCTTTTTCCTTCTTTACAATACATTGCAGAAGCTTATGGGGGTTCTACTTCTATAATAATGCCAACAAAAAATATGTTTTTAATAGAAACCTAGCTGAAATGTTGCAGAGATAGCCAAGACTCATAATGTTCCACTGTTGCATGCTTTTAAGAAGGATGATTGTTGACTAGAATGTTTGGCTGAAAGATTTTAACCTGCTCTAATGCAGAGTAAGATCAACATTTAAAATACAGTAAAAGCATTGTGAGAATGTCATTCTTTACTAAGCCCAAAGGACCTCAGGATAATCCTGATTGCTGTGTTTCTTTGGAGCTTTACATGAGAATTTGGATAGGAACTAAGCTGCTGTTATAACATTCCTGTTTTTGCAAATGATGTTTTGTTAATATGAATTGCTGTGTTTATTTTATTGTGTATGTACTCAGAGATTTTGCTGTTGGCTAAGCCAGAACTAAATTGGGACAGATTAAACAAGTAAAAAGAGTTAGAAACATTAATTTTGTTGAACAACTGTGCTTCAAGAGGTATAAAGTCAGTTGTACCTGTTCAGCTTCCAAGCTGGAAAACAGTGCAGACTCTGGTGGCTGGCAGCTGCTATAGGGTGTAAATCTTTAGTAGCTCAGAAAATCATTTGCAGTTCAAGAAAACAGAGATCTCTGTGGTCTTTCCTTCCTCTGTAGTGTAAAGCTAGACAGACTAAAGTGACAAGAAGAGATGAAATTGATGAAAGGCTAAGATTTCCCAAAAGTGCAGCATCAAAAGTTCATGCAAGGGTCTAAAGGGTGCATCTATGGACAAAAATTGCTGTACTTCATAATGAAACAGAAAATTACTATACCTCCACTGGTTTAGATTCAGAGATCAATTTAATTCTATTGCTCTACGCTATTCCCATAAAGAAGTGAGAAAATCTGTACCTGCAGCAAATCTTCCGAATTTTCTGCTTTCTACTAAGTGTCTTTGTAGACAGGGGTGTAACTGTATCCAGACAGTTGGGCTTTTACTTGCATAAAAGCAGTGGTACCTTTTCTTTTGGTAAAGGCAAACAAGCTCACCCTTACCTGGATTAATTACTGTGATAAAACATGTGAGCACAGACTGACTGTCAGCATTGAGGAGGTGTCGCATGCTTGTCTGAGTTCACATTCACTTGTAGGCATATTTTGCACTGTGAGTGACATCTCTCACTCATCATGTTATTTATTGTTCAGATTTTTGAGCTAAAGAATATTCAAGTCCCATGATGGGCATCAGGTCCCTTGCCAGTTTTGCACACTGGAGCATCAGAAAGAAAGGGGGATGTGGAGATGATGTGAGAACCACGATCAGAGGGCTGGAACACCTCTCCTATGAAGACAGACTGAGAGTTGGAGTTGTTCAGTCCAGAGAAGAGAAGGCTCCAGAGTAGAGAAGGCTACTGCAGCCTTCTAAAGGGGGCTTATAAGAAAGCTGGAGCAGGACGTTCTACCAGGGCCTGTGGAGATGGGACAAAAGGAAATAGCTTTGAACTGGAAGAGGGTAGGTTTGGATTAGAATATAGGGAAGAAAGTTTTTACACTGAGGGTGATGAGGCACTGCAATAGGTTGCCCAGAGTCGTTCTGGATGCTCCATCATGGGAAGTGTTCAAGGCCAGGTTGGTTGGAGCCCTGAGAAGCCTCATCTAGTGGAAGGTGTCCGAGCCTGTAGCAGGGTGGTTGGACTAGATGGTTTTTAAAGATCACTTCCAACCCAAGCCATTCTGTGATTCTATTAATTCCTGTGTGTTTTCTTGTGAAGTGTCATACAGCACATCCCTGGCTTCCTGTCTTTTGGAAATTTTTATCCTCTTTTCAATAGACCTTTAGCTCCTTGGTTATTAGCCTGCACCTCTGCTGGGGAAGTAATATGCCTGGGTCTGAAAGCAAACCCTTCTGGCCCTGGGAGCTGCCCAGGGGGAATGGCCCCTCTCCTGTGCTCTTGAGCCGCCTCCATGGATGTTTAATTTACAGGAGAGACACAGCCTTAGAGCATGTCTATGCTAGGCAGGTAAAAGCCATCTCAAGGCCAGACTGAGCTCAGCACAGCTTTCCTCAATGCTGGCTGCATGAAGCTCTGCTGGGATCTTCTCAAGGACACTGGTCTGTACTTCTGACCAGGTTAGCAGTGTACTTGTGTTCAGTGTTTTCCTCCATTTCAGTACCTTTCTGTGCCAGAGTGGATGCATTGGGCAAAGCTGGGATGAGAGTGTGGGACTGTGTATGTGCTGTGTCTGGGGGCCTGCAGATTTGCTTTCACTCTAGTTTGGACAGAAGATTAAGGCTGAATTGCTGGCTTTCTTTGCTGTTGTGTGGCTTGGCAGGGACAAGTTTGTTAGAGCAGTGCTGTTCATTTTCTAGGGTAGGATTTTTAAATTTGCCTTCACTTTTCAGCTTTGCTGCAGTTGAAGGAAGTGGTGAGTTATTGTCAGTAGAGTTAGGCCAACACTGAAGGCTTTTGAAAACCCTGATTTGAGAAGCTGTGTAGGTGCTGAAGACAACAATAACCATAATTACTATGTATTTAAATAGCACAAAATTGTTTGTTTAAGAAAAAGCATTCATGGTTCTTTGAGGCCCACTGGGGTAAATACATCTGTTCATTATGTCTTGTGCCTTGTGTAGGGTACCGAAATAAGGGTAATGATATCAACAGCAAGCCTAATAGCTTGTAGTTACATTAAAATACAAATCCCAGACCTCAGGTGGGGTCCAGCACCCAGCTTATTTTCCACCCAAACTGGGCCCTGACACTGAAGTACCACGTGGTCTGGGTTGAGTCTCTTTAACAAGATCAGTGTGGGAATTTCAGAACTTTGGCACCAGGGCTGAGGAGTGGCTCAGCCTGTGCACAGTTAGATTTTGCTTGGAGCTGCTTCCCGTGGCTGAGGCTTTGAGGGCTGCAGTGGATTGAGGGGTGGAGATGGGTTGGCTAAGGGACTCTGATCCCACCTGGCTGTCAGCTGCAGGCTTACCCTCACTGCTGAGACATCCTCCTGGATTATCTTCCAGCCACTGCAAATTATGATTCGGGTGTATTTAAAGCCTAGGTCACAAGCAGATCCACTACCAGCTCACTTCTTATTCTTTCATGATATGAGTCTGGTGAGTCATAGATGCCCTTAATGGGGGAGTGACACAATGAGGTCTCCCACTGGAAGATGGCTTTCATGGCTTACTGTAATTGAATGTGGCTGTGCCTCCAGCTGTTCTGCAGCAACACTTCCCTCTTCCACTTGCTAAAGCCACTCAGGGATGCTGCTTTGCTCGTATCACTTCCTCTCACCTCCCAGCTCAGCTGATCCACTGGTTTTACTCTGGGCAGGGAGTGGTGTTCGAAGGGTGAGTAATGCATCCCTTATGTTTTATTCAAGCCTGCCAGCTTGTGCTTGTCAGCCATGGCATTTCTGGGAAGGGGAGGCAGGGAGAGGCTGGTGGCTGCTGAAGTATTAGTTGCACACCTAGGCAAAAATGCTGGGCTTTAGTCAGTGCTTCCTTTATCCACTCATACCAGATGTGTACGTCACTGTCAAGAGCAGGCGAGGAGACAATTTACCTGTTCTCTGCTGCAACTGTTGGTATTTAGGGGTCATGACTGTCCAATTATAACACTGTTAATAAGCCATGCAGTCATTAGGTGAAAGCTCCCGTAAGCATTCCGAGGGCACGCGGCTCTAACGCTTCCTCCATGTGTGCTTTCCCACAGCCGACAATGCCAGCCACCCTTCCCGCCGCCGCCGGCCCAGCAGCACAGCCCCATGTCGTCACAGGCCACCGCTGGCCCTCTGCTCCCAGGCTCCTTGCCCCCACTGCCAGCCCCTGTGGCTGCCCAGACCCCGACGCTGCCGGGCCAGCAGCTGACACCCGACGCCTTTGCCATCGTGGAGCGGGCGCAGCAGATGGTCGAGATGCTCTCCGAGGAGAACCACGTGCTGCGGCAGGAGCTGGAGGGGTACTATGAGAAGGCAGACAAGCTGCAGAAGGTAGGTGTAGAGACTGGGATGGAGCCTGGCCAGGATAACCATCTTGGTGGTTCTGCCTTTGGGCAGCTGTTCTTCATAGTTGTGTCACTGCAGTGGGGATGCACCATTGGCCATTTCTAACCACTGCCTCTCCATGGTGGTTTCACAGAAGGGTAATCCTGTGCCTTGTGGACTCTACTGCCTTTAGGATGAAACAGGACAGTCCATCAGATATCTCTCAGCTGGATATTTTCCCCTTCCATCTTCCATGCTGGCCTCACTGGAGCTTTCCCTGGAAGTCTCCCATGGGTAGTATATTCCTGGTGCAGCAGGGTCCTTCACCATCTGCACAAGGGTTAGAGATGCAGGTGAGAGCCATGAAGAGCACGTTCTCATTTGTCCCAAGAAGTCTTGTCCATCACAATAAGCTCATGTGTTGCTCTGCACTCTTTGGGAGTGTAACAGCCACCACTGGGGCTGTCCATTGTTTGGAAATGGATGAACTGGGTTGTCTTAGAGGCTTTCAGTTACTGCTTCTTGAGTTTGTGAGAACTGATGTTAGACATGCATTTAAACATGTTGGTTCTAAAAGCACTGTCCCCTTATCTGAAGGAACCATTTGATAAAGATTTTGCTTGAAACCCATTTTTCTAAGACATCCTGCATGCCATTTTCTATAAGTATGCAGGCTTTTCCAGTGGAGGAGGGTGATGTCTTGCACTGCCTGGGATGAGAAGATGAAGAGTTGTATCAAATGAAGTAGAACTTGCTTAAAACAGAGGTTCACTGAAGGCAAATCAGAGATGCTCCCCAGATCTGCTCACTTTGAATCCCAAGGGCTCGGACCAAATAACTTATTTAGGACCCTACACTACTGTTTCATTTATGTCTTCCCACTACTTATACACAAATGAGCTTAGACTGCAGATCTTTTTTCTCTGAATTTAAGAGCCTATGTAGGACCTGAATTTTTTTGTATACTGTGTGGATCACTGTGTGGATCAGTGTTCTTGGAGACACCCTTCACAGGAGAAGAAGCAGCTCTCAGAGACCATGTCCCAGCCTCAGCTTTGGGAAAAAATTGTGACAATCTGTTCAAACAGATTAGAAAAAAGACCTAGTGTTTCGTAGCTGCTGTCCTTTCTGCCTCATTCTCTGCAACAAGATGAGTTGCCTTTATTCACAGAATTTCCCAAACTTAGTTAAAAAATTTTTGCAACAACATTAACTATTCATGAAGAAATCTACAAAACCTTTAATACTGACTTCCCGTGGCCTTTGTGGGCAAAAAGAAATATTCCAGCTATTAATTTTACAAAAGCTGCGTTGTTCAGTAAAAGGTATTTAAGTGTAATGCCCTATAAATATTCTGGTTTCTTTCACCCTTGGAAATGGTTCTGTCTTTATCTTGGATGCCCTGCAAGTTTATTGCATCAGACACCAACAGAAAGGTATTCAAGCATGGGCTGAAGTCTCACTTCAGTCAATAAAGTGTGGACTTGAGTCCCATTGACTTTGGGGGAATGTAAGCGGAGTATTAAAGTGAAACACATACTCAAGTGCATTCTTTCTTCAGGAAACCAAATCTCTACCACATGGTATTCCTCCCATGCTGCTTTTGCTATGTTTGAACACAAGGTCAGGGCAGGTCTTCCTCAGTTCCCACAAACATTGCCTCTGAAAATGTGATTGAGTTAAATTATGTACTTTGGATGTGAAAACTCTTCCCTCTTGTTACAAGTGGAAAGGTCAGGAAAGAGTAATTCTTGTTTGTGGGTAACAATTTTATTCTAGGTAGGACCACCTTCCCATCACTTTTATTTGTTACAGAATAGGATAAGAAGTTAGAGAAAGTCAGTCTGACTTGTAGGACTCCTTGGGCATTTGTCCAAACAGATCAGTTCTGACGGCTGTCACATTCTCAGTTGTGTGTGAAAAGATTTTTTGAGAGGTAGTGATGAGTCCCTGTGCTTTTTGACGAGTTGCCTCATTTTCTTACCTAAAAAGAGTTGGAAGAGGAATTGTGTGCATTTAATTGTGAGCATTTTGGATGATTTTCCCTTTTCTGAGAGGTGTTACCGTGCTGAAGTTTAATTCCCAGGCTGGGCTGGCTCTTCGCATGCCGCATGTGTGGGTTGTTTGAGTGGGTTGGCTCCAGGAGTTACCAGCCAGGGAAAAGGCTGAATTCTTTTTTTTTTTTCCTCCATGGAAGAAAGCAAAGGAAATCCCAGAGCTGTTGAGAAACGCCGACACAATTTATGGCTGTTCTTCTGCTCTCCTTTAATTTTGTTTGGTGCTGATGGAGCACTTGCTACAGCAAGTTTTTGCCTCCAGGGCTGCAGGCAGTGTGGTGATGTGTTTTGGGAAATACCAGCATACAGAGGGCCAAGCAGAGCCCTTGTGGTAACCAGCTGCATTGAGCCAGACTGTTAGGCTGTGGAAAGCCACTTTTGTGCTGGCAAATCTGCTTTGCTGTGGTAGGAGCTGTCTGGAGACTGCATCTTCTCCTGCAGATAGTGGCTTAGCAACTTCCTGAAAATTCAGAGAGGACCAAATTAAAGCATCTTGCTAAGGGCATGGTTCATATGCCTCTAAAGCACTGAAAGGCTTGGGGCATTGACCGCCTCTTTAGGAAACCTGTTCCAGGGCTTGACCACCCACTCAGTAACGAAACACTTTCTCATGGCTACTCTGAATCTCCCCACTTGTTTCAACTTTTGTACTTGTAAACAAGCTGGAAGCAGAAATTAGGGAAGGTAATCAGGTTTCCCCATCATAGCTCTGCCAGGCTTTCCTTGGTGCGTGGTTTGGAGGTGCTGCCTGCCCATGGGCTGTATCTTGACAGAGTGGCTCCAGCATTTTTGTGGAAGCTTACTGAGAGGGACCTAACTCTTCAGTAAGTGGTGGTGAGCTCGTACCCTGGCTTCAAAAATCATGAATCTGCCCCACTCATGACTCAAGAGGCCAAAAAAGCACCAGATTTAGAAAGGTATGTGGGAGGCTATGTATGTCTTTTGGTTTTCCAGCCTGTGCACATTATCAAGCCTTTCTCCACAAACACAAGGGCCAGGCATGTGGGAACAGATTCCCACATCAGCGTTGGTCATCTCTGCAGCAATGATTTTACCAAAGCTGTATCACTTAACATGACATTAGCTTATTAAAAGAGTTGGATGGATTGAGCTGAACAGCAAAACTCTACCCAGGACTATTCTTCTGTCAGTCTTTTGGGCTTAGGTCTTAAGATGCAAGTTCACCACTAAGGGATTTCTCTGCATACTGTGCCTGCAGTTTGCCACATTTCAAGGAAATGAAGTTAAGGAGATTGAAAACCCAAAACAATTGGTTCTGTCTGTTATAAAGAGTTTCTCTTGTATAAAGCAGTCTTCAGTCAAGAATGGAAAGGAATGGATCACAGTAGTTTAAAAGTGACATGAAGCCAGAGCTGAGCCTAAAATAGTTTGGTGGCATTTAGAGCTCAGAGATAAATTCTGGATCAGGGACCTATTGAAAAATAAATGATACCTCCTACACCATTTGTAGGAGAGAATACAGCCCACACAAGTACACTATTTCTTGTTTTTTTTCCTCTTGGAGAAAAGCAGTCCCCTTGGTCATAGACTAAAGGCAACCAAGCAGTTCCATCAAGTCTAGCCCACCTCAAGCTCTTTTGGGATCTGCCAATGGGGTGTCCTGGTGTGTTGTGACATGGTGAGCTGCCTCACAGAGTGTTTACAGGGGTCCCGAGTGCAGGAGCCACCAGCATTGCTGGGGCTTTTTGCCACTGTCTGCCAGGGAGATCAGTCATTGCAGAGTTGGAGGCTGGCTTGACACTGGACATGAGCATTGCCCTGACCCCTTGTGTTATTGGAATGTGCTGGGCAAACACTGGAACAGCACACATTCCTGCTGAGCTTTAACAGGAACTCTCTCTTCTTTCAGTTTGAAATTGAGATTCAGAGGATTTCAGAAGCTTATGAGGGTTTGGTCAAGACCACCACTAAGAGGGAGTCCCTGGACAAAGCAATGAGAAACAAACTCGAAGGAGAAATTAGGAGACTTCATGACTTCAACAGGGATCTCCGTGGTACGTTACAGTTGCTTGGGTTTTTTTCCCCTTTGGTTGACATGGTGTTTCACTCACAAGCTCCAGAGCAGCAGGCTTTAGAGGAGTGAAAACTCCTCTAAATTCAATATTTAGATACACATCTATGAGAAATACACATAAATGAGAAATAAGGTTCTGCTTATTGGCATTAGACAAAACGGCTGTCACTCTCCTGGTGGCAAAAAAACCTTCTAGCAAAGTGTAAGAATTGGCTCCAGATGGTGCCTTTGTGTTTAGCACTTGAAAATATGGATTTGACAGCCAGGCCACCAGTCACAGTATCCTGTTGTCTCAAACTGAGACACCTGCCCACTCCTAAAGAGCTGAAGAGCAAATTGTAATGTAGAACAATGCTGTGTTACCCGTAAATCTCCAAAGTCAGTGCCTTCACAGGCCAGTAGCCAGTACCAAAGGTTATATATATTTTAAAAAACTTAAAATTGAGCATGTATCCTTTTGAGAAAGGAAATTGAGGATATGTTAGGTAACTATTGCCCATCCAGGTTCCTGATGAGTGGTACTTTGGTACTCACTGCTCATGCAGTGAGGTGCCTTTTTCAAGCTGACTTATGGTTTTTTGCAATGGTGTAAGTGGGTCACATTGTCTTTTTGAAGGGGAGAAGTTTCTGAAGGCAGGACCTTCCCAAGGGAAGCTGTCCTTGGCTGCAGAAAATGCCTTCTTTCCCAGGGCATCCCCAAGGAATGGTGTCATTGTGTTGGGGGCTCCCTTTCCCCAGGATGTCTTCTTGCTGCACCAGAGGCAGCTCTTCACTGCAGGCAAGCAGACATCTCCTTACACAGTTGGGTAATTCAGATTGCAGATGCCTTGTGCATTTTGAGTAGTGTGAGAGATGATTGCCTGGGCATGTCAACTGTGAATGGCAGAGACTTTCCCCCCCAGTTTCTGTGAATCTGAATAACACAGCTTCATGGAAGAGGTCAAAGGCCTCATCTTTTATGTATGTGTCAGCCTCCATTTTAATATCCTCCTTCAGAGAGTCTATTTATACTTCTCTGCTGGCATGCATCTTATTTTCTTGGTTGGCCTACAATTTTATATACATATATTTATACTTGAAGTATTTCCTGTTTTTTGCAGAACGACTGGAGACAGCCAATAGGCAGCTGACCAACAGAGACTTCGATGGGCACGAGGATAAGGCAACAGAGGGCCTTTATGCTGCTCAGAGTGAGTACTGTGCTGAGTTGTTTGGGCAATGCAGATATATATATATATATATATATATATATATATATGCAGATATACATGCACACTTATATACATAGTGGAGTGGAGGTGCATACTTTGCTATTAAATGTTATCCTGCTTGTGGCTTGGTTTTACTCAGCTAATTCCGCTTGTTTAAGCTGCAGACTGGATTGTTTAGGATAGGGTTTTTTCTCTCTGAGCACCAGAACCAAGCAGTGGGAGTTAATGGTAACACAGCTTAGCTTATTTTTGATAAATATTTATCTGAAATTGTGAAGTCTTGCTTGCAGAGGTAATCTTTAAAGATGCATGCTTTTTAGAGAAGCCAGATTCTTCTCTTGGCTGGAAAGAGCTCAGAACAAGCTGTGCTGACTAGTTGACTGTTTGACTAACAGCAGAAAGAGCGGAGCTCAACCATGCTTTTTACAAAGGACTGAAGTGACAAAGATTTTACAGCTTCTATTGCTATGGAAACATGCATTTCCAATGCATTGTAGGCTCCCATTATGACTGGCCATAGCGCTGCTGATTTCCCATGCCATGCACTGATATGTGTGTGACCATCCAACCTGTGCAGCTGGAGCTGTGTGGCAGTGTGTGGCTTCTTTTGTATCCTAAGCATCTCCAGCGTGCTTCCAGAAGGGCTTGGCCACCTGGAAGCTGTGCAGTATCTTGTGAGCTGAAATCCTAGTGAAGCTCATTGCTGTGTACAGCTCATCCTTCTGTTTTATCGCATCAAGAGCTTCCTTGGAAGATGACCTACAACTGCAGTGTAGAACCATCCAGCTCCATTAGCATTGCAGAATTTGGTACTGTTCAACATGCCTCACCACCAGCCCTGTAATGTCCAGCAGCTTCTCCAAATGCTGGAGAGCCTTCTTCTGGCTCCCACCAGCAGCGATGATGACAGCACAGCTGATTGTTTGGTACATGTCTGCACAAACCAAAAAGGAAGCCAGTGATCTTTTCCATGACACGTTAGCTTTGCTGTAATAGCAGATGGCATAAAGGTGTGTAGGTACTGCTGCAAATCCAATGGGATGATCTCTTAAGGAATGGCATTGCTGTATAGATCTTGTCATCCTCGGGAAGAGTTCAAATGGGATAAGCTGCTCAGTAGAAATTGGAGACTGGGATCTGCTCTCTTCATGTAGAGACAGCCTGGCAGTGTTGCTATATGTTATTAGCTACAAGGAGGAGTTAAATCCCCAATATGGACTCGGTTTGAGTTCTTTTCCAGTACATAAACATGCTTCGTGCTTCTAGTGGCAAATATCTAGCAGTGAAACTGTGCTGTGCACTCAGCATATTGCTGCAATCAATTCACAGCTTACAAACAAATATAGCCTTTCGGATCCTATCACATAAGGTCTGGATGCTTGGAGTGTCTCCTGGCTAGGCCAGCGAGCTAAATGTTGCTAGTGCAATGCAGAGTGCTTCCAAGAATAGAAAAATGGGCACATGTAAAGCAGGTCCTCTTCAGTCATGTTCTTTGGGCTGCTGGGACATGCACAGTACTGACCTCGATATCAGGGTGTCTTACCTAAAATGCCCCTCTCAGAGCCCATAAAAGGTTCTGCTTGGAAATCCTCTGTTGCTGACTGCATTTATACACTGATGTTTGTGTGTGTCTGAGTCTTCCACTGGAGCAGACCATGACTGGGGTTTGGTTGTACTTCACTGCTGACCTGAGGGTTTTTGCAAGCACAGTTTGTATCTTCCTCATGTCTTTTAATGGGACACACAGTCAGGAAACTGATAAGGAAACTGAATTTTAACACTGAGATTGAAATAGTCATTTTAGAAGAAGAGAAGAAGGTTTGTTGTGAAGGTGATGTTTTGGTTTTATTTCTAAGAGTAGCAGGTTATTAAGTAAATGAAGGTTAGTAAATGCAAATCTTAATTTTCATTAGGAAAGCAAAAGCAGATTTCTATGTTTTTGGAAGACAGCTGGGAAACATGACCCAAGTTATATAAGAAGACTCCAGCATCAGGAGTTTCCTAGAAGTTGTCATTTTTAAGCCACTCTGGTGATGAGCTGAAGAAAGAAAGATAAGGTTCTTGAGGCTGGTAATACTGCATACCAATTTTTCAATGGTAAAACTCCAGGACTGGGAAAAACTCCCTGAGAAAGAAATCTGGCAAGGCAGGATGTTCAAGGGTCATTTCTCAGTTCCTCACAGAGTCCATTAGCAGTGCAACAGTGCAGATCAGTCATGCACTCTGAGATAGAGACTGCAAGTGACAAAAAAAAAAATCTTATTCTCTCCAATAGTAATACACAAAGCCAGGCCACATGCCTCTAAGTACTGAGTGATAGGCAGGGCTGGGAAATACTCACACTGTATTAGTTTAAAGATAATTATGTGATGTTTTGTCAGGGAAAAGGATTTTCTTAAGGAAAGCCATGAAGCAGCAACTGATGAAGGCATATGGGCCCATACAGGCAAGAGAAGAGACACTTTGGAGGACACTGAGAGATGCTGTGGAAAGGAGGAGGCAGAAGATTGAGGATGGTTTCAAGGGCACAGGGCTGAGAGAAAGTTTACACTGTCATATCTTGGGAAAAATATGTTTTGATGGAGTGTGAGTGTGAGAAAAATGAGGTTTGGTGGAGTGTGTTTTTTGGGGATTTCTGACTGTTCTTTCAGGTGTCTGAGACAGATTGAGGTCTGTGCCCATCCACATGGGTCTGCATCTGTTAGTGGGGGTGCATGGACAGTTTCAGCAGTGTATTGATAGAGCCTTATGCTTTGTGGGAGTGTTCACTTCATGTGCCATGAACCTGTGCATATATCTCTGTCCCAAATATCCCAGGCAAAGAAATGTTCCCATTTCCAGACCGGAAATATTCAGGAAATAATCTGCATTGCTGCTCCAGGCCTCCCTTGGCCAGTCTTTGTCAGCATCAAACCACAGCTGCAGAGGACTGACTGGGGCTTGGACAGATGGACAGTAGCTCTGGAGTAACTCCTCTAGAGAGAAATGTCTGGGCCTGGCAACCTGGCCCTATTTAATATGTAGAGGATTTAGTAAAGCTGTGGAAAACCTTATTCTGTTTGGCTGCTTGGTGTAAATACCTATTAATTTATTTTGCTTATTATTATGGGGTGGATACCAGCTGCTGAAAGGTCTTCCGAGCAGGCAACAAGGTCCTGTTCTCATTTCAGATTCCTTCTGACAGTCAGTCTGGGGAGGTTGTTGGAGCATGAGGGCCCATCGTGCTCTTGATCCCCTGTCTCGCAGCCTTGGCTGTTTGGGAAGGTTGTGTCACCGGAGCTGGCTGGGACACAGCTTGATCTAGGTGAGCAGAAGAGATGACTCTTGTGCCCCTCCTGGTACATCAGCTGGACTGAGGGTGACTGGCAGCAGCTGCCATGGCATTCACTCGTGACCAGGGACGGCGGATGGCAGAGCTCCTCCACACACTTGCCATGTCAGGAGCTGCAAGAGTGACAAGAGGCTGAAGAAGTCCCTCAGGTTTCACTGAGGAAAGGCATGGTCACTGGAAAGCATTTGTGGAATTAACAGCTGTGAGTAAAGAGCCGCCACTGGGGAATGAAAACCTGCATAAGAGAAATTATTGGAAGTGCTGCAAGGGATGTGCTATGGGAGGCACTCTTGTTTGCAGGAAATCTCCTGCAGCCAAATGAGTCTCCGGCTGCTGTAATTTGATATATTTTCTTCTGCCAGCAGTGGTCGTTTTGAAGTAGCAAGGACTGTCTTTAAAATATGTCCATGTTGCCACTCTGCAACATCACAGCAAGGCAAAAATCAGTTTGGGAGGTATTGAGATGGTCATTAAATTGGTCAAATAAGTTGATACTCTGATAAAATGTGTGCTAAGGTGGGAGTCACATCTGAGTTACACTGAGTCTGTGTCATCTCATGCCTGTATCTTTTTGTCTAAAGTCTCCATTTCAAAGCAGATTCAAGAATTGTCTACTTTTGATGCACTTGCCCGGCCTGACAAGTCAGAAAGCCTGTTTGAGCAGTACTGAAGCAGCCTCCTTGCTTCAGCCCCTTTACCCAGCCGGAATACAAGTGTAATATCCACAGTGTGTGGGGGTACAGCAGTCGGAGGCAGTCTGTAGAAAGCTGTGAGATTACAACTGTGAGCTCCCAACAGTGAAGCCTTTTGGGAACTCTTATGTAATGGGGTATGGCAGTGACCCCGCAGAACATAGAAATAATTATTAATTAGAGTCCTTTAGTTAAACAGGTGTATGCAAAGGTAGTGCAGTAAAACAGTGTTTTCAGACTTTAAGGATACTTTGTTTGCACTTAAAGAGAATTTGAGGTATGTTCAATTAAGTCCTTCATCACTAAAAATTAATGCAAATAAAGAACTTGCACAATGTACCTCTAGGATTTTACAGGATGAAGCTGGGATGAAGAATTGTTGAGAGTCGTTCAGGAAATTTTTCTTGCCAGCTTTCTAGTGGTGATTATTTTGTGTATTTGTGTATAATTTGTCCTCTTTTGGCAGGATAGACAGCAACAGGGTAGGCTGAGGACTTCAAGTTCCATGAATGGCAGTTGAAAATGAAGATCCCAAGTCCTGTTTTGCTATGTTATCCCCATGTGTAATGTGAAACACGGGTTTCAAATCCAGAGCAGAGTATGTGTGGTCCCAGCATGAGGTGGTGGAGGGAAAGGCTGAAATAGCATTCGTCTTCCGCTTCCTCACCCTCTAATGACATTGGCTCCCTGATAATTTGCCCAGATTTACACCTTTCTACAATACATACTAATGTTCCTTCTGGCTAATATGATTGAAGTAAATAGTTTTGCATTGAAGGAAGAGGTCTGCATGTCTACTGTAAAATCCCTTACCAACAAGGGAAGAAGAAAGCCACCATCATCCCAAGATGGCTCATGGTGGCAGTCAGTGGTGCAGTGTCCACAGCACTCACTGAGTTTTGCTTTTGGGCTTTGCAGTGACCAGCATGATGGTATTGCTGCCAGGAGTTTTTATGAGGTGCTGAGTTCCTCCTTTTAGGATAAATGGGAAGACAGGTGGGTGGGTTTGGGCTCACCTTGCCCACCTTTGCCTTGTACACATGGCTCAGCTTGTATACGTCTTACCTTGCTGCAGGCACCTGCTGATGGTGTGTGAATTAAACCTAATTCTGTTCTCATCCCACCTCACATTAAGGAAGAATGTGACCCTGCTGGGGGTAGTTCATGGAATGGCTTTGGCTATGAGAAGTTTTCTGACCCTGCTTGGGGGAAGGTGGATGGTTGGGCTTCCAGCTTGAGTGGTCACATGTGGGGGGCATGAACTTGATGTTTGGGGCAGACTTCCCATGTTTCAGTGTTTTGAAGCAATTTTTAACTTCAGTTAAAAAACAATAAAATATGTAATACTATGTTTTAAAAATAAAAAGTCAAAACAACATTTAATTGATACCAAGTAAATTTTTGGAGGAAAATTTCCTTCCTAGAGGCTTTCCAAGTATCTATTTTTGTTGTCATTCAGAACAAAGGCCAGATTTTGAAATTTCAGATGTCACTGAAAGAAACTTCGATTCTCTGCTCACTCCAGTCATTAACTGTTTGTGTTCTGGCATCAGGGATCCAGTGATTGGCCTGTGACACTGATGTTCCCAGAAATGGCTTCTCAGCACTGTCAGGGGAGAAGCAGATGGAGCCAAGCATTTTCCCAGGCAGCTTGCCAGCAAAGTCAGTGGTGGGCCTGAAATTTGTTGCTGAAGACAAAGATGTGAGCAGAGTTGACTGAATTTAGCCCGTTGTTTATTTTTTTTGAGGTTGTTTTAAATCTTACCCAAAAAAGGGATCATTTTTCAGCACAGAGGTTATCTACATGCTTTAGTCTCACTTGTGATGCTTAACAGAAGAGAATCACTGGTCACTGGATCCTTAAGTCCTGCAGGTCTGGAAGGTCACCCAGGGCCCCCATAGGCCTGAAATGGCTCCCAGAGCCTCCCTTTTCTCTGCATGGTCAGAGGAAGTGTGTACAGAGGCCTCCTATCATATTCTTTGTTACTGTTTTACCCGCTTTCCATTTTCAGGCTGTCCAGAACAGATTTGTGTTTAGTATTTGGCTTCTTCAATTTTCTGTATTTCATGATCTCTATCCTTGCCAGTGAAAAGCATGAGGCACAGCACAGCCCACATCCATGGGGCTGAGGTTTCTTGCCCATTACAAAAGGCAGCAGTATTGAAGCTGGCACCTATAAGCAGTTCTTGATGTAGGGTGTTGTGTAAAAAAGGGGGAGTTGGTGCAAGCCAAATTTTTTCTAGGGGATGTGGTAGCAGTTCAGCAGAATGGAAAGCTGTGAGGCAGTGCTGAGGGCCACAAACTCTGCTGGTGCAGATGCAGCCCAAGCTGCCACTTGTCTCTGCTGCTGGTGTAAGGCTGGGGGCTGAGCCCTGGCAGTAGAAGCTCCCTGCCCGCCGTGTCTCAGCACTGTGTTGTAAAGGCCCTACTCGCTGCTGCTTTTCATAATTTTGGTTTTTCTAGGGAGGTGACAGCTTAGCTCCAGTGTGTGGCCTGGGGCCAATGAGCTGTCCTCATGGAGTGGCTCTTGTCTTTCTTTCAGACAAAGAGAACTTGAAGGAGAAGGAGAAGTTGGAGATGGAGCTGGCAGCTGTGCGTTCAGCCAATGAGGACCAGCGGAGGCACATTGAAATCCTTGACCAGGCCCTAAACAATGCACAAGCCAAGGTTATCAAGCTGGAAGAGGAGGTGAGGCATGGACAATATTTGTGTGCTCTGAAGATAGACATGGCTTGTGGTTAGACCTTTCTCCATCCAAGTCCTGATTCTCTTCTACCCATAGAGTGATGGGTCTTCCTGTTTCCCTTGCACTTGCCCTTTTATAGAGAAAAAGTGTAGTTGCACAATACTGAGCCAAACATGCAAGCAAAGGACACCATAGATGTGTCTAGAGCAAAACCTTCAACATGTAACCAGGAACAAGATAAAATTCAGCTAGCTGGTGGCTGAGGTAATGGTAGGATTTAACAGAAAAATTGAATAAAAAACTGACTACTCGCTGATCTGGGACTGTGATAGAGACATGTGGTGTTAGTGTATCCTATTTTTCACTAAAGAATACCAGGAAGCTTTTGAGATGCACACAGCAACACAGCAGTGCAGGACTTGGTAACTTCACATCTTAAAATATCTGGTTGATCTGGCTGGAAGCAGACTGACTGACTAAGATTTAGAGCTACAGGTTTTATTTGAGAGTTGAAGAGAACCTATCATTCAGAACTGTGAGACCCAAGAAGTGCAAAATCCCAATAAGTAATCATATAAGCCTGATAATGAAAATAGGTATTCAGATAGGAAGAGAAACGCCATGCACAGGATGCTCTTTAAACTGTCAGAACAATACCTAGTAGTTGGAAGCTGAAACTAGACAAATTCATAGTGGAAATAGTGCTCAGTTTTAACTATATCTAAGAGTGACATTATCAGTTCTCCATTACGGGTGAAGAAAGTCTCAATTTATTGTATTCCTTAAGGACCTCCAAATCAGGTGTGGATCTAGTGACTAGTTGAAAGTCTATGCATTCTAGCAGGTCAGGCAAAACTGTCAAAACAGGCCTTTTTGATCTTTCAGACCTCTAAAATCTCTGTCCCTGGGCCCAACAGAGGGATAATGTTTTATGGGAAGTAAAAGGAACGCGATCTTTTCTCCCTAAGTGTCCAGGTCATTGGTGACAGGAAGGCTGTTGCTGACCCTCTGCCCTAGCAGATTAGGTAGAGGGTCAGGCTCTGGCACAGACTGTTGGCAGGATCTTGGGCAGCTCTGTTCCCCGTCAGGGCCTCATTTTCCACCTGCACCCTCCCCAGGGCTGACCAGGGGAGCAGGGTATGCAAGGAATCTTGTGGGGAGCAGAGAAAGCCTTTCCCAAATACTTGCAATTAACTTAAGTGCCATTCATTGTACTGGAAAGAAAAAAAAAAAAATTTACTTAGAGTCTCGAAGATTTAGGTACTATATGTGAGTGTTGAAGACATTGCTGGTTTGTACCTGACCAGGGGCCCATTCTGACTGCCTGTTTAGAAACATTTTAAAAACTCAGTTTCCTTGGATGGATACACTCAGCAGCAAGAAGAGGATCGCATTAAGTTTAACTGCTCCTTTGTTAGTTAGACTAAAGCATGCTCACCATCTGGGTGTATTTGAGGCAGTCCCTTTGGGGTAGCTGCAGGAGCCAGCATATCTTTAATCTGTACATAATTCACTTGACACTCTTTGGCTGAAAGGCAACCTGAGGTTTTCTATTTACATTTCATTACGAAGGGTGAATAAAGGAGTGGTTTAGGTGGCAATGCCTGCTTCTACACTCATGGCATCATGCAGGGGATGGGAAGAAATAGTGTTTAACTTGTGTCTGGTCCACAGACTGTCAGTGTGATACTGGCAGGTAATATTGACTTGCTGAGTAGAGACTAGTGAAGGCACAAGCATTTATACAGTGATCTCCAGGCAGGTGGTTCAAGAACCCACCTTGTGCCTGCTGGGTTGTAGTAAATATGTTAGCAGCCTTAGGGCTCTAAGAGCTTGGCAGTAGTCAGGTTTTAGTCTAGTCATCCAACAGAAATGTGCCTCTGCTGGATCCTGGATTGTGGACAGGTAGAGCTGAGGAGAGGTTAGATGTTCCCCTCTAGGGAGCTCCTAACCTGCTCACGGCATGGCAGGAGTTATGGAGGTGGTAAATTCCTGCCTGGGGCACTGTAGGTATTACAGAGAGGTGGTAATCTCCTGCTTTGGGCATGGTAGATCTCAGAGGTGACAGAGATGAAAGTGATGCCTTGGTATTTGCCAGAGTATATCAGAGTTCTCAACCTGACAAACCCGTGTTGATCTGCTACCTTTTAACTTATTTTTTTCATTCTAGGGGCAATTCAAATGATTTTTTAGCCCACCTGCTGTGTTTTAATTGTTCAAGGCAGTGTCAGGCAGCTTGGGTGAAGTGCAGTTAATCTGAGGCTGCCAGCATGTGCCCAAGTTCCAGCACTCACTTTCCCTTTTGTCCTGTTTCATGGCCGAATCAGAGCACCTTTTCAACAGTCTCCAATGTTTCTGGATCTTAATTAGACACATGCAGAAGATAAGCTGCAATGTTAAACCTTCCTTTTAAACCAGGGATTTTTACTATAATTCAGAATATATTGAGGAAAACACAAATTCAGTCAAATCAAAATGACTGTTACTATTGTTAACAGAGCTCCAGCTCATACACTGCTTTGTAAATCTGCCCAGATTTCTTCTACCACCAGCATGTAACTAACAGTTTTTTAAATCAAGCCTCGAGAAATAAGCAGTAGCTGCTAAGTTGAATTAACATAAGATAGAGTTCTGTATAAATCTGCATTATCCTGAGTGCCTGCTAGTAGAAGGATTTAATTCAAAGTGTGTAGGTGGTATTATCACCTCATGTCATTTAGCAGACGGCTGCTGGAATCATGCATCTGTTCCATGCTTTGAATAGAAAATGAAATAATTGGAGAGGGCTCAGAAAGCAGCTGTTTTGGGATTTATTTGGGATCCAGAAGCTGATCTTTGCTGGGAAGAATTAAAGTGAAAAGTTGTCTGAGCTTTGGTCTATGCACATGAACATGAATTACTGAATGGTTATGATTAGAAGGGATGACAGTGGGTCTTCTGGTCCAACCTCCTTGCTCAAGCAGCATCATCCTAGAGCACATGGCACAGGATGGAGTCCAGATGATTCTTGATTGAAGAGAAGGCTGTACAACCTCTCTGGTCAATCTGTTCCAGTGCTCAATCACCCACATAGTAAAGAACCCTCAGGTCCTTCTCTGAAGAGCTGGTTTCCAGCAGGTCAGCCCCCATCATGTACTGGAGTATGGGGTTATTTCTCCCCAGATGCAGGGCTCTGCATCTGCCCCTGATGAATTTCAGAAGGTTCCTCTCTGCCTATCTCTCCAGCCTGTTGAGGTCCTTCTTGGAGGGCTGCACAGCCCTCTGGAGTATTGGCAACTCCTCCCAGCTTTGTGTCTGCAGACAACTTGCTGAGGAGGCACCTGCGCCTTCACTCAAGTCATTGATTTATAGGTTTACAAAGCTGGGCCCAATATTGAACATTGGGGGACACTACTAGGGACAATCTCCAATCAGATCCTGTGCCTCCTGGGATCTGCTGTTCAGCCAATTCTTAATCCTCCTCACTGGCCACTCACCCATGGTTCCTGAGTTTACCCATGAGCATGTTGTGAGAGACAACATTGTGAGCCTTGCTGAAGTCGAAGTAGACAACTTCTCCCTTCTCTCTTCACTTCTCCCCCTTCATCCCTCCAGGAATGGATGAAGAAGGGATTGCTATAGAGAGATTAAACATTGCTATTTAACATAAGAGGAGATAATGAGATGCAGTGTTTGAAGGCTGAAGCTGAGCAAATCAGGCTGAAAATATATAGTTAAGAGTAATTAACACTGAAACTTAGAGTGATAGTGGAGTCTTCATCTCTTGCAGTTTTTCATTCAAATGTCATATCTGTAGAATTCAATTGTTCAAACTGGAGTTACATTTCTAACCCACTCAGACCCACTCATCTTTACTCAGATTTATTTGCTTGGATGATCTCCTTTTAGCCTTAGCTCTTCTTCGTCTTTATTTTCCTAATCCCCAGGACAAGGGCCGTGTTCAGGCAAGTTTGCTGATCTAGTGAAGAAGTGAATTGTTTAATTAAATGCTTCTTGCTCTGGTAGATCACAGTCTGGAAACAGAACAAGAAGTAATTTGCTTAAATTGCATAAGAGAAAGTCAGATTAGGCATTGGGGTAAAAGTTTTCTGGCAGTAAAGGGAAATAAGCTGTGAAGTAGTTTGCAGGGATAGGTCGTGTAATTCCTACCCCTGGGTGATTTTGTAAACAGCTTATACAGATACGTGCCAGGTTTTATGTACAGTTGATCCTATTTTGCAGCAGAAGGATGGATTGGTACCTCTTCAGTTGCCATCCAGTTTTGGGTTTTTTTGGAGTCTGTGTGTCTGTGAAGTGTTGGAGCTTAGTGTCACATGTCTCTGATTGTAGCCATCCCTCCCTTATGGATCCATGCTTCATTGGGCAACCCAAATTAATTTGATTTACAACATTTTATACTTTGTGTTTTAAATGCATTGATGATTTTTTTTTTGTTTATGAATCTACATGCAGAATAGAAAAGTAAGAATTGGCCTGAGAACCTCCCTATAAACTTATGAATGTGAGAACTGTCTTGTTGCATATCTCCTGCAAAATTGTTTTTGAAGGCAGTGGTGGGTATGTGAGCATCGCCTCACCCACAAGGGCAGAGGTGTTGTGGGTGTGAACCCTGGGGCCTAGAGGGCTGCTCCAAAGCCAAGTTCTGACTGCTGTGATACAGATGGACCCTGCAGCATTTGGCAGGACATGGGAGAGCAGATGAGGTCTGCTGCCAAAGGGAGACCCTGGGGGAGCTCCCTAACCCTCTCTATCCATGCTGGTGTGGCTGGAGGTGACACAAACACCTTCTTACTGCCAAAATAGCACTTTCAGCAAGAAGCCTCTACTGTGTGGGTCTTGCCAAGCCTTGAGCTCCTGAGGAATGTAGTCTTCATGCTGCTGCCAGAGACTAGTGGGGTTTATAATCTCATTAATTTTCAGGGAAAGCTCAGGGAGCTGTAAGCATTACCCTAGATTGCAACAGGGCTAAGGAGGTCACTCTGCCAGTTGTTGGTGCCAGGCATTAGGGAGGTTTGTTTGGACCAAGTTATGCTTTTGTTGTGAGCAAGCCTGTATTTCACTTCACCTGTGACATGGATGGATTTAGGGTGACAAAAGAGGAATCTGTATCCCTTTTGGGGTATGCTGCTTGAGCAATCTCTGGCTGTAAAACCTTGCATTGCAAAACCCTTGTGTCATGTTTAGCCCTTCAGTAATTGCATTATAGATGTAAAGAGGGCCTGGCTTTAGCTGCCAGGACATCCCATCTACAGATTACCATGGACGAGCCTGTGAGCATGACAGAGTAGGTGAAGTGCTTCTGGCTGCTGGCACTCTGCTTGTTCCGCCTGTGTTGAGCAAATATGCAGGAGTGAAGAAGGAAACCCTCTGTTTGGGTGAGGGCAGTGTGCTGAGTGTCAGTAGTCAATAAAACCCACGGGGATTCCTCTTAACTGGGTCCATCCTGTGTGTATGCCCAAAGAGTATCCACCAACATGACAGCTTAGAAATGGGATCCCCAGTGCGCAGAAGATCTGGGGCAGCATTCCTTCCAAAAAGGGTAGCTGTGCCCCAGCAGTGCCGGCTGTGCACATTCCCTGCCCATCCTCTCACTAGAGAAACTCTTGGAAGCAAATGACCAAAGCCATGCTCAAGCCCAGTGTGTGCCTGCAAGTGCACAGGGCCCAGGGTGGGGTACAGTGCCCTCCAGACTGCTGACCCCTGTGCCCCACAGCTGCGCAGGAAGCAGGCCTATGTGGAGAAGGTGGAAAAGCTGCAGCAGGCGCTGACACAGCTGCAGGCGGCCTGTGAGAAGAGGGAGCAGATGGAGCGGCGGCTGCGCACACGCCTGGAGCGAGAGCTGGACTCACTGAGGATGCAGCAGGTGAGGACGGAGTGATATTGGTAGGACCGCAGCACGGGGCCTTTGGTCTTGATTTGAACAGACGGTCACTTGCAGCCCTGCCAGGTGACATCTTGTCTTTGGATTCGGGTTGTTGGGCTTTCCTCCTAAACGGTTCCTTCGGATAGGGTTGTTGATCACTAGAAGTGTTCAAGGTAACGTTGGATGGGGCTTTGAACTTGTGAAGTTTTCCCTGCCCATGACAGGAAGGCTGGATTTAGATGATCTTTGAAGATCCCTTGCAACACAAATCACTCTATGATTCTTATTCCTGATCTTCAGCAGAGGATGGGGCCATTCTGCTGTGGGGCTCTGGGTGCAGTTGAGCCCTGCCAGCTGCTGGGCTGAGTAGTCCTGGCTCCCTTGCCCAACAGCAGGCAGGGGAAAATGTCCTTCCATGTTTCTCTCCCTAGCAGTGACAGATTGTGCAAAAACCAGCTCCACATAGAAGGAGGAAAGGTGTGGTACATGTGAGATTCACCCCAAAAATTTTAGCCAATGTTTCATTGAAAAGGCCAAGTGGGATCTGGTAGGAGCAAGATCTAGGCCCATATTTGTTCTGTGCAAAGCTTGATGTATGTGGTTCACAGAAACTTCAGTCAATGACAAATCTGGAGTCAAGTGATGTCATCTTCAGACAATAAATTATTTCTATATCAGTCCAGTCCAGAATGGGCTAGGAGTATAGCTTTGAATTTATGTGTGTGTCCCCTTGTTTTTCGGCAGCCCTGTGTCCTTAGAGGGGTATTGCTATGCTTATATTTTATGCACAGTTACTCCTTTGTTATAACACCTTTATCTGTAAGTCACAAAGTCCAGTCATCTTGAAAAGGAAAAAAAAAAAAATGAGGAGGTTGGAGGGAGAATTTCCAGGCTGCAGCCCACACCAAATGCCAAGTACATAGGCATTGGCCCTGGAGGAGAGTGAGCAGATACGCTAAATGTATCAAACTACAGCCTGGGGAAAAACCAGCAACATAAGCAAAGCATGATGCTTTTAGAACTCTTGAAGTACTCACTCGTATCTGTCATTGCACGCATCTGCTACTATAACCTTTCCTTATTTATAAGCCATTAGTGGACACCAGAGCAGCTGTTACACAGAGCTTGTGCTGCCAGAAAGCAGAGGGGCTGATCCTGCCGGCAGGATGCCATTGGGGAATAGCTCTACGGTCAGGGTCAGTGTCAGGGGTTTGCAGAGTCATGAGGCAGCCAGACCTGAGAGCATCCCCTTCCTTCTGGCAGCCCCAGGGCAGGGCAGGTCCTCCAGCACTCTTCCCAAGGTATCACTCTGCTGCTGCTCCCTGCAGACCCTTCCCGTTAATTTCTACTCTTTCTTGCTGCCATAAAAGTGTTTTAAGTCTTTCTTGCCCAGTCCACCACGGGCTTGGTGTTAAGGTCTTCTCAGTTCCCCTTAGCCAGCTCTCTTCCAGTTTAACAAAGGAATTACATAGAATATAACATGCTAATGCCATTTGAGAAAAGAACATCTGAGAAAAATACAGTTAAAATTCAAGTGAAGGTAGAATTAGAACTAAGGCTGGGTACAGAGACAAATTGATATATTAAGTAACAGGAGTGGACTACTGCGGAAATTCTTGTCTTGTGAGTTCAGGCTATGTGTGTTCATTTGGGCAGAAAATTCTTCTGTAATTTACAGATTGTTTAATTTTATTTTTTTTTGGTACCATAATTAGCAATTGGTTGTTGGGTTGACATAATTTTCAAATGCCTGAACCCATTCCATCTAGTCAGTTTTAAGAGGAAAGATACTATTACCTTCTTGCCTCACCTATAAGCTTTGGGAGACAACTTCAGGGTATATTTACTATTTTTATCTATACTGTTTGTTTATGAGCCACAGTATTGCAGATAATCACTTTACATCAAAATACCCCAGCTTTTCACTTCAGAGCTGTCTTCTCGGAGTAATCAAAGTTATAGCTACTGAAACATTTTCTCATTGCAGAGAAAAAAAGGTGATTTTCTTTTCTCATTTTTACCAGAGTGAGTAGAAGGGACCCAGCACACAGAGACAGTGAGCCAGAATCTCTTCTGTCCCTGGCTTGCTGGTAGCTAAGTCCAAATGGCAGATCTTCCTTATCAATGGCACACAAATTAGGCCCAATAAATAAACCCTTTCAGTCAGCACTGCAGGCTCAGTGTGCAGGGCTGGCAGATGTTTTGACTCAGAAAATGACAAGCTCCCTTGATGTCCCAAGATACCATTTGTAGACAGGACAATACTTCCAAAATACTACCTTTCTGACAGAGGTTTGACAATATTTTTGCAGGAGCAGAGTCACAGCTGTTGTTCCCAAGGGCTGCTCCATACTGCATTTCCAGAAAGCATCTTCCAAACATGTTGTTACTGTACCAGAGGCAAAGGCTGCAGCCTTTCCTGGTATCTCTAGTTTCAGTGGCACAGCTTTGCCAGTGGAACTTCAAGGTGCAGCATGAATGAGAAGCCAGTGCTCCTGAGATGTGGTTTCCTCTTCAGCACAATACTGTTCACCATAGAGTTTAACAAACCTCTTGCATTTTTTATTTAAAAACAAATTTATTTTACTGAGTTCTCCCAGAGCTTCATGCTTCTCCCCTCAGTGTGCCCTCATCCCTCTGCTGAGCCAAGGACTGGATCTCCCTCTGCCTCCGCTCCCTATCAGCAGTGAGAGGAGCACAGGGTAGATACCCATGCTGCTTAGGTGACTTAATTAAGTGCTGTAACTGGGTGGAATAAATCCTGCCTGGGCAAGCACTTTTCTTGCAGCATAGATGGAAAGAGTTATGCACCCATTGCTGTTTGTCAGCGTCCCATGGGAGCCACTCCACAGGTGTCTGGGAATCTTCTACCCGTCTAGTTAGAAAGTTAGCTGTTACACCACAGAAGGCATCCCCTGAGGACACAAAAGAACTAATGTGCCAGAAGGGACAGGGTTAAATGCATGGCTGGGATATTTTCCCAGTTGCTGCTTTAAACAGGGTACATGCAACTAGGTCACATGCTTTTTTTTCAGCTTTAATATATAAATGCTCTGGTAATAACTGTGTGCCCATACTTAGCACTGTTCAGCTATGGGCATGAAGTCCCAGCTAGAAGAATATCTTTTAAAGTTTCATTGCTTCTTTTCCTACCAACTTTTTTTCCTACTTTTTCCCTTGGCTTGGGGTATCTCAGGAAATCTCTGCACATGCAGGGTAGCAGCCAAAACCCTGCTTCTGTCAGCATGATCTGGGGAAGCATGTGATAGGGTTGCACATATGGTCAACTTGCCTGTTCTCTTGCAAGCTAAGGAGTTTAGCCTAGGATTTCCACCTGCCCCTGTCAAAAGACGTGGGGATGTCTTTGTATGTGCCAGAAAACTGAGGAAAAAAGGGTCAGCATGCCATACTCAGCCGGGCATGAATATCTGTCACTGTTTCCATTGGCAGAGGCAGGGCAGCTACCAGACAAGCAGCCTTCCAGAGCATAATGCCCCAGCCCTCATGGAGCTGGTGCGGGAGAAGGAGGAGAGGATCCTGGCCTTAGAAGCTGACATGACCAAGTGGGAGCAGAAGTATCTGGAGGAGAGTACGATCCGGCACTTTGCCATGAATGCTGCAGCCACAGCTGCAACGGAGAGGTAAGATGACCTTGCTGCAAGCAGGCAGCTCTGTTCACCATGGACACATGGCGGAATAATAAAGAGTGAGTGTTCTCTTAAGGCTGGATGCTGCTTGCCTTGCCCTACTGAGTCACACTACTAGGGTTAATGCACTTCTCCTGGGTGTCATGCCAGTGAAACAGAATAGTTGCTTGAGATAGAACTTATCCTTCTGACCGGGTCCAAAAGTTTATCACGTCTAGGCATCAGATTGAAGCAGTGGCCTCTGCCAGTCTCAAAGTGCCAAATTACATAGCACAGGTAAGGCAGCTCCTCTGCCGTGGTGGAGTGAGCAGGGACGTGGTATATGGCTGCACCCATCCCCTTGCCTGCAACAAGGTTGTTTAACCTAGTTTTAAAACACTGTAATAAGGGAAATCATGTTGCCTAAATAGCCCTTTGTCACCATTTCATTAATGTTCAAACTAAAATGTTTTTCCTGATGTTAAGCTAAACTTTTTCACTGCAAATAACCTCCACTGATTCTTGTCCTTCCCAGGCATTACAGGATGAACAGCTGACCGCTGTTGATGTTTAAATAGCCTTGTAAATATTGGAAGACAGATATTCCCTGTTGTATTTTCTCTGGTCTGAACTAGCTTCCTCCCCTCAGCCATTCCTGACATGCCCTGGTATAAACCCTTTCCCATTCACATTGCATATGTCTGGACTATCTGTCTCCAGTTTGTCTGTGTCAAAGCATGATGGCCGAAAGCACAAAAGGCAGTGACATTTCCCAGTGATCAGGAGGATGAGATAGTTAACTTCTCACCCCAGTTTCTTAGGATCCAAATCCCCAGGAAACATCCTTAAGTGAATTTTCCCTTTGAAATGTGTTTAGATGTGTGACTCAGGATGGGCTTTCCTTTTGCACTCCAGTCTAAGCAGCAATTACTGTGCTATTTTTCAACTTCCAAAGTGTAGAGCTTTGTTACTTGTTCATGATGTAGTCTTGTTGACTTGGGATCTGTTGCGCGGGTCCCTCTGATGTCTGACCCTATCCTGGGTGGCTGTTATCCCTGTGTGGGTCACCGATGATTCCAGCATGCTCTCTGTTCCTTTAACCCAGTTAAATTAATGGCATTAATGACCCAACCCAAGCCAAGAGTAGCCTGCAACAGGATGCCCTGATGCCAAGTAGTCATCTGCTTGATGGACAACCATGGCTGGCTTGCTCTTTGAACATGGGTTTGGGGTTTTCTTTGCAAGTTTCAACCTCACTTGCAAAAGCCACCTTCACAGTCTCAGGAGCATGACTCACTGTGGTGAACCTCTTTGCCAGGGATGCCTCGGCCCCGAGCCACTCGCACAATGGCAGCTATGGCGAGACGGCACTGGAGGTGCGGGGCTGGCAGGAGGAGGAGGAGATCATGCAAGCCAACCGCCGCTGCCAGGACATGGAGTACACGTAAGGGATATGCCTTGCCATTCCTGCTTGTTGTGGTCTTGGGGCTGGGTTCAGATCAACCAGGATGCCCTTCTGTTCCTTCCTACGTGCCTGGAAAGGATGGGCTTGACTTCACTTTGAGTTAGTTTTGCTCTTCAGCATTCAAACAGGGATTAAAGAGTTGTTGTCATTAGATAAGTTCCTCCCTACCTTCCTCTCAAGCCTTCTGCCACAAACTCAACATTTTTACCAAGCAGAGGCTGTTCCACTATTAAAAGTAGGCTGGCATGCAAAGACACAAATTTTCAGGCACTTTTATAAAAAAGGTGTATTTCCTTGCAGAAAACACCAGTGATTGTTTTTACTGGGTTTGAGTTTTGTTTTTCACTCACAGATGCGAGCTAATCCTGATTCCAAGGAAGTAGTGGAGTTTTACCACTGCCTTCATAAATATAGATTAGCATATTGTGTTTAAATTGCTAATTAAACGTGTGATGATGAAAAAAAATGCTTTCGCTGCTTCACAAAATACACCTTCATTGTATTATATATTGTACAGCACACTCGGGCTAGTCATTTGACTGTCAAAGTGTACAAGTTTTTGAAAAATACAGTTTTGTAGTTGTTCAGTATGATTTGGTGTTAATCATTCCTTGAGAAGAGTTCAGATAATCCCATTCTTTTTAGTGATTTGAGAGTCTTCAGGGTCTGTATAAGAGAAGTAGCAAGGTTTGCTCAGCTCTGAACACCATGTGCTGATTGTTTTTGCAGCAGTGAGGGAGAAGGAAGAGCCCAGACCACCTCTTAGAGAAACCAAAATTAACTCACTTCAGCAGATCTTTACTCCAGCTGACAACAGACCTGAATCCTGGGGTTAACTCAGTCTGCCAAAGCATAGTTTCCAGATTTGGCCCCAGTGTATTACAGGGTTGAAAATTGTCTATGCGTTTGTATTGTAAAGGTAGAATTGTGCAGCCTGGTCAGGATGCTGCCCACTGCTCCTGCTGGGCTAGTGAAGCCATAGCATGGATGAGTGCAGTTACCCTTGCAGAAAAGTTTTGGCTGAATAGCTAGAAATGCTGTCTGTTTTGAAGTGCGTTGTTATCCTTGGAGGAACTGCCGGGAGCTGTCTTGCCCAAGTATCCAAAACCAGAGAGGACAGAGCAATAGAGCATCTGCCTGGGGACCTCCCTGCTGCCTCCAGGTCTGGAGATCTGCCCATATGAGTGTTTTTTCCATTCCTGTAAGCAGAGCGTTCATGTTTTGGCAGCATAAAGAATCTCCATGCCAAAATAATTGAGAAGGATGCCATGATCAAGGTCCTTCAGCAGCGGTCACGAAAGGACCCTGGCAAAGCTGACAGCACCAGCCTGCGTCCGGCTCGGTCCGTGCCCTCCATCGCCGCTGCTGCAGGCACGCATTCGCGCCAGACCTCGCTCACCAGCAACCAGATAGCTGAGGAGAGAAAGGAAGAAAAGCTCTGGAAGGGAAGCATAGGTGAGTTCAGCTTTTGCTTAAGCTTTGGTTCATTCATTACTTCATGCCAATCCTTCTGCTTGAGCTTAGCCAAAGTGCCTTGGCACACATTGCCCTGACAGCTCATTTCCAGAGCACTTTCCACGGGCAGAATGTGTGTCCTTGTGCTTAAGTCAAAAACCGGTTATTCTTTAGCTTTGCATTGTATCTTAATGACATTTTAAATCATATTAAATCATTTTGCACTGATTATAGAAAGTCATAGTTGAGGGAAGCCCTCCTAGATACAAGCACATAATGTTTGCAACTTTATGGGAGTGAATAACAAATTTGGGCTAGAAATAAAGCCTGCATAAAGTTAATCAAGAGGCTGAGAGTCCCTTTGGATAGGATAGCATGATGTGATATGGCAGATCAATGGGAAAATCAGTGCAGGACTGCCTGTTGTTTGGGGCCACATAGGAATGGGGTGTGGAGGTGTGCAAGGCTGTGTCGGGAGTAAGTGTCACTGGGATGTGTGTGCAGAAGGGGAGACAGGGAAGGGAAGCTGCTTTCCAAAAGCTGTTTTGTAGGAAAGTACCATGCGGATGCCAGGAAAAGCAGCATCAAGGGGAAAAGCTAAGCCGAACTAAATGACGGGAGCCATTCCCCACATCTTGCTCTGGGGTGGGACAAGGGACAGCATATGCATTTGAGCCAGGATGTGACTGATCTGTATGTGTTTTTAGGGCTGCTCTTGGGAAAGGAGCACCAAGACCACCCATCAAGCCCCTCTCTGCCTCCGCCTCTGCCCTCCTTGTCTTGCATGCCCATCCCAGTGCCGGCAGCCTCCCATGCAAAGACGGGCAGCAAAGACAGCAGCACCCAGACTGACAAAACCGCTGAGCTCTTCTGGCCCGCCACCGCCTCCTTCCCTGGCCGGGGACGCCTGGGTACCACCCCATCACACAGCCCAGTCCCACGGCCCCTGGGGACACGAGTGGCCAGTGAGAAACTGGGTGAGCTCTGCCAGATCTGTCAGTGCAAAATGTCAGCACCCGCAGGGCTATCAGCAATCCCCAGAGACACATCAGTATTAATGGGGGCATGGTGTGGGTATTGGTGCTGCCACAGTTTGTAAGGTACGGTGGAGGTTTCTTCAGGGAAACTAAAATTGTAGAGAGAGAGCTTTCTAGGTCTGCCCAGAGTGGCTTTGCAGAGCTTTGTGCTCGGCAGCTTCTGTAAAGCTCCATTTGTCAGTGGCAGGCAGAATTTGCAATTATTTGTGCTGCTAGATACAAAATTGTAGAGTTTCACACCTTGAAAATCTGCTGGTTTGCAGCCCGAGCAAAGGAGACATTTACTTTATGCACATTATTTTGAAAAAGCCTGTTTCTTACACATCATCTCCTCTCAAAAGCAAGTTTTCCCTCTAAAAACATGCTATGTATCATTAAAAGGGCTGACTATGACAGAGCTAGATGGTCTTTAGCATCTCTTCCAACCCAGACCATTCTATGGTTTTAGCTAAAGAGGTTCTTTGTTGTGTATCTCTTAAATATAATCTCGGAGTCTGTGCACACCGACACACCTGCTGTCATTGTGCAGGGAATTCAGCATCACACATTCATAGTGTCCCGAACAAATATGGCTTTCCGTATGTAAGGTGTACAGGTAATACATGCCCCACCTTCAAGGAACGGGTTGATATTTGCTTTGAACAACTTGAATTTGGATTGAAGACCAACTTTCCCTTCTTTCCATTGCAGAGAACTTCAGCCACGGGAAGCTGCCTGACAGCAAAGGCAGAGTGAGCAGCCTACTCCACAAGCCTGAGTTTCCAGATACAGACATGATGGAAGTCCTCATCTGAGCAGAGGACAGCATCTCTGGGGTTTTGTGTGTGTACACTCAGGCCCAAGATGGTCCTCAGTGTGCCAACCTTGAAAACTAACCCTGAGAATCTGAAAAAAGACAAAGTTTATTCCCAAATTGAAGCTAGAGTCTGATATGTTGATACTTTTCACCAGGTGAGAAGTCAAGAGCACTGAAGAGAAGCGAAGAAATGAACGTCTGACATTTTCTGAACAGAAAGGATTGTTGAAAATGAAAAGTGGTGTGAGAAGGGGAGTGTTGAGGAGAAAGGAAACTATATTTTCTGGCATCAAGAGAAAGTAGTGAAGTTACAGACTGGTTGCACGCTGCTGCTCTGTTTTCCTGCCTCTGCAACCAGGACAGGGAGTGAAAACCTGTCTCTTTGGAGGCCAGAGAGAGTTTCTGAATAATCCAGGAAAAACTTGCATCTTCCTCAGTATCAATGCATTTCTCAAAGGTTTCAGTCTCACAAATTTCACTTCTTAATTTTTGTGAATAATTGGTCTGTAGATGTACACGGCAGGTTTTTGTAAGTATTTGTTTGAAGTGGCATTGGTGTGGCTTTCCTGGGCAGGCAGGTCAGGTGCCTCTTTCTTGGCTGGACAAATGTTTCTCTTGGAGATGAATTTACAGTACAAATATTGCTGTCTTGCAACCTCAGAGCTCGCTGAGACTTCTTTTTTTGATAGGAGGAGTTGTTGGCTGGAATTCTGGTGCATGAATGTAGAAGGGGTTGGGGCGACCCTGCTGAAGCAAACCCTGTTGTAACCGTAGGAAAGTTTCAGGAGGGAAAGTTGGGGGAGGACCCCAGCAGCTCCCCTAAAGGGCTGTGTGTTATAGAGTTCCTTCAGAGGGGAGTTGCACGGGTTTGTTTTTAGAGGAGTTAAGCTGGATTTGCATGTGAGATCAGAAGATACCTCTTTCTGGGCACTGGTTCATCCTATGGGAAGAATTAGTGTATCTGTGGTAAGAACAAGATTTTTCCTTACTTTCAGTTCTTATAGCCAAATCCTAGCTTCTTTGAGCATACAAACCTGCTGTTCCAGCTGATGTGGGACTAAACATTAAGGAGTGCAGGAGCAGGCAGGGAAGGGTTTAACTGCAAAGCAGTACGTGAGCATCATGTGTTTTCTGTGCTGAGCTGCGGTTTCTTTTCACCTTATTTTACCCAGAGTGGAACATTTCTTATTTTCAGCTTTGTCCCTGAATTCAGTAAGAGGCAGCCAGCTCACCCACTGTGTTACTCATGGCTTCGTGCACTGCACATGCCGATGGGGAAATTTTCCTCTGTAAGGCATTTCTGTATTGGCTTTGCAGTTCCTGAGCCTTGTGGTGCACTTTGAGGAGAGCTTGGCTTTGGGAAAAAGAGCGATGGGATCTAATGTGAAGCTGCCCAGAGTGGAAAAGTGATGTGTGCTAGAAGTAATTGTGCACTCAGGGCTGCTCGAGGTCACCTCTTCCCATAGGTGACAAATCAGAGTCCTTGACTGTTGAGGACACCAGGCATTTTAAACTCTGCTTTCACTAAAAACTGAAGTCCTTGTGAATTTAAAGCCTTCACAGGCCAGAGCCTTGTGCTCAATACTGCCTGGCTGATACCTTTTATTTTTAAAAAGAACAAAATTGCTATGTTAAAGCTATGCACTTATTTTTGCGTGTACCTAGAATTAGATGTATGTTGTTGTCACCCTCTTTCTGAGTTTCGCACTTGTTAAACTAAGTAGTGGTAGGTAGGTTGTGCAGGAAGCAAACTGTGTGTTTCAAGTATTAGCAGCTTTGCATTGTGAAACCAAAGGTGTAAAACCCTTGGAAGATGTTATGCAGCTTAATATATGCCTTGTAAGATAATTTTTTTTTCCTCTAAAGTTAATTTAAATGTTGTAATTGTTTGCATAAAAGCCGGGACCGCGTGTGACATCACCACTGACCCACTTTTGTGGCCCTTCCTCAAGCATCTGTGGTAGGAATGGGGCAGGAGAAAAACAAATCAAGGGAATACAAGTAAAATATTGGTAAATTTTTAATTGCATCATTTTTTATCCAAGAAATAAGGATACCCAGGTGCTTAAAAGTTGCTAAGCATTTTGTTACCAGCTGTAATATTTCTTCTGCTGAAACTTCAGTAAGTTATGTGCAGGCAGACGGTGAGGCATCCAGGAGAAACAGTGCTGGATCAGCACAGATCAGCTCTTAGTTGTGTTTGGTAGTGGTTCAGCTCGATTTCTCCAAGTCAGCTCGAGTGCAGCACTCCTCCTTGAGGAGACCACAGTCTCTCCAGTTTCTGCTATCCAAAGCTGGATTTACACTTGATGCTGCCCCAAATTCATGGTCACATACAGGAAACTGTTACAGACAGTGTGTAGGCAACTTTCATCTAGGCAACAGCTCAAATAAACCAAATTCTCAGCAATTGTGTTGAACTCAAGAGATGTTGGTTTTCCTGGAGGGAAGGTCTGGAGGAGTTGTGTGTCTCCCTCCAGCCCAAGCACTAGCAGGACTTGGATGGGGTACTACTGCCATATGTCAGCCCCGCTGAGCAGAGCGGTCCAGCTCCATTTGTGCTGGCTTTCCCAGCTCTTTGAACTGTTCTGTGTTTTTGGGAAACTGTGCTGTAGCCATTCCAGGTGATGTCAGTGATAACTAGTTGTAAAATACTGTCATTTTTTATTGTTGTTGGTTGTATAGAGAAGTTTGTGTACAGTGTTTTACAGCTGGAGGGTTATTTGTACATAGGGGGGGAAATGAAGGATGTTATGTGTCACCCCCAGCAAATGTTGATATTGTTGGTCAGCCAAAGATTTCTTATTCTTTGCTGTTTAAATTTGTGCCTTACTATTGTAGATAATAAATGTATAAACATGTTTATTTTCTCACTTTTCCGGTGTGAATACATTCAGTCCTCTGGAAGAAAGGACTTTAAAAAAAGTTTTTAGGCTTTGGAAACAATGTGTTAAGACTAAGAGGGGATACTTCAGGGATTTTTAAGGTTGCATCCTCTCCATTTTTCAGAGGTGTTAATGAAAGGCCCCATAGCAGGTGACACCAGTGGGCATGAAATCTGTGGGTCTCCAAGGCAGAGGATCAAACTGGGAGCTTGCCCAAGCAAGAAGAGCATGATTTTAGAGATGATAAAGAAGAGATGGTTTTAGTGAGATTGTCTTCACTGGAAGGAAATGAGAGCGAAAACTTAATGAGATACTTTGGTGATGATACGAATATTTTTTAGCTCTGTGTTCCTGCTAAGCATAGAACTCCCACTAATTTTTTTTTCTTGAGGATGAGGGGCTTCTTTATTTGACAGATGTTGGATCAGTGTGAGTGAGGTACCTAAATATCTTTTATATCTAGATGTTTCTGAATTATATACTGTGCTCAGTAAGGAATAAAGACCAGATCCCATTTCATGCTGTAGTGCTGGCAAGGGGAATGCTCCAGCCTGGTGGAAATATTGTTCCTGTGTTTGTTTATGCAACTGAAATAAATGGGGGGAAGGGAGCAAAAGTGAGCCAAGTGTCTGGCTCTGAGTTAGGGAGGTTTGCTCAGCAGGCTCTCACATGCTTTTGAAAGTGTCTGTTAAAAAATTCCTGAATCAGGTCCCAGGGAGCTGCAGGCATTAAAGGTATGAATGCCATTAAGGGCCTCTCTCTCCTACAAATTCTCTTCCTGTCCCAACCTTCTCTCCCCAGATCCTTGCACACATTATAAAAAAAAACCCAACCTGTCCTGAGCAGGAGTGTGTCAGCAAAGATCCAGGGAGGTTGCAGAAGCTTGAGGAGAAGTTTGTTTGACCCAGATCTCAGCACCATGTGTTCCACATGCAAGCAGAGGTCAGCCTGACCCATTTATCACTCCATCTTCAAGATATGGCAGCTGGCAGTATTTTTAGTGCCAAGAACGAAAGTTAGGTGATTGCTGAGATTGTGGCTATTCAACTTCCTTCAGTTCAAGATTTGACAGTAAAATTTGGCATGTATCTTGTTTTTCAAGGCCATGGAAGAGAAGGAAACTATGAGAGGCCAAACCAATATTAGGATGGGAAAAGCCTCATGGCCAGCTGTGTTGAGATATAACAAAGAGGGGGCGTATTCCGCTTTTGGGTTGTGTCTTCACCACAGATGCTCCAGCCAAAAAACAGAATGTCACTGTAACACTGTCTGCAGGTTAAATATATTTTGCATAATAATGTCAGGAATAAACATGCAAAGAAGTAAACTTTGGGAGTCAGTTTGTTTAAACATTAAAGTCCATTATTCCAAAAGTAAGTAACAGGCCTGCATCATGTAAAGAAAGCTCAGAAGAGCTAAAAATATTAGCAAGATTTCTATTTAGAAGCATTCAAAAATCTAGTCCAATCCAAAATAACAAGACCTTTTCAGGATTCACTTGGATTCAGCGCACTGTGCAGATGTATCATCTCTTCTGCACTTGTTTGTTACTGTGTTCAGGGCTTTCTCCTCCCAAAATTTGAGAGGGGCAAACATACAAACAGCAGTGAGGTGCATTCTTGGGGAAAAGCTGTGATTTCAGACATCTTTAAATACCCTCTAGGTCTGGACTTAAGGTACACTGGCAGTGAAACGTGAAAAGTTCAGATTTCACTCCCTGGCAGGAAGGATGCTGCCGGGATCCTGCTTGTCATTAGGATCCCCAGTCTGGGTCTGGATGCAATCCAACAAACCAGGCTGGTCTTGAGCACCCCGCTGTGTTCCTCGACCACTCTGGGTCAGGTAGGTCAGCCTGAAGGTAGTAACCCCCCTCTCTGCAAACCAAAGCAAGTGGGGAAAACAGGGCACGATGTCCACAGTGCAGCCCCACCTGAGAGAGGGGTGAAAACACGAGCAGCTGTCATCGTGCCGCTGTGATTAATGTTCATCCAGACCTTAAGCTGCAGCTCCGAAGCCTTGTAAAACCAAACACGGGTGCCCAGCATTCCTGAGCTATAAAAGGCCCAGGAATTCATTGACTCGAGGTATGAAGACCACGAGCTATTTTCTTTCATACTGACCACTTCAGCTTTAGATGAACAAAATATCAGTGTGCATATTTTCCAGAGTAACCTTGCATGGCCCTGCTGCAATCCAGAACTCAGTCCTGTGCCAGTGCCCTCCAGTCTGACACAAAGCAGGGCAGCAATTAAGAGATGAGACCCAGGTCTGTGTTGGCCCCCCATACTTTGAGAGGCTGAAGACCTGCAGCAAAATTTAGTGCTGAAAGGGGACTTTTTTCCCTGGTACCACATGATGAGGCAGCAATGGAGCTTTTGGCAAGCTAAAAGTTGGAGGGTGGCAGTGCTACCACCTTTCAGGAGGTCATGCTCACATACTACCTGACCTGACCATTGTGGTGGCTTCTCCAGCTGCTTGGTGGACTCTTTGACTCCTTGTTCATGGCTCCCCTGGTGCTTGGGTGCCCTGGGAGCAACCCTCAGTCCCCTGCAGAAGCAGGGTGAGCAGCCAGTGACCCTCCAGGCATGTGAAGCTTCCTCCAGGACATCTGGGCTCAGAATAAGAAGAGGGGACCATGATGGCAGCTGGCATCGCTCTGCTGATCCCTGGTTTGGGCCAGGTAGGAAAAATCCTGCTAGGAGGAAGCTCCAGGAGGAAGAAAAGTGTTGTAAGGTGTGAGGAGATGGAGGTCCTCTTGCTTGACCAGTTACTTGGACCCTTTCTGGTAGGCTTGCTACTAAAACTGCAATGCAATTTGGTGTGCAAAAAAATTGCTGCTTGGTGTAAATCCCATCTGAATTCATAGAAGGAACCTTAAAGACGTATATGTAGTTCCAACACCCCTGCCCTGAGCAGTGACACCTTCAGTGAGACCAAGTTGCTCAAAGCCCCATCCAACCTGGCTTTGAAGGTTTCCAGGAATAGGGAAACAACTTCTCTGGGCAGCCTGTGCCACTATCTCACCACCCTCACAGTGCAGAATTTGTATTCTAAACTAAACTTTTCTTCTTTAAAGCTGTTACCCCTTGTCCCATCACTACATAGCCTTGTAAAAACTCCCTCTCTGGCTTTCTTGTAGCACCCCTCCTGTAGCTCTGCCTTTCATCCTCTCAGGACACATCCTACCCTGCTCTGCTGCGCCCTCTCACCCTGCTGCCTTCAACATCTCCCAGCTCAACCCTGCCAGAAAAAGGCAGTCAGGTTCTCATGTGCCAGCAATTTTACTGTTCAGTTTTAAGACAGAACAGCTTAAGAGGTATGAGCTACCCTCATCTAGGTGCTTGTACAGTGCCTTGTGTGGTAGCCCCAAATCATACTCTCTAGCTGTAAATAAGGGTATTTGTTGACCATTACTATTATCTGCATGCCAGCTCTGTGTACCTCCGCTTTTAAAATGAAATCATTGTACACATTCCTCAAGCCTAAATCTGGTGCACAGGTCAGAGCCCTTTCAGTTAAGTTGTTAATGCCTCATCCCCACCACAGGGCTTTTTTTGGATGGCTGAGCCTTCCTTTTCAGATGCCACGAGTGCCTTATCGTGTTACCCAGATGGCTCTGTGTGCTGGCTCTCCTGCCTGCAGGGCTCTGAAGCCTCACCCGACCCCAAACACGACTGCACCCCCAGCCCACATCATCCCTGTCCCCATCCACCAGACCAGGTCCCCTGGGCCATTCCCCAGCAGCCATGGGCCAGCTCCCGGGCAAAGCCTGCTGGCACACGGCGTCTGTGCAGGAACCCCTCCCTCTGCTGGCTCATCCTGCCTGCTCTTACCTGGCCCTTCAGCTGGGAAGGCTCTGGGATGGGGGTTTTGGTCTGAAGGGCAAGTCCAGCGTGTGATGATGGTGCTAATACCTGTAGTATTATAGCTACAGTCGTTATAGCCCTAATGACAGCTTATTGCTGCTGCTGAGATCCACATCACCATGGCTGGATTTAAAGAGTGTACAGTGAGCAATCTGGGTACCCTGCTATGACAAAACCCCTTCATTTCATGAAAGTAAACAAAATCTTGAGATTTCAATGAAAATTATTTCATTATTTTAGCTTCATTTTGATGCACTTCCTTTCTTTCCAATTCAATTTCATTGTTTTCACCTAATTCCTTCATGAAAATTCTTTATTTCTTGAAATTATTTAATTGAAATCGCAAGATTTCATTTCATGAAATAAATGAAATGAGAAATCAAGAAATGAAATGATAGCAAAGGAAATAAAATACCACAAAATGAAATTGAAAAAAAAAATATTTTTGCCTACTGAATGCTGGATAAAAAAACCCCAAAAGGACCAAGCCCTGGACTCACTCCCCCATTTCCAGAAGCTGGTTTTGCTGTAGACACAGTGCTTTTCCCACTGCGTCCTTCATGCTCCCACTCCACTCTTCCTATAAGTCCTCTGCTTCTGCTGCATCGGCCAAGAAAACTTGTGGGGAGTTTTCAGCTTCCTAGCAAATCTCTTAGGAAGAGCAGCTTCTGGGTTTGTCCATAACTATGACATTCAGCATCAAAACACCCCTCCTACGCCCAGGTGCCACCTTGGGTTTGGAGCTGACTTCTCTGACACTCAATTATTCATTGTCCCTGCAGCTGCCAGGGGCGGCTCATCTCACCACAGTCCCTGCACTTGGCAGGAAAAGACATAGATGACTCTTAGGATTTCCAGAACATTAAAAAACCTCTTTGGTTTATTGTTATTTTCACTCTAGAAATTGTATTTCACTGAAAAAAAAAGAATTTCAGGTATTTAGGAAGATCTTGGTCTTGCTCTCCCATTTACAACAGCAAGGACCAAGACTAACTCCACCACAGCCAGCAGTAAAACACTGGGATAAAATCAGAGCCATAAAACCAGTTATAGGATTGACATTTCAGAGCACTGGTTTTTTGAGCATTCTAGGACAGAAATTAGAGCTTTAAAATCTTCCAGCTCCCTTTCAGATGGCTCTTTCCGACCACAATCTCAGACATTGCTCAGCATTTTCCTGCAGACACTGAGTCCTTTGGGAAGCCCCTTGACAGGCCCTTGAACTGGCTATCAAAAGTGCAACTATCTGTGCTGAGTCTGAAATTCATTTTTTGGGGCAGCTGAAACAAGTGCTGCTGAGCCACGAAGAGCACACAAATGAGTCCACCTGGTCCTAGTTAGCGAGTTATCACCTCTTTGTCTAAACCACATTGCAGGAGTGGGAAGAGCTCCTTTCTGTCCATATTACTCTGCTCACCTTTCCTGTTCATCCATCATACTCCTTCTGATCTATTCTCTATAAATCGCAATATCTATTCCCTTTACTTAATTTCACCATTTTATTGCCTTTTTTCTGCATATGCCAGTTCTGCACTGTTTCCCTCTAGTTGAGTGCAGTCCAAACACTCCAGGTCTTCAGGGTAAAATCCCTCCTCACATTCCATTATACCAAGGCACTTTGCCTCCATCTCTCTGTTTTCTTGCAACATGCTCACTCCAGTTCTCAGATTTGATACTCTTGGCAAGGAGTAATTACTGGGGGGAAAAAAGGGGTGAAATTAAATAACAAACCCACTCCAAACCAACAACTGCTGAAGAGGAGCCAGCATGGCTACAACAGTAGGGAACAGAAAAGCATTATCCATACATGCTCCCATTTGCAATCAGCAATTGCTAGTAGCTTTCTATTAAAAGGAAGAATAAAATTTAAAATGTTTCTGATACATATCACTGCTAATTGATGAAAAATACTGAGTGTGGAAATGTGGAATTTTAATGAAATCTTCATGCCAAAGGCATTCTCACTCTGGATCCAGACATGCTCTCATGCTTTGCAGCTACAGCTGAGCTAAGAGACATCTCAGCAGCCAAAGGAATGTCCCAAGCTCCATCCCCCTGCAAGAGTCTAACCTGGAAAATGTGAACTTACCCAAGTGACCAATGCTGAGCGCTTCTCCTGCTGTCCCCTGCCTTGAGCAACATTAGCTCAGAGCTTCTGCATCTCTCTTGTGACCACCTTATGCTCTAAGGTGGATCCTTGTCTTGCTCCAAGTGGTTCAGCACCACAGGGGTGAAGGTACACCCACTTTCATCAGGAACAGAGCTGGGATGCCAGCCCCTGTTCTCTCCTCACATCCAGGGCTGGCACTGGAATACTTTACATGCCTGGGCCACTCCTGTAAATTCACAAAAGCCGAAGCAGAGCCAAAACCTGAACCCTTCTTCCCTCCCATCTCAGAGCAGGGCTAAAATCATTGCTTCATCCCTTTGCTTCATGCCCAGCTCCATGAGTATAACAAGTTCTGGAACACAAGTCCATCAACAGCAATAAAATCCAGGCCACCACCTTGGCTGCAAAGAGACACCAGAGCCCTGGCTACAATTCCCTGCTCTAATGCCCACATAACACCATCTGGCTTTTATTCTTTATTGGAACAAATGGTAGACAGGGATATTGCATATAGAAGAACTTTTATTTGCTTTTTATTTTTTTAAATTATTTGGCCCCAGAATTTTCTAAAATTACTCCTTCTCTCACTTGAAAAGAGGATGCATTGAAAGAGAGAATATACATTTTTAAAAGCTGGAGTTTGAAAAGCAAGCATAAATTAAAATATGAGGTGGGCATAAAACAGCTAGAGATTTCAACATCTATGAATAATTTCTACAGTTCTCAGAAAACATGATTTATTGTTGTTACCATCAGCTTACCTATGCTCCAAATGAAATTAATTCAGCCCTCAAAGTTTTGAGCTGCAAAGAAGTTCCAATGAAGTCTTACCTTCTAAAATAAATCATAATGCTGCACTACCCAAAACAAGCTTTGCAGTGAGAAATGTGATGAATCCATCTATTGCTAGGAGGAGTAATTGAGGAAGTTGATTTAATGAAGTCCTTTCAGAGGTGCAAGTGGCAGTTCTCATCACCAGAAGAAAGAAACCCAATAGGACCCCAGATTCTTCCACTCTGGTTTGGTGTTGACAACCTCCGTTGCTGTCTCGTTTCACCACCAATCCCAAACACCCATGTGCCACCAACTTCAACAGGGCAGCCCCAAAAAAAGAGAGCAGCCACCAGGGACCCCATCTGGAAGTAAGCAGACTAACTGGCAGATGCATCCTTCACCCTCATCCAACTCAAATTCACAGCTTGTTCTTCCAGTGCAGGAAAAATAACCATTTTTCACTGGAGAAAGCCCAACTGCTTGAAATCCTATCCACTAGAAACAACTCAGAAAAAAACAGAAATAGCCCAATTTCTTAACAGGACTATTTCTGAGACAAAAGCTGGCTGGAGTGGCAGATTTTAAAGTAATGCAGATACCAAGGGGAGAAGAGCTCAATACTCAGCATCCAAATACAGCTTTTTGTGGGACTGAACAGCCTGTTTTCATTCTGCCCCTCACCCTGATTGCTGAGTATTTAAGCCCTTCAGAACACAGCCTGCTATACAGCCTCTGTTTCCATAAAACTTATCCTAACAGATGCTCATTGTGGTCTTTGAAATAATACTCTAGTATAAAATGTAAAAATAATGTTTTCCTATGCAGATGATACTGGTTTCAACAGAGAGCAATCAGATTTCTCTGTTCCATTCTTTCACTACCTGTACAGTGCTTTTTCCCTCTACTTCAGAATGCATTTCTTAGACTTGGTGGCAAACTGGTGGGATTTGGATTAGGAGACATAATTTTTTTAGATATACATGACCCTTTCTTCTGATTAGAGCTGCACTAGGCACATTAGAATTCCAAGCAATTTTGTGTGTTTATTTTTCTTTGTCTGGTTTAATGAAGGTTTCCTACTTTAAATTACAAATTTTGGTAAAATCAGTGACATGAAGGTTCTGGTCCTGAGCTACTGGTCAGATGCTACAAAGGGAAAAGAAAAACCTACTACACAACCCTCAGGTATATTCCAACTCTGAACAAAAGCAATTTAAAACTAGACATAGTCACTGTTTAATTTTCAATCTTACTTCCCCACCAGATGCAATATTATGGTCATTCTTGAGTTATATCTCATGATACCCCCACCTATGCCAAGAAAACAAAGTCAAGTCTGAGATACAGAAAAGCCAACCTGCCTGACCTCAGTCCAAGGAGGAAAGCAGCACAATAATATCTGTGATTGAACAACATAAGAATTCAATGTACTTTTGGTTGATTTTTTTTTTTCTTAATTTACTTCAAATGACTGACTGGGCTATGTATGGAAACATTATTCCTTTTTCTGCTTATTCACACTTCAAACAGAGCTCAAAGCCTTTCTTAGGAAACACAAATTTTCCAGATGAGCCCGTTTATGCTCTGCCTGCACTGTATCTTAGGGCATACAGTGTGGTAGCAAGGCTGTACTTGCTTCTATCACTAGATATGACCTTGTCAATCTGCCTTGGTAAGGAAAATATAGCTGAACTCACAACAAAACTCACAAAAAGATTTTGTTTCCTTGGAAGAAGCTTCCCAAAATAGGCATGACAAAATTAGACAGGGAGTTTTGTTTTTGAATAACAACTAATTGAAGTCCCTTCTAGAAGCTGACAGGAGACGGAATGAGGACTTCCATGGATGGAAATATTTCTTTGGGTATTTCCTTTCCCTCCTCCTGAATCTGTATCGCAGAGCACTATGCCATAAGACAGAAAATCAGAGAAGTGCCTACATGTGATTCTGACTTTCCTTACAAAACCAAAAAAAGCTTCAGACTCCAACTAGCCATGGCTGCAGATATGAATTAACACTTGAGTCTGAAGCACTTTCTGAGCATCAGCACATCCCTGCAAGTCTTGAATCCTAATTTCTTTGAAGTGAAACACTTGAGGGCAACATCGCCCATGCACTTCATGCTTTGACCTTATGTTCAAATCTCTCCTCCAGATGAAAGACTTTCAGGTATTTGTAGTTGTAGAGAGAAATTTCAGCACCTCAGTGGGAACTGATGCCTGCCTGGCTGAAAAGAAACACTGGGCTGTCACAACAGCAGGCACCAGCTGAGCTGCCCATGAGACACTCCAAGGGAAACAGAACAAGAAACAGATCACCTCTGCACCAGGATTTTACTTCAAACAAAATACAAGTGAACAGAGAGACTGGAACTCACCAAAAAAGGTTTGTTTGGTTGGGTCTTTAAAAAAAAGAACTCTTTCTAGGCATTCACAGGATGCTTACCTGGTACCTATAACAATGTGAAATCCTGAAAAATGCAGATGGCAATCCTGCTGGTTGCAATAGGCAGCCTGTAATATTCAGCCATCTACTTGAGGAAGACAAATAGACACTAAATGTTTTAGAACCCTGTATACACACAGCACAATTATTTCCAGCTGCAGGACTACCATTAGTCTTTATTATTAATTCTTACTCCCCTCATAATGCATAATCCCCCTCAGAATCATAAAACATACTCAAAAAAAATGTGAAAGACGAGGCTTTGTAAAAAAACCTTAGAAGTTTAACTGTTAGCCCCTGTGGAAAATAGATTCTAGTTTTCAGTTGCAATGCTATTCCAAAGGTAGCCATAAAACAATAGGGAAACTGTTTATAAAGCAGATAGGCTTTTCCTACACCTACCTACCTCACTGTTACAGTTAACAGTAAGTTCAGGTGTTGCTTACAAAAACACAGGATTGAACAACCCTGATTGCTAGGAAGTGCCAAAAAAATCACAGAGCACTTCAGATTTTCCAGTACTAGTAAAGGAAGTTCAGGAATTAATGAAACAAAACCTACCAAAAGGTAAGATTTGAGATTCCTTAATTAGCATATTGTGTTGGTGTATTGCCGAGTCCTCAGATTGTGGGTCAGCTTACACTCCAGGAGGTTAAAATACAAAAACTTTGAGGGACAACATCAGAGATACAATCTGTAAATTCTGTGGAAAAACAATGCCAACAAAAAACCTCAAATGAAGCTGCAGTCCCTACAGACCTTTCTCCAGAACCTGCACGGGAGGGAGCTACTGGGAGAAATGACCCAGCACAGCTATGTGTAATGCCTCAATTTAAGAAAGGGATGCTCCTGCAGGTGTGCAGAACAGCTGCCTGCATGCCTGTGGAAGACCTCATTCAACCCCAGCCATCTGACTTCTCTAAAGTTATTTTTTCAAAGAAAAATTACATTACTTCAGGAACACAAATGATGGTCACTTTGCATGTGTGATTTTCCATGAGGGCATTGAACTGGCATTCCATCTATGTCTCCCCATCCGGTAAGACTCTATGCTCACTTTGGCACAGCAACCAGATCTCACAATACTGAGAGACCAAATGTATTTTTTTGTTGTTGCCGTGACAACCATGCTGCTAGGTTGGACCTAAAGCAGCAGCTGGTTTCTCCACTGCCAGGCCCTGACAAGGACAGCCCTTAACTTCTTCCCATCTTCTAAGCATGTTGCCTATATACTAAGATTTTAATAGCTTTATTTTAAGAGACTTAAAAACTACACCCATTTTTCTGCTTCCCAAGAATCATTTCTATCATAAGGCAGGCAGCAGAAATAACACAAACACGTATTCCTCCAGTAGCTCACATGACCCCAAGCATGCTGAAAATCTCATTTCCAAGTAAAGGCGGGTATGAGCTGCTGGCATTAGTATGCTATGCATAGCTTAGTGAAAGGGTGGCAAATACAGCTAAAGCCAAGGAAAGCTTTTACAGGATACCAATCATGCCAAACAAAAATATGAAACATTGTGCTCTACATTTACTCTCTTAAGAAAATTAGGTAAGTTTTCAAATTAAGAAATTGAAAATAATACTAAGAAACAGCATCTGGGAGAATGAACTCAATTGAGCATAACATAGGCAAGGAAAAGGGCAAGAATTTTACATAAATACATCTGAGTTCTGCCACTGTCACCTCCTAGGCAGGGAGGTAACCACTCCATTTTGAAAATGTTATGTTCCTATCCAGTGCATCACTTGGCCAAAATTTCAAATGCAACTGCGATGACAGGAGAACAGAAAAAAAATAAACCCATCACATTTTAGCTTTTTTTTGCAGTCATTCATATTTTATACCATCTTAAGTGTTAACATGGACACAGAGGAGTAAACAAAGTGTACTATGGTATCTTGGTATCACTTGTTTGATAAAAACACAAGTTTCTGACAATTCTATTACTACCATTAAAGGATACACATGCAGACCGAAAAAAGAAACTTAACAAAGATTAACTAAGTTTCTAACTAGCTTTTAAGAGGGAGTCCAGTTTGCTCCAGAAAGTATGGTTCTTTTCAGCTCACACTGCTTACCACACTCACCTCTTCCTCACCTTTGATTAATACTGACATCTATCTAATTTGTGAAAGTTACAAACCATCATCACTACAAATGCAGGGCATTTTGGAAAGCAATTTAAACTATCAGCGGTATTTATTGCAAATCAGTTTCTCTCTTTTACCATTTACACGTGGATAGTAAAAGTAAATACACACAAAGAAAAAAAACATTAATGAGACACAAACTGGTTTAATTAAAACAGTAAAGCAAAACAATATGCAGGAATAAAAACTCCAGAAACATAGCACTTATTCTTATGAAGTCGTTGCTGATCTTGGAAAAACATTTGAGAATCCATGACCAAACATTCAGCCTTAAATTCTGAGGGAAAAGGAGGGAATGGCCACAACCTACCAAGTCCTTCCGCACTACTGCACTACTTGATATATTTTTCCATGAACTTTTTGTGAAACTCTGATCGCAGAGTATCATTGACGAATCTTTTGTCCTTTTTTGTTTCGTCTATCCCCTTGGCACAGTTCTTGAAGACAACATCATCATCCCACCTGAAAACAGAAGTTTTTAATTGCAGTAAGCTTGTAAGAAAATTAGGTGCAATATATAAAAACATAAAAATGGGTTTGACCATCTTACAGAACAGCCAGTCATTAGGATTAGATTTTAGCTTGGGGTAGAAAAATAGATAATCTTTTCTGAAAGACTATCTCCTACACACTTGCAACAAGATCTGAGGAAGGAAACAGAAACCAGCTACAGTGATAACATTTTCTGACTCTGAACAGCAAGACTCAGCAAGGGGATGGGTGTCACTGAACAGACTGCACAGTACCTCCTTTTAACTTTGAAGTTTGCCTGAGGCTGTGCTGGCCCAGTGAGGTTCAGCAGTGGGTTACCACTCAGGATGTTCTCCATCCGAATTCTTTCTTCTTCAGCCTTTTGCTCTTGTTCCTGAGAACCAGAAATGCATGTATTATTTTCCTAGGCCACTTTTCTGCTCTAGCTGGTTGAGATACACATTATTTATCTTTGAACACTCATGCAGATGAAGCTTTAATTCTTAGCTCAGATTTTTCAGTGTTTGGCACTTGCATATGAGGAGAATAAGGATAGGAGCAGAGATACTCTTCAGAGCTTAACTTTGCTAATAAACTGTCAAACTAGCAACACCCCTATCGACTCTACTTAGCTCTGAGGCACCATCAAATATTCAGGTAAGTTCTAGCTTTACCATATACATATTTATTACATTAAAAGGTTTTCTTTATCCTCATGAGAAAAGAGAGCACACCATACTATATTCACTAGGGAGAATAAACCATACAGCACGCTGAAACTTCTGTTTTCAGCAGCTGTTTGAATTTTACTACTACAACTTCCCAAGGGACTAATTAAAAAGAATATTGAGAACCCCACAGTGAAATGAACAGAGGATGTCATAAGACTATTTAAGAGTTTCAATATTAAGAAGCAGACAAATTTTCTTGTCCTTGTACTCTCAAATGCATATAACTCAGGCCTAAGGGAAGCAATGCAGTACAAGTAACACAAAGTAATTTTACTGCCTACACTTCTAAGCTCTGTTAGCACATCTAGTGACTTAAATGTTTACAGACTTCAAAATTAATGTTTACTATTAATTTTACATATTTTTCCACAAGTTTTCACTAATATTGCAGGGAGTGTTCTTTGATGAAAGAATTAGTAGGGAAAGAAAGTAATTCTTTAAATTAGGATGACTAAGTAGGTTTCCTCCTCTGAAGTATGGTCAGAAGATACGTTAAAAAATGAAACCTCATTAGCACTGCAGAAGAATCAAACTACGGCTTTTAAAAATTATATAAACTAAAAACAAAAAGGTTGTTCCCCAAGCTGGGAAAAAAAAAAAAATGGAGAAAATTAATTGCTGAGGACTTCTACAGGATCCTAAGAGAGGAAACAATTTCCTTGTTGCTGGAGTTAACAAGGTTTAAATGCTAAACTTGATGCTGATGCTAGCCAGAGTTCCCTAGCTTCTAGCATTTAACCAATAGTAAGTTATTTATTACTATCTACAATTTACAGTACTTTTCCATTAAATTGGTCAGGCATGTGAAATTTTGGAGGGGTGCCCTATCCCTGGAAGTGTTTAGGGCCAGGCTGGATGGAGCTCTGAGCAATATGGTCTAGTGGAAGGTGTCCATGCCCACAGCAACGGGGTTGAAAGTAGATGACTTCTAAGGTCCCTTCCAACTCAAACCACCCTGTGATTCTATGAAATTTTCTTTTAAAATACCTCCGCTTTCTTAAGAACATGGATTTAATGTATACACGAATAGCAGATGATGCAGGATCACTGGTAAAGATTTTACTTTTCAAAATCCACTCAAGTTTTAGTTATGAAAAAACACCTACCATTACACTGCTTCTCACAAATAAAATGTAGAACCAGCTGCAATTAACTGCCAGTGGGACAGAAACGCTCCCCAGAAGGGCACATTGCTCAAAAACAACACACAGCTTCAGGACAAGCCCTGTAATGCCCTTATTAAAATATAAGCCTCAGAAAAACTTGCTCTTTCCTGCTACTGTATCCATGGAGCTTTAACACAAGCCACAACAATTAGAAGTTATTAACACTAATCAACTGAGGTTTTGAATTTTCAAACAGCTCTAAATCTGACATTTGTAGTCCAGCTTCTGTTACTATCACCCCAGTAAGTATGAAAACATGGAGAACAAGAATTTCCTCCCATATTAGAAATATAAACTCAAATTATACTTTTCTCTGTGGATCAGAGACAAGAAATGCATGCAGCTACTTATGCACAGAATGCTAACCTTTGATTTAGCATCTTCTTTCCACATAACATGGAATAGCCAAGAGCCAAGAAACCCCATTTACTGCAGTCTGTTGCCCTGTGCTCCCACCACAAGTCCAGCAGGCCTTGGAGTGCTGTACAACACATGCATGGAAAGCTGCTTTGAAAGCAAAATCTAGGATACTGGATCAAGCAAAAACCCAGTACCGATGTTCAGGTGCCTCCCAGGAGGAGATCAGATACTGCTTATGACCATTAGTAACTTTACAGATGGATGCAAACATGTGAAGCTTTCTCTGTGTTGTCCAAAATTAGGTGGGCTCTGCACCACTATGCATCTCCAATCTTCAATGCTCCACTAAAAGTGAGGCTTTGAAAATAGAACAGGCCAGGGAAAAACACCAAGAGCAAAGGAAAAGGCTACAAACCAAAAATTCCTAATCAAGAGAAGGCAGCACTACTAAATCATTGTAAGAAATTAATAGTCCTCTATTGAAAAATGGTTGTGTGCAGACAACTTCTTCCAAGTTTACACATGCACACAGATGCAGCAGTTTCTCGTTTTAGAGCTGGACTCCAGCCAGGTGAGCTCTTCTGAAGGTGGCACGGAGACCATGGCACAGTCTTGTCCTCTAATAAATTAACTTCAGCCATGATCCAAAGTCACTGAAGCTGTGCATCATGCATTACCTTATCTGAGGCAGACATTACTATTTTGGTTTGGGTTTTTATGATGCATGAAAATGCATCCACACACCACTGACATATAGAGAAGCACTTCACATACGAATTTTTTAGTGGTCAAAAATCGACTGGAGTCAGGCAGCACCTCTTCAGGAAGAATTGCAGTTCCTCTTCCCTCCCTTTCCCCATTTCAGGTTTAATCTCATCAATTCCTACAAAGCTGACGATTCCAGGACTCTCCACCATGCATGAAGAGAAGCAAAAAGCACTCAATCATTTGAATGGCCAATATTAAGAATAATAAAAAATATGCATACAGTACTCCCATGCAGTTCCTACACACAGGTGCACATTCTAATCTTCTACATTAAGATTTTTTAAAGGCATGTTACACATCACCCTAACCTTTATCTGCTTTGACATAACCCACATAATATCCTTCAGCCTCAATCAACCTGACATAGTTTGATTTCTGATAACAAAGAAAAGCATTAAGTGATAAAATGTGGTGATATAAAAAAAAAATCAAAGCTGAAATAACACTTTAAGAAGTGTTATACTGCAAGCACTAGTGTAAGACTGAAAGAGGGATTTAGCTCTGGGTTAAAACAGCAACAGCTGGACATGGTCCCACAGGCACCTGAGCTCACATCTTGGCAGAGACCTGGAGGATACAACAGGGAGCCAAGACAGCTTTTAGTGCTCACACTAAATTAGTGCTCACACTGAATTATGACACAGGAGACCAACCACACTCCAGGCTCTGCTGACTGCATCTCCACTGCACCACCATGCAGGTTATGAGACACAACTTGTACATTGTCCCCAACAACTTGGCTTCTCAGACTCAACTGAATTCTGTCTACAGCTGATTACTGCTAGCAAAAAAATTGCATTGACTTAAGTCAGGTACACTTGCAGAGGACTGGCAAGTGGCATGTAAGTGGTAGAGGCAATCTTGGGAATTTCTTTGTTTGGCGTATTTGTCTCTGACTGCATAGGAAAGAAAAACATCGTTACCATGTTTATTTTGAGCATAGTTCCTACCCTTAGCACAGAGCAAGATTACTTTTGCAGAAAGTGCTGAAATTCCCCAAATGACTCCACTATATTAGTTATCCTTCTCAGTTTTTATAGATGCTGAGCAGCTGAAAGAAAACCTGAAATACCCACATTTTATCTAAGGCTGAAAAAAAGTTTAAAAATATATATATTTGCATAACCTGAATTAAATGCTAATTTTTGAATAACAAACTGACAGCACTGCCTTTAGCAGCAGGGAAAGAAATTCAAGAATGCACAGATACACCCCAGTTATCTGACCCTGTACAAGTTACTAACTCTGTGCAACAGAGAGATTCGAATGATTTATTGAAACTTCAAAAACAAAGAGCACCAAGTAATCACAATGGCAGTGTCCACACGCAGCTTTGTTGTGATTTTGTCCACAAGGAAAGAGATATCATCATTAGTTCCTGGCAAGGTTTAAGTGCTCCTGGCATGTCTTAAACACTGAATGAAGAAACATACTCTACCATATGCTTTTGCCTCTTTACTGAAATTTTCTTCATCACTGATTTGATCTAGTTTTAGTCAGACCCGCAAGATTTAGGTGAAAAAGTTAATATCTATCAAGACTCGTTTTCTGATGTTTTATTTGAAACCCTGTGACATGGCTAAAACAAGGGGCAGAGCTAAGATTTACTCTGATCACTGGTAAAGTAATATATTCAGTTCCAGAGAAACTTGGTGAAATAAAACTGTTAAGAAAACAAATTGAAAACTTTAGGTCTACTCTCGGCTAAGCAAAAAACAACTGGATATTAAGACAGGTTTTCCAGAACTGCACACATACATTCAGCTGCTCACTGGTTTGAAGTTTCTTTTCAATTACTTCAACTTAGTTTCTATGGAAGCACTTGAAAACTGAAAAACAAGAAAACTGTAAAGCTTAATTTAGAATATTGACATGTTTCCTGAAACCTATCCATGGATGGTTAACACAGACACTGATTTAGTGTTCGTACAGTTTTATAGAGACCTAGAATAATTCCACAGAAAGGACTTTCAAAACCAGAATTTCCTGTGAGCTTAGTGTCTACTAGAAACAATCTGAGATTACAGTTGCGAAGGAAATGTCAGGAGGACTCCCATGGTCAAACAATTTTTTAAAAACATCCATAGTATTTATTTAATGATTCTACATAACTTCAGGGAACCAAGCATTTTGAGACATTAACAAACTTTCAGAAGAACTGTTTATTTGACTGACAAACTATTAGAACCTCTTAATATTAATAATGTCAAAATTAGATTTAGAGGATTTCTATGGAGATTTGTGTTATGCATAAGGGAAGTTAACAGAGAAGAGGATGCCCTGTAAAAAGCAGACTCTCATATTTTGTTTTTAATTACTGTTCCAGCACAGATGCATTTGGAAAGAAGCCGTTCTCCTTTAATGGCAGCCTAAATAATGGACACCGAAGTGATGAGTGAAGACTATTAACAAAAATACAGTTTACTCTAAATGAAGTCTCAGAAGTAATTGGACTAGCATTTTAATAAACCAAAATAACTAAAGTACCAGGGAAAACTCTACATTTGGCACAGGTTGGGATATATTACCGTAGTTTACCCACCTAATCTTATTAAGACCATAGAATTTTCCAAGAATATGACAAGAAGAGACACATTAATCAGCCTGTATAACAATGGGGTTAGAGAATGATGATCAGTGAGAAGGGAGGTATTCACTCCACAGTTTCTCTTTGCCTGGCCACTGGCTTACTCACGTTGTCTATGGACAGCAGCATTTCAGCAGGTAAAGCATTCCTGTACATTAATTTGGATTAACAGCAATTGTATAGTTAAGATTTTCCATTAGATGCTATCCTGAAGTCATCTGAATTATTAATACAAGTTTTCTTACAAAATTAGGTCTGAATTATGGCTTGCAGTACATACTAACAGAAAATAATATGCATCTTAAGAGAAAATGATTTTATATAAAATAACTCTAAAATGCTTAGCCAGTAACACCTTATTCCAAAGCCATGGAAAATAAGGCATAATCTGAACAAATTGTACACTAAAGCCAACAAACAGAAGACTTCTTTCCAAAGCTGAACCTAAGTCCTAAAGACTCTTTCCAAGGCTGTGCCCCACTCTGGCTTTTACTTTTTCTATCAAAATAGTCTTAGTTTCCTATTCCCCAAAAAATGATAAAATAAAATTTCAGGTACCTGTAGAACACCATCTATTTATTGAAGGTGCCAATTTTGAAGAGACCCTACCTGCCACCAACTGGTGGAAGGATGAACACTGTAGGTCTGAATCTGAGCGTGCAATAGTGGGCACTATTGCAAATAAATAACATGATTTTATTCAGTATGAATGCAGAACTGGACATTACAAGCCCTGCTGCTGCCTAAGGAGAACATCCATGAAGGCAACACATTACACCTGTAAGAGACAGGAAAATAGAACAAGTGCTATCCCCAAATACTTTGTGGCTTTTAGCACCATCTAGTGACAAAATTAGAATTTCAGAGAGATTATGATGTTCCTACTTTCCACACAGGATAAAAGAAGCAAGCACTTGGTCATCTGAGCTGCAATTTACTAACCACTATTTTCCTAATCCAAGCTTTCTACACTGAAATGTGACAAGTTTTGCTGTCTAATCTTGATGCATAACTTCAACTATCAGGCAAAGTGGAAAATCCACACAGACCTACAGTTTCATTTTAAGCACTGTGCAAGGACAACTGAAGTCAAAATCTTTCCTACACGTGGCTACACTTAATTTATAGTTTAGTACATTTCACATAGGAATACTGTCGAACTGTTGGCAATGTTTTTAAGTAATTTTCACCATGTTGTTACTACAAGACAATTTCATTGCTTCATGATGTGCCTCAAATGGCTAGATAAAGACACAAGAGATACTTTCAGACATCCTTTAATGCAGAAGACATCTCACAGGCCAGATGGGCAATCAAGTAGCAACAGTCTTGTACAGCACAATTTCTGCAATGAAGCAGCATGGTACAGCTTTTAGCTTTGCATACTGTTTAAGTGTAAAACTGCAGAGTTCACTTGTTTTAACAGGCCTTGTTGATTCTAAAGGTAAATTTTTATATTGTTAGGCAAGACCAGGCTTGCAACTACAATGCTGCCAACAGCAGTTAAAGCATTATCCTCTCCTAGATGTTCCTAGATGTGTCTTTGTCTGCTGGAAGCTCAACCCTGTTCACTGCCAGCTAAGCATTCATGAAAAACATTAAACTATGTATGTATATGTTAAGCTACAGGAAGGCACTAAAACATTACATTGTCAAAGTAGCCTTTGATTAGCCTCCTGATCAGCATCTAATGAGTTTATTTAGCATGTTCTAAAAAAAATACCTCAGGTAAGTTGATACACAGGTGACAGGTGGCTTGGTTTTCAGAGAGACTTTTTGATGGTTTGGGGTATTTACACTAACAGAGAGTATACTTATAAAAACACACAAAACTATTCCAGGTGAAGGCACCAAAGCACTGAAATTATTTAAGCCCTACTCAAAAAGAGAAAGCACTTAGTAAAAGCAGATGTGGGAATGTTGCACATACCCACTATTTCTGTTGCACCACCAGAAGAGAGTGTTTCAGCAGTGCAGATGAAATACCTGAACCCTAAATTCTGTTGCAATACAATGTTAGAACCAGTACCCAATATGAACCAAAAACCTCGTAAGTTTGACAACACAAACCACTCCCAGAAACTAGTCCAAACTCCCAGTACCTAGAAGTCAAATCAATAGTTAGGAATTTTGCTAATGCACTCCATCCTAACAATCCCTCTTATACCAAGGATGTAATAGCACCACCAGCACAGTATTTAATCTCACTCACAGGAAAACATCTGTAACTATTTGAAAGGGGACTTTCCTCCCCTTTCAAGGGTAGAACACGGTTTTCTGTCTGTAGAGAGAGAGATTACAGAGAGGTATGAAAGCTACATGTGAATTGAGTTTCCTAGTTCTGAAAAAACTGCTGTATTATTATTTGGTTTTGCAGAGACAACTTTCAAATGAATTTGCCTGTGTATAATCATATCAAAATAGTTCTGGTCTTACAGTTCAAATTGGTGCTCCTTGCAGCACCAAAGCTGCAAAAGGACAACTACTGTATAAAACCTGCAGCCATAAGAAGCAGCACCAAAAAGCACACATCTTTATTTCATAAATAAAAATACTATTTCTTGTTTCCTAAATCTAGTTAACAAACTAAATTACCCTGCATTGCATGCAGTTGACTAATGCCACTATATCCTTTGGTATGACAGCTAAGTGCAGAGGACTTACACATGAAACCAAGATTATCTTGACTTGCTGCCTGTACAAAGTGTATGAAAAGGGAATAAAATGTTTCAGTGAGTAAAATATTCAGTATGTCTTATATAGAAAAAAATTCTTAATAATTAGGCAGAAGAACAAATCCATCATATCTGAGAGAAGGTTTGAACAGCACTTTGTTTACCAGTTCTCACTCATTCCCAGTATGTAAGACATACCAGTTTTAACAGCCACCAGTTCACAAAAAAACAGGTGCTTTTTAATGTGTGAGGCTTTACCTTTCGAGCTTGTTCTTCAGCTCGTTCTTTCTTGATTTTTTCCAGTTCAGCCAGAAGAGCTGCAGTGTCATCATCATCACTGTCTTCCAAGTCGTCATCTTCATCATCTTCCTGATAGTAACAAATGGAAGGCAAGAATCAGCCCATTCATTTAATTTAATAAAACATGGCCCTGGGCTGCCCAACTAAGGCTACAACTGGATGACTGATTTCTGAAGGACTGCTGACTGATTTTTTAAGTACTTGGGTAGCAACAAATACAATACAAATAGGGATTTTGCTCTTTTATAGTAAAGTCAAGAGAAACCCATATTTGTGCTTTTGGGATGACTGCAATTAAAAATGCTACATAACCGACAGACTCAAGAGAATGGCTGTCTCCAGTCATTCTCTAATCACTGTGATACAAGCCATTCTGTGTGCCTGATTAACCTGTCCAGTACTGCTGGGGCCAAATACCATAGGATTAAAAACCCCAGAGCTTATTGTCAAACCTTTGACTTAACTCTTAGATGTCAGCAGTAAGAAGCATAGTCAAAGGCAAGTGTTTGTTGCTCATGCAGTCAGTCATTTGCAGGTATCTCGACAGTTCTACCCTTATTAAGCCAGTGGTAATTCCCCATACTATAAGTGGTATTTTCAGTTTCCTAGATTTTTGTGCTTTCCAAGAATACCATTACAGCATGGGCCAGAATCCTCTGAACCACTCTGGACTTTCACCACAGTACAGATGCTGTAAAAGGAAAATACATCGGAACCTGTCTGAGATCTTTAGGCAACCTAGAAGTACATATAGCATTAATAGCAAATCCTTAAGGCAGGGTAATGAAAGGAAAGAAGACAGAAAACAAGACACATACATCAGTAAGAGGATCATCTGCATCAAGATTTGCCGCAGGAATCTGGTCTAGCCGAGGCTTCTTAGACACAGAAGATGATGTTGTATGTTCTATGATGTAAGAGTAAAAACAGAGAGCGTCTAAGTCACTTAATTTAACAGCATCTAATGTCAGAAAGCAAAACTCTTCATAATTTGTGTTGAATTAGAGTGAGAGAAACAAGCTTATGCTTTACTTTCCCCTCACTTCTCAATCTTAATGTCCAGGTTAATTCCTTCCCCTAGGAAGCCCCAAGAGCAGCAATAACATCCCAACCTTACAATTTGGCCTCCAGAAGTTTTTTTAAGTCATTATTATTTCAATCAGAAAAAAACCCCATAAAAACAGATGTGGAGAAATATTCTTATTATATATATCCAGATGGAGGGTTCCCATTTAGGATGATCCCAAAGCATTACTGTTGGCTAGTTTACTCCAAAACACATCTACTTTCTTCTGTGAATTTGAAAGCCATGCAATAGCTTCACACCTACACCTAAAGTACAAGAGGTTGTACTTAAATACTAAAAATGAGTATTTCTCAAAAAGCTCTTTGATTTTGTTATTACTTCACTATATCTGAAAAGAATAGCATACTTTCAAACAGATTTATTGTTACACTGGTGCTATAACAGCAGAAGATGAGTCATTACTCTTTCTCCTTCCTGTCTTGCTCCTCCAAGTACAAAAAAAAAAGCCCTTTATTAACTGTGCACACTTGTTGCCAATTTATTACAATTCTACTGTATCAGCTGGGCATGCTTTTCTACTGGCTGGCCTAGATTTCTGCTAGCATGAAGCCATCGTGAAAGCCAGTGGACATTCCTTTGCAGGTCAACAGCTCTGAACTATCAGGCCAATACCTTAAATTCTACTCTCATGACATGCTGTCTGCAACTGCAAACTTCTTACAACTCCAAATTTCATGCAGGAGCAATGTTTCACAAAGGCATTAGGATTTTTGTTTCTTGGTTTTTACCTCTGGTGGGTCTGTCTCTGTTCTTTTCTCTGGCAGCAACTCGCTCTCTCTCCTCCAGCTCCCTTCTGAAATCACGGTTACGCACCTCTTCAGGAGCATCCTGAGTGGTCTGTCTGAAACAACAAATAGGGGAAAAGCCTGAACTTTGACAGTCTGCAGCTGGGCACAATTTTTTTCATGGAGGCCAGTAAATCCTGGGCTGAACAGGTAAGGCTAGGGAACCAGAAATGGGTTCCATGCAAACATATGCTTATTCACTCTTCAGCAGAGCCCTCCTTTGTACGTCTGCACTGCACACACAGACCTGCCACGCCACACACTCCTGCTCCTTCTGGTGGCTCCTGAATGAATGGAAAGACCCTACTTAAATTCCTAGAAAACAGGATGGTAACATCTGTCTGTATTTCACTATGTTGAAATATTCTATTCTCCAGCAGTCCAATCCCAGTGTCCTAGTAGACATCCATAAACATCACGGTCACCTTCCTTCATTGCTTCACTACCCAAAGCTGCTGCTGCAAACCCAATCTCTAAGACTTATAGATAAGACCAAGACTAGAACATCCTTTCCAAGAACCTTTTCATCTCCATGAGCACAGACCATGACCAATAATAAAAAAGTTGGGAGAACAGGCAAAACACCTCGTAAATACATGCCACCTCTCTTTTATGTAACAACACACCAGCAAAAAGCAATGAACTACATATATCTGAGCCAGATTAAATTCCACCTAGAGGCTGCTGAAATTTTTGCGGATGTCTTGAAAAGAACAAGTGAATAAAAACAAGCAGCAATTGCTTTCACCTCTCTGTGAACTCAGTGCTGGAAGTAAGAGTGCCTGGAAGAAACCCAGACGTGAGCCATTATAAACACATTGTTTGCACAGCCTGTCTTTATGATGAAGCATTTAATTTGCTTTTGTAATTAAAAAACTGAATTTGGAATCATTGTTAGAGCTGCAAAATCTCCCCAATGCCTGTGCCATGCAAACAAACATGAGTGGGATTGAAACACTGGAGTTATCCTGCAGTGATGTAGTCCTGGCAATTTAACAAAGACAACTTTTTGTTAGGTATTTGGGAGGAAGAACAGAAGACAATTGATGCTCACTCTCACACAAAAGGAGGGACTTAAAGCATTAAACATTGTATATTCCCATCCATACCTATCCCCGCAGACTTCTTCCAAAGCAACAGACTGGTGTTCCAAACCCCACATTTTAAAAACAACCCACCAGGAATTTTCCTCATACCAGCAAAACACATTTGACAGCATTTTCTGTGTTCTTTGTTTTGGTACTCTCCAAAACACTCAGCTCCCTTATGAATACATATTCTTAAAAATCAAAGGGGCAGGAGGGAACAGGTGACAGGGTAAATATCTACACAAAAGAATGCAAAAGTAAAACCTTGACAGTAATTCCACTGAGAAGAGTAATACCAGTTAGATAAAACGAGCATTTTTAGACTGACAAATTTAATTTAAATTCTATCATACTGACTCCAAGTTTTATTTACTCTTTCAAAAAGATAAAAATTTATTATTCGTTTCAAACATAGGAAAATATTCCAAAGATCACATTATCTTGTTCATTGGTTAAAGAAATTTCTTCTCCCAGGACCTGCATAAACCACTTGCAGCTTAACATCAGCTCTTCCAACACATCCCACTACCTCAGTGCTATTCCATGGCTCCCCTGCCTCCTCTCAATGCCCTTACACAGTGGTCCTTTGCCAAATACATAATGTGGTTTTCCTGCTTTTAAGATGTGCTCAACTTCACCTCTCTCATCCCAATGTGCTCTGCAAGTGACAGTACTCCCTGTGGCTCAGCCACAATGCCAGCTCACTTTCCAACTCACTTCCCAAGAAGTTCATCTTCTGATAATGAGTGAACATAAACAGCAACAAATTATCACTAAAATTAAACCTCCCCAAATCGCCTACAATGCATTTGAGCTCGTAGCTCTGCTTTTGAGACTTTCACTTTCAGCCCACTTGTTCAGCAGTCCTGCACAATCTGTGGACCTTGCTCAGTGCCTAGCACATCAACATGTATTGAGGAAATTTTAGAGTACCACTCATAACAAAACAGTCATTCCCAGCCTGTTTTGCCTGACACTCAAAAAATGATACTAACCTGTATTTGATTTTCGTATGAGAAGGAAGATCTCTGCTAGAATATTGTTTGGATAGCTGGCTTAAGTCTCCTTCACCTTTTCCTCTTCCTCCTCTTGCAGGTTCAAACGTTGGCCTTGCCGCTGTCGTCATTTTCACTCCTACAGAATCAAGGGATAAAACACGCTGTTACTACAATTCACAGTGTAAGGCACTTATTAGGAGCTACTTTGCTCCTGGGACTGAAGAAGCAGTGACAAGTCCCACTACAGCATACCAGCTGTCACCCAGCACATGATTCTCAAAATTTAAGTAGCATTCTATGGACAGAATCTATTCAGGTTTCACAACAGAGTCTCTTCCAATATGCTTGGAAAATGATACATGGAGTCTAACTAAAATATGAAGCTACAACTGTAAAGTAAATAACACCAGCCAGAAACTGATCTTCCATCCTAAAAGCGAGCAGTACAGTCTTGTAACTAAGCTCTTTCCCCACCTGAAAAACTGCAGTCAAAAGTACCTGCCTACTGGGAAGAGCCCTTCACTACTGCCCAGACCATTGCTAGGTACCACCACCAGAAACGCCAGCTCACCGAGGCCACAGCATGCCTAGGATGGTGCTGATCATACCCACTGATGGACACCTGGCAACATAAAAAAAGTGCAAGGAAAAAAGCTTGGATAAAAGGGAGAAGTTGTCACCAGCTCTCCCCTAGAAACTGCAGGAACTCAGCATGTCCTAAAAACCAAACTGGCAGATGCCCAAATCTCTACTATCAGTTCTGTGCCTAAGAGTGAAGCAGGCTGCAAGCAGCCTCAGCTGCCCTGGGAGCACACAGTGTGTTCAGCACTGCCTGTTGGGACTGCAGAGCCCAAAACAAGCTTATGTTGTTAGTTTGTCACTTTGAATGAAAGCACAAAATACCCAACTTCAGCACCAAAGTGAGAATATAATTTGTGGCTCAGAGTAACATTCCACCAGGCAGAACAGTTACTGCCACTGAACTACTACTCAAAAACCAAAATTAACAGAGGGAAACATCTTTAAAAAGAAGGTAACTAGCCTTGGCTTGTTAATCAAGGACAGCTGACACTTCACAGTGATGCTGTACAAATCACCTGAAGCTCAGTGAAGCATTTTAGATCTGTTGGCACACATTCTGTGAGGCCCATGATCCAAGAAAATCCCTTATTCCCAAAATTTATCCTGAGCTAATTATACGTAACACGAGGGATCCATGAAATCAGGTAAAGAACAACATCTGGTGTGGCTGCAGTAGTCTGGAAAGCATCCCTGCTTCTCTCAGGTTACAGAATTAATCAGGTTGGAAAAGACCTCTGAGCTGAGTTCAACCTGTGACCAAATACAGCCTTGTCAACTAGACCAGGGCACTAAGTGCCAAAATCCAGTCTTTCCTTAAACACCTCGAGGGACAATGGCTCCACTATCTCCTTGGGCAGGTCATTCCAATGTCCAATCACCCTTTCGGTGAAGAAATTCTTCCTAATGTCCAACCTAGAGCCCCACCGGCACAACCTCAGGTCCCTTCCTCTTGTCCTGGGAAAAGAGGCCAACCAAGTGGCTCCAACCTCCATTCCAGCAGTTGTAGAAAGCGATAAGTTTCCCCTGAGCCTCCTCTTCTGCAGGCTGAACAGCCCCAGCAGCCTCAGCCGCTCCTCACAGGACTGAATCGGTCTGTATACAGTCTGGCCTCCAAAGCCCAGTCTCAGCCTTTAACCTCTCAGATTCCAGAAATACTTGAAAAAGCGTCTTTATCGCTATCAGGAGCTATCGGCCAAGAGGAAATGACCGAGCTCGGCCTGCAGCTGAATTGCCTTGGCCTTGCCGGGCTGCGCCCTGACTGGGGGCTCCAAATCACAGCGTCAGCCTCGGCCGCAGCCCGGCCCCTCTCCGAGCCCGCCTCCCCCCGACATCCCCTGCCCCAGGGCCGCCTCCCCGCCTTCAGAGCCCTCCCGAGCCTCCCTGCGCTTTCCCGGGCACTCACAGCGCGGCCTCCTCCGCCCTGCGCGGCCGGGCCCTACACCGCCGCCATAATTCCGCCAGGCTCCCACGGTGCCCCGCGGCGCGCCCAGGCACGGCGCCATAGAGAGGGGCCGACCATAGAGAGGGGCCGACCATAGAGAGCGGCGCTGGCCATAGAGAGGCGCTGGCCATAGAGAGGGTGCCATAGAGAGGCGCTGGCCATAGAGAGGCGCTGGCCATAGAGGGGGTGCCATAGAGAGGGGCGCTGGTCATAGAGAGGCGCTGGCCATAGAGAGCGGCGCTGGCCATAGAGAGGGGCCGACCATAGAGAGGGGCGTTGGCCATAGAGAGGGGCGCTGGCCATAGAGAGGCGCTGGCCATAGAGAGGGGCGCGGGCGCGCCCGCCATGGCGGTGCCGGGGCGGAAACGCGCGGGGGGCGGTGGCGGCGGCCTCGGCAGCGCTGGCAGCTATTAGAACGAGATAAATCTGTAATGTCCCATCCAGCCCAAAGTGTTCTATGATTCTATAATCATTGCAGTCGGTGTAAAGAAGCCAAAGCACAAACGACGATCACTAAGGAATTAAATTCCCCCTCTCAAAATGCTGCTCCTTCCTTGTGTTTGTTGCTCCTTTTAAGTGCACGTTATTGTCAAGTCTCTGCGAACCCACACTGTGAAGTAAAGGGCTCTCTGCTGTACCTCCGAATGAGCACAGCGACACTTTCCCGAGTGCTGACACGCCACACGCAGTTCAGAGGGGAGCCCACAAGAGGTCCCGCCGGCACTGCCGAACGGAGAGCCGAGCGGCGAAGGCCATTGCACCCTTGTATCAGCGAGCCCTCAGGGAAAGCGCTTGGGAGAACTGGGCCTTCAGTCTAGAAAGAAGCAAATATTTTAAGCAAGTTAAGCTTCACTCTGAAGCTGAACAAATAGTGACGGTAATTACTGTGTCACATCCTAAGAGCTACACCTGTCGGTAACCAAGTATCCAGCATTGCATTTTCTCATCTGCAAGTGTCCATTGGCACCCTGTGAAATGGGTTTATGATTTCTTCCACCACAGGCAGTTTAATCTCAATATCAAAGCTTGCAGAGAAGTCTGGCTTCAGGAAATTGGTGTTGTTTGGCTGCAGATCACAGCAGCCTAAACTGAGTGCATCATTCTGCGATGGTGGGTGTTACTCCTAGATTACAAATCTGTGGAGTTTAAATCAAGAGGCACTGACTGTTATGCTAATTTGACTGTCCTGATGCAGCAGAATGTTATGTTTTGCTCAGTGACATGTCCTGAAAGCATGTTACAAATTACAACTGTTTAGTTGTAATTTCCATCTGGCAGAAGGTATCAAATCTTGATTAAAGACCTTCAGAACTGAAGGGACCTCTCCTGCTCTTGGGTTAGAGGAAAAGGAGAGCATTCCATTGTGTGTTAAAAACTAGCACAGTCCCTGCTCTGAACAGAGTGGAAGATTATTCAAATAGTGAAGGAATGGCTTTGTGTCTTTGGCCAAAATTCTTCCCCAGGGAGCTTCCTTTCCCCCAGATTGTGTGTACCAACGTGAAGATGTGTTTTATGGTGAGGGGCTTGATTTCCTTAGGAGACTTGAGCACTAAAGGATATTGGTGAAGTGGAAATGCCTGAGTTCAGACTCCTAAAAACACAAACTCAATTTCATTGCAGAAGCACTTAACCTTCACAAGTCCACAACTTTTGGGTTTAAAGATCTCAAATCACACAGAGTTTTTCCCAATCTTGAACTTGTTTGGATTTAGTTTAGGAGTAAGAAGTTTAGCACCATATTGTCTCAGGGCCTAAAAATAATAGCTGGTTTACTTCCCAGCTCAAGTGCTCAGAGATTCTTCATCCAGTAATTATTCTCAGAGCATGCCTGCACTCATCAATATCACCATCAGCTTCTCAGTCCCTCTGGGTCACATCACAGGGCTCTTTCCCAAGCAGGACTCACCCCACACTTGGAGAATTATTGCCCCACACCAGGCAGGCTTTGACATTTAGGGACATTCTCTTTGTGTTTTTGACTAGCCAAGCATAAGGGAAAGGATTAAAGATCCACCAACGTGCAGGGATGTAGATGGGGATACCACTCAAGTTCAGTGGTAAAGGTGGCAGGTGTGAATTCCTGTGTTCCTGGATTCTGCACTGAAATGTCTACAGAGAGTGTAAACAAGTAGACAGTAACAAACCCCCAGATCTTCCCCCTTCCCATGGCTGCTCCAATCTTTGCTGAACAATTTGGCTGTGGCAATGCTTAGAAAGGTATTGTGTGCTGCATGGAAAACATGAAAAGCAGAAGTCACCACTTTCCTTGATCATTTCCTCCAGTGATTAATTATCCTCAAAATTTAAAACTGCACCTTATTTTTAATTTAAGTTGTCTTTGTTTCCAACCACAGGTGCCTTTTGTGCCTTTCTGTGGTAATTTTAAAAGCCTGTGTTCTCACTAGGTATTTTTCCTTTGTAATCTTGTCTTGCTGCTGCCTGGACTCTTCTAATCTTCTAACACCAGTTATTTGAGGGCTCTTCTTGCTCTCAATTCAATCTATCAACAATAAAAATATAAAAACTGTTTCAGCATCAGCTCCATCAATGTGAACTAGGGAGATATAATCATTTTCCTGCCACAGCTTTCTATGTGATTGTTTATCTGAGGATCACAGTGGCCTTTTTACACACACCACTATACTGGGGGCTTGAATCCAGGTACATGTCCATGATGACTCTTGAATCTTTCTCAGAGTTGTCATTTTATGGATTAGAAAATTCCATGTAGTCTTTGAGTTGCAACAAATAAACACATTTGCTTGTGTTATGGGCATTGGCCTTAAAAGTAAATCCTTTGCTGGTGTCACTGGCAAAGCCTCTTAGTGTCCCAAATCCTTTATGGTACCTGTACACATTCTCAATGCAATTTGCTTGTGGATCGCAACAGGAGACCAACATTATTTGGTTATCCCAGTGCTTTAGGATGTTGGTCTCACCAAAGCGGTCCTTCTTTGAAATCATGGCAAGACTGCAAAAGACATAGTGTCCTGAAAAATAACGAAAATTTTTCTAAAATCCTTGTGCCTGTTTGGAGCCTTGTTAATGTTTTTGTAATCTACTTCTTAGCCTGTAGTGTTATGAAGATTGTTTATATTCCTAATGGACTTCAAAAACTCCCTTTTAGCCTTGCCAGGGTAGGGATTTTTTTCCTGTTTCCTGTGTAATTTTTCTGTTCTTGAAATCTTACAATGTATATTCTTTGGGTTTTGGTTCCCCTTTCTTCCATCTCTAGCATTACTCTTACTGATTTTTTTCTGAATCCAGAAAGGCATTTAGTTGAAGCAATTGTAATTCCTGAGTTTTCGTGTCTCCCACTGTAGGCTGTCTTCTTCCCACCCTTAAAGTACAGCAGAACGATGTGCAATCTCCTCTTTCAAAGCAGTGCTCTGAAGGCGAGCATTTTCCCCAGCAGGGCAGAGGTTCAGTGCCAGAATGGAAATCTCCCAGCTTGAATTTCCCCCTTGCCTCCCCTTTCTTGTGTGAGACTGGTTTTGGCCATCAGAGGCACAGCTTGCGTGGCTGATCAGCAGTAAATTGTAAATCCTGTTTCTGCTTTGGAGTGGCCACAGCACTACAGCACCATTTCCTCCCTCAGGACACTGTGTGCTTTGAAGGATTGTGCCTCCTGCTGGGAAACAGATATAGAAGGGCACAAGGGATTGTCAAGAGTGGAAATTTGGTGCAGGAATGCTCAGCATCCAAACCAGCCTTAAAAGAAGTTCGTGGGAAGTTGTTTCCTTGATTGGAAAAAGAATAGAAGCTGGGCAAGGCTGTGACTCAGCCGGTGAGTCAGCAGGGGCTGCTTTCCGATGAGGCCGTCTTGTGTTCTTTTGCTCTTTGCCACACCTTCCCTGCTGCCTGCCATGGGACCATAAAGGCCATTTGCTGCTGCTTCTCTTTGCTCATTCTAGTCCGTGACCTCTGCCCTGACACCTCCCACTGCACCATCTCTCCAACTTTCTGCTTCTGCGCTCCATTCCATTCCATTCCATTCCATTCCATTCCATTCCATTCCATTCCATTCCATTCCATTCCTTGGGCTGCTGGGATTTTTGTGCTTTCAGTACTCCAGTCATGGGTGCATTTAGCAGCTGCAAACTCTTGCTTTGCAGCAACAGAGACAGACTGTGACCTCTTCAGCACAGAGGGAAAATCCTAGAAATGAGTAGGAATTCCCTGGAAGAAAAGACAAAGGATGGGGAGCTGATCTGGATCCTCCCAGTGGCAGTGATGACCTGCATCAGACACCGCAGAGCGTGGTTCCTCAGCCAGCCATTAAACGAGCCAGACCAGTGCTGCAGGTCCAACACACTGGTTTTGAATACATCTTCTGTTATTGTGCCTTTTTCTGTCTGCTTCCCCACACGCACGGCTCTCCGCCGAGATCCCAGTGCTTTTCCAACGTGAGGCGTGATGTCAGCCAAAAGGCACTCGGGGACTTGGGGAAGGGAGGGTGCTGCAGGAAGGAGTGGCGCCCCAAGACACACACAGCTAATGCTTCCTGGACTCACAGTCTTGGATGCATGCTCGGCTCTGTGGAAGCTCTCTTGTTTCTGCTGAAGGGATTTTTTTGAGCTTGGACAAAGCAAATAATTTTAGCCACGCACTATTTACATCCAGGCAAGCAGCCAGGACATACCTCTGTCTATGGCTGCATCCACTGTTAAGCAAAACTGTCCTAGTGTTTTATTTATTAACCAAACATTTCTAATAGCCAAGCTAATTTTATCCTTTCCTTAATGCTGGCTGACAATGACTCAGTCTGGCTGGGAGGAGTCTCAGTAGCACGGTGCCCAGATTTTGAAAACCAATGTTATATGAAGGGAGGGGCTGACTGTCCATGTACCATAGTGGCTCTGGCTTTGAACCTGCCCACTTTAGCTCTCCCTTTGTGTAGGTGTGGAATAAAGAAACCAGTGAAGTATTCCACAAGTGAGTTTGTTAGGCAGGGTGGAGTGGAGATGACTTTGTCTCTGTAAGAGTCAGCTGCAGCTATAACTTTTAGCGATAACATCAGGAGCTGGTACACATACTTCTCTGTAAGTTTTTTATGTTGTAATTCTTTATCAATATTTTCTGTCTGAATCAGTCCTCAGTTTATGCGCATCTCTCCCTTAACTCTAGGAGTATACTCTCATACAACTCCAGGTAAGTGAGATATCTAGTCTAGGCAAATCTTTTGGACCCTTTATCTGTTAAGTGGACAGTGACAGGTTCCTCTGGGAGGTGATTCACTCACTTACTTGAGCAATTCCAGAAAATCCTGCTCTCTATTTCATTAGTAATTTACAAAACAAGCAGAAGATGTGGAGTTTACAACGTAAAACTATGTAAGTAGTTATGTTCCAAAGATGAGGTTAAGTTAAATTACATCCTTCTGGATTCAAAATTTCAGTTACTGAAAGCTTCAAGATGCAGGTAAGTACTTTTTGTAAACAGGGCTCTAAGGAATAGAGAACCCAGTGTGGAAGCACAGACTCTCTTAATTTATCTCCAGTCTCCAAACCAGGAATACAAGGAAGAGTTTCTAAGAAAAGTAAAACAGGTCTTGGTCATCCTGACCAAGTTAAAACATAATTCAAGTTCCTTTCCAGCAACGTCTCAGTAGTGCAGTCCTCAAATCAATTGAAAAGAAGGTCAGCCATAGGATCAATTTCTACTGCCTCCAAAGATGCCACATAAATACAACATGTGTTCCTACCTAAGAGGATTCTAGCTGATATCAGGCAGCAGTGAGTTCTCTTAACCACTGTGATAACCTTTAGTTATCCTTAGTTATCCTTTATTTACTGAACTAGTACACTGAGTAAAGGGTTCGCCCACTGATGAGGCCACTCGGGCTTTGAAATAGTTTTAATCAGCCACATTGTTTCTTTCAGACGTGGGCAGAAGTCAGTTTATTCTGATTCAGATGGAAACAAAAAGCAAGAGCTTGAAAAACAATTAAATTCCCACAAGTGGGATCAACCAGGTTGTTTTTCTTTTAGTTCTTGATTGCAAATTCATGGTATTTTAGCTGCTGAGGCCTCAAGGGAGTCTTTTGCTTTTGTGGAACTATGTCAGTGCAAAGGGCTGGCACTCAGGAAGCTGTTATTTTCTTCCTAGCACTGTCATGAGCCAGGGGACCTTGATAAAGTCGCCCCCTCTCCCCAAGTCTTGTGCATTTCTCTTTTTATAAAACCACAAATAATGGACCAAGTTGCTCTGCAACTTATAGATTTAATGTCCCGTTTAAGAGCAGGCTCTGAAATTCAGTTTTCCATATTACAAATTTTCTAAATTTGGATGGTGGTGATAACATTTAGTTTTGCCATCAGAACCATCCCCTCTATTTGAGCAAGACTTGTGAACTGGGTCCTGTTGTGGAACTCAAACTAAGGATAAAGCAGGTTTCTCTTACAAGATCAGTAACCCTGACTGAAACCCCTTATGGATGACACCAGCCTGGCAAAATTTGTTCCCTTCCTGGGTTTTAATATCTGTTTTGTGATTTGTGCAAGAAGACAGGAGGGGTTCAGTTGAAGTTCAAGTGGTTAATACTGGTTAGGAGTATAAAAACATGATTAGCAGAATTGGTTGGTTCAGGATTTCTGGTGGCCAGTTCCTTCAGCTGAACATGGAGCTCTACTGTGGGTGTAAGCAGGAAGCCTTTTGAACAGGGCATTGCATGCTCCCCTGAAGACCTGGGGCACACCAAGAAGGTGTGTGTGCTGCAAACGCCTCTGCAGACTTGCCTTGTCTTGGCAAGACACTGCCTGTTTCTGTATCTTTGCTATTGAGGATTAATCATTGCATCCAAGCTTTGCATTTCCCTCCCTTTTCTTGTTCTCCTTGTGCAGTTGCCTGTCATGAGCATGGTGAAAGCAGCCACATCTCTGTCCCTGCAAAAACATGCGCATTGAGCAGCTTGACCTCATCGCTCCTATACAGTACTATCTTACTGTGCCCATAATAACTTGGATTTGCTATCCTTGGAGATAAAAATTTAAGTGGGAATATAGGGAGGAGACCTGGTCCTATGCAAGGTGCTGCATGCCACTGGTGGGGAGTCCCACCCAGCAGAGCACAGCAGTTTGTGAGCAGCTGTGGAGGGAAGACCAATAGAGCTGGTGCCTGTGGGGGTAGGGCTTGCATCGGAATGTTTGGCGTTTGATGAATGTGCCTCACTATTTACATCGCTCCCCCCCTTCAAGTTTTCGTTGTGCTGGAGCCTGCCTGCTCCAGCAACTCCAGCTCCTGCAGTGTTTACCAGCTGTGAGTTTGGTAGTCCGTGCTTGGTAGATTTCAAAGCACTTCCCATCAGGTGTAAGGATGCTCAGTCAGGAACGCGTGGAGTGGTTATGCAGGCCTTGTGCTGGAGGGAGGTTAGAAGGCTGTGGTGCTCTCCAGGGAGTTCTGGCTCCCTTGGCTGCTGCACAGAGGAGATTGAGAGCACCATGTCCTGGCACAGGCACGGGGGCTGCTGCTCAGAGGGACTGTAAGCAGAGTGGTCCAGGCTGGTCTACGAGACTCTTGCTCTTGTGTGTTCACTACAGAACTAAAGGGCAGAAGGTGATTCTCCTTCTGACTATTTGTGCAAAGTTCAGTGGCAAGCAGCTCAGGGCAGCAGAACAGTGACTCCTGTCACTGGTTCTTACAGGGGTGAGACACTTGAGACCAAACCTCTTCTGCCTCCTGATGGAGATAAGATACAAACCTCGATTTCCTAGATGCTGAACTGAACTTGAGAGAGAGAGAGACAAAGTTACCTTTCCTCAGGGGCTTTGGGTTTTGCACTTGCAATTTAACCTGCAATTCCAACAGCCACCTGTTTGTTTAGAGCTTTAATTTGAGGCCAGTACTTCCTTCCACCCTGCTGTCAGTGTGACTAAAGCACTGCTGCTTTTTTTATTTTAGAGGAAATACCTTGTCCTGGCTGTCATGCACTGATGCTATTCTGTAAACTCTAAGGGAAGAATCTGAACCTTATATTCATGGCAGTGGCAGGATCCGGGGACTGGTGATGGTGTTTTTCACATCTGAATTTTCCCCCTAGGCAGTACTGGTGCAGAAGCAACGTATGTGGAAAATATGATGTTACGTTTATGCCTAGAGCAGTTGTAGTATGTATTTCAGCAGCAAGCCAAGACCTGAAATGAGAATGGAGAAAGAGCTTTTCACTCTTCTCTCACACAGCCAATGCACTTAATTTTTCATTAACTAAGTCTCTGTGGTGGCAAGAGTACATTAGATCCTGCCTGAGGTTTGTCTGACCAGCTGTGGACATTCTGGGTTCACTTTAAAGCTGGTGCAGAGACAGAGGCACACCTGGAGGATGCCACCTTATCCTCGCCTGGCCATGTAGAATGATGCAAGTCAGAGCCTTGTGTTGCCTGCCTCTGGCTGTTGGCATGACTGGGCTCCATAGGGGCATCTCCACTGTCAATCTGAGTGGCATAGAAGGTGCTGGAGCTGGGCAGCAGCTGGAACCTCATATCCATCTATCAGGCCTGGCCAAACCTTTAATGCAGAACGTCTCACTCCTCCTCCTACTCCTTGGTTCCAAAACACAGTGGTGTTTCTGGAGACAGGCAGTCCTGGGTGTGGCTGCTACCTTGCTTCTTGATTAGAGGTTCTGGATCCTGCCAGCAGGTTTAGCTTTCTCAAGGATTATGGCTTTCTCCTTCTCTCTTCTGAAGATGATGCAAGCCTGACAAGCCTGTACCTCTAATTTTCTTCCCACTCACCAGTCTTTTGTCAATGCCGACTGTCAGGAGCTGTCTCATGCCTTGTTTTGGGCAGCATGTAGCACAGCAAGCTCTCAGCATTGACTGAATCGCACTGCACTTTTGAAAACATAAAATAAAACAAACAGTAAAAAAATCAATATTAATACCTAGAAGAAAAGCATGTAAGTGGATAACTTCCCTGTCCAAAACAGATTTAAAGTGTGTAAGAACTGTTGTGGATCTGATTAACTGACAATCTGTAAAACAAAGGCCATTACACTTGAAACATAAACTCTTTTTTTTTTTAGTTGTTATCATGTTAAAAAGCACTTCCTAATTTAAAGAATGGAGGTACTAGAGCTTTCAGCACATCTCTAAATAGCTCATTTTGACAAATAATAATTGGCACTATTAAAAACATTGCCTTATACTGCTAATCTACATCCATCCTGCTTTTGCTGTCTAGCATGGGATTGTCATTATGCTTCTTTTAAACAATTTGAAGATTAACAGAGATTTTTTGGGTATGAAGACTATGATAAAATGCCAAAGGAAGTAGCCTTTGGATTTTATTAATTTTATTCAGTATTTATGCAATGCATTTATACTTCATGATGCATGGTTCATTTCTACTTTAAAAGGTGCCTGTCAGACTTTCACTGTGCAACTTTTTGTACAAAATGAGAACATGTCTCTGTCTTAATGGTGTTACAATCCATAGAGCAATGTGGGTGCTTCACTCTTCCCAGTTGCCACCCTTTTCCTCCGATTGTACACCATGGACAACCTCCTCTATAATATTTTGTTTAAAACTTCATGTTCTTTTTCTCTTCTGAATTCAGCCGCGACGCCACTTCAGGGCATCCCCTGTCTGCTGTGGGTGGACACTGAGTCTGGACAGGAGAAAATGCAAGTAAAGAAGCAGAGGAGCCAGATAGCATCCCTGGCAGTCTCAGGCAGTTTGTGGCCTCTCACAGGCCACCCTTGCTAGTGAGCATCATGGCAGAGCTGAGCAACAAAGCAGCACTGCCAGTGGGGGCCATTCCTCACCAGAGCACCGTGGGGAAGGTGTGAAGACAAAAAGGCAGTGGAGATTGGTATTAAGACCTCATTTTAGTTGGGAATCAAAATCCCAAAAATGTGTTTTTAAGCTCTTCTCTAAAGAGTTTGTTGTCCTTGTGCCCACCCTCTTCCCTTGCCCTTGAATCTCTTAGTTACAATAGGAAAATTGTTTCACTCTCACTTTTCCCTGTGGCTCAGCTCTGGGCTCTCTTCCCAGAGCAAGTTTTTAAACTAATTTTAAAAAGAGACTGTTTCCCCATGAGACAGTGAGGAGGCAGATGTGCTCTCTGACATGCCATGGCATGTCTGCTGGCACTGTTGTGCTCCCAGTCCAAGCTTGGTATGCCTCCTGAAACAACTGGTGCCTCTCTCGTGAGACTGCTTGCCCTTGGAGATGCTGTCTTCTTCCTTTTCTTCTCAGGAGAAAGAGACAGTCACATACAACACTTGAGTCTCACAGAGGTCATGATAGGAGACTGGAGATCCAGCCTGGAAAAATATTTGGAGTCAAGAATGTTTTGAAAGGCTAGAGTAGAGGGGTCAAGCATGTGAGGGGATAAATTTTCTATTTGTAGCAAATCCAGTGTCAGTCGTGTGAACAGAGACAGGACTGGAGAAGCAGTGTGGGAAAGCAGACAGACAAGCTTGGCAGCTTATTAATGGCTAGAGAGTGTGGATGCTGACACGCTTTTCAGGTTTGTTGTGCAGGGAGGTATTCTTCCTTTTGAGACATTGTTCTTGATGCTTGTTCTTGGTCCCACTCTTGACCCTTGGAGAACAGGAAGACTGCTCATCTATGTCAGGTCAATGAAGATGGATGTAAACATTTCCTTTTCCTTTCTCCCTATTCCTCCTCATATTTTCTCCTCATCTTCTTATCACAAGAGACTTTCCTCAGATTTCTCTCATCATCTCACTTGACCTGTCACAACCTGTCTCTGGGTTTCCTCACACCTATTTTCATTTGTTTTCCTTCTTCACCTTTTCTTAGCACTGTAGATTTTCAGGAATGCAGATCCTCCTCAACTCTAATTTTTACCCAATATCTTCCTTTTCCTGATGGTTAATACCATTTTCTGGATCCTTACCTCTTTTCTTCTATTCCTTCTTTCCAACCTCTTAATTTTCCCCAACACGCTTTACCTCTCTCATGCCTTGCAATCTCTGTGTCTATACAGTTTGTTGTCTACAGCCTCTCTTGTGTCCCACAACCTCTGCCTGCCACTGAGTGATCAGCTTCCTCATGAGAGGAAGAGGAGGGGCAGGCACTGATCTCTTCTCTGTGGTGACCTGTGACAGGAATGGCCTGAAGTGTCAGGGGAGGTTTAGGTTGGATATCAGGAAAAGGTTCTTCACCCAGAGGGTGACTGGGCACTGAACAGGCTCCCCAGGGCAGTGGTCACAGCACCAGCCTGTCGGAGATCACGAAGCATTTGGACAATGCTCTTGGGCACATGGTGTGACACAGCATGATGATGGCATGAGTCCCTTTAGTAGCAGTGATGTTAGCAAGAGAAAAAAGTACACAGCTCTGTGTTCAAGGGTCACAATAGCTATCTTAAATTAGATAGAAACTGGACAGGCACCTCGTTTGGACAGAAACTCGAACTGGGAGCAGAGGAGTGGAACTCCATGCTGGCTTTCAGCAGATGCTCCTCATGGGAGGTGAGAACCTGAAGGTCCTGCTCTTCAGGATGAGTCAGGTTTATCTGTTTGCTGGTAAATGCAGAGCTGAATTGGTAGACATACCCCAGCCCCATACCTTGAAAGGAAAGAACTCCTCAGAGTTTCCCAAAAGCCCATAAAAGCTCTTGAGGGTCAGAAGACAGCTTGGGGTTGTACATCTGATGAGACAGAGTTGCCGTTTTGAGGCAAGAGGTTGATTCACAGGTCTAGGGCAGAGGCAGGATTTCCACCAGTTTCCTGGCAATCTTTGATCTGTTCAGTGTGCTGTGCCTGCTGTCATGCACATCTTGAGACACCTCATACTGAATTTTCATTGGATTGGGACCATGCCCATCCTGAGGTAATGCATGTCAGCCTTGAAGTGGGGTGTTTAAATTTATTGTCTGACCTAGCTTTGCCTGCTAGTAGGGCTTACCATCCTTATGAAAATATTTTTTCTGCTGTGCAGGTAATTGCAAGTCTGGAATCAGAAAAGCACCTAACAGCAAAGGTTCAGCTTCAGTTCTTGATTTTCCAGGAACCTTTTTACATTCAGGAAAACGAAATTTTATTTCTGTGCTTTCCTTTCCAGCACCTTTCCTGAACATGACTAACTCTTTCTGGCAGGGCTGGGTGACCAGTCATCTGCCTGGACCAAACCCAGGCTCACTTACTACATTTCCTGTTGTTCCCCAGCCTGTCCAGCCTGTCTCTGTCTCCCCTAGCTGATATCACCACACCAAAAGGTGTAGACGTATTTCCTTGTCTTGATACTTCCAGAAGTCATCCCTGAGTAGAGGAATAATAGTCATACAGTGCAGTCTATTTTCAGCCTTTCACAGACTCTTTCTCTGACCTCCAGCAGGCTCACCACCTTTAACCACTCACCATTCCAATTCATAATTTTCAGTATGGACATAATCCTACCTTGTCTGCAAAGTACATGTGGGATGGTAGCACTTGGGAGGTTTTTTGCTTGGAAATTGTATTATAAAAGGGATTTGTGCCTTATTGGCATCTAGGATTTTTTTAAATTGTTGGCAACACAGCTGATCACATCTCACTTCTTGGGTGGGAAAATGCTGCCTTTTCTTGACTCCAAGATACTGCTCTGTGATCTCCTTTCCATCTCCACTGTTTTGAAAACATTAATTTTTCCCAGTCTCTGAAGGAATTCTGCTTTTACCGAGCAGTAGCCGAGGTACCATAGGCAGCTGTTTCTTGGGTGGATGATTACTCTGCTGAACATAAACTCAGAGGAGCAGCTTCATTTCCTTTTTTTGCCAGTGCCATAGGTTTGGCCAAAATGTTCTGTGGTGGATGCTGATTACGGATATGTGGTCCGAGGGTCTTCATCCTTCTGCCTGTGTTAATCTCTTCTGAGAGAGGGTCTCCTGATATGAGGTGATACTGGAGGGTTTTGAGTTCCCAATACCGCACCAGGAGATACGGGGGACGAATGCCTTTCCCAAGCATCTAAGCAGCATGTGGCTGGCAGCAATAGTGATGACAGACACCCCAAAAAGGGGCAAAGAGGACTCCCAGAAGCTCCAATGTTGCCACCTCTCTTCTTTTTCTCCCTCTCCTTTGGCCAGGCTCACGGCTGGAGAGGACAGCTAATACCTTCTTTGGGGTGGTGGAATCTGACTTTGCAGCATCCCCTCTGACAGCCTTAGGAACATTTCTGGCTGTGTCAGCCAAAATTCCTGCCGGGGACTGCTGCAATGCAGCACACCACACCCCCGCCGGCGCTGAGCCCCAGCCTGGACAGTCGGTGCCGCTCAGCCCCAGCCCTGCCGCTGCCATGGGCGTCCCTCCTCCCCTCGGCCGGTGATTCCAGGTTGCCTGGCATCCCCTCCTGCGGGCGGCCGTGCCCGTGCCGTGCGTCACAGCAGCCCCGCTCCCGCGTTCGGTTCCCAGCGCGCTGCCCGCGGGACGCGCCGGCTCCCGGCCGCCGCTCCCGGATTGCATCGCCCCCGCCCGCTGCGCCCGAGCTCCACACGCTCCCTGCTTCGCTGCTGCATGGACTCTGAGCGCAGGTCCTTTGCCGTACCCAGCGGAGGCAGACGGGGCTTCCCTCGGCTCCGCGGAGTGCACCATGAAGACGTCAATTGTATTCTTGCTTTGCATCTCAGTTTTCCCAGGCTTTTCCCAGGGCAGAGTTGTTAGAGAGGATGAAACTGGTTTTGCCGAGTGTAACGTGTTCTTCTCTGGACAAGTCCCACCCGAAGGATTTACGGAGCCGTTCCATGTGAAAATCTGTCAGCAGTACAACAAAGAGCCGCGCTTTGCAACCCTCTACAGCACTAAGGACAAAATCCCTCTTTATTCAGCTTTTAAGTTTACAAAGCCAGCTCAAAGTGAGGAGGAGAACTGGCTGGTTGAACCGCAGGTAAGGCAGCTTTTCCTTTGCTGACTAGCAACTCTTCCTGGAGAACATTTCCTCTGGGAAATGAAAGCTGGGGCTAGAATTTTGCAGAGGAGGCAGGAACTCTGCTTGTTGAACTTCTGTTGGTATGAATATAGCATGAGCAAAACTTATTTTTGTGCTTGGAAACGGGCAAACAAATAGTTTCTTGTCCCAGGGAGCTTATAATGAAAACTGAGAGGCTGCTGCATGAAAGTGCAGTGCCAAGGGAGAGGAAAGCCCTCTCTGACACCAGTGATGTGTTTGTCCTGCCCAGCCAGCTTTCGTGGGCAGGGAGCGCTGCTGGTGGGTTAAACATTGCAGTGTCAAGTTCAGGTTTGTTCTGTTGCCAGTACGATCACAGTGTTGATAGGGGTTCTTTAGCTTCACTGAGCAGAGATAAAGCATCCATTTGTGGTTCACCAAGTTGATGCTGCAGCTTTTCAGTGTGTCCCAGTGTTGCAGAGTGAGGTAGGAATATGAGTTGTTGTGTTATGGGGCGTGCAGGTTTCAGTCAGGTCAGAAGTATGCAGTGTAATATGAATCTTGCCAGAGCCTCAGTGGTTTTTGTCTCCCCTGCCACTTGGCATGTTTAACCAAGGCCTTCAGGCTGTTCAATTTAAAGTAAATCTGGTGCCCTAGTTCTCCTTTTTATCCCTTCTATTTTTTAGATTTTTCAGCAGTGATAATGACAAATATTGTAGCAAACATCAGGCTACCCATCTGTTGAGCTCAGGAGAGATTATCAGTGTGCAAGGGTGTTTATTAGGGCAGGAATGGCTGCAGTGTCAGAGCAGTGTGTTAGAAGTGTGGCCCTCAGCTACTGGATGTTGCCACAATCCTGCGGTGGCTCACTCCTCTGCCAGGAGAATGCTGTGCTTATTTTTCTCATGTGTGGTGATGAGATACTAAGGCCACAGGCATTGAAGACAGGAGATATTAAGTGGTTATCTTAGCCTGGACTGTCTTCTGGCTCTCTGGGCTGGGTCTTGAGTTGCAGGAGTTTCTAAGAGCCTTTTGATCTGAGCTCCTTCCACTTCACAGGCAAGCTGTGGGAGCTTGCCCTTTTAAAACAGAGGAAACTTTTTGCAGACTCTGTTGTTACTGAGTTGTGGCAGGGTGGCAAATTTTTAAAGAGCAAAGGGGACTGTCTGGCAAGAATCTTTGGTCAGTGCCATGAAGGCAGCAAGGTAAAGCAGCAGAGATGAAATCCTTTTCCATTTGCCTTGGCCAGTGACACCCATCACCTCTAGCTCCCATATCTTCTCTTGCTTCTTGTGGTCCAACTCTCCCACCCTACCTAGGTAGGCTCAGGAGCTGTTCCTGCCATGGAGCAGTGGGCAGCCCCCCACCCCCCTGTCCAGTAACTTTGGTTCCCCTGGACCTCCCTTGAGCTGGCTTCTCTGCCCTTCCTGTTCCATCCCTTTTGACCCTCATCTTGTCTTGGTTCCTGCCAGCACTCCAGAGTCCCAAACCTTGTGTGTCCTGCCACCAAGACCTTCTGCAGCCTCAGAAATAGTAGGGCAGGTGCTACCTTTATTTGATCTGGCTTCTCCAGAGCAGCCTCACAGGCTGACAATAATGGGTCTACTGAGACCCCACTATAATAATAATGAGACCCCACTATAATAATAATGAGACCCCACTAATGGGTCTCCTTCATCCACTAGTGAAATGCAGATGTCTCAGAGGCAGGTGTCAGCAACTCTGCAGTTCCCTGGAGGAAGCTCTGACTATGACAGAAAAGTACTAGGACACAAAAAGAAAAAAAAAAAAAAGAAAAAAATAAAATAAAAAAAAAATCTGCAGAAGATGTAAGGGGAAGAAATCAAGAATATGAAAAATTCCTATAACTCAAGAAATGAGTGCATACAGCCCTCTCAGATACTGCCACTTGGAGGAGAGAGTGGGGAAGGGTTTTCACAGCCTTTATGTGTGTTCTACCAAGGCTCTTCAGATGGCTGCTGAAGGGAACCCTTAGCAACACCTGCTCTGCAGCATAGACCAGTGAGCTCATATCACCAATTTCCTGGGTAATGTGCTTGCCAAGACAGGGATAGCCAGGTATGAGCTGGCTCAGCTGCACAGTGGCATGTACTTGCACATGGAGATGCAGACACAGAGCAAAGGGAAAGAAATAATAATAAAAACACTCTCAGCACTGCAGTGAGGGCCTCAAGGTTGTCATATGCTTTTTTTTTTGATAATGATGTAAGTGGTGAGGGCACCATCTCACTCCCTCCTCAGGAATGTCTGCCTGAGAAACAAATGCCAAATGTACCACCGAGGCAGTAATTGGGTGAGGAGTGTGAGGAATGTCAGTGCCACCCACTGCGGATTGGCAGCTGGAAACAATGAATTAATTCAGCAATTAGTGAAAAATTAGAGAGCAGGAAGGGTAGGCTGATGAGCAGGGTACTGATGGGACTCCCCCAGGCGCAGGTCTGAAAACCTGCTCTGCCACAGATTTCCTAGGGGTTGAGAGCAAGTTACTCAGGTGTCTTTTACCTCATTCCATTTTAATTGTCCGAAAATCTCTGTGCTTGATTCTTTCTGTAGCTTAGAGAGAGATGGAAAACTCTGGAGTTGCTTTTTCCATCCTAATTTATGAGGGGCTGGATGAATTGCCTTGTGTTTTAATTTGGTTAATGGCTACCACCAGGCAGACAACCAAGATGGGATTCTTGCCCAGCTATAATGCAGCTACCTCTGAGCTGCTCTTGCAATCTCTCTTGGTAGAGAGTCATGAGAGCAGGCACTTCTAGAGCCACTCGTGAATGTCCTACTGCAGAAACTTCAGCCTAAGATGCGGTGTGCCTCTTCCCTGAGGTATGAATCCCAACTAAGGTTGGATCACACATTTCCACTTCAATCAAAGGTGTAAGGGTGCCTGAGGAAGTAGTGGTGGGAGAAGGAAGCTGAAGTTCAGGGATCCTACATACCAGGGTGGGGAAGGTAGGGGGTGGCAGAGTCCTGCCTTATTAAATGACCAAACTCAATGGAAGCTGCCTGCCCTAATAACTGTGTGTTGCCATACTTCTAATCCCCCTCTGCCTCTGTCCCTTCTGTCAAACTGCACCATCCACTTAATGGCACTCATCAATATTGTTATATGCTAACATCCATACAGGCTGCAGGCACATAAGTTATTTTTAAACCTCCACTCTATGACAAAGAGTTTACCTGTCTGCTTGGATTTTGCCCTGAGCTTTTCCAGGTTATTTGGACAGGTGGCTTCATGGCTGACCCCATGAACACAGATATGTTTTGGGATGACACAAGCCAGAAGCTTTTTGAAGCAGGGAGGAAAGGTATCTTGCAATGCAGATTAGATGCAGTGCTGAGATGGCCTGCCTTTGGGATTGAGCTGGAGGAGGCATTAAAACCTCAGCTACACATTAGTTATGACAAACCATAATAGGAGTTATTATAAGCATAATTAGGTGATGTCAGAGCGCCTGACACATGAGCAGCAGACAGCTTCATTTTTATCATATTTGTTTTTAATTGCACCCAAACAATCTTGATGGAATGTGCAAAGGCCCCTGCAGCTGGACAAGTAACCAGGGATGTATTTACTTGATTGGATCCTCAAGATTTTCATGCAGGAGCTCTCAGGGAGAGAGAAATTAAATTTGTTCTGCTTCGTGTAATTTGGTAATTTCTGCCAGGAGACAGAGCTGGTCCATTTTAGGTTTATGTGTCCTTGTAGATTGGCAGCTACTCACCATGGGAATGAGATAGGGTGAGTGTCTCTGGAAGGGTGTAAAACTCCAAAGGGCCATAGCACTGAGGACAGTTCCTGGGCACAGCCTCACATCTATGCCCAATCCCCCTCACCTCTTGCATGCTGTTAAACACACTGGGCACATCCCTTGTCCCATGGCACACCAGCATCCCATCAGAAGGGGAGAATGGCAAGGGAAGGGGGGCAGGAAGAGACGGTGATTTTGTGGAATGCAAAATGTCTGGCCACATCAGCCAAATGCAGTCTGTTGTTTGGGGTGACTGAACTAGAGGAGCAGAATAAGGCAGTAAAAGTGCAGAATAAGTCTTCTCAAGCAGTGCATTTAGAAAAAGCTGTGACTTGTGCATCAGCACATGGGACTCACTATGATCCTCCCAGTCCTGAAGAAATAAGCACCAGATGCTTCAAAAAAAAAAGAGCAAGAAACCTCCTTAACAAGAGGTGGGGTAATGCAGCCCTCTGCAATATCCAGGCTTGGCACTGTGACCAAGCTTGTGCAGAAGGAGCCTTGTGCCTTGACTGCAGGGGTTTGGCTGATGCAGGAACCAGGCAGAGCTCAGCTCCCCGGTAAGTGTGATGGACAGTTGCTGACACTGGCCCTTTCACCCTGACTCTCAGCACAGGCTTGTGCAGAACTGTGAGGAGGTGATGTGCCACTAAGAGGATGTAAACTCTGTGTAAGGTTGCAAGGTCATAACTGGGTATCTGTCCAAGTGTCCTGCAGGGTGGTCAAGAGGCAAGGATGGATGACCTGGCAATAATTCAGTAGACTATGAACTGTCTGCCATAGATGTCTCCAAAGTGCCTATTATATAGTGCAGTAAACAATTTATGGGCCAGGGGCAAAGGCAGAAGGTTTAATTGGGACAGCACAGTGCAGGGACCTGAGGGCCACAGCCTCAGAAACAGAGACTACACAAGGCAGTGACTGCCAGAGATCATCTGCCGCCCCTGAACTTCTACCAACATGTTCACCCTCTAATTTGAGGAACAAAACGACAATTTGGCGCAGCCCTCTGGAGCGGCTGCAGGCAGTGACAATAGGAATGACTATGGATCAGACAGAGCTGTGGCCACCTGAGAAAGAGCTGAACACACCCTGCCATTTAGTGCTTCTCCTCCCACTGCTCTTCACCGCCTCTGCCTGCCCCCTTCCCTCACACGTGGCTCCAGGACAAATCCCCGAGGCAGTAATTGCTACCTCTGGCTCCACTGCATGGGAACCACAAGCAGGCAGCACAGATTCCATCGAGGACCTTTGGTGATGGCACCCTCACCCATGTTATGCCAGGAGCTGTGTGGTCATTAAGGATGAGGTTCAGACTGTTAATGACATGAGGATCAGGTTGCTGATGACCAGCCCTGCAGTGGCCCTAGGAGCTCACTGCTGTGACTCCTGTTCAAGGTGGGGTAGTTCAGGTCACCTGCCATGATGTCTGGCTTCATTCTTGCTTCTTACACAATAGGTGGTGAGTGGTAAATGCCTTCTCTAGACATCTTATACACCATGGCTTGTTTGGTCCTTTTTCTTTCCCAATGACTTGGATTTGATAGTTCAGAGGGGCTTAAAGTGCCATGGTTAAGTTCTTAAATGAACTGCAGGGTACCACCACAGTAGGAGGTGAAAACATGACCCTAAATCTAGCCATCTATTAGTCTTAAAAATCTCTTTTAGGACAAATTACAAGTCAGAGGCTTGGTATATGGGGCCTGGTGAGATTTTGAAGTCTGTACTGTGCTGTGTACCAGACTGGAGAACTGCAAATATCCTTTGGAGCCTGTGTTTGGCAGAGAAGCTAAGTAGATAATACACTCCTCTGAAGCACTTCAAGGAAAGTAATGAGAGGGTGCAGGATATAATCCAAGGCATGGCGTGTACTAGCAGTCCTAATGTTAAGTATAGGTCAGGGCTCATTTTACACATTGTTTTCTAGGAAGGTGAATTGCATGCAGTAACATTCTTTCTGCTCTTTCAGATAGATGATCCGGAAAATTACTTGCATGAAATGGTGCATGAAGCTGATATTGGTGGCACTGTGGCTAACCTTGGTGCAAATCAAGCCCTGACCTCAGACTACGTGGGCTCTGGCTATGAGAGAGGCCTTCTCAATCCCAGTTTGCTTAATGAGGAGGATTTCCAGGTGGCCACTTACACACTCACAAATGCTGTCCCTTTGAGGCCAGCTCTGAGCAAAAGCTGGCACAGAGACATTGGGAAGGTAGTGGAGCAAGCTCTGATCCCTCACTGTTCCAAGATGGATCATCTGTATCTCCTTGCAGGTGCAATTCCTTCCAGCGTCCAAGTTAAAGGCAAGGTGTCAGTGCCAGAGAGCCTCTGGCTGGCAGCCTGCTGTGATGTTCCAGAGGGATGGTCCCTGGGACTAGTGAAAAAAATCAATGATGAGAACAGCTTGGCAGACCTCACGGTGAGAGAGCTGGAGAAGCAGCTTCTACCAGGAGTTCACTTGTTCAAAGGCAACTGTGGGAAAGACAAACAAAGCCAGGAGAAAAGAGAAGCAGTATTGCAAGTTGTCAGTCAGATCCGCTCTGGAGAGCAAGTGGGAACAAGTAACAACCCGGAGACCAAAGAGGGTAGCTGGGTGAGAAAAGTGGCTGGCATCATTGCTACCCCTTTCATCAAACTTCTGGAACTCCTCATCTACATCTTTGTGGAACTGGTGAAATTTGTGTTTTATTTTCTGTGGCTTGTTGTAAAGCGAGTTGTTGGTACAATTCTGGATGGAGCATACAGCCTGTGGAAAGGGATGGTGTCCTACCTGAAAGCCGTCAGCATGGTGCTCATCAGCATCCCCTATGATGTTGGGAGGGTCATTGTCAACATCTTCCTGGGCTTCCTGCAGATTGTTCAAGATGTGCTATCCCTCACCTACAGCATCCTGAGCATCCCCGTGGCGTTTGTCCTTCACCTTGCTGCTTTCCCTTACCACACCATCTGTGCCATTCCCTCTGTCCTTAAAGACATGGCCACTGGGATCAGGGGCACCTTCTCGCTGTTCATTGGTGCCATGGCCACGGTTCTGCGGGAGTTTTGTTACCTAGCTGGTCACATCGTCAAACGGTTTGTCCCTAAAGGCTCTTCTGATGACTGATAGGAACAGAAACCAAGGCTGCAAATACATGGAATAAAGGAGGAGTGAGGCAATGCTTTAAGATTCGTGGCCAAATGCTGTCAATTTCATTCTGGTATTTATTGTAGTGACATTAATAATAATGAACTGACTGGGGAATAACAAGGAAGGCCAAGGCAACGTCGCTTGGGGCCGCCACCACTGTAAACTCTAGTTACTGTCTGGTGTAAAAAGTTCGGGTTTTATCGGTGCAGGCCGCAAAGTTTCTGTGATTTGCAGGTGTCAAGATGCTTTCTCTGGGAAATGCACACTAAATGTGGTATGAGGTAATGTCTTTCTGGCTGTGATGACACTGAGACTTACGCAGTGGCAGTGAGCTCTGCAGAAGCCCAGCCCTTCCAAGGAGTAGGTGGTGGTGGTTAGGGGAGGAATGACTTACAGAGGGTTTCTGGGACTTGATGAAAGGAGAGGGAGGTAAGAGTGCAAGGGGGTGGGAAACAGCAAGGAGCAGGATGGAATAGGGAAAAGGTGGCTGCATTATTCATTTCTCTGGTGTCCCACTGGAGGGGATGCAGCTGGGTATATCTCATAGTCGTCAGGCCTTTCCAGACATCTGAAATTGCATGGATCTTGCTGCAAGGAAAGACCCACTGCCCATTTTTTTTGCATGGTGGGAAAGCATTTTTCTTTAGCCATACTAAGGTCACCTTCCCCCAACCCTTCCTTGCTTCCTTGCTCCTTCCACCCTGTCTGAAGGTCTGAGCCCTGAATCTTCAAGATGTGGTGTTCTCTGAAGGTCTAAACCCATGAATGTCTTAGCCCTGAAGCCCTTGTGTCTGCTCCAACGCCCAGCAGATCTGGGAGCCAAACTTTCGGATTCAATTTTTTTGCCAACTGCCTTGTCTCCCTTGAGAGCTGACTGCTCCTAAAGCACACAGGGGACTATGGACTATCAGGTGGGAGGAGAGGCAGGAGGGATCCCAGTCTGCAGCTTTTGTTTTGCTGTGTGAAGACCCACACATAAAAAGACACCTTAATGTCAGAGGCAGAACCAACTCCTCTTCTACACTGCACATCCTCTCTGCTCTCTCCTCACCCCTTCTTCCCTCTGCCAGCATGAGCCATGTCCCCCAACATCTGTGACACTGGAGCTGGGTCACACATCAGGGCTTTGCAGGGGCCAGCAAGTGTGTGCAGCCAGATGAGGGGCACAGAGACATCTGCCACTGCTGGAGAAGGGCACAGGAATGCTGCCCTTCCCTGGAGCTTGGCTCAGCAAGGGGGTTTGGAGCTCTTGGTGCAGTTGCCTGCAGAAGGGAGGCTTCCTGTCTCAGCAGCATTTACTTTTTGCTGGACTCCACGAGGCATTTGGGAGGCCTACATACATGATTCCTTCCTTTCACACCCATCTATGTCTCTCCCTCCAGCAACAGCTTGGTGTGGACCCCTGATTACCATAGCATCCCATAATGAGTCCCAGGAGTGAGCAAGCTGGTGCTGCCATCTCAGTAGTGCTGTGTTGGTGGTGGCCTGTCCTGGGTTGAAGAGAACTCAGTTACTAACACGGCAGCTTTGCCTCTGCATTGCATAGCCTGCAGTAAGGCTGAGCTGGCATGGATGGATTCAGGGGGAAAAGGAGATTTGGCTGGTTCATGATGGGACAGAGTTGTTTCTTTAGCTCAGGGGATGTGCTCAGTGCAACCAGATGTGTGTGCACATTCCAGCCCAGCACACCCTGTTCAGCAGCGATGCAAATGGCAAAGCTGGGCATGCCAACAATGGTGACAAAGTGGGGGAGCAGTGGCATGAGTGGAAAGAGAGGATGACTCCTTGCCTCACCCTTCATGGGCCACCGCTGGTTTGTGGAGAAAGAGAGGCTGTCTGCAAGCAGAACTGGCTTTGCTCAAAAGGAAAAGCAGCTTTTGTGTGCCAGTATGGGTTGTATTTGGGTGAAGTCAGTGGCATTTTGCTATAGGAATGTTGGGTGCAAGGGCAAGGTCACAGCTCCTAACAGGCAGTGGATGCTCTCCAAACTGAACTGAACTGGGGTTGCCACCACCATTGCTACCCCACCTAGCTCAGGCCAGCACGTCTCTGCTGCAGCCAAGACTTCTGACAGCAAGTGGACAGACCTTGAAATCCAAGGCACTGCAGCTCTATAGGATTTATTATTATTAAATAGTACTATTAAAATTGTCTTAACATGCTCAGATTTCAAATGCTAAGTACAGCAACTGGCATGGGGCATTTTCTTCTGTGTGCACATTTCTTCTTCAGCACATTTCTCTTCTGTGCTGTGTGTCTGAGCAGGCAGTGGGAAATCTGCCTTGAACATCGAGCAATTATCACAGAACAAGCAACATCCTGCAAAAAACCACTGTTTGAGATTCTTCCTATCTAGGCATGATTTATGGTTCCTGAGCTTTCCTCTATCCTTGGAAATGTATGGCTTCAACAAAATAAAATGACTTTTCCTAAGAGGGGCTGGTATCACTTTCTGTCACAGTTGCAAATGAGATAACCTAGGGTGTCCTGACTAATCAAGAAAACAGCAGCAGCACAGTTTTTCCTTGTAACAGCTTGACATCTGATATTAATGGCTCTTTTGTGCTTTTTAAACACCTTTCCTCTCTCAAAGCACTCTAAGACTCCATTAATTAAGCCGCAGGATAAGTTGGTAAAAGCTGAGGTGTTGCAGGCAGTGAGTATGACTGTGTGTGTGCCAGGAGAGGGGCCTGTTTTATTCTTGTGAGATGCAGTGAGATGTCCCTGGAGTGCTGCATGATAGCCAGTTTTCATGCAGAAATCACAGCACAGCAGCACAGTTCTTCGCAGCTCACAGGGAGAAACTCCCTCTTGTGTAGTGCTGGTCCCTGGACTGGCTTTGTCACAACTTCCTTACCTTCCCTATCGGGGTAATTATATTCCATCTTTGGGCAGATGAACCCTGCAGCTGAGTCTGCAGGAGCTGGCGAGGCACTGGTACAGTGCCTGGAGAAGCTGTGGGTGTCCCATCACTGGAAATGGTCAAGGGTGGATGGGGCTTTGATCAATGTGGTCTAGTGGAAGGTGTCTCTGCCTTAACCAGATCACCCTGAGCTTTGACACAGGGGTCTCTGCACCTCGAGATGAGCCTTGTCTTTGCTGCATCCACCTTGGGACTGGGCACCCATCACGGCAGAGGGACTCAGTAGCCCTGCAGGACACCCCCTCAATCTCAGGCCTCTGGGTCACACCTCTGCTACCACTGCACGTTTTCGAGCTGCTCACCTTGCATGGAACTCCATCAGCAGCTCTGTCCCTCCCTCTGGTCAGGGAGCTGCTCCTGTTCAGCAGGGAACTGAGCCATGCTTGCTCACAGGTTATCTCTCAGTGTAGCCAGTGCTAGAAAATGGAAAATGTATTGGATAATAAATACCAGTGTAACTCGTTTGGCCAGGAGGGATTGTCTGGGAGCAAGGAGTGTGAGGTGTGTCCAGGGGTGTGTTTATTAGTGAGGTTGCGATACTGTGAGTTTGGCATAGGATGATTTCTCTTTGCTGCACAGACTCCTGGGCTGCTGGATTTACTTCAGTGGATCTCACACTGGGTAACATCTGCTATCGATTTCCACACAACTGGTGTTTCCAGCCAAGCAGAAATGCCTAAAGACTTTCCAGTGGTGTTAGTGTTACAGCAGGTTGGAAAATCTCCAAGGAATTATATTCTGTCAGAATGGGGTGATTTATCAGACAGGGCTCTTTTCATGGCAATTTACCATTTTTAGTGGAAAATAGTTTTAAACTTCAGGTTGGAACAAGGGCAGGAAACATTCAAGAGCAGCCCAGGGTCTGGATTAGCTGTTTGGATGTTGACATTCAGCATCCACTCCTGCCTAACAGCAGGTTTGGCATGTGAACGTGGCTCTTTCTGTCTCAGAGGCATATCCTTCAGCCACGGCCCATCTTTGCATGTGTGTAATTTTATTCTATTTGTAAGGGTGAAAAAAACCCTGTCTCCCTTCCAAAAATACTGAAATTGTGACAGTATTTCTTTTCTACTAAGCCAGCAGCAAAGTCACCTGCAAAACTGAAGCAGAGTCTTCAAATTCTTCTGCAGTATCATCTTTATTAATAAGTTGATGTTTTAATCTAATTTAACATGGTCAGGAATGGGCATCTGGAGCAGATGTCACTGTGTGACTTTTCCAAATCCCCAGTACCTGCTGGTAGAAGATGGTTATGGACCAATGGAACTGTAGCAGATAGGCAGGACTGTGCTGATGGGCAGGGGAGGGTACATGGGAGAAGAACATCAGAATAAATAAAAGGAAGATATTTCTTTTTAAATCAAGGTAAATTACAATGAGTAAAACCCTGGTACAGGTTGTCCAGAGAGGTAGTAGGCGCCCCAGCCCTGGAAAGATTCAAGGTTAGGCTAGATGGGACTCTGAGCAACCTGATCTGGTTGAAGATGTCCCAGGTTGAACTATGTGGCTTTTAAAGGTCCCTTCCAACCCAAGCATTCTATGATTCTGTGAAACCAAATGGCCAGTAGCTAAACAGTGAGCAGTAAGGGCTGAGGAATGGTCTCTGCTTGATCCTGACACCAACAAACTGCTGATGTGAGTGAAGCAGCTCCAGGGGGATGATACAATAGACTCATGGAGACATCACTTTCTGGATTTATGCCATCTAAATGTAGCCATTATAGTTTCTTCTCTGCAGGCATAGGGTCCCTGTGTTCAGTATATGTCACCTGCCTTTCACCTGGGCACCTCAGCTGGATGCCTGAAGCTGGGACCAGTGAAGCTTGGCTGTGACTGGTGGCTGATGGGGCTTGTCCCATCACCCTTGAAGACCTTTGAGGTGTCCATTGACATGGTTATCCCAGATGATGGTACAGGTGGGATGGTCTTTCCAACAGCCCTTTGGAAGGCTCTTGGGTCACTAAATCCCTCCATGCAGGTAGGACTAATATCAGGGTCTGATGCCTCCTAAGTGCTGCTGGACGTGGCCTGCAGTGCTCGCAGCCCATGTGGGTGGTGGTGGGGGTTGTGTGTGGCCCTGTTGAAACAGATGGGATCAACCACTGTGTGCACCTCAGCCACAGAGCTTGGCCTGACCTGTGTGGAATGAATCCAGCTCCCAAAGAACTTGGCCCAATTTTTTTGAGTTCATGGAAAACATGCACATTTGTGGGGTGGATGGGTTCATCCCTCACCCTCAGGCATCTGTAGGAGGTACACCTTTGCACTGGAGGTGACAGCCTGCACTTGAAAACACCACTACACCCTGCAAAAATGAGATGAGTGTCAGATGTAGGGCAAGGGGCTGCCTTCCCAAGGATCTGTGTGGGCACAGAGCCCATGGCTGCAGAAGAGGCTTGAATGGTAACAGTGGCTGTCCTGGTGTCAGAGGGGTGCAAATCTGAAGCTCCTTACCACAGCAGTTGAGGGTGACTGCTCAGATAGAATCATTGAGGTTGGAAAAGACCTCTAAGATCATTGAGTCCTACCACTGACATGGCACTACCAAATGCACCATTAAACTGGTGCCACATCCACATGTTCCTTGAATTCTTCCAAGGTGGTGATTTACCAATTCCCTAAGCAGTCTGCTCCAATGCCTGACCATTCTTTCAGTAAACAAATTTTTCTTAATCTCCAAACTAAACTTCCCCTGGTGCAGCCTGGGGCCATTTCATCTTGTCCTGTCTCTTACTTCCTATGAGAAGAGACTGACCCACACCTGGCTACAATCAACTTTTATGTTTGATCAAGGACAAGTGAAAAGGCCCTCAGGCTCCAGTGATGCAGGATAATTTTGTCCATTCCCAGATCCTATCATGCTTCCTTCTCATGCCCCCATTCCCAACCCAAGGGAGGTTTGGTGGTATAGGATCAACTTGGGTACCTGGTCCCGGTTCTTTATTTATCTCCAGAGCCTATTCAAAATCTCATTCTTTCTCCATTTCCCATTTCCAGCTGTGAACAGATGCAGGTGTTCAACACTGAGCACATTCCTGCAACATGTCCTGCTGGCGCTGCTGGGGCTCCTGTGGGCACCACAATGAAGTTTTGGACCTCTGTGGTTGTGGGGATTTGTACTCAGGTCTACTAATTAGAGCTGGTAATGATGCCTCAAATGAACTGCTCCTGTTCTGTTTTTCACAAAAAATTATTTTTGTTGTTTTGTTTTTCCATCAGGAAAAAAAGAAAGAAAGATAGAAAAAGCCTAGGGGTTGGCTTAAATCTAATACCTTGTTTTCAGCTGATCTTTTCAGCATCATTGTGCTGTATTGCAGATGTGAGCTGAACGCTGCATCCCAACCGTGTTTCCCCTGACGTGGAGGGCGGAGGCGGATCAGTCCGCCAGAAGATGATTCAGGGCAGATGTCACCCTCTGGTGGAGCCTCTGCCTCTCTCCACGCATTGCAGAGGGAGCCAAGAGGGATTAGTTAGGTAATTTTGCAAGGCAAATGAAATGCCTGTATCCAGGCAGCATCCCGTCCCCAACCCAGCCCTTCTGGTGCTTCCAGAGACTCTGGAACATAAACCAGCATGGCAGAGGTGGTCTGGGCTGAAGCTGAGCCCTCCTCCACAGGGCTGCAAATTGTGGCAGCAAACTGCTGGGGAACTCGTTCCTGAGCAAGTCAACACTGAATGTTACAGGTCACCACTGCTAAAACACTTCTGTTTAGACTGTAATCACATTTTGTTGCATTTGCTATATCTAGATTTTTGTCTATATTTTATTGCCTGGATATACTGATACTCGAACACCAGCCCCAGGCAGGAGAAGGAGGAGAAGGAGGGCTTCCTTTCTGCAAAAGCACTTTCCTGCAGGTAAGAAAGGTTCAGTTCTGCTCCAAGGGCCTGAGAAAAGCCTGAGGAAAAAACCACGCACATGGAAGATGAGAAGGGTTTTAATTTAGCAGGAAATACAAATTCAGCTATCATCTTCCTTATATATTGAAAAGCTTACAAAAAATCAATTATATTTACATGAACTCATTAGCATGATAAGTGATGTTATTTAAAATCTATGTAGTTCTAACTTGAGTTTGTAGAGCCTCTGGTCCTCTGCCCAGGTGCCTCACCAGATAACTCCATCATGATCCAACTAAAGGTTTTTGGGGGGAGTTTCCACGCTCCCACATTGCCGATAATTTGATCTAATTTAGCAGGTAGTGCTGAAATGAAGTTGTGCAGCTGGGTGCACTTCAGTTAATGTACACTTGGTAGAGCAGATCCACCCATGGCTCTGTACAGGGATGTGGGGCTGGTCACCATTTCTCCCCCGTGCCATGGCACAAGGAGCCTGAGGTGATGCTGGGAAGAGACAAATGAGACCCCAGCACAAGGGGAAAGCCAACCCTCCAGCTGTGGGCTTGCTTGGGCCATGAGTGGGCAGCCAGTCTCTGCTGGCACGGTGGCACACCGCTCTGCCAGCCACCCTGGCCTGCTCATGGCTTCTTGAGTCCAGATGGGAGGCTGGGGGTGCCCCCACTCCCAGCTGATGTCATGGGGCACACCAGGGCGTCTCTCTGTGCTCCATGAGGAGGGCAGGAACCTGGTGAAGCTTAGGGTCAGCCCATCCCCAGGGATGTGCTGCCCATGCAGGGCTGCCTAGCTTATCTCAGTCATGGCCCTCTGCCGGGTCCCAGGGGGAGAGTTCCACAGCCACTCAGTGTGGGCACATGAGCATCCCTGTGACACGGCCCCTGGTTTGCCACCACCCTTTGGTCTCCAGTGTGGGCGCAGGGGGCAGGGGATAGATGTGGTGGCCCAGGAGGATGGGCAGAGAGGTTTTGGGGAATCACCAACACACAAATGTTTTGGCTCTAAATTTCCTGTGGCAAACCAGCTGGAGAGGTGAGGATGGGGTGTGGGATAACAGGGCTGTTCTCTACTGTGCTGGGTACCCCCATCTGAGCACTCACACCATACACTGGGCGTGAGCAGGGACCAAAATCAGGGCAGGGCTCACTTGGGGGTGGCACTGTCCTGCCCTGCTGATCACCCGTATTCTGGGACTTCTAGGGGCACAAGCACGAATTCTACAGCATCCCTTGGCTTTGATGAGTACTACAAGATTTTTATCTTTTTCATGATGGTGCTGGTGCCATGGTGCCCCTCCCAGTCCAGAGCTACTCTGGCAACTGGAGGGAGGTGACAGCCACACCACCTGTACCAAGGGGCCTGGACCTAAGACAACAGATATTTTCAGAGTTTTGGAACTCCCACTGAAAGAAATAAATAAGCACTTTATATACATGCAGATATTTATACACATACATGTATTTATTTTATTGTGATCTGTGCATCCTGCAGCTGGAGGTAAAGTTACACCCATAACATCCCAGGTCTGCAGCTTGTGTTAACTAGTTTAGTCTTTCTGAGGGGAAATGATCATCTCCCCCAGAACAAACTTCCCTGGTGATCCCTCAGGACTAAGTCACCCTTCTCTGGGGATGGATGGGGCAGAGGGCAGGGTTTGGGCACTTGGGGGCAATTGGACTGCTGGTAAGCTTGGCACTGCCCTGAGCCAGCACCCTCAGCACACATTCCCTCTCACCTTTGCATGCCCTTCCTGTTTTTATGGTTCTCACCCACTTCTCCTCTGGGGTTTGCCCAGGTCTCCCTGGAAGAGAGATTAAATAATCTCTGTATTGAATGATACATAAATTAAAACCCACTACAAAGGCATGGAGAAGAAGGGCACTTCGAGGACTGGATTTGTCCCAAAACACAGGACGGTCTGCTCTAGAGACGTGTTCCCCAGCATGTAGCAAATGATGGCTCAAGCAGGAGTCAGATTTTATCCATTTTATTTAACCAATGAAATTCCTACTGATAACAATGAAAGTAATTTCAGCAAGTATAAATGCGATACAGTTTTAAACAAACCCCATTGTTCCGTACCTATAAATATATTTTTCAAAACCTCATAAAAAGTGCAGATTTATGAATTGCTGTTAAAATGTTAATACATGATTCCTTTGTTTAAAAATGCATTTTTGTCTCTTAACTCACAAAAAAAGAAAGTTCCTTCTGCATCTGTTCAGATAAATTCAAGTCGGGTAACTTAAAAACTAACAAAAGTCACACACAAAAAATTCCATCCCACTAGGTCAGTCTGTCCTTTAAAAAAAAAAAGAAAAAAAACCAACAAACCCAACCAGCAACAACAGGAAAGAAATGATAAAAGCTGCTGTGGGAACCCACAGTGAGCTCCTAGCAGCTGCCTCGCCTTGCAGGCAAACCTCCCCTGAAAGCGTGGAGCCTGTGGCCTATCCCCGGGGCTCAGGACAGGTGGTGACCAGGGAGGCAGGACAGGAGATGTGCCACTTGCCCACAGGATGCTGTAGGAACTATGGGACCCACAGAGCTACCACACTTCCTCACTTCCTGGTGGTGGGAGGGAGCTGCAGTATCAGAGCTTTGTCCTTAACCCTCCATCCCAAAACGCCCACACGGCCATAGCACAAGGAGGAAGAGGCTGACACTGCTGGGCTGGGCTGGGTACGATTTACCCCTGTCCAGAGGGTCAGAGGTGGGAGATGCCAGGTAACGCCCTTCTCTGGGCACGGTGCTGCCCTGCCTGCTGCCCCAGCAAGGGGGCTCAGACCCACGCTGCCAACAGGGAGCAATGCTGCCTCTTACCCCGACGTGCCAGGCTCTGCAGTCAGCAAATCAAGGGCTAAATTTTTGCACTTGAGAGAGGCTTGGAATCTTTTTGGCTGCAGAAGTGCCGTGACCATGTTTGTGGTCCAGCAGCTGGTCTGTCCATCCCTCTCATGCCAGCGAGCTGATGCTTGCCCCGTGCATTGGTGAGCAGAGTGTGGGAGGCAGCCTGAAATACACAGCAGGGAGCTGAAAGACACACCAGGCCCCAGCCTTGGCCGCGTTTGGGTCACGTATCGTCACACGCAGGGTGGCCCCGTGGCTCGCACCATGCTTTGTGCAGAGAGGGGCTCGGCTCCCCCACAGTCGAGAGAGGTCGGCTGATGCTTCTCCCTGTATCTACAGTGGTATTTTATCTACAGCAGGGTCTGTTTAGCAAGAGCAGTTTAAAGTGGCTATGTTTATCAAGTTTGCTACTTTATGAATTAAAAAAAACAAAACAACAAAACAAAAAACCAAACCCCAACAACTATAAATACAAAGACTCTCACACACCAGACACTTGCAGCCTGCGTGACTCATAAACCGCATAATATTCTGTTAAAAAGCTTATTCTACTTAGAACTATACATAGTACAAGAGACCGAAAAGTGGCAGTCGTGGACGGGCATGCTACCTGCCCCAGGGTGGCCCACAGTCAGGTGCTTCCTAAAAAATCAAGGAGTTACAGTAACATGGCACAGGACTGCAAAGCCGATCACAGCTTCTGCTTACACTGCACACGAAGTACCAAGGGGAACACAAAAAAGAACTGGTGTTAATACTGATGGATTAAAGAGTAACTATAAAGATCAAAACAGACGTTCACAGCATGCTACATATATTGCTCACAAACTTTCCTTTTTTTTTAAAAAAAAAGGCTAATACAAAACAAGGAGTTGGCAGTCTGATTTTCAGTTATGTTGGATAGAAAGATAAAGCATATACATTCATCGTGTGGCTTTCCAGCAAAAGGAGAAAAGGGTAAAATTGAGAGATTTCAAGTTTGCAAAATTCCTGTTTTTTTAAGCTGCAGTTCATATCCAGTTCTGGTCACAGTCGTGAAAAGACCTCTGACTTCACTGCCTAGCAGAGTCCAAGGGTTGCCTATATATTATTATTTTCCCCCTAAAAATGGCCACATCACCCACAAGCGGGCTGCTCCTGCAGCCATGTGGGCATGTGGCAGCTGGGCTGGAGGGAAGAGGTTTGGGTCTGGTGGCACGACATGAGCATGAAGTGAGGAATGAGACACAGTTTTGGTGTTTGGAGCTGCTGCTGTTGATGCCCCCCAGACTCCTCAACTGGAGACACAATGCTTAGTGATTGACCAATTTTGCTTCAAAACTTCCTTCAAAGGGCTGATGGGAAGAAAATGCAATTCAACAGCAGCAAGTTTTTCTTGGGCAGAATGGTTCCCTTCCCCTGCACCATGTCTGGAATAAGGAAAGGGTCCCAGCTCTGTTCCCAAAGAAGCCCTCTGGACACCTTGGAAGAAGGCATCCTCCTCCACCTCCCCTATGCACAGGCACACAGAAGAACCTCTCAGACACATCAGTGAAGTTTCTTCAGCTGACCAATACCTCAACTCCTTCTGCGCTGGCCCTGTCCCCTTGGGAGTGCCTGTGGTCTGTGCCTCCCCATGCTGACAGCACGGCTTGCTTCCCACAATTACTGTAACAGCTGGCATCTCCAGCACCTCTAACTACTGTCACGAACAAGGCTTCTATTTTCCACAAGCCCCAATGACACTCAGTACCCTAAGAACACTCAACTCTGTCTCCAGCAGCTACTCCACAACGTGCATTTGGATTTTTCCCCATATAGAAATGAAAAACCCAAATCCACTTGTTCCAGAGGCTGGATGCAGTCTGCCTGGCTGCATGGCACCCAAGGGACTGCCAACCAGATGGCCATGTAAGCCTGCCTGGCAGAAGGGGACCTCAAATTCCCTGTTAGATGTCCCTCTGAGAAACATGCACAGCTTATAGCTTAAGCATGGGGTGTTTCACCAAGGAAAGCATTTCCTTAGTGGATCCACTGCATTTTTACTGTAATTCCAGAGATAGGCTTTGACAGACTACTAAGCAAATACTGAGTTTCATCCTTTTGAACCACATTTAGCATTTTCCTGTCCAGAAATGATCTACTATGGCAATTAAATGTTTCTAAATGTGAGAAAGAGACTCTGCCCTTAACAACAGGCAGTGATACAGGAACGTTGTTTTCAAGGTTAAGGCTGGGAGGTTGTCCCTGCACCTGGGAGGCTGCTCGGGGTTGGGAATTGGGAAGACAGGAAGCACTTGAGGCAGGACAGGGGTGGTGGCAGGTTGGAAAATGACAATTTTTCCCCTGATGAGCAGCAAAGGATTAAATATCTGCAAGAGAGACCTGATGCAGATTGGGGGAGCAGCAGCACAACCACCTGCCAGGAAATGTGCTCTAAGGAATAAATTAACACTGATCAAGATGCTCCTGAAGTTTCCTCATACTACTGTGCTCTCTCCATCTCTCACACCTGTAATCTATGTAGTAGGGATGAAATACTATATTAATTTTAATTTGGAGATAAAATGTTTCACTTACAATTCCCAAATATAGGAAAGCTGGTAGATGCATCTTTTCAGACAAACATAGTGCTAGGGGACATGAGGAACAGTAAACCTGAAGTTCAGGTAATGAAAACTGACATTTTGTCCAGCTCTAGGAATGACTGCTAACAGCAACTAATTCTTACAGCTTTATAGTCAGATCTGCTCTGGCAAAGTTAATTTACAATGAATCCACTCCCTCTTCCTTTGTTTTGTGCAACATCACCCCTTATTTATGGGAGAAGTAAGTGAAATAACATCACTTGAGAGCAAGAAGATTTGGGGTATTTCTTTTGATCCAAATTTTTTTACTTCAGGCACATGCTATCCACTTACTACCACCAATGAATGTTTTCTGCAAGTAGAGGTTAAACAACTGAACCCTTCTGAAAGGGAGTCCAAATTCAAGATCATGAGCCTGAAATGCATGCCTGTGTTCATGGAAAACAACATGCATGAGAAAATTGAGAACCTGTTCTGCAAGAGCAGTGGCTTACAGTTTAACTGCTTTAGGAGAGAGTTCTCTAAATCTACATTAAGTCCCCAAAACAACTAATTTCATTAACAATCACTGCGAATCACATGGATCTGGTATGTATCATTCCTCCAGTCTCTATGGAAATTAATTTTATTCTATTTTATTTAGGTGAGTCAGTTTCTTTAAAAATCTGACTCAAACATTCAAGTGGGTATCTTCTAGGATTTTGCTGAGTGCCTGGATGCTTAAACCCCCATTGCAATTTAGGCAGCTAGCTGCTTTTTTTCAAATTCCATGAAAATATCAGTAGCACTCCAAACAAAAGTACACTTGAAGAATCTGGTGCTATGACTTTCTGCACTCAAGTAATAGAGCAACAAAATGTTTTCCTTTTTGTTCTCTTCTGATCTGTTCTAAATTTATACTTACATTTGTAATTGTTTACTGCAAGAGATGCAGTAAAGCACTGATTTTCCTGTCCTTAAAGCTTCTTTGTTAATACATAGGATGAGCTGATAGTGGCAATTCTTTAACTCTTACAGCTGAGGTACATCCTTTTCAAGGATCAAGGTGCTGGGCAAGGGAGGGGATTGTCCTGCTCTGCTCTGCACTGGGGCAGCCCCACCTCAAGTCCTGTGTGCTGCTTTGGGTGCCACAATGTGACAGATGTGAAACTATCAGGGAGCATCCAGAGAAGGGCCACAAGGATGGTGAGGGACCTTGAGGGGAAGCCATATGGGGAGTGGCTGAGGGCACTTGGCCTGTTCAGCCTGGAGGAGACTGAGGCACGACCTCATTGCATTACAGCTTCTTTGTGAGGGGAACAGGAGCGGCAGACTCTGATCTCTGCTCTCTGGTGGCCAGTGACAGCACTGGAGAGAATGGCCTGAACTTGTGTCAAGGGGGGTTCAGATTGGATATTAGGAAAAGTTTCTTCCCCCAGAGGCTGGGCACTGAACAGGCTCCCCAGGGAAGCCTGACAGAGTTCAAGAAGTGTTTGCACAATGCTCTCAAGCACAGGGTGTGACTCTTGGGTCTCTCCTGTGCAGGGTCAGGAGTTGGGCCTCCTGTGGGCCTCTTCCAACTCAGCAGATTTTATGATTCTGTGATTTGCATTTTAATGAAGGCTTTAGGACAAAGGATATATGTTTCAATTCAGCCCTGATCAAAAATAAATCCATCTACAGCTCACCAAAATTCTCATAGGACACCACAGCACTAGCTGTAGTAGCTATCTGCACAAACTGCACCCAAATTTAAAATTATTATTTTTGTTTTAACAATTATTTCTGTTCTTGTATGATGATACTCTCATGAAATTCACCTGTGGGTAGAGTGTTCTGGGAAATGCAAATGCTTTCTCCAGTTGGCACCTTTTTCACTTCTCTTCATTACCAAAAAAAATAGAGCAATCTCAGCAAGGACATACTCTACAGCAACACATATTTTAAGTGACTCTGCAAGGATAAGAAGCTGTTCATGCTCAAAAGCTCTGTTCCCTACTCACAGTGTTCCCTGTGCTAGCTGGTTAATTTGTACCTATCAAGGTTTCTCTTCAGTAGAGAGGAGACTGTACACTTTGTTTTTATGTTGGTCACAGCTGGGATTTTGTGGACTAACATGAATGCTGGTCATTACCAGTTCCAATGAAGGAACACAGAAGGAGAGGATCTACACTTCCAACGATTATGGTACCCTTAAGAAAAATATTAATGAACAAAGTGTGAAGATTCACATTCATGCATGCTTTAAAAAAAAAAAATCAAAACATTCCAAGAAAACTTGCACATTAGAAGCTGGCACAGTGTGAACCTAAAGCACACATAAAGTGTATGGTAGCGTTGTCTGATTTTAAACACCTATTCTGAGCAAACATCTATTAAAAATCCCAAATTTGTCTATAAAAACTAGGCTGTAACTTGTTGCACTGTAAATGCAATATTTTGAAAAAAATGCCACGTGGAAAACATTTCCAGATGTTTTAAGTTTGCATGTAATATTAAAGAAAAAAAAAGAGAGAAATAGCAAACTAGTTGTACAATGACATTTCCTGTGATGGAATGTCTTGCAGGCCATATGGGACTTGATATGGCACTTAAAAAAACCAAACCAAAACACTGGTTTACTACAAGTTTTATGAAGCAATCCATTTATGGTTTCTGTATTTCAAATCTGCTCATGTACTTTGCTCATGAAGTATGTTTCATAAGGAAAGAAGTAAAGGCACTCATGTTTCCAAATGTAAAACTCAACCTACTCAGAAGTCTTTGCATTTCTGAAGGGAAACAAAGCCATCATATTAGTTAGCCAAATCTAGTTTCACCTCATTTCCAGAGCTCAGCTGTGTTTCTTGAGGACTTCTTGACTTTTCAATGCAAAGAAATTTAAAGTAGTACTAAACAGTTCCTATCACTTGAAAAAAAATGAAAGTATTGCATCAAAACTTCTCTCAGCAGAAGCCATTAGGTATGGCCACTACAATCACAACAAAGGGGGGAAAAGGATCATAACAATTTAGAAAGTAAATCTAAGTTCACACATATGAGCATCTCTGAGCATGAGTATTTCTGAGAAATCTTTGCAGTTAGCTATACAAGATAAATCTGATGTTTTACCCAATGCTCTCTAGCAGACAGACCAGTGCTGTCTGTTGGATAGTTTTCTAAATAGCCAACATGACACTTAAAAAAAAATTACTGTTTTTTTCTTCAAAAGGTTTTCACATGCAGAGTCTGCAGTCTGAAAGTGCAGAAAAGTGTACAATCATTGGGCTTTCCAATCTGGAACGGACAGATAAAGCAGAAAAAACAACATGCAAAGTCAAAGCAAGGATCAGGAAAAAAGGAAGAAAAGAGAAAACTAACTTTAGTAGAGAAAGTACTGGTCCATTGTTGTGTAAATGAAAAGTGTCAAAATATGACTGGTGGTTTTTTTTTCTAACTATTCTGCAACCACCAATGAAAAAAAGTCCTGCATTGACTTCTACAATCCAACAGAAAATTAAAAATAAACCTGTCCAGTTAGTTTTGAATGTATATCACAGAAATAAAGGTCACCCTCCTCAAAAGAAATATGAAAAGTCCAAACCAACAGACAAAAGTTGAAGCAGTTAACTTGTGTTCTACTGGGTAAGTTTAAGCATCTCTTTAGGCACTTCACTGGTTCATTAAATGCAATACAAAATAAAGCTATAAATATCAACATTTTGTGCTCTCAAAAATTAGTCAAAAGCAACAGAAAACAGCACAAAAGTGTGACATTTTTGGCAGCTTATTTCTTCCCTTCCCCAATATTACTGGTTGTCAAAAATGCTTTGTTTTGGGGATGCTTTGGCATCTTAGTATCAGGTTGTCTTAAGCCGTAAAAGCTAAAACAAAACTGCTAGGCCTTAGACAATAAAGAAATTTGGTTTTAAAATTTCTTTATGGCTATAGAAGAAGGACACTTTAGCAGTGGCATGTCAGGGAAAAAAGCTTGCTTTCTTTTTAAATATTGCACTTTTCTTTTGTTCACTCACACTAATGCATAGAAACTTTTAAAACTTTGAATATTAAAATTTCATGCTATGAAAAAGTTATGGGAAATAATTTCTATACATCCAATATGAAAGAATAGATATACTAGCCTTCCTTTGCTTTCCTTAGTTAAAACATTGATAAAGAAGAGAGTGCAAAAAACCCCACAACCCTATTTTTGGTCAGCCTGTGTATTAATTTTATAGGTGCCAACTAAACAAATTGCAACACGTGATGAGCATGGATATTGTCAGGACAACTGAGGGTGACTGTCAGTAAAATAAGACTATGCATGATTGAGACACAGTAAGTGTGGCTGAAATGGAAAATCGTGAGGCCTCTTCTCCTTGTGGAGGGGCACGACAAAGCGTGAATGAATTTTGCACTTCAGTAGCATGCTGTAGGATTTATCAAGATTAATTTCACATTAAAGTGTGCTCGATGTTTGCATCCACATCTTGCATCACCTCCAATTGCTGTAGTAAGACAGTGACTGGCAGCAGTCTCCAGGACACACAGGAGAATCCAGTGGGCAATTCGATGCAGCACAGCCCACGTGTCTCTGTCACGAGTCACGACGTGGTGGGATGCTCCTCTCAGGACAGGCAGAACTGATCTTCTGCTGGACTCCACTCATCTGAAAAATGATTGCTTGGAAAAAGAAGTCTCTAAGCACTTCACTCCAGTGCTTAAAGAACAAAGCGCTAGGATTGGGTACAATGAAGTCAGTTTCAGGATCCTGACCACTGTGCAGCAATCCAGCCGGAAACAATGCAGAGTAGCGCTCCTCAGTGTTACTTTTGTTATCATTAGTAATGTTAAGCATCAAGAAAATAAAACACGTCATTGCACATTACAGCCGCCAAGAAGCACGGCTAAACTTTGACACTAGAGAATTGAATAACCTGATGCTACATCACAAACAGCTTCTGGTGTGTATCTATTTCCAAAGGTCTTTACATACTCAGTAAAAGCCCCTGTTCTCCTGGCCAGCGAGTGCTTCAAGTTAAGTGACGAGTTATGGCACGAAGGGCATACAGAAGTTCGGCTTGCATCCGAGCTTCCATCAGAAGTAGATTGACATGAACCTGTAAAACATTACATCAGCTATTTAGTTCACCTCTGAATGCAACATGGTTTATTCAGGCTGAAAATTCTAACCTTTAGTAAAGTATTGCTCCAAGAAAACTTTGTCATTTCTCCCTGTACCCTGCTGCAGGACTACAGTTCCACCAGAGACAGCTGTGTAGTGATGCCAATATGGACAACATCCCAGGACTGCAAGAAACTAGCCTCAACTGCTGCTTTAAGCAGTCTTCCATCTGAGAAGCCACCTTTAAACCTTTTTTTTATATCCAATGGCATTAGTTCTTTCTAAATTATATTTGGTTATCTTTACTACTACCTGTGACCAGGTGTATAGGAGAACAGAATAAGGGACAGTTTCCATGCCAGATAGACTAGCAGGAACTCATGCACTGAACCCTTCCCAGGAAGCATTAAATATGATCTCTGAAGGCATGTTGACATTTTTATTGCTGAAAAACACCATAAAGTATGCATATATATATTTAGGCATTTCTTGATCTCCAAATCCTAAGTATAGGCATAGCTGACCACTTCTGCATTCTCAGGTTTATCTTTAACATTTCATAAAAGTAAAGTATCTTTTCTTTTACAATTGTCCATTCAATTTTATGGAGAAGTGACTCAAAATAATAGAAATAAAAATTATTTCCCGCACACTAAGAAGTATTTTTGTCAAATTGGTATCTAACACTCAAGGAATGATTCTCATTTGTTTTTCTCTGATTTAAAACAGTTCATGTGACAGATGCTGCCATTTGAGGTGTCCCCATGTTTTAATTTTCAAGCAGCACAGGGGTCTCTGTGAAGGCACTTTGCTTTGGAGCACATACCTTCTCCGAGTGCTTGAACTGACGCCAGTAACTATCGTACATGCGCTTGGTAGTTCTCTCTGGGTAGCAGGTCACTGTCTTTATGTAAACCTTCAGACTGCGTTCAAGTAGCTGATTAACTTCTCCATAATCATAGTCATCATACCTACATAACACAAACAATCATTCTGCTTGATGTAACTTTCTAAATGCATTGTCTTTTGCAGCATTATGTTTTTAAGCCTGGACACTGGAACATTTATTATACATGCCCAAAAACCACATGTTAAGAGAGGATCTGAAAGGCTTAGTAGGATCACAGAATTGTTAAGGCTGGAAAAGACCTTTAAGACGATCAAATCCAATGGTTAACCCTAAACCAGCACCATGTTCACCATTAAACCACGTGCCCTATCCACCATTTATGAACACTTCCAGGGATGGTTGCCCACTTCTGTGGGCTGTTTCTTTCTGTGAAGAAAGTTTTCCTAATATCCAAATGAAACCTCCCCTGGTGCTACTTGAAGCCATTTGTTCTCATCCTGTCACTTGTTACCTGGGAGGAGAGGCTGACCCCCACCTGGCTACAGTTTCCTCTCAGGTTTTTGGAGACAGTGATAAGGTGCCCCCTGCGCTTCTAGACTAAGCCCCCCCAGCTGCTCCCCTTAGGACTTGTGCCTCAGACCCTTCCCCAGCATCACCGCCCTTTCCTGGACACGCTCCAGCCCTTCAGTGTCTTTCTTGCACTGAGGGACCCAAAGCTAAACACAGGATTTGAGGTGTGGCCTCACCAGTGCTGAGTACAGGGGTACGGTCAATGCTCTAGTCCTGCTGGTCACACCAGTGCTGATCCACCAGAGTGCCACTGGCCTTCTTGGCCACCTGGGCACACCCTGGATTGTGTCCAGCACCCCCAGGTCTTTTTCACTGAGCAGCTTCCCAGCCACTGCCCCCGAGCCTGTAGTGCTGCCTGGGGTTGATGTGGCCCAAGTGCAGGACTCGGCACTTGGCATCACTGAACCTCATATAATTGGCCTTGGCCCACTAAATCCAGCCTATTCAGAGCCCTCTGTAGGGCCTTCCTAGCTCCTTCCAGCAAAGCAACACCCCTGCCCAACTTGGTGTTGTCTGTGAACTTGCTTTCCTGAATGAAGGATACAGGTTGGCTTCAGACAAGACATTTCTGTAAAAATTTCCATCCTGATTCATTGTCTGCACTGGAAGGAGAAATTACACTGATGTGCCAGCAAAACCACTCTAACTTCCAGAGGTACCATCTCCACTTTTAACACCCAATCTAAAATGATGCTTTACACGTGGTTTATTTTTCTGTTTACATAGTTTTAACATGTACTCCCAAGCCAGGGAATTTTTGTCCATACCTGATTCCATACATACAGTGGACATAGTTAAATAAAGCTCTTCTTAGTGTAGTTGTATCAACATCTTCATGTGTTGCCATAGTGTTGTATGTAAGGTTATACACCATCCGAAACTTCTCATCCAGGAGATGCCCAATATCAGAATAAAGCCTGTTTACAAGGGAAAAGCCATGATTTTCCCAAGTATAGTCCTGCAGGAAGAGAAGAAAATATATAAAAACACAAATGAAATGAATTCCCTATGTCATCTTTACAACTCAACAGTTTTTATTGTCTGATAGTTATGACTTTAGTCTCTTCCAAAAGTTTGCATTTTGAATCCTTCATCCACATCACCTGCTCCATTCCCCCAGAATTCCTGGCAATGGATATCACGTTATGACACCCCAACCCCAGATATCATTAGCCTACAGCCAAAAATGTAGCAGCAGCTCTCTGGTCACAGACAGCAGGCACAGATTTTCCCAGGCATTTTCCTGGGGAAGGCTGTGAGAAGATCAGAGAAAAGAATGAGAAACAATTCTTATCTTCACTTGTTACACATTGTTGTTGTACACATATGGAATGCATTATGAAGATTTGTTTACCAAAGAGTGATTTCTTAATTGGACACTGGATAGTGTTTAGATTGATTGACCAATTAAGTCAAAACTGTATCAGACTACTTGTAAGAGTTACTGAGTTTGTTAATAAGTATAGTATAATATAGTACAAGAAGTATAGTATAATATAGTATAAGATGATACAATAAAGCAATTGATCCACCTCTGCAATCACAGAATCAATGCTAATTATTACCCAGCTGGGGGCCTTGAGGCAACAATTAGTGACCCCTCATGTAGGTGAACACACACCTTGATTTTTTGATGACTCCTCTGAAGTGTGTCCAAACATCAGCCTGACATTACTGACCCCTTCGAGGGTACAGACAGACTCGGGTGACTATTACTGACCCCAGCCACGTGTCTAACACAAACTGGAGACCATCTGGACCTCTCCATCAGAGGAATTCAGGCTGACCTCCAGTGTTCCCTGCAAGATGGATTGGACACCTTCTGCCCTCCTAGAGAGGTAACTGCGGTCTATGTCCGGGGGTGACACAAAAATCCCCAAGCTTCTCCTGAAGCACTTAGGGAATCTTCTTCTGCTTTGCCACTCTGACCAGTATTGTTCCACGTGGGACTGGTCTTTAAGTTTAAAAACTTGTTCCTCTTGGAGGCTTTGGTTTAGCTCCAAACAGAGATGGAGTCTTTACTTCCAGCAAGGATGTACAATCATTGGATAAAGTACTGAACTATCCCTGAAAAAACTGATAAAATCCGGGCTGCTTTGGTCTTAGACAAGCACCTGGATTGCAAGATAAAAGCCTGCCTGCTTATATGAGGAATGGAAAGTCTTTGCTGAGTGGCAGCACAGCAGCAAGAACCATCCTGCTCCAGAGCACGGAGCAAGGGTGCTCTGCACTGCCGTCATATAGAAGGTGAGAGCGTGCCCACATCCTTGTCAAGTGCTCTATCATCCCATCACTGACGGCATCTTTAAAACTGAGGGCATCGTCTCCATCCTTCCTGTTTCTAGCTGTTTTCCAAAGGTACTGCCAGGCCAGGGTCCTCATCTGGGCACCTTGAAGCATGTCTGCTCTCCTGTCCCCCTGAGTAGGACAGCAGGGAAGAGCAGAACACTGCTCCATTGTCTCATGCAGGCATCAATGACACAGAAAACATATCACACCATCACGTTTGGCCACTGGCTGCCAGTACAAAAGATTGTAAGGCTTGTTAGAAATATGCCATACTCATACAGCCCTGGAAAGATGTCCAGGACATCACAAAAGCCTCTGAGAGTCAGAAGGCCCAGAGAGGGGAAAGCATTGTTGACTAACAGCAATTGATCCTATTATCAGTGAAACCTCCCCCCCAGAAACAAGCTTAAAGACATTCTGCTGTGTATAAAATACCTTCTTTCTATTAATAAATTTAAAACCATAGAGACAAAGGCTGTTTTGTTTTAACAGAGTAAAGATTAGACTTATTGCCGGTGTTTGGGATATTACTGAAATTTAAGTATCATTAATAACAGAGAATTTGGGAGGATGTGGGTATGTACATCCAAGTGCTAAGAGTAGGACATAATAAGGTTAAATTATCGAGGTGACTTCTTTGACTGTAAGCCAAAAGCTGTCCTGTTTATTTAAGAGCAGAGATGTTTCAGTTCCAATTTCAACTTCTTTGGAGCTTTTTTCCAAGGGAGCCTGCTGCTCCTAAAGTAGTTAGGCAGATTGCTTGATTTATAGGCACTGACTATGCCTTATTCTTTTTGGCAGTAATAACCTTCTTCAGGCTCATATAAAGACCACAGAATAAATTATCCAGTTCAGGAGAGACTGCTATAAAGCTAAATACATTTCCTGAGAGCGATCATGGATTCTTTATTTTACAGTCTCAGATACATCTTCTGACCACAGAGCTTTCCTGCACTCACTGTAATTTAAATTGAAGTTCTCTGATTTGGTTGAAGATTTCTTCCATTGCTTTCCATTTAGTTCTAGACTTCTTACAAATGTGCTCTATAAGATAGAGCAGAACCACCTAGAATATCCCTCCTGTTATGTATAATATGAAGTTCATGATTCTGGTCATGGCAAAGGATGTCAGTATATAAGACAGTGTACATGTAAAATGCATATTCTGTTCTTCCAACAGCACTGAGAACAATGTATTAAAATACACCAAAAACTTCAGTAATCATATTTAGGAATTCCTTTTCTTACACAGCATTTGAAGTCCAGAGATTTGGTGCACATATGAGAACAATACACCCCAAATCACTCTCACAGACCTAAATGTATCCAGGTATTGAAATCCACTGGACAGAGAGTACTTGGTAAAATGACAGGAATAAAGAGTTGCTCCAGTGGATTTTTTATCTGCAACATCTGGAAGGATGGGAGAGAAATTCTTGCTTTTCTACCTTTCCCTTTTATTTCAGATACGCTTTACAGTTTTCAAACATTCAAACAATTCAAACTGGTAATAACTGAAGTTAACATGGAAAGCCAAGTATTGCCTTGCTAGAGATTGACAAATAGTGGAAGACTCCATCTCTGGGAGATTTATGTAAGGTTATGAGTTATTTAATGAACCAGGACAAGAAAAGGAGCATACAACAAACATGCTATAACCACTATATACACATATACACAATATACACTATATAAACAACTATAACCACTTTATGCTCTGAGATAGTGAGATATATAAACATTCTTTGAGTGAATGTGCTTTAAAGAGGTGGTACCTGAGCTCTGAATGTTGGAAGATGGTCTTCTCCTCGCCTTGCAAAGTCTTTGTACCCAAACCCAGGATCTTCAACATAACGGGAGACATCTGTAGAAACTATTTCATCATCAAATGCTGGGAATAAAACAGCAAAATGCTTTGCTTTAGGCAAGAACATGAGTAAAAACCTACTTCCAACTACCACTCTACAGGATTAGAGGACATTTTAGAAGTTATGCAAAGGAGAAGAGTGGTACAAAGGAAATAAACATTTCAATCCTCATCTGCTTGTATTGGATACATTGCTTTCATTGAACCCATTAAAAGTCAGCCTATACCAGACATCTAATGTACTTCTACAGAAAGAGAAGAGATAGGCTATACTTCTATCCGGAGGTTTCCTTTTCTCTCTGTTGACTTCTGAGGGAGGCTAGTTATCTTAAGTCAGGAAGATGAACATCATTAGCAAAGTCACTGTGTTAGCACAAGAAACAAAATAATGGATCCTTGACAGCAGGAATGTAGTAGTGAGCAGCCTTCATGTCAGGAATCACACCGGCTCTGTCCTGTAAGCTGGAGTATGAGCACCAGAAAGCAACATAACACTCCACTGCTAAATATCAGCTGAAGATTATATGAAAGCAAAGAGCTCTACAGTATATCAGGGTGAAATTCTGCCAGAAGCTGTAGTAACTAAGCATCTTCAAAGAGCTCCAAAACATATCACTAAGCACACACAGGTTCTCTATCAGGAGTCAATCTTTCCCTCCCGAATAAACAGGTGGCTTGATTGTGTAACTACCTCTGCAGAACTTGACTACTGCATAGCTGACTGCATTTGACCTTGATTTAAAATCATGGCTTGCTTCCACATGCATTGGTAGAACAGTTGCCATATGTCCCCTGTTGGTGCCTTGGAAAGTCAGTTCATCTAAGAATTGCAGAAGTGCTTTATCTCCTCTTTGCCTCATTAAACAATCAAAACATAACTGTGTAGGAAGAAGCTTGGACAACATCTGCTACAGCAAATTCTCAGCGAAGAATAAAAAACTTGTACACATACACTCCTCTGCCCTGACAAGGACTGGACTTCATCATGAAAGGGCAAAGGCCCAACACACACAGACTCCTCAACTGGAATCAGCAAATGATAAAACGGGGAAGAAAGTCAACAAAACTATCAGCAACCCTAGTCAAAAATCCCTCCTGTCTTGAATGACCCCTTTTCTTTAAACACCTGAAGTTGCACAGACTAATAGAAGTCCTGATTTGATAATGAAACTGCAATGAGTGTCCATTTATCTGCACTGCTGATACTGCCTGACCAAAGGAAACTACAGCAAGAATTTACAATGTCCATTTCAAAAAATCCAGCTTGATGTTGCTGGATGTATCTTTCAGAGATTTTTCCATGTTCCTTGAGAACCACAAAACAATCTCTGCTGATCCTCAGTACATTCTTCCTCCTTTTTGGGCCCTTTGCACAAACCCATTGATTCTTTCAAACACATTTGGTCTGAAGCTGTGGAGACCTAAATTCACTAAGAACAGTGCAGTAAAATGTGAAGCATTTTAGTGGTCACTTTTTAAAAAGACACAAGCAATCATCTTCAAATAGCTTCTACTATGACGAAATAGAATATTATTAAGACTATCAGAATATTTAGCTTTCTTCTAACACTTTCTTTCGGAAAAAAACACCTTTCTATCTGTATGAATCAGGCTTTATTCAGTAGTTTGTTAGAGATGAAGGCCTCCAGAGCATATGAATAATATTGCAAAAGAAGGTTTCAGCTCAAAATTTGGAAAATCATTTAAGAATAAAAAAATGTTATCAATCTCTACTACAAGATAGGCAGTGCAACAGCACAGCAGTATGATCACTCACAGCAACAAGCTGGAAATGTCCTTTCCAGGTGGGAAGTAAATGGTAAAGTAGTTGAATCTCATAATCTGATTCCTAAACTAAATGTCGTACCTGAAAGCTACTTATGACTGTCATTTAAGTTCTAAGCACTACAGAACCTACACCTGTGAAATATTACCAAATATTAATTACTAATTTATTAATTATAATTAATACATTAATCATTTTGATTATACAGAACATATTAAGAAAAAAAATGTACACCCTATTTTTTAAGGACGCCTGCAGGTCTTTTTCTTCCTTAATATACTAAAGCTAAATTTCAAGTAGTAAAAAGGATGATATTTGTCAATCAAGAAATCCTAAGGTGATGAAGCAAAAGGTAAGATCGCCCTTCCTACACGTCTCCTGCATGAAGAGCCAGAATAAAGAAATGGACAGAAAAAGTTTCAGTCACTGAACTAGCCTCAAGCATTCGGTTCTTAAAAAGCACAAACAAAATTGAACTGGAAAAGCACAAATACCTCCACTAATTACTAGCAGACTCTCCTTCTTCTCCTTCTCAAAGCGAGTTGCCATTTCTTCCTGAGAGGCTTCTTCATCCTCTTTATCCTCTTGTAGTCTTTTCATCCTTTCCATCAGGGCCTCCAGCTCACTTAGAGAATCTGCAATCTGCAAAGACACCATGACATTCTGCAAAATTAGAAGATAGATGACGTGTGTCATCTTCAGATTTCATGCTTGACAACAAACGTCCTCAAAACCAGACAGCAGCAGCAAACACAAAAACTCAAGCCAGAATGCATTTTGCCACATACATCATAGACAAACAGCTTTCACACAACAGGAAGACAGGAGCTGGGAAGTGTTAATGTGGCCTGCTGCATTAATTTACTGCAGTGGGATTAACAGTGAAGAGGTGGTGTTTGAGTGTGGAAACCACAGTCACTCATATTCCACCACACAGACAGCTCAGGAAAATCCATCTGTGTGCCCTACGTCTCTCATACACAACTTTTCATACTAAGGTAACTATATCCAGCCCATTGGCAATGGAAAATATGCTTCTGAAGAGATGCAGTGCAACACTGCTTTACAGAAATGCAACCTGAGATGGCAGATCAGTACTTTTCTTTCATTATGTGCAACCAAAACAGCCACTATGTTGACCCTTTTTCTTAATTTAGTGAGGAAAAAAGACCTCTTTTTAATAGAAATACGTCAAAGTTTTGGGTGTACCTATCATTCAGATTTTTCATAAGACAAATTATTTGGTTTTTCTTTTCCATCTTTTTGACTCTTTTCTTTTGCCCATAGTTACAATTGTTTCTAGCAGACTCTTCACTGCTTAGCACAGTCAGCAGCAATGCTCTGCCCACTGCAAATGGGGAGTAAGGCCTGTCCATGGCATGAGCTGGCATGTTTTACAGCCCAGAAATTTAAGTCACAGTGATTGAACTGAGTGATGACATGCTACTGCTAATTGTAAAAATTGTGTCTAGCAACTCTGCTCATAATCCTGATCTTCCATCAAAGGCAATGAGGCTAATTCATCTGTCGGCATTAATTCAAGGGCACGTCTTCAAAAGCATTCTAGAGCACCTTTCAGGAAAAAATGTCCAGTTAATTAACTTGTAATCAAATTAATCACTTTAATTAACTTAGTAATCAAAATTCTCTGTTGATTCAAGACTGGAACACCAGCATGAAGAATTAAATAATTTTATTTCAGACATTTCCTCCCATCTATATGGAAGTGTTTCCAACTGTTTCATAACTGTAAGCCTTGAAGTAAAAATTTTTATTATTATTACTACTACTACTTCTATTTTTCCCATTTTTCTTTTCACTCCCTATGTTAGGAACGTGGATGAAACAATGCTCCAGTCAATGCCACACTGTCTAAAGAAACTGGGACTTGAAGCTTTTGGCTGAAAGTTTTAGTCTTGCCCGACGGGTGGTGAGATTAACTACCAAAATCACACTGCTGACTACCATCCACTGTTACAGTGTGGTTTTCAGCAGATTACACTGGAAATTGCCAGAGTGTATGTAAGAATTAACAGACTCAAGCATTCCTGTAGAGTAGACAAAAAAAATTCAAACTAAAATTTAAACAGGAAAGAATGGAAGTTAAGTTTTCTAATGCAAAACAGAGGCAAGCAAAAGAATTTTCTTGCAACACTAACCCCAAAGTTGCTACTTGTGAGGGACGCATTTTCTATGTTGTTGTCATTGGCAAGATCGCAGACACAGAAGTTGTTGACTGCTATAAGTCTGACTCCATTAGATGTATCCAGATCTCTCTCTGGATTAATACCACTACCAAATACAAAACTTGCCAAGGCATGATAATGGGCCAACAGGACAACAGCATGCACCAGTTCAGGAAGAGACCAATTATTTTCTCCAGTCTTGACAAGTTTCTGAAATGAGAATAAAAAAAGTGTAAATATAAAATTTCTTTTGGCCCCTAGCTTTTTTACTAAACACTACACATTTCAAAATGGGATCAATTATTTCTTCCAGTAATACCATATTCCCCTTGCACACAAACTCTCACTGGATAAAAAAAGAGACACCTAATATATTACTTCTTTTCTTTTGGGCTATTTTAGCCAATGCTATTCATAAAAAGAAAATTTTATTGGCTTTGTCACAGAGGAGAATCAGCTTGTTTGGTGCACTAGTACTTCCCTGAACTTTTTATCTCAGGGTAATGAAGCCTAACCAGGCACTTGCACAGTTGTAGGCAGTTCTTTTTACCAGACATTTACTGGTATTTACAGGGCACGATTGAAGAGGTACCTGGATGTGCTCTTTCGTGATCAGCCAGGGCCGGTGTGCAAGAAGTTTGTTTATTTCATTCAGGTTTTTCAGTCTTTGGGGAATGTATTCTAAACCATTCAACCACTCTGCAATCCCGCCAGTCTTCAGAAACTCATCAACGTGCATATTTATTAGGTAGGAACACTGATGTCTGGCAGCAGCCTGGAATAATTAAACACAGAGTGAACAGTGCAGCATAGTAGTGTGTAGTCTGGTTTTGCTGCGGGTGGGAGACAGGTTAATAACACAAAACAAAAGTACAGTGTCATTCTAATAGGCCTTGTGCAAATGCATTGCAATGCATTTCTATACAGTATGGAGGTTTCTCCAACAAAAATATATTTGATTACTCTCGATTGCAAAATGCAATTTTGGTTGGAAGTGATCACTAGAAGAGAACCCTCTGCTCACAGAGCTGACTTGGAACTTGTTGCTCAGAGCCTTGTCCAGAAAAGATCTTCACCCTTGGAGATCACAGAACCTTTCTTGGTTCCTCCTGCAATGTTTCAAAATCCTCAGAAACAGAATTGTTTTCCTAGTGTCCATCTGGAATTTCTTGTGACTTGAGTCCACTGCATCTCACCCTACTGCTGCATAGTGATGTGGGCATGTGAGAGGAGCATCACTGTGGGAAACAGGGCATGATGTAGGTTGCCAATTCTCACTGAGAACCTTCCAGCTAGGCACATTTTAGCGTGATAAAAATCTACAACAAAAAGTCAGCCTCTGTCAAAATACCACCCTAATTTCTCCTTTATAAATTCTTCCTTTATTTTGTCTTTTTTAAAATACAGAAGTCAGAGCTGCAGCCTGTTGGTACATACCATGATAGCAATGTAGTGCCTGTAGGGCAAAGGAAGGGGCCCATCCATGCGCAGCATATAGAACTGGCTGCGGAGGAAAGACTCCAAGTATTGAGTATGGATACTCATGACCTGTGTGATGTTGTCCAGGCGACCAGACGTAGAATATTCTTCCACAAGAAGATTAGTACGTTCATCCAAACCGTTTGCTTGCATAACCTTGAATGTAAGATGGAGAAATATTAACAGAGGGAGAGATTTTCTCTAGCTTTAGGCCTGGGGAGAAACACACTGAGGTATGAAAGGTTTATCTGTGTCCAGGCTTAAAGACAGTGATGGAGTTCTTTGTGTATTGATGTGTATTTGCAAACACACATGCCTGCATGAAAGCAAATACACACACACAGATCCTACTTGTATACTGAGAAGTGAAGAGCACTTTACACTGAACATCTGCTATCTTTTATACGATTCTAAAAAAACCAAAACCATTTTTCTATTCATCTTCTTGAAACAGAGGAAGTCGCAGACGCTGAAATCAAACCTGTATAGAGAGCTGAAAGTAAGTAAGAGCTAAATGGAAAGTAAATTCTTTATGGAAGACAACCTGTATAGACACACACCACCTGAGTGCTCAGCCCTAAAATCAATTTCAAAATTAATGGAGAGGAACTAGATTATGTAACCAAATTATAGAAACAGCCTGGCAATCTACCCCTTCTGTGCCTGTATAATTGAAGAGGAGATCAAATGCTAATTTGTCCATAACATTCAGGTATTATTTAGGATACGAATTTAATGCTTTCTTTAAACAAAAGCTGTTCTTTAATTATTCCAACCAATCCAAACCTTGGGCACAAGATGAAATGAAACAGCAGAACAGTAAGTAGCTCTTGCATTGCAAGCCCTGACACAGTATGAGTGCTATTACTCAGTGTTTATCACCAGGAACAGCCATTCTCAACATGTTCACCACTGAAGTTACAAGCACAACACTAGAATACACAGTATTTATTTTGACACTGTGCAGTAACAAACCAGCCAGCTTACTATTGCAAACACCATGAAAAGAGAACATATTTTAGCTGTTTTACGCACACGAAGGTAAAAAGTGCCTAAAACCAAAAAGCACAATGCTTTTGCTGAAATATTCTATTTAAAATATGTTTTCTTTATGATGGACTGATGAGTGGACCATATCTCAAATATTTTTCTATCAGATCTTATATAGAAGTCACATGCAAAGAAACAAAACATACTACATTTTCATTTCTCACCACTGTACTTACCTGGTTTAATTTGTGGGCCAGAACGAAAGGGGAGAAGCAGCTACACAGTTAGGCAGCTCCATTCTTTTTACATGTGTATCTTCACTATGGCAGCTTTTCTGTGTTTTATACCCAAACTGATGCCTTCTTAGTTGTCCTTAATAATGTTTTTACCATCAGAACTTTATTCACACATGAGAGACCATTTTATCTCCCTGTATATACGTCGCTCCATCCTAGGAGTCCCCCTTATTCTTCAGGAAGTGTATCTCCCATGTATCTAAGAGATTCTTGTCTCATTTAGTGGTTTCTTGGGGAAATAATATTTTGTATGTCTCTGGTAAGGTTTCTAATCTTCTCCAGCTTGTCAGGAATTTTCCTTTTAACAGTGCAAGTTATAGAAAGACATTCTGCTGACAGAATAAAAATATAATCCTGTAGGACTGTGCTGTTGCTATGTTAGGCATAGCAATATGCCATATGATTATTTCTAAGCTTTATCTCCATCTCTATTACTATCTTCTTCATACTGTGCATGTACTTCCTCCTGATTTATTTCCATCCACAGACATTTTGTTTTTAATTCTGCTAAAGCCTTGTGGTATGTTAATAGGAACCTTAACAATTAAGTCATTATTTCTCTGCCCATATTCCTTCCATTGCAACAATAAAGCAGCATTTGACACCAGTAGTGCTATTATCACTTCAGTGTGTTACTATTCTGCCACTAAACCCTCTCTATTCACTCTACTATTTCATGACAAGGAATGAGGGAGAAAGGCAGTCATTTGTTCAACAAACCATAGTTGGCATTTTTCGTGGTGGAAATCTCAGGTCTGAAATCCACTCCTACCTTTCAACCATTCAATTCTCTCAAGAGCCAGAGCTACAGTCTAAGGAGTGAAGTCATATTTGCAGGTTCTCTCAAACTGAAGGTCAGGCACTGCTCTGAGACCTACATAATCACACTGCTGCAATACTGGACAGGCCTCCCTTCACGTCTGGCATTACAAATAATATGTTCACACCCACCTGCGAAGAGCAGAGCTGTCACTCATGGCTGTCTCCAGGAATGCAGGTGACAGAAAAGATGTCAAATAGTACCACTTGTGTGAAAGGATGGGGTGAGTCTTACCCACTGGAACCTACTCCAGAGAAACCATTGCTTTTGTTTTCAAGGGAGCTCATCCAGGTACCATGGAATAAGCAGGGTCATAGAACCATCCTTCAGTGTCATTATTTTCAAAATTATCACCCAGCCCAGTTAACTGCAAACTTACTTCATTCTCTGGTATAAAGGCACTTGGTCCTCTTGTCAATGGCGGGGAGACTTGTACTCTCTTTTCCTGCAAAACAGTCACATAGTTCAGTCACTGTCAGGAATTACATATTCACCTCACAAGATGAGATCTTCAAGGTCTGGATTCTATTCCCTTCTCAAAGCCCCCTGGGTGTTCACTGAGGTTGTATGGCACCACACCACATTAGATCAGCTTTGCATCCCCTGTACTTTGCATGAAGGAATGGCATTCATTGTGGCAAGGAACAGCACCAATTTTGAGCAGGGGTGAGGCAGAAACAAACCCCAAAAATCTAATCCCAGTTGGTGTACAAACCAGTTTGAAGATACACAGACAATAGCAACAAAACATGTGGCATGACGCTAAAATTAGCCATTTTACTGGACTGAATGGAAGTTTGAAAGCGGAGGGGGAAAAAAACCACACTCAGGAAATTATAAGCAAGATGCTGGTTTTTTTCAGTATCAGATGCTGTGAAGAGTGTAAGAACTTTTTGTGCCAAAAAATGGCATGAAAAGCAAACCAGAAAGACCCAGTTACATGCGTTTTCAAGAAATCTGATGAAAAGGCCACCTGGCTCACTGCCGAGCCTGGAGCACACTGCACACAGCACAAGCCTTGGTGTGCAAGCCCCAGCTCCAAGGCAGGAGAATATATTTAGTACGGAACAAGCTGATAGCGTAACAAGAGCCAGAGGACTTTGATTTATTAGGGATAAGAAACTGGACTAAGATAAATTGTGCTGCCAACCAGAGGAGTGAAGGGGACCTGTGGAGGCTGCCTGCTCCTCCGATTCATCAAGGACAGGACCAACACTGTCCATGTGATTCTTGAACAGTGTTGGTCCAATTCTTCTGGAGGTTCCTTCCTCTCCATGGGTCATTTATTTCAGTGACTAATTCCTCAAACTGTTAAAAGTTTTCCTAATGTCTAATCTGAATTTCCCTTGCAATAATTTAAAGCAGTTGCTTCTTGTCTTTTCTTCTTTATGGTTATTTTCCACCTATCTGGCTGGCTGCACACTTGTCTCAAGTCCCTAATTGCAAGCCACAGTGCTGGTGACTCTTAATATGTTATCCATAAACAGCAGTATTGGATTTGCATACTAAGTATTTCGTGCTCCTAACAAAAAAGTCTGAAGTTTTCCATAACAAATGACTCTCAAATACCTCTACCAGGGGGGCTTTAAGCTTAACTGCCATGTGTACACAAACAGCAGCACCAGTCCCATAATGAATATGCCACTGATTTCCACCCAGGAAAATTAAGCCACTGGAGCTGAGTAGCTATTGTCCTGATCCTTAAAAACATCCTGTCCTTTCTAAATTAGATTAAGGAATAACATGCAAAAATCAGCAATGATTATTCAGGAAAGATGTTCCAAAGCAAACTCTTGCAGGACAATTGAATTTGTGACTTTGGAACAATTAGCTGCTAAAAGATGCAGAAATAAGCTGGATCAACCGCATGAAGCCCAGCAGCCAGGAGACAACTTCCTGCATCTGCTGCCTACTGTCACAGCTCCAAAAATCCTGTAAAATACTTCTCATGTACAAAAAGTACTCAATCTAAGGTATGAAGAAATGGTGAGGAGAGTCCTGGTAACTGCACATGCAACCCCTTCCTCACACAGTTACACAGGGCACAGGAAGACATCTTCTGCCCTCGAATACACAGTCTTGACAGTAGCCAGCCATTTCCACCAACATTAAAAAAATAAATGCTTTCCAAGATTGGATCCAAGATTGGATTTTACTTGGTTTATGAAAGTTATCTAGAAACTAAAGTTTAAAACCTTTATTTCACACTAAATAATCTGAAGGAAGCAGCTTGTGTGAGTGATACAACTTGGATACCTGTACACTGTCAGCTTTTGCTGGAGCATACCAGAGCTGAACCTTCTCCTTCCTGCTCTCTGATCTGTACCTTCTTCCGGCTCTGCAAAGCTGGTCCTTAAGGCCAGACCATGGCAAAAAAATCCCTTTGTTGCTTCTGGCAGGATCTGGGCTCCATTCCCCTGTTTTCCCATTCAGTGTGACTGCTATTGCTCCTTTGTGCCTGCAGATAAGCTACTGCTGAGGAAAGGAGGAAAAGGTACTCGGGTGGGTGAATATAGGCAAGTATCAACAGTTAATTCCTGTGAATGATGACAGAAAGTCCAAGAGATAGACATGAAAAATGTTAAATCTACTACAAAAAGAACAAAATCCAACTCCTTTTGGGTGGTGGCAATTCTAGAAAAAACAAGGGTGGGGAAAAAAAAAAAAGACAAATGACCAAAACAAGAACAAAACCCCAAAAGCCCGAACATGATCATTTAAGCTGACAAGTTTTATCACTAGACATTTACAGGGAGCTGGCTTTAGAAGTCGATATTCTTCCTTTTCATCAACAAGAAAGATTATTTTGCCTTCTTGCCAAAGCTTTTATTTTATTAAAACTGGTTAAAACAAACTTGTAAGGAGAAAAGGAGCAAACATCATCTGTTTGCACAAGTTCTTGGGATGCTATAAATAAAAACACGTGAAGTTTACAAGCATTGAGAAAGATAATGTTGGCTTTGTTGAGCTGTTGATAAGAACCACTGCTTCTGGGCATGCTTTATCTAGAACAATGATTTAAGGTCTACCCAAGAATTCAAACATAAAAAACAGTATATGGGAATTAGAAAGCAACAATGTAGATTTATGGCCCTTTATGGTGAAAATTCTTGCACAGTTTTTTGTTTTCCAAGAAAGCCATTTTGTTTCCCTGTCCAAGTAGTCTTTGCAGATTACACTAGCTATAACTAAGTCAGGCAGGGTCCCAAATATCTTGAAATTGGATTCTTTTGCTAAAAGGCTGGAGCAAGAAATGGGTTGCTCAGCAACTAAAATGCTGCACGCACATCTACCAGTCATTTTCTGCTTTATGATCCTCCAGAAATGCATTGCTAGAGTAAGAACAATTTCATTTACATTAAGACTAGTTCCTTTTTGAGGGCTGTTTCCTTAGAAGGAATGAGATGATGACGGGCTTCAAAGCAGAAAAAGGTATGCCTGAGCATGTTCCTGAGAGAGGGGCTGCTGCAAGCCAGAGCCTCAGAGCAGGTTTAGCAGCAGTGTCACCGTCACACTGTGCTGTCAGCAGAACAAGAGCCCTGCAGAGCACAGGAGAACTGACACAGGAATCCATGAAAAATCCTACGTAAGCTCTACCTGTGACTTCTTCCTGTCCTTAAACTGCACTTGCAATGGTGTCAGGACCTTCATCAGGAATCTGAATGGCAACAAAGTAGGAGCATTTTCCCTTTACCCAGCTATGAACTGTAAGAAATGCCTTCGTCCTTGGGCGAGCTCTGCACAAACCCACAGACACGAATCTGGCACTTGCCACCTCACAGGTTTATTTTCATTGGTGGCAGTGACTGCACACCCTTCCCTCCAAAGCCAAGATGGGCACTGGGATGTGGCACCTGCATCTCAAATAACTGCCAGGAATGCCAGAGCCACTGGGGTTGGTGATGTGGCCATGAATGCCAAGGGAGAGCAAGCAAGAGCCCAGCTGGCACTGGGATAGCACAGTGGCTTTCCTCCCAAAGCCCAGAGCAAAAGAAATAACCTTTCTTCCTCTTCACCACATGAATCACCATGTCCTCAGGCTTTAAAGAAATGGCTATTTTAGGAAGCTGTAAAAGGAGGTTGTTTTGCTTGAGAATGGAAGTGCTAGCTGGTGGGGCTGATCAAACAGCTGCTTTAGGAAGCACTTCTGAATATCTACACGGGCAATAAGCAAGTGTTTGCACTGCTATGGGTGCAGGGAGGCTTCTTATGCACATGGCACATAAAATCTAATTCATCCTTCACATCAAGGTGGTCATGCTTCAATGGGATGGGGGGAGGGGGATCACAGGGAAGAAACATTCAAGATGGAATTTTGTGAGCCATGACAGCACTGCCACTTGTGTCCCTGCAAACTCCCAGAGCAGTGCAAGTGTCTGGGAAACACTCATGAAGGGGCTCAGAACCTCCACTCTCACAACACCTGCCACCACTGCCAAGACATCAGGAAAATAAACAACACCAGATCAAATAGAAATCCTAAGGGCATCCCAAAATTAGCTTCTCCTAAGGAACAAACTCTTTTTCCTAAACAAGCAGAAATGTTTTTTGGGGGGGAAGGTAATCAGTAACTTATTATTTATGAAACCTTTCCATATATTATAATCTACAAGTAATTTTGCTACCATCTAGCATTTGTAAGGATCTTTGTTATTTAAATTCAGTGGTCTCTCTCTTTAAAATACTCATTATCATCTGCAGCAATAATCTGAGTCAAGTCTGTCACTGGGTGGGAGTGGAGAACTGGGTTTAGGATTCCCTGTCTGGGGCTGAATCTTACCAAAGGAATAGTTTTTTCCTCAGTCTCAGCTTCATCTTACAGTTCTTGAAACTCAAAATACACCAGTTCAATCTCACAGACTTAATGTCATGGAGCCCACATTTGGTTTTCAACTGAAGACACAAATGCCTTGAATTTTAGTTCACATTACAAGCAGCATTATTTGCTGCTGCTGCTGGTTAAAACCCTACCTATAAACTGGTTTCTCCTACTCCCACTGTTATTACTTAACATATTTTCACTTTTGGTTCTTGGATCCTGAGAGAGGGTCTACCTTGACTGGCTCCAATTACAATCAAATGTTCTGATTTGTAAAATTGTAACACAATTTCAGTCATATAGTCATACTGGACCATTTGCTTATTCCATCCTCACTGAAAACAGAAGAAAGCATTAAAAAAAGTTATCTGAATACTGGTTGTGTCTTAGCATTCTACTTTTATTCAAACTCTTCCCTAGGACACAGGAGGGATTTGTTTCTTTCTGCACATGCCTAGTTGGCTTTTGATTTAGCCACCCAACCTTGGCAGAGGAAGAGCAGTCTAGAAATGTGGCAGAAGTTTAGGATGCATCCAATTCATTTTAGGTGGTAACTTTATTATTTGTTGTAAATTTGCAGAGGATTAATGTAATAGTTAAACTACACATAGTCTTTCTGACTAAAATGAAAACCTCAATAGTCACAGTTTACCTGTCTCCTGGGAGACTCTGATTGACAAGAATGAAGAAATATATTCAGCAAAGCTGTGAAATTTTGACATTCATTGACAACAATTTATTGATGCATCATTCTTTAAAGAAAAAATCTGTTTATGGTATCTAATGTAATAAAATTGGGAGCTTTATAGCTTTAGAACATATCTACAATTCATCTCACATGAAGTTTCCATTGCAACTTCAAAAATTTAGATACACATTTGAAGGGTAAACCTTGGTGTCTTGTTATTCAAAACAATTTCTGTAGAAAAAGAAAAGCCAAAAGACAAAAATGTGAAAAAAAATGATTTGAATAATGCATAACACTTTATTTGCGGGCAGTGCAGAACTCCTCCTTACAGCTGACTTATTCCTATAACTAAACCCAGGATATAACTCCAGAAGCAATAGAAGAAATGTTCAGAACAAACAATGTCAAAATGTTGAGAGTTCACAAAGCAAAAGTCCTAGCCTACGGTCATTTGTTAGGGGTTTTTCAAGTGATTTTGCAACAGTTTCTTCCTCTTAACAGAATGTCCAAATCCAAAAATGCAAGCTAAGCCATAAAGATGAAAATTAGCAGAGGAAGTCAAACAGCAGGAAATCTTTTTTTAAATGGAACAGCATTTCAAAATACTTCAACCAGTAACTTTTAACATTAAGAATTTGGCATCTTTGTGCCTGACAGCTGATGAAGTGGTGCAAAGAGCTGGGAAAAGAGCCAATGTAGTACAATTGATGGAGAGCTTTTGCTCTGGTAACAGGTTACAGTCCTTTTGGATTTCACACAATAAAAGGAAGCCTATCCCAAGTTCCCGTCCCTCTACCAGCTATTAAGAACACAATCCACACTAATTAGAAACCAAAGGTCAGCAATTTCTACCCAGCCCAAGATGGATGGTCAGGCAGAAGTCCCACAATGGTTATCTGGTACACTTGGCCCACGGGAGAAAAACTCAGCAGTGAACATGAAGTTACTGGCAGAAAAGCCTATCACCTTTTCCATAAAGCAAACCTCCATCTGCATCCTTACTACTCCAACTGTTGTGTCTCTCTTCTTGTCCTGGAGATCATTCCTATGAACCAAAACCAACCTCCAACTGCAACTGGGAGCAGAAAGACAAGGACCAAAGCCAAACACCAGAGTAACAAGTATGCTGAAAAACACTTCTTTATTTAAGAAACCCGAACTGTATTTCACTTCTTTTTTTTTTTTTTTTTTTTTTTGGTCAGAATAGATCTAAATGTATCAAGTTAAAGACACACCCGTAGCTTAATATTGACTGGAGTTCAGAGTACATCCAGCTGTGTAAGTCTGAGGCTCCTGAATAGAAAATGAAAAGACCTTCACAAGAAAATTTGCTCAATTAATGGTGCCAAATCAAACCTAAACATTGAGTATTAACACCTGAAAAGGATGAGAGACAAATAGCTACTTTTTCTACTTCCTTGTTGCTTGAGGATCACTTCCATTTAATATAAGCCAAACCTCAAAGTCTGACTTCTTACTCATGCCCCAGTTCTCAGATACCAAGGATGAAACTCAACTGACCAAACACAGGCGCCCAAATCAGAGCTAGCCAGCTGCCTGCAGGTTAAAACAAAAACAGAAGGTGATGTCTAACTCAGGGTGAGAACAACTGTGTCATGGAAAAGCCTGAATTTTCACCATAGACTAACAGCACTTCATGGCTGACCAGGTATTGGTCTGAAGACCAGCAAAGGAGTCTTCTGTATCACCAGCAGACAACAAATGGTCTTCTGGTCTACGTCAGCCTTCAAAAAATCACTCAAAAAACCAAAACCAAAATTATGGGGAGAATAGAAAAAAGGAGAAACAACACTTCTCTCATCCATCCGTTCACACCCTTCACCTCCTTCCCTCCCTGCACACCCAGCAGTAACACTGGAGTTTGTGTGCTCATCAAAAACTGCCCTCAGGACAGAAGATCTTGTGAGTGAATATCTAGATGACTCAATACACTACAAGCACAGCAGAAAAGCATTTTCTATGTTTCAACAGCACCAGATATTAAGAGCAAAAGTTAGAAAACTTCAGTGGTTTTAGCTGGGACTTGTTTCATCTGTACCTTGGCTCTCTTCCACTTTCAGGTTTAGTCCACATCTGACATACTGAGACATACCAGCATTATCTAGTTCCAAAAACATAGCCTTTAGCCATTAAGTTGGCAAAACTGCACTGACTTAATCTGTCTCCTCATCAGCGAGGACAGGAGCGCTGCATGTTAAGAAAGGCTCTCTGAAGCAGCACAGCATATCCTTTAATCCCCTGCCTCCATGCAGAGGGCTGCCTTGTCCTGCCTGAGCACAGCCCATTTAACCAAGCCTGGTTTCACCCTACCAGAAGGGTCCCATGTGCTCAGGAGGCTGCAGGCTCAGCATGGGCAAGGGCAGTGACTGTGGTCACACGTGTGGCCTCCATCCTCTTACGGAGAGACTGGATCGACCTCCCCATTGGATCCATGCAGCAGAACACTGCCAACAGATACAACAAACATTTGCTAGAAAGTGCAGTCAGAACAGCAGCTGCTTTGACAGGCCTGAATTAATACCTAAATTAATGACTTAGAGCACAGCCTCTTTACAATACAGTAATTGAATGGTTAAATACTTCAATTCATAAACACATACACATTTGATTTATTTGGCATACTGCCAACTGGAGATTAAAAAACAGAAAGAAAGACCCCTGGGGTATGCAAATCCATCATGTATCTCTGGCAGAACTGTCTCCCAAAAATGCTCTACTGAATTTTTAATACAGGTATTGTCTAAAAAGACAAGCCTTGTAAGCAAGCAAAATGTAATGGTATTCATCCATACTGTAAATAATGGCATCCTCCTACTGTTAAGAAAGTGGCCCATGGTTTGGTGGTTTTCTGTTGTTTGGTTTTGGTATTTCCAAGTATTTCAAAGATGCTAAATGACTGAAACACTAAATTAATGTAACAGCAGTACACTACACAACACTTGGAAAAAATTTTAAAGAAAGTCTTGAAAGGACTCCACTGCAATTCATGCTAGAAAATCCTCAAATACTACAATGTTTCAGCAGAGACCATCACCACCAAGGATTTCTAGAAAAGAAGATGCATTTAACAGCATGTTACTATAAAAACAGACTGGGTGAATTTTTAACTAGGGACCATCATCAAGGCTCTCATCTCTCCTCTTTGTTACTGATGTTGCATTCATTGCGACAAAGAGCAGAGAGAGACGTTTTAGGCACAGTGTGCCCTAAAACATTAGGATTTGGATTTTTACCAAAGTGAGACTCTTGAGATTATGCCTACACTGCAGCCACTAGCACAACTGCTTCTCTTCTACAAGACAGCTTTAAAGACTTGGCTTCATTGGTTTTGAAGAAGTCCTTGTTTAACAGTTCCTAAGTCAGGCAGGCACACGAAGCTCTGCTGCACAAGAGGCTTGAGAAACCAGATAAATGTTGAGTCAGCCACTGCTGAGTTTCCAGTTGAAAGGATGAAGCTTGACAGCTCTGAGTGAACATAAAGAGATCTGCTAACAGCAAGTATGGAGTCCTACCTTTGCACTTTAATGGAAAAAATAAAAACAATATCCTCCTCTGATTAGCATCTCAGTTCCCCACAGCAGCAGGGGAAGAAGCTGGGCTCTGACCTCTGCAACAGCTTACTAAAATTGTTTCCTTCCCAGATTCAGCTTACCTGCGTGACAGACTAACAGAAGCAACAAGGTCTCCTGCACTGGTCTCCTGGCCCCACAAAGTATTTTGCTGCCTGCGGTGTTATTCAAGCAATGTTCGTGAGTAATGTCAGACACTTCATGTTTACAGGCTACCAAACATCTTCACAAGCCAAGTGTGGTGGAAATTCACCACAGAATTTAACTCAAGAAGGCAAAGGTTGAGGACCTTTTCCATGTGAAAACCTGTTTGACCTGTAACTATGAGATTTTAGATCACACAATCCAGCTTCCCAGGCATTTCCACTACTTTTCACCCTGCAATGTCACTGTACAGCTTACTCTTCTTGCAGTTGTTCTTTTAAAATTCAGTAGGAGGTGCACTCTGCCTGCTCCTCTGATCAGCCATTGAACGAGGACATATAAGTGGGAAATCTGAATTTTATCAGAAGAGCAGCAAATCCACTGCAGACACATTTTGCTACCTGGAGCATATCACAGGTGCTTCTTCATTGGATTTCAGGGAATAGGCACATGAGCAGAAGCCCCACACTCCAGAAATAAATTTAGCACATGTCCCTGCCAACACTCCTTTCTGATAAATCTGTGTCCTTGCAGTGTTTTCAGTTTGATAAAAATTTCTAGGACACCATCTCTTTGCTGAGTAGTAAATGCTGCTGCAGACATACACTCCCAAGCACCTTTCACTAACCGAGTACTACAGTCTATTCAGAGACATAAGGAAGCCAAGCAAATGACACAAGCATGGGCTTTCAAACTGCTTTTCCCATACCTTTAATGTACCAAATGACCACAGCAGTTATTTTCAATCTCTGTGTATGAACTATCTTAAGTGACATGGAAGTAACTCGCCAAGATTTAGAAAAGAAAATCTTCTCACACAGATTAAAAGAGGGAAATATGCTCTGCTCAGTACTGGAGCTCCTTCAGCTAGTTTTCAGCCAGCTTTTTCATACAGGACTGTGAAACACAGTAGCTTGAGTCTTGGAAACAGCAGCTCTGAGCTGCTGATGTTGCTGTCACAAGCATGTCAGATAACTGAAATTGATTGCCTCCTTGCCTTGCTGTCACAGTCCATGCACAGTGTGCTTCTGCCACCTTTAATAAAAAATTATGAACCAACCAGCAGGCAACAAGTTCAAGCAGAGATACTTAGCCTTTTCTACAATGTGCAACTAAGCTGCAGAAATCCTTGCTCTGAGATGCTACAGACAAAAAGCCAGAGTGTGTTTAAAAGTGAAGCATTCAAGTTCATGGAAGAGAAATAGAAGAAGAGTTATTAAATATGGAAAATTCACCTCCAGCTCAGGAAGACTTCAAATCGCAACTAGCTGGATCCTGGGAGGTAGTGCTGTGGGAGTGCATAATAAACTGTTCCATTTTGTGTCTCCTTTCTTCAATATCTTCCCTTGGCCACTGTCAGAGACTGGAGTCTGAGTTGCAATCCGACCCACTGTATCTGCCCTAATGCTGACATATATCTGCAATAGATTGGTTCAAAAATAATACTTATTCTTCATGTCCTATTAAAAATGGAACTTATTTTCTAATAGAGATAGAAATTGCCATCCCCCAAGCAAGGAAGCATTTTAGCTAAACTGAACCATTTCAGAAATAAGCATTGTGCTAATCCAGGATAGATGATGCAATCCATGTTAGGAGCTCCTTAGTGCCTGGGTGAGCACATTCCTACACTGCCTGTTCAACACAGGTGGTATAATTTACTTCAGAATCTGAAGTAAATTAAACTTCAGTTCTTTACTAACATGGTTGCAGGAAGCCAGTGCTACTATTCCTATTTTCTGAATGCACCTCATCAGAACTTTCCTCAATTTAGATTTGAAAAAGGTGAAGAAAAAAAATGCCTATTGTCTTTATCTTTTAATGCCTTAAAACATGAAGACAATATACTTATGACCCTCACTACTCACCTAATGGGCAGAGGATGTTTGTTTAGATAGATGGTACTGGAAGAATATAAGCACATATTGGCTATGCTACCTCACCATAAAGAACTTTAAGCTGTTTGCGTTAACATTCAAGACAACATAAAAAACATGAGAACATGAGCTAGAAACATAAGGTTTCTAATTTATAGCTAACTTTGAGCTGATGTTCCCTAAAATTTTCAGGTAATCAATTGATAAGTTTTTAAAAGAAAATGAGAAGCCCCCTTGGCACAAGTTTCTTGGACAAATGCTTATGTCCAACTGATGATCACTGACATCTCTGCAACATTTCAAATAATGTAAGGCACACTGATGCTGTTCTCCTTGCTCTGCCTGGGAAGGGATAGCCCTCCTGGACATTCAAAACGAGCAATAGCCTCCTGCTTTAAGAGAAGCACCTTTTTTCACCATCTTTCTTTGGTTGATGACTCAAACAGAGAGAATGTTCTAGATGAAAATAAAATCTCCCTAACATGCTTTACGTCTAGCCTAAAGGTACGATTTCCAGGAGCAAGCGCCTTGCTGTCTAAGCCAGGACCTTAGGCCTCTTTTGATTAGTAGACTTGTAAACATTTTTCAGAAGGAGGTGGCATCCACACCATGCCTCTGAGTTTACTGAACCAAGTCTTCTTACACAGTCTCCCTGAAGGAAGTCCAGAAAAATCTTACAGGAGCTGAGGCCACAGATGGAAAACCATCGGTGAGCCCTTTTGATTTTTCACCAGTAAAATGGTCACCAGTAAGAACAAATTGTTTCTCCAAGGAGTCTTGTTTGCAGAGGCAGGAGACTGTTTCGCAAGGAGCAGGGAACTGACACACTGTTTTACATTTGATTAATCTGGGAAAGTCTGGGTAAGAGACAGACAGGGGAAAGGCTTCATCTCAGTAGCACATTCGCAAGCCACCAACCATAAGAATTCTTGCAGTCAGTTTCTTCCCTTTTTTTTTTTAAGAACATTTTGCATCGTAAGCTACATCTCACCAAAGTGAGTCATTAGTGAGATACAATCTCCAAAACACACTGATTTAATGTAGCTGAGCTGGTGGCAGCAAAGACCTAAGATACAAATGTATTTTCTTAGCAGAGCTTAAAAGATATGCTGATTTTCAATAATGAAGACTACTAATTGTTAGAGAAGATTTATTGCATGTAAATACAGGACCTGTCCAGAGACAGATCAGCTACTCCTGCTCCCTCCAGCCACCCAGGCCAGCAGATTTACAGAACTTCAGATTTACCTCCAGTCTCTGCTGGCAGGTGCTACCATTTTCTCAGAGTACTGCCTAACTTTTACTAAAAGGGCTTTTGCTACAATATGGTGACTTAACTACTCAACAATAATAAAAAAAACAAAAACAACAAAAAAAACCCAACAAAAAACCCAAAAAAACCAAACAAACAAAGAAACAAAAAAAACCAACCAACCAGCAAGTAATAAAGAAATAATAAACTCAATTATTTTATACTCTGCTTGAATAATGACTTCTGTAGCTATGGAAGAGTGATTAACATGCACTGCATAATAAGGTTCTTCATTGCCCTCCAGTCAACTTGCCCCTTTTCTTAATGAAGTCACCAAACCCAAACTGAGATCTTTACAGCAGAGTAAGCCCAGCTCCTAAGAGACACATTCACAGCCTTTATTTGCACCAGCCTTACCTCAGACAGAGGTGAGATGATGCAATTTTTTGTCCAACTTTTCTGGGAAACAAGAACTGACGCCATAAACCTACCTTCTCAAACAAGACAAATTAATAATTTTGGATGGCTGGATGCTGCCTCTATGTATTCACGAGGCACAGCTTAACTCAAAGGAGTGTCCCGTACAAAACAGCAACAGCACTGGATAGTCAAACTGCTTTTGCTTGTATGGCAAGTTTCTCTTGGATAAATAGGTCAAGTAACTACACCTTTATCTAATACCTTTTGCATTAGTGGCCTAAAGAGCAGGGGCATGGAGGGAGACCTTCCTTCCACTTCCACTCTCCTCTTGCTTTTCTAAGCCATGTGTGAAAGATGTTCCCAGCACACCCTCCATGGCTGCAGCCTGCTTTCCTTCCACTTGGACTCCACCCTGGTGGAAGAGGCACCAAGCGCCATCTCTGCTGAAGAACTACAATGCTGGCTGCAGGCTCCTTCAACCTTTAATTACGTTAAGTTGACCTTTTCAACCAACACACCTTTCCTCCTAACTACTTGTCAAGTACCAGCACAGAAGTGAGACAACTTTTAAATAGCTGGAATAAAAGTCACTTATATCAGGGCAGATTCTACTTGAATGACCCCCAATGTTACCACCTCATCCAGTCTTTCCCCAGAAACTCAAAACTTAAAATAAGAACATAATTGAACAATTTGTTTGTGTTTTCTGGAGGAAAAAGATGAAAATATTCTATGAATCATTAATATGGCATAACTAGTGAGGAGTTTTTCTGGTTCAGCCTTTCCACTGCATTTGTTTAAATGTGGCAACTGCAAAATATAAAAATATTAAATATGGTGGTGAAACAGAACTGAAAAAAAAAAAAAACAAACCCACAAACACCAAAACACAAGAAAGAACACAAAAGGCCATGTCTGATTCTAGTGAGATGCATTAGAGCCTGTCTTCTGGATTTCACGGAGAGAAGGTAACCAGTCAAAATGAACTGCTGACTAATGAACAGCAAGCATCTCAAATGTTCCTAAAGTATTTTGATATATCTCCTACCACTGGGAACTGGAAGTTTCCACCAGAGGATACTAAAAGAGCCCCACTGTTTTCTAGCCATAGTGGTCTAGACTGAAATTGACTACAACTGAATTAAAGAGGACTTAAAAAACATAGGTGCTCAATCAGCTGCCACTGCATGTAACGGGTGTTGCAATCAGCTTTTGGAGGGAACTGAACGAGCCAGCTCATAACGGGGAGAGAAATGTGGTGCTTCAACTTTAAATTCTTATTTAGAGTATGTTGTTATCACATTATTGGGAACCTGGACAAGTTGGGAACTTCAGTATGTTTCTACCTCATATACACATCAAGCTGCGTATAACATGTGCACAACCACCTGAAGTCCAGCCTACAGAGTTAGTAGTATGGGTGCTGCTCTATAAGCAGTTGCCTTAATTTTCTAATTGCAGTCAGGCAATCATTGCTTACTGGAATAATCACATCCTGATGCTGATTTCCAGGGAGGCACAAGGTTTGCTCTGCCTGCTTAATAGCCAGTGGATATTTGCATGCAGGCAGCACGCTGACTTCAAGACACAAAACATATTGTAGTAAAGCAATATTTCAAGTGTTCTTCCACACTGGATGAGATCCAGCTGGTGTCAGGTAGAATATTTAGACAGCATGCAGGTGTTCCATTTCATTAGAGGTCTAATCAAATTTCTAAATGCTAGAACAAATTACTATTTCCACACCTCTAATCAGCAATGAGGGTGCGTTACTGAGAGGAATGTCAATCAACTCAGAGGGGAATATTTTTTATTTTTTTAGTTAATAGGCATAATTACTTTAAAACAGATTTAGAACCATATGGCCAAAACCCCTCCAGATACATTTAGACAATAATGTAACTATATTTCCTTTACCACATGCTACAGCAGGAGATATTAAACATATTTACAAGCATGTGCTATTAAATTAGGTTCAACAATGTTAAGACACTGTCTTATTAAACAGTTTTTAACTGCAGAATTCATACAGAGGAGAAAACATATGCTAGCTTTCAGTTGTTTTGTTAGTATCAGCCAGAGCAAATCCAATGCAATAATAAACTGCCCAGAGACAAATAAATGATGATTTTGAATAAGCAGCTGTGTACTGCTTTAGAATGGTTTACACCAAGACAGCTTGTATTCCTTCACTGTCATGAAAACAACTTTGTTTTTACTGAGGTTATGTGCAATTGCACAGAAGCAAGAATTTTTCATTTGAAAATGTTAAGTGAGGAGTAATTCTTGCAACCATTCCTACTTTCTAAGGAACAATTTTAATCCATCCTATAAAGTGTCAAATGACTCTGAAGGAATTTAAATTTCTCTCCAGTTCAATGACAAAACTAATTTGAAATTTAATATCCTTTAAAACAGATACACAATTACGCATTTTGATTCCGAACTGCAGCAATTGAGACATATTGACCCATATTTATGATTTTACTGCTCATAGACGAAAACCTGATTTTCAAGTTACCTTTTACTTTTCTTCCAAATGTCTTTTGCACTTGCAGAGGTAATGGAGATCTATGACTCCTGGCTTTCCTACATGTTAACCTAGCATTAGTGTATGTTGAAGACTTCAACCTCAAGTCAAAGGGTGGTCCACACACTGACCACACCATATTCCCTTGTGATAAAGACTTATTACTTCTGTTCCAGCCTACTCTCAGCACATGGAGCCAGGAATACTTCATATTCCAATCCATTATTATTTTTTATCCCATTGATCCCCTGAGGAAGGGGACTACAGGTAGCTTCACACTATTACCAAGTTCAAAAGGTTGGAGGCTGAGCTCAGAATCCATTAGAAATCCATTGCTAGTCTAACAAAACAAGGTGCTTACCTTAGGAGTAACATGAGAGTCATTAACAACAAAAAAAGGTGTTTAATCAGGAGGTTGTATCTGTTTATTTATCTTACCCTAATTCAGGTAACCAGGGACATTCAGGAAAGAATATATCTTGCTAGATTAAGAGCACTGAATTCTGTCTCCGTCCCTGAGCACCATCACTTACATCCAGTTCAGCTTCTCTGTAACTTAAATCCATGACTACCACAAAGATTATGCCCACAAGAAAATAGCCCATGCTTCAAAACACCTTCCTCTCAATTTAATAAAGACGTGAGAATGAAGATATCTGAATAAATAAGTGGTTGATAAGGTCTGTAACAGGAACAAAATAGTTTTTCAGCTTCATAAACACATAATATTGTCTACCATCTCTACCAGTATTTTGGCCCAAGTGATAGTTATCTAATGTCTGATATGCAAGAAGCATCCTATAATAAAAATCTGAAACTAGTAATTAAGAGAGACATTTAAAATTAATACCCCTTGATCATGCCTCCCCTATTATCAGTAGCACTGGTCTGCCGAGGATGGCATACCAAGAACTGCATAGAATTTCTTGAACCATCTGTAATGTAGTTCATGGAATGACTAATAGGCAAAGAATCAGAAAAAAAAATTGTTTGTGGAGAGTATCCCTACCTCCCTGTAAGGGCATTTCACAATTTGACTCATTTGCATTACGCTCCCTATAGCTTCTACTCAAAGCACAAAGACTACCAGGCTGGGCTGCAGAGACAACAATGGGGAGCACCTCTGCACACAAACAGGAACACCTGTGAAGAGCAGAGAAATTAAACAGCATAAATTATTTCCATACAGGTTTTTCCAAAGATGATGAGGTGCAATTTCTCATTAACTGAGGTCTCCCTCCTGAGAATTCAGATTTCTTTTCTACTGAAAATGCCCATTTCCCCCCGGTCCATCCTGACCCACTTAGACAAAAGCCAATACTCAGCCTGGACACACAAACTGTGCTTGAGATCCCCCATTATTCTCCCACCCTGTAAATGGAAATCTGATAATAAAATCTCCAGACCCCAGCTATGCACAGCCAGGGGAGAATTACACCACTATCTTCTCTCTCTCAAACCTCCCTAGCCAGAAAAAATGGTTCGAATAAAGAACTAAATGAGTATTAGCAGCTTCCTTACCAATGTGGGAGAGAAGAAAAACCAAGGATGCCTAACGAACCATATTATTTTTTTTCAGATTTCAAAACACTGCCATTTAAAGAGATGTGAGATTTGAAGCCCTAATTAAGTAATATGCATAAATTTAAAGCAAATTTTCACAGAGTCCACATCTCCAAACCACAGCCTGTGATTTGGCTAATGCAATGCTCCACTCCCAGAAGTAAGTCTTAGCAGAAGACAACCTCCACACTTGGCTAACCCACTCGCAACACTAAACCTCAAAGTTTCTTTTGAAGAAAATCCTCCTGCCCACTTTCTTTCCTTTCTCACCTCCATTCTCTCCCTGTAATTCAGGAAAGTCGGTGGTTTTGCTTTTTTTTTTTTTTTTTTTTTTTTTTTTAATAGAATGACTATTCTAAATGAGCATGCTTGCTACGAGGCCACCTCTTACAGCTTTTCATTGCAAAACAGCGTCGTTCATCAGAGGTCCATTTCACTCATCCCACTCTCATTACAGGTCTAATGAAAATGTAATAGGTCTGCCATCTAATTTTCAGCCAGTAAAACTAGGAAAACACAAGGAAATTTCTTTACAGGAGTTTTAAGGCAAAAGTAGGAGAACCCAGGCAGCCTTAGGACCAGCATACATGTGTGAAGAGCAATACCACCGTTTGATTTCAGGACACAAAGATCCTACACGGGGTGGGAGAACAATCAGTTAAATGGATAATAATTTGAAAAGACACAAATTATTGAAACACTCATGAGGATGGGGAAGGAGAAAAACCACTCAGCTCTGGATTTTCACTGCATTTATTTCACAGGAAAAAAACTTTGTTCTTAGTTCTTTGTTGGGAGTTTTTTTTTATCAAATCTTTCAGGATAAAGTAAGAACAAATTATGAAAGTGAAGGGCCTATTGCTGTCAACTTTAAATGGCCTGAAAAGTTTGGTTTGTTGTTCTTGGTTTATCTTTACATTTTTGGATTCTAAAAATCCCATCTTGTCCCCCCAGCTGCACATGCAGGATTAGTTGGAATAGTGACCTGAGCTGGTTTCACCCTGTTTCACCAGTGCTTCAGGGGACTGGAAGACACAAACACTGAAGGCAGACACAATGTTTTACGCAACAGAATGTTGCTAAAATTAGAACCAATGCAAACAGAGTTGATTTTTCATGACAGACTTTGCAAATAATTTTGAGACCTCTTTTAGGAAGAAACACATTGGAAATTTAAAGCCATCTAGGCAGCTCCTCGCACCCCCTACAATGTGAAGAGAGATTATTAGTAAGAGGCATCAAACTACAGAAAACATAATTTGATTTTACAAATTAAGATTCTCTGTGACAGCCAAGGTTTGTTGATGAGATTTCCAATGCCCACTAGACTATGCAACACAACAACAACAAAAAAAAGTAAAAAAAAAGTGCTGCATTGTGGAAAACCCAGGGTGTTTTCCAAGCAAAGGCACAGCAACTTTGATTTGCTTGTGCTCAAAATAGATTGAACCAGGTTGACTTCCCTCAAAATAGCTGAGATATCCTTGAAAGGCCTCTTGATTTTTACAGTGCAAGTAACAGCATTTCCATGCATCTTCATGACTCATGGTGACACATATTTTAGCTTACACAGGCTTATGAGACCTGACATTAAACTATTTTTGGTTCACTTTTGGGCTACTTTCTTACTCAACTACTCAACTACACAGAAAAATAAGAATAATGTGAATGAAAGAGTGTCTTTCTTTTTCTTTTTTTTTTTTTTTTTGGATATGACCTCAACTCCCTGAGCCTAGGCTAGTGCTATTGTAAGCATGGTATCATTTAATGACATTCACACATTTTTCTATCTTAAAAGCAGGTGCTTTTTTTGGCAGAATCAGACCTAGAACAAACTCTTCCAGATCCTTGTACCTGTGGACACTTCAATTTTCCAGCCTAAATGATTTATGACCATATTACATCCATCTACTCTGGAGCTAATTTCTCCTCACTTGCTCTTACCATGAGATGTATTTATAGACACTGATCATATCCCCTTTCAGCCTTTGTTTCTGCTGAATTAAAAAAACAACCTTTTTCAGCTTCCTTCTGCAAAAGCAGTACACCCTTTCTCCCAGCACCCAGCTAGCTCCCCACTCTGCCTGTTTAATTAGGGTCTATCCTTCCCAGCTTCCCTCCTCTTGAACACCACAGCCCTGCAGGGTGACAGTAAGGTGTAGGTCCTCCTGCATCCACATCCTTCTCCCTGCTCCTTCCAAGGAACTGCTCTTATTAAAAGTGATCAGCAGCAAACAGCCAAGCCTGTAACTCTCACATTTCATACCACTGGATTTCACACCACTTCAACTATGCCTGTGCTCAAGATCTCCCAGCTCTCCATGAAATGTCCCTCTCTCCCTGGATTAACATTTATCACTTGTATTGTCCTCTCAGCACAGTGACTTCTCCTTTCAGTGCAGCCCACCATAATTCCCAATCTCATCAGTTCCCAATCACTGTAATTAACAGTAACAGAAAAATACACAAACTACATCAGATCAAAAGCTCCCTCCAGGGAGGATACATGTAACAGCAAGGAAAGCATACAGAAACTATACTGAGAGGCGTTGCTATTTCATATTTACATGTGTTGTTTAATTTCTCTGTTATGAATTTGCACAAATAGTTTTCAAACACAGTTAAACTTTTTGATATATAGAACATTTGATGTTAGTAAATACAAACATTTAATTTGCATTGACTTGCAGTGTCAAGTTTAACCTTTGATGTTACTTCAGATGTTTAATGACTAAAGTGCAGTTTTAGTCCATTCAAAGCTTTTGGAAAAGGTCACTCTAGCATCTGTCTTATCAATAGAAGACCACTACATTAGCTTAGTATGGCCTGCTTCTGGTGTTATCATGTCATACATGTGTTTTTCATATTTGCTTTAGTAACTTTGTACAGTACTGAGAGTTGTACTAAAGAAGGCGACAGGCATGGGAGGATGAGGAGCAAATTATGTCCATCATTTTTATGGGTATTTCCCCTTTCACAGGATCACCCAAATCAGGTAAGTCTATAAATACGAGGAAAAGTCCTGGATTTAATTTGCCTTTATGCTGCACTCCAGCACAGACACTGGCACAAGTCAGGAAGGTCAGCTAAGTAGGGTCCACTTCCACTTTGCCAACACTGAAGGTTACTTTTAAATCACACTTCCCCATCACCCACCTGGCCACTGCCCTCCTATCTCCCTCACTGCAATCTACCACAAACCAAATCCTGAACCCTGTTTATAGTTTTCTGTCCTACCAACTTGTATGTACATGTAAAAGAACCTTTTACTTCACACGCTTTGCAATTTGCAACCAAGCTTGAACAGCTGGCAAATCCTCCCTGTTCCTACATTTCCTGACATATCAGGATTTTTCCATTCCTTGAAGACTTTTGCTTATTCCTAAAACCTTCCTGAAGCAGTTATTTATCCAGAGAAATACTGAGCTCTGCCTATATAATATTCTCTTCTTTCTTGCTTGGCATATTGATTTTGTTTAGGCAGGAGAACTGTGGGCTTCCATCAGGGTCCAGGAAAACACCCTGGAGCTCTCCTGCCAGGGACTCCCCTACATGTTGCATTTTCAAAGGTGAGAGCTGGAACTGTCGTGGTTACTGAAGTGGCAGCAACTCTCAGCCACCTCTAGGAAAGGCTTGGCAACAGCACTCCTATGCTCCATTAAGTACTTTTCCCTATGGTATGCCACAGTTTTGTTACGAAGGCTGACCATCCATCCCATGAACCAGAGCTATTCGACTTGTTTTGGTCATGCTTCCATTTTTTTAGAAGTGATTAAAAGCATTAGCCTTGGTTGTCTGTTCAACAAGCTCACTCACCAAACCCAAGACAGCATCAACTATTATTGGTTGTCCTTTTTTTCTCCTAAACAAAATAATGATGCAGTTGTTATATGACTGTCTAAGCCCTTCTGATTAGCAACAATTCTTCTGCAAGTAGATCTGATTATCTAAAGAGTGCCATAACAATAAACCCAAGTGGAAATTGTATCCTTTAAATATGAGAAACATTCTTCATAGGCAAATTCAACCCATGAATCCTTAGCAAGATTCTCAGTGCTGCCCTCATAGAACTTCCCATAATAAAATATAACTTTCATTAATCTGAAATTGGATGAAGCATAAAGTGTTGCATCTTGCTTTTCCTGTTTCCCAGCTGAAAGAGAAACTTACCTTCATCCATGAGAATCCACAACCTGCAAGACTATTTAAAATTTCATTATATGCCACTGAGTTGAAAGCTTGCTTTGCCCCTTATGATTTTGACAACAGCTCTACCTAAAATGTGAGCATTCAAATGACTTCAAATAAAGACTTAAAACGGAGGAGGGCAGAAGAGATTCAACATGTTCCAAGGCCAATCATTTTTTCCAGTACATTATCACATGAACATTAAGAAAAAACCCCAATACCATCAAAAGAACACATGAGGCAGCACTTATCTGAAGATTATTACTCCTTGTCGATTCAGCTCAAATTTACATCTTGCTTCTATCAAGCGTTTTGTTTTGGTTTTGTCCTCATGTCTTCTATTTGCATGCTTGCCAATGAGGTGCAGAAGGTTAAAATTTACAGTGATTTTTATTACACCAACTTTTAAATAATGACAGATGTAGTCAGAAGCTTTGCACTTCTGTTTTTATTCTCCAGCCTACAACAGAGATGGAATGATGTCCCAGTACCACCACTGAAAGCACAGAACACCTATGCTTCAAGTGGGTTTCATGGGCCATCGCTCAGTTTCTTTATTCTTCCCAATTTTGTATGGTTGAAATGACCACAGGAAAAGCAGAGCGGCACTAAGTTGCCTTCCTCAACAGACCCAGCTGGGTTCCTATGTTTCACCATCATCCCTAAACTACTTTAAAATAAAATAAAAATACAACAATAAATCAAATCCAGCAAGTTTCCTGTTACCAGAAAAGTACCATCTAACCCTGTCCCACCTCCTACCTCCACTGATAATAAAGAGGTATACAAAAAAAGTCCTACCCAGCAGGATGGGAATACACCTTCAAAAAAATTCAGTAACTTAAATTTAATTTGAGATCTACAAGTGCTGCCAAGCACCACTTTATTTGTCAACAAAACATTTTGATTATTTGGCAGAACAAAGCAAGCTCCCTCCCTGCTTGTTCTACAGACAGATTTGGCACTGGTTAATTTGTATGTCTTCAGACATATGTCAAGTCTAAAGCTGTTTCAGGCTTTAACCCTGCTGAACTTCTCTGTTTTAAGTACTTGTTTTTCTTAAAGTGGGAACCAGCAGCAAGCTAAAGCCAAGAAGGGATTTGGTCCTGCAATGAAATGGTTAAAAATCAGACTCTGCTGATGTGTGCTTCTCTGATCCATTACATTTCTCGCAAGCTGAGCTAAGAGCTGAGCACCAAGTATCAACTGTAATATGATCCAAGAGTTTATGGAAAAAATAACTGCACATACCAAGCATGCACATTTAATAAGATTTTGTTTCCACTAAAATATTCAAGAAACAGGATTTTTAAGACCTACTTCTCTGTCTGACCGATTTTTAACGTTTCTCCTCCCCCTCCCCTAAATACACACCTCCTTTCCAAAAACCAAACCCTTAAAAAAAAAAAAAAAAAAAGAAAGGAAGAAAGAAAAAAGCAGTCCTACTGCAGGGAAGAGAGGCTTGAAAAACAACTTTGATTGGCACTTGGCCTGACCCACAGAGGAAGAAAAACAATTTTTGGACAAAGAGCGCAAATATTTGAGCTCATTGACTTAGAGGCTTTCTTAGCATTTGCAAGAACCAACCTGGAGCAAAATGTGTTGGGAGAGATTGAATTAAAATAAAACCAAAACCGGCATCGCGTTCATTTCGGGCGCTCGGGGACTCGGCGCATTTGAACAGCTCAGCAATTTTAATTCATTTGCACTGGACAAACAAAAAGCACCTCCACTAATGCTCCCCGCGAGGCAGATGTCGGAGCGGGGGGTGCAGCCCCCGCACCCCTCCGGGGGCACGGGGGATGCGCAGGAAAGCGCCGGGCACTGCGGGATGCGGCTCGGCGGACTGGGGGGCGGGGGGCCAGCAAGTCTTTGCTGCTTTCCTTACATTTTTAAAGCTCGGATCTCGGATTTCCCCCCCGCACGAAGATTCGACGGAGATCGCGGGGATGAATTTCGCCGGTGGAATAGGTTGGATAATGAACTTTACGAGCGCGGCTGGGCCCCAGGTCAAGTCCCCCCAATGCCGAGCGCTCCCCAAACCCTCGGGATGCAGGGGCGCAGCCCGGGACAAGCCTGGGCAAGTGACAGTGTCCCGAGGGGCACGGGGGGAGATGAGGTCGAGGGACCTGGCACCCCTCGGCTACCCCTGGGTTCCACTCGCCCTGTTTCCCTCTGCTACCCCCGCCTCACAGTCCCCAAGCACTCGCCTCCTGGAAAGCCCCCACCCCACTGCCTCCCTTCATCCCTCCGCCCCACCGCTGCCCTAATGCCCACTTCCCCTCACGCCACTGCCGGGGTGTCCCGCCCCGCCAAGTCTCTGTCCCACTGCCCCTCGCTCCTCCAATTCCCCCACAAACCTCTCCCGCAGCTCCCGCCGCCTCTGCGCGGGCGACCCCCGATACCTGTCTGGGCACCTTCCGGCAATTGCCGCACACCCGGTACTGCCCGGCGGCGGCGCTGCCCACGGGTCCGGAGCCGAGGCGGTTCATGGTGGCGGGGACGGCGGGGACGGCCGGGAGGGACGGGGAGGCCCAGGACGCTGCGCGCCGCTCAGCTGCCCGCGCCGCCGGCCGCCCCCATCCCCGGCCGCGGCCCCAGCGCCGCTCCGCGCCGCCGCCCCCCGCGCACACCCCCGCGGGCCCCGCCAATCCGCGCCGCCCGCCCCGCCCTCCGCCGACGCCGCCGGCCAATCGCGGCGGGCCGCCCGCCGCCGGCCAATGGGCAGCGCCCGGCTCCATCTCCGGGCAGCCTGCGAGAGGGGGCGGGGATAGGGGCGTGGCCGGCGCGGCGGAGGGGCGTGGCCGGCGGCGTCTCTGGGCAGCCTTGGGCAGAGAGGGGCGGGGCTAGCGCCTCGGCGCGTGCTTTCCGCTGGCCAATAGGGTGGGCGCTATGCAAAGCAGGCGCAGAGGCCGCGCCCCCAGGGCCGGGGTCCCGGCGGCCGCCCCCGCCCCCCGCGGCTCCCGCGTGAGGGCACCGCGGTGAGGGTGCCGCGGTGAGGGTACCTCGGTGAGGGCACCGCGGTGAGGTGCCGGCGCCGGTGCCGGCCTCCGCTCCTCGCCCGCCCGCCTGCCAGCCTGCCACCCCCGGGGGACAGACCCGACCCCGGCCCCGGCATCGCCGTCCTCTCCAGATACCCCGGTCCCGGGGCGGGGGGCGAGCTGCTCGCGCTGCCAGAGCGGCGGGCTGCGCAGGCAGGGACGCGACTGCGCCGCTGCCAGGCGGAGCAGGATGAGGTGTTCGCTCTGCGGGAAGCTGGGAGCGCGCCTGCGAGTGTGTGTGTGTGTGTGCGTGTGTCTGTGTGTGTGTCTGTGTGTGTCTGTGTGTGGGTATACGTATGTTTGTTTGTGTGTGTGTGTGTGTGTGTCTTTGCCTCAGGTCGCCGGGATTGTTAGGGATGATGAGTCAGGTTTTCTAGGCTCCATGCTAATGCACGGAGATGGAGTGTATAATTTGGACAGAGGCAAATCTATTATCTGCAGGAGAGCTGGGGTATAAACCTCTTTTTTTTTTTTTTTGCATCACGGCTGCGCTTGCAGTTTCCCTTGCCTGTGTGCTCTTTAGCTTTTAAGTGCACAGAGAGGAGCTTCAGCCTAAGTAGTCCCACCGACTTCAATAAAAGTTCATTAAATGTCGAGCGTTATATAACTCATGTTTTGAAAGATGATGAGATAGAAGGATTTTAATTTTTATATTTAATGGGAGCAGAATGCTATTACTCTACAACATTTCTAAGCAGATTTGGGATGTTACATTGTTTTCAAGGTTTCTCTTGGAGAAAGAATTTTTAATCAGCTGCTTGAGAACTCTGATTGCTGTGCCTGGGAATACTTTCTATTTTTGCAAAATGAGCGTTGTATAATTTAGTCAACTGGCTGGCTAAAAAGGACACAATGTAATTAGTAATTTACATGCCCTAAAGGAGACTGATTGAACCTAGATCTGTCTTTGACAACTACTGAAAAGTTTCTCAGATCAGACTTTGCCATCCTAAGTAAAGCCACATCCACATAAACATTCTCCTCCATCCTTTCTTTCCCTGCTATCCATTTGGAAAGGGGTCTTTTCCTCAGGCAGAGCAGCCTCCAACAGACGGGACACTCTGTGGACTCCGCTGTTGGTAATGCATCCAAATGTTACACTCACAGGCAGCCATACAGAATGCCTGGAGAGGAATACATGGAAGGGGGTTGGGTTGTTTTTTTTTCTTGTTTTGGGCTTTTCTTTCCCCAAACAGTGTACTAGAAGTGGCATCCCAACATGAGAAAACAATTTGTTTGCCCGAGTGCAGGTACTTGCCGTGCCATGTCTGAATCCCACACACCGCGGCATGGTGCTATTTAAACCAGGGGAGAAGGGTGGCCAAACAGGTTAGTTTTCATCATGTAGTCTGAATGTAATGCTAAAATCTAACTAAACTACGTGAATGATGTAAACAGCCTTTTATTTCTTGCTGAACTTCATTATAATGTTATCTGAAATAGGAATTTTTAAAAGAAGCAGTAGAGGATCAGTGTTATTAAGCCACAAGGAAAGGGGAGTTTACTCTTCAGCTCAAATAAGATCACTTCTAGTTGTTTGCTGTTAAAGTGTCTGGTTCAAAACTCAAACCCACTGGCAATTATGGTAGCAGATATGTTTGAAAAAAGGTAAGAGAGGGTAAGAGAAAGATTTTGGCTGAGTTACTCAGAATATTTAAGATCAGAACATTTGCAAATACTCAGAAAACTCAGGAAAAATTTCCATTAGCCAGGTGTGAAAGTTATGTTGACTTGTAAGGCAGTTTAAAATTAAAGAAATTTGGTATCTAGTCTCTGTTCTGCCACAAACATCTTGTGAAAGAAAGCAGGACATGCATGCCTAGATGCTTAAGTATTTGGTTGACTAACCCTTAATTAAACAAGAAGCACTTAAGTACCTTTGTGGCTTCCAGTCTTGCCTTTCAGTACTTTAGTATCTGAGAAATGTCAAGAGAAATATAAACTTTGAAAGCATTTCATTGTTTTTGGGAACAATACAGCAAATAGAAGTTGCCTAAAACTCTTTTTTACCTTCAACAAAAATTCTGTTGGATATCTTTTCTGGAGTTTATTTTCCTCTTCTGCAATTTTTTTAATAAAGAGTTTTAATGCTAATAGAGATCAGCTATATATTTAACAGGGCCAATGCTTACCCAGTATCAGTGTTAGAAAATTAATGTATAGACTAGAGACAGTATGATGATTTTCAAAACACCGGAACTCTCTAGATGTTGTATTTGGAAATGAACTGCTGGGCTCCGTGTGACAATGCTCCTGTAAAATGCCATTTCTGTGCTCTGTTTACAGCATCCTGAAGTCCTGCTGCCTGCAAAGGCTTGTGCATGTGGGCCTGATTTTGAGCTCTTGGATTACTCCATTTTGAGTTAAACATGTGCATAAATTCTCCAGAATAAAAGCCTGTCTTTGTATAAGCTAGTTTCTTGGTGAACATATCCACATTCTTGAAAGTTCTCCTTGTAAGCTTACAGCTCAAACAAAGTATGCAAAAATATCCAATGCTCCCTTCACAATTGTCTGGCAGTTTTCATGGTTCAACTGTACCTCATTTGCCATCCACTGCTGTGGATTTTCTTCAGTTTTTGCCCAGCTACTGAGACATAAAGGAAAGCAGAATGCTGAAATTAAGAGGTACTTGAGTTACAAGCAGCATGGCATCTTGACCTGCCCAGGAATTTTTCCGAGATTGTCAGTTCTGTAAACCCAATCAGTTGTCTCTGCTGAGGTCACCTAGACAGGCTGTGAACTATTGCTGTGTAAGGGTAAGATGGAGATTTTTTTTAATCTTGATGATATAGAGAATACCAGCTTGAGACCATCACATCCTTTCACAGAGATTACTTACTTGCTGGGATAGATTTGGACAAGTGGTTACTGGTTTAAACAGATTTTTAATCATCAATGATAATAACTTTTGTAAAGTTTAAAAAATGAACAAAAAACATCTTTGATGAAACAAAAAGACAGGAGCAAATTTCCAAAGGAAGTAAGAATTACTCTGCCCCCTGAAATCATCAGATGCATTTTTGGCAGACACATCACAGCCAGGAGTGGACTGCTGCCTTTGCCATAGGAGTGGCTGAGATGTGATGGCCTTTGCTAGAAGGTCAAATTTCTCCTAATGCCTTGTGCAGCCTTCAAGTTAACATTGTTCAAACAGATTGGCCAAGAGACACAGGTGTATCCAAACACTGGGCTACCTTCATCCCCCAGAGCATATACTCATGCTGTGTTATAGCAGTGTGATACCAGCTTTGAACTCCTGCTGAGGCTGCAGTATTCCCACCTGGTCAAAATGCGTTTCCACTGTCTTCCAGAGACCATCACACCCAACAACCATCTGTTCACAACCATTCTGTAAGGGAGCACAGAGCGATAAATACACACCTTTTTCAAGAGCAATAAGATGATCTGTAGATTGCACTGATCATATTGTGTGTCCCAAAACAGTCAGCCTGGTGGCAGGTGCTATGGGATGCTCACAAAATCTACATGACCCTTCCCTAAATTATGCACCTACTCTACAAGTGTGCAGTGCTTTTGTTGTTCATACATTATTGAACAGCTTGATGCTTTCTGAAAAGGCTTAGATTGACAAGATCAAGTGCTGTAAAATTGAACTTGTTATTCAGTGGCAACATTTGTTATTCATAGACATCCAGCAGCTTGGAGAGAGAGGACAGGAGTGGGCAGCTGCCATGCAACAGCTCTGACTGGACTGCTGCAAGACTAGAAATCCCATACGAAATTAAAGATCCTCAAGTTTTGCCCAGAAGCAGGGAGAGCATATATGAGCACCCAGCTCTGGAGCCTTACCTAGCTCCTTGACTGACACAGTGAAGTGCTATGATTAAATGAGCTGATTGACACATGTCATATGCCTTACATTTCATGACTCCATGAGTCATTCAGTAAAGCCATACTGAACATATATAATAAAGGCAAATAGATGTCGTTTCTTCAGGCCAAAAATACAGCCCATTGACATTATGTCAAATAAGTGATAGCCCTGCCTTCATTATCATAATTTTTGTTGCACTATCCTATTATAATTTGCACAGCATTTATATTATGTTGTTAGAGAAAGGAAGAGCAACAGGTAAATTTTGTGGCCTGAGTGATGTTATGCACACTCTGACACTATAAAATTACTTCCCATCCTTACTATTACACATCCTAATAATTGTGTGAAACAGGGAGATGTGATAGTTTGTGGAATTCTTCCTTGAGGGTGGTGGTACATGCCTTTTCATATGCAGGGTTTAAACCCTAACTAGATAAAGCACTTGAAATTATATTTATCATACGAAACAATTATGGCCTGGCCCAGGAAAGCTGAGCTCAGTGACCTAATAGGCCTTTTTAATATCTGATTTCTTTCACAGAAAACATTAAATCACTATCCAACCAAGAAACCTCTTCCCTCTCTCTTCATGTTCTTCTGTGGTTTGCATGGTAATTCACTAAATGTATTTCAACATGTTGTTTACTTCAGTTCAGCCTTCTGAGACCACACTGGCCAGTGCTGCAAGCCCATAAATAGGGATCATCTGGAAAGAAAATACTTTATGCTTAAAGTTGGAAATGTTTCATCCTGTACAATTTTTGGGAGTGATACAGAGGGGAAAAGTATTAAATGAAAAAAAACCCTATCTGAAAATCAGGGCAAAGGCAACCTGGTCTAACTCCCTGCAAAATGAGAATTTCAAGTAATCCCTTGTAATGTATTCCTATTAATATTGATGGTAGTTCTACAAAACAGATTTAATGACAGCAGCAAGGCTACCTGTCGGGACAGAAAATGCTCTCCCCTCCAGGACTGGAGGTGGAGTTCATGGGGCAGACAGGGATGCCTGGGGACAGGCAGAATGTGGAGCAGGGACAAGTCTGGGTCCCAGTGCTGGCTGCAGAGCCGCAAGGAAAGGCACCAGTTCCAGCACTAGTAAGGATGTGCCCAAGATTTTGTCCCTGTCCTAAACATGTGTGCCTGCATCAAAGCTGCAGTTGTGATGTCTCTGTGAGATGTAGGTGTCCTCTGGCGCTGTGGACCATTGGCAAGATTTCTTCAAGAAGACAGAAACGCTGCTGGCCTTCGGGTGGAAAGTGTGAGCTCCTGCCTTGGCTCCCAGCTACAATGTGTATCGCTGAAGAGCACAGCCTAACCACACCTGTGTAGGTCAGGCTGGGGAAAACACCTCGAGCTTTCCTTTTGCAGCCAGGATGCCATGAGGCCAAGAGTTCAAAAGCCAAGGAGCCAGAAGAGGGCAAGCAGGAGGCAGCTGGCTAGGGAAGAGAACTGGAACCTGGGGTTTTGCTGCCTGTTTCCTCCCACTGCTTTGGCTCTGTTTTGTGCCTGGCCAATGCAAAGCACACAAATGTCTTTGTCTGACTGAAAAACTGTAGTGTTTCTCAAGCAGCAGAACTTGTCTGTTTGTACTTTGCAAATGAAATACTTGGTACAGCATGATGTCACATTAAGGATGGAGCTGATAAGTGAAATTTGCTTACTGTATTCACTGGCAAAGTAATGGCTTTCATTATTTTCAAATGCAAAATACAAATACAAAAAACCAAATACAAAACTTAGCAGCTTGTGGGATATGGCACATAATTTAGTTCCATTTCTCATTGAAACCCATGAGATATGAACATAAATACATTGGAAGTTCAGGCTTAGTTATGGCAGTTTTATTCCTTGTTTTTAGACAAAGAAGAGCTGAAGTGCTGAAAAATATGACTCTGCTATGGGCTTGGCTTATTTTTATGTAAAACATGTTTTTACCCTATTTCATTATTTTTCCAATGGTTACACCCTGAAAAAACAGTGTCAGTGCAAGTGGGATTTTCTCAGAAGATACCACACTTAGAAGCAATTAGGCGTGTGAGTGGAGACAGTTAGCGCATGGGATCTTCCCCAGCAAAATCAGCAAAGTGCTGAGGGCTTGTTTGCATGGTGTGTTTTCTTCTTTCATTCATCTCTGGATGCTGGGGACGTCCCTGGACAGGAGAAGTGTTGAGATTCAGCTTTAAAGAAAGCCCCCCTGTGCAGGGGAGTTGGCTGACTGAATCAGCAGCACAATTTGCCGAGCCTCACAACCTGCTAACCTTGGCACTTGCAGCTCCCTCCCTCCTGCACAGCTAGGCGTGCCTGCTGCCATACACCAAAATGCAGCGAGCGGGATGGGACTGGCCATCTGGCACTGCGGAGCAGAGAAAAGGAGCAGCAGTTTCCATGGTCCAGCATCAGCCAACTCCTTTCTGCTTCTGCTTCCTCTAGCCTGCTGGTTGTCTGCTGCCGGATGGAAATCCATGACTCCTGCATGTAGATTTTTCTTTGAAGACTCTCTGACCTATTTCAGCTCAGTGTTGCAGTAGACATGAGCTCTGTCTGTAATGTCGGGAGATGGGAAAGGGATGGTCAGTTTGGAAGGAAAAAAGGGTGTAATCAATGCACCTTGCTCTGCTGGTGAAACCCTGACATTCACTGCTTCAGTCCTGGGTCTCCTGAGGTGGAAATGGCAGAACCCAACTCCTGTTTGGGCAAATAAATGAATAATAACATGGGTCACTGCATCTTGCTTTGCTAACTTCCAGATCTGTCTGGTATAACTGAACCTCACGCACACAGACAGCACTATTTGCTATGGCCACTGAAGCATCTGTATTGATGAAGATTCATGGGAATACTGGACAGTAGAAGCAGAGACTGCTTTATATATGTGAAGTGACGTTTTTGTACAGCACAGGGTCTGAGATGGAAAACATAAAAGGATTCTATTTCCAGAGCAAGGTCATATCTTAAGAATTTTATTTGTCCTTATTTCTATTAAAAGGTCATTTTACAGGGAGAAATAACTTATTTTAGTCAGGTTGTATTGCTCTTGAACTTAATCATACTCTAGCTGGACTCTAAATCACTGGAGAGCATGGATCTTCTTGTAAACAGACTTCAGAACCGCTTCCTTTTTTTTGCATTATTTGGCTCCCTTGTTTCAGAAAGAGTATGGACCAAATTCTTCCCTGGCAAAACTCCAGTCCCAGTCCTAGTACTCCTATTCTGAGAATGCTGGGCCAAATTCCCACTTCTTGTTTTGTCAATAGATGTTCAGATAGCTCTGCTATAACCACTGGAGTCATATAATATCATATCATAGCATAGCATAGCATAGCATAGCATAGCATAGCATAGCATAGCAATCATCATATCATAGCATATCATTAGCACTAATCTACTGCTGAGCAGAATGCAGTCCCCCTATAAATACCACTTTGGTGAGGGGAAGTAAGGAAAATAATGCTGAATGTGGCCTTAAATGTATTACTCTGCTGAAAGATCATTCACTCTTGGCTTAACTTACTTCAAGCATGAGAGTCTAGGAAAAAATGTGTATCTATGAGTAGCATAAGACTCAATAAGAGTCAATAAGGCCTAGTGTTATGTGGTATTAATAAATGTATATTTGTGCTGAAGCATGCTAAAGCTCAAAGGCTGGGTATAAATATCAATGTCTATTGAATTTCAGGAAGAGATGGCTGGCAGTAACTACGCTCAATGTCATTCTGCAATATGCAATCTGTGTTTACACAGTGGCTATTCATAGGCACATTCCTGCTGGTAGGCAGAGAATTTGCCTCTTTCTAGTCAGTTTAAGAGAAGTGAATTTCTGCCCTTACATCCCTGTCAGGATTGTTAGATTTCCTTTGAGTGAAGTAGCAGTTATGTGCTATCAAGCAAGTAATGTGTGAGCCAAAAGTGCTGGAGAAAGAGTGCCAAGCAGTCCACTACTGGATGAGGATAGCACTTGGCTAAAGGCAAAGGGGGTCCTGATGCCTGAAGCAAGTTTCTGCAGCTGGTGGGCAAAGCATCTTCTGTGCAGACTGGGGATCCTCTGAACATCCACAGCAACTTCTCTCTGCGATAAAACATGGCATTCAAGCATTTAATCAGAAAGTGTGTTGTAAGCGGTGGCGACAAGTCATACTGCAACAGAAGGATGTGGTTTCCAAGCGGTGTCTGTAACATGATTAAGCTTGGAGAGCAGAAGAAAGTGGTTGGTAACTGTTCGTCAGTGCGGTAAGCAACTTGCAGCTCTGCCAGGTAATTTTCTTGGTTGTGTTCTGAGCTGCCATGTGCAGCTGTTGTTAAAGCATTGCCAATTTGTTTGGCTGTGGGTGAGATAGAGGGTCACAAGTGAATAAATCATGTCTTTGGGTTTGCATACCTGTATCTAGCTGTCCCACAGCAGAGAAGCTGACATTTAATATGAAAAGGGCTGGAAAAAATATTGTCTGATTAGGAAAAAAAACCTGAGGCATGTCCTGTCTGTAGCATGTTTTCCTTTTCCCCACTGGGATGATGTTCATGAGAGATTATTCAGAAACAAGAAGGGATGCTGCTCAGCTGCTTTGGAGGCACCTGTCTGGGGTGGGCACCTGGGCACTCTGGCAGCAGTGAAAATCCTAAGTGCTAAAAAACCTGTCATCTTCCCACGTCACCTGGTAGCTGAGGCCGAGTCTCCACTGTCTCTGTGCATGAGGCTCACTGTTAAAACAAGGCATGGGTAGCTGGGACAGCTGGCTGCTGCCTTCTGGGGTTGCTTCCTGTACAGACTTCCTGTGTCTTCTGTGCGAGAATTATTTTCTAGAGACACAATGCCCACCAGCATACAACTTCATCAAGAAAAACAGACAGGATTTGTAATTCTGTGAAACTGGATTCTCCTTTTCCACACCTCAAATTGCTTTGCCAGTCTTTAAGCTTTATGTTATTATGAAGGGCAGCACAAAGTACTGGAGAATCAGATCCCATCTGCCTCCAGATATTCCCTACCAGAGCTTCCTGAAGTATATGGAGATCCACTCCCATAAGATGCTTCATGAACAGTGAAAATAAAAGTCCAGAAAGAACAGTTATTTGTGGAGTTGTCAAAGAACAGTGTCTGTACTTGATAAGATGCAGAGAAAGTAAAACAGGAAAATACTCATACTGAAGACAAAGTGGATGTGGTTGCTGAACTCTTGATAATAGCATGAAGGGGAAGAACCCAACAGATCATGCACAGCGTGTCTGAAGTTATCTGAATGATAGACAGAAGTTTTATTCTTCTCACCAAGAAAGGCAGTGTGATAGTTTTAATGTGAGCTCATTTTCTTCTGTTAGCCAGAGTTTTCTCGCTGTTTATGCTAAAATTATTAGCAAAGTTGGGGTTTCCTAGGAGAGCCACAAGGCATGGGGGGACATTTGCCATCTAATTAGCTGCCACAGGTTAGTGCAGAGGAAAATCTGAGCAGGAGCTTCTCTTTCCCCCTAAGTACCATGGTTACATCCATCCCTGAAATCTGAGGTGCTGTCAGAAGAGAATACTTCTTAACTTGAGGAAGCCAAGGCATGCCATAGCCTGTGCTGGAGCTTGGTGCCCAGACCGACAAGCTTGTGTTTCCTAGGGTTTGTACTGACACACAGGACAATGGTGTGCTGGGGGTGATTCATGAGCAGAGCCAGTTAGCTTCCCCAGCTCCGGTTTGAATGCCTAACCCTCTTCCGGCCCTTGAGCAGAGCCAGTGAGCAGCACCATGAGCCTTAATCCCATCACATCCTGTTCCTTGAGAGGACAAATACCTGGAGACAAATACCTCTCTGAGAAGAGCCCATAGGAAGGCATGCAGGTCCTGGGCCTCTGAGTTTTCCTGCAGGTCTTGCCTAACTGCTACAAAATTTCTAGGGGATTTGGAGTTAAGGTGATCTATTCCAATGCCAAACTTCCCATGAGAACCACAATGGCCACCAATTTTTGCATGTTTTGCTAATCTGAAAAGTTTACATTTGGACCTGAAAAGACCTGCAGCATAGCAATGATGTTTCCATCCCCAGGTCCCATGCACTGCAGCTGACATTGGAAACGGACCTACTCTGTGCGGCAGCATTATGGGCATGTGATGGGCTTGCCCTTTTCCCACACAATCTCTTGTGTTACCATGCCTTGCTCTTCGTCTCCTAAGAAGAGGTGCATGCTGTGGGCTCCTCACACCGCTGACGGTATTGCCAAAGGTTTGGGATTTGCTGAAGAGCTACTAAAAACTGCTGGCTGAAGTAAGACGTATGCGCGTGGTATAATGTAAACCAAAGGTAGTGTGCATCTAGGAGAATATCCTGAGCAGCACCAGGAGATTTGCATAAAGTTCTTGCACAAATATGCTTCAGAAGGAAGAAATCCTCAAGTAATTGTGTTTAATGTTCTCTTTTGCACTTCTGTACATGAAGACCCACAGCAGACTTGCAGCTTGGGGTGGTTAGAAACTTTCCTCTTTGATTAATAAGCAAAAAGTAGAAAACAGGAAGACCCTCCAGAGGTCAGGACAGGCACTCTGCCATCACAGGCAGCATTCAAATGACTTTGTAATCAAAACTGTACTTCACAGCAAGTGAGGTTGCAGCAGTGGATTTGAAAGAAGCTGCAGAAAGAACCAGACATTTTAAGTAAACTTCACTGTTTCTAGGTCCCCTGCGGTTTATCCAAATGGCCCCTGCTCCAAAGGTTCCCCATGGCCAGAGGCTGCAGCGCTGTGGAGCAAGAGTCCTGCTGGTAATTGCAGAAGTCAGGCATGTGCAAGGCTTCTGGCTTTTGGCTGGTGAAAATGGGACTCTTAAGCCACAGATGAGAAACAGTGATACTGAAACTTCATCTGAGACAATCGCTACCAGGAAGATGAAACCAGCAGTTAAGGGTGTTGGTGTGAAATGAGGCAGCTCAAAGAGGCGCTTTGGCTTCAGGCACCTATGAACAAAAGGCTGTTTCATGAAGACGGTGTCCTGGGAACAGTGCTGGTGGGGGGAGGAGGGCAGAAATCAAAGAGTGGGCAAAAAATAAGGTGTCTGGATATCAGTGGACAGGGAGACTCCAAAGACTGCCAGTCCTCCCAGCTGAGATGAATGGTTTCTTTCTATTTACGTAGATCTGTATGCAGAAAAACATTATAACTATGATCTAAGCAGAGTCACAGACGTTTTGGCGCCTGGGCTGGTTCCCTCCTCCCACTCCAACAAGCAGGGCTTGACCCGGGTGGTGAAACGCATCCCGCAAGCCTTATGTGTGTCACCCCGCGCCATGCCGAGCCCTGGGAGCAGCACAGGCCGCCCTTCGCCCGCCACTTCACCCTCGGCCTCCTTGGAGGGGCTGCCTGTGCTGGGTGACCGCATCGCTTGGGAGGAGGATGTGTGGGCAACACTTCCCCCCTGTCCTATCAGTGCTGCAGACCTCTGCCATGTCCCACACCTTTACAACGCATCTCCGCAAGCATTTCACCTGGAATCCAACAGAGCCAACAGAGCCTCGGTTGCCATCGCAAGCTGAGCATGAGCTGAAGTGCTCTGGGAGCAGCCAGCTGAGTCATAAGCCTATCCAGCAATTCCTATTCAAAGGCTGCTGTCTCTGCCCTTGTGGAAAATGCATTTATTGTTTTGGTTTTTTGCTTCTTTGTGCTAAGGTTCAAGCAGTGCTTTACTTGTTGGTGCATGCAATGGTTGGTACGCAGCACACCAGCCCAGCGAGGGCTGATGTCAGGTTGCAGCAGTGCTGGGACTGAGCAGGTGCCCTCTGTGGAGCACAGCACAGCTGTGGCTGGCACGGTGGAGCTGCGCTGGGCGCACCCCCTCAGCATCAGATAAAATGGGAATCTCAGAAACTACCAAGTTAGGAGGAATCTGAGCACAAAGCTACCAAAGTGAGCCATTTCACTTGCTTGCCTCAAGACCGAATTTATTGAGTTGTTTACCTCAAGATTAAGTTTATACAATTATTTGTAAGTTATTTTTTTCCCCTCCGCAGTCTCAAGGTGTAGTATATAAGTGGATAAGATCTGAGGAAGGTCTCATCTCCTTTCTTCCTTCACAAATCTGCCTGTTGGCTGGACTTTGCCACAGGTTCCAGGACCCTATGGCAAGTAATTTCACCTCTCACCTTGAGAGGGGTGATTCCAGAAACCCACCTTTGTATTTTATTCATGCATAGGAACAAATTGAAGGCATCTGGCTGTGGACTGGAGCTCTGCCCCTGGGCTTCCCACCTCTCCCCAGTGCATTGCACTGTGCTCAGCCCTCGGTGAGGTGGCGATTCCCTCCCCAGAACTTCTACAAAAGTCTGTGTGTGAGGTGGCTTTTGGGTGCTGTCACCTTGCTGGCATGGTGTACGTACACCCTCCAAGGGCCCCAGCACTGACCCCAGCTGCTTGGCAGTTGCTCCTTGTCACCCACTCTGGGCAATCTGCATCACCTGCTGGTAACCGGGGCTATAGGAGGAAAATTAAATAAAGATGCACATTGTTATAGGAAGAATAATGACTCATTATCCCCATTTTAGTGGCAGGCTAGCAGGCCACCACACTCTGTAAGAAGCTAGCCATGGAATCAACAACAATAAAATAGAAAGTCTATGTTTTTCTCCTTGCCAGCCCCTTTTCTTACTCACTGGAGGGCTGCCCTGAGCAGCACATAGGGAGCAAGCAGATTTTGGCTCAGCAGTGCAGTTTGGAGGAGGGGAGGAGTGCTGGGCCGCCAGCATCGTGTGCGGCAGAGTGCAGGGAAGCGTGGGGCTGGCTTGATAAAGAGGGTAAAAAACCCCACTGACAACCCCACAGCCTTTGAATGGCAGCACCCTCCTTTGTAAACAGAATATGCAGATATATTACATAACTCCTGGTAAATTAACTGTTTTCCCATATTGTTAAAACATGGTAATTAAATGTTTGCTTGGCTAGTGCCTTTGCAACAGCAACATTTTTACTCTCTATGGCTTTTACTGTTGTGGCTATGTCATTTGTACCCTTTCTGTGTTACTGCCATTCTGCTAACACCAAGTGTTAAAAATAACACCACCTCACCTCTGCATATATTCTCAAGTATGAATCGCTAGTGTGTGCATTTTCAAGCTTGCCTGAAAATCTACTTTTCTTTTAAATGAAAAACTAATTTAGTGCAACATCCCAAGAAAGTATATTTCATGACAGCCTCCAAACATGCAGGCCTCCAGTAAATCCCCAAGAACTAGTAACATTGGCAGTGCCAAGAGGCACAAATCAGGCTGACAGCTCTGGTTTAGTATGCATTGTACAAACACAATGAAACTCATCTGCCCAGCTCACAAGCTGTAGAGATAAATGTGAAATGGTTGGAATGGAAAAGGAAGCATGAGAAGATAAAGTGACTGGCACAGATCACAGCACAGGTCATGGGTACAGCTGAGAACTGAACTTTTGAATCTGTCCTTCTAAAGTGGTGCACTCTAGAAACAACTTGATTTGACTGTACTCTTACTTAGGTTGTACTGTGAGCTCTCTCCCACCAGCAGAAAAATCAATTGCCAACAGAGATGCTTTTTAGTTAGGGGTACCAAACAGGAAATACCAGTGATACTGCAAAATCATCATCTAAAGGGATGATGTCCAACAAATGAGATGGAGATTTTGAACAACAGTACTTTTATAACAGCCAGTGCTATGAGAAGCCCTTCTTGATCATGTTTCTGCTTAGTTATTGCAAATAAAGTAGGTCCTTGGATGTAAAACTTATTTGGAAAATTCAGAATGGAATAAGGTGTTCAAATGTCTGCTTTTATTGAATGCATGCAACAGTAGCACTTTGCTACCAGCTACTCCAGTTGGTGTCTGGTCACTTCTGCTGTAGCTGTTGATACACAGATGGTGGTGAGGGACACAAATGACTCACAAAGTACTTAGAGGTTGCTGCAGTTCCCCTGCTTACTCTCTACATTTGTCCATCACACAAGAATGAGGTAGGATAAAAAAAAAAGATGTTTAGGCAACTTCAAGACTGAATTTATATTAAAAAATAATGCTTCAGGCTTTCTTTCAAACAAAGCTGCATCTTCCTTTTTAGTTCATACCCTCCTTTTGCCACCTGTTTCAAAATGATAATGCATCAAGATCCCCTGATTGGCACACAAAGCTGATTTCCTTCTCTTGTCCATCACTGTTCTTGAGCCAAATTCCTTGGCCTGTTTTAACATATACAGTGCCCCAGATAAGGGTTCAAGGAATGAACATTTTCCTCTCAGGAGTTCAGTGTGTGTTTGCACAGGGTCATAGAAAACTCTTGGGCATTATTCAGCTCACCCAAGTTCAGTAGACACTCGAGGTCACCACTGGTAGTCATGCTCCAGCCATGGGTCTGGGCCAGGAAGGCAACCCAGGTCTTGGTGTTGGTGAGTCTTGTCTTGGCACAGGCAGGAAAAATCAGGAGCCACAGTGCAGTGCAGACTGTATTTACTGGTTGTCATTTACTGGCCTGAACCTTGGTGGCCTTACTTCAGCAGGAGGTCCCACCGGCTGGTGAAGGGGAGGTGAGTGTTATGGGTTTTAATAGATATACAGCACACTAACATGGGATGAACAGCAGTGAGTCCCAAACACTGCTCTACCCAAAGGGGATTGAACAGCTGAACTCCTCCATGGAAGATCTTCAGGCAACCCCCTGCACCTGGCCGGACAGCCCCAGCCCTGCAGGAGGTGATGAGGATTCAGGGTACTGCAGGAGCTTAACGGGGTACCCCAGACAGCCAGCCTGACTGCTGTCTCAAGTCTGTCCTCCCATTTCCAGCTCTGAGTTCTAGTTCCTATCCTTTTCGAGATTCCAGAACAGCCCTTTGTGAACTGCAGTAGCTATTGATAAAGACAAATGATATTAGGAAAGATCTTGATATCTTTTAAAGTGCATCTGATGAAATCTGCCTGCAATGGCCATATGGGTGAGAAAGTCCCCTTGGCTCCCTTGGAGCCTTTTGGCTCTCAGTGCTGGGCTCACGGCCACCCCATTATCCCTAGCTTCGGGCCCTCATCTTCAAGTGGAGAAGTCCCTGCCCTCTCTGCATTCATGAACCCTTTCTCCAGTTTGTCCCCTGTTCACCACAAAGCTGGTGATTTGGCCAGTGCAAGAGACAATGACTAACTCATGGGCCAAGGCCAAAGCTGGAATGCTCAGAAATTTTTTCTTACATGTAAGAAGTATCCAGCATTCTTATAAAGTCAGTAAGAAACTTTCAGATGACCGCCCCTTGCCTTGATTCAAACCTCAGGTTTGAAATTAATTTTTCAGCCAGTCCCATTAGTATTCAATGAAGGATGTACTTTGTGCGAGCTGATCATCCTCACATCAAACACATACACAGACCTGGGAGGAGAGAGAGAGGTAGAAAAAATAATAAAGTGAATATAATAGAATTAAAGCAATATGAAAAAAAAATAAAATAAAAGGGTTCCATCTTAATTTCAAGCATTATTAGAAATTACATAACATGAAGGGGTGAAACAGTTTTCCTCAGGTTGCCTGCCTACAGACAACCCCAAGATGACCATGCTGTTAAATCTGTTCATGTTCTAATAATGTCAAAGAAGCTCAAATGGAAATGGAGTCCCATTTTCCTATGTGCTTTCCAAAGCCAAGGTTTTTGGCTTTGCATTGCCTCCTTGTCCCATGTTTCCCAGGTGGTGAGCTATAAAACAAGGTACTTGTGTTGCTTGGTGGATGTCCTGCACTCTCTTCGTGCCAGGATGGGCAGTGGCTGCACCCGTGGTGACCTGAGCCAGCAGGAGACAAATCTGTCTCCTAGACTTCTTTATTGCTACATCTCAGTTAATTTGAGTGAAATTATTGTGTATTATTGCACTTAATCCTCTGGCTGCTCCAACCTGCAAAAATTCCTGTGAAACTTGAAGCATGGCTCAGAGTTAGCTTTCCAAAGTGGCAGGTACCAGCGAGTTTCATTGCTGCTTGGTGGATTTGGGAATGCAAGATGATTGGGAAATTATGGGTGCAGATGCTCTGTATAAGTAGAAGATAGGATTCATGGCATCCAGTTTTGGTAATCTGTAAGCCATGTGATGCATTTTGATGGCCTGTCTCCTCTGGGCACCTATAGAAGCAGGAGTCCTCAGCAGATGACTTATCCTTTCTGTTTCAGATGCTCAGAACCATGTGAGTCACCATTTCTCTCTGTGCATTTGGAGGACTCATGGCAGGTTACTCGTCCTGCAGCACCATCTCTGCCCCCAGGCACAGAGGGACATTAGGTGACTCTCAGAACAGCTGCTTAAATTTGTGCAAGACCACACCAGGCAAAAGAGAGTAAGGAAACAGAGCTGTGCTGGCCAGACCTAGGAATCTGGGCTGGTTTTCTGCTGATGTGAAAACAGAATCTGCTCTATTGTTCCTATCCAGGGCTGTGAGCAAGGGCACACGCTGTGCTCTGCCTTTGCCGAGCAGATTCAAGGTCTCCATTTCCTGCTCACCTTACAGGAGTTCTATAGATAAACATCTGTGCTTTTCTAGGCTGAGAGTGCTAAAAGCAAATGCCACCCCTGCTCAGCTTTTCAGATGGTTGACAAAGCACTGTAAAGGTCCAAGTTTTATTTGGAAATGAAAAGATCTTTGTACCAAGCAGAATATAGCTTGTGCACTGCTGAGACCGACAGTCACTAAAAGCAAGCACATCTGCTGATGCAACCTAATTGCTGTTTTGATTGCCCAGCCATGACGGGGCATAAAAATATTGTCTGTCTACAAAAAAAGAATGAAACCTCACTTGACCGTTTTGTGCCCAAATACCTTGGCACCCAGCCCTGCCGAGCTAGAGTTGGGCAATCTGAATTCAAAAATTTCCCAGTGGAACCAGCTCCTAACAATACAAAGCTGTGCCTGTCTGACTGGATGGGCTATTTTCATGACTCTGAATAAAAATCATGTCTAGAGCACTGCACGTTTCTGTGGGGGCTGTGCAAGCAGGCGGGCACACTGGCCTGTGCCCGGGAGCTTTCCAAGTTAAGTAGGTAGAGAATGAGCCACTGTTGAAAGCCAGTCTCTCAAGGCTTATGGGCTTTCTGCTTGCCCATGGACAAGGATCCTTACAAAACACCATTAAGAACATTTCTGAAGCAACATGGCGGGGCTGGAGCTAATCTCCAATTAGGAGAGACCAATCTTCTTACTGAAAGTAGTTCTTGACTCTTGTGGGAAACAGGAGAATGGCCTCCTCAAATTCAGGTATAAATCACAAAGATGTCTCACTTTCACTTGATTTTGATGAAAACCAGATGTTGTACCTCAACCTGTTGTCTAACAGGACAGCTTTTTAGCAAGTTACACCAGCATGGCTAACTGTTTCCTCCTCCCTGCCCCAAGTAATGTGGATGTTGCACAGCCCCAGCTCTGGGCTGGGGCTGGTAGGTACCAGTTGGCTGGACTGGGATGGAGTGGGGACCCCTGCCACAGCCAGCACAGCCCTGCAGGATACTGCTCCAGGGAAAGCGTTCTGGGCCAAATCCAACCTCCCACAGTCCAGCTCTTCTGGACTTATCTGGTTATAGGAAGTGAATAGAGGGGAGCTGGGGTAGGAGCAAGCCACAGAATCACAGAAATACAGAATTCTTTGCACTGCCAAGTCCCCTACTGCACATGTCCCCAGTGCCACATCTACACAACATTTAAATACCTCCAGGGATGGTGGCTCCACCACTTCCCTGGGCAGCCTGATCTGGTGCTTTCTTTTTGGTCAAGAAATTCTTCCTGATATCCAAACTAAACCTCCCCTGTGCATCTTGAGGTTATTTCCCCATGTCCTATTGCTTGCTGCTCGAAAAAAGAGACTGACCCCTACCTCACTACAACCTTTCATAGATCAATAGTGTCTCTCCTGAGCCGTGTTTCTCCAGGTTAAATAACCCCAGTTCCCTCAGCCACTCCTCATCAGAGCTGTGCTCTATAAATTTCAACAGCTTCATTGCTCTTGCAGGGAAAAAGATTGATCTTTCTCTCCCATTAAAAGGGGTATTGATTGATCTGCCCATTTAATAGGCTTCACCTGCAAAACCCCAGCTTGCAGCCTGCCTCTTCAGCCAGCTCCTCATAACAGTGCTTTTGTGTTTTTCTTCCTCCGTGGTGGAGCCTTTCAAGTTTTTCTTTAAAGAATGGACCAAGTGATTTCAATCAGCTGCCAGCCCAGCCCTGTACCAGTGAGGGGCTCCTGGCTGCTCCCGGCTTGGCATTGCAGCATATGAAATCCCCAAGATCCTGTTCCCTCAATACAAAAATGTCAGACTGGCTTAAGACTTTATAATGTATGGTTTTTTTGTTTGCTTTTGAGGTGATTTTTCTTTGGTTTTCTTTTTTTTTCCCCTTTGTTTTTTCATTTTTCTTTTTTTCACCCTCAAATTCCTCTTGGGAATCAGTGTGTTTCACACACTTGCTTAGAGAGAAGCTGCTGTGCAGCAGAGTCAAGCTCTTGCAGAGCTCTGACTGTAGCATACATCAAACAATGTAGGGCATTGCAGTCACCTGATCACAGGAGAGAAAAGGATGGAAAAGATGGGCTGCCCCTTTTCACAGCCTGCTGGGCAGACCCTAACTGCAAATCTGGCTGTGTCTCTGCCGAATTCAAACCACCAAGGGAAATCAGGGAGTCTAAAATAAATTCTGAACTGCATGCTTTCTCTGAATTATGACAATGTGTAATAGAGCAGTCAAAAGAGCTGGCATGGCTTTCACCACGTCTCCATGTTGCCATAATCACCCTCACCTTGCCTCCACTGGGTTCCCTTTGGGTTATCCTTGGCAATGCACCAGTGGTTCCCATGTAGAAGCTGACATATTCTCCAGACCAGAGGATATAGCACCTTGACTTTGGCCACTGTAGACCTGATAAAATGAAAGGAATGCTGCATCTTGCTGAACAGCCTTTCCTTTTGGTCACAGGGAACAAGGGAAATTGTCAGGATTAACATCTTGTGATGTCCCATAGTCAAGAGCCCTTTGGGAGGATGTGTGGGGAGTGGGACCATTTATGGAGATCTCCCAGGGAGAAAGAATGAAGCTGCTGAGAAGAGGTTGTGTCTACTCCCAGCAGCATTTGCAGGCATTGCAGCAAAACCTTGCTGTTGATAGAGTCAGAGATAACCAGTAATTTGAACAGATGGATCTACATTTTATTCCATGTTCAGCTCCACAGATGACACTAAAAAAAGTTTACTCCAAAATAAATAAACATTTGCAATGGTGAAATTCTAAAAGTCAGTTGAGAAAAACTTTAGAGAGTATTTTGTATGTCAAGCATTTACAAGTATCCCCAAGACTCTCAGAGAGAAGGCTTGAGGAGGATGGCTTTCTTAGCATGGCAGCCCTGATTTGCCAGGGTCTTTCTATGCAGCACAAGGAAGCTCCAGGAACTTGATGTACCCATGATTCTTGTGCCTGGGATTCAGCAGGGCAGCCTGCCAGGCGTTCTGTGTGTGAGCTGACAAGAAACAGGAAGGGTTTGGAAACCCACCTGGCAAGAGTGAGACTGTACTGGAAAATTGCCCAGTTTCTGTCAAAGTGTCGTCAAAATCATCCCATTCTCAAAGTATGTTTTCTTTGTGTCAGGTCAGCATTTTCAGGGTAAAAAAAAAAACCAAAAAACCCAAAAAAAACCCCAAAACCCCGAGGAATACAACAAAAAACAGTTGGAAAGTTTTCAACCAGCAGTCAGCCCAATGGCTGTATGTTGTTGGTGTCCACAAGTCTCCAATAGAGGTTTCTAAGCCAACTCTGCATTTTACACAGAGAGGGTGAGGAGGGTGAAGGAGAGCAAAGGCACTTGGCTCCTCTGTGACCTGCTTCTCCACAATCTGACCCCAAAAAGAAAATGCTGTAGCTGAGTGTGACCAGGATTACAAATACTCAGCAATGACTTCTTGAGCAAAAAACACTTATTGACTCCTTCAAAGCAAAATCAGTCTGTCTTGATCAAAAGCAATGCTGACCATTTCTAAGTCAAGGACCTCATGTTCTCCACCAGGTTTCATCTACCACAGATGATACAGATGCAAGATATTTTCTTTTTTTCCCAACATCTACACTACCTAAGGAGTGCCTGTTGTCCTCACTTTACAGAAGATGAGTACTGTGTTAACCGCACCCTATTTAAAAGTCTACAGTAATAGTCTATATCTGAGCTGATTTATTTGGGAATCTTTTGATGGTTGTTGGATGAAACAGGCAATGCAATGTACCTGTTTTACTTAAAAATTCTTATTTAATTTTGAAGCAGTCCAAAGTGATCTCTAAGTCTCCCAGTGAATTCTACCCTTGTATCGCAAGGATTTAAGATCCTGATGGGATGAACTGTAAAGAACCAAAATTAAACCCTTTGTGCAGGATGCAATGTCTGTGGTTTCCCTTACCTTGTTTCAAGGTGCCAGTGAGACTGAGGACACAAGACTCTGCTGCTGATGTTCATCTTGGGTCCCTATTATTGCACCAGTGACAGCAGCCTCTGATGGAAGGCAGCTGACAAGCAAAGAAGTTGATAACAGGAGTAAACCTTGTATCACCATACCAGAAAACAACTCATATTTTGTCCCCAGCTCCTGCTCCTTGTCTCACACAGTAGGGCTTTCTAGGCATTATACTTCTGCCCCTCTTATGCCCTTCTTAAATCCCCTTTTGTCACTGTGGCCAAAGAGAGGTAAATGTGAATGCAGTCACTCCTTAGGCTGGTCTCTGGCTAACCTCTAAGTCCTGCTGCCAGAGTCCCAGAAGTGGGGGGGAAGTCAGAACTGGTTGGTCTCACACCACCAGGGGTTTCACCCATTTGCAGTACATGCCCTTCATCTCTCCTCTCCCCATGACAAGACCACCTTTAAAGAAAGAGAGAACTCCTTATGTAACTAGAAGGCTCCCTAGAGCCTGTCAGTACCAGTTGCCCCCACTTCTGGCTGTTCTTTCTCTCACAGAAGCCAAACTGTATGGATTGCATTAGGGATTCAGCACTTAATGAAGTCTTACTCTTTCCTCTTGCTCACACAGCAGAACCATCACACTCTCTCCCACTGAGTCTCTCAACATTACCAATATGTAATGACTGGAAGAAAGGAAACTTTATAGCCAGGGAGGTAAGAAGATAAGTCCTCATTCTAGATCTGAGTTCCCACTGACTGAGAAACTCCTCTACCCACTAGAGTGGTGGTAGAGGAGGAGCAAACAGCAAGACAAGGTTCTGAGCTGTGTGGTACTTCCCCACTGCCTGGGAAGAGCCCCTCTTGCAGGCCAAGTCCCTTTACTAGCAGTCCTCTCTGTTACCAGCAACGTAGGTCTGCTGTGTAAGGGGAAATGAATTTAAAAATTCAAACTGGTATTGATGTAAATGAAAAGCAGGGAATTTTTTCTTAACAGCTGTCACCTATTTGAATTCTTGCAAAAGTCTTACTCAGTGTCGGAGCTGAGTCACTCCTGCAGCGCATGGCCAAACTAACATCTTGGGGGATATGTTTGGGGAGGGGAGTGGGAGTAAAGGGGAGGGAGGGGGCTAATCATACTCATAATTTCTCATCTTCCAAAATAATCTGTTTTCTAAATGCACTGCTAAACCCTTGTGCTAGCAATCCACCATCTGCCCCTTCTTTCAAAACACCCACTATGTAGTCTGCTGTCTTGTTATACTGCCAAAACTCTATATACTGTGGGTAGAATAGTCTCTTCTTTCAGATGCTTTTCTTAGGGGACAGGGGAAAAAAACCTTTGGAATTAGCACCAAATATAAGTTAGTGCATGGCCATGCAGCTTGCTCTTATCCTGCAATCTGTGATGTAATCTCAGCAGCAAATAAGCAACTAAATTTTATCCATCTAATTCCAGGCAGGGGCTCTGGTATCACCCTCCAGCATACACTGGAGCTGGAATGTTTTGGGTAATCTCTGGAATGCCTCAATAGAATTATAAATCCATAAATCAAAGCAGTCATTATGTATTTGTATAATATGTGGATCAAAGTCTCAGATTGAGGGCCCCTTTGTTCCCATGCTCTTTTTATATCTTACTCAGTGAGCATCTATTCAATGAGAAACAAGTACAGTGAATTTAGAGCAAAAACATACAGTGCTAATGGAGCTCTGAAGACCTCCTCTGGCAAAGCATTTAAGCATATGCTTAATTTTAAGCACATGAATGGTAAGAGTGAAATTACACACAAAAGAGTGGTATTTAGTTCAGCTATATGTTGAGTCGGTATCTAAATTTAAATTAGCAATCCCTCTAAATTGAGCCTTTTTCAAAGTAGGTCATCTTTACTTTCCCACCCAAACACTTTATTATCAGCACTTCATACCACAGGTCTGTGCAAATACTGCATTAAACCCTGCTCATCCTACTCTAAGGCGAGTCTGTCCTCAGTAGGAGCAATTAAAAAAGAGGAGCAAGACAAAGGCCAATGTCTCGTTAAACAGTGCAATTATGCTGGGATATATGAGTGCTGGTTTTTTGCCAAAGGGAAGCTGAGACAAAGGAACCAAGTGAGTTATGATGTGCATCGACTCAGTTCCATGACAGACACGGGACCAGACCGTTGGATCACAAAATGCCGCCACCAGAAACATCAGCCAAAAACCTCCTGCCTCCAGTCTAGGATAATCCCAGCCAGGCCAGGGCTCCTTTCTCATCGAAAGGACATTCTTGTGATGAAAGGCAGTGTTTGCAACACTGTGTGGGTAAGCCTCTGACAAGCAGTACAAACAAACACAGGTATGACTGTACCTCCAGTAAAGGAAAAATCTTCACATGGCTCTGCTAATGCTTGCTAGGCAGAAGTGAGGCCAGCAAGACAAGGGCTTTGGTGCACTTTGTTTACACATGGGGAAGTAAAAAAACCCTCTGGCTTTAAATCACCTGTAGCAAACAAAACAAATCTGACATCTTTGCTCTGCTCTGCTCCAGAGAGGCTCCATTGGATGTACTCTGATGTTGAGATGAAACGAGGCCTTGAGGTGGCTAGCACAAATGTTTGGGAAAGATGTGGATCATCCTCCAGCATACTCCTGCCCCAGCATCTGAGCTGCTGCCTGAAGAGACTTCCAGCTGTTCAGGGGCCACTTCCCACTTCCCTGCTTCAGGCCAGCTCTTGTGGGTGGTCAGGCTCAGTCCCTCGCTAAAAAACTTTCCCTGCCGTGACTTGCCCTGCCACATTGGCAAAAGTAGGAATTGTGAAACATGTGTCAAGGCAATTGGGAGCACAAAGGTGGTCTGCTCATGAGGTGAAAACAAAACATTATTTTAAAAGACAGATGTTGCAAAAGACTTAATAAGATCAGAAGATTGCATGAAGAGCAGTGAGAGGAGATCACATCACTGACAAAATGAGCCATTTTTTTACCCCACAACCTGCTGTGTGTATTGGAGAGGGCTGTCTGGAGTAGAAACCTTTCCAGAGAGAGCAAAGGAGAAATGGATAATCTTTTCCTCCAGAAAGTAGGAGAGTTTCTCTCTTGCTTCAGCACACATCAACTCACCTACTTTAAACATATTCTTAAGACTTCAGGTCTTTCCAAGCTGCCAAATCCTAGATCTTCTTGCTCTGTTAAAAAAAAAAAAAAAGCTTATGTATCAGCTACAAAATCTCTTACCTCACTTCTCACAGAAACAGAAACTTCTCACAAATATGAGCCTCCTACTGGGCAGCAAAGATGAGATTCTTTCTAGACTTGCAGTTAATGAACATACTAGAGGCTGCCATGTTTTGTCTTAGAATCTCCCTGTAAGTATGCTGCTATATAACTTCCCTGGTGGACATTATTAAAATCCAATTAAAACAATGGCAAAGAATTATTCAGGTCAGCTACTGTAATTTGACAAAAAGTTGTTTATGTCCAAGCTCTTTTTTCCTTGTATGTGTTTCCCCCTCTTTAAATGCTCTTCAGTTTGGCCCCAACTGAATCACAGATCAAAGCATTTCAGCTTTTGAGACCAAATTGCAATTTATAATGTCTGTGGTTTGAGCTAATCTGTATCTGTGTCATCTCATTTTAAATCAAGAGAAAGCAGAGCAAAATAACTCATTTTGGTATGCCCTGTTGAATGAGAGATTTTAACTCAAGCATCCTGTTACCAGTTCTCTCCACAGGTAAATGGGGTTTTCTGCCTTTATCTGAGGGCATTTTGTTCCTATTGTTAACATCAATTTTGTAAACAACTTACGTTCTACTGAGGTGAAGCAACTACATCTCCAAACTTAAACTCAAGTTCTGGTTTGTCTCCCTTCTTATAACTTTAACTGTATCAAAGTGTAGCTTAATGCTGTAAATAGCCTTTCATTTTTAATTAAGCCAGTCCTAATTTCAAACCCACTTGAACAGTCTGGGTTTAAAAGTTCAATTCATGCCACAGTCTTATTTATTCTTCACAGCAAATACCATAGCAAACAGGCCAATTCTAGTGGAAACACTGCTCCCCAGCTCTCAATATCACTGCTGTGTGATTCCTTGTTTCGTGCTGATTCTGCTCCCTGACAACAAAGGGGATGCACCAAAGTAGCATGAGGATGAGTCAGCCCCAAGGTGCAGCACACATCAGCATGTCACTGGCACAGCTGAGCACATCTCCACTGGCTCCATGGGCTCTCTGCTGGGCTGTCACCATCCCTGCATCCCTGCACATTCTGCTGTGTACCACTGTTTGTAAAGAGAAAACCAACCTAATGTGCCCATTTCCTATTCTGATTTCACTCTTCCAGCTGACCTTATTCTTCTTTTTCTTGCAGGCCCTCTCATGCTGTGCCTGGGTTAGCTGTCTCACTATTTCTGCATTCCCCACCTTGAGGTCATGGGAGAGGTGGGTGCATGCTGGATGGTGGCTGAAGCAGCCATGGGTGACTTTTGTGTCGTAGTACCCTGGGAAAGTCAGAGACAGAGACATGAGCTCGTGGTATTGAGACTACAGATCAGCTCTGTTGGAGCAGATCTCCTTGAGGAACGAGTAACACATGAAACTCCCACTAATGACAACCTGGATTTTGTTTGGTATTGCTTAACTTTGATGAATAATGGAAGAGTCCAGCCTGCACTTCTTTTTAGTTAACTGCATCCATCTTCAAAACAAAACCAACCAAAACCCAAACAAACACCCCTCCAGAACAAACTGATGTCTGACCTAAAACGTGGCTCTACAGAGTAAGGTAAACTGGAGAAAAATGAGCTTTATGTTCATGGCAGACAGGCTGTGTGTGGAGGGAAGAACCACCTTTTGCAGCCAGAGCAAAAGTCCACACAGCTCAGTCCACAATCAGTCTGGTCCATAACAGGAGTTGAAGCAAAGAGATAAAAGCAAAGAGATAAACCAAATCCAAGATCTTGGCCTGGAGGTTGTACCCAGATCATTACTTTCAGCAGCCCTTGGTAGATCTGTCCTTTATTAACTTGTCTGAACTATTGGCCTCCAATATCCATGCCACCAAGTCCCACAATTTAATTATGTGTTGGATGAAAAAGTACACCTACTCATTTGTTTTAAAGTTCAGACTGGGTACTGGCATATCACAGATCAAATAGAGTAAAAGCTAAAAGAACAAGTGAGGTTTTCAGAGCTGTTATTTGCATTCACATTCCCAAAATATGACCCAATTTCTTTCCACATCAGTTGAGCAACTTAATACTGAAGCTGTGTGACAAAAATGGCTCTCTTATATTTGAGTGTCCAGAGACCAAAGCTTGCACAGGACCTCAAAACCCCAGGTGCCGCAGTCCTGTTCTTGGGGAGGTTTGTGTGCAGTGGACAAGGGTTTCCAAGGATGAGGGCAAAGCAGGGTTGTCACCAGACCCCAATGGGAGGAGGAGGGGCAGATACTGTGGAGCAGCTTGTCTTTGGTCTCCACGGTCTCCCTGTTTAAGTATGAACCAGTTGTCTCCCACACCAGTATAAAGAAACCATCTTCTCCCAGTCAAGAGCACCAAACCCATCCTGAAAAGATATGGGCCACTCTCGCTGCTACAGTAATTTCCAGCCCCCAGCTTCCTCTGAAAATGCATCCTAACCCCTCATGGTGCTGGGGGAAACTCTGAGTATAGAATAGGAACATGACTGATGGCCTGAATGGGCATCCCATGGAGAATGTACAACCCTGCAAACAGGGCAGTGCTGCCTCCAGCTCTGCTGCTGGCTCATCCCCCAGAGAAAATCATCTACCTGGCTCTGCCCAGCTGCTCCTGGTGGCACACAGCCTGCCTTCCAGGCTGTGCAAAACCTCAGGCCAGCCAGGATGCCCACCCTCCTGGGACTCCATGAGAGTTTGTGTCACTACACACGGAGTAGCTGAAGGGAGACATGTGTTAGACCATGTCAGCAGTACAGTGCTTTAAAAGCTGGGGTGTATCTTGGGGAGGTATCCAGTTCATCCAGTTTGGCAGGGGTAAGGGGGGAGCGTGGAGGAGGAAGGAGAGCGTGCTGTCAGGGATGGAAAGCTTACCTCTAAGCCTCTTTCACTGAAAAAGAGCAAATGGCATTCTGCCTGTCAGACAGAAACTGAAATAAACTCTGCAAGATGGAGAGATTCCTGGCATCGCTGAGCTCTGCAGGAGCACGTACCTCGGTCATCTTTCCAGATCTGTTGCCATAGGTTTACAGCCAGAATATAGAATTGCCTGAAAAGCAGCATTCCAAGAAAACAGAGTTAAAACAGCTCAAATGTGACAGGCCAAGCCCTACCCTGCAAAAGGCATTGGCAAAAATACCTCTTGATTTCTTTTTTGTGGTTTTCATGTTAAAATGTCCTGTTTTGCCCTCAAGTATCATACTGGTATCCCCTGTAAGGGATGGGTAGCAGGGCCCAGTGCCCAGGAGACATACACACTGACACAGTGAGTCAGAGGACCCTCCCAATGTGCCCAGAACCCCACCACTGGGAGAAGGTAATGCTGCTGGATTCAAGCAGTGAGCTGGGTAGCAGAAGGTGGTAGCACCCAAGAGGGACAGAATGAGGAGAGTATGACCAAATAAAGGCCAAGGCTGGGTGGGGACATGTGCAGAACCCCAGGGATTCAGAAGTAAGGAGAAGACACTGAGAGAAGGACAGAAGAATGAGGAGGTGAGATGGCAGCAGAGGCTGTGTGGTCATGGCCTCAGATGAGGATGTGATGAGACATTTTCAAATGGTTATTGAGAAATATTTGGAAATAGAAAGTTGGATTTTCCATTTCAAATGTAATTTGAAATACTTTGTCTGACTTTCAGACCTTCTTCTTCTTCATGGCTTCATCAAGGTTGGGATCTGCCTGACCAACTGTGGCCAATAATGGCCTTCTATGACAGAATGATTGCAACAGTGGACAAGGGAAGGGCTAGAGGTTCCATCTACCTGGACTTCTGCATAGCCTTTGACACAGTCCCCCACAACATCCTCTCTCTAAACTGGAGAAGAAAGGTTTGATTGGTGGACTGTTAGTGGAGGAATTGGTTGTATGGTCACATCCATGGGACAGTGGTCAGCACCTCAGAGTCTCAATGGACAGCAGTGTCTCTCCAGGGAGTTTGGACCTTTTTTTCCAAGTTGATTTGCCAAGGTATATACTGAAGTAATTTTTTTCTTTGGCTGAGTCCGGTCCTTGGAATATCTTCTATATTATTTTGTACAGTCCTATAAAAGCTCCCCAGCATTTGGAGGGAAGCCGTATTCATGCTGGTATGCTTCAGCACATAAAAATAATCATGATCAATATTAAAGAAATAACTTTGCAGGGTGCCTTGATGCAAGTTTTTCCATTGAGGCAGTCTGCATGAGTTGTTCAGATGTACATATATTTGAGATTTTGATCTTTTGTACCAGTTTGAGACAAAATAATTTTACAAAATTTTAGTAATTTCTGCAGCAAAATAAATGCTGTTCTTTCCAAGTCTACCTTAAGTTGGCTGCAATATCCTGAGGTGAAGGCTGTTTGTGCCTGTTAGTAATTGCAGTTGTTCTGCTAATTGTAGATGGAGCACTTATCAATACAACGACTTTGTGAGTTTTAATTCTGCTAAGCTTATTGACAGAATGTATCTCTAAGCTATTCAGGCTGCTCAGCCATCGTAAAAAATCAATTCCTTCAAAAAACGTCCATCTTTTTTATTCCAACCACCTTCCCTTCCTCCTGAAGTTGCAAGAATGGTCCATTAGCTAACCAGCCCAGCGGAGCCCAGCAGGGAGTGCTGATACCTCTGGGAGTACATAACCCATTTTGGAGCGATGCCTGGCCCGCTGGGGCACAGGAATTATTGGCTCTGACAATACATGGGAAAGAGCATTTGGGAACATGTGTTCTGCACCACTCGTTACTGACCTGTGATTCATCCTCTCCTGCTCTGAAAGAACCTCTGACCTTTCTGTCTTTATTTTCTTGCCATATCCTTACAGAGAGTGCCTTAAAGGGCACCAAACAAACTGGGTGGTGCAAAACCTGCAGCCTAAGTCACGCTTTCTAAATTTCCCTTCCTTGCAGCCATGTGCGTCACCCTGTTGGGTGATTTAATTTCAGTAGCACCGTGAGCTTTTCCTTGGGGACTGCAGGTAGTCCTGATGCCTCAGGGAGCCTGGACAGCTCATGCTGTTCCTGCCAGTAACTCTGCTACATTTTATCATTTTATTGATGCAGCCTTTGTAGCTAATGGCTTTATGAAAGGAGTATTGCTTTTTTTGTGCTGGGATGCAGTGAGCAGGAAGGATCTGTTTAATCTTAGTGTATAAATCCAAGGAGATGCTTTCCCTTTCAGGATGGGACAGATTAGGATTGCCTATTTTTGCTATCATAAATTCTAGCAGAAGGCTTGAACATGACAGTCCCCTGAGTCCTCCTTGTGCCCACCACCCTGCAGAGTGGCTGTGAGCTGTCTCTGCCTCAGTTTCCCTATCTGTGAGTGGGGATTATTGTCCTGAAGAACCTTGGGACTTACTGGTGAAAATGTAATTTCTGCCCTGCAATGTGCTAAGGACCCTGCCTGTTCCCATGCTTCCAACTTCATTAGAAAGCTCTGAAAACTGCATTTATCATCTGTATTTCAACAACACGATGAGCTTCTCCAAAGCAAAGAACCCCTTATCCCATGTGTTCTTTGAGCATGGTCTACCTCCTAAAAAAAAATCTAGGAATCTCCAGGTTTAGCTGTAACACATCACTTGGATTTCCAGATCTTTCCCTCTGCTTCTGTTCCTCCCTGAAGCCACCAAGGAGTCTGTACACCTCAGAAAGCCTCTGAAGGGGATATGAAGTGCTCTGTCTGGTGTTGCATGGACCCTGTCACCCATCCCTCTGTGGACTGCTGCTCCAAACCAGGTGTTGAGAGAAGGCCATAGTACGAGGATGTGGAGGATACCTTTGAGCAAGGATCACTGCCTGTGGTGCCCTGGAAGATGACATGTTCCCTGCTTGTCCCTGGCACCCATGCTGAGACACCAGAGGGGTCCCACATCCAGTTCATGCCTGGCACGTGTCACAGGGCAGGACAGAAGCCACAGAAGCAGCAAGGGAGCACAATTCAGGAAGCAGTTAGGTCTATTGTTTGGATTTTCACCAGAGGGTTGGTCACTATGTAGACATCTGACAGGCTCAGCAGCAGGTCAGAGACTGAGTTACCATAGCAGGATGTAGTGGGTGAGCCTCCTTCTTGTTGGAATACAGGCAGAGCTGCTGACCCTGTGAGAACAAACACAAGAGACAGACCCCAGATGCAAGATATGAGACCAAGAAGCAAGCGATTTAAATTCTGACACCTCCCCACTTTCCAAGGGTAGCTGGAACCAATTTCTGTGCCCAGACAGGATGCAGGATTTTTAATGCTGATCAGCCTTTCTGGTTCTTGGTGATCCCTGAGTCATTACTACTTGGGCAAAACTTGGGCAAATACATGGGAAAAATTGAGAAGCTCAGCTAGCCCTGATGGAGCTGGGAGGTCAACTGTGGTACAGCAATCTGTCCAACTGAGCTTAATGAGAAATCTAGCAGCCTTTGTTTCAACCTTGACATTGCTGGTGCTCCTCAGTGGATGGAAATCCAATCCAAAGGTCAGAGAAATCAGTGACAGAATTTCCATCGGTTCTGAAGAACTTCAATCCCTCAAAAGGATTGTTTCATGGTCCATTTTCTGTCCTTCCTCCCCCTGCCCCCAGCATATCTTGTCCCTCAGTAACGCTGATAACATGGTTTTGACAGCTGTTGACTGGCCATATTCCCAGTTCTGGGAAGAAGCCCCCAATGCCAGGTAGCTAGGATACATCTAACCTTACTTTGCATCTCCTCAGCCTCCTTCTTGCTCCATTTCCTGCCTCTTCTCCTCCTGCACCAGTGCTTTTTATATCTCGTGGAAGAAGGTTGGCTCTAAACACACCCAAAATGTAGCTGCAGGCAGATTCTGCCCATACCTCTGCACAACAAGGCTGCAGGAGAGTGAAGAGAGCAGGAAACAAAAGTGATAAACAATTTAGATATGTGGGAAGAGTATTGTGCTTTGGAGATGTATTTTATTTTTTACTTGTTTGTTTTGTAGCTTTGCAGAGCCTTTCTTGAAGCTTGTCACAGGAGGTACAATTTTCTCTTGGCAGTAGGGTAGGAGACTGTGGGGATGAATTCCCACTAAATGTCCAAGAAGTGCTCAGACTCAGTCTCTGTGCCCACAAATAGACGTACAGACCACTTTATGCACAATGAAAGAAGCTGCACCGAGAACTACAATGCTTAACCTAGTTTTTATTCATCCTATTTTGATCAAGGCCTCTAGAAAGTTTCTGGCTCTTTTAAAACTAAGTAAAATGTGGATAGATGCCCAGACGCTGTCCTGCTGACAGTGCAATTCTCTGACACATGTACCATGCGCTGCTGAAACACTGATAGTGGTTTTTCACAGAGGTCTGCAATCTATTAGACAGCACTTACTGGTATGTTTCGATGTATCTGCTGATCCAAGGCTGAGCAGACCATAAACAGTTATGAAATATTTGGCTACATGGCAAAGATCCTTTTAACCATCAATGTACATGTATTACACTGTTCATGATACAAATAATACACCTACACACGCACAAAATCAGTGGCAATGATTCTGATAAATTGGTTGTGTACTTTTGATCACTGTTGTTCCACTCAGCCACACTATTTCATCTCCTAAGGGTGCTCCTCTCACTCCTAAACCTCCCATGAGGCTGTCAGTAGGAAATATCATTGAAGTAAGATCAATTGATACAGAACTGCTTCACTCCTCACCCCACACTGGGAAATTCCTCTCCCACCCACCCCATACAATTACACATAGAAAAGCAGACTAGACAATATTATGAGTTCTGGACCAAAAATGAGGTTGAGGTCCAATTTTTGTTTGACCAAGCAGGACAGAAAAAATGGAATTTTATATGACAGGAAAAGGCAAATTCTCAGTCTTCTTCAAGGACCACTGACATAATCTTTGACTGTCAAATTGAGACAGAGCAGACCTTAAAGTCATGATGTTTTTAGCTCCAGCAAATGTAATTTACATGATTATTAGAGATGTTGAAAATTTGTTAATTGGATGTTTTCCTCTGTTTTAGTCCGGGGCAGATGAACTTACAGAAAGAAAGATTTAACTTAACAAAAAGGGGCCTGTAGGGAATATTTTGCATTAATATTACCTTCTCCAATTGCACTTAGGATTTTCTTTTTGAAGGAAGATGCACAAAATGCATGTTAAGAGTTGAGTGACATAAAGGGGTTTATTCTCTTTTAGGTTTCCTTCCACAATTAGTTTATCATAAAATCATTAATGTTGAAAAATACACTAAGTTAATCAAGTCCAACCATTAATCCAGCACCATCATGTTCACCACTAAACCCCAAATGCCACGTCCACACAACTTTTGAATACTTCCAGGCATGGCAATTCCACCACTTATCTGAGCAGCCTATTTTCATGTCTGACCATTCTTTCAGTGAAGTTTTTCCTAATAGCTAGTCTAAGCCTCCCCTGGCACAACTTGAGGCCATTTCCTCTTGGCCTCTCACTTGTTACCTGGGAGAAGAGACTGACCCACATCTCTTTTCAGGCAGTTGCAGAGGGCAATAAGGTTCCCCCTGAGCCTCCTTTTCTCCAGGTTAAATACCCCCAGATCCCTCAGCTGCTCCTCATAAGAGTGGTCTTGGTTATTGTGTTAACCAAGAGTTTACACAGATTTATAGAGACTTTGGGTCCAAGCATTGCTCTGCCATGTACGATACATGGCTCCAAGCATTTGTGCAGTAAAATCTTTATGCAGTGCCTCATGCTGCAGGTGGAGTGGATTTCAAGTAGTGTCTGAGCACAGGTTCGAAGGGCTCCTCAGAGCTGTGTTCACAGCATTACCCAATTTTAACCCCCATAATTTAGAAAGCAGTTCATCTAAACACCAAAAAGACTCCTGAACAAAGATCCATTAAGGTTGGCAGACCCTTCTGGCTTATGTTTCTCTAGAAGTGTTCTTGCAAGGACTGAGATGATGTCGATGTGATAATGGCCTTTCCTATTTCAACCAGCACTCAGACAGGACTGCAGAAGTGATGTTAATATTGTGTCTGCTTCATTAGTTCACCTACTGGCAGTTGCCTTGCTGAGATCACTGTTTTTTCCCTTTCTGTATTTATAGCTTTGTGTGCAACGTTCAGCATACAGATTATCAGTGTTACTAAATCGTCCAAATTTTGTAGTTAATCAAGATCTTGTTTTGTTATCCATGAAAAACTAGTCGCAAGCAACAGGGCAGGAAGGAAATTTTATTTTTCCCTTTCTCTTACATAAATATGTGTATGTGGTTCAAGTACTTAGACACACGCACCATAGCTTAGAAAATAACTAGTACAAGTGTTGTCATTTCCAACATGAAGCTGATATCGTGTAAGATCTTTAGAAATGTTTAAAGCTAAAAGATGCTCAACCTATCATTAGCTCAAGAGGTAGCACAGAACAGGAGAATTGCTGTTTACAGATGGACATGCGGTTTACATGGAGCCCATGCCTGGGTTTAGGACTGTGGACCAAGTTCTCTTCATCTTTCCTCCACATCACCACAAGTAGGTGCTTGGCAGACAGAGATCAATCTGCTGGTTATTCTTGAGTATCTGCTGTTTTAAAGCATTAAAGCTTTTTGTTCAGGAGGCAGATGATCTTGCATTAATATTAACCATTGCCTTTTGAGAGAATGTCTGATTTTTAAAGTTCAAGATGAAGCTTGCAATCAAAGTAAGGAGCTCTAAAATCTTGGATGCCAGCAAGTAAATGAAGAAAGACATACATTTCCTACTAAAAAGAATGGAATGATATAACTCTTGGCTGAGGGCCATGGAACTGCTGTGCACAGAGCCTGTCTGTGCTCCGGAATGAGCTAGTGAGGGCTTCAGCTGTGTGCCAGCTCAGCACGCCCAGCGCAGCCCTGGATGGGGTTCCAGATCATCTGGATGATGACTGGCTGTGCTAATGGATGGCTCCTGGGCCAGTATAGCATTGCCATGGATGCACCCTTCCCTCTGCCCATGTCACTTTGGGCGTGGCTCAGAAGCATCTGGAGCACTGCGAAGTCTCTGCATGAAGGCCCATCAGGAGATGAAGGAATCTACTGTAGGGCTCCTTTTCCATTTTGTTTTGACAAAGGATTATTTCTTGCACCTTGTTGCTTTTAAGAGAGGGCTTTGGCTTAACCACAGAAATGGATATTTCCCCAAATGCTTGTCTTTTGTTGAGAAGTTTCCCTTTTTCATACCTCCTTTATAAGACGTTTGGATCCATTTCTGTGTGGTCAGCAAATAATTCCCACCAGCTGAAAAGGAAAAGGAAGAAAGTTTCAAATGTCAACTCCTATTTGACTGATTTGGCTGATTGTTGGATGATACAAAACTGTTCTGTCAATGTGAGGCCGGTTCTTGGACAAGAAGATATGGATAGGAATTGAGGAAAATTCAGTTGTACACAAGGTTTTGTATGTAATGTCCAAGATTAGATTAAAACAATGGCATATTGTGAGAGTGGTGTACTGTAAGACAAATAATGCCAAAAAAGATGCCTAAAGCAGATGGGATTGATCACCTTCTGATTTTACTTTGTGTTTTTCATCAGGGGCCCAGAAGACCTAGACAACTACCTTACAGAGAACTAAGTCATCATTAGGTTACCTGAAACAAGCATTTTGGGGAGACCCTTGAGGGCACATGAGACACCTACATGATGCTGGTGGATATGAGAGATGGCTAGAAGGTAGGCAGGACAACCAGGGGTACATTGCATGGCACAAGATATTTGTGATGGGCAATGAAACTCAACCTTGAGGATGGGGTGCAGCTGCTGATTCAGACACTTGCTTTTAAATAATGATAACATAAGTTGGGCGTCCAAACTCTCACTGTAATCACGGAAGACCTAATTCCTGTAATCAATGGAGCCTAGAGAGAGATTCAGGCAGGCACATACAGATAGATACTTACAGGAAACATGAAATAGTCTCTAGTCTCCATTGGCGGGGGTAAGACTTGGTTGTCTACTCATGACACAGTGTCATGTCATATGAGCTGATTTGCAGTATCAAGATACCCATATATAGTGGGTAGACTGGAGCTTGACCTGAGACCTTCTGGAGAAGAAGATGGAAGATAGACAGGATACCCTGGGATATACCAAACACTACACCATGTGAATCAGGTCTCTAAATCTCAATGGGTATGGAGGAATTTTGACATACAGCTCACATGTGCACCTTATGTGGCAGATATCCTCATACAGCTATCTCAATCTGCAACTTCTTTCACTTCTAATTTTCAGATGGGAAAAATAAGAAATTTATTCCTTTTTAAATGGATCTTTACCTTAAAGACCTCGTGTTAGTTCACAGGATCCCTGAATTTCTAACTTCTCATGCTTTTAAGGGCTTTGAGAAGGAAGATATTTACTATGTCATCAGCCAGATCCTACCTTGGGAGTTACTTGCAATGCAGGATACACTTACAAACCCAGTGCTCACATAACTGGAGAACACTCTGCTGGTTTTCTCAATTAAGAGTCTGCAAAGCTTAGAAATTACATCAAGTGCCTGATCTCTTGCATAACACAGGGCATAATGTAAGTTCTGGCCACTCACTGAAGCCAGAACATTTAAATCTGTGACTTCCATGAATCAACCAGAACTAAGGCATGACTTCTGTGGAAAAACATGAGCCTGGAGTTTAAACTTTCCTTTGACAAAGAATTCTCCACAGCACTTAGTGACCTAATCTATTGATTAACCCTTTCACACTAAATCTTTCTGCTCTGGGTGTGCCAAATGCCAGCTTATAGACATTGGATCATACTGTAGGTTTGCCCATAAGAGTAGCCAACACTTAGTTGTTTCAATACCTGCATGAGGCACTCAGCATTTTTATGTTTGTTCAATCACTTTGGCTTCATTTGCTTTTGGCTGCAAGTTTTAGTATACACACATGTGGCCTTAATTGTTTTTCTTAGCACTCCCTGCTTTTATATAAAACCAATAGTCTTTGTTGTTAGATATTTACTCTGTCAGTGATGTACTGTCCTCATTAGTTGCTAATGTGCATATATTTATGCACTCAACTTTATTAAATAACTATTTCTCCATGTCATTGTCAAAAAAGTTAAATAACAGCAAAGTCTCATGGGATCTGGTCTGAGGATGTTTCCCTGGTTACCCTTGGATCTGAAATTTGTCATTGCTACCATTTAACCCTTGTCCAACCATGTGCTGTTCTGTTTTTCCCATTTTTTGAGCCTGTGAGTGAAAGTGCCATGTATAAGGCCATTCTGATGCTTTCTAGGAATCTCTTGGATGAGCATTACAGCCTTTATCAACTCAACCTGCAATTCCATCAATAAAAGCTAGCAAGTTATATCTTGTCACAATAGTTTATGTACCAATATCCTGAGAGAAGAAATCCCTTCTCTATCCAGTGACTTTCAATAAGGACAGTCTTGTTCCTTGTCTTCAGGAGGACACATAGAAGACAGCAGTGACCCAACACCTTGTCATGCACAAGTTGAATTGGGTGGCAGTGGAGAGCTTCATCCTCACAGGGCTTTGCTGGGGCTGCTTGCTCTTCCTGCTTCCCGAGGAATGCTGCTGAAACACAGCTCCGCTCAGCAGCTCAGTGGAGCCACACCCTACCCACGGAAGCTGGACCAGGGGGTACTGCTACGGCTCACTCAGCCCCAGTGCCACGCTTTCCCCTTCTGTGGGGTAATCACAGCAAATACCGACCCACCTGCTGTACTCTGATGCTGCACAGAGTTAATTATTGCTTAAGCAGTCCTTTGGAAATGCAGAGCATTGTGAAGGCATGAAGTGTTATCACCATTAAACCAGTGTTAGTCTACGACTCTGCTTAAATTTACAGCTGTGTTAGAAGGTGTGAAAAAGACCATCACAAGAGGGGCTGGACTTCAGGCATACACCTTTAGTACATGAAGCATAGTAGCTCATTCATCATGCAGTTTGAATAATTACAGGATTATATGGAAGATGTGGGACTGAAAGGTTACAAAATATTCACATTATTATACTACCTCCCTGCACTGTTTCAGCTCACAGACAGCAAAATCACTGAAGTTGAGGGAATGATATCAAGCTTAATTTGACAGAGAAATAACAGTAAAATAACAGTAATGTACCATATGCACAGTAAATTACTAGGACCTGGAAGGAGGAAGGGAAAAATCAAAGGTACATACATTGTTAGTGCAATAGATTACGACGCACAAAAAAATCAATAGTTAGGTTTAAAAGACTGCAAATGTATTTTTGGTTCTGTGAGCCATCTGGGCAACTGGGTATTTAACAGATCATAGATAGTATCAGAATGCAGTGCTGTTACAGTCATCTGCTTGTGCTCACATGGTTTTGTCATAAGGCTCCTGCTATTTTGTGAATCCTCGCTGGATCATCAGTGAACATCACTATCTTCAGCTTCTGTTTACTGCAGCTTCTGAATATTGTAAATTTTGCAGGCTTGTAGGAATGATGCCAGAGGCTCTCAGAGTCTGGACTTGGTTAATATTTGTGGTGCAGAGAAACGAGAAAGGAGGTGGAGTGGAAATGAAGATCTCCATCTGGGGTAAATTAAGATAGTGCTACTCCAATCTATGGCAGCTCAAGACCACTTTAAGGAAAAAGCATATGCTGAGAGCTCATGGAGGTTAGCTCAGAGAGTCCCTGCTGAGTAGCCAGCCAGGTGGTATTTTAATCCCTTTTGTTTTGTTTAGCTGAGAAATCTGATTTAAGTTCATTTTTGAATTAAGTTCAGTTTTGTTTTTTGCTCTCTGCAGGTACTGATAGAGCAGTGGCAAGAAAAAGAAGCCTACTTGTAAACCACCTACTTGCTTTTTCCAGATAAAAGTTTAGACTACCCCATTTGAGGTGGAGTAAGGTAAGTAAGGGTGATTCTAAGGCTGGGGATTTATTTCCTGACTTTAGAAGGAAAGCATTAATGGCAAAGTTTACAGGAATTTCAACTATCCCAAACCCTGAGATATCCTTACCTAGATTTTGGTTTTCAGTCTCTATGTCCTTTAAGGAAAAAACACTAAAATGTTAAGGTGGTCCGTAACCCTGTGTTCTGCCCTTCTTCTGGCTTCTTTCAAGTACATTCATGTACTTCATGTTTTGAAGGGCAACTCAAATTTTCCAAGATTTTAAGACAGTTTAGGGAAATGTATCAGTTCTAGTATCATAGAATGTCAGCCTTCACCTTCCAAGTGTGTGTATTGGGGCCTTAGGTGGTTACAGCTTGGGAAGTATTTGGTACTTTATGAGTTTTGTGCATTTCTTGTACAGCTGTGCACCTCACCTCCTGTGCCACCATGAGGAACAGTCTCTTTAGACAACTAACCTCAACAGTTATGCAAAGGTGAGCTTGCTAGTCAGCGTTCACAAATGCTTTCCTGATTAACGTTGAGGCCAGATTTAGTCCATCATCCCAGGGGATGCAGGCTCAGGAAGACTACTGAGCATTTTCAGCAATCACAGTAAGCATTTTCTTGAGGTCAGCAAATGCTTGTCTGAAAATGAGTTTTAGGATTACAGCTGGAATGCTTCAAATGGGATTGAAAAAAATGCATTGCTCTGTTTCCCTAGGTTTCCTGAGGTGTGATCCCAATGAATATGACAACTGAATCTGGAGTGATTTGTTGAGCCTGGATCTCAAAGCGCCTCTGAGCTTGTATAGCATTCAGCTGGGCATCTGTGTTTGGGGTGATTTACTATCAGGATTACTTCCCACTTACAGTTTGTTGTACCTAAATCCTGATGCTGGTTTCAGCAGACAGCAAAAGCCACCTTTTCCCATCTTTACTGGGGTTGCACAGACTTACAGAGCAGAGCTTTATTTTACTTTTTTTTTCTTTTAATTTTTACTATTCAAATACCCTATTAAGTGTTTCTAAATGTAGTGCTTTTATACATCATCATGGATTTGTTAACAACTGTGTGCATCTGGCCTAAATTAGACCACCTAAGAAGGTAGCCTACAAAATCTAGATATTACCAGAGGAAACAGTGGGAAAGGCAGTTTACTACCAAGAATAGAAACATTTTAAAGCCAGCCCACCAGCGAAGAGACCCTGGCAATCCATAAAGAACTTTTCAACAGAAAGTGGAAAGTGCATATGAAGGACAGGTATTGATCCTAATTCCACTGAAGGTAATTAACTGTGTTGACCTTGAGGTACTTGCTCTGGCCTTACCTTCGTGGGGCAGAATGAGACATAGAGAGCAAGATGCAGTTCTGACCCCCTGTGAAGCCATTGAAGATTATGTTCTTAAAATTCACCTGCAGGAAAAGAAACCCATTAGAAAACCAAAATATTTCAAGAAATTTTTGGAGAACATTGAAAGCTTAGATCTCTGCTAGAAGTAGCAGGCTGTAGCAAATGTAAAACTTTGTGGCTTGTAGTGGGTTTGACCCACATAATAATCCAAAAAATAAAGGAAATGAAAGTAAAGATGCATACAATTAAAGTACTTCCTATTTCCTCTCTACAGAGCTGAGTAGTATTGATACCTCACACCTCACACAGAAGGACCATATGCTGTCCTATATAAACACTGCCAGTCCGTGTTTGATTTTATGGACTTCAGGTTTGGCTCAAGAAATTAAGACTGCTTGCACCCCTGTGCACTCCCACTTGGCTTCATCACCATTGCACAAAGCTAAGTGGGAATAACAACTCTTACAAACAGGGTTTATCTCTCCATTACTGAAAGAAAAAGAAGTGTATTATATTGTGGCAATCTGAGAACAGGAACTGAGGATCTGAGCTTAGAGTGCCAATGGTTTTGCAGACTGCTGTTAGAGATCCTATTACATGTCTGGTATTCTTTCAGCTAAATCATCACAGAGGATCTGGTACTTGGTGCTTAGCTGTTACTATTTGCTTTTAAGACTATTTAAGTTGTGAAATATTTTGAATAAGATTTGAGGTTGGTGCATTCTTCCACCCTACAGGATGAACAGAGTGGTCCAGCAGCCTTGGGGGGAAGCACAAGAAATGTGAAAATTTTTCCTGGATCCTCTTTGATCTGAGGGTGTCTGGATGGGTGCCTCATCCTACAGACTCAAGTGATTGTGGTACTCTTGGGTGCTCCATTAAGTCCTCTGCTAAACCCTTGGGACAGCAGTTAGGGGACAGCAGCCAAGAGGCAGCAGTCACTGACACGGAAGTTTCAAAGTGAGAAGGGGCTGTAGGTCATTAGCATCACCCATTTTGGGTAGTCCTGCTTGCCATTTGTATGAATACTTGATCTCTCTCACTCTGGGGTTTTGGCACAGATGAGGGAACAACAGTGAAAGACCATCTTAAGCTGCTTCAGAAGAAGGTGTAAGAAATACTGTTAGGACAAACTGACTGTGAGAAAAGTTTATCTCCAAACTTTCTGATACAGGAGTTTGTTTATACCAACTTTTTGATTGGTCAAAGGGATATCCCAAGCCTAGAAGTTTAATGTGGTGGAGACGTGTTGGCACCTGAAGAGTATTACCATGTTGTCCATCCTCTTTGGACTGTCCAGTCTAGGCTCTGTGGTACAGCTACAAACCAAGACAAAGGACTGAGCTTGTACCCCTGAGTCAAGGACAGGAGTCATTCAGACATGAAAACATGAATTACACAGACTGGCTCATTGCCTTATCCTAGTGCACTGTCCTGAACAAGAGGCACTTCACCTTGTGCTCCTCCAAAGCCCCAAATCCCTCTGGTAAAGCAGGCATCATGCAGGTGGGCTCTTACTCTTACTCCTTTCCTCACAGAGTGGTCTTTATCTCTGCTTCAGACAGAATGGCAGATGTATGTTTGCCATAAATAGTGGCTAATACAGAGGCAGCTGGGTCAAGGACAGTGCAGTAAGGGCATTCATGTTACCAGTTCTGATCTAGGGGATACTGGTGCTTAGGGGTGAATGTGAAATATGAAAGAGACAAGTGCTTACATTCCAGCAGGTAACTATGCGGTGGCTACACTTGCCATTTTCTAGCACCCACCTGTAGTTCATTTCATGCCTGGTTTGAGTTTCTTGAAGACACAGGGTGAAGGGTGAAATGGTCTTGTTTCTCTGAGACCTAAACATGAGTAAACTGCACAGGAGAGCCTGTGGAGACAGCCCTAGTAAGAAGGAAAGAGGTGAGTTTCCATATCCCTGGAGCAACAGGAAACTCCTCGCACTGAATCACTTGGCAAGGGAGAGTCTGCAGAGTGGAACTTTGTCTGGGGAAAGGCACAAAACTACTCCATGGTTTTCCACCTCCTGTTTCCCTGGTAACTCACAGCAGCTCCCATCTTGTGCTCATTTTGCATTAATTGATTTGTGGTGAAGAGGGAAAAGTTAGCCACAGAAGTGGCTTAAGTCTAACAGAGAGTGAAGAGAAACTGGAGACAAGCACGGAAGATATGAATAGAACCTCACCACTGGTGTGATCTGTTAAGAAAGGCGAAGATTCCTAAGCACACTCACTGAATCTGTCACTTCTTTATGTCCATGGCACTTGTGAAACTATCTCAAGGAACAGACCAAGTAAAAACCACCAGTGCCAATGTCATCTAGTTTAGGCAAGATCCCAGTGAGGTGACCCCAGCTAAATTTGGATAAAAGTACCTCTAGACTGAAGGAAAAACAAACAATCTGTAGTCCTGCTCTACAGTCATTCAGCCTTTCAGGTCTTGGAGAGCAAGAAGCTGATCTTCATCTGTGCATGGCACTTGTGAGGATAATGCAAACAATCCTGGACTGCAGTATTGCCTGTGGCTGTTGTTGACTGGCACCTGCTCTGAACCACCTGGGTTCACAGTGAAGAAGAAGATCCAGCAGTGATTCTATTTCGGAGCAGACATAAGGAATCAAGGACCAGCAGCTGAGGAAAGGGGAAATATAGTAGATGGTCATTTAGTTACATTCATTTTGCTGAATGTTACTGCTTCTTGACCAAACCTGCATGCATATGCGATGAACTTTGAAGGAAACCATTGTTTTCTTGTAGAAACAGGACTGACTTGTCCTTCAAATATTTGTCTCATTCCTGCACGGATTCAGACTTGATGGCCTGCTGTAATCAGTGAGGGCTGGGCAGGGATCCTAAACGTCCCACTTTTAAAGATAAAATTCAGCCAGCTGTGGTAGAAGATTATTTTTGAGCTCTGCCCAGCTCCTGAGGGGCTCAGGTGGAACAGGAATACTCAGACATACTCAGCTGGAGCAAGAGGATCTGGTTCCTAACTTGTGAGCCAGTAGTTTGGACCTGGAGCCCCAAAAGTGCTATGTGTGAGTTGCTGTCCTCACCAACTGTTTAGAAGAAGCAGAAGGGGTGCATTTGTGCTGCTTCAAATTTGTGAACTCTGAGTTCCATCAACACTTAGATACTTTTTGAACTGTTGTCCTCCTAAACTCCCACAGCAGAACACACACTGCCTGTTGCCATCAGCTTTCAACGGAGTTTCCTTGCAAGCAGAAAGAATATGCCTCATTTTAGGTGTTTTGGATATTTTACTGGCCTACACTGGATTTTTCACCAGTGAGGTTTTTTTCATGGTAAACACAGCAAACAATTCTTGTTCAAGACCTTGGCCATCTCCCAGACTGGGTGTATAAAGCTGTTGACAGAAGTACACAGCAAAATCTTTACTTAATTGGTGGAAAACCCCCACAAACTATTGTTAGTGCTGCTTTTGCCCTTGGTGTGTAACCCCCAGTATTCTGAGATGTAGGGTGACAGCTCAGAATCAGTTTAGGTATCTAGTTTTTCTCCACTGAAGGATCCCCAAAATCATGTTATACCACTCAGATCACACCAATAGCTCCATCTACATTTAACGATCGGATTTCTGACTAGCAATTGCTTCAGAGGTTTGCTACTGTGAGACTATGCTAGAAGTGATCCAGAAGAGCAGTACAGGGCACGCTGGAGAAGCCACAGATGCCTGTACTTCCCATCACAGGCAGAAGAAAAATTCCCCTTCTGCCCTTGCTACTGAGGTTCCCTTTCTACCAGAGCATGAGTAATGCATCTTCTTTACAGATAAGTAACTTTAGCTACTTGATCTAAAATACATTTATTATTTTTCCAATGACTAAACAAAAAATAAAAAGCCTTGCTAATTGCTTCACAGGTGTTGCTGTTTGCATTTGCAAGACAGGGAGAACTGGTGCTGTGAGTCTCAGATGTGAAGCTGTTCTTCTGAGGGCCCATCTGACCCTGCTCCCCACCTTTCTTCTCCCTTCCTGCAGGCTGCACCAGTGCATGTCGCTGCATGGAGCAATCTCTGATACTGGGCTCTGAGCTGCAGGTTAAACCTTGTCTAGCATTTTTTCAAATAGTCTGGTGTGTCATGTGTCCCAGGCTACTGAGCAATCACTACCTCTGTGTTGAGGTCAGTTACTTTCATCTGGATAAAGCACACCTCATGCATTTTGACTCCCTTTTGATTCTTCTGAGCAGAGGTTTCCAGCTTTTATGTCTTTTCATGTCCTGCTGAGCACAATAGCCAGCCAAGACCATCCATCCATTTTTCTTGGCAAGGGTCCTTACCCATTCCAGTCAGAGCTACCTCTCAATTTTCTTCTTGATAAATTGTGCAGCACAAGGCTCACATAATTCTCCTTGCAGGAATTTCTCCTTACCCTCACATTGTTTGTATTAGTATTTTTTTGCCACCTCTATATTTTTTTTTCAAAAGCCCTTTAAAAACACTGACATTTAACTCAAATACAGTTTTATGGTACTTATCAAAACTGTGTGAAAAGGTAAAAATCACCTTCCGTTGTAATCACCATTCTCTTGTTTAAATATCCAAAGGTCATTTAACCAGTCTCGCTACATGCTTTGGAGAGGTGTTTCTCTTTTCTGGTCCTAAATGCTCTGAATCATCTGAGCTTTGCTCGGTACACCGGCAGATACAAATCAGGCCTTATTAAAGCATATTTTGTTTGAATGAATCCTAATTGCTTTGTACAATGGTCTCATTATTTACTATTCTGGTTGTATTGGACCACCCACATGTCATATCAGCGGTGCCTTTATGGTTCACTCCCGGCAGCTGATGGCCCTACTGGGGCACTAGCTGAACATCCATCCTGCTTTCCTGGTGGTGTCTGTTAGCTGTTTGCAGACCTGGATAAAGCCATTGAAGTTACCAGCACAGCCATCTCACTAATGAACCTCTTCACATTCATTCAGAGGATTATAGCATTTGGGAAGAGGTGTGCAAAACTTTCGAGCTCCCCACGGCTTTTCCATCCCAACACTGAACCTTCTTGCTTCAAAAAAACAAAACCCTCCCCGTGTTGAATTTTCACCCTGGAAACATTAAGTGTGTTGATTGTTTTTATTGATTTCAAGTGAAATGCAGTCAGAAAATGCACAAGTGTCTGCAGATTAAAGCTCCAAATATGAGGAGGCAATCTGACCTAAGTTTTGAGAAGAAATGCACTTGTCCCTGCTGTTTTCACCACTGTTGTGTTTATCAGAGTGGATCATGCCCAGAGCCTGTGGGAAATCCCCTGGCAGCCCCAGGCAGCACCAGCACTGGTGCAGGAGCTGTGGCTGGCTTCTTGGCCAGGCTCTGGACCACAGAAACATGGCATGCAGAGAACTTCTCAGCCCTCCCTTGCTGGTAGGAAGGGAAGGAGCCCAGCAAGCAGCCAGATATGCTGTGTGCCTCAAGGAGCCTCCCCAGCCAAGCAGAAGACAAAGGGAATGTGCCAGGGATACAGTAAAACCCCAAGGATGACGTGAAGCTCTATAAAAGCAAGGTGGGTGCATCAGCTGATTCAACATGGCTGATGTTCTTCACCTCAGATCTGGAAGAAAAGACGACTCTTGCTGGGACAAGGAGGCTTGTGCTAAGTAGCAATTATTTTAGCAGTAAAAGACTCGTTTCTGGGAGCTTCTCCCAACAGAATGCAGTTCTCCTTTCTATCTCCCTCTGTTCATCATTGCTTCTTTTTGTAAAGGAGTGGGCAGGTGAGTGTGGGTGGCTGGTGTGCAGACTGAGCACATCATTGCAAATTATCTGCAGGCTTCAGGTAAAATGTAGACACAAAGTATTATATAGCAGGAGCTGTTTTTCATATTTAGATAAGCAAGTCTTGATGTGGGATTTTATGAGGTTTCTGTACTGTTACTGTAGCACCTGGTTCTCACTAAGAAAACACTGAAAACCAAAAGTAAAATCTCCCTGGTGGGGTCTTGAAATGTCTGTATCAGGCTGGGGCCATTTTCATCCTTCCAGACTGTGTGCCTGCCCAAAGACTAGATAAGAAAATGACAATTGTCACTGTCAGCAAGCACTGTGTTAAATCATGTTAGACTTGTGACCAGAACTTACCCATGGGAAAAGTATGGCTTATTTTCTTCTTCGTCCAAATCTTAATTACCTCCATTCTCTCGTCTGGTGTAAGGGAAATATCAGTCAAAAATATACCTGGTATTAATGTGTGCCCCTCCTTTTATTCCAGGTAGAACACTGTGTCTTGGACATCCCAGTGACCTACTCCATTTGTTATGGAGAAGTAACTTCTGGTTTCCATTAAATACTTATTTGTATGACAGCTCTTGGTGGTCTGTGAATTAGTAACAAAGGACTGTATGAGCTTTTTTGGTGTTTTCTATAAGTGAGGGGAATGACTTGCTGATTAAATGTTTTGAAAGATGACATCGTTCCCAAATCTCAGATTCTTTGGACACAGTGATCCGAGCAACTGCACCCGGAAGCACTGCTCACAACAATAGAAACATGATCTGAGAAACACTGATAACATCTAGGATTTAAAAGCGGGCTTCTTCCAAGCGCAGAAGAGGAAGAAATCATAAGACAGGCAAAGTGAGGTGTGAAGCTGTTGGCTCTTGGTGAAATGCGGCCCTATCTGGAGTGTGGGGGTTGGGTTGGGACCCAAAGGTCTCTGGTTCTGCTGCAGATTGCCTGGCTGACCTTGGGCAAGTCCCTGCCCCTCCACTTCCCTTCCTTGTTCAAAGAGCCAGAGCTATCTTTTACAAATATTTGCCTAGGTAGTGCCTATCACTAAGAGTCAAATGTCAAACTTGCCCCTTATTCTTCTTCAGGCTTAAAGTTTGTAGGTGCTATTTCCTCTTCCCAAGCATGATGCCAAAGGCTCATGGTTCTACATGGAGAGCCAGGGTACACTAAAAGGCATCACACATCAATGATATCATTGTGCAGGCTACATTTCATAACTTTGTGTGGTCTTCTCTCTCAGATATCAGAGTGCCCCCTCTGCAAGCAGGAGGTCAAACAAGCCTTCTCCAGTGGCTGGGGTCTGGGTGGAAGCTGCCTCTCACCAAATCACAGATTCCTCTGGGACTTGCTGGGCTATGCTTGCTCTTCCAGCCAGGCTGGAAAGCTATATCCAGCATTCACTCCTCAGCACTTGTCACCGTGCTCCAAAGCAGACCCTTTCCCCTGAGGAGCCCCAGCACTGTGGAGTATCCACCAGTGGCATTTTGCCTGAGCAGGGACAGCCAGGATCAGGCCACATGACACCAACATGAGGGAGAAGCTTTCCTCTGATCTAGGAATCTGATCTGGGCATGATACTGGCCAAAATGCTTCTCTGATGGGAAAGAGTATCATATGTCTTCTTAGAAAGGATAGAAATGTTGTCCAGGTGTCAATCAGATGAGATGGATTGATTGTCCCTTCTGTTGTGACTTACCATGTGAAAGACAGAAAACAAATGGTGTGCAGGAACTCTGTGAAAGAGAAGGATGAGACTCACTTGTGTGTAACATCCATGCATAAAACTCCCACAAGATGTGGGAACTATCTTCAGAAATCTTGTGCGTCAGACAAGACCACAGAATCAGTCCCACTAAAGTGGCACTTGTTCCTGATGGCATCATTTGAATGGTCTGATTTTCAGGTGTTCTGAGTACCCAGCGACCTCCTGGCAAACACTCAACAATTCTGAGAAACAAGACCCCTTAGCTAAGCTGGTTTCTGTTTTTGGAACACATAAAAAACCCACAGTCCACCTTGTTCAGAAATCAGCACAGCGCTCAAGCTATGTAAACTCCACCTTACTAATTCGAGACTGCATTGCATCAGCCATCTTAACCCCTAACCCTGACATCTGATTTGAGGAGCTGCAGATCATGTGGGCCATAACCCAGGGATTGTTACAGCTTCTAGCTACCTCCTGTGTCCAAATCATCCTCTCTACATGTTCAGAGATGATTTATTTATCCTAAATTGTGTCTCTAAGTTGTACAGCAGCATGGTGGTGAGGCACAGTCTCTCATCCTCAGAATGTTAGGCAATGCAGAAGGTACCCAGATGCACTTGGCGCTCAAAGCCTGATCCTTCTCTTGTTGCATTCCAGACTTACCCCATTATAAATCCACATGGGGTTAATGTTGATTTATAGCAGAACAAATGGTATCAAAGTCAAGCTTCTGATCTGTCTTGCTTGTGGTTATAAAATTTGTGTTTGCAAATCCTTGTTAACTCGGTTATCTGAAAATTTACTCATCCCTCTTCTTATTTTTTTTCTGTGCATTTTTTTCCCACCACACATTAATCCAGCAGCTTGTCATTTTCTTATAAACACTGAAAACGACCTTGCTTATTTTGATGGGCTCTGGAACAATAGTACTCACTGTATTGCACTCATTCTCCATCCTGGGGCTGTGAGTCATTATGGTTATAAAAGGCAGAACACTGAGTCACTGACTGTCAAAAACCTCTGTTGTGAGAGATAGAGCCTTTCAATAACCCCTGTCCTGGTAATCATTACTCTTCTGTGTTCATACTGCCATAGGACCCTGATTCCGAGTTGGAGCTGAGGCTGTAGTCGCTAAGTGCAGTGCAAACACATTCATCTTACCATAGCCCTTGCCCTGATGAGTAAGTATGGGATTGATTTGGGACTATCTACATCTGGAGAAACTTCACCTAGGAGTGTTAACAGATATTGATTAATTAAAATTTGCAACAGTTGTATCTGTTAGCCAAGAGTCATCTGATAGGGCAGTAATTTGGCTGGTCACTGCAAAACTAGGGCATGGCTGGGTCCAAGTCCCCATATATGTCTCGCCATATATTCCCTATGGGACCTTGCATAACTTGTCCATAGGTGTTGGGCTACTGAATACCTGTGAAAGATGACTTTTGGCTTAGATGTACCTCAGAATGAATTATCTCTGCAGGAATGCATTAACACTATACCTTTCACAGCCTGGATGAAAAAAGACCACAACCTGACACGCACAGTGGTAGGGAAAGTCTGAAAGTGAAAGTATTTCTAGCACATGGAAATTTAACCCATGTGACAGGGCACCAGGCTTTGTCTGGTTCCACATGGCTCTGTCCTGGTTCCACATGTTCAAATGAGCATTTTGTGCGGAACACATCCTGTGAGATGGTATCATTTGCCAGTGTTAGCAGCAGGTCCAGGGCTGGGACTGCTCTCACTGTGTTCACTGTATCATTACCATTCACCTTTCCTAATGCAAAGCACCCCTTACTTGGTCTGGGCTGCTGTGCCCTGAGGGCCATGCCCAAACATTATGAAGGCCTTACTTCTCTCCCAGTCCAGATCCCAGGAGCAAGGTGGTTTCTGGTTGGAGCATGCCCCTGCAAGGGTAGGAGTGCCCATCCTCCAAGACCCTCTGCATGTCCACACCATCTGTGGTTTGTTACAAAGGCATATCACACTGCCGGCAGCACTTCCCATCCCATCCGCTCTATGGCCAAACTGAGGTTGCTGCTTGCCTGATCCAGTTCTGTGCTTAATCCTTCCGGCACAGCGCTTTGTCCCAACAGGCCAAGCACCAGCTTCAGTGACGCCCGCTTTGAGGTTTATACAGGTGTCACTGGCAGTGCAGACTCTGGGTCTGAAGCACTAAGCCATATGGATTTCTCCAGATGGATTTTCTGTTAAGTCAGTTTTGCATTTGTGCCCTGGGAGTTGACGAGGCAGAGGGGGAAAATAAAAGCTTTCAGTACCTGCTTCAGCATGGCACTGGTGCCAGCCAAGGAGCAGCCAAGGAGCCAGAGGCCAGTTTCTCATCTTTGCCATGGTTCTACTGACACTGGTGTCAAATGGCAGAAATTCCTGTTGTGTGGTGGACATGCAATTTTCTGTATGGGGTATCACAGCTGAGCATTCATCTGCTTCTTTAAGGCAGTGCATTTGAACCCTATTGGTTTTTAATGACTTGTGTTAATATATATATATATATATATATATATATATATATATTTTTTTTTTTTTTTTTTTTTTTTTTTTTTTTTTTTTTTGCAAAGTGAAATGCACTTTAATGAGTTGTGTTTTCCTTCTTTGGGGTCAGATAAGTGATCCCTGACATTTCCGGTAGTGATCCAATAAGTGAGCACAAGAGCCACATGTTAATTAGATCTGTTTATTTTTTATTATTCTGGCTATGCTGCAGCCACTAACCTTCACATCTAGCTAGTGAATATCTCACCCCATTACACTGAGCTCAAGCTTTTTCTAATGTCCACTTATAGAAGCCTTGCTCAAAGTCCACAGTAATTTAAAGATTATTATGCAAGCACACATTGCTCTGTCACTGAAGGATGGCTTGGAATACTGTAGCCAGTAAAGTTTGACTGAATTATTTGCAATTAGTGATCCAAAGGACTAGAATGAGAAGCGCTGCCCTGCCTGGTTGGGCAAGAAGGGCTTCCTTCAGGAAGATGAGTTTCACTGCTTGTCTCTTCTGTGTCTATCTTGGGTCTACTTTTTCTTTCAGATGAGTGTGAGTCAGCAAGGTGTTCAGGTTGAGAAGTTCAGAGCTCCTTGTTCCCACCTGGAAGCAAAGTCAAGTGAGAATAGCTGGTCACTTTTGAAAATACCAATTGCACCTAGTGGAGGGGAAAGGTAATTGTTTAACTGTGTATGTCTCTCTGTTTCAAGTTCAGAGTACAAAAATGGGTGTTTCTTGCCCTCTAGGTTAGAATGAAGGATGACGTGCTGTAAAATAAGCCTTCTCAAAGTGTCTCACAGTGGTAAAAAACTGCTCATTTTGGAATTTTATAGTGAAGACGACAGAAGTTGCAGGTGGTAGGCATGTTGTGGCAAAGGTTTTTTCCAGATTCTAACTGGGCAGCAAATTAAATTAAAAAACACAGTGACTGGAGGTACTAGGCCTGTAATTTAGTGGATGGGTGGATGCATGGCTTATCTGCTAACATATGAGCATTAAAGAATCCCCTAAAACCACATTAAAAAGCTTATATGGTTAAACTTAATTGCTCTTCTTTTTGTCTTGCAGTTGGTGAAATTAAAGGAAATTTTGGCTTTATGAAAAAATTAAGAGGGTAATTCAGGAAGAGAACCGTCTGGCAGCTCTGAAGTTTTATTGCAAAACGCATAAGAAATATTCATCTCTAGTTGGATAAATAGATTATTTTAATACAGGGAAGCAAAATATATAAATGTTTTGCAATAAGTAGGGTCTTGTTTTGCGTAATGTAATTCCCATGAGTAATTGCAGTGAGACCACTGGCTTTGTCAGGGCTTCTAACAAGAATATTATTTTGTACCAACTTGCGTCATTCCAAACAATTTTACTCAAGCTGGCCTATTTGTAATTATTCACCTGGCCTGCTGAACCTCAGCATTTGATTGCCTGTCTGATATTCTCCACTTGTTCTCTCCTGTCCCATGCAGGGATAGGCCAGGAGTTTGCTTCTCTGTGGGATGAGATGTGCAGGCGATGGACAGGGCCAGTGATGTGCCTGGAAGTTTTGAGCTGAGCCAAAAGCAGAAGGCAGCTGTTGACAGCTCAGTGAGGAGCTGCTCGTTTATGAGTCTGGGGATTTGAAATTAAGCTCTAAGCTTCAGGATGTGTCATGTGCTTACTTACAATGCAGTGCTCTGTAAAAATTGCAAGAACCGCAAAGCAAAGGAGAAAAAAAATCAAAGCAAGCCACAAGGTGGTTGTTGCTTGCTTTACCTATCCTAACTCAAAAAAAAAGGATACTTTTCCTGTTTGTTATCCCACAGAAAAGACCTATTAACCCTTTCTTGACTTCATTGCCTTTGAAATATCATAGAGACTGGCTGCCTTCTGATTTTACTACCTTTTCTGCCGTAGTAGCCCCCCATTTGCTGGAAGAGTATAATTGCAAGCAATAAAAATACACACACACCCACAAAACAAAAACAAAAACAAACACAAACAACAAACAACAACAAAAAAACCCCAAAAAGACAAAAGAAAAAAGAAAAAAAAAGGCAGCTTTAGCTTTAGTGTTTTGTTTATGCTAGCCTTCAGGAACCAGGATCATGTAATATTGCAATACATGAAAGGCTGCCAAATTTTTTATCCAGATTGTAACACAGGAAAACAACTTCCCATGCTATGAGGAGCATTGGAAATGCATGTTTCCCTCTTCTACTTTTTATTGCACACCATTTAAGAGGACTAAACCTGCATCAAATTCTCTGTGACCCAGCTCTAGGCATTCCACTTAGTTAGTCTAAACCTCTTTACATTCCTCAACTCTGATCTGCTAATCCCCCATAAATCACCACCGTTTCTCAACAAACTCAAGCCAGTGTTAAGATTTATGTGGAAAGGATTTGTCATTTCCCACCAGCCTTAACCTGAATTAAGATGGGTGAATGCTGGGGAGGCGACAGAAGGAGGAGGACCTGCCACATGAGGGGTGCATTTTTGCACAAGAGAGCAAATTCATCTTGTTTTACAGATGATCAAGGGTTTCAAGCTGCAAACAGGAATGTTTCCGAGGCTGTTTTCATCAAGACAATCCCAGCAGGGAAGAGTCTGAAGAAGAACTGTGTTTTAGCAACCTGTAGGTGCTGCATACTCTGGGTGCCTGTGCCAGAGCACTGGCAGGGGCTGTTGGGCTGTGGCTGGGGATGGCCCAGAGCCCCACGGGCACACACAGTCTACATGGTGTGCAGAGAACACGAGGGGCTCAGTCCTTCGGTGCTTGGCCCCCAGGTGTGCAGTGGGTAGGAAGCATGCCTATGCTCTTTGTGGGGTAAAAAACAAGTGGCAACAACCCCCCTTTGTCCCTCCATTGGGACTGCCTTGTTTTCCTCAGTTTAGGTGGCCACATTTCCAGTTACTCTGAGTACTGCAAACACAGAGGCTTTGTTCCATGCTTTTACAGGTTACCTCTCCTCTGGTGGGGCCAGGTTTTCTTTTCACATCCTGTGAACAAGGTTTCAGGAGCACAGTCCCTAACTGTACCCCCTGTGTGGCACTGAGACTTCAGCCCCTTCCCACCAGGTTGTTTAGACTTTCCACATGCATCTGTTGCATGGCAGAGCATTTACAGCTGTATTGCCTCTCTTCACATCTAGGTTTTTTGCTTGTTTGCTTTAGAATACAATCTCTTCTCTTGTTCTTCACACCCAAACCATCACTCCTTCCTGGAGGCTGAGATTTATCTCCTGTGGTCCCCAAGTCCTGACCCCAGCAGTATCTGCTCTGGCAAAACTGGTCCCTGTGTCCAGTCTGAGGGCCACAAACCCTCCCTTGGTCCCTGACTTCTGGGAGTTAGCTGTGCTTCCACATGAGTTCTCCAGGACCTTGTCCAGCCCAGCGCTATGGAGCTCTGCTGGTCCTTACACTCACCCTTTCTTACCCTGCAATACGCCATAAAAGTTTGCTCCATGAGCAGTCCCATCATTACACAGTTCTGTGGACATAAAGATTTGCCAGGGTGTCCTAAGCAGAGGCATCTCTGCCATACTCTGTTCACATGGATGCCAGCAGTCAAACTCCTGCCAACAAATGCTCCCAGCAGTCACATGGATGTGTTTGGTGCATGATAAACGGCATATTTTGGATGAACACTGAGCATTCCTGAAGAATGAATAGGACCATTCAGGGCCTATCTCCACAGGCATAAAGATTTCATCTAAGGAAAAAGCTCTGATGCTGGGTGAAGTTGCATCCGTGGGGTGGGAGTTGAGCTGGCTGGGTTGGAGCTGGCACAGTGATGTAGTGGGGACATGGCATTAAGCAATGTATCAGCAGCCACCAGGTGTTTCCAAGACAGAATGTATGTCTTATCCCATAAAGGGTATGAAAAATACTAATAACAACAACAATAGCAACAGCAATAACAACAACAACAATAATAAAAAGCCACCTTGTGCATGAGTCACCTGGGATGAGTATGTTCCTTTTGGCAGTGTGTTGTACTGTGTCCTTTGATTGACCTGGGCTCTGATTCAGGCTGACCTTTACACCTGGATCAAATGAAATTATGGCTATTGATCAGTATTTTTGTTGACCTGGCTGAGTGGACTTCGAGCAAAAACCCAGACACCTTCCTCTGCAAATTTTGTGACTTTATAATCTTGATTTTGACCAACAATGGTAGTCAAAAGACACATGCAGGTGAAAGAGATGAAAAGGCACCCTTACAACCTGTAAGGCAGGTTTTCCCTGTCTCTTCTGTTAGTTTTCATATCATGTTTCCTTTATTTCTGTGTGTGTCAGCTCTTGTCCACTCTTCTTCAGTTCTTTTTAATTTCTCTATCCCTTGTATTTGATGTTTTCCTCCCTACCTCATATTCCCTGTTTGCCTTCCTCCTTTCAGCTTTGAAGAGCATTACTCCAGCAGCAGTGCATTTGTGCCTGCTGGACTTGAACAGGCCCAGGTGGCTGGTGAAACACCAGGACACTGCCTTGATGCCTGCTATTGCTTTGCCTCCCCACAAATAGCTCTAGTGAGACCCTGGGACTTCTGCCAAGGGACACCAGTGCCCCTAACTCCACAGGGCACTGCTGCAGCATCCCGTATCCCATGGTAACAAACGCTTCAATGTTTTCTGCTTCAGCTCAAATTCTTGAGAAAGGAGCTTCAGTTTTTAACTCCAGCCTGTCTGCTACTGCTCACCACTTTCCAAATCTGTAAAAGGCTTTCTCTGCAGCTTTCCCTGCACTTATTCTCTTGGAGGAAGAGCATGATTCAGAAAGAGAAGGTCCTGGCTTCTCCCCAGGACTAAAGTGTCAGGCAGCTTTTGCTGATTTGCTGAATCACCCCACCCTGACTGGTGGTGAAGTTGCTCTGTGCAGTTGAATAGTGGTGATAGCTGTTCAAAATAGGCTGTTTTGGGGTGAGGGCTGAGTTAGGGTGTCTGGCAAGGCTGTGGGGCTCCAGCATTAATGCAGTTTATTTTAGAAACAAAACTGTTACAGCTCTTATTCTACTCCTCATGCAGCAGGCTAGGTCTAATTCTGCCTGAGTTCTTACCTGGAAGCAGAATTTCACACCCAGCTCTAGAATTTTAGTTGCTTCTGGTTAAATACTCAGAACTGTCCTGGTTTTGAGCTGTAAGCTGATGACAGGACATTTAAGAAATGCCTGAGCATTCAGCATTCGTTCTGCTTGAGGAGTTGTTTCTCCTGGCTCTTTGTCTAGATCAGATTAGAAAAATGCAGCTTAGCTACCCTTTCCATACCATTCTTGCCCTGTTCCCCTGGCTTTGTCAGGTTGGCTTTTCAGCTGAAGCCCTGTTCTAGTTCTGCCAAATCACTTAATTCTCATTCTAATTCCCATGAATCTCAGTTTTTCACTTATTTTCCCTTGTTAACAGGGACAAGGTTTGGATCCAAGTGAAAATCATTGGTTGGATAAAGCTAGGTGCAGAAGGGTGAGAAGAAGCAGAAACACCGGTGAGGAGAGCAAACAACACAGTGAAGGGGAGCTAGAGAAGCACTCATGAGAAAGCACTTTTGGGCTGATGGCTGGCCAGACCATGGATGGAAACAGAAGCTTGTTCAGTTTCTTCTGTATGTTGGGAAATAGAGGCCTTTTTTGTTCCTGGTAAGTAAGCAGCGTGTGTCACATTGTGTAACTCCATCATCCATTTGTTCTAAAGGGAAATAAAAAGACAATAGCAAGAAAATTGCAAGCTGCTTTGTCTGTAGCATAAGATAACTGAATGGTACACCAGGCTAATAAGCCTTTTAAAATATAACAGGTTTAAACCTGTTTTGCAGTAGGGAAGGACCTCAGTGTATGAAAGAAACCTCTGGATTTTGGTCCAGGTTTATATGTTCTGCTCCCAGTGTGATCTCGTGCACAATACTGTACCTGGCAGCCCAGACACAGTGTCCCACAAGTGACAGTGTGACTTACAGAGGGCAGCAGGATTGCCTGCTCCTCTGTCACTCCATTTCCTTCTGCTTGGCTGTGCAATGGCAGTGGTGGGGACAGCCTGTCACCCATGGGTTATACAGTTCCTGTGGTAACACCAAGTGGCTCCAGAAACCTGACTTGTGGGAGCACCCAGAGTGTGAACCAGGTCCCTGAGGATTTCCAAAGGAGGACCAAGACACCTTACCCTGCTAAAGGCCAAATGATACCAGAGTGGAGCCAGCTGAACTCCTTGTCCTCACCTCTTTTTTAGTAAAGATGTCAAAGTTCTATTATATATATATATCTGTTACTGCAGCTCCTTTAGATTTAATTTAGGCTACATGACCTTGCATTTAGAGTGCCTGCCCTTGTCTATAATCCAATCAACTCAGTCAAGAGGAATAGTTGGACAAGGATGAATGTAGGCCCAGGAGCCAGAAATTAGATTGTGTGCAATTACATCTGTGGATTTATAGCAGAAATTTACTGCGGAAAGTGGGAATTTTGATCTTCTCGAGAGCCCAACAGGAGGGAAAGTTAATGGCTGATACATTTATTGCATGGAATCTGCGAAGACCAATGGAGTTGTGATTAGATGGATGGAACAGCATGAGTCAATGAATTGGTTAGCCCAGAAGTGGAAGAAAAATCTTGCTAGAACCATTCTTTCTTCATTGACGGGACAGTGTTGTGATGGAAGCCATAAACAGGGGGGTAGGAAAACAAAAGGGACTTGTTTTACCCTCTGAGGACACTTCAAGCTAGTGCTTTCTACAGTGCAATCTGCTGCTGGCTTTGCTCAAAACCATTTTAGCTCCTTCAACTCAGCCAGAGGCTGTTCAGCTCCCACCCCAGGCTCCCCTCCTCCCTCTGCCTTATCAGTGTTATGCCTGGCCCTCACGTCGGATCGACATCCAGGGCTTTGTTTCCTGCATGGCAGAAATTATGCATTTTCCCTGACACGGGCCACAGAGAAAACACACATGCCCATCATGGTCTCAAATGGACACTTCACTCTTGTTTACTTTCCCCTCCTGTTGTCCTAGGTGCTGTAAAAATCACCCCAAAACCCCCCCAGATCCTCTGCCAGGAATTGTAATGTCAGGCCAGAGATTAGGAAACATGCATGGGTAGATGGGTCATGCTAAGAACTAGATGATCTTATTTGTTTTAACTTACTTTATGTAGACAAAAGACATTTGAGTTTGTGTATGACCTCCACGAGAAGTTTGTTTGTGCTGGCATAGGAGCCTCAAATCATTACATTCACATTTCCAGCTCTGGATGGTAACATTTTGAATATAAAATTAAGCAAATGTTTTACTTGAAGTCACAAACCCCAAGTCTATTCACATTGAGTTTTGGGAAACTTTTATAAAAACAACATAACACAAGATTGCATCTAAACTGCATGGCAGTCAGCCAATAATGGCAACTTGGAGGCTTATTGTTGTGAATTAATTATTTAGAAGAAGCTGAAAGTGTGACAAAATAATGGCAAGAGGGTTTTTTATTTGTAGAAAGTCAAAACTGATAGTTCTCAGTGGGAACATGCTGTACAATGTTAGAGCAGAGACTGCACCAAGAGAGATGCAAACATAAGAACCTGAATGATGAGAAGTGAGAACGGGGAGATAAACATGTGGTGGGGACAAAGCAGAAGACTGGTCAGTGCCTGAAAGGCTTGCAATGATAAGGGATTTCTTTATTCTATTCCATGAAAATCTCTCCTACTACATTGTAATTGCATCAAGGAAAAAACACAGACAACTGAAGAAATGAACCAAGAAAAGACTTCCTCTGTTCTGGGTATGCTGAGTGCAGCTTCGCTTGTGAACCCTGAGGGCGTTGTTAGTGCAAGCCCTATTCCTTGTGAAGGAAGCCAGCCTGAGAAATAATGAGCAAGAATAAAGGGGCTGTTGGCACAATATTATGATTATTTGAGGAAATAATGTGATATGAAGATTAGCACAGGATAATAGCTATTGCATATAGCAGTGTTTTATGGTCCATTCTGCGTTGCTTAACATCATTACTCATTCTGTGTCAGGCACGGTTAAGCTGAATTTTAAAAGGAGGCCCTTTGCCTTGCTCTGTGTTGGCGGCTTTGGTGTATTGTTAAGCCTTACAGTCTACGTGTCTCCGTGCATAATGCAACACTTACTGGTCTGAACTGTAATTCTCTTTTATAATCTTTTACTACTGTGAGACATTGTCCCTTATGGAATTCCCATAACCTCAAACTTGATTTTCTCGTAAAAGCAAACCAAAACAGTTCTTTCCTGAACTTCGTAAGTTAGTGTAGACTATTACCTCTCTGCAGAGGGCATGGATGTCTTGGTATCTTCTCCCTTCTGCAAATTAAGAAGCTGTATTTTCCTTTGATGTCTGTGGTAGGAAGGAATTCATCTGTGGCTTAGCAGCAGGACTGGGGGACATCAGTCCTTGTGCAGGCCTGTGGGGTCCCGCAGAGCTGATATTCCTGACTCTCGCTGCCCACTCTCCTGTGCAAGCACTCAAATTAAACTCCATGCTAAGATCAATCCCATGAGATGGCTCCAGGCCATTGAAAAGCCAGATATGATACGGCCAAAGAATTCTGGACCTGTGCAATTCAAGGACAGGTACTTGGGAGGCATAAAATTTGGTTAGATACTTCAAGCTATTAATCCTTGCTGCATAGCTATGAAGATCTTGCCAACTTTTGACAAGGGCATGTAGTGATAGGACGAGGGGTAATGGCTTTAAACTGAAAAGGGCAAAGAATCACTATGAGCCACATGCTGTCACAGTCCCTGCATACAGATCCAAAGGAGACTGAGGAGACAAAGCAAGTCCTGTGCTGTCCAGATCATCCCTAGTGGCACATGTAGGTCTCATCAGGAGTCTTGGGCCATCATGCCATCAGAGGTGGGTGTTACCTGGATGATCTGGCCTTTTGGGAAGACTATATTGCAGATTTAGGATGGCCCCTGCAGTGCCTGAACTCAGCCATGCATCAAATGCATAGGGTTGTAGGACAGCTCAGGGTTGGACCAGTCCTCAACACCGGCCTGCCTTAACTACACAGTGACAGATCGGCCCCTGTGCCAGCATTTCCTGCTTCAGGCACAGCTGCAATAACCTGTGCTTGGACATGGCTGCAGTGGGGATTTAAATTCACTGCTCCAAGCTGCCTGAAAACTACATCTTAGGTTTAGAGTTGATTTTATAAGCTGAGGGCCAAGGGATGAGCATCAAGACCTGATTTCGCTTGGGCTGTCAGGGTTCAGGTGAGCTTGGGTTTGAGAAGAACTGTCCTCTCCTTTGACTGCAGATCAGTGGCATTAATGTCCTCCAGCATTCCAAGGGGATGGTGGCAAACATGGACATTTGTGAGACACTTCCCCAGAGAACTTGTCCCTCTTTTCAGCAGGCAGCTGTTTCCTGCCAGTTCCCAAGGGACAAGGTGGGGGTAAGGCCACTTGCTACTACTCTAATTTTTTCCTTGCAGACCCATGTTCCAGGAACATCCCCATGCAGAACAAAGCTGAAAATGTACTGCTTTCTCTGCTGTTGCCCTGGGATGAGGTGCAAGGCATACCTCATGTCCAGTGAGTCAGGAGCTAAGTTTGGCTCTTCCCCTTTGTAAAATCTGTGCTGAGGGAAGATTTTTCTGAGCACATCAGTTTTATTAGTCTAAAAAAAAATGTAAGGAGGCAGGCTATTTATGTTTGTGAGTGCCACCAACAAGTACCATGTGAATTCTCTATTTACTTCTCTGCTGGGGGACTGTACTCCCAGTCTCCATCTCACAGCTGGTTAATGTCTAATAGGGACAGGACATGCATTATGCTGTACAAGTCTCAGCATCCTGGGACACGGGAATGGGTCCCAAGTCACCCCACATCTCTCCACACTGCTGTGAGGCAGCCTAAAACTGCAGCTGGGTCTGCAGCGGGAGCAGGGGCAGAGACAGTTTTATTTGTTTGGGAAGCACTCAAACACCATGGAGATGAAGGCCACATAAGCACCTAGGTAAATAGAAAAGGCTTTGCTAACAGTGAGCAGTAATGCCTAATGAGTCATACTGCTGCCCTGCAGTGTTGTTATCACTTTTGCCTTGTGCAATCAAAAGCTATGAAGTTGGCTATAAAAATAATGCACGATGAAATTAATATCTGCCAGCTTATGCAGAAGGCAGCCGTTTACTATAGATACTCAATGCAACATAGGCAGTTGCTTTCAAAGTCACATTCCAGATTATTCAATTTCTTTGAGCTTCCAGAAGGCTCAGATCTTGATTAAGTTGCCTCCATATGGACCTCTCTTTAATTAAAACTGTATCAACTATTTAACTGAAGAATGTCTCCTATTCTTTCATGACGACATGCCTCTCAGGGTTAAAGAGTCACAGAAAGAGACCCCCTAATTCATTCATCACTACAGTAGGGATAGCTGGAGATTGATGTAGGCTAGCAGCTCCTCTCCTCCACATAATGAGCTGTAACTCAATACATGGAAGCAGCCATAGGGGATGTTTCTTTCCTGTATCTGATGCTGAAAATATATTATGTAAGATAGGTATTTAAGAACAAAATTTTTAGCCAAAATGGGTTGTCTCTTTGTCCACCCTTCTACCATTTTAAATGTTGACCCTGAGGTGAACTTTAAGAGTCTCTGCCCTTACCCATTTGCCTTTGTATATTGGGGTTTTGGGTAGTATTCATCCTGAAAGAGCCTGTTTCTGTCAGAGAAGCTGTGCTTCCTGCATATTTCTGCTTCTTACTAAAAGTTTTCTTTTCCTGCGGGATTCTTGAGCTATGCTCCGAGTTCAGGTATTCAGTTCTGTTGAAGGTAAACATACCAGTAGTGGGAACAGATTTCAGCCTCAAACTTTTGGAGATTCAGACACCATTTATTTTAATAAATGTCACTTTCAGTAAAGAGAGGAGAAGCCAATCCCAAATCCCTGCGTTGAAACTGTAGAAGACCTCATTTGTATCCAGCCTTCACAGTTCAGTCCTGTCCTAGTATGAGCTGGCTCTTCTTGCCAGTGCACTTAGATCCAGAACTGAATTCAGGCCTAATACTTGTGGTTTGGGCCCATCTCATATTATTAGTCATCTCCTCATCACTTCACTACTTCTGGTCAGTCACTCCCATTTGGAGAAAGGATTTCTCATATCAGCTTGCATTTCTTATCCCAGAAACTCTACCCCAGTCATGGCTCCAACTTAAGTTACTGCCAAGCATACAAATCTATTCACGTCCCTTTGAGCTGCACTCTTCTAGACATTGTGGAATCATAAAATATCCTGAATAGGAAGGGGCCCATAAGGGTCACCAGTTTCAAATCCTGGCCCTGCAGAGAGCAACCCCAATAATTACACTATGTGCCTGACAGTGTTGTCCAAACACTTATTGAACTTCAAAATATACTGTCCTCTTCTCTGGAAACCATCTCAATTATCTTTAGCAGGTTAGCAGGGTTATGGATGTGTGCAAGAACAGGATGGGGTCTCTACTTGACAAGTTACCTCATCATTAAGAATGGAGATTTTCTTCTCTCTCTATCCAGGCATGGCCCCACTCTTTCATTTCCTTTTACTTAAGCTTTTTCAGCTCAGCTCTGTGAGGATTCTCCATTTGCTGCTCCATATCTCCATGATGCTCAGCAGCTCACCTCTTAACTCCTCCATACCCACTGCTCCCCTAACTACTCATGGATAGTTGAAGAATGGAATGGGGAGCAGAAATTTTTCATTTCTTGATCTGTCTTTTGCAATTGAAAAATACATACCAAATATTTAGTGAGCCACAGAAGAATTCTCTGCAGACTGGTGGAATTACATATTATATGTGAAATGAATCTTGAGTCGTGAAGAGAAGGTTTTAAGTGTCCATTAAAAAACACAGATTTTCCTCCAGCAAGGCTTGGTATCAGTGGGTTCTTTATCAGCAGATAGAAAACACATGTTCCTTTCTATTAGCAGGAAGTCATAAGATCCTTTTTTTTTTTTTTTTTTTTTTTTTCCTAGTAGCTGAAGGAGCAGCACTTCTTTGTGTTTACAGATCCCTAATACAACCTATAACTGGCTCCGGGACTCTAACTCAGAGAGTGGGTGAGAGAAGGTCATTACTTGTCAGAAAACACTCAATGAATCCTTTCAGCAGTGCAGAAGAACAAGAAGACACTTCAGCAAAATCTGTCTTGGCTTCATGTAAGTCTGGTGGAACAACCATAGTGTCCTTCATTTTTAATTTTGGTACTTCTAGCCATTTATTTTTTCCTTTGTCATTAATTAAAAATCAATAATAAAGTATAAAAAAGCTCCTAGAAATAGACTTTTAAGATATTGGGAGATAATTTCAACCAGAATGTGAATTGCAAAGAGGTTGTCTTTAACCTCAGACAAATTCAACTGCATGACAATGTAGTCAGTAAATTGATGGTTGAATGTCTTACATTTCATTGGGTTCCATTGAAAGTCACTGGAACTCATTTTATCTACCTTTAACTATTTGAAAGTTAGAAGTTTGGCATAAAATTTCTAAGACTTTTAGGGTCTGATTCTGGGCAACGGAGAAAGGCACTCTGGAAGGACAATTCAGCCTAGATGTCACAGAGCCTACTTGAGCTTCTCTCTGAAGGTAACTACAAATTGTCTAGAGAACAATCCAAAATTACTAGTCTAGCCTTGATCTTTAGTTTCTGGATGGCTTAAATTTAGTGTAATAAACCTATTCATACTACCCAGACCTGTTGCTGCCAAGGTTTCTGTTGCCTTATTATGTTGACTGATTTGGTGGCTTTGAATGGGTGTTGCAGCGCATTATACCATAAAAATCCTTCCTGGCTGTTGGTCCCATCCGAGCTGCATGGACACTGAACTAGCTTTGTCTGTGAATGGGACAGTGTGGCCCAGGGAGTAGAGATGCAAACCAGGTGCACCAGCTGGTCGGTGGTCAGGATTAGTTGCCTGTGGTGAACCTTTGAACTGGACAGATATGGCCAGTGTCTGCACATTTCAGTAATGTCTGTGTTTTGTAAGGATGATGGGATAGCTTTTACCACCAAATGTAAGAGCTTCCAGATCTGTCTACCTTGTACCTCCCCTAAAGAGAGGGAAGTGCTCCAGTCTGGTGGCTTTTTCTGGGTTTGTCTGCAGCGCTGATGCTGTGAATGATCTGGTAGCCCCTCTGTGAACACAGTTGTAAGGTGCTTGTGGCAGAACTGTGTGCTGTGCAGTGATCCCCCAGGTGTGGATTTCCAAGCCTAATCTGCTGCTGTGATTGCTTGTGCACTTTTACATGGCCTGTGTTGGTGAGGTACCACGGGCAATAGGTGACACTTATGGGGGGTGGACATGTATAGACATGTGCAAACAAAAGGAACAAAAACATCTCCTGAAGGTGTGGGGAAGCCTGTGTGCTGGGCACTTCAGCCTTTTGAGGAAGGTTCCCCTTCAGTTTTGCTCTCACATCTCACAGGAAGGTTGTGGGGGCATCATCCCCTGCCAATGCCAGTCGGGCCTCAGCCCAGGGACAGCATCCTGCACCCAGGCTGCCCTCCTTGGTGACCTGCAGCTGGCTGAGTCTGGCAGAGCAGGGGCAGGGAATGGGTCTGCACTGCAGCCAGAGGAAGCATCACTTGCAGGGACCCAAGTTGCTGCAAACTGCTCAGCTACAGCCTTGCACCTCAGTCTCATCCCTACCATGTGCTCAGACACTCCTTCCTGTGCCCCATGTGTTGAGGACTTGAATGCTTGGCTTTGCACAATGTCATTTCTTTCACTGTAGAAGAAGCTATTTCAGAAATCTTCTGAGTGAGTGTGGTAACTAGCATAGTTATCCTGGACACCAGAGCAGGAGACAGACAGCTGTTAACAGGAAGATACTCCCAGTTCTTCCCATATTACAAATTCTAGATGGAATGTTCACCTTTGTGCAGTGTGGGCTGATGGAGTGAGCTTTCCTTGCTCACTGTGCAGCCAAAGTGTACAGGCTCAGGCATCTGTGGGGCTGCTCTTTGTGCATCTCTGCAGCTGCCCTTCTGTGGTGCAAAGCCCACACCCTCCTCAAATAAACAGCTTTTTAAAGGAAGCTGGAACAAAATAACCAGAGAGAAGCATCAAGGGAAGCAGCAAGTAGCAACAGAGGCTGTAAGAGAGATGAACCCACTAACCACCACAAGTAGATAAAAGAAGATGCTTTCTTCATACTGTCAACTGAGTAAATAGCTCCATTGTCACTGGGGTATTATTTGTGTAATCCCCTGGAGTGAATACTGTTTCAAATCTGCTTGTTTTCACATGCAACCACACTTCCTGCTGCTGCTCTCAGCACTGCAGTGCCCGGGCCTGCCAGCAACCCCATTTCAAAAGTGGTAAGTTTTTCCAAACTGTGTTTTTCCCCAACAAGTTCAGGGCCAGCTAGTCAGGAGAAGGTTATTTGTGAGGACACAGCCAGCTTGGCCATGCTCCTGCAGCACCATGGAGCTGAGATGAGCCAGCAGATGCCAGCTCCTTGGCTGTGCCCCTGAGGCTGTGGTGCAGGGAGGTCCTGGTCCCCCAGCAGCAGAAAGTCTATCCTGGAAGCTGTCACTTTGTCCATGCCATCCCATGCTGCTTGGAACTGCCCTGAAGGATGCAGATGTTCAGCGGAAAACCCAATGCTGCTGAGGAGTTCTGCTCCAGCTTGGGATATTCCTTTTTTTCCTCTAAAGCGATACCTCCTCTTCCTGCCTCCCACCCATAGAAAACACGATCCCATCAGTGGGATTCATTCCTGGTCCATTCCTGTGTCATCCCTACTCCACACCATGTGGCACAGCACTGGAGGACACAGAAAGTCCTGAGCGGTGACTTTTCATCAAAAGCCAAAGTCTCAATTGCAGAGGCACAAATCTGAATGGAAGCCTCTGACTCCAACACCAGCATGCACCTTTTAGCTCAGTCAATCTGATGTCAATGAAAGAAACGCATATGAGCAAATTTGCACTGATTTGATGAAGGATCTATTTAATTGTATGTTGTCAAGCTGGAGTAGACACCTTGTGCAACTAAGACTTAATTTATACTAACTTACCTGAACCACTGAGAATACAAAAATAGATAGAATGGATAGAAACCAGTTTCAGAAAGGTGCAAAGTTTAAACATTACAAATAAATGTTTAGAAAAGGGAAAAAATAAAACAACAAAAACCGAGGATGCCATTACACATTTTCATGTAGATGTGACATGAATAGATGCTCAGGTGACACATCAGTACTCATCCTTGTGGGGCAGCAGCTGTGCCTTGTGTGCTCTGCCCAGGACATACATCTCCTCCAGGGCTTGGAAACTGTCCGAGGCAATTGCCGTGGTGGTTGTCTTATGTGGCACTCTTTAAGACAGAAGTTCTCCTGGTACTGTCTGGGAAAGTGTATACACTCTACAATTCCCCACATCACACTATGTGGAATAGTTGGCATTTTGCTCCTGAAGGAATCACCTTTTCTGTCATGTCTGAGTGACCTCGGAATGGGTCCTTAATTGGATCCATGCATGTGCTCCCCCAAGGCACTCTGACACTCCTCACACCCATTTGCTCACCTCGTGGATCATTAAAACCCTTTGCTACTAACAGTGCTACTCCCAAAAGGTTTCTTTGATGTCTGTTTGGATATAAGTCTTAAATTATTTTATAAATAAACATCTGGATGAAATTAAAAATAAATCTTATAAAATCTTCTAAAAATAAATCCCGTTTGCAGGCACAAAACTACTTTTGAACAAAATTTTAGTTTTCTCCCCCACAAAACCAGAGGTGGATAAAAAGCCTTTCCCCAGCCTCTGTTTTCCATTTAGTGCTCAGCTACAAACTCAGAAGTGTCAAGTTCATCCTCTGCACAGGCATGTTGAGAAGGCTTCCTGCTATGTGCCACGGCTCGACTGTTCCAAGGAGCAAATCCAAGCCCTTTTCCCCATCTGATCCTTATTAAGCAACCTGGGATGCTTATGTGGGTTGGAGATGGGGTCCTGAACCTTCTCCTCATTTGCAGTCAGCTCCAGATCTGGCATGAACATCCACCTCCTACCCTCCAAGGACTACATCCGTGCAATCTCACTCGGTGTGAGACTCATGCTGCTGTCTCCTTCCCCACTTTCAGAGGGGCTTGCTCTTGCTTTTGGAGCACAGTTCTGGAACCTCTCTCTTGCTCTGTGGCTCCATCTGCTCCACAGCTGGTTTGGCAGATGACAAGTGGCATCTGGTGTATGGGCTTTGGGAGCAGAAGAAAGTGGTTGGTAGGGACAAGCTACATCAAGGGTCATTAAGCTTAAAAAGAGCCCTGAGAATGGGCCATTCCTTGACCAAGTGCTGTGGCTCCATATAATCCAACAGGTGGAATATGTCCCTCAGTCCATGACAGGTCGTAGGGCTATCTTCTGCACTGGAAAATAATTTGTTCAGAGTTTTGTATAGTCTCTGTGGAGCTCTTGTCATAACACGCCTGAGATAGAAATCCCTTCCGAAGACATATGGTCTTCATAAGCACCTTGAGATTCACAGAGCTGCCTGGCAAAGAAAAAGGAAAGTGGAGACTGATGGGAGCACGAATTTCTACTTTTCTGGTGGTCTCTGCCTTGCCTCTGAATGTGTCAAACTCAAGCTTTCAGGGAAAACAAGGAAGGATGCTTGACTGCTGAAGGCTTTCTGCCTGCATCCCTGCTTCACACACTCCCTCTCAAATGCCAGCTCCCTTGGGATACCACCAACCAGAGGCGCTGCTTCTGCTTGCAATATTCTGAACTGCTGCAAATGCAGCTACCCTGTTTACTTGTGCTTTGCATCTCACATGTCCAGGCACATCTTCCTGATAGTATTGTTTTCCCTCCTCTGATATTTTAATCTGGAAAGAAGGAGATCACGAATTATCCATTTACCAGCTTTTCTACAGAGCGTAAGCATTCCTTGGGTTTTCCTCGGGGATCCATTATTCCAGAACACTGTGGCTCTTTCAGCCTGTTTCTGCAAATCCTCTTGAAAGAGCGTCTGAGCTAACAGCGTGCCAATATCAAGCTTTCAGGAATAAGGAGCCAGGCCCCCAAAGTCATGAGATTAGCTTTAAAATAGAGAGTGGTTTGGGTTTTTATAAAAAACAAGCATTAAAATTTGGCATTCATTTTATTTACTTTTTGTTTTTAAATCTTTGGCATATGCTCAAGTCACACTTTCAAGCTTTTCTCCTGTAACTGTTAAAAACAGAAGCTGGCACCCTCAGGAGCTGATTCCCAAGACTCAGAGAGCTGGGATTTATGAAACTGGAATTCAGGGATAATCACTATAAAATTGCAAGAGCTGGGACCATTGAGTTAACAGTATGGTAAAAATGGGTTGCCTGGAATATCACGACTCTGGCTTTCATTTGCTTTTAAACCTTTTTGATCTGTGGACTCAGTCTATCTCTGAGTATTACCAAACCTGTTAAATAGGCCTAATTCTTTCTCTTGAGAGTCATCTTACACTTTTGCAAGCTTTATTTCTCTCTCCAAAGCCCAAAGAGTATCTGTCTTCCTCTGCTCTGTGCGGTAATGTTTTGGGGAGATGTTTGAGTTGGAATAGATCATCTAGTCCATAAAGATCATCTACCTCCAGTCCCCCTGCCATGGCCAGGGATACCTCACGCTTGACCACTTGCTCAGAGCCCCATCCAACTTGGCCTTGGACACTTCCTGGAATGGGACACCCACAACTTCTCTGGGCAACCTCTTTCAATGTCTTACTACTCTCACAGTAAAGAATATCCCACCCAACATTACAATCTGTCCGGAAGACAGCGCTTTTCCATGAGGTCTCTACTTGCCCATCTGTTCTGATGCTGTATTTGGGTACTCAGCAGGCACTTGCCATCAGCAAACAGATTTCCAGGTCAAGAGGTAACTGAACTGGTGAGCTCAGTAGAGTCTGGAGAGCTGCTCAGATGACAAGAGGGAGGCATTTTGCTTACATGTCTTCAGGCTGAATCAAACCTTGCTGTTACACATGGTCAGTGTTTTAAATTGTACTCCCAAGGTGAGTAGAGCTGAACTAGCAGAGCTGTTTATAGATGAACTGCTCACAGTGGTGGATCTGTCAGTATGGTCATGAGAGTAGGAGTGCTGTGGTGAGAGCCCCTATTTATAAATCTCTTCACTATTTCTGTGAACAAGGGTCCCCAGTCTGCAGTATTAACTCTTGTAAAATGACTGTTTTTTGATTTTCATGTTGAGTTAAATCTGTACCAGTAACCCTTGTGATCCTTTCTTATGTCTAATTATACTTCCTTTGTCACACCTTTACAATGGCATTTTTGGTGACCTTCATTTTAAGGAAGAACCACTAAAACCAGCTCTTTTCAATTATTTTGAACACTTTTTGGCAGTTATTACAAACCATTTTTTTGCCAGAGTTTTTTTGTGAGAAACCTTACACATCACCCTGCTGCTTGGGATCAGAGATGACAGACACACACAGAGGGGAACTTTTACAGTGCTGACACCTACACTCAGTAAAGGTTTTTCCCACTGCTAAGGACTCAACTGTGATTTGCTGAAACCGAGGTGTTACCCCTGCGGTGGTTCCTAACAAGTTCTGCAGTAGGAGTGTAGGTGTTTTGCCTCACCAAATCTAACCCCTGCCTTCCCTCTGCTACAGGAGCAACCATGGGTTATAATCCCTTCCAGAAACTGGATTAACCCTGCCCTGAAAACGGATGCATTTTGAATTCAGTCCTTCTCCTGGAAGGCTGCTACAACACTTCACGCCTCTGAGGGGAGAAACCTCATTTCCAGCTCTGCAGTTAGTTTGTTCCCATTTGTTCTTATGCCAGTATCCTCTTTTAAATTTAGTGGATCTTTCTGGCCCCATCCCACGTTTGCCTCAGACGAATCTATAGTGAGCTTTTGTACTGCTGCTCAGCCTGACTAATGCTACATTTTTGATCTCATCTCATAAAGCTGGATCTTCTTCCTAGCAGCAGTCCTCTACACCTCCACGTATTTGAATTCATTTTCTTGAACATGACTTGCCAAAAAGTCTACACTGTTTCCCAGACAATAATAATACCTCTCCCCTTCTAGTGAAGTGCCCCAGCAGCAGCATATTTCTCTTATTCAAAGCCTTACTACATTTATCACCTATTCCAGTTGATTAATACACCCATGTTTTTCCTTAGTACAGGATTTTTAGCTTTTTCAGGGAAAATTCGTAGAAGTCTGTAAAGGTCCTTCCTTGCTCTGAGTGTAGGACATCCAATTCTCTGTAATCACATTTCTGCCTCTCCTGTTCCTGTTCTCATGGTGATTCTAGTCTTTCTAATTGATACTCATCTCCTCCTATTGATCAGCACTGTTCTTTGGCATTGTGACATCAGGTTATTTCACCAACGCTTTCCTTCATTTCTGTTGAGGTTGTTGATGAAATAGTCAGTAGGAGCAGTTCAAAGGATCCTCTGTGATGAACCCTTGTATTGACCTTCCTCCCTGCAGATATTGTGTCTTACAGGACTACTCTCTGCCATCTTCTCTTTGATCAGCTCTCTCTCCACTTTACCATTATTTGCTAATCCCTGTTTTTCCCAGTCCAAATAATGAATTCTCCTGTGGTATCACACCAGATAGTAGACTTACTGCAGATCCCTGCAGTGTAGAAAAGAGTTGCATCAGAGAAAGAGATCAAATTCATCTGGCAGGACTTTTACAAATCTGAATGATTTTTAATTAATTTTCCTTCTATGTCCCTTTTAAAAATTATTCTTTTCATGTAGTTTATTTTCCTGTCTGATATACTATTGCTGTGAAGCAAGAGGATTGCAGTTGCCCTTATTACTTTGCTTTTCCCTCTTGAGAGTAGGCATTAATTTGCTCTTACTCTCAGCTTGACTAATTTGAAAGTCTCCTTTGCTCTGCCTGTGCAGATTTGTATGCCAGCTCTTCTATCCTTTAGCTACAGACATTGTACCATAGATTTTGAGTGCATAATAGGTTTTAAAACTTTTTTCTAGATCAGGTATGAACATTTCTCTTCTCATACTCCTGTGTTACCCTTTTTTCTTCGTATATTCAACAATAGCAAATTATTAATTTCATTACGTAGATTTAATATTGCTTTCACACATTTGTTTCAGGTCCATTTGTTTCATTTATCTTTTCATTTGAAGAACTTGTCTATTTTTTTAACAACCTCTACAAGGTCTAAATCATCTACTTTTCTTGTAAATTCCCCCTTTTCCCTTCTAACACTGACATATTTTCAGTACTCCAGAGAATTGTCTTGCACTTTTTATGTAAAGACAGTTCAGGCTTCGTTGATGTTCAAGTCCTTGAGATAATTTAATTTGCTTCCTTTGAAATTAATTTGCCCTTATGAAATTGCAAATTTTATCTTACCTTTTATTTCTTTTCTTTTGCACGAAGTTCAGATAAGGTCTCTTTGGTTTTCTTCTATCCAAGAATGCATTTTTATGGACTAAGATTTTTATTACAATTTAGCAAAAAAAAAAAATAGCAATGCCTTTGTTTGATCCAATGATTATGTCATTAAAAAACCCTGCTGGTTCTCACTGCCTGGAATACCCAGACACCACCATTACTCGTAGCATTAGTTCTTCCATCTATATGTGTGTGCAAAAAGCAAAAATTTCATGTAGCACAAACAATCCTGGTACTATTTATCTCTCTGCTAGTTTCCAAAAATCTTTGTTTGCAATGTTACTGTTACCAGACAACTGGAAACTGATTCATATTACCAGTGGGAAACATTTTTTGTGTTCTGGTGAGAATGTGGATAGATGCCTAGGCCTTTGATGGATTTCTCAGCCATTTGAAATTAATAATGGGCAAAAACCAGTATGACTGCTGCAGTCTGTATTGTCAAGATACAGGCTGGAGTAGAGAAAGTCAAGAGATCTGTGCTTGGTGGTAAGTGGATGACAAATTAAAAGGACTCTTGTGGGTAGGTTAGACTCATAAGCACCTACAGATGATGTTCCTTAGTGCTTTGATGAGGTAAACCCACTGTTCCTTCTGCTCTGTAGCACTATGGGTGTGCTGGACTGTTCTCAGACAGACCTGCAGTACTGAGTAATGCTGCACACAAAACTCTCCATCATTCAACTAATTTAAGATATGAGAGGTTTCAAGCAGTCGGGGGCACATGGAACCAAAGCACAGATTTATATCCTCTCACCCTGCTTGGTGAGCCTGCCTTTGCTTGCAGCACATGGACACAGTCCCACTGGAATAATGGAATAGAAAATTACATAATTAGGGAATTAATCCCCCTAACTGAAAAACTCTTTCAAGCAACTGTCGCAGACCTCCCGGTGCCTGAAGGATCAGTTTACTTCCGATGGGAGTTAGGCAGTCCCATCAACATCATGCCTTGGGCAATTTCCCCCGCAAGACTTTGCTGACTGAAGCAACAGTGATCTGTGTGTTGTATCACCCTGTCAGCAGAGAATTCCCAAGAGCTGTTTCCCAATGTCTGTGCCTGGACAGAAGCTGCTGGGCTCAGTGCTGTGCCTCCCACCCTGTCCTTGCATCACTGCCATCTGTCCCCAAGGTCCCAGCGCCTCCCTGCTCCTCCCTGAGGCTGCCCAGGAGCTCCTGGGTAGAGAAAGAGACAAGAAGAAAAGAAAGCTGACAAGGACAGAGCAACTTGGTCTTGTGGGTGTAGCCTCTGCCCATGGCAGGGAGGTTGGAATTAAATCATGTCTAAGGCCCTTCCAACCCAATCCATACTGTGGTGCTATGAGAACAAATCTCCCGTGTGTCGGCACCTGCACCAGCACAGTGACTGCTGGCACATTGGCTTGGGCACGCCAGGTCCTCTGTCCTACACAGGGCCTTGCTTCAGCTTCTCTCATTGCTTCTGTTCCTTCCAGGGCCTGCTAACGTCCTGCTGCTCAGTTTTCAAGCCTACTGTACCTCCTGGACCTGCTACTCCCGTTTTGTGGGTGTGATGGATTTGTTAATTTCCACTGAAACATACTTTTGCACAGTACAGGAGCTGGGCAGTAGAGAGCAGAGCCTTCAGCCTCAAATGGTGCCTGAAACATCTTTCACTCAGAAACAGGCTCTTTTGTGACACTGAAATATACATGTATATGAAAAAAGAATAAATGAGTCCTCGTGTAATGAGTGTATGAAGCACTAAATCAGCAAAAGGACAATAGAGGCTTTTGATTTGCATCAATGGGAAACACAAAAAACAGTGTATCAAGTAGGCAGATCATAACTCACGCTGGAGTAAATAACACAGATATTGTTCTGACCTTGTGTGTAGGTTTGCTGCTTCAGTAAAAAATTTTATTGCTGCTGACCATTTGTTTCAAAGGGGAATATGATGTGTAGAAGGACATTTTCAGGAGCAGAGAATAAATTCATAAAATGGTCTTCTGCAGTCTTATTGTTCAGGTAGTGTTCTATTTAAAGACCAGAAATAAAATGATTGTTAGCTCTACTCTGCAGCAGATGTGAGAGTCATTTTTTCTTGAGTGTTTGCTCACAAACATGGATCCTCTTGTGTTGGAGTTGTATGGAAAATGAGTGTGTGACCATTCTCAGAGGGACAGTGTGTGTGCCAAGACCCAGTGGAGGGCAGAAACATGCAGGCAAGCACAGAAAAGGTGACTGCTCTGCTCAGGTCAATAGCAGTGGCCATGGCACTCTCAAAATCTACACAAAGGTCAGAGAAAACCATCTCATTTTTTGATATTCTCTCCAACATGAATTAAATGTTTTGATACACAGTGATCTTGTGACAACCCTGGGCATGCAAAAGAGATTTGTGATAGCATAAAGATTATACCATGCTTTACTCAGTGCATTCAGGTCCTGGGACTTATTGATTTGCCATTGAAGATCAATAACCACCCAGCCTGGCGTCCACCCTGTTTTGGAAAAGAGGGGTGCCACAAAGGGCCACAGCCCCAGCAAGGGGTGATCAGCCCTTTCACAAAGCAGACCCCTTTTAAGGGGAAAAAAGCCCACAATTTTTAAGCCTGCACTTTCTGTGAAAGTTTCTGTTGAACTGAAAATCTGAAATTTTTTTTTGAAAAAATATTTTATTTTAAAAAATGGGGCAAAAAACATCTTATCATAAACCCTTAGTCTGCAGAGTACTTCCTGACCAAGCCAGTTATACTGGCTTGGTCCATCAGTGAAAAACTCCACTTTTTCATCCTTAATTTGGAAAGGATGATCATATGCAGTCAGTTGGAAATCAGCCCTTTCCCAGTTCAGTTACACTGTCTTCCTGACGCTGATACACTTAAGGATGGATTTGTGGTTTGAGCAGGTACATGTAACAGCAGATAGCCCATTCATAAAGAAACAGACTCTTGCCCTCAGCCCTGCTGAGGGGTTTCTGAAGAAACTTGGTGGTTCCCCTCATATTCATCCCATTGCTTAGAGAAGCACTCAAGAGGAGCTGCTGCATGAGGATGCAGCAGGCAGGTGAAGGTGACATGAGATTGCAGGGGCCAGTTGTGTGGCCTAGGCAAGAAAATAAATCCCCTGAAAGCCATCAGCTTTTGGACTGCAGTGATCTGTAGATGGGTTGTTTGCTCATTATTACTGTTCTTAGCTCTTTCTACAGCATGGAAAACAGTATCTCAAGAAGTCTGAAGCACCAGAGTTGAGAGGACGGGGGGAACAAGGGAGCAGAATCAGAGGGATGCAGCAGGGTGTTCAAAATTAGGGTGCAAGGAATAGGATGAGGAAATAACAGCCATTGAGTGGGAAGTGACAACAAAGTGACCCCACTGAAGCTCGGGAAGTCTCTGGGCCCACACAGTGCCTGCTTTTTGACTTAAAGCCTTGCTCCTGGTGCCGCCTGGCACGATGTAAGCTCCTTAGGTGGAGTGAGGGCTGGCACCACAGTGTTCCGTGCCCCCGGGAGCCTGGCCCCAGGCACCGTGGTGGGACAGGGTGCCCGCAGCACGGCCCCCATGCACACACAGGCAGTTTCAGGGCTTGATTTGTAAAAGCACCTCTTTGCTGGTGTTAGCGTGCTGTGTTCCACGAGAACGGGAAGGCAGCTGAAGTGTGGGAGGTGTTGCCCTTGGGGAGAAGCGTGTGCCTCGTGCCGCAGAGCCCCGCACCCGAAGCCCTGCGCTGAGCCGCCATCATTCCCGGGCACGTCTGCACCATTGGCTGCTTCAAGCAAGCAAAGTCAAACACCTTCATGCAAAAGTGAAGTCTATACTTGGTGACTCCCATCAAGGCAAGAGCAACAGTGTGTCTCAAACATCAGCGCAGCAGCAAAAGGCGTATTATGAAGCCTGATCTTACTTTTAGTTATTTTTTTCCCCATGGATATTTCCCGATCACCTCCAGTTGAACTTGCCCCTCATTCCCAAGCTGGGAAATCTGGCTAATCAGTGTTGTTTGCAAAGCTTTCTTAGCCCTCAACAAACGCAGTTTCTTTGCCGTGTTTGTCAGAGTGGCGAAGCAATTATTGCCGAGATCTGAGAGGTGATTACGCGTTTGTGGAGGAGGGGGGCGGTGTGGAAAGTCGAGGACATAATGTAATAATGAAATCCATTGTCACAAATAAATCTGTAGGAGGATTTAGATGTTTTTCCCTTTCTTCTGACCCACTTGGTCCTCACGTGACTGGCTGTGCCAAGAGTGCTCTTGACGCTGCAGGAAGGTAACACAAGTGCAGTGAACAGATCCCTCTCCAGGGTTAGTGAGTGGGATGGATCTTACCTATTTGCAGGAGATGAAATAAAAATAAAAATAAAAATAAAAATAAAAATAAAAATAAAAATTTAAATATATTCTCTTTAGTGCAAGTGTGCATGAAATGCTTTCAGTGGTAAACTCAAGCCCTGCCTGCTATCCTCCCATGACCTGACCTAGCCATCCCTGCACTAGCAGTGGGACAAATTTTATGGAGCAGTTCCTACTTCACAGACAAATTGTGGTGTGAGAGGAGAAAAGTGGTTGGCCCTCCATCCTCATACAGAGCCCAAGGCAATCCAGGGTGTCCTGAGCTTGCAGTGCTTGTGTGCAGGGTCTCCAACTGCAGCAGCAGGCACCTTCCTAATACAGTACCAGATTTCCTCCTCCTTAAAATGGACTCCATTCAGTGCCGAATCTTATCACTTCTGCCCTTAATATTTCCAGATTGCTTTTATTTTAGGTACTTCTCCTATTCTGTCCTTACTTCCCCAGTGTGTCACATTTCTTACTTCGCGTTTACTCTGCTTAGTAATTTTAGCCTGGTTTCCTAAGGAAATGATGCACCATTCGAATGAAACAATCATGTTGTCTGTGGCTCTATATATGTCCTATTCCTCCTCCAGCATTGAAAAAACCACTCCAGAATGCTGCTCTACCATAAATGCATCTGATGGAGGAGAAAATATTTCCAAGCTATTGCAGCAGACGGGGTCCTGGTGCTGCCGAGGAGGAGGCTGTGGTACCTCTCCCTGCTTCCCTGTCAAAGTGCTTCTTGGCTGCTGCTGCTGCAGGAGGAGGAAGCAGAAACAAGACCTTGTTCCTAGGTCTGAATTAACCCTTTTCTCCATCCAGCATCATGAAATCTATGGTAAGGACCTTAGATGCATCCCAGTTGCTTAGGGGCAACTCAAGCGGGCTGGGGTTGTGTCACCTCAGTGCCCCCATCCCACTGCCTCTGAGAGGCAGCCAGAAACCAAACAGCTTGTGTGCCAGCCCACAAGGGGAAAACAAAGCAAGGCAAGGCAAAGCAGGACAATGCAAGGCAAGGCAAGGCAAGTTCTTGAGTGCTTGCAGGGCCAGAGTGCAGGAGTCGCAGTTTTCCTGGGGTTGACGGGTGGGTGGGGGAGCAGAAAGGAACAAACAAGGCTTCCAGATGAGTTCATCCCCTTTCAAATCACACTCATTGAAACACATCTGTGTTTCCAGGGCTGTGTACAGCAAAAACTGCCTTAGTCAGCTCTTGTTTCCAGTTTTGTGTGTTGGCCATTTGTATGTTGTTTTTTTTTTTTTTTTGCGTCTTCAAATCAGATCCTCTGGTATATAAGGGCTCAGTTCAGCCAGAGCTTTATCAAGAAAGTTGCTTCCAACACTTCCTAATCTCATAAACAAGAAAGAAATTACTTAATCCTACAGAACAAAACCAGTTTTGTTGAAGTGAAGCAGTGGCAGCCTCAAAGAAACACCTTGCACACATGGGTCTGTAGTGTCTATCAAGGGGCTGCAGACTGCTGACAGCAGAATGATGTTTTCTAACACAGGGAAATTATATTTTATTTTGAAATGGCATACAACAGTAATTACTGTATTTGAGTAGTACCACAGGACACACAAGTAGCATTTGGCAGGGAGATGATTAAATCACCCAGGTGTAATTGAAGGGTTTGATTGCATTCCACCTCTAGCCATCAGCATCTGCAGCATTTGTGTTGTCAGCTGGTTTGAAGGCTGGCACATCGCTGTGGTCCAGCAGACCAGGGTGATGCTGCTCACAGGTCACTGCAGGCCTGGCTGTAGAAACCTGCATCTTTCCAACCTGGAGATGTCTGAACTGATGGACACCTTGTTGCCTACATGCCACAGATTCAGGTTTCATGGTGAGACTCATCACAGCAGATTCTGATCTTACAGGCATGACTTTTAGTGCATAGAGAAGAATCCTGGGTTTTGCTTACCAAACCCTATGATTTCTGAATTGTCATGGAAAGCTCCAAAATATGCTGCACTGTAAAATCTGAAAGACACAAGAACAAATACACAGTAAACATTTTCCACATTAAGTTAATGTATTTTTACCTCCAGAGCTTTCAGCTGACCATACACATTTTTTAAATATCTCACTTGCAATAAGAGTGCTGATGTTTTTCCAGGGACTGTTGATGCAATGCTGCACAATTAACAGCACCAGCCCAGTGCTGGCTTTGCTAAACTGAAACGATCAAATTCACTCAGGCTGGTTACCAAAGTTTTCTAGGTACCAAATTCTTACAGCAATCAATTGTCCCTGTGATTTCTCCACACTGTCAGGGAAATTTGATGCCTTTGGTGGTGGCTCTCAGAGCAAGTTTGTGTCTTGGAGGTGCTGCTCATGGCAGCAACCAGGGAAAGGAGAACTCCTTCAGCAGAGCAGCAGCTGCAGAGTATAAAGCAGGAGCATTATCCTGCAGATGTTCATTAACATTCAAAAAACAAATACTGACTCAGTTACGTTTATGAGTTTTTCTTTTTACCTTTCGCAGACATCCCAGCTGTACAGCAGATCATGTATGAATACTTGAGGAAAATTATCTCTGGACTCAACTAGCCCCCTGCATAAGATGTATTCTGGTGTTAATCAACATTGGAAAGTTTGCACTGCCACCCAGCAAAGGACCTGAAGCAACAGGGTGTGTGGGGCAGAAGTGGCTCCTCAGAGTGAGCACAGGAACCTGGACTCCCCACCCTGCCCCTGGGCTGCCCAAGGACCGTGCCTTTGGGTAAAGCCATCTGTGATGAGAAACAGCTCTGGTCTGTACACACGAAGCACCCTGCTGGTTGCATCTGCAGGACACAACATGTGGTGACCACTGAGAAATCTGCAGGATATTGTTCCAGCTACATGGGAAAAAAAAGGTGATGAAATAGTAGAATCTGTGCATCACCTGTGTTTGAGAACTCTGTACTGTGCCCAGTTACTGAGAGTGAATTCAACAAATACAAAGCAGTTATAAATTATTTATCCCAGTCACCAGTATTTTTGCAGCACAAGGCAGCTTTCTATTTTGCTACCAGTCTATTACCTAAATCTAGAAATAATAGTGCATCTCATTAGGGACTCCAAATTTTAAAAATCCATACTCTGGGTGTCTGACGCCCATACTCAACTCATTTAAAAATGCATATTACAACATACACCACACCAGCACACTGCTGGAGAGACCTACCCACCAAGGGAAAGCTTTTCAGCATTCACAGAAATTCCAGCATGCCCTGAGAGCTCTCCAGTGAGGCTGTACAATAAAATCATAAAAAGCAGGACTGGAACAAATCTTGGGAGTTTGGCTACTGCACTGCATTACTAATGAGTGGGATTATCTCCCAAGTCTTCCCTGAGAGGAGTGTACTCAACCTGTTTGCAAAGCCTCTAAGGATGGAAAATCTTTTACTGGGATCTGTGTGCCTCATCTGATCACCATGTGTCCTGTCTTCTGAGGATGTGAAAAAAGCTTTGTTATATCCCCCAGTGAAGTGTAATCCCTCCAAATTTCCATTAATTAAATAAATTTGGCAGTAGCGTTTTTGGGATGATCTTGAGGGACACTGTCATGTAGAGACATGAGTGGTAAGGAAGCCCATTTCATACCAGTTCATTTAGAAGAAAAAATAAAAATCTTCTGTAGAGGAGGAAAAAAGCCCATTTTTGGCCACTCAGAAGAAACATTGCATCTAGGATATTTTAATAACTCTTCTTGTTAACTGCTTATGCATATTCTGCATGAACAAGAACAAACACAATAGGAGCTTTAAAGAAAAAAAAAGAAGAAAAAAAAAAGTGTTTTTTTGTTACCTCGCTACCTTTCATGAGGATCTGTGAAGCTGAGTGAGTTAAATCCAATGGGAATATAATACCAGGAGACTGAAAAATCCTTGAGAACACTATGGACATAGTTTGGCTTGGGAGATCATTTTAACGATTATGTAGTCAAACCTCCTGCCATGGGCAGGGACACCTTCCACAATACTGGGTTGCTCAGAATCTCATCCCACCTGGCCTTGAGCACTTCCAGGGATGAGGAAATGACAATACTGACTTGACTGGCTGACAAGTGACATACTAACTACTATCAGCAATGAAGTGTCCTGAGGGGCAATGTGGGCATATATTTGGTACAGCAAGGACTAGAGGAAAAACAGTAAACAAAGTGTTGGGGGAAAGGAGGAGGTCTCTACAGCAGGGACTTAAGTATTAGCAGTGGTAAGTGCTGCCTGGTGGGATGCTTTTGAGATAGGATTGAGCAACTCAAATAGGGAGAAAATAAGAAAAGACAGTAAAGTAGGCAATTTTTTTTAATCCTATGGTATGAGGGATTATACAGCTCCCGGATACAAGCCTGTTATCCTGGTTCTCAATAAGAGGGACTTCCCTAGAAAGAGATGGATGGAAACATCTCTGACCTCTTTTTTAAATGAAATTAATATCATATTAATATCAAGATAACTGGACTATGGGTGCACAGATGTGGGTCTCAGCTGCAATATTGACCTGGCAGCAGCTCTATTCACTGAGTCAGTGAACTTCCCTTGACTCTGGTGGGTGTTTTCCAGACCTAAGGGCAGTTGGCACTGACAGATCTGTTAAGCCCCTGGGAGCTGGCCCTGCCAACTCACTCTAGGTGTATCTTATGTCTCACGTGTTTCTGTAATCGGCACTGACACCCTGACCCCAGGAGGGAAAGGACCCCATTTACTGCACCTGGGGAGCCCCTCCCAGCTGTGCTCCTCGGGCAGCTCAGGGGCTCCAGACTTGATCTGCCAAATGTGCTGGTCTTGGGATGCCAGACTTGGGATGCCATGCAGGTCTGCATTTTTGGAGAAGGCTGTGAGTCCTGAGCAGGACCAGAGGCTGGGATGGCTACTCTCCTTCATGCACTGTGAATGTAACAATGGCAGAGTCTGCCACAGCACCCACGCCAGCCTCCTTGGAGACATGGTTTGGGCCAGAAGTCCTCGGCACAGCCTGCAAATCCTGCCTGGAGCAGACAAAACTGCGAGCAGACTGTTTGTGGATCAGTGGCCTCCTTCCCACACAGACATATGCTGGAGGAAAAAAACAAGCTGCCTCTCTCCAAGTCCCCATACAGGCTCTGGCTCTCTTGCCATTGAACTGTCATATGAAAGCCAAGATCTTAAAGGTGATCACTGCCGTCCCCTCCACAGGATGGCTTTACTCCAAGTAAAGTATGTCTGCACAGACATGTTTTTGCAAAAGAGTGTTGGGTGAGTGTACTGAGATGAGGAACAGGGTGAATGGAAAAAGCAAGAGGTGTGCAAGGTGAATTATACACATAGGAGAGGGTCCTAGAGAGAAGACATGCAGAATGAAGGAAAAAGGCTCAAACAGAGCTCACAGCAACTTGTAGAGCCCTGCAGGGGGGATTTCTCTAGACAGAGCAAGCACATCTCCATGACCTTACCCACTTCTTCAGGGATTTAAGTCTCCATGACTTGGAAGGAGCAAAATACCTTCATTGATTGATTGGTTTTTTCTGTATTGTGTAACAGCTGGGTATTACTACATGTTAGGGAACAAGATTATCACTGCCCTGTAGTTCCTTCCAGTCCACACTTCTGCCTCCCAAAAGGAAATAACAGTAAGAAAATCTGTATAACAAGTTGTCTTTGATCCTGACTTCATTCCTACCACCACAGACCTGGAGCAGAGTGAGGACAAAAGTCAGGGAGGAGTGCAGAGGTAAAAAGAAATGGGCCCATTGCTGGCCCTTCCCCAAGTCAGCAGTGGTCTTGCAACTGGCAAATTGCATTTTACAGACCTTTCTGACATACAGAAGACCATAGACCTGCCCAGCATTAGGCTGTATCTGGGGACTTACACAGTACCCTAGCCAAATAAAGTCCTGTCTTTAATTCCTAGGAGTAGCATCGCCCCTGGATAAAGTCAAGAAATTAAGCACAGAGGGGCTAAACATCACTGTAACGGGCTGAATTTAGCTCAAAGTTAAGCAATTTAATCAAAAGTTAGCACTTTCCCCAGCAAACTATCCTTCCTCTCCTGGATTTCTTGCAGAAATGCTTCAAATTCTCTCCAAGTTCTTGTCCAGTCCCACAGCTGAGGAAAACCCTGGAGAGATGGTATCTGAGTAGCTCCTCCAGCCAGCCTGACCTCAGTCCTTCTCCTGGCCAGCTCATCTGCTTCTGGAGGGGCTGCCAGCTGGCGAGCACCCGGCTCCCTCACACAAGCTGGCACTGCCCAAGGCGTGAATCAGCCTGCTGAGAAGCTTGCAGCAAGGATAAACAGCTCTGGGGCTGGAGAAAATGAAATAGTTGGATATTAGTGGAGAAGGAATTGCAGGAGAAAACTCTTGCGGCTCTACTGTACATCTGCTAAGCCTCAGACGTGCTGCAGAGATGGCTGCAAATGCTGGGTGACAATAATGTTACTGCAGATGAGAAAGACCAGATAAAATAGAAGAGGATAGAGCAGAAAAAAAGTCTATTCCATCACTGGTTTATGTCTGAGTGGTTCTCTGGACAAGGCAGAATGGTGTAAGACCACTGAAACATACCAAAAGAAAGGCGGGGATAAAGGTTCTCTTGCAGGCAGGAGTGGGGCACATAGGTGGGGGCAGAGTCAATCCCCAGTTTTGTGGCTCTGACACAGCAGCCTATTTTTGGTGGGAGCTTTCCCCCCTCTCTTAAGTACAGCAATCTCAGCATTTGGCACTGTGATGGTACAAGTGCGTTGGGTGACAGGGAAGATCTACTTTTAATGGGATACACTGCACCCTGAATCATCTGTGCTTTTCACACGTAGGTGCATCTGCTTCAGTGTCCATCCAGCAGATGGAAGAGGAGGAAGGGGAGAAAAGGGGCTGAATTTACAATCTCAGGAACAGATTTGTCTGGGCCATGCAGTGGCATCCTAACATAATGTGTTTGTACATCCTTCCCCTTGATATAATTAATTTTTAATCATTCAAGCAAGTTTCCACATATCCTGTAAATCCCTTTTCACAAATTTTGCTTTTAATGAAACCCTCACTTGCTTTCAAAAGAAAGTTGGTTTAGGGCGTGTCAGAGTTTGTTCATTATGCGTTTTGTTCACAGTAAACAGCATTTCCTTTTATTCCCATCCAGGGATGGTATTCAGACATCTGCACTCCACAGAAAATAGTGACTCTGGATTTACTGCTGAGTTGCAATGAAGTCACTAAGTTTGCTTTTATCCCAGTGGTGCAGGTTTTAGCCCTTGAAATGCATTAACTCCTTCTCATTCTGAATTTTATCCTCCCTCCAGTCTCCTTCTTAGTCCAAGTAAGCTGAGAACTGTATCCAATAAATTATTTTATTTAAAGCGTTCAACTGCAGAAGCCATGTCAGCACCAGCACCTTTTTACCTCTTTCTGGATGGCATCTGCTCTAAATTAACAAGGCCAATGCTTACTGCCCTATACTCCATGGTGGCTGTGCCCTACACCCTGGAGACTCAACACCTGCCTCAAATCAATCCATCTACCCCATCCCAGCTTTGCGGCAGAAACCCACAAAAATATTTTTCTTGTTGTTACTTTTTGGCATGGACTTTTGTGTTTATTACAGGCCAGGATAGCAGAGTGAAGCACTGCAAAATCTGAGACCCAAATTCTTTGTTTCAAAAATTAACCACATCAAAAGCTCTGGAGGCAGAGACAGTCTCTTGGCTGATACTTTTCCTTGAACAACAGCAAAAGATTTAATTATTATTAAAGACAAAGTTTTCTGCAATGCTAAACCAGAAGTCCCCAGTTCCATATTTTGCTGGACTTCTGGCCTTGCTTTTATTTTAATTTAGGAAAAAATACAAACCCACATTTCCCACCCATGATCACATTTCACATAGGCTGTATACTAACTCTGACATATTAACTTCTCCATGTCCTTTTTTTCTGTGCATGGTTACCAACTTCTGCTGGTGTCTTTGACTTCTCTTAGAAAACCTAACTAGAGAGCTTGAATCCCTCAAATAAGGTTTTTAGTGTCCCCTTCCCAAACTAGGGAGACTGAAATGCCCACAACTCTTCCTTGCATAGACAGTTTAACTGGTGCAAAGTTGACTCTCAGCAACCTCAGCCTGATGGGGTTCAGCAAAGGGATGATGAGGATGATTCTGGTGTTAGTCATGCGCCCAAGTGCTCCTCTTCTGCAAATCTCAACGTGTTCGACCGAGGCAGATAAGCACAGTTATCTCCAGCACACTGGGGGGGAAATTAAGGGAGAAAGGCCAAGGGTCATGTTTTCCCAAGGGCTTCAGTTGCCCAGGCAGTTTTACCTCTGTTGGGGTGAACTCCCCTAATGCAACGCCTGCCACCCCTACGAGGAGAAGAAGCTTGGCTCAGGAGAAGCACCTCTACTCCCACCTGAAGACAACCTGACCAATTTCCTCTTGCTGTAGCTGCCAAACTGATGGGAACTGCCTGGGGATGATTTGCTCCAGGTTTATGGGGAAGACTGTTTTCTCTCATTTCCTGTCCTGGCTGCCCAATGCCGAGGAAGTGCTTAGCTGTGGAACCACCTCGGCAGTGCCCCCGTGCTGGCTGACAGCAACCCCCTCGCTCCAGGAGAGCGCTACCAGGATGCAGATTCACAGCTGGTGGTTCCATCTCTCCCATAGTTGCCCTGTGCAACATGTCTGGCCCCCCAAGCCAGCAGACAACCTACCCCAGCTTTTGAGAAGGAGGGTGGAGGGTGTCTCACTGCAACAACAGAAATCACTGCTGAAATGGGATGCAAAATCCTACTTCTCTGTAGTGATTTTAGAAATTTCACCCTGGAATGATCTGCCATGGGCTTCCCACCAGTGCAAACCACCCAGATGAGGTTTCGGTGGAAAGGGGGAAGGTTTCTTGGAGGGGCAATGGACATCTGGCTACAAACCAACAGCAAGATGAAGAGTAAAACCTGCAATTCCCTCATCCCCGCTCCAAACTATGCTATCCACAAGTCATGGGCCAAATTTCTTATCCTCATGCTCAGAAATCTGTGCCAGTGGAGCTTCACAATGTCTTACTTGGATTTCTGGTGGAGCCTGGAGTTGCAATGGGGAGATGAATTACTGTTTTATCTGTCTGAAGCAAATGAGCAGAAGCACAACCACAAAGGGATTCATTTGATCAAACCACTTGATAGGTACAGGAGCACTTCATCCCTTGCCTGGGCTACAGAACAGAGGGACATTGGTCACTGCATTTCTCATTGGTATTTCTCATATTCAAATTTATATGTTGCCCAGTACTCACACAGATCCCTACAAATCTGAGCTTGCCAAGAGACGACTGTATTCCAGACAATTCCTGTCTCCATGTCCTTCTGCCTTTTCTTTATTGTTCCTCATCTCCAACATTAGCCTCTTCAGTCCCAGCCACTACCATCTATCTTTCCCTATCATCCTTTCTTCCCTTCTCTCAGACAACCCAGTGGAGCCCCAGTGCTGGAAATAAAGCTTATTACCTTCCTCCTACAGACAGCAGAAGTATTTCTTCATTTGGAAATGTGCAGAGTAGTTCTGAGGTGGAATAAGAGATACAAACACATATTTGAAAGACCAGCAGAGGCTGTTCCTGCAAGCAGAAGCGTAGGTTGTTTGAATTTTTATGTACCATTGCTCACATGCTAATCTTCTCCAGAAGTTTGCAATATCCCCTTTTGCTCTGAAGTTGTCTTTAATTTATCTCTAATTAATAATATAATTAATAATTGGTTTTTTTGTTCTCTGCTCCCTGCTCTGCATAAACTGGTGCTCAATTTATTATCCACTTCTGCCAAAGGACTTCCAGCCTGGTTTTTCCCACTGCTAGCAGGGGCATGCAGAAAGGATGAAAACATTAAGGATCAATGGGATCTGTGCACCAGGGTTTAGAGGCAGAACCCAAACTGTCTAAACCTGTTGCCCCCTCCCACAGGGCTGCTTGTGCCTGCCTAGTATCTCATACCCTGTGTTCCACAATGGTATTTTCTCCCTCTTTCTCTGGAAGAGGGCTTTTAATGGGGCCTGCATGTCTGCATTCCCACTGGAAATACAGCCTCAACCCTCACCTGCAAATGAGCTACTCAAATCCTGGTCTGGGAAAAGTGCCTGTCCCAGGGCTGCTTTCCTCAACATGATGAACTGAAGTAGAAATAAGTTATCTCGTGTGTGTGTGTGTGTGTGTGAGCTGCAGATAGAAGGTAATCTGCTGAGCCCATCCTGCCAGGATGTCAGAGGTGCTCAACTCCTTGCTCAAGGGACAAGCTCCTTGACTCATCCATTTTATTCCCCCCCAGCCTTGTTCTGGAAGTGGTCCAGCATTTTGGACCTCTATAATCTGTCCACACTTCACCATTTTTCTGCCCCATATCCCAGACTCTGGACTCAGAAACAGGACATGGCTGTTTCCTTGAGCTTTTCTCTATTCCAGGACCTCCCACGTCCTTTTCCTCTAATACAGCCCTTAGAAAGAATTACAATATGGTCACAGCACTGTGCTCCTCGCCAGAAATTTTTGCCAAAAATGACAAAAAACCCCAACCAAACCACAATATTTGATAAGTCTAATTTATTCAAAACCCTAAGAAACTTGACTGAAATATTTCCATGATTTCTTCCAGCATACTTCTGGAAGCCTCTTCCCCTTCTGTCTCTCGGACTGTGTTGCTTGCCATGAGTAAGGAAACAGAGATGCTGCTGTCCCATGGCATGGGCAGTCCAGCAGAGCCACCTGGGTGTGTGCTCCTGTCCTCCTCAAACTGGGAGGACACCATAATCCCAACTCTAATGTTTCTTCCGCTGGGACTTGCCTGGGAATTTTAAAGCTGCCAACTGATGACCTGAGAGTTCTGATCTCCATGAAGTTGGAAGGGAGCTGGGAAGAGATCCCCAGAGAGGACCTTGGACGCAGTTCAGCCCAGCATGAGTCACTGCTGCTAGAGCACAGCCAAGGCTTTGCATCTGAAACAGCAGCAGGTCATATTTGCAATCAGTTGCAAGAGCAGCTCTGTTGATTTAGTCTGCCTTGTACTGGAGACAGTTCTCTCCCACCCGCAGCTCCTGCCAGCTGCTTTCAGAACCCTGCTCTGTGCATGTGTAGGATCAGTCTCTCAGCCAGTCCTGCAGGTAAGAGGTTCTGCAGCCCTGGGAGGGAATGGGGTTTAGTTGTCCCTCTCCTGCTTGCCCCACATAGTCTGGGGGACCTGATATGACTGTATGGTACCACACTGATGCTGGCATTTGGGCCTTTAAAAAGTGACCAGCTGTAAGGGAACTCCAGCTAAACCTCAACAAAATGTAAGGAGGATTTTTGAGACACTTGTAACTGGTCCCCGTGGCTGCATGCTCACTAGTGAACTGAAACAGTCCCAGAGCACTGTGTGGGCACAACGTGGGCACAGCCTGTCAGGTGACTGGTTTGGTCACTTTGATTGCCTTTTAAACAGAGCAGAGACCCCTCTCTGTACATGGGTCCCACTGAACTATCCCATCCAGCTCCACCATCACTATCCACTGCAGAAAATCACCACTGTGGTAAAGCCTTGGATACCTGGCTCTCTGGACACAACTGCAAAGGCAGAGGGACATTCTTCTAAACCCCTACAAGAAAGAGGCATTGAACCACCTCTAAAGGAGTGGGGGCTTTCTCCAGAGACACTTGGGCATCTGCGTCCAATCAGCAAAAGCTCCCCCTGAGATGCATATCAGGAGGATTGGTTTTAGCAGACCTCTCTGGTAATGGGGTCTTTAAAACCTCATCCCTTGTGCTCGGTGTGAATCAAATTTCCAACAGCTTTATAAATACGTCACCAACAGGAGGCCTTTAGAGTAAGCATATTGCAGTTTTCCTGACATTTTCGTTTCTCTATCTTGACATTTCTGAAGGGCATAAGAGGCCTAAAAAAAGAAACAGCTGCTCCCGGGGAACCATGTGTTTTCAATTCCATCCTGCACTGGTGTAATAGATGGTCTTATTATAAATATGCAGTAGTTTTCCAGATGAGCCTCTCCCTCCTGCTTAAAATGACCTGGTACAATAGTATGGAGTGGGAATGGCCGGGGAGGAGAAGGATCACATGCAGAAAGAGCCCTGGGAATTTTCAGGCACTCATTTAGAGGGTGCTGATGCACTAAATTAATAGTCAAGTTACCAGCCCAGGACCTGATGCTGCAAATATTTACAGCAAACCCACTTGACTCAGGCAAGAAGTTGCACAGCAATGCTTGGCACAAGTTTCCAGCCTCCATACACCATTTGCCCCACTCCTCCATCCCTCCTGCAGCTTTTTCAGAAGGACTCGCTGATTTCTTAGTCTTTCTGTTGATGATCATTTTTGTGCAAGGCAGTGAGTGGGCTGAGCAATTGCTCTCAGCAACTGTTATTTATCAGGTGATTTTCATATGGCTCCCTCTGCAAGGGACTGAGGCTTTTGTGAGACTTTTATCTTCTTTTAAGCTTCCAAACAATCCCTAATATAATTAATATAATATAATAAAATGTAATGTCATATAGTAAAATGTCCTGTTTGGTTAGAATAACTGTGGTCTATAAACCAGTGCAGCTGTAGCAAGATGCAAAGTTGTTCTGGCATTTCAGAGGTTACTGGGTTCCTGTCTATCATCAGGCTGTCTGAACATCACTGCTGTGATGTTTACTTTACATATCCCTGTTTGCAGTTGTTTATTCAATGGTCCAAATTTAAATGTTGGGATTTCCAGTTCTGTGTTTTCGGTTCTCGGCTGATTTCTACATCTATAGGGTTAATTTCAGACAGAATGGCTGAAAGTAGAAAAATACATTTGTGGTGGCTGTTTTCTGAGGAAAAAACTCAAACAAATGTGTTTATGTTTAGGAATGGGGTCTTCAGGTGAGAATGACTTGTATATCAGGATGTGCCTTTTGCCTCATGCGTGGAACTGGACCCTCATAGAGTTCTCCAAATTGTGCCTCTGGAGTTGCAGTTTGCACATATGCTGCAGCACAGCCAAAATCCCTGGGGGGTTTCTTCAAATTGTCCAAGCTGCTGCCACAGTTCAGTAACCAGCCAGGCCAGCCCCAGACTCCAGACCTGGGAGAGGCAGGATCAGTTTCACTCTAAAGCAAAGGTCAAGGAGTCAGATGAAGAAACAGAGAGCTTGAAGAAAGACAGAAAAGCAGCCTTTAATATGATGGATCTTTTGCCCTGAGTACAGCTACAAAAATCACAGCGGGTTTTTCCTTTCCAGGAGAGGTTTATTGGAGGCTGGGTGTTTGGTCAGTTGTGTCACCAGGTAAAGTTCCTTGAGCATGGCAGTTTGTGCCTGAATGTGTATGACCTGGAGCTGGACACCTCATCCACACACAAAATCCTGCAGTGAGAACCTTGATATTTTCCCTTACATTATCACCAGCTCTGACACATGCAAGCAAACCAGCTGAGACATTGGTAAAATAAGAGATGGAAAAAGAGAAATTCAATTAAGAGGGCCAAGGAACTGTAATTGACTTCATCAAAGCAGATCCCTAATGAACAAGATCCACAGAAAGATTTGGTTCCATAATAGTGTGTTTTGCACTCAAAGCAATTTACATACCAGGGAACAGTTGATATTTGGTAAAATTAGGCAGAAAGTGAATACAACAGTCTCCCACAGGGCCCTGAATACATCAGTGACAGTATGAGGGAAAGGTCTCAAAACTCATTCCCAAAACCCACTCTTCAGGCAAAGTCTATGTTGTCTTGCATGTGAGGACCCAGCAACTCTGACAATTATCAGGTGGCAGAGCATGATGATAATCCATGGATGGAATGTGGGTACATCAGGAGGACTGGTCACAGGTCCCTCCAGGAGGCTTTTAGACTCAGTGCTGGTAAGCAGGCACTTAAGGTAAGTCACCTCACTCTTGTGTCTGACATAGGGCAGGTGTCTTTTTTTAAAAAAAAATTATATCACTAACGTATTTTTTTCCCTATAAGCAATTCCTGCACCAATTCACCATTAACCTGACAAGGACTGCAAAGATCAAAGAACTAAAACATTTTGATTATATATGTCAAATGTTTCTGGAGTGTGACGAAAATTTAGGGTGGAGAAGAGTGAAAGCAAGGGCAAGGAAAATTTGTGCAAATAAAATAGCCAATCTCAACTAGTTTAGAGGAAGGAGGTGGAGGAGAAAGATCTAGATGAGCCACAAACACCTGTACAGTGGTCAGGGCACCTCTGGAAAACAGAGTTTCAACATGTAATGCTCATTATGTTTTGAGATCAAAAGAGAATTGTTCCATGGCTTAGACGACCTGCTTAGCACTTGCTTCTCAGTTAGCATCTGCTACAAACCAACAGCAAGATGCTTAGCCTGGAGGATGTCCTGTTTTGAAGTACTGGTGCTGGCCTCAAAGAAATTAGGAGCTAATGGATTTTCCGTCAGCAGCCTCAGTGAGTGATGTCAGTGACTGGTATCTCTCAAAAATGACATATCATGATTTATTTCAAATACAGATTTCCCCAGTTGCACCTTCCAGAATTGGATCTGGTTATGCCTCTGTCTGTATGGGTACAACATTTCTATGTTATTGAATTATTCTTCCTTAAGCACACTCTTTCAAACAGCAGCAAGTTCCTCCTCGTACTCAAGATAAACAGACCAATATCTTTAAATCCCACTGAAGGCCATGTGTTCCAGACATCTGCAAGACTTTTTAAAGAAAGCACTACTTAACAATCAGTCTCCAGTTATCTTCCATTATATTTTGAGACTTTGCTGGGATTTCTCCTCTTAATGTGTATCTTTTTGGCTTTCTGTCACTGTAAGTGCTTCGTTAGGAAGTGTGTAGTGAATCAAATATTTTATGGAATTGCAAGCATGTACTATACTTATGAAGTTATCCTTATTAGCTACCTTTGGAAATTCCTAAATATCACACCGGTACTGTTGACCTGCTTTTCTTAATTGATGGACATCATTTGTATAAAACTGCTTTAATTCTTCATAGTAAAGCCTTATAGCAGTAATGCTCTATTTCCCTCCAGTGAGGGGCAGGGACAGTGACTCCGTTTTAACCAGGCTATTCCATTTGCCCCTTCAAGAGTTAAATAAATATAAATAGAGTATTTCAGGAACTTTTTCACTCCAAAGACTTCAAAAATTAAAATTGCATGTGCTATAACAGAAAATAAAGGAACAGGATACTTTTTGTCCAACATAATCCTGTGCAAGTTAATTTTTTACCTAAGTTACTATCTAAACAAAAGCATTTCTTAAAGGGTGCTAAAATAATGTACATTAGGTTTTCAGCATAGCAGCAGTGTTTCCTGTATTATCTTTCACCTCTTTAAATAACTTTGATGACAATTTGTATGTGTATTCATTCAGTCCAGGTAAAACCTAAGTATCCCTTGCAAAACTTAAAAACAGCAGGAATCATGAAAAGACCAAGTACCTGTGATGGACAAAGAGGACCAGCCCAACTAAATAGCAACCAATGAAAGTAAACAAGTGAAACACCTTTCAAAACGAGAGTGTGCCAGTTGAAACAAGCCTTCATCAAGGTCTACTGGAACTTCTGAAACTAGTAACTTCAGCTTTGCTTGGTCTTGGCACTGAAAGGAGGAAATATGTTCACAAGAACTAACTTTTCCTGGACAATGAATCCAATATGTGGGACTGCTTTCCAACACCAACTCTTGGACACTGGCCTCCCCCACTTGCACTTTCTCCCTTTGAAGGCTTTTTAACAACCCTCTGCAAGGCTGTTTTTGCTTTCTTGGCACTCATCTTCACATGTTGCTCAACACCATAAGAATGGGTTTTCAAATTAGTCCAGCCCAGAAAATCTCTCTCTTGACCAGTTCATGTGCGAAACAACAATGTGAATACAGAGTAGAATATACTTTACCCCGTTGTGTAGATAATCTGTAGTTAGTTCGTGTTTATTCCAGCATCATGGGCAGGCAAACTTTTTCTGATGTAGCCTCTGATGTCTTTACAAAATTGAGTTTTGCAATGCCAATGAACTTCCCTTTAGGGAAGGGACTTCTTGCTTGGCACTGAATAAGTAGGCTTTACTTATTTCTCTCTTAGAAATTCGCATCTTGTGTTAGATGTAAACTCCGAGGAGCTTACAATTTGAACAGGAATATAAGAATAGAAAAGGGAGGAAAAAAACCCCACACGCTGAAGTGAAGGAAAATTCTTCAGGACACCCAGCAATTAAGGGATGGAGCTGACAAAAATGCATGCTATGGATCCTCACTTGCAATCTTAGAGGCTTTGAAGTCCATTGAGGACCAGTCCCTGTTGACTACAGGACAAGGTCTGTAGACCCAATGTAATAAATTTAAGTGGTCCTGAACTGGGTGTTAGCTATGAAGCACCATTGTTTCAGAAACAATGCATACCTCTTGACTGGGAGGGAGTTTCCAAGCTTATTCCATGTGTCAAGTGGCAAGAACTGTAACTGAGGTAATTTCTTACTTTCTCCGGTGGCGAAGAGCAGTCAGTTGTGCCAATCACCACTAATAAATTACACTGTGTTTCTCTTGTCACCAGACATGCTTTCTCAGACACACATTTCTAATATCTAGGCCTGGGTTGCATTTATTAGCAAGTGCTGATGTGTTAAGTACCACACCTCCTTCTTGGGTCTATGTGTAATTTTCCCCTTATCCTGTGAAGAACCAGAACATAACCAATCTTGACTCCCTTTTCTCTACTAATGCCTTCAAGCAGAAGCTTTTATGCCTGAAAAACTAGAAGCATCAGCACAAAACTGCCTAGGATTAGACCCTTTGCCTTTTATGGCAAAACAAACAGGTCTTCTTGAGGTCATATTCAAAATGACTGTGAAAAATGTGATGGGGGAAAGTTTTGGCCTCTTGCCAGTAGCTGTTCACATGTCTTTGTTCCTGTTGATGAAAACCATACTGATTGCAGGGCTGACATCCTCGTGGACTGGCTGCATGTGCACACAGGAGACGCGCAGTTACAAGCTGAGCAGATTTTGCACACAGCTTCTCACCAGCGCTCTCCTGGGTGAGGGAAAGTGGCATTAGTTGCTCTGTCCCTAGCTCATATAATTTTGTCACTACATCTGAGACACCTGCTGAGTCTCCCTGGCACAGGTACTCAGTTTTTCTTCACCCAGTTTATCACAGATCCCCCAAAACTGAAGATGTATCTCTGATTTCTAATGCATTAACAAGACATGCTGATGCAATATTAATTTGGTGGGATATAATTAGCATATATATGGGGCTTAGAAATTTGTTATTAAGGTATTTTGCTGGCTCAAAATGAATTCTCCTGGACTGAAAGAGCCTGTCCCTCTGCTTTGTGTAGCTCTTTTTGATCTTCTTTCTGTGACTCTGATAATGGTGCCTCCTCCCCTTAGGAAGAAAAATCCTTTTATCATCTTTTCTCCCTCTGGGTGTTTGGCTCTGTTCTCCACCTTCAGAGGGGTAAAGGGGATAAAGTTAAATGATCCCTCCAAAAATAGTTCTGATGATCAGGACTCTTCCTACTCATGGAGGGCCTGGGTGTAATATTTTCTGCCTAGCTCTGGCTTCACTCCTGCTTTATGCACAAGTGGGCAAAGCTCAGGGAGGTTGGCACTGAGGTCCGGTGTAGCCAAAGTGAAAGACCCTTCTTCCCTGTGCCAGAAAAGGATGATGCTGTGAGGTCAATGCGTAATTTTACCAGCAGCAGGAAAGAGCCACATTGAAAGTCCCTCAGACAGAGACAGTGTTGGAAAGTGGTCTGCTCCCCATCTCTTTGCCAGATGAAGAGGGGTAGAGGATGCCTGTGGTGGGGTGGCTGTCTTTGATCTTCTCGTTCTCCTTCAGCATTGTTCTCCTCACAGGGAGCAGAGGTCAGAGGAGCTGCTTACCTGTCTCCTTTACTAAGTAAGGGAGCCAGGGTGGGTGTAGACACCCCCTCTTTGGGGTGCTGTCTCTCTCACCTGCTTAGAGTTCACTTCCATGTTCTTGCTTGTGTTGTACCTCCTAAGGGCAATTTCCCAAACTGTGCCAAAAGAGGGCAGCTCTCAGAACAACTTCAGCCCGATGGAGAAGTGAGGAGGAGCCATTGAGCTGATGCCTAAAGAGGCTGACCTGCAGCAGAGGCTAGCCAGAGTTAAAGGAATAAAGTAGGTATTTATTAAAAAGGCCTTCAAAGGATACACCTTGGGCAATACAAGAGCCCGGCCGTGGTTTCAACCAAGATGGATGCCAGATGGACGACTGGTCATGCGTTTTCACACTTTTATAAGTTTTGGTTCATTTACATATTGGGGTTAATTGTCCAATTACAGCTTCAGGTTATGAAGTCCCATTCTCCTGGGTTGCTCTCCTCAATTCGCTGTTGTTTATATGTTTTGGGCCTGAAGCTGCAAAGGTGTCCTTGGTTCTCAGGATGGAAAAGCATTGTTTTGGCTAACTGAACTGTGAGGCGAACTTGTTAACACTTTATATGAAGTTCAGAGTCACACGCTAAGGTAGTACAGAATCTAAGAAATATGAAAGCTAAAACTTAAGGCATCAGAGCTCCCCGTGAAGCCTCAGGAAGGGTGGGGCTGCCCTTGCCTTGACCCTTTAGGGATTTCCATAAAGCTGAAAGGCCAAGGAGCAGTGCAGGTTGCTCATCAGGGCCAGTGAGGTTTTGAGGAAACCTCCCAAAAAGACAAACCTGACATGTTCATGGGCATTACAGCATTAAAGCTGAATTATTCACAGGAAATGTGTAAGCAGAACTTGGTGTTTTTCTCAGTGGAAACTCAGTGGCTGGAGGTCAAGGACCAGTGCTTTCTACCAGGCAAGCACTTTGAAGCAAGCCTGCAGTGATGTTGAGGTAGGGGCTGAGAGATGCCATGGTGCTTCAGGATCTGGGTTTGCAGGCAAAGAAATGAGTACTTGGGGACTTTTTTTTCTTCTAGTATCAGCTTCCAGCTCTGAAGCATGAGGATCAGAGCTCACATCTGTGAATGTCAAGGGAAAAAAGCTCCATGCTGTGTAAGCAGTGTGCTAGCTGTAGCAGAAAAAAAGTTTGATGTGATCAGATAAAAACATATCCTTGTGCCACTCAGACTGTGAATGAGGTAAAATAATTAAAAGTTTGAACAAAGTGCTTTCCAACTCCCTTCTGTTCTTCTCCCGTAGGCATTTGATACATTGCTTCATCTTAACTGGGGAAACCATATTTAATTTGAACCTGGATTTAAATCACCTGAGCCCTGGTCAAAAAGTAAATGCAAAGTCAAATCCATTTCATGTAAAGCTGAGTACAGCCAGCTACTGGGAATTACAGCCACTGCTAGTAATTATCACAGTTGTGATAGTTATTTCCAGAGACACTTTATATTTTGTTTTTGCAGGCTCCACTTCATAACACGCAAACTTGAAAATTACCTTTTACGCTTCACCACTGAAATGTTATTAATTTGCTAAAAAAAATTAAAGAATCAATCAATATCTCAGAAGTTTAGGACTTGCCAAAGAGCCTTAATTTGCATTCAAAATGTTTCTGTGTGAATGATGTCGCCAATTTAATTGAATTTTCAGAGTTTTCTTGGAGGCTTCCTCTCTTTGTCTCTGGGTAACACAAGTTAGTATTTCTCTCTCACTTTGTAGTCACAGCCTTTCATCTGGGGACAAGGTCTGGGGCAGAAGCTGTTTCTGCACTGATGACGTGGCTTTGCTGGCTGGCTTGGGACTCACTGGGAAGGTTTTGCAAATCACCTGTGAAATCCATCCCAGTTCACCCAGCCTTTGCTTTTAGCTTTCTGAGGCAAATATCCAGAAACACGTGCCCTTCAGAGAAATATTTATGGCTGAAGAGACTCATCAGAGAGACCACAACACAGTGCTGGTGGGGGAAAGGCAAACCTTGTATTTAGTGTGCTCACAGCCTGTGAAGGATGTCCAGGAATTTGGCACCATCGGCTCTGGGGGGCTCTGAGCAGCTCCAAGGAGAAGCCAGGTGCCTCCCCTCTATCAAATGTCTATTTGCATATTAATTCAGATACTTTGCACTGAAAGCAGAATAACATTCCAGACATGAAACATGTAAGGCTGAGAATAAGGGAAGAAAAGCAGCAATTTATGGGCTGTGTGACCTGGTCTACACCAGGAAGGGCAAAGCGCTGAGCTGACAAGCAGGCAAACAACCTTGTGTCTCAGTCTGCTCATGCGTTGTTCAGCAAAAGAACCGAACCAAACCAATCCCACAATGCTAAATATGACACTATGAGCATTTTACAATAATTGAGATCAGATTAAAGAATCTTTGGTTTGAGGAAGAGCTTAATGTACCAGATCATGCATTCATGCTGAATATCTCAGCCAGCTCTAACTGCAATTATATGTTTTCCATTCTAAATATAATTTTTCTAAAGAGTGGCAATGAAAAACTTTTACAAGCTTTCTTGTAAGAAGGCTGTGCTTTGGTTTACAGTGGCCTTGTAGCTACAGACAACTGCTAACATCCAGCTACGGTACTCAGCGAGGTACGTTCTGAGACAGGCATCTTTGTAAAAAATGGCACCCTGAGTTTTCTTAACTGGGTATGCTGCCTTGGAAAAAACAGCTTGTGATTTTATTCAAATTACTGCAGCAGCATAAAATTTGGACCAAGCTGTTTATGGATTGGGGCGGATCCAGGACTACAGAGGTCAGGAAGAGTTCAAGTTCATACATAATGTATGGCATGTTTTAATAAGGCTCCTTTCATACTTCAGTTTGTCTGCCTGCCTTTGCATGAAGCTGTAAAGCCACAGGCATCACTGTATAAAATTAAAAAGGCACGACTAAAACCCTCACCTTCTGCACTTTTAAAGGCAGGTCTGTTTTCCAGGTGGCTCCGCGAAGCCCCATCGCTGCAGCGCAAGGCAGCTGGCCCGCATGGTGCAGCACCGCCTGCCCTCCCAGCTAATTATCCAGCTCTTTGTTTCAGCTCTTCTGTTTGCTCGGGGCATGTCAGCCGTGGGAAATTCCTGCCTTTCCTGGGAAGTTGCTGATGGTGGGGTGAAAACATTTTTACATAGATTAGGCCTTTAAAAGTGGTTACTAATACCCACTAATATGGATGGACACTTTCTGATATACATTGCTTTGCTCTCTTTCCCAGCTATTAAGGAATGCAGCATCATGAGAGCCAGTTCTGCAAGATGCTGAGCCTTTGGCTGTCATCCAGCAAAAACTTAAATATAGGGACAGTCCCATTGACTTCAGCTGGTTGGAATGAGCCCTTAGGCCCAGATCCTCAAAGGCATCTGGGCAACTGCTTCCCAAGGTCTGGGCTCAGGGTCTGTTTGCATGTGTGATATATTTGGTGCTTGAGACAGGGGCTGTTTAATCAAACAGCTCTTCCCTTTGGCTATACTCTTTTTGCAAGATGAAGATTTTTGGTTTTCACAGCCAGGATTGGGGACTACAGAATTGGATGTGCTGATTTGAGTTTCTAGCCCACAGAAATGTGTCCTAAAATCGAACCTGTGAATATATCAAACAACATTCTGTGTCACACCAGAAGCTCCACCTTTATAGCCCTCTTCTGATGCACAGGGTAGCTATTGTAATCTTATTTTTTGAAGCAAGAGAATGAGTTCTGGAGCACCTCCATAGCTCAGATAATGTCATACAGTGGGTCAGAAGTTATGCCAGAAAAGGGAAAGTCAGATTCCCTAAGTCATTAGACAGCACAGCTCCTCCTGTGGGTGAGAAGGGTGTGAGACCTGGCCTGTTTTGCAGCCTAGCAGTACCCATACCTGGCAGATGGGAATAGGGATGACCCAATGGGTACAGGTACAGTGCAGGTGACAGTCTTCAAAGGTTTGTAAGGGCACAGTTTGAAGATGGCAATGTTTTCATACTCCTCGATCTAGGTCCCTGCTCTGATTTTATTCTGAAATTGTATCAAGGTGAGATACCCCTTTCTCCCCCATTTATTTTTACCAAGGAAATCTGAGTTTTTGGTCTGCAGTGGAGAAATATGCTGTAGTCAAGCTCAGACCCCACAGACCAGCATGTATCACAGCTCATATCACAGAGCAGATTAAGCATGGCCTTCCTTTGTCATCCATTCAGAAAGGAAATACTCCACTAGAGTGAGTGTCTGGCTGTGCTGTCGGATTCAGTGCTGGGTAAACACAGAGGCTGTGGTAGACAAGCACGTGTTTGCTTTACTTCCTTAAGAAGCAACTGCGTGCCAAATACGTGTAGCTATATCAATATGCCCTAAGTATGAAAAATTCAAACACTTTAAATTTCATTTACACCAATTACACAATGTCTTTTACACCAGAGAATATTCCAGTCTTTCTTGGCAAAAAGCGCTTCCAACATGCAGCAGTGAGTGCCTGTACAAATATCAGAGAGACATTACAGATTAGGACCTAAACACGTTTATGATATTATGTCAGGGAAAGTTTGTGTTGGTTATTAACAAAAGTTTCCTTATCCAGAGGGTCTTCAGGTACTGGGACAGGATCCCTAATCATGGCACTGAGCCTGCCAGAATTCAGCAAGTGTTTGAACTACATTCTCAGGCATGTGGTGTGACTTTTGGGGTTGTCCCGTGCAGGGCCAGGAGCTAGACTTCATGATCCTTATGGATTCCTTCCAACTGAATATATTTTATGATTCTACAACATTTAGGGTGACACCTCAAGCCTCTACTCTATGGTTGTTTATTTCCAATCTTGATATCGAGGATACTATTCTAATTGCTGGAGGTCAAGAATTCCTTTGATTCTAAACCCATTTGAGATGCTATAGGGCATCCCCATCTCATCTGTAACTACTGCTCCAAAAGGTCATGGGTGTCCCTTAGGCCCTGTTCTACATCTGACAGCCTTCAGAGGTACCCCAAGCAGCCCTACTTGCCCATGTTTGGATGCTCTGGCACATCTCTTCAAGTTCATTTTGTATTTGCTCTCCTTACAGAACTAATCACTGCACATCCCTCACAAAGCTGCTGTTTGTCAACTTTCCTCTGCCAGACCATATGATTTAATGACATTTCTCCATTTCTGCTTTCTGATACTGAAAGATCAGTGCAGCACTAACACTGGCTAGCTTAATGTATTGCAAAGAAGACACCTTTAGTTCCTAATGATGATTCAACAAACACTGACTCCAAACCTTCCTTGCTTAGAGGAGCTGAGCCCTTCTGGCTGGGTGTCATGTTTGTTAAAAGCTATGGATGTTTTAACTACCTCCCCAAGCAAAACCCAGCATCATTTAGGCTTCAATTAAAGAGAAAATAAAAATGATTAAATGCTACACAACTGTGTTTCCATACCTTTATTTTATAAGCTGCTTCTTCCCAACCCCCATCCTATGTTTGCTTGCTCTTGACAGCCTGGTGAAGAAGAGGGTGTGGGACTGGGACAGGGAGAGGCCAGAGGCAGATTAATGGTGACTTTCTGAAATTTATGCTTATTTGAGAGAAGTGAGACTACAACCAGAGGTAGCTGTTAAGTGTCAGTGTGACAGGGAGTTGCAGACACCTCAGGCAACACTGGACTTATGCTTCACAACTTTTATTTACTGAGCCAGCCCCAAATGACCAGTAGGCAGGAAGGAACAGAACAGCATGAAGAATGTTTTCTCTTGCAGCTTCTGAGTGCTAAAATTGCTCGACCTTGAATCCTGTTCATTCACACTGTAAGCTTTAATCCATCCCTTTTTATTTCCTCACGCATGTCTGCAAAATCTCCTCTGCAGGATGATGGATGTGTGGCAAATTGTGCTAGCTGCATATCCAAAATTTACAGCAGGAACTGGATTTTGGCTCTTGCCCTTTAGATGGGCCTGAAGTGAAAACCTGACTCTGCCCTTTGTGTAGCTTCCCTGGAGGAATGGGGCACCAGCACAGATGAAGAAAGCTCTGAAATGTTGTGAAAAGGATGTAATGAGCTTCTTTCTGTGTCAATACTTGAATAGCTGGGCAACCTCTGAAATGCCCTCTCACAGACGCATGCTTCTCGAAAGGGGTCAGTCCTTGGTGCCAGAAACCAGCCCATTTGTTATTGCCACTCTGGTGAAATTCTACAAGACAATTCAAGGACAGAGTTCATTTGAGCAAGGCTGCACTTCCTATAAAACTCCATAGGACCAGACGGAGAAAACTCTCAATTTTGGTTTTGGTCATACACACTGCAGTTCATTGGAGACCACTTCTTTGTTAAAGAATGAATTTCCCCACTTGTGGGGAAGGCTTATTCCTGTGCAGAGTTGGTCCCTGTTACCCACTTATTACATGTAGATCCCTTACTCCTGAAGCACATTGTCTGATGTAGAAAGGTTCTCCTCTCTGGAACCAGTGTGTATCATCATCTACCACTGTAGCCATGAAGCAGGCCAGGACAGGGTGGAAAGAACTGACAGGCACAGCCTGCAACTGTGCCACCTACCAAAGTAGCTCTCAGCCTCTGAAAAAAAGTTTTCATTGGGAATGGTGAGAAACCAAAATGCTGAAATTGCCTGTGCATGGAGAAGCTGTACTTTAACATAGGGCTCAAGATGCAGGTCAGGACCACCCGCAGCCCCCATGGTGCTGATGGATGCAGGCTGTTTGCCTCAGTCCATTCCAGCAAGGTTCCAGATTGCTGGGCACATGACACTTTCCATGGGCCTTTCACCTGACTGAGAGGCAAAACCTACAAACTTGCCATGCATTCACTGCAGCCCCACTTCACAGGCTGAGCAATGCTTGGGAAAAGGCTACTTTTTCAGGTAAAGGGAAAGGTGGAGACCCTAGTGAAGAAGGCCTGCTCCCACATCAGGCCTGATGAGATGCCAGCAGTGATGTTGCACAGGCTCCAAGCAAGGTCCAATTTTAAATTTACATCACATCTGTGCATTTTACCAGTGCAATACTCCTCATAAAACATTCATATGGATTGGATTTCTACCAGGTCTTCAGTGTTTTGAAAATACAAGGTGCTGGTTTGGCACCACTGTCTTGCTGGATAGTCTGAGGACTTGTGAAAAATTTGCAAGCTTGACTTATTCTTTTGCTTTTTCTAAGGTTCTGCCAGCCTGTACAGAGTTTTGGTGATTGTCAAGAAGGTTGTGACTGATACTGCATGGGCAAGACTTGTTCAGACTATAATGGATAAGGCCCTTAATGGGAATGGAATAGCTGGGGAAGACTAAACCCAACCTCTCATGTAACTTATGAATCTCTCTGTGAAATCACTTAGAACAAGATCCTCACAAAACACTTGTGTCACCCAAGGACATCTGCCCCTCTGAAACAGAGAAAGCTCTGCTTTATAACTTTCAAGACCATTTTTAAATCCCACTCTTCTCCTTGAGTGTCTGCTTTGTACTTTATAAACTATAAGGTAGCTGTATGAATTTCTGTATGCAGTTCAGAGTGAGATGAGGCCCCTAGAACTACTGGATATTTCTGCATTATAAAAATTGTTAAAAAAATAAGTTCCAGCCTTGTCTCTGCTGTGTTGTTTTGTTTTGAATTTTCCTCTGATTCATCTGAAGAGAGCATGTTTCAGAGATGTTTCTACCCACAGTGTGTCATATTGATCAATTTCTGCAAGCAGATAATTTGCCCAGTGATTTTCCCCATTCTGTCTTCCCACCACACTTGGTTAGGTGGATGTGAGTCTCTCAAGAAACACCCAGTGGCTTCTGAAAGCTGTGAAGTCATACAGGAGGAAGTAACCTTCCCAAGTCAGCTCTCAACATATGCCCCAGACTGGTACCAGTGAGCATTGCACATCTTTTGAAGGTGCAGTTGAAGAGGTTGGGTTTTTCCCTCACACATTGGATGAGATTTCCCAGGGTCACTTTATGACAGCTGAGCATCCATGTTGCTTCAAAGCTTGGTGGGAATTGGGAACCAGACTGCCATGAATACCTTCATACACCAATCCATAACAGATATGTAGGATAGGTGTAAGGCATAAGGAAGATTTGGTACTGCTGTTACCCACTGAGAAAAGGCAAGCAGCACCTGCCCTCTTTAGTCTCATCCTGTCCCTTCTTTCCTCTTGTAATTCTAAAATCTGCATTCAGACTTGAGTCTTGGCCTGGTTGAGACTTCATTTGCTTTCCCTCCCAGCAGTTGTGTCACATCCAGATCCTGCTTTCCTGCCTAGCACAATGAAACATCTGCACTGTCTTCAGTCTGCACAGCCAAAATGTGGCCAGACTCTCTCCTACTCACACTTTCCTGACTGCTGCCTCTTCCTTGCTGACTTGGCCAATGACCCCTTTGGTCTTTCTCAGATGTCTTTCAAAATTCAGCTGTTGGCACCACTTTTCAGCACCCACTCAGTGTGAGCAAAATAACTCCTACGCCCCATTTTTGAAAACATCTTTAAAGCAAACAGAGAAACATGTTCAATTGTTGCTTTTTTTTTAATCCTTCCCACATTGCTGGGAATTTGATCAGCAAGTAATATTACACCTGGAAATGTCTCATCAGCCACTGGGGATTTTTAAGTGGTGATGCCCTAAGCAACGCCAGTCCAGTTCTGCAGAGCCTTGATGAGGAGCAGCTCAGCACTGGAGCAGAGGGAGCAGCAGGAGAATGTAACTGTTCCCCAGTAAAACACACAGAGAAAAATACAGAAACACAGGGGTTACACACAAAAATAATGTGAACGTCCATCTTCCAACCATCTGGTGCCTTCTGCAGCTGCTCTCGTGTCATTCTTCTTTGCTAAGGAACTTGGATTAAATATTGCACAGAATGGCTTATGGAAGAGGAGAAAATGGAGAATGAAGAAACACCCCGTGGAGATGGGCACAGGCCTGATGCTGGGACAAAGTACTGTCCTGTGCTCCAGGTGAGACCCTAAAGCACCATTACTGATGTCACCTCACCCGTTTGGTCAGTCCCAAAACTTTCCAGTGCACAGATTCCAAAGGAGACTAGAATCTGTGTTCATCCTTAGCTTCCCCCTCTGTCAGTGGGCAGCTTGAGCACACTGGGGTGTGGGTGGAAACCACCTGTGCTTCCCACCTTCAGGATCAATGTCTCAAATCCCAATCCAGAAGCACTGGGATGGGGTCATACCGCAGGCCAACAACAGAGGTTGGATCCAGCCTCTTCAACCTGACTCTTCTGGGAGAATGGCTCAGGAAAGAAGCTCCAAGGACAAAGGGTGTGTATGGCTGAAGTGCACCTAGAGGTTCATGTTTTGCAGAGGACTCAGACAAGGGAATATATAATTTGATTATCTAAATGAAATTACAAATACTTTAATGCTCACCTGAGGTGAATCCCATATTTGAAAAAAACCCTGGTCAGGTCCATAAGTTAATTTATGTTTTATCTTCCTATCTGATCTTTCATACTAGAACACTTAAGAATACAGTCTACACAGACTACAGAGTATCTGCTACTACTAGCAGATTGGCCATTATCTGCTGGAGAATAATTAGAAATCCAGAGGAGTCCATCTAGCCCCTACTTTTCCAAACACTAAGGTTAGGTGTAAGCCTTGGGTCAGACCTGCAGTTGCTATCAATTGACACAACTCTATTTACTTTAGGTTGTATAACCAGAGGATGACAATCTTCACCTCATGAGGACATGAACTCTGTACACAAGAGCATGGAATGACCTTTCTGCTCATTGCGGGGCCCACCCAAACCCACTACAAAGTGGTGACTCTCTCCAACATACCTGTAAAAATATGAGGAAGAGGAAAAACCAAAACAAGCCCTGCAAAGGCACAACACCATCAACCCTAAGACACAACCCAGGTACCATTTTCCTGCCGCACCAAGGGTATCAATGCTCAGTACCCAAAGACTTACATGAGGATGAGAGTTGAATGAGCTTTTCCTTCCCCTCCCTGATGCTGAGGTGACTCTCCTGAGCCTTTAGTAAACCTGCCTTCCTGATGAGAAGAGGGTCATTGTGATGGAAGCATAGTGGGGCAATGGGCAAACACATCTCCCCATCCTGATCAGAACCCTCTGAAGTTTTGTGAACAGTTTTAATTTTAAGAGTTTTGCTCTGCATTCTTCATTTGGTTCAGCTATTGTGTTGGTAAAGTGATTACTGTATTTTCTCACCCTTGGCTTTCAGCCTTGTGTTATCATGTTGAGGAAGTCTTTGAGAACATCTTTAGCAGGATAACTATTTATAACTTTGCTAAAGCTGGAGCATTCTGTGGGACCTCTTATCTCTACTCTGAGACCATCTCTTACTTCTGTGCTTGTTGCTGTAGAGCCAGAAAGCTGTTACGGAGACTCCTTTAGAGGAAGGGGGAAGAAAGTGCACACTGGCTCAAACTGAAGGTAAAAAAAACATGAGAAGGATGGATGCAAAATACAAAGTAGTGCCCAGTTTCTTGTAGGAACATGGGAGTTACACAGTTACAGTCTGGCCAGAAGGAAGGTAGCATGTACACATACAAAATCATCTTAATGATGTTTACTGCTTTTTAGGACACACCGTACTAGTTTGCAAAACTTGGCTTTCCTGTCTCAGATCTCTCACTCTTTCTTTGTTAAAAAAAACCATCTCTACAACCTGCCTCCTTGTGCTCATTCAGGAAAGCCTGCCAGGCTGCCTGTTTGCTTTGCCCTCTGCTTCCCAGAGGGACCTCAGTACTGGCTCCTGCCCCAGTATGGTGTTGGAATTATATCTCCGGTAGCCAGTAGCATCCCATGAGCCTGCCAGACAGGATTTTGCAATGGAGAATAACCTCTGTCTCTTGATCATTTCACATTCTACCATAGTTTTCCTGGTTACCAGCAGTATAACATAGCAATCATCTTTCATTTAAACAGCAATGAGCTCATGCTGTCAAAACCAAGCAGGCATCTGTGATCAAAATGCAGCCCTCGCTCATAAATCAGAGTTTCATGCTGACCACACATGAAAGCATGCTCCAGGATCCTGACTGGCTGCCTGGCTCATGAGAAGATGGTATTTCAAGCTGTGGTTGTTAATCTCTGAACCTTGGAATGGCTGGAGAGATGACATCTCCCCTGCCACCTTCCTGCAGCTTTGACAAACAGGGGTATGTGAGTGAGCACTGCATTACTACACACGTGTGGGTCCTTGACAGATATTTCTCAGAGAGAAGGCAAGACAAGCTAAATTTGGTGCTGATCCTACCCCTTCTCTCAGCCCACATCTGGGATGTATAGGGCACTTTGCAAAACTTTTTTTTTTAAAACATTTTTTTGCATGTGCAAAGATCTAACAACTATGAGAGCTATTTTGCTTTCTGCAGATTTTAATTAAAAATGCCTTAAAAGCAAAGAAAATAAAGTGGTGGGGGTTTTACTGTCCATCAGGTAACCAGAAAACCCAAGTTATTCCAAATATACTGACATATCCAGAGTAAATAAATGGCAATCAATACTTGAGTGGAAGTTGAGCATTTCATTATCAGTTGTGCCTTTGTAACATTATTGTCAGTGATAATATTGATATCCTACATAGCAGGATTTTTCTGACAGTGCTCTTGGGTTCTGTAACAATAGAAAAAGGACTTGGACCTTAATCTCAGAAGCACAGATGAACTTTTATCTGGGCTTTGCTTTGACATTACAGTGCAGGTCACAGTGTGTCCCCAGCATAATTTCTGCAACTAAATCAGCCTATAGGAATTTCTTCATTGATCAGAGGGAAAATGAAGCTTGGTAGGGACCATGGGAGATATTCTGGCCTCACCTGAGGCAGGGCTAGCTTCAGAACCTGGACTGTACTGTTCTTGTGTGTCAACCACTGAGATGCTTCAGCTGGGCTCCAAGGAAGAGGTCACCAGTGTTTCCCAAAGGAACACAAAATATTGTCCTGAGTTCTCTATTCAGTGATGAGACAGGCTGATGGGGAGGGAGCTGGGACTGGAGATAGATCTGTGTTTGCCCTTCATGTAAAAGTCATTCAAGGCAAATGCTTGGGGTATCATTAAAGCTTTAAGGACTAAAGTGATTTCTAGAGCCGAGACAGGCACCTCAAAATTCGGATGTATAATCATGTGTCTTACCAGTACATGAGAGGGAGATAGTAAAGTTCAGCAACTCCAAATGAGAGTTGACACACTGAACAAAGATTCAGGCAAGCAGCACTGCTAAGTAGTGGGGTGTCTCTGAAATCTCACCTTTCTCAGAGTTGTTGATGAGGCTGAGTATCTTCACTTCCTGTAGTCCATCTGAGAGCATAGAGACAGGCGTTTTTCACAGCATGTGTTACAAAACTTCCCAGAAAGCAGGAGATGTAAACTCTAGAACGCCTGGCAGTTTTGAACCCACAGCTCCCACTTCATATGGCACACTCTGCTGGGGAGAGGTGACCCAGGATGCTGGGACCAGACCAGGATTAAATAAGATGCAACCCAAGAATGCAGACGAGCAATGGACTGGAGAGAGGTGGGATTTCTCAGGAAAGGAGAGTCCAGGAACTGCTTCTCAGTCAGTATAAGAGAGCCTGTGCATAAGCAGTGCCTGGAGCTGGATGAAGGGCAGTCACAGGGCTGGCCACACTGGTGCTGCTCTGCCTGCTGGCACACTGCCTGCAGAGAGCTCTGCTGCTGGGAAGGGAGCAAGTGAGCAGCTCCTCCTGGCACCTGCTCCACCTTGCCCAGAAGTGCCTGGAGGTTTCTGCCCCACGCTGCCTTCTGCTCTGTACACACAGCCCTGCAGATTAGCCCTGTGTGACTGCATATAGATAGTGGGGGTATTTTTGGGACTTTTCAGTAAAGCCAAGTAAAAGTTATCCTCTCCCTCAGAAGCAAGAAGGTAAGCACAAAAGGTTTAGGTGGCTGCTAACAGGACAACTGGTGAGCAAGCATTGAAATAAGCTGACAGATACAGAGAATTAATCTGAAACAAGTGTGGTGAGAACATCCTCATCCTAGGGCAAGCTGGGTCACCCTTCATGATATGTTCACTTCTAACGAATTGCTACTGGTGGCTTTTAACGAAGACTAAGGGCCCAATAGGTTCCCTGCAGCAATGGCTTGCATTATCTATGATACTTTCTGTGACATCTGTAATGCATTTGACATGTCCATGCTTGTTTATAACAGACAATAATCATCACATAAGCTTCTATAAACTACAACTGCAGAGGTCCCTAGCATGTTTCAGCACAGCCTAATGTGGAGTGCCATCATCGATTTAAGTCATGTTCACACTTCTCATGTGTGTTATCTGTATTAGGGATCAGGACATCAGGGCTTCAGTCCTCACAAGGCAAAAGAAATGTCTAATTTTCTGAGGTTTTAAAGATTATATAAAGGGTCACCTTGGCTTTTCTGCACAGACTGTATCCCATTATTCCTGAGTCTGTTTTGAATTACATTTCTTGCACTGCAGGGAGGAAACCCTCACAAAATAAAAATGATTTTTTATTAAATGTCTATGCAGTGAAATACAGGTGCATTTATTGATAATATTGTTGTAGCCTTGCTAGTTTAAGGACCTAGACAAGGCATGTTTTATAGACAGAGGCAATACTTTTTTACTGAGTCGACTTTCTGGTCTTTACATATTTTTCTGCCGTTGGAAAAAGGGATCAGTTCACGGGCAGGCACACAAGCCTTTCTCCAAGCCCCTGTTTGCTTTGCTCCTCTGGTCAGAACACATGCCAGGGCATGTTGCCAGGAGCCTGGGTGCATGCTGCAGTCATGTCTGCAGCACAGCATTGCTTTTCACCCACACCTGCTTGGCAGGCAAATAAGGAACTGTCCTGTGTTTCAAAAAAGGAAAAGAGTGTTTCCACCAAAACTGTACCTTGGCAATAGAGGACAGGCCAGCCAGGGTCCAAGGGCAATGACGAGGGACAAGGCAGTGCCCTCCCCAACAGGGCACTGTCCTGCAGCACCCAGCCAGAAGGGCAGGGCAAGGATGGGGATGATGACCAGTGGGGCACAGCCCAGCAATGTCTGTCCCTGGCTGCATGCAGCTGGTGGAAACACAACCACAACCTCCTGATGCTCTGGCAGCCCTGAGAGCATTGGCCCCTCACAGAGCTGGGCTGCCCCAGCTCAGCAGTCTCAGCACACACCAGCAGGACCCAGCAGTGCCCAGAGTCCAGAAGGGCCTTCTGATGATGTCATTCTGCAGCACAGCAGCAGCAGGGAGCTCACCTATATATGTGAACTGCAGCACACCCATAGCAGCGTTCCATGTACATGTATGAGACACAGGCAAATGCTGTCCTGCTTCTGGGCTTGCTGGTTTGGCTGTAGAGAGAGGCAGCCATTCACCACATTTACCACCCTGGAGAGGAGGCCAAGTCAAAAACAAGAGTCAAGTGTTGTTTGAAGCACCACCATTGTGCAGATGGTATGGTTGGAGTGCCTCAGCCCACACTGGGTGCTGCTGCAGCAGCAAGCTCAGCATTGTCCCTGAACCTCAACCAGCATCTCCCAGCCAGGACAGATGGGCTGTGCTGAGCATGTCTGCACCCCTGTAAGCCACAGTTTCCACATAGCCCAGGTCACAGCTGTCATAATGTGAAGATCAAAGCTGAAAAAGCTCAAGAAGCGCTTCCAATGGTTTATAGATAATCTACTCTCAGAGAGGATTAAGTGAGACAATTGTAACTTGTATTATATGAGCCAGGAGCTGACTTGGTTTGAAAAAGTTTGTCAGTGGGTAACTTCCCACCACAGACTGCTGTCAGCTTGTGTAATGCTGAGTCTGATCATGCAGAGGTGCCTTGACAGGTCTGTGCAATGTTATTTTTCAACTCATTACTCAATGTTGCAGCTGAATCCATCAAACAAAGGTGATTTTACTGCCTTTTGGATAAGCAAGTCAGTGTTTATTCAAAAGGCAGGCTCTTCAGTAGAGCTGCTATCAGCCCTTTCACTGAGCCAGACTCAAAAAAGAAATGTTTCTTCTCAGCAGATTGGAAAGGGCAGAGTCAGTATTTCCCCTGAGGATCTCAGGAGAGCTCAGCTCTAGGCGTTGCTTCATTATGGTACTGCAAACAGATTCCAAAGCACGCATGTCCATGTGTGTGCATGCCTGTATGCCCACACGCACGGGTCATCGGGTCATTCTCTCATCCTTCCAACACACTTGATGGACAAAATGAGTATTTAGGGAATTATTCTTCTACACTTTTTGAAAATTTCAGCATTGAGCAAGTTGAAATACCCACCTGTTGCCACCTCTTCAGTACCTAAAGTGTTAATTGTTCTCTTTGCCAGGCTGTCAGAAGTAGCCTTAATAACAATCTCTTCCCTTGTGGACTGAGTTGGGCAAGAGTAAGAAAATGCCATGAATAGTTGATAATCTAAAAACAAACTAGGAATGAAAAATTCCCTGTTTTCCAGATGTTCAGCTGTGGTTTAGACACACAGAAAATGAAATCCTCCCTGTGCTGAAGTCAATGCTGAAGCCTCAGTAGGACTGCAGGTTTTATCCCAGCTGCTGAAACAAAACATTAAAAAATGTTAAGGACCTGGACACATGTTCTTATAAAGCTTGATGGAAATCTGCACAGAGGCAGGCATTGAACGCATTTCTTGGGTCCCATATCTGTGTATTAAAACCTTACCTTTTAGTAGCTAACTCCTAATGCTAAAAAATATAAGTGGCAATAAAAGACTAGCCATGACATTGGGCTGAGATGTGTAATAAAAAAGCTCTGTTGCTGGTTCTTTGATAAACTGTTCTAAGCAAGTGACAAATGCCTGGTCTTTACAAAGGAGAGCAGAACCTCATGCTGTGCTGTGATGGAATGTTTGCAAGCCCTGTGCAAACATTCCATTGCTTTCAGAGAGCTGTGGCTGATGCCATCTCTCTCCTGTCTCCAGATGGCTGCAAGACAGATGTTTGTGTGGGAGTCAGTCATTTCAGCTTCCTAGAGAGTTGATGTAGAAGGATCGGTGATTCTGAGGCACAGCATATCTCAGCCAAAGGTTGGCAGTGAAAGGGAGGAGATCACATGACAGTGAGCTGGAAAAGCATAAGGCTTAGAGACTGAAACGAAGTAAAAGAGGGACAGGAGGAAGACCCAGGGGATGGAACTGACTAAGCCATGACAAGATGCACAAGGCACCAGCTGGACCTCTTCCAGCTCCTGTTCTCTCCTCATGAAGAGACCTAAACTCTCTCTCTCTCTCTCTCTCTCACACACACACACACACACACACACACACACACACACACTTAATGAATGTTCCTTCAGATAAGCCAGCTGCAAATGTCTTGCCTGCGTTGCATTATTTTTTTGATGTCTGTTTTAAAGGATGTCTGCTTTAAAGGAAGGGATGATTTGGAATGGTTTGACCTTTCACCAGAGTCCAGCCCCAACACAAACTGGAAGGGTTGCCATTTGACAATTCTCTAACTGTTTTCAGGAACCATAATTAGACAAAACCTATCAGCAATAAAAAAAAAAAATAGAAAGGCAGAGGTGAAGGTGCTTGCCAGCTGGACTAGGAAGAGGCAGCTGTTGGTTATAAAATGTCTGCTTTGGGTCTTTGTCTTGCCAAACTTGGAGAGAAATCATAGGGCGTGCAGAGAAAAAAAGTCTTGTACTTCAAAAAATGAAGTTGAAAGTACTCTTGGGTTATGATCTCCTTTAAAGTGTTTTCTGCAATTTTACAACTGAAGTAGGTTGCTTACAAGTGGAAAGGTAAAATTAAACTTTTCTCCAAAATTATTCATTATTTCTAGTTTTTCTGTTGAAGTAACTTCAACATTGATAACGCAGAAAAATCCATCACAGTCCATCAAGAAGATTATAGTTTGCCTCTGGCCTACTCTCAGTCAATCTCTTCAGTTTCCCAAACATGAGACTGGACTCCCAGCTCAAAGATATGTTACAGGCTGATGCCCTCACTAAAAACCCAAACTGCAATATGATTCTCCCAAAAAGTCAAAAAAAAATCCAGTTCAAATCCTACTATATAACATGTCAAAGTCCCAGATAATATCCTGCACCCCAGATTAAAACAACAACAACCAAAAAGCAAATTTTCAAGCAGGGCAATAATTTTTTTGTATGATGGTCACTGTTGAAGGAAATTTTTATTGGCAATCTGTAGTATCCTAAATTAATTTTTGCCACTCAAGTCCATAATTTTTATTACATATGACATGCTGACTCGAGACATCTCACTGTTCAACATAAATCTTGCTCTGTCTTATTAACCACACAGCCCATAGGCAAAGCAGTCAGTGTGATGGACCCCATGTGGCACAGAAATGTTCTGAATGAACAGAAACATCAGGAGGTGCATTCTTCTGCTCAGAATGAGCCTTAACAACAGTTGTTCACATTTTAATGATAAACTTCTTCCAGTTTTAGGGCAATTCTAGCACCTTCTTCCCCATGCGCGCACACTGTTGTTGTGCTGTTATTTGTTGATCTTTACTCAGAAGCTGAGAGGAATTATCTTAACACCATTTGCTTTAAAATAATATATTTGTCTTAAAACATATGTTTGGTGGGAGCACGTAAATTAAATTAAAGCCAATGTGAAATAGTTATAGATTTTTTTTTTTTTGAGGAAAAAAAGCACTCACCTGAAATACATCTTCTTACCTGCAGATCATCCACTGTCAACCAAAACAAAATTTGACAGAAGTCAGAGTGCCATATCCATGTTATAAAAGATTTTATACCAGAAATATGAATAATTTCTTTTGATTTTGGACAGAAAAATATTTAAAATCTCTGTGCTATGAAATCTACATTAAGGCTTTTGATTGCTATGTATTCCAGTAGAAGAGAGTTCTTTGCAATAAAGCGTTAGTGAAAAACAGCTCAACTTCATCAGCTCTTGGACTCTCCATTAATATGAACAAAGTAAAGTCACAGAAATGAAGGCACTTTTGATCTAGGGACTGCTACCTATTACCTCGTTATACACAAGCCAAAGTACACTCGATGACTCAGTGCAGACTTTGATGAGAAATGTACTGTTCATTTTTTTGTGACCCTGTACAATGTTATTAATTCTTCTGTCCTCACAGTGGTTCAGTAATATACATATGGATTTGGGATATGTGCGCTGAATGTGAAAGCAACATTGTTTTCAGATGGAATACAGTTGTGGGGATATTTAAGCAAGAACAGGCTGCTCCAAGCAGAAAACATATGAAAGAATCAGCTCTAAAACCAATATGAGACAGAAAAGTGTATCTTAATATAAAGAGACATTGTTTATAATTTGTATGGCTAAAAAGAGAATGGAAAGCAACATCTGTGTCCTCTTTGCTAATTTTGTTTTACAAATGCACCCCAGCAGCACACACCACTTATTCTTGTGGAAAAAGAACTGGTGAAGATTAAAAGAAGAATAGATAAACACTCTTCCATAATTGCAAGGTAAAAAGAAGGTAAAGCTCTTTCCTATAATTATCCCCAAGCTTTCTGTCATTCCAGCAAAGCTATTTATTGATGATATACATTTTATTTACACAGAAAAAAAAAAAGATTAAGGCATCAGTGAGAGACTAGATTGTTAATGGTTAATGGCTCAAACAACCAGCAGGGTGCTTTGCTAACAATGTGCAAAGAATCCATGCAGGTACAGAGGGGTGCACACCCACCACCAGGGGCTGCAGCTGGGTGTTGAAAAAGATAAGGGAAGAGGCTGAGAAGAGGCAAATCCTGCCAAGTGAGGTAGTGCTTTTTATCATGCCAAAGTCCAGTGGCTCAGCTGTGAAAACTCCCCACCAGAGAAGTACCAGAATGTTCAGCCTGAAGGCATTCATTCTTTCTGGTGGGTCAAAATTGACTTAACTACATGTAACAGGCAGCTGTGGTGTCTTAGAAGGTGTCAAAGACTCCTGAAGTGTCCCATGATCCACAGCATTACATCACCCAATGTAAAACTCCCTAGAGGAGGTAACTGGGCATTCGCATTGACCCTGAACATAATAAACAGCCACCAGACTTCATGTTTTGTGGGTTTTCCCCATCCCTGATGGATCAACACTTGGCACTGGTTGTATTTTTTCCATGAAAATGCATCTCAAAGAGTTGTTCTCATCCTTGGTAGCCTGGAAGAAGCAAGATAGCGTAGGGACCTTGTACCCGCCCAGGGCTTGGAGCGCTGGAATTTCTTTTGTCTTTCTGCCTAGGGAAAGGCCATGGATCCCTGATGGATCAAGGCCATCATTTCAACCAATGCAGTCTAGTCGTGTGATCCATGGGTAGCTACTATGTATCTTTCCACTCTTTTATTTTCTTTCTTTTCCCTGGTATGTTTTCTAAAGTGATATTTTTGGTGCTTTTATAGTGTTGCATTTTTAACCAAAATGGCTCCATTTTAAAATTTGCCAAGAACCTTGTTCTACCTTAATGTTATAAAGTTTATAAGTAAAAGTTTGTTATTGGACTTCCTGAGAATTTTGTTGTTCTTCCTGCTCACTGGCACTCCTTGATGCTCCTCTGCTGACATACTCCAGAAGCCACCTTGGGCTGGTGACTCGTCTGACCTTCAATCTGCAGCCGCTGTCCTGAGAGCCAGCTCAGTGTGAAGCCTGAGCCAGCAGCTGCCCTGACTCTGCTCAGTGACCGGGGCTGAGCTGGCTGATGGTTGGGCGCTGTGGTCTGCTCAGAGAAGTCTGCCATGCTCTGATTGTAGGGAACAGTGCCCTGTCAGCATGGGCGTGCAAGCTCCAGGGGCACAGAAGGGAGATCTGAATGCCATGGTCCCCTTTACCGACTTCTCTTTATATTTAAGACATGTTAGTAATGCGCTTAACTGGAAGCCATAGGACTTCTCCCTCCCTCCTCTCCAGTATCAACAAATAGCTGATGGCATTGAAGTTAAACAAAAGCTTTGCCTTTGCTCTCCCTGTTGCTGAGGTAAATCACGCTGCTGGGTTGCCATAGAAACGGCAGCTATCACAAATATCACTACATCGTGGCTTCAGAGCAGCTCCAACAGCCAGGTCTTCCTTCTGGGGCCAGTCCTCTTATCCTTCATCCAGCTCTGTCTTTCCAACTCTTCTACAATGTGCTGCAATTTGTGATGACAAAAGAGAAATTTAAGTTTTATTCTTGGGAGTGGAGAGTTTTATCAAGGAGGACTAATTGTAACAACTCACACTTGTTAGCTCTCGAATGCTGAGGCAGAGTTGGACAACAGACTATGGAGAGTTGAGACTCTGGTGATATAAATTGTTACGTTTACTCACATTAGAAAGACAGTGAACAGAAAACTAATTAATCGCAAGTTGATTTGAAATAATCTGTAAACAATTTTGGCAGAGAGGACAGATAGGTTTTTTCCCTCAAATATTTATGAACCTAGAGATACAGATGGGTAGTGGGTGAGACTTTTAAGAGATGCGCTATGCTAATTTATATTCATCAGGGATTTTTGCATTTTCTATAGCAGAATTGGAAAGCATTAGAATATTTCCCTCCAATCCTCCAGCTTCCCTATGGACAAATATCTATTACTTTCATTGAAAACCCATTATAACTTCAGTATTGTCCAAATAAAGGATACTGAGCTGTGTTTCAACTAATATTAGCAGATTGCTCTGTTCTAGTGTAATGAAGAATATCTATTGGGATAGGCTTGAAATCTCACCACTTTTCATTTACAAGCAAGGTTTCCAGTCACATCAGTACATGTTTCATGCACTGAGTAGAAAAGACAACTCTAATTTTTAATTTTCTTTTCAGGGAACAGTAACATGAATTTTCAAAGACGCTGGTTTTTTATTATGAAAATGCCTGTCTTTTCTTTCATTTATTCTGCTTTTGCTAGCCACATGGTTAAAGTTAGGAAAACAAACAGCAGATACTTTCCAGTGAGGAATGTTTACATTACATCCAGCTTATCTGTGCAAGGAATAATCTATGAACTCTCCCTGGCCTTTTGGATAAGCAAACATAAACCTCATTTCCCTTTATTGTCCACTCCACATAATAACTAGCCCTTCCAGAGGGCTTCACAGAGGTTATTCAGTCCAGGATAGCTCCTGGGGATTTCCTTTAATGACTAAAGGGATCACTGTGTGCATTATTGAGCAGACATACTGCAGTTGTGATGGTCTAAGGATAAAGCACACAGGTTTGTAGGGAGAGGTATCATCTTGTATCAAGACTAATCAATATAGCTGGGAAAAGAGAAGTCTTCAAGCATGAGTCATTCCTTGTATCTCAGGAGGCAAACTGATATGGTCCAACCCCACAGTTCCATCTCTTTTTTTGTGGGCATTCGTATAAATCCTCTGTGAGCTGAACCAGTTCAGGAAACTGGTAAAAGAACTAATCCAACAAAAAGCAGTGGATTTTTTGGGGTAAACAATCTGATTTGGCCATTTGCAAGGTGATAATGCCATAGGTACAGAAGCAAGGGAGAAATTGAAAAAAAGAAACAGGACACCCTTTTTGGTAACAATGAAATGTATAATTGTTGCAATTGTCTTATTTCATGGTAGTGAGGCTCTGGTTTGGACATTTCAAAGGGCTCCTTTAACTCTGCTCTCATGACATTCTTCAAAAACAGCAATCAGCCTAACCAATGTAAGGACACACTTAAGCTTTCCATAGCAATCAAGCGGGGGATGATGCCCACCTTTCATCTGAGCCCTTGCAGCACTCCCTGCAGCCCCTGCTCTTTCTGGCAGGTGGGCACTGAGACTGGGGCTTTCTCAGGGCACTCACAGAGCTGTTGCCAACACTAGCCAAAATAAGATTCCTTGTTACTGATCATGCCCATATCTCTATGAAGACATGCAAGGTGAAATAGCTTGACCATCATAGTCTAAATGTGAGGGTCTCTTTCCTAGAACACCAAAGTTATTGAAATTGCTCACGCTAATTTAAGTGAGATTTGGATCTGGTCTCACACAAGTTGGCATTCAAAGCATACTGAAGAATCCTGTACCACTGTAAAGATTATAGGATTTAAAAGGCAAGGTAAAACTATAAAATCTAAGCTGCAGGCTAAAACGTGGCAAACAGCTCTATTTATGTTTTTGGTTTTTTTTAATATACGTTGTGGTATAAATCTTCATTGGAGTTATTAGATAATTTGTTTTAAGGAGATGTACAGTTTTGATACAAAAAGTACAAGAATGAAGTATTCACCACACTTATTCATATTCAGTTATTTACTCAAACTGTAAAAACTTATCAAAGTCTTCTTCTTCAATTTCTGCAGACTGGTAATGTATGTTTCGACAAAGCCAGCTAATAGCTGTGTACTTTTAAGAAGAAATATTTTTGAAGGAAATAAAGCTTTGAGCTAAGAGGCTTAGAGCCCATATATAGGTCTAAAGCCTCCTGTTTCATTCAATCCATAAAACCACACTGTGATGTATAGCCTCCCACATGAGCACAATATGAACACGAGCTGACTGGACTGAGGTTCTTGACTGTGTTATGAGCACAAAATGCCCCACCCTTATCTCATTTTTTGGCTGCTTCCACGTGCTTCAAACTTCATGGTGGTTCCTTTGAAAGCTGCTCTGTTCCAGTGACTCACTTGGAAATGATGGGGGGGGCTAAATATTCTGCTATGAAAGAGAAAAATAAAGATTCAAGCCTTGCAGGGTGCCTGCAAGAAACAAAATATCCCAAAATTCCTGCTCCATGCTAGATGCTTGCAAGGCAGAAACATCAAGGTCTCAACACCCTGATGCCTGAGGGCTTTCAAGATTTCCACTCTTCAACGAGGACCACCTTGTAGTATTTCCTGGGTCTTGCCCTTTGCATTAGCAGGTGCCCTGACCAGGCCTTCCAGAGAGAGCTCAGAGCCATATTGAAAACTAAGAGAGAAGAAGAGAAAATATGTTCTCTGGAGGGCTTGCTATACATAAGGGCAAGTCTTTATAACTGGCAGCACCTGGAAGGGAACCTTCAGATGCCCAGAGTCCAACAAGGTCAATCAGGGGATGCAGACCGGTTATCTTACCTTGGGCCCAACTCGTTATCATACTCAGTTTTTCAGATCTTTCAGATTTTTTTTTTTTTTTTTGATCCACCCTGGGAAACTGAACTACATCGTGTCTTTGGGAAGGTCTATACTGGGTCAATGGTTGGAGAGAGATTGTAGCAGTGGGGTGCTCTGTGCATCCTACAGAAAATAACACAGTTTTCCAACTCGAGTGAATCACCATGCCAATTTCTGATACAGACCTCCCCAGCACTCCTAAATCTGTTCACAGTATGGAGGAGGCTGAATGTCACCTCAGAGGACCTCTCAGAATTAGCACTCTTTTACTAGAGAATTTTTAAAAAATACATTTTCCTAGATTGAATGCAAAATTCTGTACCTTTGCTAAATTTTACAATTTAATCTACTTTTGCACACTTTTTCACCATTTCTGTGACTGAAAGCTGCTTAGTCATCTCTGTTGCAAGACCTTTTGCACCTAATTTCCTCACATTTTCTACAAAAATAAAATTTAAAGACCTTTAGGGAAAACTGATGCTTCCTAGGTAATAAAATCTAGACATCCAGTGGTTTATTTCTTGTCCACAGATTCTTTTTAGGGTCTTCAGGCACTGATAACACCAAGAGACTCATTGCATTGCTTTCCATAAATGTGCTACCAGTACTTCCAGTACTCCTGTCACAGCACCATGTATTGCTCTAGGCAATCACCACCACAGAAGAGTATTTGCTAGGGTTCAGGTCTGTCATGATGACATAATTCCTTTTTTCTCCTGAATTTGAAGTTTGCACTTGCTTGCCTTAGTTTGCATGTCCAGGGGATTCTGTTTTCCCTCTGATATTCTGGGGAGGATAATATTCTCAGTGACACTGCACTACTTTCCTTTTGTTGATTTCTTTCCCATGCACTAGGGAGAACATAATATTAAGATGAGCATTTACTTGTGCTGTTCATTTAGAGCATTGTTTGTTGGAGCAAAGATCAATGAAAGACAAAAATATCCATGTTCCTCTGCAGGGCACTGGAACACATAGTCTGAGCTAGAGGAATGGTCCCAGAAACAGCCGTGGCACAAGGCTCTTCACAGAGCCCAGCTGACTCTGACTTCTCCCTTGTCCCACTACAGTGACAAGTAGCAGCCAGTCTGGACTGAAAAATGTTAGGTACCTGTTCTTTATCATTGCTTTGTTCTGTGGGTTGGTTCATGGGAAAAAGGGAGGAAGCATCATCAGTATTCTCAAGTGGATGTGAATTTAGCAGGAGCAGGGCTCAAGTGAGGATCCAGCCTTTTATACAAGAGTACAACACTGCCACTAACTTAGCCCCACAGGAACCCATGCAAAGGAAAAAATGGAAATTTCATCTCACTTTCTTCCTCACTGTAAGCAAGTGGATAAAATTAATTTCTCTCTTCTCCTGCAGTATCTTCTGATGGAAATACTTGCATTCTAAAAGTCTTTGCTGGAACAAAATCTGCACGTTTGTTCAGCTTGGACTCCAAAATTCTAAATATTGTTATTTGGATTCTCCTCAGTTACGCAGGTTTGGCAGTGGCTATGCTGGAGTGATGTCAATCAAAGTGGAAAAGTCATCTCACTTTATTTTTTCTCCATCTTTGATTGTCTTTCTCTGCAGTTTATTCCTTTGCAATTATATAGAGATCTGTCACATGATTATTAGGTGGCATAACTAAATTCAACAGTTAATAATCACTTTAATTTCATTGTTATGAAATACTATGCAAAAGAGAAGATATAGCAAAAGTTTATTTGGAAAAGCAAACATTCCAGATTGGTATATTCATTAACGACTGTCTAATAGTCAAATTCTTGGCACATTATTGTTGTAATTTTTCCCAGCAAGACACAGAAATTGGCAAAGCAATCATCAAAGCACATAAGCATATGTCTTAAGTAGATGCTTCAAGTTAATCATATGGCCAAGTACTTTGCTGAACTGGGAGCTCTACATTACACAGTGACTGCTTCCAGAGGTATGGCCTACAGACAAGGAAGTGTAGGACTGGCAAAAGGAAAAGCAAACTTGAAATTATATGATAACTACCTCTGCTTCAAATAATGCACAGTCTTAGTGATTTAATGAAGCAAGAATTTAAATTAAAAAATAAAATTGTTTTACTAGTCAAGACTTATCCACAGCCCTGTACACAGACCATAACCATGGAAAGACATCCATGGAAAAACAGGCAGAGGACACATCTATAGAAAGAGTGTAGGAACAGGCAAAGGTGATTTCTGGGAGATGAGGACAAATGACATGTCAAGGCTGATGCCACTGGCAAACTATAAAGGATGGTTGCTGTAAGAAGAGGAGAGGCATGGATGAAGCAGAAGTACAATTCTGGTAGAAGGAGAAGCTTTAGGCAACACAGAGCAGAAGAGTAAAGACCTATGAACAATTAATTACATGCAACCCTTCTGATTTGACTTGCTATAAGCTTGGCTTGACATAAATGTGCTGTCATACTAGCAGTGGTTGAGAGCACTCTGCCTGCATCCTCTTCCACAGCTCACCTAATAATCATCAACATAATCATCTCCACACCATTTGTGAACATATATGAAGAGGCATTTTCCTCCATTTCCATATGCAGGGATACTTTTAAATTCTGTGCTTCTATCTATTGTTCAAAACTGATTATTTAGCCTATAAGCCTGGCCTTTGATGCCATTATCACAAGAGTGTTTGAAGTGTTTTTCCAAATAAAAGACAGGCACAGACTTTTAAAAACACTTAAATGACTGTAGTTCATGAAACCTGAAGTCTCAAGATAACAGAAAATAAGGCACTGATTGGAAGATTCTTCTGCACTTTCTGATAGGACTGCCAGGAAGACAGAAATTAGCTCTAAAATGGCTTTAATGACAATGTACTTTTCCAAGAAAACAAACATCATTTTCCACACAAAGTTCAGGGTGTGCAGACTTGTTTTCTATGCAAACAAAGTACTCAGTAAATATCAGCATCTAATCATGTAGTCATGCTATTTTGCAGAAACAAAATTCTTTATTTTATGGCTCCCATGGCAGACATGGATTATGAGAAAGAAATTAATTTGAAACAAATTATCGCCTCAAAAAAACATAATAGCAAGAGCGAGGACTGCTTTTGTTCAAATGTATTTTCTGTTTTGGGATGAATGAATTATTAATCATCACTGTACAGGGAAGTGACACAAAAAAACCAACACTAAAGTTAAAACAAAGTGGTCTCAGATTCTTATCCTAAACACATGAATTTAAGAGGAGAGTGTTTCCTTTGCCTTCAGCATAGTCTTTTTGTATTTAAGCAATTTAAGCAAGTATAAATGAGATCAGCAGACCTTTCAGATACCTGCAAGGAAAACATTCAAATAGCAAAACATAATTTCCATACAGTTCCAGTAAGTGCATTATGTTGGTAATTCAATGACTAATTGCAAAATCTATTATCTTGGAGATGAAAAGATTTTTGGAAGATTTAAGATCAGATTTCAAGTTTAAGAAAAGCAAGAAACAAAAAAGAACAATAAACTAAATACTGGAAAACACATGCATGACTCAAAGCTCTGCAACAGAAACAGCTGTAACTTCTATGCACATGAACATGATTACAAACAATTACGCAATATGCAGGAAGGTTGAACTGCATATCAAATGGAATTTAAAAATTTCAGAGAACAATAGGAAATGTAAAGGACAAAGAAGCATGTACCTTGCTTTGCCAAAACTGAGCAGCAAGACAGTGACTTGCTATGTAAAATCAGCCTCTGAAGAAAAGGCCAGTTTGTTTTGAAGACTTGAATCAGACATAAATAATGGAAAAGCCTTATACTGGCTTCTTTCAATGGACTGAATTTAGCCTCCTGTGCCTACCCTAATGACTAGAAGCAGAAATAGAATATTTGGGGCAAGAAAAAGCACGCTGAGTTAATTTAGAGCCGTTTTTCAAATAAACTTCTGGTCTAGAAGTTGGTGCTGGACTTGATGAACCTTGTGGGCACCTTCCAACTCAGGGTATTCTGTGATTCTAGGTTTCATGAACATTTTGGTAAGTTTGAAATATTTTCTCTTTTATCTCAGTCTCTGAAAGGAAAATAATCTTCAATTTTCCAGACTGTACATAACAGCTTCAAGTGCCCAGGAGGCATAGAAACATGCAAATCCTTGGCCTGTCTGGGAAAAAGAGTGTCCTGAAGTCACTGAAGTGCTGGAAAATATGAGCTATTAGTGGTATTGGCGTAGATACATGTAATGTAAACTGGCAGCACAGACTCAAAACATTAATACCCAAAGAAAATTAACTCTGCACACTTGCAAGTACAAAGAAATGCCAAACAACTGCTTTGCAAAGAATGGTAAAATACAATGGAATAGAGAAAATAAGATGATAAACACTTTAAAGGAAAGAAAAGTTGTGTTGATGCCTCCATCTTCGCTCTCAGGCAAGAGAAGGATAGACACCAGCTAATTTAAGAAGACACAGAAGACTAGCACAAAGAAAGTGCATTTCATTTGGAATGAAGTTAGCATGCCCTTACCCAGTGGGACATAAAGCCGATACCAGAACTACTCTTACTACACAATCACTATTTCATAAAAGACCAACGTTTACACATACACAGATAATAGGAACAGGAAAGGTCTCTATGCACACAAATACGTGTATGATGTTAGTCATCCCTGCAGTAAACTCTAATCATTCAGGGCTATAATTAGACAAGCAGGCAGAGGTGGGTCAAATATGCCTTTCAAGAAAATCAAACCCAGTCTCTCAGCCATTCCGGTCAACCAAATCAGGGTGGGAGGCACTGGGAAGGGCAGAAGTGAGACCAGACACTGACACACGCTGGAAAGCACAAGATTCCTTCTGCTGCTTCTCTTCTTTCTACCCCAGCTCCTTTGTAATCATTGATCCCTCCCACAGCCATAATCCTGCCTCCATAGCACCCTTCAGCCTGCACCCATTATCCAGCTCCTGGAGGCTGTTAGGAAATATCTCCTCCACAACCCACCCTGGGAGAGGAGGGGATAAGCATCCTACTCTTACTCTCCACAATGAGCAGGAGAAAACCAAAAGGAAAAGAAGAAAATGATAAAGTGTGAACATCACTAGTCTAAATGGTCAAGGAAGACAAAAAGAGCATGGAAAAAAGTAATCTGAATTCCATCTGTAAATGGGAAACTAAAAGCAGTGGTGCAGTCCCGAGCAGACTGGTGGAGGAACCAGAAAGACAATCTATCTCTCCTAAAAGTGATGCAGTGCCAAGTTCAAGTCTTATTTGCAATACTTAAGATTTAATACAAAGAAATTATGTGTCTAATAACAAGCATTCAGCAGGTTGTTCAGACATGTTTTTAAAGACTCTCTAATTTCCTTTTTTAAATCAGATTTCCTACTTCTAATGTGAGATATTTACTGAGATCTATTTATTTTCCTTCCTATGCTTCTCAGTCCATGTGGCTATCAAGTATGAGAACCTGTATTTTACTAAAATATCTGGAGTTACTGGGGCTTTTTTCCCAATATTGTCTGTTCTCTTTGTCTTATCCTTGAGCTTTTCTAGTCTCACTATGTGAAAGCAAAACCAAAATTAATATCACAGCCAAACGGAGGTGCAATTCATGAATACAAACCTAGAGAGGGATAAGCAGAAACTCCCTCTGCTGTCATGCATGGCATTCATTTCTCTATTAATTAATGCCTCTTTTCCCTTAAGATTGCTTTGTCCATTGATAATTTCTCAAAACAGCTCATTATTTTATCCAACTGATTATATTGTTGCTTTATAAAAGGCATTTATTATTTTTCATCTTAAGAATTATTTTTACAGCCTCGGTGTAAAGACAAAATGTTTTGCTCTTGTTCTTCCTGAAGGGCTTTTATTTTAATCAATTCACAACATAATTGCAGTGTTTTATATAAACACCAACATAAAATTTAGATCTTAACTAGAACATTCTCCATTTATCCAGTTAAGTGCTTCAGTGTTTCCCAATACATTTGTGTTTGACCATCTAATGTTGCTTAAGGTATTTTCATAGGGTAGATCTATTTTCCTGGATAGAGAACTGAAGTAAAGTTGGAGAGTTCCTCAAAAGAACAAACAGATCCAGATTTGCACTACTGATGGGGGTTGAGCTTGTCTCCCCATGCACCCAGCCCAGGATGCTCCCAGGTTTCTTGTGCCAGCACCAGCTCCAACCCACTGCAGGCAGCCAGGATCGCCAGTCACTGAATTACAGCTGCTTTTCCCCGGGCATTAGGGCCACATACTTCTGCCTGTTAAACCCTTTTGTTGCATAAAGCATGGATGGGGCTTTGAGCAGTCTGGTCTACTCAAAGGTGTCCCTCCCTGCCCATGACAGGGATCTGGAACTAGATGATCTTTCAGCTTCTAAAATTCTGTCTTGTGAAGGGGTTGTAATTTGAAAGGGATTCATTTTTTTTCTATAGAATTGAGTTCAACCTGCAAGATGTGGCATGCAATAATATTCTTCTTCTAGAAGGATGCGTGGTGCTCTCCTGGAGAAGTCTGCCAGTTCATTTTGGATATTGGCAACAAGCTGCATCTTTCTCAAAAGCCAGGATGCAAATCAAACAGGAACAGCAAGCAGCTATAGTTCTCCTCTTTGTCATGAACAGGTATTTTAAATTCTTAATCAGGTTACTAAGCCTCTTTGCACTCTTTGACAGAGCCAGTTGTGGACTTGGCTATTTATTCTATTGCCAGAGGGAGGAAAGAGGAGCACGATTACACAGCAGTGATCTCATGATGTCCTCTCAGGATACCCAGGACAGCAGTTGTGATTGTGTAGCTGGCACTGCAGCCCTCTGCAGTCTCAGCCCTATAGAAATGGGACTGGAAGAGCTTATCAGCAACACAGATTTAAATGCCAGGAATAGTTCAGCTATTATAAAATGGCATAGGTTGGAAAAATATAGAAATGATAAAAAAATAATTTAGGGTGAAAAGAAGTTCTTTTAAAAAGCTTCATGCTATCAAACTGTGAGGGAGAAAAGATCCTTAAATACTTAAGATGGTCTGCAGCCAGCCATTTTTCACTGCTCTTGGATTTCCAGATAGTTGTGATTAAGGGAAAAATACCCTGACTATCAGTATCTGGTTCCTCTTCTGGGGTCCTGTCTTAGCAGGAAGTAAGACGACCTTCCAAGAAAAGTTCTCCCTCCCCAAATACAACTAAGTTTTGTTAACTAATATCATCCCTATTTCATGCCTGCTTCAGGATAAGACTGCCCATTTCTAAGCATTGATTGGAATCCTAGGAAGCCATCTGTTCAGGAGACATAGGTTTCCCAAAGCACACCAACCTGTCATTTAGCTCCATCCCAGACTCAGAGACAACATAACAACAGACAACCAGTTTGGGTTCCAGCTGGTGATATGAGGGAAGGGTTAATTACACCTTTGAGTACTCCTCGATTTTGCTAAGTATTAACTTAACAATAGCATGAAGGGTCATTTAAGACATTAAAAACACTGGGGAATAAAAGTGTTATTAAGTTGTGTTGGTTTAGAGTATTCCTGTGATGCTATTTTAGCTCTAACAGTAATAAATTTGTTATTTGTTTTTTATACTAATATGTTTCCATTTACTTGGCAAAAGTGATGACAACAAAAGTTCTGTCAAAATGTCACTGGGTCACATGAGAAAGTAAATACTTACAATAATGATTTGCTTAAATTATCTCCTCTGGCCTCCTTGGAGGTAATTTAGGGTCACTGAGTTCTAGTATTGTCAAAAAGAGCCTTTGTAGAATACCATATGGCTAAAAACATAATGAGTTTTACAAAAATTCAGCAGAAGGTGTGTGTTTGTATGCAGTGACTAAGCATATGCAAGTAGGAGGCAATTACAGATGGCTGGAAATATGCTACTACTGCAGAACACATATGATGTTTTGTATCGCAGAGCAGAAAGCAGAAATGCTCTGAAGTACCAAGCTTGGCTACTAGCTAATACCATGATTCTGAATTTGTGTTATTTAGGGCCACAGCATCACACTCAGCAGCTGCAGACCAGCAAGAAAAGGTTGCTCGCTTCTGTTTCTTAGATTGAAAACGAGTTAATGCAATCATGGAAAGTATGGAGTGGTTAGGAGAATAGACCAAGTGGGAAACAGCATGATACATCCAGTAAAAGCCCCATTAAAAACAAAGGTATGAATTAACTGTGACACAGCCATGCTTAGAGCACTTAGGAAATGAAATCTCTTTACTACATGGGCCAGAGTGGTTAGCCTGCATTCTCTCCTCCATTGTGGGGTTGCCTTATTGATTTTTTTACCATTCTACAGTTCTGAGATTGGTTTGGGCTGCTGCTGACTGTAAAATGTTAATCTGAGGAGTGTTCATTCTCTTAGACAAACTATACATGTGTATTTGTCACCTTACCTAAGCAGTCGCTGGTGCATTGAGATATCAGCCCTCGCAGTATTTGCCAGTTTTTACCCTAACTGGAGATGGAGGTATCGTGGAGAAGCTTATCAAGGGATTGCTTTGGAAGTGCTGAGTGGGAGCTGTCGTGAATGTGAGGTTTGTTGGAGAGGTCAGGGAGATAAACAAGTCGCGTCCCTTCCCACCCCTGTGAAGGAACAGAGACCTGGCATTGGATGACAGGTTTGTATTTGGAAAAAAGGTATTTACAAAATAAACCCAAAACAACAACTTCAAAACCAAACCACAAACCACTCCCTATTCCACCCATTTATATTTCAAACCAAAGAACAATCCTACTGATGCCTACCAACTGATCCAAGGTGGGCTGAATGGAAAGAGACGCCCTGCTTTTAAGAGAAAATAAGTCTATAAAAGGAAAGAAGGCATGACTAGGACCCACGCTACTGATCCCATCAGCTTTGCACTACGCAAGAGAAAAGACAAATAACAAGGCATTTTATATAGATATGAAAATATATTTATATTCTAAATAAAAATACTATACAATACATTATGTGTTATACAATACATTGCATTGTATAATATTATAGTATATTATACATAATTATGTTTTATATAAATAATATATATAATTTATATAAATTAGAGCTACTCACTTCTTTTTTCTTTATTTTTCCCTCTAAGGTCTGTTTAGCAACATTATTGTAGGGTCAGCAGGGCATAGAATTCTGCCTTTAAGACTCAAAATTGCATCAATGAGTGCAATTGCATCTTGAAAATCTGAAAAAATAAAAAGAAGCAAGCATTTCCACTTGGATACAGGAGGTAACATACATTAGCATACTCTCATCAGAATTTGCCTGTACAGCAAAACCCTAAGAAATAAGTCAAACAGGTCTCTTTAGGAAAAGTTACTCTAAGAGCATTCAAGCTTCCTCTGTTAGGGAGTCAAGACCCATATACAGTGATGTAGAATAGGCTCATCCAGAAGACAAAAATGAAAACTCTTTTTTTTTACTCTAAATTTCTCTCTGGTGACTTGATGAGAAGCACAGACTGACTGTCCCCCTGATGGGCAGTGTAAATGGCCCTAGTGCCAGAGATGTTTGTTCCAGTAGAACTGGTCATTGAAAACATTTCAGCTTGATCTTAAATAAGCTAACAAAGGTGTACTTTGAGCAAGTTGTGGTCTACCCCTCAGGGGCCCAGGATCTGCATTGCCTTGTAGATTTTCCCTCTCAAGGCTTCCATCTTGGGAGTGGCCATCAGTAATGGTTGCAGAGAGGCTGGTGGACACCTTCTAACACCCCTTCAAAGGGACCGAGAGAGAGAACCCTCGGCAGGATAAGCACCCAGCAATTCTGACTGCCTCTCTCTTGTTTAGGAAAATAGGGCCCTTACTGAAGCAAGGTGTGCTGAATCTTCCTGGGGTGTGCAGTGCTGTCAGTCATGAAGACCTATGCTCCACCGCGAGGTAACGTGTGGTGGCTTGATGGGTACAACCTCTGCCAGCCTCTTGGGGAATGGCTGGAGGTGGACATGGGCTGCACCTCAGCCATTCCAGTGCGTGGGATGAATTGGAGAATAGAATCACTGCAGGATGGGCCAGAACAGCTCTTTCACTAGTGCCAGCATCCAAAAAACTGGGCATTTTTACTCTTGGTAAAAATAGCACTAGAAAAAACAGCTGGAAATGTGCTTTACATTAAGGAGCTGATGGCCCTTTTTTTTTTTTTTTAGCCCCCACATATATGGTGACTTACTTATTGACTCCTAGAAGAACAAATCTTACTGCAAAGAGGAAAAGTCAATGGTGCTAATTAGCAACAAAGTGGTATAATTGAATAAAAGTGCTTGGAGAATCTTTGAACACACTGATCCTTGAGGGCAGAGTCACAGTCTTTAAATCCTAAGCCAATGAATGTATTAATGAAGAAAAACCATCACAGAAATTGAGATAAAATTGATTTAGTTATGGACGTTTTGGCCAGAAAATGCAACTACGATTACAATGCTAGTAAGATTTAAGAAATAAAAGTGAGGCTAGAGGAAATTTCCAATGGATTTAAAGAAAAAACTTCTCTCAAGAAATGATTTTCTGTCAACTACCAAAAAAATTCTTTCATGTTCTACTGGAGAAGCAGAGATTATTTTAGGCTACAAAAATGACTGTTTTTATAAGCTCAATTCTATTTTAGTAAATAATATATCAATATCTGTGTTCCTAACTATAGTCAAAGAATGAAAATCATGTTTTTGTTCTGTTTTCTAAAGCATACTCATTTTTTTTTTTTATAAGATCAAGCATGTTTATCAGCCTGATAGCAATCTTGACAATAGAATCAAGCTTATGAGTGCATTCTGAATCACTATAAACTTCATATTTACTGCTTTTCAAAATTATCTCAATAGCTTATGTTTTTTTGCCCACACTATCACCTAGTTTACTCAACTTAAAATGTTAACTATGACAGAATTATGAATGGATTAAGATGGTATCTGATTTTTGCTATGGTTTCTGTATGCCTCAGGAACAATATTCAGTGAGTTGTTGCAAGGATACTTTTCAGAAAAATAAATGCAAATGTCCTCATGACAGCAAGTCAAAAAGAAAGATACGTTCCTTATTCAAGTGGAGGACTATTCTCCTGACACAAGGAAAGATGTGAAGAGCTACTCTGTACTGTGAGTTTGCTTTTTCAACTGGATTAATAAACAAAATATATATAATAATATAAATATTGAGCAAAAATATAATATAAACCCCGACAGTTCCAAAATACTGCTTTTCTGACTCTTGACTTAGGATTTTGATACATATTCAAATCCAGATTTAAGAAAGCAGAAGTTGTTTTAGAAGTACACCTCTTGAGACTTCACTGACAAAATGGGATACAGACTGAATGTGATCTACAACTGTACTTCAACCATAGGCACTTGATGAAAGGTAAGAGCTATCTGTGGATAAAGGGAAAGGAACACTCTTGAGGTCCTACATGCTTCACACTGAACTTACCTAGAATGCTGTCTCTAAACATAAAACAAAATAAAGCAAAAGGGCTTTAGAGATCTGGACAGCAAGATAAGTACTCCTGGGAACTTTACTATTTTCAAATAGACTTGTTTCTGACTTTGCATAGTATAAGAATTATATCATGTTTGCAACAGATTAACAGGAAAGAAATAGATGGAAAGTTACTTCTCCTTACTCTGTTTACTTGAAATTTGCTACCAAAAATAGATTTTAGAAATGCTTCTTCATGCAAAGCTATTTCTTTTACAAGCTCAGCAAACTATCTTGATGGTTATGTAACAATCATACATACAATTACCTATTACAAAAATGTTGGGTTTTTTTTTTTTTTATGTTCTATTCAAATGAAATGAACACTGTGAGGGAAAAACTGAACACATCAGAATGTTAGTTACCTATTTTTTCATTTAAAAATACTGTATTTTAATAGATGAAGGAACAAAAGTATTGCCCTGTTTAGGTTTCAGAGTTACAGGACAGTTGATGTTGGGAGTATCCTCTGGAGGTCATCTGGTCCAACCCTGTTGCTCAAGCAGGGCCATCTGGAGCCAGTTGCCCAGGACCGTGACTGGGTAGCTTTTGAGTATCCCCATGGATGGAGACTTTACCACCAGCTGGGGAACTTGTTCCACTGCACAGTCATCCTCACATAGAAAAAGCATTCCAAAGTACTATATTTCAGCATTCAGGATATTATTATTTTAGCCTCAGTGCTGTATTTGGACAGGAATAGCTATCCACGGTGGGTGCTGGCTGCTGCACAGAAAGCAGTACCTTACACTGTGGGGTTTAAGCAGCATCTAGTGGCTGATCTTAGGTAGGCAGCCATCCTATTTAGCTCTGTTTTCCCTTAATATATTAAGCATCAGGAAGCAAGGGAAGGGATGCATTCCATCAGTTTTGATGATCCAAAAGTGTGCTTGCTTAAAAAAAATCTTTACATATCAGTACCTTTAGAGCCAACTAAAAAAAAAACAAAAAAACAAAAAAACACAGTACTAATCACACCTTTTAAACTGGAGCATATTTATCACTGGAGAAAGACTGAAGTATCTTCAATGAAAGAATGAAGAAATAATTTTCAAATGCATCTTGCAAGGCAATTTTTAATGCAAAATAGCACCGTGCCATTCCAGTAAGAGGAGGTGCCAAGTGCTCGCTCCACATTTGCAGGTGTTATAAGATATTTAGAGGCCATCTTGTGCACAGTGATCATGAAACGTTCCCCAGGGATGGGGAAAGTCATGGAGCAGGTCATCGTGTATGCAGCATCTGGAACATGCAGGAAAAACAGGGGATCAGGCCCAACAAGCATGGATTTAGGAAAGACAGGTCCTGCTTGACCAACCTGATCTCCTTTTATGCTGACCCACTTAGCAGATAAGGGAAAGGCTGGAGATATGATCTGTCTGGACTTTAGTAAAGCTTTTGACACCATTTCCCACAGCATTCTCCTGGACAAGTTGGTTGCTCATGGCTTGGATAGGTGCTGCTCACTGGATAAAAAGTAGCTGGATGGCCAAATTCAGAGAGTGGAGATGAGCCAGTTACATCCAGCTGGCAGCTGGTCACAAGTGGGGTTCCCCAGGGATCAGTGTTGGGGCCACTCCTGTTGAATGTCTTTATTGATGATTTGGGGAAAGGGATTGAGTGCCTTCTGCCAGCGTGCAGGTGACACCGAGTGTGATTGTTGATCTGCTGGAGGGCAGGAATAGTTTGCAGAGGGAGCTGAACAGACTGGATTGATGGCTTCAGGCCAGTTATAAAGGGTTCAACAAGGCCAGATGCTGGGTCCTGCGCTTGGGTCACAGCTGAAAAGGCCTGGGAGTGCTGGTCAACAGCAGCTGAACATGAGCCAGCAGAGTGCCCAGCTGGCCAAGAAGGCCAATGACACCCTGGCCTGTATCAGCACTGCTGTGGCCAGCAGGACCAGGGCAGTGACCATCCCCCTGTACTCAGCACTGGTGAGGACACACCTTGAATCCTGTGTTCAGTTCTGGGCCCCTCACTGCAAGAAGGACATTGAGGAGCTGGAGCACATCCAGAGAAGGGCAGTAGTCTGGGCAAGGGTCTGGAGCACAAGTCTGATGAGGGGTGGCTGAGCAAGCTGCGGGTATTTAGCCTGGAGAAAAGGAGGACTGGCAGGGAAATACTGCTCTCTAGAACCACCTTAAAGGAGGTTATAGCAAGGTGAGAGTCAGTCTCTTCTCCCAGGTAACAAGTGATAGGACAAAAGAAAATAGCCTTCAACTGCACTGGGGAGGTTTATATTGGTTAAGAAACATTTCCTCATTTAAATGGTTGTCAAGCATTGGAACAGGCTACCCAGGCAAATGGTGGAATCACCATTCCTGAAAGTGTTCAGAAAATGTGTAGATTTTGTACTTAGGGACATGGATTGGGGGTGGACTTGGTTGGGTTTGGATCTCCGTGATCTTTTGTATCTTAAACTCCATGATGATATGATAAAGACTCTTTGCCTATAGTAACTTTATTGAATGCTGCATCCTGTCAGATATGTGACCAGCAAGCAAATCCTTGTAGATGTTGAAGGAATGATTGAAATTACTGTTCCTGGTTGTGTTTCGTAACATGCACTGCAACTACAGCACTGCAACAGGTTGTATGAGCACTACTAGACTGCTTCAGTGGAGTCAGCTTGAATTAATGTGTTTGCCTTTCAGCAATGGTTTAAGTTATTCCTGCAAATGCAGCTTTACAGCTCTCCCCCTTTTTGGAAGGTTGTAAAAAGTTTCCCAAGGAACCTCTATAAAGAAAACCAAAGACATGAGTTGATGCACCTGATGAAGGACAAATTGTGAATGGTCTACACCTTTTATTCAAATAAAGCAAAATACATTTATCTGTTGATTCAAATAAGGGAAAACATCTTCGGGTTTTCAGCACTCAGTTCAAAATAAAATTGCTCTAAGGTACAGAAAAAGTGGGAGAGGTGTTACAACAGGAGGTAAAAATCAATTTGGGAAAAATCAATTTGCAAATTCTAATACCCACGGAAGCCATAGGAGGAATACTTCACATTCCTCTGACCCAACCCACAGTAAGATTGCCTGGGTCAAAACTCTCATCTGGTTGTTAATACAATCTATTTTTGTTTGTCCACAAGTCTTCTGCAGTCAAAAGAACACCCTATAAAAGTAGTCTTCTGCTTATATCTCCAATACTGACCTTTTGTATGCAAAGATGATGCGCGTTGAACTTTAGCCTTCAGTATTCTCCAGAAGCTGGAATGCCTGTTTTCCAAATGACAATTAAAAATGAATGTACTTACCAAGTACTCCAAAGTCAGAAAAGGTTAGTAGAAGGAAAATGGACACTTCACAAAGCTCTACTTTCCTCCGGCCTAGCACATCAGCATGCATGGCACTTAAAACTCCTTCAGTCAAAATGCAAAATTACCTTTACCCACCAGGAGATACACTGAAGAGAAATTGCCAGGAGCAACATGAACATTTTCAAAGGCAAACAGACAAATCCAGACTTGTTTTCTGTTTAGGTTAAAGCAAGGGAAAATGTCAATGATTCATGTGCTGCTGAGTGACATACCTTCAAAGACAATTTCTGTCTAATGTGTAAGAATAGAGAGATAATCACTTGGAGTCATATAGTGGAACTTGTACCATTACCCAGCTGGGGTTATGATATGCAGTGATCTGTTGCAGTCTTGCCTGTTTTTTTTGACTTTCACAGTTATGACTAACTGCTTAAAAGGTGGATGTTACATCTTTGTGTTTCAATTTAATCAAGTGGTTTATTCTGTTAATTTCTAAAACCTGAACTCTAGTATTGCTAAAAACAAACAAACCCCAACAAAACCAAAAATCTCCTAAAAGCAATGCTGCATTTTACAGATATAGAAAATATGTATCTCTTTAAAAACCCCCGCTGCGTGATTCACCACATTGCATAAACAAGTAACATGGCATCTCAGAAGTCTCTCTTCCCCATTAACCCTACCACCTCCATTAGCCTACTCCTTTCTCCAGGAGCACCACAAATACCTCCTTTCACCTCAATAATCCCCTTGTCTGATACCCCCTACTTCTTCTGTGGGATTCAACAGAAGTAATTTCATATATCAGCACTTCTTCCATGAGGAAAGCTAAAACAATTGCACAGAATATATCAGAAAATGTAACTTCTATTGCAGTACCAATATTTTAGTAATAATTTGAATGAATAAAAATGACATGAAAAGCGTTTACTCCATTTTAAAAACTATAGTTTATAATCATAAACATCAGTATTTTCATAAAAATCAGTGGGGCTTCTGAACTTTTGAAGGTACTAAAGACCATAAAGAACTGCCTGAATGCCTATACACAGGTTCTATCAGTTTAAATCGTCTTTAAGGAAATTTGTTTCAAATGATGCAAATATCTTTTCAGGAGTCAATTGGTTACATGGCCAGTTACACACATTTTGCATGTGTCACATTGAAGCCACACCTAAAGTACACTTTAAAAATAAATGGCTTCAAAGCTGCTGTTGCAAGTTTGCATTAAAATCAGTCTGAGAACAGTCTAGTATTACAATAGCATATTGTTCATTAATATACCTAACACAAAGCATCAACAGTTTTGAGATTATCTGAAATGAAAAGATTCTCCCCTTCTCAGTAATTGCCTTGACCAGATAGATACAGAATCTTACTCTCTTGTTGGACTTGGCTTTTTTGGCTGTTTTGCGTGTTTCTTTTTTGGTTTTGTTTTGATTTGTTTCTTTTTTTTTTTTTCTGTTTTGAACTTTAATTCTTGAATTAGAAGTATTCTTCTGGATAGGGGAATGACAAAGATTGATTGCTGAGAAAAATACAGGAGCCACTGTGACTGATAGCCAGCAGGATGCTGGTGTAGGCACTTAAATCCTCCTGACACAAGAAAGGGAACAAAGAAATTACCAATGTCACTTCATGTGTTTTTCTTCTCGATAGGAAAATATTTCTATATATTATAATCCTGTTCTAGAAAACAAATATTTTCATGAGACAAAGTAATCTGTAGCTCTAGTTTGTTACAATCTGTAGACAGCCCAAGGTGTGTAATCTTAACAGAAAATGAAATATTAAATTCTGCCCATCTTTTGGCCACAGACTTTTAGTGAGTGACATAGCATGAAAGATTAACACAAAATATGGATTTTTGAATAATTTCTAAAGGACAGATTAATGTTTTGACAATATTTTATTGTGAAACATTGGATTTAGAAAAGGTACAAAATGTCAACGGTCAGATGTGTGCCAGTACAGGATTTCAATTATCTATACATGTGGACAGCTGAACAGCTTCACTGCAGAACGTGAATTTGGACAAACTATCTAAAAGGGGGCCGCAATATTCACAGGCTTAAAATACATAAATAACTTGAGCCAAAATGGCCATTACTGGTCAATGCTAATCAACATCTGGAAACAGGCTAAGAAGCACAATACAGTACAACAATCTCCTCGCAGATCCACGTTTAAAGAACATCAGTTTATTATGTCAATAATCTACAGCTCCAGAACATGATTCTCAGGACTGGGATTCAGTTGGCTGGTTAAGAACTTTAAAAAAATTAATGTTAAAAATGAGATTATGTAAGAAAACCCACAGGTATGTAATTAGAACTAAACACTCTGAAAACTCCAAAATTCTCCTGACTGGGATTTATGAAGTCAATTACTTCTAATACAAAACTTTTGCTTGTTTCTTTAAAATGTTCTCACTGCAGCTTGAATTGATATCATTAAGTGTTCTTAATTCAAACATTTCATTTTGAAATGAAATATGCATTTCTGTATTTTAAAACTCATTTCACTGAGTATGGGTCACCATCAAAATGAAAAAAAATTACCCAAATATTAATTCTGAATTTTAAAAAGTCATAAATTTTTATACTAAAAAAATTAATAACAACCCCAAAGATAGTAGCATTCTCTACCCTAGTTTAATATGTTTAAAGAGGAGCTTTCATAAACTTACAAAGTCGATTTTAGGGTGTAAAAATATTACACACATACTATATGAAACAACATAGCTCAAGTTTTTCATATTTTTCAGTAGTCTGTCAATGCTGGAATGCATTTGAACTATTGAGAAAGTGTTCATAGTTCAGTACCTGGGTGAACAGCCAAGGGCGTATAGATTTTTGTCCTTCAATTAAAAATGTGTAGCTGCTTCTACACAATTCGGCTTGCTGAAATATCAACAGCTACCCTGTTACCAGTCAGTATCCAGAGCTGACTTAAACCTTCACCCATGTATGTCTACTTCTTTTTATGTTGATTCATAACTTACCTGCCTGAACATATACCTTGGGGTATACTAAATTATTGTTTAATAGAAATTTCTGAATATGACTCACGTCCATTAGGAGCAGAGCTAACCTTAAACTGATGCAATTTAGAATGAAAATCCACCCAAAACATTAAAACCCACCCTATGACACCACATCCATTCCCTTAATTAATTTTAAGACCATTAGTTTTGGCTACTCTTTTCTCAGTGTGCATCTTCAGTGGGGGATGTGAATCTTGCAGTTCATTAAGAAGAATCACCATGAGTTACAACCAAGTACGTTAATTCAGACAATGGGGAATAAATGCATTTAAAACTTCGAGTGTGTATCACTAGCTAAGGATGTAATATTGGAGAACAATGTCTGCTATGGAATTAAAATTAGTGCTGTGCCAAATGGGAAAAATGTATAAACAAACCATGAAACTCCAGTGTGGCAAAAAAAAAATTGTTTTTTGTTCAGGAAGTATTTGGCATAAGCAGCACTAATAAAATTCTACACCTCACAGACACCAGCTACAAAGGTTATCTAAAGCCAATACTCACTGTCCATCAATCAGCTAGCCAGATCTTAATGCTGCCTCGAGCACTGCACTAGCCACTTTGATCTTTGTTTCAGATTCCTCTGTACACACATTTATATTTACATAAAACATTTATTAAACATGATTTTTAAAACATAAAAACCGTATGTACAAAATACCAACATTCCTATAAATAAACAGTTGGAGAAAGGCACTTGCAAGAAAAGTCTACAGTAAATCTTACAAAAACCACACTGCCTCTGTTACTGTACAATAGATAATCTTTCAGTCAGTCTCTATCACAAGAATGTAAAACACTAATTACTTGTTATAACTAAGAATATAACCGTTACAGTCGTATTTACACATACATATATGCCTCTTTTTAGTTCCACTTGAGAGCACCATGATTTCCATTCCAAATTTATATTTTCATACAAAGTAAAAGAACAGTTGCCAGAAATCAGTGTTCAGCGTCACTGCAGATTCATGAACTTTTGGCTGACATCATTGTAGTTTAAAAGACTCAGTTGCTACTTTGTAAAAAGTACACCTAGTTTGTTATTGCATGTTGTCCTTTCAGAGAGAGCACTGCTATGTTCTCTATGCAATTGTTTAATACTATTGCTGGCAAAAGGTTTCCAATATTTTCAAAAAAATAAAAACATTCTTCAAGCCAGTTGAAGTATTTCATCTGAACAGTAACTAAAAAATGCTGCATATTAATTATAAAAACATGTAGGAAACATGCCAACTAATCTGGTGTGCAAAAATATTTTTTCCACTACACAGGATTTTAAGGGCTTCACAGAATTACTCAAATGTACATTGAGTAGCAAACCCCACAAAGAACGAGTTCCTCAAGGAGATGTGAGGATATTCCCACTTTTATCAAACTTTTTACCCTTTGACAATGCTGCAACCTGTTTGAGCAGTTCTCTGTTTTTGGCCTGCAATACAAATTAAAAAAGTATGAGTTACTGAAATAGTAGTGTCATGCACGTTGCATTTATGAACAAATTCTCAAAATGTACAGGCTAAGAACATTCAGAGAAGGTAATGATCACTTTTCAAAGATCTGTGTATGTTTTTTGACATGCATAGTCTATCTTCAACAGAGAAAGTAACCACACTCCCCACATCTCACAATTTAGTATATCCACTATTGCACTGAGTGTCTGCTCAGTCTGTGATTTGTAAGGCAACCAATTCAGGCTTTCCTCCTGATAAAGCATACTTTAACAAGAGACATCTAGCTGCCATTGTGTTAATGCTGAATGCTTAAACCAGATCCATAGCCCAATGACAACTGATAAATTGTCAGAGAACAGACACAAAAAATAAACTTTGAGAAAGCATGTAAGGTAAGGCTTTACCTTTTAAAGTTCAAAGAGTGAGTTTAACTCATATGGACACTGCCTGTTAACTGCAGAACTGCTGTACAATGCATCCAAAGTTAAGCACGGCAATGACCACTCATGAACTTGGTACTACTGTATTGAGTGAACAATCCTGAGTGAACATGCTGAGTGAACAGCTTGAATATATGATTCCATGAGAAGTTTTTCCCAAGCACTGATAAGCAATTACACACCTGCAACTGTTCCACAGTTTCCTTGTGAGCTTTCTCCATACTGTTCATCTTTGTCCTCAAGTTGGACTCTTGGTACTGGAAGTCTGCCTTCAATTCTGTCAACTTAAAAACACAGATCTTATGAAGATTCCTTGAACTGCAACAGGATACATCTTCTAGTCAATATGTGAAATCGTCAGCAAAGGCTCAGGAATCTCAGGAAACACTGTATTTATTTACTGTTGCAGTATTGACAGCTCAGCGCTTGAGAAGCAGTTTGAAAAATGTGTATACCTATTTTCTATGCAGAAAGCAACTGTAGTCATATAACCGTACTGTTGGATCAGGATTTTGTATAGAATAGGCTAAACCTCAATAAAAAAAAATTCAAATACAAGACTGGTGATTTATAACGTTTGCTGTTCTTTCAGCTGTGAGATGCTTACCACAATCTTCAGTTACATCTCTCAGTTATATGGTGTGGTAACACCCAAAAAAATCTTTCCTACAAAGATTATAAAAAAGATGTTTTTGTGTCCTTCTACACTACATTTTGTCCTAAGCAGAAGGGAAAATATATACAATGTATACATTCCAGATTTATTAGGAAATGAAGCCTCTTTGCTAGCAAAGATGCCTGCCATAACAAACCAGAGCATACCCTCCTAAAGTGACTACCAAGACTGCTATTGCCAACTTTAGTTTGTCTTAAATCACATGTAGTGTAAGAGACATTGCTCAAAAGAACAGGTAACCAGGTGAAATGCAGCTGTGTTGCTATAATGGTACATAACTCACTGAACACACAGTGCTGCTCAAGGCATGCACTTATGGCTGTTGTAGACTACAGGGCATCTGGTGCAAACCCACATAGCTCACACTAAATATAAAAAAAAAAAAACGATGGTAGTGTCGAACCACAGTGAAGTATGCAAATAGCCAAGCAAACACACTACCTGTGAACACTCAGCAATTTGTGGTCCTGTCCTAATAATGAAGTCTCAAGGCCCCACGATAATGTTTTGGTTTCTCGTTACCCTTTTGTGCAGAAAGGCAAACAAGGCTAGTACTGCAAATAATAAGCACTGATAATGACATGGCTGATACCTTGACTCATAACAGAAAGTGATGAATAAGTATTATCTGTAAAGCTGGTGTACTGAGCTGTTTTTGTTGCCATGCTATACAATTCAGATGTTTTACTTTAGGAGCATTCAAAACTGTTCAAATGCTGTCCCTCACAAATCTTGAGACATGACCTTAACAGCAATCTCCCACAGGTATGGCTAAGGCTTTTCACCTAGTACATGTCTTCGAACTTACTATCTCACAGTGAAAAAAAAAATCTGCAGTATGTTCATTTGTTGCAATTTTTTCAGCCTATGGATTGCTGTATAATGTGTACAGCTTTTTGTCCTCCCTGCAGCAGCTGAAAAAGTAAGTGACCTGGTTTAGTGGGAGATGTCCCTGTCCATGGCACGATGATCTTTAAGGTTCCCTCCAACCCTCATATAATTCCATGAATTTTAGCAGCTAAAATGATGCATAGGCTGGGTTGGACCCTCCTAATCTCTCCAGAAATTCCAGATGTCATTTCTTCATAGATATCATTTCTACCAGCCCTGAGTTTGGGGGTTCACATTGGTGCCTGAGCGCTACTCAAATAGAGAGGATTTTTTTCCCCAGTGCTGAGTCAGGTATCACTTCCCTCCTCTCTCTGCACTTCACTCAGTGCAAGTGAGGACTTTGTGCCCGAAGGAGACTAAGTTTGAAGAACTCTGAAGTCAAATAGTTTTAGCAGCGGGGATATTAAACTCAATAGATGCTCTCCCTATGGAAACAGCACAAAATAAGCCACTGCAGTGGTTATGCAGAAGTAGGTGACATTTCCTTACCTACCACTTTTGTTAGCTTTTCCCAGTAGATTGAAAATAAAAAGAGATAAGTGAATTTCCTACTGACTCATGATCTTCTCCTGGCTTTATAAGAGAGAGATCAGGGCCTAATGTCTGTCCTCTGAAGAAAACACCTAAAGAGAATTCATGACAGACTGTTCTGCTCTTTCACATTAGACACTTAAAGGCTTAAATAGCAAGTACTTCCAACACTAGGTATATATTAACAGTGACATAAATGAAAATAGGTTCAATATCCTTTACAAAACACAGCTATGTGTAGAAATGAAGATACTGAACTATGGTTTAAGAGTGGAAGCATTTTCCTTTCAGTATGAATGGGTCTTTCTTAACCATCAATGTTTGGTAGGCCACTATGCGTTCACAACCAAAATTTTAGTTAAAACACCAATAAATTTGTTTGGAATGCAATTCCATAACCTACTCAATCCTGAACAGACATTCTAGAGCCACTGTTACAGTGGCTCTAGAATGCACATAGTTATTCAGATGGCAGAGAAATAAAATAAATGTAAATCAAGTTGTGTATTTGTTGTTATTTCTCTTTTCTTGTTAGCCATTAGTTTGTTTGAAGGGTGAATCTTCTGTAAGAGTTCTGCTGCAGCCACTCGGGCCTATGATTTCACTTAACTTTTGCTGACGGACAGCCACTTAATCCAAGCTTTTCTTCTAGTCTCCGACTACCCACAAAGATTGACAACCCACAGTACACATACTTCTAATCCTATGAAAACAAACCACTTAATTTTCAAACACTACAAATGTAAATTTGGACATTATTATAGCTAGAGTTGCTTTAGTCTAAAATTAAATAAAAACTATGCTAAACTCAGTATGGTTACTACTCCTTGCCATGACTCAGTTAAGAGCACGTAAAACATGCAAACTACTGTCCAGCACTTTATCCATGACCTGTGGCATGCAGCCTGAGTAATAGGCTAACTTCTTCCAGGCTGAAGTGAGGTAAGATGAATTACTCTTTGACCTAATAAACAATATATATTCATGATACAAAAGTCCAAAAGTTTTCCTTCACATGTTACGATCTGATTAGCTGCTATATAAAACGACAGTATCTGATTTTTGTTATCTTATTGTTTTGACATTTTTAGGAGACTACAAAGCAGAAAACAAAACTATAAAGTTCTTATTAAGCAGGTGCAATTTTTACCTTTTTATCTTTCTCTAAAATAGTCTGATCTCTTTGCTGCAGAAGACGTTTAAGTGACATTACTTCTTCTTTCAGCTGACTTATGAGGACAAAGTTGTCAGTTCCTCCACTGTCTGCAGACTGATTTATAGAGCTACTAAAAATGAAAACCAAGAGTTACTTACAGCATCAAAAGAAAAAAGAAAACCACTTAAAAAATCAAATTCAATAATTAATAATTCCATAAACATCCTTAAGGACTAATGCAAAAAAAGTATGTACCTGACAGAAATGGATGCAACTGGCAAATTACCTTACTAATGGCACACATTACATACACCTGCAGAAATATAATTCAGTATTAGCTTTTGAGGGGGACAAATACCTTTTGACTGAAGCAGCCACTTTAAACTTACATTCTGACCATTTGGCCAGAGACAGAATAAAGTTTCAGGCTCACACATTAAAGTTCAAAATAATTCTCTAGATACTGGGCTAGCTTAAAGCAGCAGGTTCTACCCTGCATCTAACTGATCAAACAATTTCCCAATGTGAGGGAACACCATTGGGTTGATAACTGTTACCTTATACATAAGCTTTGTTTAATTTTGCCCCAAACAGCTTAAAAGCAGGAAAATAACTGCTAGTTTTCTGCAAATAAAGTAACTTAATTGACTGACAGCACTCAGATGCCACCCAATAATCCATCTGGCAGGACACAAGTTTCACATCCCTCATTCTTCAGGCAAACAAAGAAAGGCAACTGGCCACAAATCAGTGCTCTCTTTGGTTGAAATGGCTCAGCTTTACAAAAATGTAACTTTACCTATCTCCATTTGATGGCTTGGATTCCAGTTTGGGTTTTTTCTTTGGAGTTTCATTCTGAATAGCTGCAGAGGATTTATGGCTGAAATCAAACAAAATGTAAACCTAAAGCCTCGTACTATGCAACTCTCTAATATCACCATTTGGTACATGAAAAAAAAACTAACTCATGCTCCTAGGTGGAATGCTAGAGACTAGCCAGAAATGCAAGAACAAAGAAATTATTTAAATAAAATCTGCAAGATAAATTAAAAGAAAATTAATAAATAATATAATATTTACCTCTGTTTCCATAGTCCCTGATCTTGTTCTGGACTCAGATTGCTGATTCTGAAATATGTGAAACATACTTGGTAACTGATCAAACACGCCATTATTTGTAAGTTTACATGAATGGTATCTGTATTAGGGAAAAATCCTTCCCCCCCTTTTTTTTTCCTAATATGGTGAGCATTTTTGAATTTTCAGTTGGACACTGGAGTTCCTGGTCATGGTTTAGTATGTCAGGATGCTATACAATTATTTCTCTGCTAAATATCTACACTATCACAAGTCACAACGGGTAGACCTCAAGACTGATGGCTAAACCTTTTTGCTGATACCTCACAATTTTTGTGAACTTTGTCTTGCTAATCTTGTATTCAGCCAGCTAGCAGCTCTCCTGGGATTCCCATACTGCCATATGAACATTGCCTGAAATGGTGCTCATTTGGCACCATAAGAGTGAAGTTAAGTTTTGGATCCCTGAAAATAATTGCTCCTTGGGTGTAACCATTTGTTTTCAATTGTTTTAAAAGGAACTAATAAAGAACACTGATACAGGAATGGTAGAATGAAGAAGAATGTACTGAGTAAAATAGTTCAAAGATTCTGTATTTCTACCTCATTGTCTCTATTGTCTGATCTTAACAAAAACTGAAATGGTCAGGGGAAAAGAGTTTTATTAATTGGACCAGAAGCAATGGACCTGTGGCAGTCTACAGAAAAAAGAGGTGGGAAGCCAGGAACATTGTGATCTGCAGCGATATGCGTACTGTTTTAAGTCTTGAGTATATCAGAAGCTCTGTCCAGTAGTAAAGAGCTTTTTTTTTTTTTTATTTAATCCCTACTGTACCTGTGCCAAAAGCATTAAATTAGATTTAACTTTCTGTAATTAAATTTTCAGCAGAGATTTGAAAGTACAGGAACAGTACAATAACTCTATGCATAGACAAGAATAATTTTTTTTTTAATTCCTAAAACACTAAATCTTCTCTCTTTTTTAAAGTGAAAGTATGAGCCTTTCTCTTTGCCTCATTACCAAAATAATTTCGTCTTATTTTGCTTCTATCTTTAAGTCACACTTAGGCAAGTTTCAGACAAGATTAAAAATCATAAACACTAGAAATTGAAGTTTAGAAGGAAAGTGTCTGTGTGCCTGGGATCAGGATCATTACCACTGCAGACACAGTATTTACTATCAAACACAAAAAGTAAGTAGTTCTGAAGTTATGCTGTCACAAATCTATCAATGAAAATAAGAATAATAACTACTATTATAGCAGCACAAAATCCAAAATGAATTCTGGAGTTTATGACTGATTAAGTTTGGTATGTACATTAAGGCTGATATGCTGTTTATGCCATGTCCAGAGACGATGGGTTGAGAAAAGCTGCAGAAAATAGGACAAAACTATGTTAAATATTATTAGAGTGACAGTAACTGAACTGACAGTCTTATGTCCCTATGTCTGTATCACAGCCACTCCCAAACTGCCTACTCCAGCAAGACTTGATTATAAAAGCTAGCAAAGAGGTACAAACTGGTCCTAGATTGAAGGCAATCCCACACTGTTGTTTCTGCTTCTCCTCTTAACGGTGAGTATTTGTACATAAATAAGTCAGGGTGAAGTGAGTCAGGATGAAGATTCTCACTGCTAAAACACACCTTTGGCAAATGCAGATACCACACAGCAGTTGCTGTGTAGAAACCCAAATACAAGTTTGCCCTCAAGTAACTTGTTTCTATAGCCATTCCATGAGCCTTTTTACTAGCCTTCTTACCAATTTTAACATCAACTAGTTTGAAAATCACCAAGAATTCTCTTTTTTTTTTTAATTAACCACCTTCATTTAAATTCTAGGAATCCAAGGATTTTGAAAGACCGTGAAGAACAATTCTCTGCTACTGCTTTTAACACCATGCTTTAAATAATTTTGCTTACAACTCAGTACAAACAGAACACAGAACATGAAGAGCTACAAACAACTATTTCAATTTTTGAAATACTTACTTATGATGACTGCTGCTGTGACGATGATGATGGTGGTGATGGTGGTGGTGTTTTGAATGATGCTGGTCTTTCTCAGTAAGAGATGAGGACGAAGAGTTAGAATGTGAAGATCCCAGGCTCTTCCTCTGTTCTTTTGTCTTCTGTAGCACTCTCTTGTAGGACAGTGTGCAGAGCCAACACAACAACTTTCCATCAACCTTGTGAGAAATAATTCAGGTTTTATTTCCAAGTATATTGCACTAGAGAGATGTACTCAATGTTTGCAAGAAGATTTTGTTTCACTTCATCCATTATCACTGGGAAAACCAGACATCTTTGCTATGAAACATCATTATTGTATCTCCAGGATATGCAACTTTCTTTTAGTAAAGTGAATCTTATTCCACTTGTCCTTTAAAGTTATGCTACAAAGAGTCCTAGCAATTTTTGGACCTGCTCTACATTGCAGAAATTACAAAAACTTTTCAAAAGGACCAGTCTTTTTTACAACGTTGTTACTTGTACCAAGTAAATTCTTCTGTAAAAACAGCATTATCCTTGGGTTCAGTCAAGAGGCTTTTGAGGTCATTTTCTCAGCACCTTCTGGAATGAGAAAGTGGCACTCACCAAAGCTATTTAACAAAACAGAACACAAAGGGCTGCTCAGAGCAGTCTACCTCTCTGGTGCTCTACTTAAAGGCAAGGCAGGCAACTAAGACGAGGTAAAGTGTCAGATTCAAGTTATGAACATACAAGAGATTCAACGGATAAGAAAAAAAGTAAAATAAATATCAAAACATGAGGAGCTGTTGAGCTGCTTAACTTCTGTTCCTCAGCTACAATTGTCTGCTAACACTTATGCCTTTTTTTACAAAAAATGATTTAATTAAAAGTTAGCTCAGTAGCTAAAATAACAATTGCAAGTTACAAAATTTAATTAAAATATTGTAAAGCACAGATCAGCAACTTGAATCTAGTATTAGAGAACTTAAGATACATTCCTGTTAATCTTTCTCTTCTGAAAGAGGAACACTATTGTCAGCCTAAGCCATGAGGGATGTGGAACAAAGCCTACCTTCCTTCTTCCCTCCTCTTTTCGATCAAAAGCACATTGCTGTTTGCACTGCTCACAGGTCTGGGGCGGGCCATACTTCTTCTCTGAGTTGGTGCAACGCTGGCATTTTGTGCCAATAAATGCTGCAATAATGTTACAATACTGACAAGGCTTGGGCTGAAAAAAAAAGTTGAACTGAAGTCAATACATTTGTATTTGCAGTAATGAAAATTCTGCTATTTCAATTCATACAATCATGCTTCGAAACTGGAAGAGTTTCAAATAACCTACCTCAAAGAACCTTTTTCCTACCATTTTTATCTTCAGTATTAAAACTTTCCTCTAAAGTGATGCTTCTGCAAGGGTTAAAACCAGCCTAGACTTTCCATGAAAATCCAGACACAAAAAAAGAAGCACACATCTATCTGGTTACTAATCCCTACACCTACTGCATTTTATTTTTTTAGATATATTTTTTTAAATATATTTTCTCTCAGTTTTACCACACTACTTAAGAAATTACTTGCACAACTTTAAAAGAAAAGTAATCAAGTGATTTTTTTTTTCGACTGGAAGTCTCTGATGGCATCCCTCTCCTTTGCACAGCTCAGGGATTCAATAACCCTGCAGTTCCAAGATTAGTATCCTAATCCCTGAAATTCTACAGGAAACTTAAAAAAAACCAAAACAAAACAAAAAAAACCCCACCACCAAACAAAAAGCAATCAAATAGAACTGAACTATCAGGTCAGGTTATCAACTTTTATATCATACACTCAACTAGACTAATAGCGTGCTGAAAAATAAACTTGATGTCAGTTTTCATAGGTTAGAAGAGGCTGATTATCTTCAGTGTAGTTCTTTTTTTTTGATGAACTACTGATAAAATTGTTGATGGTTCTGTCCTGCAATTCATTTTGCTGCAATTTAAGCTTTTGAAAGCAATTCTTTGTTCAGTTTACATACACATTCACAAAGTGCCTGACTACATACCAACAACTATTACGTTTCTCAAATAAGCTGAATTTCAACTAATATGGTTTATGTCAAATATAGTGAAGTCATGCCTTTTTGTTTCACAAGAAGATTATCTTGATACCTCCTAAAAATTCCTATCTGTAGGGTAGCTCAGATACAATGTGTGCATTCATATGATAGAAAAAATCATTTTTCCAACAGAAGCTAAAATTCAATATGAGAAAATATAAAATAACATGAATGCCGATAAACTCAAAATCTTTTGTACCTATTAGCTTAACACGATTAACATGCATTTTTTAAGACTTGCATTATATAAAGTATGCGGTATTACTAGACTTTCACATTTACCACTTGTTGAGAACAATGAGAGCTAATGGTCTTCCTGCCATGAAGCATGTGCTTATGAAAATATGCACGGAATAATGGAATGTGTATGGTGTGAAATAACATTGCTTTGTTACAAATAGCTATATTGAAATTATTCTTAACTGTTAAGCTATATATTACCCAAATGGATTTCAATTTGGGAAAAGAAACAGTAGCCCACAGAGGAAATCAGCAGATGTCAGGCTTTTCCATCACCTTTCTGGATGGCAATCTATAGTGTGGATTTGGGGTTTTTTTCTCAAAAGAAAATAAGAAGATTAGTAGCAAGAGAATTTTGTTTTCGGTTTGAAGCACAAACAACCTCAACTTAAGCATAAAGAACCAAGTAATTACTCACCGTTCCGAACTGCTTCACGTTTTGGGCACATTTCTTGCATATTGTGTTGGTTTTGCTAAAGAGATAAAATGGCACATCATTGAATTAGGTGGCAAACATGCACTTTGACATTGTTCCCCATGCAATTACTTGCTAACAGACTCTGAGAAGAGTTGGGTTGGAAGGGGCCTCCAAGGCAGAGTCACCCAGAGCGGCGACACGGGAACGCGTGCAGGCAGATTCTGCGTGTCTCCAGAGAGGGAGACCCTATCACCTCCCTGGGCAGCCTGATCCAGTGCTCTGCCACCCTCAGCGTAAATAAGTTCTTATGTAGAGGTTAAACTTCTCGTGTTTTAGTTTATGGCCACGGCTCTTGGTCCTGTCGCTGGGCACCACCGCGAAGAGCCTGGCACCACCCGCTTGGCACCCGCCTCGGAGATATTTATATGCATTGATGGGATCCCCTCTCAGCCTGCTCTTCTCCGGACCGGCCAGGCCCAGCTCCTGCCACCGCGCTCGCCGTACCTCTCCTGCTGGAACTCGGAGCGGCAGTAGGTGCACTTCACGATGGGGTGGGCGATGCGGCACTCCTGCGGGGACAGCGCCGCGTTACTGCCCGCCGAGCCCCGGCCCCGCTCCGCCCCCGCCCGCCGCCCCTACAGCAGCCCCGGCCGGGGCCGCCGCCGCACCTTGCACAGCTGCTGGCCCTGCGAGAGCTCCTCGAACGGGTACCGCTGGTTGCACTTGGTGCAGGCATAAAGCGCCGGGGTGGCCGCCGCGCCCGCCGCCGCCATCCGGCGGGGCGGACACGGGCGGGCCGAGGGAGGGGAATGGGGAGGTGCCGCCGGGGCGAGGGACGGAGCGGCCGCCGGGGCCGCCGAGGAGGAGCCGGGGCCGCCGCCGCCGTCCCGGAGCCGCTGCCGCCGGTGCCGCTCTGGGCCCCGCGCGCCGCCCGCCCGCGTCCCCCTTGTGTCGGCGGCGGCGGCGTCACCCCGCGCGCGCCCCCCGCCCTTCCTTCTCTGCCTCCCTCCCTCCGCCCCGGGCCCGGGCTCGCGCTGCGCCCGCGCAGCCAATCGCCGCCCCGCGCCAAACCTGCCTTCGAACGCCGCCGCCCAATCGCCGCCCCCGCCGGCCCCGCCGCCGCCAATCCCGCCGCGGGCGCCCTGCCCTGCGCCGGGCGGCGGCGGCGCCCCTGCGCTGCCATTGGCCCAGGCGCGGGGGCTCCTCTGACAAAGGCCGGCCTCTTCCGCCATCCTACCTCCGCGCGTGCCCACGCGCCGCCCCCCCGCCCGCGCCGCTGGCTCCAGGGGCTCGCCCGCCGCCCGTCCCTCTCGATTGGCCGAGCGGCGCCCTCGCTCTTCGCTTATTGGACAATTGCCGTGTCAATCAATGCTGAGAGGAAGACGGGGCGGGACTTACGCGCGGTCCTCCCTTCTCATTGGCAGGCTGGGATAGCAGTCAAGCGAGCCAGCGAGCCGCCGCGCGGGTGCCGAGCCTTAAAGTGACATGGGCCGGAGCGGGCTCCCTTATGGCCGACATGGCGGCAGCTAGGGGCGGCCGACAGCACACGCTGGGGCTCGGAGAGCGTCTCTCCGCGGTGAGGAGCAGGACGGGCAGGCGCCTTGTGAAATCCGGGGGGCAGCGGCCGGGCAGTGCGGGGCTGGCGGCTTGCGTGCCGGGAGCCGTACAGGCTGTGGGAACTGGCTTGTCTGTTAAATGATGCGTGTATATATATGTGTGTGTGTGTGTATTTACGCGTGTGTATAGGTGTTTATGTGTGCGTATGTATATATATATGTATGTATGTGTGTGTATACATGCATATATACACACGTGTATATGTTTGCATGTATATATGTATGTGTAAATCTGTGGTGCATTCGCGCATGTTTTCTAAAGCGACAGAAAAAAAGATGATATTCTGTTATTGAGTATCTTTCTGTCCCCACGCCAGCGTCTGGAGATGGTGTTTGCAGGTGAATGGAACAAAATGCTGCCTTTGGTTTGTTCCCAGACGTGTCCCGGGGCCGTGGCTTCGGGCTCAGCTGTTCGGGGCGGGCGGGCTCAGTGATGTTTGCAGCTTTCTGGAATAAGTAGCGTTTTTAGTTGCTTTTCCTTGTTTTGGCTGTTTTTGGCGTGAGAAGTTGTGTCTTGCACGCGTTTTGAAGGAGCAGACGCGGTGAAGAGCCTGCAGTGGGCTGCTCCGCTCCTGTGCGGGTTTGGGGTCTCACTGCTGGGTGTGAGCGCCCAGCGTGGGGTTCTCTTGGGTGTCTCCTGCCCTGCAGTGTGCTCCCATACTTACACCTGGACCAGCAAGAGGAATTTGAGGATTCTTTCCTGACCAAAATTGTTTCTAGCATGCCTGGAGAGCGATGTCAGAAGACTTGTTTCAGTCTTCAGTAGGTAAATGTAGGCTATTTAATAAATTTGGTTAGCCAAACAAAACTTTTGGGAAAAAAGTTACCTACTGTATACATCTGGTACTCCATGGTAGGTAGTTAGCAAAAATTACTCTCCATTTGATGTCATTGCTTAACTAAGTTAACTTTCTCATGTCTGCTTTTAACTAGAAATGTTACTGAAATGTAGAGTGCTCCTGACTCAGTCTCTATCAGGGAGGCACAGCCAGCACTTAAGTTGGCCTGCGGGTGATAGGAGCTGTCCTTCCTTCCCCCCTTTCCTAGTTTGAATGACTAGGTACTTGGATGTTTTATAATCACTACATTTAGTATCTCATTATTTTTGCGTTTTTTCTCATTCCCTACATAATTTTCCTGGGTTGGCTTTTTCTTTTTTTTTTTTTTTTTTTTTAAACCATGTGCAAAGGCTGCTGTGTGCTGCTTAAAGCATTGCCAGGTATCAATCTTTTTTTCTTTGTTTTTTTGGTTTTGAGCACCCAGATGAGAACTTGCAATAGCACCCATTCTAATTTAATCCTTGTTTAAAAACTTTCTGTATGAGTTTATGTCTTTGTTTTCCTCCCACTGTGTTTAGCCTTTGAGAGCTTTGGGAGGGCCCTATGCTGGTGATTTGTTAAGTTATCTCTGGTCTGTGTTTTCAATATTCCCTTCTTTCTGCTTGAGGAGGCAGCTGATATGCAGTGGTGAAAACCATGAATTTTGGAAGGCAGTGTTCTCAGACCTGTGGAGATAAGAAGTGCTCAGCTCACTGTTACATAATAGGATGCACTTGCCTCCTTGTGCGACTGCTAAGCTTCTTCATTTACTACTCTGAGGCTTTAGTGTGGCTTAAAGACTATGAGGAGTACCCTGAAAGAGAGGAGATGTAGTTAGCAAACACGATCTGGCTGAGATTCAGAACAAATATATAGAGTTTCCTGATTTTTTTTATTTTCCTGAGCATCAGAGCATCAGTGAGACATTCCAAGAGCAGGAACAAATTTGAATGGTTTTTAATTTAAATTAAATTAAAAACCAATTAAACTTGAGAGATGGGGGAAGAGCAGAGAATCACTGTGATGTTTGAGCTTTGTGATGGGAAATTCCTTGATGCTGTTTGGTAAACTTTCCCAAAGTATTCAGTCAAATGATTTAAGTTGCTATTTATGAAACTGAATATAAGCCACTCTTTTGCTTAAAAGTAGGTAAGAAAAATATATGTGGTAGCAAATTATTTAGATGGAAAAAAAGAGTGATTGTGTATTAATACAGTATATTCCAACACAAATTTTTTCAGTAGCTATCTGAAGCCGGTATCTATATTGACTATTACACTATTCAAATTACTATTACTGACTGTTCAAATTAGCGCCTATTGCCTGCATCCAGGTGGACTTTAGAAGACATGTAACCAGCCAAAAGACTCAATTTGCTTTGCTTTGTGTTACTTCGGTGCTCCAGGATTTTGAGTACACCAGCTTTTTCTTTTGGTTAGTCTGCTGTTGGCTAGAAAAATGTTACTTATGGCAGTAAAAACAAACAGAAGAATTCCTTTACTTTGGTGTTTTTATGCAGTTACATTTTATTTTTAGACAAGACTTTACCTGTGAAGACATAGAAGATGATAGTGAGATCTAGAAGGATTGTGATGCTGTCAGCCCTACTTTGGCTTCAAGCTGGTTCCCCTTTTTCTTTTGACTGCTTGATGGGGTACCTTTGGTTTGAGTCAGTGGCAGACAGGGTATTGATATTTGAATCGATGGTTACTGTTTGTGTTGCTGAAGCTTATGTTACTGCTGTTCCTGTATTGCCTGCTGCAGAATTGCTGTGTTTTGCTTGGTTCATTCTTACTCCATCATTTGGTCTTACTATTGTGTGCTCATCAATGCCATATCCTGTAACGCGGATGACATTTTTGATGTTAGCACCTAACAGGCTTTTGATCAGGTGGATTCATGTGTTCTGGTTAGACTTGTGAGGCTGCTGAGTGTGAAACAATGTGTCTATGAATAAAACACCTGTTCAAAATAATTTTATTAAAATATTCTTGATTAGGGATTAGTGTTAATTCACTTTCTGTCATAGAAAATGTGTGTGCAAATGCAGTTATTTTGAGAAAAGCTGTTATGTTGTGTAGGAAAACATTATAAAAGCAAACTGCAAAGCTGTTAATAAATAAAACTGCTTAGAAACACCAATTTATACACTCAGAATAGTTCGGATCCTGATTTTCTTGCTCACAATGAATCACTGTGTTTATAAGAGGAAATCAGCTGTGTATGGGCTTTAAATAACTTAAAACTTTTCTTAATATTTTCCCCCGTATTTGGCTCCTCATAATGCATTTTGAGCTGTTGTGTAATTTGCTATGAGATACTTAATACTTTCTGTATTTTAATTTAGGTCATTATATGCTCTCGATGATTGGTATGCAAAAGGGTAAAAACACCCTGCCAAGATCAGCAATTGCTCATTTTACTTACTGAGGAACAGGGAAGCAGTAGGAGCTTTACATCTGCCTGGAGCCCACCTCTCTTAGGGTGCTTTCAAATCTTATCACTGAACTGTTTAGTGATGGGTGCAGTTGGGAGAAGTTAAAAATAAGCATTTCATCTAATTTGTATATACGTATTTTAAAGCTTAGGCCAGGTAGACAGTTTTTGAGTCAAACCATAAACGCACAATTCTGCCATGTCTCCTCTGTTTAGAAGAGCATCTTCCCAGCTGGTGGCCCTTTCAGGTCATTGCAACATCCAAAGCACAGCAGGTGTTTGCAGAATTGGTGCAGACTGCTGGGAAATCCATGATTTCTACAGCCATATTTTTCAGAACAGTCTGAAGCTGATTGAAGAGTACATTACTGCTTAGAGGCAGGATGTGATCTGCTGGTTTTCCAGTGCTGATACCACTAATCAGGTGTAGCATAAAGTCACCTGCATGTGAAGTCTTGTGAAGTTCCATTTACTAATGGAAAGTTAAGGAAAATGAATGAATAAGAAAGTGAGTGGAGTTGGAGGGATTTGGGCTCTCACCTCCCCTTCCCAGCTGCAGTGTCCTGTGCCCCATGTGCAGTCAGTGAGCTCTTGTGTTACATCAGGGGGTGCAGGACCACGGTCCCGGGTGTGCCTTATCAGGTTTGGCCACCTTAGTGCACTATCTTGTCAGTAGATGTAAGCAGACATTAAGAAGGTGTTTGTTTTCCAGCAGATTGTGGGTTGCCTTCTCCCAGTAAGTAGTAGACAGTACAAGTAAATGGAAAAAAAAAAGTATAAATTAGAAACTAGTAAGGAAAAGACATTCTTCTGGTTGATACTGTTTTTAGTGGAGGGGGAGTTGGATTTAAAATGACACATCCTAAGGCTAGGATGTACAGCCTTTTACATACGAGTCTCCTGTAGCAGTATTTCTACACATCATCTGATAAAATCTTACTTTTCTTTATTTTTGTTGTGGTGACAAAGAAACAAATGTGCTGAATAACAGCTTTATTTTGTTTTCAGAATGACCTGCAAAACACTCAGAGCTCTACATCAGCCACAGATGGACTCTCTTCAGCTTCATTTATAGACTATCCAAAGCACAAGCCATTTATTAATTCAGATTTGCAGCGTTCCCCATGGAAACCAGTAATTCCATATCCCGAAAGCCACAGCAGAGGTAATAGTTCAGCAAAGTTGTTTTCTTACATGTTTCCAAATCGTAGTAAAATACTGCGTCTTCCACACCTATGAAGGTTACAGTCTTTTTATCCTTTTATCAATTCCCAGTGATGTCCAGGTCACCTGTTTTGTAGGTCCTTGGCACTTTTCTTTCCAAAGAACACCTGATGATAAACTTTATCTTACACATGGGGACATACTCTCCTCTTCGGTAGTAGAGAATTGTTAAATTGTCTGTCAGTACAAATTCATTAACTACTCAGGTCTTTTGTCCCTTCTTCAGTCTTCCTCTCCTTTAGCTTTTCCTCTGCTGAGTTCCTAGCTGGGTTAGAAATAAGGAGATTTTAGTCCCCACAATGGTTTGCAGCAAAGGAAGAGGTTTGGTCCTGTTTAAATGGGAAGGCTTGTCATGGACAAAGGATGTGTTGTGAGTATTTATCATATCAGTGAAGACTTAAAGGTTACAGAGGAGGCTTCAGCAAAGTGCTGAACTGGTACTCACAACACCAAAAATGGAGGCAATTTTACTCCCATTTATTCTTGTTTCTAGGCTATTCCTTCTCCCTCCCTTCACATGCTGGACATGAACAAAAAAACTGTTCCTGGTTAGTTTTTGCTTGTTTTAGTGAATTAGTTTGTCATATAGTGACTCCTACACCAGAGCTGCCTTGGGGTACGTACAAGGTGCATCATGAGGTGTTGGGAGACCAGAGCAGGACCAATCCTTTGAAGAGCTGTTTGGCTCAGGGTCATTCTAGAAATGCTCCCTTTAAGACTTGAGTGTTATGGAGGCTTAAAGGTATGAATTGCTTGATATTTTTTCCTTATGGAGAAAAGTGAGAAATGTTTAGGATAAATCCTAATATTACCCAAGCTAAGTAAAAAATCAGGGTGATAGCCTCAAACCCCTGTTCCAGTAACACAATTCATGTCTGAGTTACTAGGGACTTGTATGTTAATGACCTTAAAGATGAAATCTCAGTTCTTGCAGCACTATTTAAAATGTAGTATATACTCTCAAGGCCATCAGTTTTCAGAGTGCTGTTGACACAAAACTAAAAAAATCTTTACAGATGAAAAATTGGATGTGCAGGAAAGAGCTTCCTTATGAATTACTGATGCAGGTGTATTTTTGTAGAGTGTGCTGCATGTTGCATTAGCAATAAAGTTTTGACTTCCAAGTTTTCACTTGGCAATTTTTTTTCTAACAGTGACTCTGCCAACTCTGAAATAAGGATGGGTGGTGGAAGACAGTCAGATAAATTATATCCTGTTTTAGAAAGTATCCATTTTTTTATTTTCAAAAAATGTTTAAGTGAAGTGCAAGTGAGTGTGAGAATGTACTTAAAAATTAATCCAACTCATGGATGATTCAGTATGTTTCTCTTTTTGCATAGCTTTTAAAAATGCAGAGATATTCTGGAGTGTATAGCTGCGTAAATTTAAGGATGTGGGAATTCATTTCAAATGGCAAAATATGATTGTTCTTGAGGGTCCTCATTGCTCCTTCTATTCCCTATATTAAATAAATCTTATTGAAAAATCCTGAAATTGAGTATAGTAAACTCTGTTTATTGCGGGTTTAATGTCTTTGTATTATATGTGTGTGTCAACATGCACAGTTGGCTTTAATACTCTAACAGGAATGACTGAATAGTACTTGGCCCGTTGGGTTTTTCCTTTACCTAGTCACTGCTTGAGTTGCTTAATTGCTGTGTTTTTTAGTCATTATTGTGTATATACAGAGGTTTCAATGTAGCTTTTAACAATAATAGTAACAAACCTGTTCATTGTTTCAGCTATGCCCATTTCAAGTGAATCCTAGGAACAGTAAATAGAGAAGAGGGTGCAACTGGTGGTTCTGATATTGCAAATAGGGCCAAATTATCAATAACTTCCCCTTAACTGTGACTGCTGTTGCTACTTCTTATGTACTGAACAGGTTTGCATTGATGTGATACTCTCATTTGTTGTTATTCACTTCAAGATTTGGTAATGCTTTTTGAATTTTTCTTGTGTTATCTGATGGCCAAACCAATATGCAGTCCCAAGTCTTCCAGTGCTCAAGCATGCTTTATTACAGGTACATGCTTTCTCTGGAGTGGATTTAAGCACAAAGGAGTGGGCTAATGTGACCTTGCAGATTAGTCTGCTATTTGAGCTGTGTGTACAGATGTTATGTTTAACTTCAGCAGCACTCCACAGGGGAAAGGGCTTATAGTTATGATTCCCTTCACAGAATTAAACAGCCCAGCTATGAGACAGGTAATACATCAGATTACCAGCAGATGGTCTAATTGCAAGGTGAGGTGTGTTCTGTTACAACTGCTTTTCCTTTTTTGGTGAAGAGTATAGAAAGGTTTTGTTTAGTAACTGCTAAAGCTGGGAGTGCAGCAGAAAAGCAAAATGGTTCAGCACTAAGGAGGTGTATGTTTTTAGATGGAAGAGGGGAACACAAAACACAGAAGATTTAAAAAAGTAGTCCACTTATTTATAAGCACTTTTATAGCCCTTCTCATTGTTAACCTTTACTATGCTGTGTGGCCATTCATGGGAATACTGTTTGTGTATTTGTTGTGGTAGGAATAATATTAACATGGAAAATTGCCACTGTTTTTACTATCTAGTTGTGACTTTTCATTTCCTTTTGATAAAGGGTCAAAGGATACACTGTTCTCAATTGACACAATATTCATATGCTTTGTTCTGGGAAATAGTTGTATCTTTCCCAAATGTGTCAGGTGAAGGGTGTGCACTAAGGGCATCTATTTGTTTGAGACTAGTTTTAGAATCAGTTATGATTTAAAGGGAAACAGGTCTTAATTCCTGGAAGGACTCTTGGATGCTGGTAAGGAACACTCTGACCTTTTTACATTACATGCTTTTGTAATAACATTTCAAGTTTAATGTTGTCTTGAAGTGATGATTTAATGGTGTCTAACAAAAGGTACTTGTTCAATTGCAGCAATATTTTCTGCTCTGAAGAATCTCCAAGAAAAAATTCGTCAACTGGAGTTGGAACGGTTTGAGGCAGAGGAGAATGTAAAACACCTCAGCAGAGAAACAGCAAACTTTAAAAAAATACTGAGTGAACAAATGCAAGACAAAGAACGGGACAAGACTGAAGTGTCAAAGAAAAATCAAGGTTGTTTGCAAACTGTATATAGATACTATAGAACATTGTGGATGAAACTTGATTCCTATAAAGGCATTAACCAATTTTAATTTACTTTGTTCAGCATCTTTTAATTTGCAGTGACATTAGGAGTTACAAAGAAAGAATTTTAAGGTATTCTTCATTTTAGGGGTTTTTATACAAAAGTTCATTAGGCATAATATGCAAGTTCTTAAATTGTCCTTTTCTTGTTTGTTTTGAAACTGTCCTGAAAACAACAACAAAAAAATCCCAGGAACAAGCAGTGCATGATTTCTACTTTCTGCCTTCTCTTATCTTCAGAACTGACTTCGCAGCTGGCAGCTGCTGAGTCTCGATGCAGACTTCTAGAGAAACAGCTGGACTACATGAGAAAAATGATCCAGCATGCAGAAAATGAGAAGTCGCATCTCTTGGAGAAACAGGTGTGTTCCCAAAACTATCTCAGGGTTAAATCATAAAAGTCATTAATTATGTCATGATTTTTCCTAGTTACTGTAATTTTTATACCTTTAAGTGTGGGTGTCTGCTTCAGCTGGCCTTCATATTCTTGGGAATGGATAACTTCCCTACTTAAATGTACCAGTCTTCTCATGACCCTGGTATTTTCTTTGTACACCTGTTTCTAAGGCAATAGTAGGCTCTGGTATTAATGTGAATTGTTTTTCTGCATGATTGGCTTACTGCAGTAGCTTGTCCTTATCCTCCAGTGTTATACCTGTGTGCCACTGGGAAACACCCTCCCTTTTGTGTTTGCAGTCTTCAGGCCTTTGGAGAGTTTCTTTATTAGTACTGCTCTTGCTGAATTGGAGCTGAAATACTGATTCTGTAGAAATAACAGTAAAATTTATATTTCCTGTCATCACCCAAACATTCTCAGCCATCAGTGATTGGGATTTTGCCTAAATCTAAAATGAACTTTAATTTTGTTTTATAGGCATATAAAACATATAGGCTCTAGAGTTGCCTACAGCTATCTGTTCATTGGTCTCTGTGGTTATTCTATTTCAGTCTGTTAAATAGAAGGAAACAAATAATCAAGAAAGCTATTTCTAATTTTTGCTTTTTTTTTTAATGTTTTGAGTTGGGAGGAAGGAGAGACTCCAGAATCCTCTCTCAGATGTCTGTTTCCCCACCACTGGTGGACCAGTGGTGCAGTTTGTTCCCTGATTGTGGCACCATCTAAAATTGCATAGAGGAAGTGGTAGTTCCTTTGGACTGTTTATGGACCTCCTTTGTGCTCCAGACACAAAGATGTTACAAAGATGTTTACTATAGGTGGTCTTGTTTTCTTGTGCTTATAATTGTTTTTCTTTTCACTTCTCCCTTCAAGAACTTCTTGGAGAGAAATCGGCTTATTGACCAATCACATGTTCAGTCTAAATTGGAAAAGCTGGATATACTGGAAAAAGAGTACAGCAGACTAACTACAATGCAGTCCACAGCAGAGGTCTGTCATTTGTCTTGGATACTGTATCAGATTTATCTTGTTTATTGTAATCTGGACTTCATAGATTATGGCAGTAGCAGACCTGAGCAAAACTCAGTGCTTTAGAGCAAGACAGCAACTAAACTTTGTTTTAAACTGAGGTGTTATGGAAACTTGATGTTATTGCTGCAAGTGTACATGTGTAGTGTAGGCTTTGGGGTGCTGCACTGCATTGCAAGAGTTGGAGTTTTGTTATGCCTTAATAGTCTGTTTCTGTTCCTCTTTTGTGCTTAGTTGATGCCTAGGCATTGTAAGATTGCAGCCATTCCTAAGATCTTGACTTGCCTTCCATGCTACTGAATGCTAGCAATTATTTTCTGTTATTATTGCGATTCACCCTGACTTGTATGAATTTGATGGGGTTTTTTTCCTCCTAGCCCTCCTGTTTAAGAAGCACAATTATTAGTAGTTTTGTGTACAGACTTCTGTGGCCACATGTTGCAAGGCCTCTAGCACTGCGTGACTCCCTGTGGGTTTGAGTCAGTCTGCCTTTTCAGGACTCTATTTGAATCAATAGCTTCTCCAAACTCAACATGATTGCGTTTGGTTATATTGTGTTGTGGTGGGTTTACCCTTGAATTTTTATAATTTTCATAATTTTATGGTGAGAAATAAAACTCAATCTCACCATGAGCTGCAGGGGAATCTCTGCTCTGGCACCTAGAGTACCTTCTCCACTTCTCTTGTTAACCTTAGGGTCTGCAAGGCTTCTGCTTTCAAATATTCTCACTCCTCACTTCTGGCTGCAGTTCCCCTGCAGGATTTTTTCCCCTCCTGAAGTCTAATCCCAGAGGTGCTGCCACCATTGTTGTTGCTCTCAGCCTTGGCCAGCGGCGGGCCTGTCTTGGAGCCAGCTGCCATTGGCTCTGTTGGCATTGGGAAGTTTCTGGCAGCTCCTCAGAGAAGCCACCCCTACAGCCCCATGGCTACCAGTGCCTTACCACACAAACCCCATACATCTCTGTGTAACCCCTGTGGTGTTGGCCTCTGATGCCCCACCTACATACCTCTCTCTGCTGCTATAAGGGAGGCCACAAATCTCCCAAGCCTGGAAACTAGAGAGAACTTAACTAGGGAGAGGCTTTCTTCTGCAAATTTCTTCCCTGTTCCTGCAAAAGGACCAGATAGCACATGATTGGATTGTAGTATTATGGATGGCAGTTCTGGATTCTATCAAAATCATAGGCTTGCTACCCTGCACACCAGCCCTTACCTCAGGTGGTGAAGTGTTTCTCCAGAAGTACATAAGGAGATGTTTGGTGGCAAATCTTTAGCTGCTTGGCTTGTAGGACATTTAGATACCACAACTTTTCTTGGAAGTCCCTTGGAAGCTGCCAAAGCAGCTGCAACAAGCTTTTTAAGATCTTGACACCCTGGTGTGGTGAGCTGCAGTTGCAGAGTACAAGGGATTGCGTTGTTTACTTGGGCCAAACACTGGCAAAGAGAAATAAGAGTCTCCTGGGTCTTGTACTCTGAAAGTAGCAGTGATTTCCTCCAGGGTTAGAGTTGAAATAACCTGCTCAGCAACTGGCATTCCCTCTGAAAGGCTTTTACTAAGTTTTTGACTGGTAGTAGCTGAAGTTTGTTGAGACTGGGTTGTCTTTTTGTGCTTGGCTAGTGAAAATAACTTCAGCCTTATGGTTCTTTTGGTGTTCTTTTCTGGATCAAACTAGAGGTCTTTAATTCTTTATCTTTAGAAATTAGTAGTTGTAGCAATTGTGTTTTAGAGGAATTGCGTGTTAAATTCACTCAATTTTGAAGCAAATCTAGGACCTGAAATAATTCTAGCTGTGCACTCCTGCAGTGCACTCTCTGGACAGTTGACTGAGAAGATCTGAACATGTCTGTGTCTGAAGATGGAGTAAGAAATGTGGCTGTTCCCTAAAAGTGCACTTTGGGCTGTGGTCTTGTTTGTAGCCAGACGGCCAGAATTTTAATGTGTGTGTGGATTACATTTTCAACAACATAGTAATTGATCTTAATGCTAACAGTGAGACTTAAAACAACACTCCCCCCAGTTCTGTGGATTGGGCAAAACACCAGAATAGATTGTCTGCAGAGGTGGTAGATACCCTGTTCCTGAAACATTCGAGATGTGTTTAGAGAAGGCTCTGAGCAACCACGTGGTTTACTGGAAAGTGTCCCTTGGACTTAAGTAACCTTTAAGGTCCTTTCCAACCTAAACCATTCTGGGATTTTGGGATTCTATGAGTAGGTGGTTGCATGAAATTCATTTTCTGTTACAAAACACGTCAGAAAGAGATGCTGAAATACTGTATTTCTATTTTGTCAATAAAGCTTTTGCAGTGGCTCCTGATGATTGCGTGGATGTTCAGGCAGCCCAGTGCTGACCTGCAGTCTGCTTCCTGCTGCTTGCAGTGCGGTCTTACACTGATGGGCAGCACTGCAGGGCAGGGTCTGCCTGCTTGGCTCTGGGGCCTCTCTTAGTGACAATCCAGTAATCTGCATAATACCTTCTTCTATAAGTAAGAAAAAAAGTTATTTAGGGAATCTAAGTTTCATATATAATTTCTAAGGGGGTGTCACAGATGATGCAGTAAGATATATTCTTGCTGTGTAGTTTGAACTGTACCCTGCAGCTGAACAGGTAGCTGAGGGAATACTCATTCATTTCAGAATAAAAGCCTTGGCCCAGCTTCATGTCAATCTTTCATGTCAGTTCTAAACAGAATATTTTCCTCAGAATTGTCATACTAAAAATTCTGTCAGACTTAAGATGTTAATATAAGGTCTTCGAGACTGACCACATAGATAAAAAGAGTTATGCCAATAATTGTAAAGGGCAGAAGATGATTAAGTTACCTGGAATACATTTGTTTTGAATGAAAAAAAAATCATCAGAATTATTCTTTCATTCAAAAGAAAAAGTTGGTTCCTTTATATAGTGCCTTTGTCCTCAATATTTATCCAGGCTTTTGCCTTTTAGCCCCTTTGTACAACAGCTTGTTACATTGTTCTTGCAGTTAATGCTTAAGTAAAGTAGAACTGAAATATTTAGTACCTCAGTGTAGTGAATTTATAAACAAAAAAGTGTATAAATACAGCTGTCACTGTCTATAACATGATTTTCTGCCTTAAGTTTGATTAGTGGCTCTGTGAATTATCAGTCTTTGGGGGAAGAGAAGTTGATTTGGGGACTGGAGCTCTGGGTTGTTTTTTCAGTGCTGTATAAAGCCAGAAAGTTATTTGATAACTTTCACATTGGGAATTTCAGTGTATCTTGTTTAAACAATGTTTTCATTTTGTTGGAGGTTTACAAAGAAATGTGTGCTTTCCCCATTAACCTTTTCCTTTGAAAAAGATTTTCAAAAGAGGCCTTACAAGCTTTTGTGATAAAAAGATGAAATTACTTCAGTTTTATTTAAAGGTATCTCAGGGGCATCATACAACCTTTCCTCCCTCTTCTTTATGAGGAAGGTGGCTAGATGTTAAAAAAATTCTTTTCTTGTAAGAGTCTAAGTTACAGATTTTAGCTAAAATACCATTAGTGGTCTAAATAAAGCGAGTCTTCTCTTGCCTTATAATGACATGTCTTTGTTAGCTCTTTTGTAGTACAGAATCTTGGAGGATCATGTACACAAAGCAGCCTACTGTCTAGGGTGTTTTTAAAACTGAAGAGAAAGAGCCTTGTGTATTGCTTTGTGTGTATTTGTCTGTGACCTAACTTCAGATACCAATTGTGAAAGTAAGAATAGAAAAATCAATTTAAATGTTAAGCATAAGCTTTTGACTGCTGTATTTATGCCTATACAGGCAAAACATCAGCAGTCATTCTAATGCTCAAGTCTTCATTTATCCTTAAGTCGTAAGATTAACTCAGTTTTGTGCAATCCCTTAATATTGTAGGCTTCAGAAAGAAAAAAAATTGTTTCATTAGTAACGCTATTATTTTGATTCAACTTTGACTAGAGAAAAATGAAAGAGCTGGAACAGAAGCTTCATGAGGAAGAACACGCAAGGAAGCTTGTTCAGGAAAAAGCAGCTGAGGTAACCAACAGGAAATTTATTTTGTACTGGTATGCACTGTAATTAGCTCTTCCTTTTTATCAGCTTTTCAGCTAAGCTTACTGAAAGTACCCCCCATATGCCTCACAGAATAGTGAAATCCTGGTTTTAGTCTTTTTTTTTCTGTTTTCCCTCTTGCCTGAGGTACCAAGTGTTCTGAAGTTCTCTGAGCTTTTTGGAAACCTTCTATCACTACATGTGCACTGAAGCTTTGCTTTCTTTACTAAAAGTTGGAAAAGAGGAGTAGAAATTCAGACTAATCCATAATTATGGATGTATGAATGAGTATACATGGGAACCTTTCAACATATCAAAGTCAACAAATGGGCCCCCTTCTTCATAATTGTAATTAAAATATTGTAGAAGGAAGCAAAAAAAAGAGGCAACATACTCTTGATTTTGAGCCCTTAAGGATGCTGGCTGGTCTTCTAACCTGAAAGTGTGGTGTTTATTAAGCATTCATTGTATGCTGGAGACTTGCGGACATAATGTGTTAGGCTCTAACATTAACCTTTGCCATAAGTTTGGTGTGATGGGGAAAGTGGTACCTCAAATTAATAGTGAAAAATTGTGCTGTAAATGCTTCTTCAGGACATGATTTCTAAAGCCATGCCATATCGGCCTCTTGAATAGCGAAGCATGGTAGGATCCTCACTGTCGACAGGAAGTTCTAACCTTAACTCTTTCAGTAGATGATTTGGTGGTTAGTTTGTTATTGTGGTTTTTTGTTTGTTTGTTTGGAGTTTGTTTTTACTGTCAAATTTAATAGAACAGAAGGAGTAACTGCATGTCATGGGATCAATTGATCATGGTTGGGTGGCTTGAGCTCCCCAATAGCTTGCCAAGTGTAAAGCACAGCTGATCTTTTGGCACTTGCCTGCATGGGGCTAATGGACTAAGGCTAATTCTCTAATTTGCTAGGATTACTGATGAGTAGTGCTAACAGAGGAAGTATTTAATGTTTAAGTTGGCCTTTGACTGCAAAAATATCCTAAAAATTTGCAGCTCTTGCTTCTGGAGAGCCTATGTTTTAAAAATTCTTGCAGTTCTCTGCTTGTACTGTCTCTGATTATTTATTGATATAATATCAGTAATTGGCTTTATTCCCTCAATTTTAGCTTCAGACAGGCCTGGAAACCAACAGACTGCTGATTCAAGCAGCATCCCCACTGCTTTCTCCAAAAGCAAGACAACCCAGGAAAAAAGCTAAGCAGCCAGAAAAGGTAAGATGTGGGATAGAGAAGGGCAATTACTAACGAGTTAAATAAGGTTGCGTGCATGTGATCAGGGAGCAGGTTGCTTCTTTTACTACAAAGTAAAGGGAAAGGGTGTTTGCTGTAGTATAAATTTTTGCTAAATACTTGTCTTTTCTTTCTTTCCAGAAATGCTCTGTCAGACATTCTACTCTGCAGCCCCATTACAGGTTGTGTCTGGGTGATGTACCCTTTGTGGCTGGGAAGGTGAGCTGATTAATTCCAAAGCTTAGAGCTCAGTAGCTGCAGCTCCTTAAGGCACTTCGGGTTGGTGCACTTCTGACACCCAGTGGTCAGATCATTTAATTTTCTTTGACGCTTTTCATACAGATTGTCTTTGACATGCTTGTTGGATATTGACAGCTAGCTGAGCTGGTATTTCCAAAAATAGGCCTGCACTATGCTGCTTGACAAGATGTTCTTGTTACTGCATATTAATTCAAACAAAAATTACATTCTTGTCAGTAAAAGTGGCACTGTTTTTAAATACTCTCCAGTATTACCAAGTCGTTGATAATCCCATTTGAAAGAAATCTCTTTTCCTTTCAGTCTACCAGTCCCAGTCATTCGGTTTCTGCCAATGTGCAACATGTGCTGCACCTGATGAAACATCACTCGAAAGCTTTGTGTAACAGACATGTGGTGAACGATTGTCCAGCAAAACCCACCAGTGCTGGTCATCCTGCCAGCAAAAGCAGGCAGCCATACGTGCCAATGGACTCGTCCTCATCTCAGGAAGAGCTCTCAGAAGTGTTGCTGACTTTACAAGATGAGTTGGGACAGATGAGTTTGTGAGTGTGGCATATATTCTTCTGCAGATTATGAATGCAGATGTTTCATATTTTTTCCTTGTTGCCTTGAATGTGGGAAGCTTTGCCTGAGAAGGTTCTTAGTTAGGAAATCTCTAGAATGTAATCTTGCTGGCTGCAAAGGCCATCAGTGCTCCTTGCAGTTAGAGGCTCTGCTAAACAGGCTGAACACCAGACCTGTGCTTATGTGCAGCAGTATTAATCTCAAAAGAGGCAAAGGAGAAGTGTGGTCCCAGCCCCAAATGCAGTGGGCTGTTGTGTTGTGGACCTAGCCAGCACAGGACCCCGCTGCCACTCACACACGCCCCCCTCCCCCGTGTTGGGATGGGCAGTATTCACCCCTTATATTGTTCCATTTATATCCTACCCAAGCCCCACACTTTCCAATATGTCCCAGTTAACCACCATCAGCTTTCCAGTCTTTTGATGCAGGTACACACAGATACCATTTGGTAGTCTATGGACTATCCCTTTACTAGTCCATTGAGTTAATTTAGTCCATGACTTTGGATTCAGCTGTCATTACAGTCTTTCAGGGCAGCAAAAGGTGGTGGATAGCTGAATGGCTGAAGTGACTTGGGGGTGCTGGTGGGTGAGAGGCTGGACATGACCCAGCCATGGGCACTCACAGCCCAGAAAGCCACACGTGTCCTGGGCTGCATGCAGAGCAGCGTGGGCAGCAGGGCCAGGGAGGGATTCTGCCCCTCTGCTCTGGAGACACCCCACCTGCAAGGCTTGTCCAGCTCTGGAGCTGCCTACATAAGAAGGATGTGTGCCTGCTTGAGAGAGTCCAGAGGAGGCCAACAAAGACAGTCAAAGGGCACCTCTCCTTTGAAGACAGGCTGAGAGCTGAGGTTGCTCAGCCTGGGGAAGAAAAGGCTGCAGAGAGACCTCACTGGGGCCTTCCAGGGTTTGAAGGAGGCTAGAAGAGAGGGACTTTTTACAAGGGTGTATAGTGTTTGCATGAGGGGTAATGTCTTTAAACTAAAAGGGGGCAGACCTAGATTAGATATTAGGAAGAAATTCTTTACTGTGAGGATGGTGAGGCACTGGTACAGATTGTCCAGGGGAGGTGTGGATGCCCATTCTTGGAGACATTCAAGGTCAGGTTGGATGGGGCTCTGGGCAGCCTATTCTAGTTGAAAATGGCCCTGCCTATGGTAGGGAGTTTGGAACTCAATGATTTTTAAGGTCCCTTTCAACCCAAATCATTCTGTCACCTCTTGCTCTTTGACCTTCAGCAGCCCCACATCAGAAGGGTCCAGATGCTTCATTTCCTTTGTCTCCAAGGCAGCTATGTGGAGAGCCCAACAGTACCCTTTTGAGTCCTTAAAATGCCCCAGCCCAAGACAGTCTCTGCCAAGGGTGCACAGAGCCTCTGGGCCAGTCACAATGGGGTGTTTTTGCCAGTCATTTTGTCAGGCTGGTTTCAGCCTCCAAGACCATCAGCTGTTGGGATGCCCCTGTCACTCCAGATATACAGGTGGGTTCTGCCCCTGTACAGTTTGATGGCATTAGGGTGCACTGTGCATCAGGATCTGCTAAAGCCTTGTATTCCCATGGTGCTGATGTGCCCAGGCCATCTGATCCACACAGCCCAGCAAACCTGGTTGTCCTTCTGCACCTGGCTGGAGACGGGGCTCCTCTAATACTGGTCCTAGGATTCTCCGTTTCCTGTAAAAAATAATTAGAATTCCTTTCCATAGGATTAGGAATAGCATCAGCCCTGCCATTCTGTCTGGGAGCTGCCCACTGAAGACTTAATCAGCAGCTTCCTTGGAAGAATTCCTATTTGTGTGGCTTTTTTTCCCCTGCAATTCACATACTTGAGTCTCTAGGGTCAAGGTATGGGTTTTCCATCCCACTTGATGTTCTCTCTGTGGTCCCAGAACGCGGGATTCCCTGTGGTGTGTACCCTCTATATCCTCTCTTTAGTGTAGAAGGTAGCTTTCTGTGCTGTGGTTTGACCAGCAGCTGCTCACTCACTGCCCCCGGACGCAAATCCTCCCCTGATCTGAGCCCCCTTCAGCACCATGTTGGATCCTAGCACTGGGACCACGCTGGTTTTAAGTCCCACGGGCCATTGCGAGTGCCCAAAGGCTGTTGTGATTAGCCGGGAGCGGGAGGGGAAGGAAGGGGAAGGAAGGTGTGTGGGCCGAGCCGGGAAAGGGCGAGGTGTGATTACACCGCTTCCCCGGCAGATGGCGGCCGCAGCGCGCGGGACGCCCGTTCCCCCGGGAATGGCACGCATTCCCTGGCACCATAAACCAGCACTGCGACCGGCCACTGCTAACCACTGCAGCGATGCCTAGCAAAGATCTCTCTTCACGCACTCTGGTCAGACCTGTCATTAGCCCCTCATGGCCCACGTTGCATGCCAGAAAATGCTGTCTTGGTTTAACCCCAGCTGGTGGCTAAGCGCCGTGCAGCGGCTTCCCTGCCCCTCTGCTCTGGTGGGATGGAGAAGGAAATTGGGAAAGGGAAAAACCCATGGGCTGGAACAAGGACAGATTAGTAACTGAAATAAAGTAAAATGTAATGAAAAAGGGAGAGAGATAAAATCCAAGGTAAAAAATCATGTGATGCACAGTACAGTTGTTCATCACCTGCTGACCAATGCTTGTCCCCAGCAGCAGTTGTCCCTCATTGGCTAACTCTCCCTAGTTTGTAATACTGGGCATGATGTTCTATGGTATGGACTATCCCTTTGGCCAGTTTGAATCAGCTATCCCAGATACATGCCTGTCTCAGCTCCTTGTGCCCCTGCTCACTGGCATAGCAGGAGACACAGAAAAGCCTTGGCTTAGGGTACATACTGCTGAGCAACAATGAAAACATTGGTGTTATCAACATTACGTTCATACTGAATCCAAAATACAGCAATGTAATAGCTACTAAAAATGACAACTATCCTAGCCAAAAGCAGGATCTGGACAAATAATCCATTAAAGGACGGCTTTTCTGGGTGTTTTGCTTGTCCTGATTAACAGAACATAAATTGTTACTGTATTGCACAGCTGCAGTAGGTACAGATAGACATAATATTGAGTGCTGAGGTCAAGCTCTCAAAGGGTTATTTGGTCATTTTGAATATGCATTTTGTAGTTGTAAGCTACTTAAATTATTGAGACTCAGTGTTGCAGCAGCCTGCCACCACAATGTGCTACTGTAATAATGCTGCAAACCAGCAACACTGTTCTTACTGCTTTATGGCATGTTGAACATGTCTGGCTGCTGATGCAGTGGTTTTCTAGAAGGGTTGTTTCTGAACTGAGTACAAGATGTAGAAGCCAATGGAACCTGATGCAAGCCTTGTTCTGTGAATTGTGTGCTAGTGACCACCAGCAGCTGTCAAAGCTCATCCTGGAAGCCCCAAGTGATGCAGTGAGGGAAGATCTGGAGAGGGAACTTGAGACACTGGTGGAAAGGATGGAAGCAAAGGCAGACCAAATCAGCAAAGTTCGGAAGCATCGTTTGCAGGTGAGTTTCCTTTGCCTGTGATCATACTTCTGTAGATAAGCAGGGATTTTCTTATGTTATATCCTAATCTAGCAGCAAATGCATAAAGCAGAAATAACTAGAGTACCACTGTCTAATTCTATCTTTGATGTCCCAAAGTTAGTCTGCATACCTCCATCCATCCCAGTATTTTTGAAGAAACATCCTTTCTGTCACCCTTGTGCCCACTCCTGCACAGGGCTTTTGCATCTGCTCTCACATTGAATTTTAAGACTCCTCTTGTCTCTTGAACATTGTTGAACAGTTCCTTTACTTGGAGTAAATCACCTATTTATGTTTTTATTTGCTTTTTTTAAGACTCGCAATATCTGTTTTGCTTATTTTATAATTTTCAGAATGTTTTAGTGTAGCTTTTTCATTCAAAGCTATAAAACATACTGATTCCCAGTTTTCTCTTGTCTTCATTAATTTTGGTGAATTTCTTTCAAAGAGCTTAACCCCATGTGTTTAATCTGGTTCAGTTCATACAAAGCACGATTCACCTCACCTGATGTAACTTATACACAAAACACATGCTGAGACCTGACATCCAGAATGGACCTGTGAAATGCTTGCTGTTAGAAGCATTACTCACTTTTGATATCTTATGCTCTTCAGAGGAACTTCTGCAGAGAAGTAGATGTCCTGTAGTTCTCAGCAGTAATCATGCTGCATGTGCTATTGGCAAAAGTTTTTGGAGCTGGGGTTTAGGAAAATTGCAGCATGCTGTCAACTAGAAGGCAAGAGCACCACCACCTGCAGAGAGGGGAGCTATAGAAGCCACCCATGTTGTGGTTTGGGTGTATGAATGTGTCTGAACCTCAGACTGTCCAGTTCCCAATCAGTCTTTGCTGGGGACTACCGAGACTCACATGGCTGTGATGTTACAGAGCTGTGTGTGGATACCACCTTTTCACCCTAGCAGAGCTCTGGTTTTCTTTCAAAGCTACATCTCTGACAGTGACTAGCTATTAAAATTACTAGTATGTATGTAAAAAACCCTTGTTTTGTTTTCTTTTTTAATCACTGGATGGTAACAATGATAAATCAACTTTTTTCATCTGCATCTTTTTATGTTACATTCCTGATGGCAGTGTTCCCCCATAACGAACATCTCAGTTTTTAGAGAGAAGGTAGATCACTGTAAGCTAAACAGAGCTCTAAAGATACAAATATAACAAATGCTTTGTAAGGAAAATAAAGTATTTATTGTTCAGTGCAACTTGGAAACAACCATTTGCTTACCTGGGTGAGATAAGTGGTGGGATATTTCAGGTGATTGAAAGAATTGCTGAACATAAAACTAAAACAAGATCACTTCTTAATGTTTTGCTTTGGGTTTCTCTTTCAGCTAGAGAGACTTAAGAGAGAATGCAAGTCCAGAAGGACTTCTGCTAAACAAATAAAAGACAGCAGGTTCCCAGTCAGTGAGGTTAAAGTAACAACTACAATAACCACAAAAGGAAAGAATGCAGGTCCTATCAAAGTGAAGCCTGGAGAAAAGAGTCGGAAAAATCTTCAGTTGCTGAGAGACATGCAGACCATAAAGACTTCACTACAGGAAGATGATATCAGCTGGGACTTCTGACTCTTCTGCAGGAGATTTTCTTGAAGCATCCTAACCAAACTCACATTCTGGATCTAAAGCAGCTGCCTTTCTTGCTGTGTGGAAGAGACTACTGTACGCTAAGCACACTTTTGAAATACAGGCTTACAGGCTCTTGACTATCCATCCCTGCATTTGACTGAATATATTATGGTCTAGCTTAAATCACATTCCATTTTCAAGGTACAGGGCCAGTGAACCTTAACAGTAGGGTTCCCCCAGTTCCCTGTGTTATGGTTCCAGCAGTCCCTCTATTTCGTTCCAGCACACCGAGCACTGCACATTTACATGGGTTGGTGTGTGTGTGTGATGTGCCAATGCCATTTCCTGCTGTTGATCCAGGAGGCCTCTCAGGATGCATCTTGTGTGAAAACAGTGCTGCAGTCCTGGGTAGTGAGGGCATTTGTCAGTTCTGTTCTGTGTGCAGCTGCAATGACTCCGTCTCTGGGAGTGTCTGAGGGAGAACAGGTAAACCCCTTCAAAGGTGTTCTGTGGGGCTCTCTACAACAGGCATCCCTGCTTCTTGATCTGCTACATTGCATTAGTCAGCATCAGTGGGAGTGGATGTTTGAGTACTCAGAAAAAGAGCAAAGTAACTTATGAATTACATTGCTTAATGATCAAGTGAAATTTTTATACAGAAATCCTGCTTTAGGAAAATGCTGTAGGCTAGGGGGTAATACCTGTCTCTAGCCAACAGCTTTGGGTGATAAGGGAGTGAGAGAAACCACACAAGTGTTTTAAACTGCAAGTGCCTCAATCGTGCCATTTAGTCCTGGCATCTTGCTTTTAACTTAAGTATGTGCTTTGATGAGCTATCAACTTTGGCAGTAGTGCAATTAAGTTTGTGCTCTGACTTGCACAGCAGATTAAATGTTATTTATTATGTTAATAATGTACAGAATTTCCTGTTAATGGAATGTATAGAAGACCCAGATTACCTGTATATACAGTTGAAAAATAATAAAGCCAGCTTGCCTGTTGAATGAATTGTAGGAAAGCTGCACTGCCTCTATATTAGCTGGGTGTTTGCTGCAGCATGGTGCCACAGCAGTGGGCTTTTCATGGCAAGGTGACTTCTCCCTGGTCAGGGTGATGAATGAGACCTGCAGTAAGGTTAGAGACAGAGTAGTCCACCCTTGCCTGTAGCTGAACAGGCAGGAAACTGCAGGGTCAGCAAGGGAGAAAGGGGTTGAGTTTGTTGCCTGTAGGTGATCCACCCAGCTTGTCTCCTTGCACATAAGGTGTTAGCTGCTGTTAGATGCTGCTAACTAGGTATAATTGGAGTAAACATTTAAAGAGCAGTTCGTGCCAGGGTTCCTGAAAAAATCAGTAGCTGAAACTTACACTTGGTCATTTTGCTTGGAAAGGACCTCTGGAGATAGCCTTGTCCCTGGAAGTGTTCAAGGCCAGGTTTGATAGAGCTTTGAGCAACCTGGTCTAGTGGAAGATGTCTCTGCCACTCAGGGGAGTAGAACTGGATGATCTTTGATGGTCCCTTCCAACTCAAACCATTCTGTGATTCTGTTTTTATAATACTGAGCAGCTAAGCGCTGTATCTGTATTAATACTGGTCTGTATGGGATAAATGAAACTTGTCTAAAGATGAATCTTGGTTTTCTGTCATTCTAGACTTGAGTTTCAACATTAGCAACTTGAAATACCCTCTACAGAATAATGAGAGAGGTTCAGATTTCACACACTGAACTTGCAGTGCTATTTATTTAATGTCTGCATGTCCTGCAAGTCCTTTGGAAAACCACATAGTTGAAAATAAGAGCACAGGAACTTTATCCATTTATCCATTTTTATTAGCATTAAGGAAACCAAACAGCCTTCATCAAAAAACAAAATATACACACATAGTCAATTTGCCAATACAGAATAATGCTTTAAACCATCTTGTATAGTGATTGTAGGTTAAGAGCAGACCTGCCCTTTAACCTCAAAGCAAATCCAAGTCCTTAGAAAGTATTTTGTGTGGATTCTTTGCACTACATAATGTGACAGGCTACCCCATAACAACTGTGGTGATGCTGTGCAGCCTGTTACCCATCCTGTCAGAAGGTGGCTGTGGATTTCTCTGTAAGCATGGTGTGGTGATGGCAGCAGCAGAGCAGGCAGAAGTGGAGACTGCAGGAGGAAATGGCTGCTAACTGCCTTGTTACCTGAATGTGGTTTTTGAAAGGCCATTTCTTAGGTGGAAATAGGTCGGCTCTTACACTCCCTTCAAAAATCCTTCTCTAGTGGAATAGCAGCTAACAGGTGACCACAGTCTAGATCTGATCCTAAAAGAGCAGCACAGGAACCCACACCAAGCAGTACCCCCTTCTCCTCAGCAGAGAGGTGGAGAAGCAGCCTTGCGCACACTTAACTGCCTTTGCTCTAAGAGCCCTCCCTGCAACCCTGTGCCTACCTGTTTAGAAGAGCAAGGAAGCAGTCATGGTTTCACCAAGTATGTGTTGTATCTCCTACAGTAAATTTTTGTATTACAATTCAATTTCAGCTTGAATTTAGTTGAGTGACACCAGTTCTTGAAGCAGACTATGAGGAAAAAGGTAGGGTTTAGAAAATGGCCAAGCTGTTCAGCCTGCCAGAAAAACCTAAAGCAGCAGTTGCAATGCAGGCAGAAAGGCATCTTTGGTTGATGCACAGTTGCTTCCATGAGTTAGCAGAAAGCTGAAATACCATAAGTACACCACTATAACCCTGCACAGAAGCATTAAAATTGCTAAATATGCTTACCCAAGCAAAATGTAATGGCTGATCCCAGCAATTCACATGTGCCCCTTGGTATTCCACTACCTTTTCCCCTGATGACTATGAGGCACTGGAGGCCAGAGGAGCTGTGGAAAGCCCAGGGGAGCCACACTCTGCTCCCCCCTCTGCAATAAGGGTGCTTAAGTTGCATCCTGGCACACCCACTGTAAACCATAAGTGAGATTCTAAAGTTGCAGAGATGGAAGGAAACGTTGTCCTACAAAATCATTGTATTTTGTCACGGTATTGTCGCTCCTCTACCACAGTGTTTTTTTGGGAGAAGCTGCCGTTTCTTTCAATAAGGCATCATTTACATGGCTTCCTATGCTCTAGGTTGAGGTGAAGGGAATGACTTGTTTCAGACACTGCTGTTGCTTGTGTCCAGGTGTGCTGGCAAACGCCCTCATTGACTCCGCTGTGCAGGAGGGTGTGGGATGGCACAGCTGCATCTGAGGCTCCAATACAAAGTCAGGTTTGGCCTTTCAAACTTCTGAGAAGATGTTTCTCCTCCACGGCACTTCGTGCTCATGCACAAACTCTTTCAAGCCATGTGATTTCCAGCACACCAGTGAACAAAGAGCAAGTTCCAGGCTTCTTACAGGTGGCAAGTGCAATTGGCTTGTATTATAAGCTAGCCACTGAGAAGGGTAATTGCATAGGGGGGTCTTGTCTGTGTTGGTTTTTGCTTTAAGCTTTCTCTAGTGCTACAGTACTAATAAATTACCGTGGAGAGAAATAAATAAATAAGTTGGCATCTCCCAGGCACCATGCTGGAAATCCAGGAGGTTTCAGAAAAGCTGCCCCCCGTGGTCCTGGGAAGGTAATCAGCAAAAAAAGTCTGTATTATACAACTGTCTGTACAGGAGCGACGCACTGTGCGGGAGAGCCGGCTCGCTCCGAGGACGAGGTGGAACGGTTGGTGATTTCTCTCTGCAGTTCCTCCACTCTCTTCTGCAGCTCAGCCCGCTTGGCCAGAAGCTCCTTGTAGCGATTGTGAACAGGTTCCTGCAAGGAAATGTGCAGCTGAACACTGGGAGGTCAGCGTGGGGAAGAGGGAGCCTGAAGCACAAAACTGCTGCTGACCTTACAGACAGCTACAAGGGAGGGAGGTACGAGTGTCACCAGTCTCCAGCCCACAGGTACCTGAGTGGTTGCTCTGGCTCTTGGCTGCTTATTTGGATCAAACATGCACAGTGCAATGGTGGCTAAACAAAACAGTCTGTATGTATTTTGAAAGATGACGGTTGCCAAACTCTGATCTCTGACATTTTTGAGGGACACTTGCTATGACATCTCAGCCTGGACATAATTTCAGGGGCTTGGGAGGAAAAAACTCAGCCATATTCTTCTAAATATTTTCATGTAGTTCTGACTGTTGAACAGTCAGCACTGCACAGTGTTTGCTGGGTTCCTGTCTCTAACACTGCAGATGTGCAAAACTGCTACCTGCAGATGGGCACTGAGGCAATTGGGAATTTTTGTCCCTTTCTACTAAAAAGTGATGTCAGCCTTCAGGGTCATGCTCAGAGTGCTAGTCTGAGATGCCTGCCCTGGGCAAGCCAGCTCCCCTGCTGGCTGGGGTCAGACCCCTGTGCCTCAGGCAGCCAGAGCAAGCAGCAGGTCCCCATCACCAGTAATTTAAATACAGCCCCAAAATTCCTATATAGAACCCCACATTCACAGAAGTCTTGGGGGCTTTAGGATCTTTTGTAAAGAAAATTCAGATAATTATTCCCACATTCTAAGTGAGAAATTTCCCAGATCACTGGGAATCTTCAGCTCCTCTAGATTTCACAATGTGGTGACGTCCAGCTGACCACCTGCATTAGGCAGCTCAAGGTGGTGCTTGCTCCTGCTGGCATTTGAATTTAGGCGTTTGTTTTCAGATTTAAGCAATGGCAGCGTAAGCCTGTACATTACCTGAAGGTCTTGACCTCCAAAGTAACAGGACTGGTACTAGCAGAGAGGGAAGCAGGAGCAGGAAGAGGCGTACCTGGGGCTTCATCCTGGGGTTCCAGCGGATGTAGTAGCCGACCCACAGCTCGAGGTGGCGCATGCTGGCCACGGGATACAGGACGTGGTTGGAGTAGCTCACGTACAAGGGGTTAGTAAAGTCTTCCAGTTGGCTGTTGATGTAAGACCAAAGTGATACAGTCTTTTTTGGAAGGCTCTGTAAGGGAAGGGGGTGGAGGAGGCTTTATTTGCCATACGAATCCCAGCTATCTACAAACTAGCAGCATAGCCATATGCCTGTCATTAATGTGGAGCTGGTTGTTTTTTGTAGCTTAAAAAAAAAAACCCAAACTGTTCTTTTGATGTGGTTATTGTACTCAAAGCACATGGATGCAGGCAGGCACACACACCCTGGCACGGAACAACCCCTTTGACCCACCCAGCTGTCAACACAGATCAGGAATCACCACTGCTACAGCGAGGGGACACTGGCATGTGAACTCCCAATGCTTTAGTTAAACTTCACTTCTCTGAAGTGCTCCTGGAGGACTTGCTGGAGTACTTAATTGCAAAGGAAGAAAAGAAAACATTTGACTTAGGCCCTGATCTAGTGGAATAATTACGCCTGTGAATACTCCCACTGAAACCAGTGCTGAAGTACTTTCTAGATTAAGTACTTCACTAGGCTGAGGCCTTTAAAAAAAAAATCCAAGCCCATGTGTAAACAGCATACAGATTTTCTTCCCTGGAAATGACAATTATTCAATCACTGTGTACTCCAGAGAAACAGGGACACTGATTCCACTATAGTAAAATGCTATCACTTTTATTTTCCACCTAGTTTTTATGGTTATTTTTAACTGATGTTCTATCACATGTAATCACATCAGGTCCACACACCACTGCCCTCGTGTACCTCTGTGCTGTTAGGCTGCAGCCTTTGGTGACAGAATGCTTCATCTTTAGGTAGGTGAGACAGAGTGAATGCCACTGTTTTCCTTCTAATTCCAGACTGGGTCTGGATGTACACATCTCTATGCTCCTCCCTGGGCAAACAAACCCTGGCCAGACTGTGGGGCAGAGCTGGCTTGTGGCAGGACAGAGAGGCATGTCCTTAATAATAGTAGGAGAATTGTCCTCTCCCAGGAAGATGCAAGCACAGCAGGATCGCACATGAAGACCAGTTATTTGCTGTAACCTGTGTGTGCAGAATGACAGCACACACGAGGTAGTTAAAAGCACCCTAAAGGGATCATTGCAAAGAAAAGGCACAACAAAAAAGTACCAGTTCCCACAGAGAAGCTTACAGTAAACTGAAGTTCAAAGCAAAACTGCATTTCCACTGCCTGGGAGACACCAGGAGCTATTCAACCTGTGACTAACTGGAAGTAGACAGAGTGTCCAGAGAGGAGATGGTGTTGCTCTGAAACATGAAGCCTACAACAGACAGTAATTTATACAAACAGGAAAATCCCCCAAGTCCCAGCTGTGGAGAAGGGGGCTTGGCATTTCTCAGACTCACATCTACAACTATCTCTGAGTGAAGAACCAGCTTCTGCAGCAATATCTGGCCAGCTAAAGCAATCGGGAACAGGCTTTTACCTTGGAGAGAAGCTGTCTTACCTCCTTCACTCTCTGCTGCTCACTGCTGCACAGGAAGGTCCCAAACAAACAGCTGTACAGGTGATCCAGGATGGTGATCAGGAAGTACTCATTGAACTCAAATGCTGTAGGAAACTTTAGGTAGAAACAGAAAATTAGGCTGGGATTTTAAAACAGGAAAATAAACTTCCTCCCATGCTGTGGTCTTGGTAAAGAGTTGGCCTCTTGATTTCCAGAACAGGATCTGTCCCTGTTCCCTGCCTGGCTGGATATTCAGGGTCATATTTGCTCCTTCCAGGAGCAAGAGTTTCCCTCTTGGAAAGCTGCTTTGCATGTTCAGAGAGGAATTTTGAGTAAAAGCCAGAGGTCTAAGGGGTTAGAGCACTGTGTTTATGTACACTCAGTGCTGCTTCAAATTGAAGCTTGCTTTGCTATGCCTGTCCCTCATGACAAGCCATGCAGCCAGACTGTGAACAGAAGGCACACGTGAAATAAATACATTCAAAAAGTGGAAATTTCCCAGGGCCAAATGGAAATAACCTGGATGCCTAACACAGCACTTCCCAGAGGGAACAGCAGGGAGGCACCTTGTGACAGAGGTCAGCAGGAGGGAAAGGTCTATGGGCACAGGCCATGCTTGTTGCTGAGTTCTGTGCAGAAACAATCTGACCTGAGACAAGGACAACTGAAGCTCCACAAAGAGTCGGTAAGAATAAATGCAGTGAACTGCAACGACATGCAGGTATGATGGAGAGGAGAGCAGGAGGCCTTCCTCCTTCACAACCACCCTCCTCTTTCCCAGGCTGCCCCAGTTGTGACATCCTGACCTCATCAGATGCAGGTCAGGATGCCCAGCTGTACGAACAATCCAAGGAGACCGTAATGAAAGTGACCTTGGATGATGGTAAAGCCTCCTCTTCTCTCTGCATGGATGTGGTGCAGTGTAGTATGTAGTGGCATCCTTTTCTTCCATATATAGTGCCATTCTTCTCTTCCATTTCTCCTGATTTAACACAGGGTGAGCCTAGCTGTTTTTCAGTGAACTGCCTGACCATAGCTGACTTTTGCATTACAGAAGATACAAAAACACCTCCAGGTTCCATGTGCCTGGAGAAAAACTTCCCAGACACAGGGGATCTCTCCTGGACTGTACCTCTGCTATGCCTGGTCTGAAGTGAGGCATTCAGCTCTGTACCTCACATTATGAATTGGGAGCAGTATATTTGCCTTCAGCAGAAGTTAAAATGCAACATGTTACAGGATCAGCTTGAGCAGAGGCAACAGAGATCTGTTGTATCCACCGTGCTAGGGGGACTTATATACTAGCAAGTGTTTTCAGGCTCTTTGCTAAACAGACTCCCAAAAAGCCTGCTGCCAGAATCAAAGCAAGAGTACAAGCCCAGGAAGGAGAGCCTGCACAGGTCAGCTTGGAAATCATCCCTGTGTGCAGCCACCATGCAGTCTCTGTGCACTGGGCATGCTTCTGTGGACACGGGTGCCACCCAGCAGTTTACCTGTCTCGTCATTTGCCAGACACAGTCGATGAACTGCAGGAAGACGGGAGAGCGATCCGCATCCGCGTGGTTCTTGTCCCCATGGCCGACTCTCTGCAACAGCAGGACAAAGAACACCAGTCACACAGGGCTTTGTGGGGAAACTGCTTCATGGGGTCTGCTCTCAGTCACCTAAACCTTTCCCAACAGCTTTAAAAAACTTCAAATGAGTCCTAATATTGCTTTGTCCATATCAGTGGGTAAAAGGAGTAAAGGATAGCTACTCTCTTTGTCTTTGAAGTGAAAATTCTTTATGGGGATATTTTCATGCTAAGTTAAAACAAGAGTTGTTCGAGTAGAGGCTCCAGATGCTATGCTGGCACTGATTTCAGTTAATAGCTAAAGTTCAGAAGGAAGAAAAATGAGAATGCTTTTTGCTTCAGTTGCAGCTGTTGTCCTGGCTACCTCGGTAGTAGAGGGTGCTAGATGCAAACACTACCTACGTGCACGGCATGCGGCGATAACCGTCACGCAACACCTCGCGGCTTCCAAGAGCTGTACAAACACAGCCCAGCCCATCTCCTGCCACCTCCAGAGAGGCAGCAATGACAGTACTCCCAGAAGCAGCCTCCAACCCTGACTGTGCTGTGTGGCCAACACGTGCGAGGCACAACTCCTCAGAACTAGCAGAGTACATTATTGGTTACGTATGAGCTGGGAGCCCCAAGTACTGTACAAAGGTAGAACAAGAGCATGTAAGTAACAGAGGTCCCCAATACTGTTCTCCCCTCACCAAAGGAAATCACTGTCGGTATCTTCCTTGCCTAGACAGTGGAGAAGCTAAAACACTCGTTGCTCAAATACCAGACAACAAGTTTTGCTGCCGCAGAACCTCAGTTGCTTTAGTGCCTCCGTTTCCCCACCTTCCTCAGAGCATTTGACAGTGCAACCCACCCCTGCAAGTACTGCACACAGATCTTATTCTAGCCCTTGCAAAATTAATAACCACTAGGAAACAGCTATGAGCAAAACACAGTAGGAACAAAGACTGAAAGGATACTACTGAAAGGCTCTCTCAATTCCCATCTGTGCAAACCATAACAAACTGTGTGTCACAAGCCCACAAAGCTGCCTCTCTGCCAACTGCTAGGGCAGAAGCACAAACTACTCTTGGTTCAGGCTCAAACTGCTGCTCTTTCACCTAAATAATTAGAAGCCTCTCCAAAAATAAAGTGTGCCTGAAGAAAATGTGAGGTCAAGGCTATAAACGAATTCCCAAACCTATTCAATGTCAAAGCATTTCTGAGATGATGGTGCCCAAGCAGTCTGAGAAAATTGACTGAATTGGACAGAAAGACAAAAAATACCCAGTGGTGTCTGCCAGCTCGCAGCAGAAATGCCAGCACTGAACCCAAAGCACACTGCTAGTTTAAACCTAAGCATGGGAACATGACATTATCAGTCAGATACCCGAGACATTTAAATACCACCTGTTCCCTGTATCTAACCAATACAGTCTCAAGGAGGTTAAGCGGTGAATGGAATTATAGGTAGAAAACAGTAACATCAATCATTCACCTCTCTCCTGTGAGTTCAGCTGGAAACTTCTCACCGGAAATCTTAAACTCCTCTGAAATCCTCCAAGAGGGACAACAACTTTCTGTTCAGTGCCCTCCATGGGCCAGCGACTCACCAGCTGAAACCTGTGGCCGAAGCTCAGCCACTCCTTCTCCACGAGCACCTCGAAGCCCCTGATGGTGCGGTAGTAGCCATCCAGCATGAGCAGGGCCAGAGAGGTGAGCTGGGCCGTGCGGTCCCAGCCGTCACTGCAGTGCACAACCACAGACGTCTTCCCTGATTCCACCTTGTCGGCAATCCGAAGGGCTCCAGCAAGAATGAGCTAGGACAAGGGAAGAAACAAATTACAAAATCTCTTTGGAACAGAAACTATAAATGAAAAATGGCTAGTGACAGCACAGGACAAACCAAGGGCTCTGCTTGCCTCAAGGAGAATGGTAAATCAGTTCCAACTCCTTTATAACTAGGACGGCAAACTGGTGAACACATTTTCAGTTCCAGCAAGATGATGACACATCTGAACTGTAGTGTAGGCACAACTCTAGAAGAGCCCTTGCATAAAACTCAGTCCTTGGACAAGCCAAGATTTAAATGCAGGAGTGTTTTGTGTCTGATAGAAATGGCCATCACCTTGCAGCTGCCCCAGGAGCACATCTGCCCCTCTCTGCATTAGCAGAGCAATAATGTAAGCTGGACATTTTTAGAACAGAAAGAACATTATTTGAAAACCAGCATCTGGAGAAGTCAAAACATTTTGCCTCCTTATTCTGACTCTACTTGGATTCCTGAAAGGCTGAGAGGGCTCAAACTCCCAGCATTTGCTTGTTTGGGCCAGGTAATAATGCCAGGATGTCAAGGAGCTGAGCCAAGGACTTCAAAACTCTGTGACTCCTGAGTTCTGAGCAGAGCTTTCACAATTACATCATTCTTCACATCCAAAACACCATCTTTCAGTATTTCAGCCCCCTTTCTTGTCCCTCTTCTTATCTCCTTAAGATTTCCCACTCCAAGAAACTATAGGTTTAATTGCTTATAAATGGAAAACAAATTCTAAGTCTTTAAATTTACAAGGAACTGAAAATCCTAGAGTTAGCTCTGGATATCTTTCCCTGACTGGTAAGGACTTTGGTTGCTCAGTCACATGCAGTGGATGCAGACATGCATACCTTGATATGCTCTAGCCAGTGAGTCGACTCTAAATTAGACAGCCAATGAGTCTCCTCGATATTGGGATACACAATTTCTTTCAGTTTTCTCAGCGACTCTCTCATAACATGAATATTGTGAATATCCAGGAACACTAATTCTGCATTCTGATAGGCATCCTCGCTCTCATAGCCCCCTCCTTTAGCCTGAAGAACAAAATTCACATACAAACCATTAAGCAAAACCATATTTTGTACTTTATCCCAGACCTTCGTCCTGAGCAAATAGCAGCTGAAAAAATACCACAGTGGCTGGGCTATCCAAAGCAGGCAAAAAACATTGGCTTTATCTCCCAGCTAGAAGAAAACATGTACAGGCACACACTTTGTGTCTCTCTTCTGCAATACCTAATGAATGCTGTAATTTTTACCAAAGAATATCACATTACAAGCCTTCTTTTCCTCTGTAATTATAATTTATCTCCATTCAAGCTGTTAACTCATTACATTCGCTAATCTATCATTTAAAAATTTACCATACTATTACAGAGGAGGATAACCCACACACTAATTGCCTTTCCTAAGTAGTGGGAAAGGCAGACCGAAAAAAAAAAAAGAAAAAAACAAGAAAAAAACTAGTCTTTACTGTAACAAAGCAGTTCCACCATTAAAACAAAGCTTAAAGTGATGGCATGGAACACAATTTTTGTAAGGCTAGATTGATGGACCCTTGGAACTACTGAACTTTCAGCCTCACCTCTGTGCCTCTCAGGATCATGGAACAGATCCTTCTAGATGTGCTAGGGCATGTGGAGGACAGGGAGGTGATTCAGGATAGCCAGCTGGGCTTCACCAAGGGCAAATCCTACCTGACCACCCCAGCGGCCTCTATGATGGAGAGACTACAGCAACATGTACCCTCTGGCTGTGACTATCCAACTTCTCGTCCATCACACTGTCTGCCCATCATCTCCAATCTAGAGAGAAGGAGGTTGTGGGGAGCTATGTCAAAGGCTCTGGGGTCCCAGCATAGGAAAGACAGGGTCCTGTTGGATCAAATCCACAAAGATGATCAGAGGTCTGGAGCACCTCTTCTGTGAGGAAAGGCTGAAAACGGAAGGTCCTGGAGAGACTTTGTAGCAGTCTTCCAGTAGTTAAAGGAGGCTTATAAGAAAGATGGGGACAGATGTTTTAGTTGGGCCTCTTGTGACAGGACAATGGGTAGTGGTTTGAAAGAAATAGAGGGTAGATTCAGACTAGACATAAAGAATAAATTTTTCACAATGAGGGTGGTAAAACACTGGAGCAGGTTTTCCAGAACAGTGGTAGATGCCTCATTCTTGGAAACATTCAAAGTCATACTGGACAGGGCTCTGAGCCCTGTTAGAGGAAGCAGTCTTTCAACCAAGTGAATTGAAAAATGGTGATACACAAGGTCTAGGGTGCTAGAGTCTGGCCTCAGTACTACTTAGATTTTTTTTTTTCTTCCAATGTCATTTCCCATTGTAAATTAATATAATGGATCATCAGCAGTCACACTGATATCTTACAGATATCAGTGTAGGAATAAAAGTCTGTCTAGAGAATCAGATCATTGCATTCAGATTTCTTCTGCAGTGAAAACCCTTTTGAGATCCTTAAGAATAATATGAAATGGTGGTGGGAAATGTGCTCTAAATTATTACATTCCCAGTTTTAGACAGAGGAAAAAGCACCCAACCTTATTGGCTACAGCATTCACACTAGGCCTTGCATCAAATATGAAGATTTTATGGGACTGGGCATTAGAATCCATAATGGCTTGAAGGTACTTTTCATCTTCCTTGCTCCGCTTGCCGCTCACTCCCACCATGGGCTGGCTACAGCGAGTGATCGTTGCTTGACTTTCTGGGTGAATCCATGACAGGACCTTTGGAAACAAATGGAAAATAAATAAAGGAAAAATGTCTTAAACCAGTGAAGTGAATTACCTGTAATGGCTTGCTCTGGGATTCTCTGTCAGGGGGTTCCAGAAGGCTGGAGTCTATTAAATCACAACTGAACGAAAGAAAGAACTCTCCTGGCTCTCTGGTGGCAGTCCCAAAGTTTGAACAAACAAAAGGTGATCAAATTGTTTGAGTCTGTTTTAAATATGATGCAGACTATTTTTCTGGCTGTTGTGGGACTCAGTATGTGGGCTATGTCTTACTTTATGTTACACCATGTAAAAGTTAAGTACTTTAGGAACAGACTGAATTTTCTATAGACTTGAGGAGTAAACCAGTACCTTTTCAGTTACCTCTGAAATCATAACAATGTGCTTTGTCTTAATTTCATTAAATAAACACTCTCATCAAGACTATCACTACGTATTTCTCTGTCCTGAAAGTCAGAGTAGACCAGACAATTGTAAACAGCCAAACAGGGCTGCCTTGTGTTTCCTAGGAACTGAACTGAGATTTGGTCTGAGTTGTGCTAAATTATCTTATCTTCTAGTTTTGGTTTAGTCTACATGTCTTTCACAGCAGTAGTTTCAGCAGATAGTGTTGTTTTCTATGTCCTCAAACATGTTGTTGTCACTTTTATTAGCCGCTGACCACTTATTTGCTCCCTGGAATCTACTCAGCCTGATCTTGGTATTACTTATTGCCCAAAGGTATGTGTAACAAAACCACATCAAAGTGGCTTCTTCTGTCCCACTCACTGGTATGCGTCCTCTGGATCTGAAGGATGCCACTCTCTTTAACTCCTCGTCGGGAATGTTTACAGGCACAGCCAGAATGGCAGGATATGTATCACACAGCTCATAGCGCTCATTAATCTTGGTCAGCCTCCAGCTTTCATTGGGAATTCCCTAAAGAGGAAACTGCAGGTTAGCAAATGAGTTGCTCTGAGACCTCAGCACAGACAAATACCCAGACTTGAAATTCAAGACAACTTTTGTTAATGAAGGTCATTTAGGGCTGGCACCTGGAAATGCATTATCTTGGTAACTTGCATTTCATGTCTCTCCCCAGAGAGGTGGATGTTTTGCTCAAGTCACTGAAGAGCAGGAAAACTGGGCTTCAGGCAGGGTCACCTATGGCAAAGGAATTGTGGAGGCTACAGATGTAGCAACACAGGTGGTCCCCCTAAGTCCAACTTTAAGATACCTCCTGGTCTCATTATTGGACTATGGGAGAGCCAGGAGCAGGACAGAATGGGTGACCAACTCAGTCCCCTCATGGCACTTAGTTCAAATGTGTTGGGTGAAAACCGGGGATACAAAATGGAGTTACCAGACAGGATAGAGGGAAGGGAGAACAGGCAGTAAAACACCCCAAAAAATCAGCCTGATTTGGGCTTAATTCAGTGTTTGTGCAAACCTCTAAAAACACCAAAAACTTAACAATTGTATGTCTCTGTTTGCATGACTGTATGTCATGTGCAACTCCCATGTTCCCATCACACTAAGCTCTCTGTTTGAACTAAGGACTTGGGCTGGGAGAGCAGGGAATCCCCACACACACATCACAGAGCTCAGCATGCCGTGATGGGGAAGCCACTCAACAGCTTCCCAGACAACTATCTCCAAGTAACACCTGAAGCACAATGGGGACAACCCTGACAACCTGCAGATGTGGTTTGGCTGAAGCTGGGAGAGAACAGACCAACAGGGAGTGGCTGGTGCAGCTGCCTGCCAGGAGAGATTTAAACAGACCCCGACTGCAGTAGGGGTGAGCACTGACACAAAGCATCTCTTTGGGGAAGACACATCTGCTACAGCAGAAGTGGCCAAGCTGTGAAGCACTGAGTGTGTTTTAGGGGAACATCAACTCTTTACACAATACACGCCTCTGTTCTAATAAACACTACTTCATTTTAAAGCAGGCTGGTGGGACACTGATTACCACTGTCACAGCTCCCACAGGAAACAAACGGCACATCCAACACGGGGCAGACGAGCTGTGACAATTACGGCTGACCCACACAGACTGCGGCCGCTCTCCCATCCCAGTGGTGAGTCACGCTAGCAAAAGAGGTCATGGTTAGAAATCTGAGGGGAGGCCAGACCTTCTGTCTAGCATCAGTCGCACACTCGGCTTTGTGAACCACTGCTGTCCTTTGGCCCTCTCTGGGAAGGAAATATTACTACAAGGATCACCCCAAAAGCCTGAAGGAAAGCTATTTTTGGCACTGTCTGAAGCTGAAGAATTGGCAGAGCCAGACATCAAGCGGTGTGTATACACAGTTCAAGCTTACTGATGGGTAAAACATGCTCAGAGGTCTACCTGCTGTACACAGCAAGGATGGAATCTGCTGGGCCCATCAGCTCTGCTGCCAGCCAGGGAACAACTAGACTCTTGCCAGTGACCGGTATGTTTACTACCTGGAAGTAGACTAATGGCTAATTAGTTCTCAGTCCTGTCCTAATAAGCACGTGCAATGGATCCATAAGCAATTCCTGAAAATTTCACCTCCCCCAAATCTGAATGAAAATTACATTGTCAGCACAGTCTTGGCAAAAAAAATGGGAGCTACATGGAAGAAAGACAAGCAGTTACATGGAAGAAAGGCTCCTTTTCATTTTATCCAGCAACTCTACCAATGCTCACAGAGAAGACCCAAGGAGCAGGCACTGGAAAGCACCCTCTTCACAGTGCTGGGCAGTGTGGCTTCAGAACACGCTGCTTGGGCTAGAACAGAGCTCTCAAGCTCTCCAAAGCTCAAAGTCTTTTAGCTGCCACACTGACAAATTTGAAGGAAATCTTTCCTCTGCAATAGCCCAGACCAGAAAAATCCATTATGAGCCCCCAAAGAAAGAAACGATGCTGTGTGTCAGCATTCAGATTTCTTTTGACTCATGGGGAATGTCTGCTTTTCCCTGACCCAGGAGCCCTGAATCACAGCACCACCCAGAACGCTTTACATTCGGATCGTGACTTTCTCTAAGGACTGGAAGCAAACAGAAATAAGCCAAGTGGGCTAGAAGAGAAGCTGAATTTGCATCTTCCCTGGATGTTTGCCATAATGCCGTGTAGCTTCTGCATTTATTCGTGCTCCTTCAGATTTGCCCTTTCTCCAGCTGGAATCAATAGAAAAAGCTAAACGTGATACAAAGCACACTGGTATTTCCTCATCTAAGATGCATTTCACTGCTTCCCGGTAAGTTGTAAGCACCCAAAAGCCCACTATGAAACAAAACTGTTACAGATGTAACTCAATAGGCCTCTGCAGGGTAAGGAGCAGCTCTGGGCGCTGCCTGACTGTGCACCTGCAGGAGGACCTCAGGCATGCTTCCCTAAAAGCAGGTGTGATCATCCTGAAGCTTCCAGGGCACATGGCATGTCCACATTAGTGACCACAGACTTCTGCACAGCTCTATCTTCTTCAGGTAAATTAATGCTGCTAGCAGCCTCTGATTCTAGGGGAATTCATACCTCTGGTGGATGCCAGAGGGCAAACTTAGGAAGGCAGCAAAGCCACACATATAGTCATCAACTAAATATACCCATGACAATTCTCACTGAGCCCAGCTGAACCACCACACCTCATAAACTCATTTTATCCAAACAGGATATTCTGTCCAAAATGCCACTGGTGATACTTAACTTGCACCACAGTACCTTTGTGCATGGCTAACAATGCTCAAACACAATCACTCAAAAGATGGATGTTAACAGCCTGGTCTGTAGCTATGCCTGAAACTTGCCCCTGTTCTTGGGAACACCCCTTACAACTCTATCATCTAACCATAGAGACGCAGCCTTTGTGTCCTCTCCACACACAAAGTAGACTTGGTTTCCCTCTAGATAAGACATTCATGCCTTACTGACTTGGGTTTGGTTATCACTTATTTACACTTGATGTTGCAGAAGATGGAGTTTCTTTGTTTGCAGGGAAAAACTGCTGAAGCCACTCCAGCACAGCACCGACACCACCACCTTGTAAAGCACATGGTTAAGGTTAAGCACACAAGGATCCTTCACTAACAGGAAAAATATAATTTCCTTGCTGTAGTTACACACAGTCACACCTCTCTGTGGGTTCAAGCAGAGCCACTCTGAGCTTACATATGTAAGTGCACCTTGATCTGCAGCAGGCAACACAGGATACAGCTGCAGAGCCAAGCTGCTCCTTCTGCCATTCACTGAGCCCAGGCTGTGTCCACTCAGCACCAGAGAGCTGTGATCTGTTCTGCAGTAGAGACATACATTGCACAAACAGCTCCTCAGTTAAATCATGGGACTTTTAACAGTTCAATCCTCATTTTGCTCCCCTAAGTTTTACCCAAAAATCCTCTGGAGGATGATGTTATCAAGCTCTACCTTTCCCACTCTGCTTGTATATTAATGCTGGGCACTTCTTTTATCCTCAGAACAGGTCAGTTCTTCTGAGTTATTAGTTTCTACGTGCTATCTCAAAAAGCAGCAACCACAGCCCTACACTGTGGCTCCCCAGTAGATATGACCAGAGCAAAGGATATTAGACAAGAATGACTTTTGTAGGGAAACATCACACAACTTCACAACCTCTTGTAATATTTTCCAAATGCTCCCCACCTTATTAAGGAAAATAAAGCTTTAAGTTACTCCAAAGGCATCTTAAGGACTTTTGGTTTCAAGTGAGTCTTATTCACTTTGCAATTCTGTTTTATATTCTGCCAGCCCATGTGTAATAAAAATCAGGGAGCAATTTCAGTTTTAAATTTCATTTGCCACATGTGATTCCATTTACCAACTAAATCTCAAACCTCTCTGAGTTCCTTTTGTTCTCTACAGGTTGTTTATTACTCCCCATAGTTTTACACAATCACAGATTTTTAATAAGTTACATATTTCCATCCTTCCCAAGAATGCTAATGGGGAAGTTAGGGGTTTACTATCTTTCCTAATTGATGCAATTGCTATTATCTCAACATATTTCTATTAATCTTAATAAAAATTGTAATAAATAAATAATAGAACTGACTCAAACTTGCCATGTCTACCAGTGTGGACATAGAAATTACCATGGATCCTGGCCTAGAAGTCTTTTCTGGATGCCTGGTAGCTGGAGTTTACTTTTGCTCCACTCCCCCCTCCATGTGTTCCTGCTCCCACAGGGAAAAGACTGACCTGGCCTAAGATATAGCAACTTAATGCCTGGCCATCCTGCTGGGCTGCTGATGCCCTAGGCCAGCTCTTCTCTAACAGTTTCTAAACCAATTCCAGAAGGTCCTGCTGACAGTGCATATGTCCTGCTTTTCTATTTCTGATCACAATTCATAGAGTCTGAGACAGGTAATCCCACTATCTGATTTGATGATGCCAGTTTTGTTTCACTGTTAACAAATCCCTGCTGCCATTTCAAGACATAATCCTGATTTACTGTATAAACGGTTATTGCTTTAGCAGAACCTGGTTGGATTACGAAAAAAGGCTACGACACTCACACAGATAAATTGAACATCCATAGTTACACATGCTGGAATTAAATAAACAGACCAAAATACCTAAAAGTTTTGGAGGGGACATAAAGCATCATGCTGCAGGACCTAAATCAATCTAACAACAGGGATGAAATTCTCCTTCTGGCCAGATCACAACATAAACATCAACTGCAGTACGGTTTGCCTCTTCTTCAGCAGCTGGTGTTGGTCACTTTTGGAGATAAGGAACGGGAACAGATGGATTGTATGATCTGGAATGGTAGTGACCGTGGCCCATCATGGGTAAAGCTCAGAAAGGCTGTTGCAGCAAAAAATCCTGGTTTGGATTCACTTTTGCAGTTACCAGTGTAAGGAAATAACCATGGGCTTCAGCACATGGACATTAATTTGGTTTCTTGACATAGAAGCAATCAGGCAAGTTTGTCCTTCCTACTCACAAAGAAGCAGGCTACAGCACAAGTACACACTGCTGCAATGCCTCAGCTGTGTCATGTCTTACACCCATTTTCTTTACAGAAAGGCCATGAAGAGCTGCAAGTCACAGGCATGCAAACACATGTATCCTTTCACCATGTCACTAAATTCCTGACAAGCTTAAGGTGCACCAAATCACAGTATAAAAACCAATATTAACAGAAAAGCTTCTATCATAAAAACTGGCATGCTGGGATTTAGAAAGTGGAATAATCTACACTGAAATAATCTAAATCTTATTTAAATTATCTAAATCTACACTGAAATTATCTATTTCTTCTTTCCAGGTGTTGTAAAAATGTTTTTTGTACTTCACCTGTTTTGACTGCTGCTTGTCTGAGTGAATGCTGTGCTTTCCAGTGGAGATTATTTTGATAGCACGGGTATTCTTTTAGTTATTACTCCAAAATTTTCAGCCCTACAAAGAAGCGTCTTGCTCAAATACCTTGGGCTGCAAATCCTTCTCTACAAGCAGATCTTCTCATAAAATAACTACCAAGAAGGAGGTAAAGTTTAAACAAAGCAATAATCACTGCATTATCTGATCTTGTGCTCAAGCTGACCTTAGACACAAAGTGATTACAATCAATTGGAGTTTGTCTCGACTGGGATTTTAGATTGTGGCATCTCACTGCAAATCATACACTTCTTTGCAATGGAGGCAGCATACAGTAAGATACAGTAAGATACATCTCACTTCCCATTAGCAGTCTAGAAGCCAGCAATCTATCTTAGGCAGCTATTTTAGGAGAGAACAAATCACCCCCAACAGTGAAGCGCTCTCTCCCATCTGTTAATGACAGGCCTAGATAACCAATTTAGAAGGCATGCCCAGCTTTTAGCAGGCTAGAGCTAGAAAAATGGATCCTTAGGTTTTGGATTCCAGGAATCAGATGAACAACCAGGCTGGGACAGAGGTCTGGTTTTGTTTGATTTGATGAGGAAGACCCAAATAAATCTTAAAATTGCATGGCTCAAAATTTCTTAATTTTACAATAGAAAATTGGTTTTATTCTCATGGATTGGGAGGAGAGAGAAGCTTATTGTGTCTAGGGCAAACACGTCACCACATCATGCTCCTTTTTCTACTTGAGAACGTTATGACAGGAGTGATTTCATTATAAAAATCAAAATTCTCCCATCTTTTACTCCAGAGAAGACTACTCAAAAGTTTTGACCACAGTATTCCTAATTGACAGCCTGTCACTACATAATCAATAACATCTTTGATCAGTCTACTCCGGACACACCACAACTGTGTTTTAAACTATGGTAAATCACAGTACTCTCTAGGTTGATCCCTATGCTGAGAAACCACACCTAAGATAGTGAAGGCATTCTACACTTAGTTTTTTTCCCCCAAATTGCTGTTTAAGACAGGAAAACCTGGAAAGAATTAAAACCAATACAAGCAAGCACTGAGGTGTGAAACTCAACAATGGGATGCCTGTACCTGGAACACGCACCCTCCATTCCCCACTGCCAGCAGTACCTGATCACCAAGTCAGAGCATCAGTTTTTTCCAGCAGAGCCTAAAGTCAGCTCTCTGCACCTGAGCTGATCTTCATCAGTGGATGCCTCTATCTCTAGAGCTGTACTGCTCTCAACAAGCACTGCAGTGTGGAAAACAACATCCTAAACAAGCCTGCACAGCATTTTTCAGCAGAATCATTCTCTGGTCCATGTAACCTCTAATTTTCTCATTGCACAGTCCCTTGTTTCTGAAGTGTAGAGGATGAGGAAGGATGTGGCACAATACTCACCTGTCTTCTGTACTCCCAAGTTGGGTCATACACTTTCCATCCATTTTCTGGGAAAACCTCTTTGTACTCAAAGGCAAAAAGTGGCTGAAAGAAAGAAAATTTACCTTTAAGAGCCCACTCAGAGCCCATTTGTATGATGTTTGATATCTCAAATAGTAATTCATGACTGACCCTTCTTTTTCCCTGCCATCACTTTTCTTTCAGGGTTTTATAAAAAAGATTAACACTCTTACTGTTGTAATTAGTACAACAATATACCTTCCAATATGTCCCTGATCTTGCTTGGCTATTACCTAGTACTGCACGGACAAAAGAACTATGTTATTAAAGAGAGAAGATAAAACTAATTGGGCAAGAATGATCTTACAGATTAACAACCAGAGCCTTTCAACCAGCATTTGAAACAATTGCAGCATCATAACATTAGAAAACACAGGGGCTGCATTCCAGATTTGGGGCAATGCAGTCACAATTAGCTGTGAACCTCTGATGGTTGTCACTGTGATTTGAGTACTTTCTTTCTGTTATAAGTCTCTATCATGCATGAAAGATGGCACGGTAATAGATTTTCCCTGTTTCCTATATGACCCAAACTCCTGCAGAATTAAGTTTAAAAACAGATTTGAAAACCAGCACTTCTCATCCCTCAAGAAAATGCACCCCATGTGAATGCTGTATTATGTAGATGGGACAGAACAAAACAGTTTACTGCTCTTCTGTGTCTTTTGGCAAAAGCTGAAGAGAAAACACTTACCAGATTATTTGAAACTGGAAAAGCATATTTCATTAGGTTCTCAAATATGGATCGCCTAGTTCTCCCTTCAGGCTTATGAGCAAACCGCAAGTTTCGAATATCCTAGGGGAAAAAATAGGGAAATCAAGCCACAAATGTCTGAACCACTTCAAAATCCAAGGAAAATCCAAAAGCCAGAATTCCAAACGGGGTCACATGACAATGCTCCTTCTAGCACTGATTTAGTACTATACTTTGAACAAAGTTGTGTTGCAACATTGGGCTCGGCTGAGGGGCTGTCTACAGCCTCCAACAACAGCAGAGCAGCCAAGGGAGGGCACAGCTATGCCTGACCACAGCACCTTGCCTTCACATGAAGCTCTCCACCTGCTGAAAGTCTCTGGGAGAGCCCTGCTGAGGAAAAAGCTATGTTTCACTGGCAGGATTTTGTGAGACACATCCTTGGCTCTCACTGAGCTCTCACACCAAGCAGTGCCATAAGTCCACTGGAGGGGATGGCCTAACAAAGTACCTCCACTGAGCTACTGCACGTAGGGGGCCCAAGAACAGCCAGCTGGGTGCAAAGCATCCAGTGCCATCTTCCCTTAAAGCTTCCATCTCTCAGAGCACTCAAGAGGATGTCTTGAAACCAAGAACTTCTCACTTTGCACAGAAGCAGTTTAGACAAAAAGTGGTCATTCAGTACCTCCTTTTCATAGTTATCTACAAAACCAAATTTGGAAAGTAAATAAAACATCTCTAAGTTTTTTCAGCCAAGCCTGCAACTAAAATGCTTTCAGTAAAGAGTCAAAAACTCATCAACAGGAAATGAGCTATCAAGTTCAAGTACATGAAGATGGCAGAGCAAGTCAGAGAATGAGATAAACAGCTGAAGACGTTGCTTCCTCACAGGGATTACAGAACTGGTCTCAGACAGAGAACTTTTCAGGATGCACAAAATGTATCTGTACCAATCTGTTATTGCACTAAACTGCTGTGCATATCCGGTGAAGCAGGCTGAAATATTTAAATATGCTATAAAGGGCCAAAACACCCATCCTATAGTTTGTGCCTGAGTTTGCCATACAGGGAAATGATACAGTTCACTCCAAACCTGACCAAGTGTGTTTATAAACAAAATGGCTGAGGACTAGGAATCCAAATCAAAACAGGGAACAAATTAGCTGGCCAGCACAAGCACCTCAGCCTATGTTAGCTGGGGTGGATTATGACTCTCACAGGACAAGGAAGCAGCTGGATTATTTAGTACAGATTGCAGTAACTGGTCTCGACTCAGCACACCCACAGCTTGACAGTCTGCTTAGCTTCCTGGTGCCTCAAAATCACAGCAGTGACCAGAGCACTGTGGGATTCCTTTTCATTCCTCCATCTGCTCTTATCCAGCATCCTTTTAGCATTGAGGGGCTCTGACAAGCTCTAACAGCCCAAGATCTACAAGGTTCTGAACCCAGATCTTCCTGTGTGGTCACTGAGGGAAGCAGAAGGGTCATGCCATCCAGAGATATGGATTTAGGAGGGGAGATGGTGGCTTTATTTACTTTGAGCATCTATAGTAAGCAGACATGAGGAGGCAAATTGTTAATTTTTATTGCAGTTTGTATTTCCAGTTATTCCAAGGGCTCTTGAGAGGTACATGTGAAATATGTACTGCCTTGAAAGAAATGAAAGAACAGCCCTGATGAGGACTGAAGGCTACTCACCAGTCCCTCATGGCAAAGCACAGCAGCAGGTGGACATGAACTAATGATTTAGGGGAGAAATGTGCCCCTTCCTTGCTCTTGAAATGCAAATGAGTGAAAGGTCTACTGAATTCCACAGTAACTGGAGTCTACCTAGAATAAGTCTGGTGGGCAACCCTGAGAAATGAGGATGCAGGGCTATATTTCAATGATGAAGAAAAGCCATTGCCCAGCACAAAGCCTAAAAAAAGGTTTGGACCTCTTTACAAATGAGTGGAGCTGGAGAATACAGAAAAGTACTTTTAAAATCATGGTTTCTGACACCTGTGAAGTCATACTGACAAACATTTTGCAGAACTTCCTACAGTACCACAGAGACAACCTTTAAACATATATGTTCCCCTTCCCCTGCTGTAAAACACAGATAAAAGTTTACCTTGCACACAATCTCCAGCCCGTATGAATTTTCACCGCGACTGGAAGCACCTCCAATTTTCTCCACTCTGTTGATTACACCTAAAGATGCATCTAGGACAAAAGGAGGGTCCTGTAGACAGTTGAAATTTGTGAGTTTAAAAAGGGGAGGGGGAATAATCCCCAGCTCCTGCTCCCTTATATTCCCAAACATATAGCCACATTTCACACAGAAATAGTCTCAAACAACACGTAGGTCTAAAGATTCAAAAGGTAGCAAAAGCAGATTATTCCAAAAGCTTACCCGTTCCATGCTTTTAAAATACAGTCTATAATTGGTAACAGTAAGGGTTCCTCTGATTGCTCCAGTGAAGGGGCAGATGTAAGTAACATCCTTAGCTTAGGAAAAAAAAATAAAAGAAAATAAGAAGTTGTTAATTTCACAGTTAATTTATGGGAGAAAAATTATGCCAGCAACAGTATTTGTGGGCTCTACCTTGCAGATCATGAAATTAAAACAAGCTTAATCTGTGGTTCTAGCCTAGAGCTAACTTGCAAGTTTCAGTTCTGTGGAGAAAGTAAGAGCTTGGGTAGAGACAGTACCATCACCCAGCATCCTATATTTGAACAAAACTGCTACCCCTGTCAACAGGCCAGTGTTTGGTGCAAACTGTTTGCTCTTACTGCCAGTAGCTGAGAAAATCATGCATGAAAAGAGACCACTTGTGCCCGGATGCACACATTTGAAGCTGACAACAATTCTGCATAAAAGCTAAAATCTGTGTCCAAGATGGTTTGTGCCACCAGGGGCAGGAGAAAGCAGTTCTCTTACATGTGGTTTTTAGGATGCTTGGTCCTTCTGTATGCCTTTGCACGTGGAGTCAGCCCTGGGATGAAGGCCCTCATGCTAAAAGCCAGCAGAGCTACAGTGATTTGCAGGAGCCATGACTCTGTGTAACAGCCAGCTGCCGGTGATCTTAGGTCTGAAGTCAGCGATCAGGTTACTCTGCACAATTCAATTATTTTTCAGCCTGAGTGACGGTGACTCAAAACAGTCCCCTTCTTAAAAGGCCTCAAACATTTCTCACTTGCTCCAGCAAAAGGCAAGAGGTGCTGCTGGCTTTCCACAGCAAACACCTCTAACTGCCCTTCTGTTTTATATCAATTAAAAATGCCAAGATTTAAGTTCTTGCCTCCCCACCTCTGCTGCCTATCATGTCTTCTGCCACTGAAGCAGTTGTCTGGCTGTGTCGTGGCAATGGTTTACACTATCACCAAGTAATGACACCCCTCAAAAACATAGAGGAGACCCACTGAGCTACCAGACCCGTGAAAAAACTCTCTGGATCATCTTAATAACCTCAAGCCTCCAAGCCCTAGGGAACCCATTTTGCAAGGGCTGTGTCAGGAGGACAGTTCGCCTCCCACCCAGGAGACAGCACCATGAACATGAGGTGTGAGGCTACTGCGGTCTCAGAATGGGAACCTAAATTTCTTCCACCTTGATCCCATGAGATTTAGCCTGGAGGGGGAGAGAGAAGAAGTGTGCCTTATTCCAGGGCACTGGCAACTCATATAACTAAATCATCCTCAAGTCAGCTCTGCTTCTGTATTGTCTTCATCGACTCTCGAGATCTGGATGTGGAGAAAGATCCTTAAAATATCAGGAGTGACTAATTTGGAGCAAAATAGGCAGCACACAATATCTGGTTAAAAAAAAAATATATATACGTATCTGTAAAAAAACATGCTAGTAATTCCATTATTTGTTTATATAAATTTACATGCATTTGTTTGAAGGATAATTAAACACAAAATGCTTATAGCCATTTCTAATTAAACCAAGTGTTTCATTAGTGTCTGATTATTAATCACTTCTTTTCAAAGGCTGGTTTGACAGAGGTTTGAAAGCAGACTCAGGAAGCATAATAAGGGTGAGGGCAGCCTGCCTAGTTTTTCCACTGGAGTTCCCATTATTCAAAATGTAATTTTGAAATGCTTAAAAAAACCCCAGCAAAATCCACTAATAAGAAAAGCGTGCATTTACATCTGAAAAGGAACAGGATTTCTGGGTAAAGAGGAAAGGTGCTAGAAAAATGTTTTCCAGGTAAGGAACCCCAGGCACGATCTCAAACATTGGCCTTGCCAGCTTGTAAGCCACACCACCTTTCACATTTGCATTTTATTAGCCTGGTTTCCTAAGGAAACAATTTTACCTAATTACACTGCGCATGTACAAACGTACCTACACACATGGCTTGTCTGACCTTAACCCTGCCATAGCTGTATGATTTCAGCAGTCTCTACTTGATAAACAGGGATCTCCAAGGCATTAAAGTGCTTCACTGTTTGTGAGAATGAATGCCAGGTATAATAGAGAGGTTGTAGTGGTGCTATCACCACGGGAAAGCCTAATGAGCTCAGCCTTTGGTACGTATAAGAGAATACATATGGGAGAAAGAAACGGGAAACCAGATTTACTAATTCCCCTGCTTGTGGAATTCCTGTCTTTTACAGGCCAATCTTACTCTAGATTATTGGGTTGGCTGAAAATATTTTTTCTTCCCTTCCTTGTAAAATACAAGGAGAATTACATTTGCCTTTCTTAACACTTTTAACAGGAAACAATTATTGCTGATGAATAACAAAGATTTCCTTTTTGCTGCCTTTAGCTTCTTGCTGGAACAGGCAGCTGCTGTCTGGGCTACTCCAAAAGTAACCCAGTCTTAGAGATTTAAGTGCTCATCACACCATTTGCCAACAGATAAAACACTGGTAACTCTGACCTCTTAAACCATTCCCTAGGAACCCTTCAAAATACTGCCTCACTGTCAGAGCTAATAGCATCTGTGGAGTGAGTTAGATATCAGTCTGCAGTGTATGGCTGGAATATGAGTTCAAAGTCCTCAGGGCTCTGAGGAAAGAAGTTGAGAAAAAATTATTTATGGAGGTGGGTTGTTTGGAGGTTTTCTTGCTTGTTTTTATATTGCTGTTGATGAGTGCATTTTTCTTTTGTGAAGTATTTTTAGTTTTCATTTTTTGATTTTTTATGTTTAGGATTGAAGTTGCACTCTTCCTTACCATTTTAAGAGGAAGGAAACATGTTAAAAAAGTAAATGGAAATTTTTTTGCAGAAAATTAATCAAGAGGCTTACTCAAGCCTTCAGAATGGAGAGAATCAGCAAATCTGATGCATGTATGAACGCCTGGATGAAAAAATAAAAACCTCATCACAGTAAATTCCCTGCAAAAGCACTGTATCCTTTCCTAAAGCCCATGCCAGAGATTTGACACATAATTGTGCTGTGTCAGCCTAGGAAGTCACCCTGTGGCAAGGACAAACTGCAAGAGTTGATCCATGTCCTTTCACGGGGCAGCAACTGCAGAGCTGTACAACTCACATCCCATCACTCATGGTAAGAGAGTTGAATTGCTTTGTACTTGCTATGTGTTAAAAGAAGACACATGTGGTGTGCAATAGCTCAGTTAATGAAAATTAATGAAACAACCTGATCATGCTTCCCAAAACGTCTGCAATGTGCTCTTGTTGGTCAGTGACTGCCAAGATATTTTGCTGTATGGATATTCTACTGTTTGTCAGCAAACAATAAGGAATTTTCTCTTCACATACCCATGTCTTTAATGGTTTCCCCAGGCAGCAAAGGTGGCTCTTCCATTTCAGCCAATTTATTAGCCTCCCTCAGGACCTAGGCAAAAGATACAAGTACAAACACAAATTCATTATGTTTTCATAAACCAAGAAGTTTACACTTACAGGTCAACCATATCAAGGACAACAAATACTCAAAGATCTTAAAATACTGCCTAGGGTCCCTTCAGAGGTCAACCCCAGGCTCTGTACTTTGGCAGCACACTTCCCAGGTGTCCTTTCATGCATCAGCCTTCTCTTGCCCAGGCCACCTTCACAAGTCAAATTCCCCTCACAGTTATGGACAGAGCCAAAGGAATCAGTTCCTTTCCCAGTTGAAGTGCTCAGCAATTACCATAATGACATCAACTATTCAGCAGAGCAATTTCTAGTTTACACTGAGGAAAACTGAAAAGGACACCTTGGTCACTCCACTGTGCCCAGTGAGAGTCCCACAACTGCAAAAGTCCTGACTTGGCTCAGTTACAAAGGTACTATTTTGACAGGCAAATAGAGGAGGTATAGTTGTGGGGTTTTTTTTGTTTGGGTTTTTTTTTTTTTTTTTCTGACTAACGACCCCTTCTCCACGTTCATATGATACCACAGAGCATGACTTCTCGGACCTATGACTGCATTTACACAAAGGTTTTCACAAGAACAGCTGTTATCATGGGCAGATGGACATTTTAGGAAAGCATGACTGTAATGAGGAAAGCATAACCTAAGGTCTAACTCTATAAGAAGTAGGAGAGAAATGCAAATATAAATGATCAAGATTAAGGCTAAGTCTGTGTGGCCAAATGTATATGGATTTAATCATGTTGTCCATGCCTCAAACTGGACAAATGACCACAACATCAGCAGTACAGTTTGCTCAACTTCTTAACACAGAGAGCAGGTAAGTTAGTCCAGACTCTGCTTCATGCTATAGCAACCACAAAACTTTGAGTTCAAGGTTGTCCTGTGTCCCACCTGGTAAAGACAGGCAGAGGGAGCTCATTGCTGCTTACAGCTGAATGTGCAGGCTTGCCCAAAATGGTTTTTTTATCATAATACAAGGAAAGAGAAAAAGAATTGCTTCAATTTAGTATCAGGAAATCCCTGCAAAGAAAATTCAAAGACATCGCCTAAAGTAGCATTCTAGAACCTGACACGTCTGTGGTCAACTTTCATGTAGGATCAAGCCAGAGGGAGAGCCTCAGGGAAGAAAAATTCCCTAAACTATGCAAAAAAAATTGGAAACAAACCTAAAGAAAGCCCTTGCCACAATAAGAGCACATTCCAGCATTTTCACACAACAGATTGATGCATAGATGAAAAGATTAACAAGATCAAAGCCTTCTTGAGAACAAGATGTACATTTTTAAAAATGCATGCAAAAGACTCTTAGAAAAAAAAATAATAATAAAAGCAAGTACAGTCCTGGCTTCCTAACAGAAATCTCCAAACTGCACCCACTTAGATCAGGTCTTATCAGGGAAGCTGCCAGAGCAGCTGGGCTGGGGTCCACAGGATGAGTAAGGAGAGGTCAGCATTGACAGAACTCACACTGGCAGCAACTTGCTGGGAAGCTTCTCTTCCCCCACATCAGCAACATCAGTAAAAATAAGGCTTTGCTGGTATAATGAGCAGAAATCGATGCTGAGGACTTCTTGTCAGCACAGCTGTGTTGGCCAAAGATCACACACCCCATCAAAGCCCTGGCTGAGGGCCTCTCTGACAAAAGCCTGTGATGTAGACCCACTCTCAACTCCTGTGTGTCCAATTTTGCGCTTGAGTAACAGCCCTGAAATTAGCAGAATAACATCTGGATTATGATAAATGAGATGGAAGCTTCTGGCTAATTACCCCTTAAGTGGTGGTCATCTTTTTGGCCTTTTATCTTGGAGGGACATTAATGAAAATACACTCTGCATTCAGAACATGATCACTGCTTCTTTGAGAAGGTCTGTACCCCACGCAGGCAGCTGCTGCTGCCAGGATCACTCGGGTCAACAGCTGGACTCACTGCCCTCCTGCAGATGTCAGCGGGAGCACGTCCAGCAGTAAACACTGGGGGGACTGGGTTGTATCTCAGGCCAAAACAAATATGAGGTAAGACACATAGAAAGCACTCGGTATGACAAACATCTGCTGAGGTGGCAGAGGTGGGTAGTTCTCAGGTGGGTTTTAAATCCTGTTCTGCAAGTGGGGGAGAGAAGGAGGGAACATACTAGCAGTATGAAAGACAAGGACCTCCATGTCAACATCATTCTCTAAAGACAAGGTTGAAAGTGTTTGCAATTTAAGAAGTGTCTCTTCTAAGTCTAATAAAATCCATCTGCTCACTCACACTTCTCTGAAATGTCCCCAGGATCAGAGGAAAGGGTTAGCAGTCCAAACCTGTGCTCACTTCAACAAAGGGCAGCAGACAGCTGGCTTCCTGGAAGCACAGCACATCAAGGTCAGCCTCCTTGCCTCCTCTATTATTATTTTCGGGTTTTTTTGCTACAGTCTTGAGGAGTGAACTCATTTTCACCACCCCTCAAGTGACTTCAGGACAGTACCTATTTCAGGTAACAAAGCACTGACTCCGTGGTGATGTCAAAGGCGCAAGCACATAACCCCTGGACAACCATCATCCTTTCCATGAGGCTGAGACAAACATGGTCAGAAAGCCCAGGACAAACACTTCTCTGTTGTGCCAGTCTATGCACTGTATGCTCAGCAGTAGATTTTGAATGAGCCTATAGTTGGACCATTGGCACTTGAAACCCAACCATGCAGAAATCAAGAAATGAATAGTAGGCATTTTCCTGAAACCCACCTCCATCAATGACTCTTTAAAAGTGATTCAGAGAAATACAATCTGTGTGGGGCTGAAAATGCAGGCAGCAGGCAGGAAAAGATATCCGCAGCACCAGCCAAAGACAGGGGCCACCAGCAGGCAAGAAAAGTGGGTGGATAAGAGAAGAATTTTGGAAACAGATCAAGGGGAAAGAATGGTATGGGACAATGCACATGAAGCTCTGAGATTACGTCAGTGTCATAAATGGACCCTTTGCGCCTTATATGACTAAGAAGATGACATGAAAAGCCCTTCCATCTTACTGCCAATCCTCCTCTCCCCCTCAAAATCCAAAAATGGTTCATTAAACTGTGAGAAAAATCTTTTTTTGTACATTAGCCTATTTTCAAGACTCTAAAAATAGCACTCTTGGGCCCAAATTTAGCCCTCTGCAAACCTTATAAATTAAGAGCATCAGTAAGGCGAGGAAGCGGGGAAGGGAGCCAGGGACATGACTGCAGCAGCCTGGCTGCAGAACGGGGACAGTAGCTGCTGACACATAAATGCTACTGAGGCAGGTACCACACATGCCTGCAGCTGAAATGTGCCACCTCCGTGAGCTTCAGCCTTTGAAATTGTTCAGTGGGAGTAAAAACAAAGAATTCTTAGAGATCTGCAATGAAGAATAAACCCAGAGCTGGGCAAATCATTATTACTTAGGAATAGGACCACAATGACCACAATAACTTAGGTATAGGACCACACAGGGCTCTTTCTGTCATAATCATTACTAAGATGGTTTCTGTAAGAAACCAATACACTGACCAAAAACCAGTGGAATATTCTCCCTTGCCTCAAAGTCGAACAAGGTCTTCATTATCTTTTCCTCATGAAGATGTTATGCTTGTAAGTGAATCTGTGGAGTAATGAAGTCCTCTTATACACCAGAACAGCTTTTATTTCTGTCTTCTTTTACCGAGTAACATCATGTACCCATCCCACCTGTCAGCAGCTCTCTCTCTAGATGAAACAGCTCTGTAAGAGTCTGAGAATGGGAGTACCTTAGAACCTAAACACACATCCTGGCTCAGCTCAGAGGGTGTGAGAACTTCATGCTACCACCTACCTTTGTCCTCTGCTCAAGCAGCAACTTGGCAGAACAAACCCACGCTGCTACATTCAACAACCACTTCTCTACTCCAGGATCCCACCTTGTGTAAGCTCTAGCAGTCACCCCCAGCTGAAGGTGCAGAGCTCTCTCATGCCCTTCCAACTACTGCCCCCCAAGACAGGGAAACTGCTGTTTTGTTGAGGCAACCTCCAGATCTGAGCGACAAAATCGTCTTCTTTGCTTGCGTGTTATGGGGTCAGGGAAAGAGATTTAGGACCTGCTAGAAAGGTAAGACTGCTGCAATTCAGAGTACTGTAGTTCTGGCAAGTCTCTCCAACCACATGTTCACATTGCCTCCTAACACAGCAGCCAGCATACTGCTACAAAAATTCCTCTCCTGGATGATGTTCCTGCACAACTCGTGCACACAGCTCATCCTGAGCAGCTGCAGTCATCCAGGGTGGTACAGAGCTGAATTGCAAGCACACTCTATGCACAGGGTCTTAGAGGTCTGTGCACCACTGAACACTGTTCTAGAAAGACCTGAGAGGGGACATGACACTCTAAATTCAGGGTTTGCTGTGAACAAAGCAGCTGATGTGCTTTCCCCGCTGTACTGCCTGGTGAGGCGATTGCTTACCAGTGCTGCTGCACAGCCTGGCTGACAGCCCCCACCCTGCACTGGCTGAGGCCAGCCAGGACTGCCTCCTCCTACCCTCCCTGCCATTGCTGTCATTGCTTCAGTGTCTAGCTCAGTCAAGATGCCCAGGGTCCACTTTATGACTTTTATAATGGAAGTTTTTCCATAACCTGGATAATTTTGCTAGGACTAGCTTAGAGTGTGACTGCAGGAGTGAAGGCAAGCAAAACCTGGGCAGGAGAGAGGGAGCAGCTTGAACCAATCAGGGAAAGAGTCATTTTATCCCTGGACACTGCACAAACCTCCTGATAACAAAGATGCATGAGGAGAGCAGCTGAGGTCTCTCCTAGGCATTTACCAGTTATTCTTTTGAAACCTTCTCCTGAATGTTTGAGTCCTGAAACCCACAAAGGTCAGATCGTTCAGCTTCATGCAGCTTAAGGGGAGAGAGGTTTGTGGTACCGAATTGTTGTGTAACAGTTTTCCCAAGCCCGCAGAGATTCTTCTATCCTGAATCACAATAAAAATGAGCAAAAGGAATCTTTTTTGGCTTAGACAGTATTAAAATGTACCCTTTTTTGTAATTTTTTTTTCCTTTCCTCCGAGTTAATCTCTCCTTGGTAACCTCCTACACACTCCAAGTCACTTTGCACATTTTGAACAGAGTTGTTGAGCATAAAGACACAGCACTGGTTCGACACGTTCAATCCAACAGCATGAACACCTTGCTTCTGTATTACTCCTTTCCCCAAAACCATGTCTGCTCCATCTACTGAGAAGACAAGCTCTCCAAGCTGGGAACTGCTTTTGTTCCAGCCACACAGTCCTGTTTCATTTCCAAAGCTTGTAAGACAGGTTGTCTTAGCTGAGGTAAAAAAGACAGGTTTTGTGTCAGGGCTGGCTCTTGTCTGCTGTGACAAAGAACCACATAAGGGAAATCAGCCTTTCTGCAAAGACTCAACCATAGGATTACTTTTACATATTTGATTAATTTATTAATTTTGGTTGTAAATTAACAGCAAAACATATGCACGTATATAACTAATGCTTCTCTGCTTTAAACACCTTTTGTGGGGGTCTCAAACCATATTCACCTATTCCTTCCCCTGATTGCTCTACCACTCCATCCCTTTTCTCTTTCATGGCTGTTTCCATCAGTCAATCAACGAATTACAGTGCCACTATGGCAGATGCATCCAAATTTATCATTATTCCAATGATGGTGCAAAAAGGTCTGAAACAAAACAGATAGAGAAGCTCTTTCCATTCATGCCAGGAAAAAAATCTCCACAGCATTTAAATTCTGTCCAGCTGACATTGACAGAAGCTGTAAAACCAACACATATCTGTGCAGAAACAAGATGAGTATGCTTCTTAAGAACAGTTTTTCACAGGTGGATAGGTTTCTTCTCTAAATGAAACATTTCTTACAACAGAAAAAAAGGCACATTTTTCCTAGCATTTTAGTGCTAAGGTGCTTTTGTCTTCTCAGTGCTCAACCATCAGGACTGTGGAACAGAAGTCATGCTTACTTGACTGCAAACACTGCACTACTTTGAGGAGAATTTCAGCTGCCATTTATGGCTATTTCAAGTGTACTTGGAGAAGATTTGTGTGCTAAGAATCCTACTGGAAATGCAATAAAAATAAATCAAGCAAGTAAATGGACTTTGTTGATTATTTTTGAATCATTAAGAATACCACAGCAGAAAGACTATGGGAAAGAACAGAAATATCTCTGCTTGACTGAGGCACGGGACTTTTCTGAGGATTATGACCAGATGGATTGAAAAACTATGTTAGACACATTCAGAGCTGCAAGATATTAATTGCAGAGAAATGCTTTATGTCTTATTCCTTTGGGATATTAAAAGTTCAAAGGGGGAAAGACAAAACATCATGGACACACGGATCACTTCAGAAGAGTACACAAAGAATCAAATATACAGCCCAAAGACCATATCAAACCCATTCAGCTCCTAAGAGAGCACTTGGCCAAAGGCAGCAGCCTCCTAGCTTGGTAAAAACAAAAAAAAAAAAAAAAAAAAAAACAAAAAACCACAAGAAGAACTTAAGTTATCAAAAAATGTTCTGACAACAGATCACGTATTACACTACTCTAAAGACAGTAATAACATACAAAGTACACTGCAACTGCCTTTTAGCTACTCCTTCCTGACACAACTAAAAAAAAACAAATCACGAACTGTGATCTCTGCCTACCATATATGTTTTGAGAAAGCATAAAAATGCTTGAGAAATCACTTGCTTACTTACCACAGTCCTGAAAATCTTTAAAAAGAAGCTGAAGATTATTGTATTTAAAAAAAAGAAATACAGTCCCTAAAGTAATATAAAGAGACTCTTCTGCAGGAGGAAGCAGCCACCATGTAGTGTTTCCCTGGGGTTTTCTGCTTTGTTTTTTCCACGATGTTCTTCTCCACTCAGACCCGAATGTCCAGTGACAAAGAACAGCCTCTCTGGCTTCCCTGGGCTGGTGAATCTCCTGGGCCCTCGCTGCACAGCTACAAGGCAAAGCTTAGAAGCTCAAAGGAGCACATTGTTGAGGGCCACTCGTTCAACCACGGCTGGCTTGTCTCTTCAAGTTTGTATGGCTTGGTGCCTCAAGACAATTCTCTCATTAGGCTCTGACAGAAAGTCGTCATTGACTCAACTCAGCAACACTCCCTGGCACAGAAGGTTCAGATATTATCTATTCAGACAAGTCCAACATTTTTTTAATACAGAACCTTCTTCACTGCCAAGGGTTCCACATACATCTCAAACCACAACCCCTCTGTTCTCCACAGGCTGCTCAAAAACTTTGGACATCCCATTAGCTTGGCTCTATCCTTTATTTTTACTGAATTTTGTTTAGCAAACAACTTAAATGCAAAAAGAAGATTAAAAGTTTCAAGAAAACCATTAATGTAGTTCAGTGAATTTCATATCAACAGTCTTAAGTGATAGAAAAACACTCTGACCAAAAACAGAGTTATAAATTCTACCAACTAAAATAAGTCACAGAATACTACCTCTGTTACTAAGAATTTCACATTTGAGTTTGAGACAGATAATTATATATTTATAAGAAGCAAACAATCATACAGAAGGGAACAAAAATGTTTCATTCTGTGCAAAAACATCTACAGACAATCAAATCTTGGCAGGCACTGCATGCAATCACAAATCCATGTACTCCTTTTAAATACCATGCTTGTTCATTCCTGCCTGATCTGTCCTTCAGTTTACAAAACTATAACTAACAGGGGGCAGGGGGGGAAGCCACCTCTTACCTGGTTTTACTCAACAGAAAGAAAATTCTTGCACTGTGTAGCTAGTAAAAATATGGCAGTCGATTAGGAAGAGATGAAAATATTTTTGAGAACATATGAAGGCCATTTGCTCATTCTCCTTAGCTTTCCATTCCTAATAGATGGCAATCATAAATGCTTCCAGAGATTTCTTTCACTGTGCGTTACTCCATATTCAAGCATTTAGGTACGTCTATATATGAAAAATAGCAATGTTTGCTGTCTTTGCTCTTTTCTAACTAGATGAGCACTTAGGGAGTATTATTTCCATGTAAAGGAGACAGAAAACTGACTGCATCTGGCTTTTTCCCCTATCTAATTTGCATGAAATCAATATTTTTCAAACCAGAGGTTGGCTATTCTGTGGGTTTGTTTTCTTGAAAGGGGGAATTGCAAAAAAGGACTTACTGGGGAGGCGCAAGGAGGGCACCAAGATTTTCCATCTCTTGGGATATTTTAAAAGGAAAATTCCTATAATTCTTATGAAATATGCAGCACTTACTATAAACTGGAGTCCTTGAAAAATGTGGCAATGACAGGGGCTAAATTCCAGTCACTGACAGGGCTGTCCTGGTATGACCATGTTTATGGACAAGAGCATCATTCATTCTCCAGAACCAGTCCTTTGTGCCTTTGTTCATCAACAGCTTAATGCTGGAAAGAAAGGAAGCCCATTTTCCCCAGGCAAACACACGCAATTTCTATGGTCAAAATCAGAATTTAGGGATAGTTAAACTATGTTTCCCTGTAAGACTTCCTTACTTCTCCTTCACTGCTCTTTAAGTCCCTCTGTTTGACACCTTTGATAGCATAAAGCACTGCCTGTTCTTGGATTTGGCCCCTGGACTTCATCCCCGTGTACAAAGGGACCTATGGAAATACTACTGGCAAGTCAGGTAAAGGCCACTTCTGCCTGCATAGCTTCTACTCCTGTACAGAGACACGAAAACGTGAAGTGCACCTCCATGTGAGAAGGGAGCCATACAATGATGCAGAGAACTACACCGTCAAGTCTTCACACAGTGACAGTAAGAAGATGAATAGTTTATTCAATTTCACTGCTGCATCACCAGCTCACATGTAGCCAAGTGTTTTGTGACCACAGGTCAATTACCTTCACCATCTGGTGGCTTGCGCAATACAGTCTGTAACTTAATAGCAGTCACAGCCCAGGGCACCGGGAAGGAAGGCTCCCAACACAGAAGACATCTTTGCATTTGCTATGAACAAGGCTGCTTACAGGCACTCCCATGCAAAGAGTCAAGGGCTAGTCTGAAACAGGAATATTTATCTCCATATATTATCACGGAGCTGACTGGCAGGGCTGAAGGTCTTCAAATACCATGGAGGAGCTTAGGCAGAGATTTTGTCATGATTTAGTGCTTCCAAGCCAGCATCACTCACTGACTGAAAAGTCCCTTAAAATCAAAACTGAAAAACATTGCTTAAATGAGTGCTTAGAGTTTAAAACGTTATGTCACTCTCTAAACCCAGCTCTTGTTGAACATGTGTTACACATAACCAAAGCCTGACATACTTCCTGCATTGGCAGGGAGATAGTAATGGAAAAGCTCACTGAGGCTAGTTTTAGTGATTTACAGCAAAGGATGGGGGGTGGGGGGGGGGGGAAATCACATCTTTCTTCAATATGTTTTTCTACTAACAATATATGTGTTCTACATAAAACTAGTCTAAGCTACTTTGCATTAAAGCTAGAGTAAAGCAAAGGTGGCAAAGTCATTGACTGGCATTTCAATTAATCCTGCCCAATATCATCTGAGGGACAGGATTTACCTCAGTTTTAGAAGGCTATATCTGGAGATACTGCACTCAAAAGAGAATATAGGCTATATCTGGAGATACACAGTCAGAAGAGAAACACATTAGGTCCTCAAAAGAGATAAAACTGCACCTTTACTTGAGCCCAGTTAAAGGGATCCACAGAAATCACTTGCTGCCCCCCAAAGTATGTACCCACCATCTGTGCCAAGGACTTCTCTAGCTCAACTCCATGACATTCTCACCTAAGATGGGCAGATCCTTAAAGCTGATATAGATCAGATCATAAATGATCTATGTCCTTCTACTGAGCATAAAGGAATTGTGGTTGGCTAGCTTCAATACAGACTTGCCCAAACAGATTTAATCCAGGAAACCTAAGGAGACAGCAACAGTATCCATTTACTGTCTTGGAAGGAAATACTCCTTCATATACCTTTTGTCATGCACCAGTTATGTATCTTACAAAATAAACCACATGGGCTTGTCTACAGTCTCTAACCATACACATAATAAATAACAAATTAAAGTTACAAGCCACTCTGTTTCTTCCCATCTCTAACCTTCAAGTCCTGGGAATGCTACAATAATATTCTCGCACCTCATGCATAAACCTATTTACTGTGAATCCACCAATTCCTCACATATTAAAGAAGAAAATCATTACGTAGGGAGCAAACAGTCATGAATGGTGATATGCTTGTACAGTATTTTGTCTGGACTTCAGAGGAGTATCGGGAATTGTGGATCTCATTGTTGCCCTCAAAGGGGAGAATGGCTTAGTGGTCGTAACAGCAATGCTAACAGCAAAGATTTAAACCACTTTTTCTGAAGGCTGCACAACTAAGCAGGTGACACAGATCTGCTGTAGTTTCCTTCTTTCTAGGTGCAAGAAGCAATATAAAGAAAACAACATTTGAATATCTATCCTTTCGTTTAAGCCTTTACTGCATATAATCCAAAAGCAAACATAATAGGCCTTAACAAATTATCAGGCAACGGTACTGTTCTCAAGAAAAGTGGCAGCAGGCTCTAGGGCCATATCCACGGCTTCTCAACTGCAAATGAACAGGATACAAGCCTTTTATAAGGGCTACTCCAAAGCTTTCAACATGGTAAACTTCAGGCATTATCCTATAAAGCAACAGCTACCTAAAAATGAAAATCCCTACTGAAAGAAGATAGAGCATCAGCAAGAAGACTTACGTACTATAAAATGCACAGACACACCTCCTCATATGCACAGGAGAAAATATTGCCTACAGGATTTAGGAGCAAGAAACTCACTGTATTTTATAAACCACCAATTTCTCAGATCTGTAACAGCTATTTATACACTCCAATCCCTTTGGCAAAGTTGGCTTTATGGTGTTTTTAACATCTCAACCCAAATTACAAGGTATCTATGGATTTCCAACTCCATTTTCACTTCCAACTACTTAAATTCTGTTCTTGCCTGACCTATAACTTATGTTAAAACATATGGCAGTGTGTTTGCTAAAAATCCCTCCAAGATATATATACACTAAATCAATTCTAAACAGCTTTAGATTTAAGATCATGAAGGGGGTGGAAGGAGAACCCAAGAGTGCTTTGTTGTTTTTCTGTTGGGGTTTTGGTTTGTTGGCTTTTTTCTTTTTTTTTTTTTTTTCTTCCCTATGAAACTAACTGAACCAGCCAAAAGTTATTTAGAGTTAGTATATGAAGTGAAAATTCTGTAAACTTTCTACTGGAAAGGCAATTTAATCTCAGTTCCAGATACCGACATGCTCAATATACATTAAAAGAAAAAAAAAAAAAACTTCATAAAGGTTGTTATTAAATACTTTGGAGAAAGATTTAGGAAAAATACTGCACATGCATTCAGCAGGAATCCCTAGTGGTTGTCTCATTTACCTCGTTAGACACATCTGCGTGCACACACAGAGTGATAATTGCACTCCAAAAGAAAACTGCAGGCACAGACTGCAAGAAATTAGGTGGGTCCTTCCTCTGGTTCCCTCCTCCCAATGGACGCCTACTATTCTTCTAAAAATTCCCCACAGAAAAAGACAGTGCTAATTGTAGCTATCAGAAAGTGTTTTTCCATCGTCACAGAAATTTAATCCCTAAATTAGAGCCAATGCACAAGCAGAGGTAGAGACCAAATAGAGGTAGGAGTGATGATGAATCCACGTAGCAATTCACTCTAGCAGGAAAAATTTAAACACACAACAAGAGAATAATCCCATAACTGGCATATCCACATGAAAATCTTGAAAAGCTTATTTTCAGCCTCTTAAAGATAACTGATGCAACACCTTCCTGTGAGAACATTGCATAGCCCAGGCACTTGCCACCCATACCACAGAGTTACCACAAAATGCATCAGTTCCCTCTTCAGGGCTTGTTCTCTTACATTCTTTCAGGAACAACGTGGGACCTCTTTTTGTCTTACAGTAGTGACATGCTTAGCTCAAACCTCAGTACCTGAGTACTCAAATCCAAGTGACACTTGGGAGTTCATGCTGCCTTGTGCCAATGAAAGCTGCACAAGTTGCTCAGGCGTGTAAAGAAAGAGCTGGTGTAGAGAACGTGCTCAAGCCACTGTATCAGTTAATGGTACTGCCTCATCTGCAATATCCAAGGCAAGGCCACATCTCAGAAGATTCAAAGAAACTAGCAAAAACAATCAGGACCTTAAAAAAATCTTTCACAGAACTGACTTTCAAAACTTGTGGAACAGTCACATGACAGAGATGTCAATTCGAAGAAAACCAGACAAAGAATGACAAGCCGTGGGAAAGAACGTCCATTGTCCTCGACTTAAGACCTGAAAGACCACCACTCACAACAACTGTTCCCTTTGGGAGCTGGCACCAGGCTGCAAGAGGAAGCCCAGGGAAGAAACAATAACACACCAGCACCAATAGTCATGATTAGAGGACAGATGCTGGGTCTGCAGTTGCACTGGCAATACCAACATGACAGGCTGTACACAGGTACAGAACAGGTCATCCGACCCCAAGAACTGCTCTCCAGCATAAGACACTCTCAGGAATGAGGAGTGAAATGATGAATGAACTAATTCCTCTAGGAGAATTAAGTCAATCTGCAGCAGTGGAAACTGTCCCTTTCTCCCTATATACTCATACAAGTAGGAGCATGGGAATGCGTTTTCCCCAGGTCTGCCTACCATTGACAAGCAGCCACTGGAGTGCAAAGGAATGACCCCACACACAGCTGCACTGCAGCCACTCACACCACCTCTGCAAGACTAAGCTTCAGGTAAAGCACGTGCCAAATTGTGTTCACACAGAGTTGATGCAGGTGAAGAGCAAGAAGCCTTTTGCCAGCAGAAGCAGGTGCTCCCACTTAGCCTGCAGTGACACTATTATAAGTAAGTAATTTTCTGCTTTACCATCTCTCCTGAAAATACTACTCTAAAACGAAAGAGGAGCAGCATTTGTTCCAACCAAGGCAGAACTTTAGATTGCTTAGAAATAAAAAAAGTGGGCAGGCTGTGAAGAAACCACTCCTGCATATTATAGAAACTGTGGCACAGCATGAAATTACGCACATAGGCATCTTCTGCTTGAAAAAAATCTCTCATGCAGCTAAGTGAGCGTTCCTCTGTGGACACTGGTTTTGATTGCTAGTGAGTACAGAGGCTCTGGGAAACCAGACAAGCTGAGGAGAGCTGGAATCCCTGCCCAGACAGTTTACACAGATAAGGTGACAAAAGGGAGGAAAGAGTCACAAGACACAATCAAGATTGCAAAGAAAACACGCTGAGCCATCTAAACCACCAGAAGAGAAAGACAACTTAAATTCTAAAAAGGAAATATTGGCTTGTCCTCTACTTCTAAAGGTAGTCCTCAAGTGCCACAAAAACTGTGAGAAGATGAGTTGCACATCAAAACTGAAGAAAGAATTCCACATATGCAAACTTCAGTAAAAAATTAAGAAAGTAAATTTAATTTTTTATAATATTATATATAACATAGTATTACACAGTTAGAACTGTAGCAGAATTTGCAATCTTATTCATATCAATAAGCCACTTAGCCTCAGCCTAAAAATTTCTGAATGTTAGAATTTCTGTATTTTCTGTATGTTAGAGTGACTGAATACCCTGACTTCACAAGGGGAAAACTTCAGACGCATTACAAATTTCTGTACCCAGGCATGTTCAGAAGATATTTGTATCCATAGGTAAAAGGCGCAAACTATCATATAATGCACATAAACTACTGATTAATTTCCAAATCTTAGCTTAAAATCGGCTAATAAGCTGCCTTTTAGAAGGAAACATTCATACACTTGTCACTTATGAACAGGTGGACTCTCTGTTACTAATTATGGATGGCTGAGACAGCACTCACGGGATGAAAAATCATCATGGTTGTCAAAGGAATTAGCTTTCTACTCAAGAGATTTTTATGCAATTTTACTGTGTTTACATTTTACAAAGATTCTCAACCACAGATGAGAAATGCTAAGTTGTTAACACAATGTACCAGTACCAACAGTTTTATATCCAGGGACTTTTTTCTTTTTAGAGCTAAGATATATCAACAAACCCCTTGGTTTCATAGGAGGAACATACAGATAGCTTTCAAAACTCCTGTGACAACGAACTAGAACTCTGAATTTATAATTAACTAATCTAATAGCAGACTTAAAAGAGCCCTGTTTGGACCTTTTTTATGTCAGAGCAATTCACTGTGACAGAAGATTATTTTTATCAGCTTGGAGATTGAAATCTTTCTCTGAAAGAAGATATTTCCAAGGACTCAGTTCTTAAAAACAAGACTGAACACCTCGTGTATACACCCATACACATAACATACATACATAAGGAAGAAAAAGTATATACAATGGACAGGTTGAGGATTTCACTTAAAACACTGAAAAGTAAATGGATGGCTTTGAAAATTCATCTCCAAGTGAGGATTACAGAGTCAGCTTTTTCAAGATTAAACAACTTTATAAAGAAGGACACCATATGGTAGAGATTACACTTCAACTTCACCTGTTTGACTTCAGGTTCTTTCGGTAATTTGGATAAATATATTCTGGCATTACTGAAAGCTGACATTATTTTACCATAGCAAACTCACAGAAGCAAAATGTTCTCTGAAGGAGGTCACATTTTTGTATTTTTTAATTTTTTTAAGACAAAACATACCCTTAAATCTGGAGAGAAGTTGTCTGCTGAGGTGGAGATGGAGTCAGACGACAAAGCAGAAGCAGATTTGGTGTGAGTGGAATGGTCCGACTGTGACGTGGAAGCACTATAAAGAGAAACACCAGAGCATATCAAAACTGTGCTCAAGAAAGTTCAAAAGCTGACAAATCCAGTCGCTTGCTTACAGTCATATCAGGCATTTTTCACTGTTCCTACCCTTTCCACTCTCAGTTACTCAGCCCTCAGCAGTGCTTTAAGAACCTGTTCTACTTGCCATTACCAGGGATTACCAAAGCATACACAACTCATTACTAAAACTCGGCTCAGACTGAGCCAACATTAACACAACCACCAGCTTGTGCAGAGGAACACACTCAGTGCCCCAAGCTGGGTGAGCAGCTGCCGTAGAGCTGCAGGTTGAGCTGTGCGTGGTGAGAGCCCGAGCCAAGAGGCCAGAACTGCCAACCCATAGCACACTGGAGGACCAGGGGACCTGTGGCTCATGCAGGTGACAGGACACTCAGAGATGGCAGGAACCAATGACCCCAGACATTCCTGCATTTAGACTGACAGGGTATAAAAGCCCAGGGTTTCCTTTGTCTGGGGTCCCTCCTCAGAGGCACCAGCTTGAGCTGCTATTTTATTATTTACTTATTGCACCAAGATTAAGTTGTTTGAAGGATCGAGTCACCTGAGACCCTGCTATGGGAAATGTGGGGTTGAGATGGTAACAAAACTTGGTCTGTCTGTGAGCATGGGGTGCATAGCTGCAAAGGGGCTTTGGTCCCAGCTCAGGTGGTGAGAGAGCGACTGTCAGACTGCCTCCTGGATGGTTGGATGGGGAAGTTTCCTCAGCACTGGATCAAATCCTAAATTACAGAAACTAAAGGCCTCCATTTCAGCCCTTCAGATGGGAGATATTAGTGTGCTGCAAGGGGATGAAAACAGACAGACTCCTGAACTCACGCCAGCACAGCCCCGACTGCAGCTGTACAGTGGTGGAAGAAATTCAGAATTAAAACTCTTTTCATCGCGCACAACTTTCCTTCTTCAAGGACACGTACAAAGCTGAGGAGAATAAAAAGACTCTCCCAGCACACGTCTCTGGTGATATAAAATGCGGTTCTCTGAATAACAAAGCAAAACAAAATTTTTCTTTTTCTATACAGTTTTCCTAATACAGCTGTAAACAATTAAAACAAGCTTATATTTTACAGCATTTTTATGCTGCAACCTCTCCTAGAACCCTAATTGCTTAAAATTAGCATTTGACACTAAGGCTTTTAAAACCCCAGATGACTGTAAAGAAAGATCCTATGCGGTACAATGTTACTCCCTGAAGTCACTGTACAGTGATAAATACTACCTGTGCTAATTAATTCCCACACTCTTACCAACCCCACAAAGGTTTTAGCTGGATGTAAAGATACTCCTAAGGATCAGCTATCAGACTTGGAAGCCTAGCCTTGGCCAAAGCAGAATACCAGCAGGAATATTACTGTTACTACTTATATTAATTAGACATGTGACAACCTAGAAATAGCTGTATCTGAGCTTCCAAAGGGCCTGGAGATTTGGTAATTGTCTGAAAATTGTTTTGCTGCTGATAAATAGCCACCAAAAGGCCAAAATGTTCCATTTTTATTTCTGTTCTTTGGAGTTTGGCAAAATATTGCACAGGGAGTGTTAGAAACAAAAAGGACCACAGAAAAATTGGGCTCTTGCTGGGAGTTAGTCCTGTCTGTTCAAGAATTAAGGAGCATTGGCATCTCTTTCATCCTATGAAGCAGAAACTTCAAAATGGAACCTTTAGGAACAGTAAAAAGTTATTTTAAAATAAATTACACTGGTGTGCCAATCAATTAGCACAATTCCACTGAATGCACTTGTTGTACAAGGTTCAACAGCCAATCACTCAGCTTTCCAATGTGCTCAACTCCTGTGGTTGCCAGGTAAACTCACATAATTCCAGATGGCCAGAGGGACTTGTGCATACAACTCATGCCACAGCCACCCTACAGTCTCTGTTCAAGCAGAAAATTATCTTACACTAAAACAGCAAGAACTAAATCTGTAAAACCTCCCATTCTTGTGAATGAAAAGGCCTCACATAAGCACTGTATCTGTGTATAGTTTCACATTACACCAAAACTGATATAAAGTGTCTGCTGCTGCTGATGGGCTGCTCACATTCCTCTCTCCTCTCGACCCAGACTGCACATTCCTGCCATCTCCATTGTGCTGGACAGGAATCATGGGATGCACGGCTCAATCTGCTGATCATGGGCTGTAAACTATTAATAAACATGAAGAGAGTCTTCTGTTGGGTAACAAGGCTGATTGGATTCATTACATGGCTATATAAATCATCAGATGCAGCACACAGAGAGGGAAAGAATCTGTATCTGGAGATGATGAGGAAGGCTGAGAACACTTTGCGCACAGCAGCCTGCAGGCATGCTAAATTAGGCTTAGCACTAAACCACATTTTTACTTTACTCTTCTTAAATGAGCTCAGACCCCTTATGTGTTCCCTTAAAACTTCTTTCAGCCTGGTTTCTGCACGGTCAGTCTTCACCCTCATCTTTGCACCCATTTAATTAGCTTGATTTTTAGAAGCATGTTAAAAAAAAAAAATTAAACACTTAATTTAATCATTCCACAGAGCAGCACCCGTTTAGCGTACAGCAACCTATAAGGAGATGATGGTACTCAGAGTGTACTTTAAGGTACTCAAAGGTACTGTAGATGCCATTATCATTGGGTGACAAGGCTGACTCCTCCTGTCCCTGGGTCCCTGCTGTGCCTTCCCCCACCCCGGCTCCAGCCGGGGGAGCCAGAGGCTCAGGGTAAGCCTCCAGAAGCCATGCCTTCTAGCTCCCTCCCCTTTCACGGCCCACACTTTTGTGTATTTAAATGCATTTTAAAGGTCAGCAGCTCTGCTGAGTTTACAAATGCTTTAGCACAGGTGTAAGTACCTAAGCCAGGGCACACCAGCAGCTAACCTGGCCCTGTACCCCATGCAGGACAGCTTACCCAATCAAGCAACCACAGCAAAATCACAGTAACCTACTGGTAGAAACATTTGCATCAAAAATTTAACACCCTTTAGAGACAGAAAAGGGAGCTGGAAAGACAGGACAGGTTTAGTGGAGTGTGCTAGTCTCTGCCCCAAAGCGAGGACAAGCTAGACCCAAACAGTTCCCAAGAGCTGTCTGTCTAACTTGCTCTGAACAGCTCCCAGGGAGGGAGAGTGCTAACAAAAGGATCAAAATTTCACCAGTTTTTCTGCTGACACTACTTGTCTGCCCAGATACAATCCCAGTGACTGCTTAATACACAAGCAACTATTATCTAATCATTGTTAACCAAAGATTTTTATGAAATTGTTAATTAATTTCACTTTCAAACTAAGGGACAAACTGCATTATGCAGGAGAAAAAGAAAAGGAAAAAGGGGGAGAACCATAATCCACAGCATGTCTGAGCTCTGAAAGTGTTTTGTGTTTATTGATCACGCTTGGCTTCAAGTGGCTGTTAAAGAAGGAAAGCATTTGCATTTTAGAAGTGGATTTTCAAAAGCTCCCCACACCAATGTCCCTGTGCTCCTGCAAAAACCACCAGTGAAGCCTCCCTCCAGAGACAGTAGTGGGAGTTTTTGAGAAGCGACGCCTGCAGACACAACGAACAATACCCCTGGATTATGCAGCTCAGCACAATATGCATAGGTTGCATATGTTTGGCTCGCCACCTCTGTTCTCCTCATCTGCCATTTCCAAGGAGCTGAGATGGAAGGAAGAAGCAGACAGCAGATAAGCCGCCGGTTTGTGGCTCCCTCCTCTTACCGTTGTCAGGCAGCTGCACAACTCCAGCTCCACTGCTTAGCAAACTAATTAATCTGATGTTCCTGCATGCACATGAGAAGTTTATTAGTTTCAGTGGTTTAGTCAATCTTTGCTGCACTTTGCTGCCAATACAACAGTAAAGATCCTCAAACCACAGAGTTTCATATGCCTTTGGGTGAGGGAGAACCAGAGAGCATCCTGGGACTGGCACACAAACTGAGAGTGAGGACACCAGAGCTCCCTCCATGCACCCACCAGCCCCTCTGCATCATCTCAGGCAAATCATTTACTCGTGCTTCTGTCATGGCTTCTGCACATTATCCCAGCTTTTGCCAATGTGAAGTTAAAGCTGTCTCGTGCAGTACTTTTGGCAGCCTGACGGGTATGTCTGGCATCAGTTTAATGTGCTGAAGACCCCACTGAGGACATTCTGTTCTCACAGGGAAAAACCCCCAACAGCTGCATTTCACCAGTAAGACAGAGCAGACCTGAGGGATGGTCAGGGCACGATAGCCACATCTAAGTGCTGTGCTGGAGGGCACCTCACAAACATCTGACAACAGAGGTAGGTTTGGACAGATCTCAGCCAGGGTTAAAAATCACTAGAGCTCTGCCAGTCCCTGCTAGCTGCAATACTACTTAAACATGCAAAATTATGGTATTGGCTCTGAACCTCATTAAGGTTCTGGAAAACAACATATATTCAGATTCACAAAATACTTTGAGTCTGCCTACAGAAAATAAGTGAGCTCCTGTGAGGAACCAGGGATGACCAAGGACCTCCCAGAGCTTTTCTCTTCCCCATGCTTCAGGCCTAGACAGCTCTTCCTTGTCCTTGTTGATGGATGTTCATGTTAAGTATTGCTTAACAGGTCAAAAACACCTTCAACGGGTCAAAAGCACCTTCAACAGGTCAAAAGCACCTTCAGGGACAGCACCTTACTCCTGTGACTGCCATCCCTATTTACTCCTCTCCTCATTCCTCCCCCATGCAGAAGCAGGCAACAGGTCTAGGATACAACTAACACTGATTTCATCTTGGTAATTATTTTTATTATTTAAACGTTTTTCTTTATAGCCAGATTTTATGATAAATAGTCCAAATGTGAGCTGTCGGCACAATGGTCTTATACAATGTCTGCATCCAGTAGTAACCCTTTGGCTGTATGGAATATATACATGCAAATAATAAGAGTATTACACTGGAAACTGAGCACAGTGATTCAACTCCTGATAAAGTGTTCATTGTTATTATTAGGACTATCCCACAATATGCCAGATGAAACATAATTCAGACTCAGACAGATGCCCTCCAGTGGTTCCTGTTCAGGCAATTGAAAGGTATTACTGCACCCATAGCAGAATTAAAGGTATGCCAACATGCTGAGCTTTAAGTGTCAACAAAGATGGAAAGAAGCTGCAAACAGAAATATCTGTGATGCACACGGGAAATATTTCGGGTGAAACCTGTGATAAAGTCTTAAGCCACTTCAAAAAGTATCACTAAATGGCATTTACCATTAATGATAGAAGGCAATCTCCCTACAACATAAAAAATGTGATGTATAAGAAAGCCCAGGAAGAGAAACAAAACTCACAATTGCCATTTGGTTTGGCAACGGTTACACTAGGAGTTTGAATATGAAGTTCCTTCTTTCCTAGCACAGAGAAGCAATAATTTTCCCTGGAAGTAGAAAGCAGAAGTACAAGCTTCTGAAGAGGGTGCTTTGACCTTGCGAGGATCCGAGCATGACAGTGAACCCAAGTCAGGAAGAAAATAAGCACAAAGATACAAAGAAGAATCAAACCATGAAGCCCTGAAGCTTTAACTTGATGCAGACAAATGCACCATTTCTGCAGGACTGAGCTCTTCTATCTGTATCCTTAGCCCTGTTGTTGGGAACTTAATACAACTCAATACAATACAATTCTTCATACTCCAAAGCCAGGACATTTGACTTTGCTGTCTTCACACTCCACAGGAAAGAAAAACTCCTACTAGATCTCTGTAAAAAGCTTTGTGTGAGCATCAGGCCTAAGGATCATATCACGCCATACAACTGCTTCCCTTAGATCATGTGACTCAAGAAAAAAAGTCACAACAACCAATTTCATGTATCACTTAAAACCAAACAACAACTTCTGGCAAAATCACAAAATGATTATGAGGTGTGATGTGGCGAAACCATTTCAGCCTGTAATTACTGAGAATGGTCATTTCTGAGCAAGCTCTTAGAAGTGTGCCTTATTCTGTTCAGCAAAACCATAAAGCATACATATAGTCATTCTACTATACTTCTGATCAGCAAGAACATAAATTATGCACACCTTCCCAAACACAAGTAAATCCTGCTCAGAAAGGGACTGGATATGATGAGGGTGGTGAGACACTGGCACAGGTTGCCCAGAGAAGTGGTGGATGTCGCATTCCTGCAAGTGTGCAAGGCCAGGCTGGATGGGGTTTTGAGCAGCTTGGTCTAGTGGAAGATGTCTCTGCCCATGGCAGGCGGGTTGTAACTAGATGATCTCTAAGATCCCTTTCAACTCAAACCATTGTATGGTTCTATGACACTTGTTCACACTGAAAAGTTAAAAAGAGCATTTTGTCTTGCTTCAAAGATACTGTCAAAAAAAAAAAAAAAAACAACAAAAACAAACAAAAAACCACAACAAAAACCTAAACCAAAATAAACCAAAAAAACCCCAGAGACCATAAGAAGAAAGAAGATAAGATTAAGTTCTGATCCCTAAAATCCCCCTCCTAAATCCAGGGAATATGCATATGAATTTAATACCCAGAACTCTACAAAAAAAATTAATGGAACAGAAGGGAAAAACATCTCTGGAAAATATGCCCACTTTGAATTTCAGTACATGCACAGGGCTTAAGGACACCTATATTTTGTACCTATTTTTTGTAGTTTTTAATGTCTTAAAAACTAACCTGGCTCACTCTTATAAATAACACAACCAAAATCAGCAGTCAGTGATGATAAAGCCACCTTTCCAGCACCTTCTTTATGAATATTCTTTCCCTGTCAGTACAATGCTGCTTCATTGCTCTCAATGATGTGCCAATTACTCAGACACTAATTGGCATGAGCTGCTCACACCATTTCTTCTATATCAAACAGAATGTTTTGTTTTAATAGTCACTGAACTGACACAGAAAACAGGTGACAAAATGCACCACTGAGCAATACAGTTTCAGATACAGAAGTCATAAATGAGAAAAACACTGTAGAGGGCAAATTTCCATTTCCTCTCTTCCTGTTTTTTTTAAAGTTTCTCATTATGTACATTTCTAAAAATTAATCAAGGTGAAAACTGCAAATTAATGATGACGAGTGGCAAATACAATTTAATTCGAAGTTTCAGATGCCAAGAGAGCTAGATCCAATTGATCTGAATTTACAGCAGGGCAAAGAATAGAAGCACTTGTAGCACTTGAGCAGTTTTCTTACAAGTATAATGCTGCAGAGGTATTGAGTGCTCCCTGCTCACTTCCTGAACTCAGACTGACAACTCTCCCTCCTCAATACTTCCAAAACTCCTGTTTCTTCAAGAGATGAAAAATATAATATTGAAAAACCTCCTGGGTCACATCAGAGCAGAGGGAGACAAACCAGTGCTTGTTCTCCATGAATATGACTCTGTCCTAGCTAGTACTGGCTGAACTGGCCTGGGACACCCAGCTGTTGCCCACATCAGACTCTCTCATTTGCAGCAGCTCTCTGTGGATCTGTGCTAAGCTAAGTGGTCCCCACAGTCCTTATCTGTGTATACACACGTATTCCTAAGGGTCCTCAGAAGTCCCTCATACACCCCTCTCCAGGCAAGCACTTGAAAGCTCAGTTGGCATCTTGCCAGAACCAGGGCCTTGCAGCAGGAGCTGGGTACTCTGTGCTGGCTTCCACTCTTCCATGAACAGGCTCTGCTACTGTCAATTAAGTTTTAGCATTTTAACATCATCCCTCCCAGAACAGGAATCCCACAGTGACTGGCACCACATCTGCCCATTATAAAAGGCAATGCCTTTCCCGAAGAGATTTCAACGACAGACAAAGCAGTGGTATCGCCAGCGAGTAGTGACTGGATCTTAATTCTTCACAGTGAAATAAAAAGTTTAAACAGACTAATTCTACCTAGACACAAATGCCACAGGAAACTACCTATAGCATAGGTAAGATGCAGCCTTTCCCCTCTGAGCACCCAGTACCATCTTTTTAAGCACATGCAGGACAGACAGCTATTAGTTTCAGGTGAGTTGACTGGAACTCACAATTTTTCTAACTGTTTAAAGATCTCAGTTCAACCTCTGCTTGACCTGTGACAACCTCAGAGGGGAAGAACTAAAAGCCATAAACAATTATGCTTTTGAAGGAAAGAAAAGCACAGACTGCCAGGCTGCCTCTGGAATTCAGAGAAAGCATACATTTATATTATATAATAATGTACTCTCACTATTTAAAAGGGCCATCAATGTCAAAGTTTACCATCATCTAAAAGAGAAGCCATTTCAGCAAACAAATCATGGTGCATGTATGTGACACACCTAAAATAGCCCGCCCATGCCACTTGCCTGAATGAAAAAGTCACTTCTGTTGCCAAGCAAAGCCGGGTCTCAGTCTGACTTCAATGTTCCAAAGGAGGAAAACTACATTTTTTAAAAGTTGATCCTTCCAAGTAGCATCCTGAGCTGAATATACAGTACATCTTTTCCCATGAGCCATAAAGAAAATGTCCTATATTTTGACTGTGAACAAGCTTTTCTAGGAATGCAAATTTTGCTCTCAATAGTTACACAATGGACTACAGTGTCACAAGCACCGTTCGTGCTCCATTAGTCATTCTTTTTTTTTTTTTAACTGAAATCACAAAAGGCCTACAGTGTGCATAGAGCACTTGCTAAACAATAGGCTGATTGTTTAAAATATTTGCAAGATTCCAAGAATAAAGACCAACGCCCAAAGACAAACCAATATGCATCATGTAATTAATAACAGCAAGGAGTCCACAGTATCATGCTCTCATGAATCAGCAACCCAGAGGGTAAAAACCAGGAAGGACAAGAGCTATGAGACTCCTGAATCAATATTCTCTGATCAGCACAAGAAAAATAACTACAAAATTATCTGTATTCATGAGAGGAACAAAAGGGAAGTTCAGTTTCTAACAAGCTCCCAGCTGGTATGGGATGGTCCTCAGCTACAAGAGAAAAGAATAAAAAAAAAAATTCAAGTAGTTGTTAGACTTCCGCAGGGTACTGACATTTTGACTCTGTTCTACCAATTTAATTTCAGCCCATATCCAGGGAGTGCAAAGTTAGTTCCTACCTTTTGAAAACAGGCTGATAATGCAGTATTTTGGTCTGATTCCAGCTCCTAATGGAAATGTTTGGATTGCAAAATCCAGCCCAGCACAAGCACTTTTGCTTGCAGCATTAGGAGTTGGGGCAGGGAGTGGCAGGCAAGGCAGGCGCCCCACGTTCCCCAGGTAACACACAATGGAGAGGCAGCCCTGGTGCACACATCTGGCTCTGTGCTCCAAAGCTTAGGGGTTTCCAACCACCAGCACAAGCCCTTTGCACTGAAGATAAATCAAGACTACAAGACGAAGAGAGGTTCAAAACACAACCCTGTTTACTGCCAACATAAACAATGTTGTCTACGAGAACAGCGCTCTCACCTGCTCGTCTGTGCCTTCCTACACAGTGGGTTATTGCTGTGCTTTTTGGCATCTCTGGTATTGTTCAGAAGAAGCTAGAACCTTTGTTTTCAAGTATCAGATGCTACAGAGGGCAGGACTTAACTAGAAATTAAGATCTTGCCTGTGCTGAGAAAACTATTTCAAGGTCAAAAAAATATGGCTGAGGTGGAGACATTGCAGCACCTCAGGCTTCATATGGCTGAAGCAGTGCTGCACAGGGACAGACGGAATGCCATCAGGGAGACTGCTGATTGACAAGATGTCTGGCAAGAGATCTCCTGGGCTGTGATGGACCAGCACATGGCCTGACCTGCAGCTTTCTCCCTCAGACAGCCCAGGCAGCTGCCTCAGCCAAGGGAATCTCCATGCTGCATGACTGCTCTGGCAAAACGGGAAGTCACAAACCCAACTTCAGGTGTCTCCTGGGGCTACAAGAAGACCCACTGTCTCCCAGCCCTGCCTGTGGAAAATGCTGATTACAGGGCTCAGGATGTCCTGTAGCACAGAACTAAGACACCTGGGTGGTGCTGCTATCTCCTACATCAGAGCAAACTTGGATTTCCCACTGCACCCCACCAGAGAAAGAGTGCTGGCAACACCTAATGTCTCCACAAGTACTTTGAATAAAGACAAAAGCCATCATGGAAATCCTACATATAATTCAAAATCACTCTTGAGGTAATCAATATTTATATCTACCTTATAAACATTGACACCCTTCCTTTAAAACTTATCAAGCCAGAGAAAGACATACAAGTAAAAAATGTATCAGGATTTTGATGCAAATTCAGACATTCCTATGTCAAGTTACAAAAATTAGTCCAGAACTGGAGAGTAAGGAGAAACAAAAAAAAAAAAAGGAAACACAGAACAACAAATCTGTCATTTTCTTGTTAATTTATATTTTTTAGGAAAATCTATTAACTTGATAAAGGCAAGAAAGAGAAACAAGAATTATATTAATGAGTACTTACCTTAGGACAGAAACAAGAACTCAATAAAAAAACAGATGTAACTTCTCTTTTACAATTTGTATTCTGGCAGTGCCTCAATTTCTAGCTACACACTAAGAATCAGTTGTGTTTAGATTAAGCAAACATAAGCGTACTTCTCACAGTTCATGTGCTCTTTAGCTTACTTCCTATGTCCCTATTTAAGAAACACCTTAGTTAGAATGTAACACATATTGTTAAACTTACTGATTTTCTTTAAAACACATACCACACAACACCCTCAACCCAATAAACCCAACACCCACAGGAATTAAAAATACCAGTGATTTACTAATCAATGACATTACTTGTTCCATCCTGGGAAAAATCAAAAGAGGGAGGAAAGGATGCATAAATATAGCCAATGTGGAGAGTGTTGTATCACCTAGCAAAACTGTAACACCTTGCTAGGCTTTCACAGACACTACGCAGCCATGTGCTCTGTCACACTCAACTCAGAAAACAAGACTGGGAACACCTTTATTCTGTTGACAGTTCAGCCCCTGCATGAAATTAGTCCCTAGCAAAATCTCAAGGCTCAAGTTAGAAAAGTATTCAATCATTTAGGGGCTTCATTTCCAGAAATTCCACCTAGGCCAACCCAAGATGTTTCCAGAAACACAGAGCACCTGTGTGAGAAGTGAAGACTGGGAAGGGATCTCAGCAGGATCTCCAAGGTGGGTGCTGAGGGGATGGCTCATACCAGACTCATTCTGGCAGCACCGAGTGACAGGATGAGGAGCAATGGCCATAAACTAAAACACAAGTTCCATCTCAACATGAGGAAGAAGTTCCAGGGTACATGTTGAAAACAAAGGTCTTTCACATTCTTCTGCCTTGCAGTGAAGTGAGGAATACAAGCTATGTAAGCTCATCTGAGGATTTTCTGTACATCAGTTCTCATTCATCTGAAATGAGGGCTAAACTAAGATCACCCACAGCCACCTTCTCCTGTCACTTCTGTTTCTTCAAGCAGAAATCAGTGTATGTGAAAAACCAAGTAACTCAAAAACTAGTAGGATCAATGAGGCTAAAATGGTTTGCCTCTGTCTGGTGGATAACACAGGTGTGTTTGCTTCTACTTAGACAAGGGAAACCGAGGCAGTGGAATTTAGACAACTATTCAGCCTTCCCAGAGTGGATCCTTTTCTTTGCGCTACTAAATTACTTATGGAGTGCATTGATTCTTCTGAGGGTAGAGGTTTTAGATACCTACTTCCCATGGAGATATAGCAATCTGAACCAGATCCTACCCTGGTTTCCCAAAGATCAGTGTCTTGTGGCAGAGTAGTTTCTAATTTCTGTGTATTTAACTGAACACAGCTTTTTGCAGACACCAGAGAAAGCAAAGGGGAAGACAGAAATGTAAAAATAACAGAATATAATGTATTTCTCCAACTTGAGAGATGCCTTGTCCAAAACAATCTGCACATATTCACGATATCCTTCTCATCTAAGTATTCGCTCGTGTTGAAAATCAGACTTTTTCTGTAAAGAAAGAACTGCTGTGCCCTCCCTTTCTATATCCATTTTTGCTTAAATGCAAAACTTCTCACAAGTTACTATTTTCACTCCTCTGTAAGACGTGGCTAAAACTGTCCAAATGTCAGAAAAATTATCAGTGGACAAACTAGACAAATATATACACATACATGGAGAAATGGGGCTCAGGAAACCAGACTTCAAATCTCTGCTCTCTTCTCAGTTACAAATATATTTAGTTAACATGTAAAAAAGAGGTATGCTGTGAGTTAAGAAATAGCTCCTTCCTTTTTTTGGAGTTGAGAACAACCCAAATTCAATGCTCTCTTTGCCCTTACCACAATGATGGGGAGGGAGTTCTGTGTAGGTGGTCACATCTGAATTACTCACTGTGGGCTCTACTTAGAGTCACTGTGGAGAAACTGAGATGACTCATTTTCTACAAAATTGATTCTTTCTCATTGTCTACCAAAAAAAAAAACAAAAAAAACAAACAACACAAAACAAACACAAAAAGAAAAACCACCAACCCAGAGACTACCAGAACTCTGTACTGATCCAATTAGATGAGAAAAATCTCATGCAGGATGCCTGTATTTCCCTGTATGAAATGTGGAAACAGAAAGTGGAATCAGAATGTGTAACCTAGAATCAGAGTATGTTTTAACAAAAAAGGTGAACTCTGTCTTTCTGTGGTGGACTCAGCAGTGATCAGCAGAAGCTGTACCCAAACAGGTGGGAATACCGAAGGCCCAAGACTGCTCTGCTGTACATACCCTGAACACATCCACAATAGTCCCCCCAGATCCTCCTTCTCACACCCCAGTGTTTAATGACTACTCTGTTGGCATACTCACCTTTGAGTAAAAAGACTTGGGAAGCATTCCTTCATAAGGTGTGGGGGTTCATTTGCAGTGTAGGAGTGAGATATCAATTCTAAGACTGGAAGACACAGTCCGAATTTTCAAGAACAGTCACTCCAAAAGTCAACTTGGGTAAAATATGAGCAGAAGATCCCACATTTTTCATTTCTTGTTGGAAAGGTTCTACTTACAAGTGAGATGCTGATCAATTTTGATTTGTTAAAGGCATCCATCTTCTGGTTAAACCAACTGATTTTAACAGTCATCCTTCAGCAGTTCATCTCTGGTACTATGGGTCCCAGTGACCTGCCCTTACCTTCAGCATCTGCTCTCCACAGCAGGCAGAGAGGTGCTGCAGTCTCACAAAAGAAACAAACTGATTCCCAGCCTCCAGCCCTTTCGTGAGCAGATTTAAGGCAATCCTACTACCAATGTGTGCAATCTTTTTGAGTAGACCACTGAGCAGTGATATCAACTGAAGTCAACAATAGGATTTATTAAAACAGCAATAAAAACAGCAGAAATACTTTATTTTCACTAAAGGCAAAAGGTATGAATGAGGCTGTGGTTCAGCTCAGTACTTCATATACCAGTTCATTTTGTACCAGGGTAAAAATGCAACAAACACTTCAATCACAGAACATCAAGCAATGATCAAAGGTATATTCACTCCAGCAGTTATATTTTGTACAGAAAAAATAGTTGGGTTAACCTCTAGCCCTGTCATCCAGTACTGCCATTGTTCTTCATAGGCCATAAGCTCTGTAGTGCATTTTCAAGGCCTTGAACATGTCACTTTTGCTTTGCCTTTTCTTAGCCTGCTTGTAGCTTTGGATTAACTGGTCTAGGTGTGACTACAATTTCTGTAACTGGTCAGGTATGTATATCCCTTCTATTTTATTTTTGTTTGTGTGTGGTACAACCAGAGTCTTGCACAGGCAGCAGTAAAAAGCAGCTATTCTATATAAAATATTTACCACTAACGCAGAAACTTTGTAGAGAGAAATGTAACAGCCTGGTACCACAGCAGAGGACTGGGGGAGCGGAGACACAGGATGTGGCATGGAAGAGTAGAGGCACAGGATGAGAAAAACAGGGCAACAGGCTTGGCATCTGAGACCATGGCCATAAACTAATCACCAATGGTCAACCAAAGAAATGCAGACCTGGAGCTGGACAAAACTGGCTTCAGAGATTACAAAGAGAACAAAGAAATGGTATCTAATACCCATAAAAGCAACTATATATAGCAAAATTCAGATGCAATGTGGAACTGCAGACCAATGAAGAAAAGAGACAGGTGTAAAGTTGTTTTACCAAACATACTAAAATGACCTCAGGTCATTTAAAGAGGGAGAAATAGGGAGGGAGGGAGAAATAGGGAGGGAGGGAGAGGGAGGGAGGGAGAGCAACATAATGAACATCATACCTCTCTCAGGAAAGGATTCCAGATGCTGACAATTTGCTACCAAGATAAAATCAGCAATCTTGGAACCCACTGGATTAGAAGAGGGGTGAATGTAACACCAGGAAGAGGGATAGAAACCAAGAACTAAAGGCACAACAATTTTTACTGCATTATTATTCATTATTTTTGTGTAATAATTGCATCTGGATTAATCATTATTAGACTTCCAAAAATTCAGTTATGCTAAGAAGAAATTCTTTGCTACATAAAAACATGCTGCCTTTTTGGCTGTGAACAAGGTTTTGAGCGGAACATTTTGTCTGGACATGCAGTCTTCATATCACAGTAAATAAATCCAGATAAAAATATTGTTTTATTCTAAACAGGTGTTGCCAGTCTTCTCAGAAGAAAGAAAAAAAAAAAACCCATAAACTCCTGGTTTTCCAAATAGTTCAGCAGAAATATGATCACGCATCCATACCTGACCCAGACCAAATTTGAATCATTGGGTGACCCAGCACTAATGATTCTGGAGCTATGGCCAGAAGACTACAGGAGCCAGATCTGTAAAGTGGGAGCATTTGTAAGGAGCTAACAAAATTACTAGAAAATCACGTTGAAGGGGTTATAGACTCATAAACTGCTAACACTTTCTCTTCATCAAACATATCAGGGTTTAGAAAGAAATGGTAAAGAATTAACATAGCGGAGAAGCAAGAAAGAAACAAAAAAAAAGAGTTACTTGAAGTCACTGGAAAATTACTGAGTGAGAACATTCTCTGGCAAAAGTAACTACAGATGGTAGAAAAGGGAAAAGCAAATACTTGAAAAGTTTCACTGATTTTTTTGTGGTTGTCTTTCACTGATTTTTTTCTTCAATTAACTCCCAGTATTGGGGCAATAAAAAAAGCAAGATGTTATTTCAGTTAAAAATGAAGATGGGGTAATTACTGTAACAGTGTCTCTCCTGTATTCTCACTTCCCTGGGTTATCCCAGACCTCTCTACAAACCAAGCACTTCATTCCCTTCCTGTCACACTCTTCCCTCATGGTGGAATGGGCTTCCCATGGACAAATAAATGTGCTTTTTCATGTGCTGTATTGCAACTACAATTGTACATAACACCCATATATCAAGGTGACCTCTGGACTGTTTTCCTTCATTTCTTATGGAGGCCCGCTGTTTGTTTTCCTTGACTAAGCTTTCTGGTAACACAGAATATCCTGAACTAGAATGGACCCACAAGGATCAAGTCCAGCTCCCGAGTCAACAAAAGCCCTTTGATGTGTGGATCGGGTCTCTTTTTACACTGCTTATACTCTCAGAACTGAAGAACCAGTAACAGTAAAGCAGGTAATCAGGAAAAGATTAATGAAAAAGAAGATGTGGACAATCTGCTGAGCCATTAAAGAGGTATTATGACCTTTCCAAATGCAGTTCTTGCCTGTACACATGAGGTGTAAAAGAATTAGCAAAGGAAGGGAGATGGTAAAACATCAGAAATAGGTAACAAAGTATGTTTAAGACTGATGTTAACCTATCAGGAGCACAATCATGCAACAGATAAGAATTGTGTAATTTGACACTGTCAGGTCATCCACAATCTTAAAATTCAGGGTCTGTGATTGGAGCCATGCTGTAAATAGCCTGTAGTTAAGGAACTACATGTACAACTCAGAGCTGTCTAGCTAACAGACTGCTAATCAACATAGCATCACCATCTCTCTTCAGAGAAGGCAGTGCTTGATGGGACCCAAGAGAGTCATGTTCTGAGCCTAGCTTCACTCCTCGCCAGTTGTCCGATCTTGCCTCATGCCTCTCCTGCAGTTTCTCATCTCACCCTTAGACTTTCTCACGCTGTGCCCAATCTCCTAGCAAGGAGCCTCAGTACTCAACTGCACTTCCAAGATCTTAGTAAAATTACCCACCAGACATTATTAAAAATAGACTAGTCCTGGCTTAGGCACAATCAAATAGCTGGTCTCCATTTCCTCAACACAGAAAGCATCACCATCTGAAAAGCAGCTAGAACTACAATACTGTAAATTCCTGCAAGGCTTTTAAACACCAGTTTAACCTTAATTACAACACAATGAACAGGTGAGTGTCAATCATATTTTATATTCTCAAATGGAAAATATACTTAAACCCAAATATTTTTGTCATCAATAAAAAGCATTTTATTCAGTGGTCAGAACTAGGACCAAGAGACGTGCAGATGCCTGACACAGAAAAACTTTTAAGCTGAAGTTCTCACACTCTGAGACCAGTAGAAATAGTTTCTGCTGAATGCAGAAGCAGAAATGTGCATGGCAAAGATGGCTAGTAAAAATAATGTGAATTCTTTAGAGGTAGTGGTTTCTCTTCATTGCTATAAATTAAAAGCTCTAAAGTCTTTTTAACTAAATGTTATTTTAATTATTTTCTGTCCCAAACCCTGAGACTATTAAAAAGATTCTCCTCATTTTGCAAATCTATATGCAGGCAGAACTGCTATTCATCTTCACAATACACAGTACACCAGAAAAAAACACCCCTGCCTCAGAATGGACTTCAGTTGCAAGTAAGTGTTTGAAATTATCACTCATTTATTAAAATCAATGATAATTAGCCCATCTGGAGTCACTAACTGGTTGTAGGCTTAGTGTCAAGTTCCTGAGATGCAAACCCAGTTCATTATCAACACTCAGCTAGCAATGTACTTATCTCTAACGGTAACAACTCTTGAGCAGTCTTGCTTTGCACTCACAAGAAATCAAATGCAAGAAATGCTCTCAAAGCCCATGAGGAAAATGACAGCTACTCGCATTTCACCGAACACCAGAACTGGCAAAAATCTTCCCTTTCAAACTCTAACTTCAATGACTCATCACAAAACAACTCAATCAGCAAAGCTCATACATCTGGTAGCAATGTGGTGCTACAGCTAAAGCCCTCCTCAGCCAACAGCTCACAGACCCAACTCCTTCCAGCATCACTCTCACCCATGAGGAAAGAATTCCTTCAACACAGCCTTAAATCAGACCAGGTATTGACAGAGCCCTATTTGAGACAAGGGGGGAGTTCATACCTCATGGAGTTACAGGTTCAACAGACCTTCCTGCACTGATTTACACCGAGTTTATGTTTTCAGACTTATCCCTGCAAACATAAAGACAAGGAGCATGATTGCTCTCATATGCTTCAGTAAAAGTGCAGTGCATAGGATCCACTGTGTCTGCAAACCTCTGTGGATGATAAACACCAGAACAAAGGTGATAACAAGCAACCAAGAAAGCCATAACATCAAGCATTGCTACAGTCATGCTGGTGGGAAACATTACCCACTGCCTTATCTTTCTCCAATTTTATACTGATGTTGAAATTTCACTGACATCTCCTATAGCAGCTTTTTTACAGTACAATCACCTCCACACTTTTGTACAGGCTATACAAATTTATCTTCAGCAGACCTAACAGAAAGCCTCTTAGATATCTTACTGGACCATTGCTTACACTGAATAGTGATGTACTTTTTCTGAGGAATACAGAGAGATGTATGCTCACTCAGAAATTACAGAACAACCACATAGACTGCACAAACAAAATGCCTAATCACTTCTAATGGAAAGTAAATATATGAAATTTGCCACCATCTTTTTCTGTAAATTCATGTGTTCTGCTGAAGTCATACACAACTCTGTGTGGCTTCCCTTTCACAAAAAGAAAAGATTATGGTAGAATTTTGTTGGCTGTTCCTTTGAATTCCAGAAGTCAGAGGGTCCATATGCAAACTCAAATATGCAAAAACAACAGTACAACAAACCCACCCACAAATTCATTTTAAGAATGATCTTGGAAAAAGTCTGAATAACCAGCACAGCTGAACTGTGTTTATCATTCACTCACCTAGGATCCTCAGGCCATTCTAGAGATACAAAAGCAGTTCATTACATTGAGAAAAGCTCACTCTTCTGGACATAACCATACTGCAGCTCATCAAACATTTGAATCAGTGTTTTACCTCACTCCTTATTCTGCCTCACGGGTTGTTCCTGGACAGACACTGCAGACACACAAGGACTTCTTGCAAGCTGCTAGTCAAATGCCACCACAGCTCTTTATGAGTAACTGGCTCATGGTCATGTGTCTTCCATGAGAACAGGATGGAAGGGGAATGTCCATCCTAAGTGCTGACCTTTGGAAACCACAGAGAGCTGCAGAACCCGGTGCTGTGCCACACAAAGCCAGCACTGGGTGAGACAGCTGAGACTTGAAAAGCAGAACAGCTGTTTCAGCACAACTATGAGGGCAGCTGAGTTAATTAGCTGTGACCTGCTCATCTGAAACTAACTCGGTATTTTCACAGAGAGCTGGCAATTTTTCACCCTGGACAAACAACTACACTGTAAGTCTCATTAGGAGTTTTTCAAATATTTTTCTAGTTGGGACAGAAAGTAGGCAACATTTGTTTAATTATTCCTACATCTTCCCCAAGGACCACAAGTATCATGCTTTACTAGGGTCTACTAAAATATCAAAGCAACTTTCAGTCTCAAATGCCCTTACTGCCATATCTCACCTGCTTTATTAAAAGACAAACCTATAATGCTCTTCAAGACACTTATTCAAATGTAAGCAGCCTTATGTGTAAGTAAACTCTATCAAGCATGTCTCCTTGAGGAGCTAGATCTTAAGTACCTCTAGAAATAATAATACTTCCAATCAGGAGCTAAGACAATCTAAAGAATGCACTGCTGTATGTATTTCATATCAGCACCTTTCCAAGTCTTCTAAATTTTGCATAAAACAATTCAGTAGTTACAACTCAGTAAGGTTTCACATGGCTAGGTAATGGTGATGAGTGACCTTTGAGTCATTTTTTCATTTTTGTTCCTTTTAAATAAAATGAGTTATCAAAACTGATGACAGCATCCTCATGATTCATTGTGTCCCTCACATCATCCCCAAAGCTAACTTCTTCTTTTTAAACAAAATCATTTGGTGAAAATGTGTCACAGGTTACAATTTGAAGCTGGTCTTGCTGTTAGATCACAATCACAGAGATTAAAAATAGTATATTTCAGTGCATACAAATAGTCCATTTAGCTTCAGAGAATTATTCTGATGTATAAAATCAAACTGCAATACAGCTTTAATGAAAAAAAAAAAAACCTGATGATAATCAATCTACTGTCCAATTCATAGAAAATTATTTATTTGTGCATATGTATCACTGGATTGGCAAGGGACGCTTATAATAAACATTCTGAAGGTCACCAGGCATCTCTCATTACAAGACTCTGGCTTTACATTCTTGTAATTCTGCGCAAAACTTGAACCATCTCAACTAAAACATTTCACAGCCAACACCAACTCAAGATGGGGGTATTTTTATTAATAATTACAGATTTAAAACATTAATCTATTTCAAGTATCTATATTTTGTTTGGAGTACATTAAATCTTCCCAACTGGCTAGCTTTCTTCTATGGTCTCTAGATGTTCAAGCAGAGACTTGATATGCTGAAAGCTTTTGAATAAGCTTTTTTTTTACATCCCAAGGAATCTGTTAAGAGTCTGGGCCTTTCCAGGGCTTGGAGGACACAGCCTTGTGCATGCTCAACAGCAACAGATTTATCATCTCAATTTCCCCACGGTTCCATTTGTGCAGGGCACGCTGCCGAGAGGCTCAACAGGAGCTTCCTTGTAGCCACTGGCTCTTCTGAGTTAAGCTCTCTTTAGTGTCCATAGGCCTCTTACAGTGAATGACCTCCAGATGGGTCCAAGTTGCCTGAGCTGATGTAGACATAAAAAGAAGAACATACTGGGTCAGTTAGGTAAGGGGGAAAGAAGCCTGCAGGTTCTGGCATAGCACTAGTAGAACTGCACAAGGAAACCAGTACAGAGAGCAAGTAGAATTTGATGAAGGGTGAAATGAGGGCCAGGAGTCACAAAGGACTCAAGAATGAAGAAACCTGAGTGCAAACTGGATGATGCCTGTCTGAGGAGCAGCTGGGTAATAGCCAAGGATGGGAGTTTTGAGATGCTGGCAACAAAGTGGCCATAGCACCTTGGGCTCTAAGAAGAGAGGCAGAGCCAGGAGATCCAGGGAAGGATTCCTCTCTACTCAGCTTTCAGCCGAGCATTTCTGAAATATTTCATCCAGGTACCAGCCCCACAGTGCAGGGAAGCCGCTAGGGAACTAGGGCGAGTACAGGGAAGCACCACTGGGATAGTGGGGCTGGAGCATCCTGCCTGTGTGGAGAGACAGCTTTAGGGGGAACAAAAAGGCAGCCCCAGTGCCTGTGGAAGATACACAGGAGATGCTGATGGGCTATCCCGAGAGTCTGTGTGCACTCCATCTTTGTAGGTTTTCAAGACCAAACTGGGTAAAAACCAGAAGCAGCCTGATCTGATCTTAAAGCTGTCTCTGGTATGAGCCACAGCTCGACCTGGGGATGCAGAGATTTCTTCAGCCTGAGTTATCCAGTGATCCTACAAATTGGGCAAGAGCAAGAGCAGCCAGAACAGGACTGAACAACCTTCAGCAGGCATCAGGATATCCTGCTCCCGGGGTCTACCACAACACCAGGGCTTCCCACACCACCAGCCCTATCAGCCTCTCAGTGCCTACCCTTGCTACCCTACTGCAACCTTCTCCATCAAACACAAGGCCCAAGCAAGATGTGCTTTCAGTCACTAAATTCAAATTTCACTGGTAGCTCACGGACAGTGGGAAGAATGCAAAAGTCTCCTTTTGGCTTCTTTGATTTAAGAACCTTGAACATTACCCACATGGCATTACAAGCCATTCAGACCGCAAAGTCAGGCTCTCAGAAAAAACCATGATGGCAAAACCAGAGGCTCAATATGCCACAGGAAATTTGCTCCCGAAGAGGGCAAGGCCTGGCGCGGGCACGGCAGCGTGCTGAAAGGCAGCTCCCAGGCGGGTGCCGCGCCGCCCTTCCAGCACCGCTCACCTGTGCTGCCCTTCTCCCAAAGCCAGGTACCAAGGGCAGGGGCACCGCTCTGCCTGTGCAGGGATTTGCCGAGAGCCTGGTGGAGGCAGCATCTCCTGCTCTGCTTCAAGCCCTGAAAGAGAGCGGCTGTGCCGCAGCCAAGCAGAGCCCACGCCTGCCTTCCTGCTCCGTCACCCCACGGCCACCCCCAGCGCAGGTACACCCCAGCAGGAGAGACCCGATCCCGGGGAAACGCAGGAGCCTGCTGCCCACGGAGGGACCAAGCAGCACCAGCTCCATCCCTTCGGTTCCTTTTCCCTGGCGGCCCCTCCCCGCTCGCTCCCTCTGCCCCCACGCCCCGCGGTGGTCCCCGGCCGCCGAGCCCCAGGGCGGGGGCGATGGCTCTGCGGCGGGCGGTACCTGGACAGGGAATCGCCGCTGGGCGGCCGCGCCGCCGCCCGCCCGGCGCCCAGGCTCTCGCAGCTGGAGCTCCCCTCCATGCCGGGCGGCCCCGCGGCGGGCGCTGTCCCGCGTCCCTCAGCGCCGCGGCCGGCGCCCGGCGGGGCGGGAAGCGGCCATGCTGGCCCGGCGTGCCGCGCGGGGGGCGGGCCGGGGCGGGGCCGAGGGGCCGCGCCGCCGCCGCGGGCTGCGGGAGCCGGGCTGCGGGAGCCGGGCCGCTGCTGCCCGCCGGGCCGGCCCGGGGGTGGGCGCGGGGCTGGCCTCGAGGGTGCAGAGTGCGCCGCGATCCCCCTTTGCTGTCCTCCTGAGAACCGAGGGAAGGTGGCTGCTGCCGGGTTCCATCCCCAGAGCACGGTGGTCGTTCCTGAGAGCAAAGAAGTGGCCTCTCTCAAGCATCCCTCCTGAAGTCAGCTCAGCTGCGTTAGGCTTTCCAGCTGGGTTGTGCACCCACAGTTAGAACAGTTGTGCTCCTCACATTTGTCATTGCCCCTGTCTGCTCGAGAATCCTCACTGAGTCTGTCCCTCGGGTGGGTGCAGGGGGCTGTGGAAGGTGGCGGGTCACAGTCACACCGGTCGCGGCTGCCGGGCGCTGGCACGGATCCTCTGTGGCGTTACCCGGCGGAAAGCTCGGATGCATCCGTGGCGATGTGTATCCGGAAGAATTTGCAGGCACTGTTCGGTATCAAGTGTTCTGCAGGGAGAGCCATGCTGCGCCCAGTTCCTTGAAGCAATCGAAGAGCGGGAGAAAAGCTCTTGGCGTTGCTTACAAAGATTGAGGGACTGCGTGTTAAGCCTCTCATATCAAGGGTGCAGATGTCTTTCAAATGTTTAGCTGTTTTGGCAAGAATCTCATGAGGCAAAAAGAATGAACCGCTGGGGATGCGTTAGGAGGCTGGTGGGTTTCCGGAATGGCCTGCTTGTTGGTAAAGAGCATCTTATGTCAGGAGAATCCATCCAGATGGACCTTCCTGTTTAAATACTACCTCAAAATAGGATAAACTCTGTGTCTTCTAAACAATTGTATACTGTGTGGCTGTAGAATGGTTACTGAAACATTATCTCTCTTCATGTGTTGATGGATGTGTTTCCCTCTGTTATTTCCCATTTTGTTCCTGTAGTCAGAAGTCATGCAGGACGCTGAAGCTTGTTCATAGCATCCCCACCTGAGACTGCATGATCCAGCTGTAAAACTGTCTCTGTTGCTCTTTCCTTTAGTCTCTATCAACTGCTGTTGAACAAGGTTGATGTGGGATGGTTTTGAAGCTGGTTTAAACTTGAAAATGCAGTTTAGTTGAGACAAAGTTTATTTTTGTATTTTTCATTTGATCTTCTGAGCAAAGAGTTACCAAATTGGCAAATGAGTTTTGGGGGAAGGAAATTTTCAGCCTAGAAAACTGTGGAGGCTTTTCTAAAATGAAAACTCTGTTTCACGGTTAAAAGTGAGATCCTCATTCGAAAAATAAGCTAATTGCTAGTGGTTTATTGCAGCATTAAAATCCAAACAAAATCCTTCAACATCATTACAATTGAAGAAATCCATTGACCTGTGCTACAAAATTATTTTAAATGTTCACCTTTTTTCCTTCTCTCTGGTTAGGGGCAATGACCGTTTTAGAAGCACCATTTATTAATAAAAACTGAGGTATGAATGGCATACTGTCTCTCTGCCTCTGCTGTTTAGCTTTCCATCCACACCTGCGTCGGGCGAGCAGAGGGTGTCCTCTGTGGCACATGCGGGCAGGGGGTGCTGTCGCAGCAGCACTTCAGCATCTTTGCTAAGCAGTCAGGCAGTTCCTGGTAGCCTTTTCCCACTGGTGTGCTCTCTTCCCAGCCCTTCCGGGGATGGAGTTCCTGGCGGTAGTAACCCTTGGGAGAAGTCAGCGCTGTAGAACTAGCACAAAGCAGTGCATGTCTCCCTTTCAAATCTTATCAAATAGCCTGGTGGTGAGTTGGTACTACCTCTATTCCCTCTGTTAAGCTTAGTTTGATAGAGGTGCAGTTGTTTAAAAAAAGTCAAGTAGGAATAAAAACAATATATAAACCTTCATTTCTATGTGAAAGTATTAGAATGCCTTCCTTTCTTCCTAATTTGCTATTGATGTGGCATCTCTAAGCAGTTTATTGATGAAGTGCTCTATTTGCTTTTTACTGCCCTGTTTTGTTCTTGGCCTTATCCCCAGGGCCTGTGAAACCCTTTAAAAATTCCCACTGGTGCTTTGTAAATGAGAACAAAGCTAATCACCTCCTGCATCTCTCCTGCTGCTGAAAGAAACTAGCAGTCTGCTCAGTGAGTCTTTCTACTCAACAATACCACATTTTCAAAGTCAGTCAGAATATTCTCTCTGTGAAGTGTGTTTCCTCAGGGCGCTTAAATGTGATGGAGAATTAAATAAAGGCCTGACATAACCAAAACCAATTAAGGGCAATTCACAAGACTGTTGTATAACTGATGCAAAATAAGTGTCGTTCAGTCTCTTAACCTACTTTTGCTTGCCACATCCCCTACCATTATCTTACAAGTATCATCATTTTGATTTTTTTTTTTTTTTAATGGGGGAATGTTCTGTAATTCTGTGATTTCAATACAGGAAACAGTAAAATAAAATTAACATCATGGATAAGTAATAGAATTATCTGTGTTCATTTTTAATGCCATGCAGCTGACACAGCTGAGTGATATCTGAAAGAGAGAATGACAAGGAACTTCCTTGAATCAGAGGTGTAAAAGATTAATTCCAAGTAAAAGACAAGTAGACATCCTCCAATACTTCCTGAAATTGTATGTGGTTGTAGCATATACAAAGTGAAAAATACATAGCTCCAGGCTTTCTTAGGTGTTTAGAGGCTGTCAAAGCTGTGGTGAACACAGCACAAAGAGGATAATATTATGGACATGTATAACATGATTAAGTGAGGGGAAGTAAGACTTTTGCTTCAGTCCTTCTGGGTGAAAGTGAGATTCTGTTTTGTATCCACATTGTATTTAAGCTATGTGTCTGTTGAATTAAGGGCTTTCTAGCTCTGTATATATGTGTGGTCCATGCATCTGCTATATCAATGTGCCAAATGTTATGAATCCAGATGTTCTCATTCCTGGATTAGCTCCTCAGCTTTGCTGCTGCACAGCCAAACACAGGTCTCTTGTGTCTCACACTTTGAGCATGAGGCTCACTAAAGCTAGGGACAGTCACACACACCAGATATCCTGGCACAAGCTTTTCCAGGGGTCTTGTGAGGATATTTGGCCATGGTCTGTGACTGCTTGACTAAATGTCCCCAGAGCAGAGGAGGAATCATGTTTCTTCAGTGGACAACTGGTAGACCATGAAGCAGGATCGTGTACTCAAATGGTCCAGTCTGAGAAAGCTTGCTTCCCTGCTGCTGTTTTTGTCATAACCTTACATGGTACAGCTCATCAGACATTCTCCCTCCCTCCCCCTCTTCCCACCACACAGCTCATCCCATGGTTGAAAGGCCTATGAACAAAAAGGGAGTCAGAGTCCTAATCCCTTTTGAAAATTATTATCTTTTGCTCCAATCCCAACATTAAAATCTTATCCATCCTAAAACTAGCTCTCTTTGCTGCAGCTCTATGGATCTCCCATATTTTTGCCACTGTACTCATATCTTCCTGTGCCCTCTTAGACAGCGCATTAAATGGTTCATGGCAAAGGCAGCTTCACACACTGTGCCTTCTCTAGTCTAGTCCCCATCAATGAGTCCAAAAAATTTGCAGCATGACTCAGTCCCATAATTGTTCTGAAAACCACACAGCTAGAGACACCCTTGTCTCTCCTTTGATTCACTAAAATGGTTCTGAGATTTATTACATTTTCTTGTCTTCTTGATCTACAGCTTCAGGGCAGTGGGCAGGCGATAAAAGATTCTCAGTGCCTTGCGAAGGGCGGATTGTCACTGGTGAGATCCCACTGTGATGTATGATCATCAAATCACACTGGAGGTGGCATGTGTTCCTTTTGTCAAGCCCCATCAGCTGATAAAGTATGAGGTCAGAAACAGCAAGAGCTTTGGCACAGGCAGAGAGGTTGATGAAGAACAACTCACTGTGGCTGTGATTTGGAGCTAGAGCTGCTTGTGGTTGCAAGAACATCTGTTACAAGATGGTCATAGGGTACATGCACAGATTTGATTCTGCTGATGCATAATGCCTGTGCCGTTGAAGTTGGAAACTAGTCAAAACAAAGAGAGGGACTTAGGACTTACAGCTACACTGAAATTGTCACTGTGCCTCCAAAGTTACTGTACTTCTGGTTAACCTGATCAGAGTGGTCACCTCAGCTCACCCACAATCTGGTTCCGTACTGGCTATAATGGCACCCTGACAGTGCTTTTGCTTTGCATCCCCTCTGTGTTTGACAGAAACAGAAGCTAATGATCCATGACCCTTTAACACTTTTTTTTATTGCTTTTTTTTTTTTTTTTTAATGCAGTCATGCACATATTGATGCAAGGTGCTACAGACGTCGGGCTCTGGACTCAACCTGGACCTAATCCCATACACTATAGCTTGTTACCTGTTTATGAAGCACTTTCGATGGGCACACTGTTTTGTTCTTTCTGCTACTCTGTCTGTGTTCTGCTTTCTTGTCCTCACTCCCAACACCAGCTCATGGCTGCCCACAGAACAGTCAGGCATTAAATACGTCACAGGCTAATCAGGTTCCATCCATGTGTGCTCAGCGTGCACAGTCCACTGGAGTCGCCACGCAATTCACCTGGCTTTTAATTGCTTGCTGCTTTTAATTCTCAATGGCCTGTGCATTATTGCAGTGCTCAATGGCCTGTGCATTATTGCATAGCTGTAAGCAAACACAGTAGCCTGTGCTTGCTTACAGCTACGTGATGGTACTGGCACAGTCCAAGGCACGGACTGTAGTGCTGAGCAGACAGGGAGTCTGACGGCTGTGGGCACCTGGAGAGCTGCAGGCCTTGGGCTCTAGGGGCAGGATTTCCACTCTGCATGCTGCAGAACACACAGATCAATTTTTTGTGTCAATTCAAATAAAGCATCTTTTCTCCTGAAGGACTAAATGATTCACAGCAGCTGTCTGGCTGTTTGGGCTGTTGCACTCCAGCAGCTCTTTGGCATCTGTGTAATGGTCTTCAGTCTGTAAACATGAAGAAAGAATTACTCACAGGAGTTAAATTTGAAAATTCTGATGCTTGTTAAACCACTACTGCTGGAAATACATTTCTAGAAGTTGTAGGGTGATCAGGCAGGAAGGAATTATGTGGGGGTAAGAATTGGTTTGGTACTGTCAGACATTAGGAAGGTGTCTGAAGTCTCAGCACTTGCAGTCTTTGAGATGGGAAAAGGTGTTCATATGGAGGAGAAAAGTCTCTGTACCTCGTAGATCTCAAATTTGTGTTTTAGAGTTCTGATTTATACACCAATTTTCAAGCAAACATTCATTTAAAATTTAGCAATTTTATGTCTACATTGTCTGAAATAGTACTGTCTATATTGCCTATGTGCACACAGACTCCTTAAAGTGAGATTTTAATCTGCAGTTGCTATGTTTAATAGCTATAGTTAGGGAAATGGTTAAGAACACTGGATTTTATTGCATTTATACTTCCTTTTCTGTTAAGGAAGATGTACATTTGTGGTAGTGTGTTAATGAAACACAATGAAATGTTGATGGTAAGATCTGGAGATGATATTAAAATGAGAAGGAACACTTCTAGAATATATAACACAGTAGAAATTAATTCATTTTGGTTTCCCTTTTATTTACGTTGATGGCTTAAATTTCCATGTGGAAGGCTCATACTTTCTTTTAAAAGCAACAGGGTTTTATACTGTAGTGATGAAAGGGCAGGGGAGTTGCAAGCTTAACAGTGTCTGCAATAAAAATGAAGTATCTGAGAGTGTTTGATTGTCTGCTCTGTTTAAGTTATGTGTCTGCAGTGTGTGAGCTGTAGAAAATGTTCAGGAAGCTACAGAAGACACATTTAGCTACAGAAGACACATGGATACAATGAAGGAAGAAGCTTATTGCCATTTACAATGGAACTAAAGTTTGGAAAAGGCAGATTACAGGGCTTTAATGGGGCTGGAGGAGAACCAGGCTGAGTATTGCAGGGATGAGGCAAGACTGCTCCAGCAGGAACTGGTTCTGGTGTGAGCAGAAGACAATTTGCTCCACCCGGCTCCATGGCTGGCGTCCCCCGACCACTTTTTATTTTAGCAATGTGGACCTACCCATGGAGTTGTTTCTCATTGACTCCAGGACCATTACACACCCACTACGAGGATGCTGGGCAATGTTTCTCAGAGCACCAGACAGCTGGAAAGGGGAGAGCGTGCTTCTCCCAAGAGGATGGTAGTGAGTGGCTAGTCAGGGAAGTGCACAACTGCAGGAGCCTGCAGTGTCCTACAAGTGGTCTCAGACTCTAATTTTGACATGAGCTGAAAGCACTAGTTGCTGTTCTCGTTCTCCTAGGCATGAAAAGCACTGCCCTCCTCTTGAAGCTGGCTTTAGATCATGAAAGGAGCAGATAGCTTTTATCCATTCTGCCACTTGGTTGATTGATGAATACATCAATCTGTGTTGTATTCATCAAAGTAATGCATGAAAGAAATATTTAGGATGCAATGCCATGTGTACCAAAAGTTGGGAAATTCCTGGTTCTCAAATTTCCCTGTATAACCTAGAGGGATCCCAGTCAGACATCCCATATCAGTGCCGGATGCAGGGAAAGTTCAGGACAAAAAGCATAAAGGAACTGTGCAATTAGAAACCAGTATTATGTCTGCACATAACTGCAGGCTTCACAAGCAACACCAAATATGCCCCTTTGGGTCATAGTTCAGCATTTGGTTATCAACTGCTTTAACCTTGTGCTGAAGTATAAGCTCCTGCAGTTTTTGAAGGCCAAAATTAAGCATTAATTATCTTGCATGAATGTAATAAGTTACCTTGCTGTTATCTACAGTGAGTCACCTCTGAACCTTCAGTATGGTTACTCAGAGACTTTGATGATCTCAATACCCTCATTCTGCTTGTACACATCTGTATGATTGGGGTCTGGGATGTCTGAAAAGGATTGTCTCATGTGTTTGGCTCAAAAGATAAGGAGAAGGAGCACAATTCAGTATCCTCTTTCCTGCCCTTGAAGGACAGGAGCCTCAAGTCCCTGCAGTTTGGGAGATTAAGAGGGACATACACTGCTGGTGGTGAGTGTATGAAGGAAGATGCTAGCGCTCATTTCTTAGCTGGGGAATTTTTGACCCTGACAAGGAAGGCGAAGGATGAAAAGTGAGTTTTAGTGCTGGATATATTGGCACTGCTGTGGAGGAAGAACAAAGAAGTCTAAGGCAACTTTTTTTTTCCCCTGCTCAGGGATGGCATCCCTCAGTCTGTCATGAGGGTGGTGTGAAAGGATGGTGATGTGATGCACAGTCCTCCACCATCTCCCAGTTGCAACTGCTCTGGCGGCTCGGCTGTGTATCTGTGCAATACTTGCCGCTGCTCTGCCAACAAGTTCAGCCCATCTCAGCATGCTGACAGACAAGCTCAGGTGGTTCAGGAGCAGAGACAGTTTGGAGGCTGATGCTTTGGCTGGGACATGTTTGCTTTGGCCAACTCTGCTACAAAAGCAACTGCAGAGAGCAGAGGTGCTTTGTGGTGTTGGCAGTGCCTGAAGTCAGCAGGAATTCAGAATGAGCCCTGACTTGAGCCATCAGCATGTGCCTCATAGCTCCCTCAATGCTTCAGTCATTCTGGAGTGTTGCCAACATGCTTTCCAACCTAAAGAAACTGAGAAGTGAAATAACAGAGATTTAACATTCAATGTCTCAACCAAAGCAGAGAGGAATTTCCAAGTCAAAGATACTTTTTTACCCCAAGGACATTCCCTTTGCAGGGTATGATTATGTGCTTCCAAAAAATGGAGGTCTGATCCCTTCACAGAAAATGATCACGAGAGTCCATTGCAAAAGCAAAAGTTAAGTAACCCTAATGTAGGATAGACCAGTGTCCCCAGTAAGAAATGTTAATTCACTTTTAAAAAGGAAAAGACAGAGAGAAATGTCCTTGTTCTGCTCCAGCATTTTTTATGGACAAGGTATAAAGCCTTTGGCTGTATGAACATGTTGCTCAATAACCTCAATATCTGTTATCTCAGTGCACATTGTAAAAGTACTTGTACAATGTTCTAGGGAGCACATGCCCACTCTCATTAAACATAACACATACATTTCAAATTTATACTGTGATGACAGTGAAGATGAATAAAGTTATTTTCTTCACTGTGAGGCCTCTGAAGTCACAAATAATGCAGCTGTTTTAGGTGATGGGCAGCCTAGGAAGTCAGGGCTGTGTTTGCTCAGAATGAGGTTTGCTGTTACAAAGAAATTTCCTTTATTCTCAAAGGATGATATAATTTGCTACTAGTCCCAATTAACTATTTCAGTGATGACATCTTTCAGAGAAATAGGCTGGAACAGGAGAGGAGAAATATATAATGAGTGAGGTTTTTGCCTTTGCTCTGCCTTTTCTATAATGAATCAAATAAGAATGAGTGGTGAAGAAGAATAAACTCCATAAAACTCCCAAATGCAGTTGGAAGAGATGTTCCCTCATGCAGAAAACAGCCATCAGTCTGCCTTCTAAAGATGCTTCCACAAGCACTGGACCTGGTATTTTGAGAGGCTGATGCTGGAGACAGAATTGCCTGGAGCTAGAGTGCAGCCACAGCCTCAGTGAGGAGCAGAGTGGCTGCCCTGGGCAGAGCTCTGGTGCCTGAGGGCAGGTACTGCAGGCTGTGAGCCACAGCTTCGCCCTTATCCCCAAAGCTGGCTAAGTTGTGCAGAATAGCTTGGTATCAGGGCATGCCAAAGTATCTTAAAACCCCTTTAGCCCTATTTGTGGAGCTGCAAGTTTCTCAGTTCAGTAAAAAATCTGATTTAATATCATAACCCCATCTGAGAAATATTCTCCATTTCTCCCCTTGCCAGCTAAGGCACTGAATTTACTTGAATTCTTAATTAAGCTTTCCCCCAGAAAGCACCTGCTGGCCTGAAAATCCCTGCAAGTGTGTTTCTGTTTCAGATTTGCCTTTTCCTAAAAGGTTATAGAGAAAGTTCCCTGTTTGGGCAACTTAAGAGCTTTGATTATTGGTACAAGGCAGATTTAACAGCAGCAGATGAACTGGTGACCACCCCTGGCTGCCCAAGAGAACTGCTTTGAGCAGAGGCCATGGCAAACACCTCTCTGCCCTTGGCCAGTTAACCCACAGCCCAGTGCAGAGGGGTGAATTGAAACCACTGGCCAGGGTGCTTGCCTTCTGTTTCCCAGGAATCCTGTGCCAGCTCTTTTGTCCTTGTTAGGGATTGTTCACCAGTGTTTGAAACTGTGAATTTCATATCACTGTTTTATATTGCAGAATAGCATGCTCTTCACCCATCCAATAAGAACCATCCAGCATCTTTGTGTATAAATCTGTTAGGTCATGCTTGCATTTCCCTGCTATTGTTTTAGGCATCTCCTTCCGGTACTTAAAGACAGGAAATATCTTTTTTAATATCTATCATCTTCCAGCTTTGGAGCTATGCTGAACAACAAAAGCAGACAAACATTTAATTCTCCCCTAATCCTTTAAATACCTCTACAAGCGCATGGTGTTCACACGCTGTTAAGCCCCTCTCCTGCAGCAGCGTACATCTTCTTTTAACTCTGCCTCCAAAGCCTGCAGCTTCAACAGGGGTGGAACAAGAGCCCTTGGACCCCGTCATCCTGTGGTGCCTGTCCTTCTGGGTGGCATGGAGAGGCATGGTTTTCCATAATAAAGCAGTCATCTGGATTGGATTGCAGATACCTAATCCTCTCACAAGGTGCTCCTGTTTAGTTTTGTGAAGTGAACAAAGACATCAACAGACATATTCCAGGCTGGATTCGGGTATCTCTGAGAGCTTCTGATCATTCCTGTGATTAGTCAGCCTGATCTGGTAACTTTAACACAAAAGTGCAAACACGGGATCAAAATTTTTTTCTTCAGGAAAGGGAGCTGAAATAGAAAATTTCTTTAACTTTGCTCCCCAGGAAAACATCTGAAGGAGCAGACATGAGAGCTGGGACAAACCCATCTCTCTCAAGCCTCCTGCTGTTTTTTTATGGCGTGGAAGCAGAGTGGGATTTGAATAGTTGCCTTACAGGATGGGAAGTGGGCTAGGATGCATTGCTGTTCATATGAATTGGTAAGTATTCATTGACTTAAGCCCCACAAACTGTTTCTCCCCCCCCTTTCCTTCCTCAACATGAAAACTTTTCACTTGTTTTCAGTATTTTTTTTTGCCTTTCTATGAGGACCCACAAAGACATTTAGTGTGTTAACCACACCAGTATCACTTCTGACAGTTGCTTAAAGCAGGTCCTGAAGACCTTCAGACCCCATACCCCCCTCAGACAGTCCATCCTCATCCTTCCTGTTACAAAATTCCACCTAGCATCTAACCTGAAGCTATGATTTCTTGGTCTGTAGAGATCATTGTGGAAAATACCCAATTTTTTATCCTGGAGCAATGATCTATCAATTCAAAGACTCTCTTTCCTATTCCCACTCGAATCTCTTCTTCAGGCTAAAGAACCCTCATTCTCCTCTATATATTTTCTAGATTTCTGTTCATTTGTGTTGCTTAATTTCTGCCTGGACTACATCATATTCCCAGGGTGGCACTATTCTACAAGCTAAAAGCTGGGGGCCAGACATCATCATTTCGATCAATGTAGTCATGGGATCTGGGCTTTGGGCTTCTTATTGAAAATCTTGCCTTTTATCAAAGGCTGTAATAGCCTGGTGAAAGCATTCTTGGATGAAAGCTTAGATAATTTAATAAAAAGTAGCATTTCTGGAGCTAATCTGTCATCCAAGAGCAGAGCTACACTGTGCCGTGGAGTTGGTGGCCATTGGGAAATTTTTCTTTATTGCACACTCTCACTTGCTGAAAGCTAAAACCAATCTAATAGCAGGAGGCTTTGGAGGCACAGGAAAGTGTATAAAAAAGACTCAATTCTAAATTTTTTGTAAAAGAAAACCAAAAGGGTAAGCCAAAATGGGCCACTACTGAGGGTTAGAAAGACAGATGTAACAAAAGAATATTTCTGAGGTTTTGTGCTGTTTTGTGCACTTGAGTCACTTATGAAAAGACTATATTCAGTGTTGAGAAACTAATGAAATGTTCTTCACGAAGGTTTTTTTAATTACATTTTTTTAATGGTTTACTTCTTTAAACAGCACTATCTCGTTATCTGTTGGAAGCTTCTCTTTGTAACCTTCTAAAGCACTCTATATATTTTCTGTGAGAAGATTTTAAACTCCCCAGTATAAACAGATGGTCTATTGGTATTTGCATGTCATAAGCTAGCAGTTTATATGGTAAAACACACTAGATTAAGTCTTTGGCATTGGAGGGAAAGTTAATGAATAAGATTATCATGTGATGGCTTTTCTCTCATAAGATCCACACAATTAATCAAGACCAGTGTGGCTATAATAACCTAAAGATGCTGTGTAACTATGGCAAACTTTTTGGTTCGTGGATTTGTTACTGAAGTAAAGGGAAAAGTTGACTTTCAGGGCGTGTTATGCACGAAATCCTGATTTTAGCTGTACTAATGCAGTTAACTTGTGGCTCACATGTGAATGGGGACACCACATAATCCTGCAGCTCTGATCAGCCTTTTGGAAACACACATGGGGTTCCTGCCTCTGCTGTACACATCCTGTGAGCCTGATTATCCAACAGGCCAAGGCTAACATGTTCACACTAGGGAAATCAGTGAGAGTACAACGGGTTTCTTTACACTGATTTTAATTTGCTATAGAGTTAGGTTATTCATAGAGGTACTATGAATAACATTATGCTAGCTAGAAGTCTTGCTGAAGGACAAGTAACATAATCCTTAAGAGGAGAAGAAACTCAGGAAAGGAATAAACATTCATTAACAAAGATGTTGTGTATGTTCACAAATGGTTATATGGCCCAACACATGTATGTTTAGACATTCTTGAGTATTTACCTTAAAGACATTGCTAAATTGAGGAATCAAATAATATGTCATGTGCGTTCTTACACGATTCTCTTTTTAAAAACTGCACTTTGGGAAAACTTAACAGTTTCCTTCTCAAATAAATTTGAAGAGATGCAGCCAAATTACAGAGTTCCCCATACATTTTTCCTTGAAATAGTTAGATGTCTTTCACTGATGGAAATTTCATTGGTATACAAATTATATATTAACCTGACTGTTGTGTGCCAATTTGTTCATTAAATCAGCTTATGGAGCTAACCCCATAGGCCACATCTACAAGAAGGAGCTTTCCATATCAGATCCTTAAACAACACCACAATCATTTCTAATAAATATCTCCCAGCAGCTGGTACTCTAAGACTCTAGCTTAACTAATTAAACTTAAAAGAAATTTTTTTAGGCCTCTAGACTGGAACTTCCCTGTTGTACTTAAAAGGCCAGGTAAGCAAAAAGGCTATTTGAATACATTCTCTGGTTTTATTTTCACCATGACACTCCAGTATAGTGGTATCAAGGACAAACCCTTACGTTCATAGACCTCCACAACAACCAGGAATTTTACCATTCATCTCAAATTGATCTCTAGGGGTAGATTTTGCCATCAGGTCTGTTAACTTCAACAAGAGTGCATGGATGCACCTATATTCGGCATTTCACCCAAACACTGAACAGCACCACAGGGTTTTCTCCATCTTCCTGGACAAGAAGGATAAAATAAAGCACCTGTCAAGCAAGGCAGACCAGTCAACCAGAGTGAAAACATGTCAGGCAGCCCTCCAAAATAAATGTCGATAGAGTATCTTTGTTGTCTGAAGCCATGTGCAGGAATGCAGGACTAGTCTGGGGAGAGCGAGCAGCTCAGCAAGCAAGTGGCAGCACAGCCAAGCAGGGCTTTATCCCTGCTGCTCTGGGAGGCTCAGGCTGCCTCTGCCACTGTTGTCCTGAGGGTGCTGGAGCAGCTCATCCAGCCTTGGTACCCAGGCACACAGCACACCAGCAACATGGAGATCCACACGTGTCCACCCACAAGGGCCATCGCTTGCTGGGTGCTCACTCTTCAGCACACAGGAGGCTGGGTCATTACAGGAAAAACAATCATCTAAGCTTTGGCTCTTTTAAATGAGATTCTTGTAATGAAAATGTCACTTTATCAAATGCTACTTCATGTTGAGTTTCTTTTGTTTGTTTTGGTTTTGACTTGGTTTTGTTTTGCTTTGTTTTGTTTGTTGTTCCATTTTGTTTGGCTTTGTTTTTGGTTTTTTAAAGATGAAATGTCTAAGTCCTAATAAACCTGCTTTTTTTACCTTGCCCAACCTTTTCTGGACCCAGAATGCCTCATTTAAAAATTAGAATGAAGTAACTTTTACCATGGTTGAAACTTTTATTGTGGCAGGAGGAATCCTGTCCCTGTCATCCCTGTCCCTGCAGCTGCCAGATGTCCATGCTGCCGTGGGAGGGAGCAGCGCTCTTGGCTGTGCTGCCCAAGCTGGTAATGGTTCCCACCAAGTGATTTGGATGCAGTGGGAAAGGTCAGCCCTTGCCTGGGCCTGGTGCAATTCCTGCTGTGCTGCATCTGGCCAGGCAGGGAAAACAGTCACTGCCACTCATGTCTCACACCCCCTCCATGTGGCCTCACTGGCTACATCTCCCTGGGCACAGGAGACAGGCCTGGGGACATTTTCTGTCACAGAAGCCATGTGGCGCAGGGTGACTTGTATTTTATACTGTCTTATCCCTCTTGTCCTGCACCCACAGTGGGAATGGCTTTTGATTGTGAGACCTGTAGGAGGGTGGTCACAGCCCCTAAGCACTGCCAGGGACTCAGAGTCTGGTGGCACAGACAACCACACTCCAGGGACAGGCAGAGATCCCAGTCTGTTTTTCAGCTCACTGACAAAGATGTACCTTCTGCTGGTGGGCAGCAGCCCTGCCTGAGCTTCCCACATCCTGCTTGTCTTATGCCTTTACAAATGAGATAGAAAAGACACACTTTTAGGATATGAGTTTCTTGATTTGTTTTGGATTTACCTTTGGGTGAGTGGGACTGTGCCTTATTTTCCCCCTTGAGTGCAAGGGAAGTACTTTCCATCACCTGGGCTGGAAATGCTGAAGTGAGGAGAGAGCCACAGACCTCCTGGGCACCTCCTCACTTCAGCGTGTCCACCCAGGATCGGGAGTATGTGCACAGCCTGTGCAGTGGGACACCAGGCATCTGCCAGCATCCTCCCCCACCCCTCCCATGAAAGCACCAGATTCCAGGGCAGGACAAAGGAGCCATTTGTGGGTAGGAATCAGATATAATGGAGGCACTGAGCAACATAACCAAAAAACCTGAGAGGGCAGCAACCAGTAGAGCTGGTGGTGTGAGAAGCAGCCAAGGGAGGTGCCTTCCCACTTACCCTGTAGGGGAAGGTGAGCAGACAGGGACTAAAAGGGTGGGTGTGCTGCATGGCAGTCCCTCATCATCACCACCAGCAGTGAAGCAGTTAAGATGTGGGGAGCCCTATTTTTTTTCATGCATCTCAAAATAGCACAAGGCAGCCTTTGAGTACAGACAGTGATGTGCTGACATTTGTCCCTTGGAAACATCCCCTCCACCACCGCTTCTGCTCAGTTCATGCGGCAGGAAGAGCCGCCCACTTGGAGATGGAGCCCGGAAAGCCTCTCGAGGAACGGGACACTTCCTCAGGGCTGACCTTCTAAAAATATCCTGGTAGGGATGAATGCTTGTGTGAAACAACCCGCAACCCAACGAGATGTTGTACATGCTGGAATCTCTATAGGCTGGAATCTCCTTAGGCTAGAACGAGGTGTAATGTGAAGGAGGCAAGGAGGAAAGAAGAAGCCAGTTGTCTGATTTCTGGCTTCTCATTAGGAGTCTCTGATAGTGAGGGGAGTGGTGCAAATATCTCCAGGGTATGACCCAGGGCAGGGCATGGGCTTGAGGCCCTAGCCAGCCCTCTTGGAATAACTGACTCTTGGGGGTACACAGTTCTCAGCTTCAATTTTTACAGAATCCCAGAGCAAATTGCTCTGCTGCAACATTCTATCAACCCATTCACCAGGAGCTAAAATAGCATTTTTTGTCAACCATTATTTGTTAACCCTTTCTGGTAGTGAAACCATGTCTTCAGTCAGTAGGAAAATGTCACAACTCTGGCAAAGAGGCAGGCTGAGCTCCTGGAAGCTGCCAGATGTTCATTTTTATCACCCCCCGCGCCCCTAAAATATCAAAATTTTAATTTACTCAGATGAATGAGCAGTTGACTAAACAGACATTCAATATAAAGTTCATAGTAAGAAATGAGACACTTGGGATAATTTTGATTGATTTACTTGGCAGAGTTTTGATAGCTACTGAAAAACATACTATTCATGTTTAGGTGAAAAATAAATGGAGTCAAATAAGTGTCACTGCATAGTACTAGGAGGTATATACAGCCACATGTAAAAATGCATAAACACGAACATTTCTGTACAGCAACTTTTCTTTTCAGTCTGTATAGAGAAACACTGGTTTATAATATGGGGAAAATATAAAGCAGACATACATGCAACAAGGACATGACAGTTACATAGATCCCACCTGCCTCCCAACAGCTGAAATAACAATAATAACAATAATTATAATAATAAAAGTCTTTTTAGGGGAAAAAATTTGAAACCTGGAATGTTTTCATACTGAGGTTTCCAGAGAGCTTCAGACATGAAACATATCTGAAGGTGATTTAAAGGCTTGATTCAAAGCCCTGTGAAGGCAATGGAAAAACTCCATTGGTTTCAGTGAGCTTGGGGTCAGACCCAGCTATTTAACCATGATCCCGTTCTGCCCTCCCCCAAAACCCAAAGTTGAAATCTGCAGATAAAAATAAACAATCATATCATACAAAACTTTGTATATAGAATACAAAAGGTAACAGTTGACTTTTTGTATAAAATACAACTTTTTGATAGTATATTTATTTCACATATGTATAAATATAACCCAAATAATATGATTTTTATTATTCCTACCAAAATATTATTACTTTTTGTTGTTGTTTTTACAAAAGTTTACAAAACAAATAATTCTTTATATTTACAACCCAATACTGTGAAGAGTGCCCAGTCAGTGATGAAAAATAGACTTTAAAGGTAGTGCACTTAGCCATTGCAAACAAAGGAAAAAAAAAAAGACACTAGCTCCATTCAGATGCAAGTGTTCTGAAGAAATGATACTGGATTCAAGTTTTGGTTGCAAGAGTCTTTCACAAGCTCGCATTTCAAATGCATCAGGCAAATATATACAGGACTGGAAATGGCCTCTACCTTTTTGAATTTACTCAAGACAGGATGTAATTTTGCTTCCAGGGATGGCACTCACAGCCCAGTGTCTTTCACACTCCAGGCTGAGGCCAACAGGACAACACTCAGCATTGAGTCCACCACTGCATGATATCATAGAACCATAGAATCATAGAATATCCTGAGTTGGAAGGGACCCATGAGAATCATTGGGTCCAACTCCTGACTCCTTGGGACCAGCTCCTCAGCTGAACAATTTTTTTACATTATTTGAGGACATGGAAATTAGTCTGGCCCTAATACAGAAACCAGTGGTGGCTTTTTCAATGGCATGTGAGGGTAGTTGAAGTTACCAGACTACAGTGCCCATTGCTTATGGTGATATTAACTCAGCCTTGGCCTCAGTGGCATCCATCGCAGTTGTCTGTCCCTACCAGTGCGCTGGCACTCACTGCTGACCTGCTCATGGACAGGGAGTGTGTGAGGCAGAGAAGCCAACCTTCCTTTAACTTCAAACTCGTGCAGCTACTACTTCAGTCTAGTTTTGCACAATTTATACGGGACACATTTGTTATATCACATCTGTATCTCTCCAAGCTTAGGTGGGACCCCAGTGGCCTGAACTGAAGAGCTCTTCAAAGACTTGGCAAAACTTGTACTGACATATCAAAGAGACCACATGCACCCCAACCAAAACTGGGGAGAAGAGGAAGCTTTCTGGGCAGCTGAGTCACCACTGCATCACCATTACACAATGCAGAGGTGTGCAATGATCACTAGCTGGGTTGGCAGAAGGGACTCTTCAGCAGGCTTTCTTATCCCTCTTATTTCTCTGGGAATGAACAGCCTCAACTGGCATATCTAACTAAATGCCCATGTTACACCTTTTGTGGAGGTGCTGGTGGTCGTTTGTGCGACAAAGCTTCTTGAAACATCCTGAAAAATTGTGCCCATTTGAAATGACAGGGTAAAATAACTGGAAAAGCCTTATTAAAACCTCTCACAAGAAGTAGGTCAGATAAGTGCAGAGGCTATTGTCAAATAGTCTACTCATCCCACTGCCACTAACAAGGATGAATAAAGCACTTGCATGGGCTGAACAATGCCTCTTAGCACCAAGGCATGGGAACATAGGCATTGTATTCCTTTGCCACATCTAGCTTTAGGTAATTCAGAGGAGGCTGTGAAACACATTGCACTGCATCATTTGGAAGAGCAGCATTTTCATTTGAATTGCAAGGTCTGTTCTCATCCATGAATGCTGTCTGAATCACTGTGCAGCTGCTTTATAATGACATAGCATATCCTTCTGATGCCATTACTGACCAAGTCTATAGCAAAAATTTTTATATAGTCAAGACTATTTCCTGGCAGGTGTGGGACAGCCTGTGCCCTTGCTGCTCTGCTCTGTTAGCCTTCAAGGCAAGGTGGCTGCAAACTGCTCATGGGAATGGTCCTTGCCCCAGTATGTCTTCCTAGTGATACACAGAAATTGCTCAGGGCAATATTAGCTGGTCCATTCCCAAGCTCATAACAGATGATTGAGTCCAGTGCCCAGAAATAATCCCCAGAACTGTTTCATGTACAAGCACAGATGTGGCTGATGGAGCTTCCTGCTGTGAGTTATAATTGATGTGCATGCTAGTTTCAGGGGCAGAGCCTCTTATACTCCAGAGAGAGGCTGTGGGGACCTGAGCTATCACCAGAACTCTTTCAATTCCCCCACTATGGCGAAGGAGAAAACAAGATGGAACCAAAATGCTGTGCAATCAAAATGGCAGCTTCTCCCCAGGCAGATGTTGGCATTTTGTCTGGGCTAAACCTGTTTGAGAGAAGATTGGGCTGAACTACCTGATTGATACTCGCCATGATTTGAGATGAAAACAAGGACAGTGGCTTAGCTGAACGACTTTAGGTATTTGCCCTCCTCTAAGCTGGACTGAGAGAGTAGTCAGGGACAAATCATGAGCATCCTCTCACTCAAGTTTCTATTAAGTCACTGGAGTCCCTGGGGAAGGGCAAGGTGGCAAAGTGAGGATCCTGAGCTTTGGTAGTAGTTCATCTCATGTTTCCCTCAATGCCCAGAATGACTGTGCTGCTGGCAGGAGAGCAGCATCCTCTAATACTCACTGCAAACACTGATGAAAGGGAGAACAAAAATGCTAGAGGACACAGAGTAACACACTGGATGATCTGTTTCCTTCTTCCCTTGGATGAGACCACTTACCCTGCTGTGTGCTACAAAAGGTACAGGGTTTATAACAAAATCATTTTATAACATTTTGTTTATAAAAAACATTTGCTTTTGGGAAAGCAAATGTAAGTTTGTACTGTGCAGAAGTAAACAGTTTTTGTAACGCCGTAAGATTCACACAGGGCTTGATGCTGTCAGGGCTGAGCAGTCCCAAGGAAGTTAAGGGCTGTGAACATGATGACTGAAGAGCTGTGGATCTCTTAGGGACTTACTTGCACTCAGAGAAATGATGTTCCACAGCCTATACCACTGTCTGGTGCTTCCATGTATGGGAAGATAAACACATTTTTTTCCCGGAGCTCCTCTGAGAAGAACCAATGAGTTTGCAATGGGCTGGGCACAGGTGTGGGGACCAGACCCTTCACATGCTTTCACTCCTTTGTGGCAGGCAGGAATATCACTTACACTGTCACTTCAGTTTGTTCCTAGAGCTACTCTTCAAACAGGGCAGTTGCTCTATGTTGTATTTTAAAGGACAGCCCAGTTACTGGAGTGTAAGTTAATGAAGCAGGTTGTTGGCATCTAAAGAAAAAGCTAATGTCCTTGCTGCCTCTTCATCTGGTTCCCTCTTGGTACTGTCACTTACGAGTGGTTCCCTAAAATTTCATCGAGGTTGATGTCTTTCATCCAGTCATCATTACCAGGTTCTGTTTTCAGTAAAGAGTCTATAAAATCTGAGTCACTGTTGAGCGCAGGTCCTATACTGTCACCTTGCTGGTTCAGAAAGTCAAACGCTAGGTCATTACCATGGTCACTTCCTTGGTAAGCCCGGGAGGTTTGGTTGGTACTTGTGAAACCAGTTGATGGCAGAGATGACGGCGGTGTCATACTTGTTCCTGGCTGATTCAAGGTAGGCACAGTCTGTCCTCTCAGCTGATTGGGTCTTATGCTGAGCCCTCGTAGTGAGCCAGCAGATTGTCCATTTAGAGTCTGGTGCATTTGGTTTAGAGGGGGCCTCATTTGGACTCCTGCCGTTAACTGGTTAGGAGGTGCCAATGCACGCTGAGGAAAATGCTGGTTGCCTACGCTGCGCTGCAAAGACTGGTTAGGATACGGAGTGCCGGTGGGGAAACGGACCCCTGCAGGTTTCAGTGCATCCTGCTGCTTCACTGCAGCCTCTTGTGGGGCCCAGTTCTGGGCATTGGCAGTAGCCGTGATCATCACATTGGCCGGCCGTTGAGCAGGGATACCTGTTGCTCCATGGGTCAAGCTTGGCCTTATTTGCTGAGAGTTGACCACTGACCCCGTTGCAAAAGCTGCCCCGTTGTTCCCCTGTGTCATGGTTTGCTGTCGAGACACCATGGGGTTATTCTGACTGGGCAGAACTTGATTTTGGTTTCTGTGTGGCTGCATTTGGTTCATTCCTGAAGTCACATTGTATGTGCTTGGTTGGTTGCAAGGAAGGTTCCCGTAGCAGCCCATACTCCGAGCAGCAGGGACAGAAGGCATTCGGGTTCCAGCAGGGGTGGACATGAGGCTGGAGCTCTGGGGCATAATGCTATGAGTTGAAATTGGGTTGGATAAGGACATGTTGTTGGAGCTCATGCTCACAGCTGGTGAACCACCTGGAAGGAAGAAAACAGAAGTGTTACAACAAGTGTGGGGTCATGAATATGTGGTGTCATTCTAATACCAACAGCTCAAAAATCCAGTTTTCTATGAGCAGAGTTTCTTGAAGAAGACATTTTGCTCTTAAGAGGACTTACATGAACTTGCTCAAGGCCTTGAAGATGCCTATCATCCAAAGGGTGGTTTGGTCTATACTAAACTACCTGTGAGCTTTCCATCCCTTCACAGGAGAGCACATGAGCCAAAACTGGTGTTCACTGTAAGAGAAATATTGGAGCAGGGATGGACAGACAGAACCATTGGGTAGGAGAGAAGACTTTCCTGCCTTCCTTTACAGAAGCACTAGACACATTAGGCAGGACAAAGCCTCTCTAAGTGATCAGAGATCAAGAACTTTTCCTTACAGGGCATGGCTCATCCTGACTCTAGTGACAATGGGGAGCGAGAGGCACTTTCATCAGGCTTCTTTTCCACCTTTCTTAGACACCTACAGCAGCAGTATCCATCCTTTTTTTTCTGGGAATGTCTGTCCCAGATGACAGCAGGAGCCAAGACTGCGCCTCACACATTTGCAGCCATATGCCGGGACAGGAGCTCAGTCCAGTCTGTGACTTGCCTGTCCTCCCACGTGGTGGCCAAGCAGGCATGAGGACATGACTTGGTGCTGTGCCTGCTGAGCTCCACATATGCCCTTTCTGAACTCTCTTCCCAGCTGAGCTATGGCTATTTGCCCCTGCAGTAACAGACTTGCAAGTGAGGGAACAACACATGATGTGCCAGCACTTGCTGCACCTGAACATCCCCTTTCGTGCATCAGAAAACTACGAGTTACTAGTTGGCACAAATTTGTCATTCCTGGCTGCTTCTGCCCAATGGAGGATTTTCCTGTACTTAACATCTGCCAATGGATGACAAGAAGAGATGATTTTCTTGCCTTCAACTGCCAAACCTCAACACAAGCCCACTCCTTTGGCTACACAGCCTCTAGTTTGAGGCCACAGTAGGTCATTTACACCATGAGGTCTGAGTGCTTATGCAATGCAAGACCGAATTAGTCCCTGAGAGACTGGTTGAAAAAGACCAACCACTTTTTAAACACAGCCAGTGTAGATGGCACTGTAGAGGACACTTTCTGTATACAATCAGCTCCTCCACAGTGTAATTCCCTTTGCTACTGTTACTCCCAGTACAAACCCTACAAGAAGCACAGCTTGAAAAAGTCAGGTTCAAGGCAAACGAAAGGAGGTGTTTCTTCACACAATGTGTGGGTCAGCTGAGGAAATCTGTGCCACATGGAATAGTAGAAGCTAAATTCTCACACCTCTTTGGGTGGCCCCCAAAGTGTGAGAAAAGCTGTCAAATGAGCTTGCTACCAAGGTACCACTGCATTTCAGGAATTCTCTGAGCCTTTCCCAGAAGAGGAGTGAGGAGATTTGCTATTTCATAGGGTGCAACTAATAGCAATTGCTGGGCATGAGACACTGCCTTGGCTTGATCCTTTGTACATATGGCAAAACCAGATGGAATTTGACTAACTTTGGCTTCATCACCAAATCTTATTATATATTGGTCTGCGTGACAAATTTTATTAGTTGGTCCATCATAAATTCCTTCCTACTATACAGTGCTTCAAGACTGTGTCATGCTTGCAGCATTCTCTAAATACTTCAGTCTCAGAGTGTGGCATGTTTTCTGGTCCTTTGGAGCTCCTTTCAGAACTTGACAGTTTTTGATGTTCAGTTTCAGAGCTGTATATCATAGCTGGTCACAGTAATAACTTTTGCATATCTCCAATGTGGATGTAAAGTAAGCTCTATTTTTCCAGTTCAGCATAATCTCAAACAATGTTTGCCTATCCAGTTTCAATCACACAGCCTGCTCACAGTGATATCTGGAGACCTGTCAGCCATTTCCTTTTGACCTATGTAAATTTTGTGTCACTCATGTTTATTAACTAAAATAGGCAGTAAGAAGTCAGATGCTCTAAGGGACATAACCTGAACAACTATTGCCTCTAAGTTGTGGGTTCATTGAAAGAGATACCATGCAAATTTGGAAAGATTCTTCTAACATCAGCTCATGTTGCTTGAAATTAATTACATCTTCCCCTTCCTAAATTCTTTATTATTTGGGCTGTATCTGCTCCTCGGTTGTTTTTCTGGCTCTGCATTAGGCTAGTAGGGCTGCTATTACCTACTTAGACTTTTAATTTTTATCATGGCATTAGCAGTCTCCCTTGGTGTTTCAAGACTAAATAAAAGGTGACACTAAGAATTTGGAGAACCTCTCAGCCAGCTCTTTTAAAACTCTTTTAGACAAGTCATGGGCATACATATTTTAAAAGTCTATGTTTAGGAACAGCTGTTTATTATACTGTTCCTGTTAAAATTTTACCATAATGATGTTCAGCTCCCACAGACTGGAACCAAAGAAAAAATTGTATATTTCTGCTTTTTCTGCATTACTTTTATACATATGCTATTTCCATTTAGTAATGGAGGCAAAGGATGCATTTTTTTCCTTAAGGACTTAAAAAAAACCCCAAAAAAACTCTTCCCAAATCATTATTAACACTGAGTGTGACTCCACAACCAGAGTGCTTGTTTCACATGAGTATAAACATAGACACCTAAATTAAGAAGCTCCCCCTATCCTGGAAGGCAGCCTGTTCCACAAACAGGCTCCAATTATCCTAAGAATTGTGTTGTCCTAACTTAAGCACCTAAATTCAGTCCCTGAGCTGGGCAGCCCCTGGGACAGGATATGCTATGGGGAATCCACCTGGTTTTAGCCCAACAGGGACAATCACATTCCCACAATCAGTGCTCAGTTGGTGCTGCTGAGCTCTGCATTTTTGGAACAACTGTAATATCTCCTATGAAGACAGGCTGAGAGAGCTGGGATGGGAGAAGAGAAGGCTCTGAGGTGATCTGGTACTTTCCAGCACCTGAAGATGGCTACACGAGAGAGAGAGAGGGACTTTTTACAAGGATATGCAGTGACAGGACAAGGGGGAATGACTTTAAATTGACAGAGGATAGGTTTAGATTAGACATAGGGAAGAAATTTACTCAAGGGTGGTGAATCATGGGACTAGTGAAAGAGTTGTGAATGTCCCATCCCTGAAAGTATTCAAGGCCAGGTTGGATGGGGCTCTGACTAACCTGGTCTAGTGACAGGTGTCCCTGTCCATGGCAGAAGGTTTGGAACCAGATGATCTTTAAGGTCCCTTCCAACCCAAAACTTTCTGTGATCCTGTCATTTTTTTCAGGGATGATAGTGATGGGTCCCTGATTTTTAGCTCCCATGAGGTCATATTGAAGAGGAGGAATGGTACAGAATTCAGTGGCATTTCAAGAGATGGTTCTCCCCCTCCAGCTGAACAACAAGTTTGTAGATTCAACAAGTTTGTAGATTTGTCACTTCATTGCCACTGGGATGAAGCCACTCCTGGGGTGACCCTGTCAGCTGTTGAGGAGACCCCAGGGTTACCATCACACCGCCCTTGCAACTGCTACACTTTTTAAAGAACACATGTGTTTGGGAAGGGGTTGTACTTGTTGCCAAAAGACAAAGCTTCATCTTTCTTTGTTTTGCTATTTTTATGGTTTTATTTTTAACCCAAGTATTTTCCATTCTTATTTCTTACAGATGGGAAGAAATGCCTTCCCCAGAAGCAAGGTGTACAGCAGCTGGGCACCCCAGGCTATGGCAATTTGGACAAAGTTTCCCTACCCAATTCACCTGCTCCTTTCTTGGGGGTTTCTTGCCATGGCATGGCACTGTGAGGAAAAGTATAGAGAAATAAAATACTCAACCAAGTTTCTCCGGCTTGTGCAATTTTAGTTAGCTTTTTGTTTCTTCTTCCCTGATCTGAGCAAAGCTATTCCCAGAAAAAGGGAACAGTTTCCCTACTGTTACTCCCTTATGCAAGAGTTTCCTAATGGCTCCCTCTGGTAGCTTTGCTGGAAGCTCCCAGCACAGCCCTTTCTCCCAGGCTTGCCTGAAAGGCTGCTGTCCTCCTGGGGCTCACTCAGCAGGGACTTGAGATTTGAATGGACAAGTGCTGCCATTCCCACATGTTTCAGACTGAGGAGATGGGACTCCAAATACCACAAGATTGGCAAAGACTCCATCAGATTAACAACAACAGGAGCCGCCACATAACGACGGTGATCTACTCACTTTGGAGCCTTTCACACATGTGGCTGCACTCGCTTCCATTTTCTCTCTCAGGCTAGAAATGGATTGTTTTTAAGTAAAAGCCAAGAGTCTCCGTTAATCATTTGGTTCCAGGAATAAACCATTAAACAACACACCAAATCACAAGATTCCTCAACAAACTGCTGGGATTGCCAAAGCATTTATTTTGGAAGTACAGGAGGTACCAAGCTAGCGAGCAGTGGCCTATTACACTGGGATGCTTGAGCCAGTTTACTGGAGAAGATTAACACCCAGGTCCATGGGAAAGCAGCAGTTTCCAGCAGCAGTTTCCAGGCTGCAGCAAGCTTATCACTGCTAGAACTTGTAAGCAGTGCAAAGGAGTGCATGAATGCTGCTTGAGCAGCCCAACCTGGCCCATCCCTACAGAGCTGGGCTGGGTGTCCCACATAGCCAGCAGATTGGGCAGGGGGGTGGCATGTGAGTAAGCTGCACTTCAGAGCTCATTAAAATCATAATAGAAGCTGAAAAAGTTGTGCTACAAAGGACAGGTAAGAAGGAAAGACTCAGATCACTGGCTGAATCTGCAAAGCCAATTATGGAAAAACAAAAAGAACCAACCTCTTTTTTTTTCTTTAGCATGTTGCATACAAAAATATACTAGAAGGCAAAGAATTCTTTTTATACTTGCATGCACAAACACTTCTGCAGTATAGAAAACATCCTTTGGTCCCATCTGCTATGTTTCTCCCACCTTCTCTCGCCTCAGCATTTTTTCCTTACTCTGCCTTTGCTTTCTGAGTGGCTTTCAGCCATCCAGCAAGGTGAACAGTATGAAAAGCCAAACAAACAATCCTGTGCTTCAAGAACTAGACTGTCCCAGGAGGTCAGGGCACAAGAGCTGAAGCGAAGGACTAGTTCTGAAGTGTTGGGCATTTCCTGGCCTGGGCAGTTCTGGCAGAAAGCAAGGACTCTTGATCTACTGTCTGACTGATCTGTTGAAATGCTGCTTGTAGAGCAGCACTAAGGCCACAATCATGGCCTATTAAACAGACCAAAAGCACCACCTGTGATAGTGCCATGTGGGGTACTTAAAAATCTGTATGAGGGTCCTCACACTGTACATGAACTGTCATTTGAAGGGAGGGATGGTTCTCATCTCAGTCTCTGAGCCAAGATGCAGCACATATGTGAGAGAAGCATCTGAACACAGTGAGATTACATAGTCAAGAGGACATCTCTGCATCAGGTATTTGGGTGCACATCTGCCCCAGACAGTGCTAATGGGAGGGGTACCAAATCCTCCATCCCCATGTCTGAGAGAGACAGTGTCAGCCTGGATGAAGCACGAGATCATACACCAGCACTTCTCAGTGGTGCAGGATAGTGAGGTAAATAGCACAGGAAGGCAGCAGCCACCCCTCACTGCCTCTGCACTGATGGAAGCAGGTATCCAGAAAATCATGCCCCAGTCATCCCATCCATGTTTCTTACAGGTGGCCTTCCATCTGGAAGGAAGGAAGAAAGGAAAGAGTTGCATTGAGCCCATGGTACTTACCAGGATATTGGTTTGCTTGTTGCATGTTGACCACATTCCTTCTTTGGTCTTTATAATCTGGTGGTGGTCTTGTCAAGTGTCTGTTCAGCTGGTCTTGCGGAGTTATTTTCTCCTAGAGGATTAGAGTAGAACTACATTAATTTGCTTTTCTTTATGCTTTCCTGCATCTGTGATTTGCCAATCTCTTTCTTTTCTCAGTAGGTAAAAAACTGAAGCATTTCTTCCTTTCACTGTCTGGTCCACAGGACAGTCACCTGTGAAACTGTGCTATCACCTACTGAAGTCTATATGGAAATCTTTTTGCTGGTTGCATTGTGTTTGAGTCTGGTTCAACTTTCCTCTCAGCCTCTGAGAACAATGTCCATGTCTGCACTGCACTACAAAGTGTATTCCAGTTTCAGCTTGTCATCTCCATCCACAGCCATGCCCATCCCTCTCTCACTCTGCCTTCCTACACTGGAGTGGTGACCATGAAACCCAGCAAAATCCTTGCTTTTTCTCCCCCCAGCTCTCCTCAGTAGGGATACCAGCAGGACACATGGTTTAGCAAGGATGGTGCTGGGCTGGCTGTTTCCATTGCCCTGTGCTTCCCTGTACATGTACCAGGTGCTGTCTTTCCTCTTACATTGGGAGTACAAGAACTCCCAGTTGCTGGGGCAAGGACAGCAAGGAAAGATTCCAGGAAAAAAAATATTAGTTGGGGAGATTTTTTTGGTTTTGAGCTTGCCAGGGACATGTCTCTGGTGAGAGGAAGATAAAAACCCAAATCCTTGAACGGAAATCTGACTGACTGCTCTGTGCTCATAAAAGATCTGGAAAGAGCAGGCACCAGAGTCAATGCCAAATCTCTCATCAGCATCAGTGTGGCTTGATGCCTCCAGGGTGCTACTGCTCACCCATGAGACATGGTTCCTTGTAATCAGTGGCCCCATGGCAGGAAATTGTGACTTTGGTGCATATGTGCCTTTACTAGACAGCTGCTGGGACAGCATCACACCTCTTTTGCAATGTGCACAGGTTTTGGGCTGAATTGCCAGAATGGAGAATCAGCTTGTCAGTACGAAAAAGGCCCTGGCTGCTGATGCAAGTCCATCGGAGTAATATGGGGATAATCTGCCTGAAAACAGCATGCATATGGACTTTCTAATGAAAAATCTGTATTTTCTGTGGCAGCAGATCTCTGGCCACAGAGAGCAGGCACAGACTTTCCCAGACATTGTCCTAGGGAAGGATGTGAGAAGACCAGAGAAAGAATGATAAACAATTCTTGTCTTCACTTGCTGCACCTGTTGTTGTGAACATGTGGAATGTGTTATGGAGATTTGTTTACCAAAGAGTGATTTCTTAATTGGCCAATGGTGATGGTGTTTAGATTGAATTGGATCCACCTGTATTTTGACTGTCTGTGAGTGTGATGGGATTCTTAATAAGTATAGTATAATAAAATGATAGATTGGCCTTCTGAGAATCATGGAGTCAATGCCAATTATTACCTGGCTGAGGGCCTGCAACGACAATTTTCTTCTCCCAGGAGCACTTAAAAACACTGGGAGAAGACCCCTTCTTGTGTTATTTACAGAATTTCCATAATTCTTATATTTTAAGAATTTCCAAATTCTTAATCTTTGATTAAGATTTGTAAGGTTTGTTTTTATATCCTGCTCAACCTGAATCCTTGTGAGGAAGACAGACTCCCATGAAATCCCTGCAATTCATGTAAAAACTGTAGGCAAGCTTTATGTGTATTTCTGTGCACAAAATACAAAAGCAAAGCCAAGCTGATTAAATTTCCATTTCGTTTAAGAGAAGCTATTTGAGCAATTAAGTTTTTTTTCTGCTAAAAGTTCTGACAGAAAACTGCAGCACAGAGAGCTGACTTTAAACTTAATTTTTCTTCTGCATGAATCAAAAAGTCAAGAAATATTTCCTTTACAGAATCCCCCATGTCTCCTAAGATGACCAGAAACTCCCAACTAGTCTCTCAGATACCAAAGGACAGAGAACTGGCTACAGATACCTAGAAATGCAAAAAATAAAACCAGAGAATGTAGGATTCATATGCGATCCCAGCGAAGCACATAAACTTGTGTTGAATCCCAAAATCAAGGCACCTGATCCTGGTTTACAACAGGCATTTTACACTATGCTGCCTCAGTGACAGATCTTGGAAGTAAACCTTCCTCTGAGGTGAAAGTAGCATAGCAGTGCACCTTGGTTTATCTTGCAAAGAAAATCATGGACAATATTCATATGTCTCAAAACCAAGCATATGCTTGGACTGTTCTTGTATGAAACTGCAGTAGTTTGGAATCTTGTTTCATACAGGTTGAAGAAGGTTTCAAAAAGGCTTAGAAAAGTGCTGAAAAATACAAGGCGCACTCTTGAAGTTCTAGGCACTGCCAAAACAACCTTGAAGTTTTAGGGGCCTTTCTTCTCCCTGTCTTATCTTTCTTTTCTATTGTTTTTATGACAATATTTTCCATGTAAAATAAGAAACTAGTAAACTTACAGCTTCTGCCAACATCTGCTGCTGTAGAAGGAGCTGTTTTTGCTCCATCATTTGCCGTTGCAGAGCCTGTTTCTTTTCCATCAGCTGCTGATTCAACAATGATTGCTGGGATGAGTTCATGTAACCACTTCCAGTGTTTGGATTTGAGCAAGAACTGGAGCTTGGAGTGGGGCCAGCTCCCTGGCCTACCACAGAATGTTGTTCCTGAAACAGAAGAAAAGGCTCGTGAAGGATGAAAATAATAACAAGTGTCAAGAAAAGGAAATAATCCTTTTCATGTAATTAGCTGAAGCTCAGGACACAGCCCACAGACTCTCAGTACAAGTGACCGATACAAAGGCTATGACAAAGTAAGAACCGAGGACTGAGTAACTTCATCCCTCAGGAAAGACTCTGACAATGTGCCAGGTGGTTCCAGTGGAAAACCTCAATATAGTACCAGGAGCTTGGGAAACGTTAACAGAGGTAACAGAGCTGTTGTGGCGATCTTTCAGGAAACGTACACTGGGCTGTACAGCAGTTTGTTTGACCACATGGGAACAAACTCAGCGTCTGCTGGTTCCTACCATCTGGTGAACAGAAGCGAGAAGCTGCAGACTTATTGGTAGAAGTGGCATCTATTCTTAGAAAATACAGGGGTGGGAAGTTAATACTTCACAGTGGGGTGAATGGTGCTGCTTTCATTTGTCCCATCATCTCCCTGACAAGAGCAATCTCTGAGAGACTGCTAATTGAATCCCATTAGTAACACACTTAAATAGGCTTAGAGTGTATAAGTTTCCTCAGTGAAATAAAGGTGTAACTGGGAAGGACCTTGAAGAGTGTTTTAGAGTCTCTCTGGTCTTTGTGAGGGATCTTGATCTGCTTCCTCTTCCTAGTGTGCAGCTCCATAATGAAGGGATGGCAAAAAATCATCTTAGAAGGCAGTGGGGAAAGTACATGAGGACTCAAATCATGCTCATACGAGATGAGAATGTACATGGAATGACAATATGCTGCTTCTTCTCTCTTGGCCATTATTTCCCTTGGCAGCAATGTGTTTTTTGCCTACTTGCTCCAGCAGTGTTTAGTCCTTGGGACTTAACCAAATGTATGTTTCTCAGGACACACACAAAAATATTCAGCCTATATTGGATCACTCGATACCCATGTATTTCTTAGCCACACAGCTACAAAGAAAATGGGATACACTGAAGAGGTCACAACACTCAGAAGACACTTCCATTCTCTGACCCCACTCGGCTGCAATTCACCATAAGAACCAACCACATAACTCTGTATTACCTAAGAGGCAGCAGCATTTTTGCCTTGCAACACAAGACCCCACAGCAGGAGTCTGATGCTCCCTGTTGCGCAGCGATTCGTTCAATACCGAGATGCGGAGCCAGGATCTGGGCTACCATCCTAGTAAAGCTCTGCTTCACGGCCATTGTCCCCCAGGGCATTTGGGCAAATACAGGCTGACCAACATTGAAACAAGGACTGCTAGCCTACCCATGCCCTGAAGACCATGGAGCACTGATGTTTAGTGCTTTGGAAACTCCAGGAAAGCTCATTCCTGTGCCTTAGCTTTTGCATCCCTCCCCTCCCCAGTAGCACACAGACTCAGTACAGACTAATCCCACTTATCTTTTTACCATCTGGCATGGAAGAAGCACAGTGATTGTTATGGGTATTTCTATTTTAAAATAACTCAGTGGCTTCTAGATGGGGCCACATGAGTGCGTAGCTAGTTAGATAAACTATTCAAAGACTGTTACTGAAATAAAAACCTTGACTTTCTTCTGGAGCCACCTGCAGCCCCCAAGGCAGTGTTACAAACCCACCCTTCAAATTTATTGGGCTCTTACACAATTATATCCTGCACACTTTCTTTCAGTTCCAGAAGGAATCTAGGATTGCTCGGCACTGCCACATTTTTCAGCCCTTATGTTAGCTGCAAGATAGAAAATACCTCCTCTCAACAGACCTGCTTGCCAAGTTGTTGCGCAAACTTTTTTGTCTTTCCTAAAATATTTTGAAAAGAAAAATATGTTACAATAAATTGGCTTTGACTTCTATATTCAAATGACAACTCTAGCTTGAACCCAGCCACATGTTCCATCCATTAATAGAATTCATCTGTTGTGTTTTTGCACAGATAGTGCAGGCTCCCCCGAATGTGCTTTCAGTCCTACGTAAAGAAACCAACAAAGCCTAAGTTTTTCTTTCCTTCATTCCCTACCAGCCCATATAAGCAGTGGGGAGGATTTTGTTTTAAGATAAAGTGTGTAGTGTTCATTCACATTCTTCTATCAAAGAAAGCTCTTCTGTAATAGCCATTGGCACAAAACACCAGCTGCTTGGCAAACAGACCCTGAGAAAACAGTGTAAATCATCAACTTGGAGCCAGGTTGGGGGTTTTTTGCATTTTGTCCTTTCTCTGCTGTTCATGAAATGTCAGTGTGAGCCTATGAATCTACGATGTGTTACTTCTCCTGCCTGCTGATCTTCCCCTTGCAATGGGAGAAGAAAGAACAGCTTCCTAATAAATCAGGAGATGAGCTGCAGAGCAGTTTGACCCTTCATGAACCAGTGCTATCGAGCCTTGCTCTCACCCTGTGCTTCCATCACTGCAAATCAGACAGCAGAAGGGCTACACTGCTGTCAGGGACATGGGGTTCTGCCCCTACGCGGGACAAAGTGTGCCTTCTGACATCCCTGAGAGGAAGGGCAGGTTTGGGTGCAGTTACCCTGCTTTGTTAAACTGTTTCATCCTGCTCTAAGCCCACCTTTACTGCAGCAGCTTTACTACAACTCCACATATCTAGAGCTGCTGGTTTTTAACGCTATTTCTGTGTTCCCATGCTGCAGTTCATGTGGTTTAACTTTAGAAAGCCCTGACCAAAGAAAATCTGGAGTGGGACATGCCTGTCTCCTTGCCCAGGGGCACCTCTGCCCAGCAGGCTGCAGAGGCAGCCCAGCATCCCTCCAGCTGGGGAGCCCTGAGTGCTTGCCTGCACGGTGTCACCATGTTATCTCCCTGCACGAGGAAGGTAACCTGTCCCCTTTGCCCGCAAGGAGGGAACATGATGGGGAACATCCCTGCAGCCAGCCAGGTGTCAGGGACAGGCTGGAAGCATCACACGTCCAACAGGTACAAATATCCACCTGGGTTTACCCCCAGTTTTTGCCCCACTCATTTATGTTCCATGTTCCTCCAGCCCTGCAAATGACCTACAGCCCCTTTAGGGCCATCCCCAGTACCAGCTGGGGCTGGGTTAGTGTTCACCAACCACCACAAGACTCCATCTGCACTGCCACAGCTGCAGCTTCAGCATGGTGATGCTCGACATACAAAGCAGATGTGTTGCACCACATTATCTGATGTTCCAGTGACATATAAAACCTATGAAGTGCAGAAAGGCAGACAGTGAGAGCTCTTCAGAGCTGGTAGCGCAACTGTGGTTTTGTTCATAAGCATCACAAAGAACATTACGTTCAAATGTTTAAATTAGCAGTAAAACAAAGCATTTAAGACCGAGTTTGCCTTTCACTACCGCTGCTGCAGCTGATTTGTGTTCATACAAATGAAGGGATGTTTTGGCTTCTAACACATATATGAACTTTTTAAAATAGACTTTTCCTTTTTTCCCCTCGCCTCCCCTCGCCTCCCCTCGCCTCTTCTCTCCTCTCCTCTCCCTACAAAACTTGTCAGGAGCTCTGAAAGCCTTTTGCAAGCTTATGTCTCTGCATTCTTAGTTCAGAAGTGGTTTAAGGAGAGTTGGCTGGAAAAGGATGTGCAAACATTTCCCCTCTTTCTCCTGGAAATGCTTTGAATTGATAAATAATTTTGATGGTACGGAAGAGAAACAATGGTCAATTTTGTATGAAACCACAATGCCCGCAGAGGCTGTTTGCTTCCCAGCCAGGAGCTCTGACATCTGTGCCACAAGATGAGCTTCTGCTTCTTGAAGATTTTTCCCTTCAAAAAAGGAGATGGGAAAATCTTTCCACCTTTCTCTTCCTCTGTGGGACAACTCATTCTGTGCCCTGCATCAGATCGGGAGTGACAGCTCTGACTTTTGCTCTTCTTTTGCATCAGTTCTGGCTTAAAGAAACAAGGAATTAGAAGAAGAAAGAAAAAGTCTTCGGATCAATTTATGGAAGTCTACTCAGTGACAGATGCCTGCTTACAAAAAGATGCTTCCAGGAGAAAGGATGTGCAAAGTCATGTTCATCTGATGACTGAAGCTATGCATGATGTCCTCACTCATAAGCAGTTTGTGTTAATTGGCATCATGGGCTTGTGCAGCTCTTCGCTGCAGGCTTAGATGGTGAAGGAAAAGGCTCCTCTGTGGATTTCTTCAAGGGACCAGTGGCTGTCCCCACAGTGTGAGCTTCTCAGGGGCTTTCTGGTTTGACTGCGAGCCACCCTGGACAACTGAGCACTTGGAAAAGGAGAAGGAGGAAGAGGAGAAAGATGAGGAAGAGAAGGGGAATGGTTCAACCATGTCCTGCACTGTTTCAGAGTAGTGCAAGGCTGTGAGCCTTGCTGTGAGTAAAGCCCTGCGAGCCCCTGATGCGAGCCTCCACAGCCCCAGCTGGCGTGCTCCTTTCCACTGGCACAAACTGAGGCTGTCCTGCAGCTGCTGGGCCAAGCACTTGGGCTTATTGAGAAGAGCTGGTCTGAGTCATGCATCTTTAGGAAGCTGAGAACAGGGTGCTTTGCTGAACAGCCAGTCTTGGTACCTAGCAGCTCTCTTCTGAGCCACCTCTTTTTGCTGCATTTAAGGGAAGCAGATACACCCCCTTCTGCTAAATACTGGGCTTTTCACGGTTGTCTGAACTCCAAGCACTGCCTGCTTGTGTCCTTGCCTCAGACAAGAAAACGAAACTCCAGCAGGACCACAGAAGAATGTCTGTCACATAAGAACTCTTTTATGTCTAGTTAAAAGCTAGTTTTCATATTTTTAGGAATAACTCCCACTCTTGACTGGAGTGCAGAGGGCTGCTTTCTATGACACTGTGAGAGCACCAAGAAGGTCCTGAGGTTAAACTCATCTGCAACAGCTGAGGATATGATCTGTGTATAAGGAAACAAGGCAGACTGGGGAGAGACACAGCCAAGCAGATTCTCCCTCACCTTCCTGCTAGTCCAGCTTGATGGAAGTGAAAAACAGTATCTTCCTGAGCAACTCAAACTCATTCAGCCTTTTGTCATATTTGGGATATACAGCACAGAAGTGAGTCTCCTCAATTTAGGTCTCTAACAAAAAACTTAGAGCAGATTCTCTCTAAACTGTCTGCTGCAGCTCTGCTTTCACTATACAGGGAGATGGGGCTGTATAATTAGGCTTCAGATGTTTAATTTAGACAACTGAGTTAGGAACACAGATTAGATGATAGGAACATTCCCTTACACTTCTCACCTTGGATGCTTCTAGTCACACTGGAGTAAGATGCCTGGAAGAGTGAGTGTGAACACCCTATGATTCGTCAAGAAAAAGTGAATGACTTTCTAAGGGTGTTGTATAGAGTGACCTAAAAGCCTCCCAAATTAACCAGGTGGAAGATACTATCATAGGCTGAATTTCCCCTAATATCTGTCAGAGAATGTTTTTATGCATTCTAGGAAGATTGCCTTTATATGTACAACAGCATTTGAAAAACCTGAATATTGCAAGATCCCAAGAGCTGTGTCTAATATCCAGAGATACAGCTATTAGACACAGGTTTTGCTGTGTCTAATATCCAGAGATACAGCTGGGTGAAGGCTGCAAAATAGTTCCTTTCAGTAATTTTGTGGAGTGTTTATAAGAAGCTGGCTCAGCCACACAGGACTATCTCCTGTGTTTTTCTGCTGAGAACATCTGAGCTCTCAGGACAAAAATTTCAGGGCCAACCATGTTTCCAAGGCACATACACAAGGAAACATGGACCCTAGCATTGCAATTTCAGCAGGTACTCAGCATGCAGAGAGATAAGTATTGCAGCAAACCCAACTGCTGCAGATCTCACTGGAAAATATAGGGAGTTCAGGCTTTTTAAAAATACTTTTTTTTTTGCACACTGAAATTTAAGTGCACCCCAGAACTATTTTCAGAAATAGGTAACACTGTGCACAATCTCAAACATAAAAAATGAGTAAGTAAATCCCTGAAAGGAGCCAATCCGCACTTTGACAGATAGTTAATTATTTGTGCAATTCTTAATAGAAAGCTGTTACAGCACTTTGCCTGTTCAACACCAACAGGGAAGCTGCTTATAGCCAAAATCCTTGTGAACCTATTTTCAGATTTATTTGTGGCCCTGCCATAATCCTCTGCCAGACAGCTGCACAGCCCCATAGCCACTAGCAGGCACTCTTAGAGCAACGTTCCCAACCCCAACTCCTTAAACTTGGGCAAAGTGGGAGCTGCATCTTGCAGGGTGTAAGGCTCAGATAGATTCAGCCTTGCACAATCGCATAGCAGCAGACCCAGGAACAGCGCTTCATTACCAGCCTTGTCTGACAATCAAGTCTTTAATGAGAACAAAGGTTGACAGTGATTAATCATTAAGACATTTCTTGTTCCTTGCTGCACGTGTTGAAGGCAGCCTCCTGCCGAGGCAGTCTGGCAGATTTCCTGTCTGCTCTATACCAGGGCCCATGTCCCAACACACAGGGATGTCTTTTCCCAAAGCCAAGCACACAGATGAATGTCTTGTCTCCATTTCTGAGCATAGCAAATTCGGAAAGGATGTGCATTCTGCAAAAATAATAAACCTTCAGCTGTAAATTTGATTGCTGTATATTCAGGCAAAATAACCTAAAGGAGATTTGTTCATGTCAGAATTTTTCCCAGAGACATCAAGGATGGATTATTAGTGTTTTACCATGCGCACAATGATGAACTTTTAATGTCATCTTCTGGCATACTGTATATATGAAGGTGTCCATTTTAGAAATATTTTGTTTATTTGTAATGAAAACAACATGCACATGCTGAAAGTTAACAGAGGAGGTTATTGTGAAATGTCTGCATCAGAAGAGGAATGTTGGCTCTATCAAAGTCAATGGCAAAACTCCAGCTGACTTCAACGGAGCTAGAATTTCCTCCCCGATCTCTATCCAGCCCCAGGGGCACAGTGGCACTCTTGGCTTCCAGTGACTTCATCTTACATTTTTTGGACAAAATACCTGGTTCAGAGAGACCAGTAGAGAGCCTCCACTGATGTACTAGAGCAGAGACTATCCTGTGCTCTGCATGGAGATTTTTTTTTAATGCCTCATGAGCTCTTATTCTGAAATAAGTTTGCCAATAAGCACGAATGATGAAGACTCCTATCTGGTTTTGGACAAAACCAAACACATAATGATTTGTTCTCCTTCAGCATTACAATTTGCAATGGCTGCAATGTGCAATTTCTACACTACACTAATCTACACTACAACAAGCCAAGCCCTTTAGTTTATCATCACACAATTGCAGGAAACCAAATGAGGGAGGTTGAAGAAACTGCCCCTCCTCCAGCTGGAACAAGGGCTGGTGTGAGAGGACCTGTTTTGCCTAGTACTACAGACAAGGTACGTGCATACTTGCAGGCTCTGTGCTTCCACTAAGGAATGGTAATTTCCAGCTGAGGCAGTGAAAACTTCCTAAACTTGTTGAATGAAACACTTGTGATTATCTGTCTGTATCTTTACCATGAGTATATATTATCTGTGTACATGTATACCTTATCAATCCAATAAGTGTTCTTGTCTCGTGCCATATGTTTTTTTTTTTTCACAAAAATTATCTAGCCTGAGGTCGATACATAAAATTTCAGCCCACTTAGGAAAGCCATACTCAATTGAAACAAGAGAGTTGCAAGGGGAAGCTCCGGGTAAATTCAGTGATAGCTGACTCTCTCATACATACATGTTTATGTTTCAATGTTCAATTTACAAAGCACCACTAAGAAAGACACTAGTAGCAGGCTTATGTATAGTGTATCTTTTTGGCATCTTGCCTTATCCTCATGTTTCCCCGTGGCAGAGACTCTGACAGTCACAGTAAACCAAAGGGTATGTGGGCACCGTACAGGGAGGCATGCTCCAGAGGCTGCTGTGGAGACCCAGGCTGCTGGGATTCCATGGAGCCAAGTGAATGAGGTGTATCATATATGATTCACCTCCCTATTAATTATCTGTAGTTTAAGCAAATTTGTGTCACTTCTAATTAACAAGCACAAAAAAAAAAAAAAAAGAAGAAAAAAATAAAAAAGAAAAAAAAGATGATATAATATGGAATTTTTCCTCAAGAAATAAAAAAAGGAAAGCAAATAACATAAATACTATTTTTTTTCTGCAGGAGAAGGGAGCAGACAACCTGAACAAAATATTTAATGAAGAAGGAAAAAATAATTAAACACGCAGAACAATAACAACAACAGAAAAACTGCATCACTGGGGCCAAAGACTTCAATTCAAATGAGCACAACATGGGTGACATGACTGTCAGACACATACTAAGATCAAAGCTCTCCTGCTGAGAATAAGCAGCAAGAACATGAGCATCCTTAAACTGGAGCCTCCTGGGATCAGCCTTCTAACACCAACAGCTCCGAATTCTGATGCAGACAATGGGCAACACTGAAAAGCAATGTGTGAAAAATGGCCCTGACCTGCATCTCCCTGCACTGATTGAAGCTGCAGAAGGGACATGCCTCAGGTGGAACTGGATCTCTTTGTTCCCAGTTACCCATCCCAGGACAACGACTGCTGCTAACCAAAATCAGCACCTGGGGCTGGTAGCCAAGTGTCACTGGGCACAGAAGCAAGGAGTGGGACGAGACCAAATGGTTTCCAACTGGGACAGCCCATGGCACTGGTGCGAATGCACAATACATGGTTCAACAGAGCAGCTTTGACTCCCCATCCTATGCAATTTTAAATGAATCCTTATCATATGACCCCAACTATGGTCCTCCCTCTCCTTCGTTTATAACAACAACTGTTTTTGTTACAAAACAACTTGATTTGATGGGGGTTAATTTGCAGGAATTTACATAAACCTAAGCTCCTCCCATTCCCTCACAGTCTTGACGAGTGTGATAAAATGGTGCCAGTGGCTGCAGCACCCTGACGATTTGACAAATCTACCTATCCCTCATCTCTCTGTGCCAACAGCAGTTCCATTAAAATGTGAAAACACTAGGTTTCCTAAAAAACACTCCTGGGATTTGACTGATTTTTCATTAGGATCTCAAGATCTAGGAAGCAGTGTGGTTTTCATAGGTAACCCAGCAGTTCCAAATACTTCTCTGGGTATTTGGCAAAGAGTCATGCAAAGAGTAAAGTCAGGACCCTCAGTTTTAGGAAAGCAAAATTCCAGCTGTTTAAAGGGTTAGTCAATAGGACCCCATGATAAACTGCCCTCAGGGACACGGGATCACAACAGAGCTGGCAGATCTTTAAGAAGGCTTTCCATAGAGTACAAGAGCTCTCAATCACCAGATGCAAGAAGTCAGGAAAGGGATGTGAGAGACCAACATGGATGAGTCAGGAACTGCTGGTCAAATTAAAGGACACAGGTAGTGGAAGCAAGAACAAGGATCCCAGGAAAAGTACAGGAACCGTTCTCAGATGTGTAGGGATGGGGTCAGGAAGGCCAATATGGCTGGAGCTGAACTTGGCAAGGGCTTGTACAGTTATGTCAGCCAGGAAAGGAAAGATAAGAAAATCTTTACCCCCTCAATGAACATGATGGGCAAACTGGTAAGAATGGATTATGAGATACTCAAAAACCTTTTGCCTCAGTCTTCACTGGCAATCTCTATTTCCACTTCTAGTTTTAAACTAAAAGAGTGCATATTCAGTCTACATATAATGAAGAAATTTTTTAATGAGATTGGTGAATCACTGGAACAGACTCCCCAGGGAACCTGTGAATGCCCCAGCCCTAGAAATGTTAACCATCAAGTTGGACAAGACTCTGAGCAACAAGATCTGTGGAAGGCTTCCCTGCCTGTTGCAGGAGAGTTGGACTAAATGATCTTTAAAGGTACCTTCCAACTCAAACAATTTTATGGTACTATGATTTTTTTTCTTGGAGGGGTAACAGAGCCAGACAGAGGTCCTCCACTTCTGCTTTCAGCCCTGCATAGTTTAGCTCTTTGCCTGGCCCAGGATCCCCATCAGGGGAATTGATCTGCTGCCTCTGCCCCTGTGGTAGCATTTCCAGGCATGGAGGTTACCTGCTGCAGGAACAAAAGGTTGTTTCAAAGGTGACATGGGGCCACTAATGCTGTATAATGGCACAGGCCCTTCAAGGAGCACCTGGCATCTCACTGAGCTCCCAGAGAAGTGCAACAGTGCTTGGATGTAGTGAGTTGTTTCTTCTGTTATCTCCAACCTTTAAAAAGCTGAAATGGAGCCAGCTAGAGAGGTCAAAATAGCTTGTTCCACCAGGGACCAGTTCTGCCTTGGACAGCATGCCTTGGTGGAATTATCTGAGGAAAGTCTTCCTTAAATCAGATGAAGTAAAAAGTGAATTATACTTCTAGCATTTATTTAAGCTATTTACTGCCCAGATCTTGCAGCGTGGGAAAGAATAACAGACTATCCAGAGCCTGCCGTATGCCAGCTATCAGATAACGTGCGACTCCAGAGAATGGGAAGGTTGGTGCCAACAAAAACTTTCTTGGATGACTTCTGCTCATTTTGTATTATTCTTGTGCAAGAGCAGTAAAAACCTGTTTTGCATCCCTGTTTTTAAATAGACTTACTCTCTTTTGAAAAAGAACAGGTGGACAGGGTATCACTGTCCTGTTTTCTTTCTCTGAGCAAGAGAAAGCAAAAATGCATTTGCCTTTGCCAAATCACTCTCATATTTTGCTGTGATATTTCCCACATTTGGGATATGGCAAAAGTAAATTCCCCAGAGATCAAGGAGTAGGGGACTCTGGATAGCCTTTTATACTCACACTGTCTGCCCTGACAGACAAGCCCTGGGTTTTGCTGAGGGGGGACACAGTGCTGTCTTCTAGCAATGCTTTGAAGAGACATTGGGGAGATGTAAGTTCTGCCCTCATCTTCACATGGTTGGTCTCAGCTACACAGTTAAACAAACACATAAACTAAGAAAAGACCCTGTTTATTGGTATCAGACCTTTTAGGGCCCAGAGTGTATCCTTCTCACTGTCTGGTGGCAGACCTGAGGTGATAAAGAGTACAGTAAGGAGCTTTCACTGGCCTCTGCAATGCCCATTGAGCTGTGCTGGACCAGACAGCTCAAACAAAACAGTGAAATAGAAACACCCAACTGACCACTTAACTGTGCTTACAAGGAGAGAAAGCAAAAGGAGAAACCAGCTGAACTAAATGAACTACATGAGTTGTACCACATTCTGCAAATAGTTGGTTAGATACCACTGAGGTTAAAGAAAAAAAAAAAAAGGGAATTGGCTTGGTTTGATTTGAATTCCATGTAGAGGTCATCCCTTTGCAGTCCTGGCAGTTGGACAACAATAGAAGCAAGGGAGAAGCACTCATTTATTGCAAGCTTGGATTATTTTGGATTTTAGATATTCTAAACCTGAATATTTGCTCTACAGCAAAACTGTCTTAATCTGTGACATCCTTTTCCTATCTTAAAAAGCAAAAGTTGGATTCATTCTTGGGACACAGACAGCACATATCTCCTTTAAATTAAAATAAGTTTTAAATGGAACTTACTTGGCTCACTGGTTTGTACTATCTGGCACAGAGAAACATTTTATCCAATGACTGCTTTGCAGGCTATTCCTGCAAGCCACCTTCTCTGTGGGTCACACAAAAGTTTCTGGTAAGTTTTTTGAACTCACATGCAGGAGAAGCCTACCAGGACACTATGTGGATTCAAACAATAGGAGACTCTGACACAGAAGACTTCACATACCTTTGTGAATTAGGCGAAGGGCAAAAATCTTTTCTAGGGTCAAGCCATGGATTCAGAATATTCAAAATATCATGACAGAAGTCTGATACTGGATAGCAAGGAGTTGTGATATGACATTTGTGGGGTTTGAGACCAAAACTCTTGATAAATTGTACTGAGGTTACAGTACAGGTAACCTAGAGGTCTTGATAAAACATCTCTAAAATACTATGTCCCTCTTTTTATTGCAAATTTAGCAGTGATAGAAAATAATGAGAATTTTAACCAGTGACATAAAGTGTCTCAAACGAGTGTTGAAATATGTATGATTATGTAAATTAGATTGCTTGAGCTAGAAAGGCTAGGGTTACACAGTAGTTGGTTGGTAGGTTAAAGAACTCTTTCCACACATCTTGTTCTCCAGACAAAAGAGGTGTCAAATTCAGGGAATAACCACTTACTAGCAAGGTCTTGCTCTGTAAAAATGCTTCCTTGATTTTTAATAATGTTAGTTATGCCTCGTGATTTCCGCCCTGCTTCTCTGTAATATTTTTATGTGACTAATCAGAGTTGAATCTTAGAAAAATAAAGTGTTAATTAAGCTTTATCTAATCTCAATCTAATCTGACAGCAGCAACCCCCATCTGCTGCTCTGCTGTGTGCTCCTATTTGGACCACCTACTGTATATGGATAATTAGGTGTCGCAACTACTATGGCATCTGAATTCAGGAGTGCTGAGTGATTCCGACAGCCATCTTTACAGTGGGCCCACCAGACATGTCTTGCTTTCCCAGACATGCAGTGGACAGGATTTACTGTATTATCCCATCTAGGACCCAGAAAAAGGCTTGTTTCATGCCATCAGAAAGTTTGGTACCAAATCCAATCACCAGGGCTCTTCCAGGGCAAATCGTTGTCTCCAGAAGGTTACTGGCCAAGCCTGGCCTCTGAAATGAATGGGATGAATCTGGAGGCGCCTCTCTTCTCCTGCTGCCTGGAGGAGTGAGGGGGGGCTAAGTTTGGGCATACACTGAATTGAGACAATTCTCAAATCTGATGGTAAGAAATCTGACTAAGAAAGTACATGGGCACCAAGTCTGTAGTAACAGAGTCAGGAGCCAAATGCAAACGCATTGGAAAGATCCCACTGGGCTTTGGACCAGGCTCTGTCATACAGACAAGTTAATAAGTATGGGACATGGAGAGCAATGTGTAGAGAAGTACAAATCCAAACACCCTCATGGTTAGACATATTTACTTCTGGCCTGCACCTCTCAAATCCTCTGGGGAAATTACTCCAACCAGTGCTCACCTTGTACATGCAGTCATTTTGCAAGGATATAGGATGATTTAATGTATTCTCCTCCCTTGCTCAAATCAGTTATCTAACCTTTGTCCACACACACTGCATGACCTGATTTTCCTCTCTGAGATAAGTCTTCCTAAGCTGCTAAAAGCTTGTCTGAAAAGCCAGCTCAGAGGTCAAGTGAGCAGGATTTCATCATTTCACTGGATATCTTTAAGGAGAAAATGAAAACTTTGTGTTACACTGCTAGTCTGACAGCATTAGACATAATCTGGGTCCAAAGAAATCTTGCAATGCTCGCTCCACTGGTGGAAAGCAGAACTTCTTGAAATACCAGTGGTTCCCTAGCCAGGGCAGCTATCAGTTTAAATAAATAATAACAAACAAAATAAAAAAAAAGAAACATTAAATTAATCATAAGGGTCAGGCAGACACCTTACAATTTAGTGTAAGTAAAGGTCCCCAGATAGCCACCAAAAGGACTTTGCCTTTTCGTTGCTCCATGAACTTGGACAGAAATTCTTTGCTGAAATTAGGAGCAAAACTCCCAGCAGTTTGAGTGGGGCCATGGGCTCCCCAAGAGTTTGCACAGCTCTGCATGCAGAAGGATATCTGGCTTCTGCAAGGAGCAGACGTTTAAAGGCATGGCATACTGAAAATCTGTGGCATAAATGGCACAATGAAGACACAGATAAGCAGACAGCAGCTGATCTATTCCTTCCTAACAAAGAAGGACAGCCCTCTTTACAGCTGAGGGACCTATCAGCATCTTTGATATCATTGTTCTTGGGGGAACTGCTGAATAAAGGGTCTCTGTCTTTTTGAGCATAATTACAACTGATTTTTTTTTCCCTGATAAAGAATGTAGTCATTGAGCCATAATGGCATTATTTGATGACTTAAATTCATCCTCTAATCCCTCCAAAATGGTATAAATTATTGAACAAGTCACTCAACCCTATAAAAGCACTTTTAAAAACATTTTGTTCAGCATGATAATGATCAGACAGAATGTAGCAAGAGTTACAGTAAATTAGACTCATGCTCCAAGCTGGCTGCCACTCAATATACTCATAGCTAAATTCTCACCTACTGAGTAAGACACTCTGTCATGGATAAATTAAGACATAGTCAGTTCTAAAGTGTGTTGGCAAGGACCCTTAGTTCCTTCCCATTTTTTACAGAGAACATCCATGTGATTTCTGGAGGTACTATCAGAAAGCTACACAATGTTATGCCTTGGAGAGATGCTGTGGTACCTCTGAGCAAGCTCAGAAACAAGGAAAATTAGTTTGGGTAGAGATAATGTTCCCAGAATACCATTTCCAGCATGTAGATCAGCTACTCAGCTTCTGCCTGAGTTTCTCTGCTGCCAGCCTCAAGTGGTGCGACAAGTTAACCCTAAGGTGCCTGGAGGTGAACCTCCCTGCTTAGCAAACCACCCCCACTAGCCTCAGAGCCACTCCTGCAGTGTCACTGTGCTGTGAGTGAGCAGATCTACCCCAAATCCAAGACCAACACCAATGAAAGCCTTGCTGTGAAAGGCTGTGAAAGGCTCATCATGTCTCACCCTACCACTTGCCCTTACATGGCAACCACGATGCCCCAGTACAGAGAGGCCTCTCAGTGTCATGGTACTGGGATAAAAAAGTGGGATTCTCATCTCCACTGATGTCCCTCATGATCACGTGTCATTGGTGATCATAGCAACTGCAAATAAGACACCTGAAATACTCATCTGAGGACATGGCTCAACAGTGCTTGTAATCATCCAAAATTTGTTAGTTTTTATTAGCAATATCAATGTGACAAAGCAGTTATTCATGATGCTTCTTAACTCGGCTTGAGTGTTATCACTGACAGTGACAAATAATGTGTACCAATAATTACGGCAACAGTGCTGTAAATTCTGCATTTCTCTGAATTACTAATAGATGGCTGGCAATTTTACAAAACTGAATTGTGTTCACTAAGCAACAGAATGTGATTCCCTGTACTCCTGTCTAGGAGAGGTGCTACAATCCTTAGATGTGGCACAGTCATGGACTAGCAGATACTTTTGAACCGGGTCAAATTTTGAGGAATTTGACCCATCTTACGAAACACAGTCTAGGTTTGTTCCTCTGCTGGAATGGAGACCCAGTGCAAATAATTCTGTGCAAAAATCAGTGATACATCCACAACACAGCAAGATCTAGTACAAGTTTCCCCATATGAGTAATAGTGGGTTACAACAGCTTTCTCCTATCCCAGATTCTATTCTATTCTATTCTATTCTATTCTATTCTATTCTATTCTATTCTATTCTATTCTATTCTATTCTATTCTATTCTATTCTATTCTATTCACCATAAGGGCTAGCAAACAGCTCCAGTTACCTGAGTTTCCAACAGCAGCTGGTAATAAATACCTGGAGACAGAGGGCGAATAGAATGTTTCTTCCCCTCATATAACTTCTTAATGTTAATAATACCTGCATGCCTTCATCAGGCCCTCCCAGATTTCTCTTGATCACCTTTGCTGCCTTTCTCTGATCCTCTTCTAGAGAGAACAGAACTGCACTGCAGCAGTCAAAATGGGAGTGAATTATGAATCATAGGTTGAAACACTGGGGTAATGATGTTTTGTAGTCTGCTTTCTAGTCCCTTGCCAGTATTTTGTACCTGCTATTTGCCTTTCCACTAACTGTTGACCTGATATTTTCAGAGAACTACTCATAACAACCCAATATATCTCTGTGCAGTGGCAGTTAAGTCAGAGCTCATGATTGTGTACATAGACACAGGATTGTTTCTTTTAACTGTATCTGTTACTTTGTATTTCTAGACATTAGGCATTTGATGGTCATTTATTTGACAGGAACACTTTTTCGTCTTTTTTCTACAGCTGACTTTTAGTTTTACACTGAGTAATTTCTCCTATGAGCAATTTTTCACTCTGTTATGCCTTTTAATAGATGTATTTGTCTCTTACACATCAAAGATCTTGGCTTTAGTCCCAATGATAAAACTCCTTTATTGTAAAATGCAGGTGAACCCGGTGGGAAGAAATGAGAATGCCCAACTCTAGTTCAGAAAGCTGAATGATTTCTTTATTATAACTGTGCTATAATACATTAATATACTATATAAAGGAAGATACTAAAACTACAAACCTACTTTCTCTAACTACCAAATCTAAATAACCCACAACTTGTGACCCTGTTCAGGAGTCCCGACACAGGAGGATTGGATTGGCCATCAGGCTCAAACAATCCTCACCAGAATCCAATCAAGCAATCACCCCAGGTAAACAATTCTCCAAGCACATTCCACATGCAAAAAACAAGAAGCAGAAATAGAAATTGTTTTCTCTTTCTTCTCTCTGTGCACCTCTATGAAAAATCCTGAGAAAATCCTGTGACACTCCTTTATTAAAACCTGAACATTTATTCACACAGTTTTTTTCCTAACTTGATTTGGCTGTCTCTTAGACCATTGATAATCTGCACTTTGTTAGATAAGAGTCTTCCCATTTCCATATTTATATAGAAACCAAAAGGAAATGGAAGCTCCTTTTAAGCGAGAGGGAGCAGAAAACAGGTATATGCTAAAACAGACCCACAATCCACCCACACTGACTCTTCCAACTAACATTCCTGGCTGTACATTCTCTAACCAACCAGCAGACCACATCCAAAACACATGAAAAAGACCCAAGGATCTCAATATCCATACGTTCAGGTACTTAGAAATGCCAAAACAATCCTACACCAGCCAGAATTGTCCTGTACGGACCTACTGGCTCTGTCCACGAATGGCCCCGTGTGTACACAACAGCGGAAAGTATAAACCTGGTTATGCTGGCTTTTGGCCTACTTGGGGATGACTATGCTTGAAAATTTTCAGTTGTCCTTTGAGGACAAATGTCCATAGCTTTCATAGGATTGGAGCAAGACATTTATTATTCTCTCTCTTCATCTTCCACTTGGAAGACAACATGTGAGGCACTGACACAATGAACACAATCCTAATGTTCGTATCTTGGGGAGAAACAAAGCTATCACACTTGAATTTTTACCTTCAGGCTTAGGTTAATACCTTAAGTTTCCTTATTATCACAGGCATGTTTTAGGGAGAGAAGAAAATAAAAGGATCGTAGAGAAATTCCTGTCATCACGCATCATGACCTTTCCTGCAATCTTCTGGGGACCAAAGCAAGCATACAGCTGGTATCTGTGCAGGGAAGACATGGACTGGAGACTGAAGCAGGGTCACTTTCATAACCTCTGAAAAGGGACTGACATAGGCTTTTTTTGCCTCTGTAGATATATCAGGCTGGAGCACCATTACATTCAGAGGAAGAGGAGAAAAAAGAGATTACAAATTTATAGGAGAAATGGAAAGATCTGGAAGGCAAGCTTCTGCCTCTTAGAGAAATAATCTTTCAAAGAAAGCTTACAGTGATAGCAATAGAAAGGAAAATTTCTTGATTTGCTTTCTAATACCTCCATGAGCTTTTCCTCAAAAGACAGAGTTCCATATTTCAGTGCCATCACAAGACCCAGCATTGTTGTACCAGAGGGCAAAGTCAACCTAACAAACACTTGTGCCAAACATTCCCAGCATGGAAGTGTGCAGGATCTTTTTACTGGTTGCCAGACATTTCATTTAGGAAGATTTGCTAAATGACCCCATCAAATCCTGTCATCAGGAATGCGAGGCACGAGAACTATATATTTCTGTGGCTTTTCCTGGAGTTGTGCTGTCCGTAGCTAATGTTTTGACCTGGCAAAGAACAAGCTTTTTTTTCATAATTTCTCTGATACTTTGAGATTTGCATCAGTAATGCTGGGAGAGCAAAGTGTGAATCATATGAAGCAAGAATGGAAAACTGGCTGAGCATCCCCTGGAGAAGACAGAAGTCATCTGATCTACTGTGCTCACCCTTGCTTTCCATCACCCACCTGATATCTCCTCCCCAAATCTCTCTTGCTCTACTCTGATGAGTTTTGAACATTCTTCACATTTAGATGGGAGATGATTTGTTCAGTGGGATATTCCCTGAAAACTGGCCTTTGCTAAAGTCCTCTGTGCAACAGCAGCACTCCCCCCTTTCTGAAATGACTCAGATGAGTAGGCCCAGTGACTCAGTGGCTTGGAGAGCTTAAATATCAAGGGACTATTGACAATAGCCTTCCCTAGCTTGAGTAAGAATTACAAATCTCACTGCTTTGGGACTGAAAGATTCCCTCAGCACCCTTAGGCCTCTTTAAGTTGTTTGTACCCTCCCTCCCTTGTCTTGCAAAGCCACAATCAGGTAGTACACCAATAAAAACAGTGGAAATAAAAACTTTCTGATTTCCTGTAGCTGCTTAGGCATCACTTTGGGATCCTCAGGGAACTAAGTTAGCATGAAGAGATCGATGTTATCCCACAGTTTCTGACATCACAAAACTCAGAAGTATTTCAGCATTTTCTAAAACTGCAACTCCTCAATCTGTTTTCTCCAAGAATAGAGAAAATATGCTCCTAAAATTGTTGCCATATTTCTACTAAAATGCAAAGGACTGAATTTCCATAAAACCCCTGAACTAACCAGCAATGGAAGTCTGAAAGCTGCAGATGAGAGCAGCATGCCGTTGTCTCAATACCAGGTCCTCCCCCCTGCCCACCACAATGAATGCACATGGCAGCATCAGGCTGCACTAACAGAGAATAGGCAGACTAGCAGAAAAACAGATATCCAGGATGTGGAAAAGCACGTAATGGGAGATGAGAAACTGAACAAAAGAGAGTGGTTGCTAAATGGACCAACACAAAAAAAAATGTAAAGAATTACTATTGATTTCCCTAATGTCCCTGTCCATATACACATGGAAGCACCCAGAACTACAGTGACTGAAATAAAAATGCTATACAGATAAATACATGTTTACATGTTTGTTGTGATGTAGGTTAACAATAAGGAGAAGAAAGGATCAAAACATTCTCAAATAATCACACTTTTAAAGGTTACATTAAGCTCTGATACACTGTTAATACATTCAGGCAGGAAGAAAAGATTATTTAAACTGAATGTGATTTTTACATATGTAAGTAATTTCATTTGTGCACATTTTTGTTCTGCTTTCTTGGGGAAGGAAAATGTGATGCACTTTGAGTGCCTAAAGACTTTGACTTGACATTTATCTCATTTGTTGAAAACAGATCCCTCTGAACTGATTTAATAAAAGCTTCTAGTGCCAAGTTTCCTGCTTGGAGCAATTGTTTTAAATAGTGAATGAAAGTACTTCAGTACCCTTCCCCCTTTTTTATTCCAGTCCCACAAAATCCTGTTTTTTTTTACTTTCAGAAGTTGACTCTTCGTTATTTTTAAAAACTATCAAGTTTGACAATGTGATTGTGACTACTTTGTTTTGTCCTAAATGCTGTCTATTCTTTCTCCCACCAAATTGACAAGCAATGAAATGAAGATGGGAAAGAATTAGCACCAAACTTTGTTAGAGCATTTTGGCAGTATGTGTGTTCACAGTGAAAGTAAACAAAACATTATTTATACGTATTTGCAAAAAGCTATCAAGTTTTATGACAATAAGAAGGCAGCTGCTTAACTACTCCCCTGGCATTCCAGACAGGATTTCAGAGCTATTGGACTGACTCACATGTCACTTAGCACATTTTGTAGAGGGTACCTTGTTTTTCACTAGGAGGGTGATGAAGCGTTGCAGCACTGAAAACAGCAATATTGATCGTGGGCTCTGAGTACACGCAGAATTCTTCAAACAGTAGCATTTACAGCCTTACTTCTTATTCTAGCTACTATTATCATTTGAGCTGTAATTAGTATTGTAATAGTTTAATCCAATTACATTAGGTGTATTATTGCATTCTGACAAAGAAGTCCTTGGGTGTTTCTGTCTTCTATGGTGCTAAAGTATTGGGACAAGTACAAAGAAAACTTTACCGATATGAAAACTAAATGCAGGAAGCTTGAAGAGCTTTGAATTTCAGCAGTAGTTAAATCTCAAGAGACACAAATTTGTCCTCCCTCTTCTTCCCAGAAGTTTACTTCCTTTCTCTGAACTGGAACAATCCCTTAGTTTCCCAGGGTTCTGCTATCTGGAGCTCACGTGAAATTTATGGTGGCAAGGATGGCGAAAATGATCTTACTTTTCCATCTTCATGTTTTTGGAAGAAATCACCCAAACAACATTTCCTTGTTTTTGAGAGGAGCTGGTAATGATGATTCTGATAGCACAGATTCCCTCTGCAGGAGCAGGTCCATCCCCTCACCTCAAGCAGAGGAGCAGGTGGGCCCTTGCCCAAGGGTGAGGTGCTTCATGGAGTGAGCCCTCATGGAGACCAGCATAAAAGCCCCAGCAAGATGCAAATCCTTCAGTGGCCAGTTTCAGGACCCAGGTAAAGGGGAATAGATTTGAACTTTCAAGCAAATGAAACATAGGTCATCCACGTTCTTAAATCCCTGGCCAACTGGCTGCCTGGTTAGCCACTTATGCATCCATCTACCCAGCCACCTCTGTGACTGCCTATTATTTTTCATTACCTTATCTCCCCTTGATCTTTGAGAAATGATCTTTGAAGAACTTGAACTGTAAAAGTCTCTAATGATTCATGGTCTTGAAAGTCATTACTAAGTCCCTGACTGGCTTCCTTGCAGGTCCCCTTCAAATACTGGAAGGAATCCCCATCAATATGTGCATTCTCCTTTCCTATGACAAATGATACAGATATCTCTGTTACTGTCAGCTCATCCAACTCCAGTTTATAGGGAACTTCTCTTTAATGACTGCAGCTCAATGACTCTTATTTAGATGGGCCCCCATGTGTGTTCTGCTTGTTTTCTTTTTCTTTTTTAATCATCTGGCATAGCCCCAGATACTTCCTGATAAATCATATCTAATGTCTGTCTTGTGGTTTTCTGATGTGAACAACAACAACAGCAAAATAAAATATCAAAGTGGTAAAAAGCAATATTAAAAACACATTTAGTGCAATCATGCACTGGGGAGAAATGAAAAAAGCACTAAACTCTACCTTCTTCTCTACAACCACCTTGAAAGTTTGAAAGTTACAGTGAAAACGCAGTGGGTTGTAGAGTGAAGCAGTAATGAGAAACAGAGGATTAAATCAAAAAACAATTAACAGTTTTATTCTTGACATGCTGTTTCCTGCTTTTGGTTTAAATTTATCTTTATCATTCAAGCATTTGCATAACTGCTTAACTAAGGTATTAGTAGCATTTCTCAAGGAAGTTCAACATTTTGCTGGATTAGAGACATGCATTTTTCAGTCCCCAATGTTGACTATTATTGTTATTGTGGTTCCTGCTATTAAGAGCTTTCCCTTCCAAAGCTACTTTAGTGTCATTTATCTTTCCACTTACTTAATTTCTAGATTTTTAACCTTCTATTTTCCTTTCTACCAACTCCTACTGATTGCCTTAAATCTTCCTGTTTGACCTCCTTCTCTCTTCCCCCCTGCATGATTCTTCCCAGCCTCATATGGCCACAAAGCAGTGGGGGCTGTGATTCAGCAGCTGCCTGGCCAACAAGGGCTGGACAACCATCCCACCGGGAGACAAGCAGTCACTTCAGTGCTCCAAGCTGCAGAGAAAGTGGGAGGTGGCATTCACCCCTAGCTAGTGGCTAGACATAGAGCATTAATTTAATCTTCCATGTCATTTGCTCACAGCTGCTTCCAACGCGGCTTTTCCTTCTGACAATGTCCGCATTTCCCAGCAGATGGCATCTCCTCCCAACTCTACCTGAGCTCACCATGTGCCCAAAGACAGAGCCTGCACCCGCTTTCTTTTGAAACAACCAGTTTTACATTCTATCTGGGCAGGAAACATGCCCAAGGGAAGTGCAAGCAGGAATGAATATACACCATTGCACATTTATTTTGCAGCTCAAGCTACTTGCGTTTCTCTCAATGTTCAGACAATTACAGATTTCTCACCACTGGAGAACACCCAATGTTTATTTGTAGACCAGCTCTAAAAAGCAACCAAAGAGTGCAAATAATTTGCATCTATTACAACAGGAACTCTAAAATGGAGTGTGATCTTTCACTTGGCAAAGCCAAATGGAAGCTACAATAACAAGGCCAATGAGGATGATGTACAAGACCTTCCCTTCTTAAGCAGCTGCTGGAAAACTGGAATAGTTGCAACCTTCAACTCTCAGCCAGGCACTGCATGAACACATGCAATAGAAGAACACTTCCTTTTCCTCCCCTATATAGCAGCATAGTGTCTTCCATGTCACCTCTCAGGACAATGTGAGTATGACTGAGTGACACCAAGACCTTCGTGCCAATGGTTTGGTAAGTTTAGATGGGCAGGTTTTGGATAAAGCTTTGACTGGTACAGCCATAGCAGCACTGTCACCTATGCACATCTGTAGGTCCAGCTCCAAATGCTCCTCAGAGCCCAATTCCTTTGTAGGTTGTGAAGTAAACAGGGAGAGATAGGTGACAGAAAGCTGAGGAGAAGATGTTTGGAGGAGGATGGTGGGAGAGGCTTTCAGGAAAAATGTGAAGGATGTACTGATGGAATGCACTGCAAGAAGAATTTAGGACAATGCCTCTTCTTGGGACACCATGCTGGCTATGTCTAGCTCTATTCTAGCTCTTCTTGGCATTGCTTCACTGACCAGTGAAAACCTGAAATGGCTACCAAATGGACAAACAGAAATTATGCTACCGGGCTCATGTGACCATAAATGAATTAACTATCCCAACTTAGCTGTGAAACACTGAGTATTCTACATGAATAGTCCAAAGTTCAAAAACATGCCTTGAGGTAAAATCAAGCCAGGCAATTATCTGATATCGGGATTTGCATCAATGCCCTGCAAACAGAAAATGAGATAAGTATGTAGAGCAAATGAGCCACTTTCTCAGATCTGTCTTTTGACAAGATGGTCCCCCTGAATGCAGTCTGCTGAGAATACCAGTGAATCACTGGTATTTCATCCATTCAGAAATGGATTTAAGAAGTAAATAAAACAACAAATACAGAAATTATAGTAAATGAGGAGCTGAATCAAAGACAATTTTTTTCCTGCATTAAGGCTTAAGAAGCCTGCTGATATGAAATGTGATTAGCACTGGCACATTTATTGTATTTTTTATATTTATTATTGTTAATAAGCTAACTACACCGTTTGTGTTCACAATGCTGCATAGATGGTGATCTTAGAGTGCTTTCAGCTGCAAGTTGACCTAAAGCTTTTATAATCAGAAGTCTCCTTCTTAGAAAGGCAGACAGAGCCAAGACAGAAATTGAAGATGAAAACGATATGTATCATTTAGTTCAAAATCTTGCAAAAATAAAAGCTATATATAGCATATAAAGCGCTACAGCTTGTTGGTTTTCTGTTCAGTCACATTTCTAGGTAACAAGTGAGATGTAATAAAAGCTTGAAACAGCCAGAACCTGTTCCTGTTGCAATCACTGATCACTTTTTAAGTTGAAGAGGGGCAGATAAATTGAAATTTGGTATTTTTGAAACTACCACCTTGTCATTTAGCTGGAGTGACAATTTCCTTTAACATTTTGGACATGAATTTCTTTCTCAAAGAGAGAGCAGCCCAGTAGCAAGGGCTGCTAATGCAACACGTGCCAGTTTCAAAGCACCCTCATTTAAAGTAGTAGTCTGAAATCCCCTGAATTCTCTCTCAGTGAGGAACTTCAAAACATAACTTAAATTATTATTTTAGCTAAAATGTGCCTTTTTCTCTTTCTTAAATACCCCGTTCGAATTCTAATTCATCTCAAATTTCAGATTTCATGCCAATAGTAAATGGGCAGGAGGACATTCATTTGCTGGGCAATTTTCTCCACCATAGGCAGCTTTGTGCCTTAGGCAAAAGACAGAGGGGAAGATTAGAGCACCACGGGACCCTTTTTCATCCCCCCCAGCAGAACAGCAGGAGGTGGTGACTTGGTGCCTGGGTCTCTGAGAGAAAGGCAGGCTGCAGCAGGGACCTTCGGGAAGAAACATGTCTGGGAGGTTTAACACAGAAGGCTACAGTCCCCAGGACGCTGGGAAACAACCACAGGTTTTCAACAGCCCTTGGTTCAAAAGCCCACAGGCTTTTCTGTGACATCGAGAAGACTCCTGCTCTAGACTGGCACAAAGCTGAGCAGTTCATGCAGGAGACGTGGCAGCAGGAGACTCCAAATCCAAGGGAAGCCAAGCACAAGCCAGGGGCTCACATGAGACAGCAGTTGCTGAGCTAGGAATGACAGCCCCCCCCCCCCCAGCTGAAGCCCTATCTGCTATTTATGCAAATATGTGGGGCTCTCGGTTCCTTACTGAGGAAACAACTGAAAGCAGGGTAATAGTGCGTGTGTGGCTGTGTGTGTGCTGCTACCCGCACAAATTCAGCATCCACCCCTCACCAAGACAGGGTTGGCAAGGTCTGGAATGCTCAGGAAGGAAGAAAACCACCAGAATTTAAGCCTCTTTCACCCCCAGGCATTGGCTAAAATCCAAAGACACAGGTTCGCCTTCATTCGCAGATGTGGTGAGGACCATGGGGGATTTCAGTCTTGGACAACTAAGATCCCCTTCTGCCTATTCACTAAGAGTACAGGCTGCTCTGAGAAATGCCTTTGTGCTGGGCTTGTAAGGGGCAGCCTTAATTATTCTTGTTCCTCTTAAATCGTCTCTTTGTGCTACAGGCTCAGTCGTGATGATTTTTCATTTGAGAGGATTGCATCACATCAGACTTGGGGCCATAAATCCCCCTGAACGGGCGAACTAGTGACAGCACTGGCCTGTTTTACAGCAGGAAAGTGTAAAGTTTATTGTAATTTTTAGAAGTGAAATTATTTTAAAGTGACATAATCTTAAAGGGGAAAAAAGCCCCACACCACACTAAGAGCAACACTGCAGAAAGTTAATGTCTTCCCCAAAGTGACCAGGTTATGGGAAGAGGTGGGAGTGGGTGGGTTAGTGGAAGTGGCCAGAGATGAATGAAAACAGGAAAGGAGAGTAACTCTGATATGGCTGTGATGGCCTGAACACCTTAACCCATTGTTGTCCCCTTCTGACACTCCTGTGGCTTGGGCTGCCTTGCCTAACAAAATGGTCTGACCCATGAGTGTACTCCATCTATGAGAAGGATAGACAGGCTCAATCACCCCCCCAGGAGCTACACCCTGGAGCACATCCCTTCAAGACTGTCCCTTTCTTGGGGATTGCCAGTCATGAACACACAGGAGGCCCTGGGATCGTGCTTTATTTTGATGAAACGTTTAGAAAGGACAAATCGAGATTTGGTGGGAGGGATAGCAAAGCACAGCCCAAAGATCTGACTTGGCACTGTGCCTGGATGCAGTGTTTCAGATTTAGAGGGGGAGGATTTTTCCCATGTGCTCTGTACTGGCTTTGTGCTGCTCCTCTGGAGACAACTGCCCCCACCCCACACTGAGAGCTTCAAAAGCCCCAGCTTGGGCTTTTGGCTCCCTTTTGCCCAGCCATGCTGGATGGGAGCACCTCCTCTGTCACATGGGATTTTCTGAGCTACCAAAGTGGGGAAAGAGGTGGCCCAAGGACAAGCAGGGGCATAGAGGAAGAGGAGCTGGCCCCTGCTCTGCTTTCTCCAGTATCACCTAGGGAAGTTATGTCCTTGGTTGTAAAAGAATTCAAATGCTCTTTTCTGCTAAAAATTGTGTCTAACACTCTTTGTGATCATTACATCAGAGCAAAGCAGGACTGAAAACTTCCAAGGAACATGCTACCATCCCAAAAACGCTGACAGCAGTCCTGGAGGACAGCACACCCGTCAGTCTGAATAAGCAGAGCAAAGCTGTAGGGTCTTCAGGGAGCCCTGTAGCCCTAAGTGTTCCAAGCAATATATGAAGCTAATGATGGTTATCAGAAATGAGTCTGTACTCTGTGTGTCTGCAGAGATGGAACCCTGGCATAGAAATATTTTCAAAGCCTGCTCTTGGGGACAGCTGACCACATAACTCCACAGTTTTCCTGCAAATCCAGCTCCTTGCTCAGTGCCAGTTACCTCAGTTAGCAACATCCCAAAAGCCAGTTTTCCTCATATACCCTGCCTCCAGACCATGAGAGTGGGGTTGCATTGTCAATTCAAAAGGGCTCGTGAACACAGGTCCCTTCTCCAAGCGCATCACCCCAGTGCCTCCAGAGGCTCTGGCATCTTGTGATCCTAACACAAGTATGTCAGTGTACGTCCTCCCCAAAAGGCCCGACTTCCACGCTCAGAGCAAGTGTTCCAGTAAGTTACAAGGGACATTTCTGTTCAGACAAACACGTTTCTGCAGCCAGCTGCAAATCCATCTCACAGTAATGTTTCTATTTCAGTAGGCAAGTCTATTATGTCAGAAACTGTCTAGCCACAATCGTTCAGAACACAAAAGCAATCGCATAATCCCCTCACTCTGTGCGAGATAAGCAAGGCTCCAATAAATGGAACACTTCTTCTCTTGTGGATTTAATCCCCATTTGAGGGGTTTTTTATTGTTATTATTATCCCTTCTAATCATCCAGGAGTAAGCAAGGATTTCAAATGAAAACTGCGCCTAAAGATTTCTCTCTTTATATACATGTACATATATGTAACAAATATGCATGAATAATGCATACACATACACTTTTGCCTGTATATATCACTACATTCACTGGTGAGATTCACAAGAACTTCTTTTATTCTGATTCCACAAGCAGGATTCCTTCCCAGCAGAAATATGAAGTGCCGCAGTTTCGTGCCAGTGGTTTCAAGTTGCAGGCTTTAAGCTTTCTCTGACCTTTGTACAGAATTTTAATTCTTTCTTTTCTTCCTTGCATTTCTAGCTCAAGGGTGATGAAGGAGATCTACTCAATCAATGGGGTCCCACCACCCCAAAAAGCAACTAAAAAAAAATAAAAGTTGTGAGCTTCATAAGAATTTTCACCCAGCCAGCAAGCTAAGTAATAAAACAAACTTTATGGAAAATAATTCACCAGATTTCTCTTCTGTTTTGACAGTAAAAGGGGAGATCTGTTCTTCTTAAGCAACAAGACATTTGCAGCCTGGGAAAGACTTCATCTCCTCACTTCTTGTCATGGGCTTGAGCACATTTGTCCCTGTTGGGACTCTGTCTGACGCCCAGCAGTGAGTTTCTGGACTTGCTTGTCCTGGCTGCAGGCTGGGAAGAAGGCAAAAGCAGCTTCATACCATTTCCTTTGTCCTGGAAAGAACTGCTTTTGGGATAAGTAGCAGATTGCTACTTCAAATGAGGAGTGAGATAGAATAAAAAGTCTGGAGATGAGAGGGTGAATCCAGTTTACAAGAAACCTCTTGGTCATGAATGATTAAGTGAAAAGTTATTCCTTGCTGTACTAATGCCTCAGAATTAATGAAGCATTTAAAGGATACTTAAGACATGATATATATGAAACAGATATTACTGGGAATGCTCTGTCTTTGGCTCAACCTTCAAAGCCCAAAATAGGTTTGCTTAGGCATACATGGTTGGCATGTAGACCCTGCTCCCTCATTACAGGAAGAATATGAAAAAGCAGAAGTTAAAAAATGCAAAACACTGAGAGCCACAGAGTGCCCAGGACCAGTTCTGCTACTAACAGAAGGAGTGCAAAATGAGGGAAAGAAAAATCAAGTCATTTAAGCTATTTCCCATAGCTTGGGAAACACACAGATGCCAGAGAGGGCATGGCAATAGCAGAGCAGTGCCCTCCAAGAGCATCTGGTCAGGCCACAGGCAGACAACAGGTACTAAGAGATCAGCTTGCTGCTATTTAAGAAATTATTGTCCCATCAACTTGCTACCACCTCAGTGTTAGTTTTAATGAGGTGATTCTATTTGCCATTCCCAGCAGAGATCCTGGACTCATGTGCTTACTAAATACAAGCCAAGAGGTCAGGCTGAAGATGTAAAAGAGCTATTCAAAATGGAAAAGATATCAGCCTTGAAATATGGTTGAAGAACAACTGAGTTAAAGTTGATGAAGAGCAATCTTTGGAACTGTTCTGACTTGTCTTGTAGCTTTCTGTAGGTAAAAAGTAATAACATCAATTTTTTTTGCTCCAAACAAGTGTTTTTGAGGCACTTTCCACTAAAGAAATATATGCATGAATAGTTCTAGTTATTACATACATATGAAATATCACAATAGCATGTCCCAATTTACAAATGAGAAAAGAACATGCACCATTTTTAGGCACAGACTGCCATTTACTTTGTCATTGAGTGCACTGAGGACAACACATCTGTAATCTGGCTTGCCTTTATCTGCATTTACAACGGAAGTGTGAAATAACTTGCAATAATTACTTGCTACAAGTTATACTGTGAACCAAAAAATTCTGATAGTAGTTGGATTATTCTTGGGGGAAAGTTAGCTAAGTGTAAAAATACTAGCATGAAGATATTAATCACAAGCTTCCAGCCTATGTGCACTGATCCATGATTCAGTGATGTCAATGGGAGAAATAAGTGTCTTGCCAGATTTTGGGCTGCTACAAAAATAAAAGTGTAGGAGTGAGGTTGCACATTTTGAAAGGGTCAAGCATATTGTTTTCAAATTATCAATGTTTTGTGGAGACACTGATATTTCAAAAATGTTTTTTGTTGTGTTTAATAGTTTTGGCAGGACTAAATTAAATGATTATTATTTAAATACAGAAAAAATGCAGAGAGAACCTTCAAATTCGAGTCCTGATAGAAAGGAATTTTTATTTTATTTCTATTGCTTTTTCAAATTGCACCTACATTTGATAAGCATTAAAAGAGCTCAGACATCATGGATGCTTCATTTGGTTTGATGATAGAATGAAGTCTTTAATTGAAATATGACTTTTAGGAGTAGAGTGAGCATTAGATTTAAGTTCAGAAAGCATGAGATTTTTTTTTCCTGTGCCAGAAATCTTTTCTACAACTAAATAAATTACATAAATATAATTAGAAAAGGTGTTTCATAGAAACAAAATAATTGAAGTCACTGTATGGGTTCCCATTGACTCCAATGGATCTGTAGGATTATAATGCATACTTAAGTGCATTTAATTGAATGAATTAAAACCTTTCTGTTAAACTAAATTAAATAACTCACAAGTCAAATCCTATCTTGCAAAGGGAGCTACCTAAAGAGTAGATTTGCCTGAGCTTCACTTCTAACAGATTCTTTAAGGAGCTACTGGAAGCCTCTTCCTTCAAACTGTTAATTCAATGGATGCACAGCATGAGCTCTCCCATCCCTCCCTGCTCCACTGCCAGAGGTCTGGCATTAGCTGAGGAGAAACCATGAGACAATAACAGTGACAGGAAATGATAAATGCTTTTTGTCTCCATCCCTGTTTTTGCCTCAAGGGCAAAACTTTTTATTGCAGCCTGGTGGTTTCACCTCTGCTATGTGCTGGCAGCACACTCAGAGCAGCTCCACTGGGAGTGCTTCCCTGTGTGTGTAAGTGTACATAGCATGCACGTGAAAAGCTCTGCAGAAACTGGAGGGAAAAAAGACTGCTGGCACCAGTATCCATCCACATGTAATAAACTTACAGAAAGCCTAAATGATAGAAGTAGAAAAATGAGTACAGGAGTATAAAAGGTTCATGCAAAATTGGCACCTACTAGTCCAGCATTATTCCCTGGTTAAATGAAATCTGTTTTGGTTAGCAACAAATACTAGAGACAGATACAACACTGTGAAATGCATTGCCATAAATCCCAGTTTAGCAAGCCTGTTGGGTTAAATCTTGTTTTCTGACACTGGAAACAGACTGGAGTATTTGGCCCTTAGGCTTTTAATGCAGAGTCATGGCACATGTAGGAGACTGAACAGGATTTCCTTGGCATGAACTTCCTCAACTGACGAATCAACCAACCAGTTATTTTATCATTAACAAAATCATTTACACAGCCCAAATCCAGCCAGGGAGATTTTCTTGGGAAGGGAGCATAGGGTACCCTCCCACAGCATGTCCCAGCTAGTGATGCCTGGTGTGGTGAACAGACACCTGGCCTTGGGCCAGTAAAACTCCCTGTTTTCTAGATGGCTCCTTGCTGTGCCCCACTGCCTTCCCTTTCAGCTTTATTTCTGTCCCCCAAGACCACATCTCTGTTCTCAAAAGGCCTTGGGCTGGCTTAGGGTTTACTAAGGATCAGACTTGTTCCACAGTTTTCTTTTTTCCGAATAGTCTGTTGATCTGTCCATGGGTTTTTCAGAGCCATGCTTTTGTAGAGCGTTTGCTGTGAACATGGACACTCAGAGGGCTGGGCTCACATTTTCTTTCCATTGCAAGATCCCTCATTTGTTTCTTCTAGCTGCCAGGAATGTGAACACTACCTGTGGCCTAAAAGTCAGGCTATGTTCTTCTAGGCTGTGCATCACTGCAGCAATAAAAACGTAGTTAACTCTGCTGTTGGTGACCTGAGAGCCAGAGTGTGAGCCATCCAGTCCTCCCTTAGCTGTCAGTGCTATGTGTTGCTAATAGGAAGGGGAAAAAAAGAGTAAAAACTTGTTTCTTACAGTGAAATGAGCAGCTATGAGTCAATGCACACCAGGGACTGATCAGCTGAGTAAGAAGGTATCTTTTTCATTCCCTTCTTTTCTCTCCTTAACCAGTGACATTTGGCTTCAAAATTAGTATCACAATAATGCTACATAGAGGCTTATCTTTGATGTTTTTCCCCAAAAACTTTAGAAGTTGAAAAGGAAATTGAAATTTAGATAAAACAGATAATAATTTTATTCTTCCGCTCCATTATTTTACCTACAAGAGTAGTTAAATTCTCCTATGCTTCTAAAAGATCTCAGTCTTAACTAGAAGAGATAGAGTCACTCCTCCTTCCAGAGGTGACTGTACCATGTTTTGATAGAGACCTGCTGCCAAGGGCTGGAATTGATTTATGTTTCATCTTCAAGATTCCTGTCAGCTTGGATCACAGAACTTTTCTAGCTGAAGGAATCAGTCAATAACCCAAACCCCTCTCTGAAGGGACTTCAGTGCAGTCCAAACTGGGTGCTTAAACAGCAGCAAGTAGTCTGTAGCTAACGCCTCTGTAGCAATTCTCAGTTACATGAACCAATCATTCATCGCCCTTTCAAACTGTAGCTACTCAACATCAAACCTGGGATGACAGTCACCAGCAGCTCTCAAAATCAAATTCTCAAAATCCCCCATTTTTAACATTTGGCACCAATTTGGAAAAGGTGGAGATGGCAGGTGCATGCTGACTGCTAAAATCATCTTACATGCATCTGACAGACAGCTGTCAAGTGAAGAACTCTAGAATACCTGACCTCCAGCTTGCCTGAGCAATTTCATGAAAAAAATGTACTGTCTGAGTTCTCATTTCTGCAACCTTTTAACACACAACAGCTCTCATGTTGTGCCCCTTCCATCATCAGCAGCTCTGCCGAGCTGAATCATGCAGGACTCATCTGGTGTGTTGGTCTCATGCCTGAGTCACATGGAGGGAGGAGGCTGGAAGCAGTGACCCAGGACACAGAGATGGCTCACAGCACCACCTCAGGCCATGGCATGGCCTCTGACCGGGCTGCTGGAGGAGGCAAGCACACAGTGTGGTGCATCCCCAGCAGCACAGCTTCCCTGGGGCTTGTTTTCTGTCCCAGATCCTCTGGCCCACTGTGCAGACAGGCCTTGAGGGATCACAATCCATCCAATAAACCCTGTCAGGCATGGGCTCTTCTGAGATATGGCAGTCACCACAGTCCCTGAAATGAAGGTCTGCCTCCAAGAAGGCATGACACAGAAGCTCATGAGACTAGTGAGGGCTACATTTGGGCATCTCTGTGACACTGATGAGACGCTGTAGGTGCTGTGACCCAGTGGCCTGCACTGTTCCAGTGAGGAGTCCAGTGGATCTGAGCAGGATTAGGTCGTAGACAGGCATTTATCAGTTCCCCTGCACAGCCTCAGAAGCTGCTTCTGGAATCCGAATCACTTCTGGAGATCTGGCCACCACCATGCAAGCTGAGGGCTTGGGAAGTCTACCTGCACTTTTGCTGACTTGGACACATGCTGAGATACCTTCAAATCCCTCTATTGTGTAAAGGAGAGGGTGATACAAACAGGGAATGCCCCAAAGCTCCTTCGGGATGGCAGAAGGACTCCCAGGCTTGCCCACAGCAGGAAGTTTCTCTTGCAGCAGACACCCCAGCACTGTGTCCAGTGGAGACTCACTGTATGCTGACAGGAGTCATCCTGATGGCAACATTGCTGCTGCTGAATGACAGAAACTAAGGTGATATTAGTGCTTGTCTGACAGCAGAGATGCGTCCACCTCAGGGCTTTAGCCAGCTCTGTGACCAGCGAGAAGGAGAGGGAATGGCAGCAACCACCCACTCCTGCAGCTGGGACTGCTGTGCTGGCCACGTGGAGCTGTGGGGCAGGCCATTGTGTATTTGGATTTCATGGATCTGGGTTCTTTATTTCCCCTGTGGCACTCTCATATCATTCTGGGAAAATCAAAAGCTTTAAAAGGAGGAGTGACTGTGATTTCTACAACTAATTTAATGCCCTTGTACATGGTCACCATGGCAGCCTCAGTGAGGATACAGCTGGGCACATTTCTGAGTCATGGCTTTATGTCATGACACAACATGTTTGGATCACCTATGTAAAGTTCTTGGGTTACAGCCACTAGCAAGATGAACAAGAACAAATTCTCATCCTTCCTTTCTGGTTATGTTAAGGGAAACATGCCTTTTCTTCAGTATAAAGTGAAATTTCCCTCTAGGAGGAGAGGTTTTGTGTGTATGAGTATTCCACACAGCTTTATTAACTGTCAACTGTACAAGCTAATCAAACACACTTTCATAACAGAAATTATTTTTTAATTGCATAAAAATTATAAATTTGCATGATGAATGAGGAATCATATTGCAAAAGAGATAGAATGTTCAAAACATCATTTTAGTTCTCATCCTGCTCTAGCATCATTTTTCTTGCATCTTCCATGAACCTGAGCTCTTCGATTTCCCCCCATACACATGGTCACTGGGCTGCAAATGGGCCCTGGTGCAGCTCCAGCTGGCTTTCTGCCATCTACATCCATGGGAGCAGAAACAGCCCTGTTCGTGAATGTGTTTGAGCACAAGAGATACACTATAGTATAATTAGAAAAGATTAACACGTCACTCAATCCTACAGGGTCATAAAATCATTTAGGACATGGGAATGGTGTCAGTTCCTGATTTAAGGGCCTCAGTTACAGATATGACAAGCTAGCTGTAAAGTAGCAGAAAAAACCCCACAGTGCAATCTATCTTTTTCTGAACCAAAGCTGCCAGTAGGTACCCAACAAAATGTCCACCAGAACATGTAAAATTAATGTCTGCCAGATCACATGCAGGTCCAGTGCTTTGACTGTGCGGTTTCATTTCAGTTCTGTGTAAGAACACAGCCCAAATTCCACTCTAACTGCTGCTACAGCAGCACTAAACTAAAGGCAAAAAAGGATTTTCCCCATATCCTGTAAGCAAGGTAAGGACCCTTTTTTTCCTCTCCAAAGACAATGTAGTCAGAGAAATTTTTAGAAGAGCTGTACTTTTCTGGCAGATGTACCCTTTCTCCTTCAGATCTCCTAAATCCTGTTGTCAGCATAAAACCAGATGCCCGGGAGCCCGGAGATTACTTCTGAGGGTCAAAAGGTGACTAAGAAAAACAAAGTTTCTATTTGCTGTACTGGGCCAGTGGATTTCCTTGAAATAATGTGGGCTCACTAGCTGGAAGAGGTTGCAGAACAGTGTGCTGAGCAGCCTGACAGAAAGCTACAAGAAAAGTTATGGCAAAGAATTTCAGTTTTTAAAATTTTATCTCCCCAAGCAACATCTGCATCACCAGGCTAAATGTTTGTAAATGCATCTATTCAGGATGTTCCTCTGCCGTGAAATAGGGGAACAGAAATTTCCCTCATTCCTTACATCCGGTCCATAGAAAGTGATGCTGAATCATAAGCGAAGTGGGTGGGGAAGGGAAGGGAAGGGAAGGGAAGGGAAGGGAAGGGAAGGGAAGGGAAGGGAAGGGAAGGGAAGGGAAGGGAAGGGAAAAGGGAAGGGAAGGGAAGGGAAGGGAAGGGAAGGGAAGGGAAGGGAAGGGAAGGGAAGGGAAGGGAAGGGAAGGGAAGGGAAGGGAAGGGAAGGGAAGGGAAGGGAAGGGAAGGGAAGGGAAGGGAAGGGAAGGGAAGGGAAGGGAAGGGAAGGGAAGGGAAGGGAAGGGAAGGGAAGGGAAGGGAAGGGAAGGGAAGGGAAGGGAAGGGAAGGGAAGGGAAGGGAAGGGAAGGGAAGGGAAGGGAAGGGAAGGGAAGGGGCTGTAACAGTCCGACGGACTGGATCTGTTATCCGTGAGTAATAAGGGCAGTTATGGAGAGAAAACTGTTTATCCCTTGCAATTACTAAGTGTACCTTTCATCTTCATCACAAAACTTTGGTAATGAGATTATGCCATTTGGCTGTGAAAAACATCATTTTATCTCCACAGTATCCTTTCCCCAAGGATTTCTGCAAACATTGCCTCAAACATCAAACATGCATATTTTAATGAACTGTGTTAGTCTTCCTTCTATTAAACTACAGTTCAAAACACTAGTGTTAATGAGTTCTCCCCATTTCTGATAAAATAAAAATAGCTAGGGAAAAAAATACTTTTTGTTGACAGGGGGGTTAAAATGAATTGTGTTTAACAAATCAAACAAAACTAGTTTTGTTTTTACATTCATTTCTACTGTGTAGCTTGAGGGATGTAGCTCAGGGCTGCCATCAGTGAAGACTTCCTGATTTTCCCCTGTAGGGACTGTCCAGTGTGCCATGCCATGCTGTGCTGCCTTGTGTGTGCAGGTTGACCTCTGCCCTGTCACAGCAGCCTGCAAAGTGCGAGTGAGTTTCAGTGTGATTACTTTGGATCTGAACCCAGGTATAAGTGGGAGCAAACCCAAGCACTGGAAGGAGCAAGCAGTGGTTTGGGGAATATTTGCTGGCATGTGAGGGCAGGGACGCCAGGCAGATCTGTCAGCCTCACCTTGTGCCAGGCTTGCTGCATCTGCTGCCAAGGGTGGAGCTGCTCCTCCATCCTTCCAAACAGGCTGTCACAAATGCGCACAATCATTCCTGCTATCTGCTCTGACTGCTTACAGCAGCTCTCTCCATTCCTCCCATACTAGGATGAAGTCCCACAGGGGAGCTGAGGCATTTTGTTTTTGGCAGAGAATCTCATTCCCATGAAAGTAAGCACAGTTTTTACACTGCCATTTAATAACATGGCAACGATCTCATGCATTAGACTCATTTTCTTGCTGCCATGATTTAGGAAATAGACACTGCTGCAAAGCAAGCTTCCAAAAAGTGGAGTGGTCTGTCAAACTTGCTTTCTCTTTTGTGACAATGGTTTAAAAATACTGAAACATACTTTTGCCTGCAATATTTAGTGCTATTGCAGACTTTGCACCTTTCTTCAATATACACTAGACAACGTCAACCAGCTTAACCAGAGGGGAAAAATTTCTGGGAAGCAGAAATGTATGTGTGCAAACGTGTGTGGTCAGTTTTGTCCTGGCCAAAGTGCACAGACAAAAGTGGAAAGCGCTCACACGGATAAAGACAAACCAAACTGCAGGAGTCTAATTTGGGTTTAAAAGACTGTTCCCACTGACCCTGGGTTTGAAAGCAGTTTGAAAAGCAGCCTGTGAAATACCAGGCAGATGTGGTGCATAGCCTGTGCTGGCTGCCCAGGTCTAAATTTCTTCTCCACCTTAGCCAGGGACCAAACTCTCGATGCTCCTTTCTGATTGCTCAGAGTGTGCTCACAGGCTGACCCCATGGCTGACTGAGCTCATGCCTCTCTGTTCACCACCCTGATGGGCCATCCACCTCACCTGCCTCATCTCTCTAGAGCAGGGTAAGCCTCTTGGCATGTCCTGGGGGACAGAGTCACTCATTCGCTGGAGCCTATGACTGCTGAGGCAATGGGGATTATAAGCATAAGTGAGAAGCATCATATCTAGGTAAGTATAGTTCAGTGAGGCAGCTGGGAACCCGAGTGATTAGCAGGTAAAATTCTTCCTCCAAGCCTTTTATATCATATTCTCTGAAATGCAGGAAATACCAGAGACCTTCATTTGTGAAGATGAAAAAGCACTGCGTAAGGTTCTACAGCACCAAACCTTTCAGTCACCATCACAGTGTAGTGACAATTTTTAGTGATTTTTATATGTATGGCATATAAAATTAACAAACATAATTTATTGCCCTCTCACACTGTAGCTGAATGTTTTACACAGAGGACCTATTCATCACTCTCTAACTAGTGCAAACAAACAGGCTTCCACAGTGTTGATTGATGGATATATTGGGTTTCTTTACTGCTGCTGCTGCTCATACTACTCTTGAATTAATAACTTGGAGTTTACTTTGCACATTGTTATGTTATTTTTAAAGAGCATTTGGAACACCTAAAGCCTGATTCTTATTAACACTAAGTCCTTGTTACACCAAAGTGGTCTGAAGATGTAATTAAAGTTTTCTTCTACTAAAAATTCTTTCCTATGGTCATAATGATATAGAGGGGATCTCTACCTGATTTAGAATCAGAGTCAAAATTTTTGCTTAAAAACTTGCAATGGCAGGGAGGAGTAAATGGTTTTGTTGTCACTATTTTCCCAGATCACCCTATTGATTAACAGAAATCTTTTGAACGTAATGCAAAAAGCACACATTAGTATTATCGTGGCTTTACATACTTTCCCTGAAGAAGATCCTGCAATATTTAGTCTATAAGTCTAATTTCCTTCATTTCTTGCAAGAAACATTTGGAATCGAGCAAGGCCTTGACACTATTGCTTTTGGCTTCTCCAGTGACATGCCATTCCACTTTGGATAAGGTATAAATGGCTGAAAATCACCATTTACCTTCTGTTGCTTGTGCTCCTTAGGATATTTGTGTCACCCTGTGAAAGCAGTCATTAAATTTGCCCTGAAGACAGCAGCAGAAAGAGCACATATGGCAGTGTTCACATACTTCTGGGGCCGCTGAGCTCTCCTAGAGCTGCTGTCTTTGAAAAAACTTTCCAAGAGGTGCAGCTCCTGAACACTTCGCTGTGCCTGCTCCAGAGCTGAAAAGCCAACAGTACATCCACTTTCACAAGGTCTGGGGCTGCTGGACCAAAATGGGCCAGGTCAACTTGAAACCAACCAAGTGAAAAAAAAAAAATACTGCCACAGTGAGGGTCTGGTAGCTCAGGTGATGGTAAACTTCTTTGGGGGAGACATGGCTAAGATAGATTTTCTCCAAACCAGCACCGTTTCTGGCATAGATTGTATCAGTAGTCTTTTCTGCTGTGATCAAGCAGCCTTATTTCTGTGGCTGCAAACAGAACTGTGGGTTATAATGGTCACCCTCAAAGTGATCAAGAGATGTTCAAAGATGGACTATAGGAACAGAGCCACTATATGCTGGGACTGTGTCTAATATAGCTTCCAGAGTCTGCCATGTAGGCATTTGAGTGCAGCTTTGCCTCTGCATCATACTGCCCTCCATAAATATTTCTTCTGAATTTGCCCAGCTCCAGATTTCAGTCCATGTTGACTTTATGTATCCACAATGTTGTGTAGCAAAGATTCCTACAGGAAGCACTCTCTAATACTAGGCATAAGATGCCTTCCTCCTGCTTGTTTTGCTGCCTGATGATATCAATAGGTGTCTACAAGTTTCCTGCTGGAAGATAGTGATTATTTTTTCCCAGTTTGTCTTCCCCATGTCACTCATGATCTTTGTCCACATGTCCTCTCTCATACTCATTGTCTGAAAAGTCTCAGATTAATTGCAGGAAGATGTTTCTTCCCTGCCATATGTTGCCTGAGACAGACCCACAGGTTGTTTTTGATGCAAACACCTAGAGGTGCAGAACGTCTATGTACGTACATGTGTGTTTGTGTGCACACTTCCACTTCTACCGCACTGACTCCTGCCCTTCACATCACTGTTTTGAACAAAACTGGGGAGGGAATTCGGGGTGAGTACAGGCTTTCTTTCCTTCTCATTCACTACAGGATGTTTCTCACAGGAACTCAGTAACACTCTGAACCGATGGCAAAAAAAAAAAGGCAGACCTGAGTCTGAAAAAGGAACAAAAACCTGATTTCTTCCCAATATTTGAGAGCATTGACTAGGAAATTTAAATATTTAAATGTACCTTTTGATTTAAACTGTTGCTTATTTAATATAGCAGTTATGAACAATATTTTGATTAACATTTCCATAAAGACAGAGTTGCCCTCTTCATCATCACACATGAAAATATATTCACTTTTGTGTATTTAGACATATATGAAGTAGTTGAGATGCAAATTCAGAAGCCTTGGTGTGAAATCAATTTCTCCTGTGCTCTACATCTGAAGTGTAGCTCTTACCTTCCATCTATTTGTAATTTTGTGAAGTGCTAAGGTTCTACTGTACTGTGCATGAGCTCATTTCTATCATAGACAAATGTCAACAGATACATCCTCCCTCAGCATAGAATGTAAACCCATGAATTTTTAAAATGGTTTAAGCCATACATGTTTAAATATTAATGAAATTAAATTCTGACCACTTTGGCTGCTGAAACCTCTAAACCTTTAAAAGGAAGTTTCCTCAAAATACTTTGACATTTGTAAAAATCTTCGCTTGTCTGAAGTTTTAACAGGGGAGTGCTTAGTCAAAACATTTTAATTTGAAAAATTTTTATAAAACCTGCAAGTTTATGCTAATTCTGAATTCAATCCTATTTTGAACACTAAAATTATAGTATTTAAACACTTATGCAATTAAACTGATGTCCTGTTTTCACAAATACTGATCTACTTCATCTCTACTCAACTCAGCCACCTTGTATGAAGACGCCTTTTTAGCAGCACCACATGTATAACAAATGTTTTCACTTCACCAGCTGTGTTAGAAAAAAGTGTTGATCTCACCATCTCAATTTTTAACCTTTAAAGAACGGTTAATAGTTGTTCACTTCACAGAAGCTTTATGGATGAATTAGTGTGCAGAAAACAATTAGCATATATTACATAATTTCATTACTTCTGCTATCACTACTATCTCTGTTCCTACTTATATTTGTGCATGAACTCATTTTGGTTTAGTTTTTGCTTGTAGCACTTGCATGGCTACAATAACATAAAATCTGAGTATTCTGCTTTTTTTTTTTTTTTTTTTTGGTTAAGTAACATAGCATAATTCCAGCTTCTGCATCGTTTTGTTGCCACAAAAAGACCAGAGATGTAAGAAAAATTTGGGAAATGCACAATAATGACTATTCCAAATATTTACCCTGTGGGACAGAGAGAGCTAAAGGCACCTTGGAAACATCATTCGAGAGGACATGGGGCAGCAGCCATTGTTTGCTTCTTGCCCTGAGAGTAATACACTATGTTGTCCAGATCCATAGGCTCAAATGCAAATATCAAGACAGAGTTATTTAATTAGCAGCCTCACAACTGCCTCTGGGTTTTATATGTTGTTTTTGTCAGGGTTGATTTTGTACAGTAGTCTCCTCTATTTGAAAAAACATAATGAAGGTGATTAAAATTATTCATTAATATTATGCCCATTTGAGCAAACAGTCCAAACATTTCTCTATTCCTGAGTATCAACCACAGTGATCTTCACACAAATGTCCAAAGCTCTTTTAGCTTTTTTAATTTTTCCATAACTTGACTTTAATTAATTTTTCATGTGCAAATTTATATACATTACTGTAACAACTGACTAGCTTTAGATTTGATTTGGATTCTTTTGGAGGAGGAGAGGGAAGATATCCTCATAACAGACCATATATTTAAATGAATAAATAAATGCCTGTATGTATCTGGTGTCCCATGGGACATCTACTCCTCTTCACTTGGAGGAGTCCTCCACAGATCCCCACTTGGTTCCAACAAAGAAAGGGACATATGAGATGCCAGTCAGAGGACTAGTTTGTATTCTGCTGTGAAAACAGAGGAGTAGAAAAGAATCCCATTTTAAAACTGAGTGCCTGGTGCTGATATATCTAACATTTATTCTAAATTTTATCTTAAAAGCAGTAAGATTTTTGGCCACCAGCACTCTCCTCAGGAAAGCCAAAGAAATGGGAATGTGCTGTTAATTTCCAGCCTGAGTTTACTTATGGCTAATATCAAAAGCGGTTACTAGGTGCACTGGTTGGAAACTTGTCAGAAGAAAAACAGAGGTGGATATGTTAAAGCTATATGGCTTTTGGATGAGCATTCTGTAGATCTGCATAATTTGGCTGTGGACACTTAAGTCCTACTTTGCAGCTTTAAAAATATCAGGCTTTAATAGACAGATGAAAGTTTGTACCTCCAAAAACCCAAATTCCTTAGTATTTTCAGATAGTGAGTCCAACATTCTAGGTAGCATTTCTGGAGGATTAAAAGCCTGGGGCCCTGGACTTTGGCCCACCAAGATCTGCTTCTGAAAAGGATGGGTGGCCTTGATATCATTTCAAATAGGAAACAAGATTTTGACAACACAGCTGTACTTAGCCCACGAACTAGCTTTCACATTTACTAAGGAAGCCTGTAATTTGTGGACCAAGACTTATTTACTTCTCTTAAAAATAAACTCAGCAGTGAAAGCCCTACATGAAGAAGAGAAGATGCCAAAATCAAGGGCTATGGCACACTTGGGTCTCCTGCATAGACATGATAGGTGCTGCTGTTTTCTTACTGTGTTCAGCAGCCCACATGGCTGTGAGATATTTCTCAATGCTGTTTCAGCTCTTCAGCTCCCCAGAGGTGGGTGCTGAAGAGGGAGAAGGGATGAAAAGGGACAGTCAGTGGGCTGGAAACACAGGATGAGCTGCAGGATTCACAGTAATGATAGGGCTGAGAGGAAGACAGCAAAAGAGAACTCTGCATGCTCCTTGTGCCATGAGGCTGGCATGGCACAGCAGGCCAAAACAGAAGAGTACCTTTGGTTGTTTTTTTAGGAATCCCTTGCCAAAGATAAAAAAAGCCAGTTTGTATGCCTTTGCTAGGAATATATCAGTGAAACAAGTGAGCTGGTCATGCAAACAACTTGTTTGACAAAAAGCAAACCAAGTGGCAAAAGCCAGTCAGAGTTCAACAGCTAAGTCTGGAAATGAGACACCCAAATTGTTCTGGATTTGCTCTGGTTCAGTTGATGGAGCAGATAAACAGTTAATGCCATTAGTGAACAAATGGCATAGATCAAAAACCAACAGGAAAAGGCCACCACTTGCCATAATGTGAGCAAAACGATTGCACTGAACGCCCTCCCTGCTGGGAGGTGGCAACACTAGATAAAAGCAAACGGAAAAAAGTATTTTGGAGAAAACCTCTTCCTGCCCCAAATACATTTCTTCCTGCTGGAAATTTTTGAAGTCTAGTTATTACTGTTAAGCCAGATTTGTTCACAGGAAAAACAGAGAATGATGAAGCTGAAGAAAGTCTCAATTCTCAGCCTGTGAAATACTCATAAGACCCACTTTACTGTTTGTGGATCCCATGCATAACAAGGCCCATGGAGTCTGTTGTAGGGAGAAAACAGTGAAGAGAGACAGGTAGCATACTTAGCATGCTGCAGAAAGGGTTAAAAGTGGTCAGTCCATCACTCTCCTGTGTGGTGCCTTGGAAGTTTTCACAACACCAGATGTGTGAAAAAAACAAGAAGAAAGCAAGCCCAGTGAGCACCAGTAGACATCCTGGTGCCCTGGAAGCAGTTAAATTAACACCCAGCAGGGACAAATTTGCAGCTTTGGGAACAAGCTTAAAGTTAGTCTGTTTTCATTCCTGGAGTGAATTTGCAAGTGTATGACAGTGAAGTACAGCCTGGGAAGGAGCAGGCGGCTTTGGATTAAGGATGGATAGCCAGAATTTGCTCCCACCCTCCCTCCTCCCACTCTGTTTTGCACTTAGGCTGAGAAGCTCCCAATACTTCTGCTAATCCCTCTGTCTTCCCATGTCTTTTACCAGTTCCAGTAGGAAAGAAACAAGTAATTTTTTCCCCCCATTCTAGATGAAACCAGACAAGACTGGAGTCACCCCAGCAAAACCTGCTTTAGCTGGGATTGCAGTTAACAGTCCTTCGGAGAAATCTAGTTCTGCAATGGATAAAGTTGGATGCTTTTCTAACTAGAACCAAAGCACAAAATCCTTTAGTAATTCATCACTCAGTTGGAGCCGGGCTGTGGCCCGGCTTGCAACCACTGCAAATTATAGAAAAGACTGGAAAAAGAAAAGTCTGTAAGAGTACATCTAAACCATCTTCACAGAATTACAGAAAGCCCTCACAGTCCCTCTCCCTCATACAAGTTACATAACAAATTGGATCCACAAAAATACCATCTTTCCTCATTTTCACACCTTGGTTATTGCAAATATTGTGGCATCAGTCAATCACGGGGAACTTTTTAACCAAGGTGAATTACACAGATTCTTAGTACGGCCTGAGAAGGCAATTCTCCATCATTCTTCCTCGTGTATATCTTTGGCAAGGTAGGAAGAAACTTCAAACCCTAAAACAGCCTTCTCAGAGAGGTGGTTGATGCTCCAAGCCTGTCAGTGTTTAAGAGGAATTTGAACTTTATAAAAATGTTGGTCAGCTCTGATTTGGTGAGGCAGTTGGAATAAATTATCATTGTAGCTCCCTTCCAACTAAACTGTTCTATATATTCTATTCTGTTCTGTTCTATAAGTTAGGTATGCAATGGCTACACTTGCAGCTGTAGATGGTGGAGGAGCTGTAGAGTCCCCTGAAGGAAAAACACCAGAGAAAGGGTTGTATTAGTTGCTTCCCAATGGGGAAAATATGCTGCTTATTCTGTCTCCCTGACTGATGGAGACTGACAGGATGAACAGCATGGCCTGAAATGTGTTGTGTGTCCTTTCAGCTGGCAATTTGAAAGGCTCAGGTCTGCATTTTCTGCCCTGTTCTGAAGACTTCCTGCAGACGCTTTGGGAATTACTGGACACAAAGCCCTTATGCTCCTTCACTTATTCCTGGCATAGGATACAGAAACAGTTCTTAAGTGTTACCAGTCTTCCACTAGCCCCATTACAAAGACTATAGGTTCTTGTCCCCTGTGTATCAGTAGCTCCTACTCTGCTCCATTTTCTCCCACACAATTTCCCTTGGATGCCCTGTCTTCCTCCACCAGCACCCAGCCTCACTCTCAGCTTTCTCCTCCCGAGTTTCCAATCCTTCTCACTTATTCCCTCTCACCCAAGCCCAATTTGCACTCTGTATTATCGCATTCCATGCTTCTTCCTATCCACAAACCCTCACTCTTCCTGTGCTTCACTCCTTCACCACCTGCTCTTACAGCTCTGTCCATCCCATCCAATTGCCCTACTCTGGATCCAGTCTCATCTGACAGTTTCTTTCCCTTGCACTAAACTTTCTGCTCCCTGACTCTCCCTGTCCTGTCCTTCCATACTCAGTCTCCCTCTTGCAGCCAGCTGTTCACCTTCCACTCCATCTCCAGACACCCCTGAGGGAGGTTCCCCACCAGTAGCCACTTGGGGTGAGTTTAACAGCTCACTGCTGCTGGCAGAAGCAATCCCATCTCTGCTTCTGGTCTCCACCTATGTGCTCCTGACTCTTCTCTTGTGCTGCTGTTGGCTTTGCCTGACCCCACAAGCTGAAGAAAACCTACATAGAGAGAAAGAGGATAGTTCTCTGCTGGCCTCGTGAGAGCTCAGACAAGGGCCAGAGCTGTGCCGGAGGAAAAAGTGGACATAAGGCTAGGGCAGGGAAGGACTTCTTGCCCCTTTCTGAAGCTTCTAGTCTTTAGATCAGCTCTTCCACCCTCTGAAACCTCACATAAGAGAGTCCAAAGCCTCTATCCTACCCTTCTTTTGACATGTTGCCACATAACTCCATGTGAGAAAGCAAGTTTCAGTCTGCATACGTCTTTCAGGCACAGCAGCAGAGCTGGGCTCACGGGTACTGAGAGGCTTCTGCAGAGAGGTTATTCCCCACCATGTGCCTCGCTTGGGTATTCCTTACTGGTTACATAGGCGGCTTAGAGGGCTTGACATGAAATGCACATATCTGGTATGAAAGAGAGGGATAAATAACCCTCCTTTTACTCAATTCCTGTGTTTTCTACTGAGTCACTGGGTCTGGTTCAACTCCAGACTGTCAGAGGATTTTTATGCAATGGTAAGTGTACAACTCCAGGGGATTGATTGTAATGGCTTTGAATGACATCTTCATTTTTTCCTTCTTTCCCCAAATGCACAAGAATATATAAAATATACAGTAAGATTTCTTTCATCTCAAGGTTTGGCTGGCTTGCTTATTTAGATTATAAATTCTTCAGGGCAAAATCTGTCTCTTACCCTGTGTATGTACATTACCAGAAACAGGCATGCAGCAAATGAAGCAGGCAGATGGTTCTGGAATAGTTCTGTTGGAGCATCTGGCTGATTTTCTGGAACAGCATCACATTCAAATGGTAAACTCACCCGTGAAAACTCACAATAAAGGAACATTACTAGGTCTGTTGCTGTCTTAACAACAGTCATCTGTGGCCTGGGGCAGGTCTCCACCATAAAAACACCAGCAGTAAAAGTGGTTGAGTGGACAAATAAATATTTGCCATTAAAATATTCCTTCATTTTGAACCCCTTTTAGTGGGAGACAAATTACTGGGACTAAGTACTCTTGAGCACTTTGGGGAATTAAAATAATAGGAAGACTCTAGGGAGACCTGGAGCTTGTTAATTTTTTTTGTTGTTCCTTGACTTCTTGAGGTATTCATAAATTGCCTGCAAACAAGTAAAAACTTACAGGAAAGGCTTTTTCACCATGCCAGCTCCAAATGGTTGTGGAATTATATTGTTTTTCCAAGCTGCCTTTCCAAAATCCCTGCAGGAAGTTGACTCAGGGCTTGACTCTGGCCTCAGATGCACACACAGCAATAGCAGGAATCCTCACTTCGACCAGGTAAGAAGTCCTGGTGGACATGATAACTTTATGGACAAGTTTACAGGTCACTATAGACTAAGTTGCTCCTTAGCAGAGAACCAGACCTAAAGCATGCTTAGTCCCTTTTCTTCTGGTCAGCATTCCATCTTCACAGTTCCTTATCTTAGACTTGTCCTGTTAATCTAATCTTCCTTCCCTGTTAATCTAATAAACACAAACTCATGTCCTGTTTTTGATGATGATTCCTCACTTTACCCTAGCACCCCGGACCTGTAAACTCTAATCTCAGCCACCAGCACTGTGGATCTTCTTAGTTGCCATTTCTTCCTTGCAGCTATCCTCATCTTCTATGTACACACTCAGAACCAGCTGTTCCTCTGCTTTCCTTCCCTAGCCCATGCCTTGCAGGTGGTGGTGGAGTATAATCAGAGGGCTGAAGCAGCTAACAACCTCACTGTACCCTCTGTCTCCAGCAGCAGTATTTTCCCCCCCACATCCGAGACAACTGGCTGAGTTATGAAGGGTCTCTTAGATCATTGCAGTTCTCAAACCAACATCTTGGGATCTGCAGGTAGGCAGAAGTTCATATCTATCAAATTCTTTCAATAACACTCATCTTATCTTTGATCTTACAGAAGTCAGATCAGCGCCATCCCATTGAAACAGGTGCAGTTTTAAATCTGAGTTTACACAATTCACAGAATTACATTCTGCCCTCTCAGTGGACCTCCCAGGCACTTTCACAATGTTAATAGATAATGAATGAGACTTCAAGTGTGCTGACATTAGCAAAGAACTCATCCAGGAAAGCTCAATGACATTTTTCATTGATGCCTTCATGGAAGTAACTTCAAAAAGCAGTTCAAAAGAGATGTCAGGAATTGTCTCATCTACCTTCCATATCCCCCAACCCAGAAGACTTTGACCATGGATAATAAGCTGCTATTCTTCCAGTATAAATGCATCATGGAACCTTATGGAACTTGAAGTGTCTCTGAAACTTTGAATTACAATATCCTCAGGGACTGACTGTCCATAGTGGGACTGTATATATTTTTTGTTCAGCAAACTGAGCATGAATGATATAAGGCACCACCAAGAAAACTGTCCATAATGACAATACAGGAACTTACAGCATTTTCTCTCTGGTTACATGCTCATAAATCAGCTATGACCCTGTAATTGATGGTGGTTACTGGGACATGCTCAAATTTTTATCCAGAGTATTTAATTCAGAAGTCCTTGTATGAGGGAATGTGACCAAAATGGAGCTATCAAGAAAAGCTGTCATCTAAATATTATTTTTATAGAGAGCTTTGAGAGAAAGGTCACATTGTTATTTTCTTACACTATGGAACAGTTTCTATTATTACAGATTCCAAAAGCCTGGAATCATTGTCATTTATGATCTAAGTCAAATTCAAGTCCTGCTTTGTACCAATTACCAAAAGCTACTCTAGGGTTTCTCTCTTAATTTCACAAATATTTCTAAAATACCTCCTTCACACTTGAAATGAGAGAGGTTGCCTCACCAAAATGTGTTCTTCTTTTCTTCCATAGTGGTTAAAACAGAGGTTTAGGAAAATACTCATTTGATAAAGAACACACATTTTCTGTGAGAAATTTTAGGGGCTAAATTAGAAATGTAAGTTACTACTCAGCAGTGAATGGCAATAACAGTTTTTTTATATTTGCACTTTCAAAAATGACATTAGTTATTTTGGTCATGGTGCTCCTTCCTCACATTGCATCCTAACTATATGAGAGTTTAACATATACTTTTTATTGAATCCACATGGTGCCCATGCTTTTTAAAAAAAAAAAAAAAAAAAAAAAACCAAAAAAAAACAAACAGGTAGACGGTCATATTCTGCTTCTTACTGTGCTACTGTGAGTTCAGTTACACTCTCCTGAAAATAAATGAAATTTCCCTGGGTTTACACTGGAGAAAATGAGAGAAGAATCTGTTTCAGGGTCTCTGCAGAGCTGCCAGTTTAGTTGAAATACCACCTCTGTCCCTTGGAGATATTTCAGATGATGAATGCATATTAAGCTGTGGGCGTTGGAAGGGCTGGTGTAATGGAATGGTTTTGCAAGGAGGGGATCACATCAACACCCAGAGCTCCTCTGTGGTGGCACATCCCTTGGTGCAGTGCTGATCAGTAATCCTGCAGGGAAAACATGCTAGGGGCTGGTACTGGAGAAGGGGCTGCTCAGTATTCAGTAGGAAGGAAGACTGGTTGGACTTAAAGGAGCCTGTTAAGATCTGGTAAAGAAAATGATCTAAGGTGTGCTCTAATTTGGACAAGTAAAGGCAAATACCACCACTACCCCTTAAACTGTGACTAATCACAATTCTTGGGTTATTGAAAAAGAGTGTAGAGGTGTGAAAATGGAGAGGGTGATCCCATCCTCAAAGCATCTCTTAAAGAACAAGGATTAACAAGGACCTGAGTTTTCCACAAGCAAACACTGTTGTGGGTTGTATCTACACTGATGTATTCAGAGCCTCAGAAAATATGGACTACTGGTTGTTCATGTAAAGTGGGAGGTGAAGCTCTCACGATCCCTTGTGTTATCCTTGCCTCCAAAGCCAAGACTAAATAGGACACATGCCCACATGTAGCAGATGGAGTGGCCTTGCTCTGTTAGGGTTCCTGTTCTCATGAGCTCAGCCTTCTATTCTCCCTTCCCTTGAGCAAATGAAGTTGAATAAAAACAATTGGAGAAACATTCAACTTGAAATCCTTGAGTTTAATTTGGCTTTAGGTCAAAACCAGAAGAGGATGAATAATATTTTATTTAGTAGATACAGGCTTATTTTTGTTGTTGTTGTTGTTGTTGTTGTTTTTGTTTGTTTATTTGTTTTATTTTTAATTCTTCACAGAAAAGTAATAGATGTTATTGAACACATATATTGGCTGATTAAAAACTTTGAAAATGTGTGTGGAATTTCTTGGAGTAGCTAAAATCATCAAGTCTTCAGTTCAAAAATCTTAAGTCTTATTTCAGAAGCATCTCTCACTGACTGCACTACATACTTCAAAAGGGTGAAGTTAGACTTCTACCCAGGCCCAGTCACAGTTTTTCAGCTGAGGCTCTTTAGAAGTATCACAAACCTGATTAAACCTGTATAGAATTTGGAGCTTCTAAGTCTTTCCTAAACAAAGAGAGTGTTGAATTTCCATGAGTTTTTTCATGACTGTGTATGTTACATTCAGATAGACAATACAAAGGAATCTTTCCCAGAACAATGGAGAATAAAGGAGAGAGGCAAACAAACCATTCAGATCAACCTTCCAGGAAACCAAGATGATTTCCATCATTTTTATGACTTTTCCCTAGAGGCAAAAGACATCTAATTAGCAAATCCCTCAGTAAGTCTGTTTTGATTTGACGTACAGGGAATATGACAAGCAGAGAAATTATAAGCCTTACATTTCCAGTTAGCCAGTTTGGACTGACAAAACCAAGCTCAGATGTCTTTTGGGGATCTTCTTAAAGCTTGGGGAGCAAAAAATCCAGAGAGTGAGCTAGTTCTGCTAAAAATATGAGCTTACAGTGTTCCAGTTAGTGATTTCTGATGGCAGTGTCACCACAGTCCTTTGTGAATGTGCCCTCACATTACCAGCTACAAAGCATTGCAGTGAGTTGTGAGATGGTCTTATAATGATCTGAGGAGGAGTTGAATGATACCAAGCAGAATTAAATCTTGATTCCTCATGCAGAAATAGAGCATGAGTAAAACAAATATTAATCATGAAGTTAATTAGTAAATGCTGGTAATTAATCATGCATTACTTTTAATGATGTGTAGAAATACTCAGAGGTGGGAGATGATCCTTCAGGAAAGCAGGCTATGCAGCCTAAATGAGGTAATGTCCCCATTGCTAAAATCAGCAGCAGTCGACCCACAAGGTCGCTTTGACCTTTGTTGTCTTTAATGGAAGCTAATACTAGCAGTGTCTCCTGCCCCTCTGATTTAATAGCTAGATTTACATGGCAAGTAGGCCCTGTCCAAGGGGTTGGTGGGCTCTTGCAGCAGTGGAGGCAGGTGCTAAAGGGTCTACAGGACTCATAAATACTGCCAGGTAAAGGGTTACATTCAAACTTTTTAAAAACCCTGTAATTCATGGACCAATTATATTTCTAAGTATTGTTCCAGTAACTACAAAATACTCTAATTGAGCGAGACATAATTGATATGCTGAACTTCATCAGCACTTTGGAATATCTGCTAAGGATCTCTAAAAAAATAACCAGTTATCTCTCTAGAGCATAGAAAACCAGCATCCTTACTGCAAAAGCCCCATAATCTCTGTCTAAAAAGCTTCCAAGTTTCTCAACTGTGCTGTGGGTCAGGTAGCCACATCTTGCAGAAACAGCTGTGGGAAGAGGTCAGATGACAAAAAACATTGGAAAATTAGTTGGCAGAAGGAAGTCTGTGTGACAGGCAAAACCCCTTCCTTGGTGTGATATCTAAAGTTTGGCACTCAGCAAAGTTCACTTAGGACAAGTTTCGTAAACCAAAGTTCTTGTGGCCTCACAGGTGAGAAATCCTGCTACACTCATGGTAAATCTTGCAAGTACTACTAGGACCAAGGTGCCAAGTATCATCCTGTTGGCTGGCCTCCCTGAGCAGCAGCCCAAGAGGACACAGAGCAAATAGTTAATATTACCTCAAGCAGAGCTGCTCTCATGTTTTTATGCCTTTCCATAATGTGACCTCACAGGTTTTTTTCAGAAAAACAGTAGTGTTTGCAGAAGTCCTGTCTGTCTCCCCTGTGATGGCAGATTGCTGGAAGTTTCACCATGGTTGAATGAAGAAACTGTTAAAATTTATCTATTAAGAGAATGGGCAAATGCACCTAAGAAGAGAGCACCCAGTGGCTCAAGGAGAAGCAGCTTGCAGACACCTCCCATAAAACAGCAAAGCTCTGCTTGCATCCTGCAAACACTCATTCTAAAGCATCTTTCAACAAAGTAATTTCTCACACCTGCCCATAGGTTTCACCTGGTACCTCTTGCTAAGGGACTTGTTGGAGTAAGTCATGGTAAGTTGCTCAGGAAATTTAAGACAATTAAAAGGAGAAGGTGTGCAGGCATACAACTGAATTTACTCTTTTTAAAGCATCAGCCTCTTCATCCAGTTTGGAGAAGAAATTCCAGCTTGGAGTGATTCGTTCACAGTGCTACTTTCTGAGAGTCCATGGAAAATTTAGGCTTTCATTTTTAGGTAGCTTCTTAAAGCATTTTTCACATCTACAAATCATCTCCACACCTATACTGCAATTGCATATCTTCAAATATGCTGAGATGAAATCCCACCTAAATTACACAAAGTTACCTAAACATTCCAAGGTCAAATATGTTTTGCTTGTTTTGCACCTGGTTTCCAGATTTTAGGCTACAGCAAGTTTGCACATTCTTACTTTGATTGGCAGGTCTGGAAGTTGGGGTCTGAGACCTGGGTGCACAGAGACTTGACATAGCACAACTAGGCTAAAGCAGCAGATCTTGTCAGAGTACTGTCTCATGATAACACAGTGGGAGCTGGCTATGCGGAATATAATTGTAGACATATCTGTGGCAAACTTCTCCTTAATCTCTAAGCATGTATTTTATGCACAGAATATTCCCAGAATTGTGATGGGTGTTTAGAAAGCTCACAGATAAATCTTAGTTTTTTCTTTGCCAAAGTGATAGCAAATGTGCAAACAGTCTTTTTTGTCATATCAGTCAAAAGATATCTAAAAAAAAATTTCCTAACCCTGCCTCCCTGAGAAAAATGATGGCATAAAAATTAACATTGTAAAACACATTGTCTAAGATAACATAGGAATTCATTAAAATTTTGGCTTTTAATAGACCCTAAATTTTTGTAAGCTAGAAAATCTTAGATGGGAGTCCAAAATACACTTGCATCTGCACTACTATCTCACCTTTCTGACAAGTATCTACATAATATATAGCAGTGACATATTCATTCCACTGCATAAAGAGAAAAGGGTTATGAGCATGTGCTTCTTGAAATTCTTCTAAATGTGCATCCATGATACACCTGAATAGGTGCTAAATGTGCCATCACCAGCTCTGCAGAAGTGCATGCTGAGAGGGTCATTAAGTGCCACCAGGACACATCTCCTGCAGCAATGAGGCCAGGCTGGAAAAGCCTTTTTAGTACTTGGACCAGAACAATTCTGTAGCAAAGAAGGAGGAATTTGTCTTACCTGTCTGTGCTGCTGAGAGACTGGATACTGCAAACCTGAGATTTGCTGGCTTTGCTGCATTTTCTGAAGCATCATTTTTTGCTGCATTGCTAGGGTTACATTAGGTGGCCTCTGGAGAGACTGGTTTGGGAGAGGCTGAGCAGTTTGCGGCTGCGGCTGTTGTTGCTGCTGTTGCTGTGGCTGCTGCACGGGACCTGAACCCTGTGCCTGCTGGGTGTAGTGCAGAAGGGCAGGCTTGTTTTGGGAACCCAAAACCGAAGGCATCTGCTGGTTTGTTTGCTCTGAGTTAAAGTGAAACAAAGGCTTTGTGTTGCCATGATGCTGCTCTAGAGGTGGCTGAGCACTAAAGTTTCTGTTGAGGTCCTGAGGCTTCTGTTGCATGATTATGTCCATGGGATTGCTCTGGGGAGTGGTTGGTTTATAAACATAGTTGTTCATCCCTTTTGTCTGGTTTCCATTCACTGGCACCCCAAGCATCGCTGAGCTTTGTGGGCTGAACTGCTGCTGGCGAAAAGAGGGACTGGGGATTTTCTCCTGCACAAAGGGTCCAGGGGAAGGTCCTGATGGAGACAGAGTGGACCAGTTGGCTGTCTGGTTCTGCTGCTGCTGTTGCTGCTGAATCAAGGCATGCTGCTGCCGATTGGCTGCGATCTGTTTGAGCTGCTGTGCATGAGACACCTCCTGCCAGTTAGGCAATGGCCGACTGGACGCAGAAGAAACCTGCGACACCTGTGTTTGAGGCACCGAGGGGATGGGTGAAGAGGCAGACATGGCAGTGGTAGCCATAGTGAAGGCTGGACCTGTAGAAGAAGGCCTCATCTGTGGGGAGCCCACAGGAGCCTGATTAATGCCTGCTGCATACTCACTTTTTATCACCATCTTATCCATCTGCAGAGATCTCACAGGGCCCCTCTGGCTCTGCTGCCCAAGGTCAATGTTGAATGGCTCATCTTGTTTTATCGTGGCATTTATCATATTCTCTAGCTCAACATCACTCATTGGTGGCACCGATATGTTAGTCAGCTCATTAAACAGTTCCTGAAGTTCAAGATCCATCATTTGGTCCCATGAGTCTTCCCCATATCTGTTAGGGAACATGTTCTCATGGGATGTCTGGCCATCTAAGTGTTTGCTGCAGGACATTGTTTCTCCTGGTTCTTTCTTTACCTCTTTCAAAGTCATATTAAACATATCATTCCCACTAGCATGGGTATTGTTTGCTAGGCTGCTGGCCTTTCTTTGTGATCCTTGCCCTACAGTCATAGCTCCTGACATTGACTGGCTTTGGCAATTGTTAACATGTTGTCCACCTTGTCCCACTGGGATATTGTCACCCACTCTTATCCTCTTAATATCAAGGAAAGAACTCTCTGAAACACCATTGGGCCTCTTGTTGACAGGCGACAGATTTACCACCAACTTTCTCTTCAAGGAGCCTTGAAGCTGAAAGAAGCAGAGACAAAAAAAAAAATCATTAAATGATACCAAAGAAATAATTTAATTGCTTGAAAGACAACAAGCAGGTAAGCATTGCTTAGTTCAGAAAGCTCCTCTGGGCTTTTTTTCGTCAATTAAGCTGTGCAGAACTGTAGGCAAATAGGCTGTAAGTGGTGAATCTCCCTGCCATCACCACCCTTGCCATCAACGTTTTTTTAGCACTGCTGCCTCCTGTTCATCACAGACACCCTTCCCCTTACAGGTGTGATGAGGGAGGGAGGTAGCCAGAGCTGTAGTTGGTAAAGCCCCTTTGCTCCAGATCTACTCCAATCTAAGTGTGCCAGACAGATCTAAAGTATTTTAGACAACAGTGACAAATGCAGTCATGAAATCTGCCCTTGTGCCTATCTGGTGGTGAAGGTTTTCGTTCTCCCAATTTTGGTACATGATCCAAAAAACCATTTTTGACACCTGTAGAGTCCAAGAGTCCACATTATAATGGCACACACAAGATCAAGGCATCCTTAGATCATGTAGGTTTATACTGGCCAGAGATGTGTATAATTAAAAACCTTAGATATTTACTTGTTGAAAACTGAGAATGAGTTCATTGGAGCCATGTCAGGTTATGTCAGCCAAGGGTCTGGTCCATGATGTACTGACAGATTATTTCCCAAAGATGTATATTAATACATTAAGCCCTTGTTGTTTATATCCTGAAACATCTCTTATAAAACATACAGTTCACTCAACACTGCTCTGAGAGTTGTAACTCTATTTTCTTTTCCTTGGATATTTACAGTGATACTTCCATTTGCTCACCAGCCCCATAGGCCTATTGAAAGAAAAGTGGTTCATGGCTCTGTCTGCCTGATCTACTCATCTGCTGTGGTTGTACACACAAATTCCCACCCTGTGCACCGAAAACAGAGATGTCAGTCCCATGAGCTGAAAACCTGGACTTGGTACATATGCCTTCAAGTAAGATTCAGATGCCCTCAAGAAGAGTTGCTTTGAACACGGTTCATAAAAGAACAGATCACTTTAAAACAAGGGTGGCTGTCCTATATTTAGCCCTGTACATTTGATCTTAGAAGTATTTTCCAACCTTAATGATTCTATGATTCCATGACCAAAGGGGCACGCAGCAAGGAGCGGACACGTGCACATGCAACCCTTGCAGAGGCCGCACACATTGTCCCTTTCAGCCATGAGCAGTGCCAGGAAAATAAGCACAGCTCATCTTCCTTTCTGCACTTGGGCAGAAGCACAATGCCCGGAGGCATCAGGACAGTGCCATCTGAGAAATACCTGTGTGTACCAGTGAGAAAATAATGCCCATACAAACTGTGATACCTTGGGGGCTGCAAAGGGCAGAGAGAAATGAGAACTCTAATTTTCCAGTTAAGTGAGGAAGAATGACTTATGAGATCATCCAGCCACATTATTTTCATTATGGAGCTTCATGTACAGAAGTCCATGGACGTGTAATACTCTATTGGGGCCTCTATGCCCCTCAGTTTCAGGCTTGCCTATAGGTAAAAGCTCTTCCCAGATAACTTCCAGATCTGAAAAATTTCATTCTGGTGTGAATATCAATTAATTGCTTGAAAAGAGTTTAACTGAGAAATACAAATTTCCTTCAAACCCACATATTCTTCCGTTGCATCATCAGGCCTTTGAGTTTGGCCATTAAAAAAAAAAAAAGTTTGTAATGTCTGTCTCTGATACTGAAAATCCAATTTCATATTTCAAGTTAAATTTCCAGCATAGATTTTAAATCACAGATTCATGTTTTCATAAGGACAACATGTTGATGCCTGCTTGTGTAAGTCTACAGACCATGTGCATGCAAGAGTAATTAATTGTCACTAGGTGTCCCTGACTGGGGAGAGGCTTTGGTGGTCACTGAAAAGAGCACAGACTGTCTTGGATTAGCATGTTCCTTTGACACATGAGTCACTGTACTTTCCTTTGGAACAAAAAAAAGGTAAGTTGCACTTCCTTTTACCATCATCTTTGCTGTCAGTGTGTTTATTAGAAACCATGCTCGTACACTCAAATTCATCTTCCTGGGAAATGGGGAAGTCCGCAGGTCATTAGAATACATGATTTGACAGCACATTTTGCTTTCAGATGTGTTGCTGACAGAAAGCCTGAACAGATAATGAAGTTTACATCCCCTGCATATGTATATGTTCTATGTGGTTAATATGACTTGCTGAGTTAATTTAGGTTTGTTTGACATTTTGAAGCAGAGGGAGCTGTTTAAAAAACTCCACATTTTCAGGGCACCTGCACTAAGCTTTCTGACATATGTAAAAATGCAGGTGTTACACTGTGCTGTTTGTAGTATCTGCTTCTCTCCTGCATTTGAAGTAGGTTCTAGCAGATAGCAGCATGAGGTGAGTGAGCTGGGAAGTGGTTTGCCACACACAAGTCAACAACAGAGCCAGGCAGAGCACCATGATCTCCAGACACATCCCTTAACATGTCCTGGAGGACTCCTGGTTTCATGACATCTGCCTAACAAAAAGGGGACTGTACATTTCTAAAGAATAACAAGTGCTAACTTATTACATCTCCCCAAAATCTTGCACACATAACCCTCAGAATGCTGACAACACCATCAGTCAATAGATGTCCACACCTTAAAGCAGAAATGAGAGCAAGTGAGGCTGCAAAGGTGTAGGGAACTGAGGCTGCTACAAAGGTCCTGATTTCAACATCCCCCATGAGTTCAGGATATGGAGGGAGAGGGCATGGGAAGGATGTGATCAGCCCACAGGGATGAAGCCCCCTCTACCTCCTTGCACTGAGCTGTTACCAATTATATGTCAGGGAGGGACTCCAGGGGACAGGTCTGTGTTTGTTCAGGAAGATGAGCAGCATTCATCACAAGCCCCTCTGAACACTGCCTTTTTGTGGGGCACTGCTGCCCCAGCATTATGCCTCTTTTTTTTTTTTAAGAAAGGAAAGGACCAGGGTACCATCACTGAAATCTTTGCATTTTTCTAGTAATTGCGTTTTTCAATTTCTGACTAAAAGTCAGTATGCAAGCCCTTTTTACCCAAGCAAAGCAGACTGTTCAGAAGGGGAAAAAAAAAAAAACCAACAAAAAAAACCCCTAAAACAAACAAACAAACAAACAAACAAACAAAACCCCAAAAAACAACTTGCCAGATTTCAGGCTCCATCTCTTTCAATTTGCAAGCTAGGATTGATTTGGGTCAGTAAACATAAAGCAAAAGTTCCTATAACATACACAGGCACATTCCTCAGATCAAAGAGGTTTGTGATTAAACATCTCAAACTGCTTGAACTGTGTAATACTGAAAGGCCCTGTGATGGGAAACGAGTGACATGACAGTAAGTGGGAGAGGAGGAAGCCCTCCATGCCCAGCTCCATCCCACAGGCAGGTGGGCAGCACTGGAGGAAGCACCACAGAGCCCAGCATTTCCTGGCAGCGTGTGCTACTGAGAGACCTTTTGCTGAGCAGGCTCTGGTGAGTCATTGTGAGCTCATGTACTCACAGCAAGGCAGAGCTGGATGATTGATCTTCTGAAGTTAAAACTCAGCCTCTGGAGATCATTTCTATGAGACAGCCCAGTGCTCTTCCTGGACAAAATGCTTGGGGACAGCAGAGGGCAAACTCTAGAGATGACTTGATCTAAATGACCCGGTGTGATACCATGTCCTGTGCAGAGGGACATATATAATATTTATAAATTTTATATTTAAAACTTATTCAGAGTCTTAAAGGAATTTAAGAGAGGCAGTTTTTTTTCTAATGCTCTCTGACACCAGGCCAAATCAGCAGGAAATCCACTGAACCAAAAATTAGGGCTCATCAAATCCTGGTACCAAATAATTTCTCTTTTGGAAAAACAGAAAGGTTTTTCCTTCACCTTTCTCTTGGTTTAATTTTTTTTACTCAGTATAAAACTAGAAGATTTTGTTTATTTTTTTTTTTCTGGCTCTTTTTTTTTTTCCAGAAAATGTAAACAAAAAAAAGTTTTTATACAAAAGCGCAGCTTGTCAATGAGAAATTTTAGAGATTGTTTTCTCCAAAATATCCATATCTAACAATATTTTTATCGCATCATTGATACATTTCTGACATTACTCATGTGTATTCACCTTATAAATCTTTCCACAGAGTCTATCCAATATAAGCAAGAAAAGAATTGTCTGTGTCAGCAGGAAATAATACAGTCTATCATGTTTCTCTTTCAATGAAAATCTTATTTTTTGCGCATTTAATATGACTTCTTCAGTTTGACTTCCTTTAGAAATTGCTCTTTATGTCATTTAACACAGTGTAGGAAGGAGCACAGTGCTCAGCAGAACTCATAGACTAACCATGCAGCACCTTGAGTTTCACAGCTCTCACAACAAGTAAAATACAAGCTGTCCCTCCGACTTGCCCAGGTAAGTCTGTAGTGCCTACAGATCAAGGCCTTGTACAGAGATGTTAGTTCAGTATCAGACTATCATTTTGAAATGTTTATAGCTGGACACTTAAGACTGGGCCAAAACACCAAAATACCCCAAAGGAAACTACAGAGAAAATACCACAGTTTGATAGTCTTAAGTCCCCACTAAGCCTTTTAGTGAAAGACATAAAAGGAAGGATCCTCCCACCTTTGTTCTCCCAGCTCTCACAGTTTCCTACAAAGGTTTTCAGTGTTCTTACATTGTGTGGTGGAATAACAGGCATGAGACTCCCAAGGTGCTACTGGCTGAGACCCCACACTGTGAAGCAGGCAGTGTGGCAGTGCTAGCAGTTCCTGTGGAGCAATACTTCTGATGATAGAAAAAGCAGCTCTGGATTTTGTGCTTTAAATGTAGAAGCAGCAAACAAATTCACCTTAAAAGGCCCATTTTGGATTATCTAGACTTTCTCACAGTATGTGTCGACTGCACTGGAAACAAAATACTCCATGAAGCTGGGAAAGCAAAAGGGTAAAGGAATTACAGGAAAAATATGAAAAATATTCAAACAATGAAAATTAGAAAAAATAATACCTTTCAAAGGAGGAAAATATGCTGAGTGATATTTATGCTGTAAAAGCACCTTTGCATTGCAGGACTGGACCTAGCAAGCTGCCCTTGAGGCTTAGAGCCTGATTCTGAATGACAGCAACTCTCAATTTTTAAAATAGTGTTTGGCAGTGTTTGCTGCCAGCAGTATCACTTCCTGTGGTGTTTAGAGCTGTGCCAAGATGGGGAGCACCTTTCCAGCAGGGACCAGGGCACACCAATGCAGAGCCTCCCTGTTGCAGGCATCTCCCAGCATGCAGGACCAGATGCCTCTGTCCTTTTTTTCTTACTCCTTTAGCCAGACAGGATAGTTGTGGTGACTCACACCATGGCCAGCTTCAAAGCCCCAGAGGCACCCTGGGGCTGACACAGAGATGATGAGGGACCATCTCTGAGATGCCATCTCTGGGGCCACCACAGTTCCTAATGCCACAATCACACAGGAACCCTCAAGGCCCATTTCTGACTACAGACCCAGTTTTGAGGGTTCCCATCGCCACTATTTCTACACATCTGAAATCCATTGGCTCTGATTGTTCCCCCTCCTTCCCACAACCAGGAGAATCAGGTTCACCCTGGTGTCTCTCCTGAAAATCTCAGTAGTGTGATCCTCTTCTGAGAACCTCTCTCCAGCCCTTCTGCTCTTCACTTTCTCTGCACTACTCAAGTACATTTATTTTTAATCTTTTGTCTTCAGCTACAGCATCTACCTGATATGGCTGAGGATGCAAGCATGAGAGCTGTCTTCAGAGAGATTTTAGCACTCTGAGTTGACAAAGCCCAGTCTGCGGGGTGATGCTGTTCTGGTGAGCACCATTAATTTTTCATGCAGGACTGAGCGACAGAGTGGAGGCCTGGGCACTGCACACAATGGAGAGCAGCCCTGAGAGCTGGTGTGTCCTCCCAGCACCATGGCTAGGACAAGGGGGCTCCTCCTTGGGTGCAAAGAGCTGTGCAGGGGTAGCAGAAGCTGTTTCTTGCTCTGGTCAGGTTGCAGAGGCTCAGCTCCAGGTGTCCTCTGCCACCCACCCTGTGTTCATAAGAAGGGAACAAAGTGTTCTCTCTGAGCCTGAGGAAGAGGAGGACACACAGGTGCCTTCAGCCCCACACTGTTGGTGAGCATGGCAGCTTGAGACAGCACACCTCCACTCTACCTCACTCCCCTCCTATTTAGCTAACCAGCTCCAGGGACCACTTGGATGACCAGGGTTTACTGCCATGAGAATTTTGCTCTATGCATCCCAGAGTTCCCCACTGCCCATGCCTGTCCTTCTGATCCAGGTGTCCATGCAGACCTCTTGCAGTGGTGTCCTGACTCTGGTTCATCCTTAGATGTAGGCACCACTGGAAATAATAAAGCTGACTGAGAGGCAACACAATTTTCCTCCCTGTTTATTGTAATGTTTAGTGCCACTAAAACTGAATTTATAGTGAAAAATAAGGATGTTTCTTGGCTGACAAGTATCCACTTAATTTTCATTAGCTGGGACACGGCTGGAATAGCAATCAGTATCTTAGAAATCCCACAATTTACCTTTGCTTATTGAAAAATTATGTATCTTGCCAACTGAACATACCAACCTAAAAATGCATCCATATTATTTACAGTGTATTGCCTAGAAACATAATGTCAGGGCTTTGGTCCAGGTTGCTGAAGCACAATAATTATATTTTTATGCAGATTTTACATCTGATGAATTATAAAATATCATGTCTAGTCACAGTCTTTTAGAAAAATAGGAACACAGAAAAACAATAGCATTTTAACTAGGTCAAGATTGCTAATCAGAGTGTAGCAGTCATTACTGTGTGCAAAACAAATAGGCATAAAAGATCTGTATTTTTTATCTTGCAAGCTGTGTATCTGTCTTCTGGAGGAGTCTTTTTTGCTTGCTCTTTCTTTCTGTCTTTCTTTAAATTTTTTTTTCTTTTCCTTTTCAGCCATGAATAAATTAACAATCACTTTGTGTGAAATCTACAGAAATTTATGTCAACGTTTATTACCATGAAATGTGGAACAAAGCATAATGCAACCTGAGCTTTGGGAACTAGGACTGCTTAACTGATCCTATCCTGATGAGAAGGAAATATCAAATGCATTATAAATGCTGACAGGATGATCAGGCATGTAAAAGAGGTCATCCAACACCACCCTCCACATTGTTTACCAGTTTCATAAGTCAGCTTAAGGTATTAAAAACACATACTGTCTTGCACAGGAAGATCCTAATCCTTAAAAATGTTGCTGTTATTTGATTTGCCTTTTAGAGATCAACAGCAGATTTCACCTAAGGAAAGACTGCTGAGAGCACTTTGGTCCTGGTATTCTGCTCAGCGCTACTTCCAAATTGTTGCTCTGTAGGCTCATTAGAGCACATATCCATGCCCACATGTGGGCTTTTATTACCTGTCTAAGCACTCTGTTATCAAAAGTTCAGTCCTTGGAGGAAGACACTAGCCCTCCATCCAGACTTGGAAAAGAAGGAAATATTTAGACTGTTTCTCTCTTCCTGCAAATCAATACGTCACACAGGACACTCAAGTCAACTGTTTGGCCTTGAGGTCTTCTTCAGGGTACATTACAGTTCACAGGAGATACAGTCACCACTTGTCAATTGGAAAAGAAACATCCCTTCAGCTTATTACCCAGTCATGCTTCCAGCATCAGACTCCATCAGCCAGGACAAGGAGGGCCCACGTCAATGAGAGCTGCCTTCCATCATGCATCAATTAATACACTTAATGAGCAAAATGGCTTCTTGTTAGAAGGAAGGAGTCCTGACCCTCTGCCAAAACTTCAGTGGGGAAGTGATATTTAGGATCAAATCCAGGCCTGTGGTAAGAGGCCTCCTACAAGATTGCTGCACTTACTTGAAGGTTGGGTTTGACCTGTATTAGCATATTCCCCCTGGCGCTCACCCATCATGCGCTGACACCCCTCTAAGGACATGAAGTAAGAGCAGTACTTAAGAGTCTTTTTCAAAATCTTCAGCTTAAATGTGCAGTGTCAGGACAGACCAAGATTTGGACCTATTTGAGCAAAACAGGCAAAAATTTCAAGGGCTTTGGAGGGTTTTGAAACAACAGTTGGAGAGCTTTTAAGATATTCCTGTGAAGAGAATGGACAATGGAAAGGACAAATAAAAGAAAATGATGAAAGTTTATATATAAAGACTCTAACTGATTCACTGCAGATCAAGAGATTATTTAGCAAACTTGAGCAGCAATAAATTAAATCCCAGTGAAATGATACACTTTCTCATCCAAAGTGGATAGAGTCTGAGGAACTGCATGAGAGATTCAGAGCTCATCAAGGTCTAAAGAGGGACTGATCATTTTTTAGGAAATGGAAAGATGCTGACTTATAAAAGGTGATGATGACATATTTAGAAGGGGATGAAAAATATTAAACATCGAGGATCAAATTAGTCTGTGGTTGCTGGGGACTAGTGGCGCAAGGGAAAAAGAGATGACTTTTGTAGGCATGTCAAGGTAACTGTGTGTCTCCCCCAGTATATTTGTCATTGATATTGATGAGATACCTCCAGGTTTAGTAAGGATACAAGTTCACAGCTCCTCTATTTTTAACACTTTAGGAGTCTGGAGGAAAACTATAAAAATGGGATTAATTTGACCAGTATCTAGGTCATTCTGGAATATGAAGATCAATATGGAATTGTGATCATTATGGAAGGGCATTAGCAGGTTACAAGAAGCCCAAATGCTTTGTTGTCTTGGACTGGCACATGTTCAGGTGAATTTTTGTTATTTGGTCTTTCTTTAAGTACCATCTTCATGAGAAGGTTGAAAGAGTTCAAACACATGAAAATGGCCAGAGAGACTGAATGGAAAGGTTTGGAACCAAGGAATCATGCAGGAAGGAATGCTTCAGGAGCTGGAAAAGGTCAGTGTGAATAGAGGGGACTAGAGCAGTCCAGGGTAAGAAAAAGGCACCTATAAACTAAAAGGAAACCCCAGCAAACCAGGTACTGAAAAGTTTACAAGATCATGCTTAAAAGGAATGTGAGAAATGACAGAGGATGAATGTACACAGGAGGATGAGAGGATGGTTGCACAAGTAGACAAGTCAAATGCATGGAGACATCTCTGAAGAAAGTGAAAATAAGTTTTCTAGTTTTCTTTATGGTTAACAATGAGAATATTTTCTAGTACAGATCATCTAGCAAAAGCCTGGCTTTGCAAAAACATTTGCTTTGGCAAAAGAGGTTCAAGGAGATTGCATCTAGGCAGGACTTTCAAACCTTCTCAGGGATGGAGTGATGCTGTTTGTACACTGCAGCCCTCAGGTCCTTTGTCCTGCCCCTCTGAGGCGAAGCCCAGCTGCTGAGCACCCACTATGGTTTATGCTTGGAGCAGCAATCCCAGTGATTGCTGGTGCTCTGGGTAGCCACAGTCAGCAGCCCATCCCCACCAGCTGTGGCAATAAATTACAGAGTTACCACAAAACTTTCAGGTATTTTTGGCTGCTATGGCAGTTTTTTTGTGAAAGAGATGTGAGTGGATTAATTACCACTGATGCTTCCTCAATGGCTTATTTTCCTATGTGCACTGATCACTTGTTGAGTGAACTCATGCAAATAGAAACAGCACTGAAAAATCAGTAGTTCCAGGCCTCTCAAATATAACAGACTATCTCAAAGTCATATTTTCCTCCACAGCAGCCTTTAATCTGTTTCTAGTCAGTTGTGATTGTTGACTTAGAAAATTCAAAATGAGAAAAATTTCTTGTTTGGAAATTACTGATTAGAATAGCATGTCCTTCCTGACACAACACACTGTGACCAGAGGACACATGCCTACAAGAATGGACACAGGTACCACAATCATCCCAAGAAACAGCATTCCTCCAGCTATTCAGTGAAAACATCTCAGCCAAAGACTCTAAGAATCTCTAAACTACAACCAAGATTCATTTCATCAGAGCTGCATCACTTTTGTAGACTACACACCAATGACGTGTAGGTCTGCACAAGCTGAACTCTTCAACTGCTCTCCTGGCTTGGATAAGGGAGTCTAGGCCCCTGGGGTAAGTCCCCACCTAGATTCACACAGCAGAAACCTTCTGCAGCTGTACAGCTCTAGGGCTGTGTCCCTAAACTTCATTTTTGCAGGCCACTAACACAGTAAAATGTTCACTAGCTACTTGTTAATTTACCATGTTACTCACAGAAAGAAAATAGAAGTATTGTGGCAGAGGCCTTAGTGGAGGGTTTCCTAAAAGACCTTTGGGATCATAAAATGATGGAGCTGCGAAGGGACCTCTGACGTAGAATCAGAGAATCATAGAATGGCTTAGGTTGGAAGGGAACTTAGGGATCATCTAATTTCAACTCCCCTGCCATGGGCAGGGACACCTTTCACTAGATCTTGTTGTTCAGAGCTCCACCCAACCTGGCCTTAAAAACTTTCAGGGATGGGGCACCCACAACTTCTCTCAGCAACCTGTTCCAGTGCCTCACCACCCTTGCAGTAAGGAATTTTTTCCTAATTTCTAATGTCAATCCACTCTTTTGCAACTTGAAGCCATTCCCCCTTGTCTTGTCACTGCATGCTCTGCTTTCAGCAGAGCTACCAACAAAGTTACATCAGGTTGCTCAGGACATTGTCCAGGCAAGTGTTGACTGCTTCGAAAGATGAAGACTCCACAACCTTCCTGGGCCCCCTTCCAGCTCCCCTGTTTTTCTTTACCTCTAGTCAGCAATTTGTATTCCTTCCTTCTCATCCTTTTGTTATTCACTTATAGGATGGATCTGGTATGTAACTGGAAAATTTTGAACATAGAGCAAATGGAGGATATGTATAACTTTGACTTGTCTCCAAGTTAACGACATATACAATGAGGGAGAAGGAGGAGATGAAAGCAATAAATGACAATGTACATGAGAAATGTCAGTCTCTGTTTCTACAGAGATTCTTTCAGGGAAGGCATCAGATCAGTAGTTTTTAAATGACATAAACAATCAAAAGATTGACTGAGCAAAGTGATGCTCCATCAGATGAATCTGAGTTGCTAAATAATGCTTTTGCCTAAGCCTGATCTAAAGATCATTGAGATATACAGGTCTTTAAATGGATTTCGTTGGACTTTGTTTCTCTGTTCTTGATTATAAGATTCCATGACAAGGACTTTATATATTTTTTTGAAAAATACTCTTCATGCATTTAGACACTGTCAAACACATTAATAACGAGCCCTATTTTCCAGCTAAATTTCAAAAGACACCAATGCACATTCAGCACCTCTGAAAAGCAGACATCTATTTAGGTGTCAAAATATGGATCCCAGCATACTTCTGAAAATACTAGCCAGGATAAATATAATTTTCCATTTCATAACTAATGTGAAACCTTTCACCTTTATGATACCATTTAATGGTGACTAGAAATCATTACAGATGAAAGGCTGTACAGCAAGCTACTATATTTGAAACTCTGGAGGTAGCAGACTGGTTCCTAGTGGACAAATGGCCATATCAATCTTGGATCTAATTAGTTCCTTTTGCCCTTTCTTTCCTTCATAATCCTTAGCTAGGAAGCTCTGGGTCAAATGTGCTCAGAGGGTGCTCACCAACTTTCCACTGTCAGAAAGAGCAACCAAAAACTCAGGGTTGTCAAAGCACTTCAGTGAAACTTTCCTTGCATATTACTTAGACTAGGCTGGCTTTAGTAGATATATATTTATTCTCATTTATGGTGTGTAAATAAGCATTTTACAGTCTATTAAAATACCTGAAAAAAGAATCAAAGGTATTTCTGTCTAGAAATAAAGTTTTTGTTCTCATTCACACTTCTGTCTATGGTGGTCTGTACTTGGGAGAAGCCTTTGAGAAGGATATGCAGTCTTTCTTGGGATATGGACCAAATCAGAGCAGCCTCCGGGGCTGCTCTTGCTGTGGCAGGCATGGATGAGTTCAGTCTTTAAGTCATCCATCAGACATGTTTCACATACACAAAACACAGAGGTACATTTCCCAAGCAAAATTCAAATTCCAGGGACCCCCTAAATATTGATATTTGTCTGCCTATATGGCTTTGTTTGTGAATCTGTTCTGAAGCCCAATACATCAGTGAGCCAAATCTTCCGTTGCTGTAAACAGATGCAGCTACACTGACCTGTGTCAGTGTTCTATTGAGAACCAACCCTGAAGCCTGAAATCTGGATTACAAACCAGCATTTACTGGAAGTGCAGATTGCAGCAGGAACTTTTGTTGGATGCCTATTGCAACAGATTCCTCACTCCTTTTTAGAGTGCCTCTAGTGTTGCAGGCTTTTACTGAGGGAATACAATGGAGCTGGCAGGAAAGCCATAGCTCTTCAGCATCTCAGAAAAGCAGGGGGAAAAAAAAGAAAAAGGAAAAAAAAAAAAAAAAAGAAAAAAAAAGTCTAGCAGTCCTTAAGGATACAGCACTGCTAGGTAACTAGGACAATGAATTAACAAGGACTGACTTTTCCCTCCCTCTGTTTTCAAGGATAGTAAGTAACAAAATCTGGCAGGCTGAAAAGCCCCTGCTCGGAGGAGAGAGACAAGGAGGCAGGGCTGAAATTCATCGTGTCAGTTTAAAAAGGCAGAGTTTTGCATTTACACAATATGCCCATTCTTGTTCTCTTTGACTCATGGAAAAATATTGAACATTGGACAAGAATGTAGGAATGTGTCTGGTGTCTGATCTCCACAAAAATCTAAATGCTGTTTGCATTCACGTAAGAAATTAAGACTGGCTGTCCAGGCTCCATTGATGTGTAAAGAAAATATGAATAGTGATAGCAATATCATTATAATAACAGCAGTAATACAATTTTTAAAGCTGGCTGTGTAACTAGTACAAATAGAGCACGAACCCAGGCGCTCCTGGCCCTTCATCCTAAACACAGCTTGGTGGAGCTTTCTAGACCATTTGCCTGTCACAAGCATCACAAAGGCTTCTCTCCACCAACAGCATCTGAAACCACTGCTAGTTTTCCTGGCTAGCAGAGGTTAAAACTTTTTATTGCTTTTTTTGCCTTTAGATGCTGCAATAGTTGCAGTGCCTATATTACCATCTATGGCAGACAGGCTGTGTGTCTGCCAGCTGTCAAGCAGCCTATTCATCTCCAGTTGCCTTTTGCCTACTTTCTGCAGCAGAAGAATTTCTCTTCACTGGATTTCATGTGCTGGAGTCCTGTTCCTGCTGCTTGTTTTTAAACCCCGGCTGGCTACAAGCCTGGGGAGCATGGGAGCCCGCAGCCCTGGGGAACCTGGGGCTCCTGTGTCACGTGCAGCTTGCCAGCCAGCCAGCTACAGCTCTTGCCATCATAAAACTGGCACTATGTGAGTGGGGATTGCTGGCTAAACCCAGTCATTTGCTTGTCTCATTGCCCGGAGGGAGAGACAACTAATGGGGTCACCATGGCCTCCTCTAGGATACACCAAAACACCCCCCCTCTGCTTGTCCCATGGCAGAGGTGTGGAATCTGGCTATTTATCCTCTGCCTAGAACCCCCACTTCTTTCCTCTTCTCATCTATCTAAGTTATGAGGTCAGTGTACAGGGAATACTGGTACATGTAATGTCTGGATGCTCCTGACCCAGGTGTTCCTGGAAATTCCCTCAGGTACCCCCCACCATCATTAGGCACCAGTATATCTCTACTACTGTGGTATTTTACAATTTTACCAGGGCCTGGTCTTTAAGTAGATCTGTGCAGGAAGATAGGATGGCCAGGTCTCCTGGCCATAAAGTCCAGATCCTATAATCATAGCCCTATTCTATATCATCTTTTGCCTAAACAAATCATGTTCCCATTTAAGAGAGGCCCTGAAATCATGAGAGGCAATGCTTGTATCTAGTGGTTGCCTCTTTTTTTCTCCCAGAAGGTTAGTGATCTGAAAATCTGCAGACCTGCATATTTTCTGACCCACAGCCTGAGCTAGTGACTCACTCATAGGAGGTGGAGAGAGGATGAAGAGCTCTGCCAGACCTTGTGACTGGGGTAAAATAGATCATTCAGTTGCATGATGTTTGTCAAATTGGTGTGTTTATTTTAAATTTTCCTAGGTGTAACCCAACTCATCACCTCCTTACCCAGGCTGTGGGAAACTACTTGAAATTTTGCTTAAAACTCTAAGGCTCAGTCTCGTAGCTCACAGTTATCAAACCCTGAGTCATGGGTTGCTTTTCCTACCTTTACTGCTATATGAAATGCCTGCAGAAGAGAAATGACACTCTCTCACACAGGCCATCCAGGAAGCCCACAGCCAGAGGCATTTGCCCACCTCCTTGCTCCCCCAGGAGCCTAGGTTTTGAGCTTCTGAATTTAACAGAAAGACTGCTGTAGACATCAGTGTGTCTTGGATCAGGCTCCAGCTACCCAAGAGAAAAGATGGGCTTTGCAGCCCATCCAGATGGTTAACAGCTTTACATACAACCACTGCCTTATTAAATCTCCAGTAAATTAAATGAACACTTAAGACACTCAATTGAAAGCGCTATTGACTGCAGTAATTAAATTGAAATACCTAATTAACCACACCAGAATAGGAAATGAATATATCATGAGGCACCACTCTGTAGTGACTGAGCCAATCAGCTGCTGTCTATACCTTAATTTGTGCTGAAATAATTTTTAAGGGGTGTTTATGATTACTTAAAGATGTGTTTATATAGCACATCCATATATATGTCTATATATATGTGTGTGTATATATATAAACATGCACACATACAGACGCATACTATATTATTATATTTAAGTCTTCTGTCTGAGCTTTTAGCCTTTTGTTGGCAGAGACATTAATTCCAGGTCAGCCACCATCCTCCAAGATAAACTCACACATTATTAAAACATCTAAATCAGAAGGATTACAAATGTCCTGCAGCGGATTTTTTTTCCTTTATTAAGAACATTTACATGAAGGTGTCTGCAGTTTCAAAGCCATTTCAGGCTGAGGCCAAAGTGAATGTTTGGGAAAAAAAGAAAAAAGAAAAAAGAAAGAGTCTTTATTTCTCTCTATTTAGCCTGTGCTGTCAGGTCTCTCTGCCTGCTGCTCTAACCACAGCCGCCCTAAAGGAAAAGTTTACCTTTAATTAAGACATCTAAGTGTTAGGATTCTTAGACTCTGAGCCTCTCTCCCTTTCCTCCCCCCCTTCTTTCAGTCAGGAGTGGAAACTTTATCTCACCTACAAAGGCACACTTTGTGCAAGTCTTGATAGAATGCAGTGATAAACCTTTAGTCCAGAGGAGTATGGAAGGTTCTCAGCCATACCCTGTGACAGGCCCTCCCCAGAAGGGTGGTGATTTTGGGGCTGCCTCAGCTCAGAGAGAATTTGGGCATGACCACTCCACTCTGCTCTCCTAGAGATGTGCATAACACCCTGGTTCTGGTTTTGCCTTTGTTTGGAGGGGAATTTGCTCCCCACAAATCATGAAACTGCAGCCTCACAATAGCAGTACTTGTAATGGCAAAAGGTCAAACTGGGTTACAGTCACTCAGCCCTACTGAGTTATTTGGGTAGTGTCAAGAGGAGTTATTTTTAATGATTTCATGTCTTGGTCTCATAGACAATAACCAGAGAGTGTCTATGAGCCTGCAAGTCTTAATCTTCATCTCAAGAACCAACAAATCTCAGGAAAACAGCAATTTGACAGGATGGAAGGCATCTTCCAAATTTGGAGGTTTCAGCAGGGAACACATTTCCTTTCATTTCCTCAGTCATCCCACTCATCCTGGCATTGTCCATGGCATTTCCCCTGCCTTGTCCTGGAGTGGTGACCAGGTTCTGTTCCTGCCTGTTGCTACTAATGGCTTCATTATCTTGATGCCCAATGGACAAAACTGTGGCACGTGCCTCTCCTCAATGACACTGGACCCTGCATCCCTATGGGACCACGTTCAAAGGGTCTGAGCTGCAGTTCTCCCACCAGACTATGGAGCTGGGGAAGATAGAGGTGACCCTACTAGAGTTCTGCAGTATTTTGGAGAGGTCATACAGGTATAATTTTTGTAGATGCTCTCTTTGCTTTTGTCATGCCTCCATTTTATACACTTCTATATGTTTTCTGGACCAAACTGATCTCTTATTGTTCCTCTCCTCATAAGTGGAATTGCAGCCCCTGTGGCCCTCTGCCACTGTTTATGCTGGCAGAGACCAGTAGATATTGGCAGGCAAACTTGGATAGGATTCACACAGTGAGAGGGCAGGGAGGGAGGAAAGGGCACACTGTGGCACTCAGTGCCTTTGCCTTCCTTGCAGAAAGCATGCCCATGGACAGAGGGAAGGGAGGTCACCAGGTGGGGTGAGAGCTCTCCTAGCTGGTCAGGACAGGTTTTAAAATGCTTAGATCTGGAAGGTACCTTAGATCCTGTCAGGTATCTGTAAGACCTGTAAGACTCTCTCTGTGGAAGTCGCTCATCTGGCCCCAGATGCTTTCTTATTTTTATCTGATAACACTTCTGAATGCATCGTGCTGCCTACCCCATCTCATGAAGAAGAGGTCATACAGCCAAGTACAAAATGTGTGCTGGAACAGAGACAGCTCAGTCTTCAAAATACATGGACATGCCTGAGCAGCAGGGCAAAGCTGCTTTGGCCATTCCTCCTTCACTCCACTGCAGGGAGAGGCAGGAGAAACGAGTCTGCTGCTGACCAAGGTGTCCTACCTTTATGCCTCTGAGATGCCTAAGTGACCCAACCCTGGCTGAAGCCAACAGAAAACTTGTAAGAGGCCCTAAGGTCCATCCTTGATGCATCAGAGCCTAAAAGAACCTGGCCTGGACTGCCTGGCTACTATTCAAAATGGCTCTTAGTTATAAAGAACAAATTGTAAGTTCTCATGTAATGTCCCTGGCAGAATCCAGACTTCTAAAAGAAAAGTCTGTAAATATCATTCCCACTCAGGAACTGTGCAGGGTTATTTTCTGACCCCGATGCACTTTGATTTATCACAGAACTACACAGGTTGAATCTCCCCCGATGGCCTTGAATGAAAAATTTCAAAAGGCTTCTCTCCTTTTCTTTCCCTCACTGCCTAATTTAAAAAAAAAAAATCTAATTTTGCTCATGTAGATCTAAAATTATGACATATACATTAGAAATTACTTCAAGTACAGCAAGGAGATTATGAGCAAAAGCAGTTCATGAGCTCTAATTCTGCATTTACCTGCTGTGAGGAGCAGGTCCCAAAGCCTGTATCTCTCTGATGAGCCTCAGGAGTGCGTGAGGGATTTGTTTACGTGCCCAGAGAACAAAGTCATGTCGTGGAAATTCTGAAAAAGGCTTTGCTGAATTTTACTTTTCTATTTTCCAACCTAGTTGAAAGGAAGCACAGCTTCTCTGAACCTGAATCCTCCTCCACTGGAAGATTATTTATTAAACAGCGATGGTAGGTTGGAGCTGTTTTCACTTAAGGACAATTCTTTCAAAGCCTAACAGAGAAGCAGGGTTGCCATAGTTACCTGAGCAAGCCCTCAGCACAGCACAGTTCCTTCCTACAGCCCAAGACTTTAGGTCAACTTGCAAGTTTGTCAGACAAAGCTTAATGGTTTGCTGTTTCATGCAAGTGAATTGCATTTATCAAGCGAGGTGACCTGAAAACCATGGATAGGATTGCCCCCCCCAACTCTTCCTTTTTGTGCCGATCCAGAAGCCCATGGGGTTCACACCAGCTGGAAATTCTGCAGGGTATCTGGACAGCTGGGGAGGAGTTTGGAGTAAAAACACATTTAGATCTTGGCACTGGTTTCAGCTATCCAATCCAGACCATCATTAACAGCTTCTGTACAGCAGTACTCTCCTATAGGGGCTGTAAAAATGAACAAAACCTTTGTTCAACCTAAACTTCCTTTCCTTGTCTGCTGTTCCTGCAGACTTTCCATTCTAGTGGTCCTATTGTTTCATTTGGAAATGTCAGAAAGCTGCACAGTGTGCCCATTTTATAGGGAATATGTTCCATTTTAGGATGCCAAAATCATACAATGTGTTGTTCCACAATTAATTTACTTGAAATTTGCTTGGGTTCACTATGGCTTGTCTGAAACTATCTTCTTTCTTTCTTTTCATCTTTTTTTCTTTATTTTTTTTCCCTTTTATTTCCTTTTTTTTTAGACCCCAGTATTTGTATTTAGATTGATAGCTACTGCAGACACTTGTTTTGCACCTGAACAAATAGGATTGCTGAGGACAAGATTAGCTCCTTTGTGCAAGCCAATTTGGACACTGGGCATCCCAATAAATGGGCATTTTGCTTTTGAACATCCCTTACTGGAAACAGGAAAAAAGAGCAAATACCCTGATTGTATCATCTGTTAAGTGGGTCATTCCTACAAAGGGAACTGGAAAATCTGCCTTCCTATTCACAGTTTCCTTCAGTTCTCCTTCTTGTAGTGTTGGAGACAGAAAAGAGAGAAGAATGTGCATAGAGACAAAATTCTCCTGAGAACCTGCTGAAATCATGCAATCCAAAACTGGCAGTCTTTCATCCCCACAGTGCCCAGGTTTCCATCTTTCTCTGACCTTTTCCCCTCTCAGCTTCTTCCCCCAGCAGCTTTTTATCATGGTTTCAAGCACAAGTACATCCCCACCAATCAGCACTACTGCAATCTAATTAGGAAGCAGGTGAGATGGTGTAAGAACAGCAAAAAGTGGCCTCATATATTGGCCACTTCTGTCATTTATAGCATAAGTTTTGTGAGGGTCTTGCTAAGGTGCTGCAATGTGGGATGGATAATGTTGCTGACCTGGGACCAGAGGCTCAGAGGGATTTAGACCCCTTAATCCTACTCAAAATTAATGGAGATTAAGTGTCAAAGCTGAGCAGCTGTTTAAACTCCACTGGAAAACTTGAGCCTGAGTTAATACAGTGCCCACTCAAGCAGTCCTGTTGGCCTCAACTCCCTTTTCTGACCAAAATGGATGAAATCAATTTTAGAAGGCATGAGTTCATGCAGGCATAGTGCAATTCAAGTAGAAGACAGCAAAGAGGATCAGAGGACCGAGAACAAAAGAGTAAATTATGAGGCAGGGACATAAGGATGAGACAGAAACATGACAGGGGTAGAAGAGCAGAGAGAAAAGAGATGATGACAAAGTTGAACATGGAAGGAAAAGGAACAATATTAAGGACATAAAAAAAGAAAAGAATGACCCATCTCAGAAAATGAGGAGGGAAGATCAACAGCGTACGACTTAGTCTGAAGAATAATGGAGGACAGAACTCAATCTGTCCTTCATCAACAAGATACTGGTGAACTAAAGAATAAAGAGAAAATGTAGCAAAGGAGTACAGGTGTTTTTTTCTCTCTATTGTGAGCTTTAAGGGGCAGCTTATATGTGAAGTAGCTTGTCATTGGTGAACTTTTGCAGGATGCACCCATATTCCAGTCTACTTTTAAATAGAAGGTTGTATTCAAATAGCATATTCTTGGCTGGGTGTTTGACACAGGGGACATTCGATTTCCAGAGACAATAAACATAAAAGAGCACCACACCACTGGAATTTGGGTTACTGGGGGTCTTTGCATTTTCCTCCTCTTCCTGCCAACACTGAGTGCATTCCAGCCAGATTTGACAGACTGGCAGGAGTCTCAGCAAAGCAAAACTCTTACAGTTTTCATGAAAATTAGTGGCTGGGAAGAGAACATCCAGTAGATAAGGGAGGTGCTGGTTGTATTCACACATATTTGTTCACCAGAGACTGGCACAGGTACAAAAGTGACCCATCTGGCATCTAATGTCTTTTGCCTGGTGTGGATGTTATAGAACACAGAAGAAAGACTGGGTGTGTTGTGGTTGGTAAAAAAGAAGAAATGCAAAGGGACAATAATTCAAATCTGTAAGAAACCCAGCTTTTTTTTTCTTTTTTATTTTTCTTTTTTTTTTTTTTTTCCTATTTCTTTACCATCTCAATTTTCAGAGGTAAATTACTCTGGATGATTTAGGCCATAAAAGCTTTTGAGTCATCTTCAGTATTTAGCTGTGAAAGATGAGACAGTTCAGTTCAAATCACTCATCTGGAGACATGTTAAATAATTAACAGTATATAGTTTGCAATGCCATTTACCATCCCACGGGGTTGCTAGTCCTCTGACCTTGTAACAGCCTTATTTCATAAACAACGCTTTGCAGGACTGCACATTGACAAAACTTCTTAAAATAAGGAACTGTAATTCAATATCAGCCTAATCAATACGTGTGGTGGAGCAGGTAGTTTGTGCCCATTCTTTTGGGCCTCAAGTAAATAGAGTGAGTTGAAATTGAACAATAGGGAAAACTGCAAAGGAAAGAAAGGGAATGTGTTATACACCAGTGCCAAAGCTTGAACATATTCATACTATGTAGTAAACTAAGGTCACTGCCTTTGTTAAGAAAATCTTGGCAAATTGCATCTGCTGTAGAGGTCAGGCAATTATGTTCACAAGGAAACACAAACTTGCACGTTATTTAATGTTTCCAGCCTCTGTAGCACAGTCCTGCGTCAGTTTAAATATACAACATCCCTGATGAGTAACAGATACTGCTGAACAAGCTGCTTTCCTCCAAGCTCAGTTCTAACAGTGGTAGAAACATTTACAGCAAAGCTGGGTTTTCACTGAGAACAGCAACTCCTTTGAAATGGAAAAAGATTGAGAACAACTAAAAATAAAATTGATTGCTTTATTTTGCCTCTTTTCAAGTTTTCTATTGTATGTGAGTTTTCTTTTGCTTTTGTTTCCAGATTACTGTTAGTTTTTTGTCTTTGTCATTTCGTTTTTGGTTTCCCAGTGCTTGCAGCACAGGTCAGCTTCTCTACTCTCTGACTGGCCGAGTGTCCTTTATCACAATATTTGTCAAATAGTGAAAAGATAAACTATCAGATAATCACTAAATGTTACGGGTTGACATTAGCTGCAAACTAATATGCCAGGTCATTCAGAAATTTGCAGAACTAAACTCTTTTCCAGGAAACTAAAAATAAATTTTAAGAGAAATCACTATTTTTTCTGCTTCCATCTTTGTTTAGCTGAACTGCTAACTATAATGTGCAGCTGTTGGCTGAAAATGATCTTGGCATAAGAACACTGGAAAGTGGCAAATATGGCACCATTTTAAAAAAGATTCAAGGGAAAATGCTTATACCAGGCAAAACGTATATATAATTTTTTTTTTAAAGAATAGCTTTTGGTGACACTGGGATAAACAGGATATACTGAAGAGCTCAGCTTTTGCAAAGGAAAATTGTACTTCACAACTCTAGTAAGGATTTTGAAGTAGATAACAAGCATGTGAACAAGAGGTACTCATTTGACATAGCTTAACAGGAAAGCTTGTGCCCAAAGGCACTCAACAAGATCACTTGCTAGAGATGCTTAAAGAAATTAGGCTGTTGTGGGTAAGAGGGAAGCTCTTCACATTGCTTAAAAGGCAGAACAGAAGGGTAAGAGCAAATTATGAGTGAAAACTCACAGGCAAAGAAGATTACCAGCATGTAGGTGATAGAAGAGCAGATGAAGCTCAGTATAGACAAATATAAAATCCAGCACATACAAAACAGTCCTTACTCTACCTACAGTGATGAGACCTAAACTCAGCCCTTGGGAATGAGATCCTAAGGTCAGAATAGACTGTGCTATAACACCATCTCAGTGCTCAGAAATGCAAGTGCTCAGACAGCAAGCCAAATGCCAGCAAAGGAACAGAGAGCAAAGCAAAGACACATCATGCTGGCAGTGTCTAAAGCCACCCCCATCACAGGAAAAAAAATAGTAGAAAGAAAATTATACAGAGAAGGGCAAAAAGGACCCTCAAAGGAAAAAAAAAATAAACCAAAAACCACCATCCATAGAGGAATAAGTTAAATAGACTAAGATTATTTCAGGCTGGGAAAGGAAAATTTGATAGAGCAATATGAACAGAAATTGATGACTCTTCCAATTCAGGAGTTGGAGAACATAATGTGAAATGCGCACATGGCAAGGTAAAAGCAGACAAGGAGGTCCTGATGTGAGACACAACTACAGAACTATTTTTAGCAGGATGTCATTCATGCTGTAAGTTTAAATGTGCTCTGAAAGCAACTGGATGAATTAATTGACAAAAAATTCATTCAAGTTATTGAATGCAAATACTCCATTTATTGATGCTTTGCTACAGATGGTTGGAGGCTAAGACAGCATTGTGGAGAAGGCAGTGTTTGCTTATCTGCTCATAATAATGACCACTAAAAGTGATCACATACAGAATCAGTCAAATTTTTGATCTCAGTCAGTCCAGACATGAAATCTGTGTTGCTTATATAATGAAATGAAAAACTGTGCTTTTTTTTTCACTCCCTCTGCCATCTCAAGCTGCTTTTTGTTTGGGGATGAGTACTTGAGAAATACATTGGGAAGGAATACAAAAAGTGTTTTAAGATCTCATGTCTTCTGGTCTGCAAATGTCATTTGTTATAGTTATGTTCATATAACAGCCACAAAAATTGAGCTTTCATGTGGTAGGTATCATTGGCTGCTGGTGTAATAAAACAAACACTAATGAACGCTTATGGGATCTGTTTCTGGGTATTTCTGTCCCATACTGTTTCAAACGAAACTTCCAAACTCCTCTCTCATCACTAAGCCCAAATTCATCCACACAGCAAAGAAACCACCAGAAAATCTAAGCACTGATCTGACAGAAGCATCCCCCCACATAGTTCTGAGGCTGAGTCTACAGTGTTGCAGTCTTCACCTTCTAGAGAGCAACTCAGCCAAGACTTTCAGAATAAGCTGGAATGTTATTTCCCTTGGGTGAAATCTGCTGAAACTGATGGATATGTTGTTCCTGGAAATCCCAGTGGGGCTGAGATTTTACTTCCAGTGCTAAAGTCTTACTTAGTTGTAGTTGTGCAGTCCTGAACTGGAGGCAGGAATGGATGAACTAAGAACAAGATTGTCATCTCCAGGCTAACAACTGACAGGTTAAAACTTTCCTTTAAGTACAAAGGATGGAGAAAAATGTATTATTGTTCTGCCCTAAAAATGAGGAGATAGATTGAGCTGGGGGGAGAGGGTGGTCCCCAGCACTCTCCTCCCAGGGGGGAGAGACTGACACAGTCCTTGGTCTCTCTTCTTGCCTCATGTTTTCATCCTTCGTGCTCCCTGTTTCTCCGGATAAAGCTAACAATGCCACACTTGTTTTGCTCTCTGCCACTGCTGAGGGCTCTATTTTTAATCACAATTAATATGGAGACCAAAACAAAGCAAAACTTATCTCTCACCCCCTCATTGTTTGCAAAGGGGCTGTTTAGTCTGAGGTCACAGGACGTGCCCCTGGCCAGGCAGCTTCCCAGCCTCCCCCAAAGTCAAGCCATACTCAGGCCCTACATGACTGCCAACCAAAACTGTCTTGCAGCTTTACTTTATTCACTGCATTTTTTTTTTTTTTTTAATCATTTGAGGCCTTCCAGATACTCCCTGCAGCTGTCTGTGCAGGTGTGGGGCAGGGCATGGATGGATGTTGAGGACATAGCACTGCTTCTTGGACCGTCCCTGCCACAAGCACCTCGGACCTTTTGGGCAAGAGTCCATTTTTAAGTAAGGATGCCTTACACAGACATAAGCAGCTCCTCTCCTGACCATGAGTTACCTTGGCAGGAATCAAGTCAACCTGAGCCCCATGGACTTAATGTATCTTACAAAGAGGGATGCAGATGGGTTGACTGAAGTGACATCTGACTCGTGATGATGCCTAAGAGCTGAAGCTTCTGAGAATGCATTTCCTTGGGTACCAAAGGCTCAGTGAATATGTCCCAAAGAATCCCAGTGTGTACATAAAAGCAGAGATCTCAGCACCATTATGATTTCAGAGAGTTCAGCTTTCTGTAATTCACTACAGCGTTCCCTTGAGTTCATCTGTCCCGGCCTTCCTCACCTACCTGATCAGTTCTGAATACAATACAGGACATGGCAAACAGCTTTCAGAGTTCACCATGCAGGCAGGCAGCTTTGGTACTGCACAACTCTGCAGGGAGTCCTACAGCAATATCAGAGGAATAATTATAATATTTAATTGTATTTATTTATTAAATATACATATTTTCCTTGAATCTTTTTTTATTATTAGTTCTTAAACTGCCTATTTATCTAATTTACAAGAACTGGTAGTATTCCAATTTTGTATACAAAGAAATAATAAAACCATCTTAATTTCAAAATTTGCTTATCAAATGCATTTTTCATAGAATTGTTGAGCATTAGTATCAAGACAGTTTTCTGTGCCTGTGCCAACAGTCACTTCTCCCTCAAGAACTGAATGTATTTGAAATATTTTTAACCCCCACTTTCTGCTTCATTTGCTAAATAATTTCACATTTTTTTTCCAAAAGCTGATATTCTTTCATCAGATAGCAATCCATATTATTGCTACTTCCTGGAAAAGTGGAATGCTACTGACAGAATGAATATTTGGTCAGAGAAGTAATTTTATTTTTTTGCTTCTTTCACTGCAGGAAAAGGCTAATTTTGCACATTTCTAACTAGCAGATGTGTAGATATGTACTTATTGCTTAAGCTGCCCAAACCAGGTGATGTTCTAACTAGTCCTCAGAGCTTTTCTTCTACTTGTTTTAGCATACCAACAGACAAAAATACAACTGAAGGTCAGCTTTAACTGACTTCCATGCATTTGACTTTCCATGTATTCAGGCAACCCTATGTGCATCACTAACAGATTCTAAAGGCATGCAGAATTGCACAAGGGAAGTTTTATTAAAAGATGCCTATACTATGAACTGCTTGCAGCTGCCCTATTAAGAAACAACATTATCAGCCTCAGAAATTCTGAAGCTAGTTACTAAAATGGTTACAGACTAAGCTGTCTACTTAGTTTGAGTATATATTTTATTTGAGCAAATGAAGTGAATAAGCTTGTGTGCAAATGATCAGACATGCTGATTTGTGTGTGATTACTCAAGTCAAATGTTTAATTTGCATAACTGAATGCAAATTAGGTACAGAACTGCAGGCTAATGTGAAGCATGCCATTTGGCGCCTGAGAGTTCTAAAAATCAGACTCAAAACCTCCACGCTTAGTGTAACTAAATCAGAACAGTGGAATTCAGCACAGCAGATATCTATCATTTGATTCTGCTTATAATTATTTACCACTAAGGGAGGTGACACATAAACAAGCACCAGAACCACAAGTCTGCTTCATTTTCTATCTCTCCAAGAGAAACCACTGTTCTGAGCTTCTAGCATATTCTTTCTTATCTTATATTTTAAACAAAAATATCTGACAAAGGAAAACTACAACTATACAAGGATTTGAAAAGGCTTCCTCAGAGCAGCTTTCTGGTAGTTTTTTTGGAAGTGGAAGGTTTCCACTGTACATGGTCCTGAAATTATTTTTAGCTTTGTTTGTTTACAATCTGGAATGACATATTCAATGTGATTTGATGTTTCCTAGTATTCTTGATCCACTCTTTTCCAAGGGAAGCATTGGAAAGTCTACAGTGTAGTAAAATGAATGCAAGACCTGTGAGGAAAATATTTGTAGTGAACAATCTGACAGGGATTGGGAGCTGAACTGGATGACTTAACGGGCATTACATTGCTGGAGCCTAATGATTCATAGTAGCAGAATGGCAAAATGGCAATTCTAATGCTATTTAAGACCACGGTGAATTGGGTTTTCTGCTGTATTTCAAATTCTGGCTTACTGTAATATACAAGAGACCACATAAGCTCTGCTCAGGATGTCTTTCTATAATGTTTATTGGTTTCTTATAAACCCAAACATTTCAAAAGCCAGACTTGGGAGCCGAAATATAGTCAAGAGATCAAACAGTGGCTGAGGAAACCCCATAGCCCAGCCTACGCATTTACCCCAGTTTGTTGCCTTATATTTGAAGATGCAGTCTTGCTGAGACTGCTGCTAAACATGGAACTGCTACCTGCTTAAACTGGGCACTTCAAAAGGAGCTTTTTTTAAGCTCCTGCAACCTAGGAGGCAAAAGATACAGAGCTAAAAAACACAACAACCCTAAAAGCCCCAAATGGCATGATTTTGCATGCCCAATTAACGATTTATGAGTGACAGAAGTTGGCAGCACTAAGGAACTGACTCATGAATGCTCTGCTTTCTCCATCAAGGAAAAAAGAAGCAGAGGGAAATGTCAGAGCTGCCCTTTGGCTGTCTCCCCCACAGTGGGCAGAGCCCCCCGCCACCCTGCTGTGTGGTGCAGAGGAGAGCAGGAGTGAGCAGCCCTGGGAGGTCACCGGTGCCGGAGCACACACGTGGCCTTAAAGAATGGCCAATTCACTGCCTAGGTGGAAACTGAAGTCTGTGCCTCAACCAGATGATAACTCTGGCAGTGCAACCACTGGAGGAGCAAACATGGAGGAACTCTGGAGAAAGGAATTCTCACTTATCTGCTGGACAATATCAAGTCTCATGCACAACTCTTCTGAGATACAACCTAAACCGTGAAAACAGAAACAAGCTCTATTTATTCAAACATGCTAAAAATATCTCTTACTACCACTCTGCATAATGTGAAAACCTAGAAGAGAGGTGAGTATTGATCATGTGAGATTCACTGGTAGAAGTTTTTTGAGACACCTGTGTGAGCCTTAAACACACATATTCACTGTGCACATGCATTTTTGGGAACACACTGCATACTAGCCAGCAAATCGCACTGCTTCTCTCCAGGTTAAACAGAGCTAACATCAAGGACAAGGATTGTTTTTCAATGCCAATAGAGTAAGCAAGTCTGTTCTTGAAGGACCAAGATATTACCAACTGTGAGAGAAATGCAGATATGCCAGGGAGTAGCTGAAAATTAATGGAATCGCACTTCATTATAAATTAACTAAGAATTTGACCCTCGGTCAATACAAGTTCAATGGTAGATTTATAAAGATCAATATTTATGTATATATACATCACATTCAGCCTGGAGATGAATCTCTCTCAATACAGTTTCCATCCATTACAGAGCATTCTAATGCGGCCTGTGTGGCTGCGGGGCTTTCTACCCATCTGTGGTACCTCATGCAGCAACACACAGGACTAAGGAAGCCAGCGCTCACCCTTCTCTTTCATAATAGAAACTGAATGAGACACCAAAATTTAGTTCAGGAACAGTTACTTCAATTTTCTCAGACCCAGCATGGATGTGCTGGTTCTCCTCCAGTAGAACACATCCATGTGAGTTCATGTAACAGCTCTTGCAGCCTGACACATTGGCATGTACTGGCTCAGTCACGGCCACTCCGCATGTGCATGTTTGTGTGTGTGCACGTGTTCACAGGCCCTGACAAATGGGGTACAACTGAAGTCATTGTAAACTAAGTTATACTTCAGTGGCAGTGGGTTATGCTAAGTCACATTTCCATGTATCTGTCAGGAACTGGGAGAGTGTGCACACGGACTGTTACCACCAGCAACCAGAAGAGCACCATTACTGAAGTTGTACTACTTGAGAGCCTAAATTCTCAATAGGTACAGGCCATGGAAGAGATGTTTGATGATATAAGTCAAATTTCCCTGTATTGACAACTACTTTATTCCTTTTTCGGTGATACTACACAGGTCTCCAGCAGTTGCCAAATTTCAAGCACTGATTGTAACCTCACTTACAGAAAAAAAACTCCAAAATTCTTTTGGCCAGGAACTGCTAACTGAAATAGCTCAATGATTTCAGTGTACTTTGTTAGGATTTATAATCCCCAGAGTAAAACACAATCAGCATTTGCAATGCAATGTAAGTATACAAGAAAGCAAGTAGAAATAGGAATATTCCCACAGCTAAGAATTCTTCCAGGCTGGATCTGCTGATGTGCTGGCAGCTGCAGAGGCTTGCAGGCGAGGGGCTTGCAGAAGAGCATGCAGGATGTCTGAATCCTAGAGCAGGAAGAGACAGACATCCTGGGAGACTTAATAGAGGCAGGGTACCCATTCTGGCATTTTCAAATCTCAGGTTGTGGCTCTTTAGGGAAACTATTCTGATTTAAACAATATCCAATGGTCCCTGCTCCTCTCCTCCCACTTTTCCTTGTGCACTGGCATTTTTCTGGCCTCAGATGAGCCGGGTTGGAGATCTGAGCCAGCTGACGCCTCTCGGCTCCTTTCTGTAGGGCTAATTTTCTGCTGATCTAGCTTTCTGAACATGCTTGCTGGTGGGGGCAGAACACTCAGTGCCAGCAGAAGGGGAGTGGTGAGGGGACAGGCAGGGGAAGGGAGAGAAGGGAAAGAAGCAGAGCCCTCCTCGGCTGCAGCAGTCGAGTGCTGAGTCCATTTAGTGGCATCTAAGTATGACACCATTAGCATTCCTGTCCCATAAACGAAGAGCAATCACTTCAACTCCACTTCTTGGGGCTTCAAATCTGATTTTTCTAGCAAATAATTTGCTTGATTGTGAGCTACTTCCCATTGCTTACTGCAAGGAGAGCTGGCAGATGATGCTGCACCAGGACAGCATTTTGAACCTTTCTTTTCCCCAAATCCTGACAAATGCAAACTGTTCCTGGTTGCATTTCTGGGATCGTGTTATAGGGAAGAGACCAGCCATGTTTGCACATATGGATCCATGTGGGCAGGTGGGCTGAGGCTTTGTTGACCCTCTGAGATAATCAGCATAGCCTAGACCACCACAGAGAAGGACAATGAGGGGAGGGAGGACACGGGGAAGGGGAGGCATGAGGTCACAGGGCTGAGATGGGAACTCAGACATGCTGACTGCAGGCAACAGGGCCTGGCCAAGGTGTCCCATGGCTTCAGTGCACACTATGCATTCCCTTGAATGCAGAGGAGCTGTGCTGTGGACCTGTCATCTCATGGCCACAGTGACCTCAGAAAGCTGCTTGTATGGGGCCTGATCCCCTCGGTTCAAACACTGCTTTACACAGGTCCAAACAGCACAGAAAGTGGGCCAAAATGAACCAAACCCAACCAGGCAGTAACCATCACTCACCCCTTTCTCAAGCTAACCCAGTGGAAAGGCTTTCTAATTGAATTCCCATATGTCTAATACAAAATGAATACAAAACTCCTTCAGCTTCAGAAAGACAGAGGCTGTAAGCAATGTAAGGCACCTGGAGATGAGTTTAATGCTGCTCTCTTCCCTAGTCTACCATGCTGTCCTGGTCTCACCCCAAAGTGTACATGGTCACTTTGGGGGTGACAAGACTATTCCATTAGTGCTGCATGGTACATGTGGAGTGGTTTCAACAGGGCAAACTAAGAGAACATAAATCATCCCTAACACAGCAGCTAATTAGGCCAGAGAGAGCCAAACAACTTCAGTGAAGGACCACATGAACAACTTTGTCTTATTTTGACACTCCAGGCTTATGGGTCTCCTCAGCTTCTGTTGAGCTTTCTTAGCTCAACAGACTTTACATGGAGCAAGTGGCATATCAACATCTACATATTCAACAAATATAAAACCAGAGAGTTAAGAGGTCCCAAGTCTCCACTCTGCACCTTTATTCTCCCTTTCTCAGACTGTAATACTATTTTTTGTTATCAACTGGTAATTTGCTGACCTCTCAATTCTTCCCAACAGCTGCAGCTTACAGACTTCTTCTAATGTTATTCCAATGAAAGTTTAATGACATCTTTGCTTTAAATAACCTAATGAAATAAGGGTACCAATTAATCCCTTTGGGCTAAAGTCAGTTCCTCTTTATTTTTGTTCTCTAAAAGAGGCTGTAAAAGTCCCTCTGGCAGACGGTGGTCCTGTGGAACTTCATGGAGATTAACCCATGAGTTTCAGCTCAAGTGTGGTGGTGAGTTTGAAATTTTTCAGTCAGAAAGAATTTTCCATTGCAGAAATGATGGTTTGTTAAAAGCTATATATTTTGTGGGAAGTATTTCCAAAGAAAAAATAATTACAGAATTTCAGCACTACAGGAAACAAAAAAAAAAACTTCCAAAGTAAAATGAAGCCAAATGACAAAATATAAAAATTCACCATGACATGGAAATTCCAGTTTTCAGCTGGTGAAGCAGAAATTTTCAACTATGCAAATAGCTTGACCTCCAACTGCTGAGTACCTTCTCAACAGGTGCTCAACAGTGTCCATTTTATGCAACCATGCAGAATTCCCAAAACCAGAAAGGGCTCTTCATGTAAAATCTTGCAAACTTGCAAAGCACGAAACAGCATGCCACTTGCTAATGTCGGCATTCCTTGATGAGATGTTGCAATATTCTACACTTGCTCTGGACACGGCCAGGTTGGATAGGGCTCTGATCAGCCTGGACTAGGGGAAGGTGTCCCAGCCTATGACAGGTGGATTGGAACTAGATGATCTTTAAGGTCCTTTCCAACCCAAACCTTTCTGTGGTTCTGTGACATGGCCTATGCCTCCAGTACAGACCATGGGCCAAGCTCTGGGGTGCTTGGTGAGGCTAAACGCTCGCTGCATAACAGGGAATGGCTGGGCTGCAGCAGCACAGACCTCTATTCCCTTGAGCAATATCAGTCTGGGATCTCCCTGCCGCTGCTGTTGGATGGCTTTTGCTCTCTGAATTAGCTCACTTAATGTTCATGTATCTCAACCCTGCACTGTAATCTGCAGTGTAGACAGAGCATTATTTCTCATCTAAATTTATCCAGCTTCAATTTTCAGCCACTGGATCCTGTTATGCCACAGTCTATCCATCCTAAAAACCTTCTAATATTAGAAATATGCTACAGAGTTGAACAGATCACATCCATCATTGCTTTGTGATCCTCCCACTGTTTTCTTCACTTTTAAACCACATTCTCCTGTCTCTGCATAGGGGTGTTCTCTTTTCAGCCTCTATTTTACAGTGGGGAAGCAAGTGCAAGGCTGTGAGCGTGGCACAGTCTGTGGATGCAGCTCATACTGGAAGAGGACGATCAGAGGGCAGAAAATACTGGTAAGTGCATCTGCTGTGTTGCTGTGTCCAGCATCACTGTGGGCACACTTGCATTATGTCAGTGTTTCACATGGTTGGTGTTGCCTGAAAGATTATTCTGGCTTTGGCTTGATCTCTCTCACCTGATAGGTATTTAGCTTCTGTCCTGCCCTGCTTTGTTCTCACAGTTATACACCAATGAAACTACCTTCTCTTCTCCTCTAAACTGTCCTCCAAACCTTTAAGTAAACCAGCTACAGAAAACAGGCTCTGTCATTCACCTGGCTGTCAAATCACGGCTGGTTTTGGAAAGAGCTCAGATACGGATCTCATCATGCAAGATCAGGTTCATCCACGGAGATGAGAATCCTTTGTCTGCAAAAAGCAGCTTGCAAAGTTCAGTGCAAGTTTCCTGCTTAGTCCTGACGTTTGTGCGCTGCCCACACAGCCGAAGTGAACAATGAACTGTGGGAAACATTCCTCTGCCGCTCTCGCCGAGCTGCCAGCGCGGGATGCAGAGCTAGGATTTATAGAGTTAAGAATTACACAAGGTTATACTGCTATATAAAATGCAATTAAGATGCAAAGAATATTTTATAGCCTGACTGCATCAGTGTCATAGAATTTCATAGCTGACTGTGTGTTTTTCCATTTCCTAGAGCACTCTTTAAAAGCTGAAGGAAATGTATTAAAAGGCAACAAGATTAAATTATACATAGTTCCTATTACTTTGCTCTTATAAAAGGACCTCACATGGACACCTCAACCTAAAACACAGGAATGATGAGGTTATTTTTGCCATAAGCCAAACATATGTCGTTTAGATTATGTAAGAAATATTTGTGGTCCCTGCTGGTGTTGTCAGAATGTACATCATATATTAGATTCCCAAATACACAGAAATACCCTGCTATTAAAGCTAAACAAAAGGGATTTAACTGGTTGGACTAATGAATTTCAGGAACTGATTATCCATGGCAGTATGATACTGGCTGACGTGTTAAAAACAGTGAAATCATGTAGGACCTTGCCTAAATAAGATTTATACATAGTGCCAGCTAGCTGGTAAAAAATAGCAATAACCTTTTAAAACATTAATTTAGGCTTTTATTAGAATACAAAGAACCTCCAGTTTTTGAAAGCAGGCATTGTCTCCCCTTTTAATTTCAACAGCACCATGGCTTGAATACAACACAGCAGGGTGTGTGTTTTCTAAAGTTGGGTTATTATCAGAGTGCTCAACGCAGTTTGCCAATAAGCCTTTATTTGGCAAAGCTTAAAACTGCTGACAAATGAGATTCTTCCTCCAGCAGTAAAACAAGGCACAGTTAAATATGCCTAATTACAAAAACACACCGAGAACTACTGTGAAGTATGTACATCTCTGAAAAATCAAACGATCTCTGCATCACAGCTGAGGGGCTGGCATCCCAATGCCATCTAATCTCATGGAATAAAAATATATAAACACAAAAGACCTAGAGACAAGATCCTGCCTCGTTTATTCCTTGGGCCATCCCACTACACCCAACAGACCCTATCAAGTCCTTCCTCAGAGTGCAGTGATCCACTGCCATAAAATAGCCTGCTTCTGCTCCTGCAGTCACTCTGGCCCTTAGGAGCCATCTAACCATGCTAAGATGAGCATCCTGTAAGATCAGAAGCAAGTTTAAGCATATATAGATAAATTTCTCATCTTGAACCACAAATTCAGTGAACTGATTGTTTGCCTACAAAATATGGCAGTGCTTTTTCTTCAGTATCTCTGCTACTTTCTCTCCATTGGTCTGAACTGATGCAGAGTTGAGGGTGCAATAAAAACCTTCAAAATAAATGAAAAGATAAATCTGTTTAAAGTGAAGTAGCTCTTTATCTCTTTCTGCAGTGTAAGATGGGATCACTAACAGACTTGTTTCTTTTCTTTAAGAGTGTAGGATAATGTGCACTTTGAGTTCAGATGTGAATCTCACTCTATGACAACTATATGTAGGCACCAGTAGCACTGATGAACTCTCTTCTAATTCCAATGGAATTAGTACTGGTCTGTGGGAGATTAATTTGACCACATGGGCTAGAGGTTGTTTCTAATGTACCTTTCATCCATCAGCATTTCAGTAGCTATTTGTGAGCAGCATAAAGAACCACAGTGAGCAAGACAGAGAAACAGAAAATTATTTTAAAATTGCATTTTGATTGAGGAACGTAGATAATTTAGTTGACATAGTATAAAACTTTTGAGCAGAAAATTCTCTTGACCTCAATTTCAGGGCATCTAATAATATTCCCAGGCAAAACTCAGAAAAAGAGGAGTAAATTGGTAAAACCATAAGCAATATTGCTGTTTTGTGTCTATGGTGCATTTTTTTGCATATTTTTAATATTTAAAAATATGTGCCTATTTTAAAAGTTTCATATTTACCAGAAATATTTATAAAACGTCAAGAAACACAAAGAGAAGTAGCCCATTACAGCAAAGGCAAGTACAGAGTAAAAATGCCAGAGCCTCAAATAAAATGTTCTCTAATATAATGGAGTGCCTTATTTGTTGCTGTGTCTTGTCACTTCCTTCAGCTGCACTGAGTGTCCCTGAATGGGGATTTACAGCAGCCACCACAGTGTGTCTAGTTGCTTCGTCTGTAACTACATTTAAGCTAGGATTGAAGGGTTCTATGTTTATTTTCACTGCTTTCAAGATTGAATTGTCTTAATTTCCAGAGCAGGTTTTCTGGCCATTACAGCCCTAAACTCAAATTTTAGTTTGAAAATTAAACTTGGTACTTCCTAGTTTTTCTGTGCTAGCTGAGGTCTGATACACTTGCAGCTAAATAACATTAGGAATCTTGTCAGAAATGCCTGAAATGCTGAAGTAACTCTAAATTCTCTTTTCAAAAGCATTTAAATTGTAAAAGAGGCCCAATTTAATAGATGACTAATTCACTTAGGCTTCTGAGTGCACCAAGTCACTTTTGAAAATAAGCCCCAGCCTCTAAGGTCATGTAAGCCCTTTTGAAAACTTTACACGGCAGCTCAAATTCACCTTAATTGTATTAATAATAGAGCTCAGGCTCAGGCTGAAACAGGATTCCTGGGAATCATCTATAACCAAAGAAAGATCCTAGTTTCATTGTGAGATCCCAGGTTAGGCTTGCAGAGCTGGCAGGGCAAAGAGAGGAGCTTTTCATTGATCATGTGTGATCTGCAGATAACTGAGACACAACAACAGAGCTCTAGATGTGTATCTTTCTGAAAAGGACAGTTGTTAAAAGGATAAGAAGAAACCTTAGGAGAACAATACACAATATGTTGGTATAGAAATTAACAGCTCCCCATAGCAGAACTGGTATGTGGCACAAGGAAAGAACACAGTTCAGGTCACTCAAAGCTGTGCTCATACCTAAACTGTGAACTGCTGTTCACAATGTGCTCAGAAAGGGCTGTGATGTGAGCATGTGAAGTAGTGTGCTGTGCTGCCCAGAGCCAGAGGAGCGGCGAAACTGCAGGGAATTCAGAAGACAGCAGCAAATGAGATGAAGAAGACAGAAGGACCAAGGTATGGGAAAGGACTAAGAGCTAACTGTACGTAGCCCACCGGGGCACTGAATTAAAGTACCCAGCTAATATAAATGCCTTGGGAATAGAGTTATTATTTACAGGGATGTTTTAATCATAATATCACAGAATATGATGAGTTACAAGGGACCAAACAGGATCATCAAGTCTTGCAGGAGGCCTGCAGGAGACCATCCTCAAGAATCATACCATGTGCCTGAGAGCATTGTCCAAATGTTTCTTGAACTCTGTCAGGCTGGTGCTGTGTCCACTTCCCTGGGGAGCCTGTTCCAGTGCTTGACTACCCTCTGAGTCAAAAAACTTTTTCTGCTATCCAACCTAAACCTCCCCTAACTCAACTTCATGCTGTTTTCTCGAGCTCGGTTACCACAGACAGAGATCAGTGCCTGCCCCTCCTCTTCCCCTCATAAGGAAGAGGGGACTGCAATGAGCTCTCCCCTCAGTGTCCTCCAGGCTGAACAGACCAAGTGCCCTCAGCCACTCCTCATGTCTTCCCCTCAAGGCCCTTCACCATCCTTGTTGCCCTCCCTTGGATGGTCTCTAAGAGCTTAATGTCTTTTTTTATATGGTGGCACCCAGAACTGCCCCCAGCACTGGAGGTGAGGCTGCCCTAGCACAGAGCAGAGCAGGACAATCCCCTCCCTTGCCTGGCTGGCCATGCTGTGCCTGATGCTCCCAGGACAGGGCTGGCCCTCCTGGCTGCCAGGGCATTGCTAGCTCATGGTAAACTTGCCATTGACCAGCACCCCCAAGTCCCTTTCTGTGGCATTGCTCTCCAGGATCTCATTCCCCAGTCTGTCCACACAACTAGGATTGCCCTGTCCCAGGTGCATACTCCAGCACTTGCCCTTGTTAAACTTAATATGGTTAGTGCTTGCCCAGGCCTCTGATTTTTTGACGTTCTCTCTGCAGAGTCTCTCCTCCCTTAAGAGAGTCAACAGTTCCTCCCAATTTAGTGTTGCCAGCAAACTTAAGTGTTCCCTTGAGTCTTACATTCAAGTCGTTAATGAAGATGATGAAGAGAACTGGGCCAACCAGTTAAACCGGGAAACATCAGGAAAGGATTTAAAAACTTGGACACATGGAAGGCATACATCAACTTGACAAGTTACTGTGTGTAAGCAGAACCATGGTAACTCTTTACCTGCGCACTTTTAGCCCAAAAGCTCATTTTCACTTAACTGCCCTGAAATAGGTTAGAGCAGGCTGAAATTTTTCAGTGCTACAAGAGAGAACAAAGCTACCACCAGAGCTGAGCTCAGATGGGACAACTTGTTAATGAGGCCAAGTGCTAAGGAAAAAAGAAAAATAAACATTCTGGATATCAGGGTAAAAAAAATCTTAACTCTGAGATCTACTGACTTTATTGTTGTGTCTTCAGGAAGAAGGGGAAGACTTATTACTTGGGTTGCCTAAAAGTAGACTGACAAAATAAAAGACAATGTACTACAAGGAATAACTGAACCAGCACAGAGAATACTTAGATGTCCCAAAAGTCTGGGCAGCTTTCTTCACCTCTTATTTCTGCAACTGTTAAATTTCTTTCTGTGGAGTACTGAGGGAAAGAGTCTAAATAGAACCAAAGCCCCTTAATATCCCTTTTGTTCCAGGATTCAGTTTACTAGACCATTTTCTCAACCTCTCTGATGTTAGAATAAATGTTTTCCCACTTGCTGTCTGAAACTGAGAGTGACAAAATACCCCAAGAAAAAATGTTCTCATAGCATTTCCAGCTGGGACAAGACATAAAGGTTGCTAAAAATCTCATGAGAAAGTTTATTGTCAAGAGGTTTCCAACCCTGTTCTTCAATGTTCTGCTCAATGCTACACTGTTGCCAAAGCTGACTCTGAACTTTGCCTCTGCTGAAAGCTGCCTGTCAGTGACCACTGCAATTTTAGGTATAACTACCAAAAATATAGGTAGGTATATTGCAACTAGGTGTAACTGCAAGAATTGAGGCTGATGGGCAGTGTCAATGTGGGTATGAGGTGCGGGAGCTCTTCCCCGGGAGGCAGTGGGGAGCTCAGTGCAGGAGGGAACAGGTAGGTTGGAATACCCCCCAGTCCTGCTCTGCCTTCCCAGCATGGAAGGCCATGGTTTAGCCCATGCAATTGCACAAGATTTCACAGGATCACAGGAGAGGTCAAGTTCGAGGGGATCCCAGTGGGTCACCTGGTCCAACCTCCCTGCCCAAGCAGGGTCATCCCAGAGTGCAAAGGACTGAGCAGTTGCAAGAATAGCAAGGACTTGATCCAAAGCAAAACCACACATAACATGTACAGGGGAAGGCTGGGGCCCTTGGCACCCACAGACCCATCACACTGCTTGCTAATCCTGGCTAAGAATGTGACCACTTGCATTTCTACTCGTGCAAGCATCTTGATGATGGCACGCACCCCTGTCTGTCTTACTTCATGGACTTCACTGAGTGTGGTGCGTCCCCACCAGATAGTCTTAAAGATCACCTTCCTGGAAAGTGCCTTGAATTCTTCAAACAAAAGACATCCTGCAAAATATTACAGAAAGTCTTCAATCAGTACTAAAGTGCCTCAGGGCTTGGACTTTGTTTCATGATTTTTCTTTATATAAATATATATATAAATATATATATGTGTGTATATATATATATATATATATATATATATATATAATTCCAAAAGAAAACTGTGATCTCCCAAATGTTCTTATGTTCAGTAAAATAACAAAGCTCTTTTTTTGTTCAACATGAAATAGAAAGGCTTTTGGTCTTCACAGTATATTTTCTCACATCCCTTTCATTGAGATGACATGAGGAAAAAAAAGAACAAAGGAGGGGAAAGGGGGAAAATAAAAGATGAAGAAATTTAATTTATCAGCTTCAGATTTTTTGCTTTTTATCTTTCCATCCCAATCTGAAAATGTAAACATAACTTTCTGATAAGATTCTTACTTTTGCAAGAGACCTTTTCCCTAAAAAATTAGCATATACATTAAAAAAATCAGCTATGAACAACATACAGCCAAAGCCTTGGCCTTGAGGCTTGCACAGGTTTTAGTTTACAAGCATGAGAAGTTTAAATACAAGACTGTAAGTGTTCTTTGATACTGGACTGATTGGAAAAATTCCAAAAGCCTTGAAGTGGAGAGAAAATACGTATATTTAGGAAAAGAGCAATTAAATAAACAATAATTAAAATATTGCAATATAAAACTAGGATGTTGAAAACTTGCATTGACTAAAGAATATATGAGAAGAGTGCTTTATTTGGCTCAAACCACAATGCCCAAGATATCATTAAACTTAAAACAATGGGAAGAAAACTGTTTTACATCCATGTTACTAATTTCATGATAGTGTCGTGATTTAGTTATAAGTGATTCCAGTGTAAGTACTAGTTTAAAGCTAGGGGAATGGGAAATAAGGTTTTATTTTAGGTTTTACTTCCTAATACGAAAGCATCTGACTTTTTAGAAATATGATGGGGCTGATCTATTCCTTGTCTCTATGGGTTTATCCTAATGCAGACCACCTGCAAATCCTGCCCAATAAATTTTGTATCACTTGAATGTAATTAGCGGATAAAAAAGTCATGATCCGATTGAGTCAGTCTCATGACTGAGATGAACGGAAAAGTTATCAATAAAAAAATCTGAGAAAAACCAAAACCCTCAATTCTAATTGAACTTGTAAGTTTGACAACAAGAAGTAGACACTCTTAGCTCGAGGCCATGCAGCCTTTGATTGCCAGCTCTGGGAATGCGCAGGTGTTGGATCACCCACGGCAGTGCTGCCCCATGGCTCCCCTCCGGCAAAACCCCTGCTCTTTGATCCCTCCCCAGATCTCAATGGGAGTTCCCCCCTCCCTGGGTCCAGGTGGACTAGGGAAACTGGGAAAGCTCTCTCCAAAAATGAAATCCACTTTGCAGATCCTGTACCTCAGCCCCTCCTCTCCACATGAGTGAACTGGAGCATGGAGAACAAGAGTTCCACCCATTTTTCCAGAGGTTTCCATCTCTGCAAATGCCTGAAGAGAGATGCACCACAGACAGGCAGTGGGAAGGAGATGTCTAGATTACCTGTGCAGTACAGACCAGGACAGATGGTGACAAATTGGCATATTCCCACTGTGGAAGAGCAGATACACCTTTCATCACTGCTCTTCCCTGAGACAATAGCCACATGCCAAAGGTTTGGGCATAAACATTGATCTGATGGACTCTCCTGGCATGTCCATATACAAACAGCAGCATCTGCCAGGAAAGTATCTTGCAATGTTATATGACAACTTTACCAAGAGCCCAGATCCATTTTCCCAGGTCAGACTTGTGCAGATTGCTACAGCGATCAAGCTCAGACTTTCTGCAGCACCTACACTGCACTGGCAGTCAGATTCAGATGACCTTTACACTATCTGAAAAAAAATTTAGAGGCCTGACTACATTTGCTACGATAAAAAGTTGTCTGAGATGTCATGAGGACACACACTGGGGGAGTCAGGAATGAGAAACAGAAAGAAAGAGGAAGGGAGAGGAAGGGAGAAGAAGGGAGGAAGGAAGGAAGGAAGGAAGGAAGGAAGGAAGGAAGGAAGGAAGGAAGGAAGGAAGGAAGGAAGGAAGGAAGGAAGGAAGGAAGGAAGGAAGGAAGGAAGGAAGGAAGGAAGGAAGGAAGGAAGGAAGGAAGGAAGGAAGGAAGGAAGGAAGGAAGGAAGGAAGGAAGGAAGGAAGGAAGGAAGGAAGGAAGGAAGGAAGGAAGGAAGGAAGGAAGGAAGGAAGGAAGGAAGGAAGGAAGGAAGGAAGGAAGGAAGGAAGGAAGGAAGGAAGGAAGGAAGGAAGGAAGGAAGGAAGGAAGGAAGGAAGGAAGGAAGGAAGGAAGGAAGGAAGGAAGGAAGGAAAGGGAAGGAAGGAAGAAAAGAAGAAAGAAGAAAGAAAGAAAGAAAGAAAGAAAGAAAGAAAGAAAGAAAGAAAGAAAGAAAGAAAGAAAGAAAGAAAGAAAGAAAGAAAGAAAGAAAGAAAGAAAGAAAGAAAGAAAGAAAGAAAGAAAGAAAGAAAGAAAGAAAGAAAGGAAGGAAGGAAGGAAGGAAGGAAGAAACAAAGGAAGAAAGAAACAAAGGAAGAAAGAAACAAAGGAAGGAAGAAAGAAAGAGGGCCTAAGCCAGACGCATGATGTGAGACAGAACATGTCTATGGAGTGGGCTCTCTGCAATGACTCTAAGTCCAAGGCTTTGTCACATTACTCTTTCACACAAAAAGGGTGCAACACAGTCTGCGAAACCATACCTCCAAAAATGCAGAACAGCTGGAATAACTAATTGCTCAAAGAGGAAAACAGTCACCTCTGCCATGGGCTAATGCCATGGTTTAAGGTTCTCAGAGTACCACAAAGACAGTAGAGCATGAAAACCTGAGATGGAGAAAGGAAGCAGTGAAGGAGAGAGGTAAGGAACGCCAAAACTTGGCTATTTTTATATACTTTGGAGATTTTAAAATTATACCCATTTTTGTGCTGATAATCTTGAGACAAATGCAGGCATACAATTGCAGCCCACAGGAGGGAAAAGAAATCAGGAATATCAGCATCAGTTTTCATTTGTGGTCTTCAATCAAGTCTGATGCCTGTCACAAGAACAGGAACACCAAATGCTGACCTGAATCCCCTCTCCACCAGCTTTTATTTCTTGTCTTTTAAATATTGCTCCTCTGAATTTTAAAGAAGAAGAGAATCAGAGTCTTGTATCTCTGAATGTGGCATCTTCTATAGCTACTGATTCAGTGGTTTAATTCTGCTGTGGCACTACAGTGCACTACAGCAGAATAAATGTGGGTATGTGTTTAAGCATTCAACACAAGGATGTTTGGCAGGCTCACTTATAACTGTCTGCCCTGAAGGTTATTCAGTTTGTTTGTTTGCACCTTTTCCTGTAATACCTCCAATAGTCACTGTCATGGAGAGGATGTTTCAGTAAATCCGTGTTCCCCTGAATTAGCAAGTAAATTTCTAGGCAGTAGGAAATATTCTGATGAGCATTCAGTCATCGCTACACTAACAAATGACAGTAGCAAAAAAAGCCAGATGAGCTGCATGGCCAAAAACCCTGGAGTATTTTAGAAGTGAGTAGAAAGCCTGCGGGGCCAGATCCTCCTCTCCCCTTTACATTTACACAGCAAACCACATCCTGTCATTGAGAACCTGGTGAAAGCGAAAGTTTGCTGAGCAGAAGAGCCCCTGTGCACCCATTAACAGCTCTGAGCAGGAACCTGACCCTGCTCCTGCCTGAGAGGCAGCAGGGAAAAATACAGTCCTCTCAGGAGCATGAGGCAGGTTACAAGTTGCTACCTTGACAGCAAATCTGCCTTCAAATTCCCTTGGATGTGGGAGAAGACAAGAAATGCTATATACTTAGCAGAAGTGCTTTTCTGATATTTGGAGCCCATCCCCAGCAGGGAATAATGCAAAACCAGCAATATAAACCACAGGCAGAGGGATTGATCTGCAAGTGGTATAAACTGATAGGGTTGAGAGAACCCAGCTGACTGATGCTTTGAGGCTACCTGGGACTTATACTTCTGTTTACTGAAAAATTCATGAGTAATTTTCACATAGCTTAGTGAGGATATTTTTCTGCCTTCCTTTTCCAGCAAACCTGAACTGGACTACACACAAAGGCTTTGCACACACTGGAAACAAAGCCAAATTACAGACGTGGATTTCAAGTAGATCATTTGACGGACATTAAATAATAATATGGAAGGATTAATTCTCAAATAAGTAACTAAAACTTGTTTTAACACTGAATCAAGCAAATTAAAAGCTCCTCTATGTATGAACAAAAGCATATACCGATGAGTTTAATAGGTTTTACCTCAAGCACTTTAAATTCACATTTTAGTTATTTCACTCTATCTTCCATGCAGAGAAACCCAAGCAGTACCACTTTAACTGAGGTTTTGTCTCAGGTGCCAGCTTACCCCCTGCAGTCACTCTTAAACCAAACTATGAGTATCTCTATAGGGGTTAACACTAGCTTTCCTAAACTAGTTTACAAAAAAACCTAATTCAGTTACTGTGTGAAGAGACGATCTAAACAGCTGAAAGAACGGGATTTATAGATAAATGAGAAGGGATGGCATAAAACCTTCATTGATTTCTGGCTGTGCTTCTGTTCTAAATCCCATTCTCTCCTAGTCTGCTGCATCTGCTGAAGACTGTAGGATCTTTCTTTTTTAATTTAAAACTTCAGCTGAATTTCAACTCACTTCACTAGACTGACAATGAAGACTTAATCCCTATTGGAATCTGCAAGATGTAAAAGGCTATGAGTTAGCCAGGCTTGATAGGACTTTGATTGGGAAATTGCCAGTGCTTTTTGCTGTTACAGGTTGTTCGCATTCATCAGAGCCATCCCCACCTTCAGCCAGGATTCTGCAGAGCCAATGCCACTAAAAATGAGGTGGTAGTGCATGGGGCAACACAACCTCCCTTTTTTGCATATGAATCCAATCTCATATCATCTTCTGGTTAGATGCAGACTTCTATATGGCCACAATACCACTCCATGGTCACATAGTTTGCACACTCTGTGCAAAATATTCCAGACTGACACCTTTTGGCTTGTTGGATTGGAGTAGTGGAAGGTGTCACTGCCCATGGCAGTGGCGCTGGAACTCGATGATCTTTAAGGACCCTTCCAACCCAAACTATTATATGATTATAAGATAATCAGTAGAATAAAACCACATAAATAGAAAAACGAATCCCATCCCATCCAGACACTTGGGTCATGCTTGGTAGAGATGGAATCCTCGTTATGCATGACCCAACAGCTGGTAAAGCATTTAGAAAATGCTAATGACTAATGACAGTGACAAACATCTTTTAGGAGGATATAATTTGCAATCAACTAAGGCAAATATTTATGCATGCCATTATCACTTCCTGGTGGGATTACTGTAATCCATTATTTGCAGGTCTTCATGCTACCGTACTTCCTTTGGGGATTTGAATTTTTGCAGAACTGTGGCTCCAAAATGCTCATCCCAGCCAAGATTCATTACTCACGTTACAGGCAAAGCTCCACCGACTTCCTCTGCAGCACAGAACTGACTTAAAAGACTTTTTGCTTAAATGCAGAACCAAATGGAGATTAATCCATCATGCCTTTAGTACAAAACTGGTTTGGGTCTTAATTCCAAAGGTTTTCCATAAATTGCTGTCATTTTGCATAGAATCTAAGGGTTTACTCATAATCTAAACATGTTAAGGACGGAAATAAATGTTGTTAACACAAAAATCACTTACTAGCTATGCCTGTAAAAAGTGTCCAGAGCCTTTTTCAAGGGCCTTGATTAACTGAGAAGTAATTACATTCTGAAAACTGGCGAGTAATTTCACATTTGTGGTACTTGGAGACCGGCCTCTGTTCCCTTTTGCTTTAGTGCAGATAAATGCTAACCCCACAAGTTTCCACCGATCTTAGGGGTTGTTGTTCAGCACTCTGAGAGATCATGCTGCTTCCCAATGTGCAGTTAGGAGCAATTCCAGAGCCAAGAGGCTTTGAGTCACAGCCACTCAGCACATGGCAGCCGGAGTTTCAAGATGTTGCCACCAATTTTTCTTATTCCTCAGCAACAAACCACTGTCTCTGGCCCAAAACTGCAGACAGGACCACAGGAGAAGTGTTCAGCCTAAAGGACAGAGCAAAGCTGTCTTATGCAGATGCTGAACAGTGCATGGCAGAGGCTGAGCCAGAGGCTCCAGAGCTGGCTCCTGCCAGTGCTGAGCCAAGGCTGGTTGGTAATCCTGAGACACGAGTCAGCAGAGAGCTGCAAGAGGGAGATGCTTTCATTTTTGCAGTGAATTTTGACAGGACTTTTTCTGTCAGCACCTTGATTTTTGCAAACATCAGCCTACAGAAAAAGCTGATGTTGGGCAAGACAGCCTTGATGTTTCATCCTTCCCAGCAGAGGCCCACCAAGCACCACTGCATCACCCGACCTCCTTCCAGAAGAGGTTTTGACAAGGAGTAAGACAAGCTAAAAAAGGAGGGGTTACTTTCCAGGCAACCTCCAGCGACTAATACAAGGCTGTCATCAGCTCAGTGTTAAGGAGATGACTCTGAACACCTTAAAAAGAAGACACTATTTCTGCAACAGTGGCAGGGGGATAATAGCTTAAAGAGATCACCTTTAAACTGTAAAACATAGATGACAAACAACAATTTTTGGAACATCCTCCCTAGCATTATCTGAAGTGGGATAAAAACAACATCACTTTATTATAAAATTTGACTGACAGTCCCAAACCACATCACTCCTGAAGAACACATAATTTTAAGGCTGAGTGATCATTACAGCACAACAATGTGGTAAACAAAGCTCTTCAGTGCAGTTGCTGCTGCCAGTTCTGCACTGCAGAGCAGTTTTACATGGAGTGTGGGTCTTGGGGTGAAACTGAGTCCTTCTGATGACTTTATTTGTCTGCAAGACGTGGCTCCTTAGACATCTAAGCAGAAGACAGCATAGTCCATAGGGTGCTACAAACCTCCCCAACAGTCACTGAATATCAAAGACCTCACCACTGTTTGCTGTACAGGCAGAATGTCACTCTTCAACCTTATCTTGAAAGGATGTTTAAGGTATGTGTTGGCATGTTCATTTAACAAACAGGTAATTAAACTCCCTTCTAAGCTGTCAAGAACTGATGTTTCTCTTCTGGAAGAGGCTGGCAGAACAAACAGCATGTGTCCAAGGGACAGTCCCTGTTGCACAACACACTACTCAAAGGTGGTCAGATGAACAGCAGCGAGCATCTGGGAAGAAATGAGCAGAGGCAAAGATGAAGCTTAACTAATTTGTGAGCAGTAGTGATGTTCTGAAGTTTTTCCAAGTCTAGCTCAGCTCCATGTTTTTCTTCAAAAGAAAAAGGGAGACAGACCAAAACACCCAAGGGCTAATGGTACTTGGAAAGAAAGATGAAGCTGTAATCAAGCTGACTTTAGCAGCATGGAGAGCTGCATTGTTGCCTGTTTTCTGCACAGACAGAAAAGGTCAGATTGCTAGCTACTAATCAGTAGCTAGAAAGCAGCCTCAGGATTTAGTCTTGGCATCATTTCTGGAAAAGGTTAAGAAGTCAAAGTTTATTATTGTGACATTCTCAAACAATTAACTTATGGACAAAACATGATTATTTATCAAGTGTAAACTGAAAAAGCGTCTTCTTGTACACTCAGCAAGCCACAGACATAGAAAAGTCTGGCAAATAGTTTCCATTGCTTTGGTGTGTCAATCCAACACCATGAGAAAATGAGGGAACCGAAAAAGGCAAGGTCTCTCCTGGCACCTGAAGAAATAACAGAGCAATGGTAGCTGCAAAAGGTAAATTGCTCTTCAGAAGATGGAGATAGTTTGCAGATGCCCATTTCCTTGAAGAAGGCAATGTAACAGGCTCTGGGAAGAAATTATTCCACTTTAAAGGCCAAAATTGATCAATAACACTTCAAACCTCTCACCCTAAGGAAGTGCAGCTTTGGTTCATAATTAGGTGAGCTAAATAAGTAGTCTGCAATGGATCAAGGACATCAGACATGGTGGTAGGTCTTAGCTCAGACAGCAGCAAAAAAAGCGGTGGATGTTAGAGAGTTTTGATACGAGATCGGCTGCATTGCTTCTGTGTTGTTGTTTTAAGTCCTTTTTGGAACCCTAAAAGCTCCCTCTGCATTTCTAGGAGCAATTAGGAAGCATAACTCCAGCCATGCTGATATCTAGCATTTCACCAAAGCTATTATTTCCTCCTTGTTTTAATAGCATAGCTTGAGATTCAGGCTATGTTAGCAACTTCTGCATGTGGTCCTGCTGTGTACTGCATGCATCTTATCTAATACAGAATTCAGCTGCTGGGCTTGGGGTAAATAAGGTTTGAATGTGTCTTCATAAGCCCCTTTCACCCAAAACTATCTGGCACAATGATGACAAGGAGGTCTTTAATCATTACTTCTGCTTGCTGTCATTGCTGCAGTCAGTGACTCAAATTTTCTCCTAGGTGAAACCTGACAGCAAAGCAAGTTGGAGAAAGATTTTTGTGTGGAAAACAGTAGGGGGGCATAGAGTAAGGTTGTGTATCACATAACATTAAATCATTTCCTGGTGGCAGACAGTGACTCTGTCTCATGTAATAACAGTCTGTTTGGTCTTAAATCTCAATGAAGCAGTCAGCTGTGCTGACAGAAAAAACAAAAAAAACCAAGAGGGCAGGTGGGGCAAAGCAAAAGTTCCTCTGACTGCCTGAATATTAAGACTATGTTTCATGAAGGCAACATGAACAGTTAACACACAAGCATCGTTTCCTTCTCCCTGTTGCTCTTGACCTGGTAGCCAAAAAACACAGAGCACATGTGGCAAATCTGATCTGTAGATAACTGCACTCAGTAGAATTGTAACAGTGCATTAGCATGAAAAATAACATACTGCACAGCTGCGTGAAAGTGGATCTGGTGCTTGTCACATATATTTTAATAGAAGATGCCTAGAAGGTGATCTCAGAACAAACATGTCACAAAGCAAAAGACAGAAAGGAGAAAAAACACCCCCAAATCTCTGCATGTTCTTAAAGGGGTTTTGATATACAAAATATAGGTTTACAAGGGTTGAAATGAAATTGTTTCAAGGTAGAAATCTGTCTAATCCTTTTTATACAGTAAACCTCAGGCACCAAGGACTTTGGCAGATGGGCTCTGGAGAATCTTGCTGGAGTGGTGCAAGAGAAGCATCTCACTGCCACCCCATCCCTTCCCTCTAGCAGCTGATGGAGGGGAGTGTGGGTCAGTGCCTTGGCCAGCTACCTCACTGCTATTGTGGGCTGAGATCACCTTCATCAGGCTATTGAGGGCAGGAGTGGGAGAAGACCCTCCCTTCTGCAAACTCGTCCCCCAGGCAGGACAATCTCCCCAGGGCAGTGGGGTAGATGGCTGAGGCAACAACAACTTACCAGCCCAGAAAGGTTCACTGAAGATTAGTACCCTTAGAGAAACAACACACTGGACTGTTGTGGTTTAGACTAGATTTTGGCTGTAACCTTAAATGTGCAGCATTTTCTGTGAGTCCCTAATCAGAACCATCTATGTATGAGCTTTTTATTTCAAATTCTTGCAAAATGATTCCTCCCTTGTAAAAGACAGAAGGATGGTAGTTACATGTAAACAAAAATATTGCTATGGCTTCTTATCTTTGGAAGGTTCCAAAGCTAACCTCCTCCCGTGTCCTTCCAGCAAATATTTTAGAGCTGTATCTTCCCCACAAAACCTTGCATTCCTCAACTGTTTATTGTCGGTGAGCTGATAACCTTGACAGGCCATTTTTACAAGGTCTCAGCTAAAACTTTGAGGGAGGTTGGCAATCTGTGTGAGCTTTCCAAAACTGTTGTTTTCCACAGTCATGCATTTTCCAGCATAACAAATCACTGACTCTTTAAAAATCCCTTGTCATTAGCATTTTGGCATGTTTCACTTCAAGAAGAAGACAAGCCAAGAAAACTCAGTGATGATGTTATTAAGTTAGACAGGGAGCACCTGAGGATTTCAGCTCCTCTGCAGTATTAGGAGAGATTTTATTTTATTGAATGCCATGAGTGTATTAGGATGAATACCTCTGTTTGCATCCTAGAAAGCTCCCTTAACTACCAGACAAAGGCTTCATCTGGCAACTTTAACTCAAGCCCCAATAAATATTTTTCATGGATAGAAAACTAAGCGTAAATGACAGATTTAGCTCAGGGGAGTAATGGTCAGGCCTGAACTGCACTGACAGAGCTCTGCTGGGAAGCCTGCATGCTGCCTGCATATAGCCAGTATAATAAGCCCTGTGACCTTCTCAGTTCTGAGCATTTGACAAGGGGATGAAAGTACTGCATGAAAAGCAAATCTCTAAAAGCAAAATCCAGTACTCTCTTCCCGGGATGCACATGATCAGGCACTTCTATTTGGTGGGACAGCAGGCACCTCAGATGGTTTCTCTCTAGGATGCACACTCAGATACTGGGGTGATGGGTGATCTCCTTAAAAGGGAAAAAGAAAAAAAAAAGGGAGGTAATAGACACCAAACTGAGGTAATTTAGATCACTTTACTGCTCCTGAAAGATAATGAACATCACCCCTTGCTTAGGGAGACAGTGGGGAGAGGAACTTCTTCCAAGATTCAGAGTTCACTTGCAGAGGACAGGAGGGGCACATGCTTCCAGCCCCCAAACTTTTCTTATTTCCAACAGGGAGAGACTGCAGCCACCATAATTTCCATGAGGAGAGGACAAAGACCTCTGTTGCAGTGTTGCAAAGGTGGCTGAGGGATCAGTAAGAGAAGAGGCGGGGGAAGGAGGGAGCCAGCATCCCCTGATTGTACCTACAGCTGCCCCCCTTTGGGGAGGTCTCAGCCCCTGTCACATTCTCAGTGTGATCAGGGCTGTCACATCGGCTGTGAGAGAGCCGGGGGCACTGAGCAGCGTGTGAGCCCTGCCAAACCTCAGCCCCTCCAGGGCACAAAGCCCCTGAAAGCTGGGCCAAGCCCACCCGTCAGAGGGGAAAGGCCCCATCCTGTGTGGTGTGCAGAGGAGCTGGGCAGCCTCAGGCAGGATTTTGCTCTTTGGACTTCCATAAGGGATTTAGAAGCAAAGTCTATTTACACTTTTCAAAATGCTCCAGGAGGTGAAGCCGGGCTGTGGGTCCAGCTGGGATTCATGGCCTCAGATAGCCCAGGAGAGCTGATTCTGTCTGTGCTGCTGGTGAAGCAGGAGAATGAAACGGGAGGAGGTAGTGGGTCCACCACATTCCAGCAGAACCATGTCGAAATCAAAGCGTCTCCTTTAGGCTGCTCAGCTTTGCTGAGTCAGAAAATTCCAACAGAAATGCACCATTTCCTGTGTTTTCTTCTGACCCGGCCTGGTGCTGAGGTCCCTCACCCAAAATGAAAGTCCCACATGGATCTTCGAGCCAGGAATGTAGTATTGCAAACCCAACCAGAAATGCGTGTGAAAAGAAGAGAGCATGGGCATTGTGCAAAGAGTTGTCATGGGGGTAAAGCTAAAGAGAACAGATGAGTGGTACTGCTGGAGAATCAAATTACTGCAAGCCTCACTCTTGGTTCACATCTTCATCCTTTCCCTACTCACGGAACACAACTGATGCCAACAACCACCACATGTTTCCCAAGTGAGCAAAACTCATAGTTAAATAAACAGCAAAGTGTTATTCCATGCACAACCATGAGTGTGGCCATGTAGGGAGAAACCATGTTCTGCTGAACAAGCATGGGAGCCTCTGTGGAAGTGGAAGGACCAATACCCCCAGCCTCTGAGGAAACTCACAGCCATATGAGCACACTAGAGCACATATCTGTGGGGCAGATCCCCATAACTTGGGCTCTTAACTGCAATCACAAACAAGGTATCATAGCCTTCCAAAATGATCTTCAATCATTGCAAAGAAATAGTTTTGTATGTTAAAGCATTTGTGTCATTGTCTTGTGTATTTAAGTGTATTTATTTTCAGAAGGCAGCAGGGAATCCTTGCTGGATGTGTGTGTGATGGTCAGCATGCAGGGACTGAGCTCATTTGGAAGTCATTTGGCTCATTTCAAAATCAGACTTTGCAATAAGCAATAGCATTGATGAAGGACAAGGTGTGGGAGAAGGAGTCAGATCTGTGTTTGCTGAACATGCCAACTAAAGCTATGTTTGAGGAAGAGATCCAGGGCTCAAGCCTGAACTCAGCTCTGCTAAAGTTCATCCCTGCTCCAGTTAGTGGAGGAAGGTATAGGGAGCCCAGCAAAAGCAGGTCTAGCTGCCTGCACAAAGTGGGACAAGTCCCTCTGTCGTACACGCACTTTTGGGAATGTGCCATCCCATCCAAAAAACACCTGAAGCCAGCCCTGCAGACTCTACTCAGGCATAGAATTTCTCACAGCACAACAGCCAGCAAATTCATGGGCAAAACATTGAAGAAGCAGCTCATGCAGTATTAAGTGGCATCTACATTTACACAGCTATCATGTAGCTGAGTAACAAATAATTTAATTTCAGAATGAATACAAAATCTCTTTGCTCCTGGAGAACCCAGACTCATATCCAGGTGCAAGATATCACACTGACTTCAAGAGGAGAAAGATCATGGCCTTTTGACCATTTATCCCCCATCACAAGCTCTATAAGCAGCTCTAAGGACATGCTGTTTTTTCTGGTTTTTTTCTCCCATCAGGGACAACTGCCCCATCATTCCATGTAGGGATTGCGTGTCCAGTTGCATCAGCCCTCACTGCTGCAGCCTAAATGTTATTGCATCCAATGCAGAGCTCACCAAAGTCATCACACAAAATCTCATTAAGCTCAGTTCAGTTTACTTTACAAACAAAGAAATGGCTCAGATAGCATAAATCAGCCTCTGACTCAAGCGAGCTGGAGGTCTGGCTCCCAGATTTTTATAAGGCTAATTATAAAAGGCAGTGGAGCCAGGGCAGGAATTCGGTGAAGGATGCCCTGGTACCATTGCCTCTCCAATGCTGGGACTTGCAAGCTGCTGCTGACCACCAGGCTGCTCACCAGTGTGACCATGCATATGGACATGTCTGCTGGGACCAGCAGCAGGTCTGCTCAGCCCAAGGAATCGGCATGGACATTGTTTTTCAGTGGCTTCATCACCCCACAGGTTATCAGAAGGCTTCCCCAGCTGCCTGCACAGTCCCGGCTCATGTGGTGTTCAGATATCACTTTCCTGCCACAGCAGAAATGGTTTTCATTTAACTGATGGGGATTGCAAAAACTTCTGAGACAAAATAGAGAATAAGCACAAGACAATACTCAACTCCACAGTTAAGTGTCATTCCAGCTGCTTCTCACTCATGGTTGTTTAAATTAGAGCTGCATTTTAAAGCTATTCTGTAATTAGTTATAAATTTGAAAGTGACCTGGAAAAATGGAGAAATTAATCTCTTCTCTTAGAATGTGGGAGAGGGGTATCAAGTTCTGGGATTTTCACATTTTCTTTTTGTCCTTGTTACCTTATTTAATTCAAAAGTGATAGCTTTAAAACACCGTGATGAAAAAGTTGCACTGTTCTGGTGTCTTCTAAAATAAATTTCACATGAAATACAGTATGTGTTAAAGGCATTTGGATTCCCAGGGAATGTGGGTATACATTTCACTTGTCCTGTTACAACTTCCTATGAATTTACTCAGCTGGCTTCAATAAAAAAAAAAAAAAAAAAAAAAAAAAAAAGGAAAAAGAAAGGAAAAATCTGTGGGAATCTTTCTGTGTGTACATTACGAAGCTACTAGGCCTTTACACTGATAATTTAAAACCAGCTAAGCACATGTGCACAGATGGGAAAATCTGAGTAATTTGGTTTCATGTGCTTTCCAGCTTGCTGTAGATTTGGATGCTGAGCCCTGCCTGAGTGCTGAACTCCCTGGTACCTCTTCAGAGACTTAGCATGGCTCTTGCAGAAGATAAAGCCAGGCTATGGGACAGTCTTGTGGCAGAACCTTTCTAGGTAAGGAACCCAGAAGTTGAATGCTGCTGCTAACATTTATCTCCTTGGAAGGGTCAAGCTAATGCCAGGTAGACATGCACAACTGAGCTGTTTCTCCAGCAGTGCCTGCCAGCAGCATTTTGCTCTTGCTTTCAGATGAGTTTTCCAGGAAGGGAGCTGTCAGTGCTTGCTGTGATGGGAGCATCCCTGCTTGCTGTGCTCCAGGAGGAAGCCAGCTCATGTGCAAGGGGAACAAGGCCCCTTTTGTGAGGCCCAGCCAAGCAGCCTGAGTTTGACATTACAAAAGCTACCGAGTGCTGTAGGAGCTGAGGTTCCATTTGCAAGAGGACCTTTCAGCTTTGACTGACAACTCTGATAATTTGTGCAGGGGTAATAGATTCAATAGATTCATCTGTGTGCAGAGCCCCAGAGTCAAGGGCTGTAGCTCTTGAGCAGCACTGGTGTGCCTGTCCTACAACCAAAGCCTGCTCCCTGCTCAGCGCAGGGTGTTCAGCTGCCTTGGACTGCATTTCGCACCTAATGTAAGGGCAGGAGTGCTGGTGCACAGTCCAGGTTGGGTTTAACCTGAATGGCTCAACAGTGACCGTGCCCAGCTTTGCTCCAACCATTTCTGGTAGGTAAGAAAGGTGTCCCGAATGAGATCCCTCAGGTGCATAGGGTCAGTCTTCCAAAAGTTCTGGGAATCTGCAATGTAAATAGGCAACTGCAGCCTAAGAGGTGCTTTACACTTCTAGTTTGGAGTGCACTGGCTCCTTCAGACTGGGTCTTTACAAAAGCTCTGTGCCAGCTGGCACCTAGAACCTCTTGCCGTCAACAATTTGACTAAAGACCTCTTAAATCCTAGCAGCTCTCTACACCTTTAGGTAATTAAAGCTCATTGCAGATGTAGACTGGAGGAGGTTAAATCTCATGGAAGGAGGTTCCAATTGGCTGTGGAGCCAATGTGGCCAGAACACACCAAATTCCCTGGCTGGTGGCAGGCGGGATGCTGTGGTTAGCATCACATTGACTGGCAGCTGGCTCTTTGCTCCTAATAAGGAGGTGCAGCTGGGCTAATTTGAGGCAGCTTTCAGCACTGAACAATGCTGGAACGCACCCCACGGTAGCGGCTGTGCGACAGCACCACTGCTCTGCTCCACATCATACTCTGGGTGGGAGAGAGGCACATCAACATTAATGTTAGGAAAAGTGGTCAGCTCTTACCTGACTGGGTGACAGGCGTTTCTGTGGCAGCTGCCACCTTGCCAGCACACTGAGGAGCACAGACCTCCGTGGATGAACCTGGGAGGTAGTTATGCTGCAAGCCAACAGACTGAGTGTCTTGTCCTGGCAGCAGCCTCATATGGAAACCTACAACACACAGCGTCTTGGCAGTGTGCTGGCAACATTCTTCAGTGACCTCTAGTAGTGTGTTTGCAAAGGGTGAAAGCACATCTGTAAAATGCACTGCCTCTGGTTCTGTGCTGCAGTCCAAAACAAGCTATTGAGCAGCTGGAGCTCTTGAAGGAGCACATATCCAAGTATAAATTCTCCTTTAATAATTCTTAGGCCTTAAAAAACTATTTATAGATCTCCCATTTACCAAATGTATGATTTCACTACATGGCATGGCTGCCATTTGGTTGCATTACCATTCTCAGCTAGACATATACAGCTGTTTTACAGTTCTAAACCCTTATGGAGAAACTCACCTAAGCTTAAACAGTGGGGAAGGTCATTCCACTTCCTCTGATACTTTTGCAACATTCATGAATTCTCTATTCTTTTCTCCATTGCCCTCCTTTTTGGGAGTGTAGGAATCTGAGATCCTCTCAGCTGTGCTTTTGGAGGTGGTAACATTGCCCCTTGTTAAAACTAAAAATTAACTTGTGAGCCTCAATTATATTTTCTAGCATCGTAGTGAATTATGTGCAAGGCTTATGCTGGCTTTTAAAATTAAGCAACACATACACTAGGAAGACAACCTCATATACCACAAAACAAATTCCTTCCAAATCTTTAGATATGCTAATTTCCATAAGGAAGCTTCTTCTCCCTTTCTAAACATTGAAAGTACTCAACAGAATAGCAAAATCCTTTCTCTCAAAAAAACATAAAGTAAATAAATCTCAAAGAATATTTAATATTTGATATTTAATTAATGTCCATAAAACATCTTTCCAAAAAAAAAACAAAACCCAAAAAACCCAAAACATTTTTCAGCCCTGTTTAACATTTTATGGAAATAATAGGAATTGGTCTTTCATTCGTTTCTGTCTTTCTGAGGTCTTTACAGGGTTTTAGCTGTTATTTACTGAATTGAAAACATTGCTCTGACCAGAGGCTGGGTGGTGTCACTTGTCTAGCTGCAGATGTCACAGCAGGGGCTGTATTTTCACTACATTACCACAAACAGCACAGTTTAAATTGCATTTAATTAGTGGGTACCAAATATTGCTGCCTGCCTTCTCTTATAGCCCAGGAAACAGCCACGGGTAAACGTTTCGCAAAACAGCACAGGATGAATTTAGGTCTTCATAAGCTACTTCAGCTGGTCCCTCTCAACTCCCTGCACAGATATGGATGTGGATAGATGTGGATATACACAAAGGGCAATGAAGTGGATAGAAAGGAAAGACACTTGGTAAGAGAGGACTGGGAGGATTTGTCTACCAACAATGCCAGCAAATAGAGTTGGGGAAGGCAGGAAAGGTCATAATTTCTAGAATGCTGGGGTTTGATATCCTAGATAGTGCTAGAGCATAAACACTATAAATCATTTAAGCAAAATCTAAAAGCAGCAGAAAGCATTCTTTTTGAGGCTTGACAACTGCCGAAGCGTCATCCAATCTCATTACAGGCTAAACTTCTGGAGCTGTTTCTGAATGCCCAAGTAAGCACCTCGTTCTGCAGCAGCTTCCCTGGCATCTTCCTCTTTGGGAAGTGCAGCATTCCTAATCCCCTCCAGCCATCTCTACTGGTTCTCACAAACAAATGACAAGTTGTTCCCTAAAGACAAGCTGTCCCCTCAAGAGACTTCTTCCCAATGCCAGACTTCCACTTTGGATCATTAAAATCTTTTCCCATGATAAGTAGGAGAAGGAGGCCTTAAGATAACTATCACAGAACTCACATAAACCAAAACCAATTTTCATGGGATCCTATAGAAGAACAGCCACAACTGAGGATGTGTCCTCAGTTTTCTGAGCACATAACTGGTGGTTTCCTGAAAAGGAGACGGTTCAATCCCAAGCTTACTGCCATAGCAGAGCTGGGGGGGAGTCTGAGAACTTCAAGAACTGTAGAAGCTGGCAGAGGATGCTGCAGGGTTTTTGGGTAAATCTGAAATCTCATTGTAACCACAAGAGGACTGAATACTCCTCTGACCATCTTCTCATCAAAATACAAAGATATTTCAAATACCTCCATGAAGGGAAATTAAGTAACTTTATATATTCTTAATCAGTACCTGCTTTCATGATAGTGCTAAACAAAAAAGGTCTGAGGTTTCCAAATGACAACACTACCATGGTAACTTGGCTGTATGTGCAGCCCTACAATAATGTATGTAGCATGACAGCGAACAGCTGCATGCCCACAGTACAATATTGACAAGTGCTTTATAAAAATCTATGATTTGAGAATCTGCCTTCCAGACAGTTGCAAGGCTTAATACAACCCTTGAAAAGCCTCAGAGGAAAGACGCTTCAGTGTTTTTAAGCCATTTGGCGTAAAAGTGGTGGGAAAAAAACCCACCAACTGCACAAATCAACCAAATAATAGTCAAGTCATCACCTAAGATTTTCATTTGGACGTGAAACCATTTGGATTTTTATCTGTCATACATGTGCAAGACAAATAACACTATGCATGCATGCTGCCCCTTCAAGGAATTATTAAATCTCAAAACACCTTACAGCGTTTATGCTCAGTCCTGCAGAAATGGTATTACAGACTTTCAAGCCAAGGGATGTGTCAGCCACCTTTGTGAAAAACAATAGTAAGTAACAGTGCGCAATGTGGATTTGGTTATTCTGGTAATCTGGCTGCAATTCACCAATTTTCTGCCCCTGAATAAGAAACATATAATTACTTTTAGGTCAAGCATTAACAACTGGGGCTACCTTGTATTAGAGAAGACAACAGATCCATTTTTAAACAGAGAAAATAAGAAACTCATGTCTCAGTCACATTGTGACTCAAAGCCAAAAAAAGCCAAAAAATTCAAAGATATTGGCTAACTCCCACAGAACTGCTTGCAAAGCCAACTTTTAGCCCCAAGTGAATTTCTTCAGCGAGCCCTAAACTTGGCTTTTAAATGTTACTTGCTGACACCACCTTAATCACAATGCTTCAAAAGTCGTATGTACATAATAACAACAACAACAACAATAATAATAACAATTAAAAATAATAATTTTAAATGTAAATGTTTCTGCTATTCAGAACTTTTCAGAACTCCCACAGATACCAGTATCTGAAAAAAATATTTAGGGAAGAGCAATGTAACTTGGCTATGGTGACTAAAGGTAGTATATGCAGCAATGGTTCTGTTTATCTGTTTGAATAAAAAAAAATACATCTGTTTAAATTAAAAAAAAACAAAACAAAAAAAAAAAACAAAGGTCAAAATACACAGACTGAGGATTCAGTTCTGATGAGATGAGAATAAATATCTGTCCATTTGCAATGCTGTCAGTTAAATGCTACTGCTCACAGCAAGGATTGTGTACCATGACTTCTGGGGTCTTTGTCTCACATAAGTCTGTTTTTAGTGCTGGAAATTATAAAATTCTCTTAAACATGTCCTTGAAGGGTCCTAGGTGCAAAGCATTACTGAGGTAGACTGATATTTTAAAAAAGCTTAAGAGATTTTTCCCATACAACGAGATCATCAGGCTAAGATTTTCTCCTTATCTGAATATAACTGAAAAACCTGTGCTCCATTACCTCAATGCTCTACTACTCTGGGATTTGCATGGTCTTAGAACCAGGGAGAGACTTTGCACCCCAGAGCTGACAAATTTCTTAGCTCTCTCAGAACCCTGGGACTTCACTGGAGGCATGCTTCCCAAGTACTTCTGAAAATGAAGCTTCTTTTTAATTGTCTCACAGCATTTCTCATGCCAAAAACATCTGTGAAAGGCAAGAGCTGACAAAAATGCACTGACTTTTTTTTTCACTCTTGCACATTGTTTGAAAAAGGTTTAAAGCTAAAATAAACTTCTCTGAAGCAACATGCAGTTCACAGACAATGGCAGCAGCTGCAGATAACAGAAGTTCATTCCTGTTTATTATATTCATTAAAACTGAAGGGAGAACTGTGGCAGCACCAACTTAATGGTCATCTGAACATAATTATTGAGAAAGCATTGTTCTTTGGAAAGATGCAAAGTGTCAGACGGAACTTCACACCCTTGTCATAAAACCCCCACTTATTTCCTACCATTAATTGGATAAAATGGGCATTGTAGGATCAGAGGTGGAGGGAAATGGGTTAATGAGCATGTGTAGGAGGCAAATGACACTGGAAACTCAGTGTCTACAGAGAGTGGGCAGAGGAAAGAAAATCAGATATGAGCAAATTTCTGGAAGAGAATTGGGTTGACAAAACTCATGAGACAGCACTTTGTGCTTCTATCATCCTTGAACAGTATGAAAAGCAAAACTCTGGCCAGTTTGCACATGTGTTTCAAACAACAAGTCAAGAGAGAAACAAAAGCAAGTTGTGAATCAAGAGACTGCACTGACAGATGCAAAGCAAACTCCTTTTGGAATCCAGCCACATCCTTGCATCCTACAGTGTGCACCATGCAGGAGTTCCCATGGTGCCTTTTGGTACCATAAAATTCCCTCCATCTCTCTAGAAGCTGGGGCAATTCTTCTCCATAAGCCCAGTGAGCCTCCTCAGTGTTCACTGTCGGTCTGTCTTTTCTTTAGTTTCCTTCCTCCTTTCCAAACCATTGTTCACTGACTTTTATTGGTTGTCTGATGCTAAAGGGGGAGGGAGTTCTCATTGCTCCCCATAAGCAGTCTTGCTGACAAGAGCAGCACGTGGGTTGGCCTCCATCCCCTCCTTGAGCAGGCAGTGGGTGGATTTACTCTTCAGGCTCTTTGGGGTCAGTGTGCGAGCGCCTGTGGCTGTGCCTGAAATCTGTGTGCCCCTCCATGGCAGGCATGGATGGTAAATAATTTTTGAGTCTATAGGCCACCTCTCAGCTCTTCCATCAGCCAGTGCTCTTCAGTGGACAGATCTATGGGGCAGCAATGTGGGAACACATGTCCAGACCAAGCGCAACAGCATCAGTCTGAACAGCCCCCCACATCCCGTGGTTCAGGATCTGTACGTGAACTGTGAAGTCCATCCATGGCCTTGCCTGCCCAAACACAGATCTGCAGCACGTTACATGCCAGTGTTGCATGGGGCTACAAGCTCAACCACGAATTCCACTCCCTTCTCAGCCAGGACCCCCACTGATTCCTGTGAATGTTTTATGCTTCAGAGAAGGAACTGTTGAGCTGTTCCTGGACTATAAAACTTATTTTCCTTAGCTGCTAAAAAAAAAGTGGCCTTCAGACTTCAGCTGGCCAACACCAATTCTCATTCCATAGCTATTCCCAATGTTCACTGCTATATAACAGCAAAAGCAAATTTTTGGACCCTTTGGAGAAATTCATTCTACCTTTCAACAGAAAGAACAGTGATTCTTTTAACAAAATCTACTCCCTTTTTCTGAGGCTGATCTTCCTTTGTGCTCTGTCTTTTCCTGTGAGTACTAGGGACTTTTTGGCACAAGGATAATTAGTATCGTCTTTCATTCTTGTATTAGCTGGTAATTTTTGTTTGTTTGTTTGTTTGTTTAATTTTACTCCTGCTAGTCCTCATGCATATGTAGTTGGTGCATCTAAGTCAAGGACATCCAAAACGCACCTTTTGAGCTTGGTCTTCCAGTGCAATGACATTTATATGATTGTGTGTTCACCTGCGTGAAAAACTGCCTTCTCATCCCTTCCAGGAGTTTTAGAACACTTGGATAATTTCTTTAGTGGGAGGCTGGAGTCTCAGAGATCACAGCTGAAGCTCTAGGAGGGCTTCCAATGACCATCATGGCCCCTCCTGACCACGCACAAAGATAAAGCCCAGGCACACACCACTTCCCACTCTACTGCCAATCCCCTGATTTCATTGTGAGGGCCCACTGGGCTGTCCTCAGAGAGGTGCCCCATCAGATGGCTGGAGAGCCAGGATTGCAGGCTTCCTCCTCAGGCGCTTTAGAAAATGTGATCAAATATAACTTTTGCATCTCCAGTTGCTTTGGTTTTATCTCATCCATCAGTTCAGATAAAATTCTGCTTGTTCCAGCAATTCTAGGGAGGAGAACGCATTCCTGCACTCAGCCGGATTTACAGGGAGCCTCGCCGTCGTCTTGGCCTTCTCACTAGATCTCAGGAAGTCGTTACATGTTATACAAGTAATTAACAGTGCTACAAACGCTGGGTGATTCCTAATTCCTTGCTGCCTTTGCTTACTGGGTTGGGTGTTGACAGTACTTGGAGCAAGAGACCCACACTTTGAGTGTAAAACTAAACCAAAAGCTCTGGTTAAGGTTCAGATTTTAGGAAATTACAGATTGCAGTCCAAAACTTTGTGCTTTGAGCTGCTCTGTAGTCTGTGTGTTTCGCAGCACTGGGAAATAAGAGTTCATTCACCATAATTCTTTCATAGATGACAAAGTGGGAAATTCACCCTTCAGTCCTTCTGAAAGCACACTCTGTGCTCCACATGCCAATTAGTGCTTCTGAAGGCTCCTATAATGCTGGAAAATTGCCAGCCAGACTCAGAGAAGGGCATCACCTATGCAATAATCTCAAAGTGACCCAAACTTACTGAAGTAGTCACAAACTTGTCTTCCCAGTCAAATGCCCTTCTCAGATTGTGTATTATGGTTTCCATCAAAAGTAATGCAAGTTTTTCAGTGGCATCCAAAAATCTCTCAGTGACATTGGGAAAAGCAGAAATTTATAGTGCTTCTTTTACACCATTTAAACCATCTGGCTCACAAGCTGAATGAGAACTTGCCACCAAAAGAAGAAGAGAGTTCAAAAAGAGAACAGACAGGTTCACACAGGACTGACTTGGTGGTGCCCACAGGTGGTGTCAATTCCTTGGTGACTACTGCAAATGTTCACCAAGGGAATGATCATCTGATTTCCTGCACTCTGGTCTAAATTTTCCCTCCTGGGTAATTACTCAGCACAGGGACCAGGTTAGATACACTTTGCCTGCTACCCCTGTGGTAGCAAGCAGGATGTTGTTGTAGTCAGATGAGTTCTTGACTTCTTACAAGGAAAAAAGACTCAAAAATCTGAAATTAGGGCTCACTTTCAGCACATGTAGTGAGGGGATTGTTTTACAAACAATCATCTGAATTCCCTCAATATATTTCCCCAAAATAAGATTATTTTGATTTTTTTCATTTTTTCTATAAATTATAGCCAAGAGGCCTCTGGGTACTTCAAAAACTGACTTAAAATTTTAATAATGTATGAATAAACTAAGTAAAGGAGATCCAAAATTATTCAGTAGCTCACACATTCCTTCCATTGACTTAAGCTACATTTCAAAGAATATTTTCAAGAAAAATGTTATTTCATTCTCTTCTTGAAAACGAATGTGTGAGTTATTGGGAATTTTTGTACCTTTATTACTCACTTTATTTAGATTGCTTTTTAAATACAATTTAAATACAGTGTGCTTTCCTTTAAGAATAAACATGTTTGTGTTACCTTTAAAAGCTTGAAATCTTCTATGTGATACTGAACCAATCTATTTCTATAATTTAAATTAAACACAAATAGCTTTCAGGCAGTGCATGCTGTTACTGAAGTTTTAAGAAAGTACAACAACAGGCTTCAGGGAAGTCACTTGCTTAGCACCTGGAACAAGAATTTGCTGAAGTGATAAACCAGCACTTGACAGCTGCAACTTGTTCTGCAGGTGCAGAAAGCATTTCTTCCTCTCAGTTCCTTCAGCTTAGTTCAGTTGAGTAATTACTTCACTCAATGCTAAGACACTACTTGAGAAATACAAAAAAGCCAGCAAACCAATTTTCCCTCTCTAGTTTAGGAATAAAAACTATATACAAGATAATTTCATCCATGAGTTACAAACAGAAGGACAGGACAGCCTGAAATAATCTGTCCAATCCCATCCCCAAAGAAATGTTTTCTATAATTTAATACATTAAGCAGTTTTTAAAAAATAGATTCTTTTTGGCATACTTATGTTTTAATTACCTGTCATAGTCTCTTAATAACAGGTAACTTATTATGGTTTTCTACATGTATTTTTGTATTCTGACTCTGTGCATGTGCCATTTGGTACAAATTACCAGAAAAATATAAATAATAAAAATGGCTTTATTTCATAGTGTTAAGTAGAAATACTGAAATCTGAATATATATGTGGTAAAGTATTCTATGGCTTCAATCTTTATGCATTATACATTCTCCAAATTATTAAAACCCCCTCAGTATTTTAGCTGTTGTGAAGCAAAGACTTCAATTTTTTGTTTGGAAAATATCTAAATTAGACAAAGCAAACCAAGACTTAAAAAAATATTTAAATTAAAAATTTTTACTTGCTGATTTAAATAACAATTGTGACCAGTACTTTAACTCATTCTGCCATACGTATATACACTGGTATTTAGTAAAACATACATTAATATTTAGCACGTTTAGCTTATGAAAGAGGCATAATTTCTAGTGCAGCCAGCAGATACATAAGACAGAATTTATAAAAAACCTCAATAACATGAGCTCAAAATTGTTGTGTCTTTCTATCTACCACTGGCTATGAAGGAAATTCTTCAAGGAATGAATTTATGTTAATACTGGAGCATATATGAAGAATAAAAATGTTATCATTAATTCTATATTAAAGATTTAAAAATGAAAATGGTGAAGAGGCGAAAATGTTTCCACATGCATTTGTGAAAGGCAGAGATGATGAGGTAAGGGGAAAAAATGGGTTTACATGACCTTTGTTTCTGTTGCATGATATAAAAAGCCAGCTCACAGAAGAAGAAGAAAAGGTAGGGATTTTAAAAACTATTTCCCCCACTTAAAAGCTTTATCATCTAGAAATGTGTGCATGAGAATTTCAAGCTGCTACATCTTTTCCTTTCACTGTTTCATAAATCACTCTGCTCTGATCTCACAAATACTTCTTGCTTCCTTACAATATGCTGCACCTTTTTTTTCACTGCAGCTGCAAAATCTGTAACTCCAAAATCATTGAGGCACTGCCCTTTGAGCGGTGAGGGGGAGGAGGGAGGGGGAAGCTATTTGCTTTGAAGCCCTGTGCTCCAGAGGATGTCATCCTGGTTCCTTGCTGGCCTATCTCTTAAGCCTGTTAATGGGCACTAAAAGAACTGTCAAAACTTCCAGTGCAGTGCAGCAGCACATTCACCAAATCCCATGAATGTAGCTGGTTTGGTGTGATAAAACAAGCTAGAAACAGAAATGCTCTTAGTTAAATCGAGCTGAGGTTGATGATGCTTCACATTGTCCCCTTTCCACAACCATTCTGCCATTTCCTGCAAGCACTGGTGATTATTTAGATGACTCTTGAATCACCTAATTGGATCTTCTGGTTTATTGTTGCCCAAATCCTCCTGCACTGACCCCAAGGATTTCAGTTCACTGGTGTTCTCAGGAGAGACCAGTGGGTACCCCAGGTGGAGGTCAGAGAATGCTGCTGGTGGTGACTCATGAAATGACAGCTTGCCTCATGACTGCATGATTCAAAAAGCCACTTACACTTCCTCAAGTGTGAGCATGTCTTACTTTCATCCATCTCCCCATCTCTGCTATAATGTCACATACACTTTATGGTCACCAGTTTGCAAGGTGGTCCCTGTAGCACTCAGGAACACACCCACCAAGCAGACAGGTAAAACTCAGGGTTAGAAATAAAGCACATAATCAAGAACAAGCAGTGCCTAGAAGTAAAATGAGAGACTCCATCACAAGGGAAGATATCTACTGCACAGGTTAAATGGGGAAAAATATTCCCTCTTCAAACACAGTAGTCAGAACTGCCCAGGAAGAGTGTCATAGAGGAAATGTAGGGGCAATGCAAGTATTCACAAGGCAAAGGATAAAGTCCCCAGAGACAGAAAGATATAGAGAAAACCAAAGATAGCTGCAGTACAACCAATTTGGGATTTTGTTTTTACTGGCCCCCTGGGATATATTTGCACAAAGATCAACTTTCCATCATATTTGGCCTCCTTTTTCTGCTCAAAACATAAAACTACAATTACAGGCAGAAATCAAATGCTTCATGGCATGCTTTTAAATGCAAGATTTGACTCTGGTTTAAAGAGTCAGGATTTAGTGGGTTTCTTTCTCTCCTCACACCTACCAAATTAGATAACAGCAGACTATGCTAAGAAGAGACTGATTTTACAGGTAAGGTGAAAATGCAGATTTGCCCATGTTACAGCACCCAGCACAGCATGATAATGAGTTCAGTGGACTTTGGGAATTCAAAGCCTCAATTTCTCATGGAATCAGCCTGGGGACTGGAGCAAAATGCTGTGGGCTTTTGGATTAAATGCTAACTGCTGGCAACATCAGCATCCAGTCTCACTCAGGAGTGTTCAGCAGAGAAGCAGGCAGATCCTCTGAAAGCAAAGGATCACCCCTGCGTTCCTCTAGCAGCACTTAGGCTGCTTTCAGTCCCCATTAAAAAAGTAAATGCTATCATAGGCTCTCCATAGTGCCATGTTGTTCCTCCTCCTCCCAAACAACATTTTAAGCAATAAACCTGAGTTAAACCCAGCCAGCACATTTCCACCTAGATGAGCAGGGCATGCTTGGAGATGGAGAGGCCATACCTCAGCGCAAAGGGCTTGGCTCATAAAGAGAAGTCAAATTAGCTAATTAAGGAGGTTCTTTGTTTAGTTTCATGGAAGCTTAGCAGGCACCTCATCTTTCTGCAAAGCTGGAAATATGATCATAAAAGTGACAGTGCCAATATCCCTACATTAGATTGTATCCTGGCCACAAAACAAAGAAATCCATGCATCCTCCATCCTTTTATAGGGGAAGCAGAAGTCTCTCAAAAGCATAGTTAGAGTCATTGTGGGGAGGGAAGAAGGGTGATTTTACCACTGATGTCACTGCCAGCTTAAGCCTTTTATGGTCATGGCTTAGTAGTTGTCTCTCTGCTTCAAAATCAACAAGAGCAGAGAAAAAAGGCTTGCTTCCTCCTTGGGAAATGGTGCACATTCAGGGAGGAAGCTGCCTTCCTGTTTTCTCCATAATTGCAGCTTTGCATGGTTTTAGCAAGTTCCACAATTTTAAGCCTCTTCCATATGGAACATGTTCCTCTAAACATCTGGCTTCTTTTTTATTGCAGTGATAAAACAGATTTATTTTCTACAAACCATGTAAAATATTACTTTCTCAGTGTACAATCTACTGTGCTTTTAAAAGTAAAAAAATATGCAAAGAGATCAATAGTCTTGCTTTTTTTTTTTTCTTTTACTAGTACCAAATCCTTTTCTAAAGTGGACTTAAGGATTAATTCTGAATCTGGAAAGAAAGAAAGGAAGAAAGCAAGCCTGAACACCTATATTTATTATATCCAAGTTTCTTGATGCAGACCAATGATACAAACTCAAATCAAAAAATAACTATAAATCCAGACAAAGCAAATTTCTTAGGTCCAGGTCAGATTAGAATATGTATCCCTTACACTGGTCCTTAGCCTATAGACATCGTCTTGTAACTATCACTGGAAGAGAATTAAATGCTTTGATTTGTTTAGAAGTCATCTGTCTAATTTGCCTGAATTATATTAGAAAAGAATGTCTCTTGCAAAGAAAATTTAGAGGCCTGTATAGTAAGGAAGAGTATTTGATTTTCTAATGGCAGTTGGGCTCCAATGTCAAATTTCAGTGGGCAAGGCACTCAAGCAATAAACCACGAAAAAACCCATTATAAATCAACAGATTGCCTTGGCTTCCCATTCCATTAGCTGTTATTTTTAGCTGTACCACATGCATGGCTGAGCAACAATGCAGCAGAGTGCTTCTCTGGAAGTTTTAATCTTTTCCTCTCTTCTGTACTTCACCTGCTACTGTCCAAAATAACACAAGGATTCACTGCATGAAACAAGCCTAAAAATGCGCTGTAAACAGTATTGTGAAAGATCTGGCCAATACTTGATACAGGGATATAGTCCAATAGTGGCTTCTGTAGAGAGCTGGAAAAAAAATGAGTCATTTTCTAGATGCTTTGACAAATACTAAAGTGAGAAAAGTTTGGCTTCATGCATCAAAAAATGGTGATGCTTTATTCCTCAGCTGGCAGCTTGATACCATTTTCAGATTTATGCTGCCTGCAAAGCCCATCTGCCCCTGTGGGATGAAACCAAGAAGGGGAAAAATGAATAGGTCTGGGTGATTTACTTGGGAGAAGAACAGGGATGAGAAACAATGATAAAGAGGAGGGTCAAGAAACAGGAAAAGGCTTCATAAGGCATGCAAGCTGTGTGAGCAATGCTGTCTGGAGGTCCCTGTGGTGCATTCCTGTGTCTCACCACAGCCTAAATGAAGTCAATAAACCCAACCAGCTGTGCTTGCTACACCTCACATGCCAGACCTGCTCCTCTGGTCAGGAGGAGCAGGACTGGGGTGGTCCTCACCACCAAGACCAGGTGTTTGTTCCTGTTCAAACACCTGTGTGGGACAGCACCCTGGTACCACCCTGTCAGGGTCCTTTCCAGGTTCTTCTGCAGCGGCATCCATCGCCTCACAACAGAAAGTTTGCTCCAAACTGTTAAGGAAAGAGAGCATAGCTCTTCATTTCAATGAACACTGCCATCCTTGAACATGCAAGGGTTAAATTTGCCTCTTTTGAGTCTACAATCAAAGCCAAATCCAGGCCACCCAGGCTAGAGAGTGACTTGAAGCTGAAGTGAAACCAACTGCTTGGTGTCCTTGCTGAGCCTGAGAGAGGGGGAATATAACCCTAAACCATTTCCGGAAGGGCTAAATCCCATCAAAAAGGCACTGGTCCCATCAACTGTGATGGCATCAAGGACCTGCCACCTCATCTTCACAGATGAGAATTTGTGCATTTTTAGGTGGCACAGCCACAGGTCATCGGTGCTCCTCAGGCCTCACTGTCCCACTGAAAGGAGGAGACAGGGCAGAGACTTGGCTTTGGTTCTCTACCATCACATGCCAGAGAGGATCCCTGATGACAGACACAGATCTGCAGATGCAGATCTGCCTGGAGGTCCCACAGTCTTCCTTCTGTTATTTCCAATCAATAGTTAATTCCCTGTCTAACTCAATGTGAAGATGTTTTCTTGCAAATGCTTGCAATTTTTTGGGTGTCTAACAGTAACTGTGTAGTGCAGCAGAATAACATGAAACATATTTCACTTGAAATAAGTAACACGCCTTTCTCCTTAAATGGCTTTTGCTATCTTCTCCACATAACTGTTTCATTTCAAAATTAATATATATATTGCATGAAAGATTTATTAAAAACCATTAGCTATTCTCACACTAAACACACCCATTTTTAGAATTACCACAAATTTACTTAAGTTCACAGTACACACAAGGTAGATACTGGTGGAAAATTACCAGATATGGAGAGACCTCATTACAAAGTTCACACTTATATTTATCATAATCACTTTGGATATCAAAGAAAATTTTTCTAATGTTCTGATAAAGGTAAATGTACCCCAAAAAAACACCCTTACACCTTAGTGATTTGGAATCACCAGTACTTAGAACCTTGTTTCCATGTGAAATAGGTGAATAAGTAAAATAACATGTAAACCTACTCTCTGTAATGTAATAGCCTATAATTAATTTTAATCTGGTCCCAAGCCACCAAAGGAAACTGCAACACAGTTAAGTACCATAGGACAGGTTGCCTTCAGAAGATTAGGAATCTTGTTGGAGGTTTGCAGGAGCAGGCTATACAAGTATCTGATTCAGAAGTTGATGATCTTGCCATGAGATAAGACAAGGCTTTCCTTTAGAGGAGAGGCAAGGAGCAGAGAGGTTTACATCTACTGCATGGGCTTTCTCCCAGCCTGAGCTGGAAACCCTTGTTGTGACCAGAAGGAAATCACCTGCACTAATGAGCGGTCTTGTTTATAGACTGTACAGTTTTAACCATCAGCTGCACTAGAGAGGTAACATCCATGTTCCTCACCCTTGCACAAAGCCAGATGTGCACACTCCATTTAATTAACAAAAAGCACAGATTTAACTCCTGAACCTCTCTTTCTCAAACTGGGGAATTTCCTGAAGTCATACAAATTGTTTCCTACCTGACACAAAACTTACATCCCAAGGGAAAGCTCAAGTTCTCTCTCTCTCTCCTCTCTTTTAATTTCAAAACCCAGCGCTCCCTCGAGCCCCAGGTTGGTTTATGCATTTCAGGAGCAAAACTACCTGTGTCATCCTGAGACGAAACCTAAGAAGAAATTACTTGGCTTAGTGTTCCAGTGTGCCAACTCCTTCCTAGCTGCAACTGCAAAAGACAGGACCTAGTAGCTTAAAAGTGATTCTTCTAAATATTAGCAGCACTCCTATAAAAACAAACAAATAAACAAAATTAACTACATCCCCAAAAACCAAACAACCAAACAAATGCAAAGAAACAAAAAACCTCAAAGAGTTATACTTTTGTGTTTAGCTGTGTTATTTTAGGTGAGGCAGTTCCTAACAACCAGTTCAATCCCAGTTTGCATGGGGTCAGTGTGGGTAGATTTAGTTTCTCCATGCCTCATTTTACATTTTGACAAACTTGCTCTGAGGCTGTCAGGCTGATAAACTCATTAACATAAGGAGAGATCTTTGTATTCCTTGGATAAAATGACTGGGGAAGTGGGAGCATGCCATTATCATGTTTAGGTAATGAAGTAAAGAGTCCTCAGCTGGTGTCAATGGCAGGGATTAGAAGGTGTATGTAGAGCTATTTTTACATAAACTGGCTCTCAGAAGCCTGTAGAGTCAGATGCCATTGATCACTTCACTGTATTGGAGATGTGTATTTTAATTAATGTACAATGATATGCAGTTAGGAAATGCAATTTAAAAGGCTGGATCCTGAGTCTTTGCTGCAAGTGCAAAAGGAAAGCCAAGTGCCTGTAAAATGAAGCCCTCCACTTTGCTAGTGCTTCATATTTCCTTAGTATCAGCAACAGTGAGATGTTCTAAGGCTCTAAGGCCAAGTGAAGCAGCTGCCCAAGACCCACATTTCCAAATACACAGGAGATTTTGGATGGATCATATGGGCAGAAACCTGGCTGGTGAGACACCACCAAGTTGACCAAGTCACTGAAAAGTTTCTGTGTGCAAGAGGTCCCTGAGACCTGTCACAGTCTCTCCCAGACTGAGGACCAGTGCTGCCCAAGATCTTTTTGCAAAGCAGATCATGGAGGAATCTATGATTTCAATCAAGCAAGATACATTCTATGCTGTTGCAGGTAAAGATTGACTGTGCTTTTACCCATTCTTTCCTTAGAAGACCAAGGATTTTTATTCAAAGTGCTAAACCCTTCCTCAGTTTAGCAGATTTTGTGAGAAAAATACCCCATTTTTAAAGACTTCCCAAAATTTTATGAATTCAGGCAAATTAAAGCACCTTAAAAATAGAGGCTACTAAGTCTAAGGGAAGTCTGGAGGGCAGTCAAGACTGCAACATGCTGAAAAGTTGTTTGTTGTGTTGGTTTTTCTCCTTCATTCTCCTCAATCATTTTACTTGTTAATCTTCCTGGGAACAGACTGATATTTACTCATCCCATGAGAGAGTGGAGTTGTCAAACAGCCAACTGATACTAAGGGATAAGGTTTAAGGAACTCTATTCATAGTCATCAAATATGAGGGAGCAACACAGTTCTTTGGCGATGTACATATTACATATTAGCTGAATTTCTCCATATTAAATGGGGAAATGTTATATATTGTCTGTGGGTAAACAAATTACAAGCTCAGAGAAGATCCCCCTGGGAGTCCTAGGGAAAAAGTCTGTGGCCATCAAGGCTGTATGACAGCAAAAAAAAAAAAAAAAAAAAAAAAAAAAAAAAAAAAAAAGATAATGTTCAATTAGAAAATAATGTATGGAAAGATTCAATCACCACATTTTCCATACTAGCTTCCCCTGACACTCTCATGGCTCCCAGATAGCTCCCAGCATTGTCCCATGCTGTGCTGTGCAGACTCACCAGCAGAGATCACCACCAGCCTGGGCACCACCATTGCAATCTTCTCCAAGAGGAGAAAGTGCTATAGCTTTTTCAATCTCTTTACAAGCCCTGCTTTGCTTTCTTCTTATCTGGTTGCCAGGTATATTAAACTGCTGTTAAATCAAGGGTTTAGAAGGCACAAGATCTGAGTTTGTTTTCTTGTTCTGTGCTAATTCATGTGCAACTTTATGGAGAACCAATATACATGTGTTCCTGCTAGGAAATTGAATACTACTGGGGTCATTCTCCATTGTTCACCACCACCAACACACCACAAACCGCATTCAAATCCTTACACTCTTCTAACTTGCAAAGTAGGGTTTGAATATGCATTCAAATTGTCTGTTGGGGATGGTGAGCTGTGTGAGTGAAACATTTGAGTTGGTTTGAGACAGAAATCAACCACAGGCCATTTAAACAGGTGATCCCATTTGTACAGGCAATCATGTCCCACTAGCTTGCCTCACTTTTTGTAGTGCTTGGTCTATGGCTCTCTGCACTACAACTATCAATGAATGATCACATCAGTTCTGTCCCTATGACATGGAGTTAAGATGCAATAATTCATCATCTCACTGTAACAGAAATGATGACAGTAGGAAAGATCAATGTGAGTATAATCTTATGAAAAGCTGTATTCTTCAAATATGCCTCTAATTTATTTTGTCCAGTGAGTCAACAAAGGCTGCTTGCAGTTTTGACCCCAATGATGCAAAGCACTGATAATGCAGCCCTTTGGAAACAGATCCAAGATGAATGTACTTTGTAAGAGTACTTCACTATTTCAGTGCATTTCATACCCTAACCCAGGATCTATAGAGCCTTGTTCCAAAAATGATCCCAATGGCAGTTAAGCAATATGAACTGACATCTCAGAGATTGGACAGGCTCTAAGATGCACAACGTGCTAACATGGATGAACACAGGCATATTCATATTTAGGAAAAGGCAATGTTACATCAGGTGAAACGCTCCTGACCTACCTAGGTCTCCATCAAGTAAAGAAAAAGTTTAGATACTAGATGTGTTTACAATCTGAAGCTGGATCCTACAGCATGGGTCAGTTGAGCCATGGTAATTCACCTTGCACTTACTGGAAGACTGAAGCAAGGTAATTTGTCATATTTTAGCTTGTAATTAGCTGGGGTTGAGATTAGTCTTTTACTGTGGCCCCAGGCTAAGAGCCTGTATGAACATGGAAAACTTCACAGCTCAGCTAAGGTGTTGTGGCTTCAAACATGCTAATTTGGGCCTAAATCTGACCATAGCATCTTTTGAACTAGATCCATGTAGAAACTGCAAGGGGTAAAGTTTTTGCCTAAGTGCTGTGAAATATAAAATGGGCCTTGCAATCACATGTTTCTTAACTCACCAAGATTTATCGTACTTATTACCACTTCATTGCCTTCCAAAGAATTATTTCTAGTTCACCACAGCATGTCAGACAAAAATCAGGAGTACTGTTTCCCCTGATAGTTCTCAGCTACTAATTCATTAGTATTAGACTCAGAAAGACAAGAGACAGAGAAAATAATCCCTCTGTGAAAAACAACCCACTTGAGGATACCTGTATTTCATAATCATATTGTTTTTGTAAAAGAACCTCCAGTAAATCAAGGTAAAGCATCCATGTAAATGGTAAATGTAGTTCCTCCTGAGAGACAAAGATCTGTACAAAGCCTGTGACAATTCAGACAACTCAGTCAATCTTATTGCTACTCTTATTGCATGAATATATTTTTGTTTTTCTTCCATATGTCTTTGCTGAAGTTGAAGAATATTTTTGGACATGTGTATATGGCTGTGTGAAGTGAGGCCAGTCCAACCCAGTGGATGGGAGCCAACCCTAGTCCAGAATTACGCTTCAGTTAATATGTCCTGCTGATCTGCTGACAGCAAGGAGGAAATAAACAAGAGGTGACAAAGAGAAGACCCACAGAGCAAAGAGGCCTTGGAGAAGGACTTCAACCTCTGAGACTGGTTACACATGCATGGAGAACTGAGTCTCTCCTCAACCACATAAAATACCTGGACAGAGCTTGTCTGTTCCTACACATTCAGGTTTGTCCAGTGCTGTCAGATTGGCTGATAACAGATGGGGGTGAAGTAGCCACATGTCAAATGTTTGTGCAGAAAAAGCAGCAGACTGCTTTTGCACAGCACAGCCGTGGAGATCCAGCTATCCAAGGCATGGAGCTCACCACCAGCCTGCCAGGCTGGTACCACCTGAAGGCAAGCAGGATGTGCAATGTCTCCTCAAATGTTTGATTGCTTTTGAAGAAGCCCTTGTGCTCACCATCACTCCAAAGAGGTCACTTTGGCAGCTCCCAAGAGGGCTGACCCGTGGACAGAAGATGTGTTCATCTAGGAGGGAACACAGATAACCATTCCAAATGTGCATTACAGCAAGAGCTATGCCATGGCAAGTTGCTTTAAGCCAGGATGTATGTGTGAACTGACATTGATGATTAACAAGTTGAACACTGGAGAAAGTCCACTCAGAGCCAAAGCAGTTTAATGGACCCTGGGAAATGTCTCACTGTCACCAAAACCAGGATGAGCTCTGCACACAAAATCAGGACAGCTGTCTTTTCCTGTTCAAACACACACCAATACTCAGATCCTCAGGCAGGAGGGTGGACACACCAAAAGCCCACACCAAACTCTCTAGTACTTCGGGGAATCCAACATAGGGGCACAGTTGGGTTGTAACCCTGCTGATTTCACACAGGAAAATAAAATAATAAAGGGTGGCTGTCAAAACTGTATAATTGCATATTTGGCTCATGAAACCACACCATGGTTTCACCATCTTTCCCTTAACACCCTTGACATCACTGCAGGTTGCTCTTATTTTAAATCCACTCTCTTCACTCCACAGCTCTATTCAGGAATTAATTTCACACCACCATGGCATGGTAGACAGCAAATGGTTACTAACACTAAGCACAGTGTGGTGAAGCTTGGCATTGTCTTTATCAACTCCTTATTTGTGTTTCATCTACTAAGGCAACCAGCTCTACCTCATGGTGATGACAACATCACTCTGATGCAAGGACTTGTCATTACAGCCTTCTGTCATGGTCATTGCTTGTCTCATCACACAAAGTGGAGCCTGCATGAACATCAACAAGTGCTTGGAACAGGTTTCCTCTGCACAGCTTGGCTTTCACACAGCTGTGGAGAATGAATTTCTGTGGTCCCTTGTAAGGAAGCAGTACACTTCCAAAACAAACAAAAAACCTCAAACCAAATGAAACCAAAAAGATATTTTTCCCCCTAAATAAACCCCAAACTGGAAACGTGCATTGTCATAAAAGAAGTGCTGACTGGTTCCCAAGAAGGTAACAAAAATGTTTACCCTCTGGTAAAGCAAATTGTTTTGATCATAGAGAAATACAGCACAGCATGAACTTGTTCCCAAGGTCAGAGCCTTCCCTCCAGCATATTTCTGCTCAGGGCAGGCATAGCATTGCCTTAGACTCCTCCAGACTTTCCTGATGGGCCCCTAACATTTCAGTTAGCTGAATGTAATGCAAAGGCAAACACTTCCCCACACTGGTGTCTGGCATGGTAAACAAAGCAGCCACTGAGCTGAGGGGCACAGTCCCGAAGAACACAGCCTCATCTCCAGAGCAGAGATATCCCTGGCAGCTCCCCACACCAGCTACACGCCACCTCTCCTGGCCACACGGGAGGATTGATTCAGCTTTCCAGCTTGCAGATGGTACCTCTTGGAGCAGGCTGCTGGGGACTTGTGGGGACTCTCAGTGCCATGTTCCAGTCACCTCAAGTACGGCCCCGACGCTGTTCTGCATCAGCCCGGGTGCTCCTGCAGCCGGTCACTGCAAGCAGTTGGAGGCAGCATGCATTGTAAGGGCTGTCAGCACTGTAACCAATTCCAGGGACACTCTTTTTGATTTACATTTTCTACATCCTTTCTGAGAAACCTCAATTGTCTATTTAATCCCTTAGCACTGGGGCAAAAGCATTCAGCTGTGCAACCCAGTACAGCAGGCGCAAATTTGATACCCATTGAAACTGAGAATTTACCAGGCATAAAACCCCATATGGGGACAATATAATCTCTGGTGTAATTCCATTTCATTTTCATGTACCAGTGATGAATCTGACTCAGCAATCAGTATTTCCATCTCACATCAGCTTCCCACATCCCTCTAGTGTGTTCTAGAAGTGATTCCATCTTGCATTTATATGTGTGTGAGGAGAATTAGATTTACTCTGCTGATGTTCTTTGACGTTCCCCTGCATGCTCTGGTCACAAGAAGGGAACACAGCTTTGCTGTCTCTGTACACAGTTTTCCATACCAAATAGATCTCTTTTCAACCACATAATTTTCAACTCTGCTTACTTGCAGAGTGTGATGGGAGCAGGGTTGGGAGTAGGCACACAAGACAATGACATGAAACATTATGCTGCAGCAAGATTCAATTAGGGCAACCTTGGTGCCTGAGTCAAGCACTGTGCTCTTCAAAGGGCAGAGCCGTGCTTCAATAGACTGTCACACAGAAAGTCTAAAGGTGACAACATGGGCCCGATGGTTTGTAATATGCTTACCAGTGGGTGCAGCTGAACATGTGTGTCTCTTGTGAAGTTTTATTGTCCGGATAACAAATTACACATCAGGATGTATGAAAGTCACAAGCATTATACCCTGACTTTATAGGTCTGGCACTAATGTATGCATTTGGATTTAAAGCACTTTCTTGCAAGTTAAAACCCAGCTCTACTAAGAATTGGTGTAATTCAATACTTCCTTTGAAAAACCTCCCATAGGAAGATTAGAACAATCTTAGTGATTACAGTCTATCTGGGGTCCACAGATGCCACTAATCTATGGAAATTGTGAACTCGAAGGATTTATGTCTAAATGTGATTTAAAAACCACTACCAAATCTCCATCATGGTGGGGTTTTTTTTTTAATGATTTCTTTCTTTCTGCGCTCTCTCCCTTCTTTCCCCCTGCCCCCAGACTGGATTTCTCTGTGTGGCTGCAATGTCTGTCTGGAGAACAAACAGGCACCAGCTGAACAAGTGCCTGCCTCCTCTGTGGCCCATGGTGTGTGTGCATCATCCTCCACAGCAGTAGCAGCAATTGCCCCAGACGAAGGCTGGACCCTGGAGCCTGTCTGCAGCCCTTGCCCTGATGAGAGGCAGCTGTGGACAGATTTTGGTTTATTCTGTGTAAAGAACTATCATGGACTCTCACATGAATGGGAATGTAAAGAGAAGTCACAAATCAAACCTGAACTGTGCAGGCCACTTAGGCGAACGCTCTTTGGGCCATATGTTTTGCAGGTTCATTTCATCGGAATAGTAAATTGGTCTGAAATTAGAGCCAGATTTTAGAAGGCAGCACTGAAGATGTGTCCCTTCAGCACACTTGCATGTGAACTCAAATAAAGGGACAGATCACTCCAAACCTGCAAACAGGCTGGTAAATGGACACGTACATGCAGGTCAGAGGGATGGGCATATCCCACGGGCTTTGTGTATGGTGTGCTCATTTATAGCGCTTCCAGTGACTCCCCAGGGTCTGTCTCCAGAACTCTGACTTTGGCACCACGTCTTCCCTGTATGGACACAGTTTTTACTTCCCAGCAGTGGATACTCCACACACAGAGCCTTACATACTTTGGTGGGCATACATCCACAAATCATTAGTAAAAACTTTTAAATTACAGGGCTTTCAAATTACAACAATGACCTTGTCTTCCCAGCCTGTGCAAATAAACTACTGTGGATTATGGTCCTGAGTTTTTGTCAAGTCTAAACAAACACGTAGAGCACCAGAACTCTGCAGTATTGCATTACTGTGACAGCCAGCTCCCAGCAGCTCTCCGAGGCAGAGCAACATGCTCAAGGCATTCCTCGCCCACCAGCTCCCCTCTCACCATCTCAGAAGATGCAGATCCAGCAGGTCCTTAATCCAAACCAGGGTTTTTGTTTTACAGCTCTGGAATAAGGAGGTTTTGCTTACCCCAAACCTGGCTTCAATTTTATCTCATTTCCATAAATAGCACTAGGAACCTTTGGCAATGTTTTGCCACATTTTTCCAGTGGAGGACAGGCAAAGACTCAAGGCCAGTGCTATATAAGGGTATCTGAACAGCGTTTCTTCTGCCTCTTTGCACCTAAGAGCCTTTCAAGCCTCCTGCCCAAATGCTTTATCCTCTTCTGCTTTTCAGTCCATATTTTCAAACTGTCATTCCCTTTTGTTTCACCTCATGTCCTCCGAGTTTCCACCTCCATTTTGTCACTTAATCATGTGGGCCTCTATAACCTCTCATTTGCTTATGGTAAATCTGGCATCTTTAGTAAATCCAGACTGTTTCACTCAGGGGGCACATTCACAGGTAAATCTCCTTACAGGCAGCCACCTCTGACTCAATAGTACATTTAATCCTGCAGCTGTCAAACAGAAGGTAATAAATCATCTACCTCTGATCAAATAAATCCTGACTCTTTTCATTCACCCATTAAACTTCTCCCACATTACTGAGGATGGTGTGTTGGATTGGGTCCTGATAGCTGTGGACTGAACTTTTCAACTTAAAAATCCTCTCTCTCATCAGCAACATCTAAGCACTGTTTGCTTAATCAGTGCTGAATCAGTGCCTGAAAAAAAAAGTGAGATTTGCTTTGTTTGGTTTCTCTGTGTTTTTTGGAAGGTGTTTTGTGGGGGTTTTTGAGTGGTTTTAAGGATCTTGGTTGGGTTTTTGTTCTTGTTTTTGTTTTTTTTCATATGCTTGGAAGAAGGAAAATAATCCTAAAAGGCATTCTTGGATCAAAATCCTGCCATAGAGCTAGGAAAGGGTTAAAAGCAGCCTGCCTACATCTCAGGGAAGGAAAAAGGAGGCTGCTCTGCCGGGCAGCCCCTGCCTCTACACAAAGCCCCATTGAGCCGGGGCAGGATGGGGCAGGAGGGGTGTGCAGAGCAGTTGTAACTCCACAAGCCCCTTCTTTTCACTGCAAAGACCCAGCAAGCCCCATTGGCAGCTCCCGCCGAGTTCGCAGGCTCTGCCAGCCAACTGCTCCCTGTTTGTTCCTTTTTCTTAAAACAACAAGGCATACAGGGAAAATAAATACAAAAAGCCCCCAGTACGTGTGTACATTAAGCTGCAAGAGCTGCTGCTCCAGTCCAAGGATTTTAAAAACCTATGGTTTCTTCTACCATGCTAATTTGGCTGTGTTGCACCTGCAAAGTATTTTTTACTCCACCATCTTTCTTAAACACAGATGTACATGCTGAACCAGGAGCCTTCAGAAGTGCTCTGTGTTGATTTAACTCTTTCCCTCTGGCCCCCAGGGATTTCAATAAGATCACTCCTGCCAAGGCTGAATGCTTTGCAAACCCTTGCTCTCAGGTGCAGGGTCCATGTGCTCCAATTTGTGTGCCTAAATTTCAGCTACCTATATCTACCTCTTGACTTCCAAATATAGGCTGAACTATACAGCCCATAAGTTTTGATTTCAGTAGGGCTGTTCAGTACCTATAAAAGAATCAGGCCACTTATTTTGAAGTGCTCAGACATGGATTTAGGCCCCAGATGCTCAAAAACTACAGCTTAAATTTAGACATCTGCATCTGTACCACCGGCAAAGTGTTTTTATTTTTGGAAGCACTGAGCCCCAGCAGCTCCCATTAATTTCAGTAAGAGCTGCTGGGAGAAGAGAGTCTTGGAAAACTCTTCTAGGGAAGCTGTGCTAACATTAGACTCTTGTTTTCAAAAGCATTGGCTTGAAAAGAAATGACACACAATCAGGAGGAAGGAAAATGTTTGTTTAGCCTTCCTATTTAATAAAGCCGTTCCATGAGCAATGGTTCTGGTAAACTCCAGTTTCTTGAGGAATGGTGCCCAGTGTCCTCAAAATCCCACCACCAAAAAGCAGTCTGCACAATTCCCTCTAATACTGCCAGCCTGTTTAGTGGGACAAACTCCCGTGGCCAGATCCTGATGGCTGGCTGTGCAGTTGGCTGCTGCCACAGAAAACTGAGTGACAGCTGCCTTTCCTCCAGTGCCAGCTTAATTTCTCCCTCTTTCTTCTAACCAGACTAATTTTCATGGAAACTGCAGGAACTTATGTGTTACAGACCTTTAACATTCTATCAAATTTGGTTGAAAAATTGCCCAGAACTTATTACAGACAAGAAACACAACTGGATGAGATTTATTTCCTTAGGAATGTAGACTAAAAGGAAAAATTAAACAGATACTTGTGGATATCTGAAAAATTCAGGCTAGAGAAATGAGTTATAGGCAAGGAAAAAGAAAAAAAAACTACAAAAGACAGACCCAGAAAGGTTTATATGGCTGTGAGACCTGATGGCAATTAGAAGTCTAAATGCAGGCACAAACCTGAAGAAAAGGCATAGAATAGACAATATGTGGCATTTTATTCCATTTTAACCTGTCCCTGTGTGAGACAGGTGAGAGTGGTGGTATTTATGGTTCCTCTAAGTGGAAACCATGTGTCTCACATGAAGTGTTACATTCAAGAAAGCATCACACGCAGGTAAATCTATGAGCAACATGCAGAAATAGCTACAAAAGCAGTAATTCACACCAGCTCGAGGATCCCTGCCTTGGGTGCCACAGTAGTCGTGAAGTGCGTGGTGCCTGGGGAAGAAACAGCCTAGCAGGAGTCTTAGATGGCATTTGCTATGCTTTTAAAACAGTTATAAATACAACCCCAAAAGACATAAATTCCATCTGTGTTCACAGCTGAAGGAGACACCAGTAACTCTGTCTCCTCTTCCATGAGACAGGAGAAGATGTCAAAGAATACTGTGATTTTCTAGAAAGCAATGAAATGAGGAAGAGAAATACATGGCAGGAGTAGTTCAATAATTTTTAAAAAATGATGCTTGGGAAATTAAGTCTGTCAGGTAGTGGAACTTCATTGGAAAATAGGAAATGCCCCATCTCAGGGAGTGAGGAAGAGCTGTGAGGCTGAATCCATGACCCTGTATTGCTCTTTAAAGCATGACAACTCTGGATGTAGTCTCCAGGACCAGCAAGTTGCAAGATGGGAGAAATTTCACTCTCCTTCCCCTTTTATCTTTCAAATAAGAAGAAATTGGTTGTAAAATTTTGCTACCATATCTTTGTAACAAGAGACAAACAGAAGTTGTATATGCCAGACTTAAGGGCTTGGCTGCCCTTGCTGGCAGGAAATATCATTAACCCCTTTGGCTGCAGATAGTGATGCAGTAGGCAGGTTAACCCAGCTGAAGGGATGGCAGTGCTGAGAGGGTCAGGGGAAGAGCACAAGGCAAGTCCTGGGATGGGCTCAAATAACATACAGGGGTTTAATCAACTTCATATGTCACCCTTCCAAACTATTTTCTACAAGAATTGTGAAGGAAATTCACCGAAGAACACATTTTTACAAATCTTGCAGCATTTCCTTTTGACAGATGTCAAAGGCAATGCCTCCAAAGAACACAGTATGGCTGCTGGGGATGGGTGTCCCAGGTGCCCTGGCTGAGAGGTGTCATGCCTACTGTTACAGGGAGGCTGCTGGGGCTTCCCTCATTTCTGCCCACCTGCTCACTGCACTGGAGAGAGAAGCTGGGAAAGCTTGTGGACACCTTGCCAAGCTTTCAGGCTCCCTGAAATCTTTAATTCTGCCCAACAAACTGGAAGGATGCAGCAAAAGGCCGCCTTGGGTCTCCTAGTCACCAGGGCTTTATAGTCAGGCAAGAGGCACCCCACCTGCAGAAAGCCAGCAAATCCATCACCAGTGAAGCACTTACACCTTTGCTGCTCTTCTCCCATGTTTCTGACCAAGAAATCTATTGCTAAATTTGTCAATAAGCCCACAGAAGACCTCTAGTCTCCAGTTTCTGGACAGTAGCTGGACACATTTTAATTTCTCTCTAGGTTTTAGGCTAGCAAATTTCACATGAAACCTGTCAAGAACATATTTTCTCCCCACCTTCTCTCAGGGCAGTGAGGTAGTAGGGAACATGACATGGAAGAGAGTCCTGCCTCACAGAGTTTTCCTATCTGCCTGTGTTTGTTCAGTTTTGTGGAAACATGGAAAAAGCTTTGGCCAGTCTCAGGTCACTCTATCTAGATTGCTGTTCAAAGAAGGCAACTGAAGGAACAGACAACATGAAAATTTTTAAGTATGGCAACAGACTAAGCTTCTGAAATAGGTGCTGAAATACTGCAATGTGGAAAAAAGGGCTACAAAGCAATAAAATATGACCGTACATTCAGAGTGTGAACCCAAGATTTGGTCTCAGTCAGGTTTTGTAGACTGTCCTTAGAAATGCATAGCACAGGGTTAACAAAAAGCACCGAAATACAGACCAATACTTTCTCTTACTGGGGGGCCTGTACCCTGCCATCTTGATTTATTTCTTATTCATAGGGTGAAAAACACCCATTGGTTTCAGAAGATGTTTCAGATCAAAGACTGAAGAATTTGTGCCTAGATTTTCAGTCCACGTATTTTACACACTTCTGAACGCTAACAACAATGCTGTGACTCTGTCGGGATACACGCATTTAAACCAGCATCAAAACTCCTTTATGAGCAGGATTTAAAATGCTGAATGAGTTAGAGAAGAGAAACGTTTGCACTGTGTTTCTTATTGTTGGTTGCTTTTCTGTAAGTGCTTTCAACACCACCAAATTAGTCCAGAAGTGGTTAAAAGCAGCTAAAGGCAGCTTTGGAGGACTCAGTGTCAGCTGGCATTCTAATGAGAATTAGACAATCGGAAATAGACAGCTCTGAGGCCAAACAATTAGCCAGACAATTAAAAGGCTCTACTGTACAGGGTTTTCTGTGGGATAGGATAATGCAGCTGCAATATTTGTGCTAATAAGCTAGACGGATAAGAATGAAGTTAATTTCCCTTCTCAGCAGCTAAATGAACAGATTGCTCCATTTTAGCCTAGCCCAAAAGGACATGATTTTTCCCTGATTGGAGAAAAAGGTAAGAGAAAGAAATAAAAATGTTCTATCCAGTCTCTGTCTGGATAGCCAGCTGGTGTGGAGCTTGCAGTGCTCCAGCAGCAGAGCCACCCTGCTCTTTGCTCTCTTCTGCCTTCTGCAAATGCCACTTTCACCTGGGTCACAGCTGTCTCTACCCAGGAGCTAGATTTTTCTGGAAACTCTGGATTTTTTCCATATGTACAGGGTAAGATTAAACACATCCATTTTGGCATTTTTGATATTATTTTGCTCAATACAGATCAGAGGTATGACAATTTAATGTGAGAAATTAAAACAGGAAAGATTATAAACACAAGCTGTCACTACCCCAAAATATACACGTAAGTTTTTTATATTTGGAGAAATTGCAGTGTGCTAGCACCCCATGGGGTGCAGAGAATGAGCCTCCCTGTGGAAAACCTCCCTTCATGGTAGTATCCCCCTTTGAAGGTGCACACTGAACTATGGAAATGACACGTGGGAGGCCAGAGTGATGCAGAAACATGCCTGACTTCATAATGCTTATCTTTCCCTATTCTGAAATCCTGTACCTCTCTAAACCCATAGCATATCAATGACATGCCAAGTGGCTGCCAAAGATCCAAACCTCATTACCCATCCAGTTTTGCATGGCGCTAGCTCAGTTACTGCAGCAGCATCTCACACTGGTATCTCCCTCAAGGCAAAACCCTCTGAACTTTAACATCTGCCTGGGCTTTGCAGAACTGTACCCAAACCCCAAGGCCCAGAGCAGACGACACCAGCTTGGTGCAATGGGACATGCACCAAGCTGGTGTCATCTTGGTCCATTCCCCTGGACATTATCCTGGGCAGCTGGCTCCAGATGGCTCTGCTTGAGCAGGAGGGTTGAACCAGGGGACCTCAAGAGATCTCTGCTGACCTCAGCTACTCTCTGATTGTGTGGCTCTGTGGTGTGCCATGAACCCCACTGGTGTAAAACACCACTGAGACTTGCACCACTTTCTCCTGCACTGAAAGGGTGACACGTGGGAGGGAGTGCTGGGAGTTTGTGGAGATGTCTAGGATCCCCTCCGAAAGCACAGACACAGACAGGACCATTGGAGGTTTCTGGTTCCCTGTCCTTCATGCAGTGCAGGCTGCTGTCCCATTTTGCATTAAATCACTGGCTTCCGTGGTGGACCAGCAGTCACGTGCTGCTATTTAGCAGAAAGCATCCCCATAACAGTGAAAATGAGCTATTTTGGTTTGGTGGCTACTTGCAGTTACAAAAGGCCAGAAGCAAGTGTCATGCATGGGATAACTGATTCCCCAGGAAAACATGCCACTTGGCTCACAAGCCACTGGTCCATTTTACAGTGGTCACACTGTTGTTTTTCTGCTGTGATGGCAGTAGTTTTATATCTTTGAGGCTTACCTCACTTGCACAAAATAGATCAGATGTTGTTAGCTTTCCACACTGCCCCTCTCTCCTTCCTCTTCCCTCAAAAAGCCATCTATCTGAAAGGACACGTGACAGTATCACAAACTCAGAGGCAAATACATTTACTCTGCATTGGCATGGCTCAGTTCAGTCTGTAATTACCACATTATGGCTTCCAGCCAAGTCATTTCTCCAATAATGCCCAGATGTACCAATTACTGCTCCTCTATAATGAAAATAGATGAGAAACAGGTGACAAGCCCTGTTTGTAGCAGAGTGAGGGGAAGAAAGATTTTGCTAATGAAAAAATGGCCCGGGTAAGAATCCTGTATCAGAAGAGTATGGTGAAGCTGCCCTAAAGTCTTTGCTTTCTGTAGATCTGATGTGGAAGATCACAGACCTAACTATTCACTTGAATACAGGCATCTGCCAAAATCTCTTTTTGACCACTGGAAACTGGAAGCATGTGTTTGAGGCTGTGCTCCCATCTCACCAGACCTGGCACCATGAACTCTGGCCAAGTTCTGCTCTACAAAGTGCCTCACTTTCCAGACCAACCCAGAACAAGAGGCCCCTTTGGAGGGTCAGGTGTACACTGGAGTCCTTAGCCCTTCTCTATCCTGTTTTAAATGGTCCTTTTTGTATGCCTGCTCTCTGGCTCTTGCTCTTTTTCTGAGCAGGCACAGATGAAGTCATGGATCTCCACATTGCAAATATCACTGACTAGTAAAAGCTGCAGGGCCTCAGTTGCCTCTTCCCTGGGTAAACTGACACCAGAGACCAGGGCAGGGATGTAAGATGCAAACAGCACCCCTCTGGATGACTAGAAACGGCATTTTTGACCAAAAAGTCTTTCCTAATAATCACCGTATCACAACATTCTAGGTAAGCAATCTTGTCCGAAAATTCCAGAACATACCAAAACTCCTGGAAAACAGGCAGTGGCTTTCTCCACTTGAGATTGTTCTGCATTTGCAAGCAGCAGTAGGGGAAGTTTTGCCAGGCTGGTGTGCAGAACACTCTTATTGATACTAGCACTGCTGTCTACGAGCCACAGCACTGGAGAAACAGTAGTTGCACACAGCTTCATCAAAGGGCTTCAAGGATGTGCATTTGCTGTGTCTGGGATATACAACTGAAAGCTACTTAATTCTAATTTTGTGCTTGATGTACATAACACCCTCCCTAATCACAGTGAGGAGAGGCAAACAGACTTACACTAGTCTGTAAAAGAACAAATTCTTTAGAGCCATAAACAACAGCCGTTGCCTCCCAGCAAAGAGTGAGGGCTTTTTCTGCTATGACTTCATTAAGATTACAAATGATGCTGTGGCACTTTTACTAGTATGTGGGGAAGTGTCAATCACATATGACTAATAGACAATTGTTAATCATTTACACAATTAATGTGTTAGTGCTTCCCCCCACACTGATTCAGTCACATTTGTCAGCTTGCTTTTGTTTATTTTATTTTAAGCAGTTCTAGCAACAAGATGTGCAAAGCAGCACAGTTATCTGAAGGACTGAATCACAAGTCCTCTGTGAGCATTGCTGAAGGATTTCACTGGAGACGCGGGTGCAGAGCTCAGGCAATCAGCAGTGGTTTCTAGATGGGTTTTGACATATTGCCCGTAACCAGCTGAGACCCAAGTCCCCCTGAAATCATTGGAAGGTCCTGCACAGCTACAATTTCACCCAGCAAGATCCAGGAATGTCTGTTACTCCAGGGTATTTACTACAAGGAGGGCCAAGCTGCCCAGCTTTTGTTTTCTATTGAATTTAGCTATGATTTTCTAGGTTTCCCCATTGTGTGGCTTTGGCTTCTGAGCCCATCTGCTACACTTCAGGGTATGTTTTCATTGTGGTGCGTGGGCTCTTGGCTCATTAACATGGTGTTAATGGAGTATGGCAGCTAGAGTCTTCCTCCACTCACTGATAAGATGCTCCTTCCGGAAGGAGGTTTGCTCACAGCAGATTCAGCAGCTGAAGCATTTATCTGCCATGGAGTGTTAATAACTGTCGGGTTATAATTACCAAATCTCAATATTTACAGAAAACCAGCCTCTCTATTGTGCAGCTAATAGCACAATCCTGAATGTACAAAATGCCAATTTGCCATGAATGAGGAGCTGCTTGCTAAAATTCAAAAGCAATTAAACTGTAAGCAGTAGCTGACATTTAATGATTGTACTGTTTGCCAAAGAGTCACTACTTACTGAGTGTAATTCTGGCAGTGAGGATGTTTTATGGGACAGAAGGACCTGAGGACCCTCGTCCCCAGCTACACCACAGAGAGGATAGTGCATGTGGCGCCTCTGCTGGGAGACTGGAAAACTCTAACTATTCTCAAACCTCTAGCTATAAAGAATAATTTTTTTATTATAAGAGTAGTGAAACACTGGCATAGGTTCCTCACAGAAGTTCTGGATGTCCCATCCCTGTAAACCTTCAAGGCCAGGTTGGAAAGGGCTCTGAGCAACATGGTCAAGTGAAAGATGTCCCTGCTTTTTGCCATCAATTGGAACTATACGACCTTTAAAGGTCCCTTCCAACCAAAATAATTCCATGCTTCTATTATTTGAGTGGCTTCAAACAGCTGGCTGGCAGCAGATCCCACCACAACTTCTTTAGCTCTTCTGATGTGGGATCAGGTTGTGCACTGAAAGATGAGGCAGCTCCTCTGTTTTCCACTACTGGAAGAGAGGAAAGTTAATTTAGTTCCCCTGTCTTTATTCTTTAGCTCAACTGGTTAAGTGTGTAAATCCAGAAATGTATGTTGTGTCTTCTCTGCATGAGTAAGGGACCTGGTCCTCCCCATCTGATCTGCTTTCTCCCATCAGTAATTATACTGTACATTGAATTAGACAGAATTTAGGAAATATTTTTTAGTTATTACTTTACTACTACTACTACTACTACTACTACTACTACTACTTATAATTATTATATAATTATTATTACTTTCCTCTCCTTGGGCAGTGGAAAAATCCACTTTTGTTAATACTCAAAGAAGTGAAAAGATCTATTCAGCATGGGTTGAACAGAAACATATACATTCAACTTAAACTAAAATTTTGAAGTTGAATTTTGTTTCTCTGGAATTATTTTTCTCTCTTACCATACTCTCTTATTACAAAACTGAGACAAACTGCAAAACAAAACTTTGTTTCCCAGCAGAAAAACAAACCTATTATTTCAAAAATGTCAAGATATGCCTGTTTTGCCATCACTAAAACCACTTGCTAAATTTCACAAGTATTTTTAAGAAATTTTGGTTGATCCAAAGCACTTTTTTTTTCAGCACAGAAAATCTGTGCTGTGTAATTTCTTCCCAACCTCCAGAAAGCAGTCTTTATCCACATTGTCCCAGAGCACCCTGGAAGTCATGACTGCAGGGCTTCCCCCAATACATTGATATAATGAGACAGTCACCTGTAGAAACTTTACAGAGGATTAAACGGGGCAGAGAAAGCCTGCCTGGCAATCACAGCATATCCATGGATATTGTGTTTATCAGCCAAGGACTAAGGCCAGCACAGGGCACACTTGGTGAGGCCCTGACCCAGCCAGCAGCCAAGCCATGCTGACTGCAGCCCTGCAGGGGAGGAAACCTGGCAGAGGCTGCTTTTGTGTCCTCATCCCTCCTCTGAGAGCCTGGCCAACGGGGATGGAGGGCAGCTGGTGTCTGTGCATGGGGCACATCTTGGTTATTATTTCTCAGCTTCAGCCAGGTCCTGTATTTGGCCCCGAGAAATGTAAATCCATTTTGTGACCCTAAGCCTTAGGCAGCTTTTGCAACTCCGCTTTTTCGTTTTCCCTGCTCTCCTACAGCCCAGTGCTGTGTCCCAGAAGTACATCCCAGCATCCGACCCTTGCTGACAAGGAGTAGTGTAAGGATAAGCAGTTCCTGTGCCTACTCTAATTTTTTGGATAGGAAACAAATCCACTTTTGCTAATACTCATTACAGCTAGGGATAAAGTTCTCTATCTCTCAGCACATTTGGTAACTATTTACTTAACTAAATGGTGAAAAAAAGAGGCCTCAATTCTCCAGAGTTGCCTCCTTCAGCTTGTTTATCACTGTGTTGCAATGGTTCTGTGGTTGTGAAATCTTGAGCTGAAAACTTAAAAGGAAATTTCTAGTGACAAGATTTCCTTGAGGCTGTAAACAAATAGAATTCATTAGGAGAATGGGAGAGAAGCAGGAAACATCAAAATTAACACTTGCAGCGTGCATACACATACACACACTCTCACCAGCTTGATCTAATGCTCCCACAATTGGTAGGAAAATGAGTTTTCTCTGACTGCAGTGCAAGTGGGATTGTGTTTTCAGGCAGCCTCTTTCATCTGCCATACCCTGAAAATGCTTTACCCTTTCTACACCTGCTCATGCTTACTCCAAAACATGGCTCTCTAGGAGCTCTCAGGTGTTTGCTGATAGACAAAGTACTTGCTTAAAAGAAAAAGAATGAATAAGGCTTTAAAAAGAAGCTTCCGAGCCAAATGTACTAATGGCTTTTTACCTGTAGCACCAAGAACTTGTATATCCTGGCTTCATGTTAAAAAGCGTGCTGATTAAACCATAATATTGTGTTTTGATCTAGCCTACAGCTGAATGAATTACTGGCAGGAAATACAGCTCATGAATTCAATCAAAAATCCTTTCATTTGTCACAGACGCTTCCTGTCCGTCTTTTAAACATCTGCTTCTCTTGTTCACAACAGAAAAAGTCTTTGTTAAAATAATAAGCATTTACCGATCCTTCTCTCGAATAAAGTGCACGGCTCCTCAATGAAACACACTTTCCTCCCTGCTCCAAGTTTATTTTATATATCTTTAATAGCTTCCTCACACCCCTATCTTTCTTTCTGCTTGGAAATTCTGGAAAATCTCAAGCTGACAAAAGATGGCACTTTCAAAGTATGAGCTCAAGCTGCCCCGGCGTTTCTGCCAACGGGATCCAGAGTTTGGGATGCTTTGCTGAAATCCACACCAAGAACCTCTCCAGCTCCTTAAGTGGAAGCTACTTCCTCCCTGAGAAGGACAAGCAGCCATCTAGTGTCCCAGGGAGAGATGTTTCTCCATGCTTTCTGTCCCGTGCATGTGAAGCTGCAGCTGGGAGGAGCATACACTCGTGAAAAGTGTCACCAGCCCCTTCTCATCAGCACCTCAGCACCACAGCTCCTCCTGGCCAGAGGGTCAGGCTAGAAGAGAAACACAGAGCAACTCCTTCCTTAACTTTCCATTTCCAGTCATTGCAGTGACTGCTCGGACCATGGCTCTTTTATTTGTGCAAGTGATAGCATCAGTTGTGCAGCCCCCTCCAGCTGTCCTTCCGTGTCTCAAAAATCCACAATCTACACACTGGGGTTTATGTGCATGTTTGGCACTATTGGCAGCTCCACACTTCTTTACAAGCATCTACAAGTAGGAGCACTAGTCTACCAGATAAGTTTTAAATCCCTACTTTGATGCAAACCTCTTTCTGTGCTAATTATTTCTTAATAATTAATTACCTACTTCCTGCAGCTCTTCTGAAACAATTTTGTGTGTTCACTTCTAAACTTGATGATCCATTGCCCAGCACCAAAATGAAGCTAAATGTGTGATGACACCTAATAATTGTCTAACAAATCTTAAAAGCAGCCAGAAAACCTGTCAGTGCAGGCATCAGGCTGGAAAGTTTAGGATTGGAGAAGAAGCAATTCTATTAGAAAAAATAAGAATCTACAAGGGTCAGCCTGCAAGATGGCTCACCCTGTGTGCCAACTCTGTGCCTCTTCCTAAAGCTATCCAAGGAAGGAAGCCCTGAGTGACTGCAGTGGTGAGAGTAGGGACAGATGGCTTTCTATAGGAAGTGGAATTAAAGTGTTCTTCCCCATTCTCAGGAGCTGGAAAAACCAAGCCAGTGCAATCAATATATTTTCATTGTTTTTTGCATCATGTGAACTTTCAAAATGTGAGACATGACTGAAAGCTAAGATCATATGTGAAATAAGCTGACGACAGTCAGGAGCATAAAATTATTAGGGAGACTTGCATTATGCTTTTCCAATGTTCAAATGGCTTTTTAAATTTCCAATTTCTCACTGAATTCTTCTTCCAAAAAAATTATTTTAATGTAATCCTTCTGCACCATAGATTACTTTTCTTGCAAGAGAATCTCACTTTCAATCTGATTCTTTATGACTCATCTCATGATCTGAATAAAAGTGGCATAAATAAGTGTTACGACAATCTTAAAAATTTTAGTCACGAGTCAGCCCAAAGGTCAATCTGTCTCAATGTCCTATCTCCATCTCGGACTGACAGAAGGTACATGGGGAAGAGGATGGGAATGAGGTAAACACATAGGAATAAATCCTTTGTATTTTCCATCCATTGCCAGATGTTTCTAGTTTAGAGATCTCCTGAGACAGAGCTGGGGTGTTTACGCTTCATGGCTGTCTTTTTTTTTTGTTCTTCCTGAGATACATTTAATTGCTTTTTACCTTGCAAATTGTTAGCAGCACAGAATCATGTGGGAGTGAGTTCTGCAGTTTAACTGCAACTATTCCTTCTGCTTGTCCAAAGCCCAGCACCACCATCACCATACTTGATGTCCCATAGGTCTTGTGTGAAAAGAAACAGCCCAAATAATTTCCAGCAGACTCGCTGGAGGGCATTAATGGTTGTCAGCACCTCTATACTATTCTTTCACTCCCTTTACTGACAAGGGAGACCCAGATATGTAGAAATTGTCCTATACTTTGAGTTATCCTCACAAATTTTGTGCCTTTTCATTTCTAATACACCCTTTTTGAGATGGAAAGGCAGAACTAGCAAATTTGTATAGCTCTGGTTTTTCTCTTTTTTCCTGATAACTCCTGGTGTGTGATTTGTTTTTCACTGCTGTCAAGGAAAAAGAAGCTGTTTTCACTGAGCTATTACAACTCAGGGGTCTCATTCCTGAACAGACGCAGCTAACTCAGAGTCTATCACAAATGGTATCTACAGTTAGGAGTTTTTCCCATGCACAACACCCTAAATTTATCTAGAAGTTTTACCCTAAGTTTATCTAAATTATCTGCTTTCTTTATTGCCTCACTACAGTGAGTGCCTTCTCCAAGTCTTTGCGGTCAACTTTGATTTTTATTACCCATAATAACTTATCATCAATAGCAAACATTGCCACCTCACTATACACCCTCTTTTCCCCCCTGATCGTGGGAGATGATCTTCAGTCCTGCCTGGAGCCATTTCTCCCCTCATCTCAGTTACAGTGACAAACCCACACTTGTACTGGTCGAACTTGTTTTGTTTGTGAAAAGAGGTTTTCCACTACCAGTACAGCTTTGCCAGATGTGTCCACACTAGGAGTACTTTGCCAGATTAAGTATTTATGTACTATTTATTTAGTATTTATATGATGATTTTTTTAACAAATAAAAAGAAAAAAATCCTTTCGTATGGTTTACAAGTATCCTTCAGACACAGTATATGAAACTTGTGGGTGAAGTGCATCCCTCCCAAAGGAGGGGCACAGTTTAAACAGGATGATATCACGGTACTGCATAACATGAGATATTTAACCTTGGCTTGGGGTTTAAATCAGGATGGCAGTTTCTACTAGTCAATGAGAAAAGAGCTTCTCCAGGGATATAAATTAAGAAAGACAAAAATTGAGCTGACAGAGAGCTTTGGATTATTCCCTGTATTATTTGAATTATTCTCTGTAAGTAAATAAGCAGACAGTTGGTGTCAGAGCTTCTGGTGCACATCCCCACATGGCCACACTAAGTTTTCTGTGATGGTACTTGGATGGCATCTGAAAACTGGCTACTTCAGATCTGCATAATCTTTTTGTTCCAGCTGACCCAAGCTGGGGCACTTGAGCATCTCATTTTCCTGCCCTCTGCATTATCTGGCATCCAAGGGGAGTGGGATAGCTCATTGAGTGCAAAGCTTGCATATGTAGACATCCTGGGCAATATTAACTTGACTTTGAGCTAGAAATGATAAAAGACACAATGGAACAAGAGAGGAGCCCAGGTCACTGTCCATTCACCTGCTGAGCTGCAACAAGCAGGCCTGCACAGGGGCTTTGCCTGCTGGAAGCTGCTGGTGAGGTCACAGTTCACCAGACAGTGCCAGGGCAGGAGGCTGAGCCATGCAGTGAATGCATGAGCTGAAGCATGAGCTCAGCATGGAGCACCTCTCACCTGGTCAGTTTGGAGCCTCCCATCCCTCCTTTTTTTCAAAAGTTCATTAAATGCAGTTAGCAGGCATCAGGTTTTGAGAAAACCAAAGTAAGCAGGTTTCCATCCAATGCAAATTAAACTGTGGGATTCATTGCCATCAGCTGTTGCTGAGGCCAGAAATTAAAACAAACTTGTGGAGGGAAAGAAAGTCCACTGGAAATATTAAACAGAAAGATACTGTCTGTGACTGAGGAACTCCCAGCCCTGCAACTGCATCAGGAAATTACTGTGCCATGTTTACCTGTTTTCATACATTTTTCTTCCAGCATCCACTCCTGGCCAGAACTAGGACAGGATCCTGGAGTTAACATACTCATTTCAGACCAAGTATAGCTATTCTTCAGCCATGTGCAAAAGTCTTCATTTTACAGTTGTGTGCGCTGCTCATTTTACAATTGTGTGTGCTCAAAAAAAATGCCTCTTGCTTTTAATTTTGAAGGTTCGACTAACAGACCCAGGCAAAGTCAGTCCTCCAAAATCTGATTTGTCTATGCACAAGGTCCTAGATATATCAGTGATGCCAGTGTTTCTCCTCCCATATTGTTCCTGTGTTGTGTATTATCTAATTGAAAAAGGCAATGCAATCCACTGAAATGAGAGCTGTGCAGTGCCAGGGCAAATATGGCAGATTCAGAGCATGCAAGTGTCTGGCTTTTTGTACTAGATGTAAGTATGTCAGCCTGGAGTTCAGAGGTGACTATTCAGACTAAAGAATTACTCTCCCTCTCTATTAAGCATCTATTTTGTCTCATTAATTGTTAAATGCCAGAAACTAATTTTGTTTTAAATTATCTTTAATACCATGCATTTTTAAAAAGACTATAAAGCTCCTACACTTCAGAATTGCAACTTGACACCCAATTCCCATCTGTCTCCTATTAACAAAAACAATCTAGATAATCTACAGTCTCATGTTGAAAAAGATATGAAAAACTGATACAGTGTAGACCACCAAACAGTCAACAGCATCCTAACAGTACCCATCTGACCTGGTGGCTAGTTTAAGGAATGAAGAAGAGATAAAATGAATACATGAGAACAACTATGTACATCAACAAAATGAGATTACATTTCGCAAGGTACAGAGGGTGATTTGTTTGAGTTTCAGACCACTCCAAAACTCCATGTCCATGGGCAATCTTGGCTTCAGATGCTCCTCCTAAGTGCCTAACTGAAAAGAGACAAGACCATGCCAGGAATAGTTTGGATGAGACAGGACACACATGCACAATGAAATGCAGACTGGACCAGCATCTGCACTGCTGCCTCCCAGGCATGCACTTCAGTGGGGATTTCAGGTGAGCCTTATCAATGAGCAGCTCCAGGGATTTCTACAGAGCTTGTGTGGTCTGGGTAAAGCAGATGCAGGTAGACTGCAATGGAGTGGCTAGATGCCCCAGCAATGATCCTGCAAGCTGGAAGCTTTGGGCTTGAGCAACAGCCAAGGATGTAGCAGAAGAGTGTTGGGGTTAAGGGACTCAATGACTTTCAGCTCAGCCCATATGCCTCAAACACCCTGGTGGCCTGGTGCTGAACCACTTCAGGCCTCCAGAGAAACCTTTTCCACTCCAGGAGAGGTTCCACCTCCCTGTGGCACCACCGGTCCTCTCTTTCCTAGACACACTACACTATGCTGACTTTCTGAGGGGTAGAAAAAACAGTTCCGTGGACAAAGAAAAGACTGATTTCTGATTTGCAGCTCCTAGAAGAGATGGGACAGGTACAAAGTGAGAGACCATGAGCAAACCTGCTGCTGAAGCACAGCACCTTGCAGTATTTCCCATCAGGACCTGTAGAGCTCACTTTGCTGTTGCTAGGGCCCAGGGTGCCTGTTGCTGCTGTTGCTTCTATAAATAAAGTTTCCATTCCAGGATAAACTAAGCAAGCAGTAGTTGATTTTTAGGAAAATATCCCCTTCATCCCCTGAATACACAAAGAAACAAAAGACGTCCACATCCCCCTGCCACTCGGGCAGCCCTAAAGCAGGGAGTGAGCTTACATGGTGGAAGAGAATGGAGGAAGAACTCTGTGGTGGCAGGCAGGGACAGTCCCCTGGCTGTAACCTGGGACTGCCTGTCTGCAGGGCAAATGGGAGCTTTCTGCAGACACGCAGCCGGTTCCTCATGCCGGGCGGATCACACATAATTGTTGTGTTTGGAGAATTCCACTGCATATAATTATTCCTTTGATCATGTTGAAAGGGCAGTCACCGTGCACTTGAATCGTGGCTTTGCTGGGAATTACCAATTTGAACAGGGAAAGGAGGCTGTGAGAACAGCCAGTCCAAGGAAGGGCCTCTCTTACAAATTTCTCTTTTATTCTTTTTTGTTTTCTTTTTAGTTTGTACATATTTCAACCAAACTGTGCAGCTGTCAGAACAAGCAAATCATTCCAGGAACTGCTTTCATTATTGTTAGCAAAGTGGAACTCCTGTGCAGTGTTTGCTTTTGGCCCAGGCAACTGCCCAAAGACTGCACTTCAAAGGTCCCTTCTCGACTCACATCACAGCAGCACCACCTCGGTCTCCTAGCCACAGTCTTCTCCAGCTCAGGACCTGCTTCTCCTTGAAAATCTCCACATGGTTTGGCTCACCAAACATCAGTGATCTCAGTTATGTGCAAGTATCTTGCAGCAGAAAATGAAGTGTCTAAGGCAGCTGACTTTCATTACCTCACTGGGTTGCTAATCCACGAGGACAGCCTATAGCTAGCAAGTGTCAAGAACTGGGCTTTATAGTAAAAGAACCAAACTAATAGGATTTTCCTGGAGGATAAGGAAAGCTCCCTTCTGGGGAATTCTCCAGTGTCCAAAGGACTCAGAGTCAACAGAAGGTCAAATGCTATCAAGTCCCTGGCAACAAAGCCGGGAATCCCTAAGTCACATCAGCACCTCACATCATGGTCTATTCCAGGTAAACACTGAGACAGAAAAAATTGAGTCTGGCTTTGGTGCACCATGCTTCATTCCTCACTGAACCAGACTATCCAGCTACGAGAAAGAGAAATCAGTGGCTCTGGCTCTCAGGGCTTGCCCACTAACCTCCAAGGCTTGCCTCTGACACACTGGCACTTGCTGCACACAGCCACTGGAGAACAGTAAACCAAACAGGCAAGCATTTCAGCTTGAGTTGCCCAAATCTGAGCCAGGCTGGGTTTGACAAAGTAGTACTGACTCCATTAAGCTCTTTAGGGGGTTCAGAGGCTGCCTTCTGTTTTTGCTGCCTACCAACCCTGCTGCTTTAGGGCATGATTCTGTTTTGTGCCTATGTTTGAGCAGCTTTGCATTCCGAATGCTGGCGTGTCCCCCTGGGCTGACAGGCGCATGAGCTCTAAAGCCACTATGGCCTCTGCTACAGTCAGATCACTGCAGACACTGCTCTGCTACTCTGCCAGCTCCTGGCTTATATTGACTCCAATAATTAATTGCTTTTTCTATTTTTAAATATGAAAGGGTCTCTGTTTTACTGTCAAGTGTAGTTATCGCAGGCATGAAAGAGCCAGTTTTCAGATGAAATTTATTCAGAGGTTGTTTGGGATTTGTAGAGTAGATCTAGGGGCTGCATTTCTCTCTGGAGTACAGTTCCTCCATGGCTTCATGAAGATTTGCCAAATCTCACACAGTTTCACCCTCCCTTTCCCTGCAGCTTTAGGGCTGGAATGGAGCACCACAGCCCCAGGTGCCATCTTGGCTGAGCTTGCTGGAGCTCTGTCCTGGAGCGCTTGCCCACCTTGAAAGGTGAATCCTTCCTGATTATAATTCACATTTTCTGGAAAAGGAAACGTAGGTGTATTTCATCTCTTTGTGCCAGACTACACTTAGGGCCATGAATGCATCACCATCCTGATCTGGGAAATGTCTCAGTGGCGGAGAGCAGCACAGGTGTCAGCTGGTGTCACAGCAACACCTGCTTGTCTTTACTGAAGCAGGATCACAGTTGCCTCTAGGGATGGTGGTTTACACTCCATGTATGTCTGTTTAAACTGTAGCTTTATATTTTTTCTAATGGGATCCAAACAAATGTAAGCCAGAAACTTTAAAATAATAGGAAAATCAAGACCAATGTGACCTGGGTTGACTGGGGGCTGCAACAGGGATGAGTAGGACAGTGTTGGAGAAAGATAAAGCCTTCGCAGCACCTTCCCCCCTGTTGCTGTTTATTGAGAGTGTTATTTGGGCAAGTAGTTAAGCGTATTCCTGTTGTATAAATTAAAAAAAAATAGTGAACTTTACTATATTTTTTCTTTATCTTGACTTGCAAAGTGAGTTAACCATAGACTAGCAGGCTGTTTACCCAGGCAACATTGACAATGCTATTTCTCTGTCTGGAGAAGCACTGACCTTGCTGCACCTCAGCACACTGGCTATGGCCACGGGGTACCACTGCTCCAACTGAAGTGTGGGGCTGGCATAAGCCATGGTGTTTGCTGGGTTAGAAGCCATCAGCTGATGCCTTGGGGATCTGTTTCGATCACAGAAAAGCCAGACAGGACTTTTCATAGGGCTGTTATGGCACGTCCCACTGCAGTGACAAAACCAGCTTCTCCTGGCAAGGTGTCATAGTGCCAGCCAGGTCTTGCCTTTCACCAGTGATAGCCTCATCCAGCCATTTACAGAAAATGCCTGTCTAGAAGCAGCTTCATGTTGCTGTACCTACCTCAAATAAAAGGCTGAGGTTAAATCAGGTTTGCTAGCTCATGTTAGCCAAACCCAATGGAAGACAGACTCACTTTTGGTAAACAGATGGGTTTGTTTGAGATATTTACCACCCTGGGTGTTTGACTGTCGGAATCACTGCCCTTATCCAAACTGGTGGATAAAACAAGCAAACATGCCTCAGGCATCTCAGTTCACTGCCTGGGGTGGAGCAACCTCCATGTGTCTGTCTTGGCCTTGGGCTGCTGGGATGCCTGTGGCTCAGGTATGTGCTGCTTTCTGGAAGTCGGGGGAGAAATAATCTAGTAGACAACTGAGGACTGGTGACACCACAGCACAAATTCCTAGAGCTAGACTTTCAGAGTGAGGATGGTACTTGAGGGGCAACTCAAGCCACTCAGATCTGACAGTTCTGTCTCCATTCAGCCTAGTGTTAGGGGAGAGGGCAAGGAACAGAGCCATAGTTGGGCTACCAGGAAGTTACAGGGACATCCATGGTCTGCACAGGTTCCTCCGCTTTGTGTGCGAGCCATAATGACTCCCCAGTAGTGCCCAATGGCTCACACCAACCAAAGGAGGCTCCAAGACTTGGAGCAAGTCTTTGCAAGGCTTTGGCAATATAATAGGGGAAAGTTCTTCCTTCCACTCTGGAAAACTTGGCAACAGGCATAGGAAGCAAGACATGCCACAAAAGCAGCAATCAAACAGTTTTCTTAATCAGGGCTGACTTTGTAAGAGCTCCAGCAGGTTCCTGCACTTTTCTGACTGTTTTGGAGAGCTGGTATTGGTATTTCTCAGGAGTCTGGAGAAAACATCCAGCAAGTAACAGGGGTAATGGGTATTTCTTAATTTATGTGCAATATGTGGTACCTCTCTATAGCCCCATCTGCATAACCCAGGAGCAATTCCCACACCAGGCAGTGGAGACTCACAGCCTCTCATTTTCTCTTTGCTTCACCCTTACTGTCAAGACAAAGCAGGCACTGAGATAGCAGTCCTTATGTTTTTCCACTGAATACTTCCTTTCCAAGACACTTATGCACCGAGTACCACAGAACAGTGTAATAATACCTGTGCAGCACTGCTGAGCAAAAGGTCAAAATCAGGTTCACTGTATCACTCATGCTCCCTGTCTGAGAAACTGAAGGTAGTCTTAACGATTATGTTAGGGCTTTTGGAAATTTATGATATAATTCCAGGCTGTCTATGGGCTTTCACCCCACCTTGTCTGGTTGCCTACAAATTATAGTAAATTGGAAGCACTGAATGCCTGAATATCCAGTATCCAGGGTCCCTGACACATTGATGACTGATGTTTGCAGTTTTACTTCTCAAAGTGAATAATGTCAACATGTGTGACCACGGTCAATTTATCACTGTGACAAAGACCCAGCTATAATAATTGGGGACAAGAATGTAGCAAACCCCAAAGATTTAATCCTGGATGTGTATCTCCACCCTTATTTCATGATGTTACAGTATTGTGAGATGGGAGAGCTGACTCTACAGGCTGGAGACTGTGATTCCATTATTGACCTGCTCCTCCTTGTCTCCTCACAGGATTTTTTACTGGGAACAACACAAGACCTTTGTGGATTTTGTAAGCTATGCATTTTCTGAACCAATTTATGCACCATGCTCTTCTCTCATCAGCACCATAGTAATTCTGCAGTGATTCTATTTCTTATTCATTAATAGGGCAGAGAAATCACTGCCCCAATATCATTTTACCTTTAGGGTTGCAGCATGGTGGTTTTCACAAGTAAATAAGAAGGTTGCAGGAAAATACAAATGTTGACTGCGGTGGGAGAATTTTACCTACTAAACAAGTCCTCAGAAATTGACCAAATCTGTAAAGTACCAGAGGGAAACAAATTTTGCTTCCACACAAACAAGAGTGATATTTTCAAACATGTATCTAAAGTAAAAAAAAAAAAAAAAAAAAAAAAAAAAAGAAACCAACAACCTCAGGAGCAGCACAAAACATCCTTTGTTGCCGGACGTGAGAAAAACACTTCAGTTCTAAAAAAAGCCAAAGGAAGGAAGTGGAAGAACCTCAGAGGCGAGTGGGAGTGCGAAAGGAATGTGACTGCATTTTTCCCCCTCCCTGCATGTAAGCTCGCTGTTTGCAGGCAAAGGGAGCTGTTGGGAGAGTTTTACTATTTGGGAACTTTGCTGTTCAGAAGTGCAGTCCATATTAAAGCAACTGACTCTTCTGTGTTCTCTTTCTGAACTTTGTAGTTAAAAAACCCAAGATCCCAAATGACTGCCAGTTTAGCATCCAAGTTCTGCGCTTGGTTCTACTTCTGTAAGCTCAAAAGGATCTAATTTCTCCTGACTATTATATTCTTGTATTTGAATTTTACCACCCTGATGCCCCCATTCTTTGCAGTTTCCTTGCTACATCCAAACCAATTAAAACAAGAGGGGGAAGCAAGCATTGACAACTTAGTCTGTGAAACATTTGGAGACACTCTGAATTATATTTTGTGTAGCTCTCAAGCCACTGAGATTGCCAAAAACCAAGCAGAAGAAAACAGAAGAGTCATTTGAAAACAATGTCATGAAAAGGAAATCAATTTCGTATGCATTTCTGAGAGTAATGACCAGCATAAAAGAGAAAGAACTCATGGACCACAGTCTTAGGAGGACTTTATGTCATACTATGGCAGAGACTTTTGGGCAGAGGTACAGGTACCACATCTCTAAAGCATCTATCTGGACCACTGGGCCAGAAAGCAGTGTGATGGCCCTGGATAGTGAATGACTTGCTGAGCCACAGTCCCTACTGGCAGGATGTCTCCAAAAGACATGCATTTGCTGAGCAGTGCTACATGGGCCTTATATGCTTTACCAGAGAAAAGAGCTTGTCATTTCAGCATGAATTTGAATTCTCTGGAGAGCCAGCATTAAAAAAGAAAATTTGATATGTTGAACTAAAACAGAAAAAATACCCAAAAACCAAAAGAATTTGAGATAGTAAAAATCTTGATATAAAATGATTTCCTTGTTTATTTTTAAGGGATGTTTGTCATCTCACTGCTTGGCTAAATGTTGCAGTAACTGTGAAACAGCCTGAAGTTTGTTTTATGGAGAGTGATGTAAACTCTGAAATCCTTTACCTTTCACATTCCCTCTTTGCAGCATGTTCCCTCTCTTTCCAACAAGAAATATCTTGTTTTTTGTACCATTTCTCTTCACTAGCTCTCCATTATTAATGAGGTTTGCATAAGAACATACTTTCTGTTTTGTTCCAGAGCTTGTTTCCTTTTCTTCTGCCCACATCCACTTTGTGCATGTCTGTACACTGCTGCAGAGAGCAAAGGCAGCCAAAGGGCACAGGGAGGACAAGAAGTAGTAGCAACAACACTCCTGAAAAGTCAAGCTAACCGTCTGTCTCCTCTTTCCCAGGAAGGTGAGAGGAAAAGCAATTTTGCTTCTACATAAAAAATGTGACAGAGCCCTCACATACCCCATGGCTACGGTAGCTGCCATGCTTCACATTCCTACTTGTTAAAGATTTGCTGTTATCCCAGTGTTAACTTGGATGAGCTTATCTCTGTGTCCAGCATTTCCTGTGGAAAAGCATGAACCCAACTGCTGCCTTGCATTTAGCAGAATTTTTATGCTGGTGCAAAACAGGTGGGAAACCATATCCCACTAAAAGACTTCTCAACCATGTCTGTGCAGCACTGGGGAGCAGGAACCTTGTGTCTTTTTCTTATGTGGACTTCTCCCAAGTACTGAGACCAAGTAGGGATCCCAAATATGGTTTGCTTTAAGCTGACTTTTTAAAGTTACTTGGATAAGTGACTGTGGGAGCCCCTTACAGCTCTCTGGTGAGACAGAGTAAGGGAATACCTTCCATCTTACACAGGCAACTGAAGAGAGCTGAAGGATGTGTTTAAAGCACATGTGGGAAATCTGTGTTAGAGCAAAAGGAGAGAAAACTTCCAAACCAGAAGGATAAGTCCTTTCTGACACAGGCCCTTCTTCCCACCCTTCATAACAAAAGCCTGACTCAGGCCCATGGCTCTGGGGCCTCTGCACTGACCCACTCTTCACCCAGACCTTTCTCCAGGGGTAGTCAGAGCTCCTGGGTTTTGGTGTGAACTTCTCGGTGCTGGTAGTTGAGAGCCTCTCAGGGCATACCAGATGACAGGGTGATGAGTTCCTTCCAAACATACTGACTGACAGTTCCTGTGGTTCTGCTTTTTTGTTAATGTGTGCAAAACCAGCCCTGACTGTTCTTCAGCTACTTCTGCACTGAGGGACATATGGAACCGTGATGGCCAGGGAGAGCAATGGGAGGACAGTTCTGGTGGAATGTGTGGTCACAACACCACACCGAGCTGTGATTGAGGAGCTCAGTGACCAACTCTGTCTGCATCTTTCTGGGTTATCCTGAATAAACCTCAATGAACTTGGTCCACTGCTCCTCTGTTTTCTGCTGTTGCCTTCAAAGTCTACCAGGTTTGAAATCATCTTTCTCTCTGGCTATGGGGCCCTGTCACCATGACCATTACATCCTTCACCAAGACCAAGACGAGATCCAAGCTGTCTGCAGACAGACCACTGGTGTCTGTACCACTAATGAAGACAGACAGGCTTGACACCTCACGAGCATTTCTAGAAGGCAACATGAATGCTGCCTTCCATTCTCAGCTCACTTGCTCAGTGGGGCAGCTTTCTTCCATCTTAGTTTTGCAGCTCTTCAAAGTAGCACCTCTCTCCTACAGCTTGTGGTGCAGCAGGGACTCCTTCTCAGCTGGGCCCACCATTCCTGCAGTAATGCTGAAGCTCATAACAGGACGCTGCCTCCATGGTGGGAGGCAACACCCACACAGGCAGGGAGCGAGACTGGGAAAATGCCTTGGTGCTCCTCCCATGGCCCATGTGTCCCAGCTTGGCGGCAGATATCTGCGGGGGCCCTGGGCTGCCTGTGCACTGCAGCCCCTGTGCTCCCAGCCCTCCCTCCGGCAGGCAGCAGGAGCACTGCGGCATGCTGGTGAGGATGGACGTGTGGTGGTACAGGGCTGCCCTGCATCACCGGCTCTTGTAGGGCCAGCAGCAACCACTCAGAATACGGCTGCTCCCAGAAATCACTCTGCTCTCACTTTAATGAGACCACTCTAGAAAACAGCATGAAAAGTTAGATCAGATGTGTTTTTCACCGTGGGAAATGCACTGCTATTTGTCATTCACAGGATGACAGTGCAAAGAACGACATGCACTCTACCCCTTCACTTTCCATCTCCACTTGGGTGAATGGGGTGTTTTCCCTGTACCTTCCACCATAACCAGAGTTTATTTTTAACTCACTGGCTGTCACTGTGCCTGTTTGGTGACTTGAAGTGCTAACAACAGCTCGAAATTGGCTGTTACAAGCTGATACTCGAGTTATTACCAACCAATTCAGTTTTTGGTTCCTGCTCAGCGGTGCTGAGCGAGGTGAAAGTGCTATAACCCATTACCCAACCCCTCAGTTAGCCCAGGCAATTTTTTTTGTTGTTTGTTTTCTTTACAGCAATCTCTTGAGTGGTTGCAGAAATGCAAACAGAAAGCGGTCCTGACAGATTGAAAACAATTAGGAACGTCTCAGAGTCACTGGAGCAGAGATTTTGTTATGATAATAAAGAATGTTCTTAGTTGGTGTATTATTTTAAAAGGAGAAAATTAAAAAGAAATATATCATGAAGCAGCTGACAGTGCTCAAAACCCACATCCTGTTGTTATCCATGGGCCTGGTACTATATACTGCTGGCAGCTGTGAGATGAACTTTCCCATTAGGCCCCTTCCAAGCCCTTAACCCTGACCCAAAGGGACCTTCTTTCCCTCTTTTAAAGGGAGAGAGAGAAATCAATCTCCCTGCTGATTCAGCTGTGGGCCTCTTATGTCCAAAGAATATCAGCACTGCAAAAAGAAGAAGGGGGAAAAAAGTGCACATTGAAGTTTTTTTAATGATGTGGATCAGTGATATTTATAGACTAAGGTTCCTATCCCTGGGATCCATTGATGCAATCAAATTACTTTCTTAAAGCATCAAAGACTCAGATTCTAAACTGAAACCCCTTGTTTGTTCTTAATTCCTTCCAGCATGCTTAGAACTAGTAATTTCCAAGACCAGATTAAAGTCACGGATACTACTACTCCTAGATCTTGTAAACTTCCTCCTGCAGGACTGCCTTGCTTGAGAATCATAGACACTTTTCTCAGGCTTTTTAACAGCTACACACATGTCTTTTTAATTTCCTAAGACAAGGCTAGTTCCTTTCAAGATGTTCCACTGGCTCACTGCTATTACTGTCAAAACTTGCTTGCTCTCCCTCTTTTGCCTGTTTTTTCTCTATTTACAGGTTTCTAGGAATAAATTAAAACATCAGTGTTTCCCTCTTCTTACCTGCTTTGTTTTGCACAAAAAAAAAAAAAGGAGGAAAGCTTAAAATACCCAGAAGGCAAAAAAGAAAAGAAAAATAGAGAGAGAGAGAAACACAGAGAGAGAAAGAGAGAAAGAAAGAGAGAGAGAAAAAGAAAAGGAAAGAGAAGGAGAGAAAGAAAGAGAGAGAGAAAGAGAGAAAGAGAGAAAGAGAGAAAGAGAGAAAGAGAGAAAGAGAGAAAGAAAGAAAGAAAGAAAGAAAGAAAGAAAGAAAGAAAGAAAGAAAGAAAGAAAGAAAGAAAGAAAGAAAGAAAGAAAGAAAGAAAGAAAGAAAGAAAGAAAGAAAGAAAGAAAGAAAAGAAAGAAAAACTCCCACCATGCTTAACTGTACCTAAGGCTCAAATCTTTTCAATCTTTGTATAAAGTTAACAGTGCCTCATTAGAGGCAGAAGTAAAAAGTTCACCAGAAATGCCCCCATCTGGAACCATTTACTGGCTTAAGGTATCTCTGTCTTTTGCCATGTTTCTGTGAAGTCACATTTACAAGCTAAGCCAGCCTTACTGCTCAGACAGTTGGGATACAGAGGCAAAATAAACTTTAGCTCAGAGCCTTGAGTATACTCATAGTGCCTTGCAATATGCTACTGTCACAAAAGTCCCCTTGGAGCAGCACTGCCTGCAAGACACACGCTCTTGAAGAAGAGAACCCAGAGATTCAGCAGGTCTTGTACTCTGCCAAAGGTTTGTGCCTGGTCCTGCATACCCTACAGTGACTACTCAGAAGCTACTGAGCACAGATTTCGATGGAAGTACCTCAGCTTGTGCCAGGACAAGCTGGGGCAGGTCCAGGCAAGGAAGCTGGAGGTGGATAAAAGGAGGCAGCTCTCTGGAGAACTCCAGCTCTAGTGAGCAGCCTCACTGAGACAGTTCAGTGAAGATCAGTTGGTTAGCAGACCCCAGCCTTGCCACACAGGCAGCTCAAGAAATGCTCCAGGTCCTTGAAGTCTCATTCAGGGCTCATGGCCCAGAATGGTTCCAAGGTAACTCACTTAACTTTGGCTGGTTTCCCATAGATTTCCCCTGACTTAACTGTGTCCAAGCCATTGTTTTGTTGTGCAAATTCATGGCAATTTTCTTATCCTCTGTGTGCAGATGGTGACTGGACAGGGATGGCTTCTTCAATGCAAGAGCTCTGAGAAGTACAAGGAGTGAGAACCTGATGGGAGGCATCTCATCTGGAGCTGAAGGCACTGAAGATTCCAATATCTCTAATGCTTTTACCATGGTCCTGGACCCAGAAAACCAGAGGGAGGGAAGATGAGAGGGAATAAGGGAGGATGCTACTACGTTCTAGAGTGAGAAACCCTCTCTTCAGCAGAAAATAGCAAATCTGCCTCCTCTTCAGCCTTTCATAGATAATTCTGGTGGAGGCAGAGGAGGTATCTGGTGTTACCAGATCAGAAGTAGGCTACTGAATCCTACAGTCTGATTAAATCAAAAATAATTCCAGATACTTCTTTGTTACTGTGGCAGTAGAAGCATGGATAAATGCACTTTAAACCCACTACATTTTGAAGTTATTTCTAGCTTTGGTATCTAACATGAAGTATCCAGGTTGGAAAACTCTGACCTAAAGACTTGCTCCATTTCATCTGTGAATGAACTCAGCAAAGGTTTTCCTGGCCTGACTAGGAAGTGGTGAAATTTAACTCATTCATATGTCAAAACCACTTTAAAATCCTTGGTGATGAAGCATTATGGAAGAGCTGAGTACTCAGAAATTGTGACTCAGCCTTTCCTCTCTCTTGTCCCACCCCAAAAAACTACAATTGAGAACTGGCTCAATTAGTGAAACAGTGCCTTTTTTTTTCTTTTCTTTTCCTTTTCCTTTTTTCTCTTTTTTTTTTTTTTTTTTCTTTTTTGTTATGAGTAGTAATGGAGAAGGGAAGTATTTTATTGGACTCCTATGTTTAAAGTGATTGTTCATCTTTCCCAGCTCTTCTCCACTCCTGATTTTTTCTTCCTGTTGATGCAGATCTAGACGTAAGGTATAGGATGTGACCTAGGAGGAGCCACAGTACCTGCAGTGATAGGGAAGGGCTGTGCAGTCTGTGTGTCTCCTAAAGCACTCTCTCTTACAGCAATACAACTTCACAGTTTCTCTTCTTGCCTGTGATCCCTGAAAGTGCCACAGAGCAGTGGTGAGGTGGACTTGATGTTGGGATCTCAGATCCCTGAGAGTGCCACAGAGCAGTGGTGAGGTGGACTTGATGTTGGGATCTCAGAGAAGGAGAAAGGCCACAGCACTCCAGCTGTGGGGTTGGAATGGACCATGGTGGCACACCTACACCTTTGGAGTAATCACAGCACACAAGGACCTGGAGATTGAAATGAGAACAAACTCCAAGGCAAGACCACTGCTGCAGTCAGGCAAGCTGGCAAGTTGCCAAGGATAAGGTGTTATCATTTTAATTAGCTGCTGAGTTATGATCCCTGATTTCATTGTTTTGAGAAGTGCACAAAGAAGACTCCAGGGGGAGGAGCCTTAGCACAAAGCACACTTTCAGCACAAAAACTGGGCTGCCAGGATCACATCATCCTTTGGCTTGTGGACTTACACAGTGGAATGTGCTGAAGAAGGAAAGCCCTCTCTATAATCTCAGTAGCCCTAAGTTTAGAGATGTCACTGAAGCTTTAAGGGGACTGAAAATAAAAAAAGAAAAAGAGCTAGCTATTTGTTTAAAAAAAATAAAAGAAAAAATGAATATAGTCACATATAATCAACTATTTTTGTGAACACTTTTCTGTTGCCATCAGATAGAAGTTGCAAAATGGACACTACTGCACATCACAAACCTGATAAAATTGTTGCAGGAAATAGGAAGAGTGGGCTTCTGTAGACTTCACATTTGGAGAAAGGAAACATAGAAATGAGAGAGAGCAGCTAGCAATAGAAAGGACAGTCTGGGAGCTGGAAGTTATAACTATGTGACGTTGTGACCTTTCAGGCCTTAGACTTCAAGTGAACCCTGGCAAAACAAGACTCTGTCCAGAGGGCCAGGCACAATGGCAACAGGGTCATGTCACATGAGATGTGAGAAAATTCTGTATTGGATAAATAAGAATCAGTGAGTTCTGCAGCTGGCCTCATCATCGCAGCTTCCCACCCCAGGGCAAGCTCTGGCATCTGCCACCGCCTCCTTAGAGTTGTTTGTTGGTACACACAGCTCTCGCAAGCACTGAGAGACCTTTGCTCTCGTTTTCTTGCCTTTCCTAACTGTGTATAAACTGTGTGAGAGAAGAAAAGGTGAATGTAATTAGTCTTCCCTAGTGCCTGTCTGAAAGAAAATTAGTTTTCCTCAAGTAAGCAGATAGGGCATCTTATCTGTCATTCTGTAAATGGTGGAGCCTTTTAAGCCTATGTGTCTGCCCTGAAAAAATCCCAGTGAACACAGGGCTGTGTGGTTTCATGGAGACACAGGCACCTACACCAGAGTCCTCTGCAGCTCTGTCTCACAGTCAGCAGGGGCTGAAAAGGGGATCTTACAAGAAGCTGTTGCTATCACACATAGCTACTGTAACCACCAGGTTTCAACCAGGTGTTCAACAGCAAAGGTACAAGAAGCTCTAATAAAAAGCTTACAATTGCCTTGGGAATAATAACCCTTCCTGCTTTTATCAGTGGGGAAAGTGAGGTACAGAGAAGCAGGGAATTGCTCGTGGCCACACAGAGAGTGAATGGCCAGACTCCAATCTCTTCCACTGACACTCTCGGCTGCAATCACCCCTTTAGGCCATACTGGCTGCCACCAGGAAAAAACAAGAAGCAGGTTGCAAGCTGGCAGCTTACAAGACTGTAAATATAGTTCAAGGTTGTGCTGATACAATAATAATCCACAGGAGTGAAACTTGAGCCATTTATGTGTGTGTGCATAACCGGAGCTGGAAGATATGTTTATAATGTTGCTCAGAGATTTCCTTTCCATTATACTCTGAGCAAATGCACACTGTACAAAAGACAAAATATTCTCTTTACATGACTGTACTTTCCTGGACCTTTCCCACCTTCCAGATGCAGCTTTCTGTTCTAACCCTTCTTGTTCTCCTTGCCATCAAAATCCTTCTTGCTCATCTGGATGGGACAATAGGAGCAGGGAGCCACCAGATTTGCCCAGCTGGGTATAATGCAGAGGCTTTCTTTCTTACAGAATCAGTAACAGGATACAGAGGAATAGGAGGCAAGTGTAAGAGAAGGGAAAAAACTAAAGTTAGTAAAAGGATAATTTGGTCTTCAGAACACTGCCTGGAAAGTCTCTAGTTTGCACAGTTGGTGTATCGCTGTACACCAAACTGTAATCTAGAATATGGCGTAATAACGGCTTTCCCTGCCTTCCCACCAGCACAGTTTGGGAGTCAGCTGAGAAGAAAGCTCACTACCTCCTTTGGCTCACGTACATCCCTCCAGAGATGTCCTTCTTGCAACTTTCTTTTCCTCTCTCCCTGGCTGCCTTGCTTTGTTCAAGTCAAAAGGCACAAATAGACTCAGGGACAGGCAACTGGGCCAGCACTTCTCCCCTTTTTTGGTTGAGTTTACTCATGCCTTCATGTGGTTTCAATATACTCATCAACTCTGCTTTCTGTAAATAAGGCAAAGCTTCACTTCTACGCATTCACAGTTTTTGTTTTGTGAGCTTCTCCTGCGAATTCACCCCACGTATTATAATGCTGGTTCATGTTTAATTTATGCCATTCAGTATTTCCTTCAGACCAGCCTCCCTGGCCAGCAGCCCCAGACTTTTCATATCACTATCCCAGTGCAAGGGCTTGGAAAGTGGACCCTTCCCTGAAGAGCTCTCTTGGCTTTACTCTGGTTGGCTCAGCTCCTTTGCTTCCCAGCCTACCAGCTGTTCTGGGAACAGCAGCTATTTCAGAGCACCACAGGCAATGGCCCAAACTGCTTTGTGCCCTTAGGATATTCAAAGTATGCTCTAGTTTAGGGTGCTTTCAAGTACCAAATCCCTGTGGGTCCTGACTTCTCAGAGCACTGGAAACTCATGTCAAAGTCAGTGGGTAACAAGAGGTTCAGCATCCCTAGACATCACAGCCAGGCATGTGGGAAACAGTAGCACCCCAGATGAGGGGACAGATAAGACCATAGGGCCTCATTCAATTCCCAGGGGAATGAGCTGAAATTGGTAGGTGAAGGTCATAACTAGTCCTAGTCATGTCAAATAAGTAACTCCCACAAGCACAGTTTGCACCAACTGGCTCAAATGCATCACATTCCTACTCTAATCACTGATTAAAGAGGAGGAAACTGCACATAAATTCTTTTATTGCAGAGGCTGGACTTAAACCCCTATCAGTTCATATCTTGTTGCAACATAAATCTTTTCCAGTGACAGCCAAGTTTTTATCAAGAAGACTCATATATTCCTAATATCTGGCAGCCAGCCTAAGATCCACAGTTTATAAAACTTGTTTTAAAATAAGCCATAAAAATCATTACATATAATACTGTAAATATCCAGAGTTAAAATGCAAGTTTTGGACCACAAAATCATATGACTGGATTAAAAAACCCAAACAATCCAGGTGATTTAAGAAAGAAAATAATGAAAACAATCCAACATTCATTCACTACCACATTTTTTAAGCTATATTAAACACCGACTAAATGTTCACAATGTTTTTCCCCACAGACATTATGGAGTCAAATATTTTTGAACAAACTTGAGATTTCTACTTTCTCACTTTCTTTCAGGGCTGCTGGTTTAACAGAGAAATGGTATTTTCAGAACCTGCCATCATAAATGTATGAATTCACTGCAAAAAAACAAATGAAGTTGGTCATTATGGAGTAAATATTTTTCCTAATAATGACACTAACTATGACAAAGCCATGCCAGAAGTCTGATGCCATTTTGGTTAAGATGAGAACTTTATATTGTCCCAGAGACACTAGCAGACATTCGAATTAGCTGTCAGAGTTGGCAGTAAATGAGACCTGCCCAATCCAACACATTCTTTAGCTTACGAAATGGACCAAAATGATACAATGGGATCTTCATGGGTATTAGAAGGAGTTTGGAAAGGGTGAGGCGATTTGGCAGGTGTAGAAATGAGATTGGGAAAAACAGGATAAATATTTTCCTTGTGAATAATTGTCCACAAAATGTGCAAGTGAGACAATAAAACCCAGCTTTACTGGAATAACTTTGGTCTGTGAAAGAAAGGTCTTTGGTGAAGAGGATTCAGAATGATAAGGGAGAGCAAAGGAGCATCCCATACAAATGCAGCTGTGAGGCAGAACTGTGTGAGGGCAGGGTGGCTTTGGGAACACCAGTGTCTGCTAGTGTTCTGCTGGACTGTGCTGACCAAATCCTGTTCACTTCTGGAAGTGGAATAGCACAGTCAGGAGCTTCCAGTGGCTCCTCTGGGAAAGGCAAGCAGCTTCAGGTGTTTCTACATGGCATTCCCACTACAAAGGCTACTAATTTTTCATAAATATTTTGGACTATAGTCAGACCACTGCCTGTAATTATCTAATGTATCACTCTACAACTTTGGTACCTAAGATCAAAAAAGGGGCTCATGTTGTTTACTACTTGCATTGCCTAGCTCTTGGCAAAATCAACACATAATCTGTTCCTCTGGTACTTACAGACAGCATGTCTGAGCTCAGAAACCTCTCTGAGAGTGGTAAGGATTTGGCCTGGTAGTGTTTGGATTGCCCAAGGATATGAGTGGAGAAAGCTTAAGGCTACCCACAAGTCATTGGAGATTTAAATAAGGCACAAACCACAACTGGCCTTCTGCTATCCTAGTCTTTCTGCAAACTGTACAAGGAGCTGGAGGAAGTCAACCCTACCTTGTCACAACCCAGAAACAGGCATGATGTTTGCTATAATTCTCATTGCTGAACAAAACCAAAAACACCAGTCCACATGTCTTATCCTCCACACATGTAAAAAATGCCTGTTGCAGAAAGATTTAAGATTAACATTTTATTATTGATTCTGATAATTTTCATGTCAAAATTGATCTTCAGGCCTCCACAGATCTCTGGTACAACTGGTATTCAAAGATGGATGAAGAGGGAAAAAATTTGTGCTTGCTGAGAGAAATACTGACTTGAATACTGGCAGTTATGCCTGTAGAAACTTCTGAGCAGCATTTGGCCCTAAATGTCTGGCTGGGACTCAAAATGTTTCTAGAACAATATGTCTAAATAATCATCTAAACATCATACATCTAAACAATACATCTCTTTTTTCCTAGGCCATGAGATGATGGTTGTGTAGCTCCCCTGAGGGTGGTGTAGCCCAGAAATGCCAAAGACCAAGTAAGAAGGCAAGTCTGGCCCAAGTCTGTCTGGAGCAAATGTGCTCAGTCCTGAGAAAGCAGGAGGTCTGGTCTCAAAGAAAGAATGCTATCCTACAAGGGCAGCTTGCAGAGGACTATTCATCCTCCCCTCCACTGTATAAGAGGAGAACATAAAGTCCTACAACTAAAATGAAGGATTTTGCCCCTACAGTAAGCCTTGAGATCTGTATTAGAAATATTTCCTGAAGATGACACATCTACAAACAAGCATAGAGCACACAAAAGGAATATCACTATGTAGTCATCTACAAAGGATCTGAGATTCCCTTGATTTCATAAAGTAAAGGAAGATATATTTTATCCACTGCATGGTGTCAGAGGTTTTGGATATTTGGCCATACTTAAACTGTTTTACTTTTGACAGGACAGAGGGAAAAAAAATGCTTCCAAATGGCTCTGGTAGACACCAGTGGTCCCTCCTGAGCACTCAAACAACATGAGGGTTGTGACACAAACTGACGAAAGAAAGAAAATTTATAGATGCTGCTGCACCATAAAGCCAACCCAAACATGTCCTCTGTGACATACAGCTGAAGGAGGTCACTTGCATATGCACAACAAAACAACCCAAACTCCCTGCCCTCAGACTCCCAGTGCCTGCTGATGAGCAAACTATGGAGTGCCTGCATGTACACAGATGGGGCAGGTTTTCCATCTGAGTGTGTGGTCCAGCTGCTCCTTGCGGTGGATAGAACAGTCTGGCCATCTTCTACCATTCAGGACTTGGGAATAGGATGGGTAAGTGTTGCTTGGGCTCTCATTGCACAATGGAACCCGTAAGATTCTCCTGAGCTTGAGGCCAGGATTTTCACACAGAGAAGAGGGAGAAGGGTAAGCTGCTCTGAACATCATCCTAACTGATAGCTAAAATTCTGTATTAAGCTATATCCCCTTGGTAAGGGCTCCTGGATATGCAGGGTTTGAGTCAGCTAGTTTAGCAAAGTTTATCCCATTCCCTTCTCACAGGAAAGCTGTTAAACAGCAATTGTAGGGATGGAAGGTGGTAATGCAGCCATGTCTTTCCTCGTTCTTCCTTACTCTCCTATCTCTGCCCTTCTTCCAGAACTTTCTTTGGTGGATGTATCTTGTTCTCAGAATTGCTTGCATTTCCTGTGGCTTTAAAAAAAACCAAACCAAAACAAAAAAAATCAAACCAAACCAAACAAAACAAAACCCACAACAAAAACAAACAAACAAACAAACAAAACAAAAATCAACCAACCAAAAAAAAAAAAAACCCCACAAAAAACCAACTAAGAAAACCCCCCAGCATTTTCAGGAGTATGCAAGTATGCAGAGAGAAAAAAATCCAGAGCTTTTGCTTATCTGTGACCTGTAGAGACATATTCTATCTTCAGACCAACCTAAACACATAAGAAACTCCAATGCTTGTCACCACTGTAACTGGAAGAACTGGGCTATGTAACATTTAACAGGCACTCTCTCAGACATGCAGGTATAACCTGTATGTGGTAATTGTGCCAATGCACAACCCTTCTTGTCTCTGGGGATTTTGCTACAGAAATTAAAACACATCAGCATTTCTGTTACCTAAACCTTTCCTCACTAGGGTTATGCATCTGCTGCAAACCTTCATTCTGAAATCACCTGTGAGTTTATTCTTCTGTATGTGCTTTTAATAATTGAAAACCAGCTATGATCTCCTCAGCTGAGTGGCATTTTGCTGCACATTTCTCCATATTGAGAACTATGTCTCCTTCATATTTGCAAACCAAGATAAACAGAAACAAAAAAATGGCAAAACAATTTGCAGCTTTCCCATGCAGACACATCCAGCAACATTTTTCTCTACCAGCAAATACATCACAGACACATTAGGCCAGGAGTGGCAGATGTGAGGGGTGCCAGTTCTTTGAAATAGTTTATTTTACAACCAATTAGACCACAACCTAGAAATTCTCAAAGTTGGCAGTCACACCAGGGAAGTAGAGACCTCTGCTAAAATGGCCTCCAAAGATGTGGAGGTAAACATAATGGCTAAGTCTGCTTCTTTTACATACAAAAGGATAATTTGCTCATAAAACTCTGCTACTTTCTCTTTTTTTCCCCCTTAAGTATGCTCACATAGATTTTTATAGCACATAGCCATCTGATTACTGTATCTGTGTATGCAGTGAAAGGTTTGGGGAGGAAATTATGATCTATATGGTCTGCTCGGCCTCTGCAGTTTTGTACTTTCTTTCTCTGTAGCTCAGGGACATGGGAACACAGCTGCTTGTCTGAAAGGCACTTCTAAGAAGTGGTCACTAGAGCTCCACTTTCTGCAGAGTATTTTGATAAGACCCCAGAATTCACAGTTCTTACTGACCTTTCAAACATCACCAATCCTTATAACTCTAGCCTTTCTTTATGTAGTTTTTTGTTTGGCTGATTGGTTGGTTTTTGTAATGAGAAAGATGATGGCAAAGCAGCAGCCTCCCAAAAATTTTTCCTGTCTGTTGAAGGTGGACTGTCTACAATGGACAGCAGAGGAAACCACCAGATAAGGAGACCACCATGGCCAGAAAAATAGAAACTGTCTTGGTTCCTTCATGGTTATTGAACTGCATGAAGCAGTCAACTGCATGTCACCTGTCCATGACAGTTTTACAGAGAGCTTCAACACAATGAGAGAAAATTTGCTTGATGTTTGGTTCATTTGAAAAATTCCTCCTCCAATGTGCAGACCAAATTTCTCAAAAATTCTGTTAATGGCCAAGATGCCTCTACAAAAATCTAGTAGTGGCAGCAGAACCAGAGCACATAGGGACTGACTAGAGAGTACACAAAGCAAAGACAAGTACCTTGTGTCTGGAGTGGGTAAGAAGGAGAAATCAGTCATGAGGCAGAAAGACAATGATGTAGTCAAAGCAACCCTTGAGGAAAATTCTCCTTTTGACACAATTTTGAATAAATTCATTTTCCTTTCTATTCTCACTGCCTTAACATTTGGAGGCTTTCTAGAGATGAGTTTTCAGAGTGCACTCTCAAATTACAGTAATCATTAATTACTCCTTTCACACAGAACTGAGATTTTACATGAGATTCTTAACTCATGCCTTTGCCAAGTTCTCATATGTCTGTTTCAGGCATGGATATGAAGGCTATGAAGGCTCAGAAAAGCTGTTCCTGTTTTGATTTCTTACACCAAGAAATGCTCACCAGCAGGACCAGCCTATATAATGAAGGTCAGAACTGTGAAGAAGCAAGTAATCCCAGCAAGTAATCCCCAAGTGCTCAAGGTGATACTTACAAGGATTTTACCCAAAGTTCTGACTTGCTCCCAAGACCAGAAACATTTCCAGGAGTACACATCCAGGGTACATTAGTCACTATTGGACTAAACAGCAAAACACACTGTGTATTTAATGAGTTGTCCTCAATTAAAGGCCTATAAAGAGCCTACTTTTGCAATAGACCTTTTTTAATTTAGCCCAATTTGCTGAAGATTGCCCATTTAATGCAACACATCATTATGTTTTTATTGTTAGCTTTTTATGAACTGTACCAGATTAGCTGCAGAGAATTTACACTAGATGCTCTAATTAGACCTTTATAGGTAGCCATAATTTTCTTTTCATGTGCCCATAAAGACTGATAAATTAATCTGCAGGAACATGAACTCCGTCATCTTTTCTCCCTCTTCACCACTCACTCCTTGTTATCATAAAGCCCTAATGAACCCACTTGCACAATTCCCTTCTGTTTTGTTTTCCTTTAAAGGCTAATTTCAACTAGACAATTCAACCAGCTGCAATATTTTTCCATATATGATGCCAGAGAATAAGCGGCAAGCATGATCCTTTCTTATATGGTTTAATCATTTCCATTCTGAGTGGAAAATGATCCGTCAACAATGGCAAACAAAGAGGTGTGATCCATAAAGCTCAACTTTGGATCATTTCTTTAACAAAGGGGAAAATAAAGCAAAAAGAAAAACAATAAACTCTAGGGCTGTTAATTGTCAGTTAATTAGCAAAAATTGTCAGAATAGGACAAAAACCAGTAGCAAGGGAAAGAGTTTTCTCATTTACAGTTTGGAATATGCTCCTCACACAAAAGACAGCACTCTTAAAGGATCCAGTCTCTGATTCAGCAAAAACCATTCTTAAGCAGCAAAATCCTTAAAACTGACTTAAATATAAACAAAAACTTTGTTAACTAGAAGAGATGTTCTGCTTTAGATGGGATGCCAATCTACTCTACCTACCCCTGATCCTATTGCAGGATCTCTATCCAATATTTTCTGTCGTTCTCAAGACAGAAATCAGTGAAGACAAATAACATGGTCTTTTCATTAGTGTTGGCACTCACTTGCAAACTGAAGACCATAGTTTTTACTGCAGGAAGTCCTTTACAGTAGCTTGTCTTCTTAAATATTTGCTCCGATTCAGCAATTGAAGAAGAGGCTTTGCATTGATACCTACAAAAAGGTTAACTGCACTCCCAAATAAATGTACAATTTCCTTCTAGGGTACTAAAAAGAGAGGTTATACTACCAATATCAGCCATCAGCAATAATGTGGAAGCAGCAAGCTTGCTAAAGAGCTATTCAAGCTTTATCAGGTAAAAATGTCATTTTGGGTTATTAAATGAATGAAAACTGTAATAGTGAGGGAATGTGGTGTTCAAGAGGTCTTGGGCGTGTTTCAAAATGGACACTATACCAAAGTGCCTGCTGTACTCCATTATACCAGATACTAAGAAAGAAAAATGTAATTTTAAAAAGCATGGGTGGGGAGGATTCATCACAGACAGTACCCACAGCAAATGGTAAAGCAGCTGAGTCACTGCTGATCCTCTGTGGGATTATGTTGTGTGGAGGAAGTCAGGATAAGGTTCTCATGCACCCTGGAACCAGAAAGACCCACCACAAAGGTCTCCTTAACACAGGGCATTGTAGTTTTCCTTGGCTTCCTTTCTTACGAGGGTGTGTTTTTTCTTGCTTGGTTTTCTAAGGAAAAGAAGTACATGTGGTCCTATGTGTCCTCATGTGTGAATCACAGAATTGTAGAATTGTTTAGCTTGGAAAAAACCTCCAAGATGATCAAGCCTACCATTAACCTACACTGCCAAGTTCTTGAACCATGTCATTAAGTGCCACATCTACATGTCTTTTAAATACCTCCAGGGACAATGACTCTACCACTTCCCTGGACAGCCTGTTCCAATGCCTGATGATCCTTTCAGGGAAGAAATGTTTCCTAATGTATGGTCTAAGTCTCCTCTGGTGCAATTTGAGGTAGTTTCTTCTTGTCCTTCACCCTTGTTCTTTGGGTGAAGAGACAGAAACCCACCTGGCTACGCCCTCCTTTCAGGTAGTTGTAGAGATTGGTAAAATCCCTTCAGAGCCTTTTTTTCTGTGACTTAACAACTCCAGCTCTCACAGGACTTGGGCTCCAGACCCTTCCCCAGCTCCGTTGCCCTTCTCTGGACACGGTCCAGCCCCTCAATGTCTTTCTTGCCCAGAACTGGAAACAGCACTCGAGGTTTGGCCTCACAAGTGCCAAGTACAGGGGGCAATCACTGCCCTGGTCCTGCTGGCCAACTATTGCTGATACAGGCCAGGGTGCCATTGGCCTTCTTGGCCACCTATACCCTCGCTCATGTTCAGCTGCTATAGAGCAGCACTCCCAGGGCCTTTTCCAGCAGGCAGTTTTCTAGCCCCTTCCCCCAGCCTCTAGCACTGCCTGGGGTTGTTGTGACTCAAGTGCAGGACCTAGCCAGCACCTAGCATCACTGTACCACATACAAATGGCCTTGGCTCACTGATCCAGCCTGTCCAATGCCTTTCTACCCTCCAGTAGATTGACACTACTGCCCAAATTGGTATTTTCTGCAAACTGGCTGAGGCTGCATTCGATCACCTCTCCCAGATTATGGATAAAGATATTAAATAAAACTGGCCCCAACACTAAGCCCTGGGGAACACCATGTATGACCATCCACCAGCTGGAGTTCACTCCTGCTCACCACTCCACAGCTCCACTATCAGGGCCCAGCCATCCACCCAGTTTTTCACCCAGTGGACGCTGCATGCATCCAAGTATGGGCAGCCAGTTTCTCCAAGAGAATATTGTGGGAAAGGGTGTCAGAGGCTTTGCTAAGTCCAGGTAGATAACATCTACAGCATCTCGCTCACCAGCTAAGTGTATCTCCTTATCGTAAAAGGAGATCAAGTTAGTAAAAAATACTTGCATTTGCCTGGCCTTAACCACTAATATATTTGCTGGCCAATTTTACCAAACACTGAGATATTAAATAACGTATAAAAGAATTTGAAAACATTTTAGGTAACTGCATGACTATTGACGATAGACAGAGAAAACAGAAGTATATCTGAGGCAAAGTTGCAAGATTTTTTATTTACTCCTTAGTAGATATCAGTGACTCCACTCAAGGCAGCCAGGACTCACTTGTTCCCATTCCACAGAACAACTAGACGTGTTTCAAGGGGATGTTTCAGTGTTAATCTGGCCCTAATCTGCCCTCACGGTGACACCTGTGAGCCTACTACATCAATTGAGGGCAGGAGCTTCTTGCCTCGGCCCCTCTTATACCTCTCTTCTGATTTTTCTGTGAAGGAGGAAAAGGTACCTTGCACCATGCTGGGACCCTCATCAATCTCATACTGTCTTCAGGCACTCATTTCCTGCAGATCTCGGCAGATCTGCTTTTGCTTTGTGCTAAGCAACCAGCACCTCTACTGTTAGCAACACAGCAAAATTTAAACATCGCAAATCTGACAATCTTGGATTATGTAATCTTGCTCCTAATTTGTGGCTCTTATTAACTTCTGATAATTTTGATCCAAACCAACAAAGCTAAAAAGGAGTAATAAAAAAGTACACAAAGAAGGGCGTGAGATTGAAAAACATAGTTCAAACTCCCCCTAGATATAATCGTTCCAACAGAGCAATGAATTTTATACCAAGCACCAGTCTTGGCAGTTTCATTTAATTATGGGACCCTATACACAACCCTATTGAATAAGTAATCAGGGACATAGTTTGGCTCATGGACTCAGCCAGTGTCTTTCAATTACACTGGGGGAAAGAACATTAGGCCTTTGGAACAGCTAAAGCCTGTGTGTGCTTTTTCACCTTATTACTGGCAAGCATGCAGGATGTGTTTGTGCAAATGCATGGCTCATCAAAAAAAAAATCTGAAAGGACTGTGGAGGCCTCAGCAAGAAAATTGCTCCTTAATCCCATTTTACAGGTAGTTCTGAAGGGAGTTTGCTCAAGTAAAAATATGCTAACAATGAATAAAAGACAGAAGATATTTTAGTAGTGCTTGCATGTATGGCAGCAATGCCAGATCTACCATGTGTTCTGGACAAACACTGGCATCCCAGTGAATGCCATCATCTACCAGGTGCTGAGACTGTGTGTTACAGGGCTCCCAGAGGGAGCAGGTTCATTAGCCATGTCTCCTATCTCTATCATCTGCCTTTGTTTAAACCCAGAAACCGAAAAATGACACCCTAACAAATAGTTACTATTGCCCTCAAAGGCACCAGCCTTTACTTTCTAACACCTGACCCACCACAACGCGCTCAGCCCTGCCCAGGTCCCACACAGAGCCTCCTCTGGGGTGACCACAGACGTCCAGAGGCAGGGGTCCAGGGCAAGGCTTGGCTCACAGCTCGATTAGAGCTAAGCTACGGACACGTGAGCCGGTGCATCCTATCCTGGCAACTCACACCAAAGCTGCTTCCCCAGGCAGCACTGCTGCCTAACCCAGACAGCAGTGAATTATGCTGCCCAAAAGGAGCATTTACAAAGTCTTTATGAGGTGCTCTAACTCTGAAAGGGGCAGAGGGGACTTTTTAGGAAGTACAAAAGTCCCACAAGTTCAGTATCCCTAAGGGAACTGAATATACACAGGACAGGACCTTTTGATCAAGTCTATGTTGTGGTGAACTTGGATATTCTTTGTGCATACCAAAAGCCATTATGATTCATCTTTAGGGATTTGCATGGGATCTTCTCAATATTTCTGCTGCTCAGGAAAAACAAAACAAAAGCATGGTCTATATATTTTTAAAGCAGGATCTGTCCTATACATCTTACCAAATAAAAACATTTCTTTGCTTTAAGGAGCTAAAGCATTTTGTGTCAGAAATCATTCAACAGATTTGGAAACACCAGTGGTATCCCCACTATAATAGCACCACTCCCCAAGCATGCAGAAATCATGAGTCAGATGTCTCACTCCAAAGGAAAAATACAATTGACTCTAAACCATGCACATAAAAAGTGTAATCAATTCCAAACATGTTTTTTGATTTCTTAGTACATAATTTGGGTCATGTTTCAATCATTTTTTTGACAAAGAAAAAGCACTAGAAATTTTCTTTGCTTTTCAAACAGAGCTGAGAGAGTCTCACATAATCCATTGTTTCTAGGAGTTGGGGTTTTAAGCAAAATAGAAAACACTGTCTCATGACAAAATCATAAACCTGGCAGTGTGATACTAGTGTCATACTTTTCTCCTACCATTAAAAGCCTGGCAAGGAAGGAAAAAACACTGAAATGTTCAAAAGGCTCTAAACAAACTCTGCTTTTGCATATCAAAAAGTACCTTTACTTCAATTTCTGCTCTGTGCATTTAATTCAATAGGGATCAAATTCTTTTTATCAAATCATCACTGCTGACTAGCATAGTCATCTACAGCAAGAGCTGCACTGGAGACTTCTATTTGTGACATCTTCAGTGTCCTTATAGAGGTGTCACTGGGATGTGAGGGCATTCAAGTCCCGAAACCAAGGCACTGGGATATATCTCAAGACCAGAGATGCCAAGTGGCCACTGAAAAAAGCAGATACGTATCTTTGCACCAGGCAAATCAGTGCCTACAGTGGCGTCCTCTCCCTGTGGCCAGCAGCAGGTCAGACCAGTAGCTCCAGGCTGTGCTTCCACGCAGTCCTGGATGTTGGCACCACCCTTTGCAGTGCCAAGAGCTGTGTGCTGTGCCCCGTGACCACCTCCCCACCCTTCGGCTGGCACACAGCTTGGTCTGGCTACGCGTGGTGCCTTGCTGAGCCAAGGGGCAAGCACTGGCAGGGGACAGCCCAGAAGCTTTGAAAGTTGGCCTTGCATGTGAGCCCTCAAGGGCTGCCTCCAGGGCCTGTTTGACTTATATTATAGAAGTACTCTGAAAGCTTTCACCTACATCTTAAATGGTCATGTTTATCTTTCTCCTCCTGTGGCAAAAACTAACAGGCAGGCCATATTTCACCTATTTGTAGAGCTCTAAGAAGGAGTCATTAATTCTAAGCATTTTTTGTTTTATTCAAATGAAAATAATATGCACTTTTTAAGATATAATTTTTCTGACGTATTTTCAATGTTCATAGATCAAATAATATCTAAAATATTCTTATTTTACTCCACAGACACAACAGGATCCAGGAAGATCAGTTTTGCTATAGATGTCTAAGATTTGTTTTGGAGGAGGGCACTGGAGAACTCAATAGGTGCATGTAAAATAGGATTTCCTTATTAAAGCCAAAGCTCTTTCAAGGTTTTATGATAGGACAGGCTTCTGCCTTATTAAGAAACAAGAAGGGATGACCATTTCCAAGATCACTATTCAAACACTATGGTCCCCCCCAGCCACAGGGAAAACCAAGCCTGTAACCACTAACAAACCATGTTTTGCATCCAGCTCAGATATAGACTGTTTCCGTGCTCAAAAAAACAATGCGATACCTAAAATGTCAATGGCATCTTATGTTTCTTATTGGACGCTTTGGACAACACAAAAACCACTGTCACCAGCCAGTTTTTAGCCAGATTTGACTAAAGCCAGTGAGAATTTGGCCACAGCTGTGTGAATTATGGGTTCATAGTTTGTTTCCTAAAGAAAAGACAAAAACATGCTTGATCATAGCCTCTGCTTCTTTTAGAGACTTTGTAAAGGTCTACAGGAGTTCTCTACAGAAATAACGTGTATCTTAGCTGGGAGGCCATTTCTCACTATACTTCCCAAAAGTAACTCCTGTCCAATTTGGTCCCACGTAACCACAGTGAGCTCAGTTAAAGGTTGTTGATACTCACTAGGAATAGTGTTTTTGAAGATGGACTTGAAACTTAGTGAACACATTTCACCCCAGAATATAACCTTGCCTTCTTCTGCACCTCAGTCCCCTTCAGGCCTAAGAATAAACGTAACAATTAACTCTGACATGAGGAGCAAGTAATTATTCTCATGGGGCCAAAACTGGAATCTGTATCACCAGGAAGATCAAAATACGGATACTCCTGTTTTCCTGAGAGAGGGAGCTGACACAATTCTCATGGAGAATGTTAAGCCAGGAACACTAAGCCTTTGAATGAAAGGCAGTTGTTCTGAATCCCCTAACACTGGGCTCGACTGCAGAGCCGACTGCCCTGCTCGGTGGGAAGGAAGTGAAAGACCAAAGAAAAGCAAGCATAGTAGTGCTTTTTGATCCTGGAGTGATTGTAGTAATTGTAATCTTTTACATCTAGCCGCTCTTCACAGTAAAATAATGAAAACTATATCAAGATGTAATAATTTGCTAAACATCCAGAGGGAAAAGGAAACCCAAATAATAAGCAGCATAGATTTAAAATTAGTGTTTCCTTTTATTTTAAAACACACACTATTACCAATGGATAAAATCTTAAAAGAGAAATAATTCAGTATGCCAGAATAGGGCCACTGTGATGTGGTTTGAAAACTGACTGAAGGTTCATAACCAAAGGCTAATTCACATGTAAATGTAATGAGTTCTGCCCTGTGAGGCAATGCATGAATCAGTGCATTAAAGTGTAATTTTTTTAGTACTTACAAATAATGTGAAAGAAGAAATAAACAGTTCAGGAAAGAAATAACCAACTGCTAATAGAACTGGAGAAACATCAAGAAACAATGAAAACAGCAGAATATTGCAAATGGAAAGAAACCTGCAGTTAAAAAGTGTAAGAAGCTGACGTTTAATTCAGGCACAAAAAAGGGAACTTGTTGCTTGTGGAAAATACTTGGCTCGCACATATTCAGCAAGGTGGAGTCCAAGTCCAGATGAGAGTAGAGGAAGAACATATGAGTGCTATAAACATGCACAACCAGAGCCTCATTCGTATCCACATTCTCATTTCACACTTTTTGCAGGAAGCAGGTATCTCTGTCCTCCTGAGATATCAGTCCTACAGCACAGCATCACCAACCAGAGGGTGGGACTTTGAAGGTGTTTAAGCCAAACACATGGAACACAGGCTTCCACCCCCTGGCATTTTGTGTTAGGAGGAGACAGGCACAAGGCGACTGAGCACAGACACACAGTAGTGGTCAAGTGGCCAAGTGCCCCTGATGTCAGGTGTCTGGGAGGGCATTCTCAGCTGACAGTGAGCTAACAGGGCTGTCCTGCCCAGAGCTGGTGTCACTGGGTTTGCTAGGGCTCAGCATCTGTGGCTCCAGCCCTTAAGGCTTTAGGTGGCGTGTAAGGTGGTGCTGTCTTGGATAGAAGGGTGAGAGAGATGGGGGTGGTTTGTTCCCTGGCAAGAACAGGATGGAAAGAAGCAATGCGTCCAGGAGGCAAGATAGCATGTTTTATGAGGGAAACTCATGCACTCTATGAAGGAACGAGCAATAAATAATCAGGAGAAGCAAACATGGATGACAAGAGCCTCAAAATGCTTAAAGGATGCAAAAATATGAAAGCTAAGAGTTTATGGCCCATTTTCCACAAAGGAAAGTATTTTGCAATTTACATCTGTCTGTGGCTAGTACTTGCAAAGAAATGAGAGCTGAGGCCTTCTAAAAGCCAATTACATAAACATAATGAGAAATTGAAACAGGAATTAAATCCATGCTGAATCTCAGAAAAAGACACCCTGATGCTGTGAAACTGTGGAATGGTATCCCGAGGCATGCTTCTTCACTTGGGCCTTTCCAAACTGAACTGAAGAAAGCTTTAGACTAGTCCTGCAAAGAATCTGTGCTTCTGTGGGTAAAGACACAAGCTGCTTGCACCAGCAGGTGTTTTCCTCGTCAGTGTCAAACTTAATTACATAGCACAGGTTCACTTTTGAGCACGTTACAGGAAAAGAACATTTTGAGCTGAAACCCATAGTTTCCCAGCCTCCCAAAGCTCTCACCCATTTGCAAACAATTGCGAAGGTGGAAGAATTCAGGGAACAGATGTAGCCTGCCCCCCTAGTCCCATCTGTTCACATCAGAGAACCACCACGCAATCTGGCAGGGAGAACTCTCTCCACTCAAGATAAACGCTGGCCTGGGCTGAGAGGGAAGAGGGAAGGGGGGTCAGGAAGGGGCAGTGGTCGCGGGTCAGATCCGAGAGGCGCTGCCAGTGCTGCGTAGGAAGCTTGCACGGCATCTGCCAGTACCATGTCTGGCTCAAGTCAGAGCAAAATCCTTCAGCAGAGTCTGTCAAAACACAAAGAACTTGCCTGAAGCTTTTTGCATCCCCCTGAGCACACATCTTCCACGAACACCACTGTGGCGAGGAAATGTCTCTCGCTCCCCAGTCAGCCAGAGGAGGTTTATGAATTTGGGGATGTAGGCTTGAGAGGATGTGCCAAATACACAGTGTGGAAGGGAAGACTGAAGTAAATGGGTGTTTGGAGGTATAGACATGAAAGGCAGGGGAATATGGCCTGAAAAAGATTTGTATATTTTCTTTCCTGCCCTGCAAATCATTAACAGCAGTGCTGGATACCACTGACTGGGCTAAAATCCCCGTGATTTGGGAGCCTCAGTGATACAGGCTAGATCCTGTGTATCTAGCAGTCCCTGCTTCTTCTCTTGAAGCCTGGCTCAAGGCATGGCCTGCTCACCCTTCCCTTCTTCATGACCAGCATGTCCTGCAGCCTTTCTGCTCATGTGGAGCTGCTCCAGATCTCTGGGGAGCACACAAGGCAGTGGTGGGGTGATGGAGCTGTGGTGTGCTGTGGTGTGACAGCCACCGGTGCTGGGCAGAGAGCAGAGTTCAGCTGCCAGTTCACACTCCTCCCAAGCCTCCTCCTTCTCTCTCTGTGGAAAAAGGCTGACATGACTTTTCTCCTTTTCAAGGCTGTTGAAAAGATCTAGATCCATGAAGCATTCAGCTAGTGCACCTTCAGGCAAGTATCCAGGCTGTAACATGGCCTCAGCACTGCCCTAACTAAGCCATCCTCCAGTGCTCCCTATGGCAAAAATAGTGTAAAAAAAGCACACGGCCAAGGTACAGCAATAAAATGATGAGAAAAGTACACAGCCTCAGCCTGCTTATAAGTAAATATGGAGCTATAACATCAATGGAAAACAGCAAAGTTGATCCTCTTTCACTGTTGGTGTAATTCAGCACTTCAGAGGTGAGATCATACAATATTAATGGGAAAATGCAAAGCCATAATGCTTTTCTACTGATAGCCAAGGTGCAAACTATTTTTACTCTTTTTTTTTTTTTTAATAGATGTTCTTGTGGTGGTGTTTGGGGGTGCTTAATATCCTCTGGGAAAGATAAACATCAGTGATTATTTTAGGCCTGTATGACCTTGCTGAGGAGTAACATGACTCCTTGCAGGGCTAAGAGCAGACTTGGCAGAGCCCACTTGTAAGGAAGTCTCCTATTGTGCAGACTTGCTTTGACTGTGAAGCAATATGTTTTTTTGTCTTGCAGAGTGGAGCTCAGAGAAAAGGCTCAGCCTGCACCAAATTCTAGCAGAAAAAATGACTGACTCATTTTCAGAAAATCAAACAGGATCAGAGGAGGAAGTAATAACTGGCCTTCGGAGCTGAACACTTTAAAATCCTGATCTTGATTCACACTCTCAATGGCAAGGGAAGAAAATAGCAAGTGACAGTGGAAAGCAAGGCACATTCTGTTCAGTTTCAATCAACCTTTGATTTATGACAGATTTCGCTAAATGTTAAAAAAAAATGCCCACCCTAACATGTCCAGCAACATTTTCATTTAAACTAACAAAGCAGCGTTTCAAATTTCTGACCACGTCTTGGTTGGCCAACAGCAGAGCCTCTTTCCTGAACAAAATGATTTGTTGTAGCAGAGTGGAGTAAGCCACAACAGCTGTAAATCTGCATTTGCTTCCCTGCACAGCTCTGCTGCACCTGCAGATGAACTTTCAGTTCTGAATTTGAAACAAACAGCCCTCGCAATAAATGAATTTATTGGCTGTCACATGTCCAGACTTCTGCAGGGCACTTGAGTCACGGATGGAGTTATGAACAAGGGACACGTTATAACCAAAGCAGCAGAATGCAATTATTTTTAATGCTGCTTCCACCTAGTCTGTCACTCCTTTTAAGTCCTCTACAGTTTTGCCAGGAAAGCCCAGGGTACTGTAATGGTCTGATCTTTTCTCCTTCCCCTCTCCCCTCCCACTCACATATAGCTGTGTGTGCCATGCACATTTGCACTATGTGACTGCAGTCCTACACAGCATCTCTTGCCCCTTCCCCCTCAGCCAGCTGCTGCACCCAGCACTTAACAAAAAGTAACCCATTTGGGGTTAATGAGTGTGGCAGCTCAGAATCCTTTCTAGATTAAATTTAAGATTATGCTTTTGGGTTGATAACGTATTTTAAAATGGCACAAAGAAATGCAGGACTGCTGTTGCCATCTCTGAATTCAGCAGTCTCTGCAATACCCTGAGCGAAGAATTTGGCAGGATCCAAAGAGCTTTGGTTTACATTATGGGTCAACCTCTAAGAAGCAGCACTTCAATATAGCACAATGAAGCTCCCAGGCATCCACAGACTCCATAATATCCACTTCACAAGCTTATCTTTTCTATGTCCTCCCCATTAGAGTGATTTAGGTATTATCAAGTAGGCTGAAATTCTGCCTTGGTCAGCATGATGAGACATGTAGGAGAAGGAAGGTGCCCTCTTGCAGCTGTGTTGATGTGTAGCATGAGTTATTCTGCCTCTACAGAGCTTCCACCTGACTGAGACAGAGGTAAGGAAACACCACAGGAATTCACAGCCCTTGCATAAGTTTGTAGTGGCCACATGAAGAAGCAAGGCTCTGTTAGCAGGAGGCTGGGGAACCACGGGTATCTCCTCATCCCTCTTTTCACCAGGCTGTCCACACAATTGCCAGCACCCCTGATTAGTCCCTCTAATTAGTCTCTACCTAACCATGGCCTTTCCTTCTCATTTGGCTAGCCTGGAACACTGATAGCTGGTAAAAGTTATGACTTTAGCAAGAAGACACCACTAAGCCAAGTGGAGGGTACTTCACTGTATACAGAGAAGCTTTGTACACCACTGCCTAATAAAAAGATGTATCAGGATGAGGATGCAGTTAGGTTTGAGGTGAGTTTACAGCTTCACTCCAACTTCCTCTCTGCCCACTGCCCTGAAGCTCAGACAAGACCAATGCAAACAGAACAAATCCCCTGGGGCCAGAGGAAGGAGTGTGCAGAGGTTTTCTTCCCTTTTCTTCCCACCTCACCCCAGTTCTGCCAGTTTAACTTCCCTGATACTTGTAGAAGAACATAAGCATCACAGACACCCATATCTGGAGGACTGAAAATGTTATACACTAACATAGCAAGACCTGCTGTAGGACATATCCTTAGCTGGGTCTCGCTCAATACTATTAAGACCATTTTTGCCTCAGGGGAGGAAAATAAAACAGGAACTCTGGAAGCTGACTTCCCAGATCTCTCTGACACTACAGCATGCATAACCCCAGAAAATTACTGCTGCATTTTATACCAACCAGTTCCTCTCTGGCTCATGGAGAAAAAGTTGAGAAACATTAAGATCCTTAAGGGAGGAATCTTCAATAGCTCCTCAGATGGAGCAGCATTCAAAAAAAATATCCAATATCAAGACATGGTTCAGTTTCAGGATGACTCCCTGAATGATAAACAACTTTGTGGATACTTTTGCTGTGCACTCAGCAGTAGTTTTTCCTTTGGAAAAACACTGGTAGAACTGGGTTCAAATGTCATTAAGAAGCCCAGCCTTCATACACACCAACTATTAAAAACAATCTCTTCATTTCATAAGATCTCACTGGCCTTGGATTCATCCACATCTGTTGTCCTCTTGGTTTTGTTGCTGAAAAGACTTGGAACAAGTTATCTCCTGGAGTAAACCGGTGTGTTGTCAGCTGATGTCAGTAGTGCTGCACCAGTTTGCACCAGTGGCAAATCTGGCCCCAGCCACACGAGAATCAGGAAACTGAGGTTACAGAAAGGGTTTTTTGTACTACAGGAATGAATGACAGCGCAGTTTCAGTTTCCTGTGTGACTACATTTCTCGCATCCCTCACTTTTGGTCTTTCTCACACACTGCATCCCAAGCACAGCATGCTGCGAGGAAAGATTAAAGATGTTGCAGATCTCATTAATCTGGAGTGTCCCTGAACATGTAGTTACTACAGCTCTGTGGGTAGGACAGAAATTTCTGTACTGAATCAGTAATGCCACAGAAATAAGTAAGAAAAAAATTGCAGGATAAAAGCAACTCTTTTGAGCAGACATTTAGATTTAAAGCAGTAACCTTTCATCTCCCTGGCTAAGTCCTCTGCTGGTGTAAGCTGTCACATCATCATCAAGCCATATTATTTACACTAGTTGATTTGTCCTGCTGTATTTGAAACACAAAGTTAATCTACTTTGTGTTGCAACTTCTTGAGATATCACAACCACCAAGTAACTAGACAATCATCTCCAAAGATAAATCCTGCTAATGCAATGAAATACAGAAAAGAGGCAACGGCTTCATGGACAAAATGTGGGTGGATCCTGTGGTAATACCTAACCTTTAGACCTTACCTAGATCACAGTGCAACCAAAATAAGTTTCTGACACCTCTTATGTTGGCAAGATCTGTCCCCAGTTTCTCAGCTGGAGCTCCCAACTCAATCACAGAACACTGCAAGCCAGCATAACATCAGAGACTGTGATGTTACCCAGGCAGCTTTTTACCTTCGGACGTAAACAGGTGGTGATGCTGTTTGCTGCAGTTCATGGGAGTCTCACATGGCCAGATGTTTTGCAGGATTCAACTTTTGAGCATGATCAGAGGGTCCTGCAAGCTCCAGAAGCTTGTTACTGACTCATGCAGAGTCAAGATTTCCCTGTGTGTTCACTGGCCAACCCCTATAGGAAGTAATTTTGCTTTTTCTGTTCTTTTAGAAATCAGAGCTTTGCTAGATGACAACTTATGATGAACATTTATAACACCTTTCCCAGAGAAATGTATGCTAAAATAGGACAACTAGGTCCATGTATTATACCACTGAACAGTCAGGTAGGAAATTCTAATTAAAAAAAGAAAACCAGAAAATTACCCCTCCAACAGTTCTTTCCTATAAAAATGGATTTTTGAAACATTCAGAAGTCCTGAAAGCAAGAGTCCATAACAAAATCCTGTTATTTCCCAACTTCTCAAATACATTTCAGGAAGAGGCAGGTGCCTCTATCTCAATTAAATACAACACAAGAACATGTCATGGCAGACAGGGTTGTAGAAAATAGTCAGTTACAACAAATTATACTATGCAGTGGTGTTTTAATGCTTCAGAATAACCCTTACTTCTCACACTTAGTTTCTGTGCACTCAGAAGGGGGGGAAGGCAGTGACTAGCCAGGGATTCAGGCAGGACCTGCTCTCCTGGATGAATCCTGTGGCCCCAGTTATTCATTCTGCAATGTGGGAGTAATGGAACTGGCTGGTTTGGTAAATTGCTTTGAGATCTGCCCATAGAAAGTGATTTGTAGAAAGCATGCACTGCTTTTAATTCTACCTCCAGAGAATAATGGTACTACTCAGAGTACGGGAAGCTCAATATGAAAGTAGCTTTTTGCTGAACCTAGGCCTTGATTAATTTTTTTCCCTGTTTACACTGTGTATTTACTTTTTGCACTTCATTCAGAATAGATAATGAAAACAGTATAGTCTGCTTCCACTTTTGTTTCTGGAATAGATCAAAGACTTTAATGGACTCAGACTCAGCAGAACTCCAAGTGCTCCTTTCAGTACAGATACAGTCAATTAAATGCCTCTGTTCACTTTCAGGAGGATTACTTGAGATTTTATTATTTGCACTGCTCTAAATTCTTCAGTCCTTAGAAGAGAGTGGACACATTCTGCCAAAAAAAAAAAAAAAAAAAAAAAGAAAAAAAAAAGTGGAAAATAGCAAAGGATTTTTTCTGTGTTTCATGCAATCAGCCTTAGCAAAGTGCACTGCACTTATCCTTATTAAAGCAGTCCTGTCCTTTTCTTTTTCTCCCTGCCTTGGAATTGCTACAGAGGGATAAAGTTCTGCATGGCTCACTCACTCACACAGTTGTAATAAGTCAGAGTAGGCTGGCTCCCTGCCCAACAAAACACAAACTCCCCTGAAGTCTCCAGCTTTTCCATGGCAACACCACAGTCATCAACACAGCAAACAATCTCTCCAACCCCTTCTACTTCTCCCCTTGTAGCACAGGGAAGGATAGCATTGCACCCAGCCCATGGACCTGTGCTAATTATTGGGCATGAAAGGAGAGAGTGATGGAGATCATGTAACCCTCTGCATGGAGCTTTACGTGAGATCAAAGGACAGAAAAGGCACTGAAACACTTAACACTTTTCACTGTATTTGCTTAACTGAGAAGATTGCTGCTCCATGCTCAAGACATGAAACACCAATAAGAGTAAGCACACTGAGACTGAACAGGGGTGCAAACAGCACTACAAAGCAAGAGTCTAACCCTGAGCAGAGCCCCTTGGCCCGAGAGAACCACCTGTCACTCCAAGGTGTGCAATGGCCTGATCCTTGCCATGGTTATTGACATGCCGGGCCCATGCCTGGCTTTCAGGGAATAACAGCAGAATGATGGTTCTGCAAATAGAATTGTTCCCCAGCTCAGCTGTGTGTAGTGCTGCTCAAGATCTTCATGGAGGAGGGAGCAGTTACTGGTGTTCCAGCAGATACAGAACTGGGGCCCCGGTCTGTCACTGCTTTGCACTGGCATCCTTCACACCTGTCCAAATAAAAGCCAACACCAGAGCTGAACCACCATTCTCATCTGGTAGCATTTTACTCACACTTTGCATGGGTATATTAGACCTCACAAGCTGCAAGGCTATAGAAAATTAGGCCCAAAAGGCCCCAAAGTATCTTGTTTAAACTAAGAGCTAGTGGTTTTCAAGCTGTGGTCTGCAGACCCATGAGGGTCTGAGGACTACTTCTGAAGGGTCTGTGAAAGCTAAGTAAGAAAAGCAATTCAATTGCCACGAGACTTAAATTAGTTGTAAATTAACCTTCACATGTATTGGAAAACTTTTAGAGGATCTGTAGTTTATAAAAGATTGACAGCTATGTCCACAGACTTTATACTCCCCTGTAGACATAGTAAGAACCTGCTCTGTTCAAGAAAAGCTACCTTGTTTTTGAATAATTTGAGGGTATGTGTGACAGCATGGATAAGCATATGGGCAGTTCTCTGCCACTAAACCTCAGCAGTGTAAACTCAAGAATGGATATAGTTTTCCTGGCATAAGCAATATTGGAATTTCTTTGGACTAAGAATTTTTTGTTGAGCTTTTAGGCCCTCGTTAAAGTAAAAAAAAGCCTTGTAGGCTGGAAATACCATAGGCCAACTAGCTCCTTGTGGATGAAGTAGTTTTTAAAGTTAATTGGCCCCCAAACAGCCATTTCCAATTCAAATCCTGATGCAAAAGAATGTTCTTCAGGCTTTACAAAATTATTTAACTATTTTTGTAACATTTGAAAAAATTATTTATTTGGAAAAAGTTCAAAATGGAAATAATACTACCAGTATTCAAGCTTAAATGTAAGCTGAGGTAGCCCTGTTCTTTCAATGTGCTTGGCCTTGGAGTAAGCCTGTGGGAAAGTGTGAACCTCTGCTGCAGTGACCTTAGGGTGTCACTCCCCGCTGCAAAATCCTGCCACCATCCTTTCTTCACTGGCACACGTGTGACTGAGGCACTGCAGGGCCACAGTCCCTTGTACAGAGCTCTGCAGAGTTGGTCCAGCACAACCTGTGGGAGAATTCATCCTTCTTTTGGGGAGAATGGTACAAACAAGAATTGTGGGGGACTAACAGCCTTCAGTTACGTGTGTTTCAGTCCAAGCTAGTGAAGAACCACTCTGAACCATACCCCCAGCCAGAATAATTTGTTCAAACTTACATTAGAGACATTTTGGTGTGGATAACTTAAGAAAGAGGGTGAGTTTTCTACACAATAGACATGCACATAGCTCAGGCAGGGTTTGTTGCAACTAACACAAAAAATTGACATCCTAACACTGAGTTGAACTCTCATTGGCAAGAGAAGCACTTCATTTGATACCCACAGCGTGATGAGGTCCTAATGATGGTATGTTCCATGTCATTTCAAGATTGCTTCACCCTGGCTGCTGGGTTACATCTGCAAAGGGTTACAGGCCAAAATGTAACCCACTGGTCAGTGTGTGTTATGCATCCATTTCTGCGGCTCATCCACAGAGGAAATGAGTCTCTCAGTACTACCCTGAAAGAGCTGGTTTGTCCACCCACACTATGATAGCTCGTATGTTTAATTCTAGAGGTCCCTGACCTCTAGAATTTGGTGGTGGTGAAAACAGTGGTTAGCATGCAAGTTTCTGTGTGTTAACATGAACTAGGACACAAAAAAGAAGTTACCCTATGATTATGTACTGATGACCTGAACAAAGCCAGTCAACCCAAACTGAGTTCTTCTATGAAAATGATTTTTAATTTGATTTTCCCTTATTTTAAGAACATAGCATTACACTTTAAGGTTGGAGCCAGTCTTTTTTTCTTCAGTGGCAACATGAACACTTATCTTCTGTATAAATAGGCTCACTAGTACAACCCCAGTTGTACGGAGATACAACAATAAAACTTCCTCTTGGGACTCTGTGATGCACTGTCACAGCAGTCTCAGAACCTACAGACCCAGAAAAGCAACCTAGAGCTTTGCACTAGTGTGTCTCAGCTGTGATAAGGTTCCTTTCAATAGGCTGAAGAGCCTTAGAATGAAGTGACATTCACTCTGTCACTCCCTCATGTGCCACTGGTGATGGCTGCAGATGTGTGTTAGGATGTTAGTCCCGTGGGGCAGCCTCGGCTGGAGGAAGTCAGATTGGTTTTCAGCAAGACCAGTAAAGCAAAGATCAAATGGCTTATTAACCAGAGGTGAAATTACAACCTTGCTGCTATTGGTACAGATTCTCTTCTTCCTCTCAGTGATGTTAATCAGAAGAAATTAATGAGATTGGGTATAAAATGGAAGGGTCCTGCCCTAGCCAAGGGTCACATGTTCATCTCCTGTTTTGTATCCAGCTGCTCAAGTGCCTTTCTGCATGAAAATCCATTGTCTGTCAGTAGCTCAGACCTTTTCATTCTGCAACACCAGGTACTCCTTCCCTTCATAGACAGATGGGGTGGAATTTCTCAACCATCTGCCTAGTGTTCCTTGCAAGCCAAAGAATCACTTAGCCCACACTGGGAAAGCAAATGTGAAGCCCTTCATATCACCATCCTACATTATGGTGCATCCCTGCCCCATCAGAAATGTCCCTTGCCATTAGCCACAGCACCCCAGGTACGAGTTGCTCTGGTTTGCATGCCTGCACCCCCACAGGTGGTGTGCTATCTTCTGCTGGCTGACAGCTTTTAGACACCAGTGGGCATCATCACCACTGCAAGCTGCAAGTGTTCCAATAGGAACTAAACACTCCAGCTTAACTTTGCTTTCTCTTTTTCAGGACTGTTTTCATGAATAAGCAGACATTCTTGTGCCTGATGTGAGTGGGAAAAGCACTCACTGTGTGTCCTGATAAGCAGCCCATCCTGGCTAAAACTAAGGGCCTTAATGGGCCCTCATAAGCACCTCTGGGTGCTTCCCTGTTGTGCTTGGTTTGGGAATTACTTGTGTGAAGGGTGTGTCTTTCTTATCAGTTGAATTCCTCACTGGAACAGGTAGCCAGGAGAGGTTGTGGAGTCTGTCTCACTGGAGATATTCAAGAACCATCGGGATGCAATCCTGTGCTATAGGACACACAATCCTGCGTCTAGGACAGTCCTGCTTGTAGGGGGGTTGGATCAGATGACCCACTATGGTCCCTTTCAACCTTACCCATTTTGGGATTCAGAGTTTCTGCATAACTAGACAGCCCTTTGCCTCAGTAACTGTTATGTAAAGGGAACTGCTGGAAATGTTTCTGTGATTTAAGAGCAGACAAAACAATTAAAGGTGGAGGCAGTGAGGAGGAGAATTGACTAACTAGACCATCCTAACCATGTGTTACTGAGCAGTGCCACCAAAAAAACTAACTGAAAATAAACACTGACAGTATCTGTAGCTCATTCCCATCAAGGAAACCAAATGAAATCTGATGGTGTAGAACCTACAGGACATCTTCAGAAAAATGATCTCATTAATAATGTTTCTGAGTGGTGATCAGAGTTATCCACGGCCTTGCATTTGAATTTTGCTGAAGAAACTCTCTAAGTCACAGGAAACCTTTGAATGATCCATTTCTGTGCTACAGCATCTCAGTCACTCACACCAAGTCTCTGCCACCAGGTCCCCACCACCTCAAAGTCAGTGGAATGGGAGAAGGACAAGAAGGTCTGCTGTTTGCAATGCTCATTGTGTAATAGAAGAGCTTGTACAGCTTTTTTAAACTTTGCTCAGTATTATGTCTCATGCCTCTCTGCCTCATGCTCCTACCAAGGCCCCAGTCTCCTTCCTGCCATTCCTTGATAAAAGGATAATAAATGCAGTAAAGATACTAATGGGTTAGGTTAGATTAGATTAGATAAGAGATGGTTACAAAAAACCAGCAGAGTTCATGCAGGACTTAAATGTCTTTGGCTGTAAGCAGATTTGTTTCGCTTTCAAATCCGTTTCTCCTGTAATATTACACCTTTAAAGAACATTTCAGAAGAAGCTGGATCCTAACATGTAGTTCATTGCTCCTGTGAGAGGCAATGGCTCTGGCCTCCCTGACAAAGCACTCACATTAGGTTGGTGCCTACACAACATTCAAAGTGCACACACAGAGTGGTCTGTAAGGCAGGAAAAGGTGATAGCTAAAGAGGGATTAAGTGCTGAGGGAGAAAACCTGCTCTGAGGAGATAAAGCATATCAAGAGACAGAAAAGCACAAGTTTTAGATGCACAATTGTCTCGTAATAGGCCTGATAAAACAGGAGGTCTGGCCACTGGCTCCTGTTAGAGTGGAATCAGTCAAATTGGATCAGTTTTTCCCTTGGAAAATGACAAAAAATAATTTTACTACTTCTTCAAAGAATGTCTATCCTGCTCTGCATCAGTTTGCTTTCTTAGTCCCAGGGTAACTTTTTCAAGCTTCTTTTGCTTATGTGTCATAGGATTGCACAGAGATAGACACTTGAGCACTGACAGCAAAATTTCACTCTCTTCCTTTGCTCTTCAGCTCTTCTTCCTTCAGCTCCTAGCACTGGCCTCTCAAGACCACACTGAGATCAATGGTTACCATGTGTGCTGGGAAGCCCAGGCATCCCACCACCCTGCAAGGACCGTGAGAAACACTCAGTGAGAGACAGAGTTTCAGCCTTAATAGTGCATTTCCCAGCTGGGACCTGCCTGTGTGTGGTATGCCTGGAGTCCTGTACAGGTAAAGACCTTTTCAATAAATTATTGCCTTTAATTTTTAAAAATACATTTTCAGTAATATTTCTATAGAATGAAAAGCCAAAACAGAGGGAAAACAGAAAGAGTGACTAATCATAAGTCAATGATAATAACTCAGCCTTCTCTAAAGGCCCAACACTTAAATCACTGGCAAGAAAAGAGACTGGACTGTCTCCTACTAGCACAATTCAGGATTTTTCCTAGACCATACTTACAAGCAAGGAAGGAAATGGGCCTTTTACATTTGTTCTCTAGTATTTCTAACTGTTCAAGAAACAAGAAAGTCTGTCTTTATACAAGACATTTAAAATGTGTTAAAAGTGTTTTCACTGTACAGCAAACCAAAATGCCAGGTTAGTACTACAATTTCAGAGAGTAAATAGGTAACTACTTCTTAGGTAAATACAAAGAATACTTTGTCCTCTGGCACTGATGGATGACTCATTGACTGATGCACTGATGTCACATGTCGGCATTTTTTTTTTTTTCAGCCACGGCTCCAGTCTGTATTCTTGACTCCAGCAAAATCTCCTAGGGATAAATGTTCCAAAAGTCTCCAGAGATTTTAGGCTGAGATTCAAAAATACAATTAGATGTCCAGTTCTCCTTGGTTTCAGTTCAGTAGAGAGAAGATTTGATGCCTACATGTTTTAAGTCAGAAAGATTTGGACTCCTGACTGTTCCTAGACTGGTCATTGGCAGAGTCCAAGGGTCCAGATACCTGTCAAACACAGTCATAGAAATAATGCGAATTCTGTATGAAGAGTTACCTTTCTAAGATATAATTGCTCTTCATTTAATAGCAGTAACTTTAAATAAACTGCATCTGGGTATGCAATACAGTTATGTTATTGAACATTCAAGCAGCAAATAGGCTGCTACACTACCAAAATGTGTTTACAGTTCAGAGACACACAGATTCCAGAGTGAGTGAAAATATAAAAGGTGACCAGGAGAGCCTCCAAATTTTCAGCCTTGCCTGCACCACCCAGCCCTATTTAAGAGTCACTAAAAATACAAGATCATGGATTAACTACTAGTCTTAAAACTTTGGTATACTCTTAAGCATTTTCTGAATCAGACCAATAAAAATGCCTCCTCCAGAATGGGGTCCACTTTAATGAAGCAGCACTCAAAGAGAAAAGTATTTAATCATATGTTTAATGTCACACATATTCTTTTAGCATTTTTCTGAACTGAAGCCTAAGCATTCACAACTCTATGCCTAGTCTGTGAGTGCTCATGGCCTGTGGTGAAGGGCCAAAGAACCTACAAGTGCCTTGTCAACTCACAGAAGTTTTTGCTCCACATTTCTTATGACAGTGAACACAGGAACTTAGAGCTCATCCTTTATAAAACTAATAAGAGAAGAGATTACGTTCATGGTCATTAGATGTCCTGTTTAAGCAAAAAGCTAAAGTCAGCTAGAGAAGCAGTATGAGGGAAGATGAGGAGAACATGTGGAAAACATGTGTTCAGCGTGTCTCTCTTAGCCTGGCCCTCTGGCCTTTCCAAGCTAGAAAAACAACATTATGAAGCAGCAGTGTCAGAAGCATGAAAGAAGAGATGGGAGGGCAATAACCCAGGTGAGAGGGGGTGAATGTGGAGGAGGAGACATGGCTTATAGCTTTAGGAAGTGGAGGAGGGGGACAGCAGAGAAGAACATTACCAGGGAAAGGGGGTGAGTGTCACTTCAGTAACCAAAAGTGGCAGTGCAAGGCTGGGGTGAGGAGTCCTCCTGACCCGTATCAAAGAGCCTGTGCTTTGATGGCAGCCTGGGAGACCCAAGCACAGACAGTACGTCCTGGGAGAGGGCTGCAAGAACCACATAATAAAGTGTTGCAGTAAATAGCCCTTTTGGTACAGCCGTCATCCAAAGGCTGTTATCCTTCAGAGGCATGACAGAATGAACACACATTCAGTACACTGGCAAGGGGGTTATCAACCTCACTAGCCATCCTGGCTCTAGCAGGGTCCCTCAGATGTATTGTGCATGGTACAAATGTATACCAAAGGCCTTACATATGGTTGGTTTATACAGAAAGTTTTAGAAGTACATACTGTTTACTCAAGGGACTGGATTAACTTCTGCAGAGCTATTCTCGTCCACCTGTAAACACATGGACTAAAGGGCCTTATGAAAAGCAGTTACTGTGTATTTCCAAGTGGCACCTTTTAAAACCTGGATATCTTGTGTTATGAATGCTGGGGGTTTGTTTTGGTTTCTAAGTACCAAAAATGACAGGATCATGCTATACAACTACTGGATACAGTTACTTTTTCCCCCAGTTCAAAGGTGGCTTTTTTTCCTGTCAGTCCCCTAGGGCTGAAAAAGTTGTGTGTTAAACTTGCATTATAAACTGCTGCTGGCAATTGCCCTCATCCCAATGCCCCTGCTTTAATGAATAGCAAGATCTGTATGGGATTGACCAAGGGGACAAGAGGGGAGAGGGCTGTGGTGCTCCCAGGCCTGCTTACACAGGAACCTCACAGACATCGGCCCAGACACATCTACAGCATCCTTAGCTGCTGAGAGTGGCACTGATGGCATTATAGGAGCTCCTACATGGAGGACGGTCATAACTAGTTTGAGGATGGCCTCCACACTGCACCTGGGGCTGTGCTCTCAGCTTCACCATCCACACACAGACAGTAGATTGTGCCTTCAGGTTGCCACAGGGCACCCCTTGAAGGACAGCCTTGACTTACCCAAAGGGACGGCTCAGAATTATCTGAGCCTGGAATTAGCCATTAGCTGTGTTTTCTAAAGTAGGACTTTGACAGAAAGCAAGAAGATTTTGTAGTAAAGGGGGAAAAAAGCAGGAAGCTGAGGGTTGGTGGGGAACGGGGGAATGGAGTCAGAGTGTGTTTGCAGCTGCTGGCCATCAAATTTCAATTCAATCAACATGACTGAGTTCCAGCTCCTGAAAAAGAGACCTTTTGACGACATATTGACATAGCCTGAACTACAGTGGTCCAAGTGGCAGTGCTATAATTATAAGGAATATATTTAATACTGCACTTAGAAATGAAGGCCTGAAACACTGTGACACTCTCTCTCTCCCTAAAATCTGGCCAAAATATGTCCTAGGAACCATTACAGTAATACACAAAGTTTGTAGGAAAAAAGAAATGTCAGAACTCAAACCGTTATAAAAGGGGATCATGTGGCTGGCAGCTCAGGTCTGTTGGGAGTTGAGCAGTGAGGAGGAAAAATGAGTGTGAAAGGAAGGGCAATTGGATTTACAGGAAAAATAGCAAGTAGTTTTTAAAAGTACAGAATTAATTTGTTTAAGGAAATAAGTCAATTGATAATTAATACACTACTTACTTGTGAATTTGGATTCTTTTTGTAGCATGTTGTGGACTTCAGCCAGGATGAGGCCTGTTTGTTGAACAAAGACCAAAGCCTGCAAATATTTTTTGACTTGCTTAATTCGACACATCTTGATTTCAGTGCGATTACCCATGTGTGCACAATTAAGCACACGCATAAGTGTTTCCGGGAACTGGGCCATGGAGGTAAGCGGCCGCATGTTGAACACCAAGTCTATCTAGCTTGGAAGGATGTTGAACCAAAAGCTTTCAGAGAAGCAGAGAGAATGCATTTCTTTGGAAAACAAAATAATTGACTATAAACTAGCATAATGATCAGAAATAAAAGGCCTGATCCTACATTAGGCTGATGCTCCACAGTGTCACTGTGCACAGTATTTCCCATAGGCAGTTTCAGGAGGGGCAAATCAGATCATAATCAAGACTAAATTTGTAGATGTTGAGATACCATAACAATGAGCAAAAGGGAAAAAAAAAAGAAAAAAGGGAAGGGAAGGGAAGGGAAGGGAAGGGAAGGGAAGGGAAGGGAAGGGAAGGGAAGGGAAGGGAAGGGAAGGGAAGGGAAGGGAAGGGAAGGGAAGGGAAGGGAAGGGAAGGGAAGGGAAGGGAAGGGAAGGGAAGGGAAGGGAAGGGAAGGGAAGGGAAGGGAAGGGAAGGGAAGGGAAGGGAAGGGAAGGGAAGGGAAGGGAAGGGAAGGGAAGGGAAGGGAAGGGAAGGGAAGGGAAGGGAAGGGAAGGGAAGGGAAGGGAAGGGAAGGGAAGGGAAGGGAAGGGAAGGGAAGGGAAGGGAAGGGAAGGGAAGGGAAGGGAAGGGAAGGGAAGGGAAGGGAAGGGAAGGGAAGGGAAGGGAAGGGAAGGGAAGGGAAGGGAAGGGAAGGGAAGGGAAGGGAAGGGAAGGGAAGGGAAGGGAAGGGAAGGGAAGGGAAGGGAAGGGAAGGGAAGGGAAGGGAAGGGAAGGGAAGGGAAGGGAAGGGAAGGGAAGTTGGAGATGGTTTCTAAAGCAACAGAACCCTAAATAAATGGTCTGATTTTCCAAAGTGAAAAACATAAACTGAACAGCCCATGCAGATTTTTGCCAACTGTCACTGAGGTGGTATTTCTAAAATCTGGTGGAATGACTCATCCCAGAACAACAACTGTTGCCAACAAGGTCTTTCCTTCAGGTCTAGATATTTGAATAAGAGAGATACAAAACCAAAATGAACAGAAAAATCAGGGACAGCTTCTTGTCTTGGGGTTCAACTCTGAAGCTGCCCGTGAAGTTGCCCACTCTCCAAGGTGCCTCCCCAACATACTGAGTAGGCATCCAAGTGCTCCTCTGGGCCAAGGAAAGGATTGAGTAAACCTCCTGTTTATTAAACCAAACTCTTCCTTCTGCACCTAGTTGCCACCTCTCACAGCATGGATATGTGCAGGATTCATCCTCGTGATCCATTCTGCCCTCCACAGCAGCAAACATTACCAGGAGAAGCATGACCCTGCCAACAGGTAGCACAGTCCTCAAGTGGTTTGAGACAGACACCCTTAAACTCCGTGGGAGCAAGCCTAGACCAAAGACTCCACTGTTGTGCAGTAACTAAACACAGCCCTGTCAGCACCAATAAATGTCCTTCTTTGGCTGGTACAGAATGCAAAGATTTCAAAGATGCTTTCTGAAGCAGTGTTATTTTGCTGAATAATTTATGTCTCTGAATCTTCTGAAAATGAGCAGCATACACTTCAGTGCTGCAATAATACTATTCAGTGGAGACAGTGCACATTATGTTCAGTAAGCTCATTGCTTAAACACTGTTGCCATGACTATAAGAAAGTGATTATACTATTGTTTACAAGAGACTCTCAGTAAGTCATTACCACAGTAGCCAGAGTTTTGCCTCAAGTCAAAATTTTTCAGAAGGAAAAAAATAATCTCACAGGTATAATTAACTTTGTGATCAAGATAATCCATTGAAAGGCTTTGGAAACTGAACACATCTTACAGTGAGGAATGAAAATATGTAAGGGTCACCAGTGTCTCAGGACTGTTGACTTACTGGTTTCCTGACTGTTTTATGGGTAAATTCCACTGAGAAGAAAAGCCCTGCTAACTAAATAACAGTTATAACTAATTTTTAATTTATAGGGCAAGCACCAATATAAGAGTTCAACTGTGATGGGTAATGCTATAAAGACAAACCACTTTGTACATAACGTAAGGGGGAAAAAAAAAGACTTTAAAATATTGACTTAGAATAAACATTTGGGATTATGAAATATGGCTTTTCAGTGTCCTGGATTGAAATTGATACCCAGAACACTTAGTTCTGAATCCTCTAGTGCATATACATATACAAGAGTACATGACCTCTTTATCACAATAATGCACTGATGATCAGTAGTTTCCAAAACTAAGAAGCAATTCTGAAGCTGTCGGAAAGTCATCCTCACATTTCCTATGATCAGTAACAGGCCAGGAACACAAAGCAAAGAGATGATTAATAGAGTGCTGGACTAGGAGTCAGGAAATCTGGGCTCCATTCCCAGCTCTGCCACTGACCTGCTGTTTGGCCTTGGGCAAGACACTTGACCTTTCTGTGCTTCTGTTCCTCCTTCCATTCTTTGTCTATCTTGTCTCTTGAGGCACTGAGCTACACAGAGAAGGGCACAGATCTCACTGGGTGTTTGTATAACACCTACTTTAGGGAGGTGGCTGCAGAGATCTACAATAAAGCCAGGGTACCACCAGGATGACTCTTGCACAATAGCATGTTTTGTTTCAAAACAGAATGGCTGTGATGAACCCTCTTGCAGTTTCATCTGCTAGTCCAGGATCTTACAAAGTCTTTTAGCCAGCTTCAGGCTCAGGCAGCAGGTAAATGGATTTGCAAGATCGACATCCTCACTTGTCAGAAGCACTTTCACATTGATTCCTAATTGATACTAATTTTTCTCCACCTTGATTCAGCTAGGTTTGCAAGCACATCAGAATTATAACTGAGTGACATACATAAAAATAGCTACAGGAGCCATTTCTGAATACAAGGAATTTCTTCAAGGAAATGTCAACACCTGTAGGTGAAACCACAGGCATGAGGGTGTTTTCAAATTAAAACTAAAATAAATTATAATTTTTAGGTAAGTGTGTTGGAATTTTGCATAAATTATTCAATTAAGAAGTATTTCTCAGTGTTTTTCTCACCCTGAGCCATAAATGTGAACCATCTTCCATTACTACTAGATGGGCGGCAACACATGCAGGGCAAGGTAGCCCCCACCTGCTTTCAGTGGGGAGCAGCTGCAGCCTCAGAAAGAGCTGATGGCTTCTGTATATGCTCTCAGTTCCAGTCCCACTCTGCTCCCAGTTAGCTGAAGGATCAAGTACATGAGACTTGGACACAGAAGACTTAATTGGGAGATTAATTTGAGCACATATTGATGCAGAATCAGGAGCAAATCAACTAACGTAAATCAAGAAAATATAAAACATACACTTTCATGATCATTAAGAGAAAGTAAAAAATGCTTTTCTCTGCTAAAGAGAAGGGTCACTGCCACATCTTGCACTTTTATGGTGAATATTGGCCACATGGTGCCATGAAAACCTAGGTTTAGAGTCATGTGATTATGTAAAAGACTCATTCAGGTTTATATTTCCAATACTCAGATCTATGGGTCAAAGGCTGAAAAGCTGATTTGAAGCTCCACAAAGGCTTTGTCAAAGCAAACATTCAGAACTCCTGTTTTAGGCTCCATCAATAATGAATTTGGCTTCTGAGCAATAAAACTCACCATCACATTGCAATTCACTTTACAGAAGTGATAAATAGTATCTTTCATAGAAGAAACTGAGGTTTATGGAAGTGAAATAACAGGAGTAATCTGTTGAATAGATCCTAGAGTCAGAGTGGAAACACTTAGATTTCAGTTTACAGCATGCTAACCTAAAAGCGGTTGCCTGAGAGTTGCAGGTATTTTGGTTTAGTATTAATGTTGGCACTACAGTACAAATATGGACTGACTACCTGCATCTAAAAATACTTTGGAAGAACTGGACAAGGTATAACAAATTTACAAGTTGGCTCTCAAGTGGCTATAGGAAGCTTTCCAATGGGAATCTAGGGCAAAAATAGCTTATGCTTTTATTTAAAAGAAAAGAAAGCACAGAAAAAAATCCGTATCTTAGTACTGCTAAGTTGAAAATTTGATCCAAATCTCACTCGGCACCAGCTCCTTCTTTTCTGCAGCCAAGACTACTGCCTCTTTCACTGTTCAAAGCTGTTCCAAACTGAAGCAGCATGATATAGGTAAGGCCCTTTTCAGGTTTACAGATGGTGATTAAGATTTGTGGAAAATGCAGACCTATCTTACTCCTGCTGGGAGCACCACCACTGGGAATTCATACAGGGAAATACTGACATGCAGACACCAGAGAGAGGTCAAAGAACAAAGACTTTGTTCTTCTTCTCTTCAGAGCAGCCAGGTGGCCAGAGCTCTTCTAGGCACCACGCAGCTGATTGTGTGCCCTCTAAGATGGTACATAGTGGTTGCTTTAATCACCTGCTTGAATTCCAGCATGTGATCCTGTCAGGTCATTGTCATGTAGAGTTCAGCCTTCAGCAGAACCCAAGGTCCCATGGGCTAGTGAGACTGTACCACCAGAAAATCTAAAGCATAGAAGGGAAATAGTGGCACAGGAGGAGACACTTGCAAGACCACAGAGACACTTCCTGGCAGAGCTGGCACCTCTATGTCAGTTCTTTTTTAGCTAGAGCAGCTTGCCAGCTTCCAGCTCCTCCTACACCACATAAGGAGTGCAATATAAATGAAGCAGTGGAAATACCACCCTTCCCAAAGTTGTCAAAAGGACCTGGATGGAGCAATTCTTTTCCAATAGTGAGACAGTGGTGAACTTTCACTTTTATAAGGCAGCAGACTAATAAGAAAAGCAAACTACAACTGGCCTCTGAAGACAATATCTTGGTAGAAGGGACAGTTACAGCAGTTAGGAAGAGGAAGAGAGGCACTGTGGTCTTTCTTAACCTGCTGACTAGCCCAACTGCTGGGGCTTTTTTTGGTCACTGCAGCCTAACTGAACCCCACATACTCCTTCTGCAGGGAGTGCTCTTTGTGAGGGGAGAACTACCAAAAGTGAGGCGAGTCAAAATTTCGGCAAAACAGCTTCTCTGACTCAGACATACCTTTCTAAGGTTCAGATTTCCCCACAGAACAGCTCACATTTTTTGCTGGTGTCACACTTTTCAAAGTAGAACAAACGGAAGCTGAATATCACTTTCTTTTGTTGCGGTGCTACAGAAAAGGGACTCAATTTGAGTACTGCAGGGGATGCAAGGACTCTGTCAGAGGACATGCCACAACAGCCACCAATGTTAATAAACCCATGGGTTGGCCTTGGAGAGCACATCAAGTCCAGGCAGAGACATTGTTCCTCTGCTCACTGCCTACAGAAACTTTAGTGGTGGAAACTGTTAAACAGTTTCAGAATGGAGGAGACTTTCATTAAATGTATTCAAACCTGAAAAAGCTTTAAAGGGCTCAAGTGATTTGATGGGAGAGCTAGGCCTGAAAAGGCTCTTACATACTAGCATAAATTTCACAAATTCACTTGTTGAAATCCTCATTAAAAACAGCTTCTATGCAGCTTCCAGGGAGTCTTCTTGATTATGGTCTGGAAAATATTCTCACAGTTAAGGGAAACAAAGTTTTAAAATGGCACCCATGTCCATCCAAAGCAAATGGCTCTCAGCAGGACAGAGGACCTATAACAGCAGATCAATGTTTTCGACCCACATGTGCAACGTGACTTACTCCTTTTACCGGACTCAGCTACATAAATTGTGATTATCAGAACACAGCTTTGCTCCTGCAGAAGCCCAAGGAGCAAAGAGCAGTCCTTTATCTCACAAACAGAATATATCCGTTGCTTTCGCACCAAACTTTGTGTCAGTGAAAAGATTTCACTCTAGCTTTTCTGCTTTAATCCACGTGTGCTCACCACACCATAATGTCAGTTCACCCCACAGCTGGTCACCTTATCCTTCTTGCTTCAGAGTGCTTCCAAATATTATGTACATCCACAAAAACTGCAGGTATTTCTGCAGGGTACCCTGGCAGCCAAGCAGCAAACAAAACAAAGAATTTGGAAGATGGAGGTAAAGTGTCAGCTTGGGTAAAGATACCAGAGCACAATCGTTCATTTTAAAACACTCAAGGATCTTTAACATTAGAACAGAGAAGGCCAAATCTCAGCAAACAAAGTGTGGATCATAAAAAAAAAAAAAAAAAAAAAAAAAAAAAAAAAAAGAAAGTCCTAAGGAAATTAATTTAGGATCTCCACATTAAAAAACTGCCTAAATTGAGGTTTTATAAGTCAGTCTTGGCTCTTGGTACCAGTCAGGCAACCCTGTTTTTCACTGAGATCTTCTGGGAACTGGGACAAACCCATTGACTCTTCCAGATTTCTACAGCTGTGGATGAGAATTTGGGGGAGCAGAAGGAATCAACACATTCCCATCTTCCTTGGATACATCACTTTTATGGGATGGTTTTCCCTTTTTTCACCTACTTGCAGACTGCATCTGGGGAGCAGCTCACTTTCACAGTCACTTTTCGAAGTACAGAAAATATTAATGTATTTAATTGCTATTTTAAATGAATTCTTGTAATAATAAATTCAGCACAACCATGAGATGGGTGAAAGTAGAACAAGTCGCCTGTGACTGATGACAAACATCACTTAACACACTCAGAGCCATCGGGGCAATGGCTGCAATGGAAGAACCTGACCAGAATAATACACTAATGCCCATGAGACAGAATTCCCAGCTCTCACAGAGCAAAATAAGCAGTGCTCAGCCTGTGTCAGAAGGATGATGGAATGAATTGGCTGCCAGAGACTTGAAACTGCAATGCAAGAAGTTTGGTATTACCAGTTCAGTGCTTAAGGCTCTGAGGAATGCCCTCCAGAACTAACTGTTTACATATAACGTAAATAGTATAAACAGCTAAGTGCTGGAGGGCGTATACATACATACAGATGTATGTATAAAAGAAAGAATATTTTATCTGTTCCACTCTGCACCATGAAAAGTAACAACACCATATAAATAAACAAATGTCAGCTCTCGGGAAATGCATGAAGGCAGAAAGTACAAAAGCTAGCTGCGTCTCTCATTCACACACACCCACATCCATTGGTCCAGCTAAAAAAATCTGATCCCCAGTCTCCAATTAGAAAATGCTGTTGCTAAAGATACTTTCTCAAAAATCAAAGTAACAATGTTAAATTAAGGCCAAACCAAACTCCTCTAAAAACTCTCTCTTCTGCCAGTTTTAAACTGCCCACTGGGAACAGATAATTATCAAATAATAGTATCAACAATGTCAGATAATCACTTCAAGCTCTTTCATATGTTCAAGGAAACATTGTTTCAAATGTTACCAAGTGTCAAATATTTACTTTTGAGTCCAACTGTGTAAATGACCCATCCAGTGCCACTAAACACTGCAGGCACATGTGTAACAAGAGCAGTGGGACCTGCAAAGCAGAGGAAACAACCCAGCTGGGTTTTGAAGACAAAAGAGCGTCCTGGTAGCCAGAGCTCCCCAGCGAGAGTTATGACTGCCTTTGCACTTATCTTGGTGGAGCTGTGGGGTTTTTTTAGACTGGTGGACCTACGGCAAGGCATGTGGAGCTTTACATTCCCCTTGGAGTTGGCTGTGTGTCCAGTCTCACATGCTTAGTGTGAGACTCACACCCATGCTCCTGTCTTGCACTTCCCTGTGCTACAGCTGTACCTGCCACAACTGAAACTCAGAGCTGCCCCTTGTTCCAGGACCCTGTGCACCTCACTGGGTCTGTGAGGAATAAATCTGCAATTAGAGGAATAGTGCATATAAGGCTTCCACTGGATTTCCTCTTGAGAATCACCCCAGAGAGGATGAATTCTGCTTAGAGATTGTTCTCTTCCCATCCATTTATAATGCACAGGACAACAGGCTTAGTCTACCTCGTCCTTCCTCTTCAAGTCCTTCACCCTTGGAATAACTGGCAGAGGTAATTCCTTTTCCAGATATGGCTGGAGGAAAAGCAAGACTCTGTTCTTTCCCAGTCCATCCCTGCCCTCTGAATTTTCAAGAACAGGAACACAAAGCTGTAGTACCATAAAGCTTCTTGATCCTCAGCAACTTGAATTCACCCCACTCAGACACTGCGTGTTTTGCTATTCCTTGTTAATACTTGCAACACTGTTGTAAGGAGTTCTTGGTAAGGCAGAAGGGGTACCTCCACGACACAGAGGTGTGACTTTGAACCAATGACTTTCTCTGTTTCTTAATCAGAGCAGAGAATGAGGAATGCCAGTGTCAAGCATAGAGTGGGAGGATGGGCAGTGACCATTACAACAATGCTGTTTCATGAGCCAGCATTTACTCGATGTCAAAACATGGTTCAGGGCCCCAAATGTCATGCTCACTGAAGTCACACACCTTGTCAGCACGATTACCGAAGGCTGGAATGCAAAAATGATGGGGACTTTGTCAGACCTTTTGCTTCTCAAGGACACATGTCTGTGGAGTTTTCTGGGAGGTAATGCAACACGCAACATAGAGCAAGGGCCGTGTATAGCATCTCCAGCAAGCAGCCAGCTAATAGCTATTAGTGATATTTCAGAAACAAGGACAATCTCTCTGCACTTAGATGAAAATCTTTCGGTATCTTCTTGGGAGTTGTTTCATTTCACATTTCCAAACATCTGCCTCCATCTATTTCATAATAATAGTAACAACTAGCAAAAAATAAAATTCAAAACAAACAAACAAAACAAAACAAAAAACTCCACATAGGCCTGTTGCCTGATTTCAGAAAGTGAATTTTTCTGGGACGTACACTATTAGGCAAAAGCTTTTTTTTTTTTTTTTTTTTTTTTTCCAATAAGGCAAGTGTAAAACATTACATTAATACACACTGGAAAAATAAGATAATGGCTTTCTTGATTGTGACAAGGAATGTGGGGAGATTTAATCTGAGCACTGAGTCAGGTGGAAGCGCCTAAACTCCCCTCGGACACAATGTTATCGCATTTAACGCTTACATCATCACCCTCACGAATGATGCTGAGTAACGCAGCCCCAAACGTCGATCCACGCACTGCACGGGTAAGAAGGGAGAAACGACCACAAAGGTCCTGTTTTGGCATACGTCAGGCACTAAGAAAGATAAGTTTGATGTCTGGAGCAGAGGGAGCGATCTATTTTCAGCTGTTCGAATAGCAGCCGCGGGCCTATCAGGATGCAGTCACTCCTCTCCATGTTTCGCATGTGCGCCGAGAATTAAGAGTTGAGAGGCAGCACAGCGGAGCCTACGCCTTCGAAAGCGTGGTGCACTGACTGCTCGTAATAAAGTAACAGGAGACAAGGCTTCGCCTCCTTGACATGTTCAGAGCAATTTCCAGTTGAAAAAGGTCAGCGTATAATTTACAGAGCGGCAGTGCCTGGAAAACTCTCGTAACTCTGCTCCGCGAAACACTCCGGCTGACAATAACAACCTGAGTATCGCCGGCGAGGCCGGCGCTCGGAGCTGCCCCGCAGGCAGGGCACTCCGCTCCGGGCAGTGCCCGCTGCCCCGGGTGTAGGCACTGCCCGAGTTCCAGGGGCACGGCTGCGAAACGGCCTAAAATAGGCGCCCGAAGCCCCGGCGAACGGGATGGAGTGGGGCAAGGGGAACAATTCTGAACGCGGGTGGTACTCGAAGCGCTACTTTTCACCCTTGCTCGGGGACGCGCTGACAGCGTCGGCTGCCAGTGCCCTCCTCAAGGATGCCGCTGTCACCGCCTCGGCGAGGCGCGGCGGCAGAGGCGCGCGACGCGCTTTTAGTGCACAGCGTGATGCAAAAGACACCCCAAAGCAACACCCCAAGCAGTCCCAAAACCCCTTCGAAGAGCGCCCACACACGCCCTCAGCCCCCCGGGCTCGGCGCCTGCCCGCCGCTCCTCAGGCACTCGACGCCAGCGTGTGAGGAGCGGCGGGCAGGGCAGGGCAGGGCCCGGCCGCGGCGCGGCGGCCGAGCCCGCGGACACCGCCGGGCCCGCGGGACGGGCGGGCGGGGCGGGCGCCCCGCGGAGCGAGCGGGGCGCGGCGCGGCGCCTCCCCGCCGGCAGCGGGCGCTGTGACTCACCGCCAGGAGCGCCGAGGCGCGCTGCTCCCCCGCCGGCTGCTCCCCGTTGATGCCGCCGTTGCCGAGGAGGTGCTGGTGGTAGTCCGGGGGCGCCGCGCCGGCGGCAGCGGCGGCGGCGGGGGCGGCGGCCGCCTTGGGGTGCTTGCCGGCCTTGCGGGCGCCCTGCCCCTGCTGCACGAGGTGGAGGAGCTGCAAGGTGCTCTCCCGCTCGCGGTCGGAGCTCTCGGCGCGGCCCCGCTCGTAGCGCCCCTCGCAGCTGAGGTGGTGCTGGCGGCAGACGGCGATGCGGGCCCGCAGCCGCTCCACGATGGCGCTGTGCACCCGGGGCGCCGCCGGGCCCCCCCCCAGCAGCCCGGCCCCCAGCCCCGCGGCCTGGGGGGGAGCCGTGTCGCCCATCGCTGGCTGCCGGTCCTGGCCCTCCGGATGGGTCGGTCCTCACTGCCGCATGGAGGAGGGCGGGGGGGATGGGGGGGGAGGCGGGGGCAGCGGCGGGAGCCCGAGCCCGGGGGCTGGCGGCGGGGCGGAGGGCGGTCAGCCCCGCGCCCCCAGCCCACCCCCGCCCGGCCCCCGGGCGGTGACGGCCCCGCGGCGGGTTGACAGATCGGGGGGCGGGAGGGGGTCGCTAGGGCTGCGCCAGCATCGGCCGGCGGGAGGGGCGGGGGTCGGGGCCGGGCAGCCCCGGCCGAGGGGCGCCCGGTGAGGGGGGGACGGCGGGGCTCCGCCGGGGGAGGAGAACGGGGGAAAAAAAAAAAAAAGCCAAATAAAGCGAGCCGCTGCCTTCAAAATGAATCCCTGGACGAAGGAGCTCTCCGTCGGGAATGAGTGAGACTTGGCAGGTTTATTTGGTTTATTTTATTTCGGGGGAGCGGGGGGTTGTTATTCCTTGAAGTGAAAATTTAAGGCATTGCCGTGGTCGGCTGCGCGGAGAAACCCCCGGCGGACCGAAAATCTCGTAGGTTAGCTGGAGTGGGTTTGTTGGGATTTCTCTCTCTCCCTCTCTCTCTTTTTTTTTTTTTTTTTTTCTTTCAAGTCTTTAGTAAATGTGCAAATAAAGAGCCGGGGAAGGAGGAGAAAGAGGAGGAGGGTCGGGTTAGTTCAGTCTTTGTGCTTTCTCGTTTCTCTCGCCCGCTCGTTGCTGGCCACTCTGCGGCGTGGTGACTGTGTCCGGCTGGCTGCCACTAAACTGTAGTTCCTCTAAAAATCAGAGAGACAGATCCCCCAGTCCGGAACAATGTCAGTCAGTGGACTTCCAAACCACGCTTCGCCTTCACTTAATTCAGCCACTGGATAAATCCGTATTGCTTTCAGTGCTCATCTCCCCCCTTAGTATTAAGCAGCAAGCTACGGACACAGGCAAAGAACTCCTCTCGCGTACTTTCCCTTTTACTCCCAGATATTGAACAGTTTCAAGTACAGTTTCAAGAAAAGCACGGAGTAGGGGGGAGAAGGGGGAGAGGGAAAAAAACCCCAAACGAGCAACCCAGCCCCTCTTCAGACAGTAATTACAAACGGAGAGTTGCACTTACAAACTTCCAGCATTTTGCCCCCAGAACAGTCCAGCATCCACTTTTCCTTTGTGTTTTTGTATATTCCATGCCCGCGCCGGCGGGCGGGTGTTTGCCGGCGGGCTGTCGGCGCTGCCGGTGCCGGAGCTGCCCGCGGCCCCTCCGTGCGGCGCGGAGCGGAGCGGCGCGGGGGCGGGAGGCGGGTGTCACCGGCAGAGAGCGCGGCCGGGGACGCGGCGCCCGGGAGGCCGGGGCGAGGCGCGGAGCCTCCCAGCGGCCGCCGAGGGGAGTCGGGCTGCCGCTGCCGCTCCCCAGGAGGTATGTGCATGGGAGGAAGCCAAGGAAATCCCCGCTCCCCTCCTCGCCCTCTACCTGGGTGCCGGGCCGGGCGCAGAGCAGCTGCCGAGGAGCGCAGCCTCCCGCGCTCTCCCTCCTCCCCCGGCGGCGAGACCTTCAGGCGAGTACGAGGGAGTTCTCAAATAAATCACGGCGCTGCGCTCCTCTACCAGCTGGATTTCTCTGGAACAGACGGTATAAAAACAAGCAGTGCGTTCTAGGGCGCTCGCATGCACGGGACGAGTGCACGACACGAGGTCAGGCTCGGGATGTGGGAGCTCTGCGCGCTGACAGGAGCTTCTTGGGTGTCCAGGGCAAGTCACGTAGCGCCTGCACTGTGGTTCCTCCCCGGGAAAGCCGCAGGCTTGGTGCTTCTCTCGCCCGGCTCCTCTATTTAGAGCAGGGCAATTTTAGACTGCGAGATCTGGCCTCTGGAACTGGCCTTGCTGTAACTGGCAGCCGTCAGGTTCTGCGTGTTGCTGTAGGTGAGCGGTAAAGGAGGATGCAGAAATAGCTGGGAGCTGGCCGGCTTTATTAAAGCAATATGCTGTTGTACTACTGTGGCTGCATTAGCCAAATTCCCAAATACCTCTGGGAATAAAAATGTCCCCCAAGCACGCAGAGACACATCCCTGATGGAAAACCTCCAAGGTCTTTTGGGACTGTATAGCCCTTAGTAGATGGGTGCATTATCTCTCTCTCAGTTCTGCAACGGGTCCACTCAGAAAAATACAAAAAATTCATCTCAGCATACTGAGACCAATAAGCTGAGGATGAGGAAGAGCTGACAATAACCCTCACAGGTATTTTTATCCCCTTCCAAAGTCATGCAAATAAATACTTTAAATGCCAGTGATGAAGTGACACATTCCTGGAAAATCCCCCAGAATATAAAAGATATGCAGCATTAGACATACGGGAGATATAAAACCCCCCACTTTCATGACCCCCTCTCATGTGGCAACAAACATGAAGGTTTATTGCAAGATGTGGGATTCCAGGTTCTGGCTTGGTGAGCACCAGCCGGAGCCTCCAGCGCATTCAGACCCGTGTTTGTCTCAGCAAATGCTTTGAGACTTTGCTGAGGGATAAGGTCTGTGGGAGGGGTTTGGGACTGTGCTGCCTTCAGAGGAAGGCATTATTGCTAATAGGAAAAAGAGTTTTTTTGCTGTTGTTTAACCTTAAACAACTGAGGAAGAGTGGGTTATTATCTGATATGTAACAGCAGCTTGAATCTGTTGAGAACAGTGGGTTGGCACAGCTGGAAAATAAAATTAAATAATAATGTTTGTAAAATAATAGACAATGTTACCTTTGCCTCAGGCCTTGCTTTTTTTTTGTTCTGTACAGCTCAGATGTCATTGCTGTGTGTAAGAGGGTCAGTCACAGAACACACGTGCAACAGTAAAACACAAATCTCATGGAGAATAAGCGAGAGTGTTTTAAATGATGGCTTAGCTGTGTTTTTCAAAGTGACTGTGGGAATATGAAATCCATGGTGCTGCTCCAGAAGCTACCAAGACAGCTGGAGGAATTCTCTCTCCCTCTCTCTTACAAGACTTCGTAGAACTCAGAGAGTGATCTTTCCAAACAAAGATTTTTTTTTTTTCCCGTTTTAACTTTACACGTTTAAGATGCGCTTTTTGCCAAGCAGCATCTCGAGAGTTCGCTTTGCGGTTTGATCTCTCCTTTCCGAGGCGAGAGGCAGCCGGCTGCGGGGCTGCGCTGCGAGCTCCGCTCGCTCAAAGCGCAGCAAATGCTGCCCCTGGTGTTTCCGAGCAGGAAATACCCCACAGCCATCCCTCGGCTTTCCAGGTTTTGTTCAGAAGACCGTGGTGAATGTCACCAACCGTTGGGTACTGCCATCAGTAGGACTGGTTGGTTGCCAGTTTTCTTAAAAGCAAACGGTTCTTAACACGTTGTAACATCCCTTGTGATTAGTGGCATTCTCATAAGCACACTCAGCATAAAACAACATAACAGGTCCTTGAACAATTAATTACTTTATTCCTTCTGTTGACACTAATTTGTGGCCTTTTTACCTGACATTGTAATCTCATATGAACTGTTATGCTTGAGCATTTTTTCTGTTTGAATTCCCTACTGCTGTTGAAGCTCTGAGTTTCAGCAAAAAGCAGCAGCCCCCTCCAGATGAGAAAAGCACTTATTTGTGCTGCGTTCACAGACAGGAATTCTCACCATAGACATCCTATCTTGCTAATAACTTTGCCAGAATGGAACAAAAAACTGTGCTGAACCTGTGTCACCTAAAATCTTGAGCACATGCTTCAGTATCGGCACATGCCTCGTTCATCTGTGTTTAGAAATCACATATTAAATTGCTTCAAAGTTACATTAACTCCACTGGAACACCATATACTTAATATCAATCCTGCAGAAGACTTTCTGAACCCAAAGCTTTGATTTTTCAGCCATTTCCATTATTTACTTTCCAGTGAAGATTCTTTGCCCTCTGCCATTTTGATTTCCTGGGGTATTCCCAGCTAGGCTCGTGTATAATGCTGCTCACCTGGCAAATTGTTTAACTTTGAAGCAAAGCCTGACTGCACCTGAGTCAGTTTTCTCGTCTTTAAATTTTGGGCACAAGGTGCTTGCAATTGCTGCTCAGTTTAAACTGTAAAGTAAGCAATTGTGAACAGAGCATTTCTGGTTGGTTTTGTTTGTATGTCTTTTTTTTTATTTTAATATAATAATAATTAATGCAAGGAAATTGTGTTTATATCTTATTTAATAAAAAATACAGGAAGCAACCCCAAACAATCCCATGCCACCACTTACTACCTAGATGATTACCAACATTCACATCAATTACTCAGGGACATGGTGCCACTGATGGGGTTATTATCAGGTTCTTTTAATATAATTTCACATATTTGTCATATTATTCCTTGGCTGGTAGATCATAGTTTTCTACATTCTTCTGTCTAATCTGTAAATTCAGATTAGAAATTTGCATTTCTTGTTAATGCAGAATCAGAAAACTTTTTAAAGTCTACTTTGTGAGTGCTGGATATTCCTCTTGGAATGGTATTGTATTTACAAGTGTTTGTGTAGCACACATACACACTAGCCCACTCTGTTTATCCAGACAGACTTAAAAAAGGATAAAACTAGAAGTCTTTGTTTATCCAAATAAATGTAAACTAGAAGAGTTAAGCATGGGAATTGCCTGTAATTGCCCGCTGAAGTGCTAAAAATAGCTGCTTTTTGGAAACAGGAGAAGCCTTCACTGTTAAAAAAGTGGCAGTAACAGCTATCTACTATTAGCAAACAACTTACTTTCCAAAAACAGGACACAGGGAGAAAAGTAGTTTCTTTTCACACTTCACTGCAAGAACTGGACAGAATATAGACCAAAAAGAACTTCCTGTCCCAGAAGTACATTGTGTTAGTCAGTCTGATCCTATGCATAAATACCTCGTGTGAACTTCATCATTATCACAGTCTCTAGTTACAGAACTTAAACTAGAGCAGATTATCAAAACATTACAGGAACTAATGTAATTTCCAAGTATGATCATTAATCACCTGTGCAAAGTCTAATTGCATACTGAGCTCTCTTCATTGTTCCATTAAGACAGGTACTTTATCTTAATTAGAGCTACTGCTTCAAAAATTAACAGTAAAAACAATTTACAATATCCTACTGGAACAAACATTTTATTCTCTCACCTTCTAACTCCATTCAGTTTCTCTCATGTGGAAAAAAAAAAGCATGAAAGACTGGTCAGATTTCTAACTTCTCCCATCATTAGGTATTTGCACAATTTTTTTTCTGCTAGAAATATTCCTACTGATTGCTTCTATATATAGAAAGTCTCAGGGGTAAGAGTATTCTTTGTGCTTCATGCTGTACTAGCATTTGCAGATAAACCTGGAAAATTTGATCTAAATTTTTACATATTTACTCTTTTAAACAATTTTTAAACTTTGTGGTGAAGACAAATGTAAAAGTGATGTAATGACACTTCCTATTTGCTGTCTTTTAGAGACACTACAGATAGAACAACAGCCACAAAAGTATTATCACTTCCTCCATCTCAGTGAGGCAAATATCAGAGTTTAAGAGACACACAAAAACATCAGCTCCTGCCAAATCAAATATTTGTTTTTTACTGAAACAGAAATGAGTACTTTCAATTTAAAGCATTTTCTTAGTCCCACTGGTGATACCACAGCCAAGACAAGTAAACCTATGGAAGCACTTTCTACCTAGAAGTTCCAACAGAATGCTTTTGTATACCTGCTAGCAACAGAAAAAACAATGATCTGGAAAAAATGCTGTAGATAGTACATGCTTTTTAGGTGAATAAAGAGGACGTAAGAAACAAGTCTGGGATATCAAAAAATGAGTAGCATGGACCATTTCAATTTCCAGTCAAACTGTATGTATCCTTGAAATATTACCTGTAATCAGCAAGCCTGAGTTTCACAAACTTATTCGTTATTTCGGTAGTGAATTGTTTTAATGTAGCAAAATGAGAGATCAACCATTCATTTTGAAGTCATAGTCTTGAGGGTTTTCAGAAAATTCATATGGTAGCAAAAGTTAGGACCAGTCAGGAAGGCTCTAAGAGGACATATTCCATTACATGGTACAGAACTCATTTCATAATGGCTTTCCTTTGTAAGAATTAAGGTACACCAAATGTATGTTATGTTCTAGAGAAGCAAACCAAACGATACAGAGATTTTATTAACAGAAAGAAGTGTGGTATCAAAAACTAAAAGGGATCTATTCAAGATGGATTCTTGAGTACTTTTAAGTTGATGGGTATGTTCCCACCAATATTCTCAGAAGAACAGAGATGAGGGAGGAGAAGGAATTGAGAAGGGAACCTTCAGCTTTGGTAACCAGAGAGATAGGTATAAGACATACCAAACCTCAGAGTTTTATGTGTCTAACTCACAGATAAGATATTGAAATAATATCTTCAACGTAAGTTTACTTGAGAGCAAGTCTCAATGAAAGTTAAAAAATCTGTTTACTGGGAATTTTCATCTTGGTTTTGTATATCTTGTACCTGTATGTGGTACAAAGGAGTATAGATGCTACTAACTCAGCCTAATAGCATTTAAAACATTGCTGAATTTCAAGCTCTTAAAAAAGTAAAAGCAGTTAATTTCTCACAATGAATGCTAGAAAAAGAGTAGTGAATGATAAATCTAAGGTACAGTCTCTATGTAAAAAAGGCAGCAGATATTCATTGTTAAGCAATACATCTGCCAGCAGTTGCCTACCCAACTGGCATATCTGTTCCCATTAAAGTGGCAAAATAAATGTAGTGACTTCTTATGGACAAATCTATGAGAAATCAGGTTCCATTAGTTTTGCTGCTGAGAGTAACATGTTAGAAGGATTCAGAGTGTTAACAGTATCTTTCACTAACTTGCTCAGCCACAAAAGACTAATAGAGTATGTGCATACAGCAAGATGTAGGATTCAAAACACTGTGCCCTACATTTTACCTTAGGCTATATCTGATTCTTTTTATATGCACCCCAAATACAGGGACAGAAATGTTGCGGTGTGGGTTGACTTAGTTGGTTTCATCAATGTTAGTTAGCCTTATGCTCCCCCATGTGTCCCATTACCCCAAAAGTTCCCACCACTTGGCTCCCCAGTTATCTGTCAATCATCTCACCTCTCCCTGTTTTCTCCTTATTTGGTTCCATCAGTCCGAGTTTGTTCATACCTCTTCGGCTGTCAATCCTGTAACCACCCCCAGTTTCTTCCAGAAAGTTTTGTATCCATCACTCTAGTTTAGCTTTTCTATTTGTCCCCTGACTTTGTACCTACCCCTGCTACATTATCCATAGGTTGTTGTGTCCCTCTCGGTTTATCCCCGTTGGGCAAGACAGGTTTGCACCCCTGTCCACCTACCCTCTATTTAAGTTGCTGAAATAATTTCTTTGGCATTTGTCACTGCATCCCCCCAGAGGGCACCTTTCTTGCCATACCTGGGCAAATAAAGGACTCTTTGGGCTGGCATACAAGTGTCCTCTCTCATCTCTTCATCTCCTCTCAGCGTGCAGAGCTACCCAAGCTGCACACCCACGAGCAGCACTCAGCACCATCATGGGCAGACGATTCTCCCCGGAGGTGCCGCTCTTGTGGCGGCTACGCGGCCTCACGCGGGCTGTGCCGGCCCGACCCTTCCACCCGCCCGGGGCCATGGCAGGTCACCACTGCACAGGAACACTGAATAATTTGGGTTGGAGGTGACCTTTCAGGATCATAATGGCCAGGAATATCTTCCAGTATACCAGGTTTCTCAAAGCCCCATTCTGACCAAATCTTAACACCCTTCCAAGGGAGGGCATCCACATCTTCTCTGGGCAACCTGTGCCAACGCCTCATCAACCTCACAGTAAAAAATTTCTTCCTCTATGTCCATCTAATCTACCTTCTTTGAGTTTAAAACTTGTTGTCCTGTTACTACAGGCCTTGGCAAAAAGTCCCTCTCCGTCTTCCTTGTAGGCCCCCTTTAAATACCTGAAGGTTGCAATAAGGTCCCCCAGAGCCTTCCCTTCTCCAGACTGAACAACCCCAACTCTCTCAGCCTATCTACAGCCAGCCCTCTGATCAATTTAGCGACCCTCCTCTGGACTTGTCTTTCCTGTGGTGGGATCCTACAGCTGGATGCAGCACTCCAGGTAGAGTTTAATAAGAGCAGAGGGGCAGAATCACCTCCCTCAGCCTGCTGGCCATGCTGTTTTAGATGCAGTTCAGGCCACAGCTGGCTTTCTGGGCTGTGAGTACACTTTTACAGTTCTTGTCCAATTTTTCAGAATGGGCAGTACCATACTTAACCCTTCCAAAATCCTTGAAAATCTACTCTGATTTGGTTTCATGCAATTCTGGTATGCCATGCATCCTGTTTCTGAGTAACTCCTACTTTCTGTTAAGTTACACTGGAAGAATTCTTGCTTATCTTGCATGGGCATATTAATCCATTCTCCTAGGACTGCAGTTACTCCAAGTTGCTGCCATTATGTTTGCACAATGTAACCTGATGTTTAAAATCTCAGTAAATCGCCCCAGCTGCTTATCAGAGACAGCAATGTGGGCCCATGTGTTCATTTAGATGGCTAAGCCAGACTCAGTCTCTATGACGCCCATACTGTGACTCATTACCTACTTTCTCAAGAGAGGAATGACTACTGTGGTGCAAATGCAGCCAGGACTGCAGCATATTTCCTCTGTTGCCTTGTAACTGTCTATACTGATTCCTCAGAGGAGAAACACAGATCCCTCAGAAAACCAGATTGCATTTGGGTCCTGTTTGTTGTAACTATCATTCTAACTGACTGGACTTGCACATAATGAGCAATAAGGAAGGTTAAGATGCAAGTCCTAAGTTCTGGTATAAAAAAGTCTAACCTTTCCAATATACCTACTTCAAAAGATCTCAGCATCTCCTCTGTTCTCTACAAAGCTCAATCTGAATAGATGGAAATTTTATTTCATAAGTAAATAGATATTGAACTGATATTTCTAACAGTAGGAAATTTTAAGTGATTAATGCAATAAGACTGGAAGGACTGATTTGGTAAAACTTTGGATTTGTATTGACACAGATGAGAAAAAAGATACAGCACATTATCAAACTAATTTAAAGGCATATGAATTTCAGTATAACAGCCTACATAGAAATCTTGAAGTCCAGGCAGAGATAAAAGTGCATGCAGATGAAGTAGGCCATACACATTTTTAAAGATGTCTTTCAAAGAGCTATATGACCTCTTAATCAATTTTTTCTTCTTGAAAATTGTCTGCATCTTCCATGTAATCTTCAAGATCATTGTATCTCTGTGAATGAAATAAAATTTGTACAATTTATCCATATTTAATAACTGTATTATGTTAAGACTGCTTTTTCTCATTCAACACGACCAAGCATGCCAGTAACAATTTAGAAGCCGTATCTAAAAGCATACTGAATGCAATTGTATTACAAATTGTCTTAAAATAGTTCATAAAGTGATTCCCTGCAATTAAAAGTTCTTCAGTGTAAACAGAATTCTAAAATATTCTTGCTGTGCCTCATGTACATCTTTCCCATCTTTCCAAGCTACAGCTCAAGTTTGTTGTGTTGCTGCTTTCAAATTAAACAGGGGCCTGCCACCACAGCCCAGAGATCACACAGCTGTCAAAAAGCTTCATGTCAAAAGCTGATACAAACTCTGTGTGAGAATGGCAGCAGACCACTGTTTCAAACACTGGTTCAGCAGAAATGGGGGAATGGGTGAGCTGAGTTGTTATTAATGAATGGTAACTCAGAACAGATCCATTAAATCAGACATTATATCTGAACTTACTTTCATCTGCTTAGAAAAGAATACAGGGGATATGCCAGTCATACCTTCTGAATCCACCCAGTCTTTTCCAAGTGGCTGAAAAGCCGCTCTACAGTGCCTTTGACTGGTTCATCCACAACGTCATCCAATTCAACAACGGAGCTGCAATCCATGTATAGCTTGTACTTGAAGTGTTTCAAGTTGTGATAAACTCTTGTACGATTTGCACACACCATGCCAACCTTCAAAACCTAGGCCAGAGAGAACAAATCATTCCCTTCAATACAACCATGATTTTTACCTTTACAATATACAGAATTGGTGGGCTAATTTAGTACGATTTAATCAGTCAGTCCAGGAAATTGTTTGGAATAATGAAATAAACAGAATGACACTACATGCATAAAATGAACAAACCCATGTAGTTTTCACAGCCACAGCAGAAAGATTTTTGAGCAAGCAGGCATCCAGAAAGTCAAAGCAATGGCAGCTTATCAGTGCTGTCTTCTTGCAAATACAATAGTGTTTGTAATTGGTTGTATCTTTCCTATCTCCTGGTGGAACTTTGTTACAGAATCACTAACACTTTAGACAACCATCATATTGTGAAAGCAGAGGAAGAGGAATTATTTGCTTACTTTTGCTTAATATGTAAATACTTCCTAGGGAGATGAAATATCAGTTTTAATATTTTGTAGGCTGAATAATATTCAATATTTCTTCAAGAAATACATACAAACACATATAGACATATGCCTCATAGCACTTATTTAATAAATGGAGAAGTTAAATTTCAAAAAAATAAAATCTGAACTTGAAGTTTTATACAATACAAACATTAATCTGCAACTGTTTGAGAGGAATAGCTAAGCTATGACGGTGCAGAAAAGAAAGCCTCTGCATCTCCCAGTTATAACCACTTCTTTTACCTCTATGACTTCCATTCAGAAAAGATGGAACTGACTTATTTCACAGTTTTTTCACAGCAGTATTTACAGGTAAACAAACAGCAAAATGTGGCCTGATGATGTCACACTGATGTCTTGTCACATCTTTCCATAACAAGTATGTAAATGGCTAAAGTTCTCTGCATTAGTAATGAAAGCTACCTGTTATTGCATTGTTGTTTTACATTACATGCATATATATATATGAATCAACTAAATTTTAAGTTGCAAAACTATTTTTTCTGAGCCACAAAAGTGATACCTTTTATTGCTAATAATCTGAAAATTCTCAAATTACAGGAAGGTTAAATTTTAATTAATGCTTACAACCCACATTTCAGTGAGCTTTTCTGAATGCATAACCAAATGTTTGCATCTGTGAGCAGTTCCCCAGAACACCTGATCTACCTGTGCAACCTAGTGCTAGCTCCATCTGCCAACAATGAAAGTAACAGAAAAGTGTATTTTTAAAGATTATGTAAACAGAATTTATGTGTATTAATTATATATTTTTAAACTATATTAATGTATCTTACTTTCTTAGATATATTAACCAGCAGCTCAGTGGATATCACCAGGCATACTATCAATCAAATCAAAAGAGACACACTCGCTTGAAAGAACTTTTGATCTGACCTGAAATTTTAAACATTTAACCGTTTTTAACTGAAATTTTAAACATTTTGAGATAAAAAAATGCCTATTACTATATTTTAATTCTCTACTGATCATGTAAATATTATACCTACATACAGCTCCATTTTTTAGTGTCCCCAAAACTGAAAAACTAAGGCTTGTGTTTGGTGCTGCCGGTGCTCCTGAAGTGCAAGACCTACCAACTGCTGCTGAGCCTTGATGAATTCAAATTTCCAGAAGCACTATTTCAAATACTGCAGCAATGAAGAACTGAGCTGCACTGTTTCATAGAGCATTGTATAACTTTTCAAGTACTCCAAACAATGAGGTGTGGCATTTGGAACACTATGTGATAGAAAATAGGAGATACCATCTTACATCAAACTGATGGCCCAGTGTTCTCCCCTGTGACAACAGCTAGCAGGAAATATGTAGAAAGTTAGTATAAGACCTAGCACAAACATTAGAATGATCATAAGATTACCACACATTTTCTGGCAGTCAAGATTTAAGATTGTCTGTATCATCGCAAATATCATGTTCTATAGTGTGAAAGAACCTTCCCCAAGAACCTGTCTAATTCATTTTGGGACACAATACTATTTTTCTCTTCCAAAATATCCTGTGGCAGTGAGTTTCATAGCTTATTTATGTGTGACGTGGAGAAATGCCAAAGACAAATAGCTAAATATCATATAAATGTAACTATGTATTGTGTTTTTAAGCAAGAAAGATACTCTAAAAATACAATGCTATTTCAGAATGCAGCTTTGGAAAGAATCTCAGTACTGTACGCTATTTTTTTCCCCTTACAGTTCTTAGTCCCTCTGTGTTAATGCTTAACTTATCTACTCAAGCTGGCCCTATCAGCCAAAGTTGTGTTAAATCACTTTGTATGGAATGTAGGAGCATGGTTAGACAATAGCACAACATGTAGTGACTGAATCCATGTCCTCTAAGCATGTTTATAAACAGAACACCAAGACTGAGAGTAGGAAACAGTTTATGATCCAGGTGACATAAGGAAATGTGGGGACACTTATATCTCTAAACCTTGTGATTTTCCCTAATCAGAGGGAAATGAGAATTGGCACCTAAACAGTGAGTCATCACTGCAAGCCTAAGCAAAATTGAACAGCTGTTTCTCTTCTCTTTCTACTGGCAAAGCAGAATACTTCAGAGATGAGAGAAAAGCAAAGTTTTATGCAGAAGATGGAGGTTGGAGGTCTGTTTTTGTTCTCTTCATATCCACTTTTCTTGGGTATTTTCAAACAAATCTATAGAAAATACTCCAGCTATGTGTTTCTGTTCAATTTGATCTGTCAGTCCTGAACTGCCTTCTTTATCAGTCAATTAGCCTTGTGAAATGGCAATTTTATGTAGCTCTGTGCACCTCTTTTTCTTTTATGTTTTTTTCTAAATTGGCAGGACAAGTTGCTCAATGCATTGCCAGCAGAGCTTTAAAGACAACTTGAGAACAGTACTTTTAGCAGTCTAAAGTGCAGGTCATCATAAGAACACAAATGTTGCATTACAAGACACTACAAAAAACGACTGGAAAGTGCTCAATTTCTCTCTCTCCTGAGCCTCCTCAGCAGCCACTGAGCTATACTGAGCAGGCACATAGCAGATGTCCCCAGATGCTGGTGTACACAGGGTAAAAAAAGCTCTCATTTTGTCCTGCTAAGCCGAAGAGGACAAAAATGAACTAGCAAGTTAGTTCAGTATTCCGTAGGATATTTCAAGTTTTTTCCAAAGTGAAAAATAGCCAACACTTTATGCAGGACAACATTTGGTCAGCCGTGAGGGAACTGCTACTGTTATTTCCACAGTTAAGCTGAAAGTTAGGTAAAGATTAAATTCTTGTGCTAGTTCACTAATTATTTCTGGTTAGATAAGGCACACACTTCCCATGGAATACTGAGTATTTTTAAATTAGTGATCTGTATGTAAGGAAGAATGCCTATGACAGACTGCAGTATCAGTCTTGGGATGATTGCAGAGGACTTACTGTTTTCCTACAATAAACAGGATTAAAAAGGGGAAAAGTCTAGCTTTCTTGACTGTCATGCACATACAGACTTTTCAAAACAGAATATCAGCAACTGCTGCTCAGAAGGGTCTGTAACATAAGAAAAACTCTGCCACAGTTTTCAAGCTCCTGCATTACATGCAGAGCCTGTATGATGACAAAATGATAATCATGGCGACAGCTCTCAAATCTGAAAGTTAAAGAATTTGCATATACCCAGACAATACAGGTTTGAGCTCCGGTAAGGCACATGTCCTGTTTGACATGGGCTTCACTTCATTTTTACTTAAGAAATCCTATACCTCATTACCAAATATACTGAAAAAACTCTTGTTCTGAAACTCTTTTATTTTCAACTAGTACTGTGAGGAGTACAGTATTTCTGAGCTGTGTTCAGAAATTCTTTTACACTCACAAAGAAAATACCATCTGTGTCTCCTGAAAGGGAAGAAAGGCAGAACTAACTTGGATATCAGCTTGGTAAAACAACTGTAGCAATATTTTATTCTTGACAAATCAAGTGCTTTGAATTTATCATAAGAGGTCATGAATTGCATTACTGAAGGACATATGCATACCTAATCATAACTATTACATGTAGCTGTAATTTTGAAGGGAAGATCTCTAAATATTAGAAACACTCAGGTTGTTGAGAGTCAAGATTTACAAAAAACTCAGCTATGAAATAAATTTGTACTAGGCTATTAATAAATTATTTTAAGTGACTTCTTAAATCATCTAAAATGACTGCCTAATGGAATATTATATAACAACATGAAAGATGCCTTTTAATTAAAAAAAGAAAAATCTAATCCAAAACGTTCTAGAATGTCACACTGTGACAAGAAATAACTCACAGAAGCAGGCTAGATGTAAAAGGAAAGAAAAAGAATCAAAAAAGCAAAATTTATTTTCTGACTCCACTGTATAGAGAATAGCAAAAGTGACAGTGGATTGGAGTATGAAATTGCTACCTCTCCAACCACACTGGTCAAAGCAACAGTCCATCAATTCTCTCTGCCCACAAAGAAGAATGCAAAACAATCATTGTTTATATGAACAGTGTGAGAAAATTCAGTAGAAATATGTAAACATCAGAAGGAATGGAAAACTTTTAGAAGAACTTTAGAACTCTCAAAAGAACAGGGCAACACTAGAAGAGACAACTGAGGGAGAAATAGATGCAAGACTACCTAAATGGAAGTGTTCTCTAGTTTGGATAAGTAATTCTGATAATGCAGTAATGGGGAAAGGCTTTAATAAAATGTATTGATGTAGGTAGGAACAAGTTTTCTTGAAAGGAGATCAACAACCTCAAGTACAAATGCATCTGAGATGCCAAGATAATTTGTCCTGAGTGAATAGCTATGTGGGAAAGCAGAGGTGGGAAAAAAATCTGAAGAATGAAGCAATAAATTTTGACAAGGTCATACTTGGACTGCTAGAACGACCATTGCACTGTTTCACTCAGTGTTCGAACCTACAGCAAACAAGAACTGTTGCAAGTGCAGGTGGACCTTCCAAGGGCTAGAGGCAGAGCAGGCACAGAATTAGCAAACCCAGTGACCCAATGCTGAACAAACTTTACATGCAACAAAACAGAAAACACAATCACTCAATGGTAATGAGTGTCCCTCATACAGAAAGTTACTTTTACAATGTTTCTGACCACCAATAAATGCAAGATTCCTGCTGGGAAAGTCTTAAGGGCATTATAGGACACACAAAGGTAAAGGAAGGGCCTTTTCATTAGGTAGGTATGAGGAGTAAACAGCACAAGAGTCATTGTGATGCAGGCAAAACCAAAGGTCACAGAAAAATATCTGATTTATTTTCTTTATAAAAGAAAAACTTAGAAATAAAAATATAGTGCTGGTTTGAAATTACCTGTTTATCTTCTGACATGAAGTCATCCACTTCCAAAGTTTTACTATTATAAAGCCTTCCAGAGAGCGACACGTTGAACTTACAGCACCGCTTCAGTGCACAGGCCTGACAAGACATATTTTTTCCAGTTTGCAAGCTTATGCAAACATATGGGTAGCAATCCACACGGTTCTGAAAAACAGATTCCAAATAACATTAAAGAACCTCTGTAAACTGAATGATGCTTCAAACAGGCTGCTGAGTACTCTGTACTCACACAAAATTAGTCCTAGAGAAATGAAAGAGATCCAGATTTCATTATTACAGTGATCATTAAATCATCACACCCATGACACTAATTCTCTTCTAGTAATATACATACAATACCTAATGGCAATTATTTTCGTAACAGTAGAAGGTTCATGATGAACATACTGTTTACCTTTTTGTGGGAGAAGGAAAAAAATCTTGTTAGAACGTTTAGCAAGTGACAAAAAAGAAATCCTCAAATCTCAACTGCTGGTTAGCAGTCAGGTAGCTGAGAACAGATTCTGTTCTGCTACCTGAATGTTTGTCTGGTTATCAACATGTAAAATATTTCCGATATTTATATAAACACCAAAACAAATTATTTAAGTCAAAGAACAATAGTTGCTATTAAGAAGGATATATAATTATAGTGATTGTTGCACCTTTACAGAGAGTTTCAGCACTTAAAGTAGAATCTACATACCTTGTATCGATCCTTCCAGCGACTTGTACAGATTAGGTTCTCAAGACGAGGCTGAATGAAGCGGTCATCCAAATAATGAAGTGAGAGAAGCATTTCTTGTGCATATTTCTTTCGTCTCGTTCCATCTGTTCAGTGAGAATCGTCACTAATTTGCTGACCACCCTATGTTGTACAAGTTCTTTAGATACAATTTTCAAGGACTTTATGCTTCTGCACACTAAGAACTATGAATGATTTTACTAAACTGTTATTGAATACATTTGCTACTGTTACCCATAAAAGTGATCCATGCAATCCAAGCATCTTGATAAAGAGATATATTTCATTACTTAAAAGGGGTACAAGAATAAACTCCACAATCAAGGCAAAAGCTTTCATCCCAAATGGAGATCCAATCAATCAATACTATTTAAAAGAATAGAAAAGGAGGAAGTATGTGGGGGAATGTCATGTTTTTCAATCCATAAAAGAAACTGCTCTGAGCTACTTCAGAGCAGAAATCTTGACAACTCTCTTTGTAACTTATAAAGATATCAGAGAAACTGACTTTTACTTCAGTAGCACAGTCAGATGCCTTGAGTTAGCATAAGTACTTCCAAATACTTACTCAAGCAAAATAAATAAAAAAGCACGAGGATGAGTAAAACTACCACTGTTTCCCAAATACATACTGGACTCCAGGAATTAAACAGGACTTCCCTAGATGGAAGCCAATGCACATGGCCCTGGAACTTCAGTGTGTACAGACATAAAACTTAATTCAGCTACCTTCCCAATACTTAATTCCCAAAACTTAATTCCCTACCTTCTAGCAAAGCTGTTATCCAAAAAAAGGCATACCTGAGAAGGACAACTCGCTATCCAGCTTTCTATATAAAAGTAGTTAATTGTCATTATAGCCACCATAATTGCAATAAACTGTTTTTCCACATTCACTTTACACACACATTTGCAGTATGAGCTTGAAAAGGCTGTGCTAGGCCACAAAGTAAAATCCCTCCCAACTAAAAGAAAGTGTGAACTCCAATACTATAGTAGCTGTTCTTGAGTCAAAACTAATGAAGAGATTCACTTCCATTAACTCGGAACAACCCATTCTATGTTACAAAAATACATGTTTGTAATGCTAGGCTATGTTCATACAATGTTCATGTACAACCTCCAGCTCAACTGCAAAGCTCATTTCCTTTCAGCAACTTGGCAGTAAATTGTTACATTTTATTGAGCAGTTATCATTTGAAATAGAAGGAAGCTATTACAACATTAATCTGGCAGTGTTTATTTATTACTTTTCAAAGGCTTGTTTTTACTCGTTGAAACAAAACAAAACAAACACCTGAAAAAACCAACAGGGGTAGATGAAAGACATTTTTAGCTCCAAGAGTATACAGCCTTTATTCTGAGGTCTGTGGTGTACATCAGTTTCTCCATTTCCTCTTAGTTCCTGATGACATCAAAACCTCCACTCTTGGCATTTCACTAACTGCTTCCATAATCTGACACTGAGAGTCCTCTCCTTAATCCCATCTTTACAATGCTTATGAAACTATGTGTGAGGCTGCTATTCAGCCCCACTAGGACAAATGCCAAAAAGAACTTCCTCAGAAAGAATAAGACAAGTACTGACTGGAGCTGAAGCTTATTTATCCGATGTGTAAAAAAAAAAAAAAAAAAAAAAAAAAAAGGGAAAAAATATGATATAGAGTCATCTCCATAACTAAAAGCATTTATTATTTGTCAAATTCCTAAGAAAAAAAGCTGTGAAGCACAAGAGCTTTTGATAAACCAGCTGACCTTTCAATGTTTTCATTGAGATATCTGCTTTGAAACGAATTTGGTTCTCATGCTGGAAAGGTTACTACTGATTAGTAACACAGACACACATTCCTACCTCAAGAAGGCATTTCAAGCCTTCTGTGCTCAATAATTGAGTCTACACATTTTTCCAAGATTACTGTATCATTTTCAGATATAACTCCCCCACCAGTTATATAGCAGGAAAATCAAAGATTTCAGGACCCTCAGTTCTATAATCAGGAGAAACACCCTTCCCTAGAACAAATGGTTTTGTATAACTTTGAATACATTAATATATTATTTAATGAAATTTACTTACCATATAATGAGCTCAGAAAAGAATCATCAATTGCATTTATGAGGAAAGCCTTTACTATTCTTTTGAAATGTACATAATGATCACAGCGAGATACTGGAAAGAAAGAAATACAACCGAAATTTACCAAAAGAAGGAAAAAAAAAAAAAAGTAAGCCATGCTAGAAGTCCCGTGAGAATTCTTCCTCTCCAGTATTGTAAGTTTATAATTTTAAAGTTATTTAAATATCGACTTAGAAATAATTTTGTTGCACAACATCCACAGCCAGAGGATTTTGACTTTAAATTCTGCTTTTTATCCCAATGATTCTACAGAATTTTAGCTTTCTAAAATGACGAAGTGGTTCCAGCAAGAAGAGTCCACAGTAAGACCTACAAACACTAAGAGAAGTGAAGAATTTGTTCTATGAATAGCAGAAAATAACATAAATCAGAGAAGACCAAGCTTATATTGTGGTCATAGGTTTTTTGCTTGTGTTTTTTTTTTTTTTTTTTTTTTTTTTTTGTTGTGTTCATGTTTTTCTGTCTTTCAAATACAATTCTACTGAGGTATTCACTGGGAAAGAAATACCACAAATGCTTGTGACTACCTACACTAGCAGTGACTGTCTAGTCACTACATACCTGCTTCTGAACAACAAAATATGGAAGAAAATAACTTGCATAAGGTTTTGCTTCAAATCTCTCTGCTCCATCCAGAAACTGGTTTTCATAAAAGAACAATTTGAAGAGTTTTCTTGCTCTGTGTAATTTGGCCAAGATTGGCCAGTAAAGTCAGAAACTCCTCTGGACCTCTGGTCCCAAGTCTTCCCACCACAGAATAAAAATACATAAAAAAGACCAAAATAAAACAAAAAACCAACCAAACAAAAAATCCAAAAAATAAAATCCCGAGCCCCAAACTCATAGCGAGAAAAAGAATTTGGACAGATTAACATAGCTGATCTTAGCATAAACTACAAGATTGTAGGATGAAGGATGATGCCTTCACGCCTCCACAGAAATGAATGCATCATAGGCAGTCTACTTGATCCTAAATCAGACCAGCTGAAAAAAAAATGTGCAATAAGGTTTCGCTTTCTCCCCCCCAACTTATACCCTATCTATAATTAGCCATTTAAAGACTGCAAAAGTTTACTGTGGAAATCAGAATGCTTTCATAATAAATTGAAACCTTTTAGGTATCTGCTTTTAAATATCATATCCTATTCCTTTGCATTTGCATTCAGCCCATTAATTTTTATTACAGTAGTACGAGCTAGTTATACATGAAGAATTATCACTAATTTTGATCTTACACTGTGGGATGTAGCGTGCCAGCAGCTCACTGTTTGATGGATTTGGTTGCTTTTGATGTGGCTGATTTTCATTCTTCACATGCTCTGTGTTGTCAATGTCATCACCATCATCATTTTCCTCTTCCTCTACTACAAAATCTTTCATGCTGTCACCATCAGTTTCACTGCCTTCTGATGGTGTGAGGGGCAGCTGACAGAATGGTTCCTCTTCTAGTGCTGATTCACTATTAGAATCCTAATTAAATTTTAAAAAGTACTTCAAACACAAGAATTTTCAGTATTTGCACAGACAAAATACTACATACACCAGCTAAGATTTCTGACCATCTAATTACACCATTTGCTCAATTAACAAGAAAGCACACATTTCCAAAAAATACATCATTCTGTATTAGACAACAATTACTTTCAGCTTTACATTAGCCATTTCCATGTACCTCCCTTCAGTCTACTTCTAGGAATTAGGCTACCATGAGATCTCTAAGGCACTTCGTCAGGTATTCTGCTTCCTGATAAAAATAACTTGATAGATTTTCAGCAGTCAATAGTTATCCAGTTAATGTGTCTGTTAAAATATTACAGAACTACTAATTCATCATGCATTCAAACCCAAAAACTCCAACTGATTTTTACCTCCTAACCTTCCCTGAGGTTCAATATTTCCTCCAGTTAAATTTCAAAGATAGAACCCTGACCTCACAATTTGCACCGCTGCAGGATCTCCGAGCTGCACTTTGTCTTACAAGTTCCTTCAATTTTGCAAGAACTTTCTGTTTCCTACTCGTAGAAACACTCTCTGTAGGGCATGTTTTATCAGGCCGCTGTTCTTCAGAATTCTCATCGTCATCCAGGATACAGCGGCGTTTGGCAGAAACCTTTCTAACAAGTATGTCACTGCCCTCACTTTCATCGCTGTCCAACATGACAGAGGAGCTCGACCTCTTACGCCTCCCAGGCACAACGCGCTCGTCATCACCATCTTCCGCAACTTCCCCACTGTGGACTTTCTCCTGCTGATCCGAAGGACCGCCCTCCACAGCCGTCTGATCTCGTTCGTCTGTTTCACTTTCGGATGTGGCAGACTCCTCCTCCTGCTCAGAGGAGGCTGAGGATTCGTCGTTGCTGTCGGGCAGTATCAGCGCCCTTCTGGTGCGCCTCCAATCGATTCGGGATTTGGAGGATGCCGCTTTGGTCCCCGCCGTCTTACTTCTTGTTTCGTATCTTTTGACAGCTGCCTTTAGCCCCATCGGAAAGCTGCAGCAACACACCTTAATATAAATCGGTAGAACAAAGCACTTAATACATTATACTAGTCAAAGGGAAAAAAAAAAAAAAAAAAAAAGTACATCTTGCTTCACCTGCTTATGACTTAGCAGCACCATTAAGAGACTCACGCGGAAACCAGCAGCAAACAGAACTTAGCACGCACAGCAACTTCTGGAGAGGCTGCAGCTCACTCAGGACCGCAGAAGCTCCCGCGGCCGGCGCGGCCGCACTGCAGGAATCGGGTCGGGGCGCCGCTGCCGCTGCCGCTCCCGGGGCCGCCTCCGGAGCCGTTCGGGGCCGTTCGGGGCCGTTTCGGGCTCGGACACCGCGCGCGCGCCGCCGTTTCGCGCCGCGCGCCGCCTCAGCCGCCCAGCTCGAACTCCCGCCCCCTCCACCGCTCCGCGCATCGCGATTGGCTGCCGCGCCTGTCACTCATCCACGCGCCGTGTGTCGTGTTCGTGCGTAGTGGTGGGCGAAACGGAGGTGGCGTGTTCGAGTCCCGGCTCGGCGCCCTCCCGGCGTCTCAGTCGGAGGTCTCAGGCAGCGCTGTCGTGCGGTGATTTAATTGTTTGTCCCCGTCCTCGGTGTATCCCCGAGAAAAGTCTCCGTGGGACAGTGGGCTATGGCAGCTCGCAGCGGGGCTGGCAGGGGCCGCCGCTGGTGTGAGGCGCTCCCCGCCGGAGCGGCTTCCTCAGCAGCCCTGGGAGCAAAGCCGGTGGGTTTGTGAGGGGAGCCTGAGGGGCTGGGGGGGTCTGGGCTGGAGAAAAGTGGGCTCGGGGGCCCTTATCGTTCTCTACAGCTGCCTGAATCAGGGCGGGGATGGGGCAAGAGGAAATGGCCTCAAGTTGCGCCAGGGGAGGTTAGGTCGTACATTTAGGGAAAAAATTCTTCCCTGAAAGAATGGTCAAGCATTGGAACAAGCTGCCCGGGAAGTGGTGGAGTCACCATCCCTGGGAATGTTCAAAAGGCATGTGGATATAGCACTTGAGGACAGGTTTTAATGGTGAACGGGGTGGTAGTGCTGGGCCAGTGGTCAGGCTTGATGACCTTAAAGGTATTTTCCAGCCTTAACGATTCTATAGCTCTTTGAATAATGAGCTTCTGCTGTTTTTCTGCATAAAGCATCTTTGAATAGGATGGTGGATTCTGTTCAGAGCTAATAAACTTGGAGATGCGTATTAATAACGGGATTCATGTCTTAAATTTTCTCTGCTTTGCTTGGTCTGTGGCAGAAAACTGCTATTATCTTGGAACTCATTCTGCTGACGTACTTGGGTACTCTTTTAACAAAATCTTGTAATTTCTTCCATATATTTCTTTAAAAATAGCTGCTAACAAAACCATAAGGAGAGAAAATCATAGAAAGGAAAGACAATTGTTTCTAATTTACATAATTAATTTGATAGGGTGAAAGGTGTGGACAGGTGTGTTGAATTCCCACCAAAATGTTTATATTGAAAGGATTATAATGGTTGTAATTCAAGGATTATATTGCATTAGGGGATTTATAGTCCTGGGCTGGCATTTCCATTAATTGCTTTACATTTAAATGTCAGTACGTGGATTTTCACATACATATACGGATCAGAGTTTAGCGATGATTTATTATTTTCTCCAAAGTGTGGTGAAAGCCAGCATTTTAGGGTGCTGCTCTGTCCCTGGTCTCCATCATATTTCTTGCTTCCAACATCGCCATCTTGTGACAAAAGGCATAAAGGAACCCTGGTGGTTTTACTCCTGCAGTACAGTGGACGGAAATAATGTAATTACATTGAAAATATTGTATGTAACTAAAGAAAATCTCTAGTAAATAAATTTTTTTCCCTACTTCAATGACATGAAGAGTTTCAGTTTTGAATACTTGTGTCTGAAGGACAGCAAGAAGTTTTTACTGTTCACAATACTTATATCCTGATGATTTTTCAGGTGAGTCCCAGTCTCAGGGGAGTCTACAGCATGGGGTCATGCGAGACCTTAGATTTTAGTCGCAGAATTCAGTCAAAAGACACAAGTTTTCCAAGCTGACAAACTTTCATCAAAACTCCTCTCTTAGTATTTTAATATGTTCTGTACACATTAAGCAAACTCATTTGCCTCACAGAAAATAAACACAGTTGATTTTCTTGCATACCATAGCATTTTTCCTGACTTTGTGCAGTTACTGTGCCATGTGATGGCAGCAGCATCTCCCCAGTACAGAGTTTTATATTTTCCTGGGGTATTCCAGTCCCATGTGATTTTAGATAATAGAGAAATTATTATATTGAAACCTTTATTTTAAGTGGCAGCCCCAAGTAACCCCTTCTGTTGCTGGCTGCTTTAGCCTCTGAGTGTTTGCCCTGCTGCTTTCCAGCTGGTCTGTTAGTTGTCTGCCTGTTGCTGTGTTCACATAGCAGATTCTCTGGAGCTTTAGCTCTTCTGGGGTTCAGTGATGTACAGGGTTATATGAACATTCCTTCCACGAAACAGACCCTTCCTGCTTGGGGTATTCTCCTTTCCCTAAGGTAAGCAATGGGAATCTCAGAGCCTGCGGTTCCCAGGGACCATTTCCTGCAGCAGTGCAGCATTTGCAAACACCCCGTGACTCCCAGACATACTGAGCATTAGGCTGGCTCATGCCCAAATAGTAGTGTTGGAATTTACCCCAACTGAAAAAAAAAAAAAAACCCAACCAAAAAAAACCCACCAAAAACAACTCAAAAAGCTATTTTTGACTTTTAATCTTAAGAAGAAGTTCAGCCTGGCTGGGACTGGCACAGGCACCAAAGTTGCTCTTGCTCTCTGACAGATTGCAATTGCTCAAAAGCGTGTTAGAGCAGAAGTGGCAAGCCACCTCTGAGTTTGACAAATGTTTTAGGCAGTGGCACCCATGACAATGAGCTTTACTGATTTTGAAATAAATTTTCAGCATTGCAGTTCCTTAGGACCGTTTACTGGTCACCAGCTTACATCACCAGGGACTCCCTGTTCCTTCACCAAATGCGCTGTTCAGTCAATTTATGTCATACATTAAGCAGAGACATAAATTAACCACATAATAACAGTGTCATCAGCAGAAAGAGCTGCTAGCACTCATAGGGAGGTCCCCAAGTAAGACTATACCTGAAGTGTAGGAATTGAATGTAAAGTTGTCTTCATTTTTTTTATTCTTTTATTCTTTCTCTCTGTCTTCCTTGAACTCAACCTCCTGCAGGGTACATGAAGAGCATATTACAGGGGACTCACTAGTTTGCATTTCTCTGCCTCCTATTTCTTATCAATGGAAGACCATTTCCCTAGATTTAGGGAGAATCCCTGCAAATGATAAGCCTCCCCAAAAGCCCTTTTAGATGCTGGCTGACTTTGACCTGATTCTTGTAATTTTCCGTTATCACTCTATAGACAGTAGCAACAGAGAAATTGACTTTAATAATTACAATTTTTAAAGTGTAAACATTTTAAGATTCAATTTTCAATGTCTATTTTAAAGAACGACATCTCCATTTAAAAGAAGTATATTTCCCAAAAAAGTTTAAAAAGTTTCCTGGAGCACGGTTTTCACAGTAATTCTAAAGCCCTCCCCTCCCTCCTGCTTTTGTGAATAGTACAGCTTTTCTCAGAGACTGGAATTCATTTCTGCACAGAAGCCTTTTTAAGGAATTAAATGAGGTTTATGAGATCCTTAATCCTGATTCTGGCTCTTTGTGTGGTGTTGAATTTCATAGAAAGAGTGAATTTCAGACAAAAGAGACCAACAGAGTTAACATTTAATCTCTTTTTGAAACACTGAGAGCTTTCTGGTCTTGAGAGATTCTGAAATGATGTTTCAGATATAAAAGTTTTCTTTGTGTGTCTTGTAGGCTGGATCACGATTACTAGATGACTTGCATGATGTTGTCAGCAGTGCCTTTGGGAGCTCTGGTCCCTGCTATTTAAAAGACCTAATAGTTGATAAAATGTGTAATTACCTTGCCCTTTGTATATGTAAGTTAAAATCTTTTATCCTCAGTGTCTGAAGTATATACAGTCTAATAGTAGGAGGGTACAAGGCTGCATGTAGTTAATAATGAACTATTTGAAGATCACCTCTCTTTTGATCCAGTTTCACTCTAGTAAAACTCAGTTTATTCTATTTTCACTGCCTTAAGATTTCAGAAATACCTTGGTCTTTCAAAGTCACATAGAGTATGAATTACATCCTTCTGTGTTGTAGTAAGAGACTGGCGAATAAATAGGATTTGATGTTTATCTGGTGTTGGTAGAAAGGTGATGCATTCCTGCAAAATCCTGGAAAGATTGTTTGAATAATGTCAATGTTTAGATAATGCTGGCTATAACTCAACCATGTTGATGTGCTGAATTTTGAGCAAGAGCAAACCAAGGCATAACTTACTAGCATCCCCAAGAACTGTGTAATGAAGCTCAGCAGTTTTGTGCATTGAGGGGAAAGGATGTTTCATCTTACTTTCAGAATTTTTCACTTTCATTTTAATATTTCCTGGAGAATTTAACTTTTGTGTGGTTTCTTTTCTCTTGGTCACAAGTCAAATGTAAACTTTTGGCAGCATTTCTCTAGCTGGAGTGCAGTCTTTTGCCAGGAGGAATGTGATGAGTCATGATCTGTGACCAGAATAGCTGGGCTGTTAAAATTGCCAAGAGTTGATGGAGTTCCACCCACAAAACTGTGCTTAGGTACTTGAATATATTCTATCTGTGGCAACAGAAACAAGAGACTCTTAAAATGAACGAGAGTGGCAAAAGCATTCATCTGCATATAGCATGTTCACTAAATTCTTACCCTGCTATATACCAGAGTCTCTGGACCTGCAAAAGCCTTTCAACTTTAACTTAGCCTTCATTTTTGGCTTGGCTTGATGAATGGCTATTAAAAGCCTTCATTTGTGTTTTCACTACATTATAGAGATAAAAAAGTAAGTATTTAAACTATAATGCAGAGAACACCTGCCTGGTTAACCCAACCTGCGCATACTACAAAGAGGATACCAAAGTATACACAAACAGACATTCCTACATTTCTTAGTGTGTACATTTCTTACTTAATTAAGGGAACGAAGGTGATGTAACCCTGCTTGTAAGGAGGTACAGTTTCCATCTTCTATCTGTAAAGATTAGAAATCTTTTAAATTATTTGCGTAATAGCAAAGTCAGAATAAAGGATTGTGTCATCCCAGGCCTGATGGTGATTCTCTGAGATTTACTGTTTGAGTAAAGCACCTTTCATGTGAAGGTATTGTTTCTATTCAGATCCTTGGCAAAAAGAGGAGGTACAGGTATCAGGACAACTGCAGACAGAGTTTAGAGTCCTAACCTGCTCCAGTGGAGCCAACAGCAAAAGTTCAGCTGACTTCAGCCATACAGATTCAGATCCTGAAAGATCAACACAGGAAAAAGAAGTGTGAAAAAGTATACAAGAAAAAAGAGAAAGCAGGTTTGCCTGGGTGTTCTTCAAAATAGATATATACTTGAAAATGTAATTTTAATTGCAGATTTACATGCTTCAACCATATGAAAAATGTAGATCACATGGAGAGTTCTTTCTTTGTTAAAATACTTAAAATAGGAGATGGATTTTCACTTTACATATTCATCTCTGAAATGCTTTAATTTTTTCTTATTATTGTGAAATTTGCGCATCTGCTCTGGTTCAGTATTCTCCCAGCGTTCCCTGATATTCTTTTGTATCTGCTTATTACTGGCCTATTGCACAGCAATACTGAATTTATAGGGCTTATTTTGCATTGTTAAAATCTGTGACTCCTTCAGCATAATTGGGGATGTATATACAAAATAACAGTACTAACAACATGTATTATGTATGAAAAGTACCCAGAAGGAAATGGTAGACAAGACAGACACAAATGCTGGTACCTGGTAAGTAATTAAATGTGTTCCTAAGCAAAAGTCCTTTGTAAGTACAATAACTTCTTGTTTTCTTAACAAACTATGTTCGTCCAATGTTCTTAGCATAGGTATGGTCTCTGTAGACACCAGATGGTGCAGGGGGGTTTTTCCTCACCCTAACTCTCTATTTAAAGTTTACCATCCCCTCTTCTCTGTGCTTGTTCTGTCCCTCCAGAAATAGCTTTTGAGTTCACACAAGCCCAGATTACATGGTACTGAGGTTGGGATGTGGTCTCTGGTAAGCCAAAAGTAAAAGCCAAATGAAAGAGTGTTACACAAACCTCGTGTCTTGAAATTCTGCCTAGAAATTATCAAAACCACAGACAAGCAGGTAGAGCACAGGATCTCAGCTGCTGAGGTCATCCACTTCCTTTCAGATTATATAGATCCAAAATAGTCAAACCTCTACCACCTTTCCTCACAAGTCCAAGCAGTACCTAGTGCAGAACAGCAACATTCCAGCAAGGTAAAATGGGCCTGAAAGAAAGAAAGTCATTTACTAAGTAAGCAGTCCCAGACTGAATTGTCCCTGAACACTGTAAATGGTGAAATAATTTGGTCATGTGAAAGACCTCAAAGACCTGTGCCCTTAGAGGTCTGGGCTAGATTTTCATCTTAGATTTCTTGGGTTAATGTAGTTTCTCAGTTCCTTTCCCATGACTTTTCTATTTCTGATGTTATCTAAGCATATGTGACATACTTTCCCATTCAGATCTAGGGGTACATAGTTCATTAACTGGTGTTTTATATTTTAGCTATACAACATGTTTAGGAATTGCCAAGGCTACTTTTTAAACACATGGGGATATTGGTGGAGGGAAAGAAAGTTCTTCATGCAGAGTGCTGGTAAAGTTTTTATTAGATGTGGATATTTGCCAGTAGCTTAACTTTAAAACTAGTGCTGACTGTAATTTTAATTTGTTAAAAGGCTTTTGCATCCCCCTCCCCCTCTTGACTTTTGTGTAATTTGGCTTATTAAAACAAAATATGATTATTTTTCTTTATATGTTCCAATAAAAGGTTTTAACAACTTCTTTCTGTCTGAAATCTCTCTGTCCTACCAATGTATTGGTTATATAACCAATTTTGAGCAAAACTGGTCGCAATGAAAAATTTACTTGACCCTTCTATGATTGGTTATACCAAACACATTGGAATGTCTTACACTGGGATGTAATAACATGCAATGACAGGGATTTTTGCCTTCACATAAGGTGCCTCCTTCAGTAATAGAGCATAACGTAATTTGAGATCATGCTTTTATTACAGTATTCATTTTTAAAATTTTCATTAACCTTAAGTACCCCACACTTGAAGTTGGTAAAATGGTAGCTAAAATGGCATTAAATTCCAAGCATCACCTTTGCAAACTGCTTAATATTGTTTGAAAACAGAAGAGTGCAATGCAGAACACTAGAATGCAACTGTACGATTGCTGGGTCTCTGTTTTGCCCACGTACCTTGTGCAGCTCAAACCACAGTGACCTGATGTTAGCTGATGAGGCACAGAAGGGGTGTTTCAATTCCCACTTACTGTTGCTCCTCTGAGTAGTCATTACTTGTGTTAGAGCAGAACCTATCAGCTTATACACTGTTGGTTATTGTGAAAAGCCTGCACTGTTGATTATTGTGAAAAGATGGCCTCTGTTCCTTAGAACATATGATTTAAGGATGCAGTAAGAGACAGAGGGTGGATAATGGGAAACGAAAAAAAGAACAGAGGGAGACAGCCAGTTATTTATGATTGCAATGACAAGTGGAGGTCACAAAACCACAGTTTTGTAAACAACATGAATCACATCTCAGAGAACTTTGGAATTTGATTGTTGTTTTGGCTGAAAACATTTCTGTAGCCTCAAGTTATTAAATCATTCCCTTCTTCCTCTGACAGTGCCAGGCAAGTAGGACCATGGGCAGTTATCTTCAGCATTTCAGCTGGGAAGCTGAAGAAAGTGAAAGAAGTCGAGAGAAGCACCTAAAACTTAATACAGACAGGAGACCATTGCTGTGCTTACTAAAAAAAAATTCAGGCAAAGCAAGCTTGGTTCACATATGCATTCAGGCAAACTCAGGGTGACCACTTTTTCCATCTGAGCATGATTAAATGATTAGTGCTGAGAATGTTTTACAGCTGGAGAGATTTGCACGCTAAACTGGCTGTGGTTTCTGCCCTCCTTTAGACCCCCCCTAGGGTATTTTGCTTAGTCAAAATTGACAGCACTGTTGTAGTCCAAAGATATATTTAAGCAAACAGCAAAATTCTGTGGAGCACCCTCCAGAAGGATTGTGGTGACCAATGGTGGTGGTCGGAGCACGAGTGATGGATATTTTATAGAAATACAGCATAGTAAGTTTGCTGTGTGCTGCAGGTCGCTCAGGTGCAAGGCTCACAGCTCTCACTTGCTCACACCTAAACCAAAGGAAGCAGTGGAGGAGGAAACAGAGAAGAAATCACGGAGGATGGTAAGGAAGCATATGCAATGGTTCCCTTGTACATTTATCTAAGATTAAGGGTGTGTGGTCAAGGGTAAAGGATGATGCTGCTTGACTTGAAAGAAAAATTGCAAAATAGATAGGCGTCCTTGCAGTAAACACCTGATTCATGGACTGGGGCCAAACCTCTCATGAACTTCAAAATTTGGGAATGTGTTCTCCTGTCCTATGACAGTGGTTCAGAAGCATCTGGCAGATCTTTGCTTACGCTGCCTCTACTGTGTCAACAGAAACAGAATAACTGACCCAGAATAAGCCCTTTTTTTAACTGCCAAAGTAAGGTATTTTTATCTTCCATAAAGTATGCAGTTTTACTGCTTTCTTGTTAGAATGTGGTTCTAGAGAAAGAATCTTAAGAGATTTTTTAGCATGGGGATTTATATTTTATAACAGCAGTCTTTTCAAATAGGCATTTAAGGCAGGTTTTTAAAAGTGATTTTTGAGGAAAGGAGAAAGAGCTGTTACTATGTCATAATGTAATGAAAACCCTTCCTCATTAGTTGACAGGTGCTGATTTATCTTTTTCTGGTGATTGTAGATTATGTAATACTGATTATATTTTGGGACAGAGAAGAGTTTCTGGATTTATCCTGTATGGTCTCAGGAAATTGCTTTCCTGCTGGGTTTGCTTTTATTCTGATCTGATGAAAAATCACTAGTTGCTAAAAAGCTGTAGTCGTTTAGTAACTATTTGAGAAACTGGTTTATTTAAAAAGTGATTTTTTTGGTAAAAAACATCATAGAAATGGGTTAGTTGAAATTACCCTCTGAAGTTAAAGATTGCTCAGAGCATTTTTCAAAATTGAGAAAATACCTGACTCATATTTCAAAATATTTTTGTTTTAAACTATAAATTAATGTCAACTTTTTGTAAATTATACATATGTCTATATTGGAAATCACAAGCTTAAATATATCCAAATAAAATGGTTAGTACCTCGCATCAGTGTGCCATTTTGGTTAACCTTTTTGTTCAGATTTAAGGGAGTTTGTAATTTTCCCCCAGTTCTACCTACTCCTCACAGTTTAGAATAAGATTTATTTAAACAAAAAATTTCAAAGCTTCTCTCATTAAGTAAGCCAATTCCCGCCGGTCATATGAAGGAAATGAAGCAACACTGAAAAGAAACCAACAAAAAAAAGTCTGATTGTTTGTCTATATATTTACAGCCTTGAGAGATGTGTGTGTTGGAGAGAGAGATGGAGAAGGGAAAGAATAGAGGAAATTACCATATGTGTACTCTTAATCTGATGCAATGGAAGATAAATTAATTTAAGATGCACGGTAGCTTTGCTTTGTAGCTTATCAAATAAACTTAGAAGGGGCCTGAAAGCCAGAACTGTAGCTCACAAAGGACTGCTTAATTTGCAGGATAATCTGGGGTTTTATTAGTCCAGGACCCAAAAATCCTGTTCTGCTAACACTGTCCTAAAGGTGTCTCCTTCCTCAAATTCAGGCTGTGTGCTGTGAGCTCCCCAGGTAGGGACTCTCACTTTATTTTAGGGGTTGATCCTTCTGGTTCTGGTGCAGTGCTGAAACAAAGTCATTGAAAAAGAGACTCCAAGTCATCAGTCGTGAAGGATGCTTACTCAGAAAAGCCAGCTAAGACTGCTAGACTGACTTCAGCCCAAAACTTGAAGTGGACAGAAAGCCCTGCTGACTGCACTTGCCTTGCATGGCTCATGCTGTGAGCCAAAGTTGTGATGCATTCCTGTTTCCTTTGGGCTTCTTTTGGTTTGTACTTTTGGTGTTGGGGGGGGGGGGGGGGGGCAGGAGGGGTAGGGTGGTGTTGACGTTTTCTGTTTGTATCTGTTCTATAGTCCCAAGTAATTATTTGGCTTTTCTGCACAGTATATCCTTTTCCAAGGTGACCTATGGATTTTAGGTGCTTGGGTGTGGTGTTCCTGACATGAATCATGCTTGTGCTCTATTATGTGTACTTACATGCCAAAACACCTGTCTCTCTTTACTGTCTACAGAGAACTTTGTAAGATTTTGTGTGTGTTTTTACATGAAACCTTTAACACACTGCAATGAGCAACTCTGTCCCTTTCCAGCACGGCATATGCCCAGTAGATGGCACCCGGAACTCGCACACTGACAACCGCTTGCCCTAAATTCCAATGTATCTCAATTTGCTATGCTGAAGTGATTTTTAGTTAACACACGCCCTATGTTTTCATTAAGACTGACCAAAGGAGGTTACTTTAACCTCGATTAATAAAATGCATAATCATTTTGGAAATATTTGGAGTCAGAGACCTGACAACTGCTTTTTTCTTTCTCTTTTTTCTTTTTTTTCTTTTTTTTTTTTTTTTCCCACCCCCTGGTTCTCGCAGTAATCAATACAAGAAACTAAAAATGCAAATCACGGAATGTGTCGCATTTCACATCTCCTCTCAGCCTCCTTTTCTACCTCTCCTCGCATAATTTAACCCATCCTGGAAATCACTGTTGTCAGTGCACTGATGAGGGAATCTTCAGCCAAACTTACTCTTTCTTTGTATGTTTCAAGGAGAACAAGCAAGGCAAATGCACAGAAAAGTACCTTCGCCACCAGGCGCGGCATTACCGGGGGAAAGGAAGGGCCGGACCCTCTCACAGTCCCGGCCTACCTGGGGGTTTTTACTGACAAAAAAAAAAAATGTTTGTGACCCCAGGACGAGAGCGGGAGTCGGGGCCGGCAGGGGCCGCTGCTGCCCCGCGGGAGCCGCTGGCCGCGTCCCCCGCATCCCCCGCATCCCCCGCATCCCCCGCATCCCCCGCATCCCCCGCATCCCCCGCCCCGAGAACGGCAGGGGGGCCTGCGAGAGTGTCCTCCGCAGGCAGGACCCCAGCATGGGTTCCTGCCCATACTTCACAGGAAAAAAAAAAAAAAAAAACCAAACCAATAAACCAAACCCAGCTTATTTTATTTTATTTTATTTTAATTTTTCACTACTGGCCCCTTCCCTAACAAAGGTTTCAATACTCCGTAATTAACTACCAGCATCTGTTTAATTGCATTTTTTTTTTATTTTACAGTTATTCTGTGGAAAGCAGGCAGGCACATCTTGGAAGTGTATTCATGTTTTGCATGTTGAGTCCATCGTGGTCTTCAATAATAGTCAAATATCCTCTTGGTTTAATGTTGAAATATGTACTTTAAAGGTGCACCTAAAGCCAAGATTTGCTGTTACTGCTCCAGGAGATGTATTCTGCAGTACACCTGTGGCTGTGTCATCTCCACGTTGCTGTGTTGCAGGTATTTAATGATAATTAACTGAACTGCTAAGCACCTGAGTGCATTTTAACTCAAAGTATACAAGAAGCTCTCCCAAAGTCAGCAATTCCCTTCAAGCACTTTAGGTTAATCATGTGCTTAAATGCTTGACTATGTCTTCAGTCACCACATCACAGGCTGCAGAGGAGCTTTGAAAAGTATTCTGATTAAATATGAGGTAGAGGAGTCCAGGCTGAGATCAAGGCCTGTGGCTCTGGAACAAGCTTATTCCATCACAGTCCTGCTGGGCACAGGATCCTGGATTTGGGGATCTGAAAACTAAATTGGTGCTGATCTCAGTAGTCTGCCTGAAGATTAATGGCACTGTCCTGCTGGAGGGGCTGTCACAGCATGTTGTAAATCCACTGTCAGGTTGTATGTAGACACTAAAGAAGCTGCAAAATGCTTTAACAGAGCCTGGATCTACACTAATGGCCAACTTTCAGCATGAAATTCCCTGCTTACACACATTCTTCCTGCAGCTTCAAATACCATCAGACTTTGAGTAAGCTGATCTGAGCTTAAGTCAGCTGACATTGATTTAAAAGGATAAACTCTGCAAAAGTATTGACCTCTGCATATGAAAGAACGAAAAAAAACAGCAGGGAATACACTGTGAAACTAACTCCTGAGGCACTTACAAGCTTTGTCTTGCCTAAACCTAAGCCCAGCCATGCACTGAGCCCACTTGGGATAAACAACCACTGCCTATATGAAGGCTGCGTCATCAGCTTGGCAAAGCAGTGGCCTGAAGTATGCTGTTCATATGCTCAAATCCTGATGAGGTGTCAGGAATAGTAAAACTTGGGGGAAGGTGGAAGGGGAAAGGAAAGAAATCATTGATAAGGCTACACAATATGCAGGAGATAACAGTAAATTTTACATATGATTTTAAACATCACAGTAATGCAGTACAGAGGCAGACAGCTAGGAAAGAGCAAGCAGTGTCTGCTTCCCCCTGATTTAGATGTGGCTAGCATGTGAAGGTCCTCAGCTAGACAGCTCGAGCAATGAGTCATGGTTGGCTAAAGTTCCTTCTCAGTCACTTAAAGTTATTATTTGGACCTTAGCAATTTCAGTAATAACTGAAAATATGTTCATTATGTATGTAAGACAATGCCTATCTCAGTCTAACTCAATCCAGTCAAATGGCTTGTCTGTCAAATGGAGGCTAAAGAAATAGAATTATTTGGCTCAGTACTGGAGCCAGTCCTATTTAATATGTGTACCAAGGATCTGGACAAGGGAATCAAGTGCACCTTCAGTCAGTTTGCAGATGACACCAAGCTGGGCAGGAGTGTTGATCTGCTGGAGGACAGGAAGGCTTTGCAGAAGGACCTGGACAGGCTGGATTGAGGCCATTTTCATGAGGTTCAACAAGGCCAAGTGCACCTGGGTCACAGCAACCCCAGGCGGTGCTACAGGCTGGGGGCAGGGCCCGAAAGCTGCCGGGCAGAAAAGGACCTGGGGGTGCTGGTGGTAGCAACTGAGCATGAGCCATCATATTGCCCAGGTGGCCAAGAAGGCCAGTGGCACCCTGACCTGGATCAGCACTGCTGTGGCCAGCAGCAGCAGGGCAGTGACTTTTCCCCTGTGCTCAGCATTGGTGAGGCTGTACCTGGAATCCTGTGTGCTGGTTTGGGCCCCTCCTACTAGAAAGAGGTGTGGAATCACTCATCTGGAGACCTGAGGCACTCTGCTTAGAGGGGTGTGCTGCTTACAGGTGCTCGTATCAGGGATGCCGCTGGGAGACTACCAAGCCTTGTACAGGACACTGACTATTACCCACTGCTGTTGTTTCATGTGGCACAGCCAGGAGCAGTCTGAGGAGTATCAAGAAGGATAACACAACCCTAGGAGTGCTGATAAGGGATTCTGGAGCACAAGTGACTCTATGATTATATTGGGTTCTCTTGAATTTAGTCAGAGACAGGCATCTGGTAAACATCAGTAAACTTGTTTTATTATTGGAAAGCAATTTATTGAGTATTTTTTTCTACTTCTTTAAAGTTAGCTCAAAAGGTAAATTAGAAACAGTCTTGAAATATTTCGCTTTGTAGATAAGCACTTCAAAAATAACAAAAATGCTAAATAGACTTAATGAATATATTTTTAGCAAACCCATTGAGTATAGTCTTCTGAGTCAAATGGATAGTTCTGAACTCACAAACCTCACCTTTTTCTGGCTGTACTTCTATTTTTGTTGTAATATTTTGTTTAGAAAGTGAAAACATATTTCACACTGCTGAAAAGCCAAGCCGAACTCCTAAGGGAGTTAATTTCAATGATGTGAGATGTTACCAGAGCTTTTTTTCCCCCTTAATTTTAGGTAGTACAATATGTAAATTGGCCAGAATACTCCGGAGAGTTTCTTTTGGGAGTTCCCCTGAAACCTGTGATGTCTCACACTTTTGATTCCTTCCTGTCTGCAAGTGCATGTGCAGCACAGTGCCACAGCCTCTATTTCCACTCCCTGACTGGTATTTTTTAACCTAACTTCAAGCACCTACCCTGCAGAGATACATTTTTTTTCCTCTGCTGAGCTGTCCAGGCTTTCCTAGTCGATGCAAATAAGAGAAAGGCATTTCTAAGTCATGAGTCACCTTACTGTAATGTACACAACTAAAATCAGGTAGAGTGCTTTTTATTTAAGAGGAAATGTGAAATGTTCCAGGTTCAAGGCATTAAGAATCAGTGAAATTAGGATTTCAGCATTATAGTTTGATTTCTTTCTGCAAAGAGAATACATTTGAGTACTGCTTCCTTATGGCTCTATGTTGAAAGCATAATTCATTAATAATTCTGAAGTGTTTGGATAGTAGGGTCACACTAGGTGGGTAACTATAGGGATATCTAGGCAGCATAAACATTCAGAATGAATCATGAGTCTGTGCATCAAAAGTGAGGTTCATTAATCTCAGAATTGAAATTAAACTAATGTACTCAATGAATAGGCAGATTAGTTTTAACAATGTCGTTGCTACTCTGTGTTTCTTCCTTGAGGACAGGTAGAAACCCAAGGCAAATCATTTTCCTAAGCCATGAGCCATTAGGGAGAAAAAATGCTGCTCGCAGATCCCTGGACTCTCCATTGTGCACACTGTACTGCCAGGGTGTTAGCAAGCCAGCATTCCCATCCTATATTAGGGGGAAAAAAGTTTCACTCATATAATTGAGGCTTAAGATGAAACAGTATTTTGGCAAAGATACATGACTAAGTGTTCTGACTAAAGGATCTGTGATCCCTTCCCAGCTCTCTCTCAAGTCTCTACAGCTCACTTTTTCAGATATAAGTGACTTAAGTACCTGAAACTGTAGGCAGAGAACAGGGACAAATGATTGGTTTTTTAGGACTGCTGAGTCACTGAAGCTGAATTTTAAAATTAAGCTCTAGCTTGTTAATTCTTTGAACTTGTTATGAAAGCCGACGGAAGATAATGTATGAGTACCAGGAATAATTATTCTCTAAGTGTAACTATTGCAGTGTCAGAGAAAGAATATTCTGAAAGATCCTCAGCCTACTTTTTTTAAGTATGGAAAAGGCATCAGTAATCACAAAATGCCTCCAAAATCTCCTTGAAGTGCTATAAAGCCAAAAAAGACAGCTTCAGCTAAACCTGGAGTGGTTCGGACAATAAGATATTCAAAGACTGAGTTCCAGCAGATTTAGGTTTATTACAGCCCCGGCTAACTCATCCACTGAGAATCTCACTTTTCTGGCCCACCTGGTAAAGCTGCTGTATGTGGACCACAAAATGTCCCAGATCACATCTCAGTTGTTCTAAATGTGCGTTTTGGCTGGTGCAGGGGACAGCTCTAATTGGTTAAGTATGTTCTAGTGTCTGGCCACCAGCTGCCAGCCACAACATCGCACAGTGTTGCCTTAATGCTGTTTGTTCCAATCAGTTAATTTGTCTAGATTATGAACTCTTCTACCATCCGGAAGAGAAAAGCACTTTAAGGCTATTTCAACCCGTCTGCTCTGCTTTCCCCTGTCAAAAGTCTAATTTGCAATTAGGAATTTCAGCAGCGTTTTCATGTGCTCAGAAAGCAGCAGAGCAAAGCTTCCAGGGAGATTCATTTCCCATAGAAATAGAGGTATCAGCAATTCCCAAGAAGCTGGTCTTTATCAGAAGTTAGTAAATTGTTAGTATTGTCATTTATGGGGCTATAAAAGTGCACACAGCTGAACTGTCTCCTCCATGTGCCTCACATGGTTGGTTCCTCTCAGGCAGCCACGCTGCTGGGGGAACAGGAAAGAACCTTCTGCTGGGAAGCCCCAGGCTCAGGGTAGGCCTGTCCTTTATGATGCCCTAAGAATGTTCTGGTTAGTATAAAATAGGGGTGAGATGCATGAGGTCCTCCTCATTTCCTATAGGACTTGCTGCAAAAGTACTCCCTCTACTTATGTAGCTGTGCCTTAACCTTTGCTTGTAGCTGAGCTTCCTCATCCCCTAATTTAAATATTATTGTCCTAATAAGACCCTAATTCAGGAAGATGCTGAATTGCCTCCTGGAAAGGCATTGATTTTTCTACAGTTCCCATCTATTTCTTCCAACAATACCTTTGAAATTATGGCCTTTATTTATTAGTTCTGTTGTTGTTATTATTGGTACAATGCAAGATTCTTCCAAATGAGTAATCTGTACTTCCAACATTGTGGTTTTATAATTAAAACCTGGGGCCATGCTTTCTTAGGGATTTCAGTCCAATGAGTAATTGCCCAGTGAAATAAACTGCAAATGAAGAAGGCAGGGATGAACAGACTGGCATGAATACAGAAGGTAAGAATCATATTCTTACAGGCAGAAGTTCTGGTAACTCTCACTCTCTGAATTAGTTGCCTTGAACCATTTTATAGTCAATGTAGGAAGATTAATTATTCTAGGGTGCAATTCCTGTCAGCTCGAAACAGATGAGATAATTCATGCCCTAAAAGTACCTGGTTTGCTCAAGTGACTAGAAAAAGAGCCCAGAATGGCTAGATCAAATATAGATGTCTACATGGTAAATATCTAAAGGGAAGTTAAATGAATCTTAGGGTGAATATGTTTTGAGGAAAAAAGCCATTGTCTTTCTTCTTGTGGGGCAGTTGCAAAGAAGTCCCATGTTGAGCCCCAGATCGTATTAACGTCAAAATTAGAGTATTCCCTCTGGTGTTGCTCCATCCTTCCCATGTCCCTCAGTCCTGGGGCTGATTGCAGTGGGGCTGGTGGAAATGTCAGCAGCCACCAGTGTCCTCAGTTCTTATCCATCAGGGTTTGATGGCTGGAGATCCCTTCTTCATCTATTCTTTTAGGATCACTTTGGGTTTATGTTTCACTATTTTCTTGATACAGCCTGCACTACATGGACTTTATTTCCTTTAGCCCTCAATTATTCAATTTTGCAGTCTCTTTGTTATGTCTAAAGGGGTTTAGACAGTTGCCTGCCTGTAGTGACCACCACTGACTGACCACTGTGATTTGTGTTTACAGTCTGGAACTTCCAGTACACCCTGTATTTGCACTCTTGCAAGCTGTATTTTATTCTAGGATTGCAGGTAGTTTAATCTACACAGAAAATCTACTTGTTATCACTATAAACTAGAGCTAATTCTAAGCAAACCCAGCTGCTGAACATTTCCTCCCCATCAAATAAAACAAGCTCATTATCAGCTTAGGCCAGGACAAGCCCAAACAAACCCCAACACCCTTTTCTGTCAGGTCAATAAAAAACATGTGGCCTTTTAGTAGGAATGGCAAAAAAAAGTAATATTTACTGGGCTACACCAAACACCATCCCGGAGCTGTTTGGCTGTGTTTGCACAGTGCTGTGCCTCATCTGTTGTGTTCCAGAAGTCGTGTAGCTGTGTTGACACTGCTGTGCTAATACAGCTACACAACTGCTGAGCAGCGTTTAGCTTGCGTGTGCCCAGCTCAGCACACGGACAGAGAGAGCTTCCATCTGTCTCCAGCCGTCTTCAGAGGCAGGTCCACAGTCTGTCTGCCTCCTGTAAAAATGCAAGCAAGTAAGAGGACAAAGATCCTGGAACTGTTTCTTACCGTGATAGCTTAATGTTTAGGATTAGGAAAGCCATCTGAGGAATTCTGAATGCCTGGGTATTTGGAACACCTTTCTGGAACATGTTTGGAACATCTGATGTCCTGATCACTGACCAACTTGAAAGTGGTTTCAGCAGGCATTGGCTGACTGATGAAACACAGATCATTAGTCCCCTAAAAAAAGTTACTTGTGCTTCAAGTTATTCAGTAGAAAAAAATCAAGAATCCATTAAAAAATTAGGCATCTTCTTCAGTAATTATAATTTCCGATGTCTTGGCATGACATTTTTTAAATGCAATTGTGGGATTCCTGTACTAACAAACCAGAATCTTTCTAGTTGTTTAAATTACTTCCCACTACCAATCAGAACAGAATACATAATCTATTAAGTTGACAATTATCATATATTTGAGCATTTCACAATCCACTTAGTCTCCTGATAGAATTCCCTGAATGATCTCCCCCTCTCATTTCTTCCTGTCTAGCAGATTGTTTTAAGAAGTGTTTAAACACCAGAGCAGGTGATAAAATATTTCTGGTAATCCTTTAAGATGAATTATAAGCTTCTGGGAAGAAGGGTTGACTTTTATTTAAGGGAGAAAATATGGGCAAGTTCAACAACCATGGAAAAGTAGCAGCCACCTGACAGTAAACACTAGAGGCATGCTAAAGGGACTGGTGTTTTTCTAATTTTGTGGGATTTACTTGACTATATAAATATTGTAGAGATGTCTACATTTCAGCTGGTTCTCTTTTAAATGAATGTGAAGAATGGTGGCTCCCAAGGCTGGAGTAATCATGTTGTGAAAAAAGGATTATAAACTAAACACGGTGAGTCTTTTTCCACGTGTTGCCTTTTCTTTTTCTTTTTGCTAACCATGTTAGGCTCTGATGGGTAGCTTTGATGTAGATGCCTACTTATTGACATCTAAAGTTAGGTGAGATAAATTCCATATGCATCCTAAAGGCAATACCTCCTAGCTAGAATTTCCAGTGATGAATAAGGACTTTTATAAAATTCTGGACACACATGACACTGAAGCTGTAGCATGCAGCTTCATTTTAAGAGGCTAAATCAGATGAAAACAACACAGATGCTTGGGACAGGAACATATCTGATGCAAGCTCATCCTGCCAATTCAAATGGAATGCTTTTCTCTTTTGAAGGGATGACTTTGTGCCAGTGGACTCTGTTCCAGGGCAGAAACTGTCTCATGTCGTTCTCCTTTTATGGTGGACTGGGCATTGACCATCTTTTCCAAATGGCAAGGAGTCGGTGTAAATACCTTATCATTTTTTTCTAACATGACATAAGAACAGCCACATGCTCTTGTCTGACCCAAATCAAATTTCTACTGTTTGGTAATGCATGATATCAATGAAGGTGGAACCAAGGTTGTTCTGTAAGGGCTTTTATGCCTCAGCAATGACATCTGCCATCTGGCTTGTCTCCTGTGCTGATCTGTGCTGGCAGACCCCATTTTGAACAGCGAATAAACCTTATCAGGCGCAGACATGTTTCTGTTCATTGATCCCAGTCACGTGCTTAAGTCTTATTTGTGCTGTCTGACATGTCTTTCAGCCCAGGGAGAGCTCCTTTCACATGATACATGAGGAATGGGACTAATATGTTCTGGCATCTTCCAGTGCTGAGACTGGCTCCATAATAAGCTTCGCACTCTGAGATGGCTGCTACTTTGAAAGCTTTATTGACCTGATAAATGTTCCTAGCTCATGTTAAATGGGCTGTGAGTCTGATCCAGATGGCTTGCTGGATACGGCTTTGAGGTCAGAAGCTGCTGACACTTGAGCCAGGAATGTGCATAAGCTACAGCATCTGGGATCAAAACTGTAATTCCCTTGCTAATCGAACAAGGCCTCTGTCAGTTGCCGGTGGTTTTGCAACATGAATTTCTCAATTGATACACTAACAAAAATTTAAATACTTGCATCTAATAACTTTGGATAATTGATGCAGGGAAGACAAACTATCAGAAGATATTCTGCATTTCTTTTTCATTTTCCTTTGCACTCAGAAAGATATCCATGTCAACACTGAGCATCCTATAAATGGATGGTTCTATTTCTCATCAATGCTGAAACAGATTTCCCAGAGTTATACACATTTTTAAATCAACTGGAAGATTAGTTTTTGTCATCCAGACAAAATAAGACATCACACTTAAAAATAAAATAAAGAATATAAAATTGGGCAGCACACCCAATGTTTTTGCTGGCAGACATAATTTGTTTTGCTGGAAGGAGAGATGTCGAAGCCTTGGTGAGGACAGCACAAATATATTCAGTCAATAGAGTAGAAATTCGTAGCAAGTTCTCTTTGATTTTGGTCACACCTTTCTTCCAGTACTCTAACAAAAAATGCATAGCTAGTAAGTGGTGCAAGATAAAACAATATTTAAATCAAATAGCAAACAACTTTTGAAAAGTACAGCTCTTATTCATAATTCTATGCTTGCACAACAGTGCAATCTTTGTCCGAGAGAATCAGCTTTCCATTTGACTAGTGTGTCTACTCAGAACATTTCATGTTTTAAGTATGAAAAAACTTACTAAACTGATTGTGTTGGGATGAAAGGGGTAGTGGTGGTGGTCAAATTTCTTGGCAAAATTAGACAGCTGCCAAGACCAGTGTTTTTTTTAGAAGTGCTGCTGAATGGCCCTTTTAAAAAAAGATCTTTACCACTGTTAAAGTGTCACTTTTGACTCTGTACTGTCCACCTATGTACCAGCTTTTCCAAGAACTGTGAGCCTTCCAAATAGTGATTCTAAACCTTGGGGGAAAAAAAATAAAATCAGTAACTAGTCAAGATACTTGCATCTTGAGCAACAATTTATATAAGTTCCATAGAAATCATGGCACTTCTGCTGTGGTGGGGCAGAAGGCAGTAAGTGAGTAAGTCTCCAGTAAGTGAGGAGTAATGTGACCATGTGTGACTGAGGATCAGGTGTGAGCAGGGTGAAAGTGGAGCCCCACCGGGCCGAGGTGTGTGCCTCTGTGTGTATGTGAGTGTGCGTGTGCGTGTGTGTGTACTCTCCCCTTGGACAGAGGGCGCTTCCCTTGGGGGGAGACACCGCTCGAGGGAACTCCTGGAGGTTGAGAGCCGTCGAGGGACCGGCATCCCGGCTACCCCGCTGAAACCTTCGGGATTCTGAAGCCAGTCGGGCCGTACCGATTGCCTTGGAGCCAAACTTTGGCTTCAAGAGGCCGAAAAGCTCCGCGGCTCCGGCCCCGCCGCCGGAGGTGCCGCACGCGCCGCGGCCGCTGGGCGGCGCCCTCGGGAAGGAGAAGCGCGCGGGGCCGGGGCCGCCTTGGACGGGAGCGGCGGGATCTGCTCGGCTCCCGGGCAGGAGCGGCGGGATCTGCTCGGCTCCCGGGCAGGAGCGGCGGGATCTGCTCGGCTCCCGGCCTCCTACCCGCCATCCCAGGGTTCGCACACCCTGGGGAGTCTGGGAGGCTGCCGCCACGCCGATGAGATGGGGGTGCGGGCGCGCCACCGCTAGTCCTGCTGGCCCCGCTGGCTCTAATGGAAGGCAGCACTGCCGCGGGCTGGGCAGTGCCCGGCGGGGTGTGAGGATCATCGTCCCCCTCCTCTTCCCTCCCGTAACACCCTCAGAGTCTGCCCGTCCCGCAGAGGCCATCCGGGGAAGGGCCTGTCCCGCAGGCTCCATCAGCTGGCAGTCCCGATTTCCGTGGCAATGTCGCAGCCCCTCCGGGGCCCGTCGCCTCCGTGCCCCCGACAGTGCGGGCGGGCTGGCACCGGGCACCGCTGGTACCCCAGACCCGGGGTAGCCGCTGGCACCCAGCGGGTGTGCTGGGCCAGCGCCGGGGATACACTTGCAGGGAGCTGCCAGGGGGATGCGCCCGGCTGCGGCCAGTGACGCTGCCGGGGCGCCCGGGTGCCCAGGACGATGGAGGTGAGATGTGCGGTGGTGCAGAATCGCTTTCCCTTCCGTGGCTGCCGTCATGCAGGGCTCCTGCCCAAGCACATCCGAAAGGCAAAGTGGGGCTGCGCTCCCCCGGGCCAGCAGGGACAGGTGCCAGGCACTCTGGAGTAGTGGCAGCAGTTCGGGGCATTGCTGGTTTCATAGGTGGGCTTCGGGGAACATGAGACCTCTGAAGGGATAAGTTCAATTGGAATTCCACGGTAATCGGAGGCTGAGGGTGAATCTGGCATGGAGGATAATTTCGTTTAATGGTAGGGATGGGTTCACGTGGCTGGAAGACTCCTGTCTAGGAAGTGGCCCTGGGTGCTGAGATAAGGAGCAGTCTCAGCACTGTCTTGTAGCCAAGGGGGAGCACTCTAGGCCCTGGGCTCTGGGGCCACCATTGGGCAGCAGCTGGTCAGTGGGATGGACCAAGGGCTGAGCTGAGGTGCTGTGTGCCCCAACCTCCCCTTTTCTCCCTTGGCCCAGCATCTCCTTCCCTCCCTTTGATCTGCACAGGCCTCAGCTGCATCCTCCCCTGTCTTTGCGTGACCCAGGCTATCTTCTCCAGGACAACCAAACCGAAACTTCTGTCCCTTCCTGACCCTCCTTCCCTATCCCTTTGCTAAACCTCCCCTTCCTGTCCTTTGCTAACCTTCCCTAATATCTGATCTACAAGTGAGGTCTCAGCAGAGCTGAGTAGAAGAGGAAAATCACACCCCCCCCCCCCCCCACCATTGACCTTCTCACCAGGCTGCTGGGGACACAGCCCTGAACATAGTTGGCATTGATCTATAATGAGGATGATTCTAGATTGTAGGTAGAGATTTTTATTTTTCCTGGCCTTTTGCAAAAGTGACACTTCTTTGACTGACATTTGAGAGCCTCTGGTAGGCCTTAAGGACATCTGCAGAAGCAGCAAGGAGGAGTTCTCATCACTGTTTTATTCTGTTGCCCAATTAATCTGGATGTCCTCTTCCACTTTAGTAATTTCAGGATTCTGAGGCATGCTCTAATGCAATCTAGTTTGAATATTTAAAGGTCCTGTGGATCTCCTCTCTTTAAGGAAAAGGCAGAGGAAAGTCCATCTTAGAGCATCATTGCAGTGTAGCTTGGTTCAAGCTAAAGTGGGTATGTGCACAGTATCAACATCTCAGCTGATATAAATAGGCTTGGCCTGTTCAGTCATTAGGATGATACCAGTCTGTACAAGAAGTATGTGATAATTCAGTTCTGTGGCATGGGAAAGATTTGACATTCCTCAAGCTCCCAATGTGCTTTCAGCAACAAAGGACATTCCTTTATTAACTTCCGTTGTGTTTAAGTATGTTGAGTGTTTTAATACTCAGCTTTGCTGTTCGAGTGTGTGCCTAGAAGAGAGTATGGCTACCAGAAGGAACCATTTAGCTGAAAAAAGTAAGTATTCTGTGAAAAGTGGAACCAGTTTTCCTTACCTGATAGGAATTTCAAATATATGGGATGTCCTTTCATTTCCAAACTGGAAAAAAAACATGGTTGAAAACTGAAATTTAATGTGAGTAAAGCTCACATGGCATGTTTGTTTCAGATTTACAGTTTAGACTGTATTTTCTGTGATGTAAACATATTTTTAAGCAATATTTGCAAACAATACTTCAACATATTATAAAGGATTTTCCTTTTTTTTTCTTCCAAGCAAGATTTAGACATTGTTAAGGAGTTGTCCCAAGACATTCTGGCTTAAAAAGCCCTGGTATTTCCAAATGGGTGAAATGCTCGATTAGTTTTGTTACTGAGTGTAATTACTTACATTTTTATTCTTAGAATATGCATTTCACTAATTTTGAACTCCTATGTATGTTATTCAGAGGATATTTTCTGCATTAGCTGTTTTAGTGGGTATTTTTATCTAGATGTCATAGACGGGAAGTAAATGTAAAAGGTACTTCAGATGTAAAATAAACATTCATTTAATTCCTATGGTAGGAACACATTTATATTTCATAGTTTCTAAATTGAGAATACTGTAATATCTAGATCTGGATGGCTGCTTTCGAGGGGAAATGATAAACAACATTGTCCCTTGAAGTTAGATAGCAATATTGAGAACAGTCCATTCAGCAACAAATCAAAAGATTTATATTAAAAAAGAAAGTCATATTAATCTTGCCTCTGTTGCACGAATGTATGAAACTTATTTGAAATAGAAGGTAGAAACAGTAACCTGCAAAAAACGGTGATTACACTTCAGCCTAGAGAAGAGATGATAACACAGAGATAGAAAAGAAGCTGTCTGTAACTTGGAACTATTTTTTTCTTCTGCATTGAAACAGAAAACTCAGTATCTGCAGTAACTAACTGAAAGGATGGTCTTGTCTGATGTTATGTGTGTATGCTGCTTCATAGAATACATGGGAAGAGATGCAGTGCAGTATGCAAGAAGTCTTTGTCAGATATAGAGTGCTTTTGATCTTGGTTTTTTATCTTGTGTGAATTTTTGTGTAGTGGGCCCTTCATATATATGGCATGGAATGGTGTGTTTTACTGATAGTGCAGGCAGAGTAAATATCCAAAGCAGTGTGCTAAATGATGTGGATGTGTGGATATACATCTATTTGTGAGATTTCTGCTTTTATTTAGGTATTCCTGAGTGCAGAAGAGCAAATAAAAAATTGTAACTGGTAGCTAGATTTATTTGAACTCAGTCTTTCATAGTAGCAGATACAGATAGCGGGTTTATGATTGCTTTCCTTAGACACTCCCAAATTCAGGTAAGGTAAAATATTTTCATGGTCTCTGTTGACCAGGACTTGGGAGCTTTAGGCTAAACTTTGTAAATGCTGCAACCAGGCAATTGGCTTTATGGGCATGATGCAATCTTTTATTTTCCATTTTTAAAACAGATGAAACCACTGAGAGCAATGGCTGATCAGCCATGAGTGAGTCTGCCACGCATCCCCAAATGGATCAGATGACCTCTTGAGGTCTTTGGCAGTCTTATTTTCTGATTATTTTTTCCCTGAGTTTTTCCATTTAAATTTCAGTGCATCTGATTGGTCGTATCAATGGGTGTGTCTTATCCTCTATATACTCAATTTCAATACAGTGACATCTAGTGCCAGCAAGGGGCTCCCAGCATTATTACAGTACAAATAATAAAATAATACAGCCTTGGTGTGAGCTGATTATTACTGCTCAAAAGCAATACAGCAGATATTTTTTATCTCACAGGAAAAAGTTTTCACTGAGACAAAGAGAGAATTATCACTTCATGAATAAACAACTGTATAGATTTTTCAGATAAATAAAGCAGAGATTGCAAAGGGCTTTCCAGGCATAGTATAATTTCTGTTGTTAAGTTGCTCTAAAGGACACTAGGTTCCTTGCCATTTTACCTCAAGAATATATTTCTCTGTCTTTGGGGAAATTTGTTGTCCACCTTGGTGAAGTATGGTCGGGTTTTAGAGCTGTTATGAATCTTGTACAGGAAACATGGGAACAGTTCTGATATATGACAGATGTAGTGCAACTACTATGATGAAAACCATTCAAGGAACTCATATTTTTTCTTTCTCCTCTTCTGTGTTCAGAGAACCCTTCACTGTGTATCATCAGTCTGGAATTACAGAAATGGATGTCAGAAAACTCAGAAAACATCACTGGTTCCAGCTCATCCCTCATGTAACTCCGTGGATTTGGATGAGATTATACCAGGAGTAAGCTAAGCCCAGTGATCTTCACTGAGCCTGCTTGACTTCATGGGATTCAGCATGAGGATTTGTAATGCTAAACTGTCAGCGGAGGCCAAAGAATTTTGTAAGTGGAGTGGAGGAGTTAGGAAATGGGGAGAGGGAAGAGGATGAAAAAATAAAGAGGGAAGAGAAAGCTGATTTCGGATGACTGTCAGTTCTGCCTATATCCTGCCCTTTGTATTTCCTCTGCTTTTATTTGGTTTTATTTTTGCCATTCTTTTATTCATTTTATTTTCATGGTTTGGTTATTTTAGCCAGCCTTTTCTCGGTGGTGCTTGTTCAGTATTTTAGCACTGTAATTTGAGCAGCTTCTAACAGCTACATGTATTAATCAAGTGACAGGGACCCCCTGGGGGAAGCGATTCAGCCTTTTAGCAGGACTTGGGAAATCTCTTTTACTCTGATTCCGTGGAGCTCTGCATATGCTTAGTAGCAAAAAGGAGCTGTGAAAAAGGGAACTTCGGTAGGTCTAACGCAGGGCAGGTAGAGACCTTTGGCTGTGGATCTACTTGGAAAGAATAAACTCTCTCCATTAAAGGAGAAAATCTGGAATGGCTGCAGAATTTACTGATGTTTGTGAATATTGTGCTGTTGTGGTTGTTATTTCCCTGTTAAGTGTATTACTTAACTTACGTCTGCAGTGCCCAGACATAACTGTCATGGACTATGGCTTGTACTTGGTACGCACAATGGTCTTAAAGCTGAGCTTCTATTTTGGGAAAAGCTCTCCTGGATGAAGATTATGTTATTGAAGTGAACAAGAGGGGAAAAAATAGTAGGTTTGCAGTACTTCTCTGAGTTTCTTTTATCATCAGGTCTTGGTGACATTTTCAGGAGACAATAGGAAAAGTCAAATTAGAAAGCAATTTGAGATTTCCACTCTGCACAGATAGGGGATTTAAGCTCTTGTTTGACTCAGAGTTATGATCTTGAAAGTATTTTTCAGGAAATACCTTTCTTAAAGATTGCTTTACTACTTGAAATCAGAATTTACAAGACAAATCTTTTACAAGATGAGCATTCTTTCATTTTCAGCAGGAACTTTTGAGAACACAGGAAAAAAAGTGAAGGCTTTTTTGTGTTGTGTTTTGCTTTCTGTAACTTTAGAGAGATTGTGGAGGCAGTGAAAGCTGTGCTCTCGGTAAGAATAAGAGGCAAGCAGAGTGTACTGTGAAAGACTCTCATTCTGTTTTGAAGTCCAGAGGCTAAAGACATTTGAGGAAATAATATTTAACACTATGCAAGGAGATTTGACATGCAGTTCCCACTGCAGCAAAGTCTCCATGTAGTGTTTGAGAGCCTGTTTCCTCCAGGAGGAGGCAGTTTCTGTAACAAAACAAAGGCAGTTTTTCTCCTAACAAAACAAATGATTATGTTGGTGAGTGTAGATAGGAAATGGTGAATATGTCATTTTTGGCAGTACAGGCATTACCTAAGTTTTTTTTCTATAAGAAGGTTCAGCGATGCTAAAAGTAAAATAAAAAATCTTACTAGTATTGCTGTATTGATTGAAGACACAAAGTATTCTGGTTTAGCTGATGCTTGGATTCATCATATGTTTAGTCTTTATTCTCTCTGGCTATATATATTTGTAAATGCGTTTTTGTTAAAATTAAAAAGAAGTTATTGATCTGTCAAGCTACTTCTAAGAACTCATCCTCTGTCAAGAGCTGTGCTGTACAGCATGTAGCCCAAAGTAGCCAATTTACAAAAGACAGACAATTTAGAAGCAAAGTTGTCATGACAACTTTAGCTCCATATCCACCTTTTCTATGCACACATTATGAATGAAGGCGTGAAGGGGTTCTCAAGGGAACTTAAACTGAGCATCCTAATTTCTGGGATTCACACTTTAGTAAGCACTGGTTTTGTCAGGTTTTAATTACCACTTTGTATTCAGAATTCTAGTCCTGTATTTAGACTTTTAGATTATTTTGGGATCTTATAGATGAAGGGCATACATAATATGCAAGAAAAAAAAAAAGAAAATACTCCTAAGACTTCTGCTGAAATTTGCATAGAATTCCACATATAGCATTGTGCTAAACCTCACTTTCAGCAATACTTCCTGTGAAGAGAGGGATCTTGGATACCTTTATTCTAGATATGTGTCTGTGGTTTCGATTTCATGGCAGTTTTATCTTGGGATAGCACCACAGAGCTAAATGACGCTGTTTCTAATGCACAGCAATGTAAGTGAAACAAATCCAGATAAGCCTGTTCTTTAAGAGACGTAACAGACTTTCCTTCCTTTTTTCTTGTGTAAACAAAGTGAAATAGGCGCAAAGATCTTTTACCTATTCCAGTCAGTCACTGGAGTACTAATGGCTACCTCGAGTCCAACAAGGAGCTATCTTCCTTGGATCTCACACTAATTCTTCCACTAATTCTTCTTCCACTAATGTGGAAGAAGTGATGTTGGATGTCTGACTTGTTTTGTCAGCGCAGAAACCACTCCCTAATATTTTAGAATAATATCTTCAGTGAGAAGGCATTGGATAGATGGCTGTTTCTTTACTGTGCTAGCATCAGTAAAGCATGTTCACCAACACGGTTTTGGAGAAAGCTTGTGCTGCTTGTCACCCCCAGGGACCTGCAAGCCCACCTTCTCTCCATGCATTCAGCTGACTTTCCCAGTCTGTCCCTGACTGTGCACTTTCAGCAGAGACTTCCTGTCAGGCTGCAGCACTGCTGCAAGTACACAGGAAATTTGGTATAATGTCCAAATACACATTGTTACATGCTGGAAGCAGATTGATGAACTGTTTCATTTCAGTCCAGTGTTCAAGGCTCCAGTGTGTAGGAGAGAAATTGCTATGGTCTGCACTGATTCATCTGGGCCTGAGCTTTGAACTTCGGGCCAGATGTTGGTACTAGCTGATGTAAGTGATATGGAGCAAAAGCTGCTATAATGCAAGAGTCTAAGCATGAATTGCAGATTGAAGACATACCAATGAATGGTTTCAGCAATAACTTTTGACTACAGATTCATGGGGTCCATCTGTGCTAGAAAGTGATCAACTGCTGACCGCTGTTTTTAACAAGACTGCAACCACATCAGAAAACTCTCCAGGGCAGGATTAAAATTCAGGCACTAGGAAGAAGCTTTCCCTGCTGTTGCCCTGAATCAACTTTTCTGTGGATAAAGGCCTTCACTGCTGTGGTGCCTTGCAAAGGCACCTATTTTGCAAAAGAAAGATACTCAGGGTAAAGCAGATGAGAGCTTGCACAAAGGAGAAAGAATCACCAAACAGAAGCAGGGCTGTATTCTGAAATGAGCCCTTGGGGGAAACTGGTCAGAGCCAGACTCCTGGGCATATCTGAAAAGCTGCTGCCTCTCTCTGAGGGATGAATGTTTGGGACAATCTGTGGAGTAAAGAGCTGTGTCAGGAGGAGATGAAGAAGCACAAGCTGGGGAATATAGGGGCAGCAGTTGTCAGCTGAGTAGATGATTCTGATAAACTGAGTCTTATAAACACTTTGAGCATAATTCTGTACCTGCTTCTGGTCTGTGAATGTTCCATCCCTGTGGCAAATCTCTTCCATACATCCTGTGCAGTTCCTAATGACCCAATTCACAGTGCAGGTAGCACACCTGTATTAAGAAAGGTCCATGCAGTGTTGCTGGCTGTGTGTTATTGTTGGGAGATGTGTAAATGAATTTTAAGGGGTTACAAAGTTATTCATAGTCTGATAACTAAAGGAGATGAGAAAGACCTATTACTATGAATTTTACTTTCTTAAGCACAGAAGGTTTCACACCACCTTGAGGAAAACATTTGAATTTTATTTAAAATAATTAAACAACTTGTCCAAGTATGGGGAGGAGTGGGAGCAAAGCCAAGAAAGCTTCACTGGCTAATTTTGAAGCATATGGCACAATTAATAATGGACTGAAACTGCAAAATTAGAGCTGGATATTAGGAGTTTTGGATAGTGTGCATTGATTCAAAATGAACCGCACTTGAACACCACAGTGAGAGGTACATAGAAGGATGTAATAATGCATACATTCTGGAGATAGAAAAATGAAGAAGTCTGCTGATGCATAGGGGAAATAAGTGAAATTCAGCTATTACTTTTATTGGCTATGAACACTTAATTAGAAAAGCTTCATTACCTAGTAGGAGCTGACATGGAGACCCCTTATATTCTTAGTGGCTGTGAGCATTTTCCATATGGCTGGGACATGTAATGTTGAAGCAACAGATTTGTTTGGACTCTTGACTCAAGAACTATGACCTCCAGGTCATAAATTTTATGATTTCATAGCTTACTTAAAAATCCCCATTCCTCTCTTCCCCAAACAAATTTTACTAGGAGTTCAAGTTCAATTTGCCCTCTTTGAAAAACAGAATCTTGAATGATCAGTTTTTCTTGGCATGCATGATTTGTGTCGCTCATATTGGGATCCTGGACAGAACACATGCAAAAGGACTCTGTTCCCTTGGTCTTTATGGACCATCCTTTCAAGATCAGCATTTTTGATGTGTGCACACTCATTTTTGGTGTCACTTAGCATCTTTTTTGACATCATTCTGCAAATTGTTACCTGAGTGTTCTTGCTAACTTCGAGGGAAGCAGTTTCATCAGTATGACTATGTATGCTTGAATAAAAATTTGGGGGAGGGGAGCTTTCCTTTGTACTACTTTATAAATACCACTGCAAAGGTTAAAGCTCTTGCTTTAACCAAAGAATGAAATGTAAGTTAATATATGACATTAAAAGATCACAAAATTGGGTGGCTGCGTGGGAAAATGCCTTGTTTGAGTTTGATATGTATTATGCCCTAATTCTCCCTCTCTTGTAGTGTCTTGTAAGGTTTATGGCCAGAGAAAGCATGGGAATTTGAGCTAATCTGGTCCCATTATACAGGATTCATAAGCTTGTGCAGAGAATCTGAAGTCAAGTCAGAAGGGCAACTGCTGGCTGTTCTGTCTAGTCTGCTTTGATAGCATCTTTTTGCAGATAAGCAACTACTGGTGTCATGTACCATTTTTATTTTCTGTGTGGTTAGGCATGCCTGTACCAAGAAGAAGAATTCTATATAGCCTTTTAAAAGCAGTTTGATGTTTTTATTTGCCAGACCTACTTTTATTTTAGTGGCTCAGGTACAGGCTGTGGTACCCACTCTAGGATGAGCATGTAGAAATTCATTTATTGGTTTTTTTTCATAGCAGAAATGAAAAGTCTGGAAATAATTTTCTATCTATAAAGGGTGTCTCAAGGTCCCTACCAGAAGTTCATCCTTGTTGTGATGGGGGAATGAACATTCCTCTGAAGTGCTTAACTGTCTGACATTGGACACAACTGGAGTGGGGAAGTGGAAGTGGAGAAGAAAGGAATAAGCAAGTGTTTTTCAGTCATGCAGTGAAATGCTTTGCCCTCTGAGCAAGACAAAATAGGAACCTGTGATTGCCTCCCAAGGCTCCTTCCTAATGTGGCATAGCTAAATGTTACCCTCTATTGAGTACTGTGTCTGAGTGTCACTGTCAAGCCCCAAGGAAACAAATTCAGGGAAAACAATCGGCCTTCATGCCTCTGGATTGTAATGTTAATTGCCTGATTTAATGCAACTTAAGTTAAGAATTTCAACTAGAGACAGTTCTGCTACCCTCAGTGTCTGTCTTAGGTTCCTATTCCTTTCCTGAAATAAAGTGTCATCTCTAACTTTGAAATTTTTGGATTTGTCAGTTTGTGGTAGATCAAACAAAGTACGATTTAAATGCAGAATTTTTAATATATGTGTCTTCTTATGCCTTATTAATGCAATCAGTCAGCTTAGGAAAAATATGCCAAAGATAACAAACTTGCAGAGTGCATTCTTTCTTCCTCCTTCAGAAAATATAGGTTATGCTTATGAAGATTAACTGCTTGCTTTGGAAAGCGGAGTGATCTATTTTTATGCAGGTGAGGTAAAATATGGACAGCAACTGTTTATGCCTTTTATGTCCTTCAGGACCTAATTCCATTAGGTTCAGAGCAATATTGCCCACAAAGCCTTAGCCTGGTACAGGCGGAGCCCAGGATGTCCAGGAGCAAAGCTAGGTAAAAGCAGGTCCAGAAGGAGCTTTGGCTGGACTGTAGGTTCAGGGCACATTGTGCAGTGGGCAACGTGGCCTTCACAAACCTGTTCTTGCCCGCCACACAGGCAGGAGGGTTGCAAGGACAGCTGACAAATCCCACAAGCAGTGCAAAATTCACACTTGGGGGTGATACCTGGTGAGGAGGAGGAGAACACATCTCTGACTCCACCCTGGCTCTCTTCTCTCCTGCTGCTGTTTTGCCAGGTGAGCCAGATCAGCTGTATGGTAAACAATAAATAACTAAATTATTTTTTTTTATTCTATTGGATATTTTTAACCTTTGCACAGAAGATAAGCAAGACTTGATTATGCATCTTCATAACTGAGTGTGTTGAGGATTTTCCGGATGGAGCCCACACTAAAATATTTCCTCTTTCTGGTTGCATTGTTGCATGATATGGTTCTTACCAGCACAGGGTGATTGTGGTTGATAGGCTGACAGGTAAGAGGGGTAAATGCAAATGCTGCTTCAGTTCATTTGGTTACTTCTACAACTAGTCCTTGCTGTAGTGGTATTTTCAACGCCTGTTAACCCAGACCTATATTACAAGTGCAGAAGAGATGAGGACCTGATTTAATGCTTTTGCCATGTAGTAGCTTAAAACACATGCATCCTAAAATTATTTATTAGTTGGATTTTACATGCTGAATATCTAAGCCTTGTTTGCAGCAGGAGGTGTGAGGATTTGCAATTTTCAAAACTTGTAGGTGGTGATTAGTCTGATAAATCCTATTCAAAATTGACCTGGATTATTTCTCAGCTGTGAGAGAGATCTTTAGGCAAATGTCCTAATACATTCACCATATGAACACTTTGCAGGTCAGTTACTGTACATTCAAAAGTATTTTACTTAGTGATAAAATCTTCATCACAGTTTCATTATCATAAACACGTGATGACAAAAGTAGTTCAGAGCTTTACACACCATGCATTGGCTTTATATTCATTTTTAGTTACAATTCTTCTGAGGTTACCCACAATGACTCAAGGTCTTGCACTAATTGAACAGGAGGAAAGAATAAAATTAATGGACTGCAAAGGTCATATGTGGCTTATGACTCATATAATAATTTATTGTAAAAACATGAGAGTGGCTGAACATGTGCAGTCAGATGGCAGCCTATAAAGGTCTGGCACCTGGGGTCTGCTGCCTGTTTTCATCTAAAAAAACCCCCCTCTTAGTAGTGATTTGGTCATTCATGATATATTTAATTTCTTCTGCTTTGCTCAAATATTGCACCTTTTGTTATTTTTGGTCTTTGTGCTTCTGGTCTTGCTAAAGAAAATTAGCAAAAGTTTTTCTGAAAGTGCTGTGTTCCCAGTAGTAAATGCTTAAATTAGAAGAAACTGAGAGCAACAGTGGTGCATTTTTTCTCAGAAATATGTCCTGACTTCCAATTCAAGTTTGCTGGATGTTGTTGGAAGTGTTACCTGTTTGCAAATACTTGTGTTGGGCTGGTGTGGATTGCAAGGGTTTGACCTCTGTGGCATACAAGAGTCCTTGTAGCCCTTGGGTCCCATCATCATAGGCTTGCTGCAGTATGAATGAGGCTTGCTGTAAATACTCGGTAGAGCGGTTCTGCATATTATCAGAACCACTGTGATTTCCAAATTTTGATGAAGCAGGGAAATACACACAGGGGGGAGACAGAGACATTATAAATTTCCTAGCTGTGGAAAATGCATTTCTTGTTCTTTTGCATTTTTTTCAGACAGTGATTTTTTCACAGTGATCGAGTTATAGGGCTGAAATCTCTAGAAATGTAGATTCAAACATTAAAAGATGCTTTGTGTTTTGGGTTTTTAAAATACTGTTCTGTAATTTCCCAACAAATGTTCTAAGAACTCTTCTTGAAAACACAGGAAAAAAATTACTTTCAAAGCTTAATAATTTGAACTGGCAGGGATGTCACATTGGCAGAAGTGAAATCTGGACCTGGTACCTTTCCTAGGTCTGTAATGCAATAATTGACTAATGCCAGCTGTGGCAGCAACTATTTGTCCAGTGGAATGAGACCAGTCATTAGATACTAATGCCTTCTAGTCACTAATGAACTCTGCAAGATTTGAACCAATAATTTACAGGTTAATGATCTCAAATCTTGCCACCAGTGTACATGGAAATAATTGAGAATTGTGGAGCAAGGGGGACTGAACTGCTTAGTAACACTCCTTAAAACAGTAAGAATTATTTTTCTTATAAATGGCTTGCCTTTGAAATGTTCTGAAGTGATTGTACAAACTTCATATGATAATTATACCCTTGATTTCCTGAGTACCAGAAGAATGATTGTTTTCAAGTACCCAAAAGTGTAATCTGGGGTCAATAAATGAACAGAACCAAGATCAACCAAGCCATGCTTATTTTAAGTCCCTAAACATACATCCTGAAAGTTCCTTTTCAACATCCAGTGTATCTGTGGAACCAATAATTCCAGTGTGACTTGTCTTACTATGAAATTCTGTCTGTTGGTAGAAAATTTAGGCTCATATCTCTGATTTAACCCCTATTCAGCAGTGTGAGCCATGGCTGGATGATTTTTTTTCCTTTGAGGTGATGGATAGAGCAATATATCTCAAACTCATTCCACTGTACCTATATGACTTTGCTTGTTCTTACAATGAATGGTTTCCATATCCTGGGTCTCCAGTTCCTGTACCTGAAAGCTATGAAAGATGGAAGATTTGGGTGAGATTGGGCTCTTGCCTTACATGTTAAGGTAAGACCCTTACTGCCACTAGGACGTTCTGAGGCATATACATTTTAAAATTATATCTACAGAGTGTGAATGAGAGCACGTGTATGTAAGGCATTGGAATTAGTGGCAAAGTAGTATTTAAAGTAATGGTGTATACATAGTAGGTCAAAAAGGCTGAGAAAAGGAAGATAAAGTAGAGGAATTATGTAAATAAAATTCTAAGTTTTGGAAGTAATATTTATTCCACGACCTCAGACCTCATCACAGGTACAAAGCTGGTACAAAACAGCTCACACTGGATACGAGCTTTTTTTGTCAAGAGAGGCTGCAAAGGCTCCAATGTTCATGCGTTTCATTGGTACTCAGGATGAATCCAAAAGACTGGATAAGAACTTTCCAGCTGGTGTCTCTCACCCTCTATGTCACCATAAGGCATCCAGGACAAGGTACTTGAATACACAAACATCTCAGTTCTTATAACCATAGAGGAATGAGAGAATTTTGAGAGAATGGATATGGGTGAGGCAAATCTGTTTCTTAAAAAATAAAAGTCTGTTTCCCTATCTGTGTGGCCTTACCTTGAGTTTTGCTTCTTTGACTGCTGTATAGGAACCCTTCTTAGGTATCTGAGCCTGCTCCAGTCCTTGCTATAGCTGTCTTTACAAACCCCATGTTGTTATCCCACTCCTGCAGACACCTGGGCTTTATAAAAATAATCTGCCTCAGAACAGACAATTCTGGCAAAGCCATAATCATCAGGTTTTCCTCTTCTAAAATGTTGTGAAATAGTTTGGCACTGGATAATGGGGGATAATATAGGACAAGATTATTGACCTACTATGAGGAAAGTTACATGATGAAGTTAACTAATTTCAAACCCAAGCTAATCCTGCACAGCTGCCAGTTGTGGAACGGCCTTGTCAAGGTATCATATTAGCTTAATTCTTGCCTTGTAACACGCCACTTTGGCCAGTTTTTTGACACTTTGTATAGACAAGAAATAAATTAAAGCTTTAGAGATAAAGCATACATACAGCTTTTTTTTTTATTTTTATTTTGTACAAATGCAGACCTAACATTAGGAACGGGACTGCTAAATTATGGTACTGAAGTTTTATGAAATGTAATTATAGGTCTAAAGATATTTTGTGTGGAAGGAAAAAGCTTACTGTACACTATTAAAGTGTTTTATGTCCAGAGATGACTGACACAATGCATTATGGGGCTAGAATAAGCATAATTGTCCAGGAAGAAATAATTGAAAATAGTCCTTTAGATGTCAAAATAAAGCTATACATCATGTGAGACTGTCAGCAGTTATTAGATATCTTTGGTTGTAGAGACAAGCTTCCTCGGGGGCTCATAATTTATGCTTCAAACAAAAATAACATTACTTTGGTCTTCTGCTTCAGCATGTCCATGTGTGGGCATTGCCGGACCCGTTGAGTTTCAAGTGGCCACACATTTTGCCATTACCCTGCTGGAGTAACTGGGGTCTGTGAACCGTGGGGAGGCAGGACACCCCGTGAGTCCCCTGGTCTGCTGGCCTTGTTCCCAGTGCCTTGGCAGGGTGGGAGCGTGGGAAAGACATGCTAGTGCCTGCAGCGGTGTGAGCGCGTATGTGCTGGCTGCAGCCCCAGCAGAGCTGGAGGGCACAGCCTTCTTTCTCTACAAGGACCACGTGCATCTGCTGCGCAGGATGGGGAAAATACTCTTCTAACATGAGAAGTCACTGCTCTGGCTGTGGTCTTGGGATGGTGGGGCAGGGTCATCAGCAAACATTTTTAATTAATATTGTCTCTTAACTAAAAAGAAATCCATAAATATGTGACTATCTTGATTGTTTTTGAAAGCTGAGGGTCTTTGAATGGGTATATTTATGCATTTTACATATGGGTGATGTTAATTACTTCAGTCAGCTTGTTGTAAGCTAGAAAAGTTTATTTTGTTTGTGAATAACAGCAATGTATCACACAGGAACACCCTGTGAGTTAATTAAAATTGAGTAACCAATTTGATATTCCTTAGATAAAAGCTCTGTACAAGCTGAATACTCTTGCAGTTCAGGAAAGGCTGCAGTACCTTTGTTCACTTGCAACAGTAACTTTACAAAAAAGCCCAGCAGAGCTCATTGAACTTAATTCAGCAGCAGTGACATGCATTAAACACAAGCCAGTCCTCCCTTCTTCTGTGTTACTAGTGATTAATACATACTTAGCACCATTGCAGTGAAGAAAAATCATGATAATTTTGTTTTTAAGTGTATGACTATATACATAAAATACAAAAAAAAAAAAAGGTTATTGAAACTATAGTCCATATCTGTATATTAAGGCTGCTGTGAAAAGTGTGTTCCACTTTAAAATGCAAACCACATATAGACTGTACGATAAATATTGCTGGGCTTTAGTTTTTCAGCCAGAATAATAATAATTATTCTTTCAGTGAGGATCTTGGCAAGTGGAGGAGAAGGAGAAGGAGAAGGAGAAGGAGAAGGAGAAGGAGAAGGAGAAGGAGAAGGAGAAGGAGAAGGAGAAAGAAGGAGAAGGAGAAGGAGAAGGAGAAGGAGAAGGAGAAGGAGAAGGAGAAGGAGAAGGAGAAGGAGAAGGAGAAGGAGAAGGAGAAGGAGAAGGAGAAGGAGAAGGAGAAGGAGAAGGAGAAGGAGAAGGAGAAGGAGAAGGAGAAGGAGAAGGAGAAGGGAAGGAGAAGGAGGCTAGCAGTGGAAGAGGTCTGTAGTTTGCTGGAAATTATTTTTAAGAACTGGTTCATCATCTGTTGGTGATATTCATAGCTCCTTCCACTGAGTGAGGTAGAATTACACACCATTCTGTGTATATGTGCTTACTTAAATCAATAGAAACGTAAGATGCAGTCTGTAAAATCTGTGCCTTACATCACAGTTATACCAGTAAAACAGAAAGGACGCTTGTCCATGCTTATGTGAATGTCCAGGAAGTGATGACAGGAGTTTTGAAAACATCTGGATGAAGGGAATAATAATGGAAACATAAACACATGAAGAGGTTTATTGGAAATTACTGGATCAGGTAAAGAAGTTTGTTAACAACCTGAGGAGCACTCCAAGGGCAAGACTGGTAATGGTGACAGCCAGGGAATAAAAGTCCTCTGGATAAATCAACCTAGCTGGACCCACACTACCAAACTGTAGGTTTGGAGATCTGCTGGAACAAATTTTCATGAATTTGTTTTGATTGAAATGGACAGAATTAATAATGTAGCATGAACCAAAATCAGAAGCTATCTTGGGAAACCTTTTAATTCCTAATCCTAAAGGAAAGAAGATAAAGAAGCATCTCACCAATCAATTTTGCATCTGAGGAGAAAAGCAGATATGTATTAGAACTTGTTAAAGATCCAAGAGTCAAAGAACCTCACATAAATTTGCAACAAATATTTATGATTATAAATACTGCCATTATTATGGTCAAAAGAGGAGAACAGTGTGAAGTACAGTGCAGATAGCAAGGAATATAAGAAATAAATATATATAGCTATTAGAACAACCATCTGACAGGGGCCTCAAGTATTTTGGAAGAAGAGCTTAAAACTGGAATGAATCCACTTCAGACAACAAATATAGTTTAAAATCATAAAAAGATAATTTTGTGAAAACCAATCTGAAGAATATGTTTTCAGGAATAAAGCTCCAGTACAGTTTAGGGGAAAGTAGTAACTTCACAATGCTGTGCAAAACAATTTGGTGGTGGTACCAGATCATAAACTGGAGAAGGGTCAACAATGTTATGTTTCCTTAGAAATTACTTATGTCTCTCCTGAATGCATTGGCAGCCACATCCTAGGTGAAATATGATGTTAGCTGATTTAGTTTACCTCACATTTACAAAATCTGTGTTTGAGGAATGTTTTTGATGTTGTATTTTATAAAAATGCAGAATAATTTAAAAGATGCTCAACAGGGAGAAAGAAATTTGGCCTATGAGAAAAATCTGGAGGAATCATCTCTTCTATAAAAGAGAAGAGAAAGTGGATGACAGGACTGGAGTTTTCAGTTGTAATGAAGGTGTTAGGAGGCTGGTGATCAATGGTTGTCCCTGTCTGTGGGGAGAAGGATGGGAAATAATCAGATTAATTTGTAGCAAGGGAGATTTAGGTTAGATATTAGGAGAAACTTTCTAACTATAAAGATATTTAAGCACTGGAACAGATTGCCTCGGGAGTCTGTGCGATCCCACTGCCAGTTTTAAAGAAAGGTCTAGTTTCTCAGAGGTGGTCTAAGGCTGGCTGAATTCGTCTGAAATCTCCTCACCAGGAGAAGCTGATGACTGCTTAGAACTCCCCTCTTTCCCATAGGACTGTCATCTACATTATGCAGAAAATGTAATATAAAATGAGTAAAGTCTTCCATAAAAGTTGATGGGTTTAAATTTTATTAGTCACTATGTTCAGAAGAGCCTGTGAAAAACCTTACACCTGGGACCTTCACAGGGGGGGAAAGACTCATGCAGCAGTCCTGGGAGTTTGGAAAGCCCGAATCTGAACAGCTCCCTGCATATAATTATGTTACACCAAGTTTGGTCTCTTCCTGCAACCTTTGTAGAAATTAAAATGCAGGGAAGAAATTAAAATGCATTGATGCTTCATCCATGTGGCTTTCTATCTATCAATGGGCTCTTTACTACAGTGTTGTGCATCCCCGTAGAAGTGACTAGAAAGTGTCATGCACCATTGCTGGGTAATATCTTATTTTCCTTAAAGTCACTGCACACTCTTTGTGAAGCAAGGCAAAAATAGCTAAAGTAAATAAAAAAAAAAAAAAAAAAAGGCATGCACAGTCATAACTGCAGGCTGGGTTCTGAAATCTGCTGTTTGGAAGCCAACTGTAGAGTCAAGATTTTTATCAGATGCACAGACAGGAAAAGGAGCATGTAACTGAAACATCTTCTTAGATTAAATGGTGTAAGGAATCTGAAAGGATGAAAAAATCTGCTTGTACCTGTAAGTCACTAAATACTTAATAAAGGATGATTTAGTTGTACTTAGATTTAAATCAGTTTCCTTTATGGTAGTTTTAGGAAGGTTTGTCACAGAATCATAGAGTAGTAAAAGGATACAGGCTGGGAGGTACATGCTCTAGTCCAAGACTCTCCTAACAGCAGGTCCAGGATCTTGTCAAGTTCTGAATATCTGCAAACATGAAGATTCCACATCCTCTCTTTACAGCCTGTGCTGATGATTGACCACTTTCCTGTTCAAAATGTTTCCCTGATGTCTAATTACAATTCCCTGTGTTGTCTCTCATGACTGTTGAGAAGTGCCTGTCTCTGGCTTCCTCACATCCTCTTATTAGGTACTTCTTTTAAGGGCAACAACAATATCGCTTCTGAGCCTTCTCTTCTCCATCTAATTCTCTCACAAGGCAAGAGCTGCATCCCTTCATTTGACATACTCCAGTTTATTATTTCTTGTACAAATCAGGTCATAATACTCTAGATGTCATCTCATGAGTGTTGATAGAGAAGGATCAACCTTTTCAATCTGACCAGGAGATTTTTTTACTTTTGTTGCTACAATGACTTATTGCTGATTCATGCTGTTGTCCACTGGGACGCTCAAGTACTTTTCTGCAAAGCCACTTTCCAGCCAGTCCTCACTATGCCTGATTGTTATATAGGATTGTTGTATCCCAGGTGCAATTTTAAAGGCAGATTTGAAATGCCATGTCAAGCAGCTCTGAGGCTATGTTTACACTAGTAAAAATAAATTTAAGCTTGCCAGAGGTCTAAGCATCAAAACCTTGTCATGCTCTAGCTGAATGTTAATGGTCATTTTGTAATTCAGCATTTATAGATGTATGATATTAGGAACCTATCTAAAGGTACAAATGAATGTCTTCATACTTTCTGAGGTTTAATTGTAGGAAAAGGTTGTCCAAATCAGTAAATATGAATCACTAGGAGTTGCAGGGTGTCATGCTTAGTAAACACTGTGTAAAAACACAAAGCTCAAAGAAACAATTCATAAATACTTAATTCTGTTTGGGAGAATTTAGGATCATTTTAACCATGGTTTTTGCACAGTCTAGGTAAACTTTGTTGAAAATAGATAAGGATCAGAAGTTATTGCCTTTGTTGCCCTTCACCTGCTGGGGCTGAAGAGCTGAAGAAAGGTGAAACAATAGAGTGCTTTTCCTGGCTCTGTGCTGCACAGAGAAGTCATTTTTCTGCATGGGGTTGGTGGATCATTGGGAGCTACCACAGTTTAGACATTTTGTTCACTGTAGGCAGGTGCCAGACGCAGCAATCTGTGCCTGTCTGTGTTAGATAACTCTCTAAATGCAGCACTTTTTGATATTTTGCCAGCCTCTGTGGTCATCAGCAGAAGAAGGATGTGGAATTCTTAAGTGGGTCCAGAGGAGGGCTGTATTCAGTGTGGTAGGTGTAACATGGAGCATGTCTGGCATTGTTGGTTGCTTCTTTTTCATCTATGTTAACCCAAGTGACTGGAAAGGAAATACATTCTTGACTGGAGTCTATTCCCCTCTTGAGGCAGCCACATGAAAGAGCCAAGATACTTTATGTCAGGTTTTTAATTTTGCCTTATAAGCCTTACTGCTTGTTGTTTATTTTTAGAAATATTAGGGACTGACATTATGCAATATGGATGTTCAGCAATTACTGAGAGAGGAACAGAAATAATTAATCCTCTGGATCCTTTTCTGGCTTTCATCCAGTCAATAGAGTGTTCTTATAAGAGACAAGCAATGGGAACCTGAACCTCACAACGCTTCAGGATTGCTCTGCCTGCAGTAAACAGATGTTTCCATACACTCCACTCGCAATGCCCCAGTGACATCTAGAAGGATTCTTCTCATCAGCTCTGATCATGAGAATGGCAGGAGGGACCTGCAGCTGGAACAGCCTGGTGAAAGTTCCCTGTCCATCCAGTCACTGGAGTTCCCTCCAGTGTTTATCCTCAAGCAGCCTGGTTAGCCTTGCTCTCAGAGCACACTTTCCATCCTGCCCTTATCATTTCAGTGGATAGCAGCATCTATCATAGAATCATTCAGTCATACAATCAGAGGGTGCTTTGGGTTGGAAGGAACCTCAAAGATCATCCAGTTCCAACGCCACTGTGGTGGGCAGGAACACATTCCAGTAGACCAGGTTGCTCAAAACCCCATCCACCCTGGCCTTGAACACTTCCAGGAGTGATGCATCCACCGCTTCTCTGAGCAACCTGTGCCAGTCTGACTGTCCTCACAGTAACATTTAATCTAAACCTGCCCTCTATTCAGTTGAAAGCCATTCCCCCTTGTCCTCCTACTACTACATGCCTTGTAGAAAGTCACCAGCTCTCTTGTAGCCACTTCAGGTACTCTAAGGTGCTAAAAGGTGTCCCTCTGTGCTGAACTATCCCAACTCTCTCAGCCTGTCTTCATAGGAGAGGTATTCCAGTCCTTTTATCATATTAATGACCCTCCTCTGGACTCACGTAAGAGGTCCACATCCTTCTTATGTTGGTGACCCCAGAGATGGACACAATATCAAAAACTGCTTCATTTGGAGGGTTATCTAACACATTAACAGGCCAGATTAAGCCCTGAACCTGCCAACATACATCTACAAAACAAAGCAGACAGTGTGGACTGGGTGGTGTGTACAGCTCTCTTTGTAGAACAGAGTCCTGATGGGCAAGTTAAACAAGAGCCAGGAACATACCCTTGTGGTGAAGAACAATTCAGAACCATATCCTGGACTGCCTTAATGAAAACACAGGCAGCAGGCTGAGGACCATTATTCTTTTCCTCTATTTGGGATTTACGAGTGGTGCTTGGAGCACTGTGTCTGGTTTTGGGCTTCCCAGTAACCTGGAATGTACCACCCATTTATTCCTCAGGTGATTCCTATTTTGGTCTGTACACCTGCTCTACCTCAACTGAGAGAGCTAGTCACAGCTGAGGCTGGGCCAGTGCTCACAGAACAGAAGGTCCAAAACACCTTGTGATTTTTAATGCTGCACTTTCCTGTGAGTCGGTTTGATGATCACATCCGTGCTAAGGAATGCTTAAGGCAGCCCTTGGGCAGAGACAAAGGTCTGTGTGTGCAGGCTCTGCAGGCAGAGGGGATAAAGGCAGAGGGAGACTGTGCCTCATCTTCACAGTTATTATCTCCATTAATAATTGTGTTCAGCTTGTGATTCACCCTGGGATTATTGGAAGAGCTTCCCTGGTGCGCCTTGACCCTTTAATTTGCCAACACTTTCTGCACCACCAGGCCTCAAGTGTAAGTTATGAGATAATAAGGCATATAACAAACTCTTACACAAGCCATAGGTTTTGGGCTATTTAAATTACAGCTGGGAGAGGAGAAATTGTGCAAAATCTTTGGGGGGTACTTGCTCAAAGAGCTAGAAAGATTCAGCACAGTTTCTCTCTCTCAGTTTTATAGCTTCTTCACTCAGATGAAACAATAAAAATGTTCCACTGGATTAGCTAGGTGGCTGAACTGTGATTTCTCTGCAACACTTTTTCACACTCTAAAAGCCTAATGACAAGCAATCAAGAACATGTTAATTGGGACGATTGCTCCTAGGGGACCCCAGGGTCCTGGGAAGTTGAAGGTTTTCATTAATTCTGTAGAGCTGGTTGCAAAAAATAATGTTTCTTATCCTCAGGAAATGTCTTAGAAATGTGATAAAATACAAATTTCCAAGTAAAGGTAAAGCACTCAACCTCCTAGAGGACCTTTTTAAACTTTTGTCACCAGGGCTTCCTTCCCTGTTGATGGTTCCTCACAGACTTTTCCAGAGTGGGGTTAGGAGGACACTACCCATTAGTTCAGGCACACTGAAGGGGAGCTCATGACCAGCTTTCTTCTTTGCAGACCTGCAGCCATCCCACAGTCTGTGACCCCATGGACCAGATGTAGCTCCTCCTTTAACCACTTGGTTATCTCAGCCATCCCAGACATCCTGACCAGCTAGAAGGCATGCTGTGGCTAGTTTCCCCATGCCATGCATCAGCCTTGGGCTCATGAGAAGAACATTAAAATGCACTGGCTGGATTTTCCTTTTATTTTTTTATTTTACATTCCTCATTGGAAATAATTGAAGAGCCTGTCATTTAAACTGCCATCAGTAAGCTTGTGGCAAAAGCACATTGAATCGACAGCCTGCTTCACAGATCCCGAAGTCAGTGCCTTGACTTGCCTGCCTTCCAGCCCCGGGGGCTTTGTCTAGATGAGAAGAACACCAACACAAAGCAGGTGGCTGCCTGCCCTGGAGGTGTTTTGTGGCAGTGTCTACAGGAGCTGCAAAAGTCTGCAGAAATAGGGCCTTGCTGTGTGTCTGAGGCAGCACTAGTTGCCTCTTTTCTGTCCTGCACATTTGTAAGATTAATATGGATTTCCTAAGAGATGGGACAGTTATTTGCTGTCTGTAAAGTTAACGTACCAGGGGAATTCATGGGAAAAATGCTCCAAGAGTCATCACTCAATATAAGTGAACTCTGGCAACAGAAGCTTTATTACTGCCATGGCTTAGACAGATGATGATGTTTGTCTAAGTAAATGCTTTCTTTCTGAGTGTCTCATTACCATTAGGAGAGAATCCAGCTCCAGAAAGGGGAGGGATTTCTTACTCTCCCAGTGGCGGCTGGTACCATGGAGCTGGTGACCTCTGTGGTCATTTCAGCAGCTCTCCTGCACCAAGCCTCAGTGGTTCACTCTCAGGGGCATCTCTCTGGCCTGCAATAAGCCATGCTCCCTATCAACTGCACACTGAGGACCACTGATAACCTTTTGCTCCATTAAACAATACTATTTTCTGTATGTGGATGATGGTTTTTATGAGTCTTCCAGGAAGCCCAGACACTGCAGTAGATTCCCTGAAACATGTGTGACCTTGCTTGGCTAGTGCAGTGGCTTGTGCTTTTCCAGCAAATGCACGTCATGAAAATGGGGCGCATTTGGCTAAAGCTCATGGTTAATAGGATGAGCAATCCTTAGGCTGTGCTATATGTGTTGCTGAGTCTTGCTCCATGTTCTACCTCTCCTCTAGCATGGGACAGTCTCATCTCTGAAAATCAGTGCAAAGGAGGATTTGAGGAATGAACCCCTGTGAACCCTGCAGGGTTTAATTTGGCACTTATTGCTACGTTGTGCTCTTCAGCTGTTGTGCTCTTCTTGTCTGCAGGTATTTTACAGCAAATACTTCAGCAAGCTTGCCCAGCTTAAGATTAGCAAATCAACACTTAACTGGGGTCACCCAAGAGTGGCAGAGCAGGGATAAGAGCTCCTGTCTAGACTTCAAAAGCTCTTCCCTGACCCCTGGGCTGCTGTGTCTCTCAGCTGTACAAGAATCAACCTTTCTATATTTTAACACAATCCTTCATGAGGGCTGCACTTCTGATTCCTTATTTCTGTTCTGTAACAGGCCTTGGTATCCTGATGAGATGCTAGGTCACCTGGAGCTGCCACTTGCAACCATTTCTGCACCATCCCACCTTGCCATTTCTTCCTTGCACTCCTGTCCTGTCCTGAAAATGAAAAGCATAACAGAAACAAGTAAGTATGAACTTACATGTAAGTCATTCTTTAAATAAACTACCATAAAACAATATTTTGAAAGAAGGAATATTTCAAAAGAAGGAATATTTCAAATCTTCGCATACACCTTTCTGCAGTCTGCTTGGTAAAGGCAAACCAATGAAATACAAGAAAAACACAAAATAAAATATGGGTATTTTGGATCCTGTCTGTAACATAAAAAAAAAAAAAAAAAAAAGTGAAATTTCTTATCTGTGTTAGAGAGTACTGACCGTGAGCTGTGTTGGGAGGAAAGGGTTAGATGGCAGATTGCTCAGGTGACCTTGCAGCTAGGAATGCCAAGACCCTGAGGAAAACAGTGTAGAAACCTGATTGTACATGTGTCCTTGTGTTGCATGTCTCTGCAGCCCAGTGTTTTGGGATCTTTTAGCCAGCAAGGTAGTGGGATGAATTTACTCTTTGCATTTCAGCTGTGGTTTTTTGGTTGCCCTCAATCATCTGTTTGTGTTGATTCACACAAGCTGTGATTTATTTTTGCATTTGTATGTAATTATCATGGAGTTACAGTCTCTAAGATGATTAATGCCTTTACTTGTTATCTATGCTGACAGTCAGGCAAGGTGGCTTTTGCTATCGCCAAAGTGCAGGTTCATATCAAAATCCAGATCATCACCTTGCCTATCCAGAGTTTTCATCAGGACCTCAGGAAAGTCAGACAAGGGGTAAGGTGCCTCTGGGCTCCTTGTGTGGACACTGGTGTTTTCTGAGTTACACCACACCTGAGTGCCTTCACAGATACTCAGCACATAGTACAGGAGACTTAATCCAGGTCAAGGCTTTGCACTGGAGCCTGGTTCTTCTCTGTACTGTTGAGGAAATGTTTTCACAAATATTTTACCCTTGTATTTTGCTTTTGAGGATCTTAAAAAAAAAATAAAGGTGAATTCAGGAAAAACAGGGTTAAAAACAACAGTGAAGATGTGCTTTCTGTTAAGAGAATTTCCTTCTCCCCCCTGTAGGTTATGTCCCCCCACATTTTGTACCTCTTTCCCTGTAGGTTATGTCCCCCCCCCCCCCCCCCCGTTCTCCCTCTTTCCTCTTACTGCAGTCCCCTGCCTAGGGTGGGACTTGACCTGTGGTGAGTATCTCAAGGTATCTCACTGCCTGGGCTAGTATCTCAGCTTGGTCAGGCTCGTGCAAGTTACTGTGACAGAATCAGGAACCTCTCGCTGTGCTGGGGTGGCCTGAGGCTCACTGGCCTGCAGGGGAGGATGCTGCAGTGTGTCTGTCTGCTGCAGGTGCCTCACTCCCTCTACCTGCATTTAGAAGAAACTCATAAACATCCTCTGTGACTCAGAAACACTTCATAGATGAGGCTGCAGCCAAGAAATTGTGCAAGCTCAGCACCCTACTTCGAGTGCTGTACACATGCATGAGGGGATCACGTTGGTGCAGGGCTGTGTGTACAGCAGAGTCGTAGTCAGGAAGAATCTTCAAAGTTTTGCCTCTTCCTAAACTACAGTTTTTATTGCTCTGTTTAAACTTCACTGCTATTCTTTTTACAATGCTCTGACACATATATTAGTGGGGATGTGCTGTATCAGAGCTGCAGAACAACCTGCAATTCCCCAGATTCCTCTGTAGATTTTTATGCCAGTGCATCCATAAAGGAACTCCAGATCTTCCAAGTTTTCCCCATGAGACCAGAGTAACACCTTTCCTCTGGAAATACTGTAATAAAACAAAGGGAATACAACACTCCCATTATGAAGATCCCATGGATGGCCTTTATCATTTATCAAAAAGAAAAGGTGTTCTTGTAATATCTGCTAGAACTGTACACGAGGGAGGCTGCTTGGTGGAGAACATTAATAAAAAGTCAGAAGCCTGAAAGATATGTCCTTTTTGCAGATTCACAATTGTGCATTAATTTATTTTTGTAGCTTTTTCTCAATAGTCCAGAGGCTTCTGTCATGAAGCAATTTCATTAAGGGTTTGATCGTAGTGGTAATATAAAGCCAAGATTCCTGCAAAGGCTTCATTGCCCTAAAGAGTGTGTTATTGGCCAAATGCCTTAGAAAGTTTTGCTTGGTTTCTCCGGAGCACAAGTAAAAATTAATTGCCCCAGCAGTAGCTGCAGTGCCATCATATAAGGGTGTCAAAACCAGTCTTTCCAAATGGCATATTCTAACTGAGCAATAGATATGAGACTTGCCATAAATGTGATTTGTGAACATCGTTAATGAAGTACTAGACCTAATTGACTTCTCCTGGCTTTATGGCAGCATAAAAAAAGTTCTGCACCACCAATGAGATTTCTTTTAAACTTCTCCAGCTGAATGCCTAACACTGCAGAGCTCTCTTAAAAGCAAGATCTCACTAATATTTATTTGGAGAAAAAAAGAAACTGACTGTTAGACAGGATTTCCAGTTCTTTAGAAGTATTAAGAACAGTCCTTCCACTGCAGAGTGAAATAAGGATGCTCTGCAAGTATCCCTGAAAACTCAAGCACCTTGGAGAAGATCAGCTGAGGGTAGTTGCTAGCCTGATCTTTTGAGAATTCAAGAATGGACTAACAGAATCAGGCTCAAGTCCCTGCTGTGATTTGGTTCAGGGATTTACGTTTCTGATGTGATCATGTGTTGTTGATCTGAAATCATAGCCATTATATTTTTGTCAATAATTATCATTCTAGCAAGATATTTTGTTTTTCAACTATCTTTTGTTCAGAAGTACTGAGGTCTGTGGCAGCAAATGTCACCATTCATACTAGTACTTGCACTAAAATAGTATGGAACTTTATATTGCTTCTGTAAGTCTAAAACAGCCCAGATACAGCTTTACCTAGTATTTTTAAGGTAAAGCTTAATGAAGCTTAAGGTAAAGCTTATATGAAGCTTGGCTTCATATACAGCAAAATTTTCTATTTGGCTGTATATGAAGCTTACGCTCATAGCCCTAGAAAAAGAAAAATATTTCAATGTCCTGAAAGTGATTTTGTTTTTCATTTACCTTTACTCCCTCCAAAAATCAAAAATTTTGTGTGCTAAATTGTATGTTTTGGCTACAGTTTTGCTCCACACTACTCAGAGTAACTTTTTACATGGTGTTATTACAAGTGAAAATAATCTGAAGGGTAAAATCAAGATGGAATGAAATGACTGACCTCTAAGTATTTTCTTGAAACATTTGCAGAGTACCATTTCACACATTAAACCTTCACTTATGATGAAGGTTGCTGTAATGTCAGACATGGTAAACACCCCCAGCCACTGCTGAGTTAATGAACATTGAAAAAAGACCTTTGAGTTGATGGTAAATGATAAATCCAGTTGACTTAAACAGTTCATGTTGATTAGTCTTGCTCTGTTTTTGTTGGCAGTTTGGGTAAAGGTAGAAAGGGCTTTATGTGGGTCTGCTGGGTCAGCTGGCCCAGGCTTTGCTTTGGGCTTCTTTTGATTCCTCTAGGGAGTCCACACATCTGAGTGCCCCCAGGAATTTGTAAATGGGTCTTACTTCCCTGACTGTCCTCCTCCCTTTCTGTTTTCCTCTGTCAGATCCCCAGTGCTGTCAGAGCTTACCGATCTGTTGTACTTTGTTTTGTGGAGTTTGATAAATACAATCAGCTGAAGAAGTGATTGCAGATTGAAAGGTGAGGAATTTCCCAAACATTCAGCATCTTCAATTTACTGATTTGAGTGAATATCAAAGTGATTGTATTAATATTAATCACAGCTCTTCTCTTTCTTCACTTCATTCCCTCAAGCAGTGCATTTATATATATGTATGAGGAAGCCAACAAAGGACAATTATAGGGTGGCTTCTGGGATGTGCCCTGAATCATGAGCACCCTCCTCGTAAAGAGGAGCTGGCTGCAAGCTACTGGCAGAGAAGGCTCCTGCTTCTCTGCTTGTGTGGTTTGTTGTCACTAGTCACCACACAGAGATTTGCAGCAGGGTGTGGATCATGGGCATCAGTGGAGTAGATCCCAGACTATTTGTAATCAGCAAGCAGCCCAAAGGGGAATTCTCCAAGTCCCTCAGGTTTTTGAGGATCCAAAAAAGACTAATCCCTGAATCTCATTTGGGGAACCCTGTTTCCTTCTGAGCTTCGATTTTAACTGTTCCTCATCTCTGGCTGTGTTTGTATCAGCCACGGTGTGGAGCAGTAGCATGAAGCATTGGGGTCAGCCTGTGGAGTTGTTGCAGAGGTACTGATGTCCACACTAGGTGCATCTCAGAAGTTTTACGCTGGACCACCTCAGGAGCCCGGTACTCACCTGTGGTCAGTGTGCAGGAGGTTCAGCTCCTCCTTGGCTTCATTGGCAAGGAATCCAGCTGCAGCTTGGAGGTGAAGGTGACTGCTTCAAACATAAATTTTCATCCAGACTAAAACACTGAATAGGTGTGACCTTTGAAACTGTTAAATTGGAATGCTCTTAAACATTTTTGAGAGTATTTTTTGTTCTTGTACTCCTGCACTGAAAAGATGAATTTAGTTGCAGCTGTAAACTTACATTTAACATTTGGAAATCCTTGTGAATTTGCTGGCATTGAGGCGGCAGTTTGTCTTTTGATTATCTCCCTGCTGTATAGTATGATTTGTGATGTGAACTTTCTTCTGTCTTTCTACTAATCTGCAGCTTGAGTATTCTAAAAGCATTATTTATGCAGCACACTTGACAGTGAACTATGCTGTGCTGATTCCATGGAAACCTCTGACAACACACTACTGCCTGGTCTGACAGATAAACAATGCCTCGTTTTCCCTTATGTCAGCCATCTCAAAGGCCCTACTATGTCAGACCAAAGGTCCATCTGTCCAGTGTCTTGTTTCTAACCATGGCAAATGACAAATGACTAGGGAAAACTGCTGAAATGGGCCAAGAATTTATCCATACTGCTATAAATGCAAACCTCCATCATTTTGGAATCTTGAGAATAAAATATTTTATTCAAAACTCTTTAATACATACATATATATATATATATATATATATATATATATATAGGTATTGTCACTTTTTGGATTTATGTAATAATCCAGAATAGGAACACAGGTTAATTTTTTTTTTTTTAAGAGACTGCAGAGGTCTCTAGTATGACCTTCTGTTCCAAGCTGGGTGAGCTCTGAAATTAGACCACATTTCTCAGGTCTTTTTTTGGTTGTGTCTTTACAGACTCCAAGGATGGAGACTTCAAACTGTTTCTGGGGAACCACTTTTTTTTTCCCACCTAGGAGATTATAAATAAGAAGTCAAGCAAACTTGCTAGTGCTAGTAAACTCTGTACTTTGTCATTTAAAAGTCATCTATCTGAAATCTCTTCACTTTATATTGAAACTCAAATAATTTGCAAAAGGCAAAATTTTTAGGTAGCTTTTGAAACTCTTTGTAAACTGCTGAAGATGGGAAAATCCCCAGACACATTGTTTCAGAAATCAGGAGCTGCGACGACAATTATTTCTGTAGGTTTTGTTGTGGAAATATGCAGGAGGACACTGAAGTGGCTGGTTGTAGGCAATGAACAAGTCATGCAGTCAGCAAGTTTATTCTGATCTGTGCTGGAGGTCTGATGGGACCCTATCTTTTGCCTTCAGTAAATCCACAAAATAGGGAACAAAAACTTGGATATAAAGTATATGGTGGGCTCAAGGGAAATTGAGATTGTTCAGTGCTGAGGGTACCATATGAGAATCCTGCCCTTTTTCTGGGCCTGTTTGAGTTATTACTGTGTAACTCCAAGGGTTCTGCTGCCAAGCCCAGATACTTCAGTCGGGGAAGGAGGAAAGAAAAGAAAGTGAGAGATCTTTTTCTTTGCCACTTAGGAGCTGCCTAACAGAAAAAGCTCTTATTTTCACACAATCTGGAAGACTCACCAGATGTTTTGTTCTTAGAGCTTTACCTTCAGCTGAACGCTGTCTGCTTTTCTAGTCCTTTTAGGCCCTTGAGGATTTCCACAGGTCACTTGTGCTGGGAGAATAAGCATCTGTCCAGTAAATTCTTGTTCTCTGCTTATCAGGCTGGTGTGCATTTCAATATTAGAAGACTAATTACTTTTTAACCTTTCTTGATGCTGGACATGAATTATTGAATTTATCTTGGTCTAAGCTAGAAGGATTTTCTAAGGAGAGTAATGCACACATCTGGTTTTACTTGCTTGATTTCAATAAAGATCAAAGATAAAAATCCATATGCTTCATCCTCCCTAGATGTGTTATTTATAGGTGGCAAAAAGCTTCTTTATGGAAACTTTAATTAAGTTTAATTTGAGACGACTTCTTGGATTTCTTTCTTTATATGAGACCACTTCTTGGATTTCTTTCTTTAATTATTTTCTCAGTGTTGTAAACTGAGTTGATATTTTTCTTCCTGCTTTCACAGAAGAAGGGCTCTGAAAGTCTGTTTAATGAATAGAAGTCCAGAGGTATGAACTTTACCCATACTTATTAATATTGTCAGAATAAGCAGCACCATTAAACTATATTCATCACAATAAGAGATCTTTATTTCAAACATGATTACATGTGGCTGGATCACTCCCAAGTCAGAAAAGTATTTACTAGATAGCTTTTCCTTGCAGTAAACAGTATAACCAATGAGTACAGTTGAACATGGCTTTGTTATGATTTTTGAAGAATGTTAAATATTAGCAACAGAAATATTTTATTATTCATTTGTTTTCTAGTTTTATGCTACTTGCTTTTTATCGGTTACAGAGAAGAAATATTAGCAAGGCTATATGAGAAAATTTTGCCAATATGTTTTAGCCATCTTCTCAATGACTCTTTGAATCATATCCATCAAGGTAACTGCTTTTTCTCCTGTTATTTAGTTTGTGAGAAAGATGTGATAGTTTTTGGCTTTGTCTTTTCTTTCGTGCTTTTAACCAATTTAGGTCTATCAGAAAAAACCCAAAAATGCATTATTAATACATTTTTACTGGTTATCATACTTTTTGTTCATTCTGTGGACATCTTACACCCATTAATTCTTGAAAAGTGTTGTAACCAGTATGCTACATCCCCCTTTTCCAGGGCTGGCCTTTGGCTGTTTTATGGCAGGAAAAGCTCTGAATTGAGCTCTATGACTTTCTAACTCAAGTGTCTTTCTGAGTTTATTTTGAATTACTTCTGATCTCTGTAGTCTCAGGATACTCTTGACCCCTTCTCAAATTCTTACTGCATCACATGGTGGTTCTTACTGGTGTCTATAAATATTTTATCTGAATTAGTGTTCATAGTCTCTACTCAGGGGCTGTTTCCCACCTGATTTCCTTTTCTATTTACACCTTTTATTATACCTTCTCTTTTAAAAATATTTTTTGTATATGTCATCCTTTATGAAGTGCACTTCTTTAACACAATTTCAGTCCCGTCTGCTGTCATTGGAAAACTCTTGAAAACATCAAGGGCTTCACATAATCCTCTCCTCTCCTCTCCTCTCCTCTCCTCTCCTCTCCTCTCCTCTCCTCTCCTCTCCTCTCCTCTCCTCTCCTCTCCTCTCCTCTCCTCTCCTCTCCTCTCCTCTCCTCTCCTCTCCTCTCCTCTCCTCTCCTCTCCTCTCCTCTCCTCTCCTCTCCTCTCCTCTCCTCTCCTCTCCTCTCCTCTCCTCTCCTCTCCTCTCCTCTCCTCTCCTCTCCTCTCCTCTCCTCTCCTCTCCTCTCCTCTCCTCTCCTCTCCTCTCCTCTCCTCTCCTCTCCTCTCCTCTCCTCTCCTCTCCTCTCCTCTCCTCTCCTCTCCTCTCCTCTCCTCTCCTCTCCTCTCCTCTCCTCTCCTCTCCTCTCCTCTCCTCTCCTCTCCTCTCCTCTCCTCTCCTCTCCTCTCCTCTCCTCTCCTCTCCTCTCCTCTCCTCTCCTCTCCTCTCCTCTCCTCTCCTCTCCTCTCCTCTCCTCTCCTCTCCTCTCCTCTCCTCTCCTCTCCTCTCCTCTCCTCTCCTCTCCTCTCCTCTCCTCTCCTCTCCTCTCCTCTCCTCTCCTCTCCTCTCCTCTCCTCTCCTCTCCTCTCCTCTCCTCTCCTCTCCTCTCCTCTCCTCTCCTCTCCTCTCCTCTCCTCTCCTCTCCTCTCCTCTCCTCTCCTCTCCTCTCCTCTCCTCTCCTCTCCTCTCCTCTCCTCTCCTCTCCTCTCCTCTCCTCTCCTCTCCTCTCCTCTCCTCTCCTCTCCTCTCCTCTCCTCTCCTCTCCTCTCCTCTCCTCTCCTCTCCTCTCCTCTCCTCTCCTCTCCTCTCCTCTCCTCTCCTCTCCTCTCCTCTCCTCTCCTCTCCTCTCCTCTCCTCTCCTCTCCTCTCCTCTCCTCTCCTCTCCTCTCCTCTCCTCTCCTCTCCTCTCCTCTCCTCTCCTCTCCTCTCCTCTCCTCTCCTCTCCTCTCCTCTCCTCTCCTCTCCTCTCCTCTCCTCTCCTCTCCTCTCCTCTCCTCTCCTCTCCTCTCCTCTCCTCTCCTCTCCTCTCCTCTCCTCTCCTCTCCTCTCCTCTCCTCTCCTCTCCTCTCCTCTCCTCTCCTCTCCTCTCCTCTCCTCTCCTCTCCTCTCCTCTCCTCTCCTCTCCTCTCCTCTCCCACTGTGTGTTCAGATGCAGAAGTAGGTGGTCTTCAAACCTTCTTGAAGTCTTCTAAACTCTGATGGAGATGTTAATAGCACCTTTCTTCCAATAATGTTTCTCTCCTCCTTCCAGAACCACATATTTTTTAATTTCTCAAGGTCAGAAAGCTGTCAAGTGGCATCATTCAGTAGGTAAGGGGCTGCCATTTCTAGTAAAGGAAATACAACTTTGCTTTGGGCAAGGGAGCTGCACTGCCAGGGACTTAGTGCAAGATGGCAGAAAGAGAAGCAAAGCAACTTGAGCAGTTGCTCTCTTGTTTTGACAAGAGTTTGTTGCTTCCATTGACCTCTGGTAGCCAACTTCTTACTGGACATGTGCTTATCCTGTACTCTGACCGTGGCTGTGATACAGTGGATAATCTCTTCAGAGAGAGTGTTTGCTTTTGTGGCTTTGGATTACCTTATCAAGGAAGATGTTTTTCTCTTGCTAGAACCCTGAATTAGCTACTCAGCAGGTCACAGACAGCATCTTCACAGAGCACCCTCATTCTGTCCAGCTATTCTTAATGAGACCAGCATTCTATTAGGAAGGCCTTAGAGATCTCTGAGGAGCTGAAGAGGGGGGGTGACTAGAGAGGAGGGAGGGAAGGCAGAAGAGTCAGAAAAGGCCTCCAGAAAAGCTGTTGGAGACCAGACTGATTTTCAGTAGGTGCTGGAGGACAGAGATTAGGTTAGGTGTGATTTATGACTGTGGCAGGATGACCTGGCTGGGCTATGAGTACCCACCAAACCACTCTATCACTCCCCTCCTCAGAAGGGCAGAAAATAAGGTGTTTAAAAACCTTATGGGTCAAGATAAAAGCTCTTTAACAAAGCAAAAGCAAAGACTGTGTGCTGAAGCAAAGGTTAACAGAGGATTTATTATCTACTTTCCATCAGCAGATGATGCTGTGCCACTTCCCAGGGAACAGGCCTTCAGTACACATGGCAATTGCTCCAGGATACAAACATCAGAGTAATGAATGCCACAGCTTCCCCGCGCTCTCTTAAGTAATTGCTGAGACATCATATGGTATGGAATGTCCCTTTGGTCAGTTGGGATCAGCCGTCCTGGATGTGGCCCCTCCCAAGACTTTGCCCCCCCCAACCCCAGCCTACTGGAGAGGGAATGTTGGGGAGACAGCCCCAATACCTTGCCAGCACTGCTCAGCAGGAGCCAAATCAGTGGGGTGTTATCAGCTCCTTTCAGGTACCAATGCAAAGCACGGCCTTGTGGAGGCTGCTGTGGGGAAAATGAACTCCACCTCAGCCAGACCCAGTACAATAATACATGTCCACCCAGGAAACAAAATGTTCCCTAGGTTGAGAGTAGTCAACACCTCCTGTTGCAGAGAAAGGAAATCTCTAGCAAGGATGTGACTTTATGCAGCTCAGCTCAGGCAGCCTAGCAAGTTTACCTTCAATCCATCATCCCCCCCAGGAGGAGGGGATCCAGCATAACTGGGGCAGCTTTGCCTGATGGGAGCTGGTGGTACCTTAAAGAAGATTCTCCGTGGTGACTAATATCATGTTGACAGGGGAAGAAGATCCTTCTCGCTCTCTGAAAGAGAACACAACCTTTCTGACAGGCAGGCTTTTGGTTCAGAGTCAGAATGTGTACAAATGCTCAAGCAGGCAGCCAAATGTCCTCAGAATTTGTTAAGCTAATAGATATTTTCTGCATAGGCTCCTAACAACTTCAAGTGATATCTAAAATATTTAAACAAATTTGCTCATGTGGTCTAGGGTAAATCCATTCATATGATAATTTTTAAGGTTGTTGCTCTTCCTTTATATTTCATTATTTGGAAAAAAAAAAGTCTGTCTAATGCCTCATTTAAGATTCAGTGGAATCTTCCTTGCTTCGGTAATTTTCCTATTAAATTACAACTATTAACACTCATTCCTTACCCTAAAGGAAACCAATAGAATCACCCAAACTAATGAAGTTGTTTTCAGCAGCAAGCACCTCGTTACGGGGGTATTTCTAATTACTGTTAAAATGAACTGGAACACAATGCCTCCAGAATGGGATGTCCCAGAGCTATCAACCCAAACCATAAACATCTGTGCAACTCATAATCTCTTCATTTAACCTTTGTAATAGCAATACAACCTCAACTAATTTTAAAATGCTGATAGACATTAAAATAAATAGATATGAAAATGTCACTGACACATTTTAAATAGAATTCTAATTTATGAGCACTGACTCCCAGTGAGGAATGCAGTTTTTGTCTTTCAAAAAATAACTGTGCCACCTGGAGTTTATCTTTCTCCTATATTGTCTAGTCTGAACTAATTTTTTTTTCTCTCTGCACTAATTGTTATATTTAGATATCATCACCCAGAAGACTATGTTGAGGAGTGATTAGGGTATAGCTTACACATCAGAATGCATGAGCTAACTAGAAAAGCAAAGCTTCAGATCAGATTTAATTAAGATAGCTTACACTCTCAGTTCAGTTTTCTGCCTAAAGCAAGGAAAAAAAATGAAGATTAACAGTTTCTTCCAGAAACATGATACTCCTGGGATAGAAATTTAGAACTCCATAAGCAAAATAACTTTTAGTCCTGTGAGTAGTCCTCCTGAAATCAGCATGACTAGTTAACGTGAGTAAATGGTACTCTGCATAAATTAATAATGCACAATCTGGCCATATAGAATCCTTACCCTGGTGCAGCTTACTAATTGCCTGTGAGTCATTCAAATAATGAAAAAAGAAAAAGAAGTGATATTCGTATGAGTAATGGCTTGAAGGATTTTCCTTTTTAATTTTCATATTTGGAAAGCTGAAGCTTTAATACCTAGATAAATAAAACTGGGAATCTTCAACTGGGGCTTGCTAAAGGGCTGTGTCTGCAACTCATAATGCATTCATGTCCTTACAAGAAGAAAGGTGTTTTTTAATGCCAGCAGCTTAGTCTATAAACAACATGCATAACTGTAATCACCATCAATTTAGTGCTCACATTACAGGGCAGTTAGAAGGTTGGGGGCAACCGAGATCCACTTCCATAAACAGCAGGCAAGTAAATAATGTGAGTAACTGCCCTGGACTATCTATGTTCAATCTTATTCGTAGATCATCCTTAGGCTTTAATGTTAGCCAAAATATCTTCCATCCTTTCTCCTGCTTCTGGGTGCTAAGTGCTGGGCTTTGCAATGCTAACTGAAGGAGAAGGCAGAAGAGTAATTTTATAAGCAATGGAAATATGAGGCCTGGTGTCCTTTGGATTTGTATCTTTTGGCAGATGAAGGGAAGGGAGAGAAAATATGATCTTCATCTAAACCTTTTCTCTTTAGGCTCTGTTTGAGGTATATACCCTCATGTCTATACGCTGGTATACTTTTCTTTGGCTGGGGCATGAATGGGATCTTTCCTCTGCTTCTGGCCATTCATTTACTTGCATGAAATTTGCAGAAACTTAATCATCTTTCAAACTGTTGTTAAATTACATTAAAAGTCAGTCTGTAGGTTCCAGTGATATTGAGAATGTTATGCAAACACACCAATCAAACACACATAGCTCCAATTCCACAGAAAAAAAAATGGACTAAAATATAGAGGTGGCTTTTTTTTCAGTAAATTAAGTGAATAGTAAAAAGTAGAAATATTTTCAGTTTAAGATTATTATAGATGTTGACATAATTGTAATTTTTTTAATATAATCTGATATATAGTGGGAAAAGGCTCCGTGAAGACATGAAAACACCAGTCAGAAGCAATGGCTCACTTTGCTAGTTGCTATTCAGGTGGATAAGGACAATTCTGTTTTCACTGGGTTGTTTATGACCTATGGAGACAGAAAAAAGGTTGAAATATAAAGAACAAAACCATACTCTAAATGCAAATGATATCTCTATTCTTTCCATTTTTTATTCCTGACCATTCTCTGAGCCTTACTATAAAGCTTGACAGAAGTATATCTGTGCCCTGATAAACTGATACACAGGGAGAAAAAAGTGTCTTGATTCCTAAATCTTGTCCCCAAAGTGCAGAAAATTATGCAAATTTTTTTTTTCAGAAAGTTGTTTAAGAATGTCTTTGCATGGTCTGAAAGAAGACACAGAAACTGTTGTGAAAGAGGCAGACAATTGACTGGCATAATTTGCTGCATAGAGAGAACAGGGAGACAGGGTAGGTGACAAGAATAACAGCACCAACTGACAGAAATGTGCCTCTGTCATGAGCAATTCAAAGCCTACTCAAGGATATTATCCTGCTGCACATCAATACAGAGCCTGAGTTGAAGTGGAGATGCTGGGCAATTTCACTGAGACTTTATCTGTTTTTCTCCCTTTTCAGGTAATATTACTGACAGGGGTTTTGATTTGTTCTTATTTTAAATTACAGCCATCATTAAAAACTAGTTTGTAGTTGATTTGCTTTGCAGTTCATGCAGGTTGTTTGAAAGCCTTTGGAGTAAAAGAAAGCAGCATGGGATGGAGAGGAGAGCTGGGATGGAGAGCAGAGCTAAGGCAGGTGGGGCTGTTCCTGGAAGGCTGCAAGGAAGAAAGTGGTTTTCCAGCTTTCCCTCAAGGAGTCATATTCCAAATTTGTGCCATTTTGTCTACCAGGTTAAGACACAGGGGTGTCAATGCTGCAAGATCAGAGGTGAATCTGGCTGCTCATCCTGTATTTGACAGTGGTCAATAGCAGTGATAGAAGAGGATAAGATTCCTGGAGCCATACAGGGGTTCAAAAACCTAAATGACATAAGTATCTCCTAGGAAGACAGAAAGAGAAAGATGGGACTTTTCAGCCTGCAGAAGAGAAGGCTCTGGGGAGAACTTATAGCAGCCTTTCAATTCCAAAAAGAGCCTACAAGAAATCTGGAGAGAGACCTTTCACAGGGGCACGTAGTGACAGCACAAGGGGGAATGGCTTTAAAGTGAAAGAGAGTAGGTTTAGATCAGACTTCAGGAAAAAAATCTTTACCATGAAAGTGGTAAGAGACTGGCACAGGTTGCCTGGAGAACTTGTGGATGCCCTATCCCTGGAAGTGTTCAAGAACAGTTTGGATGGGGCTTTAAGCAGCCTGATCTACTGGAAGGTGTCCCTGCCCATGGCAAGAGGGTTGGAACTGGATGATCTTTAAGGTTCCCTCCAACCCCATCCATTCTGTGACTCCGTGATAAGGATCTTTAATAGTCTTTGGTCCATTTATTTTCTATTATCTTGTCTACTGCCTTTTAGAAGCCTTTCATGTCAGTAGGATCCAGGAGGTTTTGTGTTTTATTTCCCAAAAAGACTCCATTCACAGCCATTTTGTACCTTTAATTTGAACTCTGTGATCTTACTTTCCTGGAGCTGTAAATAAATCTGGTGATTCACAGGTCTGCAGTTGCCCTTACTAATCTGATAGAAGGATCACTGAAACAGAGAATCTAAATTCATTGAAGTCATTGCCATGACATCATCTGTGAAGAAAGATGGCAGGTGTTTCCTGCAGAGCTGGGATAGTGACCTGTAATCAGATTCAAATACAGTAATTGGGTTTGGACATGATGGACCAAGTGATCGTTATGCTCAGAAGCATGGTTAGGGGAAAAGAGAAAGTTTCTTAGACTTTAGAACTAAATAAATCATGATCTGTGGAGACACCAACAGATAAAGTCTGAAGAATTTACACAAGTTCTTTTTTAGTCCAAAATATAAGACTATAAAGATAAACAGAGGTCCAAAAACGTGAAACAATTGATTTGAGATGAGCATGTGCAATGGAAAGCTTTCTCTATTCTTTTAAATCTATTAAGTATACTAATCTTAACTCACTTACATGCATCATTAGAGATTCAATGCTGTCAGTGATATGAATAAATCATTTAGCAATACTGATGGAGACTAGCCAGAGGACATTACAACAGCAGCCTCTTGCTTAGTCTTTCTGAGCTATGAATGAATCCTTTCCAACAAACTTTTAAAGATTCTAATTTGTCAGAAGCAGTAACCTTCCTACTAATTGATTGTTTTATATATAATGGACCATTCCTTTAGCATGATTCTCTTTCTAAATGAACCTTTTTCTATGTGACAAAATTGTGAGCAAAATCAAAGCTTCTTTTAAGTGGAATCATGGCTTGATTGCTTTCCTCTTCCTTCCACAATCAAATGGAACGCATACAAGGGAAAGTGTGACAGAAAGCTGTTAATTTTGTTGACAGCATTGCTTAACTGCAGAGATTATTCTTCATATATGGCTGGTTTTTTAAATCTACTATTAATTACTGAATTATGTCCAGGTGAACTACTCTGGAATAACAGCATTTGAAATTTCAGAACATCTTAAAAATCTATGAGAGATAGTGCAATATGTCAAAATAAGCTAATTTTCCCCAAAATTCCTTTCAAATAGAGTAATAGTAATATGGCATGGCATTTATAGGGAAATCTGAGAGCATAACACAGAAAACTAGGAAAAAGTGGCAGAAGGGCAAGAGTGTTGGGCAGTTTGCAGCCATGGCACACAAATTATTGTCATTAAGAATATTTATTTTCAAACTGTTTTGTTTTCTTACTAGCTCATTAGATTAGTTCCTCATTGTGGAGAGATTTATCTGGGATTAAGAATTATAACAAGCAATGTTATGAACTAATAAGCACATCTAATTTGGATGTTGTTAGAGCATTAAATGGAATTAGTGACAGCACCATTTCATTTCATTTTTGTGAGGTTATTATCACCTACATATCCCTTCCATGAAATGGGGCCGTAACTACCTCAGTGCCTATAATATTTATTTGTTTCTGGTTTCAGGTCAGCTATCACTATTAGATCATGTTCATCATTAGGAAGGAAAAGTGCTTTATTAGAGGGATGCTTTTCCTTTGGTGAAACAGGAAATATTAGGTTGGGGATTGGAAGGGACCTTAAAGATCATGTAGTTCCAAGCTCCTGTCATGAGAGATGACCTTTTTTGTCTTAATGTGAAAGAACATGGAGCATGCACCTGGATCTACATTTTGCAGCAAATAATTCCCAGAAGACATTCCTGATGGCTTCTCATGCCAGGGGAGGCAGAGGGAGCAAGCCTTCCGTCTTGCAAAACTTCCATGCAGGGTGTGGTTCAGACGTGCTCCCCCACCTCCCTCTAATCAGGGCCACCGAGGGCTGCGGCATTTATCAGATGGCGTCGCTTCTTCAGGTCTTCATTCACAAATTCATTTCTGCGCAACGATGCCCAGGACAGCGCTAATGAGTTTGCTGAAGTGCTGGAAGCAGGATAGCCATGGTTTTGTGGCGCTCTGCCCAGGTTAATCAGCCCTGTTTCTCAGCAGTGTTAATTAGGCGAAGCAGAGATCTCTGTGGTGGCGAGTATATTTGTTCTGATGCTCACTTATTTCAGGCAGCTCCACATTGCATTGCACTGTGCTGGTAGACCTACACTCAGCATCAAGGACATTAAGAGGCAACCCTGTCCAATAGCTCTGTAGGCTTCCAGCTCTCTTCCAGTAAATGTGGTGCAAGTTTTTAATCATAAATTATGTAAGATATACTCCTTAGAGACAGACCTAATGCTGGACTGAAATGCTGCCCCCCTGCTATGAGTAGAAATACTGTCATTGACTTAAATAAGATGAAATCCTGATTCCAATTGAAGTAGACAAACTTGTCCAAAATGCTGCAAGTTAAACAGCTATCTAAAATGTGAGTATTGGATATTAGCATGTCAGGTGTTAATGGCTTTTGTCAGTAGCCACCAGAGGCAGAGCAGCTTTGCTGGCAAAGGTAGGGAGCTCGTTTTTCCATTGCTGTGTAACCAGTACCGCACTGTGGTTTGCAGCTATAGAAACCAGTTCCCAGAGCATGCAGGTGCCCAGTGCCAGGGACAGCTAAACTATGGCTGTCACTTTGCACCCCTGGGATAACCTTGCTTGACTTGCTAGCATGGGTATGGGAAGCTAGGGATGGCCTGAGCAGCCCTTAGGGATGCCAAAGATGTGATTTGCACATTAAAAAATCAAGAGTGAAAAAATAAAACCTTCTCAGTCTCCACTGAAGGGTGGCTAGGGGGCAACTCTCCCTTCCAGTTGAACAAGGTTTGTTAGCTTTTTAGGTTGGGTCCCAATTCTGCTTCTGTACTAGCTCATCTCTTTTCTGTCATGGCCAGCAGTATAATTATTTTTAAAGACAATCTCCTTTTACAACCTGTGCATAGTGAACACCCTATGACATCCCATGTGGCACCTCCTGGGACATACTTCAGACCCCTCATTTGGGAGCGGCAGGGAAGAGTCATGGCTTGTCTCCAGAATGGGGTGCAGCAGTTGGCCTTTGCCTGGCTCAGTATCTCCACTGCTTGCCTTGGTAAAAGTTTCTTCTCTCTTTCTTCAGAAATGATCCAGAGGCTATGGGGATGTGGAAATGAAATAAGATATGGAGTGTGAACCTGTTTCTTCTTACAAAAGAAACGGGTTATGCCCGACATGGTCAAACCATTACAGTGCTTGGTCCCTGCTTGCTCCTGTGGCAGAGCTTTGTACTACTGGTATTGTCTGCAAAATTACCATGGTGAACAGGACAGATGAATCCCTGAGAGGACCTACATTATAGAATCATAGAATATCCAGAGGTGGAAGGGACCCACAAAGATCATCAAAGTCCAACTCCTGGCCCTCCACAGGAGAACCCCAAGAACCTGGGAGTGTCCAAAGGCCACTCTGGCAGGCACCTGGGAGAAGGCATGTTCTCACTTGAGAGTGTGTCAGGACAATACTTTGGTTTAAGGGAAGTTAAACTTTGCAATGTCCTCCTTGTGAAAGTTCATAACAATACAATTCTCATCCTAACAAAATCAGCCAAACCTTTACTAAACATGGGATACTTTCAGGTTGAAATCTCTCTATTCTTCCTATTTTCTTTTCTTTTTAAGAACATTATGTGGGCCTGCTTGAATCAGAATATACTAATTGGATTATTTATGCTGCATTTGATCAAGTAATTGGAATAATTTCGAGGGTAAATGATTACTCACTGTTTTGGTGAACCCCCATGGCATAAACAGCAATAACAGGGAATTAGGCTGTTTCACAAAAACATTTTCTGAAGTTATGGTCTTTGATCAGTTCTTCTAAGTAAATTGACACTGCACTGATGGTCATAAAATCAATGTGAGGTGACAGAAACTGGGTTGCTCTTTTTGTGGAACAAGAGCATATCCTCTCTGTGCCATACACATTTTTTTTTCTCCTGTGACCTTTTTAAAATCTGTTGGCAGGGATAAAAAAATCATATTCCAACACATTATGTCCCTCAAAATGGGACTGTAATGTAGTCCCTTCCCATAGCTGTGGCTCATCTCTTGACCTCTATCTTCCCCCATAATCTAATTCACTCCTCTTGCTGGATGCCCCAGAGGCACCTGCTGTGGCTCTGAGGAGCGCTGGATGAATCTCCGCTCACATATCTGAGTGCTGTGTACTCCCTAAGCTCCTCTGTCTTGGGAAGATTGTGACTTCCTTGCCTGCAGGGGTAGCCACAGAACAGCGAAAGAAAAGGCCACCTCTCCCTGCTTCCAAAGCTGTCATCCCCCAGCACTTGTCTCTGCTCAGCCGTGCTGCAGCGTGTGACTAATAGCAGTGGGCTGCTGCTCATCAGGGCAGAGCCGAGCCCTCCCCTGCCATGCCTGCGAGCAGCACTGTGCTAAAGGTGATCTAAACATTTCCTACGATATTATCAACCCATCCTGCAAACCACAGTGAGTGCAGCAATGCAGGGCAATGCGCTAAATGCACACTGCCACTGTCGGCTTTAAGGATAACTGGATTGGTAGAGGTAGGGAAAAGGTATCAAAACAAACCTTTGGCTCTCAGTGGATGTGTGTACTGTTGGAAGCAAAAGTACTGATAATCAGGAAACTATTCTGCTGCATCAATATGCTTGACAAGCTGAAAAATAGCTACAAAATTTCATGAATATTTCTGTGTAAATTACATTTAAACTAATGTTAGTGCTTCCCCTTGTGGATCATGAATTAGCAACTATTCTTCTGCTAATGTAAATTTAACTTCTTGTTGTTGTTCTTTGCTTTTGTACCAGCTCTACTCCAGTAGAAACTGAAGTGCAAACTCCTCAAAGCGTCCAGATGGCAACAATAATTATTATCTTTAGTTACCATGATTATGTTGCCCAATCTGTGATATTGTAAATCAGTTTTCAGATGGTCACAGGAGTTGTAGCAAGTTTGTGAAAAACATTGCTCATTATGTGTTTGTTCAGAAGGATTGAACCAGAGCAGTGCAACTCTTTCAACATAAGTAAATCTGTACGGAAATTTAGATTTAAAAAGGACTCTGAGTGTGGAGAGACCAGTGTGGTGGGATGCACACAGTGAGGAAACCATCAGTCATGTGGCACGGAGTCTAGGTTTCTCTGAAATCCATACTCCCAAAGTGGGTTCAATCAAGGGCTGTGCTATTTTCTCTTACTGGAACAAAACTAAAGTGTAAAATGAGAGAAGTCTCTTTGGGCCAAGGCAAAAGCATGACATTCAGTTATAGCACCACTGATATTCAGCACTGCTGAAGTGAGGGTTCAGCCCAGTGCAATTTCTAAAATTTGCATGTTTTTATTACAAGCTTGCATAGTTTTTGCCCTCCAGAGTTTATTTTCCCCCTTAACCTAATTCTATCCAATCTGTCATCTTTTCTTAGTAACATTCTGAGGCCACAATTTTTTCTTGCTGAAAATATTATCTCTAAGTATTCTATATTTGCAGGGTAATGCTGACATTGAAATGAAAGGAATGACAGATTTTTAGTAAGGCTTCTATAAATTGTCTTCTTAGATTTATGATGTGTCATTTGATTTATAGAACTCCCATTTTTGTGGGTGCTATTATCTGTTAACATTTCTACAATAGCCCCCTTTTTTTGACTTATCAAAAGCTAAAGTAATGTATTTTTGCACTTGTATTTTTAAATTTGGATAACTTGATAGTCACAATTTCTGACTCTTAATAAGAACAGACCTTGTTTTCCAAGATACAATTTTATATTGAGCCCCTGATTTTTTAATCTTACAGCTGCTATGGGAAAAAAATTGCTGTTTAAATTTTAAAGGTTCCAAAACTTACTCTGACAAATAAATCTGTCTTTTGGTGCTCTCAGAATTGCTCTTGAGTTTGATGTATTTTAGATTTTTTAAGGTCTCCAGAATTTTTTTCCTGAAGATTATCAGTAGTCAAAGGTGCTAAGCTTCTATTTTCTCAAGGCATGAAGACTGAATTTGTTTTTTTTCTATAATGAACTCACTGTAGTATCTTGATTGGAGGGAATTCAAGGAATTTTCCCTCACAATCCTTCTGGCTGTACAATTATGGCAATTAAGAGTCTATTTATGGTGCAGAGCATCTTTTCCCATGCTGAAGTATAGGAATGCTGCCCAAGTGAGTGTCTCTTCCTGCCTGTGTGCATTACTGGGGTCTGGTCTTGCCACCATCAAGGGTATATTAATAGATTATATTATCTTTCCTGCTAAAGGAAAGAAAAATGATGGCTCAGATAACTGTTGCAAACCCATAGGAGGCCCTTCAGCTTCCACAAAGCTCCAATTTGCCTTTTGCCCATTACTGGCCAATACTTGTCAATGGAAAACTTTTCTTAACTGGCACCTGGTGTTACCTACCCAGGCTCATGCTGCTCTGTGAGAAAGATGCTCCCTTCCTTTTTGGTACCCATGAAACTTATGAATAAAGTTTCAGAGAAAGGCACAGGACTATTTTCAAAGACTGGTAGGAGAAGGAATGTAATGTTTTGTTGTTTGCCAGTTAATGGGCAATTGCTTTCAACAGTAGAGAAATATGGATGCACGAGCGTGGCAAGAATATATTAGAGCAGTATTACAAAAGGAATTACTATGTCTAGAAACAGATATACAGAATTATTTGAAAACCATGATAATATTTACGTATTGGATTAACTCCAAGGTCAGGCCTGTTTCAGGTGACAAACTGCCAGATGTCAGTCTCATGGCAAAATCCTCAGGTCACCTATTGCCTTTATTGTCCAGGAACAAGCACCATGGTGGGCTTGCTTGGTCCTTTGTGGATGAACCACTCTATGGCTGTCTTTAATCCCTGTATTCACAGCTCCATGGTATTTAGACTGGTCCAACACCAGGAGTGTGATGGAACCAGCAACTTTAGAAATAATCTTAAGCATATGCCGTAGTTATTTTGTATATCATAGCCACAGTTCTTGACTGTCTGTTGGACTTCTTGTTTCCCTTTTTTTGAGCACACTGCCATAATAAATTGTGGGCAATGTGCAGGGTAGTGAACTACAAGGTGGACATCTCATGTGACATTTTTTTCTTTTTTTTCCCACTTAGATTGAGGTCCATTAATCCCATGTAATCTAAGAGTGAATATATTGTGGTTTGTAGGGTTCCACCACCACACTTCCCCCCTGGCCCATACTATAAGAGCTTCATAGTAATTAGTGAAATTTTCTACAACGTTGAAAAGTGTCATGACAGGCTTTTACCCCCTAGTTCATTAGGTAGCCACTTTTAGGCTTTCTATAATACAGCCTAGGGTTGTGTGCATCTATGAAAGGCAAGGAAGTGAGTGAAGCTGATGCTAAGAAAGGCCAATGATGTGGCTCATGTTCTCCCTGCTCTCGCACAAACACAGGTGATTTCTGCTGTGATTTGGGAGCCTGTATGTCTTAGGCAGATTTCACATGGAGATCAAAACAAAGATGAACAAGATGCTTCAGACAGCACTGCTGAGGGAAAAGAAGAATAAATGCTGCCCAAGCTAAGAAAATAAAAGGAGAAAAATCTATTTCATATTACCTTGAGACTGTTGTCTAAAACAGCTTACATTTAAGTCCCATCTCGTAAAGATATAGAGAGACATCTGTTTTTGCAAAGCCTTTGAATATAGACAAGCAAAAACCTGCTACCTGTATGGCAACTGGACTCCATGTACAAAATAGCAAGTCTTTTTCAGACCATATCAGGCACATTATCAGTTACTTTTCTGGCAAGAATGATGAAGAAAGATGCAGTATAGAATTTGCCACTGAAGACGATAGTTTTTCTACCTTTATGCCTTGAATCTTTTACTGGAATCCTCTGATTTATGAACATAGTGGCTTCTCTTGAGACTTTGGCTGCTGCTCATATCCTTCCCAGCTGTCTTCTTATCTATACTACCAGGCTAGGTAGAATCAGTGAAGGTGATTTTAGAAAGCCATGATGTTGGCTGTGACCTTTGCATGTCTTTTTCATGAGTATTAGAGCTGTCCATATGCTGAGTGGAGAGGGGAGGTGGAAACCTCTAAGCCTTCTCATCTATCCTAAAAGATAAGATCACTGAAATAGTCAATGACAAATGCTGTCTGTGTACTGTTTTGAAGATGTTGTGGCTATTCAGTTTGCTTCCACTTTTATCTAATTTTCTTTAAATCTTAATTCTGTATTTCTAGTTATTTTCTGAGGCAGAGAAACACAAGAATTCCAAGGTGGAAATAAAACCTGGAAGGAGAAAACACTTGTTTCTGAAGGCCCAAGGATATCTTGTCCTTCTGCCAGGTTGCTAAGGATGCGCTAAGTGCAGAGTTTGCCAGCTGACAAACCCAAAATTTTCTTGAAGGAAAGAAAAACATCCTCTGAAAGATAAAACGCTTTAGACAATTCTTTTCCTCTCCACTTCATCTAGAGAAAAGCAACTGAGGTGCAGTAATGGCAAGGTCTGACACAGCTGAGAGCAAGCCTGTGCACAGTGATTGGAGGGACGACACAAGGGCCAGGATTGTCTTTTAATTTGTCCATTGCCTGAGGATGAAAGAAAACTGCAGTCAGTCACAAACAGCAAAGGAAGATATTCTAGTGTGCTTGGGACTGCAAAAGGGACTTTTATCCCTTCAGTGATCTATGAGTAATTTCTGAAATAAAACCTTCAAGTCACCTGTAAAACCAGTTTTGAGAGAACAGTAACAAACATTTCTTCTAGGAGTTCTGGAGGAAACAAAAGGAAAAAAAGGAAAAAAGAAAAAAAAAACCCATTCCTGCCCTTTATTTTGTCTGGTTATTATCTGCTGTACAAATGTCATTAAGTGACATTTTTCTCCTACAGGCCATCCAGTATATAGAAGGATTATTATTTCTTCCTTCTCTTTTCCACTGAAAAACAGATAGTGGCTGACACTTAATGAGGGGGACTCTAATCTGACAGCACTATGAAAGCTACTGACAGAAAAGATCTTGATAGTGGCATAAGAAACTCCTTCTATCTCAGACTACCATTAAGGTGCTTGTCTGCAGCTGGGGAGTCAGGATATTCTCCTCTAATCGAAGCTTGTAAGATCTGTAGTCTCTTGTACGTCTGCAATCTCTTTAAGAGGAAAACCCAAAACAGCATTGGGGAAATAAGAAAATAAAGGCATTCAAAATATAAGGACCTACTAAGATGAAATTCCTAAAAAGGAGTTTGTTGCCATCATTCTGTGCTCAACAATTAAGCTGTATTTCACTTTCAGTTGCAGCATTGTGCCTGAGTTACTCCATGTGCACATATATGGATATAGAAATGGAGATTTCACTGTGGGAGGTTCTTTGAATCACGTGGGGCTTCCCAAATTGAGGAACGTGATGTCTAAATTTGCATGACAGACAGCCTCCTCCTGGTTTTGGGTAGCACAAGCTGTTCTGGATTACTTGCTCTAGACCATGTTGCGTGAACAAAACTATCCCCTCAGCCTCTGCCCTGTCCCTTCAACCCCAGGGGACCACTCTGTGGGACAGGTATTGGCAGTTCCCTGAGGTGCCCCCTAAGTATTTCAGAGCAGAAGTTTTTTCTCAATATGCACTCAGGATTTTTACTCTGGTATGCTCAGCCCTATGGTTTTAAGCTATTTAAACTCTGGATACCGCTGGTGTTAGACGGAAATTTCTGACTGATGAAAGTCAGAAGACAAATGTCAGCCATTTGGACACAGCTTCTTTTTGAGAACATGCAATGGTTAACTTCTGAGATCTTTGACTGTGCTTGAAGAAGGGATTAATGCAGACCTATATTGGAGGCTATGAGAAAGGCAGTGGTGGGAAGTGCAGCAAACAAAATGTGACCAGAGAAGTTAAAATGACGTTTTGTTTTCAGAGGGTCTGAAGCACTCAAGACTTTTTGTATCAAGTTTTTTACTTGTTCTGTCTTTATTGAACTTTTCCAAAGAGTTGTCTCTTATATGTGTATTTCAGTAGAAAGAGAAATGTTGCTTTGATGTAGGTTTTCTTTGCAAAGAACAGGCCATCCAGGTGCTCAACCCCTCCTAACAGGAAAACTTGAATAAGGCACTCATCCTACCCAGCCTGTCCCTTGCATTTTGTAGAGTTAAGCTTCATGCATTCTTGCCAAAGCTCTGATCATTTTTGAGACTGGCATATATAAATGCATACTGTACTCTGTCTTTTTTTCTCACTGCTATGTTGTCTGCTCACAAAAGGTTGTAATTCTATGTGCTTTTCTCCAGCCCTACTTTACTTTTTTTTTCACCTACACATTCAATTTTAGTGTGCCATCTGCTTTCAACCTGCTTAATGTTATACTCCAGCTTTTAATGACAGAAGATATCAAGTGCCATGGTTCTTACTTTATTGCTAAAGATGGCATGCAGACCTTCTTTAAATTATTCCAAATCATCTAAAGCCTCTGTTTGGATGGTTTTCAAAGGCAGCCTAGGGTTGTCAAGCTTCTACTGCAGAGCTTGTGAGCACTTTTCAGAGGTTAATCTTTTTAAAGGCCTCCATCTGAGGTTCCTTAGTTTCCTAAAGGCTCTTTTTTTGCCTACTTCAAAGCTTTATGTGAAAATTACCTACATCATTGTCTTAATTTGTCCCGACAGGTGCAAACTCTTGTTTGACCTAAAATCCAGGGGAAAAAAAACCCCAAAAATCCCTACCTTAGAAAATGCATAAAATAATTTTGTAATTTTTATGCTCCAAACTTCCTTTAATACCTGATGTTTTAAAATCTTGAGCCCTGATTATTTCTGGAAAGAGACTGAATAAAAAGAATGTGGACCTTCAGCTCAGGAATCTGATCTTAATTTTGAAGTAGAATAGCTTCAATAAGTACTTTAGTCAGTTTTAGCTAGTTTTTGGTTCCCTAGCTGTGGAAATTGCAGCTTTTCTCTGGAGGTCAGCATAACTTCCATGTGTGTCCTGGGTTTGTTATCCACGAGGAACACTTCCTCCAATTCCCTGATATGTGCAAGGGATGGTGTTGATCTGGAGGCAGACTGCTGGCCAGGACAGAAAGCACTGAACTTTTCTTTTGTCCAGCTCAGGGATGTGTGTGCAGAAGAGCCCTGCTTTGGTGGTGCCTGTTGTGTCCCAAGTGCCAGTCTAAGCAAGAAGGCATATAGCCTGGCAGGCAGCAATAAAAAAGATTTTGTTTCTGGGGCTTTCATACAAAAAGAAGGCTGGTTTTCTTGGATGGATTTGTGAATAGATGTTTTATTTCCTTAGATTTTGAACTGCGGTTTCTACTTGCACATAGGTCTATTAAGGATTTAGGAAATCCCTATTACCACCAATCTGCATCTTTAAGCACTTTAAATATCTTTACAGTGTTCTTCACTTATCTGTGGGGAGATAGCTCCTCAGCAGAAGCTAAAATTCCTTCTAGAAATACCTCTGCTGTACAGAAAAGATATTTTTCTCTATGAAACTTGTAGATTGATTTTGCTAATATTCCCAAGCAATTTCACAACAAGGATTAAATTCTCAGTTATACTTTGTACATTTACCAAGGTATCTAATAGAAATTTTTCCCTCATTTTTTTTTTTTTTTTTAAATTTTTTTTGGCTAATAGAAAAGTCTAATTGGAATGAATGAAATGACATTATGAAATACCAGAATGGAGATCACCAGGGAAATAATCTAGCTGCTGTACTCTAATGTTAACTCAGTGCTTCTGAATAATCAGTAATCAGCAGCTTGAATTAGACTGAGATAGATAGAGCTAAGTGCTTGACTATTCAAATTGAGTGCAAGAGATCTGGGGAAAAGTTTAGTGCAGTCAGGAGAAAAAAATGTACTGCATTAAACATGCAGGACTAAAGAAATCATGCTTCTATTTTATTTTAAGTAAACACATTATCTTTTGATATATCTTGGTCTTTCTTCATGTGAATAATGAATCATGCAGCACTTCAAGCCCTGATTAATATTCTTAATTGCTCTCCCTTTTTCGTTCTTGCAGCTGGCAGATGGAATGCTGCAGATCAGACGGTGCCATATCAGTAGTGTTTGTACTGCCTGTGAACAAATGGTGTTACAGCCTGCCTGTTTATCCCCTTTGATCCATACACAACTGGAGCAAGGTGCAGTCATCAAGACTGGCTTTTTTAAATTTTTTTTTTAATTTTTTTTTTTACCTCTTCTTCCCTACTTCTGTGGTGTTAACCCTGTTGGGAACAGCTGATAAAACACGGACAGTCAGCCAATTTCTGTAATGCCTAACAGTTTTCAGCAAGGAAGTCTGGAAATCATAGGAGACCTACATCCAGAATGGATGTCCACATCTGTCCTCCCTGGAAAAGTATGTGCTAGAGAAATGCCTGTCTTCCACCAAGCTGGGCTGAAAATTCCTTAGTGGGGTGTAAATTGTTTCTGTGCTTTTCTATGCCACTGCTAATTAAGACGTATATACAAAGAATTTAAAAGAAAGCATCATATTAGTAAGAAGCTCAGTGATGATTTCTAATTAGCTGAAAAATGAATGAAGGTTCAATTCTGTTTGCTGGGAGCAAAGAAAAAGTTCTCTAAATGAAAGAATCCTAATTACTTTAGAAATTTTAAGCTATTCAGATCTTTCTATTTCTTGTGAGTTAGTGGTTATCAAATTACCTTCCAGGTGAAAGAATTACTTTTCTCACTAAATGCAAACTCTATTTTGATAGGCAAAGCAAAACCTTCCTGCTCTTTCATGACTTAGCAAAAAACAGTGGATGAAGAATGACCATTCTATAACATGCACATTGGTTTCTTGATGCTAAAATTAGATTAAATTTTATGTGGTCAGCATTGCTATCATAATCTATGCATTTGCAATGAAAATATTTTAACCTAAGACATTCTGCTATGCATAATTTGGACACGGGAGGGTTTGTGTGTTTTTCAGTCAGTTTTTTAAGAGGATGTGTGTTTTCTCATGTATCATGTAGGACTTATAAATGCACCATCCCACAAAGGCACCAGAGATTGATTAACATATCAGAAGGTGATTGCCTAAAATTAGGGACTATATTTTGAATGTTCTTCTTCTTGGAAGAATGTAGGTAATGAATCAAATGACCTCCTGTGATTGCTTGGATACAATTATTTAAAAAAAAAATGGAAAAAAAGTACAGTATCACAGGTTATGAAACCAGCACACAGAAATGCAGCAAAGCCCCCAAGCTCAGACATCGTAATTCCTCATCAGCTATTTCTCTGAAATGTTTTGGGACTTTGGCATTAGAAGGACTCAGCAATTATAACCATGATGTCAGCTTGCAGGAATTCAAAGAAAGGTATATTGGAGAACACCCAGAGAAAATAATAGATGTGAGGCTGTGAGACATCCATTTAATTGTCAGGAATATTCTGAACGTGTTTGCATTTAGGACACGTCAGTGCCACCCTGGCTGCAGCCTCGGGTGACAAGGCAAAGCAAAGCAAACTCAGCTCAGTAATTTCTATGATTTCCAGCTGTAGGGTGATAGTCTAAACAGGTTCTCACATCATCATACTTATGAGACTTTCAATTTCCTATAGTTTCATCTTCTTTGGATTAAAACAGTTACTCAGTCATGTTATCATTCTCACTATTAATAGCTGAAGGGACTCCTGTAAGTTCCAAGTGTCTGGTTACAATTTTCTGCATGTGTCAATTGTTCTTTACATTGTTGATGTTATCACTGAACTTACATTTTTGTTGCAGTATTTGTCACAATGCTAAATTCTCATTGTTGCTGCATAGGTGTTGTGAAATGCTTTATGCATTCTGTGCTGGAAACCAGAGCATTGTGCAGTTACATGCTGTACCAGCACCTTTCTTATTTTGAATAAAACTACCTTTTATTCTTGGCTGTAGTGTCTAAAATAATAATAATTAAATAAAATTTGTTGAGGTATTTAATGTATCTAGTGGTGTATAGATGTGTCTTTTTGATTTGATTTACCACTCTGATGTACAAAAAGGCCAATTTTCCCTCTGGCAGCATGTGACAGTTCTAACACAGTTTGCATTCCAGGCAGGTCCCAGGCTAAAACCAGAGGTGTTATTAGAGAATTTGTCTGATACAAATTTGCCCAGGTCTTGCAGGATGCCAAATCAACAAGCCTAACATCTGCAAACCAGTTTTTTTTTCTCCTTCCACACAATCCATCACTATTTTTCTTCAGCATCTGAACTCGAGGTGAACTGTCTGTTCTAATAGGCCTCATCTTCATAACAGGATAATAGAATGTGTAAGTGTAAATTGGTAATGAGATGTTAGTGCTCTTGGAGAGTGATTTATGAGGAGGAAGCTAAATTCTAGTTAAACAAATACACTTCTATTTGAATACAGACAGAAGATGAGTAGAGCATCTGATCATGCCTTATATCTTTAAGAAATGGCTTCCTAATCAGGTACTTTAAATATCTAGATCTCTAGCTCAAGAATTATTTGACATTTCATTATCATATGAATTACATTTTTAGTTGGGCAAGTTTAAACATAAAACTTGGGTACTAAGTACTTTGTGAAGAATTGACTAGGGGAATTATAAAGATTCTAGTATCTCAGCATTTTCTTTGCTTTTATTGATCATTGCTATCTAGCTGATGTGTCAGCAGCCAAAAAGCATTCTAAAGAAGTTGATACATTTAAAATGATACAACCTCACATCTAGATTTATATTAGATGCAATCAGGTGACACACAAGTGTGATCTACTTTGTCACTTTCAAAATTTGTCATGTCAAAATCAAAGGAAATTAGACTGAATAATATTCATATTTTAGTGCTAGTTGTGCTTATTTATTCAGGCATTTACTGTGATATGGTCCCTAACATTTATTGTGAATGAAAGCCTAGAGAATTATAACTGCCCTAAAAATGTTCTTTTCCAGCAGAAAATTGTTTGTGTTTAAGTGTAGTTAGTATATGCTTAGTTGTTACAAAATTGTTGCTTCACCCTAGTTATCACATTTTGGTTTTGTAAAGATTTTATTGAATTATATCCTGAATAATACAGGGGGAAATTGCTGTTAAAAATAGGACAATTTTTGTCAGTATATTTTTTTTGAAGTTGCCTACTTTAAATTGGATTTATCTGAAACCTGGTGTTTCATGTAATAGTCTGAGTGTCTGCTTGGTTAAAACAAAGCTATCTCATGCTGCCTAAATTATATATTATAAAAACCACAGCATTTTCTAATTGTTACAAATGCATATGATAGGTAAAATTTATAGGAAAAAAAAAAAAAAGAAAAAAAAGCACTGAGGATTTCAAAAGAATGTTTAACAAATAGGTAGTTCTGTTTTAAAATAAATCCCAGCCATGTCTAAATTATTGCCTTGTCTGCTGTTAAATGTTTCATTTTTTATCTGGCAGAACCCAGGTAAGGCAGGGGAATCAACAGCCATGTACATGAAAAATACTTCCTTGGATAAGTCATTAAAGCAGATTGGTCCAGGGAGAGATGGGTCTTAGGGAAAGATGGGCTCATGTTTGTATTCTGACACAAACCTCCCCTGAGGTAAACTGGGAAAAAACATAAATCCCATATTCCAAACAAAAGGGTTTGTTTTCATTTTCAGTGGATCATAAAATCCCAGGGGCTGTTGTAGACCTAAGGAGAGGTTTGTGCTCTACTTTTCTGACTTTTCTAAATGGGGTTTAACAAACTTTTCTGTTTTACAGTGTACTCTGCAGGCACAGAACCCCTGTTTCCTTTTGTCAGTCTGGAAACAAAGACCATTTCACAAGGCAGCCCAAGAGCATCTAGCAGAAATGTTCTGGAAACTGCTGATGGGGTGAAGAAGGAAAAGAATGAACAATAGGATTGTATCAATGTGTAAGAAAACAGGGGGCAAAAAACCCATGGAAATGGTATTTTTCCAGGCTGTGAATTAGGGAAGATGGAGTGAAAAGTGATAATGAAATAGTGGAATGACAATCAAAGGGAAGAAGATGCAGTCTGACCTGGGGCTCACTGGAAGATGTGCATGCCTGGAAATGCAGGACCCATTGGGTCCTCCTGCTTCTATCTAGTTCCTTCATCATCTGCTTAGGTGGGGAAATCACAGAATATTCGGAGGGGGAATATTGAAAGGGACACAATGGAAACATAATCCTCAAACAAGCCACACATGAGAGGAGTCTGTGCCTGAAGATTATTCATATTGCTGAGGTAGATGGCACGTGTCTTCCTTTTTTCTTCAAAGGGTGCTTTTTTCCGTCAACGTCCATAGGGTTAATCCAGACCTCTGTATGTCTGGTCTCTGTCATGGCAAAGCTTTGGCAACAAAGCTGATCTCAAACTTCTCCACCAGGTTACTTCCTGCTTTTCACTTTTACCTCTGAAAAAACCCATTCATTTTCTATGCTAGCCTCTATTGCTCTTCACTTTAGACTCCAGAATGTGCTCAGAACACATTTGACTTTCAACTCAGCTTTCTGTTATCTTGCAATTTTAGCATGTGTCAAATACAAAAATACAAAACCAGAAGCACACCTTTTTCCCCTTGCTGTTGTTAACTATTTCTTTTTAGGTAAGGATTTTCTTCAAGGAAAAAATAACACTAATGCAGTAGATATGAAAATATAATTTTTTTTTCCTGCATGGATATATTTGTAATATCTTTTCCCAGCAATATTCCAGTAAGGAAAGAAAAAAAAAAAATACTGCTGCCTAGTCAAACTCTCTGCCTGGCATGTAGTCTGTCTGCTGTGCTTGTGCACATTACAGCTGGAATGTACATCAAGTTAACCAGCTTCATCTCTTCAGAGCGGCAAGGTGGGCTGCTCTGCAGTTAGTAGAAGTCCCCCTGCTCTGTCAAAAGACTTCTTTCTATTAACTCTAATAGCCCACCACCTCTCACTGTGCTCCCTTGCTTCTCTTTTTTATTGCTATTTCCAGATTGACTGTCTGATCTTCAGCTGCGTGATCCTGACCACAATATCTAGTGGCTCTTTTAGGTGCTGCTTCTCCTGCCCGCTCCCTCTCACCCTGCTGACATATTGCATCTCCAGAACTAAGGAAGATTTATCAGGGCTGTACTCCACTTCTTCCAAATCAGACCTTCTTTGAAGGAAGAACAAGTGCCGTCTTCTGTTTGACATTGCTGGCCTTTGTCCAATTTTCAGTATCTAGTGGGAGGAATTTTGTATTTGAAAGGTGATGCTTGCGTATGCTGCCAGAATTAAAGACCATTTTTTATTCGAGGCAGAGCTTGAGCGGTCTCTGCCTCAGGTATTCCTGCTCTGTTGTTCCAATGATTCTCTAGAAGCTGCAAGTTATGAACCCAATTTGTTCCCTGATCTTTACCAGACAGGAAGCCATTCTAAAACAATAGAAAATGACCATTGTCTTATTTATAAGAGGTAATAAAAGTGTAAAAAATACACCATGTTGAAGGTGTATAAAACCCTCAGTGGCCAATAAAGCCATCTGATGGAACTGAAACATTTGATAATCTCTGGAAAGGGTGGTCTGATAGTCTCTTTTGGGTCAGTCTCTGCTGTGGAGAATCTGGATTTTTTTTTTTCCATACAGAAGGGGGTACTGTTTGGGAGAAAAAGTACAGAGATTTTACTTTTAACTAGCCTAGGTTGAAAAAAGAAGGACAGGTGGGGGTTTCTGAGAAAGTTTTGTATCAGAGATGGTTCTTTGGGACTGGCCTTATGAACACGGCTGAGCCTCTAGACAATTAACAGTGGGGTTGGGGCTTACCAGGTGAATGAGAGATGGAGAGGATAGAGATAAAAGTGAAAGACCAGAATGATTTTAAAAACAATCTCGGAAAATATCTCTTCTAAGGTGCACACCAAGAAGAAGCTTTAGTTGCTATTCTAATAAAGTGCTGTGAGCAGAGCTTTGGAGGAAAACAGGCTTTCACAAAGCCTGGAGTAACAGCTGGAGACATGAAACCAACACACAACACAGAGAAAGTGAGGACAATAAATACTGAGTGGAGGCAAGGGTTTAGGTCGAGGTGAAACGGCTTTCCTTAATATTTACAAGACTGCTTTACACAGTGCTCTGGATTAGTACACCATTTTGGAGTGCATGGCACTTTTCCAGCTTTTACTCAGCCAAGTGAGCAGTACTGGAATAGTGAAGAGTCTGTCCCTAGGGTAGCTCAGTGCTGTTCTGTTCCCGTTTCTGTCCAGAAGTGTTGCTTGCACCAGAACATCACAGAGGTACCACGCTCTCCCCATGACACTGCTGTCTGCTCCCCATGCAATTTATTTTGTTCCTGTTCTGCTGTCCTGTCCCATGGCTTTTGCACAGAAAGCTCTACACAGGACCCCACATTCGCCCTAAAAGGCTTTTAAACTTGTATGTGAGAGGATGGATTGTAGGAGAATAGAAATAGTGTTGAAGGCAATCTTACCCCTGAGGAGTTGCAGTGGTGCTAATTACCAAAAAGTAGGAACAGCTTTGCCTTTAACAGGGCAGAGCTGTGTCCAGTAAGGATGGTCCAATAAGGATGGGTGTTATAAAAGAGTGGATTAGCTGGTTGAGAGGAGAGTTGGAGTCAGTTGGCTGTGCTGCTGTGAGGAGTAAGGTTCAGATGGTTGTGCTTGGGATAGTAAGAATTTATATGTGTTAATAGGGACAGAAAGCGTCAGGTGGTGGTAAGGAAGAAAGGAAAGGAGTCAGTGTTGTGAGAAGCTGCCCGTGGGAACTCACAGGGAGAAGGTGTGAAAGTTTTACAGTAAGATGATAAATTAACAGTGACAGTCAGTTCCCATCCACTGTTGATTGGTGCCAAGCACTGACACCAACAATTGGTGGCCCCTATGGGGGTGGATCCTGACAATTGTGTGGTTTGCTTGGCAGAGATGGGAGAGAGATGGAAGGTACAAACCTGCTCCTGTCAGAAAGAGCAAGTTTAGTGGGGCCAGGGGCTTTTATGGATGTAATTATGGCTGCAAAGTCCTGTCTGTGTATTCTGGGGTCCTTGTGACTCAAGTTTTGTGTCGGTGAAGCTTTGCTTGTTGCAAGAGCTATTTTCTGATTCATGCCATCTTAAAGGAGACAAGCACCAGAGGAATGCAGCTCAGACCTGCACTGTCAGCTGCATCTTCATGATATCCCAGGTGGCAGAGGCTTTATGTTGGTGGAGTTTCACCTGAATGCAAAAAAAGCTTTGGGAAGATCAGACCTGTGCCCAGCACCTTGCATAGCATGGATCCTGCCTTCCCTCAGCATTGATGGCTTCCAAAGCACAACCACAAAAAAAATCAAGTTGCTTAATTTTACAAGGAGTTTGGGTATATACGCATATTAGAGTCATGTAAATGACACCATCCTTCTCTGAAACAATCCATTAATGATTTGATTTCAGTAAGATGGCATTTTACTCGTCCACAGAATGGGGGTGGGGATTATGAAATTTGCTTTTTCATGTGGCAAAATATGGCTAAAACTATCCCTTACAGGCACACACTGTTGGGGCCATCCTTCACATCTGAAGTTTAATCTTAATTTTCTCCTCATCAAAATATCTTTGAAATTGGAGGTGAAGAAATGTGATTCCGTAAGTTACTGAGCACAGGAGATCCCTCTAAGAAGGCTCCCAGATTCATGGCTTTGGTCCATTTCTGATGGGCTTCCCCTGTTTAATGTTCTTATTTATGGACCTGTTAACAAAATACTGATTTGGGATATATATTTTTTCCTTTAAAAGAAAAAGCTTTCACATTTGGTCTGGAAATGAGACTGTTTAAACCGTTGCTCATTTTGTGCTGGAGCTGCCACATCTGCAGCTGGAACTATGCCAAGGCTCTGATGGAAAAACTAGCAGATGGACTTCTAACATTTACAAAGGGTATATTACAGCAAAGCAAATGGGAATTAAATTAGTGAAGCCATACACTCGGGCATCTTATGTGAAAATGGAGAAAGTTCAGACGTGTCTTTGAATTGGAAACTGTTCTGTGCGCTGGTTTCATTTTATTTTGTTGAGAGGGAAAGGAGCAGTTCCTCTGCCCCAGTGGTCATAGTGGGAAAATAAAAATTCATTATTTTATTCCAGACACAAAAGTTCTTGGTGTGATTTAGGGAAAACACTGGAATGGAACATAGAATTGAAATCACTGAAAAGTGTCATGGTTTAACCCCACCAAGCAGCTAACCCCTATCCAGCCGCTTGCTCATTCCCCACTGGTAGGATAGGGGAGACACTTGGAAAAGCATAAGTATGAAAACTGGTGGGCTGGGATAAAGGCTGTTTAATATGTGAAGGAAAAGCCTCACATGCAAGCAGAGCAAAACAAGGAATTCCTTCACCCCTTCTCGTGGGCAGGCAGGTGTTCAGCCATCCCCAGGGGAGCAGGACTCCATCACAGGCAGTGGTGACTGAGGAAGACAAACACTGTCAATGTGAACATTGGTGGGCACCTTAGGCCCTGCCAGGGCCAGCCCACACCACCCAACCTAAGCCAGAACCATCAGAAATCTCATAAAGCTGAAGGTAAAGACATCAATGGGAAATGAAACGGGAAACTTTTTTTCCTTGTGCATTATAAATGTGATTCAGTTGAACAAGTATAGGTTCTGCTCCTGAAATTACATTTTTCATCACTTTCTTATTTGATTTGATGTAAAAGATTATTAAGTGACACTTCTTGACCTAAGATCCAAGTTTGGAGGGTGATGAATTCTTTTTTAGCAGATCACATATTTACATGGAAATTTTGTTTGGGATGAAAAAGCTACTGCTATCACTAGTCAGTGTCAACAATATATATATATATATATATATATAAAATCATACAGTTGAATTGGAAATAGGAAAGAAATGATAGGACTTATCTTTATCATCCTGCCTATAAACATTTATTTAAGACAGAATATCTGTGCTTTTTTTACAGTCAAGGAAAATGTCTCCTTCTCTGGTTTCACAGTGAACAAAGCAAACTGGACAAAACTTTAGGAGTAGGAGAGAAGTCAGCTCACACAGATCATAACTTTTAGGTAGAGCACAAGGTAGAAAAATATGAATATGTACTACTGCCAACAGACAGGCTATTAGCAGAAAGAATTAACTACATATTTAGTAGAGAGTCTCCAGTCTGTGTTGTATTCAGGTTCAGTGATGCTACTGTGTTGCATCTGGCGTGCTTTTGGATCAACTAAAGCAAAACCTCACTAAACTGTAGCTCTGGTGATTCTTGTAAAGGCTGCATTATCCAGAGCAGGTGATAGCAGTGACAAAAGGGTGAGCACATCAATTTCTTTGTCTGATTGGCAGCTCCATAGTAAATGCTACATAACATGCTAGGAAGAATGTAAGAGGAGGTCATGGCAACACAGTGGTCTTGATATTTCAATTAATTGGGTTCCAGCCAGCAATGCACATTTTAAACATGCCCAATGATAAAATTATTAAGGTTATACTGAGGATCATATATAAGGATATGGCTGGCTACAGAGTGAGGGGGAAATCTAATCTCAGATCAAGAACTCTGAAAGGAATATGGGATACTAAACATGTTGAGGTTGAAGGGAATATTTTGATTCTTTAAAGAATAAAAGTGCAGAATTGCTCATGAGAGAGAGGTATGATGATACCTACCTTGAGTTTAGCAAGGCTTTTGTCATTGCTTGTGACACCTTCCTTCCATCTGTCCAAGTGGGATATTACAGGCTGGTGGGGTGAGCTGTAAGATTGGGTCACTGTCTGGGTCACCAGGCTCAGTAATTGATGAGTTGTGTTCAGTGCAGACCTCCATGGGCTGCAGGGGCACAGCTGCCTCACCATGGGCTGCACCAGGGGCTGCAGGGGATCTCAGCTCTGGCACCTGGAGCACCTCCTGCCCCTCCTCTGCACTGACCTTGGTGCCTGCAGGGCTGTTCCTCTCACATTTTCTCATTCCTCTATTCCAGCTGCTATTGTGCAGCAGTTTTTTCTGCCTTGCTCAGGAGTGGGCTCATCTTGGAGCCAGCTGGCATCAGCTCAGCTGGACATGGGAGAAGTTTCTAGCAGCTCCTCACAGGAGCCAATCCTGTAGTCCCATCACTGCCAAACCCTTGCCACACAGACCCAACACGCCTATCAATGATCTGGGAGAGAAGGCAGATGATATCTGACCAGCTTTATGGGTGATAACAAACTGAGGTAAACAGTTATGTTTTTAAGCAGGTTTGCTACTCAGAGGCCTGGAAATATGGGCTGACATGAACCTCCTCAACCTCTACGAGAAGAACTGCCAGCTGCTGCAGCTGGAAAGGATGAGCCCCTGCACTACCAGAGGGCCTGCCTGGGAGCAGCTTTGCAGGACAGTCCCTGTGGTTCCTGCTGGTGGTAAAGCTGAGCACAGAAACAAAGGGAGGTTGGTAGGTAGAGAGGGCACCAGCACACTGGGCTGTAGGAACAAGGTCAGAGCCAGGGCACACAAGCAAGGGTTTATTTATTTTCTAATTGGCATTTGTTAGACCACATCTAGAATAGTGAGTCCTGTTTTGTCCCCTCTAATAAAGAAAAGTATCAGTAAACTGAAGTGAGTTAAGGGGGGCCACGAACGTGGTGATGGTTGGAATACCTGACCTGTGAGGAGAGGCTGGAGAGCTGGGCTTATTCAGCATGGAGTAGTGACAGCTTTAGAGAGACCTAACAGCAGCTTCCTGTGCTGAGGAGATGGCTCTTGGGCTTTCTTACTGCTGATCTTCTCCCTGGTATCAGAGACAGGACATGTGGGAATGGTTCAAAGCTGTGCCAGGGGAGGCTTACACTGAACATTAGGAAGGCAGCATTTCTTTGCCAACAGTGTTCAAACTCTGGAACAGGCTTCCTAGACAAGCTTGCCCATGACTGTCAGTGTCTAGGAGGCATTAGATAATACCCTTAACAGCATGCTTTTACTTTTTGTCAACCCTGAATTGGTCAGATAGCTGAACTAGATGATGATTATTGGTTGGTCCTATCCTATCCTAATTTTGTAGTGGTGCAGGTGGGAGTGTGACAGAGAATGGGGATATACTGATAGAAGGAAAAGTTTTTTTCACCATGGAAATAGTTTAAAGACTAGGACAGCCTTGGAGGCTTTCAAGACCCAACAGGATAAATCCCTGAGCAGCCTGAATTCTCAATTCAGTGTAGACCCTACTTTTAGATTAGTCTAGACCCCCCTCTGCATTATTCTGAGAAACTATGTTGGCTGCCAATCTTGTTTATGGAATTAACGTAGTTTTGGTGTTGTTATTAAAACAAAAAATTGTCTAACTGCAAGGAGGTTCAAAGATCCAAAAGTGAGGTTTAAATGAACTCCCAGAAAAACACCCCTTATTATGAAGTGTGACTAATGATTCATCAGTTAGCTTACAGATGTAAGCATGAGCAAACTTGGTATAGTAGGCTTTTCACAATAAAAGGAGATTATTTGTGCCTATATAACTATTTGTGAATGAGAATATCAATTTATATGTATGCTTAAAATCAAAAGGGAAAATTGTGCATCTAATTGCATAAATACTGTGTGTGAAGTAAAGTGCTGAGGACGCCCACAGAGATAATACAGGTTAGAGAGAAATATCAACAGAAATCAGCAAATAAACCTGTTGTCTAATTGGTCTGGCTAGATTCGCAGTTTTCCAACCATTGCTAAGAAAGGTTGCCTGCTTGGGCACAGCATGTTGAACTAATGGGTGGCTGCAGAAAGGATCTGAGCAATCTGTGATTAGTTATCAGATGCAGTATGTCAAGTATATCAGATGCAGTAGCAGCATAGCTATTCTCCATCATTAGAAATCTGCAGCAAAGGCACCAGTGTATGCCAAGATTTGCTCCAGCTCAGCTCTGAATGCAGGCTTTGAATCAGGGCAGTGCTGTGACTCCTGACATACACAAGTTCAGGTTAGTCTGTCATTCAAACCCCCTGGCCATGCTGGCAGGGCCAGTGGGAGGATGGGAAGGCACAGCTGATGTATGTGTGCAGAGGCTACAGGCACAGTGTTTTGGAAAAACTTGTGCTGTCTGAGCAAGAATCTGGACACTACAGCATGTTGACTTCCTACCTGTGAAGCTGTTCACTCCTTATCACTGAAGAAGGGCGTAAAAGCAAGGCCACGGCTGTTTACTGCTTCTCTAGAGATATCTTAATTTCTTAAAAGTCATCATTAAACAATTGAGTTCTCTTATCCAGTACATAAGAGGACTTATAATTTCTAGAAACTGTTTTGATGATAGGATAACACAGATACAATTAATTTTCACAGTGTAAGCAGCACTTTACAGCTACAATCCATCAAATTCTTACAAATCTCTGTAAGTGCGCTTCACATTGCAAATCTATAGCGCTGGGTTTATTTTTAATCCATGAGCCTCTTCTGCACAATTATTCAGAGGAGTTTCCATGGTTATACCTATAACCTGTAAACTAAACAGTGTCAGACAGTGGGCATGTATAAGGGCTGTGTTCACAGTTAAGCTGTTAGCCCAGTCCTAGCAGAGTCTTGACCTGCTGCAAGTGTTGCTTTCCAAGAATATGCTTAGGTAGGTCTGGGTAGAGAGTACAAACCAGGGACAGCTCCCAGTGAACAGCCTGAATGCAGTCACTCTGTTTCTGAAGATGAGAGTTTAGCCAAAAGGATAAAGCTGAGCTATGCCAGTTGGCCTCCAGGCTGGGGAATGGTCCCTGGCCCCTTTCACTTACTAGAATAGAGTTAATCCTGGTTGTTGTGTTCACAAATATGTCCTTAGCAATTTGGGACCCTGGTGATATTCTTGTCAGCCACTTGGCCACCTCTGGCTGTTGGTACATAAAGTTGTGGTCCTGTGAAGGGCAGAAGCTGTGCTGCATATTCTGTTTTGCGTAACTTGGTGCTGTTAGAGTGTGAGAGGATAGCCTGAGCTGCCACCTGTGCAAACAAAAACTTGTTCCTATTAACACATATTGAATGAACACAGCACCAGATAATTACCGGAAGATATCTTTGGAAGGATAAAAAAATATTTTCCTTTGGAAAATCAATATGCTCTCACCCAACCTCTTTAATGACTGTTCATACCTGTCATTGCAGCCTTCCTGTTGAGACCACATGTCTTCTTCCCCAGGCCATTAGTTGTCTCTCTTCATTTGTGTTGCCATGCCATAAAAAAAGAAAACAAACACTGTGGGATCACAAATGTGGCCATAATTTTTTATCAAGCAATTTGAAGCAGAAGCTAATAACAAGGAAAATGACTAATACTTGAATAGGTTGCTGCATATACAAACAACACAGTAATTGTCTCTCAGTCTGAGCAAAAAGATAATAAAAGTGTTTTACAGTGCTCCTTAATTGTATGAAAAAAACCTTAAAATCAAGACTTTATTGCAGAAAAAGGAAGCATTAATCTGTCTGAGGGCCATTTTGTGGAGAATGCTTCCTGGGGAGGTGTGGTGATAATTACTTATCTTTAATAGACTTCTGGGTTGTGGAACCAAAATGTAGTGGTGAACCAGTTATTTATGAGCCCCTAAGCCACCATGCTCCATTATATCCTGCATCTAATGTGACTTGCAGGTCTGCCTTTTCAGCACACTCTTTGGGTCCCTTTCAGCATCCAGCTGCTGCAGGTAGTCGAAGGAAGAGTGCTGGCTGAGTCATTCTGCAGTGTCATGTGAATTTTCTGCTTTCCTCAGTGAAGCATCGTGTTGGCAGCTCAGAGTGCACAAAGGTAAAGCATGGTGATGGCCACAGCTTCACGGGAATCAGGTAGGGAGCAGAGGAAGAGAGTCACAAAGATACTGTAGAGCACCAGGTCGGGGGGGCTTGTGACCACAGTGGTAGCAAAAGTGGACAGCAATGAGCTTGGCTGAAACAAGGTGCAGCAGGGCAGTCAAAGGAAAGTTGGTTTAAGCAAAATACTGGAGGAGAAAAATCTCTCTTCCTGTTTGAAGTTAATGGCAAAATTCTCAGAAAGTGATCTATTATGTACTAGGGTTTAGTTCTTGCTAAAGGGTCAAGTTAACTACTGAGCAAGGTTTTTTAGTATTTTTTTTTAATGAATTTGATAGAAGCTGTCTATTAGCATCACTTCTTAGCAAAACAGCAAAACCCTTGTTCTTTGCTAACTATTCCTTAACTGAGACATGGCAAATAATTTTGGTTTTCCCCCAGAGCTCCTATATGGTCATACAAGAACTTTTCTCTGCTTGGTGGATATCAGAATTCTGTTTAAGTGTAGATGTTCAACCTTCTTCCTGTGGTTTGTGTTTTGCTTGTATTTATTCTGCATTCTTCCAGGACACATTTATTGTAGGTTTCTGCACTCTGAGCATACAAATGCTAAATTCAGCTGACGACCCCTAGAAGGGAATGAATAGAGCTAAGAACTTCTCTTCAGTTATTGACACTTAACTCCATGAGGGAAATAAAGTTCAGTATCTCAATGCCAGGTAAAACTGTATAGATTAGTTCTCTAATCTTAAAAAGCCTGGTCTAATGAAAATTAAATATTTCTCTAGCAACTCCATTCTAGTGACACATGGAATATTAATCTGAGATACCATTTTTTTGTGATTTTTTTTTTACTTCAGTATGACTGTATTCACATTATGAGGCATGAGCACAGTTTTGGGGTAAGGCACCATATATAAAGGGGCTTGGAAAATTAGACAAACCCCCCTGAGCCATCTTTTGTATGAATTTTAGGGTCTGACATTGTTACCTTCTCCCCACACTTTCTGAAGCATCCTTTTATATTGTTTGTTATATGCTATATAAGTACTGTGCATTATATAAAACAGTGAAAATATGTAAATAATTTTAATTAGTAGTCTCTGTCTTCTATTTGCATACTCCAACTTATTCCCTCACCTCTGCCAGGGAGAAGCAAATTACTTTAGTATAGATGACAAGAAAAATTCAGCCTCAGAAGGAGAGATGCATGGCATGGTAGAGGTGAACAGATGAGAAATGAATGAATGTGCAGATTTAAGAATAATTTAATAGAAGCAGGATATTTTGGTAGCATCTTTAATACATGAAACACTAGGGACATCAAAAAACATTCGTGAAAATGTTTCTTCTGTCACTATGAGCAGGTAGTGTGGTTGTATATATGGAAAGTGGAAAGTGAATGGAAAAAATAATTTTGATTTATTTAGAATGCTGTGTAACTTGGAGGCAAGGCTGCTGTAGAAGCACTGCAGCACATATGTCCACAACCCAGCTCTGAATCCTCCCAGAAATGTGCTGTGATGGAAAGGCAGGCTCCTATACTTGAATTAGTTGAGGTCAAACCAGGGTTTTACTTAGCTTTTTTTTTCTCCCTGTAACTATTAAGTATTGTCATCTATCATTGTTAGAAGAAGTACTTAACGACACTTTAAACATAATTAATCACTTAGTCTACAGCAGTAAAAATCTCTAATCAGAAAGCCCAGATTCGAGGCAGCACCTTTCAGGCTGATCTGTGTAAGGGAGTTGGATGTAAGAATAGACATTAATTTCAACAGTGTGATTATTACAGGTTTTTGGCTTACAAAGATGGTGGTGATAATGGGAACGCTTAAAGGATAAGGCTAAAGTATATCTTCATGTCTTCTACTGGTTCACAGTGTAGAAGTAACTCTGTGCTGATAGTGAGAAACCCTTAGGCTCTGGTGAATGGACTTGTTTCATTATACAGCAGGGTGAAAAACCATGAAGTGCTGTGCTACTTTTCTAATACTTTTCCTGGCTTGCTACATGGCTGCAGGTAGTCTCTGTGTGACGGAGAAGAGATGCAGGACAGAATAGGGGTGGTGCTGATGTGGGCAGAGAGAGCTGATGGTGAGGGGGAGCACTGCAGAGGTGAGGTGACTCCCAGGATGGGGACAAGGAGCAGAAGGGAGCAGGACTCGCTGATGGCAGCAGACAGCAAGCTGTATGGAGCAACCTCTAGCAAGAACAGGTAACTCACTATGAAGCACTAGCAAAGGTTTAACTCCTGTGAGCTTGATGATCTGGGATGACACCAAGCACATGCATACTGGATGTGTTCTAATATCCAAAAACTGCTTCTCAGAGGACACTGATCGAGATCTTTTGCAATTGGCCAGTCGTCAACATTTTGCAGCTAGGAGGCCTGGCATGAAAGACAGAAATAAGTGTGAGATCTCTTGCAGAGAGCAAAAATGAATCCCTGGGCCTCATGAAGTCAAGCCAAAAGAGAAATTGATGCCTTGGACTGGCTACCTAGAACTGAGGCTAGAGAGAATTAGACAATAAAGTAGAAAGGTCTTCAAAGGATGCACCTTGGGCACTACGAAAACCTAGCAGAGGCTACACCCAAGATGAAGGACCGTCAGGAGTTTTCTTAGATGAATATAAGTTTGGTCTATTTGCATATCAGAAGTTAATAGTGCAATTATATCTTCAGGCAATGAAGTCACATTTTCCCAGTTTGCTTCTCACCCAGGCAATGAAGTCACATTTTCCCAGTTTGCTTCTCACCCCAATGCACTTTTCTTTATACTTTTCAGGCCTGAGGCTGTGATGATGACCTTGGTTGTCAGACCTAGAAGGATTGTTTAGTCTGACCAAAATGTGAAGAAAGCTAACTAGCATTCTATACAGAATTCAGAGTTACACACTAATGCAGTACAGAATCTGAAAAATATAAAAGCTAAAACTTATGGCATTAAAATGATGCGGCATTTCACATACCTGCCTAAGTTAGAATCCCACAATAGACATTGTGACTTTTTTTTTTTTCCACATTTGTTTAGATATATCTTTCTAGGTGCATGGTGGAGGTCAGCAGATAAGTCTTTGCTCACTCACACCTGTCCAAACATCTCAGAATTTTTCCTGCTCAATTTAATTAGACCAAGACTGAGGCACTGAGAATATAACAGATTATGAGCGAAGCGTATGATCAAGTATATTCCGAAACTCCTTATACACATGAGATGCCACCTTGCTTCCTAGCTGCTGTGACATCATTATTGTATTACAGCTCTCTAATAACACAGTGACAGATCAATGGGAGCTGCAGTACATCAACTTGATCACTGAAACCTTACGGAGGTTTCTCTCCAAGCAGATGGCCCCCATGAGTACTTTTAATATTTTCTACTTATTGTATAATTTAATTTTTAATCTAAAATTCCTTAGAGTCAAAAACATTACGATCCTTTCCTTTTCTGTGCAAAGCAGTGCAATAGAAATTTATTCCAGTTGTTTGACACCGCTGAGTGCAGAATCTGGGGGTGCTCTGTTTTGCCCAGATAAAGGTTTACTCAAGACCTTGTAGAGGTCTTGCTGCTTCCCTAAGTCTTGCTCCAAGTAGGAAGTGTGTTTGTTCCTGTACCTATCATGGTGGAACTGAACTGAATTCACATGTGGGCAGTGGCAGACATCTGGTAGTGCTCACCAGCTGTGGAGCACCCATCATACCAGCTGGATTTGACTGGTCCTTGTCACCTCCCATTTCTGCCTTGCTGCAAAGTGAATTTGCACTGATTCTGCTGAAAACTTGCTTGCATTCATATTGCAGTCCTCTTTCTCTCCTTTTACTAATCTAAAAACTTCTTCAGGCAAGGGTTTGACTTAGTGTTGTTTTTTGTCTGGCCTAGTCTGATCCTGGTCAAATATGAGACCTTCTGTCCTTTTACAACTACTGCTACTGGTATTACTACAAAAAATCAATGGCATCATTAGAAAATAAAACTCCTGTGTGTTTTAGTGCAGCTGACATCCAGCTGATACACAGCTACATTAAGACATAGTGATATCATACTTACATATCCTTGTTAGTGCTCGTAGAATGATAATGTGGACCATGATTCTCAACAGCTCTTTTTAATTTCTCTAGTGAAGTGAGTTGCTCTCACACAGAAATCAGAATGGGTTGTCAGCATTATATATAAATCTGTGAATATATGAACTTGAACTACCTCCTCTGCCTTACTGGATTTGAAATTCTGCAGTGTAACACCTACATCAAGTAACAGCACTGTTGTCTAAAATAGACTTCGTACACAACAGGCAGCTCATCGTCAGAACAGGAGCATTTAGTGAATGTGCTTATTCAATTGGCCTTTTTATTGCATTATGACTACAGATTTGAGAAAGTAGAAATTGCATACTTTTTCAGATTGACTTCAGGCATTGGATGCCCATTTTTTTGTCACTTACCTAGTGGATGGAATTGCATCTCATGATAGCCTCATTGCTTTTTCTGTCTCAAAGGAGGTTAATAGTCATCTCATGTGTCTGCCTTTCCATGTTATCCAGTCACAGATGTTTTCTATCCTATTGATTTACAAGTTCTAAAATGGACAAAAAAAAAAAAAAGGTAAAAAATTCTGGAAGGGAAGGACATGTCACAAACAAGTTTTAGCTCATTGCATAGTATTTTTAAAGTTAAGGTTTTTTTAGTAAGTTGGGTCAGCTGAAAGCAAATAGGGTAAATTCCAAATGGGAGTGTGAGTTCAGGCTTCCCTAAAATCTGGGGCCCCTAAGCTCTTAGAGAATTAAACAACTGTAAAAACTTTACCAGTGTGTAGTACCAGTACTGTCAGTGCTGAGTTAGGATCCTTATCTATCAAGATAGAAAAAGGATTTTTTTCCCAATGGCTAATGTTATTCTTAGGTTCTAATTTCTTTCTGCTAATGCCTTACTTGTGTTTGTTCATCAAACAGAACAGGTTTTGATCTGCCAATGTTGACTTTACTTTTGTCTTTCTACTTCCAGCAAGACCTGTGTCTGGGCTGGGAATTGTTAAAAATCAGCCCTACAAGTGCAGGTTTAGATGTTTCCTCTTCTGCCTTCCTGCAGAAAAACAGAGATAGAATCTTAGCCCATAGCTCCTGAATAGGATCCTGGCTCAAACAACTTCTTCATAGCTCAGCACAGATACATGTACACATTTCTCCACTAAATAAACCTACCATGGTCACAGTGTAAGCCCTTGTTGGCTTTGGCAGGAACTTGGATTATTGTGAGCCCATCCAGTGACCAACCCACTTCAAACTGCTCAAGGAAGCATCTCAGTGGTTCTGCTGGTAAAATGTGAAATGATTTGTTAGTGAAAGATAGAAGAAAATGTTGCTACAGTGGAGAACAATGAAATGTATTCAATCTAAAACTGTGATAAATGTGTGTGTGATTTTTCAAATATAGTCAGGTAGCCCTGTGGTCTGAAAATTGTGGTGGAAAGGTATTATCTTACATTACCTGTAGAGAAACAGACAGCTGAGGCCAAATCCACAACCCTATTTCATTTAGGTGTTGGCCATGCACTGAGAATGTTTTACTTGCTCTGGTAAAAATTCATTCAGTTGTGAGGAATGGAGCTGTGAAATTTAACCTATTAAAAAGGATGAGAACATACACTCAGAAAGTACTTTATAGGGCCAGAGAGAGGGGAGGTGGCTGGATTAAAGGGAGTTTTTCTTGTTTAATTATTGACTTCAAATTTAATTTTGTGTTCCATTTCCTCTTCATGAAAGCATTTTTATTTCATATTTAGACCCAGACATAGGAAGTTATTGCTGCAAAATCTATTTTGGGAAATGTTTGACATTCTGTTTCCGTGTTAATGTTGAAGCTATAACATTTTTGCTACCCTGTGAAGGAATTTATCAATATTTACAACAGGTTTATTTGCTGTCAGCACAACTTGCCTGGTAGGTTGTATGCCTATCTGTAAATAAAGTGAGCCACAAAATAAAGCCCATGGATGTGTTTGTACTGACACAGGCAGGACATGGAAGAGAACAAGATGTTGCTCCTGCACAACAAATTTACTACTTAATTTTATAAAAGGTGATATGAAGATGGGGGAAGGTCTGTCTCAATGTCAAAGAATGGCAAAAGGAAGGTAGACATGATGTGAAGAAGTATGTGGGGTTTGGAGTGCAATCAGATTGAGTCAGGAATTTGGGAACTAGCCTACCCAAACTGACAACAAACCTTGGCACAGGGGAGGAGGGACAGGTTAATGGAGCACGTGTCACTATGTGCACTACCACTGCTTCAAAATTGCCATTCTGTGGTACTTTATCTTAGAGATTAGAAAATCAATATTTACTTAAATATATGGTGCATTGCTAGCAAATAAAAGTAGAACAGTGTTTTTTCCCTTCTGAATGGGAAGTGACTGGTAATTAGTCATTGAGATGGAATCAGGGGTGGGAAATCTCAGACCACAGCTTTTTCAGGCTGAGGCTTGTGGGTCTCCATAGCCAAGTGACAGACAATAACCAAGATTTTCTTGCTTGTGAGTCCAGTTAGTGAGGAGTCTGTGGCATCATCAGCATTCTTCAGTGTCCAGTTGGAGAACCTCTCCCCCATGGGGAAGTACCTTTTTTAAGTGAAGAGCTAATAAAATATTCTATCGTAAACACATTTTCTTTCTCAGAATTTCAGGATAGATTAATTGGTGTTTGTATGGACTTTTAGGGCTGTATACTTTTAGTACTGAGTTCGCAATGGTTATCATAATCTAATCATAAAAATTTAAATTAGACTTCTAACAGTAGGCATTTTAATCAAGTTAGCTGGAAAATAGCTCCTCTGCAGTATTCTTAATTTACCTAAATAAATTTGTCAGCATTATATATGACTTATGCAATTACTTTATGTAATATATTCTTACTACTTCCTTAATATAGTGATATTAAGTGTATTTTTGCACATTCATAGCTGTGCATAACAATCGTAACAGCCATTAAGAAATGATGTGATAGGACATTGCCTGTCAATGTACACTTTCCATTTGGAGCCAAGAAACAAGAAAGCATAATGGATTTTTTCAGAGTTTAATGAGTTCCTGCGAAGTTCAAGGTAAAACACAGAAGGACTGGGACTCGGGAAGTTGCATCTTGCATGTAAGTGACTTGGGCAAGGGAGAATTTACTGTTTGCCTTCAGAGGCAGGTTTTCTCCTAATTCTTTCAAACTCTTATGGAGAGGATGAGGTCTCGAAGCACCTTGCACAGAACTAGGTTGAATCTTACAAGGGGACGAGTGACAACCTGTACAGCTAAATGCTACAGGCCACATATTATCCTGCATTATCTGAATTATCATTATGGATGCTCTGCAGAAGCCATTTATAAGCCAAAGCAAATTAAAGGACACATCTAGAGAGGACGTATTAATGCAAATGCTGTCAGAACTAAAGTTTTGTCTGAGACTGGGATGAGCCTTATTGAGAGATGCTTTGTATAGATAAACTTCACAATGGATTGTGATGTAAAAGCAAAGGCAAAGCAGGGTTACCATGGAATGAGAAGCATGTAAAATATAGGACACTGCAGACAGAGCAGCTGGAGCTGTGAATTCTTCAGGTGCTGCCAAAGTGGCACTAAAAAGTGCCCTTGTGCTCTGTCTCCAGCAGTAGTGTTAGGGGATGCTATCTTGACTGAAGATTTCTGCCCCAGGCTTTCCTTATGCGAAACCCATACTGGCTCCCCCACAGTAGCTCCTGTTCGTTCAGGTGTTCAGGGATGGTTTTCCTCACTGCAGGCTCTGTCCCGCTGGGATGGGGAGCTGTGCCCAGTGTTCCAGCCCCTGTGGAGCTGCTCCGGTGGGCGCAGCGGCATCTGCGGTGCCGCCGGGGCTGCTGGCAAGGGCGCATGGCTCTCTTTGGCCCACACTTCCGTAATTTCACATTTCAGCTCCTCCAAGACTCATAGGTTAACGCCATCTGGTCCCAATGACTTGTGGGAACCAAATCTGTCTGCTTGGTCTGAGACTCCTGTGTGTTTACTTCAAATTCCTCTCTCTTCTGACCAGTCTTCTGCAAAGGTCTCAAAAGCTCCCCATTGTCTTCAACAGTGCACGTCAGTGCAAGGAAATTAAATAAGCTTCCTCTTACTGTCCCCACAAAAGGTGCTCCCTTTACACCTTTGCCATCATTCTGCTGTAACTGGTCTGCTCCAGAATTTTAATATACCTGAAGGAGGACAGCAAGGAGAACAAAGCATTTTTCAGGTTATTTTTAAATTATCACTATTACTGCTTTATTTTTGACCAACCCCATTTTATGGGCTTTTCTGTTCTCCTTATTTGAACCAATGTCCTATTTCTTAAACACCAATTTGCTAGTGTCTTTCCTATTGAGCTATGCAAGTTGTTCCCTTGAATTTCTGTTTCTTTTTCAATCATGATACATTTTATCTTTATTTCTGATGCATTATTTTTTATATTCTTCAAGCTTCTCATGGTCTTTCTGCTTGTTTTGTGACTGTTCTCTGACCCTCTCATGCCCTCCATCCCTTTGCTGGCTTAACTCATTTTTATATGATTCCATCTATTCAAGCTGAATATCTATGTGCTGGAGGATATTATGAAAAAAAAATTGTCCTGTGGACTTCTCTAAGGTTCCCTGACAATTTTGTCATAGTATTTTTATACTTTTTTGTTTCATATTTCTCATCCCACAGAAGAAGCTCCTCTGCCTATATTTTTCCTGTAAATTTTGTTACTTGATAACATGGTATTTGTCTGGTTTCTCTTCTCCATCATGTGTCAGAGATGCCTGTTATGGAATCGTAGAATAATTAGGATTTGAATTGACCTTAAAGATCATTTAATTTCAACACTCTGCTCCATGGCACTTACTAAATTTTCATTTGGTCTGAGCATTTTAATTCTTCTGTCTGTTAGTTCTTTTGGGTTTAGGCTTTAGTACTGCTTTAGAAACATTTGCAAGTTCTGCCCTCGCTCTGTCACCTGAAACTGGCATGAACAAGTGGAATGGAACTGAAAGTGGCCTAATTCACCTTCCTTATTTACTGTGCTTATGGCTGAAATTATTCAGCCATGTTCCTCAGAGGTGCACTGAGCATTAGCCACAACCAGCCCAAAGGTCACATAAGTCTGAAAGGAGAGCTCTTATTCTGTCAGCTTTTCTTCTGCTCCTACTGTAAGCACTCCTTCCTGATGTAGTGAGTTTTAGTGCCAGCAGCCTGGCTGTATTATGATTAAAATACTTCTTCAAGTTTTCCCAGTTCCTAAATGCCTATCATCTCTTTCACTCACAGAGATGGTGGATTTTTGCCTGTGCCTTTGGTTTCATGCCTGGAACTGGAAGTATCTCAGAAAATGCTTTCAGTAAAGTCCTGTCACCCCAAATGAAGCCGCTAGAACACTTCCCTTGCCCCTTCTTACATTAATCTGAACAACATGGATAATGACAATATTCCATTTTTTGCACCCCAAGGAAGTGTGAGAATCTCATGGGATCTGCTAAAGTTTCCCTCTGGCAGACACTCAGCACAAAGAGTGACACTGCTGAGGTGGGATCTTACAACTCCACAGGCTTCAAACAGGACCCTTTGTTCTATTTGTTGCTCTGCTTCAATTCTACTCACCTCAAGAGAACAGACTTGCCACTCGGGCAGGTAATCCTTGTTCAGCTATGCTGGGAAGAGCAAACGGGGATTTTTTTGGAAGCTTTTAGTAGTTTACCTTCTCCTTTGAAGAAATAGTTAATATTACTTTTACTTTAGTAAAGGTAGTTAGCAGTTTGTTAGGAATACTTGAGAACATGAAAGAAAGCAACTAAAGCCCCACCAAACAAGCAGCAAGGTTATATGCTGCACCTTGTGTTCACTGCAGCACAGGTCCTAAGAGCAAACCCTGCTGTACACAGCATTCCCTTGGTTACTCGGCCCCTACCTGTAAACCTCACTTGGGTCTGGGAAAGGGTTGCCTCCTGATCAGGATAGAAATGTGCCACCCCAGTTCCGCTTGCACTCTGCCTTTGGATAGCAGACACACAGCAAATCATCTTGGTCAGACAGACTCAAACATGTCCAAAGTCCTGGAGCAGCACTTAAAGAGCATCCCTAATAATACAGCCCAAAGCTCCCTCAGGTCTTTTTGCTCCTTGATCCCCAGTCCCCAGCTGCTCTTTTCTTTGTAACTCTCCCAAGAAAAACTGCTCTCTAGAGCTTCCTGCTCAGTGTTTTCTGTGCTTACCCATCTGTTCTGCTACTATAAGAGTGACACTTGCCAAGGGGTACTCAAACAGAACTCATCACCTACATTCAAATCTCTCATATATTCTAGAAAACAAAAACTCCCTGGTCTCCAGCAGTATTAAGCCTTCTTGTATTTACCTTATGCTCAACATCTTTAAAGTCAGGCAGTTGTGAACATCTTTAATTCAGAATTATTGCTAAGAACTTGTCGCAAAGATTTTTTTCTTCCAGTCACGGTGGAACAGGCTTCCCGGGAAAATGGTCACACCAGCAATCCTGACAGAGTTCAATTTGGGCAATACTCTCAGGCACATAGTGTGATTCTTTGGGATGTCCTGTGCAAGGCCAGGAGATGGACTTGATTATCCTAGTGGGTCCCTGCCAGTTCAGGGTATTCTGTGATCTCCTGATAGTGCTGCTCTGCTGGACTACCAGACCTATGTAGGGCTTCAAATACCAGCTGCATTTCATATGTGAAGGTAGATTTAGTGTAATGATACAATACAAGAAAATGTAGAATACGTTTACATTAAATTTTAGTATTAAATGTGAATCTAGGCAGTTCAGTAGACAATCTGTATTAATTAATATATTAAATAAGTCATCAGAGAGATAAGGGAAAAGCAGAGGTCTGTAATGACCCATTGAAGTCTCTTCTTCTCCCTGCCCTTTACAAGTGCAACACTGTTTTATTTTTGAGCACCTTCATTAAATTAGTTCTTCATTAATTGTGTAGTTTCCTTCCTTATTGAGGGTTTCAGCCTTGTGGCTACTGTACTCATAGTGCTTCCAGTGCTGACACAATCAACTGACAATAGAAATGCTGATCACTGTAATCTCAGCTGCTGGGAAAAGTCCCACAGATCAAACTGACCTTTAGTGTAACCCTAAAGTTTCCCAGGGACAAATTTAACACCTTGCATAGCAGTTCATCAGCCCTGCACATTGCTACTCAAAGGGAAATCTGATTGTTTAGATCATGCTTTAGACAAGTGTTACAGTAAGATGCCTCTTCTTTCTTGAGGTATATGTTCACTTTCTCCCAACACTGCAGCTACTCTGACAGAATAAAAGCAGCTGAAATACATAGTTTTTACAAGGTTTCCTAATGCTATTATTTTAGAGGTTTCATTTATTTGCTTAGTCTATCTCTGGTGCTGAGATAGTAAGCATGCACATCTCAAGTTTGTATCTGAGAAATTTTACACAACCAAAATGAAACAGGCATTTATTTCCTTCTCTTCTCAAATTCTGACATTGTGAAAATCAGTTGACTTAAAAGTATGTGTGGAATTATAACATTCCCCCCCTCCCCCCCATGATGGTTTATGTAACTATATTTGATCTGAATTATAGCCTGTCATTGCTGCCTATGTAACACCAAATTTTTACTGTATTTTCATAGGATTTGCTAAAAGAAAATCCTCATGGATTAATAACCCAAATTGGAAGGCTAGGCACACCCCAGTCTAATGGTTTATAGGATAATTTAAATCAGTTTTGATATAGAAATAGCTTTTTTATTTTTAATATTTAAGAGAAGGTGTAGCTGCTGTCATGTAAGGCTGGCAGTAAGAAAATTTGAAGACAAAATATTATGGGTCTGATAAATCCCTGCTTCTACTAAAACGAAATAGGGGAAGAGATTAATGCCTCATTATTTAGGCATTTACCTAAAAGTTTGATTTATACAAGATTCCTCATTTATCTGGGTAGACTTGTCTGATAGGAGGATAGCCATCTAAAATACAGCTCTATGGCCCCATGAAAATGTTTTTTTTTTTTTTTCCATCTGATGACTGTACAATATCTGGAGGAAATTAAACTACTCACAGGCTCTGGAGGGCATTGACAGGTCCTAGAAGTTCCCCTCCCTGCCCAGGGTTTGGTGGCTGTGCTGAAGGGAAGTCCTGACCAGTGCAGTAAATCCTGGGGTCCCTCCCACACTGGCAAAATCACCATTCATGAAGAGCTCTAAAAAACACTACAATTGTAATGCCAAAGTATTTTAAAACCCCTAACTTTTACTTCAAAAGCCCAAGATTTTAAGAAAAGATTACGGATTTTATATAACCAGTCCAGTACAATTTAGACATGCCTGATCAGAAATGATGGCTCTTGGGAAATCTGATCCTTGAATATATCACAGAAGTTGGACATCCAAAAATCAATCACAGTAAGACTTCAGTAATTTCTGGAAAAAACAAAACAAAACAAAAGAACCACAGTGGCCTATAGATGCAGAGAAATAAAATTAGTAGCAATTGCAAGTAGTTAATACCTCGGAAAAAAAATGAACTGCTGAAACTGATGCTTAAATATTGATTTTTGTTCCTAAATTTAGGCAGCCAATTTTGAAGATTTTGTCTAATAACCATAACACCTGAATAAGTGTCTTGATTTTCAGAGGCTTTAAGACTTTCATATCTCATTAAAATCAATACCTTGAATAATAACTGCTGCTGTTTTGCAGTTTGGATGCTGAAATATGTATTTCTGTCTTTAAACCTCAGGCAGAAAATCATGCCCTTATGTGTGCCATTTATTCATGGGCATGTTGGTGTCTGGGCATTTGACTTGAAGGACTTAGGCTGTTACTTATTAAATATAACTGACCCAGACAAAATGAATTTAATCTAATCAGAGAGACACAAGGGAAAGAATCTATGTGGGATGGATCTTTATCCTTTTTTTCTTGTGTACCCCCAAAAACACTAAACAAATTTTTCAAATTCATTGAGAATTTTCTTTTTTTTATTGATTTGGATGGAAATAGGATCTTCCTTTTTTATTTTTTTTTATTTTATTTATTTATTTATTTATTTTTTTAATGGAAAGGAGAGGCAAAGTTGAACCTTTCTGTCTCAAAAAGCTGTTACATCTGACTATACTGCATAGAGTTAGAAGTCCTTACAGTACTACTTGTGTTTGTATACAATGGAAACAGCATAGATGTGGACATCAGGAAACATTTATTTACTAAGAGGGTGGTCACAGACTTGAACAGGCTTCCCTGAGAGGTGGTTGATGCCCCAAACCTGCCAGTGTTTAAGAGGCATTTGAACAAAACCCTTAACAACATGATTCTAATTTAATTGGTCAGGTAGTGGAACTGGATAATTGTGGATTCCTTCTGACTTTATAGTTTTATTCTAGTTTAACAGTAAATTAAATTTAAATCCTTTCAATCTAACTTTGCTTTTTAAATACCTAAGTGAAAAAACTAAACAAAAAACAAAACCAAGTTAAATTTACCATGCCTTTTTAAGACCTAGTGAAGGCCTGAAGATGAAATACTGAGAGACCCTTATTGTTACAATGCAGACATGAATAGTGGCATTTCAATGTTTGTAATATTCAATTTTTTCTAGATAAACTGAAGGAAAGCAGAAGACAAAAACATCTGTTTCAGCCTGGGGACATGTATTGGTGCTGCTCAGTGTTACCGCTGGCACATCAACTAATCATACAGACATTCTTAAAACAAAGATTGTTTTTTAATCCTATAGAAGCACAGCATAATAAAAGCTTAAATAGCCTCCAAACATATTTGACATTGACATACAATGCCAATAAATAAAAGCCATACAATGGATTGTGAGTGTAGATGGATGAGCAGAAATGGGACTCAGTCTAGCTTTCTATCAGTCACCTGCTATTTTTGAAGCAGCAAACAATAAAAATGACCTAGTGCTTTACTTTCTGTGGCAAAAGAAGTATTCTTTAAAATTTTTCTAAACATATTGCAAGGAAATGATTCTTTTATATTCATACTATTTGCAGCTCATGGAGCTCAGATGTTTTAGAAATTATGTTGCATTAACTTTCATTTGAAAGGTCCTTGAAGATGAGCTGTGAGTGCAATCTAGCACTGTAGAGGATTAGCTGTTTTGAAGAATAAAGAATACGTGTCCTTCATCATTAGATTTGGTTTTGTTCACCAGTCTATGACAGAGCCTGCAATTGGTATGGACATACTGCAGTATGTGGACAGAAACAAATTATTTTTGTTAAATACTTGGGACTAATCAAACAAATTGTCCTGAGTGACACCAACTAAGCATGTTTGCATACATTCATTCAGTGATTTTCTGTTAATGCTTCCTGATTACAGTAATTTCTATAATTGGTACTTGTAAAGCTAACAATAGTTCCAGTAGTTTATGGGAGGTGTAGGTATTCCCTAAATGAAATGTTTTTCATGGCATGAAGCTCAGTTATTCAACAGTGTCTCAGGACTCTTTTCTTAAAGATGCCACATATTAGTAGCTTCAACTGATACAAGTTTAAATACTAGAAGCCTTCAGTTTCAGATAGTAATGGAATTAATTCTATGGAACTGAGGAAAGCAACTGCCTCCATATTTTACAAAAAAAAAAAGGAAAAGAGCACTCACTTTTACCCTTTCCCTTGATGTTTTCTGCCTCTGCTCAAAAAAAAAAAAAAAAAAAAAAAGCTCAAAGATGGGTTATTTCTATGATATAAAAAGGATCAGATTTTTTTTCCTGTTAAATATCCTAGGAGAAGTGGGTAAAATGATAGTGTGCAAACCATGTTACCAAGCCCTAGGTTAAGGGGTGGTAGCACCTATTGAAAAACCTCCTGGACCAAGTACTTTCTAGCAATTATGTTTTTTATCTCAGCAAGGATTAGGAAATAGTCAGTCTTGCAAATATAGGACTTTGGCTGGACACTGAAGACCTCGATCATCTCACAGAAGCATCCCAGGTCCTGTATGGATAAGATTTATATCCTGTGGAAGTGCAGGGGACATGCAGCCCTGGGGCAATTCTGGCTGCAAAAGAATAAGAGAGCAGGAATACTGCCCCTCTTCTTACAAGCACTAGAAAAAAGGGCTTTGTAAGGTTTATGTGCTGTGTAACTCTCCATGTTCTGCCTGTGCCTAATAGCTTTTTCTTCTGGTCTCTATCTCTTCTTCAAATCAGTGATAAGAGCATGCAAGCATGTAATGCTTTCCACTGTATCACAGGGAAGTACAAGGAAGAGGGTTCCACGTCCTGTGGGGCCATGTGCAGAACTCCTAATACAGCATAAACCACAATTAAATATTGTGATACTGATGACTGTGGATTGCAGGGTCTTTTTTTTTTTTTTTAATTAATAATAGTAACATATAAATATAATATTGCTGACTAATGAAGAATTAAAATCCTCAGAACAAAACATATCTTCTAGCTTTCAAATTCAAAGCTATTTAAGACCCCCTGCTTATATAATCCAATTTAATAAGATTGTTTGAAGTCACTGCCAGTTGTTCTATTCAGACGAGTGTGCTCAATGTTTAAATCATAGTGACACTAGAGACAGTTCATTGCATTTACATTTCACTGTAAAAATCTGAAACAAACACATGAAAGCAGGGAAGGTTTACTTTCCACATCTGCTCTAAGGACTTTATAATTTATCCTAATGAATGTTATAATTGCCTTGGAAAACTTTTAAGAATTAAAGAGTCATGAGTCAAGGTCATCTTTCCATTTTGCTGGCTTGTAATGTGTTAAAATTGCTCATTTTGAATGGTATTTGTGTAGAGATTCAGACCTGTAAGGGATTTTGCTGATTGTGTGAGGGGTTTTATATGGAAGTAAAGGCAATACGCCCGGTTGGTTTCACTCTGTTCTGATAGCATGAGAATGAGGCACTGGTGTGGTTTAACCCCAGCTGGCAACAGGCATCCTTTCACCTTTCTCTTTCAGGCAATTGGAGCTTAAGCATATGGATGGTAGGTCTGCTTGATTGCAAATCAGTTCTGCTCTGCACTGAATTTGATCAGAATTGCACTTCTTAGAGACTTCCCAGACTGCGAAATACAAAGAAATTCAATGGGACTGCAATTTTCTTGGTGCCTCTTTGCTGAGTGGGTGTGTTTTATACCAATGTGCCTCATGGAGTAGTTCATCGTACCAGCTTTTCTGAAGTGCCTTTATCTTTTCCTAAACACCTCAAACCACATTTCTTGAGGGGAATCTGGATTTTTCTTTTCAGCAGCATGCAACATGAAATGTAAAAAACATTTATTTAATAAAATAAATGTAAAAGCCACTGTTTATTTAATGACTCCTTCATCGTGAGGCTAGAGTAACATGCCTGTGATTTAATTGTAGTCTGTTTGGCAAATTAATATACAAATGGTCTGGTCCTCTATGATGCTTAGTGAATTCAGCTCTGCTAGGTTTTAGATTAATGCAATTCTCAGTGTGTAATACCAGTGGATGTTCTGGAAGGAATGTTTACTCTGAGAAACAAACCATACATAAGGACATTCTGCATGGTTTGCTGGGGTATTTTACTGTTTGGTTGGTTTTGGGTTTTGAGTTTTTTGTCTGTTTGTTTTTGGTTTTGTTTTTTGTTAAATGAGTGGTTGGCTACCTTGGATCCACCTCAGGTCTCAATGAGACATATAAGAAGCTTCAGGAGTATGTTACTGCCCTTCTACTATTTAATAAATGTGAAATAATCCTCGAATAGTTCAGGCTATTGTACTTAAGAGAGAAATAGTGTATTTAGGAGTGTAAGAAATACATAGTCAAAGTTGAATTTTAAAGAATTATCAGCTACTTGGCAAGTTAAAACAATTCCTTGGGTAAACAGTTGCTGGGAATATGCTGTAGAAAAACTCTGATGGTGTCATTTTGCCATCTAGATTTCCCCTTTGTACACAGGTGATGTAAATGCTGCTGTTGTAATTGAATGATTGCAGTTGATTTTGGGGTTGTATCCATCTGAGTAGGTGGAGATGGCTACACCTGGGCTAGGCTACCTTCCCAAAGAAGAGACACTTGTGAGCAGAGACCAATTTAGCATTAAATATTTTGGTCAAATATACAAACAGAAACAGGGCCAAGATATTTCACAAGTCACCTGGTTTAGACATGAATTAGTTTCTGGTCTGTTCTTGATATGTACGAAAGTACAAATTCTGTCTGAAAAACTGAGCCCAAATATTCTTAAATATTCTGGAGGATTTACCTTGATAAATCTATTTTTTGATGCTGGTTCTGCTCTGATCAGGGGATAGGACCAAATTACCTTGCAAGGTCCCTTCCAAATTAAATTTTTCAATGGTTATAATAAGATTTATAAGAATCAAGAAATCCAAAATAAAGTTTTAAAACACAGTTTGAACTGTTCCTCTCAGCTGATGTCTTTACAATGTCGTGTCTCAAACGAAAGCTTTTTAAAATTTGTAAGCTAAGAAGCTATGACCAGCTGGTAGGCTTGATGGATCAGGTTTGTTCTGCAAAGTATTTCCCAGGTTAGGGATGGTGAATAGCATTACAAGGAAAATCCTGTTGACACCATGTTATTCAAGTCCTATATTCATGGCAATTATAATGGACCTGAACTTGAACTTCTCCCTGGGGCAAAATTCCTCTCAAAAGAAGCAAGTGCTGCTGACCTTTATCCTTTAAGAGATTATATTGTCAAAATAATCTCATGCTTCTGGACACAGCCTGAACTGAGTCTGTGAAGGGTTTCAAAATATATGATTAATTCAACCTTGAAGGTTTTTGCTGCTTGCTTACTCATACTAGAGTGGCACACAAGCTATGAGATTAAAAGCTGTGTTCTTCACCTCTGTTAACATGACTGGGTAGGATGTGAAACATAAATAAGAGGATTACTGCTAGCACAGCGTGCAGTTTATGGCAATCCTGCTGACGTGCATCCACCTGGGTTGCCAAAATATTCTGGTGGAAGATTAAGTGACTCATGACTTGGTCACCCTTCAGGTCTTCTGAAGGCTAAACTGAAGGTAATGCAGCTCTAATCTACCTTCTCACACTTTCAGAATTCTCAGTCATAAGGCAACAGTTGAAATCAGATAATAAAAGCAGCAGGACACCACTTCTGCCTGAGCTTATGACTGGAAGCTGTTTCTAAGACATGGATGCTGGAATTGAGAGTCTCTATTAAAATATGTCTCCCCAAACATAAACAAACCCAGTCCCTGAGTATTAACCAAGAAACCAATTGCAATATCTGCAAATCGTCCCTTGGTACCTTAATTAACATAATTAATATTTGTCTCTCGAGACATGGGAAAAGAACTCAGAATACCAGCTTGCCTCACCAGATTCAGAGCTGTAAATCCTCTTGGTAGTGTTCTACATCATGTCACATAGATAACACTGGAAGTTTTCTGAATAACTTCTATAAATTCTGTAATCCAAATACCACAAAGAATGCAATACTACCAAAACTGCTTTAGATAGAGAATTTGGCCAGTAGAAAAAAAAAAATAATGCTGATTTTAGGTACAAAAGATTTAGATGGTGGAGTCTAAGTAACTCACCATAAGCTCCTTTCATTCGATCTATTTGAGATTCAATTTTAGGATGGCATGAGCAGCTTGAATCAGTGTCAAGCACAGGAGCACTTAGAGCCCCTTGAGAAGTGCAAGGGTCTCCTGCCAGGGCACCAATCTGGCAGTCCTTTGGGAGATTCCCATCGCTTTGTGTGTGTCCCAGGTATTTTTTGAGATCTCAGGTGGAACTGACATCTTATTTGTTGACAGTGAAAAGAAATGCTGTACCCCATGTCTATCATAAAAAGAGCACAGAATTAATATGTCAAGTATTTGTATCTGTCAATCAGCTGTCATAGTTGGAGATAAAAATATCCCACACCATCTTCTAGAAGAGACTGGCTTAAATAAGAACCTGATGTGAAAACTAAGCCCTACTGATTCAGTATTTGTTCTAATTGATAGTGTCTTGGCTATATCCTTTTAAAAATCTAAATGCTATTGATTCAAGTGGATTTAATTTATCACTAGTGCAACATAATTATTTACAAATGATCCCCTGCTGCTCTCTCAGGAGCCTGACAAGCCAGCTGACAGAAAATCATTTAGTTGAGAAAGAGAGTGCTTAGTATTGCCTAATGGCTCAGCTCAGATATGTATTTTAATACATGTTTTTAATGCCAAGAGTGGCTGATAAAGGGGGCTAGAAGCATGTTAAAGCTGCTGAATCTGGGGTGAGTATAAGAGAAAGCATTTACTTGGTGACTTATCTCTGAAGGTCTCGAGTGCTGAGGGGAGAAGATAGGAAAGTTGAATTGTTGGTAATCTAACTTAGATTTTTTTTTTTTTTTTGCAGTTCTTTAATGCAATGGCATTTGATTCCCTCTCTTCCCCTATTTGCTGGAGCTATTGTAGCTCAGCCAGTATCAAAGAGCTGAAAAATCAATGCAAGGCGCAATGTCTGTGAAAGGTCAGAAGTGAAAGAGAGTTCAACCTAATAACATTTTAAAGTCCTATGGAAAGGATATTTCATAAAATATTAAAAAATCAATTTAACTTCTATAAAACTTTAGTTTAGTATCAGTACTAAACAGAAGATAACTGGGCAAGGGAAGAAGATAACTGGGCAAGGGAGGAGATGGGAGTCAGGCATTCAGACTTTTATTGCAGTTTCCCTCCTCCTGAGCTTTTGGTGTTTTTTTTTTTTTTTTTGTTTTTTTTTTTTTTTTTGGTTCTCTTGTAATAAAAATGTTTATTTCTAATTTACTACTTGTACCCATGATGCAGTAATTTAAATTTCTGCAGGCTGCAGGAGAAGTCTTCCTGTGGCCTCACCTTCTTTCAGTTCTTATGAAGTATCTCAGCCTAACAGCTGAAAATTTCATGCTTCTTAATCCATTGCTTACATTTGGCTTCATAAAATCATCTCATATTGCTTAAGAATAATACATTTGGTTAGTTCTTGAATGCAGTTCAGATTGTTAAAAAAACAAATGTCTAGGGATCAGAAAAGTGCTTAATTTCCAAATCCAAAACCTGGACAGCCATATAGTTTATAGCTCTTTTATCACAACAGAGTTTTTCACAAACAACTCATATATCTCCATTTTTGAGTTTATTACTTTAGCTATTTGTCTGTTAGTAGAGCATTCAAAGTAGTTGATGTTTGTTCCATTGGTTTCAATTTTTTAGAGCTTCATTCATGCTTTCTTAGGCTTTGGGAGAAAAAAAATCCAGTGCTAAGCAGAGTCAGATTCGTTGTCTAAGGAGTCCTTCTGTTACATTTTTTTGCCCTTTGGAAGTAGATTATTTTTAGAAAATTCTTGATTTGACCAGGACTTTTACGCATGGAGTCTAACAGAAACAATACTTTAAAATGTTTGTAATTGATAATACAAATGGGCACATAACTTCTTTAAGTGAGTATTTGTTATAATGGATGCTCAGTCATAATGGGATTGCTGCAGATGACCCCAAATGTTTCAGTAAAATACACCTGCCAGGGTTTTATCCAGACTTTAATTTTCTTGCTGCTTTCCTGACATGCTTTAAGCCAGACAGAAATCATGGCTTTGGTATGAAAAATTGTCTGCAAAACTCTGATTTAACTCTCTAGGTAGATATGTGGAAAATTTTAAATTCACTTAAATTTATTAAGTTCGTTTTTATGAGCTAAACTCACCAAACAGAACAGAATTCCCACTAGCAGTGCCTGTCTTTCATCTTAGTTCATTCAAGAACCACAAACTACTCATAATTTTGGCAAAAGAGTCTAAAAGGGTCAATTCCAAGAGAGAAACTCTGACCATACCAAACAGAAGTAACTTCAGCAGAATATTCATCAACTTTGGCTGTTATCCCTGGAAAATGCAAATTATGGTGGGCTGGATGCTGGAAATCATTTGGGGTGAATCCCCTTTGGTGTTGGGACCTTGCCAAGCTGTGTGAGGAACAGCTGGAAGTGTCTTAGTACCAAGCACCTCTTCAAAAAGTAAAACAACTTCTGACCAGGGCCTGTTCAGTCATTTTTCTGAATTTTACCTGAGCCATCATTCTGTCTGAAATGTAAGAGGACTTTGTGAGTCCAAGCCCAGCCTGTGTGAGGGGCCCAACTCAAAGAGCCTCCCTGGCCTGGGGGGCTCAGATGTTCTCAGGCAGGAAATCTGTGGGAATCATGGGCAGGACATGGGCTCCATCACACTTGGCATTGCTTTTCCAGCCTGGTCCAGGCTCAGCACAGGATGCTGTGGGCTTGTTCCCAGAATGTGTCCTTCAGGGTGAGCCAGGAGACCACAGTCCAAACCTCACGTAGGACCAGACCTCACCTTGTTATTGTTACCAGCAATTGTTGCCATGTTTGCGATTTCTTATTGCATTGATTAGCAATTACAGTCCCTTGCTTGTGAATACTTCCTAAAATTCAGGGATTTAGTGATAATATATTTAAAATTAGTTTTCCCTTAAACACTCAAAGGAGCTGAAGGACAATTGGGAAATCCTAATGGTCTAATTATTCCTTTGTGGTTTAATTTAGCTAGATTTTCAATGTGCCCTTCATCTTATATTAAAGTCCACAAATCAATATGTATATAGTATTTCAGATAACATAGAGTAGGCAATCAAACAGTAGTAAATGTGATGGAAATAGGATATAAAATGGGGAATTAGCTAGTGGTTTAATTTAATTTATACTCCAGAGTTGTCATTAAAGGAAAGAACATTTCAACCATTAGTAAATGAGCAAATATTTACTCTCTTTTAATGGGGAAATTGATGGTGGCTTACTCATTGATGCTTTACTTCCTGAATGATTCTGCTATTTTTTTATCTTTTTCAAGTTTTCCAAATCCTGTAACCTAGATGGTAGAACTAGATGATTGCACTGAAGAGATTTAAATCCCCCCAAAAAAACCCAGGTCTAAATTTGGTGCCTTTTTGGGTTATTTTCCTGGAAGTGTTTGGAAGAGCATCACTGAAATGATGGGACACTGTAACCAAAAGCAGCAATCATGGAAGTACTAGAAAATTTGCCTTGGGAGGGACGGTTGCTGTGTCCAGTCTGTGGGTAGAGGAAATGCACAGCTGCTTTCTAGTAAGTCAAGTCATTGAGAAGGCTGCTACATCCTGCCTCCATGGCAATGAGCCATGTAGGAGCAGCCTGCAATGTTCTGCTATGGTGGGAAAAGGAATTTTAGGCTCATAATGAGCTCCAGATATCAACCACTATGGAGGAGAAAAGATGAGAGGTATGCCATTGTTAACAGACAGCAATTCTGTTTCAAATAGCTCAACTTGCAACAAAAATACCTGAAATCTGTCAGCTGTTAGGGGGAGTTGGGTAACTGGAATACCTGCTTATGTTTATGGTCATTTAAAAGCAAATGGAAGTCCTCTTGCAAGCAAGTACCATAAACAAGGACACCACAAAGACCCTCCTCACAGCTGAAGACACTTGCCTTATATTCATTTACATAATCAGATGAGATATTAACTTAGATAATAGCACCATCTATTGAGGATCAACAATTATATTTAAACCTTAAAATGCTGTTTGCTACTCACTTTTGTAGGCATTACAAATCTGGATATATTTTAAGATCATAATTTTATCATTGTATCTGATGCCCACTGCTAACTTATTAACTATGATTAAATAAGCCTATCTGCCTGCTAATAAAATTCCCATGATGGCCAACAGAAGCTCTCGTTTAAGGAGCCCTCTATTTATTTTTCTCTGTTGTGAAAGTAATTTTTCACTTTCCATACTTTGGTTGGTCAAATAGAGCAGTCCATGAAGTTATTCTGCTCTCATTTAATAACATATCATGATTCTAGCAGCAGTCTGCTTTTAAAAAGGCATAATCTTTAGTTGCAGCAGTCTTCATGTAGCCATAGTCAACAATGTGTTTTCTTTGTTTTTGAATGGTTCATAGTGTTAAAGTTATCCCAGATTTACAGTCAGGAGTTTCAAAACCATGGAGCACTTTTCATGATGCTGGCATTAAAGTGACTGGCAAGACTCTTTTCAGTAGTGTCCAGCCACAGAACAAGGGGCAATAGATAGAAACTGAAACACATGAAGTTCCATCTGGATATGAGGAAAAAACAGCTTTACTGTGATGATGACAGACCACTGGAACAGGCTGTTCAGAGAGGTGTGGAGTCTTTTCCTCTGGAGATGTTCCAAACTGCCTGAACAGAATCCTGTGCAGCCTGCTGTAGGTGAACCTGCTTTAGAAGTGGGCTAGATGAGCTCCAGAGGTCTCTGCCGACCCCAACCATTCTGTTTGTATTTAATTCATGTTTTAACAATGTTTGTATTTAAAAATCTGTTAAAAGAAAACACCAGAAAATCCTGTGAGAAAGATTGGTATTGTTGAGGTGAGGTGTAGTATTAAGAAAATGTGGGTAAAATCTTGCCTCTTGGGCTTTTGCTGATTTCTGAGAAGTTATTTTGGCTTCTTATCTATAAAATTGAGTGAGGAAGATGGAGAAGTTTCTCAGAGTGCTTATGTTTCTGTACTGTTCAGATTTTCAGGGCAGAGATATAGTATTCCACTAGTCTTCAAAATTATCTGCACCTGAATATGTGGGATCTCTTGACACAAAATTAACAGATGCAGCCTTGCAGTCTTCATGTGAATTTCCTTCTACCAAATATGATGTTTTCTTAAACTTCTGTGGGTTTGTTTTTATAAAGCATAATTGCTTGTGCTATCTTTATTGAACAGTGTAGCAAGTCTAAAATGCAATTTTATTTTCAGCCTTAATTTTTAAGAAACTCCAGTCTTCTCTGCCACACACAGCATCCTTCCCTACAATCGCCTATTTATCTCAGGAGCCACCTCAGTTTTGGGGTGGCAACAGGAGCAAGGGAACATCCTAGGAGCTGCTTTTTAAGCAGCCCATTAAACTGGATGGAGGCTTGAACCTATTTCCCTGCTGAGCATGGAACTTGCTCTTTCTGGGTATTACTAATCTCACAGGGCAAGAAGACTATCCTGAGACTCATTAAGATATTTATGAGGAGTAGCACTGTTAAACTGAATGTGACTGCAATCAGCAGCAACTTCGAAAAGTTTATCCCATCCATAACAGGGTCTCCTGACCGTGTCTTAATACAAGTGTGAAATGCACTGTAATGTAGCTAATCAGTGTTGGGGTTTTATTTTATAGAAGGACATAAATCAACATTTGCAGACAGTCTGATTTGTAGCAGTCTTCCAAGTGCTGCTTCTACATTATTGTGTTTGTTAAAGCAATAAATGCAGAGAGAACAACTTCTGCATGATTGTCTCTTTGTTTCTGCAAGGCAGGCACATCTGAAATTCATTCAGGCTAGGAGAAACCTGTTGTCAGACATTCCTGTAAAATATTTGCAGTGCACCATGGCTGTTCTGTCTATCTTTCTGGACATTAATGTTCACCAAGTATAAAAAAAGGAAACCACATTGCAAGAAAAAATAGCTACTGTTTTGATCAGATGTGGCAAAGCAAATCTAAAACTACTGGAAAAATGCTTACTGGGAAACTGTCAGTAGAGAAGGTGGTTTTTCAGTGTTCTGTGCTGCTTCTTGGCTATTTCCTATTTCTTTTGCCCAGTTTTTCCTCTCTCCTAGTGAAACATCTCATCATTTTAATGAACTTGAGACAGTGATATCTACTTCCCATTACACATGAGTACAACTGTCAGGCAGAGACATTTTTTAGTTCTCCTGGACATGTAATGGCAGTATATGTGAGCCCAGGTATGTGTGTGTACCCGGGTGTGAAAGGCTGACAGTGACACCCTTTGTTGTAGAGCAAACAAAGCTGAAATTCCCAGCTGCAGTCCAAAGGAAACAACATTGATTTGACAGTGCAGCAGTACTTATTTGAAACCCCTTGTAGACATTCATTAAGCTTTATTTCCTTTCAGAATTTCACATCCTATCAACACAGGAAGGTAGTCTCATGTATGTGTATCAGTACTAAAGTTTCACTAGGTTCAATATCCCTACACGGCAAAAAAACTTAAAATGAAAATCTGTTTAAAAAGCCTGGGGACAAAAAAGCTCAGCTTTTGGTCACCTCCAAGATGTGCTACTTTTGGCTTTGATTTCAATATTGGTTCCTATTCAGCACAACACATTAAGGACATTCTTGCAGTGTCATATACATTTAAACGTGGGTTGCAGCAAAATGAACTGGTAGGTGTAATTCAAAGAGGGGCTGGACCCAGGCCTAACTTAATGTAGATGTAAATTAGTGTGGTGCATAACCTAATGAGGTGGCTTTACCCATTACCTCACTTTGAACACATTTGGTTCTCTCCACCTCAGACCATGAATTTCATACATAATTTTCGTGCTGTTGTAAGTAACTTACAAGATATTACTTGGATTTTTAGCTGGACTGATATTTCTAAAAAGGAACACTATTAAATACTTGATCTAATAGAACTATGAGATTGCCCATTCCAGGTTGTCAGTTAACAGTATCCTTGAGGAAGTGTGATTGGCTCTGGACAATGTCTGTGGCCATCTGGATGTAATGTGTGGAAGGAGACTTTAATGGCAGTGACATTTTCTTTGGGAGCCCAACATATCTGTGTCCTGTCCTTCACTTTGCTCAAGACTTCTTCAGTGACTTCGGGAAAATTGCCTCCCTGTACCTCATTTTACCTGTAAAACCTCAGACATGTGAAGATAATGAAGATGCAACGGCCATTGGGGGTTTCTTGTAATATGAAAATCACAAATTAAAATAAAAGGCAGGAGATTTGAAAATAAGGAAAAGGAATAATTTAGTTAAGCTACAGAAACAATTGCCACAAAATATTATGAAGGCCAAACCTCTCATGAGTTTCATAAGTGACTGGACAAATCTATGGTTCAATAAAGTCTATTAGTCTCAGATTTACTGGTTGTCTTAATATATTCCCTCACTAGAGATTAATAGAACCTGGGAAACAAGAGCAGGAAAGCAACTCATATTTCATTTCTCTTTAATTTCTTTTGTTTCTTCTAACTGCAGTCAAATTCACTCTGGTCTGTTTTACTGTGCCTGTCTTTGTGTCTCTGTATTATTTTTTAGGAATAAAATGTCAGAGACAGGAATTCTGAAACAGTTTTCTCCCTCCCAATTTTTTTCTATCCTTTCTGAATGCTGGAGCTTAACCCTCACTTGACTTGGCATAATGAGAGCAACACTATTTAATTAATTTGCTCCTTGCTGGGGGTGGATGTCACACACACGTACCATGGTCAGCCTGAGGAAATAGCCAGGAAGATAGGATGCAGTTCTTCTTAAAAAAAAACCTGAGAAAGCTAGACTGCCTTCTGCTATTTTTATTCTCTTAGTCTCTGAGAATAGTGGAGCCTTGATTTTGGCTGGGATGTCTTGAAGATACTTTGGTATCAATAATTAACGTTAATGATAACTAATGATAATGGAATAATTAACTCTATTAGAGAAAGTGTGCTGTTGATGGGTAATAGCACAGTTTTATCTCTCAGTTCTGAAAAGAAATCTTGATCTCTGTATTAGGTTTTTTGATCCTTATTTATTAAGGAATGATTTATTCGCTTTCACTACAAAAGTGGACAACATCACAGCACAGAATGGAAAAGGACCGGCTAGGCACAGTCCCCTGCTATTTCAAATAAATGTTTTATCAGTCTTTTATAAACTGATTGAGGTAGGCTGTTTCCATCCACTATTCCTCCTTGAGGGATGTTCTAGAGTGTAATTTTTTTTCCTGGTTTGAGTCTTCCAGAGCCCATTAATACCATTTTTGATGCTAACATTATGCCTTCACTTACATAGCTCTCTTCTAGTATTTATGTCCCTGATATATTTATTAAGAGTTCTCACTTTCTTGTTCAGGCCTTGTCCCATTAGCCTAAACCTGTCAAGCCTGTCAAGTATTCACTAAAGAGATGGTCTCTCTGCACACTGGTAAGTCCTGCCTTAGCCTGGCCCTATTTGAATTTATCTTTATTGAACATTTTGCATACTCTTCCAGATGAGACTTCCTCATTAACTCATCACTAACCTACTCCAGGAGTATATCACTGCTATGGAGAGGAAATTCTATTCTTATAGTACTCTTAGAAGCTGACAAAAAACTACTGCCTGTAAGAAATACTTCACCTGACTTATGCAGCTAACACATTTGTATTTTCCAAGATCACCACATCCTTGGTATGTGGACATCTTGTGATGAACATATCTTGCTCTGCTGTTTACAGCTGATAAGAACTCATTATAAAGCTAAAGTTCAAGATAATAGTCCATATGGGAATGACCTTGCTATTGGTCTTATTAGATTTTTTATTATTACTATTATTCCAGTTTGAAAGGTCACAGAGTACTATTTCATGGGTAGCATAATTCTATATTGGCAATGCCTCCCATCTTTTCTATCATCAAGTTTCGTGAGCACATCTCTATAAAATACATTATTGAAAACTTTATTTAATTCTTTATATAAGTGGATTTTCATGACTGTTCTTTGTTATAAATAAGTAAAGTAATTCAATAATAATTTTCCAAGACTTATCCTCTAGGAACTGTACTAGTGACTCACTTCAACCCAACATGTGATTATTTCTTTTTCTGTTTTTTCTCTAATGTTATTTGCAGGGTTTTGTACTAACTCCTAGTTCAATTTCTGTGTATCATGACAGGAATTGCTTTACTCAGCTTTAGTTAGATGGGATTTAGATAGCTTCTTTGTCTTGGTAGTTGTTTTATCAAATGTAAGAGAACAGTTTTAGAGAGTGTAACTTTGATAAAACTCTGTTTTTTTGTGTCCTATTCTCCTTCTACTACTGCGTTCTTAGTTATTTTGCCTTAGACAACTATCTGAAAGCTTTGCTTTTAATTGAACCTTACTAACAGATTTCTGGATATCTCTTCCACTCATTCCCCTCCTCCACTACTACCTCAAACATGGTCACAGCTTTTATGAGGCTTATATTAGCTACATCGGGGAACTGTTCTTAAGCATTACTTTGGATAACCAATGACTAGTCTATGATACAATAGCAAAAAAAAGAGAAAGAAATTTCTGATGAGTGTGCTGAATGTCTGATCTTCATATTATATTGCATGATAAAACAGCTGAAAAAACACACACACCAGGAAGTCATATCAATATATCCTTGCACATAATATCAAGATAGGCAATCAGTGATTAAGAATCTGTATTTAGTAGAGTGTGACACTTATGATAAAATCACAAAATTTCTTAGGATCTGATTAAATGAAGTGGACTTTTCAAGGTTTTCAAGACATCAGCCGTAACTGATATTTCTTAGGACTTTAAAAGATTGTTTAAAAAAAGTACAGGACTTCCTCCTGGGTAACCAAAACTGAAGTGTTTTGAAGACACTGGAATGGAGGTGGAACCAGTGCCCAGAAATATTCCTAAAATCTGCAAGCATGTCCATAATAAAAGAGCCATGCATCATGGAAAATGTTAACTTTAAAAAAATCAAGCTTGTATTTCTTGTTTGCTTGGGGATTCTGTGAATGAAGATGCCAGCAGTGTGGTGCAAGTAGATAAAAATGTGTTAGCCATACAGCCTGCCAAGAACACAAACATGCTGGTAAATAGATCCTGTTGAAGAAGAGTCTACAAATTGCTCATCAAAACAAGCCAGGCTGTCAGATGTCTTCCTTATTTTCAGGACTCTTCCAATATAAAATATGAGCAAAGAACTGAATCAATGAAAGGTTGCTGTACTTGGAGACATTTTTTCAGAGCTTCTAAAGAATTCAGTATTAAAAGAAAATCTACGAATGACAGTTTTGCAACTATTTTCCCCACAGGTAAAAAAGTCTTGAGAAGATGATGAATGCTAAGATGTTCTTTATTTTGGAATAAAACCAGTCAAACAGTTCCTCTTTTATTTAGTCAACCTCTAAGCAATATATCACCACTTGGTGAAGTGCCAGCAGAAGTCATTGGCATGGCTCTTCCTTTCAGTCACTTAATCCAGATTTCAGTGACCTATTTGTATAGAGAAGAATTTAGCTTCAAAGCCTTGCACTGACCACATCTACAAAAGCTGGCTACCTAAGGAAATTAGAGACAGAAGTTCTTAAATTTCTCTCTACATATTGCTGCCTGTCAAAAAGGTGTCAGACATTGTAAACTGTAACCCTATCCATTGCAATTACTGATCAGTATGTCCAGGTCTGTGTGTATACTACCAGTTCAGCCTTACAGAAATATTAAAATATGGAGTTCCTCTTACAAATACATTTTAGTCTTTTTCCCTTGGTCTATTCTATGCTCTACCACTCATAAATTAATTTAAGTGAATGACCTTAAATGTGCAGTTCAAACTAGTCCTCTGAAAAATCCAGGCAAATGACAGGGGACTGAAACAAGTAGATTTGAGCTGCCGTGGATGTATTTCACTTTATTTCACTTTTGTAATCAAGAATTGATGTTACAGTGAAACTGTACACAGTGAGTGTCTTTCTGATTAGATTAGTGAGTAACAATTACCTCAGGTGCCACATGAAGTACTGTTAGCTATAAATGGCATCTGGAAAACACAATACAAGTGACAGGAGTCTATATAAATATAATTTGGGAATGAGCCAGCATTACCAAGGAGAGTGGTGAGCATACCCTCAGGCTGTCAACACAAGCATTAATTCCCTGACAGCAGAGTATTGCTTGTCTGGGGTAAGAGCCCTAATACAAAGCTAATAGTGCTTTGAAGGAGATAAATAGGGCACTAAATTCTTCTTTAGTTCCCAACTTAAAGTACTGTTGCATACTCTAGAAGCAACTACAAGGTATGAAGTAGCTGTAGTACAGAAATACTTGAAAATCACTTCCTGACCTAATAGCTAAAAAAAATGCTACCAGTACATGTCCAAATCTTTTAGCAGAACACAAAAATGACATTAAATGAAGCAACTTTTCATGTTACTGTCAAAAAACTTGCTGTTGGCTTCACAGAAGAAGATTTGGATTCCCTTTAGCTGCAAGCTGGTCACCCTGCCTCAGCATTTGAGCAGCTCACAGCATATGCAGATTTCTTTAATAGAAAAGAATAATGTAGTTATTATTTTTCTGTAAATCACAGATATTTCCTGAATGTGTTAGACTTCAGACTATCAATCATCCTTTTAATGACTGTACAGTATTCTCTTAAACTGGAGATATGAAAGGGACTATTAAGTCTCCCCGTGGCTTTGCTGAATGGTTTTAACATTTTATTAAAAATCTATTTTTTTTTAAATTTAAAATGCTATACAAGAGAAAGGCATAGAGCCAGATCAAGAAGGAGAACAAGACTGAGAGTAGAAGTGAAAGGGAAAGAGTCTTTTTATTAGGCTATGGTACTACTCCAACTCACATCATGGCAGTTTTATAGGTATAAGAGGAGGTCTCAAGAGATCTCCTAATTCATCCCTGCTCAGACAGAATTCAGTACCTCTTCCCCAAGCCTGATCAGTGACTCTGAAGTGTGTTCTTTAAAGTTTTGGTCAATGAGGAGTGTACAGGAAGCTTTGTCTATTATCTAACCTGAAACACCATATGGAAATTCAGAGGTTTATTTCTCTGTCAAATCTACAATAAACATAGAGAACAAATCTTCACTGTATTCCTCATCACAGCTTTTTACACACAGCAAGAAGTCTGTAACCATGTTTCTGCTGCACCTTTGGCCTGCTGGCAAAACTAAGTCCGATTTCTTCAGCTTCTCCTTATAAACTTCCTAAGTTTTTGACATTATTTCTCTCCCAGTAAGTATGTTTACAAAATCTCCTGGATGTTGAATTAGTTAAGACATACAGATCTATTTCTTTGATGAAAAGACTCTGTATAATTCATGTCTGCACAACAGGAGGATAGGACTGAAGATCGCGATTGAATTTAGTTGTGCCAGAAATCGGGTCTAAGTCATTAACAAATACAGTGAAAGAATGGGGCCATTTTCCCTACCAAGCTCTTATGGGGATTTTGGTAAAACACTCATATCATGAGGTCTGGGCTAAAGGAAGCAATATTTACCTTTGTGACTGGTAATCTGCTTGTCTTCAGAGATATTGGGCCACAATGCTTGTACCAAGTGTTCACCATCCTGCTCACAGTGAAGGAGAGGAAGGGCACCCATCACAATTTCCTTCACCACATTGGAATTGAGAGCACTGGTTCCTTTGGCTGAGTCTTCTCCAAACAGCTTTTCTCTGTCTTACTCATTCTTTCTCTCTTTATCTATTTTTAAACAGGTTTTGGCCCAGTTGTGAATGTGGCAGATTCTGTAGTACTGCTATAAAATGAGAAGGAGCTGCATGTGATGTCTGAAATGGCCAAAGCTCACACATTTTGCTGGTTTTCAGTAGGACTGACAAAAATTTTGCTGTAGCTGTTTTTTTATCTAGCAGTAATGGGTAATGATCATTACTAAGAGAAAATTTGCGGTTTTCATTATCCATTTGTTATTATAGGTTTTTTTTTCTTGTTTTGTCTACAGGAAAAAAAGCCTGGGTTCTACTAATAACACTTTCAGCGTCTCAGGTGGCACTTTCTGCTTACACGAAGCAATGTCTCCTTTTCTATAATTGAAAATTTTGGACAAAGGATGCTGAGACAGGCTTACATGCACAAAACTTTTCTAGGGTGTCCATGGCTGATGGCAGACATCAATTGCAACAGTTAAAGTTACAGGGCAGCCAGTGATGACAATAAAGATGACATGGTGAATTTTCCCTGTACTTTCTCCCTAGCACTTTGACTCACTCTTGCTTTTGGACTAGTCCTCTAGTATAAACTAAAACCTACAAAGGAAGAGAGGAAGGAAAGGGAGAGAAAGATGTGAGTTTCATGCATTGCCTCCCTTGGAAACCTGATACAACAAGAATATTGGGTTTAGCAGATGCAAGACTGTGAAAATAGCAACCCGAGAGCAACAGCTTAAGAGCAAGGCAAAGCCTGTGCCCTGGGACAAACCATGCCACAGCAGCTTGGGGAAAGGCTCAGAGCTGTGAGGGAACAGCAGGAGGCAGAATTGCAGGTGCTACCCTTTGCTTTGCCACACTCCACAGCAAAGCATTTTCCAGGAGTGCTCTCTGTACAGCCCTGTGGAAGGGGAAGAAGAGTTTTAGGATGAGTGCCTTACCTGATACTTCAGTATTTAAATAGTAGACATGTGAAAGAATAGAAAATGTTTGGAAACCTTGTTAGACAAGGTTTAAAGTGGTTTACTTGAATTTTCCCTCTTCACAATGGAGCCAGAAAAAGCATCCTCTTAGGACATGATCTGTCTTTCTTGTTTTTCCAAGTCTTTCTAATGTCTTAATTCTGTTTATTTCCCTACATATCTAGTTAGCTGTCTCCTCAAATGTAACCTCAATCTACTGCCTAGAAACTAATCTGATTACGCGTAGTCCTACAGTAGGTTTGATTATTGACTGTGATTATCCTCGTAATGGGCTCTTATGTCTTTGAAAGCTGCTGACACTTTTGTTACTTACATGTTGCGACTCAGGTCCTTCAACCTTTCATCACTGATACTGTTTTTTAACCCACTTTATTCTTGCTGTTATCTTTTCATTATTTTCATTGTTTTCCTTTCATTTTTTTGACAGTAAGTCCCCAGTTGAATAGATCAGTTTTATCTTCACAACCAGTAATTGTCTCCTGTCTTTTTACTTTGGAAATTCTTGCTAGTATCCTCTTTTTCAGAAACCTTGTCTCATTTGATTCGAGTCCACTATGCTGATACTTTCCTGCAGGTTCTCCCGGATAGACATATATTTTCTATTATTAATTTTTTGCATTTTCATATTTCTCTTTGAAAAATTTTGTATTTGTGTTTATGTATTTCAGTCTTGATGTTTTCTGGGCAGCTTTTATTTGAAAAGATACTTTTCAGTACTATTATTTCCAACAGCTCCAAGCTCTCTATAGCTCTACAGGACTAGCAAACACATTCATCCAGGTTGCCAGTGAACATACCAAAAGTACCAATACATCCAGACCTGTTTGCCTGAGGGCTTACCAGGAGTCCTCGCTCTTCAACTGAGTTGTGAACTAGTGTCTCAATGAATATTTTTCCATTGCATCTGTACCTATATTATTCAGAGCTTGTTTCTTTAATTTGCTCTTAAGATTATATTATTGTACAATGTTCAAAGTTTACTTAATTCCAGATTTTTCACTGCTCCTATTCCCCATTTCCACTGGTCCACCAAATTAACTTGGCTGTTCCTGATTTTTTCTTCACAGCACATTATCTGTTTTGTATGTGCTAAGTGTTTTTAAATTGATAGTTAATCCTAATGTTAATGCAACATTTTTCTGAGAATCTGTGTTAGGTTAACTTGTTCATAATTCCCTAGATCTTTTCCCTCCTTTCTTGTTTATACTGATAGCTAATTTACAGTCCTCTGGGAACTACGTTCAATTTCATTCATTTTCAGATATATTTATTAATGGCAAAGAGAATACCCTGGCTATATTCTTAAATAGTCAACTGTGCATTTAATAAATTCCTGATGTCTCAGATACACATAATTTATAGTGTTCATTAACCTGTTCTTTCACTGGCTTGTACAACTGTCACCTTATTTAAATCAGTTTAGCTAAATGTCTGCTCCTGCTTAATCATTTTGGTGTAGACTGAAGACAAGAGGTTGTATACTGCTGCTTGTGATATCCTTGTTTCTATTAGTATTGTGATTAGTGTTAGAATTCCAAGTCATTAGGAATCCCCTGATATGGCTTATGCATCTGTAACACCTTTTTACTGTATTTCTCTCATCCCTCTAGTATAATGATTCTGCCTTTTCACTGTCCTTTACAGACATAAATGAAAATTATTCCACTTTAAAACTCATCCAAGCTTTAGAACCATTTCCTGGCTAGAAAGCAGTACTTCAGCTAAATTTTGTTTCTTAAATGGATCACAGAGTCATAGAATCACATGATAGTTTGGGTTGGAAGAGACCTTAAAGATGATCCAGTTCCAAACCCCTGCCATGGGCAGAGACACTTTCCACCAGACCAGTTACTCAGAGCCCCATCCATCCTGGCCTTGAATGCTTCTGGGGATGGGGCACTCACAACTTCTCTGAGCAACTTGTTCCAGTGTCTCAGCATCCTCACCATAAAGAATTTCTCTCTAAAATCAAATCTAAATCTCTCTTGTTTTTGTTTAAAATCATTCCTCCTTGTCCTGTCACTATCTGTCCATGTAAATGTTGATCTCCCTCATTTTTCTAAGTCTCCTTTAAATACTGGAAGGCCATCATGAGGTCTCCTTCGTGCCATCTCTTCTTCAAGCTGAGCAGTCTCGCCTCTCATGGACTGTCTGAGAAAGCCTCCAGCCCTCTGATTGTCTTTGTGGCCCTCCTGTAGATTCACTTCACCAGGTCCACATCTTTCCTGTGCCGAGGGCCCCAAAGGGCGACGCAACACTGAGGGTGGGGTGTCACAAAATCAGAGTAGAGGGGTAGAATCACTTCCCTTGAGCTGCTGGCCACACCTTTTTTGATGCAGTTAAGGATGAATCCTCTATACACTTTGGGAGTCTTCTGGATTCCTTATAGCCAGCTCTGCTACTTTCCCAACAGATGTCTGGGTGGTTGAAGTCTCCTAACAGGGTAAGAGCTTATGTGTGTGGTGCTGCTTGCAGCTGAAGCAGGAAAGCCTCATCAGAAAGCCTCCCCTGGTCAGTCATACTGTAGGAGAACCACACTACAGGTGTCCTTTCTTGGTCCTGTCCTTCCTTTTAACCCACAGGCTTTGATCTTGTGTCTGTTTTTCGGAGGCTGCTTTTCATAGTCTCCATTATTTAGCACAGAGCACAATACCCCACCCCTCCTTTCCAGCCTATCCCTCCTGAAAAGCTTGCAGCCCTCAATGGTGTGATTCAGTGATTGCAGTGTTCCACTTGTGCAACTTGTACCGCATTCACAGGTGTATTTAAAGGATTTTTAAGTAATACAGTTGCAGCACTAAATAGGCTGAAGTGTTGTTACTGAACTTGTGAGTGTTGATATTATATGAGACACCCACATGAAGAGCTGATGCTCAGCAGTCCAGTCTGTGGAATGAATATACCTCACTTGCAGTTTAACAGGAATTTGAGGTTTGGAGATTTTTGTTTTCTTATGCAAAGGCTCATTTCCTTGGTAAATAGCTAAATACTGAAAAAAAACCCAGTTCTACCAAAATGGTTTTTTAGATAAAATTCTCCTGTGTGACCTTGTGCTCCCAGTCTCTGTGGTAAATTTATTTCATTGACTTCATCTTTTGTCATGGACCATAGTCTCACTATTCAAGTTCCATTTCACTGTAATATGAGTAATACAATATGCTTGCCATTATATATATAAAAAAAGAATAAATGCATATATTATGTGCCACAGAGAGTTTACTCTTGGCAAAAACAAAACAAAACAAAACAAAACAAAACAAAACAAAACAAAACAAAACAAAACAAAACAAACCCCCCAAAAAATAAAAATAAAAAAAACCCAAAAACACCCACCCCCCCCCCCCAAAAAAAAAAAAACAAACCAAAACCACCCTACATTTTTTTAATCAAAACCAGCTTCTAATCAATAATAGGGTTATCTGCAATCTGTTGGCCACTTCTAAACTGGACACTTGCTATCCCTCTCTCTGCTGAGCTATATATCTGTACTGCTGGATTTGCTGAGGCTGCCTTTTCTTCCCCAGAATCAAGACAGCTCTTCTTTCTGAAGTAGAAGATGTAGACCCAGTCTGAGTTGTATTTGCAGTGCTATAAATTGTCATGGCCAGTGACATCCCACAGATTGTGTATTTGATAGTTTTCATTCTGACATATAAAACAATCAGCAAACCATGACTGAAACCTGAACTAGCCACTGAGGATTTCTGGAAGACTGTGATGGACAATACTTTTCAGAAGAAGAATAGCCATCTCTGGGTTTATTTGCCAGCAGGATTCATTTTATTGAGGGCACAAACCAAGGCCTCTCTGTCACTGGGTAACAGTACTCTGTTACTTCCTAAGACAGCTGGGAAGGGAAAGTCAGGGGTAGCTGATCTTTCCCCAGCCTCATATTTTGTGCCACTGCCTATCAATAAAAGAGTTCAACACTTTTATTAGATGCTCTGATAAATGAGCTTAGGATGTGAAATCACTGAAGGCCATACCTTGGGCAAGCTTACAAATAAAAATTGGAATTTTTTGGGATGGGAGTGAGGGGCACAGAGGGAGTCCCCTGCAAGAAAATCAGTGGGGAAAAAATCCATTCTGCAGTCTACATGATGCCACTGTAAAGCAGAGACACTAATTAAAATTAACCAATTTACTTTTGGTAATCATGGAAGTTTCCCAGATATCACTAATTATTATAGATAATTTTGGTTTACGATAAAAGCTTATTTTCTGTACAGCCTATTTCCTTCTCTTTTCTCTTCCATGTATTAATGTTCGAAAACTGTAACATGATATCACTGCTGTTTTCATAACAAGTTATTATGATAACATATATGGATTAATGGGAGTTTTTGGCTGAATATGAAGTTTAGAAATTGGCCATCAATATTTCATTAAATGGAGCCAGCAAAGGTAGAACTAATTAAGAAGGGGGAAGATTTCTATACTTTTAAACATATATGTTGGGAACTGTGTCTCTGTTTTAATGAAAAAATCAATAGCATAGCAACAAAATGATCAAGGAAAGCAAAATATAATCAGAGTACCTGTGCAAAAAGCTATTTCAAAAATAATTTTCCTGCGTTCAGTATGATACAAAGTGTTTGGAAGGCAGTGTAAAATGTATTTAGAAATTTAAGGCCAAATTGCTTGCCCTCCAGAAAAATAATAATGGATATGAATGTTATTTCTTGGGAAAACATCTCTGTTTTATTTAGAGGAATGTAGGAACATTACAGTGATTTTCACTAGACCCTGGAGATTCTTAGTTGTCTCATTTGTTGACTAGGTGACGACTCCTTACAGAATCAGTTTCTCTACAGACTGAGAACTTTTCTGAAAAGCAGACCCTTGAGGGAATATCCAGTTTGGCACCTAAAAATTGGCTTTTGCTACTGGATCTCTTTTGTCATTGTAGATAACTTTCATGTTTTTTTTTTCTAGACAGAGAAAATAGTTATTTCTTGACACCTTAAGAATATTGTCATGGTTTTATGATGATTATTTTAACACAATGACAATGAGTCCATGCATGTAATCCAAAAGTGGAAAAGTCATATAATTGATCTCAGACTGGGATCTGTGAAAATTGAAGCGTCCTTCTTTTGCATGCACAGAAACTAACCTAATCATTGCACCTTGAGTTACTGATGAGGGTATGTAATTTTAAAAGGACAAAACTACAGGAAAAGAAAAAAAATATTCCCCACTCTTATAAGTACCATAATGAATCCACTAATGTCTGGGCATTTCTGGCATTGATTTTGTGTTCACTGTCATGTTCTGTCAATTTAAAGTGATGTTTCTGTGCTACCTGCGGGGAGCAGCGATAAATACAAGATGTGCCCTAAGTGCCTTGACACTGCTGAACGGCCAAACTGCAGGACCTCACCAATTACACGGCTGCTTTTCCATGGCAGACCTGTTTGTTAATTCACAGGTAAGAAAACTGTCAGCACAGCTTGGCCTGCAGCACTGACACCAGGTCTGCTACTCGGAGAGAGAGCTTCCCCCAAAGAGCAAACATCACACTTCAGGTTTTTCTGAGTGGCACCTCATGACATGTCCAGTGAGCTCATGGGATAAAACCAGAGGATGGGACAGAGATATTGAAAACACAGAGGACTAACAGATGCCATCGTGGATGGAGTCAGGAAATTAAGAATAATGTTGAACTGTGGATGTTTGACCTCCTTGGATGTCTGACCTCCTCGACGTATCTCTTGCTTTTGTGATGGACCTTGGCAGCAGCACAAATTCCATAGTAATTGTAATGCTGCAGAAACAAGTGAGAAATAGAGTAAAGGAGAAAATGGGAAGAGCTTCAGGAAAGTGGAGGACAGAGGGGAATGAGCCAAATGCCTTGTCTAGAGGATTTTAGGCTGGAAAGTGTTGAGATGAAAGGGTTGGGGGCAATTTACTTTGTGTGCTTTATTGATGAACAGATCCTCAGTTTGTGAAGTGGAATCAAGGGGAAATGAGAACATGCCAGCAGTCTAAATAAAAAAAAATTGTCATTGAAACTGGAAAACTGAGAAAGACTAGGAAGAAAAAAAAGAAAGAAAATTAAAGATGTACATGAAAGATGGGAGGAATGAGAGCAAGAGAAGCTAGTTCTAGAAGTGATGGAGCATTTTGAAAGTTGACTGCAACAGAATACTGAAATCTAGGACTTTTCTGAAGTCGCTTTGGAGAGAGGCTATAATGATCCAAACTGTTAGGTTCTGGGAGGTATCACAGACAAATCAATTATGAAAAACGCTTTCATAAAGATTTCTAGGTTTCTGGAAAAAAACCTGATACTTTCCAAATTAGGAGAACCTCCATAAATAATCACCCTGTGCTGTGGATATCAAGGCATCACCATATCAGTCATGAAATGTTTTTCTCTGTCTAATTTGTTTAAAACCCTCTAATAATAGTGAATAAATGCAAGTATGCAATTATTTACTGGTTGATTTGTCATTATGATTTAAAAAGATCTAGAACTGCTTCAGAAAGATGGACAAACCTCCCCCATGGATCCAATCTAAGAGTTGTCTTTGAAAGAACTATGTGGAGGACCTCTGACTTTTCCAGCGTCAGCTTGTGTGAACACTGATGCAGACTGGGATGAACTGTGGACTCATTCACACTTCTAGTGATTCACAGCAGTGCTTGTTCCTAAATTAGCTAATTTTGTTGAATTGTGTATGGACCCAAATAGCAGGAGTTTTGATCCCATTCCTCTTTTGTCTTCCACAGTGATTTGCACATACACATGACTGCCCAAACAGCACATTGTTGCACGTGGTGGCTCTTTTGGAGCTGTAGACTTTGGTGAGAAAGTTCAGGCGGTTAATATTTTATTTTTCATTGAGTTGTTTTCTGATACACAGAATCTCTGCAATGCAGTGTTATCACAGTGGGGAGAAGGTAGCAGTGTGGGTTGCACAGCCCTGAAGTTTTGGGCTGGAGCCAAGGCAGTAAAAAACCCACACGTATTGGAGACACAACAGTTTGCTCACGAGTTCTTATATTTTTGAATTTCTTTCATCTGTTGCTTTTTGCTCCTTGGATGGTCCACCAGGCTAGAGTTTTCTGGGTAGAAGTCATCTTAGGATTTTAAAATTCTTGTCCTACCCTCTTCATAATGCCTTGTTCCACAGTTTTTTCATTAGAAGGAAAGCTTATTGGAGTGAAAGGCTTTATATGTAAAGAAGGACCTAGGAAGAATTTAAGATGACACATTGACCGTTCTCCAAAGCTGGGCTTTTTGGCCTGGCTCTCTTCCAGAGTTTCTGAAGGCAGTTTCACTATTGCCTTAAGAAGATCCAAGTCTGTCTGTCACCCGGAATATAGTCTTGTCCTCTACATATAAGAGTAGATCACAGTGTGATCCTTCTTACCTACTTCTTTATGCCAGCCCCAGCTCTGATTTGAGAGGCTTACTCTGTATAGGTATCTGACTTAAAAGAAATATGGAATTTTTTTTCTTTCTTTCTTTTCTTTTCTTTTCTTTTCTTTTCTTTTCTTTTCTTTTCTTTTCTTTTCTTTTCTTTTCTTTTCTTTTCTTTTCTTTTCTTTTCTTTTCTTTTCTTTTCTTTTCTTTTCTTTTCTTTTCTTTTCTTTTCTTTTCTTTTCTTTTCTTTTCTTTTCTTTTCTTTTCTTTTCTTTTCTTTTCTTTCTCTTCTCTTCTCTTCTCTTCTCTTCTCTTCTCTTCTCTTCTCTTCTCTTCTCTTCTCTTCTCTTCTCTTCTCTTCTCTTCTCTTCTCTTCTCTTCTCTTCTCTTCTCTTTTCTTTTTTCTTTTTCTCTTTTTTCTTTTTTTTTTCTTTTTCTTTTCTTTTTTTTATTTTTCCTTTTCTATTTTTTTTTTCTCTCTGTGGGTTACTCTTCACACAGACTATCAGCTTCTGAGCCATCAGTTGCGAGGTCTCATGGTCACCAATGCTGAATTTCAGGAATAAGAGGGAGCATGGTGTGTCCACTGAGTAGCATGAAAGTATGAACAGGTCTGATCCACACCTGTGGACAATGGCTTTGTCTCTGAGGGATGCCAGATGTTGTGGAACAAACTCTTCCAGGGCAGATGCTCACAGGATTGCTTTAATCCATTTTCATCCCGTCTAACTTTAGGCCTTACTGAAACACTTGAGCTAGAAGTGCTCTCTACAGATAATAGAAAAATAGTCTTCTCCAGAAAGAGTTTTGTTTTGGGTTTATGCTTTCTCTCTCTTCATATTAAGTGTCTGAGAAGCCAACCATTACTAAGTTTCAGATACCTGATATAAGGATATATAGTAAATGAAAGTTTCCTCTCCTTTAGGAATGTTGTAAACATTTTGAAAGTTACTTACTAGAGAGGAAAATAAATTGGGTATTGATCCAGAGGTGGTCAGAGAATAAATAACTTCTTTAGGTTCACAAAGATTTTTTAGGATAGTTTATTCTGCAGTAGACATTCTGGGCTACTTCCCTGTGTTGAGAAGACTTATGTTAAGCCTTTTTGACAGAGGTAAAAAAAGTAGTTGGAAATATACATTCTATTTTCAAAATGGAGAATATAAGTATCTGTAAACTCCCATTTATCAGTGGGAAAACATACATATGCTTCTTGGAAAACTCTCTTTAGAGAGTTTGAACTCTGCTGCAGTAACTTCCTACCCTACAAAGCTATGTGCAATGCCATCCCCACTGATACACCTGGCCTTGCTCTATATAATAAAGCATTCACCACTAGGCTCTGGCAGTGCTACCAAGATAAACTCAACCTCATGCCTGGAAGTCAAGCTGGATTCTCCTTGGTCTTTTTTTGTGGTTGTCAGTAAAATTCCAGAAGACACACTCTGGGTTCAGCTCTACTCAACTTTCTTCTTTCATGGGAGTTACAAGGAATTACTGGAGGCAGAAACTGACTTAATAATTGCAGCATAAATTCTGTTTATGTTGCACAAATTGGAGCAGGATTCACAGTAATCTCTCTTAACTGCATTGGAGCAGCAGGATAACAGGAAGAAAAAGCAATAAAAATTTTTACTTACTGTAATAAGCAGATCATGCCAACTATACTCAGTAAGTAGTATTGTTCAGTAAGAAATTGCCATATTTGCCTGCCTGCTTTTTGAGGCAGAAACACCTAATTTTTTTCCTCTTTGAGTTTTTCAATATTGTTTAAACTGTGTGGCAGGTTCCACATTGTTGTGTTGCAAAAGAGAGAACGTTGTTTGCTATCAGCAGTACCTGATAGGAAAAGCAATGAAAGCATTGAATTTCTTCTTCAGAAGACTGAAAGATTGGGAAGCTTTTTTTAATGCAGGTAACACTCACTTATGCTGCAGCTAATCTTTGACTTTCCAGGGAGGAAAATGAAGCACATTTATTAGTCAATATTCCTATAAGTCAAACAGCAGAGAACACACATATTTAAGCAGCTACCCCTGGCAGTGAACTCTTTTGCCCCCGTGATTATTCTATTGCCTGAGCTGACATGAAATCTCCTGGCACATCAGCTGTCTCTAAAGGCACACAGCATTGCAAGGGTTGTTTAACTGCAAGTTAAATCACGAGAAGAATACAAGCTCTACAAGCTTCCAGTTATCTATGTATTTGTATTGTCTGGTTAATGGCTGTTCAGGCTGGCAAATGGTGACAGCATGTGCCTGCTTGCTCTCATTCCCATCCTGGTCTTGCACCAGAATATCTGGGGCCTTAATCAGGGTTGCTGCTCAGCTGGAGATCCCAGTTATTCCAAAGAACCTTAAAAGAGTGATTGGCAATGAGAACTAGACCTCCCAACATTAGTTCCTTTGCTCAAATCAAGGTTGGCAACGTCAGAAAATCACTTCACTTTGATGGATCTTCATAAGTTGCCTTTAAATGAGGTGGCAGTTTCAGCTGTTTTCTGCCCTATTTTGGCTGAAGAGAAGATCCTCCTTGGGGAATGGAGGTGTGTTGGGAATTGTGTGTTGTGAAGGCAGCAAACTTATTGGAGCAATACTGAGGTGAACTTGAACAAATTAGTGCTGCAGCATCATGTGTGGCATTCCCTGTGTGCTAACCCTCCTATCCTGGCATGCCGTCAGACAGAAAACAGCCCCAGGCCATCCAGCAGTCTGGGGGGGCAGTATGGTAATATTACTGTGACTTGACTCATGAGCTTTTGCTCCAAGCCGAGAGTAGCTGGACTTTTGTGTAGACAGGCGCTGGGCTGCCAGCAGGACAGGGAAGCAGCATGGACCAGGTGACTTCCAGAGGTCTCATCCAATCTCAACCATTCTGTGAAAGAGAAGGATAACGAATAAAATGTCCCGGCTATATTCCAATGCCCCAAATGCAACAACAATCGCCTTTAGGGCTGCCTCATTTACATGGACTGCAGTTCCAGAATCTCAGCAGAAAGCTGGGCACCTTCTATTCAGTATGTAACAGGCAAAATCTGAAATCCTCACTTAAGCACTTGGATAAACGTGCTGATGCTAAATGTACAGAGCTTTCAACTCTAAAATGTAAAATGCACTTGCAGGAATCAGAAGATATTCATCTTTCTCAGGCATAGCACGGGTTATAAATGCTTTTTTGATGGACTCTCTGGCTAAATGGTAAAAACACATAAATTTGAATACATATGTTTTTAAAGAACATTGTATAGTTTTTGGGTTTTTTTTTTTTTGCATTATCAGTGGTCTTCAACAGTATTACAGCTGATCTTGTGGTGAAGAGTAATCTCTGCAAACATCATAAATAAAAGTCAGGAGACAAATTCTGGGAAAAAATGTTTCCAACATATAAATAATGCAGGGATGTATGCAAAATTCCTATTTTTTATTTGTGAATGCTTGCATATATACATTTATACATGAATGAACTTGGATAAAGGTAAAATTTTGAATATATCTGAATCTATGCATTTTCATAGGTCTGTTAAAGGAAAGTATGCCAGATTTTTGGATTGCTAAGACTCCAAAGAAGAACTATTTAGCAGGATTTTGCTGGCTTTGGGGTAACACATTTTTCTTAGTTTCTGCACTCAGTTATGTGAAATCAGCCATCCTGCTGGCTTCAATATTTTATGCCACTTCAGGGTATGTTTATTTAAGCATTTTTACAAACTTTTACAGGTTGGTAATAGATTTTTACCTTCTTTTGAATGTTAAACAGGAGGTTTTTACTGTTCTGCTATGCATTCTTCCAACAATAGACAAAACACAAGAGCCTTTCTTTGACCAGCTGGAAAAGCAAATGGAAGAAGATTATTTTTAAAGAAAAAAATTGTGTTACTGAATTCTTTATCAAGCACAACCAAAAATTATTTTTCAGCTATGAGAAATGATGTATTTCTTATTCCTCTCCAAAATGGTAGATCTTCTACTCAGTGTTTTATTCATATGCCCTCAAAGGTTGATTTAGAGACCTCTTTTTGAAGAATCCACTAGTAGAGCTTTTGATCTGCTCAGAAAACTGACTGAAGAAAGGAAAATATGTAATGAAAGAATTCATGCCCTAAACTTAAAAAATCTATTTTAAATTCTTATTTGATGAGCTAGAAAAAGATTTTCATTTAACTTCAAAGAAACAACATTTGGGTGTTTGTAAACTAGAAAAAGAGTACTTTCTTCCCAAAAGTGTCTGTCTGAAAGTGTTATTAACATGAGAACAAGACATTACACAGTTATTTGTTTATTTACTTAAACTGTATTTTATGAATTATTTTTGAAAGAAACTTAGAAACCTACCTGTGTCTTACCATTTTATTGGTTCAGTTTTCAAAATCTATTTGGTTGTCCCTCAAGAACTGTCTGTTAAACTAGTAAATATTTGTGAAGATGAGTCTTTATTCTTCTTCAGAGTCAAATATCAAAATTCCTTTTTTCTCAAGTTGTATTTTGGTTATGTGATGATAATAGAAAATAGTAAATTTGTGGTGAACTTCTCTCCCTTTTTTTGACTTGATTTGGAGAACAACAAATGCCTTTCTAAGACTGAAGCCATCCTTAAAATAGAAAAGGAAGTGGTAAAACATAATTTTTAATCAATTATATAAAATATTAGTAAAAATGGAATCATTTATACCTGGAAAATTGGTACCTTGTCAGAATTTATACAAAAGATAAGGTAAATTAAAATATTCTGCTGTCGTTTTCCTACAGCATGATGGCCATTAAGTATTTGACATACTGTTATATGCCAACAAAAAAAAAAATAACTTACAAATTCAGTATTGCATTTATGAAAGAGAGACAGAAAAAAAAAGAAAACATCTTCAGCTTTTGGTGCTGTTGCAAAGTCTTGGCAAGAAAGTTTCAGGCACGCAAAGGGATATCCTGGCAGGAATAATCAGTCATGGCTACTGCAAAAAATCCAGGCAACTAATGAATTTTAATATGAAGGTAATAACTGTGAAATTTCTTCAACTTTAGTAAATTTTTAGGTTTTTGTTTTCAAAAAGAAAGTAAAAATGTTCTGAGTGGAAATTGTTAAAGAAAAAAATAAAGGTTTGAAGGAGTTAACATGTAGCAAAATATGTTAGAGAAAGTTTTTGTGGGAATCAGATTTTAACCTCTACACTTTGTTGAGCAGATCAGTATTGAATATTTCTATCATTAAAAGTTAAAAAAATATCCATTTAATTGTAACCCCCATAAATTTTACAGGAAGTACATAACCAATTTTATTCAGGAATCTGCAGCAAAAGTTTTGCATATGCAAATGACAGATGCAGCTTTTTGGAAGGCTTTTTATAAAGTCCTATGGTTTATTTTTGAAGTTGTTCTTGGCACTGTGAAATATTTCTGAAGATCATGAAAGGGTTTAAAATAGGAGAATCAGACAGATTTGCTGATATTTTTTCCAGTCTAAATTGTGCATTAATCTTGTGATTGGAACCCTATCAACTTATGTACAAACAACAGGTGGTGAGACATAGCAAGTTCTTCAATTAGAAATAACATCTCTCTTCCCTGCCCTACAATTTTATAAATGTTCTCAAGCAGTCAGAAAAGCCTGTAAGCTAAAGAAGCAGAAGAATTATGCACCAGAACAGATAAATGGTCCAGCTAGTCTGACATCCTGTCTCTCACAGTGGCTCACGCCAGATGTTTCACAGGAAAGTAAAATACCCACACAATGCACCTGATTGTGCAATATTTTGCCATGAGATGCAATTTCTGTCTGTCCCCAGCTGGTGATCATCTCATGTGTGAAATAAAGACTGTTGCCCCTATAATTTTTAGCCTAGTTAGCCTAATTATAAGGCATGTTCTTATTAATATAAATGCCTTATTGTTTTTTAATCTCTCTAAACTGATTTTGCCTCTTAGATCCTTATGCCTTCTTTGAAGCTGCTCTGCCTTCTCAAGCATGCAGATTTGCTGGTGTATTCCCAGGGCCTTCAGCAGCCACTACCTTGGGCAGCTCACATCCCAGAGAGCTGCTGTGCCACATCATGAGCTGTCACCCTCCCCAGGGCCATTTCTGCTACTGGTGTTGATACTGAAACTTCTAGAGAGCGTTATCCCATACCAAGACACCTGCTGCATTAGTATTTCAGTGCATCCTTGTTCCACATTCTGCCCTCTTCCTTCCAGGTGTCCAAGACCTACCAGGCATAGAAACTGCTGTTGCTTCTGACCACTGGAGTGAAAGAGAAGAGGTAATTAACAGGTTTTCTCCACTCTCCTCGCAGTCAAACAGAATCTGGAATTTAGGAAAAAATAACCAAAGTAAAGAATTCTTAAAAACTGACAATCATTTGTGGAAATTGTAATTTGATCTCAAAGTTCTGTTTTTTCCAGTGCTGGGCTCATCACGGAACATCTGTAAGCTTCTTATGTTGAGGATGCTTCTTAAAGATGGACTGAGCAAGAAAGTGAGTTAAATATAGTTGCTGTGGCTTATCTCTGTTTTGTTAACAAGCCTGAAGTCCCCAAGAGGTCACCACACCCTCCTCAGCTGGTGCTCATCAGGCATTGGTATGAAATTTTTTGAGACTTCTGAACTGCAATTAAAGTTGAAATGCCAACTGAGTTGACTGAACTTCATGTTCACTCTGAAGTCCCGCAAGTGCCATCAGGGGAGTCAGCTCAGTACAAAGACAACAATGGATAAATACTATAGAACCAAGGAATAATTCCTGTTGGAAGGGGCCTCAGGGAGTCCCTAGATCAACTGACTTCCACAGCACGGTCAGCTATTAGGCAGATTAGGTTACTCTGGGGGTTGTAGAGTCAGGCCTTGAAGACACCTAGGATTGGAGACTACACAACATCTCTTGGCAGCCTCTTCCAGTTTTTCACTATACTTGTAGGCAAAACGTCCTTCCTTCTGAATTCTTTTCAACTTATGTTCCCAAAACTCATCTCCACAGTACTGTAACTGTTTGATGGAAACTGTTTGTTTCCATCCAACAGGAAAGACTGTGCCCAGTGCCCCCCAAAAAGCCCACACCGGACAGTTAGAAAATATCCATAACATTGGAGAAAGGTGGAAGCTCTAAGATGGCAGTTCAGATTCTTCTCAGCTGTGTTAACTGTAGCAGGAACAAGGCACTCTCTGGAGAATTCTGTCATTCTCCATTGTTAACAGGGCCAAGGTTTCATTAACTTGGATATAGATGATTTTTTTGTCCAGGTGGTGATGAATCCCACCCTTACAGAGGTTAATGGCTCAGAGCACTCAGAAACCCCTTTAGCTGAACTGGTGCGGATGACTGCCCCATTCAGGCAATCTTGAGAGGAGGAAAGGTTTCTCTGTTGTTGAAGATTTACAGAACCAGTGGCTGTATTGATTGCTATCACTGAGCTGCTCTAACAATGCTGATTTTTAATCCTGTATGAAGGTACGTTGATTGGTTTTTAAATAGAATGTTCCAGTGCTAATGAACACATCAATATAAAAATATATTGACTCCTGTGGTAATCAGTTTGTTTTATTAAACAGGCATTTGTCTTCTCTTAAATCCATTATATTTTCTGCATCTATCAGCGTGAATGAATACAGTAAATAGCAACCTGTACAGTTTCATTGGAAGTCATATATTTTCATTGGAGTATCTATACATAATTTAATTACGTGCAAGTTAGCAGAGTAAACAAACAACTGTGAACTGCTGTTCTGATTTTGCAAGTTTTTAAACTTTCTTTAAGGAAATCTGGTAAGTCATTGTCTGTTCTGAATCTGGTCTGCTTAGCAAGCATTGCAAACAGTCATGAAATTCAAACTTTTCTTGATTTCAGTAGATTTTTATTACTTAATTTCTCTGACATTAGTTACATATAAAAGCAAAAAGCTCACCTGTAGTAAGTTTGAAACTTGCATGGCATCAAAGTCGATTTGAGTTAAGCATATGCAGGAATTGTAGATGAATAATTCAGAAGTGCCCTTAATTTGTCATTAGCAGATGAAAAATGTCTATCAAATCAAGCTTCCTCTACAATCTGTTATAAGGTATTACATTGTAGGTCGTGATGTGTCATGTCATGATGGTGATACCTCTGATTGCAACAAATACTCATGATTACCTGTGGTGAACAAGGACATGAAATGCCAGTCTCAGATATATCTTTTCCTAGATCTGACTTTCCCCAAGGAAATCTGTGCTGAAAAGAGGGACTATTTGTCAGCAGAAAAGCAAGACCTTTCTTGTTGAAATGTCAGAACCAACTTTTGCTTTTAAAACTGCTGTAATCCAAAAATATACTAAGTTTTTGTCTGAAATTTAATTCTTAAACTGGTGTTTTCAGTCTCCAATAAGAGAAGCAATATTATCTGAAGAAAAACTTAATTATATTGTTGTGTATCAAGACCTTATATATTATATAAATTTTTAATATTATGTACTATTATACAAAACAAGGTTTTGAATATGCAATTTTTCATTATAATATTCTTCCTTAGAAAAAATATAATCAACAGCACCTATACATGAAATAATCTTCTTTTACTAAAAATGTGATTTCATTTTAATGGGGCTCCATAATTTTACTTTCTGTAGTCAAGTGTTCCCCTCAAGCAGAGACATACCATTCATCTGAAATTTACTATTTGTCTTACATATTGTCATAAGATGCAAAAAAGAGTTTTTACTTCTTACCTAAAGTTCACCAGTTTTTTAGTTAGTTCTCGCATAACAGACATTTCCTCTTCTAATTGTAAGTATATTAGCTGAAGTAGTTACAGTGAAGTATTTATAAATCACCGTAAATGAGTCTGAGGGATTTGTGTTTGTGCACATGGGGTATGCATGTGTGCATGAATATGTGTTTGTGTGTGAATGAAAAGCCAACTGGCATACTCTGAAAGTCAGATATCAAATAAGTGTAAGTGAATTTTGAAAATATACATTTGTATCAATATGTAATATTTATATATGCATTTCCTCCTCTTTATTTTTCCAAGCAATTAATTAAAAACTTGAATTTTGTGCACAGATTTATGATGTGTGATGAAAAGGAAGTCAAGTTTTGAACCAATTTGCTTGTGCTGTAGTCAGACAGGGATAGGTAAGGCTGTGATATTCATGGAAAATGAGGGAAACCACTTGAGGTTCAGCACCTTCTGCTGCAGAGTATTTGCTGCACTGAGCACTGCTAAAAAAGGCTATTACAGCCCTTATATCCTCCCATGGCAAATCTTCCAAATCAAAATAGCTGTGAAAAATCTCTTTAAATGAGTGCTTGATTCATTGCTAGTTTAGTCTTCGGCAGAAATGGCAATCCTTGCTCCACACATCAGTGTAGGCAGGGAGCCTTTTTTCTCACTAGACAAAGGAATGTTTACTTCTGGTTTTGGTGGAATAAGGGGTCCTTCACTTTCATTTGGTTTAAGTCCCATTAATTTCTCTTTTTCATAAATGTAAGTCCTTGATCAGTGTGGACCTTGCAGGAGGTCAAAGAAGGCATAACTCCACTGACATCAAAAGGTTAAGCTGATTTGCACCGCTCAGAAATAGCCAAAAAGAAGAAAAATCAATAGTGAATCAGACCCTTTCTTATTTTTTAATCTGTGGTATCAGTCATGTGTTACAAGACAATGTCCAGTTGTTTCTTTTCTAAGATCAAACTTCAATATGGACACTCAGTTCAGCATCAAAAGTTGATATGAGAGGCCTTGAGGTCCTTCACCTCAACCTTTCAGAAGCACAAGTTTAATTGAAAGGTAGCAGTGCTGACCTTCCTTCATGTGCTTCATTTTACATTGCAGTGCCTTGTTCTCTCTTATTGAGATGTCAAATCAAGTATATCTAGGGATTTCCCCATGTGGTACTTTCAAAGCCTATGATTTAAACTTCCTCATTTTTCACCTGAGATGAAACTGTTTGAATTCTCCTGTCTACTGTAACAAGAATTTCCTAAAAACTGTCAAACTTCATGTGATGGTCCAAGATTCTGGAAGCTACAAGCTTAAGTTCAAAAATTGAAGGATATCTTCTTGAAGAAGACAAAGCCATTCTGGGCTTAAGGAAAACTGTTGAAGACAAACCATTCTTAAAAAAAAAAAAAAAAAAAGGAAATATACTTTGTACTGTTTTCTCTTCAGCCATTCTACTTAACTGCAATGTCTTTTGTCTCAATTGCATACTACTACAAGGGAAGGGAGCTCTACTCTCAGAATTTAAGGAATTCAATAGAAGCAATAGTGCATGTAAAGTGCATGAAGTTCTAGAGGAAATATGTTTTGTGGAAAATTGCATTGAAATTAAAGTTAAAACATCTTACTGGAAAAGGTGGGTCACTGCAATATCCACTTCTGGTACTGCACCAAACCTGATGATAATAATAAAATTCTTAGGAATGTAATCTTAGGTCTTTTTACATAATTTAATGTAACTGAATATAAAGAGATAGTCATAATGAAACTAAGGACTGACATCTCCCCCAGATTTGATCATGTCCCCTAGAAGTGCTGAAGTGGAGAGCACACACTGTGATGTTTGATCTCCTTGTATTATTCTTTGGAAAATTCTGCCTCAAAAACCTTCAATGGTAGATGAGTAATTTCTACTGAATAGTGGTATTAGAGAAAGTGAGGGCCATTCCTTTCTTTTGAATCAGATGAGGCAGTTTCAATAGCAATATCAATAGGGATCAAAGAAGCAGGGGAGACAGGTCATGTGGATGGGTGTGGTTTCATTTAATTCATCCTAAAGGAAATTACAGCAAAATGTTTGGAATATCAAAAGCTAATAGAAGCCTATTTCATCAATTCTGTGAAGTATTGATTTTGAAGGGCAAGGAACCTGTGCCTGAGAATTTACAATGAAGTTATGTGTTTGCTAAAATGTAAATTAATAGCGAGGGTATCATATTTACATCAGCAACAAATGCTCTGGCTTGATTACTAGAGGAAAGCAGAAAGAGGAAATTATCCTCTCATTTTTGTTTTTCCAATTAGACATGAAACTGGGTACTGCATTACCTGTTTACATGTACTGAAATGGAAATAAGAAAAAAAGGGATATATGACATAGGCTGCATCTTCCAGATTTTGCTGGTTAGGTTTTTGTATGCTGAAAAGAGAGATACCTAAATAAGATGTTAGAGAAGGCTGGGGGGTTGGCTGCTCCTAATATTTATTGAAGGCAAGTGATAAAATGCAAATATGGACTTGAAACAAGTGAAAAATTTATAATTTAGAAGCCATAATTTCTGTGATAGAGATGTAAAGCTCTTGTGAGGATTAACAACTCATAGAGTCAAGAGCAGAGCAATATTTATCAGGTTCAGTAAAATCTGGGTATTTGGCAACATCATAAAAATACAGATGGCAATATGTAACATGGTGAAATTTGAACTGTACGCTGTTCTGAGGAAATGCATTGTGAGTTCAAAAAATTCACCATTGATTGCAAGATCACAAAAGTGGTTTTAGAAAGAACCTTTTGCAAATCTGAAAATAAACAAAAAGAGCTGGACTTACTTCTCAAGGAATGATATTATGAACAAAAGGGAAAGTCATGTGGGAAATGCAGGGATATAAATATTTCAGAAGATCTCATATAGAGACCCAAAAGAATGTGTAGACTCTGTTTAGGATGAGAGCATCCTTCAAACTGTCTGAAGGAGTGTGGCAGGGTTACAATTTTACATAATGGACACTGCCGGCCAGCAAGGGTCTCCCCCATGCTGGAATCCCTCTTGTCAAGATGTGGCATGGAAAGGCACAACAAAGATCTGTTTGAAAATGGTGGCATGGTGAACTGATAGAAAAATAGCATGGAATAATATGAGCAGCTTTCAGTAAGAAACTGGCGGGATCTGATGGAGTTGGCTGAAGCTAACAGCTGCCTTTGCCATCCTGTCTTGGCAGAGAAGTTCTGTGTCTGGGCAATGAGTCCCATGTGTCCTGGGATGACACTACTACAGCCTGGCAGCACGGCACCTGTGCCCAGCAGGTCCATGGGTTTTTATTTTACATGGTGAGAAACACCATCTGGTTATAGCACGTGGCCCTGGAATGGCCAGCCCTGAGAGGTCAGCTGCCTTCACATCTCCACCTCATTTAACTCATTTGGAGGGCACAGCAGCAGTGAAGCTAGCGCTAATTTTTTAACATTTACAAGTAAGTAAAATGTTGGTGTCTCTGGCACTCTATTCCTTTTCACTGTAGCTTTTGCAATCACAACAGTTCTTTCACTGTATTTCTGTGCAATTTATTAATAGCCTCTCAGAAAATGATAAAGAAATATCCTCCCTTATAAGTTAATATATCACAGCAATTTTATTAGATGTTTTTTGATGGAGTTCTTTTCATATGGTTGATTTTAGAGTTCCTAGGAACTCATATTTTTGAATTAATTATTTTGTCCTTTACATTTTGAAGGATGAACAATTTGGGTTTGTTTTTTTTTTTCTGAAGTTACTTGGTTATATTTTTATGCAATTTATTTTAGCTATACCAATGTCTGTGAAACATCTAGAAAGAAGCTTTGAATTGAATTGAAATCCCAATTAAAAAATCAGACTAAATTTTTTTCTAGAAGCCAACTATCCTTCCACTGCTGATTTGTTTTAATTTTGATAGGATTCTGCAAATGCTTAGTACCTTACTGAAATGTACTAGAAAAGGATTCAAGTAATGTCACCCAGACTACTGCAATTAGATTTGATGCTCTTGTATTCTTGTTCTTTAGAAAAAATCAGATCTACTTATAGCTAAAAGGCTCTAAAATACTCCTGCTTAGCTGGAAGATGGTGCTTAGTAGAGGCTAAGCTTCTATTTTTTGCTCTAGGCTGAAACTTCATGCTAATAAGTCATACACAGAGGAAATGTTATACTGAATGAAAGCAGAGTCTTCCTCTGTGATTGCTGCAGAAGGGTCAGTCCAGCTGGATGAGACACTTGCCCCAAGAAAAAGGATCCAATTACAAAAACTTTGTTTGCTTTCTGGACACAAACCTGGGTAGCTCCTCCTCATACTGATTTATCCCACTATAAAGAAAGAAGCTCCTTTTTTTTCCCCTGTTTGCTTGGATAGGATTTATTATATCATGTCATGTTAGGAATGGGAAGTATGTGAGGAATCCAAGAGGATTCTGTTCTTCATTGACTGGAAAGAGGTTTTCATTCTGTCATTGACACTGACTTCCTCCCAGACCTTACACAATCTAAGATTACAGAAATCCTTTGTGTCTTGTCTTTTAAATGATTTTTATCTGATCCTCATTGGACAGTGAATTATATTAATAGCTTTAAGAGTTCGTGGGTTATACTGGTGGATTTTTGGTCTGGTCTCATAACTGCTGTGTTAAGTGCATGAGGGGTCTTAGAATATCTTATGGCCAAATGCAGCTTTGTCAAAATCACTATAGGTTAGAGGCAACAAAAGGAACAGATGGCGATGTGATGGGGAAAAACACAAATAAATCAAAAGGTCCTGATAGGAAAGAATGACTCTGCTAACTTTATATTTGCAAATATATCTGTCTGGAGTCAGTTGTGTTCTCAGCATTTGGAAATCAGGTTTTTGCACACCTTTCTGAACTGCAAACTTCAGAATCTGGCTTCCTGATTTGGTTTGTGAAAGCCTTTGGTGAGGTTTTGGTATGGAGCTAGCACACTAGCATGGTCCAGTAGCATTGGTCAGTAGCATTTAGAAGAATCATCAACCTGCATTACGATATCTTATTGGATGATAGCAACAAATAACAGCATAAACCCCTCCTTGGCAACAAATCAACATTACTGTGCAAGTGAACTGCTGTGTTCATTGTGTCTGTCAAAAGTTGCACCCACTATTTTTGTCTTAAGCTTCCTAAGGATGATAGATGGCTATACATTGTGCCTCCTATCCATTCAGCTGATGGTCTAAAGAATTGTCTTAATATCACAAATTTACAAAGACATTAAGTTCACCTTTGCCTTATAGAGGAAAGGAAGGAGAGTGCAGTTATGTCTCTGCTGTTTCTGTTTAAAAAAGCCTTTGGAGATAAATTTGAGATGGCAGGTGTAAACTGCTTTCATCCACATACTGCTCACTATTAGTTTTTATCTATTTGCAATCATCTCTCACAGTTAGTACCTGGTTATTTTTTATTATTAGACTTTTGCTTATTTTCTTTCTTCTTTTGCTTTGCAATTGCAATTAATAAATTCATAGATAATGTGACTTCCCAAAGATACATTTATTGTTACTATTCACCAAGGTGCACAGAAAAGATATTTTTGGGGCTCCCTGAAGTCCCTTCTGCCATTCTACTGGAGACTTTTGTATGTAGGAAAAAGTCAAGGTTCAGTATAAAAATATTTCTCTAGTCCTGTTTTAAATCAGAAGTGTTACCCTAAATCAACTAACAGTATGCAGGAAAGACTAAGGAGTTAGGGAAGGAATGAATAGAGGAAATGAGTACTCTCTAGTCTGAAAATACATGAATATGACTTAGAAGCAAGTCATATTTATTTCCTTCTCTGTGCCAAGGAATAGGAGTCTCAGGAGATGCTACAGGGAATTGAGACAGACAGGCTACATATGTCACTGACTGCTACATTGGATCAGGCATTTCTCATGGCAGACAGGTGACTTGGTCTGCCCAGTCAGAATGAAAACACTCGCTGAATTGTGGTGGGATTTGAAAGTTCACTAAGAAGTTCAGAGTCCAGTTATTTTGGCTTTTCTATAAATTTCTTAAAAATTTGCTTGTTTAAAGTGGAAGCTCCCATCAGATCCATTCTCACATCTGACATACAAAGTTGGTCTGCCTTGCTTCCCGTGTCTCCTCCATTTTGTCCACCTATGTTCATGCTGTTCATGAGAGCTATTTGTTTACAGAATATTATTCTGTTCAGAAATAGGCAAAGATTAGGACTCCAAATCCTTTTCAATCAAAAAACTCTTCACAAAAGTAGACCTATTTTTTCATGCTCCTGCCCTATTTTACTGGTAAATTAACCAGGTTTTCTCAGAGTAATTTGGCTCTCTTAGTAACAATGCGCTTCAAAAGTGATCTAATTAAAAATACACAAAAGCACTCGTAAAAATTAATTTTTCATGTCCTCTTGTATTTAATTTTTAGTATTTTGTATTTTATTCAACTTATTAGTGGCACCTGTTTCTCAAGCTGAGGCACATCAGAAGTGTAAAGCAAAAGTGTTCCATCACTCTTGCCTCCAGTAAAAGCAGTTTGCCTTTTTTTTTGATAAATTAGAGGCTTTCCATTTCCAGTGCTGTCAATCTTGTATCTTTTATGGTCTTATATATAAATTAAAAGTTAAAGAAATCTTTGAGCAGATGTAATTACTGCACATCTAGTAGCCTGGTAAATAAGACAGCTGATTGGAGAAGTGATTATCTTTGACTGTCAGATTCTCTCCTTGTAGCTGAAATAACAGACTTCAGAAAGTTTTTGAAAAAATAAATCTAAACTGGCTTTTCATGTTACTTTCTTTTCCTTGGTGTGTTGTCACATATACAAGTTTCTGAAATCTCATCTACCACAGATATAAAAGAGGTTAGGAGAGAGACACTGCATTAAGAAAAAGAATCCTAATTTAGGTGTACTGCAAATGACACCGGTACTTCTGCATGGTCATGGCTTAGCACTATAGATTAGTGTTATTTGAAGCCTAAGTGGAGAGGACAATGGGATAACCATCCTCTGACATAATGGGATCCATTTTGTGGATAACTCAGAACAACCACTCAGCACCTGTGGAGCAAATGGTGGCTTCTTGCTTCTAGAGCATTCAATATTCACAAAAGGTTCAGCTGAGGTGCAATCTTACAGGAAACTACAGGGAGGGTCCTTTTTTAGAGCATTATCTGGCTTGAACTGAGTGTCTTCTTATGACAAGTTTCTGGCCATGCATTCAATCCATGTGTTTTTTCCCTGTAGCATGGACAGATCAGACTGATCTGTGTGCTTACTCTCTGTATATTCAAATGGGGGAACTGAACTGTGGAAAACACTGCAACTTGCTGCGTCCATGCTATGGAAAAAGGAGAAATGAGGCAATTTACTGTGAATTCATTTAAGCACAGCCTCAGGGTCATGGTCACCCCTTTTGCTTTTTCTTCCCTGGAGTCTCATACTTGTCTGTTTACAGCTAATATATTGCTTTGTTAAAGGTTTGCTTTTCTTCAGCAGTGCCTGCATTTCAGTGACATGTGAAATGATCCTGGCAATACAGGTCTGATATACACACTCTTGTAATAAGAGCAGGAGTGTCAGAGTTTGGTGAGTTTTCTCCAAGTCATACTGTGCGAAATACAGATTAAATAGTCTCCATTAACATGTAGAAGAAGGATATTTTTTCCTAGCTTTTGCCCATTCATATATTTGATTTGAGTATGCAGAGTTAGTTTACATTATGAACTAGTATTGTTATGTAGCTTGAATAAAACAGTTGACATGTTTGGACCAAAGTGGAAAATTATATTTCAGGATTACTGCTTCTCATTGCTGCATCTGAAAGACAAACAAATAGTTTATATTCTCTGAACCAACATTGTGAGCTTGCTCACTCCACTTACCACTGAACCTTTTGCAACTTTTTCTTAACTGACTGCTCAGAAAATGTTTTCAGGATGAATGAGAGACCCTTGCTTGGCAGCTACAGTAGTCTCCTGTTTGAATAGAGAAGACTACCCATGTTTTCTACTTGACACTGTCTGTATTATGTAGTACATTAAATTTGCAGATTAAATAATTGTAACATTACATATATACTTTATATGACATAATATATATAACACTAATTTGTTAACACAACACAGGTTTATATTACACAATTAAGTTGTCTGTAGTATGAAATAGGAAGGAGACCCAATGACAACATTTTTAAAACCTTTTTATATGAGTGATTCTCTCCAGAAAAAAAAAAAAAATTAATTTGGGTATGTATGTTTGGCATATTTGGCATATTTGTGGATTGACATGCATCTTCTGACAACTCTGAGTATACAATACAGCAGAAGAAAACAAAACAAAGATGATACAAGGAATGAAAGAATCAAGATCTACCAGGTGAAATAAATAGCTGATATATCAGAAATATGTAGGAAAAAATATCCCAAGACCATACCTAGTGACACACACCTTTTCATAAGCTCTCATTCAAAATAAATAAAAAGCCATGTGAATACTGATCAACAGCAGTAATGAAAAAAGCTGAGCACCATATCTTACAAAGAATAAGTTTTGAAGAGTAGCAGACTAAATTTTTCTTCAATCAATAGAATAAAAAATAGGCTTATCCTCTATAAGGTAGCACAGGATTGTAGGTGCTGTTGCTGGCAGGATGAAAGAATTTCCTTTCTCCCCATTTTTTCATGACAGCATTGAGATTGCTCGGCTCTGCCATGGTTGCAGAGCAAGAACATGTCTCACTGTCCTGGTGTTCTTGTCTGGGAACATCTGGGAGCAGAGACTGTGCTATGGATGTGCTCCATCACAGCATTTTTGCAGCTGTGAGGCCCACACAGCTTTTTTAGGATGAGGTTGCTGCATAGAGTTGTAACAAAATGTTGCTCCTTTCTTTTTCAGATGTGTTCATAGATGAAAAAAAACTGGTTTGAGAAGACCTCAGGGATGTCTGTATATTTTCCAAGCTCTTTGCAACTTCGTTAGGACAGAGGAACCTCTTCTCTCATACTCTCTCTCCAAAGCTGTTTCTCCTTGAGGTAGCTGTTGTCCCTCTCATGGGGTGACCCAAGAGAGTTGCCTTCCATTCACATCCCAGGGGCACTGTAAGTTTATACACAGGTATGAAAGTAAGTTTACAAGGTTTTTGAAAGTTGGCTTTACAAGGGTTTTGAAAGTCATAAAGGGCACAGATCTGCTAAGAGCTTGTGGATCAAGGTGACCCCCACCGAGCTGCTCTTCGTCCACTGGTAGTCCATGTAGCCAAGAATGAACTTTAGAGGGCAAGGACTGACTCTCTGCAGGTATCGTGGCCCTGGGGACCAGTCATGACCAAGTCATGGTCTTCCAGAGGAAAAGTAACAGGGCTGCCTTGGCGGCTGGAGCTGCGGTGCACGATGATGTTCCAGTTCTCTTGGCAGTAAATGGATGGTATCAGCACGCTTCCCTTCTGCAAGTGCTTTCCTTTCCCATTTAGAAACAACTCAATTATACTCTTCCTGGGCATGGCATGAGGTAATTTTTCCTTTCCTCATATTAGTGCCTGTCATCTGCCCTTTTGTCTCACTAATGATTCTCAATCAGTCTGCTGTAGCAGCTCTGGAAACGCTACCTGCTCCTGTCTTGGTAGGCAGTGCTGGAAGGTAACACAACAATAATAACATGCATTAGGAAAACTTCATGTAGGAATAGCTTAAATATGATATTTAAAAGCCAGACACGTTGGCCAGTCTTGTCACAAATAAAATACTGTTCTTATTTTTTTAGTGCTAGATTGCAGCTTGGGTTAGGCATTCTGCAATAGTGTAAATGGAAATAAAATTTGATTTTACTTTCTAAATATTGTGGGCATGAATAGGTAGAATGAGCAAGGGGGAGAAATTGCAGTTTTCTTCCTCCCCAGAAAGAACTCTGTTTCAGAAATAACCAATGTTTAATGTGAACATACAGGTTGTTTTGCAAGAACTGTCTATGCCTGAAGCAAACCACTTGTTCAGAAGGAGGCATCTTACATACATACATACATACATATATATATATATATATATACACACACATACATATATATTCCAATATATATAGTACATTTCAAAAATTGCTGCTGAGGGGGAGACTCACCAGTAAGGAGGAAACATAACCCAGAGAGCCCTGCCGACCAATCCCTCTTGCCAGGCTGGGAACCTAAGGGAGATGGAGTAAAAGGTCAGTTATGTGTGGCTGAGCTGAGTCAGAAGAAAATGATGATCCTACAAAGCAGGGGGAAGTGAGCTTTAATGCACCCAGTGCTCTCCATGGATTGACCTGAGACTAGTGTGACCACAAGTAAATTTGTCCCTGTGGAACATCAGCTGACCTTTTCTGACTGATGAATCACAAATGATTATAAATAAGACTTTTTACTCTCTTATATTTAAAACAAATCACTTTTTGCTTTAAATTTTGAAAACCAAAGCTCACCCACAGCCTTATTTCCCTAATTTTAAAATTAATTTGCATATGACACTTTTTGAAAAATCAAGATTATTCACCTTTTTGTTTTCAGCCTGATTTTGAATAAACACTTTTTTTTTTTTTTTTTTGGTGATCTGCTTGGCTTATTTGAATTAACTTGGAAATCTATGTGGTGTGTCTGCCTCTAGATGACACATTGTCTCTTTCTCTCTCTCTCCTCACCAGGCAAGGACTAGTTGCCCTAGCTGTCTGTATTAAAGCCATGGTTTTGGGTGATGTAACCTCTAAAGCATGAGTTTTTATTTTTTAGTGACACAGAAGATTTTTAAATTGTACTCTGCCTGTGACTCAGTTTGAAAGGCATCTTTTTGAACAATATCTTCAGGGTATACAGATGTTCAGACTTCAAGCAGTGTGACAGTGCATTCAGCTTCTATCAATCACCGATGGATCTGACCTTTTTTGAGCTGACTGAAGAAAGAATCCTTTCGTAAGCACTTTTGCACTTCTCACAGGGACAAGGCTTCTTCCTTCTGCAAGGTTTTTGGCTTTTGGCTGGAACCAGAGGCCCTTAAAACCTTCCTTCAGCTAATGTAATTCATCACAAACACCTAGGGAGGCAAAGGTGCTCAATTTGTTTTTCTTGTCTTTAAAAAAAAATCCCACTTTAAATTATTTAGTTATTTATTTATTGAAAGTCAGGTCTCTCATTGTTAAGGGATTTGCTCTTTTGCTTATACCTTTTTTCTCTTTTTCCCCATCCCACATGCCAGCCAGTGGAGAAGTTGTTTAATTTGTGTTTTGTCTTTTTTTAGAAAGGAGCCTTCCTTTTCTATAGAGCTGAATAGCATCCACTGACTATCTTTTTAATTTATTAAAAGATAACTTGTCATGTAGAATAAGAATCATGGGAAATATTTTATATTTTTTTTTCAGCTGTGCAAAATGGTGAAAAAAATAAAATCAGCATTTAGATGTCCGGTGGAATGCATAGGAAGTCTTTTTAAGAGACACATTACCTGAAAATGCTGCTGCTAACAGAGGTAATAGAACTATATAAATACTCAGACTCCATGGAAAACCACCTCCACAGTAAAGGATTCTAAAGTACTTTTCAGGAGGCATCTTCCATGGTGCTATACACTGGTCTTTAAATCCTCCACAATGCTTCAAAAATTCAGTGGTGTAAAACTACAAATGAAACGTTTACATGAGAAGAGAGAATCTAACTTGAAGAGTTTTTGCCCATCTGAAGGTCTTACATCCCTAAAAATAACCTCTCAGTCTCACAGATTCAATGCCCTTTACACCCTGATATGAGGTGGGAGGCAATGTAAAGAGCGTCAGCTCTTCAGTTCTCTGCTCTTTCATTTTTTTCTCTGGAACTTGCAAATATGAAAGTCCTATAATATAACCATAAAATAGAAAGAATCTGTCATGTTCTGCCACATGTTCTTCCTCCATTCATAGGGGGCTGTATTGGGTGCTTTGACTTCTGGTTTATATCAGTTTTCTAAACGCAGAAGTGCCCAAGGTAATTTCTGACGTTACAGTAGAAAGCCCAGGTCTCAATAGCACAGCAGAGTACATTTTGGCCCCCCATAGTTTCTCGAGTAAACAAATGTTTAAAAAGTATATCTGACTATTATGTCAGGTTTTGTCAAACTGTTCTTTCTGATCACGTCCTTCTTTCCAAGATATATTCTGAAATCTGAATTCAGTAAAAAATTTGAAATTCAATAACTACATTATTTAAAATAGCCTTTTGCTTTTAAAAGTATATTTTTATTTTTCATCTTAAAAATGACAACAGAAATGCAAAGGAAAACATTTCTTCTGAAATTGAACAAAATGCTTCATCTGACTCAAAGAAATTGGTTTTAGGATTTGTCTTGGGGAGTCAGTGAACTGACAATATCAGGTATTAATGAAGCTTTTTCTGTGTTTTTCCTCATGTCTTTGGACACTCAGTATTGCCACTGTTTTTGTTTGTTGGATTTGTTTGTTTGTTTTTCCCCAAATAGAAATGAGGAGGAGGGAAGTGGAGCTGGAAAGTTCAGACTGTTCTATGCTGGAAAGTTCAGACTGTTCTATTGGTTCCTCATTTCTTTTACTCTTATTACTTTCTGTTGTGCAACCCTTTTGAAAATAATGAAAATGCATTTCCTCACTTCCAACCAGGGCATTTTATCTAATTGAAAGGAGCCAGCAGGTGGTTCTTGTAAAATCTCATTAGCCTATGATTGTTTTTGACACCTCTTTGAAGGAATGCTACATTACCTTACAACTGGAAATACACCCTGTGTATAGGTTAATTGTCATGGATTAGAATATAGAATATAGGGAACACTAAGATTTTCATTTTTTAAAAGAGCGAATATTTTAGCAACTGAAGATAATTTTATTGTCTTACTTGCAAAGTGTGTTGTAGCCTTGGTACAAAAAACAGTTTCCATTGGTGACACAACCACTAAGCAAATTTCTAAAAACTGTCTGTGTCAGAACACGAAAATGAAGATCACTCTGGTGTGTCTGATCACATGCCAAAGGGCAATTTTGTAATTCCATGGAGAGAAGCCAAGAAGAAGAGGGAAAGAAAATGAGACATCTACTTGGGCAACGATGTGGAGAGAAGAAATGTACCCATATCCAGTTGCTCTTCAGTGTTTGCTCCTGGGTTGTTTCTTGCACTTTTTAAAGTTGTGGAAATCCTAACCTGCTGGCATGATTCCTTACTAGGGATCCACTGCTGAGAGATCAAAAAATCTCTATGGGTGTGGTATGACCCTGAAAATCCTCTGATCACTTCCAGAAGATTGCTCAGGTCAAAACTGGGGCATTTGATTACATTGGTACTTATAAGACACACTCTGAAGGAAATACTCGGAGTGTTTTGTTTCAGCTTGAATGTAGGGGGCTGCTTTTAACCTGAAAGTATTGAGAAGAGTTATTTTTATGATTTTCTCAGAGCGATTACTATGAATGTATGACCTACAAGAGTAGTTATTTTCTAGGGTTCTTTTTCATATGTATTTATATTCTGACTTGTAGTTGTTGTATATCTCCTAAAGCTTTTGAGAGATACTATGTGCATTTACATAAACAAATGCATATTCATGGTATCATAGAAAGATAGAAAGATATATAAAAATTTCGACATAACGTACAACTGTCAGTGCAATGTTTATGTTCTGGCTTTTCCTCATGCATAAAAAATGAAACATGTGCAAGTAAGCAAGGGAAGACTTCTCACAGAACAAAGAACCAGAATAAGCATGGCTGCACTTCCTAGCTCATATCAAAATTGGCAGAAAGAAGAATATTCCAACAACCAAGGCATTCTGGGTCAGGAAGAAAACACTTTGCAGACAAAGTTATCAAAACTCAACGTACAGCACAAATAATTATTTAATATCCTGTTTACTGATAGCATTTTTGTTTTCCAAAATATTTAATTGTATCATCTGAGGGATTAGCTTGTTGTTACATTGTTGAGTTTTGCTTCTGCTTTTCTCTACTTTTGGTAAAACAGATTTTCAATTAAAGAAAACAACTGGGTATATAACGTGATTTTCACAGTCTGTTATCTGTTAAGAATGACAAGGATTTCACTTCTCAGCATTCCCTCTAGGTCCATAAAACAGTATGACCCTGAAATAATTCTCATAAGATTTCCCCTCTGAAAAATAACCACACTCCAATATGCTCTCTTGTGTTAAGGAAATAGTGAATCTACTCTGCTTCAGTTTCTCCTTTCTTTTTAGACTAAGGTGAAAGATATATCAGGAAAATCATTCTAGGTCTGTCTCCGGGGCTTTTGAAATCTATTTCCCAATACAGGGAACTAAAGAATTAATCTTTGGACAATGAGGACAGCAGAGCAGTTAACCTGATCTAGTCTTTACAGCTCCATCACCAGATTTGGTAAATTATTTGCAAAATAATCACAGAAAAGGTGATTTCAAGGAGTGAGGCTTTATCATCAGTGTGTCATTTGTTATTTCAAGTGGTTTGGCATAATGCAGTGCTTTTTTTACCACATGAGAATGATAACCACCTCTCTGCTGTGTAAACAAGCAAATGCAGATATTTTTGTTAACAAAAACAAAAACAACTCCCCCAAAAAAGGATGTAGTAACATAGCTAAAAATTTTGGGGATGCATAGTTAGTTATGTGTTTGTAATGCTGCACCTTTGTAAATGTGCCTAGCACAGTTCTATCAGTCTCAGATCAGCTGGAGTGAAAAACCCCAAGAGTTGATAAAATGGAAGTATAAAATATGTCTTGAGTGCTGAGCTGAACCAGGAAGGAAAATGAGGTGTTTTAAATGAGGTACATGGCTGATGAAAAAGAAGTCTTGTGCCAGCAACCCAGACTGTACTTAGGTGAGGCAGAATACTTAAGATAACTTTGTATCAGATACAAAGAAATGTAGGCAAGAGCTTCAAGATGATAATGGGATTCTGAGACTCAGAGCTAGTCTAGTCTTTAATTTTTTTTGACTATTTTTTTGACTATTGTCCCTGCAATCTATAATTCTTATACTCAGCCTATTAAAACTCAAGCCATAGCTTCAGTAAGATGGAGGCAAGCAGAAGTGTTATGGAAGATGGAAACAACTTCAGAGGAGTTCAAACCAGTGAA